>NC_072401.2:28442500-30942500 GCF_028858775.2 Pan troglodytes | reverse complement strand
TATAACTTCTAATGTTTATTGTATATAATGTTTTATCATGTTAATTTTTTCACATCCTAATTTTTCTATTCTCTTTAAGGTTAGATTAACAATTGGACATCATATATTCTGAAGAGCTTTATGCAGGAAACTCTGTAACAATGTTGTTGAAAAGCAGAAATAGGAAGCACATACACGACAGGTATTTTTCCAGCCAGAAGTTGTGTTTTGAGAGCATTCAATGAGCTGGGCATATTGGCTTGTGACTATAATCTCAGCTACTTGGGAGATTGAGGCAGAAAGATTTCTTGGGTCTAGGAGTTCAAGATCATCCTGGACAAATAGTGAGATTCTATCTTTAAAAATAAATAAACAAAATTTAAAGGAAATAAAAAAAAGAGTTCAAGAGAGTTAGCATATGAAAATGTAAGTGTGATAAATAACAATCCAAGCATAAACTTTTATATATCCAAAGTGTTGGCTAGAGCTTCTATATATTGAATATATGATAGGTAATATGTAAATAATAGCTAACATGTATTGAGGTCGTATATTATAAACCGAACACTAGGTTTTTTACATATGTCTAATTTATTGAACTTTACATATACTTAATTTATTAAACAACTTTATGAGGCAATTCTTCATTATAAAACAAAAGAAACAGGCATAGAGACATTAAGTAGCTTGCCCAAGGAAACCTGGGTGCAGGCAGTCTGTTCCAGAGCTCAAGCTTTTAACCTCACAGTAAGTTCCCTCTCAGATGAAGAAGACACAATACTGACATTTTCATAAATCAATAAGTAATGAATAGGCAATATGCAATGCATAGACTCACTGATGCTACCATTTATTAATTAATAAATTAAGAACTTTATAAATGTCACTGTATTTTCATGTATATTATCTCACTGGATGAAACACACTTATGAGATAGATTGGCAATATTATGACCATGTAAAAGAAAGGAAGAAAAGAACATGTTCATTGCCTTCTCCAGCTTATTTAATTGATAACAAAGTTGGAACTATAATAAAAAAATGATCTGAGTTTAAAGCTCTCCTCCAGGGCTCCCAGCTGCTACAAATAGCCACTGCCTACGCAAGGCCCAAAACTCATGACCAGGGTGTCTTTCAGATTCATTCATGTTTGATAATTTTTACTTTTAATTTATTCATTCACTTATTCAACACATGATTAAATAAATATTGAGTCTGTGGTCTTTTTCAATGTACCAAGTTGTGCTATGTGCTTGGATAAAAAAGAGATTGACATAGTTTTTTCTCTCGTTGAAGTTTGAGTCTAGTGGAAGTATAGTAATTATCAAGTATATTCAGTATTTACTACATATAAAGTTCCTGGCTTACTATTTTTTTTTAATTTATTCCTCGTAATTCTACAATGTAGTAGGTAGAAACTTATACAGGAGATCTATATTATCACGTCAGATGCAATCTAATTGTACTAAAACCACTAAAACTAAACAAAGAAATACAACATTCAAGGGTTGAGAAGTAGAGGAAACCAAAACAATACAAGTAGGTGGATGAGCGAGCTGACTTAGCAGATTGCATCTTGAATGGAGCCTAATCCTTATCCAACAATTCCCGTCCCAGGGACCCCCAAGAGGGCATTAGGTCAGGATAAGGAGCTGGGGAAGTTAAAATAAGGAGGACAAAAGGGAAAAACAAGATTCCTGGGTTTCCTCTCCTCTCCATGCCTCTGGATGCTGATTCTCACTTCTTAGAGCAAAAGTCTGAAGACATATTTTTGGTAAGAGTATCCGTTCTGAACTCAGAAGTTTAAATTAATTTATGCACATTTATGCTGAATGACAGACTGTCTTCTCTCTTCTCACATTTGCTTCTTACATTTTCTTCCAAGTTTAACATATTGACTTCTACCCTCCAGACAAGAAGCTAGAATGTTTCTGTGATGGAAACCTGAACATATTAAGGAAAAAGATTAAAGATTTTGCTATCTGGTGTACCCCAGTAACTTACCTTCCTGAGTCATGCTATATGGAAGCTCAAATTTGACAACTCTCACCCATTCAAAGCTTCCAAATTATAACTAGCTCCACAACTTCTATCATTAGCAACAACCAACAGACAAGTAGTATAAATTTAAGGTGAAGGTTAGCATACAAAATAAGCAAACGAACAAACAAAAAATCAACTTGGAGGAAAACAAAATAAAAAAAAACTAAAGGAAAAGTTATTGTTATGAATATTGTCAGAGAGAAATGGGAGAATATTATATATATAAAGTAATATAGGATGTGCTAAGAAAATACACACTCTAGGAATAAAGAAAATGCTGCTTGGAGGTTAAAAATAATAGTAATGGTGAAATATCTGTTGAAACATATAGAATCTATGGGAGATAATGGAAGGAATCCTTCACAAAAGGAAATGAATGAAATATATACCTTCTGGGAGGTATTTCCCAGAAGGGGCAGCATTTGAATAAGACCCTAGAAAATAACAAATGGAAAGAAAGAATTCATTATTTAAATAATTCAAGAAAATTTCTCAGTTTGTGGTTTAAAATGCGCCATCAAATGCCCTGTCCATGAGACGAAAAATCACCCCATTAAATGCCAGACTCTCAAATATAAAAAGAATATTCTGAAACATTTTTAGGTAGAAGAAAATAAAACAAACAAATTACAGATTACATGCAATGGAGTGGAACCAAATGACTTCATATTTATTAACACCAACCCTAGGCACTAAGAGACAATGTAGCAACATCTTCAAAATTCTGAACAAAAATTATTTCTTTCTTAAAATTTTATACCAAGTCACAGTATCATTCAATAAGGAAGACTGAAAAAAAACCCCACATTTCCTAAACATGCTAACATTTTTTTAATTACAGCCCACATTTCCTTTTCCAGAAAGATGTGGAAGAGCATAAAAGACAATGAATGAATTCACATTGTTCCACTTAACATCGGGGCTAATGACAGAACAATGTTCTGTATTTAGTGTCATTCATTCATTGTCCTCTGCATCTAACTGGCAGTAGGGAGAAAAAGAAGATGGAAGGAGCCTGCATACTCCTTAAAAGTACTTCCGCAGAAGAGACATATAACTTATTTTCACATTTTATTGGTAAGACCTAATCGCATGACCACTAGATTAAAAAGGGTCTTGGACATATAGTCTCAGGTTGAGCATCTGCTCCCAAGTAATATATCTATACTATGAATGGGAAAGCAAATATTTAGATAGACACCTAGTTATCTGTTATATAGAGAAAATTGGAAAAATATGACATATTTTATTAAGTAGGTACACACAATAAAATAATAGCCAATAAAAAGAGAAGCTTACTGCAAACTAGATATGATCTGATTACTAGGCTAAATTCACTGAAAAAAAGTGCAAAGTGTAAGAACCTGCAAAATGCAAACATTCATGCAAAAAAAGAGAAAAATATATATACTTTATATACACAAAATGTCACTGGAAACACAAAGATAAGACTATACTCCATATGTATATTTATATTAATCAAGGTGTTACTTTTATTTCTGGAATTGTTAGGTTCTATTTACTTTTCAAGTTTTCTTTTTGCACTCAAGTGTAATTGGAAGCTTAACTGTTCCATTAACTGTGTTCTCCTTGAAAAACGGTAATGTCTCTTACAATAAAGAAAAAAAAAGTGTGTGTATGTATAAGCAATTACAATTTCTAGACTCAGCAAATTATCCAAATAAAGTAATGGTAGTTAAAGAGGATACTACGTGCTTAATGGATCATGAAACACATTAAAAAATGTCTCTTACCACTTCTAATATGTTCCCCAGGGATGGCAGTTGTATCTCAGACTGTCTCCCTCATTCTATATTTTCTACCCAAAAGATCTATTTCTTGTAGGCTACATATGGCCTCTTGTTTCTCCCCTTTTCCATATGTATGAGTCAGGATTCTCTAGAGAAACAGAACCAATAGGAAGTTACATATATGTTAGAAATGCATATATATATATATAAAATAAGATACTGGCTTATGCAATTATGGAGCCTAAGAAATCCCACCATATGCCATTTGCAAGCTGGAGACACAGGAAGGCCCGTAGTATAGTTCTAAGGCCTAAGAGAGAGAGGGCTGATGATATAGACTCCAATCCATATCTGAAGATCTAAGAACCAGGACTGCTAAGGGCAGGAAAATATCAATGTTCCAGCTCAAGCAGGTAGGCTGAGGAGAGCAATTTTGAAGTTTTTCCACTTTTGTTCTGTTCAGGACCTCAATAAGTTAAAAGATGCCCATTCACATTGAGGAGGGCCATCTGCTTTACTCCCTCCATATCCATGATTTAAGTACTAATCTCTTCTAGAAACACCCTCACAGAAACACCAAGAAATAATGTTTGATCAGATATCTGGATACATTGTAGCCTAGTGGAGTTGACACATACAATTAACCATCACAAGTTCACCACTTATGAACTTGGTATCCATACACATATCCTTAAACCACACTTAATATCCAAATAAAGGCACTAACAAGGTCATGATTCCACTTAAAATGATATGACTACCCTGCTTACAACAAAAAATGCACTAACCCTTTTCCAAGAAGAGGAGGTAAAGTCTTTGAGTGATGTTTACTCTTCTTAATATCCTATAACATAAATACTAAATACTATGATGTAAAATAATTAAAGACTGTAATATAAAATACTTAAATAGTTAAATTTGAATACTTAAATAAGTTAATACATTTTATGTTACAAAAATGATGAGAGTAAAGAAAAAAAGATATTTCATGCACACCCATACACACACACACACACAAAGTATTCATCACAAATGAAGGAAGAAATGCTCTTAACAATTACAATCTTTTTTTTTTAATTGGTCTTGGTATTACAGCTGGTCCTTACAACTATCTTAGTTCACTACTCATTCTATAGTTCCTTTGCCTTCAGCAAGCACCTCAGGCAGTTGTAGTTTGCTACATTTTGGACTCTCCATACTTCTGAATCCACAGCCAAAGAAGGGAATTACTGGGATGGCTGAAGCAATTGATCCTGACTGTCAGGAGGAAATTGAACTACTACTCCACAGCAGAGATAAGGAGGAGTATTTCTGGAATACAGGATACCCTTTAGGGTATCTTTTAGTGAAAACATGCCAGGTAGAACTACTGAAACCAGGTAGAACTACTGAAAACACAGAACTCTAGTTAAATTGAATGATTGTTTTGTCTCCTGGTAGAAGCACTCCCTCCTTTGGAGCTAAGACCTCTAGTGTAGCGGAGCATAAGGTTGTTGAAACAGAAAGCAAAAATAGTGAGTGGTGCCACAAAGTAAGAGCCGAGTGGTGCCAATCCCATTACCACTCTTTGATTCCTGGACCTGTGACTCCTAGCTATGGGAGTAACAGCAACATATATTGGATGTTGATTCAGAGCATATGCAGCTTTCTGAAGAACCTTATTCCAACCCTGTAAGGTATTGCTATTTAGCTAGCACTATAACTGAATCTTCAAAAGGCCATTTGACCTCTTAACAAGGCAGCTGTTTCAGGAAGGTAAGGAACATGGTAAGACCAATGAATGGATGGACATGGATCCATTGTTCACTTCTTTTGCGGTGATATCAGTTTCTTGATCAGAAACAATGCTGTGTAGAATATCAGGTTGGTGGATTAAACATTCTGTAGGTCTACAGGTAGTATTTTTTGGTAGAAGCTCTGCATGCAGGGAATGCAAATTTGTAATCAGAGTAAGGGTCTATTCTCATGTAAACAAAACACTGTTCCTTCTGTGATGGAAATAATCCAATGCAATCTACCTGCCACCAGGCAACTAGCTAATAAACCTAAGGAATGGCGTTATATTTAGGGCTAAGTGGTGGTCTCTACTGCTGACAGATTGGGCACTTAACAATGGCCATAGACAACTAGGTCTTAGTGAGTGGAAGTGAATGTTGCTGAGCCCATGCTTTTAACCTCCATCCCTGCCATTGTGATGCCTTTGTGCATTAGCCTATTGGGCAATGACAGGAGGGGCTGCGGAAAGAGTGTTGCTTATACCCATAAAATGGGTCATCTTATCAACTTGATTATTAAAATCATCCTCTGCTGATGTCAGCCTTTGGTGTGCCTTCACAGGGGACATAAATATCTTCTTTTTTTAACCCACTCAGAAATATCTATCCACTTACCTCTCTCCAAAATTACCTTATTGTCAATTTTTGAATAATGTTTCTTCCAAGTCCACACCCATTCAGCTAAATCATTGGAATAGCCCATAAGTTGGTAAATAATTGCATGTCTGGTCATTTCTCCTCCTAAGGAAAATGAACAACTAGGTACATTACTAAAAATTCTGCTCACTAAGAGGATTTCCTTTTATAACCATCTTTCAAAGGTGTCCCAGAGAGGGTCTATAGTGCTGCAGCTGTCTACTTTAAGGTGGTGCCTGCATATAATGCACAGCCATCTGTAAACGAGGCTCAAGTCTTCTCTTCTGTCAGTTGATCATAGAGAACTTGCCATGAAACTACAGGTACAAGCTGTGAGAGTTAAAACAGCATAGCAACAGTTAAAACAGCATAGAGGAACTAGGAGCATTCGAGACCTTCAAGTAACTTACTTGTGCCTTCAGAGCCTCCTCAGGTCCAGTCACATAACCCTTCCATTAGATCAAGAAGGGTTGTTATGCACAGCCAACTTTATGATTTACTGAGTCAAATAATACCCAATTTATGGTAAGTAGCTCAGGTTGCATGGTTACTTGGTAGCCCATGATTGAGCATTCAGTCTCTACTAAGACCTACTAGCAGGCAAAGAGCTGTTTCTAGAAAGGAAAGTGATCGTCTACAGAGAATGGCAGCATCTTGGTCCAAAATCCTAAAAGCCTGCACTGTGATTCACTTACAGAGGTCTGCCCAAGGCTCCATACATTATCCCTATTTATCACTGACACATTAAGCACCATTGGATCTGCTAGATCATATGGCTCAAGAGGCAGAGTAGCATGCACAGCAGCCTGGACCCGTTGTAGAGACTTCGCTTGTTATGGAACCCACTCAAAATTAGTAGTGTTCTGGGCACTTGGAGAATGATCCAGAGTAACCCACTCAAATGGGAAATATGTTGCCTCAAAAATCGAAAGAGACCCACTAGGCATTCTGCATTTTTTTTGGGTGTAGGAGGAGCTAGCTGCAATTAATCCTTCATATTAGAAGGAATATCTAGAAATTCTTGATATCACTGGATCCCTAAAAATTTCACTGAGATATACGTCTGTGAACTTTAGTCAGATTTATTCCCCATACCCTGACACAGAAATGTCTTACCAATAAGTCTAGAGTAGTTGCTAATTCTTGCCTGCTAGATCCAAACAGTATAAAATCATCAATGTAATGGATCAGTATAATATCTCATGAAAATGAAAGGCAATAAAAATTCCTGCACACTTTTATTGTATAATTGCTTTATATTGCCTGTGGGTTATGTGCTTGAGTGTGTTTTTGTGGTAGCAGGTATCAATCTTTTGTCTCCATGTTTATGACTCCCTTAATGACCTCTTGTAAGGCTTACCTGGTGGCAACAAATTTTCTTAGTGTTTGCTTTTCTGAGAAAGATTTTATTTCTCCTTTGCTTATGAAGCTTAGTTTTGTGGGACATGAAATACTTGGTGGGAATTTCATTTCTTTGAGGATGTTGATAAGAGGTCCCCTATCTCTTCTGGCTTTTATGGTTTCTGCTGAGAGGTCAGCTGCTCGTCTGATGGAGCTCCCTTTGTAAGTGACCTGACCTTTCTCTCTAGCTGCCTTTAATGTTTATTCATTTGCCTTGACCTTGGTGAATCTTGTTACTGCATGCCTTGGGTTGGTCATCTTGTATAGTATCTTACAAAAGTTTTCTGTATTCCTTGAATTTGCATATCCAGCTCTCTAGCAAGATTGGAAAATTTTCATGGACTGTATCTTCAGATATGTTTTCCAGTTTGCTCTCTTTTTCTCTCTCAGGAATGCTGATTAGTCATAGATTTGGTCTCACTACACAATCCCATATTTCTCAAAGATTTTGTTTTTTTTAAATTTTTTATTTTTGTTTGACTGATTTGATTCAAATAACTGGTCTTTGAGCTCTGGGACTCTTTCCTCATCTTGGTTGATTCTGCTGTTAATAATTCCAATTGTATTGTGATATTCTTGTAGAGGATTTTTCAATTTCAGAAGTTTGTTCAGTTCTTTCTTATAATGGATATTTTGACTTTTGCCAGAGCAATCAGACAATAGAAAGAAATAAAAGGCATCCAAATAGAAAAACAAGAATTCAAACTAACTCTGTTGCTAATGATGTGATTCTATATGGAGAAAACACTAAAGACTCTGTGCAATGCAACTTATGATTCATTGTTATTCAAACTACCAACATCATTATTCACAGAATTAGAAAACACTAGAATAATGTTTTACAATAAAATGCAAATGAAACCAAAAAAGAGCCCAAATACCCAAAGTAATCCTAGAGAAAACAAACCAAAACAAAACAAAAAACAACAACAAAAAACAAAGCTTAAGACATCACACTACCTGACTTCAAATTATATTATTAGGCTATGTAACTAAAACAGCATGGTACTAGTACAAAAACAGACACATAGACCAACGAAATAGAATAGATAGAAAACTCTGAAATAAAGCCACACAATCTTTTATATGGTCAACGGAAACAAGCAATGGGGAAAGGACTCCCTATTCAATAAAAAGTGCTGGATAACTGGCTAACCATATGCAAAGAATGAAAGTGGACCCCTACTTTTCACCATATACAAAAATCAACTCAAACTGGATTACAGATTTAAATATAATACCTCAAGCTATAAACATCTTAGAAGAAAACATCTGAAGTACCCTTCTCGACATTGGCCTTGGCAAATAACTTTTGTCAAAGTCCCCAAAAGCAACTGCAACATAAACAATAATTGACAAGTGTGATTTAATTAAACTAAAGAGCTTCTGCACAGTAAAAGAAACTATCAACAGAGTAAACAGAAAACCTACCAAATGGGAGAAAGTATTTGCAAACTATACATCTGATAAGGCCTAACACCTGGAATCTATAAGAAACTTAGAAAAATCAACAAGTAAAAAACAAGTAACCTCATTAAAAATTGGCAAAGGATATGTATTAGTCTGTTTTCATGCTGCTGATAAAGATATACTTGAGACTGGGCAATTTAAAAAAGAAAGAGCTTTATTGGACTTACAGTTCCGCATGGGTGGGGAGGCCTCACAATCATGGCAGAAGGTAAGGAGGAGCAAGTCACACCATACGTGGATGGGAGCAGGCAAAGAGAGAGCTTGGGCAGAGAAACTCCCATTTTTAAAACTGTCAGATTTCATGAGACACATTCACTATCATGAAAACAGAATTGGAAAGACCCATCCCCATGATTCAATCATCCTCCACCAGGTCCCTACTACAACATGTGAGAATTATGGGAGCTACAAGGTGAGATTTGGGTAGGGATACAGAGACAAACCATATCATTCTTCCCCTGGCTCTTCCCAAATCTCATATTTTCACATTTCAAAACCAATCATGCCTTCCAAACCGTCCCCCAAAGTCTCAACTCATTTCATCATTAACTCAAAAGTCCACAGTCCAAAGTCTCATCTTAGACAAGGCAAGTCCCTTCTGCCTATGAGTGTGTAAAATTAAAAGCAAGTAAATTACCCCCTGGATACAATGGGGGTACAGGCATTGGCTAAATACAGCCATTCCTAATGGGAGAAATTGGCCAAAACAAAGGGGCTATAGGCCCCATGCAAGTCTAAAATCCAGCAGGGCAGTCAGATCTTAAAACTCCAAAATGATCTCCTTTGACTTCATGTCTCACATTCAGGTCACACTGATGCAAGAAGCAGGTTTCCTTGGGCTTGGACAGCTTCGCCCCTGTGGCATTGCAGGGTACAGCCACTCTCCCTGATGCTTTCAAAGGGTGGCGTTGAGTGTCTACAGTTTTTCCAGGTGCACAGCGCAAGCTGTTGGTGGATCTACCATTCTGGGTTCTGGAGGTTGGTGGTCCTCGTCTCACAGCTCCACTAGGTGGTGCCCAGTAGGGACTCCGTATGGGGGCTCTGACCCCACATTTTCCTTCTGCACTGCCCCAGTGGAGGTTATCCATGAGAGCCCCACCCCTGCAGCAAACTTCCTCCTGGACATCCATGCATTTCCATATATCTTCTGAAATGCTAGGCTGAGGTTCCCAAACCTCAATTCTTGACTTCTGTGCACCCACAGGCTCAACCACATGGAAGCTGCCAAAGTTTGGGGCTTGCACCCTCTGAAACCATGGGCCAAGCTGTTCCTTGGCCCCTTTTAACAATGGCTGGAGTGGCTGGAGTGAAGGGCACCAAGTCCCTAGGCTGCACATAGCATAGGGACCCTGGGCCCAGCCCGTGAAACCATTTTTTCCTCCTAGGCTTCTGGGTCTGTGATAGGAGTGGCTGCCATGAAGATCTATGACATGCCCTGGAGACTTCTTCCTCAAAGGGATATGACCTCATCTTCATTCAAAGAGCTCTGAGTTTAAAAACTGACTCAAGTCTGAGAATTGAATGAGGGATCATGACTGTTTTTATAATTTAATTTAGACTTTTGTTCACTTGACCTGGAAATTTTGCTTATACAGATCAGGTAAGTGTTTATTAGGTTTCCTATGTATTTCGTTTTAAGGAACACCATAATCGATTAGCCAATGCCATGAGTTTGTAAGAGTCTGACTCTTCTAATTGATACTTTGACTCTATGATGTATTATGGTAACCACACTCAACTTACTATTTGTGTCCGAATGCTACCACTAAGCCCACAGATCCAATTATTTCCATTCCATTTAGGTTTCCTAATTCAGTGACTATAGTTCTCACTCTAAGTTCTGCCCCTCAGAGAAGAGTAATCATAGAGTTCTTCAAGGATACTGGGGCTCCCCTCACTAATTTATTTCTCATATTATTGGTAAAAGATATGTTTTCTAGACCTTCTCAGTATGGATGAGTATGTCCTAAATGACAAATCTACCCTAACATTCCAATCTCCATAAGCTTTTATTTCTCCCTCTATATTAAAGAAAGGTATGTCCTGAATATTTGGTTTAGTCACTGTTGGCCATCTTTTGGTCCATGTTTCAGCTAACCAACCGACCAACAAATAAAACAACTCCAGCTCTTTGTAACTTCCAAGCTATAACATTAAGTGCAGAACCTGCATAGTGAGCCCATGTCAATAAAGTTAGACCTGATCCAACTTTATGACTTTTTGACCATTACTGCACACATTTAGTATCCATTTCTACACATGTTCCCTAGATTTCTATCTGTATTAGTTAGAAAACTCAATTTGTTCTTTTAGAGTGTAATACTCTTTCTCATGGGTCAAACATCATACCTCCCCTTTAAAGACCTGCTAAGACTTGAGTCTAGTTATAAGTCTAGAAACAAAGTAGTGTGGGGTGTGAGTCCCGAGGAGAATTAGCATTGTCTTGCATAGCAGCTACTTCTGGTGGGAAGGTATTAAATTTTTTCTCAGGCAATGCAGGATTAATCTTCTCAGATGAGGTGGAAAGGCTGATACTCCTGTGGGTGGAGACTTCTGCTGGGGATGAATAGGGAGGTCAATTCTGCTGAGGGTGGGAGAGTCACTCCACTGGGGTAGGGAGAATTCTTTACTGGTGAAGAAGACTCATCCAAGTTTGGGGCTCAATGCCCTCAACTTCATCATGGTCTTCCCAAATGTCCCCATTTCAACTGATAGAATCCCATTCCCTTCCATTCAATGCTCTCATATTAACATTAGACACTCTGAGAGGCTGGAAGTTCCAATTTGCATTGTAATTCAGCCAGTCACAAGATGATGTTCTGTGTTTCATTTTCAGGAATTCTAGCTCTGCAGCTAGAGGAGATAAAGGTCTCCTTCAGGGCATACATAGAATCTCTTGTGACATTTATGGGGCTCTTCAGCTGGGAATTTGAATCCCTGAGCTCTTCTTTTTCTTTCCCCACTTTGCCCAGGGACATTAGGAGCAACCAACCAATTCCATTATATTTGTTAGTGTTCCAAAAATGTTTAAAGACATATGCAGAGTCACCTAGCTCCTTTCTTCTTATAAGTCATTCTTATAAGAAGTTGATTAGGAGGAGCAAGCAATACAGATATTTTGTATATCTCTGTAAACAGTTCATAATACCATGGACTATCAATGCTCTCTTACTACTAGAATTAGGGTCATTAGTGTCTTTAAATCTAATCATATTAGAAAGCCAGTTCCAGAAACCCAAGAACCAATTCAGAAAACTTATCCTTAAAGTCTGTTTCTCAAGATCCATGTTTGCTACCAAAATATTTATTAGTAAAGGTTCTCCAGATAAACAGAACCAGTGAAATATATAAATATGAGAAATTGGCTCATGGATTATGGAGGTTGAGAAGATCTTCAGTTTTCAGTCTGTAAGTTGCTAGAGACTCAGGAAAGCTAGTGTTGTAATCTAGTCCTGAGAACCAGAGGAGCCGATGATGTCAAATCAGTCTGAGGGCAGGGGAAGATGAAATGGCATGTCCCAGTTTATGCAGTGAAGCAAAGGTGGGGAGTGGGAGGTAAAATTTCTCTTTTTCCTGCTTTTTACTCTATTCAGGACCTGAATGGATTGGATGATGCCCAATCACATTGTGTAGGACAATCTAGTTTACTGAGTCTATTGATTCAAATGTGAATCTCATCTGGCATACGCAGAAACAATATTTAATCTCGGTACCCTGTGGCCCTCTCAAATTGACACATGAAATTAACCATCACACTCGGCAAACAAAGGTGACACAGACAGAATATTTATTGAAGGTCAAGAAGAGAAAAAGAAAGAGTTGGTATAACAGAATTCCTTTTAAAGGATACAGCAGAGTGTGAGGAAGACAGACTGTTGAAACAACTAACACTTTACCTTAATATCTTCTATCTGTGTTTCTGCTTGGTATGTGCCATTAATCTCAGCTGGACACAGTCTGTGTTCCAAATCTTTGTACATTTGGCTGGAATATTTGGCTGTTTTGCAAAAATTTTACGTGACCTATTTGGGTAAAATTTTATGTCTTAAAATCTCTTAAATAGTTGGAGACACATAATAGAAAAAAAACAAACAAGATTTTGTCAAGCAGCCATGGGTCATAGCTGGTTTTCTATTAGCCCTGTGTCCTTTCCACAGGATTACTGCATCAAAAGTCTCGGCCATGCAAGGGTATATAAGCCCAGTCCTGTCACTCCAACTTGAGACAATTCTACAGGGCCATTACAGCTTCTTCTGCAAGAACAACTGAGGCCTTATTGTGACTGCACTGCAGTTTGACGATCCCATCTGTCAATCTTGCTTGTTGTACCCTCTCCCTCAAGTATTAATCCTGGCAGCAATCTTGCATACTAATTTCTGTTTTGGAATTTGCTTCCCAAGGAACTCAAAATGCAACACTATAAAACTCAGATGGTTTCATAAATGTTGTACTACACCAACCTGTATTTTTTGTTTTCAAAATTAAAATTTTCTTCCTCCTTCATTTGGATTGATTTTGTGGCAAATATTTTGCTAGGTAATGAAATTTTGGAAGCTATGATCTGTACTCTTAAAATATTGGGTATTTTAAAATGTCATTTGTCAGCCTAAGGCTAAAGATACAATTCAGTCTTCTTAGTACTCTTGGGTGCTTCTCATTGGCCATTTAGGCTCATGCACACCACTGTTCCTTCTTATGGCTTGATTTAGGCACCCTTTCTGCCTGTATGATTTTTCTGGTTCCCTGATTTCACAAGTATGAGTCTTGTTTCATATTTATTGCTAATGTCACATTGACTATTTTTTAAACTTAATTAAAAAATTTTGGACTATTCTTATTCTCAAGTTTTAGAGATTGTACAAAGACATTAGTAATAACATAACAGAGAGCCCTGAATTTGGAAGCTGGAAATTATGGAATGGAATTATTCACTAACTAGTTATCACTTCGCTAAAGGCTATTAATCTATAAAATGACACTTATGTGAAACACATGGCTGTGGGAAATGAGATGTGAAATCTTTCTGTTAAGTAGGCATGTACAAAGTGCAAATCATGGTGGGAAGGAGGATAGTGAGTATATTAGTCTCTGAATTCCTGAGGACTTCGTTTGTAATAGGTTCTGATGAGCAATAGCATAGGGGAGTAGTGACAACATCTGTAGAGAGCCTGGATCAATTCAACCTCAGCCACTCTTATAGCCAAGAAGCCCAGTGCCAAGGGGAGCTGCTGCCAAACCAACGAGGTGGGGCAGACACTGTCAGCCGAGAGGCAGCTGGAGCATTTGCTTTGCTGCCTTGACAAGCAGAGGAGTTACCCAGGGACCCTGGGAAGTAAAGGATCTACCACTGACACCCATATCCAAGTCTACTGTGGAAACTTGGATGACCAAATTATATAAATCTATTAACTGTTCAACAAATATTTAGTGAGATCCTACAATGTGCAGGCCTTACTTAAGGTGGGAGTTATACAATGATGACAAAAAACAAATGGGAACTTGTCTTAATGAGATTTCCTCCTCATGGGGAAACCACTTATTTTTCTGTTCTTTCCCCTCCGTGAATTGGGTGGGGCTATTGAACCTACCTAAATAGATTAACAGTGATGGATAATTTCTCTGCAGAGGCCTGGTGACATACTGACTGGCTTGAAAGAGAAACAGGTTTTTGTGCCAGAATGTTTTCCTTTTCCCATTTCTAAACTGCTCCTTTTTATCCAGAGTTAGCGGGGTTAGTGGCAAGCAGGTCATAGTATGTAAAAGCAGCAACAGTCTTGCTAACTACTCTCTTCCCAGCTGAGATTCCAAAGTCTACTACTTTTTCTTTCAAATCTTACTAAGAATCAGTTAAACTTACATAGTACATCAATTTGTGTACCTTTAAATCAAATTTACTTAGGAAGCAATTAATATGCCAATCATTATATTTTATGATTCTGAATTTGATTCCCTTGGATTTGATGACTATAATGTGTGGGTTAAATATTCATGGAAAAAGAGATGAGAATCTTTTAATCTCATTCTCCCTGAAATAATCACTTCTCTTTGCAACTGTTTTTGTTACTTTCCAATTATTTAAATATTTAATCTCTTTAATTACTCCCTTCTGGAAATTGAAGGGATGTCCTGTGTATGCAATTGCCTTTCTAGCCTACCTCTCGACCCAAGAACACACTATCCTCAAATTTCTTCAGTAACAGTTTAGGAAAGAGGGTTTATTATTTTTGTACTAGCCATGGAAACACTGTTTCCCTTCTTTCCCTCTCTATTTTCTTATCTTGACAGAAAAACAAAATTTAACAAAACAAAAACAAAATACTGCCTACTGGGTATTCTAGGAACTTTTAGAATAGAGAATTTAGTTGGATATTACATCACTCTATGACAAGATTCACATTTATGCTGAGAGCTCAATTGTTGTAAAGAGCTCCAGAGAGCAGTTACTCAAAAATGCTTATAAGTAGTATTACTTACTGCTGAGGTAGGTTGTAAGGTACGGTCCTATGATTGTTTGCAAAACCAGAAAGCAATTCTCTAGCTCAGCCATTCTGTGATTGGAGCCAGGAACCTTAAAATTAGAAGGCACTTTATTTTCCTGGCACACTCCTCCATGACACTTATCAGTTACAATACGAATTTTCTCAGAAATGGGTGTGGCAGTGGCAGCAGGGCTCCACCTGTCTGCCATTTTACTGAGTGGTGGATTCATAGCCATACCTTGTCAGCTGGAACTGAATTCTGAACAGCTTTTCCCAGACAGCAGGGGTCCTGCTGGAGGGGGTAAGCCAAATTCTGGGTGACACCAGGAAACTGAATATCTGGTTCATGGGGATTGAGTGGCCTGCTATGAAATGAATATTGATAGCTCCTCAAAATTCATATGTTAAAGACTAAATCCTCAGTGTGACAGGATTTGTAGGCAAGTACTTTGGGAGGTAAGTAATTAATGAGGGTCGAGCCCCCATAAATGGAATTAGTGCCCTTATGACAAGAGACATGAGAGAGATGCTTGCTCTTTGATCTCCTCATATGAGGATATAATGAGAAGATGGTCATCTGCAAATTAGGAAGTGGCCTGCACAAGACACCACATTTGCTGGCATTTTGATTTTGGACTTCTCGGCTTTCAGAACCGTGAGAAATGAACATTTGTTAAACTACTCAGTTTATGTCGTAGTTGTAATACCAGCCCAAACTGACTAATACACAGCCCAAGTAGACTAATACAGTATACATGTGTACATATACATATATATACACACACATATATATGTGTATATGTATATACTCACACAAACATATACATACATATATGAACACATATATATCTAGAATTTTCAAATACTCAAAATGTTATACATCAAAGTACATCAGCAAAAAACAAATCCCCCTTCCCCACATTTATCCATTCTATGTCCTTATCCAGAGATATGACCAATCTTTTTAAAAAAAATTTTTAAAATGTTTTTATTATACTTTAAGTTCTAGGGTACATGTGCACAACGTGCAGGTTTGATACATAGGTATACGTGTGCCATGTTGGCTTGCTGCACCCATCAACTCATCACTAATCCTATAAGTCTTTTCAATGTTCTTTCAGCTATTTTGGAGGTATACTTTTGATTTTATGTTGTTGTTGTTTATGCTACAATGTTAAGTCATGTCAATCAGTATTTTCAGAGAAATACCAAATTCCAAAGAAGATATTCATTAGAAAGTCCCTTAGAGTAACATGGATGAAAACAATACATTTATTTTCACAATTAAATAAAGGTTACAGGAGTCACTGTGTTATACTCACAGAAGAATTTTAAACCTATCATTCAATTAAGTTCAATATCATACATATTTTGAATCAGGTTGAAGGAAATTCCAGTTAAATTAAATGCCAACATTAGTCTGGAGCAAATTCCTTGATACTTGAGAAAAACTTTTCTCAAGTCCAAAGGGAGGAAATAGTTCACACTGGCTTATATCTGGGAGATGAGTGGAATGTATGTTTTGTAGTGAAAGGACAGTAAAGTCATCTATACTTCGTTGTAGAGTTTAATCAGAGGCAAGCCCAAAATGTTCAAGTTTTTATTCACAAAAATATTCCATTGTCCCTTGGTCCAGATATCTATTCTTCTCAGGAAGCTCCTGGCAAGGCTCATATAATTAATTGATAAGTAACATTATATTTCTTGGAATAAATCCCCAATCGCATAGTTTAATTTTACTATTCCCTTCCCCCCATTAATAAATCCTTTTAAACAAAACCTAAGTTATTCCAGTTGGAGTTGGAGAGAGGCAAAATAGAAGCAGCATGGATGCACAAAGTGGTGGTATAAGGAGATTCTGGTCATCTTCAGCTAATAAACTTCAGTTAACTTAATGCCAAGTATTGTGTCAGTTGTTGGACAAAGACCCAGGTCTTGCTAGTTCATTTAACAGAAGAGACATTTATTAAACAAATTACAATATAGTAATTAGATTTATAATAAGCTGAGGTGAAGAAGGAGGAGAAACAGGGAAAACTGGTACATTTTGAACCATAAGATCAGGGTCCTCGGCCAGGATTAGAAAAATGCTCTTCTCCTGGTCCTCAAATACTCTTTCTGTTCACCTGAGAGTTGGTGGGAGGCAGGATCTAGGAGACAGCAACTCCAGGACTGGCTGTATGACCAGAGTAATGTGGTGAGGATTCATACATAAAAAAGAAAACACTCTTCCTTTTTGTATCTAAACAGATTAATTGATCTTGGAACCTAGTAGTCAGTTTCCTGTCAATATAAAAATGACTGTAGTAAAGATTTTGATTTTTATAAATATTTGACTTACTAACATAATTAAAATATTACATGAGTGTGCCAAATTGTTTATAGCACTATAGTAACAAAAAATTAAAAATGTGAATATAATGCAATTAATAAAAGGCAGGTCAATGAAGTGAGCAAACCCCAGGATAAGATCCCATTCACACGGGGTTCCAGTCATGGCTGCGTGAACTTGAACAGCTGTGGATCCTGAACAAGTTCCTTAATCCTTCTGTGTCTGAATTCCTCCATCTGTGAGAATGGCATGCTCACACCTGTCCATATCTAATTTGGTAATCTTAAGTGGCTCCTACAGTCTGACGGAGTCAATTTCCTCGCCCTAGGATGTGGTACATGAAGTTGTTTGGTTTGGTATTTTAAGGTTTAACAGTTTGAATATTTTAGCACTTTAATTTTAAAAGTTTAAAAATATATTATACTTGTTCTCATTTTCCTACAGTATTAAAAATTCAGTTAATCACTAAATTGATCAGTTTAAGACTACCTCTTCATTTGTACTCAAACTCTCACCTTTCAGGACAGTAGCTGTAATCTTCTTACAGATCAATTGGACACATCAATATAACAAGCAAAATCATTCACTAAAATACCTAATTATAATTTATAGCAATTAAAAATCAATTAAGTTAAAGATATATATCTTATTTTTGATGAATATACCTATATATGTATATGTATAAATTTATATATGTGAACATATTAATATTGATGAATACTTACATATACACTTGTGTAAATATATTCATATAATTTTCAATTACACAAAATTTTATATGTGAACAATTAATATCTCCAGATTAATTTAAAACATATGTAAAATATCACAATATCTATTATCTAGCTGCTTGCTTAAAAAGCAAAACCAAAACCAAAAAAACCTCACCTTATCCCAGATGTCTAAGAATTGACCTGTCACATTTATAAATAAATAACTGTGTGTTGATTGCTGTCTAGGAAAAATATAAGAATGATACTTATATAAGAGAAGTCACAAAATCATTTTGTTTTATCATGACCATAAATAAAAAATGCCACATTTATGGAACATTGTAGTTTTCAAGAGAACTGAAAAAAAGCCCTGAAATATGTATTCCTTTACTTTTGCTCAAAACTAGAGCAGAACAATAGCTTAAGCAAGGTAGGTCATAGTTTGCTTTAATTGTCATGATTTATTGGTAGAAAATCTTTTTGGAATCTAGGTAATAATTAGGTTTGGTTTTGTAGACTTTCAGATGCCCTCTACTGAAGAAAGTTTTGCTTTGGAAGAGAAAGAATATATACACTTACACTACGTGTGTGTGTGTGTGTGTATATATACATATATATATACACACATATACATATATATATATACCAGTAATTCTTGCATATTTATCAGTGATAAATTTGAAATTGCAGACTGAGGTTTTTCTCCACCTAATATCTGTGTATCACATACAAACCCTTTGGAAAGGCCATGCAAATTGTGATTTGTCCCAAGAAAACATATTTAAGAATGCAAATATTCAGAGAAGAGATGGAGTCATTTGTCTTTATTATACTTCAAAAAAATAGTAGAGTAGAAGATACTCAACTTTTATGTTATAGATTCTCTTCTATGGTTTTAAACATAGAAAACACATGGAAAATAAGAATAAAACCAATACTTTCGTTGCTTTAGGTGTGAGAAGAAAACATTGCTTTAAACAAAAATTTTCAAGATTTTTGTATACCAATATTTTTTCTTGTAATGTGTTGATAAACATCTGAAAAAATACCATGGACATTTTCAGATACATTCTGCAAAGACTCTCATTTATTCAACATATAAACTAGGACCCGGGAATAATTGGTTAAAAAGAAAGACCAAGTAATTACTTTCCCTTAGAATTTTAGAATTTTCTTCCTAATAAGACATAGAAACCAAATGTTGAAGATGCAAAGCTCATATGGGCACACTTATTAGAGTGACTAAATTCAAAACATTGACAACAGCAAATGCTGAAGATTATATGGGACAACACAAACTCTCATTTATTGCTGGTGGGAATGCAAAAGGATAGAGCCAATTTGGAAGAGAGTTTGATGATTTCTTACAAACTTAAGCATACACTTATCATAATACCCAGCGATTGCACTCACTGGTATTTTACCCAAATGAGTAAACGCTTATATTTACATAAAAACCTGTACATGTTTGTTTATAGCAGCTTTATTCATAATATCCAGAAGTTAGAAGCAACCCAGATGCTGTCAGTGGGTTGCTGGATAAACCAAGTGTGGAACATCCATATAATGAAATGTTATTCAACCACAAAAATAAGTTTTCAAGCCATAAGAAGATATGGAAGTGCCATAAATCACACTGTTTAGTGAAAATAGCCAGACTGAGAAGGCTACAGACCATGATTTCAACTACATAACATTCTAGAAAAGGCAAAACTATGAAGACAGTAAAAATGTCAGTGGTTGCTGGAGATCTGGAGAGAGGGAGAGAAGGGTGAATAAGTAGGGCACAGGTGATTTTTAAGGCAGTGAAACTATTCTGCGTGATATTAAGATAATGGATATTAGTATACATTTATCAAAACACATAGAGTGTGCAATACAAAAAAAAACTGTGGACTTTAGTTAAGAATAACGTATCAGTGTTGGCTTACCAATTTTAACAAACATACCACAGGAATGCAAGATGTTACTAATAGAACAAACTGTTCTAGGGAAGAGCAGGTATATGGAAACCTTCTTTTTACTCAATTTTTCCATAAAATTAAAACTGCTAAAAAAAACTCTATTAAATAAAAGTACCATAAATCTTTTTTTTTTTTTTTTTTGAGACAAAGTCTCTCTCTTCTGCCCAGGCTGGAGCGCAATGGCACAATATTGGCTCACTGCAACCTCCAGCTCCCAGGTTCAAGCCATTCTCCTGCCCCAGCCTCCTCAGTAGCTGGGATTACAGGTGCATGCCACCATGCCCAGCTAATTTTTGTATTCTGTTTAGAAGAGACAGGGTTTCACTATGTTGGTCAGGCTGGTCTCAAACTCCTGACCTCAAGCGATCCATCTGCCTCAGCCTCTCAAAGTGCTGGGATTACAGGAGTGAGCCAACGTGCCTGGCCTGACTATTATTTTGAATTGTCTACTTCTCCTTTTAATTCTATAAATTTTGCTTCACATATTTCGGAATTTTGTAGCTAGGTGTATGTATGTTTATAGTTGTTCAATCTGTCTGATGGACTTATCCTTTTTTCATTACAGATGTTTCTCTTTATCTGTGCTAACATATTTTGTCTTAAATTCTATTTTGTTTGATATTAGTGTAGCCACTCCAACGTTATGGTTCCAGTTTGCATGGTGAATCTTTTGCCATCCATTTACTTTTAAATTAAAAGAATGAGTCATGGTCCTCTTGCTGCTGTCAAGATTTTATGTTCGCCTTTGTCTTTCAACATTTTGACTATGAGGTGGCTGGGTATGGATCTCCTCATATTTAGCCTACTTGGAGTTGATTGCGCTGTTTGGATGTTTAGACTGATGTGTTTTTTTATATCAAATTTGGGAAATTTTTGGCAATTATTTTCAAAAATATATTTTTTATTTATTTTCCTTTCTCTTCTTCTACTAATCCCCTTACATATATGTTTGTGCAGTTAATTGTGTCCCACAATTGTCTGAGTCTTGTTTTTCTTCTTCTTTCTTTGTTTATCATATTGCAACATCTGTATCAACTCTATTTTAAAATTTGCCAATTTTTATCTACCAATTTGAATCCACTGTTGAGCCCCTCTCCTTAGTTTTTCATTTCATTTATTTTACTTTTCATTTCCAGAATTTTACTTGCTTTTATAAATATTTAATTTTATTTTATTCATATTCTTTACGTGATGAGATCCTATTACTATACCTCTTTTTAATTTTTAAAACATTATTTCTGTTAGTTATTTGAACACAATTACATTAGCTAATTTGAAGTCTTTATTTGATCAGTTTATACTGGGGTCATCTTAAATTTAGACAGTTTCTGTTGCATGTTTTTCTTCTTGTTTATGGATTCCTCATTTCTTTTTTACCCCTACATTTATAATTTTGTTTAAAAATGGACATTTGAGATATTATATCAACTCTGGATATTGGTTCCCCCACTGGGGCTTGAATTTGTTGTTGTTTGTTCACTTTCTTGTCTTTTGTTTAGTGACTTGGCCAGAACTGTTCAGTGCAGTTGATTTCCCCGCCAGTGTGAAGCTTCTGTTTCAGAGAGCATTTCCCTGGGCCTAGACACAGTCAGCCTGACCACCTCTCCTCACCCTCACTCCAAGAGAGTGAGAGATTTCAGATGAGCTCTCTGATTTTCTCTTTCTCCTACTTGTCTACTACGTTTGTAGCTTGTCAACCTTAATGGATATTATACACTAATTAATAGCTGATTGCTTTATTGTTTTCAGCAATGAGCTGAGGCATAAATTGCTCCACAATATGATCCAATTAATCAGGGCCCTTTGCAGGAGTGGACCTTGAGGCTAGTCTTTGAAGCTTTCTCTGACCACAGAAGGTTTGTCTTTAGCTATATCTTTTCCTGCTTCTAGTAAACTTCTTTTTGGGCTACTATTTTTACTTCTTACTATCTTGGAACCAACAATTTCCTCTTAATTGCTCACCACCCAAATCTCCATTGTTTTTGAGAGATCTCTTAGGCTGCAACTTTCCATTCTCTGGTCCAAATGAAGTCAGTCCCCTTGGGAAGGGCTATAAAGTTCTCTGTTCTTACTACTTGTTTCTTTCCCTGGACAGACACTCTGTGCCAATTTTCTAGACCTGGAGGACTGAACAAAGTCCTGCTTTTCTTGGAGTGACAACTGTCACTTTAGGCTGGGAGTGGAGGGGAGGAATCCCCATCTACTTGGCCTCACTGCCCAAAGTAGAACTTTCACCACCCTAAGCTGAGGCAGATGGTGGAGGGAGAGAGTAATAGCTCAAACGCTGTGAACTGTCATTATTTCTACAGAGATTAGTAGATTTCTTGAATAAATGTTTCTTTCTTTGCTGTATGCCCTTAGGGTGGTTACCAGAGACTTTAAATGGTTGATTTTTATATTTATCCTGAGTAATGGTTGATTTGCTGGGGAGCAGGTTCATGGAATACTTCACAACATCATGCGGAAGCATTTCACCTATTTAGGTACATATTATACGCTTTATTAAAGAGAATAAAATGAGGATGTCGCCATGTCTGCAATTTTCTTTAAATTACTTTAGTATATAAAGTAAAATATTATGTGCATTACTTATGTTAAGTTAAAACTGAGTCCCAATCAAGAAGAAACAGTCAAAGGGTTGCCAGTGGACATCCTATCAGAAAGGCACCAGTTCAACAGCAGCTACTAAAAATCCTCCTGTTATGCATATATCCAACAACGACTAATACTTCACTATTTTGCATGCTAAATAGCACGTAATATGCTTGTGCTTTCATTATATTATGGTGTTAAAATTGAGAAAAGTTGGTAATTGTCATTATCTAACACTTCTTTGATAGTTATCTACAAAAACTAAGAGCTATCATGAATAAATAGGTTCATGTCAGTTTACAGCAATACTAAATGAAGACAATAATTAATTTATTAATTTATTCAATGAACCTGTCTACAGGCCTCTGAATATATCATGATATAATGGTGGCTTACGCCGGTAATCCTAGCATTTTGGGAAGCCGAGGCGGGCGAGATCAGGTGTTCGAAACCAGCGTGGCCAACATAGTGAAACCCTGTCTCTACTAAAAATACAACAAATTTGCCAGGCGTGGTGGCAAATGCCTGCAGTCCCAGCTACTTGGGAGGCTGAGGCAGGAGAATCACTTGAACCCGGGAGGCAGGGGTTGTGGTGAGCCGAGATCACACCAATGTACCCCAGCCTGGGCAACAGAGCGAGATTCTGTCTCAAATAATAGTAATAATAATAATAGTAATAATAATAATTCCCTTTGATTACAAAATAAAATAAATATACCCCAAGCTGAAAATAAAACTTCTTTGTGTCAGATTTTATATAAGTGATAAAGAAATACACTTCAGCAAAACAGTTAATTCATTCTGATCGTTCTATGCTGTGGTGTAAAATGTTTCATAACCCCATGTGTAATTATATACTGTATTCAATTTATAGTAAGTTCTTAATTATCCTTGAATAGCCTAGCTTTCCATTCTTCGATGTTATGACAGATTATTGAGCAAAAAGTCATCTATGCTGAAAATATAATCTCATTCAATAATCAATTAACCAGTAAGTATATGAAATGTCCAACATAGCGGTAATAACAAAAGCTTATAATCTAGCTTGGAATATAAAAGTCATATATTTTATCAGTACAATCATCAAAGAGTTATTAAATATTAAATGTACAGACTCCTATGCATAGAACCTTGTATTCAAGGGATATAGTTTATTGTAGAGATAAGTCTTATAAACTGCCATTCACAATTCAAAAAGCAAAAAGATATTACACGCAGTAAATTTTCCATATATGTGTTCATTTTTTATAGTATTATCCGCCACTAAATATAGTGTCAATAATTTTATTGAATTTCATTACTTTATGTCCAGTTTCTGGAAAAGCACTATGGTGAATCATGTTTGCTAAATTAATAATTACTTAATAAAGAAGTGAACAAATGTTCTCTTTCTCTCTCTCTGTCTCTATTATATGTATATATTTATACATGTAATTTTTATGCACTCTTTTGTCTGGTGCAGTTGTATTCATAAACAGTCTTTGTAGTAGTGAGCAATTACTGCAAACCTAGATGAGTGTTTATGTGTGCTTGACCAGAAAAAGCTATTAATCCCTATTGATCTTTCCATGCTAACAAGCACGCATAGATAGTGACTTTTTAAATTTTTACTGGTATTCTTTAAGAAGTTTTGGTGTTAAATGCTCCAAGACATACTGCGTTGATATTTTGAGGGATTTATTGTTATTATCTTCAAGAAATAACATGGAAATACTGTGTTGCACTGTGGAGAGATGAAATTATCTTTGGACGACATTATCTTACGGTAGGATTTCCAACATGTCTGGCAATCCATCCTACCCTGTCCCAATCATATTAAACTCAGCAGACTTTTAAAGAAATGGTAGCTCATTTTTTATTAATGGCGAATAGTTTTATATTTTTAAAAGATCTGCTGGCACGATAGGACCAGTAGTGAAGCTTAGGAAGCTGAGGATTCAGTGTCGTTCATTTTCACAGAAACCTTTTAAGGACCTCAAAGAAGGCGATGCAGAGTGTTCATAGGGTCATAGTATTTTTCACAATTTGAAAAAGTAAGATACTTTAAGTATAATTAATTCAGAGCCTAGCCTATTTTTATTCCAGCTTTTCTTTCTGCAACACCAGCATTTCCGAGAGCATGTGAATGGGAATTGAGTTAAGCATACATTTAGTTTGTGCTTAGTAGGATATATATTTCTGTGACTCCAGAGTGACTTCTGGAATATAATTAAATTACTGTTGTCTATCTAAGTGAAAGGGTGACATCTGAAATTATCCTGCAATTCATTATGTCAGCTCAGTTGGCATCTGCACACAGAAATATAGAAACTGGATTCACATTGCCATTTGAACTGGGAATATGTGAATAGGTGAGAAGACACAAGATTTAAAAACCATGAAGCCAAAAGATCACCTTTGGAAAACTCTTCTAAACATTATAGCTCATGTATGAAAGTTGAAAGATTTTCTCCTGGAATTCCTCTTATTATCAATAAATTGCAAAGCTGAAACTTTCTAAACTATTAATAATAAGAAGAAATATTTCTACTAGCCATGTAGAAAGAATTATTCTCTAATTTTCTCTAAGAAAAATGAAATAATAAAGGTTATTGTTGTGTAAATAGGTGATAAAAAATATGGAGCCAAAAATGCAGTTGTGCCTGGGAGTTAATTGATTAAAGTAATATGTTTTCTTTTTAGACTTATCTGATGTTTGTGATAGTTTTTAGTTTACTAAACTGTGTATCATGCAATTTATTTTTTCACTCTAAATTGATATTCTTTTAGATAATTGTAATTTTATGTTTCTTTTTAAAGAACCAACTAAATTTGAAAAATACATTTTAGAGAGTACAAAACTATGATTTTTTCATTGGTAAACCAAACTATTGTAGTTTTGGAAGAGATTACTAATTCTTTAAACAGAAAAATATAAAGAACACAACAGGTTAAAATACATCCTTTCTGTAACATATATATTCTAGAAAAATTGCTTGTCACATTTTAGAAGTCCATTTTGTTTTATGGGATGAAGATAAGCCTAACTTCTATGCAAGACTAAAGCTTATTTGATTATAATATCCTTATAGGCAAGGAAAAGATGAAAAGAATACAATTTATCCATTAATTTTTGTTGATATACTCTTGCAAACATAAAATAATCTTAAAGGTTTTGTGAAAATATAATTATGTATTAATGTCTCAATTCTAGTGATTAGGCATCTCATGCAGATTTTACTGTATAATTGAGTTTATTCCCCCTTAATTATATACATTTATTATGTTTATGATATTGTGGTCATTTTGCAATTAAAAAAATACCTTCTTTAAAAGAGAAGTTTAAGCAAATTAGAAAGAAATCAGTGGCTTTTACATTTTTTGTTAAATATTCAACTTTTGGTTAGAAACTATGTTAACTTATCTTCTTTTTAAACAAAAAGCATTTTTTTAATTCAAGATTGCCTTACCAATAGCTTTTTTTTAATATGTAAAGGGAAAACTATTATTTTTATGGTTAAATTTTATCTTTTGAAACAAAGAAAAACCATAGCATTTGACGTGTTCAAAAATTCAGGGTATTCAATCAATTCAACAAGAATTAATTAGTTTTTACATGAAGATCTTAACATTTGTCTCTATTTTACAACATATGGTTTATAAAACCACGAGTCTTGCTTCATGGCTTTCTCTCTTTAACCACTCGTATCCCATTAGTCACCAATAAATGTAAGCAATATTTAATAGGTGCTAGACAAGGATCCATGCACTTTGCATATATTAATTACTTTACTTTCTGTAATGACTACATAAAGTAAATACTTGCACGACTCCCAACATACTGATATAAAGAATATAGAGGTAGATTACTGTGGAAAGTTTTATTGTTTGTACATAGCCTGGTCAAGATTTGAACACAGCTGGAATGGTTCACAGGTCCAGGAACTTAACTATAGTGCTCTGATTTTTAGGTATTATGGATGTTACTCTCAAACATCTCTGCAATCCAATCACCTTTTGCCATCATTATTGTTATAGTCCAGGTTTACAACATATTCTGCTTCAAAAACAATTCTGCTGAAGCTTCCTTATTCAGCTCAGGCTGCTATAACAAACTACAGTAGACTGAGTGACTTAAACAACAGATATTTATTTATCAAAGTTCTGGAGGCAGGGAAGTCCAAGGTCAAGGTGCCAGCAGCTTTAGTTTTTGGTGAGGGCCCTCTTTAGATTTTACAGAGGGGCACCATTTGTTGTGTCCTCATATGATGGAGAGAAATTAACTTCTGGTCTGTCTTCTCTTCTTATCAGGACATTCATCCCATTATAGTGACCCCCTCTCATGACCACATCTCAATTTAATTATGTCCGAAGTACCCCACCTGCTAAAACAATCGAATTGGAGGTTAGGGTTTAAACATAAAAATTTTGGGGGGACACAACCTTCTGTTCATAACACCCTCTTACTGGGTTCTCTTCATCCACTCTTTCTTTCCTTCAATCCATTCCCTATACAGTAGTCAAATAATGTTTAAATAAATTAATCATATCACTATTTTTCTTAAAATTTAGTATAAAGTCAAGAATCCGTAACATAGTTTGCAAGACATTGCATAACCTGGCCCTTGTACTCCCACACTCTCATCTCCTGCTTTCTCTCTGCTTCCTCTTCTCCATTCACTTGGGACCATATAATAGTCATGATAGGTGGTCTGTTCATTACTTACAGGTCCTGCTCTAGGAGTTTACTATATGTAAATTTCAACAACACACCCTAGCTAGGAATTGGGCATGGTTACTTACAGACATGGAACTGGAGATTAGGAATTGGGTAACTTGACTATGTTTTTATTGACTTCAAATTGTTTCTTGAAACAGACCATTCCTTCTCCCCAGAAATTTTTTCCCCATGCACTCTCTACATCTTCTGGATCATTTCTTCTGAACCAGTCTCAGAAAGGAACTAAGTTAGCTCTCCTTTTATGTATCCTGGAAATATTTCACACTTGCCAGGCAAAGTTGCTATTTGTCTTTCCCTTTAAGTTAGGCCCCTCCTAGGAAAAGCCTAGGTCTGTATTACTCATCATGTTTTCCTGACATGTAGCATAACATAGATGCTCAAAAAATATTTGTCAAATTATCTACTGAACAGATTAATAAAAATTGTATTAAACCCGGTAATTAACATACATATTTCTTCTTCATTTTTCAGAGAAACAGCAATTCCCATTTTAATGGTGAGTAAAGTTGGTCATGGAGAAAAAGTTGTTGAGGTCAATGGTCAGATATTTATATGACCTGAAAGAGTATGTTCCAATATGATTAACAAGATATTAAGTGGTTTTGTTTTATTAAAATAATGTCACAAAAAATAATTAAAATGAATATAGTGCCCTAAATAGCCAAGGAAATCATGAACAAAAGGACAACAAAGGGAGAAGTGTTATATGATCTGATTTCAAGCTATACCACAAAGCTATAGTAATTAAAACAGCAGGGTGCTGGCATAGAAGTAGACACATTTATTAATAACACAAAATAGAGAGTCCAAAAATGAACCCATATATGTGTGATCAATTGATTTTTGACAAAGGTGTCAAGAATACATCATGGAAAAAAAATAGTGTCTTCAAGAAATTGTTTTGGAAAACCTGGATAATCACATACAGAAGAATGAAATTGGACTTATCTCACACCACATACAAAAATCAACTCAAATTGAATTCAAGATTTAAATATAGGACCAGAAACCATAAACGATTAAGAGAAAATGAAGGAAAAAAACTACGTGGCATTGGTGAGGACAATGATTTTTTGGATTTGATCCCCAAAGTATAGGCAACAAAAACAAAAATAGACAAAGGGGAATATATTAAACTAAAAAGCTTCTGTGCAATGAAGAAAACAATTAATGTGTGAGGAGTCAGCCTATGGATTCGGTGAAAATATTTTCTAGCCATATGTCTCATAAAGTGTTAATGTTCAAAATATATAAGGAACTCAAATAACTCAATAGCAAGAAAACAGATAACCCAATTTAAAATTGGGCAAGTTTTCCGAATAGACATTTCTCCACAGAAGACAAACAAATGGCCAACAGATATATCAAAAAATGCTCAGAACCACTAATCAAGAATGGCTATTATCATCAGAAAGACAAAAGGTAACAAATGTTGGCAAGGATGTGGAAAAAAAAAGAACCCGTGTACACTGTTGGTGGGGTTTTAAATTGGTACAGCTTTTATGAAAGACTGTATAAACGTTCCTCAAAAACTAAAACTAGAATTGCCATGTGATCCTGCAGTCCCCCTTTGGGCTATTTACCCAAAATATTTGAAATCAGTATGTCAAAGAGATGTTTGTACTCTCATGTTCATTGCAGCACTATGGACAATAGTCAAGTTATGGAATTAATCTTGGTGTCTATCAATGGATGAATGGATAAATAAATATGGTACATATATACAATGGGATACTACTCAGCCTTTAAAAGAAGGAAATTCTGTCATTTGTGACAACATGGATGAGATTAGAGAACTCTATGCTAAGTGAAATGAGCCAGACACAGGAAGACAAATATAGTATGATCTTACCTATATGTTAAGTCAAAAACAGTCAAACTCATAGAAGCAGAGAGTAAAATGGGGGTTACAGAGGCTAGCAGGGGAAGAATGTGGGGACATGATGGCCAAAAATCCAGTTAGACAGGAGAAATAAATTTTTTTTTGAAATCTATTGCATGGCTTGGTGAGTACAGTTAATAACTGCATATTTTACATTTCAAAATTCCTTAGGAAGTATATTTCTAATGGCCTCACCACAAAAAATGCTAAATATTTGAGGTGATGGATATATTAGTTAGTTTGATTTAATTATTTCACATTGTATTCATAACTCAGAACATCATTTTGTACCTTGGTTTCATTTTATTCTTCTTATTAGCAACATGCTATTTTGTGAGATATAAAAAGCTCCTTGGTGAATCTGAAAAGAGAAAAACATAAAAGATTCAACTACTTGCCAATGGTAAATGTCTTTCCATTGATTTGTTCTTATCTCCATTATGGCTGTCACTTTTTGTTATTCTTTTAATAGGCATTGAATGGTATAAAGTTATCTTGTGGAAGGAATCTTGGAATACCAAATGGATTGTTGTATGAAACCAAAAGAGAAGCACTTCCACAGGTGATAGAATTTATCTATAACAACTGTTCAGTTTGTCAAACAGAACCAAATTTGTGCACATAAATTAAAGAAAGCCATGTAAAACAGAATATTAAAAGTTCCAGTCCACATTATCATGTTTGCACATTGAAAATATTATTTTCATCACCTCTTTTTCTGTAAAAATCAGATCATGATCCTCACTGAAACATTTACAGATTCTTCTGGCCCACTCTGATAAGACATGTTTACATTAGGAACACTTCTTAAGTTAAAGAAGCTTTACAGAAAAAAACACGTCAAGTGAAAACTGTGAGTCACAATGCTTTTGAGAAATGTTTGTTCAAAATTTTAAAGACACTTACTTATAGACTCTCACTAATTAAACTTGTTTATAGTGAAGTGTTTCAGAAATGTGTGTTCTATTTATTAAAAATTGCATTTGATTAAAAAATTACTTAAATTAAAAATTTTTTCAAGCATCAGCAATGATCGTTGCTCTAAATAACTTGATTAGAATACTTCAATATGTGTGACTGTTTTATGATTTTTTAATGTTTTTGTCTTTGATGAGAGGGACTCTTGCTGTTACAAGTGTGATAGTGGTATTTAGCTTACATAAAACTGTTTTACTGGCTTCATCCTATCTAATTCTCATTTGTAACATTGGGGCATTCAAAATATCCCAAGTGCTGACATGTGAAATACTTCCAAATTACTCGACATTATTTCCAGTAGTTTTTTTTTGGCCTTCACCATGAATAAACAGCAAATTTCAGCAGTGTTAGAGATAAAAATTGTTGATTTGTAATCTTCTACAGGAGAACTGATTTGTGAGTAGACCACACAAATAACTTTACATAGCAAAGTCATGGATTGATAGAGCTCACCTACTTGCCTCTTACTGTTGTTGTTGTTGTTGTTGTTGTTGTTTTGAGACGAAGAAATCTTGCTCTTTGGCCCAGGCTGGAGTGCAATGGCATGATCTTGGCTCACTGCAACCTCCGCCTCCCGGGTTCAAGTGATTCGCCTGTCTCAGCCTCCCAAGTAGCTGGGATTACAGCCAGGAGTCACCACACCCGGCCCCTCTTACTGTTGATTGGTACGCACCCAGATGTGTCCTTTAGTGTGTGTCCTAGGTCCATCCAGGTCAATGGCTGTTGATTTAAATGAGACATGAACACATTAACCTAGCATCTGTGTTTTAAATATGACATTCATTTCTGGCACAAATAACAAATTTAATCCATAGTTAGCAATTGGTTGCAGCTGTGGTAAAGCATTTGTGGGAGGTGAAGGTTACAGATCCATATAAAAACCCCTTTAAACCATAGCATCAGTGCTAAGGCTAAGCACTGTTCTGGAACACATGATGCAAACATACGCAAAACTATTTTTTATATAATTTCAACTTTTATTATAGATTAAGGGATACATGGGCAGGTTTGTTACATACATGTGCAGGTTTGAGGTGATGGGTATATTAGTTTGATTTAATTATTTCACATTGTATTAATAAGTCAGAACATCATTAAACTAAAAAGCTTCTGTACAGCCAAAAAAAAAAAAAAATACCAACAGTGTAAAAAGACAGCCTGAAGAATGGGGGAAATATTTGCAAATTATGCATCTGACAAAGGTATAACTTCCAGAACTTATAAGAAACTTAAACCAACAAGCAAAAAAACAAGTAATTCAATTTAAAACATTGGCAAATGCATGTGAACAGACATTTCTCAAAAGAAGACATTGAAAGTAGCCAACAAACATATAAAACAATGCAAAACTTTTTATTGTTTATTTCTTATCTTGTGAAACATTTCCTCCTCTTGGGGTTAGAAAACCCTGAGGTTTGGTGAATATAAAATGAAACTCTTCAGATTATTAATTGTTTACTGCAAACCCAGAGGGAAGGATAGAGAAGGGATAAAAATGATCCCATCACTCTGGTAGTCAGCATAGCTCCCAATAGGTGGTTTTTCAGACCTGTCCCCCTCTCTCCTTCCCCTGACTAGTAGTCCCCAGTGTCTATTGTTCCCATCTTTGTGTCTATGTGCATTCAATATTTGTCTCCCACTTGTAAGAACATGCAGTATTTGGTTTTCTGTTCTTGCATTAATTCACTTAGGATAATGGCCTCCAGCTCCATCCATGTTGCTGCAAAGGACATGATTTAATTCTTATGGCAGCATCATATTCTGTGATGTACATGTACCCTGTTTTCTTTATCTGGTCTACCATTGATAGGCATTGAATTTGATTCCATAACTTAGTTATTGTGTATAGTGCTGCAATTAACATGCACGTGCATATGTCTTTATGGTGGAACATTTTATATTCCTTTGGGTATATACCCAGTAAAGGGGTTGGTGGGTCAAATGGTAGCTCTGATTTAAGTTTTTTTGAGAAATAAGCAAACTGCTTTCTACAGTGGCTGAACTCGTCTGCATTCTCACCAACAGTGTATTGCCTTTTCTTTGCAGTCTTGCCAGCATGTTATTTTTTGACTTTTTAATAATAGTCATTCTGACTGGTGTGAAATGATATCTCACTGTGGTTTTGATGTGCATTTCTCTGATGATTTGTGCTCATATGGAACCAAAAAAGAGTACAAATAGCCAAAGCAATTTTAAGCAAAAAGAACAAATCTGGAAGCTTCACATTATCTGACTTAAGCTATACTACAAGGCTACAGTAACAGAAACAGCATGGTACTGGTACAAAAATAGACACATAGATCAATGGAACATAATGGAGAAAGCCGATGTAAACCTACACACCTAAAACCATTTGATCTTTGACAAAGTAGAAAAAAAAAGCTTTGAGGAAAAGGACCCCCTATTCAATAAATGGTACTGGGATAACTGGCTAGCCATATGTAGAAGACTGGAACTGGATCCCTACCTCTTACTATATACAAAAATTAACTCAAGATGGAGTAAATATTTAAATGTAAGACCTCAAACTATAAAAATACTGGAAAAAAACCTAAGAAATACCCTTCTCAATATTAGTTTTGGCAAATAATTTATGGCTAGGTCCCCAAGAGCAATTGCAATGACAACAACAATTAATTAGTGGAACCTGATTAAACTAAAAAGCTTCTGTACAGAAAAAAAATACCAACAGTATAAGTAGACAGCCTAAAAAATGGGGGAAAATATTTACATACTATGCATCTGACAAAGGTATAACTTCCAGAATTTATAAGAAACTAAACCAACAAGCAAAAAAAAAATAATTCAATTTGAAACATTGGCAAATGCATGTGAACAGACGCTTCTCAAAAGAAGACATTACAAGTAGCCAACAAACATATGAAACAATGCAAAACTTTTTATTGTTTATTTCTTATCTTGTGAAACATTTCCTCTTCTTGGGGTTAGAAAACCCTGAGGTTTGGTGAATATAAAATGAAACTCTTCACAATATGAATTGTTTACTGTAAACACAGAGGGAAGGATAGAGAAGGGATAAATATGTGGGCTTTGAAGTCAGTTGGAGTAGACTTGTATCCTGGCTTTATTACTTTTTATCTTTGTGATTTTATAATAGGTAAGTTACTTAATCTCTGCAGACTTTTTTCTCTATCTCAAACAGGTGTAAAATAGCTGTAACTTAAAGAGATGTCATAAATATAGATAACGTCTCTAGAATCCAAAAAGCTCTCAAAATTAGAATATATATATATTTTAAGTTACTTGGTGACAAAAACTAAATTCATTCCTTTTAAGTGGCGTGACTATTAACATGTCTCATTTCAGAAGTATCATCACATTTAATTACAAGGTGTCACTCCCTACCCTTGCATAAGGCATTGGCATTATGGTTCACACACACTCTCTCTGAGTGTATATACATAGTATATGTGTGGGTGTGAATGTGTATATATATATATACACACATGCACATATATATACACATACGCACATATGTGTGTGTGTTTATGTATATGTATATATCTCCTTTCTAAAATCTAAAATTTCTAAAATCCAGAGCCCTGGAGTTTGGAATAAATTATTGTGAATTTACAATAATCAAATTAATGATCATAAATTAATTAGGCAAAAGTCAAGAAGATACTATTCTAACATTTGCCAAGCACTTGTTCTAGGTCAGTCTCCTTTCATGGCAACCTAGCCTATGGGACTCTGGTTTCCATAAATATTCTGAATAGATATGAGAGTGAAGACTAAAATAATGCCACTTTAGATGACATAGGGAGAGAAGAATCCAACATTTGTTTTATTTATACCTAAATTCTAAAGCTTTTTGAGCCCGATGTGGTAAATGGAACACAGACTTACAATTTTCGGAATCAAAATGTGTAAAGCTTTATGATGGTAAAATGGAAACACTCAGGTTAATGGTATTTATTTATTTTTATTTTTTATTTCATAATAATATACTTGCTATATTGATTTACCTCCTTCTCTCCAACATACAATTTTTTTGGCTCAATTACAATGGTGGAAATTGTATAGAAAATCCACTCTCCTCAAAACAATTTTATTATAGTCAGTCTCCAGAAATGATAGAAAGGGAGTACAGTAGAAATTTGGGGATATTTATTAACTTTTTAAGCAAGTTAAAGTGTATCACTATTTTCATTAGCTTCATTTGGCTGCAGCAGTAAATGTCTATCTTAGTAACTTCTTACTGTGATATACAGACACACAATAATTACCACAATAATTTCATGATTATCATCATTGCTTTTAACTCACTTATCATTTAATACTATTGTATTTTAAGACTACATCGCAATAATATTCAAATGATTTTTGTAATAAAGGAAAGGAAAAGTAAATTTTCATACTTAGGACCAAACCTGGAGTAATATAGAAGATACAAAATTATTCATAACCAAGATATGGTATTTGTTAAATATTTCAAACTGGATGTCAGATGTGTTTGCTGTCACTAATAGCATATGTCTTTAGTATAGCAATGTTCTTTCTTCTGCAAAATAAGTCACCTTTCTGTGATGTGGTAAATGTTGTTTGTTATATCGAATTAAAGGATACAGATTTCAAGCTGTGTGTAGGTGATACATGAATATTTCACTCCTGCTGACAATCACATTGACTACTGTGTAATTCTTTAAATTGATTCAATCAAACCCTGCTGTTTATGCTTTTAATTGATTGAATTAAAATAACATTTTCAACTTTTAATCATTCCATTAGACAGGGCTCCCTTTGCTTGTTCATGCCCAAACCAATGCAGATGGGTTGTTGCTTTGTAACTTGTGAAATCCTATCAAACTCTAGGGGGCACTTCAACTTATTTGGCAGCAAATATAGGCTTCAGTATCATCACGAGTCAAAAGGACACTTCTGCTTTTGGGTGTATATTTCAACTGTCCAGAAGGAGATGAATGGAGTGTTCACTTTCCCTGACTCTTCCCAATGTACAGATCATCTGATGTCACAGTCCCCTGAAGTAGGGAGCTTCCTACTGGAGTCACAGATAGAAATTACTATTGATCAAACACTGCCACAAGAGACATGTGATCCAACTTAGAGACAATGCAAACATACACAGGATACTTTGGCTGGAACTAGATCTTTAGGTTCTTATTTCAAAGCATGGCAAGGGATATGGATCATAAAGGCTGAAAACACGTAGGTGCATTATCTATAGAGAATTCCTGAACCTGAGTCAAAGTCTCTAAAGGTTTTCCTGCTTTTCATCATCACCATGTACCAGCAATTCTAAATAACATCAGTGATCTGAGTTTTAAACATTGCTTTGGTTATTGTGAACGTTAATATATATATATGTAAACATTGAATTAGCCTATGTTTAATTACTTACTCTAATCAACATTGCGCCATCCATGGACATTAATTCAGGAAAACTTCAGTTATAGAGTTGGCTCCTGACACACTTGGACCCAGTTACATACATTTATTTGAAAACTAAGTAACAACTTGTAATGCTTCATGTGTGCTTCCAGTACAATTCTTGTCTCTGGTCCCTGTGCTATTCCAAATTCTGTATTTAAACAGTAAATTCAAAATAAATAGTGATATCACAGTGAATGTTATGATGAAGAAACAGAAGATTATGTCCTTCACTTCTGTTGTTCTATGTGACCATTTGGAGTTTTTATTTGTGTTTCAATTTTGACTCAGAAATGGAGTACAAAATGTGAGGTATAGTATTTTTGTTTGACAGTCAGATTGTAGTTCTTCTATGAATTATTTTATAAAATTTGAATAACATCATTAAATTGGGATTTATCTTCTAAAATTATTGTTTACATTAATAAATGAATCAAGAAAATTGTTATTGCTCTTGATTAGTATATTAGAGAAAATAACTTTATTATTTGAAAGAAAGGGATTTTAAAAATGATCTCTGGGTGTCAAATATACAAAACACACTATATTGTCTCAAGGCTATGAATGAAATTAAAAAGGTGCGGAGAGAAACACCACTTTATAATGGAATCTTAGTGTTAGTTAAATGCAATTTTTATTTTTTATTTTTTTTATTTTTAGTTGGAGTCTTGCTCTGTCACCCAGGCTGGAGTGCAGTGGTGCAATCTTGGCTCACTACAAGCTCCACCTCCCGGGTTCACGTGCAAATTTTTAATTTTAATCACTATATAATATTTTATACAAAGGTAGAATCTAGATGAATTAAAGATAAGGTGAAAGATAAAATGCTTATTTAATAGAAGAAATGTTACAGAATATCTTTGTGATCTAGGGGTGAAAATATTTTTTAAATTCTCAAATACCATAAAGCAAAAAATGATTAAAGTCTATCTCATAAAATTAAGCATTTTTGCAAAATGAAGAAAATAATGGTCAGAGGTAATAGGTAGATTAAAGAACAAGAAAAAATATTTGCAATGTTTGAAGCCAAGAAAGAGTTAATATCTAAAATCTTTAGTTTATTCCTTCAAATAAAAGGTAAAAATACATCAGCCTCAATGGACAAATAGAAAAGGTTAAGAATAGGCTATTTACAAAAGAGGAAATAAGAAAATCTTAAAAATATTTTAAGAGATAGTCCAAATCAGGCAACTCTTTTCAGATAGGAGTGCAATATTGGAATTAAGATATGATATTATGTATCTATTACATATATTATATTATATATATAAAAAAGTGTGTATACACATAACCATTTTACAATAATGCATACAAATGAAAGACTCATATTAAGCAGAAAAACCATTGCCTTTAAGAAGGTGGAGAATGAGAATGGAATATTTTGTATAGCTTATTCAGATAGTGCTTATAATATGCTAGATTATAGATTTTGGTTTAGCTTATCAAGACAGATAAATTAAACTTATACATCTATTTATATAATTTTCATGTAACTCTCAGGTTAAATAACAATTAAAATTACTCAATGTTGCAAGTTTATCACCATATAATACCAAAATTTTTCTCCCACATAAGCATTAAGTAATTGGTGATGGGATAAGTAGAGAGATTAAGAGACGGCAGAAATTCCACATCTCTGTAACCTTGACCAGGAGATCTTGAATACAAATTACTGAGGGGGACATGCAGAGAGAAACGATCTAGAAATGATCCTTCGTTTATTAGTTTTTAGCAAAATGTCTTAAATTGACTTTTTTTTTTTTCTCTAATGTCTAAATTTTCTTCAACGTAAGTATGAAGTTAGTGGTGGTTACAGCAGAAGCACAAACCCTGAACAACAGAGTTCTTTGAAAACATACATTTGGGAAATCCCATTAAATCTCTAATATAAATGGACATTTACATTGCATGTAATTGTATTAAAATCTTAATTGTCCTTAGATACTGGAATGTGTTAAGGCCTGTTTAACATTGCATTTCTTTTGTTTTGGTTTGGTTTTGGTTTTGGTTTGAGATGGAGTCTCGCTCTATCACCCAAGGTAGAATGTAGTGGTGAGATCTCGGCTCGGCTCACTGCAACCTCTGACTCCTGGGTTCACACGATTCTCCTGGCTCAGCCTCCTGAGTAGCTGGGACCACAGGCACCCACCACCACACTCAGCTAATTTTTGAATTTTTAGTAGAGATGGGGTTTCACCATGTTGGCCAGGTCTTGAAGTCCTGACCTTAATGATCTGCCAGCCTGGGCCTCCCAAAGTGCTGGGATTACAGGTGTGAGCCACCAAGCCCAGCTAACATTGTGTTTCTTAAATATTGGTTCATAAAACAATACCTTCCCTTTTTATGTAATTTCATTTTACTTGAAAATTTCATCAATATTCTGAGGAACAAGTGTTTAAGAAAGCACTAATCTAAGTCTTTGAACTCAGTGCTATCCCATCTCAATGAATGGAGCTAGATTAACTCAGTTGCAAAGATTGCACTTACCTCTCTCAACAAAGAGGCTTCTTGACTCCTGTCACCTCAGCAACAATATACTGATAATATTTTAAATTATTATATTTATTTGTTTTCTTTTCTCATGTCCCTGTCAGTGACTGTTCCCCTTGTCAGATGAGGGCATCTGCATTACATCATGAAGAATGAGGATATTTCTACAATAGCCTCTTGCATCCCTCTCCAGACACAGAATTGTTTAAAGCCAAAATATTTGCTTTGTATTAAACTTTGAGTGAAAATAAAAGGCTCAAAAAAAAAAGTCAAAGCCCTCAATGAAGTAGAGAATGGAGTTCATGTCACAAAAAACTACTGCAATCATTGCAATCATATAGAGAAAGATCCAGATTATCTCATCCCCAGGGAAGACTAGAGAGGATGACTTTACCTGGGAAAATAGAGGAAAAGAGTTTAATAGAGCAGTTTTTGGAACCCAAAATTAGTTCACTGGGACCTGACATGAGAAATTTAGTCTTAGGGAACCATATTCAGTCGCCTGGACACAGCGCTGTGCTGTGGACTGTGCCTGTTGCAGTTGATGTTACTACTAGGAATCAGGAAAGGGACCCAGCCAATGCCTCAGGCCATCTGTAGCCTTCTGTGTATACAACGAATACTGCTTGTCCCCTTTTGATGTCATTATCCAGTGGTTTTCTAACAAGAGGGATGTCTATGTCCTATGACTTTGCTGAGGCACAGTCCAGTGTCTACACGGGAACTTCTCTTTACAATACTTAAATCGTATCTCCCTGCAAAAAAGAGGAGGCTATGGAAGAAAGGGAATCTGCTTCTGTGTGAAAAGCGCCCTTCTTATTCACTCTGTTACACTTACAGTGTATATACAAATACACATCTTCGGAGAGGGCATTATGGGAAAATCCCTCTCCCTAATGCCAAGAAGATTTACACTGATTTATCTACTTCATGACCTTTTTCTCCCAGAAATTACCCTGTTCCTCATGGTCCTATGAGGGATGAAGGAGACCCAAGATTGAAATGCATAGAGCTTTAGCAGATAAGGCCAGTGAAATGCTAGCTAAAGAAGATATCAAAAGTCCAGAGACAAAGAAATGACAAAATATATTTTAACTTTTTTTTACCTCTTCCTTTTAAGTTTTCATTTTAAGTATTGAAATTATACCTTTAGTCCTGGACTTCACTTCTTAAAGTGGTGTAATGAGTCAGAAGTAAGGAATGGAACTAAGATTTCCCTAGAGAGAATACAGTGTGCAACTAACAGACAACTCTTGTTTCAAGACTAGAAATAAAAACCTAGAGAAGACCTAAAGTATTTTACTTAAGGCCAAACTGGAAAAAAGAAAAAAGAAGAGAAGAAATATAAAAGAAATTTCAGAAAAGCAAAGAATGAAATTGCTATTACTAGAGATAAATCTAGCTTTTAAAAAACCAGGATCTAACTGTGAACCATTTTGAGCTTCTGAAAGATACTTTCCTATATCTATTGTTGCTGATGTTTCCAAAGCATCCTTTCAGTTTCAGATAGATATCAAAGATAATGGTTGCAAAGTCTGTGAGGAAATAATGCAATCAACACTATCCTCACGTTTACTGATATCTATCTACTGACGGAAGAAAAAAAACTACTGAAGACAGCTTGGTACATCTGAAATTTTTATTTTTGAGATATAAAAATAAAACTTGTAGAAAGAGGGCAACAATATTTTACAAATCTTAAGTCAGGAAGGAGAAAAAAAATACTGGGCACCAATAGTTGGTTTTAAAATAGTAGTTGCTATGACTACTTAAATCATCTCTTAAGGTGGTATCCTTTTCTCTCATGAATTTTTAAGAAGTTCAGTTGCCCTAACAACAGTACCTACACTGTTGGCAACTTTAATGAATTTGTTTTTGTTTACAAGGACTTTCTATATGTTCTTGCAACCATGAATAAAATTACATAAAATATATGGATAAAAAGGGATTTGAAATAGTGTCTATGTTTTAGATCAAACAGCAAACTTATGATGGGCACGTTAATTTCCATTTTCCTGTAGAAAAACAAATGGATTTTTTAAAAAATTGGAGCATCTGAAAGACACATCAAAGAGTTATTGAATGTTATTTGATATAAAAACAATAAAATAATTTTTGCATTGGAATTCTTATATTTTTACTTATGTTTTGTTTAAATTTCAGATCAATAGTATGACACAGGTTTTTAAAAGCAACACACATTTTTAATAACTTCACATACCTTATGCATTTTATTCTATTGTCTAGTGTAAACTTTATACTATCAACCAAGAAAAAATATTTCTTATTAAATATGGTGCTAGAAGATTTTATTACTCATTAAAATAAACACTTTTATATGTAATCCCTGAATACGTAAGCATGTGTGTCTATATCTACTGATATATCTCTATATCTGTTCATAAATAGTTATTAATTAGTCCCACAAAAGAACATAAGAAACCTACAGTTTTAACTATAAATTGTTATGATTGTTTAAGAGAACAATTTATCAATATGCATAATAATGATTTCAAAAGTAATTATACTATTAGGAGTTAGTTGCCCTTTTGGAAAATATTTATCATGGTGTTATTTATGCACAGGAAACCTCTGAAAAAAATTAATTTCAAATCATTTGAGGATTGGTGAAATAAATTACATATATCTGTATTATAGGATATTACATAATAAAGCCTTTATTTTTACTATTGATATTTCATTATTAATGAAAATATATCAATTATATATAGTTTAATGGAAAAAGCAAGTTAATTTAAAAGTGTTCAGAGTACATTCACATTTATATTTTAAAAGGGACTGTGTGTGTATATTCATGGACTTTTTTTGGATTAAAAATGCAAATAGTTCAGTAATTTAGTTTTAGATGGTGGGGATACAGATTTAAATTTATATTACATTTAAATTTAATAATAATTTCTATATTTTTATAGAATATAATTTTTATATTATAGAAATAATAATTTAGAATAATATTAATAATAAATAAATAATAAATAATAAAAATAATAATGTAGAATAATAATTTCTATATTATTCTCACTGAGAAAATTTTATCTTATAGTCAGAATAAAGGTAAATTATTTGTTTCTAAAAACATACCCAGATATTCTAATTGCTAAAACTTTTGCTTGGCAAATTTATATAAATTATAATGTTTTGTTCACAATATTTATAATTCAAAAAAGAAAAGCAAACAATTACAAATTTCATATATCATGAAATTACCAAAATTTATGTCATAAACCTGTTTATCACAAATATTAAGGCAAATAATAAAAAATAAATATATCATTTGATTAGAAGGATTTATTAGAGTGATTTTTTAAAAAATAGCCATAAACTTCAATTTAATAGGACAACAAAAAATACCATCAACAGAACAGCAATATCAGTATAAACTGCTCTATGAGAGAGGATCAGAAAGCATTTTTATGAATTCAGTGTGAACTCCTTAGAGATGGTTGTTTTATTTTTTTCCTGTTGGTGTTTGTTCGTAACTCACTTTATTTTGCATTGAGTATTTGCAATTAGAAAACAAATATGAACTCCCTTGGGGTATTATAGATGGGGACATGTAGGCTTATATGTTATCAAACAAAACACAGTTTTTAACCCATCTTTTTCTTCCAACGACTTCTAATTCTCTCAAAGTCAAGAATCTCTTCAGTTACTTCTTTGTCACTCCAAATCTAATACAGTGCTGGATATACAGTAAATAATCTCTATCTGCTCTGAGTAATATGTTAGTGAATAGATATGTATACGAATAAATATTTGTTAAATGTCAAAACTTTGAAGCTTGAAACATTGTGGCAGAGATGGAGATGAGGATATTTATAGTTTAGAGAAGCTTTTGTCTTTTAATAATTAAATCAAATTTGCTTCTTGAAATCATCCCTTTATTATCTGCATCAAGGGCATTCTTTTCCATTGTTCACCATCCTTTCTGGAACATAACCAATAATGAAAACTGGAAATGACTTGGAAAAGAATCAAAGGAATGGCATGAAATTAATTAAATGCCCTTATAATGGGAATTGGAGAAAAGATAGAAGTAAGAGGAATTAGAGACTTTGAACAAGAGAAGGCTGTAGGGTAGTTAATTAATGGTCTTTATGGGTTCAGACGCTAGAATTAGGAAAATAGTTCTTTGTGCTGAGTAGAAAATAGTGTTAGTAATGTTAATTAAAGTGGCATTTTGAAAGGTATGAAAGTGTTAGCATTTATAAATAAAAGATGGTGGTGAACTTGAGGATTAATAAAAGAAAGATATTCTAAGAAATTATTAGTATCTACTTTGTTTTTCCCTCCTTCCACCTTGTGTTTCAGAATTTTCACAAACAACTGCCAAGTATTGGTTTCTGTGTTGGGGATTTTAAAAAAAAGTTGTCTGGATTTGACATCTCTGTATACCTAGGATTGTGTTATCTAACAAAGGAAGTCAGAAATGGATTTTTAATGTGATAATTCAGTGATTAATTCATAAAACATTATTTTGGTGTAACAAAGTAAATGATAATAGCTACTAATAATTGAGTTATTTAAATATATTTAATTGACATATAAAGATTGTATATATTCAAGGGGTAAAATGTGATGATTCGATATACATATACAATGTGTAATGATATACATATACATTGTATAATGATTATCACAATCAAATTAATTAACACCTCCATTACTACATATGCTGTATGTTAAATACATGGAACTTGTTCATTTTATACACTGAAAGTATGTGCCCTCTGATCAAAATTCCCCTCTCTCCCAGCCCCTACCCTCTGGCAACTACCCTTCTACTCTGTTTCTATGAGTTCAACTATTTTGTATTTCACATATAAGTGAGAGATTATACAATATTTGTCTTTCTGTGTCTGGCTCATTTCACTTAGCATAATGTCCTTCAGGTTCACCCATTTTGTCACAAATGGCAGGAATTTTTTTATTTTTCACAGCTGAATATTGTTTCATTGTACATGTATTCTACACTTAGGACATTTAGGTTTTATTCATATCTTGGTTATTGTGGATAATACTGCAATGAACATGTGGGTGCAGATATCTACATCTATATTCCTTTGGATATATGCCCAGAAGTGGGATCGCTGGATCATATGATAGTTCTATTTCTATTTTTTGAGGAACCTCTATATGATTTTTCATAATGGCTGTACTAATTTATATTCCCCAAAATAGTGTTTAAGTGTTTCCTTTACCTCTATATGATTTTTCATAACGGCTGCACTAATTTATATTCCCCAAAATGGTGTCTACATGTTTCCTTTTCTCTACATCCTCATCAACACTTGTTATCTTTCATCTTTTTGATAATAGTCATCCTAATAGGTGTGAGGTGACACCTTATTGCAGTTTTGATTTGCATTTTCCAAATCATTAGTGATATTGAGCACATTTTCATATGCCTGGTGTTCATTTGTATGTCTTCTTTTGAGAAATGTCTATTTGGATCCTTTGCCCATGTTTTGTCTTCCTTTGTTTTGATATTGAGTTGTGTGAGTTCCTTATATATTTTAAATATTAACCTGTTATCAAATATATTATTTACAAATATTTTCTCTCATTCTATAGGTTACTGTTTTATGTTGTTGATTGTTTTCTTTGCTGATCATTGAGTTCTTATTGCCTGGCACCTTAAAGTCAGTACCAATTTTTCTATTTCTTAGTTTTGTAACCTTAGCTAAATTATTTAACTAATCTGTGTCTAGGTTTCCGCAACTGTAAAATGAGAATCATAATTATATCTATTCCCAGGGCAACACGTACAAAATCCTTAGAATGTTGCTTGGCACAAGTCAGAAGTCTGTATTTGTTAGTGATTTTTATTACTATGTTTCAGGCTTCACCCTAAGTACATTACATATTTAATCTCATGTACTTTAATCTACTCATTTTACAGATGAGGGAATCAAAGCTGAAGCTAGTTAAGTGATTTGGGCAAAGTCACACCATCATTAGAATAGAGGTAGAATCTAAATTCAGATCATAGACTGCCTGATTTCATATGTGAGCATTTTGGGTTTTGTGACTATACTGTTGAAAAACAATAAGCCCTCACCATTTTCTTTTGAACTCAGTAATTTTCTGATCAATAGAACAAAATTTTTTACTGTATTCTAAGATTAAATAATAAATTCGCTATATACAATATTCCGAATTACTCTAAAAGAAGCAAGGAATTAATACTGGGGTGTAACACCCCAGTAAATATTAAATTCCTTCACGCGATATCTATAGTTTAAGGCTTTACTTGATAAGCATTTCTTTCTTTTAGAGGTTTTAGAAAACTGAATTTTTAAAAGAATGCTATTTTCTGAAATGATTTCATCTGCTTTCCTAGGGAACACGCTAACTCACATATATCCTGTCAATTTGAAAATCAACTTGCCACTTGATCACAATAACCTCGATATCTAATTTCTCAAATAATTGACCAAGTTAAACCTCTGACATGCCATTGATTGTCACTTAACCAACGAGGTGTAGCAGATCAAAGTTATATCATTAGACATGGCATATTAATTAAATTTTGTTCTGTAGTTTTGACTTTACTGAGAAAAAAATGTTTCCTTAGCTGCTAGTGTTTTGAAGAGGAAAAATGATAAAGAACAGATATTGAGGAGGCCTTTCCATTTAAAACCTTTTGTTACTGTAAAGTATATATCATTTTGGTTCAATTTGAAAACTAAAATCTGTAAACCAAAATTTCTCTGAGATTAGCTAAATGTAACCCAATCAAAGACACATTACTGGAATTATTTCTAGAGTCAATTGTTTAAGACTCTAATCTGGGCATACGAAGAGATACTCAACTTTGTATTCTTTGTCATGTGTCATCTTCTGTTACTCCTGTTAATTTAAGTTAGGCACGCAGCTTTACGATGAATATGTTCAATCAATGTGATTGAACTACATACACATTTGGGTCCTGTAGACCACTTCAGTGACATGATTTATACAAGTAATATATGTAAACAATATGATCGTGTTTAAATTAAAGGTTATCCACAGACACAGTTTGGGAAGGTATTGTTGTGTATGTTTTCCTTTTTGTTTGTTTTTTAGCCTAAATCATTCCTTGATAACAATGTATGCACTTTAAACAGTGGCACCAGGAACTCAGAATATAATATTTATTTATTGACTGACAGAATGACTGACAGAAGGATTTCTCCTTCACTCTACCCACCATAACTAACACTTGGCCTGTACACAAATACATTTTATTTTGTATCTTGGTTTTTTTCTCCAATTAATTACCTGTCATAGGAATTATCCACTAATAACATATAGAACTATACCTAATTATTTTTAAATTCTAATAGTTTTTCCTATTTGAATATAACATTTTAATTCAAACCATCATTTATCAATGACTACTTCCAAATTTTTTGGTTATTGCAAATACTGTGGTAACAAAACTTTGGTTCATATATCATTATTGAAGAATGCTAGCACTTTTGCTCAGAACTATTTGCACAATTTTTTGACCAGACTTTTACTCCCTTAGCATGTTTGCAATTCAAATGAGCTGATTTTGGTGTAGCTTGCTTCTTTCCACCTCAGAGTCTATGAAGGAGAAATCTGAAGTAGAAACATAGGCAGGAAAAATAAGACTATAAGCACATACTTTAAAGAAAGGTGTGTATTGCTGAAGGCTTATTACAAAGAAAGAAGACCACTTTATTATTTTACTTATATCTCCTTCATGTTAGTACATTTGTCTATGATATAAAGCAAAATGAGGTGTACATGAAAATGCTCAAGTAACATGTTTTTAAAGAATAAAGACCATAGAATACATAAATGCATGAACTACCTGAGTTATGGCAAGCACATTAATATCCTGAGAAACAATTGTTGCTCTCCAGTGGCTCTAGCATGGCATGATTAAAAACCAAATGAATATGTACTTCAAATCAAAACTTAAAATCCTCTGGGTTTCTGTTTTTATACAAAAATAAAATGAGATTATAATGCTAGTGCCAACAACTGTATCTGACAGATTAGACACTTGATAAATATTTGTTTTTTAATGAATATATATAACTAAATAAGATGATTTATTGAGTCAGGAATCCCCAAATCAGATACTTATAAACTATTAGCTGTTACTACATGTGATGGTTAATTTTATGTGTCAATGTGACTGGGCAAAGACATACTCCTATAGCTGGCAAAACATTATGCCTAAATATATCTGTGAGGCTGTTTCTGGAAGAGGTTAGCTTTTGAATCTGTAGACTGTGTAAAGCAGATCACTCTCACCAATGTAGACAGGCATCATTCAACCTGTTAATGGTCTGAATAGAACAAAAGGTAGAGGAAGGGTAAATTTTCTCTCTGCTTGATCTGGCACCATCTTCTGCCCTTGGACATTGGTGGTCCTGGCTCTTGTACTTTTGGACTTGGGCTGGGACTTACACTGTTGGCTTCCTTGATTGTTCAGGCTTTGGGCTTGGACTGGAATTATACCACCAGCATTCTTGAGCCTCCGCCTTGCAGATGGCAGGTTGTGGGACTTCTCAGCCTCCCTAATATTGTGGGCCAATCCCTTATAAGAAATCTCTTTCTATATATCTATCTATATCCCATTGGTTCTACCTCCCTGGAGAACATTGACTACTTATCATAAATTAGCTATTTTCAGTAGTGTAATAATAGTAGTAGAAGCAGTAATTTCTGCCCATCAACTATTTATCTATAATAATAATAATATAGATGTGATTTAGGATTCACAATTATTAAGCTTTTTATTCGAAAAAATATTAGTTGATATGTAGCATTTAAAAAAATCTTCTAAATACTTTGCACTATGCCATAAACAATAGATAAATGTACAAAGTAAAACACAGTTTTTGCCTCAAACTTTTATTCTTACTGTTTTATTGCTATAGTACTTTCACTCCCTCAATTATATGACATCTTGAGAACGCTGTAGCCCACTTGTCTACATTTGCTTCCATATGCCACTTAGATTCCATGATTCATTATTATTATTTATTCTTTTCCTAATAGTATTCCCTCACTATCCTCTTTCTTCCTATATCACATACACTTGGAAGAACTTAACTCATTTAAAATAAGAATCTACCTCTCCATTCCTGAAAGGAAGCACAAGAAAACTGTTGGAGAAAATCACATAACTGGGGCTGATGGACTGTACTGAAAATTAGTGAAAATCAACTGCAAATGGAATCTTCTGCCTAGAAAATACACTGTCTTTGATCTGCTAACTTTCCCACTAACCCCAATCTTAAATCTTCACTCTCTTTCTCCTTACATGTGGTTCTGTGTCACATGTACTGACAAATTAGAAGACAAATTCCAGAATTAGAAATTCTTCATCTTTCCATCACCAAATCTATGGTCCAGATTTCATCTGTATCCAAATTTTTCCTCCTTCTTCATCCCACAATATTCTTCGTCCTGTGAAAGACCAATGCCTTTATTTGAGCTTGAAAGTCTTGTTAGTACTTAAAGTGGGTTCAAGAACCAACAGTAATGACATGACCTAAGAGATAATTCCATTTGGATTGGAAAGCTGGTTCATACCACTCTTACATGAACATAATTAGTATACTGTGAGCTGCTACTGACTGCCTTGGGGATTTTGCAGAATAAAGACTCAGGACCAAAGTCCTTGAAGTTGCCAGACTTTTAGAATAAATAACAATTGAAAAGAAATTGAACGGAAGAAAGCACTCAACTAGTGGCTTATGGCCTGGTTTCCTTATATTTTAAATTAAATAATTGTATTTGATAATTTCTGATATCACAACATTTATATTTTTCTGATCTGGAGCCCTAACACCACCTAAGATGGTGACTTTGGCATAGTGAGCTTTATGCAGTTGCAATTGAAACTATAAGAAAAAACTTCAATGGAAAATAATCTTTGAGTTTTACCTTTAGATACAGAGAAAAGAGTGTTATTAGGGTGAACTATTCTCTTTCTCCACTGATGTCTTTCACCTGATGAAGAGAGAATAAAACAGTTTTCAATATTTGACCCACCTATATTTTTATAGTTCATAAAGGAAAAAGTAATGATTTTTTTCTGATTGTTGGAAAACTGACACATTCTTGGCTGTCTTTCTCTACTCAGCTTGGTTTATAAGGGAAAGGTCAGTATTCACACATTGACAAGCTGTATTGACTTTAACCCTCTACCGCTTTACCCCTGTTTTCTGCTAGACCTGCCTGAGCCCAAGCACTATGAATGCTTGCAAATTCTGTAAAAAGCCCATGAGACAGGTATTATTTCAGCAGGAGAAACTTTCCTGCTTTACCTGGGTACGTAAAATAAGATTGCCTCTTGGATTCCTGGCTGTATTCAGTATAGTGCGAGAGATAAGGGGCTAAGCAGTGTTCTTCCATCCAAACATTTTCAGGGAGGTCTAAATATTGGCTACTAATCGGATGCTATTAATCAGGCTGATATTTTGATTATGTGGCTCTGTATTTGAATTTTACAACTGTTAGATCCTTGAAGAGAAGACATCCAAAGCTTTTAACTTTTTTTTTTTAATGTCTGAGGCCTCAATTTGGAATCATAGCTATGAGAAATATTCACTATATTTCCACAAATGGGGCCACTGGGAAAAGTCAAGTTGCTGTAGTGAATTTTCTTTCTAACTTACAAATATAGAGATTTCTTCCCTTTTGATTAGAGAAAAGGACTATCAGGAGGACATTGCTTGAAAGACTATTTTCCCTCACATTCTTCTACTGTATTGTCTCTTCTCTGAAGTCGTATAAGAAGGAAAGCTCTATGATCACTTATGGCATCAGAATGGAAAGATAACATTATGTAACCAACATCTATTTTCAAGCCACATCTCTGTACTCTGATTTCATTTGCTTCACTGATAAGTTTTAACATTAAATATGCTTCTAAAATGCAGTAGAAGTAAATTAAATGCCAGGAATAAAAATGTGTTAAAGAAACAAAGATAAAATCCTAGACTAGGGTGTTTTTATTGTACAGCATGAGTTCTGATGACCTGGAAAGAATATTTAATATGAAGAATATTATTAAGGAAACATCTATAGGCAAATGCATAATGTTCAGTTAAGACGGGATTATCAATGAAAAACCATATCCCTTATGTTGATATACAACAAAGAGCTCCCTCTTTAATGACAGAAAAATTACAAGGATCCTTTGTAATGGGCACAATAAGAAAAATGAATGTTATTAAGTATGCATGTAATTTTGAAGTGACAGAGTTATAGGCACTTAGCCAAGTCTAAACAATAGCAAGCCTCCCAGTATGTCCACATCCAGTTATGTCATCAGTAAGACTGACTTGTTCGACATGAACCTCGAGCAGCAGAGAGAAAATATGCTTAAATGAGAAAGTGAAGGTCAATAAAGTAAATCGAAATAATGTTTATTCAATATCATTGTGTTGAGGATAATCCCAGAAACGTACACTTTAACGTATGTGTATATGAAGAGCTCCCATAGAATAAATAATGTAAATACCCAGAAACAGCTTCAATGATTAGCTGTGACCCAATGCCTTTAATAAACAAACCATCTAATTTCAAATATTTAACAACTGGTGAAGGCCTTGTAGTCCAACAGACATTTGAGCTGTGCAGGATGACAGTATTTAAAGCGAGCAAGGGAATTGCTATAATAAAGCTTCATCATTTGGCATACAGTAAAAGTAAACATGAAGAGACTTCTTTAGAAATTCTACACTCCCAATCTGTGCACAGCAGAGAGCAAAAACCCAATCTAGGAATCGACAACTTGTTCCTACTGTGGATTAAAAAGGGAAACCTAAACAAACATTAATGAAAGCACTGACAATAGCAGAAAAAATAGTGTGGCGAGTTGCATAGAAATAAACATTGGGAAAAGACCCCACACAATGTCGCAGAAGTTTCGCAAGCCAATACTACAAGCAAAAATTATGTGAATATCAGCAAAATCATATGGTTTGTACGCTGGTTGCACATAAGGTTGCAAATGAAATAGATCCTATACATTTATGCTATCTTGTATGTATATCCGTGATCATTTTCAGGAAGATCCTTTCGACTTTGGGATATTGAAGAGTTTGACAAGAAACATAGGCTGAGGCAAATAGGAACTGAAATTTTTAAGGAGACATCACAATGAAAGGAAGACTAAAGCTGACAGACACCAAAACAATCACCCACAGGTTTGTGCTCCCAGTTTGCAGACATTATTTCTTGGCTTGGCTGTGTGGCATGACAGCAGAAACAAGCTTTCCCACATTGGACAGTCTGGATATTATGGCGTAGTTTTTCTCAACGATAGTAGTCTTAAGCATGGGCTTTGAGTTTTTGGAAGGATAACTGCTAGTGTGTGAGGAAAATGAAGTTTCAGCAAGAAATAAATCAGTTCATCAAGGTATTATTCAACCGAAGACATTTACTCTCCAAGTGGAATGTGCATTAGTTATTTTGTGCACAGCATTTATTCTTATGTCTCCCCATCCACCTCATTTTTTTGACCTTCTTTCAATTCTCAACCTTTTAGGAGGAAGTTACTTATCTGCCAGTGTATGTGATATTGATCAGGCTGTGAATCAGACATCTCCCATGAACCCTCCTTAATCAAGGTTTGAAAACCCACTATAATCTTGTATGCAGAATTTTAGTCCCGACCATAGCTCTCCTGATTTAAAATATACATTTTAACAAGATTCCTAGGTGATTCATAGGCACATTACCATTGACACTGGTCTAGAGTACACCAATATGTTATATTTCCTAAATTATATAACAAATGCTGTGAAGTTCGGGCTGATATTCTCATAATCTTTAAAGAGGTGTGGATTTTCTCTGACTTTAGTCTCTGTCATCAATCTGTCTATCTGGCCCCCTATCCACGTGTGTGTGTGTGTGTGTGTGTGTGTGTGTTTTATATATATATATAGTGACCATCCTTCAAAAGCAGTATGGAACCCTACTGAAAACTGGCTTAGATTTTGAGACTGACAACGCCCCCCACCACACACACCTGGAGGGTATGAAAAGTTTTATGAGTCACATAATGAGACTTTCTAGGGAAAGCGGGGGAGTTCCCAGATAGATCTGAAAATAGCTTGAGAGAGCAGGTTTGGGGTTTTCACTGTGGTCGGGGGATGGGCTGGAGTGAGGGACCCCATGCAACAGAAGGAGCTTTTGTGCTTTGAGCCTCCCACTGGCGCCAAAGGAGGGCATACCAGGGCTTTCTCTTATCAGCTTTCCTAAATGTGGGGCAGAAGGGGAAAAGGGAAGGGTGAGGCTTAAAAGCTGTCGACAAACAAATGTCAAAAGATGGAGTTACTCTTTATTACAATTTACTTTTCATGTTTGGCGACCTAAGAGTGCCATTTTTTTTTCATTTAATTGAATTTGAAGTTAAGTAAGCAATTGTGGTGTTTTGTAAGGGAAGCAGCCTGAGGTGAGTAAGAGAAGTGCAAGTTCTGCTGAATACCTTGAGAGAGGGCCCAGTATTGTGTATTCTGAGAAGTGAAATAAATGGTTGCTTTGGTTACTATCAGTGATATCTAGTACTATGAATCAGATAAGGAACGTCTTGATGAAGCCTTGTACTGAAGCTTTAGCAGGCCAAGACACATGAACTGAGGCCACTTTAAGGAGGGCCCTATTCTCATATTCTTGTCCCTAAATGCCAACTATTAAAACACAGGTCAGTGACATCTATAAGCAATGCTTAGTAGAATTTAGCAAATGCAGCTCTAAGCTGCACTGTTCAAAGTACAAGCTAACCTGCACACAGCAGGGTCAGTTAGCAAACAAAAGCAAGAAAAGAGAGATTTCTTCTTGGGTGGCGATTATCTTTCAGAGATCCTGCTCACAGTACCAACTGTTGGGGTTACCCTGCAGAGCAGGGTGGACTCCCACCCCAAGTTTGACTTAAATGTCAGGACTGATGCTGATACACTCAAACTCCAATAAGGTATGAAAAGATTGATTACTCCTGTAATGAGACTTTCTGAGAAGAGCAGGGAAGCTAGCAAGTAGGTATGAAAATGGCTTGACAGAGCACACACAAAAAAGACATTGCTTGGCATTTTTTATTAGGGTTAAGTGGGGCAGAGGTGAAAGTTCTCACATGTGGGAAGGGGCCTGTGTGATTTGGACCTAACAAACGAGGGATCGCCTGGCTTTTCTTATTTGTTTGCCTGGATGTGAGACAGAAGGGAAGAGAGGTGGGACTTAAAAGTTGTCACTACTAGAAAGTAAAAAAATAGAGCCATGCTCTCTATTACTCTCTCTATTATCTATCTGTTTATCTATCTATCTATCTATCTATCATCTATCATCTATGTCTCTATCTTTATCATCATCGTCATCATCTAATTTATTTATTTTACTAGCTCAGTTTCCATTTTAAAATTGTGTAGGTGGAAACCATAATAAATAACCTTGAAAGATATTTTTGTTCTTGAAAGAATCATTTAATTGAATCCTTCTCATCATGTATTTATAAGTAGTCACCCATTTTACTGAAAAAATAGAGTAACACATTTATTGTTGGTGGCCTACTGAAGAATTCCATTTCTAGTAAGACTTGAAATATGAGCTTTCCCTCAGAGGAAGCTATGGGACATTTGGAGCCAAAAAGTTTCCTGGGAGCAAATTCAGTTTAAACTGATGACCTATTTCTCTTTGAGCTTTAGTGTGATCAGAACCATCCTGATAGTTTGAAATAGTTCTAAATAAAGGCTGTGGCCATGGAAGAATGTGTGCTTCTGAATAATTTCTGAACATATAAGTGTAAGCTAAAGAGTACAAAGGAAGTTCTTTTGACTGAATGAGTGAGATAATTCTCACAAATTATAATAATAGGTGATTGTACTATCACCAGTGATTAAACAGTTGTAACTGATGGAACGAGTGAAAGTAACAACAGCTGAGAATACCAGGATGAAAGCTCTTTGCCTCTCTTCACTATATTCAAAGAGTGTATTACTATTCCAGAAGTAGGCTCATCATTCCAAGAAATAGAAATTATCTGCTTGCAACTTGGAAACCAAGTGAGTGGCAGAAAAAGTGCAGTAGAATGAAAGCCACCTAGTGAAGTTAGTGGATCCTTCATTTTTTAAAAAATTTTATTTATTTATTTATTTTTGGGGAGAACTTGAAAGCAAAAATGGACATCTTGGATTGAATAATCTAAGTTGTTTTTGGATAACTTATTTGCAGGAGGAGGGAAAATGAGTAGGAGATTCAGAAAGAGATGTATTGGACTTCTGCTACTCCAGACATGTAAAACACATATGTGAGATATGTAGCTGTGTTTCTATATTCCAAATTTGAGGTGCAAGTTGTAAAGTATATAAGTGCATGCTTTATCCTTCCTTCTGGAGAGTAAATGCTTCAAAGAAGACCAGCATTTTACCAAAGTCCCATATTTGGCACTTAAAAACACTTGTCAAGAAAGTGACATTGTAAATGATAAATAAAGTAGGAAGTGAGTTCCAAGCTTTTAATCATTATCATTCGGATCTTGCAAATCTTACAACACGTTTACATGCTATGAAACTTTAAAGTGATCCTAGGTGATCATTTTCCTCACTAAAATAAAAACTAAGGAGAAAATGTTTAGAAAATAAAAGTTATCTATCACCTAAAACATAATAAATAATAAAATACTATGCAATTTTTGCTGCTCTGTGTGTTTATAAAGTTTTTCATAAGCACTATACTCATAACGGTGGAGAAGAATCACTCAGGAATTCTTTTGCTCAGTGCAAATTTTGTTCACTCTTTTGTTTGCCATTTTCGTCTATATGCATTTTTACCTTCTCAGTTTTTGTTGTGAGATGAAACGACTGCTTGTATCATAAAACGTAAATGATTTCAAGTAATAGTTTCTCCTATTATAATTTTGGGTTAACCTAAACTGCAGAAGACATTTTGAATATATTGTATGCACCCTAGTATCTTTGCAATGACTTTCAGCTTCCCTGAGAAAGTCCTGGTTCTCAGATATGATAGTCCTCACTTTCAAATTTAACCTTATCTATACCAGTATGACTTTATTTTTCCCTTGAGAAAAGAGATAAAAAAAATCCCATTTATTTTTCAAGGATAATGGCTTTGCCTCTGCATAGGTTCTATCTTCTTTATTCTCCTCCGCAACAATGCTCCAACAAAATTAATATCATTCTTCCTGGTGTTTATAATTTCTCACACTTGTGAATAATTCTCTTTAGGAAACAGACATATTCAGTCACTTCTATCTTAAGAATAACAGTAAAAATGATGTTCTAATCCACCAATGCCTCTAGATATTGCCTGTGGTAGCCAATAGGGCAGTTCACCAATGGCAAGATTCTCCTCATTCCAGGCATGCAGTAGTATTGCCAATAAAATATAATGTATCTTTTTTATCATTGCACTGTAATTATGTAATATGTTACTATTAGGAGAAGTTAGGTAAGGGATATGGAAACTCAGTACTATTTTTGCAACAATTTTATAAATCTAAAATTAATTCAAACAAAAAGTCTTTTTTAAAAAGAAGAAAAATGAGAAATATGATGTATCTCACTTTTGTACAGAAGCCTGTATGTGCCAGCACAAGACTTTCCAATTTTTGATACTGCTGCAACGCAATAGGTAGTCTAAAAAGTAGATGTTTGCTAGCCTGGACCCATTAGCCTTGAAGATATTGAATAGACGTCCCTGCTGACTTGAGATGAAAATAATGTGATGTGAATGGAAAATAAATCTTTATTTTTAAGCTCTGAAGTTTTGGGTTTGCTTTTACAGACCCTAACTTCTTTCATCCTGTTTAATATAAAAGTGAAGTTTTAGAATTTGGGTGCTAAATAATAAAACTCTAACATACCATATACTCTCTCATTATCCATATGGTCAGCAAAGAGAAAGCTGTTAATTTAAGACTGAAAAGATATGCTCCACATTACATAGTGGCAAAACTTTTGATAAAACATTGCTAGTTGTAACTCGGAAGACAGACCATATATTTAATGGATGTGTAGTGCTAAAGTAAAAGGTTGAAAACAGAAGGAAATAGACTGTGTTGGTTACTTTTCACTACATTTAGCAAAGTATTACGAAAAAAGTAAGACCTCAAAATACATTTGCCAGTTTTCAAGCACAAATAAAAAGAAATAAACCATATCCAGAAATGTGGAGCTTTGCAATGTTAAAAAGACAACTGTTTTGAGATACTAAACAGTAGGGGAAAATATTGAGAGACTTCAAAAAAAATGAAATGTAGATAAAAACTAAGACTTACAGGTTAAAAAAATACTAACCATTTTCAATCCATTGTATTGCCTCCGGACAAAAATAAATTTTTAGAAATGACATTGACAGTCATACTTCAAATTACTGACTGGATGAAGTACATCATGAAAAAAACAAAGCCTAAGGAAGATTATGACATCCAGTGAATATTTCAAATGGGAATCACGCCTCAGGGCACAGAGAATAAGAATGTGCACGTACAAAGTCTGATAAGCTCAAGGTATCTGTGAATATTAACACATAAATTCGACTGAATCAAATTGATAAGAAGCCAACTAAGTTTGTAAAGAGAACACACTGTCAAAAGAACAATCAGCCTGGACTATAAATGACTATTGCTGTTTGAGATGCACAATCACTCTTGGCCCCAACTATCTATGAATAGAAAGTAATCTGAGAACAATTTTCAGCATCTAAGGAGAGAATATTTTCTGATGCCCATTTCAGTTGTGGCTATGGAAGATAGTGCCAAAGAAGAATTGATTTCTGAGGCATGTTGCATTCTTCCGTTTTCCAAATGAGTTTGTTTTTTATTGTTTACTGTGGTTATTCAAGTCCTGTTCCTCCATTGTTTATTGGGTTATGTTTCTGGGGCAGATAACATGTCTTTGTAAATTCATAGATCTCCAAAACAAGAGTAGACACAGCCATGGCTGATCTAAATGCTCTCATTTACCATTTTAAGAAAAAAGATCTTTCATCCAGAAAACTAGTATTTATTTTGATGCCATGATTAGATCGGACTTGTGAAGGGATTAGGCCTCATAAATTAAGGAAACAGAGTAAATAAAATATTTTTTCCTACCAGAATAAACCACAATAATTTCTGTAGTTTTCATAAATGTTCCAATTTTTAATTTCCTTCTCGGAAGTGTGTAAACTGCACTTCCATCTCCTCAAATGCAGGCATGAACATATGACCAACTTTGGTCATGATACAAGAGTAGAAGTGATGTTTGTCACTTCTGGGCAGAAGCCTTTAATATTTAGTACACAGTTTTTATGTCCTTTTTTCTTCCATATAGATTTCCAAATTTTGAAGGTTCTGTTGGTGTGGAGGAAGACAATTCTGAGGGAGGACTATGTGGATCAGAATCCTATGCTGAACTGAACTGAGATGGACATGAAACCTAAACAAGAAATAAACTTTAGTTGGTTTTTTTTTTTTTTTTTTTTTGAGGTGGAGTCTTGCTCTTTCACCCAGGCTGGAGTGCAGTGGCGCGATCTCGGCTCACTGCAGGTTCCACCCCCCGGGGTTCACGCCATTCTCCTGCCTCAGCCTCCCGCGTAGCTGGGACTACAGGCAGCCGCCACCTCGCCTGGCTAATTTTTTGTATTTTTAGTAGAGACGGGGTTTCACCGTGTTAGCCAGGATGGTCTCGATCTCCTGACCTTGTGATCCTCCTGCCTCAGCCTCCCAAAGTGCTGGGAATACAGGCGTGAGCCACCGCGCCCGGCCACTTTGGTTGTTTTAAGCAGAGTGATATCAGGGTTCTTTGTTATTGCAGCGTAACTCAGCACATTTTGACGGCTATTTTATTATCCTATGCATTTCTTTCCCTGACATGTTTTGAAAAAATGCAATTTATATGTGTTACTTCTAAATATTCACTATTTTTCATAATTCCATTGCCATCTGGCTTTTAATACTTCCTCAGCAATAAAATTGGTTCATGAACCTCATCAAAAACTGATTATGGTTAAATTCAATGGAGACATTTTAGCCCATATCTTATTCATTGAGATGCAGCATGATTTTATTGAATGTTTTGACCTAAACTCTTTCCTTCCTTGGATTCTGTGATACCATTATGTTTTCATTCCACATTTTTCTTCAGATCTCTTATACATTTTTTTTCCAGTTCACATCTCTTAAATTGTAGCATTCACCAAGGTTCTAAAATGCTTTCATTTCTACCTGCTTCCTCTAATAAAAGCACTTAGCTTCAATGATGTCAACAATGAGCAATGTATGGAGGACTCATAAATTATTATCTCTAGTCCACATCGTTTTTATTGAGTTCCAGAAACTACGGCCACTGTCTACTGAACATTACCACTTGCATCTCAATCTCAGCATGTCCAAAGTAACTTATGTTTTTCTCCCAATATATTCCTTATTGTAATTTTTCTTTCTTTTGGACATTAGCATTACACCTCAACTGGGTTGTCAATGCTATTAACTTAGGGTTATCCATAGCTTTTGTCTCTCCCCTTCCACACGTATCCAAATAATTACTAAATCCTGCCATTCTAATTCTTTCCTGTGAGCAATCATCATATTTTTCTCTATTCCCATTACCACTACTTTAGTCCAGGCTTTGGTGATTTCTCACTTGATTTTCTGAACAGCTGCCTTACTACCCTGTTCCTGTTGTCATCCAGTTCATGTTCTGCACTGTGGCCCAAGTGATCTTACTAATGTAAAAGTTGGCATGAATCACTCTTCCTGAATTTCTCCAAAGGCTCCTTCTTTTACAAACAGGATTAAATCCATGCTCCTTGCTATACCTATAAAGATCTTTTATGTCCTCTTTAATTCCTTCTCAAAATCCATCTTTCACATTTTCCCTGTGTAACACATGCTCAGTTGATTGATGTGTTTATAATTCTTTAAAACGATGTTTACCATCTTGCTATTCTTGCATATAGCTTTTCCTCTATATGACATTTTTTCTTCACCTGAAAAAAACTAATTGTTATTAAATTAATCAAATAGCTTTTCCGCCTGCTATTCCCCATTGTATTCTTTGCATCCTTATCATCTCCCTTATCCTGCTGTGCTGTCATAAGTAATGTTTTGCCCCTTTTTCCTAATTTACTCCAAGGTCTCTGGCTGCAGTGACCACTGTTTATATTCCTTTGTATCCCTGGTGTCTAGGAGACCAAATAACTAATAATGATTATTCAACGGTTATTTATTAGCAAATAAATAGAATAGGATTCTTTGATGTGAAGACTTTCTTTGTATTTGAACCTACTCAGAACCAAAACTACATATTCTCTGACATGGCTAATAAAAACATAGTTATTCATCTACTGGTGAATTTACTGGACTATCTGTAATTTCAATTTTGAAACAATTTTGATTTGGATTTCAAGAGACCGTTAAAAGTTAAAATATTTCTGTATATATTATTCCTTTGTGGTTTTATTCCCTTCATGAGGGTGCCATAGAAATTAGTCTCCCATACATGTCCTCTGGCAAGTGATTTTATCTCCGCTTTCTCCAGCATGATCCTAACTGAGAGGCTTCTCATTATTTTCTGCAATCCTATTCTATCTTATTAGAATGATCTCTGTTCAGTCAAAAGACATGACATTCTAGGCTCATACATTTGATGAAGCATCTTCATTTAACAGGACAGGGAAAGCTTCTTAATAATTTTCTTTTCACATTTTTTGAGGAGATTTTGAGGAGGAATAATGTTGATCTTACTTAATTCTGCCTTCCTTCTTACATACCTCCCAGGAAGCAAAGTGTGGCTTACATGATAATATTTAAGACTCTGAATATATTTTATTCAGTATATTTGGTAGATGGGTTATTAGTAGTTGTAAACAATTTAGGTAAAGTTTAAGTGATTGTCTTGTAACTTTAGTAAATACAGTTCTTGGCAAACAGAAACAGCCATTTGAATTTCAGATGTGTCTACTTGCTGAACTGCAAAATGCTTATAGGGCTTATGCCATAGTGGATTAATTAACCAAACTAAAGTATAATGTTTATACCATCTATGCAGTAAAATAAAATTGAAATAATTCATTTATAAGACTCTGTAATATAAATAATCTCTATTTATCAAATAGTACCCTCAAATCCCAACACATAATTAAAATAGAGTGACTTCAAATGAGCTTTGGAAGAAATAATAGTTTCTTAAGGAAGTTTTAAAATTTTTAAAAATTTAAAAACTGCATATATATTCAAATTCCTTATCAAATGCCATAGAGTAAACATAAAAACAATAAAATGAAAATTTAAGAATTTAATATTATTAATTCAGTTATAACAGTTATAATAGTGTTACTTATCTTCTATTAAACATTACTGCTTCAATGTAGTTTAAAATATAGATTATACACTCACAGTGCCCTCAACCTAGTAAGAACTTTAAAAACAAAAAATGCATAAGTATGCATTTAATGAGCTGAATAAATTATGTAATTTGAACCAGAATTTATTCAAAGGAGAAAATAGTCTTTATTGGGAAAAATACTTCGATAATTTTTGAAAGCTATCCTGATCTTTTGCTCCTAAGAAGCTCTTGGTACAGCAAATTTCAAGAATTTTCTTGAGGGGATATGTCAAAGTGCATGATAGGGAGACAAATTTTTAGAAATGGAGCTTCTGTTGGTAATCTGGAAGGGATGATATGGAGAAGAAAGAAATAGTAGAAGGCAATAAGCTGCATTATGTGAAACCGAGATTCTTCAAAACATTAATATATTAAACATTTGGCTACATTATTATACTTTGGGAAAAGAAAGAAGGTGCTGAGTTACATCAAACTTTTAACTGAAATGGCCTATGAAGATGTCAGTACTTAACAGGGAAGCAGGATCAGAAAACCTTCAGCCTCCTCATAGTGAGCAGAATGAATTCAGAGACTTGACGATTTTCTCAGGTTATAGATATTTACTCTAGAGTTTCAGAGGTCAGGGAGGTCCCTAGAATTTTAATGACATATAAAACCAGAAAATGATGGAAAATTAAAGAAGAGAAATAGTATTTGTCTGAGTGGTGACCTTGATACTTAGGCATAAAGGATATGCCACTTGACATGAGCTTCTGGAATCTAAGGTACATCAGGGTAGCTTTTGTTTCTTTAACCCCTAAAACAATGCTCAGTACATATTTGGAACTTGTACAAGAACAAGTAAATGATAGTAAAAATAGGAAGTGATGAGATCAATAGTTATATACAGTCAGACTTCCATGTCCATGGCTTCTGCATCTGGATTCAAACAATGGACGCAAGACCTGCAGATGTGCAACCTGAAGTTATTGTTAGAGAGAGAGAGAGAGAAAGAGCATGGGAGGAGAAGGGGAAGGAGGGGGAAAGAGAGGAAGCAGGAGAGAGAGGGTGAGGGAGATTTATTATAAAGAGTTGGCTCACACAATTATGGAGGCTGGCAAGTCTGAATCTGCAGTTTTGGCCAACAGGCTCAAGACCAAGAGAGCCAGTGATGCAGATGAAATCTGAATGCAGTCTGATGAAGAATTTCCTCTTTCTCTGGGAGGCTAGATTTTTGTTCTACTTCGGCCTTCAACTGACTGATAAAGCTCACCCCATTATGGAGGGCAATGTTCTTACTTAAAATTCACCAATTTAAATGTTAATATCTTCTAAAAACACCTTCCAAGTTGACATAAATATGTCCTATTACAGTGAACAAGATGGTGAGAGGTATGAAAAGAATGTTTCCTGAGAAAAGATTGAAGAATCTAAAATTTGCAATGAAATACACACAAACACTAAAAAAGAACAGAGAGCTGTGCTCAAATACTTGCAGGTCTATTGAAGATACATTTATTCATTCAAAAATATGTATTTAGGACCTACTATATGGCAAAGACTATCTAGGTATTTGGAATATATCAGTGAACATCAATGAAGGAAAGTTCTGTAATTTGGAGCTTATCTTTTAACACTGAAAAAGCAGAAATTTAGGGCTCAATGTAGGAAAGAAATTTGTAATTACTAATTTTCTGAATTATTAATAGTACTTCCAAAATGGTAAAAATTCTTTTTAGCAGGAATGTTTAAAACAGTTGCTGAATGACTATTAAATATGCCTTAGAAGATAATAGACTAAATTATCACTGTAGTCTCTGTACATTTTATTCCAAGCCATTTTCAAATGATTTTTCTTTGCCACATATTTCTTTAAGAAATACGTACAGAAATGAATTTATTCAACCACCCATCTACCCATCCATCCATCCATCCATCTAAAGAATATATGGAAGATTTGAGTTTCACATTTTGCTGAAGAAAACCTCAGATGCTTCATAAACACTTTAAAAAATGTGATAGGTAGTCCCAAATAAACCAATATCCAATTTTTGAAGTTCAGTTGACATCATTAACAAGAGTGAACTATGAAAAAGGAGGGTTAATGCTTCCTTCTTTCTCTCTCTTTTTGGCATAAATCAGAAGAAAATAATTAGAACATATTATTTCTAAGTACAAGCATTGAGATAACAGAACTTGTATAATACATGGAAGAAGCTCTTTCAGAAACATGCTTCATTATTTTTCCCAAGCCACAGATGTTAGCTGTTTCACATCAAAATAATGATAGTAGTCATGAATTTCTTGGAAAAGCATTTTTAAAAAGCTTTTGAGCAGATGAGATGAGAGATGTGTTCTTCAAAGCAAATGAAAAAAGTCATGTTTTCAGGGGAATGTCATGAGCAGAAATTCTCTGGCAGTAGCCATTGAACAGATAATTTAAGTGCCTGCTGGAAAGTTGGCAGAAAAAGACTCCAAACTATAAACTATGAGAAGTGGGGTATCAAAAGGTCAAAAGAAGCTGAAAATGACAAATGTTTTAGGAAGCAGGAATCCAGAGAACATTCAAGAGAATAACATGCACTTACATTCACATTTTTACAGTGTTTTTTGTTAAAATGTATCCTGCATATAATAAAATGAATACTATAAAATGCAAAATTTTTAAGTGTACCAAACATGAACACAACCGTGCAACCACTACGCATGCCAAAAATTAGAACAGTGCCTACACCTAGAAGCCCCCTGATATTTCACTCCAAAGCTAATTATGATCCTGAATCCTATTCAGGAATTGTCCCTGTTTTAGAGCTTAAACACACACACACACACTCAAAAAAAAAAAAAACCAGAATAATACTATTTGCATTTCTTCGTGTGTCTGTCTGTCTTCTTTCTTTCACCATTATGTCTGTGATTCAAACATGTTTTTGCAGTTGCAAGAGATTAGTGTTTTCTTGTGTATAATTCTATTTTATTAAATATATTAAATATATTAAAATCAATCCACCCTGCTGTTGGATATTTTTAGATGTTCTCAGTTTCTACCTTACAGGAATAACACTGCTATAAATCCTACTGCAGGTTTCCCATGATGCAAATATGAGAATTTCTGATTCACAGAAAATGGTTATATCTCCTTTCAGTAAACGCTGCCGTATTTTCTTTCTTTCAAAATGGTTAAGCCAATTGGTACTTCCTGTAGAAGTGTATGGGAATCTAGTTGCTTACATTCTCACTATGTCTAGGTGATGCCAGATGTTTTATGTTAACCATTTTGCTGGTGCTGATGTGTATTTGTATCACATTGGTTTTAATTTCCATTTCCCTTATCACTAATAAGGTTGAATACCATTTCACTTGCTTGTTGACTATTTGAACATCCTCTTTTACTTGTTGAAGGTATTTCTCCACTTTTTTTTTTAACTGAGTTGTCATTTTTTTTTTATTAAGTTGTCTACATATCTTGTCTAAGATACGTTGAATTCTTTTTATGTTCTGGCTATGGGTCTGTCATTGGCAACTGGTCAATGTTTTTCATTGATGTATCGACTGCCTTTTTACTCTATTAGTGTATCCTTTAACACACGGAAGTCTTGGTTAAGAACTCAAATAATTCCAAAGTTAGGAAGAAATTCTCCTGTTTCATTGTTTTATCAATGAATATGAAATTGGTATTTTATGCATGTCATGTGGATGCTTCAAATATTATTTTTCCCATATAGATATACCTTAGGTTTTTTTCTTGTGTTTTTCATTGCCAGATTTTTAAACTAAACTTCTGCTGGCCTCATAAAATGAGTTGTGACTTTCCCAATTTTTCCTAATAACTGGAAATATTTAAGATTACTGAAATCTTTTCTGCAATGTTTGAACTAATTCACAGGGGAAATTATTTGAGCCAGCAAATTTCTTTCTGACTGGATTTTTAGTTACAAATTTAATTTTTTAAATACATGTAGGAGAATTCAGATTTTTTTATTTATTCTTGAATGTTTTATGAAGTTGTGCTTTTCAAAATCTTTGTCCATTTTATCTAAGATTTCAAATCAGTTTTTAAAGTTGTTAGTAATTTTTCTTTGGTATCTTTATACTAGCTATAGGCCCTGAAGTGCTGCTTGTTTACATTCATAGTTGTAGTTTGTAATTTTTTTTATTCAGTTATGACAGGCATTTTTTCCTAATCTTTTCAAACAAACAACTTCTAGCTTTATTGATTTTCTGTTTTTTTCCTCTATTTCATTGATTTCCATTCTTACTAATTCCTTTATTATTCTAGTTAATTAAGATGGATACTTAGATCCTTGATTTCCGCCACTCTGCTAACATAGCTTTTTATGGATATAAATTTCCTTGAGAGCACAGCTTTCCTTTCGTAGAGTATGTCTTGATATCATTTATTCACATTATCATTTAGTACAAAAAAATCTTGGTTATTTTGACTTTGATTATGGACCACTGAGAAGTGTAATGCTTTATTTTCAAGCATTGAGATTTTTCTACCTATCTTCTTATTACTGGTTTCTAGCTGAGTTCTTCTGTAGGCAAAGAACAAACTCTTAATACTTTTAGTCACTTAACAGTTGTTGGGACTTACTTTGCAACTCAATATATGTTTAATTTGGAAAATGATTTGTGTCTGCTTATAAAGAATATGGGTGAAATATGTATGACTCTCAATTCATCTAAATTGATTAATCATTCTGTTCAAAATTTCTATGTCTCTACTGATAGCTTCGCTTGTTTTGTCATTGCTGAGAAAATTCTGTTAAAATTTCAGTTTGCACTATAGTTTTGCCTACCTCTTCTTTATATGTCAGTGTTTAAATATTTTGAAGGTATCCTTTTATGTGTATAGAAATTTAGGTTATATGTAACTTCTAGTGAATAAATCAATTTGTATTTTTACAAAATATTCATCTACAATGAGAGTAATAAATCTTGCCTTTAAATCTAGTTTTCTGATATAAATATTTTTATGATAACTTTGTCTTGATTGCCTTTTGCATGTTACATATTTTTGCTTACCTTTACTTTCAAATTTTCTGTCCTCATATTTAAGTTTTGCCTATTGTAAAGAGTGTATCCTTGACTTTTGCTTAATGTATACAGTTTGCTGATTTTTGCTTCTTACATGAACTATTTAGTTTATTTATACTTGAGATTTAATTATTGCTCTAGGTGATTATAAGTCTTTTATCTAACTAATGGCTTGCTATCTGTTTTCTTGCTTTTTATTTCTTTTATTGTCTTTACCTTTCCCTCAAATTTCTAGGCATGCATACTTTTATTATTCCTTTAGTAATTGTGTGGATATTACAAGATACTTTTTTGAATAATTACCTCTTTTCTCACGTAGTCTATAAAACATTAATAACCTTATTTATTTTTCTTCACTTTTATTTAATATTGTAATGCATTTCAATTTACAGTATATTTCAAATCACAAAATTATTATTATTAGGGTATAATTTAAAAGATAAATAGTAATTTACATTAAGCAAAATAATTGAGTATTCTGTTATACTTTATTGCTTACATTTCATCCTTCTGGGATTATTTTCCTTCTGCCTGAAAAGCCCTCCACAACCCTATTACTCACCCCTGCCATTTGTTTATTTGCCAATGGTTACTGTATTTGTTTTTGCTTTTTTTGCAAATGAATACACTTAATTATATTTTGAAGAATATTTTATTGGATGTAGGATTCCAATAACTAGCCATTCCTTTGGTATTTGAAAATGTCATCTCAGTGTCAACTAGCTTCTATGATGTCTCTTGAGAAATCAGTTGCTAGTCTTCTTCTTGTCACTCATTTGAAGGCAAAGTATTTAATAAAATTATTTTTTGTTCATGGTTTTTAGTGACTTTGCTGTGAATTGCCCAGTTGCGGTTTATTTTGTAAAGTTATTCAGTGAGGAGAATTTCTGGAAGGTAAAGAGTACTTTTTACCCTCCTGTGTATGCTTCTTCACAATTCATAATTATAGTCAATGACGATAAAACCTGTGCCACGCTCCAGGTTCTGAGTTAAACAAGTTACTTTAATTTTCTTATGTGATTCTCAAGACAACCCCAAGAAGTTGCTACTATTAGTAATTTCATTTTACAGAAAATGAAAGCTTAAATAATTAGTCCAAGTTCAAACATCTAGGTTATAGGGCAAAAAGTAAAATCAGCTTGTTTTACACAAAACCCGAATAGTAAGAATATCCTAAATATAGTGGGAAATTTTAATGTGGTACTTCCAATTCTGTAAAATGATACTAGCTACAGATACTTGAAGTGTGTGGCAAATTGGAAAAAAGGCTTTTATTTTCAAGAATGTGTGTTCTAATATTGGCTCTGACACTGACAAGCTCCAGGGACTAGTTTAGGATGACAACTTCAGACCTGAAGCCTCATTTTTAAATGAGGGTGTTGGATAAGGTGATTCTTATTGTTTCCTTCTGGTTAGAAAATTCTATGAAAACCATCTTATTTTAAGCAAACTTCCTTTTTTTAAAAACAAATCAAAAAGCTGTATGCTTATACAGAATCTATGATGACTATACATCTAATCATGTTCCGGAGATGTGAGAAAGAGACTGCTGTGAACATTATCTTATTAAGTATACCCTCTCCAGATCCCTGAACATTATTGTTGGCCTTCTCAGAAATCTGTCTGGCTTTTTATATTTTGTTAGAAATGAGGTGCCTAAAATTGAATGCATTTTTTTTGCAGTTCAATACAACTAAATTGGATGCAAGGATCTATTATCTTGCAGCTTCATCATATGATAACTCTGGATATGTAAATCAAAACCACAAAAGTTTCTCACAGTATCTTAGAAAATTTGTATATAATTCTATGCACCTTGATATTAAACATTCTTTAGATTTCGTTTTACACAAAATAATTTTTCTGTTTATCATCCAATAAACCATTTAGTGTGTGTTTAAATACATTTTTTTTTCTTTGGGGGTATTTGTCTTGCCATTCAAGCGTCTTATAAAAATGTTTGCAATATTTTCCTTCTCCATTCCTGACAGCAATTGTATTAGTATTAATTGGATTTTTATAATTTTTATAACTTTTACTTTTTTAAATAAATGCAAATCAAGTGTCTCAACATGCTGCTTATTTCAGCTAAATGTTGCTTTGAGACTAGGAATACAGTATTGTTTTTCATATTCTAAAATGCAAAAGTAGTAAAAATCAACTCAGCATAGCAGTGTAGTCCTAAGAGCAAATGGATGGTTGTGCTGACAGGCTTCTTAGAGCTCAGCAATGTCTTTACTTTTCTTGTGCAAAGTGCTAAATAAAAACAATAAGCAGATTGAAATTATGTATGCATGATTGTAAGTGAAAGCAAAATAATTCATTTTTTTACTGAGAAAATGTGCAGAAATAGTATGTTTTGATTTCATATTGTAGTTGATGAAGTTTAAAAGCTCAAAGACTGCTTTGATTAATTTCTAACTTTCTCTGACAACCTTCCATATTTTGGAAATGAATATATTAAAGTTGGACTTGAATTTCATATCATTAGAATGCCTTTCATCTTTTAGTTTATCTCATAAGGAATAATTTTAATAATTAATATTTTAATACATAGGGCTTTTAAAACATTGTTTCAAAGAATAAGATCTAACTAATTGATAATTAATTCATTACCTTAGTTTTTCCAATGGGAATAATAGGTGTTATATATCTACTATTAAATGTTACATGCATAGAAAATTATTATTTGGTAATATTAAACTTGTTCTCCAACTTGATAAAGCAATAAGTAAGTTTCCAAGGAAATACAACCACAGGGCTTTTGAGAGCCCTGTTTATTGTTAGAGCAAATTGGCATCTATTCTATTATTATTATTATTATTCCACAAATGATAGATGCTGCTTAGAGTCTCATTTGGCCCTAAACTTTAAGCACTGTGTGTCTCAGAACCTATTTACATAATCACAGAGCATGGGAATCTAACTAATAAAATCCAATGGAAAGGGTAATGGTAAGAATAGCTTTAAAAAATGGTGGCAGGAATGTTATATGGTTCTGGAATGTTATCATTCCTAAATTAGGATTCTGAAGAAAATAATCTTTTTCTTATAAAAGTTAATTAAATAAGTTTATAAAACAAACTCTAAAGCAATAGAGTTGTAATTATTAGATTACTTAGCAGTACTTTTTATTTTTTCAATAGATTTACAGTGATAGTAAATTTTAGCTGTGGTCGATTTTGACTTATGTGAAAAGAATTTTGAATAAACTTCCATTACTTGATGACACTGGCCATTAACATAACCTGCATTTTCTAAGGAATAAGATTGTATGAGACGAGAAAACAATTTTATTTTTTAATTTATTTTTATGAAATTCATTTATTTATTTTCAGACAGTCTCATTCTGTCACACAGGCTGGAGTGCAATGACATGCTCACAGCTCACCGCAACCTCCACCTCCCAGTCTTAGGTGATTCTCCCACCTCATCCTCCCAAGTAGCTGGGACCACAGGCATGCACCACCGAGCCTGGCTAATTTTTAGTATTTTTGGTAGAGATGGGGTTTCACCATGTTAGCCAGACTGGTCCCGAACTCCTGGCCTCTAGTGATCTGCCCACCTCAGCCTCCCAAAGTTCTGGGATTATAGGTGTGAGCCATCACACCTGGCCAATAAAACAATTTTAGAAATAGAAGCAACAGTTTTTTGTGCATGTTTAGTTGAAATATGATGAGGAGTAATATAAAGACATGATTTTAATAGCAGGTTTGCACAAGATTAATATGAATATAATAACAAATTTATGATACAATGTATTTTTTAAAAATGTTTAAATGTTCTTTTAGTACTCTCAATGATGGTGTAAGGTACCTTTTATCCAGACTGGAGAAATAAAATATTTTTTGTTAGGATATGTCTGAAAATAATCCTCATCTTTTTTATTTAAAAATCATCCTTACCAACATGGAGAATTGAACTAATTAAAATAAATGCATAAAATATTAAAAATAATTTTTGTTGCCCTGTTTTTAATATAAGCACACAGATTAAAACATTGTTTTAACTTCCAGAAATTAACAACCATTTTCTTAAGTCAGCCATGGTAGAATGACATCAACAAGATGACAGAATACAAACTTTCTACCATCTTCCTCCTATAGAAGAATTTACTTTGACAACAATCCATGAACAAGAGTAGTTTTGTGGGAACATAGAAGTCCAGGGAAGAAGTTCCAGCCCATCACTGGAGCAAAATTTTGAGAACACATGCATTGAAGAGAGTGAGAAGAACAGTTTTACTTTACCTTATTACCCTTTCTCTCACAAGGTGGCACAGCTAAGAAACAAGAGAGGCCACCTTCATCCACACCTTATCTGACATGTGAAAGTGACAATGTAGTAAGTGAATGCCTGGCTCCCCCACCATGCAGGATCCTGCCCAAGGGGCCCACTTGTCTTTTGCTCCACCCAGAAGACTAAGCTGATCACCATGGCTGAGTTACTGGGAGAGCTGGGAACAGAGAAGAGAGGACAGACTATGCTAAATACTCTGCAGACTTCATCAGGAACCTCCCATGGGCTGCATGGAATGTCTTGCCTTTGGATTCCCCACTAACTGATACAATGGTAGGTCTAATGCTCCCCATGCTGACACATTCCTTCCCCCATGCTGGCAACCATGTGTCTTGTGCAAACAGGCAGCTCGACTCTGCAGAAATGAATGAAGGCACACAAACTGTAGCATTTTAGGGCATCATCCTAGGGAAAACAAATGGGAGGCTTTCAGTGTCCAGCCTGGCTTTGTAGGATCAAGGGAATACATAAAATTTTAAAAGCTCCTCCTTCATCCCCGAGGGAAGAAGAATTTGTAGAAAAGAATTCATAGAGAAGAATTCATAGAAAAGAATTCAGATTCCCTAGCTGGGATGATTGGTGAAGGTATTTCTCTCTCAAAGCCAATCGGTAAGGACTGGAGGAGGTGACTGCTTCTTCAAATACAAATAGAGCAATGCAAGAGAATAAGAAACATGTGTACACACACACACACAAAAAAAAACAAGGAAAAATGATACCACAAAAAGAACACAATCATATTCCAATAACCAACCCCCAAAAAATGGAGATCTATAAATTAAAAGGGCCATGCAGAAGGATGAGAAGAATTGTATCAAGAAGTTACGTAGATGTGAGAAACTGTGAAGAGGAAAATGACAATATGTACACAGCTTCTTTCTCTCTGGTTAATGTAGAATTACTGAGCAGGGATTATTTTATTAATCATAGCATCATTTAATATTAGAAATTTTATCACTTTTTTTCCTTCAGACATGTGAGGAGAAAAAAGTAAAAAATTCTATTGGTAGGTTCCAATAAAACATTTGGTAATATCAAAATTAATTCCCAGTGAAAAGTATGAGTGTCAGAGAAATATAAAGAAAATGAATAAAACAATTTACCAAAACCTTGAATAAGCATTATTCTACAGAACAAAATTCTAAAAACCATTTAAAATAGGGAAGTCAATGGAAGCTGAACTCTTACTATATTATGTAACATTTTCTTGGGTAGTTAGCAAATATAGAAACTCAAGAAATAAATAAATAATATAAACATTGGAAAAAGGATAAAAGTATTTTTCTTATTGATGGTATGATTTGTAACTACAATCCCCACCTTCTCATCTAAACTACTGAAACAAATAAGATAACTTGATAAAGTGACTGAAAATAAAAATAACAATTAAAGAAATCAGAAATTGTCTCAAATTTAGTAATAAATGCCTAGAAAAAGCTATGAGAAAATTATTGTATTCAAAATAACAAGCAAGAACAAAATAAAATTAAGAAACTTAATGAAATATGTATACATAAATTTAACAGGAAAGTAGAGACCATATATAATGAAAATGAGAGCACATCAAAGACAAATCAGAATCTGAACTTAAGTAATCCTGTGTTCTTATATGGGAAGGAAATAATACCATAAAATACAAATTATCTGCAAATTAACACATTTAGCACAGTTAATATAATCTAAACAAAGTTAGTTTTGACCCCCAAATATCCTGAACTACTTAAATGGCAAGGTAATTAACAAAAATATAGTATTAAATAAATTTACCTTTTTTACAATTAGAGTTAAAACTCCTTGAAGGCAGGCAGCTCACCTTATATATTTTAGTATCTACTATATTCCTAATCACAGCACACAATATTTCCAGAACATAGTTTTTGATGCACATATTCCCCCCACAACAATATACACACATCATAAAAATGCATTTATTGTTTTTCCCAACTTTAGCTTTATTTATTTTTATTTGTATACATTTATGGAGTACAAGTGCAATTGTGTTACGTACATCGATTTTATAGTGATGAAGTCAGAGATTTTAAGGTATCTATTGTGTGAATCATATGCATTGTACCCAACAAGTGATTTCTGGGCCATATTCACCACTCCAATGGAAATGATAATTGCTATTATCTAAATAGCCATACATCCTCCTGTACTTTCCAGCCTCTGCATTCAGAAGAGGCAATGCAGCTTCTTTTGGCCAATGAGCTCTAAGCCGAAAGAGCACAGTCATATTTGGACTGCATATAGAACAGTAGGTGTACTATGCCATCTTTTCATTTGCTATAATGAAAGAGAAGGTCACAAGGCCACATGGTGTTATCAGATGTTAGAGGCTTCATTAGTCTGATTCCATGAATGACTACATGGTGAGAAACGCTGCCTCCCACCCTGACCAACATTAGCTATGTACTGTAAACAAGACATAAAACACATTTTTGTGCATTAAATTACTAGAATTCTGGAATTAATTCATAACTGCGGTTTAACAAAGGCTTCTTAACTAAGTCTCTATGTTCAGCCAAAATAGATCACATGATCTTGCCATAAGAATAGCATTTGTACAAACACATTTGTTCTCTTTCTTTTATCTACATTTTGTGGCATGTTCTTTTATCCCCATCATCAGATAACTACAATTTGGCTTATAGTCTCCTCTTGTTAGGGATATATTATCCTTTTGAAAACAATTTCATTTATTCAGCAAGTATTTATTGAGTAATTATTTGGATGAAGACCCTGCAGGGATGACACAAGCTGAAGTAAAAACAATCTTTGTCCCTAAGTGGTTGACAATATATTAGCAAGAAACAAAACAAAACAAAACAAAACAAAACAAAACAAAACAAAACGAAGCAGGAAAATAACTATGACACAAGTTGGAATTTGGTTAATACCGTAACATGCACTAGGCAAATAATTCAATCATGGAGTAGATTTTAAAGTGGCATGTTTCTAGAAAGTTGCTAAGGATCCCCATCTTTAAAATGCATTTCAATTAATTATCTTCTACATGGACAAGAAAGTGAATACTAAGACATTTCTGAAATTTAAATACAGACATTTGTTTTCAGATATGAAGTCCTACCTCCTTAGGGATGATAAATGCATAAAAATAGACCCACAACTATATAGAAATATATATACACACATACACATACAAGGACATACCAGAACTTATGAAGTGGACTTCATAAACATTTTACAATTAAGAAATTATTATCCACAGTATAAAGAAATTTACATAGGGATCATATTTTTATCTCTGATTAAAAGTCTAGATTCATGTTTTTAAGGTTCAAGAAATTATTATCTATGTATGTAGCTATACATCGTCAAACTGCCAAGTAATTATGAAGATCAAGTCAGTCAATTATGGTCATAAATGTACTCAGAAAGGTTATAACCAGGTCTTCTATTTAAATGCGTTACTAAAGCATATGCTGCTGGAAATTGAAAACTCCATTTGCACCTTCCCATATCTGTACCTTTCTTGTCATGTACTTTATTATTGCCTGTGTTCTAAGCACATAACTCCACAAGATTTTTTTTTTTTGCTGTTTTAACAGTGTTCTTTTACATTTACCCATGTATTTGTTCTTATCAGTGCTCCTGCCTAGTCACATTTTCTTATGTCTTCAAATAGCTTATGTGTTTTTAAATTGCATTTATGCATGAATCTACCATATAGATCCAGATAATGGTTTATTTCACCAGAAAGAATCCCCCTTCCCCATGTGAGTCAGATTATGGATGGCTGTTTAATATCATCGGTTCAACCAAAAGTTGTGCTCAGTTAAGCTGGGATGCAGCTTAGGGATAATCCACTGCTGGTTCTTCGTCATGCCAGATGTGTGGCCTTCTCATGGATTCGATGGAAAATTTGGTGGTCCCCTACCGTCTTAGCCCCAGAAGCCTGTGACAAATTTAGTGCTCCCCCCGGGGTGTTTTCATCTTATCTCTTTATCTTTCTTGCATCCCGTCTTTTCAATATTCAGCAAATGATTTGAGGGGAAACTGGCCACATTTTTGAGACATGCCCCAGTATTCCATCAGGACTTTGTTTCATAAGTCACGAGATTGGTTCATTTTAATTCTCCACTTAGAAAATCTCCATCTCCATTGCAGCTCAGAACGAAGCAAATACTCCATGGACACAGCTCGTTGTTTCGGGATTCTCTAGTTTCAACCTATCATTTGAGAATTCACCTCCACTCCACCACCAATCTTCTGCTGATTTCTATTTCTGTCTTAGGGTTTTCCTGGGTCAGTTCTGGTACCCAGTCTCCATACAAAAATCAGCATCTGAATCCAAGAAGGAAATGTCTGACCATCTTTTACTCAAAATAGGAGGATTTTCTTCTTTTTGGAATTTTACTTTATTCTTATTGCTTCCATAGCTATTTCATTTCTTTCAAAATATTTTTCTAGCTATTGTAGAGGAAACGCTGGTCTACTGTGATCTATTACATCTTGTCCATAAGCAAAGTTCTCTCTTTACTATGTGTTAATAAAAATGCTAACAAAATAGTCCAATTTATTATAATAAAATATTGCTTTTGTTTTTATTTATGAGGTTTATTTTACAGTTCTGTCTTGTTTTGTGTTGTTATGCTCAAAATAATTCTAAAGTGAGGTGATGATTCTTTATAATTTCATAGTGATGAGTAGAATTTACTTCTTGTATTAAACACAGTTTATCACTTTAAATGATGAAGTGGTAAACACTTCAACAGATACAGTTTCTTTCAAAAACACTTAAATCCAAATACTTTTATTCTCAAGGTTAAAAGTCAGTGGTACTTGTAACTGTCATAACAATTCTTTCAAAATCATAGGAAACCTTTTTATCCTTTGTATAAGCACTATAAATGCAAACTAATTTGATGATACTTTGATATAAAGATACATAAAATTAAAGTCCAACAGTTCCTGGAATATAAATATTTGTTAAATTTTATGTGTCTAATGACATAAAATGAATAATTGTGCTCTTTCTTAAAATGTGTCAGCAAGTTTCCATTCTTTTAAGATTCTTAATTAAGTTGCTGATTGAGGCATTTCTATTTCTAACTAATTCAAAACTAAGAGTAGACAAAAGAGCATAAAGCTTAACATGTTCTGTTTCTCACAATATGGACAGGATGATCAAATACTCTGATTTTCTCAGGGCTGAGAGCCTCCTAAAATATGGGACCTTCAGTTTTAAAAGCGAGAAAGTCTTACGCAAACTAAAACAATTTGGTTATCCAACTTAGGAATAAGCAATTTTGACCTCTAATAATGAGTAGTACATAGTAAACAAATTATGTTAATGATATTTAGGGTTTACATGCCATTTAAGAGTAATTGTAACTCATGAACACTTTATTAGTAAACAAAAGGAGCCAAAACACTCAGGAGAAAAAAAATTTTATAGAAAAATTGAAATAGTCATAACAAAAGTGAGAATTATTTAGTAAACTGAACATTGTATTCAAAATCAAATGATCTGTACTTAATTTACCACTCACTAATTGTTTGGCCCTTGCCACATACATGATCTTCTCTGAACTACACATATTTCTAATCTGTAAAAGAGGGATAATGATGTTTATCATATTGCCGTAATTGATTCTTCTGAAGATTGAGTAATATAGTGCATAACAGCAAATTGGAAACATTGAAGTGTTACACTAATGTTACTTATAGGCTTGTAGAAAATTATCCAGCATCACTTGGTAACTTCATGTCGTCATTGAAAGCATGTGACATTTAAAAGATTACATATTCAAATGTTCACTATTACCTTTCCTATGGTGACTGAAGTGATAATAATTTAACCAAGCCAAAGATTTTATTTTCACACACCACATTGTACATCATTATATAGTTTTTTGGTCACATATTACTTAAACATTGAAAGCAACTTTTATCAACCCTTTCCTTGTGGCCACAAATTGTATATGTCTTAAATTCCCAGTTACAGTAATCACTCACTCACCATAATATAAGTATATATGAATGTTGACAATATAATGTGGCACAGAGGAATGTTTTTTAGAGGAGACAATGTTTGAAAAGGAGAAACTATGTAAGCATATCAAGAACACAGGGCATTGCAAGTAAAAGTTACAACTGTGAAGGAAAGTCGATTGAGAAAGTGTACAGAATTTTCAGGGAATTAGTTGTTCAGTTACACTGAACTACCGAGTAAATATAGTGGCATGTTGGGACAAGAGATGGGATAGTTGATATAGTCTAGATTGCATAAAGTACTTTAGGCAACGGCAATTGTTATCATTTGTAACCCCAATGACAAACAGATTTTTTTGCTATTAGGTAGGCACTGCTAGATGATAAGCGAATATCTGTTTTCCTAATCTTCCTTAAAGGTAGAACTTTGGTTATTTTTTGGTTCCTAGGGTGCCCAGCTAAAAATCTATTTCCAGACCCCTTAACACTAGAGATGGCTAATGAAATAATCTTGATTCTTCTATATAGTTTGCTATATTCTTTCCCTAATCAGCTTTTGTCTTATTTTCCTTTTTCTTCTTTATGACTGTTACAAAGACATGAGCCAGGAGAAATACAGTTATCTTGTCATCATGAGGTGATAAGCTTGGGGATGAAGGACTGCACACTGTGAAAAACAGGGCTGAAAGATGAAAAGCACCTGGACTTGTGTCTTGTGATGTCATCAGACCATTGCAGCTGCCTCTCAACAGTGTAGTTCTGGACTTATATTAAATCAATAAATATTTGCTCCTTAAACTACCATAGTTGACACCATAGGTATCAATAAATAATTGTTAAACAAATCCAAAGGCCACATTTTCATTGCTAACAGTCTTCAATTATATTTTCCAACTGATAGAAGCCGTTTAAGTATTTTAACCAGAGGTTTAATACAATCATTTCCATATTTTAGACGGGTCACTCCTGCTGCACCAAATGTCTATAGTACCTATTTATGCTATATGAATTATACAAACAGTATATCATTGTATGTTTAAAAAAAACAGTTTTCAAAGTAAATGCAAATCAGAGTAGAACATTGCCAGATATCCTAGTTATTGACCAAACTCTAAGAATTTCCACAGATTCAGGCACCAGTAAATGTGTATTTAAGATTGATGTCACTGCAGAGTAGCTTATGCTTGACTGGAATAATTTTGTCTGCCATTCCCGACCCATGACAGCTTGCTCATATCCCCATCTTCACTCATAAGTGAGAATCAGGGAAATGAATTCAACATCGATATGGACTTATGCAATATCTTTTGATTAGTACCTTTCTGAGAGGCTAAAATGAAATAATACAGCATCTTTACAAATGTCATCTCACTGAGGTAATTGGAAAAAATACTTTAAAATTTTAGTCTTTAATTGCTAGAGACGCAGCATACTTCTGCAGCGTTATACACAGAGGAACAAACAATAATAGCAAAAATCACCCAAAGGCTATCAAAAACCCTGGATTTCAACATCACTTATTTTTGTAAGGTCACTGAATGTATGAACTCTGGACTCAGAGAACCTCATGTATGAATACCAGTTATACCATACACTAAATGTATTATATAGGAAAATCATGTCAGAATATTCCTAAGAACGAATTTTTCTAATCTTGAAAAGGGATTATAATACATCCATGTAGGCTTCTGAGAATTAAGGGATAATATTTGTAAAATGGGACACTTAACACCTGGCATATAGTAATCATTCAATTTAGTAGTAGTTGCCATTAATAGAATAATTACCACTATTAGCATTACTGTCATCATCATTATTGCCTTCGATTAGGAGAGAAAACACCAACTCATTCAAATGTCCATCGTTTCTTATGTAAATTTTCTTTACTGTGTGCTTACATTCTGTCCATTCTTAATTAACCATGAGAGGATTTGGCTGAAATGATCTATTTTAAACTGGTTTTCATTCTGAGAAAGCTTCTTCCATGAATTTCTGGTCCCTCTGTCTGCCTGCACTATTTAATGTATATTTAGGATATGAAAAAGTGATTTTAATAGTAAATTGAAAAGTATGGAAGTAACTACAATGCAAAAGTTTACCTGATGTATTTTAAAGCCAGCATCACTCACAGTTAGAGTGATTCACATTTTTAAAAAAAATGTGGGTGTAAAAAACATCATGCTGCATTGAGGATTATACGTATTTTCAAGATTGCTTAGAATGCTAGTGAACTAGAAATGACCTGAAGCTTCACTCTACATTTAATTGACCAGACCCACTTCTTCCTAGAATGTGGCTCAGACCTCCATTTTACACAATACCAAAAATCATCAATAAGCATTGGTATCTTAAGGATGTATATTTAAATTTTAGCATATAATATAACTTTGAGGATAAAACACTCTGTCAAAAATGCATACAAGGTCTGCTGATTTGCTTAAATCTTTGTTGAAAATTCTTGCAGCACTTAACTCGAAATGTTTTTTTAATGGAAACTATTCTCCCGTAGATTTTTACCTAAAACTAAAAACTTAGTAACAAAATTCATGTTTATACAAGGGAGAGAAGGTGTATTTCAGACATGGGTTTGTGCAAATGAGAGCTTTCTCTGCAGTGGAGACCACATGCTAATCACTTTCAAGAAAAGGCTCGTTATATTTACATTTGGACACTACTAAACCTGGAACACTAATTTTTTTATTGTTGTTGCTTTGTGTTGTTGTGATAAAGAATATTTATCTTTATCTAAGTGACAGCAAGAAGTTTCTGCCTTCTAAATAGGACAATATTGTTAGGTGCTTTACATGAGACAAAATAAGCTTGTTCTTTCCTCTTTAGTTGTATCAAAAGGAGCATCAACCACATGGAAATATTATGAGTTCATACTGTGAAGATGAGGAGAGACAAGATAATAATCTTCAGGATGACTGGTAGAAAGCAGCGAGAGAAATAATTTCTGGAAGACTAATTTTGCAGTTATTTGAGATGATGACATTGAGGCATGCTCTGCTCCTGGATGGCATACACTTTCACTTTGCCTACCAACTCAGATTGACAGGGTACTTCATGGAGAATGATGGAAAAGTTACATTCAGCCTTCACAAGAGAGGGTGCCAGAATCATTTGGAGAAGGGTATAGTGACTTTTTATGGTTCCCAAGTAAGTAACCCTCCCTTGGAGCCAAGTTTGTGCTAGAAGATTTAGGACGCTAAATTTAACGATATGACTGAGTTACAAAGTCAAATCAATATTTATAAATATGGTGATGATGGCTGTTTATTGACAATCATCATGAATTGTGCCCATATTTTAATATTTAGATTAATTCTGTAAAATAAACATGTGACCTGGAATGTTGGAGTATTTTGCCATGCCCACCCATAATAGTATTTTTGCTTTTAGCAATTATCCTGAACTAAAAATCAAAATGCTTTCTGAATATGTGTGCCACTCACTCCTCTCTGGTAGATCACAATGAAAATATTCATAATTTTGATACTACAATCATTCTGTTAATCCTCTACCTATATGTTTCACATGTTTGAAGCTCTACAATGAGAAAATGTTGAGTCTCAGGAAATTTAGGTTTCGGTTTCATTAAAAAAATAATAAAAGCAAATAAATAAATGCACTTGACTAAATAATAAAAAGAAGAATAAACAAAAACCAAAACAGAAAATAGATACCACAAAGACATCTTTGGTTAGTATTTATGTTACTTGGGGTAAAGAGAGCTTTCATAATTTGAAAAAAACCTTTTTTATCACTTTCTTAGTCATATCTTTACTATCTATACAATGCTTTAGCTTCCGAATCATTTTCATGAAAACCTCAGTATATTAAGGGGAAAGTAATCCAAGCATACACTAATGACCACTTCTTAAAGAGAGTAAATTACTACTTTCTTTGACTGTCTCCCCAAAATGATCAAATTTATAAACAGTGGTCATCTTATATCCTGATTTTTTGCAATGTAAGATACATGCTTCCTTTCTTTTGATCTTTCTTGAAATAAAAAGAGAATTGGTTTCATATTATTGCCTTCATTTTATACACAAGTTGTTTTGAATCTATTTTTCAGGATTCTACCAAATATTCTATATGTCAAAGGGATGAGTTAGCAGATGGAACTTTATTTTCCAATTCATTTCTTTTAAAAGCTTCATGCAAAAGGAACTTTCAGTGCACAAAGTCGAAATTGTAGCGTGTTTTGCTTTCTTAAGCACTAAAATGGTCAAAGAACCTGCTTTTTTTTTTTAATAACATACTTTTTTTATTCTTCTAAAGCACCTTGAACTCAGGCTGGTATTTAGAAAATATGTGGACTTAAAAGCCTACTTAACTTAAACAGCTACTCTTACATAAATGACTCAATTTACTGTGCCAGGGATCAATTTTATGAGTAAAGGTCAATTATCATGGCTGGAAAGCACTTTGTAATCAAAATAAAAGAGGACAGTATTCAAATTTCTATGATTTTTCTCAAGAGATTTTTCTAAACTTTTGTGTGTTTGTCTTTACACAACTACAGTTAAGTTAGAAACAAAAGTGAAAGGATAATTTTAAATACGGATAGAGATATTTAAGAAAATCTTTATATAATTCAATTTGACTTTAAGCTATGTATTGAATAGGTGAAAATAATTACTCAAAATATTATCATTGTACATGTATTTTTTCTTTATAATATGAAAATGATGTAGGTTCAAACAATATAAATGTAATCCTTAGAAAATAGAGCATTCTTAAGATAAATTATAATATTGACTTAACATTTAGTATTTTCTACATTATTAAAATTGCAACTGATGAGTCTTTCCTTCTAAGTACTTTGGTATTATTACTCTACTACCCATGCAATCAAATGCTTTGAAAATACCTAGAAAACTGTTTTCCCTAGAAAGACAGAATTAATTAGTTTTAATTTAGATGTTTAAAAGTATGGAAATATTTTAGAAGTTTTGAAAATCATAAATTTATTTTTCTTGTGGGAAAACTTTACTAAGATCCCCAATTGTGAAGCTGAAATCCATGTGAAGCATTGTTTACATTCCTCAACTCAAAATGGCACACCGTATTTTCAGTTACTTAAGCCAAAATCAAGGTTATCCTTGATTTGTCTCTTTCCCTAGAAACCCGTATTCAGTATATCAGGAAATCTTTAACTTCCAAAACATTTTTTGAATTTCATTCTCTCCATCTCTACTGCTAAATCTCTGTCACGTTCAATTTGTTCTTATCTTCCCCAACATTTTCCCATTTCCCCACTCTTGGCTCACCTACCATTCATTTCCTACATTGCAGAAAAAGCAATGTTATACTAAATCAGTAAAATATGAGGTGGCAGAGAAGTGGGAAAAGGTTTTCAGTAAATTAAGTTGGATAAGTTGTGGGCTAGTTGGACATACCAATGGGAGGAGGAGTGAATTTGACTCTTACCTCAAAGCATTCCCAAAAATCAATCGCAGGTGGATTATTTATCTAAATATAAAATGATGAAACTTCTAAAAAATTGCAATTGTTTTATCTAGAGTACTAATATCCAGAATATATAAAATGAACTCACTGAAATTAATAATGGAAAGACACTCAACCCCCCTTCCCCACTCTAAAAATTGGCAATATAATTTGAGCAGGTATTTCACAAAAAAGAATAGCTAGAGTGACCCCTAACATTTTTTAAGGTTGTACAAACGAAACTATGCTGTTTCACATCCAGCATGGCTAAACTTTAAAAGATGGACAATTTTAAGTGTTGGAAACATATGAAGAATGAAAATTTTCATATGCTACTTTTGGGAAGGTAAAATGATACAACTATTTGGATAGCCATTTTTCCATATCTGCTTTGCTGTATATCTGCATTCTCTATGACCCAGCAGTTTCACCTCAAGGTATACACGCAACATAAAACCGTACATATAAAGACCAACAGGTACATAGATTTTCACAGTAGCATTATAATTAACAGCCAGAAACTATCCTTCAACAACATTAGAATGGATACATACTTTGTGATGTATACATTCAGTGGCATACTATACAGATGCTGCTCAACTTATGATGAGGTTATCTGCTGATAAACCCATTGTAAGTAGGAAATATCATTAGTGAAATGAATTCAATATAATTAACGTACTGAATATCACAACTTAGGCTGGCCTAACTTAAACATATTTAGAACACTTACACTAACCTACAGTTGGGCAAATAATTTCCAAAAATTTATATTACCATGCTTAGATCCCTCCCAAGGTTTTGGCTTCTGTGTTTATTTTGTTTATAAGTCCCTATCTCTTTCAATTCCACTGAAATCCAAGCTGTAAAGATTTACTTTTTGTGCCCCTCAAAAAACAGAGATCATTTCTACATCAGGATATTTTCCAGGAATTTTCTTCCCCATATCTTTATAAGTGGTGCAATCTTATTGTTCTGGTCTCAACTAAAACTTGACTCTCCTGGATAGACCATCCCTGAAATCTAAAGGTTTTGCGTGACTTCCAGGAAACAATCATCCAAATAAACAAACATATAAACAAACCTTGTTTCTTTTCCTGTGACCCACAAATTTCTAGACAATATGTCTCTCCTTACTTCTTTTACCTTAAACAAGCTCTCCTTACACTCCATGCCTCTGCTTCCTGAATTGGCCTACTTCCTGAGGCTTTAATGCACCATGCTTGTTTTGGCCTGAAATCCTTTGCATTAAGAGGTCTATCTGCCTGGAATATTGTCGACTATATATTTTTTTCATATCCCGGGGATAGCTACTCTTGTCCAAGTATTCTTTCCTGATCATTTGTTTTCTTCACAATTCTCACTATATAAATACACACACATATAAAATGTTATATATACATATAAGATGTAAATATATGTGTATATATGTAATTATAAAACAAGTATGTACGTAAACATGTTCTTCTGGCCTGTCTTCTATTCCTAGAACATAAGCTCAAGGATGGCTGAGGTTTTCACTTGGCTTTTTACATATAAATGAACATGCAATTAGACTGTGCTTCCAAGAGAATGAACACTGAATAAATATGTATGGAAAGGAAAAATAAACATAGCAATGGCTATATGGTTTCCTGAACATGTTCTAAACTCAGAGCAGTGTCATAACAAAAGAAACACCGTGCATAATAAAATTCAAAGATACTCCCAAATTTATTGTGTGCATTTCTCAAACACTGTGAAGTGTACATATGGCTCTTCCGTTTCTCTCAGCTGCTTTCAGATTTTTTCTCCTTAACTCCAAACCCATCCAATTCCTTCCTGTCTTCATTTCTGTTTTATCCAAGTTTTAAATCCCACACAGCAAAAAACAAAACAAAACAAAACAAAACAAAAAAAAACAAAAAAAACCCCAACAAAGCGAAGAAATAATTAGTCTGGCAGTGTATTTTCTGAAAAATTAGGCGAATGGAAACAAACTCAGCAGGAAAAAACAATTCCTCTTTCATGAATAGGGACAGCAAAAGCCTGAGATTACTCATATATTAGCAGTGATGAGTCACACATGATATATCTGGAGCAGAAATTCAGCACTGATGTAAAAGGAATCCCCAACTGAACCTCAACACTTTGGAAAAACATCAAGGTGAGTCAGAAATGGTTTGACAAGTCATGCATTGAGCTATTTCTGAGTGTGCCTGTGTTTTAAGATCAATAAAGTTATTTGCATCTTTCGCTATTATATACACCATGACTATTTTAATGCTTTAAATATATAATGCAAATTTTAATCTTCTAAAGCCAGGAAACACATTTCATACATCTTTGTATAATCCTTTGCACTGAACAAAATACCCGTTGCTCATTGCTGAGATTATGAATGATGATGAATTACAAGAGGGTCAGGGTTATTTATGAAGTAGAAAAGATCTTATGTGGAAGAAAGATGGTCACTTCTTTTTTGGATTTTGACTGGTTCAGCTCTAAGTGATTAAGCTGCAGCTATTCTTCAATTCTTGTTGATTAATTATATTTAATTGTCAGACACATAGGGCTTTCCTAAGAACAGTCTGGGATAAACGATCCAAGACACATATACTGTTGGCGTATTACACAATGATGATACCAGAATAAGAAAATTATATTTAAAATAGCTATATGGAAAATGTTCTTTACTTGAAATTTTGGCACATTTTATTATTTACAATTCATCTGAGACCATTTCACAAGGAAACAGGAACATCCATTAATTAAGACAAATGCACCTTATTTTAATCTGAATAAAAATGTAAGAAGATTCTTCTTTTATGGCTGTCTGAGGCGATGCACTTGGAAATTGAGGTAGTCAACAGGAGAAAAAAAAATTAGGCAAAAATTTCCAGTTAATTCATTTAATAATTAACTTCTCCATTCAGGAATATGGAAGACCTTTTTATTGATCATCTACTATCTGCTGTGCAGGAAGTAGAATTTGATAGAAAACAAGTAAAGCCTTTTTCATTATAAAACATGGAGTATAGTAAAGGAGGGTACAATTAAACCCTCTTATCTATTAAACAAATAGATAAATATGTAATATCAATGAACAGGGAATGCTAAAAACAAAAATCAAGCAGAATGGGGATGAACATGTTCAAGAGAAGTATGACTTTTACTTACTAGGAATCAAGGAACATCTGTCAGGATATACTTGATCCCATGTGCTCTTGGACATTTACATCTCAAAATAATTAGCATGAAAGTCTACTTTTTCCATGAAAGATAAGTGTTTTAGAATTTGGGAATGAAGATAAATGATGATAGAAGAAGCAAAATATTACAATTTCATACACTTTCAATTTTACCAATTCATCTAAACTAACACTACAAACGAAGACTTCTGATGAACTAAAATATGTCCAAAGGTACTCCAAATATGAGCTCTGGGCACTGGGATTCCGGAGCTGCCACATTCAAGAGTAATAGAGAGATGGATTTCTGCTTTAATTTTGTGCTCATCTTCACACTGGAGGCTTCAGTAGCTCTTTGATTAGCAGAGTTCTACTGACCCAGAAGCCCTGGAGGGCTCACAGGAATCATATCTAAAGGAGCAAAGTGGTGGAGTGTGGGAGAGAATATTCTACTCACTGTTAACAATGGCTGTAGATACAAAAAAAGAGAAAAAAAAACAGGGCTGACTGTGTTGCCATATATTTCTAATAGTTTCTCAGATTCTTTCTTTGTGTCTGAATCTAGCACCAAAATTTTTCTTTCATTAAAAAATCACAACAGTGTATGCCATATTCAAAGCATAGGGAGGATGTTGCTTCTCAAGTCTCTCCCTGACCAATCTTCTAGGATACCTAATAGCACTTAAAATAGTGTTGGATGGATAAATGGCTGTTTTAGTCCATGTTCTCCAGAGAAACAGAACCAATGGAATATCTATCTATCTATCTATCTATCTATCTATCTATCTATCTATCATCTATCTATCTATCTATCTATCTATCTATCTATCTATCTATCTATCATCTATCTATCTATCTTCTATCATCTATCATCTATCTATCATCTATCTATGCAGAATTGACTCACATGATGAAGGAGGCTGGAGTCCCAAATCTGCAGTCTGGACCAGCAGCCTAAAGACCAAGAAAAGCTGTCGTTTTAGCTCTCGTCCAAAGGCTAGAAGGCTGGAGACTCAGGAAAGCTGATGATGCAGCTGAAGTCTGCTGGGGAATTCCCTTTTGCCTGGGGAAGCAGTGCCTTTTTGTACCATTTAGGCCTTCAATGGATTGCATAACACCCACAAATATTATGGAGGCAATTTGCTTTACCCACCCTTCAAGTTGACACATAAAATTAATGAATGCATTACTCAAGAACTATTTCTGAGTTTGCAAATACAGAATTTGTAAATATAAAGATTCTACATATTTGCCATTGTCACACCCTAACACATTGAGATGATACCAAAAAGTTCATACTATTTAGTTGCACTGCTTTAATGTTTTTTTCTACTAATTGCATTTAAATTCTCAGTTTTTGTGCTTGCATATTGGAAATAATATTTTAAAATAGAATATTTAATAATTTAGGTACAAAATTTGTATTGTTATAAAATCCAGATCTTTCTTTTCTATATGTAGCATCAATGGCACAGCATTAAAACGGCAGTTATTTAAACAAAAAACTCACAAGATTTCATAACCCTTGATATGGTTTGATTGTGTCCCCACCCAAATCTCATCTTGAATTGTAGTTCCCATAATTCCCACCTTTCGTGGGAGGGACCTGGTGAGAGGTAATTGAATTATGAGAGCGGGTCTTTCCCTTGTTGTTCTAACGATAGTGAATAAGTCTCACAAGATCTGATAGCTTTATAAAGGGGAGTTCGCCTATACAAACTGTCTTGCCTGCAGCCATGTAAGACAGGCCTTGTTCCCTCTTTTCCTTCTGCCATGATTGTGAGGCCTTCCCAGGCACATGAAACCATGAGTCCATTAAACCTCTTTTTCTTTACAAATTACTCAGTCTTGTGTATGTCTTTTTTGGCAGCATAAAAACAGACTACCCTTTCATAAAAATAATATAATTAGCCGATTTTAGTAGCTCTTTAAACGATCATATTTTTAAAATTGAGAGGTTTTTTAATTTAAAAATAACTACTCACAAAAATATTTAAAAATCATGTAAATTCAAGGTTGAGACATTAAGCATCTTTAATAGTTTTTATACTAGAAAACAGTTTTTTTCATAAAAAATATATTTCTTTATAATCTTACTATAAAATATTTCCAAATGAGTTTTTGTTTTGTTTTGTTTGTTTGTTTGTTTGAGATGGAGTTTCATTCTTGTTGCCCAGGCTGGAGTGCAATGGCGTGATCTCGGCTCACTGCAACCTCCTCCTCCCAGGTTCAGGAGATTCTCCTGCCTCAGCCTCCTGGGTAGCTGGGATTACGGGCACCTGCCACCATGCCCAGCTAATTTTTGTGCTTTTTTTTTTTAATAGAGTTGTGGTTTCACCACGTTGGCCAGGCTGGTCTTGAACTCCTGACCTCAGGTGATCTGCCCACCTTGGCTTCCCAAAGTTCAGGGATTATAGGCATGAGCCACCATACCTGGCCTCCAAATGAGCTTTTACTTTTCTTCAATCCCTCACAGGTTTTATGTCTGATGATGTTGAAATTACAACCAGGAGACGTTATTCATTGAAACCCTGACAAATAAATGGAGAATATTTTGAAAATTTTTTGTTAATTTATTTACAGGTAATCTGAAGTAAGGATTTAATTTCCTCAAAATAGGCACAGAAATTTGTTTGAGCTATGATAAATGTCATGTTTATCCACAAAATACAGGTCTCCTGTATAATATTCACTAATAATCCTTCTGGAGTGTTAATTTTGGATTAATGTTAAAATATATGTGCCATTCGATTTGGTAATGTGTTATTTGGCATCACAAAATATATAGAAATTGTGATGTAATACATTCGATATCACACACATATACCCCACATTGCATAAGTTGAGGTTATCATATCCAGTATAGCACAGAAATGAAAACATTTAGATCAGAACCCCAAGGAAACTGAACTGGTGATGCTCATAAAAGCTTACAAGAATCTAAAGAAAGTGGCTGTTAATAAAGAAAAAAAAATCAATGCGTGCTATAAATTTGGAAAGATAAGTTTCTGAGGAAAGTAACAGATGCTGTTTCTTTCAAATTATTGTAAAATAGTGTACACATTTTTTAAAGAAAAAAGCATGTTAAAAATTGTAGCACTACTAAAACAAAGAATGTAATAAACCTCAAAGGTCTGCCACTGCTGTCAGTCTATTTCCCAAAGGCAGGGAACTATTTCTTTCATTTTTTTCTTACAACATTTTCTTATAATTTGACCAGTCAATTGTTAAGATTCCCAGAAAAGAATAATCCAGTACATCATATGAGAAATTTATAGCTCTTGCTGTCAAGTGTCTGCTAGAACCAAGGAAAATGATGTCTCCTTCATCACCTATTCTCAGATAAGATCAAAGTCCATTAAAGTCATCTCAAGATATGTTCAAGGTACAGAAGGCTAAGGGCAATGTAAGTCAGTAGCCAAACCAGAAATATAATCTTACATCTTTTTACAACCAGAACCATAATCTAACCATTGCCCTCCTATCTCAAACTGAAGTTAATGCTTCATGTTCTTACCTCCCTGCATCTCTTTCTCCCTTCTTCCTTCCTCCTGTCCTTCCTTTCATTTTATTTCCTTGCTCTGACTTCTCTCCTCCCTCTTTCCTTGTTTTTCTCCTTTTCTTGCTCCCCTCTCAAATTTTAGCTTTCTCAAGATTCACAATCAAAGTCATCACCAACTTTCGACTTGATCTTGGTGGATAAGCTTTTTGATGTGTTGCTGCATTCAGTTTGCCAGTATTTTATTGAAGATTATTGCACCGATGTTCACCAGGGATATTGGCCTAAAGTTTTCTTTTTTGTTGTTGTGTCTCTTCCCGATTTTGGTCTCAGGATGATGCTGGCTTCATAAAATGAGTTAGGGAGGTGTCCCTCCTTTTCAATTGTTTGGCATAATTTCAGAAGGAATGTTACCAGATCCTCTTTGTACCTCTGGTAAAATTCAGCTGTGAATCCATGAATCCGTCTGGTCCTGGGCTTTTTTGGGTTGGGAGGCTATTAATAACTGCCTCAATTTCAGAACTTGTTATCGGTCTATTCAGGGATTTGACTTCTTCCTGGTTTAGTCTTCGGAGGGTTTATGTGTCCAGGAATTTTTCCATTTCTTCTAGATTTTCTAGTTGACTTGCATACAGGTGTTTATAGTATTCTCTGATGGTAGTTTGTATTTTTGTGGGCTCAGGGGTGATATCCCCTTTATCATTTTTTATTGTGTCTATTTGCTTCTTCTCTCTTTTCTTCTTTATTAGTCTAGCTAGCATTCTACCTATTTTGCTACTTTTTTCAAAAAACCAGCTCCTGGATTCATTGATTGTTTGAAGGATTTTTAGTGTCTCTTTCTCCTTCATTTCTGCTCTGATTTTAGTTATTTCTTGTGTTCTGCTAGCTTTTGGATTTGTTTGCTCTTGCTTCTCTAGTTCTTTTAATTGTGATGTCAGGGTGTTGATTTGAGATCTTTCCAGCTTTCTGATGTGGGCATTTAGTGCTATAAATTTGCCTCTTAACACTGCTTTAGCTGTGTCCCAGAGATTCTGGTACATTGTGTCTTTGTTCTCATTGGTTCCAAAGAACTTCTTTATTTCTGCCTTAATTTCATTATTTACTCATGAGTCATTCAGGAGCCAGTTGTTCAATTTCCATGTAGTTGTGCAGTTTTGAGTGAGTTTCTTAATCCTGAGTTCTAATTTGATTGCAGCATGGTCTGAGAGACTGTTTGTTATGATTTCTGTTCTTTTGCATTTGCTGAGGTGTGATTTACTTCCGATTAAGAATGAGATCATGTCCTTTGCAGGGTCATGGATGAAGCTGGAAGTCATCATCTTCAGCAAACTGCCACAGGAACAGAAAACCAAACACTGCATGTTCTCACTCATAAATGGGAGTTGAACAATGAGAACACATGGACACAGAGAGTGGAACAACGCACACAGGCCTGCTGGGGGCTGTGGGGCAAAAGGAGGGAGCACAATAGGACAAATACTTAACGCATGGGGGACTTAAAACCTAATGACGGTTGATATATGCAGCAAATCACCGTGGCATATGTATACCTATGTAACACACCTGCACGTTCTGCACATGTATCCTGAAACTTAAGGTAAATCAAAACAAAGAAATCATCACCAACTTTCTTCTTACCATTGTCATGTTAATTTAAAATGCCTTTAATGTAATTTTATCTTTTGAAGGATTATACTTTTTATTAATTATTAATAACTTCACAGTATATAGTTTAATATATATGATGTACAGATAGATTTGTGTTTAATGTCATAAATACCATGGTACATTGGGGAAACATCTTAAACTATTATATAATATGGCTTCTGTCATGTGTAAATCTAGGACTGCCTATTGGCAGATTACCTAATCTCTACCTGTGGTTAATTGTGGTAGCCTTAAATGTCACATTGTCTCACCTTGCCATTTCCCAGACTTTTCTCCTTCTTCTCTTACAATCTGAAAGTATATTCAAATAACTTTAATAACAGCAATAAGCCAGGCATGGTAGCTCACGTCTGTAATCCCCACACTTTGGGAGGCTGAGGTGGATGGATCATTTGAGATCAGGAGTTTGAGACAAACATCTTGACCAACATGGCAAGACCCCATCTCTACTAAAAATACAAAAATTAGCTGGGTGTGGTGTCGCACACCTGTAATCCCAGCTAATCGGGAGGCTGAGGCAGAAGAATTGCTTGAACCTGGGAGGCAGATGTTGCAGTGAGTTGAGATCCTGCCACTGCACTCCAGCCTGGGCGACAGAGTGAGATTCCATCTCAAATAATAATAATAATGATAGCAATAATAGTTTGAAGTGCTTTATTTTGTACCATAGCAATGTGATAAGTACTTTGCATATTTAGTCTCTTTTACTTTTCACATATTCACATAGTGTAAGTATTATATATGACCCTATACTATGCAGGAAAGTTATTAAGGTGTATTTATTACATACCTTTCTAATTAGTTGTTTTATTGATTAAATAAGCTGAGAAGCATAGAGTACTTAGAGCTACATTTGAAATACAGCAAACTTTCAATATTGGTTATTCTTAACTTTTTAAGTGAAAACTCCGTATTTGGAGACATGCAATAGTCAGAAAAACTGTACAAGTATTTGAGGATGGAGAGTGGGTGGAGGGTGAAGATCAAAAAACTATTGAAAACTGATTAGCAAACCCTATAGATGTCTTATTATCAGTTTCTAAAATTCTTAAAAAGTAAGTCACAGCAAAAAGATAAATTTTGTCTAGTAATTTATAATTTCTTGAAATAATTTGTTGTGATATGAAATATTTTGGAAAACGTTATGAAAGAGGATTGATGTTAAAGTTAATCTAATCTAATGTCCCCTTTTTAAAGTTATTTGTCCGATGTGATCTTATTAGGGACAGAACTGAGATTTGTATTCGAAGTGTTTTTTTCCAATTTTCTGCCTTGAGTCTCATTTACCAGCACTTACAAATTACTTCAGTTGGAGACTTTAAAAAATATTTGAATATTTAGTTAATTCATTCTAGTCTCATTTTTCTATTAACATTATCTCTCCAATGTACATATTATTTTACTAGAAAATAATCTTAAATCTGTTGAAATTTCTTTGAATAACATAAGGAATGTTAATAATGAAACCTGTAATGGTACCTTTTGATTCAAAAATTAGATCTATTTACATATTAATTTTTTATATATACACACACCTGGTGTGTTTTCAATACACAGTATTCTTTCTTAAAAAACTTTTATTTTCAGTTCAAGTGTACAGATGCATGTTTGTTATACAGGTAAATTTTGCGTTGTGAGGTTTTTGTGTACAGATGGTTTTGTCACCCAGGTAGTAAGCATAGTATCCAATAGTTTTTTGCTATTCACCCTCCGCCCAACCTCCATCCTTAAATAGGTCCTGGTATCTATTGTTCCCGTCATTGTGTCCATGTGTATTCAATGTTTATTTCCCACTTATAAGTGAGAACAGTGGTACATGGTTTTCTGTTCTTCAGTAGTTCACCTGGGAATAAACTAATGGTTTCCAGCTCTATCTATGTTGCTGCCAAGGACAGGATCTCCTTCTATGTTATGGTTGCATAGTATTCCATGGAATATATAGTATTCATAAAATGGTACCATTTAAACTAATTATTGGGAAAAAAATAGAGTAGCACTTATATTAGTATCTAAGTTTTAGTAGTGCTTAATAAATTATGATTTTTAAAATGTGTTTTAAGAAGTAGATAACATTGATTTTTTCTAATTAAACATGTGCCGTTCTTACATTATTTTTCATAGAACATTTAAAATGAGTTCTAAATAGCAAATGAATTTCTCTGCTCCCTTTCCTAGTGTCAATTCAATAAAACTTAAAATATTTTGTAAAATTTATTAAATATACAAAAATGGAGGCAATGTACTTAATTCTATTTTGATTTAAAAACAAGTTAACAGAATTATAATTTTGAATGTATTTGTCAGCTAATGAAGAGTAAGATAGGAATTTTAGGAAGCTCGTATTTAAATAATCTCTGATAAATATTATTCAATGACCAACGTTGCTTTCTATTGCATTTGGTATCTCAGGAATATAATTACTGCTACACATAGAATTAATAAAGAAAACAGCCTTCAGAATTGACATTATCTTTTGAAAATTCTGCTTCTCAGCAAAATAAATTTACTGGAAGCTTTGGAGTTGATTCCATTGCCAATTATACAATTGAGATAGAGGAATAGAAATAACTGGTAAAACACATATCCAATTTCTTCTGATAAAATTGGTCCTAAGCTCAGTGGAGATTATATCAAAAATACTGTGTATCATGGGACTTTTAATTTTTTTTTAAATCGAGGTCAAATTCATATTATGACGAGCCATTTTAAAGTTGTGATTCAGCAGTTTTTAGTGTACCGTTCAGCAGTAGTGTATTTATAATGTTCTGAAAACACCAGATCTCTCTAATTTTAGAAATTTTTCATCATCCTGTAAAAGCACCCCATACCTATTGAGTAATTATTCCCTATTCTCCATTCCTTTTAGCCCTAGTAACCTATAATTTTTTCTCTGTCTCTAGGAATTTGTGTTGTCATATAAAAGAAATCATACAAATATGTGACTTTTTATAATGCGTTTCTTTCCTTAACACATGGTTTTGGGCCGGGCGCGGGGGCTCATGCCTGTAATCCCAGCACTTTGGGAGGCCGAGGTGGGCGGATCACGAGGTGAGGATATCGAGACCTTCCTGGCTAACACGGTGAAACCCTGTCTCCACTAAAAATAACAAAAAATTAGCCGGGCGTGGTGGCGGGCGCCTTTAGTCCCAGCTACTCGGGAGGCTGAGGTAGGAGAATGGTGTGAATCCGGGAGGCGGAGCTTGCAGTGAGCGGAGATCACGCCACTGCACTCCAGCCTGGGCGACAGAGCAAGACTCTGTCTCAAAAAAAAAAAAAGGAAAAAAAGAAAAAAGAAACATCTGCTTTTAATGTTTATCCAAGTTGTAACAGGTATTATTACTTTATTAGTACTTTATTCCTTTTTCTGACTGAATATTTTGTTGTCTGAGAAAACCGTGCTTTATTCATTTATTCATTGACAGATATTTGAGTTATTTTCACCTGTTGTCTAATGAATAATGCCGCTATATACATTTGTAAACAAATTTCTGTGTGGACATATGTTTTTATGTCTCTCAGGTATATACCTACAAGTATAATGCGCTGAGTATTCTGTTGCACTTTTTAAGGGATCATCAAACTATTTTGCACAGTGGCTACATGATTTTACATTCCCACCAGAATGTGCCTGTTTCTTGAAATCACCACCAATCATTGTTTTTTATTTTCACGTTCTTCATTAAAGCCATATGAGTTGCGTGAGGTGGTATTTCATTTTAGTTTTAATATGTACTGCCTTAATGATCAATGGTTGCTCTTTTCATGTGCTTGTTGGCCATCTGTATATCTTCTTTGGAGAAGTGCTTATTCAATTCGATTGCCCATTGGGTTGTTTGTCTTTTGTTGTTTAAATGTAAGAGCTCTTTCTATATGCTGGATACTAAACCCTTACCAGATATCTGATTTACAGATATTTTATCCATTCCTGTATGTTTCCTTTTCACAATCTTGCTAATGGCTTTTATTGACCGAAAGCTTTGAGATTTTTAAAGTGCAATTTATTTTTATTTCCTTTTTGGCATGTGCTTTTGGTGTTAAAGCTAAGAATCCACTGCCAAATCCAAGGTTAGTAAAAACACCTTATGTTTTCTTCTAACAGTTTTATAGTTTTAGCATCTATATATGTTTTTGATCAATTTTGAGATTCTTTTTGTATATTGTGTGCTATGGTCTGAATATGTATGTTGCCCTAAAATTCATAGGCTGAAATCCTTATCCTCAGGGTGATGGTATTAGGAGGTGGTGGCTTTGGGAGATTAATAGACCATGGGGGCAGAGCTCTCATAAGTGCTATTCATTCTCTTATTAAAAATGTCTGTGAGAAACTTCTTACCCCTTTAGTTATGTGACATTAGAGTAAAAAGACAGCTGTCTATGAGGAATTGGGCACTCATCAGACACAAAATCTGCTTGATCTTAGACGCCCCAGTCTCTGGAACCATGAGAAATAAATTTTGTTGTTTATAAATCACACAGTCTACAATATTACGTTGGAGCACCCAGTATGGACTAAGACATCAAGTTAAGTAGGATCAAGACTGATTCTTTTGCATGTGGAAATCTAGCTGTCTCAGCAACATTTATTGAGGAAACTTTATTCTCTATAAATGGTCTTAGCATTCTTCTTGAGAATCAGTTTGGGTTGATTTCTGGACTCTCAACCTTATTCCATTGGTCCGTATGACATCCCTTAAGCCAGTACTATACTGTTTTGATTACTTCATCGTTGTTACAAATCTGGTAAAAATGAAGTGTGAGTCCTTCTTCTTTATTCTTTTTCAAGGTTGTTTTGGCTATTTGGGACTCATTGAATTTTCACATAAATTTTAAGATCCACTTTTCAATTTTGGCAAAAAAGGCCATTCGAAAGTCGATAGATATTACATTGAAGTTATAAATTGCCTTGAGGAGTATGAAAATCTCTATTAGTTGGAGTTCTCCAAGAAAACACAATCATGTGAGAGCTGGAGAGCCAGTAAATCTGGTGGGGTAATTTCATCTGAGTCCAAGGACCTGAGCACCAGGGGAGCTGATTTAAGTTTCAGCCGACGGTTGAACTCCTGAGAATGGGGATGGGGTGTGCTAATGTAATTCACAGAGTCCAGAGGCCTGAGCACTGGAAGCTCTGATGTCATAGGCAGGAGAAGATGAATGTTTCAGTTCAAGGAGAGAGAGAAAGAAGTTGCCCTTCCTCCACCTTTCCGTTCTATCTCAACAGATTTGATGAGGGTTCACATACTGATACCCATATTGATAACAGGGCATCTTCGGATGTTTACATTTTCCAGAGATATCCTCACAGACACGCCCAAAATAATGTTTTACCATCTTTTAACCTTGTCAAAGTGACACATAAAATTAACTATCACACATTTTACTAATATTGCCTTCCAATCTATGAACATAAAATATTGTTCCATTTATTTAGAACTGAGAATTTCTTTCAGCAATGATTGTAGTTTTCATTGTGTCTTTCACTTCCTTGGTTAAATTTATTAGTAAGCATTTTGCTCTTTTGTATGCTATTATAAATGGGATGCTTTGTTAATTTCTCTTTTGGCTTGTATATTGTTGCTATTTAGAAGCATGGCTGATTTTTGTATGTTAATCTTGAACCATGCAAATTTTCTCAATTTGACTATTAGCTCTAGTATTTTTTTGTGTATTCTATTAGTTATGCCATCTATAATTAGAGATAATTTTTTCTCTTTGTTTCCAATCTGGGTGACTTTTATTTATTTCTCTTGTCTAATTTCTCTGCTGGTACTTCAATTACAATGTTGAATAGCGTAAGTAAAATGTGCCTAATTTTAAAGGAAAAGTTTCAAATTATTATGGTTAACTACAATGTTAACTGTGAATTTTTTATAATTTTTAAAATTTTTTTATCATGTTAAAGAAGTTTCCATCCATTACTAGTTTACAGACTATTTTATTAAGTGGAGTTGAATTTTGTCAAATTCTTTTTCTACATTGACTGGGATTATCACTTGTTTAATTTTTCTTCTTTCTATTAATAAAGGTGTATTAGTCTGTTTTCATGCTGCTGATAAGGACATACCCAAGACTAGGCAGTTTATAAAAAAGAGATTTATTGGACTTACAGTTCCACATGGCTAGGGAGGCCTCACAATCATGGCAGAAGGCGAAAGGCACATCTCACATGGCAGCAGACACAAGAAGATAGCTTGTGCAGGGAAGCTCCCCATTTTAAAACCATCAGATTTAATGAGATTTATTCACTATCACAAGAAATGTGTGGGAGAAACTGCCCCCATAATTCTCCTACTGAGTCCTTTCCACAACTCATGGGAATTATGGGATTAAAATTCAAGATGAGATTTGGGAGGGGACACAGAGCCAAACCATACCATGTCACCCCTGGACCCTCCCAAATCTCATGTCCTCACATTTCAAAACCAATCACAACTTCCCAACAGTCCCTCAAAGTCTTAACTCATTTCAGCATTAACTCAAAAGTTCATAGTCCAAAGTGTCACCTGAGACAAGGCAAGTCTCTTCTGCCTATGAGTCTGCAAAATCAAAAGCAAGTTAGCTACTTCATGGATACAATGGGGGTACAGGCATTGGGTAAATACAGCCATTCCAAATAAGAGAAATTGGCCTAAACAAAAAGTCTACAGGCCCAATGCAAGTCTGAAATCCAGCAAGGCAGTCAGATCTTAAAGCTCCAAAATGATCTCCTTTGAATCCACGTTTTACCTCCAGGTCACACTGATGCAAGGGGTGGGCTCCCATGGCCTTGGGCAGATCCACACCTGTGGCTTTTCTAGCTGCTCTCACTGGCTGGTGTTGAGTGGCTGTGGCTCTTCCAGGTGCACAGTGCCAGCTGCCAGTGGATCTACCATTCTGGGGTCTGGAGGATGGTGGCCCTCTTCTCATAGCTCCACTAGGCAGTGCCCCAGTAGAGACTCTGTGTGGGGGCTCTGACCCCACATCTCCCTTCTGAACTGCCCTTGCAGAGGTTCTCCATTAGGGCCCTGTTCCTGTAGCAAACTTCTGCCTGGGCATCTAGGCTTTTCAATAAATCCTCTGAAATCTAGACGGATATTCCCAAACTCTAATTCTTGACTTCTGTGCACTCACAGACTCAATACCATGTGGAAGCTGCCAAGGCTTGGGGCTTCCATCCTCTAAAGCAACAGCCCGAGCTGTACCTTGGCCCCTTTTAATCATGGCTGGAGTGGCTGGGTTGCAGAGTACCAAGTCTCTAGGCTGTGCACAATAGGGGGACCCTGGGCCTTGCCTATGAAACCATTTTTTCCACCTAGGCCTCTGGGCCTGTGATGGGGGGGCTGCCATGAAGCCTTCTGAGGTTCCCTGATGACATTTTCCCCATTTTCTTGAAGATTAACATTCGAATCCTCATTACTTATGCAAATTTCTACAGCTGGCTTGAATTTCTCCTCCAAAAATGGGATTTTCTTTCCATCACATTGTCAGTCTGCAAATTTTCTGAACTTTTATGCTGTCCTTCCCTTATAAAACTGAATACCTTTAACAACATCCAAGTCACCTCTTGGATGCTTTGCTGCTTAGAAATTTCTTCCACCAGATACCCTAAATCGTATCTCTCAAGCTTGAAGTTTCATAGATCTCCAGGTCAGGGGCAAAACGCTGCCAGTCTCTTTGCTAAAACATAACAAGAGTCACCTTTGCTCCAGTTCCCAACAAGTTCCTCACCTCCATCTGAGATGAGCTCAGCCTGGATTTCATTGTCCATATCATTATCAACATTTTGATCAAAGCCATTCAACAAGTCTCTAAGGAGTTCCAAACTTTTCCACATTTTCCTGTCTTCTTCTGAGCCCTCCAAATTGTTCCAACCTCTGCTTGTTACCCTGTTCCAAAGTTGCTTCCACATTTTGGGGTATCTTTTCAGCAGTGTCCCACTCCTGGTACCAATTTACTGTATTAGTCCATTTTCATGCTGCTGATAAAGATATACCCAAGACTGGGCAGTTTACAAAAGAAAGAGGTTTATTGGACATACAGTTCCACATGGCTGGGAAGACTCACAAATATGGCAGAAGGCGAAAGGCACCTCTCATATGGCAGCAGACAAGAGAAGATAGATTGTACAGGGAAACTCCCCTTTTTAAAACCATCAGATCTCGTGAACCTTATTCACTATCATGAGAACAGTATGGGAAAAACTGCTCCCATGATTCAATTACCTCCCACCAGTTCCCTTCCAAAACAAATGGGAATTATGGGCATACAGTAAAGGATTTTATTTTATTGAAATAACATTACATTTTTTGATAAATCCCATTTGGCCATAGTGTGTAATCAATGTAATATTTTGTTTGATTCAGTTTGCTTATATTTTGTTGAAAAATTTTTTGTCTATATTTATAAGGGATTTGGATCTTATGGAGTTTTCTTATAATGTTTTTGTCTATATTTATAAGGGATATTGATCTTCTGTAGTTTTCTTAAAATGTTTTCATCTGGCTCTGGCATCTGGGTAATTCTGGCCTCAGAGAATGTGGTAGAAAGTGTTTCCTCCTCTTTAATTATTGAAAGAGTTTGAGTAGAACTGTTGTTAATACTTTTTAGAACGTTTGGGAAAATTCGCCTACAAAGTTATTTGGTCCTGGATTTTTCGTTTTTGGGAGGTTTGATAACTGATCCAATCTCCTTGCAGATGGGCCTAGTGTACATTTGATCAGATTGGTTTATAGGGTTGTTTAAATCTTTTATTTCCTTATTGATCTTCTGTCCAGATTGCCTGTAAATCATTAACAGTGAGGGTATTGAAGGCCCCAACCATTATTAAAGAGCCTTCTATTTCTTCCCTCAATTCTGTCTGAATGTGTACTGGGCTCCCATTCTAAATGTTTACTTCATATTTCTGTAGTTTGGTATGTAGATGTATACAATTGTCATATCTTATTGATGAATTGAACTTTTTATAAATAAAAATGTCATTTTTAGTTAAAACCATTACAATTTTTTATTTAAAACCTTTTTTTGATATCGATATAGCCCTGACTCTTTTAGTTATCATTTGCATAAATATATTTTTCCATTCATTCACTTTCAGCCTATTTGTGTTTCTCAATCAAAAGTGAATCTCTTGTAAGCTACACATTGTTGAAGTATATTCTTTATCCTTTCTGTTAATCTCTCTTTTAACTCATGAGTTTAATACAATCAGATTTAAAGTGAATAATGATAATGAAGAACTTGCTTCTGTCATTTTAGTATGTGTCTTTTATATTTCTTATACATTTTCTGTTTCCTCAATTTCTCTAATATTATCTTCTTCATTTGATTGATGTTTTCTACTGTACCATTTTGATTCCCTCTTTATTTACTTTTGGCATAATTTTAGCTATTTTTGTAGAGGTTACCATGGGGATTACTGCTAATATCCTACATTTATAACAATCTAGTTTGAATTATAATAATTTAACTTTAATAACATATATTAACTTTCCTTCTGTCCAACATCATTCCTTCCTTAGCACTATTATTGTCACAAATCACATCTTTATACATTTTGTGCCCATTAATATAGATTGGCCATTGTCATTTCATCTGTAGGTCTGTTGAAACATATAGCAGAAAAAAAAGTTGTATACAAAAATACAGTGAAGCTAGTTTTATATTTACATGTGCAGTTAGCTTTGCCCCTAATCTTACAATTTCTTCATATTGGTTTGAGTTGCTTCATTTCAGCCTGAAGCATTCTCTGTAGGGCATTTCTAATGGTAAATTTTCTTATCTTTTACTTGGAATATATTAATTTCTCTTTTACTTCTGAAGGACCATTTTACCAGATATATAGTTCTTGTTTGACAGGTTTTTTTTAAAATTATCACTTTAAGCGTATCATCCCACTGCCCTCTGTCTTCCATTGTTTCTGATGATATATCAGCTGTTAATCTAATTGAGGGTCCCTTGCCTATGAAGCATTGCTTCTGTCTCATTGCTTTCAAAATTCTCCTTGTGCTTGAATTTTGACAGTGTGTCTTGGTGTGGATCTCTTTGAGTTTATCCTAGGAATTTTTTGAGCTTCTTGCATGTGCAGATTGGCATCCATCACACAATTTGTGAATTTCCCTTCCATTTTTTCTTCAAATATTCTTTTCTACACTTTCTATTTCTAATCTCATTCTGGAAATTCCACAATACATATGTTGGTACACTTGATAGTGTCCCATAAGTTCCTTAGGCTAAGTTTTTTTTAAATTCTTTTTTCTTTTATTCTTTTTTTTTGAATTCTTATACTGATCATTTCATTTGTCTTACATGTAAATCCTCTCCTTCTGTCTTTTGCCTGCTTAAAACTGTTTTTGAACAAGTACAGTGAAAATTTATCTGAATAGTGTACTCTTCAATTCCAGAAGTATTACTTTGCTCCTTTTTATAATATCATCTATCTATTAACATTCCCTAGATGCCTATTTATTTTTCTCTTAATTTCTTTGCTTCTCTGTCTGTGGTTTCCATCATACCTTTGAGCATACTTAAGACAGATAATTTAAGGTTTTTACCCAGTAGATTCAATGTCTGAACTTCTCATTGGTGGTTTATTTGTTTTTCTACTAGAAGGAGTCATAATTTCATAATTTCATGATTTTTGTATGCATTATAATTTTTGTATTGAGAACTGAACATTTTGAATATTGTAATGTGGTAACATTGGACATCAGAATTTTCCCCCTCTCCTAGGATCACTGTTGTTAACTGATGAATGCTCAAATTGTCAATTTGTTTAGTGACTTTTCCAAACCACTTTTGGAAAGGCTATGCTTCTCTTGTGTGTAGTCCACTGAAGCCTCAGTTGTGCTGTGTCCTCAGTCAGCAAATAACCTGATTTCTTTAAATACTTATCAAGTAAGAAAAAGAAAAATTTAAATAGGAGTGTCTGTCTCTTTAAATTCCCTCCTGCCAATGACTCCTTCAACCCATGTGAAAAACTAGTGGTCTGCATCTGTATCAGCATCTTCACAATCAATAGCAGCAATCAAAATTCAAAACCTCGACTCTTGGAGGATAAATTCCTTTTCTCACCCTGACACCAGCGTGTCACACTACAGTGTGGCCTGACATCTCCATAGGGCTGGAGATGGGGTATGGTAGCCAGAATAGGAAGCTCAAAATTCATTGATATTTCTGAGTGTTCCTCATCAAGCAATCCCTGGCATCCTGCAAGTATTCAATTATACTCTAAAATTCCAGAATGGTTACTTCACAGTTCTTGCCAGCTCAATAGTTGTCTCAGTAGAGGGAACAACTTCTTGAGCTTCCAAACTGCCATTTTCTGTGATGTTCAGGTGTCATGTGATGTGGATATTGTACTATTCCCATTTAATAACAATTTAGAAAACACTTTTTTAAGGGCAGCACTTTATTTTCATTTTGTTTTAAAATGGAAATTAAAGGTCTTAAGTATTGGAATGAATCAGAGGAAATGCTGTCTCAGTTACATAAAATTGATAGACAATAGGCCTATAAGAAAATGACTTTTTTCTCTACATATTTAGTTGTAGGCAATTTAGTAGGGGTAAACATAATTTTATTTAAGGCAAGATTGTTGGATCACAAGGTGGGAACCTGAGGCAGAATGAAGCAGAATGGATCAGTATCAACTTCTTAATTTACTGTAAAAGAAAATGATATTAATCATAAGACACTTGAGATTTCAAAGTATCTAGGTGGTATTTAAAGTAAGATTTAGCAATCTGGGCAGCCAGGGATTTGTATTCTTTTTATCATTAATAATGTAAAACTTAAAAGAAAATCTCTGAAGAATAGGATAAGAGAATTGGCTAATGCAGAACCCCTCTTACATCATTGTTAGACATGCATTCATCTCTCCTGACAAGAAATCTATAATTAATGTCTTCACTTCTGTAATAGAATTCTCATATGTTTCTGCCAAAAAAGTTACAAAAGCCTAAAAAATTTTCTTTTATAATTTTTATTTGATTTTGGGTACTGTGATTTATGCTATTTGTTATTGAAAGAATTGACTCAAATATTTTGTAAATGTTTGACATTCTGACATATTCTGTAAGAAGAAATAGTTTATTAGGAGACAAACTATGTTAGTTTATGTTGATATTCTCCTTTAGTCTTACCTGTGTATGTGTGTACACACACACACACACAAACACACATACAAACACATACACACTCTGGAATATCTTATAATTATCAAGTACATAAAAAAGGAGGGCTCCTGGCAGGGCTGTGCTAGTCAGGCAAGTGAGGTAGATGAGAAACTTACCTCTGGGGCAAAATTTAAGGGGATACCTTGAAAACTCAGCATTCAAGATAAATTACATTTAATGCAATATTTTAAACATTAAAATTAATTTACAATAATTCATAATGAACAAAATATTAAAAATTTAGACCCTGATTAGATCAGCAACAGGAACTTGATTAACTATGTTTGAGCCTCGGGTAAATGGAACATTCAGTGTTATTAAATTAAAATATTATTTACATCAATTACTAAGTATACTTTTCCTTTTTCAAATCTCATGACTGAGGCAAGTGCCTCACATTCTTCCCCTCACATTCTTCTTGCTGTATCTGAATTTCTACTCTCCTGACAAACTTTGACTGTCTAGGCCATGAAGCAGCAAAATGAATCTATTATTTGCTCAGCCAGCATTTCACATTCAAAATTTGTCTTTGCTGGCAACTGAAGTTATTGAATGTTGCCATTTATATTCAGGAAAAAATGTATTTTATTATGTCAGTAGGAAGTTTAATATGGAGAACTAAGCCAGGAACATAGCAACAGTCAACTCTCTATCAGAGCTTGACTCTTTCCAAAAGGACAAATGAATTGGTATGCTATGTGAAAAATACTTTCATGTTCTCAAGAAACAGGCAATAAAGAAAGCCGAGGTGCACTTGGCCAGAGGATACAATAAAAAAGAAAAACACCAGAATCTGAAGTATTCTTCTCTCTCCATCTTCTGCATTCTCCTGTCTCTCACTCCCCCCCACCCATCTCCCTCTCTCACACAAACACAAGCACACACACAAACACACACACACTACTGAGAGATCATTTACGCACAATAATCTTTAAAGTCTGTGTTAAAACATATCTGTTAATCACCAAAATAAGCATATGATCTGAGAGACGTGATAGAGAAGCTTTCTTGAAAATATTTTTACATCCATCTGCCTATCCATCCAGCCATCCATCTTTCCATCCATCCATTTGCTCTACAAACGTAAATTGGCATTTGTATGAACTGCACTATCTCAGGATGAAAACTCAAGCAGTGTATGAGAGGAAGCTAAAATGTCACATATGAAAGCACCTGGGCTACATATGAATAATGTAACCATATTGAAGAATGTGGGGAAGCATAGAACTAACAAAGTTACTTTGAGGAAGGACTTTCAACTTTTTCTCATTCAATATGATGCTAGCTGTCGGTTTCTCATATATGGCCTTTATGGTATATGTTCTTTATATGCCTAGTTTGTTGAGTTTTTATTATGAAGGGGTGCATATCAAATACTTTTCCTGCCTCGATTGAAATGATTATATAGTTTTTGTCTTCAATTATCTTTATTTGGTTTATCACATTTATTGTTTTGCGTATGTTAAATCATCCTTGTATCCCTACTAAAATTGTCACTTAATCTTACTGTAATGTCTTTTGAGGTGCTATTGAATTAAGTTTGCTAGTACTTTGCTGAAGATTTTTGCTTCTATGTTTCTCAAGGATATAGGCCTGTAGTTTTTCTCTGAGGTACATGATTAGATTATTTATTAGAAACTTTCCACTCTTTTGATGGAGGCATTTATTGCTATACACTTGTTTCTTACTACTGCTTCTCCTGTATCCCACAGGTTTTGATATGTTTTGTTTCCATTTCATTTGTTTTAAGAATTTTTTAAATTTAATTTCTTAATTACTTTTTTTTTGAGACCGGGATCACTTTGTCACCCGGGCTGGTGTGCAGTGGTACAATCTTGGCTCACTCCAGCTTTGACTTCCTGGGCTTAAGCCTTCCTTCCACATCAGCCTCCTGAATAGCTGAGACTACAGATGGGTGCCACCACACTTGGCTAATTTGTGTATTTTTGGTAGAGATGGGGTTTCACCATGTTGCCCAGGCTGGTCTCAAACACCTGGACTGAAGCAACCTGCCCATCTCAGCCTCCCAAAGTGTTGGGATTACACATGTGAACCACCATGCCTGGCCAAATTTCTTAATTTCATAATCTTATATTTCATCATTTACCCATCTTAATATCTTCATTGACCCAGTAGTCATTCAGGAACATACTGTTTATTTTTCATGTATTTGAATATTTTCAATCTTAATTTCTTCATTGACCCATTGGTCATTCTTCATTTCTTCATTGACCCATCGGTCATTCTTCATTTCTTCATTGTCTCATTGATCATTCTGCATTACTTCATTGACCCATTGGTCATTCTTCATTTCGCCATTGACCCATTCTTCATTTCTTCATTGACTCATTGGTCATCCAAGAGCATGTTGTTTATTTTTCATGGATTTGAGTATTTCCCAAAATTCCTTTTGGTATTGATTATCAATGTTATTCAATTGTCTGAGAAGACACTTGATGTAATTTGGATTTTTTAAAAAAACGATTGAGACTTTTTCTGTGAGCTAATACAGTATTTATCCTGCAGAATATTTCATGTGCTGATGAAAAGAATGTGTATTCTGCAGTTGTGGGGTAAAATGTTCTGTAAAGTTCTATTAGGTCCATTGGGCTTACAGTCTAGTTCAAATCCAATGTTTTCTTCTCGATTTTCTGTCTTGATGATCTGTCTAATGCTAAGAATGGAGTATGGAAATTCCCCACTATTACTATTATTTTATTGTGGTCTATCTCTCTCTTTAGATCTTGGAATATTTGAATTATAAATCTGGGTTCTCCAGTGTTGGTACATATATATTTAGAATTGTTATCTCCTCTTACTGGGTTGATTTTTTGTCATTATTATAATGACTTTCTTTGCCTTTTTTTTTTTTTTTACTGATTTTAGTTTAAAGTCTGTTTCATCTGATGTAAATATATTATGGCAAAAACCACAATTTCCTCTGCACCTACCTAATAGCTACATTTGCTCACTTTGATTTCCATTTTCATAGACTATATTTTCTCCTCCCTTTACTTTCAGTCTAATCGTGCCTTTAAAGGTGAAGTCAGTTTCTTATAGGCAGCATATAGTTGAATCATATTTTGAAATTTATTCAGGCAATCTATATCTCTTAAGTGGAGAATTAATTTATATTCAGGGTTACTATTGATATGTGAGGTTTTATTTATGTCATATTATTGTTTTCTGGTTTTGGGGGCATGTTTTTTGTTTCTTTTTTTTCTCTTATTGTTTGTAATTGTGGCTTTTTGGTTATTTATAGTGGCACCATTTTATTCCTTTCTCTTTCTTTTTTGTGTGTTTGTCTAACCATTGAGTTTGATTCTTTTGTGTATTTTCGTGATTCTGATTGTTTTCTTTTTGCTTCCATGTTTAGGACATCCTAGAACATTTCTTGTAGGATTGGTCCAGTGGTGACAAATTCCCTCACCTTTTGCTTGTCTGGGAAATACTTTATTTCTCCATCACAAAAAGTACAATATTTCCGAATGAAGTATCCTTGGCTGACAGTTATTTTTCCTTTGAGCACTTTGAATAAATCATGCCATCTTCTCCTGGACTGTAAGTTTCTGGCTGAGAAATTCACCGTGAGTCCATTGGTGGTTCCTTTATAGGTGACTAGACACTTTTCTCTTGCTGTTCTTACAATTCTCTCTTTGTCATTAACTCTAGACATTTTTTCTATAATGTTCCATGGGAAGACCTTTTTACTATAATGTGCCATGGGAAGACCTGACTGGCTTATTTCAAAAGACCTACCTTCAGGTTCTGAGATTCTTTCTTTTGCTTGATTTGGACTGTTGTTCATGTTTTTTAATGTATTTTGCAGTTTATTTAATAAATTATTCAGTTCCAGATTTTGTATTGGTTCTTTTTTAAAATAATATCTATATCTCTGGTAAATTTCTCATTCATATCCTGAATTTTTTTCTGATTTATTTGTATTGTTTTTAAAAATTCTTTTGTATCTCACTGATCTTGTTTAGAATCAATAATTTATATTCTTTTTCTGGGTTTTTACTAATTTTTAATATTAGGATCTTTTTCTGGAGAATTATTGTGCTCCTGTTTGTAATAATTTTTTTCATATTTATTGCATCCTGAGATTGATATCTGCACATCTGATGTATCACTATCAAAATTTTTGAATTTGCTTTTGTAGGGAAGAGATTTTTCCTGAGGATGAATGTATGGTGTTGGTTGAGTAGAACACTTTGGTCTTGATTCTAGGTGAATTCCACAGTGTAGTGTTTGATCATTTATCTGTGTGTAAATAGCATCATTGGTATCTGAGATTTTCTCAGTGGCTTAAGGTGCAGTTATTAGTAAAGGCTCTGGTACAGATTTATTGGGGACTGGGACACCAGGTAGGTAAACTCCAGTGTTGACAGCTGTAGGCTGTGTGCCTGTCCTTAGGGCCCAAGTGTCATACATTGTCACCAGTGTTAGTAGTTTCAGGAAAGCTGATTCTTGGAGCTCTAGATGGCTCAGATAGTGGTAGCTATGGGAATAGTAGGTGGGCAGGTCCTTTGTCCCCTGAGCAGTCAATGTAGCATAGACAATCACAGTGGTGGTGGCAGGATGACTTTCTGAGTCCTGAGTGGTGCATGCTTGTGTTGGCAGTGGCTGTAATGGGCTAGGCAGGTCAGTATCCAGGCATGCAGGTGGTGCATACAGGCAGCTGCCAGCTATGGAAGTAACAGCAAAACCTCAGGTCCCCAGGAGAAGTGTTCAGGTACCACTGGTGCTGATCTGGGCTGGGCAATCCCTGGGTCCCTGGACTATGTGCCTTGACACGTTGGGGAAGGGTGAAGCCAGGCTGGGCTGGCTTGTCCTCATCCACGCCAATGGTATGTACAGGTACTAGCCATCTTAGGCAGTGGCAAGGTGATCCTCAGGCCACCAGCAGAATGCTTAGGCTGGGGATGGCAGTGGTTTTGCTGCTATTCTAACACTGGGTAGGGGGTGATGCCACCTTCAGGGACAGCAGCCTAAACTGGTGGGTAGGGAACACACACACTAGTCATACCTCAGACCCAGTGGTGCTTGTGCCTCAGTCCTGGGCGCAGTAGCCTGATTTTACTCATGCCTAAGCCCTAGAGTCAGCAGCCAGCTCTTCTCTTGTGCCTCAGCCCCAGTGAGGCAGAGCTCCAGGAGATAGTGTACTATTTGTTGGGGGCAGAGCTCTAGAATGGCACCTTACTCATTCCTCAATCCTAAAGGTGGTGCAAAGGCCTGTGGTGTGCTTCCACCCCTGGTGTGGTAGCCTGTGGTAGTTTATATCTAAAGCTTGGCAGCAGCAGCTCATGCTTCTTTTAAACCTCAGCCCCAGTACCACTGGAATCTTTAATAATGCATAGTCTTTTGGTTGTAGAGTTTAAAAATGGTCTTTTTCTATAGTTGCTAAGGTCTCAGAGAATGTGACGGTCTCAGCCTGCGCTTTCTCCCTGGGGCAGTGCTATCAGAGAATCTTCCAGTAGCTTCCTATGTTAGTTGCAAGGCCCATGAGGGCCAAGGGACTTTTCAGTTGCTAAGATTCCGGGAGTGAGAATGAAGCTCACTGAGGATCTCTCACCCTTTCTCTGTACTGGGGTTTCTCTTGGCTCCCAGACAATCTTGATCAAGTGGTGATTTTTGAATCAGGTGTTGTCATTTTCCCATGGGTCCCAAAGTTTTATTTGTACTTTTAAAAGTTAGAGTCATTTCTGGTCAGCAAAATGTACTATGTGTATTTCCCATTTGGGAAAATTTTCAGAACAAAGAAGAAACACGTAAGCTCTCCTGGAGACTCTAACTTGACTTTGATATTTTATTCACTCTTGACAAATTTTTCAGTTGGAAGAAATGTTAATAATTTAACAATATTTATTAGACTGCCTTCTATTAATCCATCAAGAATTATCAATTCACCCACCTATGATTAACTGTTACCTTGATGAACTACTTAGGTTATTGAAGATTTGGCTAATAAACTTGAAAACAAATTCAAATTTCTGTAAGTAATTGTTGATGAACTAACTAGTGGTTCACTTAGCATGGTAAAATTCCTTGTTGGTTACAAAGCTATTAACGCAGAATAGAATGAATTCTATAACTATAAAAATATTACTATTGTGAAATGTTGAGTGAATCCTTAATTCATCAATCCTTTATCTGGAAGTCTTACAACAATGTCTCTGGAATGTCAGAATGGTGAATACGTGTTTTATAATTAGTAGCAATAACAAAAATCTTTAACTTATGGAATGCTTACTATGTGTCAGGACAGAGTTCAAACACTTAATATATACTGTCTTTAATCTCTACAATAAGAAATGAACTGATATTATTTGCATTCGACTTCAGAAAATAAGACAGATTAAGCAGTTGATACTAATCACATGATGAGTATGCAACAGAATCCAATTTCATCTCTAGTATGTCTAATCCCAAATCCTATGCTTGTGGCATTTATGTTGAAGTGCTCAGATAGTGGAGGGAAATTTCATATTTATGCAATCAAATGCTTTATATCAATTACTTTAATAATTTATAGAAATAAAGTGTATTATTGCATAGTATTTTTGTCTTTTATTTAATGATTAATGGAATATCTTCTATATTTAGATTATTGTGCCATAATAAAGAAATAAAATTACAGTTGACCATTGAACAATACAGAAGCTAAGGGCACTGACCTCTTGCACATTGAAAAATCTGTATGTAAGTTTAGATTCCTCAAAAACTCGAATAGTCTACTGTTGGCCAGAAGCCTTACTGATAATATAAAATGTGTTAAAACATTTTTGTGCTGTATGTATTATATACTGTATTCTTACAATAAAGTAAGCTAAAGAAAAAATTATTAAAATAATAAGGAAGAGAAAATATGTTGTTATTAATTATGTGTTAGTGGATCATCATAAATGTTTTCATCCTCATTTCCTTGAGTAGGCTAAAGAGGAGGAAGAACAGGAGGAGCCAGTCTTGCTGTCTCAGGGGAAGCAGAGGTATAAAGTGGAGGGGGAGGCAGGAAAGGCAGCCACACTTGATGTAACTTTATGGAAATACATCATAATTTCTGTTTGAAATTTTGGCTTTTTCATTTCTCTAAAAGTGTTTCTGTATGATACCAATTCTTCCTCCACCATTTGCTTTAGATTCAGTGCCTGTATCATAGAAGAGTCCATGTCATAAACTAAGTCAAAGACAGTCTTGGCTAATCAGAACCCTTCTGGCAGGTTGTCTAATATCAGTTTTTTTTCTAGCTCTGCTTCTTGTATGTCTTCTTCTTCATTGTTTGGCACTGGTTAGGAAACACTCATTTCCCTCAAGTCATCTTTTACTAATTCCTCTAGTGTGGTATGTAATTGATTTTGAATTTCTCTAGGATTAATATCTCTAAAGATTAATATCTACCATTAACCTTTTTGTCATATCCACAGTCTCTTTCATAATTTATTTGATTGGCTCTACTGTAAATCCTGTGAATACATGCATAACATCTGGACCCAGTTTTCTCTAGCAGGAATTTATTGTTTCAGGCTTGATGATTTTCACATCTTTTTGTAACACTTATTGCATCTTCAATGGTGTAATTCTTCCAGACTTCTATGATGATCTATGGGTTCTCTTCCTTATGGCTGGCAATCCTTTCCATAGAGTACTGTATATAATGATCCGTAAAAACCTTTATGAGCTCCTCTTCTATAAGCTGAGTTTGAGATGTTGTGTTTGGGGGCAAGTAGACCACTTTGACACCTTTGGTGTTGAAGTCATGGAGTTCTGGGTTGCCAGGGGCGTTGTTCAATACCAAAAGAGCTTTAAAAGGCAAGTCCCTTACTGGCAAGATACTTCCTGACTTTAAAGACAAAGCATTGATGTAACCAATCCAGAAAAAACCTTTCTCATTGTCCAGGCCTTCTTGTACCACCAAAAGACTATTAGCTCAAGGGTAAGCAGCTTTATTGATAAGAGAAATCCTGATCATAAACTGGACTGTATTTGCACAAAACAGTAAAGTTAGATTATGGTTTCCTGCCTTACATCCCCGTTCTTGTTTTTCTTCCTTACTAATAAATGTCCTTTGTGGTATTTTTTCAAAGAATAGGGTATTTTCATCTGCATTAAAAAAAAAACATGTCCAGGTAGATATCCTTTCTCTTCGGTGATTTTCTTAACAGCATCTGAATTATCATCTGCTGCCTCTTGGTTGCCAGAAACAGCTTCTCCTGTTATCTTGATATTTTTAAAGCCAAGCCTCTTTCTAAAATTATTAAACCATCCTTTGCTGGCATTGGATTATCCAGCTTCAGAGCCTTCACTTCATTTTTTGCTTTAAGTTATCATATAATAGTTCTGTTTTACTTGAAACATATTAAAGTCTATAGGTATTTGTTTCTTATAGCAATCTTTCACTCACATAAAAACTGCATTTCAATACAAGAGAAAAAGGTATATCACATAAAGTACAAGGTTTTTACACCCGCTGATATAGCTGCAATGATGGCTTCACAAATTTTTTTTTACTTTTTTACAATAATTCTTATGCTGGATTCATTTATCTTGCAATGGCAGGCAATTGCAATTGCAGATTTCAGTCTATGGTATGTATCAAGCAATTCAACTTTTTCTTGTGAAGTTAAGACCTTTCTCTGCTTCTTCCAACAACTTCCAACATCAGTAGTGGCACTTCATATGGGTCTCATTGTATTATTCAAGGTTTATGTTATTGCACTAAATATGATTTAAAAATATGTGAGAACTGTGAGAGGTCACTTTTTACTACAACATGCAATTTACTGGAAAGACGAACTGCTCATATGAAGATGATTAGCGAATACCTGCAATACTTGGGCTCACAGCAATAGCAACAGGAGGTGACTATGAAATTATTACAGTAGTATAATATGTACTATAGTTATTTTAAAGCAGTTATTATTTAATACTCTATCTTTATATTTGTTTACATTTCTCTCTACTAGTAAATGGCACCATGTACAGTCTGCATTTATGTGTCTAAATTTTGATCAATGTTAACTTTTTGTAATGAATTTGTGTGGTAATAAATAATAAAATAGGCTACTATGCATACATATTTCATGTCTTCATGACATACCCTTTTCTTAATTTTTAAAAATATTTCTAGGCTAAGTGGTTTGCCTGCAAATATTTTCAAATTATTACAAATCTCCAAAAAGTTTCTAATATGTTTATTAAAAAGCTGCATTGAAGTGTTCTATGCATTTTAAACCCATGTTACTCAAGAGTTAACTGTTTATTAATTTTACGGGAACATAGATTGAGGTTTAGAGAGGTTAAATGAATTGCCTGAGATCTTATAGCCAGTAAGTTCTGGAAATATGACTCAGTCATGCCTGTATTACAAAATGTGCTGATACTTGCTGCTAAAAGTACTTTCTGAGTTGGCTGGAAAAATAAAGGCAATGAGTGGATGTGGTAAATGGATTTCTCTTCTATCCATGTGAGCAAGTTCACTTGAAAAGCTATTAACAAATACTTCCTTAGACAAGAAATCTATTTATCGAAATTGACAGAGTAGGGATTAATGACAACAATACTCACACACAATCCTTTCTGACCAGCACTTTTTACCTATTGTCCCATCCACCTTGGGCCTCAGGCAGGAGGCCCAAGTCCAAAGTTGTTTGAACTTTCTTTTTCAAATAAATGAGTTCAGCTTTTTATTCATTTATTTTTTTATATTTTTTAGTAACCTAGCTTAGTAGTTTCTTTTGGAGGAATGGCTGGGCCTTTGACTAATTTCTATCTATTCATCTATCTTGATTCAGAGAAACTTAAGAATCAAGTTGCCTCTGAAAGCATGTTCATTTGAACAACACTGAGATCAGATGTAATTTTGTAATTTTTTTGTTCTTTCTTCAGAAATAAATCTTGCTTTACAGTAGTTTATTATATCCCAAATTGGCACATCAGAAGTGAATAAGCTGTTCTCATACTAATGCAGCAAAAATATAGCAAAACTAGAAAAAACTAAGATATTTTTGTAGTTAGCAATTGTAGCCTGGAGTAATGCTATGTTTAGTTATGGTATATAAAAGTGCTTAAACCTTAATAGGTTTCCTTATTTTCTAAGACCACAGAAACCTGGATGTTATGTTAGCAAAAATTCATCTTGTTACCCCCTGTAATAATTTAGGTGAAATAATAAATTTACTCTAATTGGTAACTTTCCAAATGGAAAACATATTTCTATTATTGGGGACCCAAAAGAAGGATTTTCTTCTTGTCTCTAGATATTATGCATATTTCAATTTCTCTAAGTTGAACATTACATTAACTATATATGACCTTAACTTTTTTAAAACTTTATTTTCAACAAAAATAATACTCCCCCAAAGTGACTACAAATGACTCAAATTTATTTGACTGAGCAAAGTAGAATCAGGGAGATATCTGAGTCCTATGATAGCTCAAATAAACATAAAGGCTTATAGTTCTTTTTTTCAAACTACTTAATGTTATTAAAATGGACGGAATAGGGATTAATGGCAAGAATGCTAGCACAGAAACCTTCTAAACCAGCAGTTTTTATCAAGTGTTCCACACACCCTGGGCTTTGAAATGTGTAATTTTTCAATCGATTAGGTACATTTTATACCTACATTAATCTGTTAAGTTTATTATTTGCCTTATAGGAGAATAAGATTCATTGTTTATTAATCATAATTATCATGTAGGAGATCTTATTTATTTAATTTTAGCTACAAACCCACAGGTCTTCTGTTTTGTATGGTTGTGCTGTTTGTGTGCCACACGAAGGAGCTCAGATAAAGGAGTCTCCAGAAGCTCAGATAAACGAGTCAACTGCTAGAATTTTCAGAGCCCTATTGTGAGGACTGAATATTTATATAAGATGTCCAGTGTTGCTGTTTGTAATTCACACAGAGGAGCCTATGAAACCAGTGTTTGAAAGATGATAACTTATCCTTTTGTGTTTTCTTAATTTTGATTCATTTTTTCAAAATGTGTTCCTCTTCTAGTTTTCACCATTGTAGTGAGGTTACATTACATTTAGTTATTCAGACCACAACCTGGAATCACATTAAACTTCAAAATCTGTTCATGCCCCTCATCCAATCTATCAATAAATATTATTGTTTCTGCATTTAAAAAGTCTTGACTTTGACCTTGTTTATCTACCCCAATGCTACTTCTCTAGTTCATGTCACTATCCTTTCTTGCCTGGAGTATTTCAGTAACTGAGTAGAGCTCTCCCTTTCAAACTACTCTTTCTCTATAAAAAAAAAAAAATTGACACGTTTTACATATTCATAGGGGACATATGATAATTAGTTACATGCATATAATCTGTAATGATCAAGGGTATTTGAGGTGTTCATCACTTTGAGTATTTATCATTTCTATGTGTTGGGAACAATTCAAGTTCTCTCTTCTGGCTACTTTGAAATATACATTTGTGTTAACTGTAATCACTTCACTCTTCAGTAGAAGGTAGAAAGTACTCCCATTTTGTCTCTTGGTCTCACTTAAATCGTCTACCACAAATGAGCCAGCATAGCATACTGAACATAGAGGTTTCGTCAAGCCAACACTAATACCAACAGTTTCACAAAGCATGTAGACTGAACTTCAAAGTCCTGCCTTTACCCTGGAAGACTGTGTAATAAGAGAGATAAACAGAAGCAAAATTTGTAGAAAAAGAGAGCTATTGAAAGACATCTGTTTTAAATATAAATGAATTGAAGACCTATTACTTAAGGTTGCTGTGGGGCTGGTGGGGAGAGTGGGTAGGATGATGTTAAAGGAAAAATATTCATACACTTGTTAAAATGGTAAAGAAGGCTTTATTCAAAATGATTACAATAGGGGTCAACTCTACTGCAATAAGCAGGAGATTGGGTTCAACTCTGAAAAAAGTAAGGACAAATAGGGACATAAGTAGCTAAAGACTGAGAGGATGATCAGTGGATAAAAAATTACAGAGAAGAGACATTAAGGGTAGGGTAATTTTTGCTAAACTTGTCTAACAAGATTCTTGCTGAAGCCAGGCCAAAGACCTAGACATCAAAGTTAGGGGATGAAAAACTTGATAAGGTATCAAGAGTGGTGTCAGGGTATGAATAATTGAGATTCTTTGTGAAGACTGAGCTGGGCAGGCCAAAGACAGGATGAGGGTCAAGGTTGAGGGCTAGTGAAACAGAGGGCTCAGAGAGCTAATATTTGATCAAGGAGAGAGTCTATGTCCTTATACAGGTTACTTAGACAATCTGATAACAGTCCTATTTGTGACTAGTTACTCTGAGTACAGCTCAGGATAATACAAGCTGAACACTGACACGCCATGTGAAAGGTATGTAGGTAGATGTGTGTCAGGCAAAGCTCAGAGCCTCATATATCCCTATGGGGTAAGAAGGAGTAAATGAAAAGTTGCTGTGAGCTGGTAGATCCAGAAGGTATCATTTGAGACAAGGATTCAGAGTGTGTGGCTGACTTTGAAGCTGATGGCCACTCGTCAATCCATGGACACAAACCACAGTTGTCATACTGCCTAATAAATCAGAGCAGATAAAACAAAAATGCACTATGGGTAGTGGATAAGACTCAGTCGTGGTACAACTGTACAACTCTTTAATGCCAGAATAATACATATGTACCACTCCTGGCCACAGACTTAGAAAACCCCAAGGAAGCCAGGAGAAACTAAAAATGAATAAACTTGAGTTGAATCAATTTGATATCTGAATTGATCACACTTAAAATTGGGATTGCTTTCATGACCTTGGCAAGATAAAGTTTTAGAGATTTTTCTCTACAGGAAGAAATGAAGGCTTATATGTTCGGTTCATTTGAATAAAGTTCTATAAAAAATAGTTTGATTTGCAACACCTGAGTACTGTATTGTAATTGTAAAATAACATAAATGCATTTGTGAATGCAATAAAAAATGTTGTTGGAAATAAGAATTCAAGATTTTATTTTAGCAATATTAAAGCCAAGCATTTTAAAATGTGCAATATAAAATGTGGGAAGTTTTACCCAGATTTTTCCTTAAAGCAATGTAAACTTACCCATGACTAAAATTTGCCCGAAAGTAATATTTAGGGCTCAAATTTGTTTTTATTTAAAGCAGATGTCTTTCAGTAACTGTCTTTTCCCTCAGCATTTAGCACCATATATGAAAGAAGTCTCTGGCTAGTTTTTAAAACTACTGGCAAATTTTATCAATATAAGTAAGCTTATCTGTAGCAAGAATCCATTATTTATTATTTTCAGTGTTTTCTTAGTGCTTATCAAAGATCATTATGTCAGTGGCACTTTGTGAAAACATAAAATGTATGCATAAAGAATTTATTTTCTTTTAAAATGTATTGTTTCTCCTGGCAATATCACTGCTTACTTCCTGAACAGGAATGAAGCTATACCAATCCAAATATAGTATAAATGCTCTTATAAAATTAATAATATCTGAGAATCTGTTTTTGTTCATGGTTTGCCTGTAAATATGAATGTTGCTAGGACTTAACTTTGGTTACTAAGGAAGCCTCTTTTATTTAAGTAATTTGTGAGCACTGTAGTTAACAGCTAGATTTCTCTTGGGAGTGGTGAAAAGCCTGTGTCCTTTGGGAGAATAAAATATCTTCTTTATGCTTGAAAACTTAATTTATTCAGGCTGTGTCTTCAGGGACACTACACAATTATAATCTTAACCATCATTCTACCTTGGGAGAACAAGCCTGTAAAACTAAGAGCAGCTTTGATGGATGGTTGCTTAGGATGAAATGCTATATCTTTCCTCCTTACTTTTCCTTCTTAGAGGCCTCTCTTTCAAGTGAGTAAGGAAAATACTGAGACAACAATCATAGTTTCTATGTAGAAGGAAGCTTTCAAAATCACTTTTGAACTTAAAAAGAAAAAGCAAGAAAAACTACCCAATAATATGAGAAACTAGTATATCTCAATCCTGTTATGACTTAATAATTTTAAAATTTAAAGACAAGAGTCAATGATCTTCTTGGGGATTTACAGAAGCCTAATGAATAACAGAGCTCTATTTTCCTGTTCCAGTTTTAAATCATGAAGACAGAACAAAGGCAGACAAAACTCAAAATACCACCTTTCTTTTGATAACTTTACTTGTAGTGTGAAGCTATGAATGGAATTCTGCTGTTACTCTGAGTCTGAGAATCTGTATTTAAAGGACCATGCTTTACCCAAAGTTCCTTTTAACCAGAAAAAAACATTTCCTTGTCCGTGACAGAATGTATTGGTTAAAGTGCTCCAGACTCACTTGCAGGTGTTATTGAAATTAGTTAGTAACTATTCTTTTTAGGTGTCGAATGGATGTGGAAAAGTCCTTTTAGTCCCAATTTATTCACTTCTGTTAAAATGCCAGCATTTGATGCACTGGTATGCCATATTAATTCCATGAAAGTTCTTATGACTATTCTTTATTGGACAACATGATATAATTGAGAAACATTTTATGTTTGTGTCTGGACAGAATCACCACACTTCTTCATGTGATTTTCCTAAGATTTCTGGTCAAATTTTCTTTGGCTAGGGTATTAAATGTGACTCACGTCTGAACAATGAAGGTACCTCTTCCCTGGGATCCTTGATGAATCTGCAGATTGACCTGTGATCTAAGCCAGGAATTGGAGACAAAGACAAAGGAGGAGGAGAAAGAAAAAGGGGTGGGGAGGCAGCAGTGAGGAGGGGCATAAGCCTGTAAAGAATATTGATTTGAAATTGTCATAATTGTTGCCAGGTAAGAAGCATTTGTCAGAAATAATAAAGAATGAGGCCAACATATGGAGATAAACAGGGAAAGGAGGAAGTGCTAGTAAACAAGTATGATGAGAGAGGAAGAGATTGCATAACCAGTTGCTTATTGTTTGAATTTCTGGATCCAGCAATACCAGAAGTCATTTCTACTTCCTGATTACATAAAACCAGTCAACCTCCTACTTATCAACTATTTGGGCACGGGATTACTTTTGTCTAAATTGACACTTTGATCATTTGCAAGTGAATTATGAAAGATTTCTTATTGTTTAGTGGAAGGAAAGAGCAATAAATTAATAATAAAAACATCTGGGTACTAGTCATGGCTCTGATATTTATTATTTATATGATTATTAGCAAGCCACGTATTCATTCTGAATATGAGTTTCCTTATCCCATGTGAGAAAGACACCTTACCTTTACACTTCACAGCATTTGTTTAGAGTCAAATAAAATAAAATTGGTTAAAATGTGAGGACTAGCTTTGTCAGACTCAAAGCCTGTGGTTTTTTTCCCTACTTTTCTGCAGTGTTCATGTGCCTATCTGAGTACAAGGCCAGTACTAATGAGGCTATCTAGTGTCATATCCATAATTCTTGTATATAAAAACCTTTTTGGCTTGGAAACTTTCTGCCCTCCAATATTCAAAAGTACTATTTCATGTCAACAATATTTGCCCAAAGAAAATTAGTAACCTGAATCATTAACTCCATAAGCTATTTGCCTGCTTCCACTGGATAAAGTTTAAAAAACAGGATGAAAGAAAGAAAAGAAAGAAAGAGAGAAAAGCAACTTGGATTCTCTGTAATTACCAGTTTGCTTTGACAATGAATTTATGTATTAAAGCCGTTTATAATCATGATGCCTCCAGCTTATTTAGTTGTCGAGTGTGCTATCTCTCAGAGCAGAGAAGGTCAGAGAGCTCCCAGGGCATAAACAAAATAATGGAACTAATGAATTACATGACAGTTAAACTGCACATATTTCACATTAAATGGATAGCTTCTTTGGTTAGTTCAGTCACACAGCTGGTCAATTCACTGCATTAATCAGCTATATTTGATGTCCAAGCTGAGCAGTATGATGAGGCAAATGGCCAAACTGATTGTTTAATGTAAACACTGTTAAAAGGACTATTTTTTCTCAAATTCTGGAGACTTACAAATACATTTTAACTTACTAGAACTTTTCTGATAATGGAAAAATTTGTGTATAACCCAGCCCATGGAAAATACTGCACATAACCCGTTGGCGATGCACTTTGCGATGCACTTTACGATGCACTGGACCATGCACTTGAGAGAACCAATTTATAACATCGAATGGATTTCGCTAATTTAATTTGTAAATTTTATTTTTAAAATTTTATTTTATTTTATTTTATTTTTGGAAACAGAGTCTCGCTCTATCCCCCAAGCTGGAGTACAGTGGCATGATCTCAGCTCACTGCAACTTCTGCCTCCCGGGTTCAAGGGATTCTCTTGCTTCAGCCTCTGGAGTAGCTGGGATTACAGGCACGTGCCATCACACTCAGCTAATTTTTGTGTTTTTAGTAGAGACGAGGTTTTGCCATGTTGGCCAGGCTCGTTTCAAACCCCTGACCTCAGGTGACCCGCCCACACCTTGGCCTCCCAAAGTGCGGGGATTACAGGCATGAGCCATTGTGCCTGGCATAATTTGTAAATTTTATACTAAAATCTGCACTCCAAAGCTTTTTTCAGAGGCCGTTATCTTTTTTATGTAGGCAATGAACTAGAGAAAAGTACTTTAGATAGACTCATGATAAATTCCAAAATGTTACTGCCACTGCTATCTCCTCCTAATACCTAAAACAATTTCAGCCCTAAAGATATTAAGAAAGTGAAGCCACAGGTCTTAATAAAAGTAAATGTCCTGGGTAAATTGCTATCATATCATATCTTTTAAACAGCCAGAATTTCCTCACTGTTGTGCTTCTCTAATAATAACCTACGAAATAATGACTTCAAGATATTTTCATTTTTTTTAAGACAGAAAAACAAATGCACATAACTTTGCAGATAAGTATATTTTAAATGTTCTATGGAGATAGGCACCAGCATTTCTCCTACAGGATTGTAGCGAGACATGTCCAAGATTAGAAAGCACTATGGAGAGAGTTTCAAAATATGTATTGATAATTTGTGATATTATTTTAATAAAAATCTGCATTAGTATATGGATTTTCTTTTGGAAAATGTCTTATTTCCTCCCTTATTTCTGTGCATGTTTAATTAATGGGTTCTAATTTAGCATTTTCTTTCCATAAGCTAATGGATCATTTCAAATACTCTCTTTAAATATTCCTTCCTAGTACAGTGTACCCAGAAGACAAGCCTGGGATTTTAGGACTAGAAGCACTTGAAGAGATCATTTAGGTCACCTCTGATTTCTAATTGTAGTGGAACTTGAAGTCCCAGCAGAATTTAATGAAGTGCCCTTTTCTAGTTAATGACTACACAAATATAGGAATTCATGCTTTTACCCCTCCTTGTAAAATATCTTTTTCATGAAAATAATTTTTTAAAATTCTGTTTAAAAGCTTCCTTCAGGTTTAACAAATAAATATTCTTAGGGCAATGAAAGAACAGTTTTGTATCTCAATGCAGTTTTAGTCTCGGAACTAGGAGGGAAAGTGATTGAATTGAAGAAAAGACTGAAATAATAATGTAACTTTTTTTTTCCTTTCATAACGTTTTCTGTTGTCACTGGTCCTGGGAAGATTAGGTTTAATACCTTTTGTGTATGTGTATAGATATGTTGTGTTGCAAATTTGTGACTAACTGACAATGAAACCAGGGATATCTCTTTGTTGCTATGATCATCAATTAAGTAGACATATGTCACATATGAAGGGTAGAATAAGAACGTATCTGTAGATTAAGGAAAAAAGAAACTCTATGTGTGAAATTAGAGTCACATTCATGCCTGCAGAAAAGTTATACTTATCTACTCATGTATACATTTGGAGATATATTGGGTTATACTTGTATGCATTTTATATTAAATAAAAGTCAGAATATATACAACACATTGCTCTTCCACAAGACAATAGAATTCATTTTATACATAAAATTGAAATTTACTTCTTGGTTTCTTTTACAGTCAGATATTACACTAAATACTGTGAGCAGTACGAGATTCAAAACAAAGCATTATTGGAAAATTAGGCTTTGAACTACACTTTAGAATACTATATGTCAAATTGACCAGCCACAGGAGCTATAGCCTCTGACCCAATAAAGGAAGTGGAAAATCATCTGGGGGCTACCACTGGACCTCTGAGTTTGGCATACTGTTCTTAATGAATCAGAAGGTGGCTGATGCCCCAGAACTACACACAAATACCAGTGAAGCTGGAAACTGAACTCTCCAACATATCCACACACACAATAATCATATTTTCATAACTTGCTTGCCATCAAACAGCAAAAAGTCTGTAAAATTTAAAAAGGGCTGCCTCCCAAATTTTCCCTTCAAAACTCTCGTATGAACCTATTTAATTGATAGAACCTCCTTCACATCCAATACTGCAAGGGAATCTATGAAATGAAGTCTTTAATTTTCTGCCCTCACCATACAGAAAAGTGCCTGGAGGAGGTGGTAGAAGTGGATAGCTCAATGGACTATATCCAACACAACTTCTTGAAATTCCTCCAGTGCACGTGTAGTTCTAAAATCCTGTTCTGATTTGTTTATCTAAACTACTAATAGCCTGCTTAGCTGCATACATTTTCAAAGACCAGATATACTCTTTATATACAACCATCCATTTTCCTAATGGGAGTGGACATATATCAAACTACACATGATTTTAAGTTTTCTTGCATTCTACTTTCAAACCCTGACACTGTATAGAAATCTATGGTTGCCCAAGATTTCCTATATCTTACTGTGCTTTATTTTTAGACAAGAAACTAAAACATCTGGCTGCCCTGTCTTAGGCAGTCATTTGTCTGAGATTAAAACTCAATACCTTTTTGGTTTCAGGTATATAAGTACTTTGAATTTTTAAGCAAAAGTAACAAATCATAGATTTCTGTATGTAGCATTTTCCTTGTCATAAAAAAGGAAAGTTGCCAACTTGGTTTTAGGATTTTGTATTAGTTTGCTAGGGATGCCATAAGAAAATATCAAAGATTGAGTGGCTTAAACAACATAAATGTATTTTCTCACAGTTCTGGAGACTGTAAGTTCAAGATCAAGATGATGGCAGATTTGATTTACTGTGAGGCCTTTCTCCTTGGCTTGCATATAGCTGCCTTCTCACTGTGTCCTCGCCTGGCCTTTCCTCTGTGTATGCCCTTCCCTGTATTTATCTCTTCCTCTTCTTATAAGCACACCATTCATATTGGATTAGGGCCCAACCCTTCTGACCTATTTAATGTGTATAAAGGCCCTAAAACAGTCGCATTGGAGTTTAGGGTTTCAACATATACATTTGGGGAGAATACAGTTCAGTCTGTAAAAAACTTATGTAGGGTATTGCAAATAAAGTAAAAATACAAATAATTATGAATATTAAACTTCAAATGTAAAACTTTTAATTATAAGTAAAACCTATTAAATGCATGATTTACTATGAAACAGGATTGCACTGGATAAATGTGGCAATATAAACTATAGTTATAATATTATTTAAACTTCTACCAATATGTCTAATTATTTTTATGATTATAGTCTTTCAAATGAAGTATTCGACCCAACTGACAAATTTTATTTGGAATGTAAGAAATAGAGCATATTTAACATCTCAGTTAAAAATAAATGCAAAGCTCATATTTTAACTTTATCACTACATTGAGTCCAATCAAAACGTAATTCAAAATGACTTCTAGTTTGTTTATATTTCTGGTGTGTTCAGAAGAACCTTAGATAAAATCTACCTTTTATAACTACTGATCTAAGAAAATATTTTCTATTGGATTATTAAATAAATATAATTTTAAATCAAATATTTATTTAGATTCCTTTATACAAAACTAATTTTATTGTTTTCTTCAGAAAATGTTTTCCTCTTATCCATATAATAGTAATAGTATTTTTTAGCCAACAATTAAGATGTAATCATATTGAAAATATAGATTTGTTTGTTCTCACTTTTCTTAGATAAATATAAGTTGTAGAAATATTAGAGAAGAGATTGAAGGTATTTAAAATAAAGCATTTGTCTGATATTTTGCTCTCTTACTAACAGTTCTGTTTTCAATTATGTTTTCTAGTTAGAAGTGTGTTATATATACCTTTGCCTCATCACAACCTTTGTTTAGGCGTGGGAATTAGCAGGTTATATACAGCGTGGTCATTAAAGCAAGTAACGTAAAGTAAGACAATTATTCAGGTTATCGCCTCTCTTCCACAGAAGTAAAAGTATGTCACATTTCCACAAGACAGCTAGAGATGTGTTAATTGCTCCTTGTGACTGAATCCATCTAGTTCTTACCTTTCCTCTTCTATTCCACTCACCATATCCACAACACATCCTTTTAACATTTATTTTCAGTTATTGTATTTCATGGTCATCTTCAACAAACTCCTACACATTTATGTTCAGTAAACTAGATAGACACTTGATATTCACTAAAGATATTTCAAGATCATAATTCCATGCAAAAACATCTATTTTTGAATGTTAGCATTACCATTCTTCAGATAGAATTACATTTTCAGACAATTTCGATGTGCAATGACCGAACCACACTATGAGAAGAAAACCCAACAGCTCCTAGAAATATTGATGCTGGGAAATTAGCTAAATGAATTTATTAGTGAACATACTTTCTCCCGAATATCTTCTTTGTAGTCCATGTATTTAAAAAGATAAAATGATTTGTTAAAAATTAGAGTAAGTCAAATACCTTCAGGATTTGTCACAAATAATTGGAAGTTGAGATAGATGAAAGCAAGGGAAAAGTAACTTTGTTAGATTAATTTGGAGAGTTTAATAATAACAAAGGATCTCACTAAAGATTTTTGCAAGATTATCCTTGTAAAATCTTTCTGGCGGTTGGTTAGAAAATGTTTTAAATAAGGCTTTTCTATAACAGTTGATATTTGTGCACAATCATATCGAACTATGTGTATGGCTTGTCATCCTGGTATGTATGATAGTGTAGTTAACCTAGCCTAATATGGTCTGGGGTCCATTTTGGAAAATAATCAGTTGAAGTGAAAGAGGCATTTTACAACTCAAGGTTTCTTTTACAGGATTTAAATCACTGTTTCAAGAGAAGTAAATTAGGAGTGATGAGAATGGGCAACTGTAAGAAACAGACAATAAGAAGTGGCTGGCAGAAAAATGTCACTTAAAAGCTTTATCCAGTGAAGGGATGTTGTCAGGTACATTTGCTAATTAATAACTGATGCTGAGAGGTAAAAGTCAGCTTCTCGACTTTTGACAGCCCTGCTCCATGAAAAATTTTCTTCAAATGTCGTCACAGAAAAGTGGGAAGGAGAGGCAATGAGCATCCCATTACAAGCAGTCTCTCAGCAGAGACAGAACTAGTGGCGTGTTTTGACTAGGAGACTGTGAGACTTCCAGTATGGAGATTCTTTTATATATTTGTGATGAAACTTGTTAATTCTGCTATTTACTTTCACATGTGACATCAGTTTTTCTTTTATAAGCTCCGTACATAATAATTTTAAACCTTTTGCACATAATTGTGTGTTTAATTGCTCCCATTTTGTATTATATTAGTAAATTTTTAAAAAATTGAAAATTTCAATGTTATCAGAATTAATATTTTAAAGAATATCAATGGTTCTACAATTTAAATAGGAATAGAAATTGTTTAAAATTTTTCTGAAAATCCCAGTGTTATCAGAATTAATGTTTTAAATAATATCAATGATTCAACAATTTAAATAAGAATAGGAATTGTTTAAAAATATTTTTTGAAAATTCCAATGTTATCAGAATTAATGCTTCGAAGAATATCAATGGTTCTACAGTTTAGGAATAGGAATTGAAACATATTTCTTTTTAATTAGTAAAAAATATTTACATGCTTACAAAGAATTTACACATTTATAAGAATAAATAAATCAACAAAATTATATGGCAGAAACTTAAACTCATTTTTACACCTTTCTATATTTTTTCCTAAAAATTCACCACTTTAGATAACATACTCATAAGAAATATCAGAAGATTGATGACAAATTGGATGAAGCAATAAGCAACATAAATGATTAAGAATTTCAAATAACAGATTAATTAGGGAAAATTAAAAGTTAATGCATATATGAAAATACTGGTGAAAAACAAGGTAGAAATTAGAGAAGTTTCTGCGAATTTGAATAACATACTCTAAGAAAAAGTAGCTATAATTTATCATTGAAAAATTTTTTAAACTAATAAAATGAACAAAGGAGTAGTATTTATCTTGAATATCACACCTCAAACATTATACTATTTCATTCTTTTTTATATAAGAAAAAGGGTAAACACTAATTCAAGATCATATAAAACAAGAATCAAAATTTTAAACAATATAATATAGGAGCATGTATTGTCCTTCGAAAATATAAATAAGATATTTGAGTATATCTTCTCCTAAGTTATAATGTACTTCAATATTTGTTTTATTAAATTTTAATTGCCCCAAAATGAGAGCTGTGAGATTTAAATGTATGAAATACTTTACTTTACTATTAATAAATAAGATATATCATAGCTGGTAGGGAAATAAATAGTAAAACCCATTTTAAGAGCCTAACCTTGCCCCAAAACAATGAATATGTAAACCATGCCGAGAGAGGAAAAGAAAGTAAATGTGTTCAATAAACATCTAGAGATAAAATGGTATATATAGAATATAGGCAAAGTAAATACTAGGTACAAATATTTGTAGTCCTTGGAGCAGTAAAGAAAAAGTCATGGAAGAGAAAATATCTTTACAGGTATAATTCAATACAACTCAAGAAATAAAAGAAGGTTTGAACTTATCATTCAAAAGACACTGCAATAGGCCTGTGAAACCGTCCTTGAATGGACAACACAAATGTCTGATCTAGGAAAAGTTTTGAGAGCATTGCTTATCCACTTTGCTATTCATCTTTCTTTTCCATATGGTAGCATAGGCAGGTTGTGTCTATGTACCCAACATACTTTGGCTGATTGACATTTATACCTGAATGTTGTGTAGGTAAGCTTATTTACTCTGGAGGCAGACTGGCTGGATTCAAATGCTAATTTCATCAACTACCACATACTTTGGGCAAATATATAAAGCTTCATGCCTCAATTTCTGCTTCTTTAAAATGTGAAAAATAATAATACGTATCTCATCAGTTGGCATCAATAGTATGTGTTTGTTAAATAAATAAATAAATAATAAATATAACTAAAATGTGTGCTTGTGAATATTGAAAACATGAGATGATGTATCTGGAACAGTTTGAATATTGTTAAGCTAGACAAACCTAAACTGGAAATACTTTTCCTATTAAGAATAATAAATAAAAGTACTTAGCAAAAAAGGATCCCACCTTTCTTATCTAAACAGTTTTGTGGAAATAAATGGAGAAAAGAATACTAGCTTTGGCTTAAAAGGGCTTTCACTTATTAACAGATGAATATGACATAAGCAGCTCAAACGTTCTGAGTCTTTACTCTTATCTGTAAAATATCAAAATGAAAGTTGGGTTAAATTGCAATTTTCCTTTAGCATATATCTTAAGAATGACAAACATGCTTCACCTAATTTTAGCACAGTATATAGAATTTTGAATATTATATTAATTTGGAAGAGTGTACATCACAATCACAGAAATCTTTCAAGTTAATCATCACATAAAATTATGTAAGAATAAAAATATTAATATTAAAATATTTAAGGCTAATTCATATTGTATTCTCTAAATTAAGTTGGATTAAGAAAATTTGAGGTTATTGTTTTGAATGTGTACATGAAAAAATATTGATTAATCCATTAACATCTTTTAAAGAAATCATGAAGTGGAAAAACAACCGTAAACACTTTGGAAAGTTTTGAATAGATAACTCTGCTAATTTTCTCTGCAACTTACTTTCCTCTTATCTTTGTCTATCACTGACCTACAAACTGAGCTGCTTATATTAAGTTCAATAAACATATCTTAAAGCATGCGAAATTTGCAATAATTCTTGGGATTGAAATAGTATATTATTTTATAAATCATCATTGCTTATTTTTCAAAAATGAATTAGTGAATAATTACCTTCTACTTTCATCTATGTTAAATAAAAATAGGTTATTTCTGTAGGCTAGACATTCAATAAAATAATTAAAGGCATATCTTTATAGATCTATGTATTTTTTAAAAGATTATAGCAGCACCTGTAGTCCCAGCTACTCAGGAGGCTGGGGTAGGAGAATTGCTTGGGCTCGGAGGTTTTGGCTGGAGTGAACTGAGATCGTGTCACTGCATTCCAGGCTGGAAGACAGAGTAAGACCTTGTCTCAAAAAAAAAAAAAAAAAGATTATAGCAAACATATTGTCATAATTATCCAGGAATCCCACGTGAAAAGTCCTCTTCAATGGCACCGTAAAACCTGCAGAAACATTGAGCATTTAAAGAATTAGAACTCACAAATGTACTACCTATTGTTATGGACAGAATTGTGTCCTTCCCAAAATTCATATGTTGAAGTCCTAACCACCACAGATTGTGACTATATTTGGAGATAAGGTTTTTCAAGAAGTAATTGAGTTAAAAAGAGATCATAACTCTGGGCCCTAATCCAATATGACTGATGTCCTTAAAAAAGAAATGATTAGGACACAGATATGTACAGAGGGTAGGCCATGTGAAGACATATGGAGAAGAAGACCGCCTGCAATCCAAGACTAGAGAGCTCAAAAGAAATCAACCCAGTCAGGCATGGTGGCTCATGCCTGTAATCCCAGCACTTTGGGAAGCCGAGGGGGGCGGATCACAAGGTCGGAAGATGGAGACCATCCTGGCCAACATGCTGATACCCCGACTCTACTAAAAATGCAAAAATTAGCCAGGCGTGGTGGTGCGTGCCTCTAATCCCAGCTACTCAGGAGGCTGAGGCAGGAGAATCGCTTGAACCTGGCAGGAGGAGGTTGCAGTGAGCCAAGATCGCGCCACTGCACTCCGGCCTGGTGATACAGCCAGACTCCGTCTGAAAAAAAAAAAAAAAAAAATAGAAACCAACCCTACTGAAACCTCGGTTTCAGACTTGTAGGGACAAAATAGTAAGAAAATAAATTTATCTTGTTTAAGCCATCCAGTATTTTGTTATGGCAGCCTTAGCAAACTAATGTACAATCATGTATTACTTAATGATGGGGATACATTCTGAGAAGCATTCATTGTTAGGCAATTTAATCCTTGTGCAAAGGTCATGAGTGTACTTACCCAAACCTAGAGAGTATAGCCCACTACACACCTAAACATGTGGTATAGACTATTATGCTCCTAGGCGGCAAACCTGTACAGTATTTTACTGTAGTGGATACTGTAAGTAATTGGAACATAATTATGTTTTTGTATCTAAACATAGAAAAAGTACAGTAGAAATGGGGCATAAAAGATTAAAAAATTGATATGCCTGTATAGGGCACTTACTATGAATGCAGCTTGCAGAACTGGAAGTTGCTCTGGATGAGTCAGTGAGTGAGTGGTGTGTGAGTGTGAAGGCTTAGGACATTACTGTACACTACTGTAGACTTTATAAACACTGTATACTCAGGCCAAACTAAAATTTAGTTTTAAAAATTTCTTTCTTCAATAATAAATTAACATTAGCTTACCGTAACTCTTATACGCTTTTAAATATTTTTTAACTTTTTGACTCTGTTGTAATAAGCTTAAAATACAAACACATTTTACTGCTGTACAAACATATATGTATATATTTTATGTCTTTAGTCTATAATATTTTTTCTATTCATTTAACGTTTTATTTTTTACTTTTTAAGCTTTTTGTTTGTTTGTTTGTTAAAAAAGAAGACACAAACACAAACATTAACCTAGGCTTACACAGGGTAAGGAATATAAATATCACTTGTTTTCCAACTCCGCATCTTGTCCCACTGGAAGTTCTAACATGTTATTAGGTGATAGGAATTTCTCACCTCCATTATAATCCTATGAGAACACTGTCGTATATACAGTTCCTCATTGTCCAAAACAATGTATGTGGTACATGACTTCACCTGCTTGAAGTACCTGCTTTATGTGCCATTGACAATCACTTCCTTTTCCTCTTATGCACTCTTATCTTTTTTTCTGCTCCTATTTCTCCTTTTCCTGTGGTTCCTCTTTTTTATCTGATTTAAGTAAACAAGAGAGTATCCTGTTACTCATGTCTTGTTATTATGGTAATTCTTCCACTTTATGAATTTGTGCATACTGCAATTGAAATACATGTTGAAACTGATTTTCAAAATAATTGCATTATTTCATTTTTTATGACGTGGGTCACATTGACGATAATATTATTCTTTATTTTTGTTGTTGTTGCTCTTGTTATTAAGTGGAATTGTGATATCGCTTTTTCTATCAATTTCTTCACTGTCTTTACAAACATAGCTCTCTCGCCTATCCCTTCATGTAACTGTATTGCTGGCTTGCAGGACTCCATTTGAAAGGTTTAGTTATGTGGTTTAGTTAGGTTTAGTTATTAGTATCTTTTATACTAATAACTTAGTAATAATAACATACTGTGTGGTGACCTATATTATATATAATTCCTACCAAAATTATAGCAACAAAATTTTCCTTCCAAATTGTCCAACCAATGCAGTTATTTGAGGCTTTATATTTAAATAAAACATTTACTTTACTTTTAGTCATAAAATCTAAGTTTCTGCCTCTGGTCATGACTGCTACCAGCTAGTTTTTCCATTGTAAACAACTAGTAAACTGGAGAAAAGAAGAAAACAACTTTTTTCATATTTGGACAACTGGCTCTGAAGAAGTGATTCCTGAAAGAGAGAAACAAATGAGGTAAGCCCCCACAGTTGTCCAGGATTTTTACTTGGAGGTATTAACCATATCATAGCATTAGGAGGGGAGTTAAAACCCAAAATTACCTTCCAGAACTAAGCAAAGATATATAAGATTGAGAGGTTGACATGGCCAGAATTTGTAGAGTAGCGCTCTAGAGAAAATAAATTGATTCAGAAAAAAACCAAGAATCTGTTTAAGTCTTGCTTTTGTGTCCTTGACTGAATGCCAAGGTGTGCTATAGAGAATCAGATTCCACAAGACTCAGAACAAATATAACTTCCAGGGAAATAACATCTACTGAGGAGCTGGCACAAGGTTAAGAGACATTTTATTTCTGATTGACAAGAATGGAAGTCTTTAAGTATCAGCTAATGTATTTAGTAGATATACCAATAAAACTAAGAGTAGGAGTAAAGTTTAACTAGACCTAACCTGAATATTAGAAGCTATTTTAGATCTACAAAAGCATATCTTCAAAAGATTAATCTGATCTGCCAAGAAATAAACTGCCTGTTTTTTTAAAAATAACCTAACATTCTTTAAACAAAAATTTAATCATTCGAGGCATAATTTGCAATGTTTAGCATATGATCTAATATTACTAAACATCAAAAATCATGACAAGCCTGTAATCAAGAGAAAAATCAATCAATAGAAATATTTAGGACTGACAAAGATGAAGAAATAATCAATAAAAATTTTTAAAATGTCAATTATAGATAACTTTTAGGTCATTAAATAGATATTATCAACAGAATGAATAGAGGAATGGAAGCCATATAAAAACTAAAATGTAACTTCCAGAGGGAAAATGCCTATTAAGCTTAAGAGAATATTAGACTCTTGGTAGAATTTGAGAACGGTGAATTTGAAAACATTGCAATACAAACTGTCCAAACATTTGAAGAATGGAGAGAAAAATATGAGTCGGAAAAATTAAGAGATATGTGAGAATAGAATATATCAATCTTTCCAATACACGAATAATTCAAGTTTAAGTATTTCAAAAGAATTAGAGAGAAAAAATATTTAAAGAAATGATACACAAGATTTTTCTAAATTGCATGGAAACTGCATAAATAACATTATAACTAAATCCCCAAAAAACAATAATGAAAGCAGTCATACAAGTAGTATGGGGAAAGTGAGGAATTACATAAGGGAAACAAAAATAAAGATAATTGTGGACTCCTCATCCTCTAAAGTGTATTTCAGAAGACAATGGGATGACATGTTTAAATTGATGGGAAATATTGTCAATGATAATTCAATATCTTCTCAAAATATCCTTCAAAAATGAATGGAAAGTAGAATAAATAGAAGGTGAGAAAGTTTAAAGCGCTCACTGCAAGGGATGTTTAAAGATGTATTTCAGACTGAGGGCAAATTATTTCAGGTGGAAACTCTCATCTATAAAAAGAAATAGAGAGCACCAACGCATAAATGTATAGGTTCATTTAATATTTTCCCAGTCATTTTTAAAGTTGGCTTAAAGGATACCTGACTACTCAATAAAAAGTGGTAACTTTTATTGTGGATCTTAATGTCAATTTGTAGAAGCATAATGATTTCAATAATAAAATGATTTGCAAGTAAATTTCTCAGTAAATGCCTGGGGATGAGAACACTTATGTGAGGTTCCTATACATGAAGTGGTATAACATTAAAACATTATTTCAAGCACTTTGACTCACCCTTGAAATTCCATAAAATTCATTCAATATGTTCTGCATTTCTGATTCTTCTTTTTTTTTTTTTTGGAAGATCTTCCTGCCTAAGATTCCTTTTCATTGATTTTTTGAATTTTCAAAATTTTTTTTCATTCAATTCTGAGATTAATGGGAAGAAAATAAAGAATTCTTGAAAATTTGGAAAAGGATTATATTTTAGTAGTTATACTTTTTAAAGATTAATTTTATTGTAATGTTTATTATGAGTTTATTTAGCGATTGCCTTCGATTTTCCTGTCACACTACAGAAAAAAAAAAAAAAAAAAGAAAACGAAAAGTCTACTTTGATCCACCAGAGGCCATTATAATATTTCATTCTACCTGCCTTCATTATAGATATTTGAATTTCTTCATATCATCATTCAATAATGTTTAATGTCTTGGGCATTAGGCATTCAATTTATCCATATTTGGGATTCTTGCAAAAACAGATGCAAATATGCTTGAGAAATAGTCATGTGTTTCATTTTGCTTCTTATTCCAGCATGTAGAAAAGAAGAAAATATGCTTCCTTTCTTATTAAAGCAGGCTTGGTAGATTAAATAAACAAAATAGCGTTGGAGCAGGAAATGTATTTAGATCTGAATTGCCTTAATTGGACATTTATATTGATCAAGTTGAATATCTAATGGCTCTATTTTATAGATTGAGAAAATAAATTTAATGACTCAGTCCCAAGAGAGAATTCTGCTTAATACAATTAACAAGAAAAAGACCTGTGTTCATTTTATTAGAGGGAGCTTTTATCATTCATTTTAGTCTACTTAATGATACTCAAGCATAGTTTGGTGCATTGATATATTAAGTATTTCATGACACAGATGCATATGAACACAGCCTTTTACAAGGAAAGAAAAGAAAGGAAAAGTCTGCACATAAGCACTCAGTGTCAAAAAGTCTGCTTAATATCTGCAATAAGTGAGAATAAATTGTATATTCATGAAGTAAGAGTTTTTCCTCCCTCCAGTAGTAACATTTTCCAAATATTTATTTTCTTTTAATGCTATTTCACATTTATGCATTTCCATACTTTACAAAGTGCTTTGTATTGTCAGAAACGTGTATTGGATCCTTTATGCTTTAATGAAATCTCTTACATTTGCTGCATGTCTCTCTCCAAGTGAATTTATTGACTAAGTCACAATCACTCCTTGAAATGCAAGACCTGTGAAATTAAAGCAGACACACATTAAAAAAAAATTTAATGGATACAGTCAACAAAGCCTCTTTTACAAGCCATTGCAGATCAAGTATAAACTATATTCAGTCATTAATTTGTCATATTTACTCTTACTCTCATCTTTAAATTCTAAATTCTAAATATGTGCCTTACATGAATTACTTTTTGATCTTTCAGTGGTCATCTGTTCCTCCAAAGCCTCCTTATGCCTATGCAGTGCTTTCATAGCAATATTTTCAGACATTTGTTATAGAACTTTCATGTTACATTATAGCTTATAGTGCAAGTCCATGTTTATTCTTAATTATCACTTTAATTTGTTCTTTTACTCTGTAAGCATTTATTGTACTAATTATTTGTTAGGCAGTCTGCTGGAAAGTTCTTAAGAAAAGAAAAAGAGGAATATGTTTGTCTTTCTAATACTTGTAAAGTTGTAATAACATTTTTTAATGAATGTCTGGAAAGATGGATGGATGGATGAATCAATAAATGTCCACCCCTGCAGTATCTTTCTGCATCAACAAAGAGGTTTTTAAATAGTTACTAAGAATAAAAATAAAGAATTTTATTTTCTTTAACAAAATGTCATGTGTGCAAAGTCATAAATGAGTAATGACAGGAAAGTTCAAATTAAACATGAAACAATTACCTCATAACTCATTATTTAGTCCTCACAAAATTTAGTATCAGAGATTTTTGAAATCTTGGAGTCATAGAGACATTCATAATTTTACTATCTGATTTGCAATGATCACTATCTTTTCATTTATCTTTCTAATTTTATGCATTTTACAGACAAATTATTTAGCGAAAATAAAATTAACTCCTGGATTTATTACATTTTGCAGCTGAGAAAAAAAATAAACTAACAAGAATGCTGAAATCAGAAATAAAAAGCCAGGAAATGTTTTCTACAATTAAAATTCTTTAAATTAAGAAATGTGATTGGTAAAATCAATAACATGTGCAAAATAAAAGAAACAGAAAGAAGAGCGGTGATCCCCAAATTTGGGAGGAGTGGAAGTAGGAATTACTGTGTAATGGGTATGGAGTTTCAGTGTTGCAAATTGAAAAAGTTGTACAATAATCTGAATATAATTAACACTACTTAAAATGGTTAAGATAGTAATTTTAAATTATGTGTTTCTTACCATAACAAAACTATAATAAAAATTGACTCATAAATTTTTCCAAAACATATTTCCAGCATTCATTAAAGAAAACATTTCTCAAACTATCAGTTTTGTACACTTGTCAAGTAATGAATAAAACAAAAAAAACCAAACACAGTTAAAAATCCCCAAATAGTTTTTATGTGACCTACTTTTGATACTAAAAATTTATATATAGTCTGCAAAATCTTCATTAACTATGCCCATGCCTCCATGTTGGTGTTATTTGAAATTCTAAATTCGATCTCTCTGGAATAATAATTTATCTTTGCCCAATGTCTTCAAATATTACATATTTTAATAAATAACTTCCAACTATTCTCTTCTGATTTTCCAAGATGGCTGATTAGAGACATCAGAAGCCTGTTATCAGAAAGAAGCAAAGTTACAGCTGGCTCTTACTTGTAAGCACCACCTAGTGGCCTAGAGGTTGAACTGCACAGCCCGATGCAAAACCTGCTGACGTGCAGCGTTAGGGAATGAAACAACCTTCCTAAGATCTCTGCCATTCCAGTCCCGCAGAAGGCAATGAGCCTGATCACACATCCCATACATCGCTATTACAATCAGCATTTAAGAAAGTCACTGCACAAAGGCCATTTATAACCAAGGAACAAATGTGGAGTCATTGCCACTGAAAGCACCCAGGACTGAAACCAAACAATACACAACATACAGTATAGTCACATCCTCAAAGGAAGAAAACAAAGACAAAAACAAAAAAACTCATCCACATGAAAGTAAATTCAAAAATAAGAAGAAAAGATAGTTTAGTCAGATGAGAAGGAACTAGAGAAACAGTTCTGGTAATATGAAAAAAAAAAAAAAACTATGTTATTACACTCCCAAAGGATGGTACTAACTCCAGCAATAAATCCTAACCAAAATGAAATATTTGAAATATCAGATAAAGAATTTAAAATATTGATGTTAAAGATGCTCAATGAGATCCAAGAGAAAGTTGAAAACAAACACAAACAAAAAATCAGAAAAACAATCTACAATATGAATGAAAATTCACTAAAGAGATAAGTATTAAACAAAACTGCTGGAAATAAAAAAATCGTTGAAGAAATTACAAAATATAGACAAAAGCTTTAACAACTAGACCAAGCAGAAGGAAGAATATCAGAGCTCGAAGACAGGCCTTTCAAATTAACCACATCAGACAAAATATAACAAAATAAATAGTTAAAACAGTAAACTAAGCTTTGAGAAATATGGGATTGGGCCGGGTGTGGTGGCTCACACCTGTAACCCCAGCATTTTGGGAGGCTGAGGCGGGTGGATCACGAGGTCAGGAGATCAAGACCATCCTGGCTCACACGGTGAAACCCTGTCTCTACTGAAAATACAAAAAAAAAAAAAATAGCCGGGTGTTGTGGTGGGTGCCTGTAGTCCCAGCTACTCAGGAGGCTGAGGCAGGAGAATGGCATGAACCCGGGCGGTGGAGCTTGCAGTGAGCCGAGATCGCGCCACTGCACTCCAGCCTGGGAGACAGAGCAAGACTCCGTCTCAAAAAAAAAAAAAAAAAAAAAGAAGAAAAAAGAAATATATATGTATATATATATATATGCATATATATATACGTATATATATGCATATATATATATACACACATATATATATATATATGGGATTATATAAAACCTCCAAAACTATGAGTCCTAGGTATTCCCATAGAAATGCCCTAACCAGAAACCTGTGGTTTACTAAATCCTTTCTGCAAAACTTTAATTAATACATAAAGAAACTGACTTCAAATGAAATACAATAATATCACAGACAGAAATTACAAAATGAGTCAGAAACAAAATTCTATTACTTCAGTATCCAGCCCAATTCTATTTTCACTAAGCAATTATGCCAATATAAATTATATTTCTCCTCTTCTATCTTTCAAAGTTGTTGATAAAGAGTTTGGGAACATGCTAAACATAGTATATTATTTCACTTTTAAACCCTCTCACCTTCAATCCTTGGTAGAGAATCTGACTTGCTTTTTAGGTACCAAATAGTCCTGTGCTTTAGTGGAATCTGTGTCTCTCCTTTGCCTCATGTAGTGAATCAAGCTAAGTATTGACAGCAAAATGATTCCATTCTTCATCTTAGTAGTTTCAAAATGAGAATACAATACAATTTTGATTACTGGTTGATTTCTAACGGGAGATTTGAAGAAGAAATTATTGCCCTTAAAAAGGATCACAAACACATCATATTCTGGCTTGCGGCTTCTAACATTATTGGGGTCAAGTAGATGATGTCTGGAGTTCATGATCAATCTTATAATAATGAGGGGGAAGCATGATGACCAAGGCCAAATTGTCATGAGTCCTATCTGCATGTGGGAACTTCCTTGATTTCTGATTATTTCAAGTTGCCGAAAGAATAGACTTAAACTGACAAATTTTCAGATTGTGAGAAGGTCTGAGCTTATGAATCCATTTACTGTTGAAGCCACTTTTAGTTACATTTTCTAACATTTTGAGATAGGCAATTGAAACACGACATAATATGGTGAGCTATGGGGGGAGAAGAAAAATATCTTTTGTTTATTCTGGTGTGCCTCATTGCTTTGGTTTAATGTTTAAATTCAACACATATACCTCACACAAGTTGTTTCTGTTTTGTTTTGTTTTGCTGATTTGTGTGGTATCTACACACATTTCTTACAAGAAAAAATAAAGTAAGTTTATAAAGGAACACTATCACAAAAGAAGTAAAGCTAAATATGCTCTATTTGGCAATAACAAAAATGATACACATTCTGCAGGTATCTCTGAACCTCATCCAGAGCCTAAACCCAGTGCCTGTTATCCATTAATCCCCAATGTCATTTCCTAGTTTCTGTGCACCTGAATTTGGTAGGCGGACAGAATAAAAAGCAGAAAATCCAATCCCCCAGGAGACAAATCTACGACTACCATCTCAGAACAATAAGAGAAAATAAATACTCCTCACTTTTTTATGCCAAGTATTCTGCAAAGTGCACAAAACAGTTAATTTTCAATTATCTTTTCTTATAATCCATAATTATTAATAAGCCTCCACTGTATGTCTGATGTTGAACTACATATTATTGAAAGAAAAAACTAAAACCAAACTCTCTATTAATGATTCACATAAAGCAACTAAAAGATGAAATTATAGGAGTTTTCAGATCTGATTATAGTTGCTATTGCAGCTAAAATGAGGAAAAGAGGAATGGTCTGAATAGTTGTAGAAGACTATAAGAAAGAAAAAAATTATATTGGATCTTGAGGTTAAAAATAGGTTTAATTAGAGAAATAGAGGAGAGACTTACGAAGAAGAAGCTTTTGTAGTGCGTTAAACTATTTAAAGCAAAACATATAAAAGTGGGATAATAGAGATGAAAAACTAAAATATTAGGTAGCACAGAATGAGGAAATAGTCAACTACATAGTTAAAAGTATCAGCATCAAAAATGTTTACGGAAAGTAGGGAAGACAGCAATGTCCTGGTACTATCTCCATCCATTCAAGTTGATGCAATAAGATCTAGTGCTTTAAGTGACACTAACAAGGTGATGAAATAATGATAGAAATGAAACTTGGAACCAAATCTCCAGACAACCATGCCATTGTTCTTTATATTTAGTAAGCAGCACAGCGGCACAGACTGAATAAGATGAGGGAGAAAAGAAGAAAAAGTAGATTTGGAAGCTCTATCAGAAAGCCATTTAATACAGTTTCATACCATATAATTTAGAGGCTTGATTACAATAGTAGGAGTAGGGATAGAATGCAAAGGGTAAATTTCTAACACTTGCTAATGATGAAAAGGCAAGCATTGTTAAGAGAGGGAATATATGGTTTAATTGGAAGAGCCCAAGATGAGAATAGAAGGCAATATTGCTGAGAAAAGTGGCTTACAGACAAGGATAATAGTATTTAACACCTTTTGTCATACATGGAATATCCACTTATTAAAAAATAGATATGTATAAATAAAATTTTGAAAAAAACGTCCATTTTAGTTCCACTTACTCATTGTCAATCAGAGATACTCAGAGGGGTACCTGGAAAATACTATATCTCAAATATATAAACAAATATTTATTTGTTGAATAAAAACATCATATTATTTGTAGTAGTATTATAACTGTGACTGAATGGTAGCAAGGATTCTTTGACCAAATTCTAGCCAAGTTCCCCTAAAATCTTTTTCAGGTTGGTCTTGACTTTTAGACTTTTGTGTTCATTTCTGCATTGTCGACTATTAGCAAGAATCCTGCTAAGTCAGTTTAGCCATCCTCAATGTCACATTATCCTCGTTATCTGATAAGGCTCTTCATACTCCACCATCCTCCCAGTGATGCCTGTTTATCCTTTCCTGCCTTCAGCAGGAATCAAGGTTGGTTGGTTTAGCCAGAATTCCCCTTTACCCTTAATGTTTGTTCTTAGTAGTTTCTCACCCATTGACCTCCACCATGTTTCTTGGCTATAAATCCCCCCTTTTACTTGCTGTATTTGAAGTTGAACCCAATTTCTCTTCCGCATTGCAACAGTCCAGGGCAGTAGTACCTAAACCTATTTTGATTTTTTCCCCCATAGAATAAAGTCTTCTCTACCAACTGCAACAAGTGCCATGAATGAATAATTATTTTAAACCATATCACAGCAGGTATTAAAGGTTTGTGTACTCTGTGAGGACATTTTTTAGGTAAATATGATCCATGACAGTGAAACAAAAATCTATGGAAAAATAAGTAGCAATTTTCTAGGGCCTAATCTATTTTGTTTAAGAAGAATTTTACATGTGGATAGCTTGTACATGTAGACAGCTTAATCTCACATTTCTAACTTGCCTTTTAAACCTTTTTTGGTTATTCCAAAATAATAGGTAATTTTAATTATAATCAAAATTATAGAAAAAATTTAATAGACAGTATTAATCTCTTAATCAGTTTTGGATTAGCCCTATGACTGTTAATTTCCATATGGGATGACCTGAACTATTACTCTGGAATCTGAGAATGAAAACATGAGCGGCTGAACACCTGGTGAGAAAAATATTTCTATTTCTCTTAGAAACTCTTCCTAGTGGCCAGGCGTGGTGGCTCACGCCTGTAATCCCAGCACTTTAGGAAGCCAAGGCAGGCGGATCACCAGAAGTTGGGAGTTCGAGACCAGCCTGACCAATATGGAGAAACCCCATCTCTACTAAAAATACAAAATTAGCTGGGTGTGGTGGCACATGCCTGTAATCCCAGCCACTTGGGAGGCTGAGGAAGGAGAATCGCTTGAACCCGGGAGGCGGAGTTTACAGTGAGCCAAGATCGTGCCATTGCACTCCAGCCTGGGCAACAAGAGGGAAACTCCGTCAAAAAGAAAAGAAAAGAAACTAGTGACCTTGCATCATGGGAATTTGTCTTTTCTTATACCTCTGAGATGGTCTGACTCTGCTGGTTGCTCTCCTCAGGTGCTTCACTTTCGGAAAATGTTCTTAGAAAGCACTTTCATTAGAGCTCAATCTAAAGTAAATTGAGAAAATGTGAATAGAAATTTATCAGAGAATGAATGCAAATGCTCTGAGCTTTGATGCAAGAAGGCATTACATTGAGCATTTCTTAAAGCTTTTTACAAACATCAGTTTGTATATTAATCCTCCCAATTTCTCCGTAAATCATATTTCATTATCCTTGATTTACAAGCATAAAACTAAAATATAGAGGAAATGCATGGCCTGCATTGGTGAATTTTTTCTAGACACTACTTTGATCTTGCTATTTCTCTTCACTGGAGGCTTCATGTTTTCTCCTCTATCATTTCTAAATCCTTCTACTTCTGCCTCCATAATCTAACCTCTAACTATCTAATCAAAAAGTTCTAATGCTATACAACATGTGGTTTTCTGTCTAGGAAGTCAAGTCTCTTGATTGTTCCCTAGATATAATAATAATATCCTTCCCTTTATAACTAACTGTTTTTATTAAGAATATTGCCTTTGTCCTACATTCAGATTCTGGTATTATCCCCTTCTAGTCCATTTTTCTAGGCTGTTGTACAGTTAATGTACTAATGAGAAATTCTAATATTTCCCTCTTGTTTTTTTTCATTTATTGGGTAAGAAGGACACCACTTATATTTGATTAAGATCTGCTCTAATGACCACATTTTAACTCAATTACCTCTTTAATACATCTGTCTCCAGATTCTAAGATACTGGAGGTTAGGACTTTAATATATGAATTTCAGGAAGACCCAATTCAGCCCATAACAACAGACAATTAAGTAGTTAAATATAGATGTAACTTTCTTCCAAGGAATAATTTATATACTGAGGGAACTTGTTTAAATATTCTCTTTGAGCAAGTTGCTAATATATTAATTCTATAAAATGGAGATATGCCAGAGAAGATAAAATTCAGAGAGAAAATTGACATAGGAAGAGTTAAATTTGTGCTAGAATATATATTTTTTTCAGTTTTCTACAGAATTATAGTTCTATTTGGCAGAAGACCAAGCAGGAAGAAGAAGAAGAAGAAGAAAACTTAAGATGTTATTTTGCTTTTGTTCATTTATCCATCTGTCTACATGAAGCCTATGACATTGTTTTCCAAATGGAGGCCTCCTAATGCCAGAAACATGGTACTTGGAATGAAATTTTCCATGCTTAGCCAGTTTCAGTTTAAGAGAAGATGATATTACTGAGAAAATCCATTCCTTAAATATGATTAAACTTGCCAAAAACAACAAAATTCAATAACATTGCTCAGGATATAGTTTTTAGCCTTTGAGTCTATTGTGTTTTATGAAAGGAGAGATACCCTATTTCCTTTGGTTCATGCATATTTTCAATGTTACTGAGGCTGTTAATGACAGAGCAAAATATTAGTTTTCAAGATAGTTTACTAGACAAAAACAATTAATGATTTCTAAAAGATGTCCTGCTTTCTCTTGTATATTTTTAAACCACTACATTGAAAAGGAAATATATATAAGTTGCTTAATAAAAATAATTTGTAATTTAATTTTTATTTTTAATTTTTTCCAGGTTTACAGATATATCAACAAAAATTGCTTACAGATAAGGTATACAACATTATGTTTCATTATATGTATACATTGTGGAATGATTAGCATAATCAAGCTAAGTACATATCCATCACCTCACATAGTTACAATTTTTTAATGTGTTTGTGGAGAGAATATTTAAGATCGATTGTCATAGCAAGTATACAATACAGTATTATCAACTACAGTCACCATGCTGTATGTTAGATCTCCAGAACTTATTAATCCTGTATAACTGGAACTTTATACACTTCGACCAGTATTTTTCCATTTTTTCACCAATCTGCAGCCCCTCACAACTACCAGTCTACCATCTGCTTCTATGAGTTTCACTTTGTTAGATTCCTCAAATAAGTGAGATCCTTCAATTTTTTCTCTGACTTATTTCACTTAACATAATGTCCTCCAGATTCATCTACATTGTCACAAATGATAGGATTTTTAAATTTATTTAATGCTGAATAATACTCCATTGTGTGTGTATCTATCTACTCATCTATTTATCTATGTATCTATCTATCTATCTAGCATCTATCAATCTAATCTATCCAGCTATCCATCCATCTATCTATGTATGTATATCACAGTTTCATTATCCATTCCTCCAACAATAGACACTTAGATTGATTTCATATCTTGTCTATTTTGAATAATGCTACAATAAACATAAGGATAAAGATATCTCCTTGAGATGCTAATTTCACTTCCTTTGGATATATACCTAGCAGTGGGATTGCTAGATCATATGGTAGTTCTATTTTCAACTCTGTAGAATCTTCATAGTGTTTGTCATAATGGCTGTGCTAATTTACATTCCCACCATCGGTGAACAAGGGTTCTCTTTTCTCCACATCATTGTGAACAATGATTATCTTTTGGCTTTAAGATAACACTGGTTTTGTAAAATGAGTTTGGAAGAGTTTCCTTGTTTTTATTTATTTTTTTCTTTTGGAAGATTTTGAAAAGGATTGCTACTACTTCTTTAAATATTTGGTAGAATTCACCAGTGAAGCCATTTGATCCTGGGACTGGTATTTGCTGGGAGGTTTTTGATTACTGTTATTGATCTGTTCAGATTTTCTATTTCTTTATAATTCAGTCTTGGTGAGGTCTTTTATTTTAGAAATTTATCAGTTTTTTCTAGATTATCCAATTGGTTGGTATATATTTGTTCATAATAGTCTCTTATAATCCTTTGTATTTCTGTGGTATCAGCTTTAATGTCCCCTCTTTGATTTGCAATTTTATTTGTGTCTTCTGCCTTTTCTTCAGGTAGTCTTTCTAAGACTAATTTGCTAATTTTGTTTATCTTTTTAGAAAAGAAACTCTTAGTTTCATGTATCTTCTCTATTTTTTAAGAAGCTCTGCTTCACTTATTTCTATTTTGATCTTTATTATTTCTTTCCTTCTGCTAACTTTGGGCTTATTTTGTTGCTTTTTTGCTAGTTCCTTGAGAGGTAAAGTTAGGATCTTTCTTTATTCTAGATATAGGCAGTTATCACTATACAATTCTCTGTTAGAACTGCTTTTGCTGCCCTCCAGACCATCAAAAGACATAGACTATTTGAATGGATTTTCAAAAACAAGACCCAACTCTATGCTGCCTATAGGAGATTCACTTTAGCTTTAAGGATATACATTGGCTATGAAAGTGAAGGGATAGTTAAAGATATTCCATGCCAATAGTAAACCACAGAGAGCAGGGATGGCTATACTTACAGGAGACAAAATAAATTGAAAGTCAAAAACTGTCACAGAGACAAAGAAAGTCATTATATAATAATAAAGGGTTAATTCATCAAGAAGATATACTAATTGTAAACATATATGCACCAACATTGGAGCAGCTAAATCTATAAGTATTAAAAGAACTGAAGGAAGAAATAGATAGCAAAACAATAATGGTAGGAAACTTCAATAGCCCAGTTTCAACAATCTATAGACCATGCAGACAGAAAATCAATAAGAAAACAGCAAACCTGAATAACAATATAGATCAAATAGATGGGCCTAACAGTCCTATACAGAACATTCCATCTGATAGCAACAGAATACACATTCTTCTCAAGTACGCATGAGACTTTCTCCAGGATAAATCATATATGTTAGGTAAAACACAAGACTTAATAAATTTAAAAAGATTAAAAGCATATCAAGCATATTTTCTAACTACAATGATATAAAACTAGAAGTCTATCACAGGAGGAAAATTGGGCAATATACAAATATGTGGAAATTAATCAACCCTCTCCTGAATAACCAATGGGTCAAAGAAGAAAGTAAAAAGAAAATTTAAAAAATCTTAAGCCAAATATGAAAACACAAAAAAATCAAAAACTAAGCATTTGGCTTGATATTTCTGAGTAATATATTCATTTGAAACGTCAGGATCTTATTCTATTTCTTATTGTATTATCATCTGGGCAATGGATATTTTTATTTCATTCTCTTTGTAGCATTCAAATGTCTTACCAGTAGTATGATTGCATGATTTGTTCAAGCAAAAATTCCTGTTAATAAATTATTATATCTTAATGTCTACATATGTATCATTTATCCACACATACATTTTTTCCTAAAATAAATGTAATTATGTGTTTCCCATTATTTTTATTTTTTAATTATTAAAGGAGTACATGTATGTGATAACATTCATATATATCATAGTATTTAATATATATATTTGATGTATTGAAATAACCCTATTTACCTTCCTAATCTAAATAGAGTTTTAAAAAATCTACACTTTTATTTATTTATTTATTGAGACAGAGTCTAGTTCTGTCTCCCAGGCCCAAGTGCAGTGGCATGATCTCAGCTCACTGGAACCTCTGCTTCCCAAGTTCAGGTGATTCTCATGCCTCAGGCTCCTGAGCAACTGAGATTACAGGTGTGCATCACCAGGCCCAGCTAATTTTTGTCTTTTTAGTAGAGATGGGGTTTCACCATGTTGGCCAGGCTGGTCTCAAACTCCTGACCTCAAGTGATCTGCCTGCTTCGGCCTCCCAAAATGCTGGGATTACAGGTGTGAGCCACCCCTCTGCCCAAAGACCTACAATATTTAACAACTTTATGAAGTAAAAAAAGCTCACTACTCAGAAATTAGACGCCAATTTTTATATGCTACTTATTTCTATCCATATGCTTATAGTTGTATTTAGATGGAATTGAGACATGAGAGTTCCCATGACCCCTTGGCAGGACTTGTGACAGGGGTGTGGCTGGCTCACTGGGCCAACACCAAGCTCAAACCCTTTGGGGAGAGGGAGCAGGCAGGTGAGCGGGTGCCCTGGCTGGGGGGAGTGTTTTTGGGCTCCAGTCCCATGGCAGCGTCTAGAGGCGTGTTACAATCAATGCTCTTTTAGCAGTTGCCTTCCGTGTATCGCTAAGTGTTAAAACAGATCAGTGGAGAGTCCGGATGACAGCCTTTTACACCCTGCCCTCTTGGTCCCCGGGTTCTTGTTTGGCATCCAGGAAGAATCAGGTCGAATGACCGGTATGAAAGGTGATGAATGCAGAGGATTTTATTAAACGGTGGAAGTGGCTCTCAGCGGAAGGAGAGCTGGAAAAGGGATGGTGCCGGGAGAAAGTGATCTTTCCCTGAATCCTGGCCATCTGAGGCCGGGCTCCTCCCAAAAGTGGTGCCATCTGAAGTTAAGCCACGCCCATCCATAGTCTCTGACGCTCAATTGCTTCTTGTCTTTTGGACGTTTAGCTGCTTTTCTCTCTGCCAGCTAAGGTCTGGGGTTTACACGGGCACAGGATAGGGGAGCGGGGCCGGCCAAAAAAGTAACATTTGGGAGGGAAAACGGGGATAACTGTTCTCATTTAGGGCCACGGTTTCCAGGCTTGAGGGTGGGGCCTTTGCTGGAGAACCGCTCTCTTCTACCCAGTATTTCCCTGCTTCCTGTTCCTATCAAAATCATTCTGAATGTATCCTTTTTTCTCAATTGGTATTGTTCTCATTTCCCAGTAAACTGTTGGATCGATGCCTGTTGGTATAATATGACCAGAATTTAACAGTGCATCATTTTCCTCTCTTTCATCTTTATTATTTATACATTGATTAAAGCCTCCAAACTCTCCAAAATCAAATAAGGACAGGTACATAACTTCTGGAAAAGATGATAATTCAATACGTATTTGAAATAAATGACACTTCTTTGCTTTTGGTTAAGTGTATTAAAAATACTTCAAGTGTGGGCACTGTGGCCTCATGACTGTAATCCCAGAACTTTGGGAGGCCCCAAGCAGGTGGTTAGCCTGATTTCAGGAGTTTGAGACCAGCCCGGGCAACATGGCGAAACCCTGTCTCTATTAAAAAACAAAAACAAAAACAAAACAAAGTCTTCATGATTTTTTCAATTGATACTAATATTAGAATATATTTTCTGCTTTGGAGATGAGCTTTCCGAGGCATCTCTCTTTATTTGTCTTTACGTGTTATGGCTAATTTTTAACAAGATAATAATTTTTAACTTCTAAAATTTATTTTTGTTTATACTGCCAAATGACTATGTAATTTCATTGTTTTCAATTAGAACATCAATTTTTCCAGCATTGCTAATTGACTTCCTTGTTAATCTAAAATGTCATATCAGTGTATATTAATGTCTTAATTATAGAAATATTCCATAATGGACTGCCAATTCTCTATAATTAATTCACGTATTGATTTTCCACAATGTTTTGGTGATAATGAATGTGTTGTTTTAACAAGGCTGTTATATATCACTTATAATGACTACCATGATCTTCTTTTGTAATCTGAAGTTAAATCTTCTTTTTAGTTTTTTCATCTAGATAAATTTAGGATCAACTTAAAAATTTAACAAATATTTGTATATCTTCATTGGGGTAATACCAGAAGCATGTACTATTGTTGAAAGAAATGATTATCTGTATTTGATTTTTCATTTAAAAACACCAAAAACATGATTAATTTCTAATTTCACTTAATTTTCTTAATCCTAAAGTTTATACTTTTCAGATACCTATAATTCAAACATCTAATCAATATTACTTGAGTGAAATTATGTTTTTTGTTACTGTTTCTCCAAGTGTTTTTAAATTATGCTTTTATTTTATTTTAAGAGTTGTGGCAACACTCTGTCACCCAGGCTGGAATGCAGGGGCACAATCATAGCTCACTGCAGCCTCAAACTCCTGGGCTCAAGTGATCCTCCAGCCTCAGCCTGCCTAGTAGCTGGACCTATAGGCGCAAGCCACTGTGCCTGGCTCACATTACACTTTCTAATGAGTTATTTCTGATATAGCGCCAAACCACACGTATTTATGTATAATTTGTGTTTCATTGTGTCCTTTTATTAGACATTTGCGTGGATCTTTTAGGTTCCTTACTAAATAAGCACCTAATTTTGCTTATTAATAGCCCTGAAACTTTATTTCATATATTGATCATCCATCCACTAATGGCACACTCACATAATCTGTGTTTTTTCAGCTAATGTGACCCTGAATACAACTCCAAAGGTGTCCCCTTATTGGTGTAATCAATTTACAAATTGCACTTTGCATAAAACTGATATTGATTTATGAATGTGCATGGCACCAGTGATGAGTTCTAGGACTGATTTTTTTTATCTAATCTCGTGATTAATGTGGACTACAGAAGTCATCTGGACATACTGCAGTCATTTTATGAACATGAACAGCTCCAGACTCTGGATGCAGCTAATATGGAAGATAAAGTCTAGCAAGAAAAATAAAACTGGGTCTGTAATGACATGATCACGGCTTTGAATTAAAAATCAACCTTTAAGCATACTTTTCTCTGGGCTCTCCAATACTAGTGTTTTAGAGTTTGAGTAGAATTTTTGTGTTACCTGAAACTAAATTTTTCTCATGAAAATGGTAAATCTCAAGCATAAGCATGATTTTGTAAAATTGAACTTCTCGAGTTTTCTAGGTTGTATATATGTAGCAGACCCTCCATATCTGCAGGTTTTGTATCCCAGATTCAACCAACTGCAAATTGAAAATATATTAAGAAACAATACAGTAATAAAAATTAATAAACATAAAACTACAGCAGAAGCACTAAATAGCATTTACATTGTATTAAGTATTACAATAATCTAGAGAGGATGTAAATTATATGTAAATGCTAAACCATTTAATATAAGAGATGTAAGTATCCCCAGATTCTGTTATCCATGCAAGAGTCCGGGAACAAACATCCTGCAATACTGAGGAACAATCATATATACATGGATGTGTGGATGTGTGTATTGGCGTACATATACATGCTAATAATATTGATTTCCCTCATTTCTAATAGTTATGTCTAAAATATTTTGAATAAACAATTATGTCCTAGAATGGTAATAGTAGACATTAGTTCCTCTTGTTTCTTTTCTAGCTTTTTAGAATACATCTTTAGAACTCTATTATTAAGTTTAATAATGATTATTAGTCTAAAGTAAGTGTCTTTCATGATAGAAAAGGTTCCTTGGAGTAGTACTTTTAAGGTTATATTATTGTATTTTTTAAATAAGTAATGACGTTATTTTGTTGAATTCATCTGAGCCCAGTTGAGGCCACAGATAGAGAGATACACTAGTTTCCATGACGTTCATTTATTCTCATAGTAATAGAATAAAGAAAAAATATAATTATGGTAAAAAAACTGTCTTAAAATTAACATCTGCTGTTTTACTTAAGGATTTTGTGTGTATATTCTTAAGTAGGACAGAACAAAAGTATACATTTCTAGCTATTACTGTAATCTTTAGGTGTGTTATTTAAAATTTGCTTTAAAAATTCATTTATTTTGTAATATATTGCATAAACCAAAGAATATATGTAATATGAATGCTTGCTATGGATGCAGTAGCATGAGATGTAGAAAAAATAACCATCTACTTAAAAATAGAAAATTAGTAATGATGATGAATCTAAGCATATGTACATCTCTTGAAATATCTCATTATCCACCCAGCTTGCAGATAAAATGACTACCCTGAATATTGCACTTAGCATTTTTTTAAAAATTATTTAATTTTATCTTGTTTTTTTCCCTGATAGACATTACTATTTTATAGGTATTATTTACTTTTGCTTGGGACAGAACTTTACAAAAGTGATAATGCATAGAACCTTTTTCGATCTAATTTTTTCACTGAAAAAAAATATTTCTGAGCTTCATATCAATGCATATAGTGGCAATTCATCCCCTTTCATCATATGATTTATCCTAAAACTGTTATATTTTCCCTTTTATATTTACATTATTTACCTATATAGAATTAATATTTATGTGTGATATGTGGTAGAAAGGATTCAATTTGTTTTTGTTTCATGTGGATAACCAGTTGTTCCAGCATTATGTATTAAATAATGTCTTATTTCCCAGTTACTTACAATGCAGCTAGACTATGTATGGAATTTTCTTTACTCTTTTATTTCCTTTTACACATAGGCCTGTTTCTAGTCTCCATGTTCTATTTCATTGGTCAATTTGATTATCTCTGTACCATTTTTTTCCTGGTTTAAAATGAGATTTTAGTCATGACATGAATTATACTTGATTTTCCATATAAATTTTAGAATCATTCATAAAGTTTCCTGAAAATAAAAAACCTAAGAGTTGTAGATATGTAATGATGAGTAACTAAGCTATTGATGGAATGATTGAGAATGTTCTGGAATAGAGTGAGGACAGGAAAGAAAAGAGGACTAAAGAAAAAGCTCTTGGATTATTTAAGATCTGCTGATGAATGAGAAGTCAGCAAAAGACAATGAATAGAAATGATTATTGAATTCAAGATAAAATTCACATGAGTGTGATGTTACAAAAGGCCAGATAGTGGGTAAGAAATAGGTGTGAGATTTTAATAGATAGGAAAGGGTTGTGAGGAACAATAGAATGATCAAATACTCCTGCTGACATGAGAATTGACCCTGAGAATGTTGCACCTTGACAATTCTAAACCTGACTTCGGGAGAATTTTGAAACTGTGACTCTGTGAGACTGTAATAAAATATGCCTGTTAGACATTGATATTTTGATATTTTGAAATTGTGAGACTGAGATTGTAAGAGCTCTTTCTCCTGTCTTGCCCTACTCAGTTCCTAATTACTTGAAGAAAAGAAGTCTCTAATCATCCGATAATCTTGCTTCAAATATGAAAGTGTTCTTCTTGCTTGGAATTTGAAAGTGTGTTCCAAAATGTTGTCTGATGTTTTGCTGGTTCCTGCTTACGGGAGCAAAGACAATCCTTTTCTGTCCATCTTTCACGTCCACCATCCCTGCCCAAACTTCAGCAATTGACAGGAGAGTGTCCTCTGCTCCCCATTCACCACTGTACAGTTTCATCTTTTAAACTTCTTTCTGTTTATAACTCTGATGGCTTAAAAAATGTACTTTTGGTATGTCCTGTGATTTCTTGTTATTTTGATGAAATTTATTATTCTATATATTATTCCATATCTTATCTGGAAACAAAATACTTCCACACAAATTTTAGCATTATTCTATGAATTGTGTTAAGTTAGGTAGAAAAAATTTTAAGACTTCATTAAAATTTTCATTGTAGGCTGGTATACCTAACCTATTTTTAATTGTTCCATGATTACTTTTCAGGTTTGTGGAACATAAAATTAAATGCTTAAATCAGTAAGTTTGAATATATCTAAGTAGTACAGTTTTTATAACTTTAATTAGTTTTTTTAGTGGATTTGTCATAGACTGATAGTGGTATATGAAAGTCCTCTTCAAAATTTATTGTTTTGTCTGATCCTTGCATTGCAAACATTTTTTTTTTAATTTAAAGTTGGCTGGTGCTATATGTTTTGATACAGAAATCCAAACCTTTAGCACATATTATATTTTAATGCAAATAAAACAGCTATATAATTTTTTTGTTTTGTATTTTTTGCCTTTAATTTTTCTGATAGTAACAGAGCCATAACAGCCTCTCTCTCCTTTTTTTTTTTAATTTGGTGGGAGCAGTTGCCTTTTTCTCTGCTTTGAGTTTAAATTCTCTTTTTCAATTTGCTGGAATTATCATTTGTCACTAGAATATAATTAGAAAGTTCCTACTTAATATCATGACATTTTCCTTTTAATAGTGTTATTTCTAAAATATTAATATCTATTTTCATTAGAAATACATATTGAGATTTATCTTCTGTACTTCTTTATTCCTGTCTGGATTCTGGTACAGTTCTTAAGAATACATTTAACTATGACTTTTATAATTGATTTTATTGGACATGTAACAGGCCATTTTTTTTACATGAATTTAGATAATTTTGAAATGAACAGTTTATTCCACTTTCTCTTGATTATTCCTTTGACTTGGAATATGTATACTTTGCATCAAATTTATTAAATTGTAGATTATTATTATAATATCTTCTTCCTTGGCCTTGACTTCTGCTTCCAACTTCATAATGTTGCCTTTTATATATATATGCTAATAATATATAATAATATATAATATATAATATAATATGTATAATATATAATATATAATAATTATATATAATATGATATATATAATATATATATGTATTCAGTTTTCTGCAATGTCCATTTTGTTCTTCAATTCCTCTACCTCAATGGTTCTCAAGTAGAGGAAATTTTGCCCCCTCAAACAGTATTTGGTAGTTCCTGGAGATTTCCTTACCTTTCACAATAGAGGAATGCTACTGACATCTAGCAAAGAGAAGATACTGCAAATCATTCTACACCTTACTGTGCAAACCCCCAAAATGATTATCAGGATTGAACTGTCAATAGTGCTGAGGTTACAAACTCCTGTTTTAATCAGATATTGAGTTCTGTTGAATTATTTGCTCACTTCAACCAATTTTGTTTTAATCTTAGTCTTTATTTCAGCCTATTCTGATTTAGAGAAGATATGTTTCTCATATTATTGAAAGTACATAGATCTATTCTTGATTTTTTATGTCACTATAAGTAAAATATTTTCCCTTAAAAAATATTTAGGTCACCTTTTACTAGTTTAATTTTATTTAAAATTAAAATCAATATATCCTTTGAATGAGGCTATATTTTTCAAAACTTATAAAGAATAGAAAACAGGGTCAATGTGTTTGGGAGAGAAACCACTGGTCTCATTGCTTGTGAAAGAAATTTCTGTTATTTATTTGCCCTATTAGATTTTGGGGAAGTACTACCCCTAACTATCAACCCAAAAATAAAACAGAAACCTATGATGTTTCAAAATTTTTCTCTTAGCTAAATACTATTTGGGTACATGAGATAGAGTATGATTAGTTTATGTTTTTGTTATTCTGCCCAAATACTCTACAAAAATTAAAGAATACTTAATTTTGTTCACTGCCATCTGAAGTTTTGCCATTATTTTTAAATTTCCTGTTGGATTAGGTTGGGAGTCTGGGAGATGTCACATCATGCTCTCTTATATGATTCCACATTAATTTTATAAATCTATGTTAAGGGAAATAACAATGTGTCTACTTTTTGAGAAGTATTACTAAATATCAGGCTTTTGATCGGAACTATACATATGTGATTTCTAGATATTTTTCATCAATTCCTGGGAAAGGGTTTGCTTATACTCAATTTACAAATTTAATTCATATCTCTTAGTTAACTTTTCAAAAATCACACAGTTATTATGAGGCTTAGCTGGAATTAGAATCATGTCTAATTGACTTCTGATCGTGGGCTATGTCACAATATTACATAATGTTAGCATTTATACAGAAGAGTGTTTGACAGTACATATGAAACTCCCAGTAGCAAATGAAAATTGTATGCCTGCCTCCACCTAGCCCCCTTTGCATTATGAATCTCCTCTCTTGTCAAAACATGATATTTGTAAAATATGGCCATAAATCTAGAATGTTACCATACAAAACCAGATTGAGCTCTTGAAAGTGGTAGATATATATAGTTCTCATTTTGTGTGCTTATTTCATATTTTAATATAACAATAATATTACAAAATGTCAAGCTGAGTTTGTGGTTTGATTTGAATTTTTCTTTAGGCAAATATGGAAAATGTCTCCAGCAGAGGGACAAGCCATCCTTCATTCATGTTCTTTCTATTCCAGGTTAAAAGTGGTGCTTCTTTCAGGGCACTGAAATGGAAATGTTTTTGTGGGAAGATAATACCTATTTTCTTGGGAGGAAAAGGTTCTGGATAATTCTTTTCAAAGATAATAAAATGAAGTTTTCCTATCAGGAATATATTCCAGAGATATTACTGTCAGGATAACACTTATGACATGAGCCTCTTAGGATTATTGCAATTATTTTGTCAGAGTGTTTTACTGATGGCTTGCATTTTCCTTTTAGGATAGATAATGTAGTAAAGATTTCCTTGTCAAGTAGATTTTTATTTGAATGGGTCCTGGTTCTGCTCACTGGGAGTGGTTTCCCAGTTCATAGTTTGCACAGCTGTTGGTTCCACGTGGTGGTACCACCTTCTTCTTCTACAATTTAACCTGACCATTTCAGAAAAGGGCATTGGGGTACATAGCGTTTTTGGCAGCCGATCAAATTTCATTGTTTATTTTCTGTCTTGGGAAAGTTGGTGAGCTAGAAGTCTTTTTATGGATAGTCTGAGTTTCTTGCAATTTTATACTACTTTCTCATTTTGTGGACTTACTATGTATTTGATTCCCATCTATAGCAACTCCCACTGCTGGAAGCCACACACCCCCCCAATCATATTTAAGACATTCTCCAATTTCTATGTTTAATTACTGGTTATTAGGGCATATTATGCTACCAATGTGTATTTTACCTTTAGCTTTGTATCACACTTTTCTAACTTAAAGGTTTTATTAGATCACATGACCATATTTCTTTCTGAGGTTTTAACAGAGTGTTATAGGCTTATCACATATTTGATCTTTATTCTGAAGCCATGTCATACTTAGATTTCAGTTTAGCCTTGACCTGTATCCTAAATCAAGAATCTATTGTTGCCTGGAGAAAATGGAGATTAAAAAATCGCTTTATTTTCTGTTAAAATAAAGCTCACCTAGAAAGTTCTAACTCTGTAATTCTGAATACAAACTCCCCAGTTCAGAGACATGAGCCAAGATGGCTGATTAAACACAGCCAGGAGGAATAACCCCCATAGAAAGACTGGGACATTGGGAAGACAGGAATATTCTGAGCAAATCTTTGAAGGGAAGACATTGTAAATGGATAGAAGGAGGATACAAACGCTGGGCTGAAGGGAGGGGAAGCTGGGAATGCTGCACAGGGCTGTGGAGCACCAAGACTCATTCTTGGCCTCCAGCAACTCCTGGGGAAGGAGTGAGTTTAACAGGTGAGAAGTGGCCCACTCTCAACAGGAACCTCAAGAATCTTAGCAGTGGGAGACTCCCATGGACACTTGAGCTGATAAGTAGAGTTGCTTAAAAAGGTGGCAGAGGAAGGACTCTAGCTTGTGTGAAGCCCAGAGGATTTGATGCAGGAATGACTGCAGTGAGCACAGCCATGCAGGCCCATTCTCCGAGGCTGGCCTTGCTCCTCTAGGAAGCTTTACCTATTAGGTGACTGTCACACCTGGACAGAGCAGGGCATTCTTGCCCATGGGATGGGGACAGTCTGATCTGAAAGATCCCTGTCTGCTGTACTTTCCTGATACCCTAACCTGGCTGTGCCCACTTGCATTGCAGACTCAGATGTCAAATAGGGTGCTTACTGGGGAATTTCAAAATAGCTCCTTTGCCAGTGGACATGCATGATCATCAGAGAACTCCTATATACCAGCCCACACTAACATGCCCCAGCCCACTTGCTGCTTCCCCCACCACAGCCTCCTACTATTGCTTTCCCGGGATGACTTCAACCACAACGCCTCCCACCACTGCTTTGCCAGCACATGCATGTGACGGACCTTGACTCCCCTCCCAAACAGCATATGTGTGCATGTGCAGCCCTCTGTCCCACCACTGCTAGTGGTGCAACCCCTCCTGAAGAACAGGTTCCTAACTTCGAAGGGCCGAAGAATAAACCTGCGAGCTCAGTACCAACACCCCAGAGATAGAACACGTAGCCCAGGAGTGCTAAGCTGAGCTGTGTCCCCCTAAAACCTTCCAAAATGAACCAGTTGACTGAGACCACTTTAGGCCACAATTAAACCACTAAGTTTATCAATGAAAAATTAAAAAAAAAAAAAAACCCATCCAAAGGACAGCAACTTCAAAGATTAAAGGAATGTCAGCTGACACAGATGAGAAAGAGACAGTGCAAGAACTCTGGCAACTCAAAAAGCCAGAGTATCTTCTTACCTCCAAATGACTGCATTAGATCCCAGCGATGGTTCTTAACCAGGCCAAAATGGCTGAAACAACAGACACAGAGTTCAGAATATGGATAGGAATAAAGATCACCAAAGTAGAAACCCAATCTAAGGAATCTAAGGAGTACAATAAAATGATACAGGAGCTGAAAGATGAAATGACCATTTTAAGAAAGAACCAAAGTGATCCAATGGAGCTTAAAAGCTCACTACAAAAATGTCCTAATGCAATCAAAATTATTAACAGCAAAATTGACCAAGCTGAGGAAAGAATCTCAGAGCCTGAAGACTGGTTCTCCAAATAAACTCAGTCAGAAAGAAATAAAGACAAAAAAAAAGAAAAGAAAAGAATAATAAAATCTCTGAGAAATATGAGATTACATAAAAAGACCAAATCTACAACTCATTGGCATCCATGAAAGAGAGAGAGAGAAAGCAAGTAACTTGGAAAACACATTTGAGAATATCATTAATGAAAATCACCCTGACCTTGCTAGAGAGACCAACATTCAAATTCAGGAAATGCAAAGAACCCCTGTGAGATACTATACAAGATAACCACCCCTAAGACACACAGTTAGCAAATTCTCCAAGGTTGACATGAAAGTAAAAATATTAAAGGCAGCTAGACAGAAGCAGCAGGTCACCTGCAAAGGGAACCCCATAGGGCTAACAGTGGACCTTTCAGCAGAAACTCTGCAAGCCAGAAGAGATTACAGGCCTATATTCAGCATCCTTAAATAAATAAATAAATAATTTACAAGAATTTCATACCAGCCAAATTAAGCTTTTTCATATTCAGCCAAATTAAGCTTTTTCATATTCAGCCAAATTAAATTTCATAAGCGAAGGAGAAATAAGATATTTTTCAGACAAAGTAATGTTAAGAGAGTTTGCTACCACTATACCTACCTTACAGGAGGACTTTAAGGTTGTAGTAAGTATGGAAATGAATAACTATTACCAGCCACCACAAAAACACAACTAACTACAAAGACCACTGACACTATATAAAGCAACTACACCATCATGTCTGCATAATAACCAGTTAACAACATGATGACAGGTTCAAAACCACATATATCAATATTAACCTTGAATGTAAGTGAGTTAAATTACCCCAATTAAAAGGCACAGAGTGGTAAGTCGAATAAAGACCCAAATTCTTCACTGTCTTCCAGAAATCCAACTCACATGCAAGGACAATCATATGCTCAAAGTAAAGCAATGGAGAAAAATCCACCAAGCAAATGGAGAATAGAAAAGATAAGGGTTGTTATTCTAATTTCACACAAAACAGACTTTAAAAAAACAATGATCAAAAAAGGCGAAGAAGGGCATTATATGATGATAAATGGTTCAATTCAACAAAAAGACCTAATTTGCATAAATATATAGGCACCCAACACAGAAGCATCCAGATTTGCAAAACAAGTCCTTAGAGACCTACAGAGATACTTAAATAACCACAGCATAACAGTAGGAGACTTCAACATTCTATTAACAGTATTAGACAGCCATCAATGCAGAATACTAACAAAGATATTTGGGACCTGAACTCAACAGTTGACCAAATGGACCTAACAGACATCTACAGAGCTCTCCCCTCCAAACCAACAGAATATACACTCTTTTCATCTGCCCATGTCACATACTCTAAAATTGACAACACAACTGGTCATAAAACAACTCTCAACAACTTCAAGAAAATCAAAATCATACCAACTATCCTGTCAGACCACAGTGCAATAAAAATAGAAATCAATACCAAGCATATTTCTCAAAACCTTACAATTAAATAAAAATTAAACAATTTGCTCCTTATTGACATTTGAGTAAACAATGAAATTAAGGCAGAAAGCAAGAAATTATTTGAAACTAATGAAAACAAAGATACAACATACCAGAATCTCTGGGACACAGCTAAAGCAATATTAAGAGGAAATTTATAGTGTGAAACACTCACATCAAAAAGTTAGCAAGATCTCAAATTAACACCCTAACATCACACCTAAAGGAACTTGAAAAACAAGAGCAAACCAATGACAATGCCAGCAGAAGACAAGAAATAACCAAAATCAGCAATGAACTGAATGAAATAGAGATGCAAAAAACATACAGAAAATCAATGAATTGAGGAAAAGTTTCTTAGAAAGAATAAATAAGATTGGTAGATTGTTAGCTGTACTAATAAAGAAATAAAAGAGAAGATCCAGATAAATACAATCAGAAATGACAAACAGAAAACTACCATTGACCACGTAGGAATACAGAAAAACCCTCAGAGACTATTATGAACACCTCTATGCACACAAACAAGAAAAGAAAATGTAGAACAAATGAAAAAATTCCTAGAAACATGCAACCGCTTCAGATTGAACCAAACTGAAAGAAATCGAAACCCTGAACAAACCAATTAAAAGTTCTAAAATTGAATCAGTAATAAAAAGCCTACCAACTAGAAAAAGCTCAAAATCAGAAAGATTCACAGCTGAATTCTACCAGTTGCATAAAGAAGACCTAGTACTATGCCTATTGAAACTATTCCAAAAAATTGAGGAGGAGGGACTCCTCTTTAACTCAGCCTATGAGGCCAGCATCATTCTGATACCAAATCCTGGCAGAGACACAACAACAACAAAAACCTCAGGCCAATATTCCTGATGAACCCTAAAATACAACATAGAAAATAACATCCTGGATGTAGGACCCAGCAAATATTTCATGACAAAGATGCCAATAGCAATTACAAAAAAATAAAAATTGACTAGTGGGACCTAATTAAACTAAAGAGCTTCTACACAGCAAAAGAAACTATCAACAGAGTAAACAGACAGCCTACACAATGGGAGAAAATATTCACAAGCCATTCATCCAACAAAGGTCTAATATCCAGAATCTATAAGGAAATTAAACAAATTAACAAGAAAAAAATAACCCCATTAGAAAGTGAGCAAAAGACATGAACAGACAATTTTCAAAAGACGTACATGGAGCCAACAAGCATATGAAAACATCACTAATCATTAGAGAAGTACAAATCAAAATCACAATGAGATGTCACCGTAGTAAGAATAGCTATTATTAAAAAGTAAAAAAGCAGCTGCTGGCATGGTTGCAGAGAAAAGGGAACGCTTATACACTGCTGGTGGTAATGTAAATTAGTTCAGCAATTGTAGAAAGCAGTTTGGTGATTTCTCAAACAACTTAAAATAGAACTACCATTTGACCCAGCAATACCATGGTTGGGTATATAAACACAGAAATGTAAATTATTCCATCATAAAGACATGCACACACACGTTCATCACAGCACTATTCACAATAGCAAAGACATGGAATCAACCTAAATGCTCATCAGTGGTAGACTTGATAAAGAAAATGTACATATACACCATGGAATACTACACAGCCATAGAAAAGAGTGAGATCATGTCCTTTGCAGCAACATGAATGGAGGTGGATGCCATTATCCTAAGAGAACTATTGCAGGAACAGAAAACCACATACCGCATATGCTTACTTATGAGTGGGAGCTGAACACTGAGTACACGTAGAGACACAAAGAAGGGAAAAATAGACACCAGGGTATGTATGCTTGAGGGTGGAGGATGAAAGTAGGGTGAGAATTGAAAAACTCTTTGTCAGATATTATGTTTGTTAGCTGGGTGTCAAAATAATCTGTACGCCAAACCCCTATGACATGAAATTTACCTATATAAGAAACCTTCACATGTACCCCGGATCTAAAATAAAAGTTAAAAAAAAAGTAAACCTCCCAACTTATTTTTTAAGCTCATCTCTCCTTCTTTTTTTTTTTTGTAGTACTTATATATGGAATAAAGAGCAAGTAGCTCACATTTTCAGTATTTTGCACAGAGATAACCTTGTCTAAATCCAAAGATTAGTTAGATAAGACAATTTTACTGACACATACCCACCACTTTATAAGATGTGTCGTTATTTTTCAGCCTAAGTCTACTCCTTCCAAATGCTTTGGATTTCTAAATTTTGTTTACAACAATTGTGGATTCTTGCCTTTTAATATATATTAAAATATTACCAGACAATGATTAAACAGGATTAAGGAAAACAATTTCTCTTTATTATAATAGCATAAGGTGAGGAAGATGACAACCATTGGAAAAAGAGTCTAATGAACACCAGTCAATAAGAAGAAATGCTTTATTTATACCATCCTCTAGAATATGATGCTTTCTTCAAAGAGATTGAGGACAATTTTTTGTTTTTAGTTTTCCCATATTTTTTAAAGAATAGTGTAAGTTGCCATTTTTAATTTCTGTCTTTTTTTTCTTTTCTCTGCAGGAAAAGACAGAAATTCTCCAGCCAGCAAAACTGTATAATCAAATGTAAATATGAAGACACAACCTTACAGCAATTTACTTACTTTACAAAAGAAAAATTCTTAACCCTTTTTAGTTTTTAAATAGTTTTCTTACTATAAAAATATGTGAGATAAAAATAGCTAAGCGTATTAATGGATAAACAAGAATTACTTAAAATAAGTCCTAGTAATATTTTTAACATCCAGTCATATATATGCAATTCTGTGGATTTTACAAATTGCATCTGATTTGTCTTAAAATAATAATACAATTTAATTTACATGAATGGGTAAAACATGAGATATATGCATGTCATTTTGAACTTACAATTAGGGGAGATGTTTTTAAATTAATATAATATAAAGCAATAGCCATGGACTATATCTATAAATTGGATACTTAGATTATGCCTATAAAGTTAGAAATTATTCATTAATTAATTTTAAAGTATTTATTAATTTAATTTTAAAGTATTTATTAATAATCTAAACACATTCACTACCTCAGAGTAAAGAGACTTGTTTCATAACCAAAAGAGAATCATGAAACTCTGAAGAGATTTCCAAATGCATTTGAAAAATCTTGGCAATTCTTTGAAATGAACCTCAAAACTGAATATTAAATTTTGAGATTGCAAAATAACAATTTAGCTTCTAATGTCATGTATAAAGACAACAAGTTATAGAGGTAAGGTTCTGTCCTTGTCCATTTTATTGAGTCTACCTGGCAGTAGAAAAAAAAATCAATGATATTTCTGGTCACAAAAGAAAGAATTTACTTAGTAAGAAATTGATTACTTTAAATAGAGTCTGCAAGATATTTCTAAGTTGAAACTATGTCATAAAACAAAGATCTATACCTACTTGCTATTTTACAAAACATCATATGCCAACAATGACATTTGGTCATTTAGGGGAACTTTTGTATATACCTTTATTATGCAGGCATATCACCAAGTGTAGTTGAGAAGCACTATGGAGGAAATGAGTTTTTTTTAAAAAATGACAAACATTTTAAGATCTTCTTTTGCAGGGGGAGAGAAAGTCTTATTTGTGGATATAAGATTCTATCATTTAAAATTCAAACTATAGGACAAGAATTCTAGCTCTCCAACTTACTAGCTATATGATCTTAGTCAAGTCACTTGACTATCTTAACTTTCTCATGCAATTAAAATTTGTTAACACTATTACTTGCTTAACAGCCACATTTACAGAGTTGTTTGAGATAATACATGTACATGCCTGGCACAAATAAAAACTCAATAGCTATTGGCCAGTATTATTACTGTTGTTTTTGTTATTGTTATTATTATTCATAATAGTAATCACATTAGTATGTGCAGAGCAAATATCTTACTTTCTTTGAATACTTTGCACCATAGCTTTTTTGCCTCCAGGATTTTTTCTTTACTTAAACTACATGGTTGTGGTTAGAAAAACACTTAATCAGCACTTTATTGTACTTTGCTAAAAATGAGAAATAATCGTGAAGACAGAATGAGAAATAATTATGATGATAGTAAGAGGGGATCTTTTTAAATGTGGGTAGGTTTCACCTAAGCTCAAGTATTCTAATAACTGCATTTATATCAAATTTTTCTAAGATGATATCCATACTGTTCATATCAGTGGAATTCTCAAAGAAAAATCTTCCATTTCATTTAAGTCTCTGCACAGATACTATGAAATTTGAAGACATGAATTAGAAAGCCAGGTTTATTTCCTCAGAAAAACAAATGTGAAACTGCTAAATACAATGTGGTACAATTGAGGATAAGTGGTATTCGCAATTAGTATTTATTATACTAATAAGCTAAATCTCTTAACAGTCAGTAGGTTTGTAAAGTAATTTGAATGAGAATATGTTACCTCTCTGGAAAACTGTTTGACTGATGGTTTCATGATTACAATGATAAGTTGTCCATTCCAAAATTTAGCTATAAATATTGACATTGGAGAAAGAGGTGATATTTGGACAAACTACTACACCCGTCTCTTGTCTCTCTTTCACTCCTTCCCTTTATTATTACTAATGGAATTTTAACTACATTTCTCTAACTTCGGGAGATTCAGTGGAAATATTGATATACATCTCAGCTATCTTGAGAGTTGTTCATGTCTAGTATTACTATCTATGGTGCATGTTTTGAACAAATATAAATTATTATTTATGGTCAAGTACCAGCTTTGAAGACATAAACTCATAGCTAGAAAAAAAATCAGAATAGCCTGTATAACATCTCTGGAACTCTAAATTTTTTCTTTTTTCTTTTTTTTTTCGAGATGGAGTTTTGCTCTTGTTGCCCAGGCTGGAGTGCAGTGGCGCAATCTCGGCTCACGGCAAACTCCGCCTCCCGGGTTTCCCAAAGTGCAGGGATTACAGGCGTGAGCCACTGCGCCTGGCCTGAAAGTCTAAATTTTTTAAAGATAGAAGTTGCCTCTATTTTTTTGACAACGCCTGCCTACCAACAAAATTATTTTTATAAGAATTTTCAATTTATTCAAAATAAATAGAAGATACAGTTTTTTTAAAAACGTTCTAATGCATTGGCTGGGCACGGTGACTCACACCTGTAATCCCAGCACTCTGGGAGGCCGAGGCGGGCGGATCAGGAGGTCAGCAGACCGAGACCATCTTGGCTAACACGGTGAAACCCCGTCTCTACTAAAAATACAAAAAATTAGCCGGGCGTGGTGGCGGGCGCCTGTAGTCCCAGCTAATCGGGAGGCTGAGGCAAGAGAATGGCGTGAACCCGGGAGGCGGAGCTTGCAGTGAGCCGAGATCGCACCACTGTACTCCAGCCTGGGCGACAGAACGAGACTCTGTCTCAAACAAAAACAAAAAACAAAACAAACAAAAATTATAATGAGTCATACCAATGACATCGCCTTAGAAGTTATGACTGTATACATGCTCTGTCAAAATATTATCCTCTGTTGTGTTACTTTTCTGTACATATGTAGAGTAAGGAGAGGATCAAAAAGAATCTTTAAACCAAACATTTGGTAGGTCATATGGTTTGTTTTTGGATGTCCCAGTCTACTAGTTAATTCTTGTGTTGCCAGTAAAATGGAAAGGAGGCTAATAGAAACAAAACAAACAAACAGGGCAGTGTTAGTCTGCTTTGTGTTGCTGTAAAGGAATAACTGAGAATGGGTTGCTTATAACGAAAGGAGGTTGATTTGGCTCATGGCTGTGCATGCTGGGCAAGAAGTATGGTGCCACTTGGCACCATGGTGAAGCCTCAGGAAGCTTTTTGTCATAGCAGAAAGCAAGGGGAGCTGGTGTGTCACATGGCAAAGGGGAGAGCAAGAGAGAGAAGGGGGAGAGCGAGAGATAGAAGAGGGAGAGGCCAAGCTCTTTTAAACTACCAGCTTCGGCGTATACTAATAGAGCAAGAACTCACTCATTACTGCAGGAACAGCACCATGCCATTCATGAGCGATCCACCTTCATGACTCGAACACTTCACGCAAGGTTCCACCTCCAACACTGGAGATCACATTTCAACATGAGATTTAGGGGCATCAAATATTCAAAGTATATCAATGTCCTTCCTTTATTTTTGTTTGTTCTTTCTAGGAGACTTTAGGAGTTTCTTAATAGTTTAAAGCAGCAAAATCTAAATTTTAGCAAGGGCCCGTCATACATTTCACCTTGAAATCAACTGCCTTGAAAGTATATTCTTAACTGTAAAATAATCATGGGGAAATAGTTGCTGCCTTCATAACAGTGTTTTGAAAGTTTTTGAAATTATTTGAAAGTAAAATTAACGAGTAATTTAAAAATTAATCTCTTTGTTTACTATGTATTGCTATTTACATGATTATTTATTAAATGCAGCTATGGCTTAAGATAATTTTATCACCTCTCAGGAGGTAGAAGGAAGTGGCTATGAAATAAATAAGACTTTTAAGAAATGTTATAGATAAATATTGTGCATTCAGTAACTTAAAAAATATTCTGAAAGTAACAACTCCCAAAGACAGGTAATACAGCTAGTGAATTATCTAGTAGTCTTGATGTTGTTTCCTATGCCTAAGATGACTCTTCTTTTGTTTCTCTGGAAACTCATTCTTCAATACCCACCTCTTGAATTTCCTCCTCTGCATGAATGCCGGTGACTCCTCCAGCCATTGTCTCATTTGTGCAACAGTAGAGCCTAATATTATATAGCCTGTCATTATTTATGAGTGTGAACTTTTTTGGTATGGTGAATTCTCTAGAGGAGAGACATCATTGTTATTCATCTTTAAGGTCTCAGCAATTTTGAGTTTCTGTAACATACCAGATAGTACGTGTTTTAAAATGAGATGGTCTTAGAAGATCCCCAATTACACAGTTGACTAAGGATTATTCTACTCAGCCCAGACCATAGGGGTTTGAAATAGTCTCTCCTTCAGTGAAGATTGTGATATGAGGGTAGAAACATGTGAGGGGTTCTTTCTCATGTTGTAGAAACAGATACTGAAAAAAAGAAGCTCCCATCAAAAAGTTACAAATAGTACTTAAAGCAGCAAGACTCTTTGAAAATAGGTCATTCTGAATGACAAAGCTTCCTAGTTATTTTGCGTATTTTTTCCTTTTAAAGTGAATGTTGGCAGCTGTTTTTCTTTTTAACACTTCTGAAGACAACTGAGCTTAAATATCATTTTTATGTAATGTCTTCGAATTCTGAACAAAAAGCATACTTTGCATTAAGTCTTAGTAGTTCTGTTAGGATACTAGTGTCCTTCATTTCACCACCATCTGAGCTAATCAGTGATCAGCTGGGTTGACTTCATTTTCATGTAAAACTGTACAGAGTTCTTTTTATTTTCTTCCTTGTGTATATTGCACCTAAAATTTTAAAAGGCATAAAAGCTATGCTCAAGTGATTTCAGATTAAAACAAAGTAGTTTGGGCAGTCAAGCTTTAATCAAAGGTTCTGTCTCCACATATTTATGTTCAAAATTCAAAAGTAATATTTATCAAATAAGGAAATCTTAAAGCCTTTACTAACAGCTATATGACCTACACTTTTGTGTGTTATATAATATTTAATTCTTTTTGAGCTGAGAACTTTAGACAGAAATCTTTTCAATAAACATAGCCTTTCCAAAAGACTCCAGAAGCACTGGGCTACCCAACGTACATACACACAGGTAAGTATTGGAGTCCCACCACAGAGAAGGTAATAGGTGGATTATGTGTCCATGCAAGAAAAAAAGTGGTCATGTTCCTTGCCCTCAAGGAAGTTAAAAGCTAGTTGAATTGGGATGCAGTGCTTGTAACCAATAGAGTAACTAAGAATGTAGAAATATGCAAAAGATAATGAGCAATAATTTTCATCAGTATTTCTGATGGAAATTGGAAAATTTTCTGATGGAAATGGAAATTTTTCAACTAATGAATTTGTCTCAGTCATACAACTGAGATAGAAGGTGATAGAGGTACATATTTCAGGCAGAAAAAACAGAAAGCTTGAAGTGGAAAGCGTTCAGTGCACAGATGATCATCTACTTTATCTCATCACAGTATTGGGGTGTAGGGATTATGCCATCTAAGAGTCACATGAGTAAAAATTTGAAGAGCATGAGCTTATGGGGCACTACGTTCCAGCAGAGAGAGGCAAGCTTGAAGAGTTTAAGGTCCAGCATACTTGGTATGTTCCAGAAGCAAAATGATGCCAGCATGGCCAGAGCAGGGAGAGGGACAGAGGAATGGGAGATAAGGTCAGAGGTAAGGCAGAAGGGGAGGGAATCCTGCAAGGAATTCCTGGTAGGCTGTTTAGAATTTGAAATAAGCTGGGAAGCCACGGCAGGGGTGTGAGCCTATGTGTCATGGCACATGATACCCTTGCTATGTTAACTCTTACATTCATGAAGTCAAATACTTAACAAACTCAACGAAATTGTCTCAGATGACCTGGATGTAAGAGTAGAACTTTAAAAACTACTTATAAACAGATCATTATTGGATTTTCACATCTCACATATCTTTTTCCTGAGCTCTGTAGATTTCTCCAGAAACTTCCCCACCTCCTTCTCCTGAGTGACTCCCATCCACTAAGTGACTTTATGATGCTACATATTTCTAAAAATTTTATACAAGGAGCAAAAACTGGCATGAAAAAGGGTATATTATCTTCACAGACATATCTTTACTTTTTTCTCCCAAACATTGATTTAAAATTGGTAAATATCATGTTTTTATTGCTTCTCTTGAAAAAACACATAATCCTCTGAATAATGAAATATTAAAGAAGACACTGGACTTCTGGAAGTAATGTAACATTAGACTGTCGATGAAAAGAGACAAATGCTAAAAAATATGTAAAGAGAGACCAGGCGCAGGGGCTCATGCCTGTAATCCCAGCACTTTGGGAGGTGGAGGTTGCAGTGAGCTGAGATTGCACCACTGCACTCCAGCCTGGGTAACAGAGTGACACACCATCTCAAAAAAAAAAAAAACAAACAAAAAAAACATTTTAAGAGGTCTAATCTGAGGCAAATATAAGTGGCCAAGGCCCATCATGCAGCTCCTGGAGGTCCTGATGACATATTCCCAAGATAGTTGGGTTACAACTTGATTTCACACAATTTAAGGGGACAGAAGTTATAGGTAGACATCAATCAATACACATAAGGTGTACATTGGTTTGATATGGGAGGGTGGGACGACTTGAAGCTGGAGGCTTCTAGGTCACAGGTGGATTCAAAGGTTTTGTGACTGGCAATTGGTTGAAAGAGTTATTGTCTAAAGACCCAGAATCATGACAAAGGAATATCTGGGTTAAGATAAGGGTTTGTGGAGATCAAAATTCTTATTATGCAAAAGAAGCCTCCAGGTAGCCGACTTCAAAGAGAACACATGGTAAAGGGGCCGAACTCATAGTTGAATCTCTCCTGGATCAGGAAAAGACCTGGAAAGGTGTTAAAAGAGAAAATTTCAGATGAATTAGATTTAAAAGAGTTTAACTTAGCAAAGAACAATTCATGAATCAAGCAGCCTTCTGAGCCAGAGTAGGCTGAGACTCCAGTGCAGCACAGTGGTGGAAGAAAATTTATGGACAGAGAAAGGAAAGTGACATAGGGAAAACGGAAGTGAGATACAGAAACAGCTGGATTGTTTATAGCTTGGCATTTGTCTTATTTGAACAGGGTTAGAACAGTTGGCCACATTTGGTTTGCCAAAACTCTTTTGATTTGCACAAGAGTAGGCTATGGTCTGTTTGAACCTCCACTTGTTATAGTTGACTACAGCGAAACCTTTAGGCTGAACTTAAACTATGTAAGGAGGGAGCTTTAAGCTAAACTTGATTTAGCAATTGGAAGGAGATTCTCTATGGAATGCAGATATTCCCCACAAGAGACAGCTTTTCAGGGACATTTCAAAATATGTCAAAGAAATATATTTTGTTGCAAAATACTTCAATTTCTTTCAGCGCCTGCTATCTGTTATGTGATGCTATGCTAGAGTCAGGCTGGAATCTGGTATCTTATTGCTACAAAGAGTCTGTTTTGTCAGTCTAAAGATCTCTGTTTTAATAATAATGTTGGTCAGTTGTGCCTGAATTTCAAAGGGAAGACGGTATAATGTGGCATGTTCAATTTCTACTTCTGGTCATGGCCTACATTAGTTTTTTCTGATTTGCTTTAGTCAAAAATCTGGTCCGTTCAGCCAGTCAGGGAGCTTAGAATTTTATTTTTGGTTTAGAAGACTTGTAACAGCAAAATGTAAAATCAGGACAGTATGTGATAAATGCTCTATTATCAAGTATTAATTATAATAATTATGATTACACTTTTAATTTAAACAAATATTTACATTTACTTATATAATAATGTTATAATACATAAATTTATTTTTAAAATATTTTTAATTGTTATTATTATTAAACCATGATATTCTCTCTTCCAATATACTTATATATATATATAAAATATATATATCACAGTGGTTTTTTTTTTTGAGATGGAGTCTGGCTCTGGAGTGCAGTGGTGCTATCTTGGCTAACTACAAACAAGCTCTACTTCTTGGTTTCAAGCAATTCTACTGCCTCAGCCTCCTAAGTAGCTGGGATTACAGATGCCCACCACCATGCCTGGCTAATTTTTGTATTTTTAGTGGAGACAGGGTTTCACCATATTGGTCAGGCTGGCCTCAAGCTCCTGACCTCAAGTGATCTGCCCACCTCAGCCCCAAAGTGCTGGGATCAGAGGGGTCAGTCACCCCACCTGACCATATTACACATTTTTGTTAAATTAATATTTATTATTTGAATCACTATGACAATTGTAACTACTATCTAAGTAGTGAATATATATTCCCATTTCATTTCTTGTGATTTTAAAAAAAACTCATTTCTTCTGGAATTAATCATGATTAGTCTATGATTTTGCCACTTTCTCCCTTCTTCCTGAAAATTCTTCTCAACTGTATTCCTAATGCTACTTATCCCTATGTAGTCAAATACATCCAATAATCTATTGTTATTCCTCCAAGAAATATTTCTTTCATGGAGGAACTGCTTCATTTTCTTGTTTCTTTTAAAAGTTGAATTGTAATGTACACGTTTCAAATTACATCTCTCATAGATACACAACAAAATGGTTATCACTAAGTAAACACACTCATTTTATATATGGATGGTAATTGCCATCAATATATAAATGACTATAATGTCATTTATAATGTCTTGATGGAATAAAAGTTTATTAGAATCTATTACACAACAAATTAAAATATGGTAATTACCATCCAAATAAATAAATAAAATCTGTTAGCAATCCTGAAGCTCCTAATCTAGCTCTATCCCCTAAAATAGCTAACATTCTGATTTCTATCACTATGTAATGAGTTTTACCTTTTTTGAAATTGGTCAATTTCAAGCAGGAAAACAGAAAGCTTGAATTGGAAAGCTTTCAGTGCACACAGGATTATCTACTTTATCTCTGGTGCATCATAGCATTGGGCTGTATGTATTATGTCAGCTAAGTGATATATAGGTAAAAATACCTAAAGCATTTTTTGAAATGCATAAAAACATAATTATACAGAGTTAGTTCTCTTGATTCTGGCTTCTTATACTCAACTACCTTTTGCGGGTTCATCCTCATTGTTCTTGGTAGTAACTCTTTAGGAATTTTTAGTTCTGTGTAGCTGTGAGGTCCAATAGAGTAGCAATTAGACATGTTTGGCTATTGAGTGGTATACTGCAAGTGATCCCAGTCCGGTCCAGCTTCCAGCCTGGTCTTCGAACTTACTTGGAGTGCTTTGTAGGAATCAATTCTGATAGGTCATGTCGGCTCTGGCCTCAGAGCCTATAAGGTACACTGTTAAATTCTATGATTAGTGCATTTCATTTGTGTTTATTTTCTTATGTATGCAAAGATTTCTAGTTTCACTTGGACTTTTTAATTCTTCCTTTTTATTACTGTAACATGTTCAAAGAATAAACTTATGTCCTATTGCCCTGAAATCACAAAATCTTTTCTATGAGACATACAATGAATGTAAAAAACACAAATCTAGTGAGGAAACTTACCAATAGGGCTTCATGTGCCCATAGCTCTTTATAAAGTGCATACATCTCTATAATTCTATTTTTCTGAAAAAGGACAAGATTGCATAGGATATATAAAATCATACAAATTGATAGTCAAAATACAAATTAAATAATAATACCCTAGGCAGAATGAAGTGTTGATAGTATAGAAAATATTAGGAAATTAAGCATTTATTATAAACTATGAGATATACAAAGTGCCTCACATGGACGACATAAAAATTTTTGATGCCAAAAGTATTGTAGCTATCTTTTAAAATGAAATAGCCTATTTTCCTCCCCTTTAGTTTAAGGATTCACAGAAGTTTTCTGAAGAAAATCTTGGGGTTAGCCAAGACAAACTTTTCAACCTTTTGTCTTGACAGAGGTGGCTTACTATTTACCTACACAGTTTCATGTTACTGGGGCTCTTTCTTCTTCTGGAAAGATATAATCTTAAATGGAGGATTGCAGGAGACATGATAATTCTACCAAACATTACATTTGAAAATTAAAGGTGAAGTTGGAGAATCCAGTCAGTTTTTCCTCCCCTATCGAAGTTTTTTGTTTGTTTGTTTGTTTGTTTGTTTGTTTTTGAGACGGAGTCTCGCTTGGTCGCCCAGGCTGGAGTGCAGTGGCGCAATCTCGGCTCACTGCAAGCTCCGCCTCCCGGGTTCATGCCATTCTCCCGCCTCAGCCTCCCGAGTAGCTGGGACTACAGGAGCCCGCCACCACGCCCAGCTAATTTTGTTTTTGTATTTTTAGTAGAGACAGGGTTTCACCGTGTTAGCCAAGATGGCTCTCCTGACCTCCTCTGATCTCCTCTGATCTCCTCCTGATCTCGATCTCCTGACCTCATGATCCTCCCGCCTCGGCCTCCCAAAGTGCTGGGATTATAGGCGTGAACCACCGCGCCCGGCCATCAGAAGATATTTTAGCTTGTTCTGTAATGGATTCCAATAAACTTTTATTCCATCAAGACATTATGAAATAATATGTATATATATAGTATATGTGTGTCTATATATATTACACATGTGCATACATATATATTTTCTTTATGTGCAAATATTTAGTATATATATATTGCAGTAGATTGTAAAATCTAGTTCGTAATCCTTTGTACATTTTTTATATACAACATATTTTGAACATATAAGAATTAAGTAAAGTTTATCTTAAAGTTATCACTCCTAGAATGGATTAAACTTAGATAGCTTATCAGTAGGATGAATTTTTAGCTACTGCTTAGTCTTAGAAGGGATTTCAGAGAAGGTAACTGATTAAGAGTATGTCTAGGTGTGAGCAGAGAGGTCAGAAAGACATGACTCTAAAGGAACACAAGGAAAATGAACGTAACTAGTTGAAATAGGGAGAAGCCATCAAAATCCAGCATTGCTTGCTGACAATTTTTTTCTTGAAATTAATAAATGCATTTATCCACAGAGTCTTTACTAAAAATTATTTCACCAGCTATATTTGGTAGGCTTGCCATATGCTGCCAACTGATGATCTAGACTCTGGGAAAATTTTTGTGTATATGACTGTTTTCAATGTTGGAAATGCTTTTTCACACATTTTCCATGAAGTGAAATTCATAATGTTCTAAATACCTTCTAGGCAATAATTCTGCATCTGTTATCATGTCCCAGTATGTCCTTTACTTATCATAAGTCTGTTAAACATTCTCAACAGAATGATTTGAAAATGAAAACAGTTATCATGTAAACACGCTTTGGCTTATAAACTATGAACTGTATGAAAAAGTAAATCAAATTATACTGTCATGAACTGATTACATAAAAGTACCAAGTTTGTGCCTGGTACATTATAGCTACTAATCAAAATATTATTTTTAGTCAGATATCATTATTACTAACATTAAAATGATTTATATAAGCATTCCCGATTACAGGACAAATTGACAAAAACAATTGATCAAATCTAAACTTCTTAACACAAGGTTTAAACAATGAAAGGAGTATTATAGTTTGAATTCAGATACATGTTTTTTTCACTCATATTCTTTCAATCAACAAATATTTATTAATTCTCTAATAAATATCTGGCAGTGTACAAGGCATTTTATGGGTGCAAAGTTGGGTAAGACACATTGAGTTTACCAATGGTGAATTCAGAATTGAATATGAGATATGTCCATAAAAAGCTATAGAAAGTGGCATATGGACTATCTACACTGCCCTGTATTCAATCATTGTTTTATCTACTTGCCAATCTATAATCTATGATACGGTTTGGCTGTGTCCCCAACCAAAGATCAACTCAAATAGTAAGAATCCCCACATGTCAAGGGTGGGGCCAGTTGGAGACAATTGAATCATGGGGGCAATTTTCCCCATACCGTTCTTGTGGTGGTGAATAAGGCTCATGAGATCTGATGGTTTTATAAATGGGAGTTCTTCTGCACAAGCCATCTCTTGCCTACTGACGTGTAAGACATGACTTTGCTCCTCATTCGCTTTCCACCATGATTGTAAGGCCTCCTCAGCCATGTGAAACTGTGAGTCCATTAAACCTCTTTTTCTTTATAAATTACCCAGTATTGGGTATGTCTTTATTAGTGGTGTGGGATCAGACAAATACAATCTATCTGACATCTCTTGGTAATAAGATTATTTCATCAATTGACTCTAGCATACTGAATTATATTTTCTTATGATAATAAAGTTCTTGATTTTTTCTGGACTTTTGAATTTATTTTGGGGACAACCATAAATTGACTATTGATCATATTGAACTTTAATTTTCAATACCATGGATACTATTGGTTCTGATTAACACTGTAAAATGCTCAATCCCAATGCACTATTTCCATAATATTTATGATTTTTATGCTTCAAAATGAGTACTAGAATTTTGGTGCCACAACCCTTTTCAATTCTTTTAATAAGATTATTTTTCCTGGTGTGAAATAATTAAATGTACATTATTTGCTCATTGTAACAAGATTGGAGCAAAGTTTTTGTTCTAGATCAACTTTCTGTACATTGCCAGTAATCACAATGTCTTATAAAAAGAAATCATTTTTATTTAATTTTTATTATTTAATAAATTTTTCTCATATTTTACTTTGACTTTTTAAAATAAAACACTAAATATTATATTAAATGTGATTTTAGAGACTAAAAGTGCCAGATATTATGGCATTATGAAGAATAAAAAGGGTCCTTTAAGGTTTCAATTATTAATATGTGTATATTACATGAGTTCAAATAGGCTCATTTAGGAAAGTATAATAAATTAAATCTTGTCCATATGTGAAACTCAATTATTCTAACTTTTAAAAATGGAAGGTTAAATATAAAGAGTTAGAAAATGCTTTATGGTATATTTCAATGAATGTGGTATACAACAGCCTGTATTTGTGAGCTTCCAGGGCTATAGTTTGTAATGGTTCATGGCACTCCCAATAATAAGTCTGTAGGAAGTTTTGTTATAAATGTCCCAATTCTTTCATTTGCCCTATCGCAGTGCATGCTGGGATGCCTAACTGTGTGAAATCAAGTCATGGATTATCCTTTTACTGCCACTTTATCCTAGGGGACATGAACTTGAAAACAAGCAGGCTGTGCTCTGGTAATAAATTCAGAGTCAAATTTGTTTGTATTCTAGTTATAAAAATGACAAGCCAAATTTATTTTAAATTTAAAAACTTCACTTTTTTCTAAAGCACTGTAACAGTGTTTTTGGCTTGAGTTTTGCAATATACTAAATATATATATATACGTGTATATATAGTATATTTTATAACAGAAAATTTGTATTTATTTGATACATTTATTAGAATTATCTATTGGTATTATTATTTGTATTATTTTTAGTGTATACTCATCTTTGTGAATGAGAAGGATCTTCTTGAAAATCTTTTATATTCAACAGTGATTCTGACATATAGTGAATTGATTCACTTATAAAAAAGCCTAAGTCCATGTGAACTTAACACAATAAGAAATATTGAGAAATCTTCTCCTTAGCAATTTTACAATCTAAAGTGCCAGTGCTTTGAGAGTTTAATGAGATGTTTATTTTGTTATGATGAATATTGTTACTATAGTTAGTATATGACTGGAGTGGACAATAACAATATGCAATTTTTTAATGACAATTAGTAAAATAAAATAATATCCAGAAAATATTAGTCAATTTAAGTATCATATTAAAATATTGTGTATGCTGTATTTTTTTCTAGTTTAGTAGTGTAGAGATTAATAGACTAAATTTGTCCAGAAAGAACAAATTGACAACAGTTTTCAGAGGTTTTGTGTGGAAATTATTTATAATGAATGCTGAATTTAATTTTTCTCATTAAAAAGAGGACCACATCATTCAACATTTTGAATTTCAGTTAACAGTTGATGGCTCAGCTCTCCAAATAAAGTATTCTACAAATGTTATTTGATTTATTTAGAAGCTGCCTTTAAAGCAACTTCCCAAGGCAGTTTCTTAGGAACATATATCTTAAAACTCTTGAATACAAATGAAATTTTCCGATGACAGGAAGCACAGTGTTTGGATTGCAGAGTAAACTGAGCAGCAAAAGTTCTGTGTTGATTCTTTTAAAAGTCTCATAGTTCCTCGGAGACTGTAAAAATACTTCTTGTCACAAAATCTTCAATTATTTAAAAAGTATACTAAGATGTTTACCTCATATAGAAAAATAACTATAGGAATGAGTGAGGGAATAAGGAGAGACTTGTTAAGTTTTGGAAATTTAATTGAAATTTAATGCTCTTTCTAATTTCCACTGAAATGTTAATGCACTGTGAGATGATAGCATGTATTTGTTTTATGTCAGGGAAATTATCAGTTAACGTTTTTTGCATGCAAGGCAGAGCAGTGCTGTTGCCTTGGAATGGAGACTAATACTCTAAAGCTGAAAACAAACAAACAAACAAAAAAACAAAAAAAACCACTTATTTTGTTCTTGCTACTCCCTGAAGGGAATTACTACAGGCCTTACAAGGAGAGTGCTGAACAGGTTTACCTTACGATTTTTTTCCTTACTGCCCTCTGGCTTACTCCAAGTCAATTTAAGAGAAGTAGAGAAATTCAAGGAAAAATGGCATGGAATACAGTCTTCAGACTAGAGGAAGAAAGCAATGTCTTTTTGATCCTCCCTACCCATGCTAAAGGACTGTTTACAAAAGTCACTTACTGAAAGTGGGCCATGCCTGTATGAATGACTATCGGTATAACACGACCTAGTGGGACATTTGCCTAAGCAGGACACTTGTTGATCTGCCTTCGAATTTTATTGAAAGAAAACTTGACTAAGTGGGCAGGCTGGAAAGAGAATGAAGAGATTAGTCTCCCAACAATCAACAAAATTTTATATTATATATTCTAATTATTAAGAAATTCAACTCATAATAAATACCCTCGTGTTTTATTTTGCCTTAACCACCATCTTTTTTTTTTTTTTTTTTTTTTTTTGAGGCGGAATCTTGCTCTGTCGCCAAGGCTGGAGTGCAGTGGCTCAATCTCGGCTCACTGCAAGCTCCGCCTCCTGGGTTAACGCCATTCTCCTGCCTCAGCTTCCTAGCTGATTACAGGCGCCCGCCACCAAGCCCGGCTATTTTTGTTTTTTTTGTATTTTTTAGTAGAGACGGGGTTTCATCGTGTTAGCCAGGATGGTCTCGATCTCCTGACCTCGTGATCCGCCCGCCTCGGCCTCCCAAAGTGCTGGGATTACAGGAGTGAGCCACCGCGCCCGGCCGCCTTAACCACCTTCTTGACACTTCTCAGATCCTCTGTTATTTTCTCCTCTCATTACTCTGAGCAACAACTTTCTTTTCCAGATATTTTTAATTGGTTTGATTTTTGGGTTTTTCATTTTTTCTTACTTGAAAACACAGTCCTCTCTGTCATATGGATACCAAAACAATTGTATTAAAAAAGATAAATGAAGTTAGGTCTCGGGTGACATGCATGTTTAAAAGTGAGTCTGCAAAATCAGTGTGTGAAAAACTTACCTGTGGTAGAATCTGGCTTCTGTATAGTGATCAATATCCTCACTTCTTGCTGCATGAAGATCTTTATTAAAAGACAATAGCCTTTTTCTAAATGTTGAAACTATGTTAATGTGTAGAGCTAAATGTTAGTTGTCAGTAATGAGAGTCTACAGCTTAATTTCTAGGTTAGTATTACAGACACCTGGATACTGTACCTCCAAACCAAACCATTCTATAGATTTCAACCTGATCTAAGATCAAATAAGAGAATCTAGTAATATATTTAGTATATGTAAGATAAATGTTTAATAGTTGACCACTAACTCAGGAATCTCACCCCAATAAAATTTAAAATAACAATAGCAAAGAAGGCTCTTACATGTAATTTTTCTCCAAATAAAATTAAAAATAGTATTACCAATGAATATTCTTACATATATAGTAGTAAACTAATTCTGACATTTTTCTATAATGTATACAAGTATAAATATCTGAAAAATAGTTAACTCAAAAGCAATAACCTATATTCACATTTTTCTATTTTAATAAAAGAAATAAAAATTTTATGAAAGAAATTACAACAGAAACTTTTCTAAAAACACTTTTTTGTGTGTGAATAAACACTTCCTAACTTCCTCAGATATTTAATTTGAATATTCCACAAAAAGAATCCAAAATAAAACACTTGTCTGGGGTCACTTGAAAAATTCTCATATTCTTATGAAAAATTTTTCCGGGGTGTATTCAGCAGTCCAAGTACCAGAGAACAGACACACACACGCACTCTCACACACACACTCACACTCTCACACACACACACTCTCACACACACACTGTCACACACACACACACTCACACACACACCCGTGTTTCCGTGTGTAAATAAATGAGTGGTAAGATAAATATACTATTTCTGTCTTGGAGCTTTATAATCAGCTTTATTACCATACTAAGAGTCAAAAAAATTCTTCACTAAGTAGTTTTTGAGATGGTGTCTCGCTCTGTCGCCCAGGCTGGAGTGCAGTGGTATGATCTCGGCTCACTGCAACTTCCACCTCCAAGGTTCAAGCGATACTCCCGCCTCAGTCTCCCGAGTAGCTGGGATTATAGGCACCCACCACCATGCCCAGCTAATTTTTTTTTGTTTGTATTTTTACTGCAGTCGGGGTTTCACCATGTTGGCCAGGCTGTTCTCAAACTCATGACCTCAAGTGGTCCACCCACCTCAGGCTCGCAAAATGCTGGGATTATAGGCGTGAGCTATGGTGACTGACCCAGAAATAAGTTTTAAGTTGAAATAAAAATATATATATATAAAATATATATATATATATATATATATGTAGGACTGTTTTACATTATACTTACTAAAATGCGTGGAGTTTTGAAACATACTTGACTTCAGATTTAGGGTATTACGACAGTCTATAATAGATTTGTTCATAGATATTACTTCTGTAAATATGAATTCTTGCAAGATTTTGTGAGAGTGACAAAATTCAGCTATATGTCTTTTACTTAAATTATTTGGAAATATTATGTTGAATATGGTTTCTGCTAAAATTTTATTTACTGAAAATAACATACATTTGTAAGTTAATTTATGATATCTTCTAAAAAGGCTGCTGTGGTAGACCACCACCACCTGTGATTCACTTATGAAGTCTGTCATATTCTAGAATTTATAAGTTTTGTATAGGTTTGTAGCTCAAAAGTAAAATTTTTATAATGGATAAATCTTGACTTATTATTCCCCTGCCTGAAGGCAAATCATTTTTATACATTTTTGTGAAAAGAACTTTATACTTTGAAATTTAAAAAGGCGTCACTCTTTTAAAGCAAATAAGTTATTCTTTCCTCTATTCATCTCTACAAGATGTCATGCAAGAAACAGAACCCAAAGAAATATGTTGAAGAACATATTAAGTATGAGTTAGAGTAGAAAAATGCACTATATTCCCTAAAATAATATTTTGACAATATTTTCCAATTGCTTGTTAATGTTTTTAGTCTAGATTTTTGTGCTTTCTTAGAAATAGTTATAAATAAATTGACATTCTTCGTATAAATGAGCATTCAATACCCCTGAAAATAATGTAAATATTTTCCACTTATTTTAAAAGTGTATCAGGGAAAAGGAAGCCTAGCATGACTAACTTCATTTTGCTCCTAATCTCCCCACCCCTGCAATGATCTCTTATAGGTTACTGCATTTGCTTATCTCTGCAGGTAGGCCAAGCTAACTATGGGAGGAATTTGGTTTATAGTTTAACTTTATTTATTTTCTTTTTAAATTTTACTCTAAGTCCTGGGATACATGTGCAGAATGTGCAGATTTGTTACATAGGTATACATGTACCATGGTGGTTTGCTGCACCCATCAACCTGTTGTCCAGGTTTAAAGCCCCACAAGCATTAGGTATTTGTCCTAATGCTCTCCCTCCCCTTACCCCTAACCCCCCCACAGGCCCCGGTGTGTGATGTTCCCTTCACTGTGTCCATGTGTTCTCATTGTTCAACTCCCACTTATGAGTGAGAACATGCGGTGTTTGGTTTTCTGTTCCTGTGTTAGTTTGCTGAGAATTATGGTTTCCAGCTACAACCATGTTCCTGGAAAGGATATAAACTCATTTTTTATGGCTGCATAATATTCCTTGGTGTATTTGTGCCACATTTTCTTTATCCAGTCTATCATTGATGGGCATTTGGGTTGGTTTCAAATATTTGCTATTGTAAATAGTGCTGCAATAAACATACGTGTGCATGTGTCTTTATAGTAGAATGATTTATAATGTTTTGGTATATACCCAGTAATGGGATTGCTAGGTCAAATGGTATGTCTGGTTCTAGATCCTTGAGGAATCATCACACTGTCTTCCGCAATGGATGAACTAATTTACACTCCCACCAACAGTGTAAAAGCATTCCTAATTCTCCACATTCCTCTCCAGCATCTGCTGTTTCCAGACTTTTTAATGATCACCATTCTAACTGGCATGAGATGGTATCTCACTGTGGCTTTGATTTGCATTTCTCTAATGACCAGTGATGATTAACTTTATAGCAAGGATGTTAATAATCCTTTCCCAAAACTAACCCCCAGGAGATAAGGAGGGTATACACAAGTAACAATGTTAGGTTAAAAATTTATAAGAGCATTGTGACCTGATCAAGGACAAAGAAGTTTACCCTTACTGCTCTCTAGATGTCTGCGGCCATCTGTCACTATTGGCCTCAACCCCCTTGTTCTCTCCCCTTCCCCTAACATCAAAGGAGCTCAAAATTTCTAGTAGTTTAAGATGAGTCTTTGGGACACCAGTCCTCCATCTTCATTGTTTTCTGGCTCTCCAAAAAAAGTCACCTTCCTTGCCCCAACATCACGTCTCTCAACCTCTTGGCTATCATACAGTGAGAAGTATGAGCTTTGGTATTGGTTACAAAAGCCTTTAGTTGAATTCAAAGAACAAATTTTGAAAAAAAATTGGTAAAAATTAGTCAGATGGAAAAGATGTGGCTACCTTCAAATGTGTAATTATTGAATGCACATTTATTTTGTTTTCTGAATGCAACGTAGCATTGAAATATAAGCCATTAAAAAGTACAACATGCACGTTATCAGAGAGGTTAATATTTTTGCTTTCATGCATTGAAACAAATGTATGTTGTCTACCTAAAGGAAACATGGTGGCAAAATTAATAGATGTAGAGGGCTTATTTGGGCCAAGTTTGAAGACTGCAGCCAGGAGGATAGATTCAAGTTGCCTTGCATCTCTGCTCTGATTAGCAGAGTGAGTTTTTAAAAGGAAAAATAGGAGATAGTTCCTAAGTTGTTTACCAGAATTTACATTAAAATAATATAAAGCTATATTGATTGGCTACACATTGTTCTTTTATCACAAATTCTAGGAACATGAAGAAAATGGGTGAGTCACCTAGTCAGGAAACTACAAAGAAGTTAAGAAAGAATAAAGTGCCTTGAAACAATGTCTCCAAAGCATGGTGGCCAGGGGCACCACTGAGGTCCCATATTCATGTCTTTCTGGGCCTGATAAATTTTGCTTACTTCACATAACTCACACTGCTCTGAGCTATTTTTCTTTTCTCAACATTTTAATCTAAATTAGATATTTCAAAGTAATGGTTTGTTATTTTAGGGTATATTCCTTTATATCCCTCTTTGATATTGTGAAATATACATGTGGTCTTCCTCATTATTTTCTGACATATAGCTCGTAAACTCCTTGAGATTTCTGGAATGATAAGAATGTCTTTTTTTAATGCTAAGAATGTCTTTTTTATGCTAATAAAATGACTTGTGGCTGGGGTTCCTCTATAACCTCAAAAGAGGAGCTGGTTGTCAGGAAAACCAACTATGTGATTAGAGGTTTTGGACTTTTGGTCCCACCTCCTAGGAGAAGACAGAAGATAAAAGTTGAATTATTAAGCCAATGGCCAATAATTTAACCAATCATGCTTAGGTAATGATGCTTCCATAGAACCCAAAAGGATTAAGTTCTGAGGGATTATGGCTAGCTGAACACACAAAGCTTCCTAGAGGGTGGCATACCCATAGACAGCATGGAAGCTCTTTCTCCCATATCTCACACTAGGCATCTCTCCTATCTGGCTGTTCATCTGTATCCTTTGTAATATCACTTATAATAAACTGGCAAACATAAGTGATTTCCTGAGTTCCATGAGCTATTCTAGCAAATTAATCAAACCCAAGGAAGGGGTAGTGGTAACCCCCATTTATAGCAAATAGGTCAGAAATATAGATGACAACCTGCTGCTTGTGATATGTACCCAAAGTGGGGGTAGTTTTGTGGGTCTGAGCCCTCAACCTGTGGATCTGATGCTATCTTCAGGTAGCTAGCGTAGGAATTGAATTTAATTAGAGGACACAGAGCTGGTATTTGCTGAAGAACTGATTGATTGCTTGGTGTTTGGGGAAATAGCCCTACACATCTGAGGTCATAGAGGTATTCTGTGTTGTGCAAATGTGGTAGGAAAGACAGGTATTTTTTCCTCTCCCTTTCCTCTCCTCTCCTCTCTTCTCCTCTCCTCCCCTCTCCTCTCCTCTCCTCTCCTCCCCTCCCTTCCCCTACTCTCCCCCCTCCCCTCCCCCTCCCCCTCCTCTCCTTTCTCTCTCTTTTCTTTCTTTTCTTTTCTTTTCCTTTCTTTTCCTTTCGTCTCTTTTCTTTTCTTTTCTTTTCTTTTCTTTCTCATCGTCTCGCTCTTGTCACCCAGGCTGGAGTGCAATGGTGTGATCCTGGCTCACTGCAAACTCCACCTCCTGGCTTTGAGTGATTCTCCTGCCTCAGCCTTCCAAGTAGCTGGGATTATTGGTGAATGCCACCACATCCAGCTAATTTTTGTATTTTTAGTAGAGACAGTGTTTCACCATGTTGGCCAGGCTGATCTCGAACTCCTGACCTCAGATGATCCTCCAGCCTCAGCCTCCTAAATACTCACCCTTTCTATTAGTTTTATGTTTATATAGTTAATTTTGTCATTTTTATGCTATATTCCTCTTTCAATTTTCTAATTGAGTTAGGAAATTATCTATTAAATCAGATAAATCTTCTCATCTACCAACTATGGATACCATTACAGATAAATACATTTTGCAAAGTATATTTTCTCTAAATAAAAAGTAGCATTTTCTACAATAAAATTTACTTTTACAAGTATTGATTCATGAAAATATTGTGATGAGAGCATCATGGCAACCTCACCCTATATTTCTCTTAGGAGAAATGGCTCAGTATTTGGCAAATTACTATCCAAAGCAACTTTTTGGAATATAACTACTGTAAAAAAAGATAGTCCACTGTATATCATCATTAAACTCTTTTTATGGATGGAACATTGTAGGTCTCAATAAAACTTTGATGTCATATCAGGCATTTTTCTATTACATGACTTCTGATTCTTTCATATTTGATTATTGATTATTGAGAGGAGAGTTAGCAAAGAAACTAGAGTGCTCTATCCATACAAAAGAGTTTAACTACATTTTATATATAGTAGATTATCTTTTTTTACTGTAGTTATATTCTATAAAGTTGCTTTAGATACTTGTTTAGCAAATACTGAGTCACCAATCCTAAGGGAAATATACGGTGAGGTTGCTGTGAAGCTCTCATCATGTTTTCATGAACCAATCCAACATAATTTTGTTTTAAATCAGCTTCTGTTAAAGACACCTCATTATATATATGGATTTGTTAATGTAATATATATATAATGACATGTTTTATGTATAAATATACATATATATTACAAATAACTCATTATGTGCAATATTTATAAGGAAACATTAGTCAAACAGGGTCTCACATTTTACTGACCCTGGGTAACAGGACCAAGACATTCTTTGGCTTTTGGCCTAAAAACAGTGCTATCCACTATGTTGATTTCATCAATCATCAGCTCATGAATCCTATAAATATAGTGAAGTTTCCATCTTTTTCATAGTTTCATCATGCGCTGTAGCTATTTTAGCACTTTTCAGAGCATTCTCAGGTAAAGATCAGTGACTTTCCCCTTCTTATCTCTGGGTGTGTGCTATTGTTGATTTATTGACATTGAACTCACGTCAACAACGTTGCACTTCATGTCTGAACAAAGTCTATCTAATGCTCATATTTTCTCCATAAGGCACATCATAGTCTTCTTGCACTTTGGAACACTAGACGGCACTTCAGCCCTACTCTTTAGGGCCATTTTAAACAGAAAATTCACTGACAAAAGACACAAAAATTTCAAGAATATTTCTAAATAGATGGCAAAATGACACTCATTTAGCATATGAAGGCTGAAATCAGAAGGTTAGGCTGGGCGTGGTGACTCACACCTGTAATCCCAACACTTTGGGAGGCCAAGGCTGGTGGAACATCTGAGGTCAGGAGTTCGAGACCAGCCTGGCCAACGTGGTGGAACTCTGTCTCTACTAAAAATACAAAAATTATCTGGGTGTGATGTCAGGTGCCTTTATTCCAAGCTACTTGGGAGGCTGAGGCAGGAGAATCACTTGAACCCAGGAGGTGGAGGCTGCAGTGAGCCTAGACCACACTTTTGCACTTTAGCCTGGGTGACAAGAGCAAGACTCTGGCTCAAAATAAATAAATAAATAAATAAATAAAATAAAAGGTGAGCACTGACTGTTCCACCTTATCTATGAACATACATACCTATTACTTAAAATGTTTGCTACCCTTAAATGTTCAATAGTAGTGATTTTGGGGTTACACATTGTATTAATCAGGGTTCTCTAGAGGGATAAAATAGGAGATATATAATCCTATTATTTTAGTATTTATTTTATTTTATTTATTTCTGTATATTTTAAGTGAGTATATATATACACATACATACATATATACACATACATATATATATACACACACACATATGTATATATATATACACACACACACACACATATATATGGGAGTTTATTAAGTATTATCTTACACAATCACGAGGTCCCACAATAAGGTGTCTGCAGACTTGAGGAGCAAGGACAGCCAGTCCAAAACTGAAGAACTTGGAGTCCAGTGTTCAAGGGCAGGAAGCATCCAGCATGGGAGAAAGATGCAGGATGGGAAGCTAGGCCAGTCTCTCTTTTTTCACATTTTTCTGCCTGCTTTATATTTTTCTGCTGATTAGATGGTGCCCACCTAATTAAGGGTGGGTCTGCCTTTCCCAGCCCACTGACTCAAATGTTAATCTCCTTTGGCAACACAATACTTTGCATACTTCAGTCCACATTTGTTGAGACTCACTACCATCACACACATGTAGGCCCATCCACAAATATGGATTCTGTTAATAATGAGGACCAACTATTTTAAGATCTTTTTAAAAATAGATACAAATAACATAAATCAGATACTAACACTGCCTCTTAGAAGGAGAATCCAGTTACTAGTTTCTGTGACTCAGGTTTCCTTAGAATGGCCTTGAGTTCTGCTTACATGGTAGAGGGAGGAGAAGTGGACAAGGACAGAAACACACAGGAATCACATGAAATACCAGTTATTTCTGGCTTGTGTAAAGACAGTAGTAAATCAAAGCACATATACAAAAACGGCAAGAAAGCTGCATGTTTAAGTCTAGATGTCCTTAGCAGAGATGAACGTATATGGAAATTAGAACAAAAGATAATTTTTAATCACGTATTAAATAGTAAAAAAAGAATATGTGGTTAAAGACTTATTGTCCATTATGGGTATCACAGACTATAATTCTTATTTTATTATGCATATATATAAATCTAAAGTCTTCAGGTTTTAAGAACAACAAAAATAGCTGTGAATTAAGTTTGGGGCAAGCTAGACATCAAAGTCCAACCTCTAAAAAGCCTATTGTTTGTAATGCAAATATGAAAATAGAGCATTCCACTGCTTAAATAAGATGAATAATTGTCACAAAATGTTTTTATTTATCTATAAAGCTAAAAAGTCATTGAATATAAATGTTTTTTATTCTAATTTCCTGTTTTATTGTTAATTTGTTAGTTATAACCAGAAGAACATTAATCACTTAACATATAGTGATGTAAAAATCATAAAAAAAGAATTTTTAAGAATAAAACTGTAAGACAATTTTAAAAACCACAAAAGAGGTCTTATAAGAGGAATCTACTTTACAGAAAATGGATTAACTTCACATTTTTCACAAAGGTAAAGCAATTTAATATTAAGAAAAAGTATTACAAATTTTACATCACAAATAAACCAAGAGGAAATTATTTCTATAAATATTGAAGAAGAATCTGTTAGTGTACCCATGAAGGATTCTGATAGAGGCAAGAGGCAGATAAATTCCTAGGCACACAGGAGAGGGTCCTCAGTGAAACTCAGCCCTCAAACCAAAGACAAATTAAAGCCTTAAAACCAAGCTGTAGGTTCCAGGTAAAGTCCCCTAATAGAATGTGAACTTCCTCGATACCTTTTAACCAATCAAGTGATGCTTTTTCCAGGCTGTCCATGGAGCATTCAGCATGCACATCCCCATTCTGAGCACATAAATTCCTCAGACTCAGCCACACCTTGGGACTACCCTCTTTCAGGTAGGGGCTACACACTTCAGGTCCCTTCTTTCCTGAGAGCTGCTCTGTCACTCAATAAAACTCTTCTCTGCCTTGCTCACTATTCAGTTGTCCATGTAATCTCATTCTTCTTGGACATGGGACAAGAACCTGTGACCTGCAGAATGGCCTGTGCAAAAGGAGCTGTAATGCTTGTAGCCCTCCCACCCTTGCTGGAGCCGGATGGCTGCCCCACATGATGGAAGCAGCATCAGGGCTGGGCCAGCCTAGTAGCCATGGGCTGGGGCAGGGTGGTGGGACTGAATGAACTGGTACACCCCCATTCACTGAAGCATGTGGACAATGGGAATGAATGAACTGTAACACCAACAAGCTGTGACCCTTCTGGGGCCAAGTCCTTGGCACCCTGAGGCAGAGCTGTATCACTTCCTTAGGAGCTCCATGGTTGCTGGCATCTCCAAGTTTTTTGAGCACCATTGCATTCCCTTGTCCAGTCGCCGTTGCCCAAGGCAGAAGCCACTTGCAGTATTCCTGGTCCAACTGCAGACTCACATGGAGCTGACGCCTGGAGCTGTCTGCTGTGCTGCAGCAGCAGGCATACCTGGCTATGTGCCATGGCTGGATCCCATGCTCACACACTCTCATTGCTCCATGTCTGGCTCACCTGCAGCAGATGTGAAATCCAGGCTGGTAGCGTGAGCTGAGCACAGCCTGCTTGGCCAAGTGGGTGGAGCCAGCCTAGTGGTCACTAGAAAAAGTCCAGCAGAGAACCTACTGACCACAGAAGTCTACAGCTGACGAAGCAGTACCAAAAGGATCCTCTGTCATTTCTAAGTATGAAGTCGGTACTCTAATCATTGTTGGCCATCTCTGCTCTTTCTCTGCTCAGGATGCTGTTACTCTCACCCATACATAAATAAATATTTCTGTATATTTTAAGTGATATCCCTTAGAGATATCATTCCCAGTATTCTAATCTAAAACAAAAAATAAATAAATAAAACCTTTGTTACCATCTATAGTTTTCCTATGAAATAATCAGTTGTTCTTCTGGTTGCTAATCTCTAAAGATTTATAGGCTGTTCATTCTACCTCTCTCCTTCCACAAACAATTGAACACATTTTATTCATTTAAATTTTCATTTCACTTTGTTAAAGCTTAGCTTACCTTCATAGTTATAATTTTTTTACCTCTACTGTATTTATAGGTGCCAGATTTGACCTTCTTATTCTAGAGCATGCCATTCTGTTCTGCGCTTACTTGATTACAAGTTTCCTTCTCTAAAATATGTATCATGGGGCATGAATTATGTCTCATTTCTTTTTTCTTCTATTTGAAATGTCTAGAGTGACAATACATAGTATTAAATTATGAAGACAAGCCATCCATATAAATTAATAACTTGTCTCAAATTTTTAATAATATCTAAATTAAAGTCTAGGGAAAAATGCAATGGTTTCTAAACATAGTATTCTATTATTTCTGATTTTTTTCTAGCATTCTCCTGATAACGATATTTATTTTGTCCATTGCTTCACAGGCACCTCTACCCCAAAAAGCAGGCCATAATGAAAATAGCTAGGTTTTTTATTGTTGATTGTTTAGTGACTATAAGGACACAATCAAGTGGAGGATAAGATAATTATGCAATCAATCTGGGTAGGAAAATAGCAAGCACACAATGACTTTCTTTAAGTCATGCAAAATAGCTTTGAAACAAATCTAGAATTTGCTAATTATGGTTAAACTTTTTTCTTAATTTAAGTTGTATGACTTAACAGCCAGAGTTCATTTTCAACCCTAGAGCTAAAAATTCTCATTGTTATGTATTTTAAATGGAACTTCACAGGCTTAAAGTTAAAATCATGACTGATGGAGTGTTGGCAAGATTTCACTTCTAATTCTTCCAGGACTTAAATCCATTATAATAATTCTAATTAGAATAGTTATGAAAATTGAAGTACATTCTTTGCGGTTCAGAAGGTGGTGCATTTGCAATCCCTGTCAAAATATTATTTTTAAATATTGTTGTGAATAATAATTTTAAATTTAACAAGTACCACTCATAAAATACACATTTATAAATAGCAGGCCTGTTTCTATTACTTCCAACACAGCAATTCATAATGTAATGGAGTGAACGTAAAATGATATCTAATCTCATTTTCTTTCCAAATTCCAAAATCCTTTGTCTATTCAATTCCATATTCAGAACATGAAGTAAAATAAGAAGAAAAGTTTCTTCTTGCCACTAACTAGAAAAATTGATGAAAGAAGAGAAGAAACAATTTTAAAGAGTTATATTTACAAAAACGAAAGTTTTTACAGAATAAGGAGAATTTTAGTATTGCAGTTCACCTAGCCCTTCATGTCTGTAACATTAGATATAAAGGAAGGTGATGATATCTAGATGTTTAAATCCTAACTCATCCTCCATAGCACCTCACTGTAGTTTGTGTCTCAGTTCAGTTTCTTGATAGACTTCTCATGCACGTATTATTATTCTCACATACTTATCATGATTGACATGCATAGTTCCAGAACCCACTGTCACTACCAAAACCTATATTAGTGAGCTGCTGCTTAAGTCATGAACTCTGGTTGTTTCTGGGCCTTGCCAATTGAACTTGATTGGGCTTGTTTTTCAAAGTGTTGAGAGTCTGTCTAGGAACTCACAGAAAAATAGATTACTTATTTTAAAAACTGGGAAGTTGTATAAAAAATACAAAAGAACCATGGAGGAACATATTGTACCTGAGTCCTCAAGGGACTGAATTATGTAAGAGGAGATATTTGAATAATGAGTATAAACTTGCCAAAGAATGAAGGTGGAAAAATTATCATCACTTTTGAAAGAAAGAAAGAAAAAGGGTATGAACACTACCAAGAGAATATGAGACCAGTAATTGGTTTGGGGCCTGAACATTTAAAAAGCATTTGACTAACATCAAGCACAGAAGTAAAGGTAACCCTCATACAGTCTGCTGCAATGAATGGGTCAGAATAGGTATCTTTGTACTCAAATATGCATTAATACAGTGGAGCTGACATGAGGCATATTTTAACAAAATATTCTGTAGAACAAAGAAAAAAGCAACGCAATTCTAAGCATCAAAAATGTCTACAAAAGAAAATTATTTATAAATAATTATACTGTTTGGTGCCTTAAAAAGTTGTAGCTTGTTCGTCTGACAGAGCTTCCAGGGGTAATAGGCATGCCTACCATTTTTAAGCTCTGCAATCCCTGCCCCTGCTGCCCTGAAGCTCAGGAGGGAGCAAAGCACTTAAGGCCTATCATTAACCTCCAGCGTCATGCAACTGCCTTATGGAAAAGCTGAGACAGTTTTCCATAGCTATCCCTGCTCCAGCTATGCCTCATTGAGTGGGACCTCTTCATCTCAGACCCCAGCGACCCCACACCTGCCTGGGCTCTTGGGCCAGTAGCAGCTCTGCACTTTCTTGGGGCAGAGTTCCCAGAGGTAACAGGTAGGAGTGCCATTTTGCCACGCCACAGCCCCTGCCTCTGCTGCTGTAAGGCTTAGGAGGGAGTGAAGAGCTTAAGGACTATTGTGGATTTCCAAAACAGTGCAGCTGCTTTATGAAAAAGCAGCCAGACTGTTTTCCACCTGTGTCCTTGCCTCTGTTACCCCTCACTGTACAGGGCCTCTCAACCTGGGCCCCCAGCACAACCATCCTGCCTATATCTGAACACTTCAGTCAGTGGTGGCTCCCAGAGACAACACACAATCACTCTGTCATTGCAGCTGCAATAGAACTGCCCTTGCTGCCCTCAGACTGGGGAAGGAACAAAGAGTGTGATTGCTTTACTTGCTCCTCCAGCATGCCAGAGTGACTGTATGAAGTGGAGCCCAGCCTCTCTTTCCTGGGAGACCACGACCCACTGCTCTTTGCTGGGCAGGGCTCCAGCTTGACCCTGCAGCGTAGCCACCTCATCCCTGCCTGAACATTTCTACTGGCAGTGGTTCTGTGCTTCTCTGGGGTGGAGCTCCCAGAGGCAATTGAAATTCCATCTGCCACTGCCACTGCAATAGTACTACCCTTGCTGCCCTTAGACTGGGGAAGAACAAAGATTATGACGGCTTTACATGCATCTCCAGCATGCTGCAGCTGCCCTACAGAGAAGAGCCAGTCTGTCTTCCCTATGATCTCCCCCCATCTGTTCATCACAATGTAGGGTTCCCTGGATTGGGCCTGCAACACAGCTGCCCCAACTCAGGCTGATCATTCCAACTGTGTTTCTTTGGGGTGGAGCACCAAAAGACAAGTGAAAGGTCCTCTGCCATGGCCACTTCCAAGATCCCCACCCTTGCTGCCTGTGAGTTAAGGAAGAAACATAAAACCTGAGCTTGTTCCAGGGCTATGGTATGCAGCCCATGATTTGAGTGGAAGAGGAGCTCATGCTCTCAGAGTACTGAGAGGGAGCACAGCTGCAAATGCAAGAAAATACAGAGGAAACAAGTGGCTGAGCAAGAGCCTACCTATCAGCCATTAAGTTTAAGCACCATCTATGGGATCACAGCCCAAATATTAAGCCAAAAATATTTTGCTAATGTACTCCCCCACCATCAAACCAAGGACAAAAATTCAGTGACAAATACAGATCCTGTACAAAGTTTCAGCCCTCTGAAAACATCCAGAAATGAAGACAACTGACTATCCTCAAATTATACCATAGTTAAAGGAACATCAGCCCACATGAATGAGAAAGAACTGGTAAAAAGTCTGGCAACTCAAAAAGCCAGAGTTTCTCCTTTCCTCCAAACTGCACTGGCTCCCAGCACACAGTTCTTAACCTGAAGGAAATGGCTGAAATAACAGACATAGAATTCAGGATCTGGATGGTAACAAAGATCATCGAGACTCAGGGGAATGTTGAAACACATTCGAAGGAATCTAAGTTATCCAGGAAAATGAGTCAAGAGATAAAAGTTGAATTATCCATTTTAAGAACAAACCAAACCAAGAGATAAAACTGAAAAACTCACTACAAGAATTCTTAACACAATTGGAGGTATTAACAGCAATATAGACCACGCTAAGGAAAAAGATCTCATAGCTTGAAGGCAGATTCTTCTAACTAACTCAGTCAGCCAGAAATAAAGAAAAAAAAGAATTTAAAAAAAAATATGGGAATATGTAGAGACAAAATCTTCTACTCATTGGTGACCCAGAAAGAGAGGGATAGAGAGTGAGCAACTTAGAAAACATATTTAATAATATTGTGGCTGAAAATTTCCCCAATGTTGCTAGAGAGGTAGGCATATAAATTCAGAAAATTCAGAGAACGCCTTTGAGACATTATATAAGACAACCGTCACCAAGACACATAGTCATCAGATTACCCAAGAACAACATGAAAGAAAAAATATTAAAGGCAGCTAAAGAGAAGGGGCAGGTCACCTAAAAGGGAGCCCCATTGGGCTAACAGCAGACATTTCAGCAGAAACTACAAAGCTGAAGAGATTGAGGGCCTATGTTCAGCATCCTTAGGTACAGAAAAATTCCAACAAAGAATTTCATATTCATCCAAATTAAGCTTCACAGATGAAGGAAAAATAAAATCCTTTTCAGACAAGAAAATCTAAGGGAATTCATTCTTACCAGGCCTACCTTACAGAAGGTCCTTAAGGGAGTGCTAAACATGGGAATTAAAGACTATTACCAACCACCACAAAAATACACTCAAGTGCATATACCATCTATGCCATAAGGCAAATACAAAATTAAGTCTAAATAGCAAACAGCTAACAATATGATGTCAGAATCAGATCAACACATATCAGTATTAACCTTGAAAGTAAATAGATTAAAACTACCAACTTAAAAGGCATGGAGTGGCAGGTTGGATAAAGAAGCAAGAGTAATTTTTATGCTGTCTTCAAGAGACCCATCTCACATGCAAGGACACCCATGGGCTCAAAGTAAAGGGATGGAAAAAGATCAATCAAACAAATGGAAAATAAAAAGAGCAGAGGTAGATATTCTTATTTTAGACAAAACCAACTTTAAACAAAAAATCATTGAAAAAGACAAAGAATGGCATTACATAAAGGTAAAGTCAACAGGAAGACTTAACTGTCTTCAATGTATATGCATCTAACACTGGAACACCAGATAATAAAACAAGTTCTTAGAGACTTATGAAAACTTAAATAACCACACAATAATCCTAGGGGATGTCAACCCCCACTGACAGTATTGAACAGATGATCAAGGCATAATGCTAAAAAAGATATTCAGGATCTAAACTTGACTCTTGACCAAATGAACCTAACAGACATTTACAGAACAGTCCTCCCAACAAAAAGAGAATATACATTCTTATCTGCATATGGCACATACTCTAAAATTTGCCACACATTCAATCATAAAGCAATTCTCAGCAAATTAAACACACACACACACTCATAACTACAGTACAAAAAAAATCAATACCGAGATGATCTCTCAAAACCATACAATTAAATTGAAATTAAAGAACCTGTTCCTGAATGACTATTTGATAAATAACAAAATTAGGGCAGAAAGTAAGAAATTCTTTGAAACTAATGAAGATAAAGATGAAACTTACCAGAATTCCTGGGACACAGCTAACACAGTATTAAGAGGAAAGTCTGTAGCACTAAACACCCACATTAAAAAGTTAGAAAGATCTCAAATTAACATCCTAACATCACAGCTAGAGGAACCAGGAAAACAAGAGCAAAGCAACCCAAAAGCTAGCAGAAGACAAAACATGACCAGAATCACAGCTGAATTGAATGAAATTGAGATGTAAAAAGCCACACAAAAGATAAAGAAATTTAGACTTTTGTTTTTGAAAGGATAAATAAGATCAATAGATCCCTAGCTATACTAATAAAGAAAGAGAAGATACACATAAACACAGACAGAAATAACAAAGGAGACATTGCCACAGACCCCACAGAAATACAAAAAACCCTCAGAGGCCATTATGAACACTTCTATTCACACAGACAAGAAAGCCTAGTAGAAATGAATAAACTCCTGGAAACATACAACTGTCTCAGACTGAAACAGGAAGAAATGGAAACCCTGAACAGACCAATAATGAGTTACAGGATTGAGTTGGTAATAAAGAGCCTACCAACTAGAAGAAGCTCAGGATCCAACAGATTCATAGTCAAATTCTATTAGATATATGAAGAAGAGCTGGTACCACTCCTGTGGAAACTACTCCAAAAAATTAAGGAGGAGAGATTCCTCCCTAATTCTATGAGGTCAGAAGCCTTCTGATATTAAAACCTAGCAGAGACACAACAAAAAGGAAAACTTCAGGCTAATATCTCTGATTAACCTAGAACCAAAAATCCTCAATACAATACTAGCAAACTGAATCCCATAGCACATTAAAAAGCTAATCCACCACTTATCAAGTGGGCTTCAGACCTGAGATACAAGGTTGCTTCAACATATAGAAATTAATAAATGTGACACAAAAACATAAAAAGAACTAAAAATAAAAACCATATTATTATCTCAGGCACACACAAAAGCTTTCAATAAAATTCAACATCTCTTCACGTTAAAAACCTTCAATAAACTAGGCATCAAAGGAACATACCTAAAAATAATAAGAGCCACCTATGTCAAACTCACAGCCAGCATCATACTGAACAGGCAAAAAAGCTGGAATCATTCTCCTTTAGAACTCCAACAAGACACGGATACCCACTCTCACTACCCCTATTGAATATAGTACATTTGTTGTGCAGGAACTCATTAATTTAATTGGCTGATGCTTGTCAACTTTTGTTTTTGTTGCAATTGCTCCTGGGGCTTCACCAAAAATTATTTGCCAAGGCCTATGTTGCATAGTGGATTTTCTAAGTTTTTATCTAGAATTTTTATAATTTGAGGTATTAAATTTAGATCTTTAATCCATCTTGAGTTAATTTTTATATATGGTGAAAAGTAGAGGTCTAGTTTCATTCTTCTGCATATGGGTATCCAGGTATCTCATTACCACTTATTGAACAGGGAGTCCTCTCCCCATTTCATATTTTTGTTGACTTGGTCAAAAATCAGATGGCTGTAGATATACAGCTTTGTTTCTGGGTTCTCTATTCTGTCCCATTGGTAATGTGGCTGTTTTTGTAACAGTGTCATGCTGTTTTGGTTATGATAACTTTATAATGTAGTTTGAAATTGGGTAGTGCGATGTCTCTGGCTTTGCTCTTTTTGCTTAGGATTGCCTTGATTATTCAGGCTCTTTTTTTGGTTCCATGTGAATGTTAGAATATTTTTATTAATTCTGTGAAGAATGACATGGTAGTTTGATAGGAATTACAATGAAAGCCTAATTTGCTTTGGGCAGTATAGCCATTTTAATAATACTGATTCTTCCAATCCATGAGCTTGGAATGATTTTCCATTTGTTTATGTTGTCTCTGATTTCTTTCATCAGTGTTTTGTAGGTATCCTTGTAGAGATCTTTCACCTACTTGGTTAGCTGTATTTCTAAGTATCTCATTTTATTTGTGGCTATTGTAAATGGTATTGCATTCTTGATTTGACTCTCACTCTGAGCATAGTTGATATATAGACATTTTATTAATTTTTTTACATTGATCTTGTATCCTGAAGCCTTACAAAACTTGCTCATAAATTGAAGTAACATTTTGGTGGAGTCTTTAGGATTTTCTAGCTGTAGAATTTTATCATCAACAGAGAGAATTTGACTTCTTTACTTATTTTGATGCCTTTTATTCCTTTCTTTTGCTTGATTGCTCTAACAAAATTAAAAGGAAAGCCATAAGATTATCCAAATAGATGCAGAAAAATCTTTTAATAAAGTCCAGCACCCCTTCATGATAAAAAATAAAAATCCTTGACAGACTAGACACCAAAGGAACATCCTAAAAATAATAAGAGCCATTCATGACAGACACGCAGCCAACATCATACCAAACAGGCAATAGCTATAACCATCCTCCTTTAGAATTGAAATAAAACAAGGATATCCACTCTCACCACTTGTATTCAACATAGTACTGGAAGTTCTAGCCATTACATGAGTTTTTGGAACTAGAAAAACTAATTATTGCTGGGAAAAAAAAACTATAAAAGTGGTTGCCTTTGCTAGGGCTCAGAAAAGACTTGATTAAAAAAAGCATGAGAATACTTTCTGGACAGTATTAATGTTGTGTATCTTGGCAAGGGTTAGATTACATAAGTAGATGCATACGTCAAATGGGAGCCAACATAAACATTTTATTGTATGTAAATTTTATTTCAAAAGAAAAAACTGTAAATAAAGACTTAACACTAGCTAGTAATATACATGCTAGGCTATCAAGGGAGAACTGTACTTATGTCTGAAAATTACCTTGAAATTCATTTAAAAAATTTAAATGGATTGATATGAGGATAGAAAAATAACTAAATGGATAGATATGTGATAAAACAAATGCAGCCAAATATTAACAGTAGAATCTAAGTGATAGGTATAGATGGTCATTTCAAAGTTCTTTAAAATTTGCTGTTTGAATATTTTCATAAAAACATATTGAAAACATTAAACATACCTCTACACTGACAAAGTTATTCTATTCCTAGGTAGTTACCTAAGAGAAATGAAAACATTTATGCACAGAGCATGCTGTAAAAGAATATTTAAAGCAGCCAATAACTGGAAAAAGCCCAGGTACTCATATGCAGGTAAATGGATAAACAAATTATGTTAATATTTATACAATGGAATAACATTGAGCAATAGAAATGAACAATCTACTCATATATGCAACATTTGCATAAATCTCAAAAATATTATATTGGGTGAACAAAATATAGCACAAATTAATACATATTGAATGATTTTCACACACATGAAGTAGTACAACAGTCAAAATTAAGTTTCAGTAATACAAGTCAGTGTAGCAGTCACCTAAAGGATTGGGGATCTTTGCTTGGTGATGGAAGAATTCTATACTTTGCATGGAAACTTGGGTTACGTGGGTATATAGATTTATCAAAACTGATTTCACTGTATGCTTAAGATCTGTGCATTTAAGCATATTTAAATTTTACCTAAATTTAAAAAAAAACAAGAAGGAATGTGTGTATGTGTCTATAACTGGAATTTCAAAGGTTCAAGAAGCTCTAAGATATATATTAAGAGCCCATTAGGACCATATTTATCAAACTGTAATGTGCACATAAATAATCTGGTGATTTTGTTATGCAGATTCTGATTCATCCATTGGGGATGTGGTCGTTTTGCATTTTTAATAAGCTTCCAGGTCCTAGTAATAATACTACTGATGCACAGACTGCACTTTGATTACAGCAAGGGTTGGAGATGGAGATGTTAAAGCCAAAGAAAAATAATAAAGGGGCAAATTGCTGTCTGCAAATATTAAAAGCACTCTCATGTGAAAGAGGGTTCTAGTTCCTCTCTCTTACTTTAATACATAGAAGAGAATAAATGGTAAACTATTTATCAAGAAGTAAATATTTGATCAATGTAAATATATAACTTTAAACAATTGGATACTCTTAATAATGCAAATTGTTGTTTTGTAATAATTGTGGCTAGAATTGATCCATCAGGGACTTACCAACTCTTAAGAATATAGCAGAAGCCTGGCACACTGGCCCATATCTGTAGTTGCAGCTACTCAAGAGGCTGAGGGACAGAGGATCACTTTAGCCCAGGTGTTCAAGACCAGCCTGGACAACATAGTGAGACACCTGTCTCTTAAGAAAAAACAAAGAAAAACTAACAACATACCTCTAAAAAGTCTAAACATACCTCTACATTGTGTGTGTGTGTGTTTGTGTGTGTGTTTAATTTTGGATCAACAGTCTATTAAATCGTCTGTAAATCCCTATCATGTTTATTATTTTATTATCATGGTGAGGAAGATGCAGCTATTACAAAATTGATGTTATAACAAATCTGCAACTTGCATATATTTTGAATCCAAGAATATGAAAATGATTTCCACTTTTTAGTCAAGTATATAGACCCTTCAGAAAGTTTCATGTTATATTTTTTTACACTTAGTTTAACCAAAAATATTAATATAATTAACTGAAATAAGGTTTCCTGGTTTTATTTAAGTATTTTGATAGTACATCACAATAAAAGTATCTTTAATCAAAATCTGATTTTATCATTAGAGTTTAGTCTCTCTCATTGGTCACTGTGTCTCTTCTTTGAATTTATACATAATGTTAAATTGTATTACTCTAACAAGACATTCACATACTGTGCTCATGATGTTATCAGGAGAACTTACTTTTCCCTTTTCTGGCAAAAGACATATTGTGCTACAAACAAAATAGCCTAATTTTGTTTCCCTTGTCACACTCAAACTAGGGCGATGTCATTCAGAAGAGTTAAGTATTCAAAAGATGTCCAAAATCACACAATTGTAACATTAAGTTATATCATTAAACCACCCAAGGGACCTGCTTGGAATCAATTGGTTTTATTCACAGGTTTCCAAATTTAAACTTTATGTAAGTGCCCACAATATTCACTCATTCTAAATCTTACCAATCACAAGTGGAAGCAACATTATATTTTTTCAGATATCACTTTTAAATTTTTCAAATATGTAATCATAAAACAGTTTGAAGTATATAAACTTAAGCCACCGTGAGTTGGGGAGTAGAGAAATCTGTAATATCTGTTTAACACATGTAACTTAAATGTATCCATTCTTAAAATAGATGTCATAGAATATTAGATTACCTAGGGAAGCTAAAGAATGTTCTAATTTAAAATGAAGTTAAAAAGTAAATTTTTTTAATTCATTAATATTGAAAAAGCACTGTAATAATCGATCAAAATTCCAAGGAAAGAGTATAGGATGACTCTATTTGTTCATAAAATCCTTGCGTATTTTTTTGTTATAATAATATTTTGTCTTTAATTTTCTACTGTTTTTACTTACACTTTATGTTTGTTGCCTACTTTTGTAAAGAAATTGAAGAATGTCCTATTATAGACCACAAATGAAACAAGTCACTTCGATTTAGATGCATGAGAAAAAAAGAGAGAGAGACTTCCAATATTATACTAAGCAATATTTTTATTGAACCGATTTTAATCCTGTTTCTATCTTGACACAGAAACATAAAATTTACATTAGGGTATCAATTTATGAAAATACAAATAAAATGAATGCAAGCAATAGACAGCAAGGAACACACTTTTTTTTGGCCTTAACAAAGTAAAAAATCATGATCTCTTTGGATTTCTTTTACAGTCAAAATATGAAGAGTTATATCAAATTTGTTAAATGTCCTCTCATGCTTCTATTTTAATTATAAAAATCAACCCAAAAAAATGACAACAATGATTATAATATCCTTAGCTACTGTGGTCTACATTTTATACCAAGTTTCAGACAGATACTATTGGAGAAAATTTGGCTAATCTATCAATGCTTTCCTAGGTTAAAGAAAAATGTTTAAAGGTTGGTAAATTCAGTTGTGTTAACTTAGAAGGAACATTTTGAAATTACTAGGTTATTGATTTGAAATATAATACTGGACAATAAGAATTTGTCCATTATAAAAATAAAATTTATCCATTATAAAAATTTATCCGTTATAAAATTAGTATTTCAAATATATGTATTAATATGTGTAAAATTATTAAAAAGTAAAATGAAAATATTTTCTTAATTTTGTGATTAATTTGGTTATTTAGTGATGGTAATTCTGTTGAAAATATTTTCATTTAAGAAGAAAGTGGGCGTAACTGAAAATTATTTGATATTACTTATCATGTGTATGGTTTTATTAATAGATTAAGAGCGAACTAAAATGTAGTTTAAATTGCACAGAAGAAAACCATTTTAATTAGGAAGGTATTACAAATATTTCTTCATGAAAAATTATATATAGCCTCAAATCAAAATCTTCAATATGTCAAAATGTCTTTCTTTTAAAATCGTTTTTTTTTTTGCCTTTTTTTAATTATTATACTTTAAGTTCTAGGGTACATGTGCACAACGTGCAGGTTTGTTACATATGTATGCATATCCATGTCGGTGTGCTGCACCCATTAAGTGTTCATTTACATTAGGTATATCTCCTAATGCTTTCCCTCCCCCCTCCCCACACCCTACGACAGGCCCTGGTGTGTGATGTTCCCCTTCCTGTGTCCAAGTGTTCTCATTGTTCAATTCCCACCTATGAGTGAGAGCATGCGGTGTTTGGTTTTCTGTTCTTGTGATAGTTTGCTGTGAATGATGGTTTCCAGCTTCATGCATGTCCCTACAAAGGACATGATCTCATCCTTTTTTATGGCTGCATAGTATTCCATGGTGTATATGTGCCACATTTTCTTAATCCAGTCAATCACTGTTGGACATTTGGGTTGGTTCCCAGTCTTTGCTATTGTGAATAGTGCCACAATAAACACATATGTGCATGTGCCTTTATAGCAGCATGATTTATAATCCTTTGGGTATATACCCAGTAATGGGATCACTGGGTCAAATGGTATTTCTGGTTCTAGATCCTTGAACAATCGCCACATTGACATCCACAATGACTGAGCTAGTTTACAGTCCCACCAACAGTGTAAAAGTGTTCCTATTTCTCCACATCCTCTCCAGCACCTGTTGTTTCCTGGCTTTTTAATGATTGCCATTCTAACTGGTGTGAGATGGTATCTCATTGTGGTTTTGATTTGCATTTCTCTGATGGCCAGTGCTGATGCACTTAAACAAGTTGAAGAAATATAAAAGGGATTGGTTGAAAGGATGCTGGGACATTTCAAAGAACTGAAGCGCAAACCAAACAAATAAACTCATAAACATCTGAAACCAGAGCAGTCTTTGGGACTTCAGAGAAAAGAGCTGAATAGTTAGCCATGATTATCCACTTTTTGTACATATTTTGACTCTTTCTTTGTCAGCATTTAAAAATTCCCCCAAGTGTATTTCTCCATAATGCTAAAATCACAACTAGAGTTTATGTAAGTTTAGCAAACTCAGTTCAAAATATTAGATGAGATTTCTGCTTGGCATGGATTGAATTACATACTGAAAACTGTGTCTGTTAATGAAGTAAGATCAAAGATTAGGTAAAATATTCAACCTTCATTAAACTCTTAGGCCCTGAGAAAAATATACAAAAAATGTTTGGTTCCCATTCATGTCACACGTGGTGGTAAGTTACAGGGAAGTAGGGAGACGGGCAAAAGGAAATACGAATATTATTTTTGGGAAACAAGAAGGGATTTTGGAAGTCAAAGTTGCAATTTCATCAACCAATAATGAGAAACATAAAATGAGTCTTAAGCCCGATTTCTACACTCAAGAGAAAAACTTTAAATATATTTGAAGATATTGACAAAAATAGCAAGAGAAACAAAAATAAGAAAGGGTAGATAAGTAGCTCATTTTAAGAGATTACAACTATGACAGGGGTTTAAAGAAGTAGAGAACAAGTTTAAGTTTGTTCTTAGCTAATGGATTACACATCATTCAGACAATGGTATTTGAAATGACTCTTAAAAATTAATGGCAACTGTCTGCGTTAAGAAGGTGACCTCTGGTGGAGTGGACCTCATAGCAAGCCAGCATCCTGAGCATAATATTTATTTATTGGGCTATTTAATTCTAATTTAGGCACTCCTTTTTCCTTTTCTTCACCAAGACCCAGGGAAGTTATCTAACGTTTACTTTTTTTTTCTTTTTAAATTAGGGAATTTGTGCTTGTATATGTGAGAACTAATTGATAAGAGGTAAAAATATTTGCACACAAACAAGAAAGAGGATAGCAATATAAGGAGTTTTTAACAAAAAGTAATCATTCAAATACCATATATAAATTAAAACAGGTATGATACATGTATCGATTCAGTCTTAATTGATGCTAGTCATACCCTTTTATAGTATTTTAAATACTTTTATCTTTTAACAAAGTTTTAAGAAAAAACATCTTATGCATGTAGCAGAAAAAATACATTTTAGAAAAGTCAAAACTAAAAATTAAATTTTAGGGAGGATGTGGAAACTTCATACTTTCTGCAAAAATTGCCGTGAACCTAAAACTCCTCTAAAAATTAAAGTCTATATGAAAAAATTAAATCTCACTTCCTGTGTCACCAAACCTCTTACTAATCCAGAGATAACAAGGATAATCTTATTCCTGACATTCCAAAAGTGTTTATGTAGTTAAATATGTATAATTTCTATAGACATACATGTGTTATAGTTTTAAATGAGATTATATTATTCAACATGTTCTACAGTTTGTAGTTTTACTTAAATGCAGTGATTTCTTTGAAATTGGTACTTACATCACCTTTTTCTTTCTTTCTTTTCTTCTTTCTTTCTTTTTCTTTCTCTCTTCTCCTCCTTTCCTCCTTCCTGTCTTTCTTTCTTTCTTCTTTCTTCTTTCTTTTCCTTTCTCTCTTCTCCTTCCTTCCTTCCTTTCTCCTTCCTTCCTTCCTTTCTCCTTCCTTCCTTCCTCCCTTCCTTCCTTCCTTGCTCCCTTCCTTCCTGTCTCTCTCTCTTTCTTTTTCTCTTTCTTTTCTCTTTCTTTCTTCTTTTTTTTCTTTTTTTTGAGAAAGGGTCTTGCTCTGTTATCCAGCCTTAAGTGCAGTGGCATGATCAGAGCTCACTGCAGCCTTAACCTCCCAGGTTCAAGCAATCCTCTTACCTCAGCCTCCCAAGTAGCAAAGACTAGAGGCATGTGTCACCATGCCCAGCCAATTTTTTTTAACTTAGTGTAGTGACGGCGTCTCTGTATGTTGCCTAGGCTGGTCCCAAGCTCCTGGGCTCAAGCTATCCTCACACTTCAGCTTCCCAAAGTACTGAGATTACAGCTGTGGGTTACTGCACACAGCCAGCTTGTTTTAAGTAAGTGTATAGCATTCCATTTATCAAATGTACCATAAGTTATTTCATAAATATCCTATAAATCAACTGCTTCTATTTTTTACTGCATATTTATGCAATCATGATAAACACCTAGAGTTGGAGTTGTGGAATATATTTCTTTTAAATTTACTCTGACGATCATGCTGTACACCAAAGTGGTTGCAATAAGCCATGCTTTCACAGGTGGTACATGATCCTCTACATTTGATTTAGAAAGACTCTTTAATATAGTAAACTCTCCCAAATTTATCTCTTTGGAGTAAGTTTGATGGAAATTACTGAATAACCAAAAGAACGACCTTGTAAACAATATATTAGGGGATCTCTATTGCTTACCTTGAATTACAGTTCTATGACTTTTTTTTTTTTCTGACAGAATTTCCCTCTTGTTGCCCAGGCTCAAGTGAAGTGGCGTGATCTTAGCTCACTGCAAACTCCGCATCTCAGGCTCAAGTGATTCTCCTTCCACAGCCTCCCACGTACCTGGGATTACAGGCACATGCCACCATGCCCAGCTAATTTTTGTATTTTTATTAGAGATGGGTTTCACCATGTTGGCCAGGCTGGTTTCGAACTCCTGACCTCAGGTGATCCTCCCACTTCTGCTTCCCTAAATGCTGAGATTACAGGCAGGCCTGAGCCACTGCGCCTGGCTATGATTTCTTTTTGTGTAAATAATAGGAAACACCAGAGCCATAAAATGAGAACCTTCCAAAGGTAAACAAATGGGCCATATTGAAAAAAAGAAAGAGATTGTTTGAGTCTGGAAAGAGATTGTTCCAGTCATAGTTTCATTGCTAGTTTACCTCGTGATTAAGTGACTCACTTGAAATTTCTGGACCTCGGTTTTCTCTTATGTGTAAAAAAGATCAATCTGGGCCGGGCACAGTGGCTCACGCCTGTAATCCCAGCACTTTGGGAGGCCGAGGCGGGCGGATCATGAGGTCAAGAGATCGAGACCATCCTGGCTAACACGGTGAAACCCCGTCTCTACTAAAAATACAAAAATCAGCCGGGCGTGGAGGCGGGCGCCTGTAGTCCCAGCAACTCAGGAGGCTGAGGTAGAAGAATAGCGTGAATCTGGAAAGCAGAGCTTGCAGTGAGCAGAGTTCGCACCACTGCACTCCAGCCTGGGTGACAGAGCAAGACGCCTTCTCAAAAAAAAAAAAAAAAAAAAATCAGTCTGTATATTGGGGAATATCCCTTCCAAGCTGATATTATGTTGAAATTTCATGGAACCCCAACTACTCTGTTCATAAAATTACATTGTCTAATGGGGAAACATAAATTTTGTCATGACATAATGAAATACTACAATTTGTCTCATTAAGATTTCCAAGATGGAAATAAAAACTGAGAGGGTGAAGAGATTTGATTAGTTGAAGTGTATTCTCTCTAGAATAGCAAAAACTCTACAAGAAAAAAGCTTCCAGTAAGAGCAATTGATTGTGGGATGACATGAAGTTCTATGAATATTAGGATTAAAGACTAGGAGACAAAGACATAAGGTTTTTGAATTAAAAAAACAGATGTTTAAAGTTAGTAATATCAACTTTTACTTCTAGTGTTTGATGATGTCCTTCAGTACTTGAGTTTAGCTGACATTAAAGACATTAATAATTCTAAATATGAATAAGTGCTAATCTCTGAGTCAAGTAAACAATGTCTGAGGCATCAATGTACTGTTCATGCCACATGTTTGTTATTCAATCTTGTTGAATTTTTAAAACCTCATGAAATTTAAATTGGCAAACTCTGACATAGTTTTAATACAGCACTAGCAAAGGAGTTTCCTTAGAGAGTAAGAAATGTTTACATAGGATTTACATTGTAATTAATATTAAAACATTTAGAGATACTGTGATTATTTGAATACACATTCTTTATAACTATAGACACCATATCAATTTCTTTAAAAAATACAACGCAGAAAAGGATTTTTGAAAAATTTACATAAAAGGCACAATGAACATCTTTATTCCAGTAGAAATAGAGATGCAGATTCTGTATTAAAGTCTTCATAATCATTGAGGTTTTATTTAATTTACCTGACTTTAGGATTCTCATTTGGGGATATTAGTTCTCCTTATGTACTTTTTATCTTTCTGGTTGAATCTATCATAAATATATAAAATATATCATAAATCTGTGTTTAGATTAAAAAACCTGCTATATAAACCTTTATTTGTTTGCTTTATATCTAATAGTATAGTACATTTTTGCTATAGAGTCTCATTGTCTCTTCCTTTTTTTTTTTTTTTCGCTATTACCACAATTGTATCACTGAAACAATACACTGCATTTTCTCTATCTTGAAATATCTGTTCAGGAAATGACACCTTAAACTGGGCAAATCTGATCGTAAAAAGAAATGTAAGCACAATAGACACTTTTTGGAAAGCATAAAATGTCTCATATACTAATCAAATAAATTTGCTTAATTGTGTTAATGTTGTTAGCTAATTAATTATTAGACTTTTACCATTTTGAGTGGATTAATAACTTTCATCTTTGTAATTGAATTCACTGAAGTCACAAATCTTTAACTTTAGGGCCTGAAATCACACTGAAATTATATTAAAACATAACATTAACTTGATTTGTCATGGAATACTGGTTAGAAATCAAACTGAACTGTTATGCTGTTATTCACACTTTTTCACATATTTACTTCATTAGCAGTTGTGGGTTTATATGTGTATGTGTATAATATGCATATTCCAAGGCAATTATCATTAGCGGCTGAAATTATCAAAACTTTGAAGCCATTAACCATTATTCACATCAAATATATGAAGCATTTATTACATACAAAATACTACAATGAGAGTTTATGGTAAACAATATTAAGGGCAGTTATAGGATGAGTTCTCATAGAGCTTAAAATTTAGTAATTCTAGCACTTTGGGAGGCTGAGACAGGCGGATCACCTGAGGTCAGGAGTTCAAGACCAGCTTGGCCAAGATGGTGAAACCCCATCTCTACCAAAAGTACAAAAATTAGCCGGGTGTGGTGGTGGGCGCCTGTAATCCCAGCTACTCCAGAGGCTGAGGCAGAGAATTGCTTGAACCCGGGAGGTGGAGGTTGCAGTGAGCAGAGTTCGTGCCACTGCACTCCAGACTGGGAGACAGAGCAAGACTCCGTCTCAAGAAAAAAAAAAATTAGTGTGAGGAATAGACATTAAATATGCAACTAAAATACAGTGTGATAAGAGCTCTGAGAGAAGGAGAATGCAGAGTACTATCAGAAAATTTAAGAAAAATACCTAGATATCGGTAGCCTGCTAAGGCTTTTTGAAGGAGAAGGGATAGTGTCAGGAGGTGGTTGAAGTACAGCAGCACACTCCTTTACTAACTGCCAAATTTTAACAAAAATAATTCTTGTCTGTTTAATCTTTTGTATTGTGTTTTATAAATACAGCTCCAAACTCCTAACCCCACCCTGAATTATAATGCTGTCCCCAACATTATACGGACCTTTCAGAACTGCCACTCAGCCATCGTGTCACTTAATCTTGAAATTCAATGACGAGTAGGATTGCTTCAGGAAAATCCTGGGACAGGTATCAGGGGAAAGGGATTGAACATGGCTTGGGTCCACAGATCCAAAGCGAGACTAACCCCTTCAAAAAACGAAAATTACTGAGCATAGAGGTAGAAAATGGAGAGGATACTATGGAAGAATCAAATTAAGGACAGTCCAAATGGTTTTTAACATTTTGATACAATAAAGAAAACGATGATTTTTGCATAACACCTAATGGAGAATAATTGATAAACTTAGAGAATTTTATATATAACTTTGAGAAAAAGCCTAAAACTATGTATAATTTTAAAATCAGTAAATTAAAAATAAAATCCACATCGCTGAAGATTCTCATGCTTTCTCTCCCTCTTGGATTATTATCTCTGCAGGAAGCAAGCTGACATATTGTAAGTAACCTTAGGATGGGAGCCTTGTGGTGATGAACTGGAGGCTGTAGCTAATAGCCAGAAAGGAAGTGAAGCCTGTCCCAACAAGCACGTGAGGGAGCTTGAATGTGGACCCCTCAGCTTCAGTCAAATCTTGAGATGACTGAAGCCCTGGCTGACAGATTATGGCAAGATCATGAGGGACCCCAAGCCACAACAACTCAGCTAAGCCACTCCTAGATTCCTACACCATAGAAACTGTGAGATAATAAATGTTTCAGCTGCTATACATTGGAGTAATATATTGCATAGTAATTGATTACTCATATACAACCCAAATGCCCACTAACAGGAGAAAGGATATATAAAGTCTATAAATCTTCAAACAATGAAATGTTACTCAGCAATGAAAAATGAAAGAGCTACTGCTCTACAAAACTATATGGGTATATCCCACAGATGTAGTGATGAACAGAAAAAGCCAGGCTAAAAATTGTACGTATCATAGGATTCTTTCCATATCATGTTTGAAAGTCTCTAGCAAAACTAATTTGTTTAGATAGAAGTCAAAATAGTGGTTACTTTGGGGAGTACTGACTTGGAAGAGGCAGAGAGTATGCTTTTAAGAGTCTGGAGATCTGTTACATCTTAACATTGAAGTATTTACATCAGGTTCATATTAAGTAGAAATTAAGTAAGCTTTATACATAAGATTTGTATACTTTATTGTATGCATATTTTATTTCAATAAGATTTTTTTAAAAAGAACACAGGATGAAAGGCATGTTTTTAAAAACATTATATTAATATTATAAATACATATTGTATTATATTTTATTGCTCATGGAGAACATATGAAGTGATGATGGAGTAGAGCACAGACCACAGATCTCCAAGAAAAACCAGTGTCAAAGGGCCAGGAAACGAAAAACAAGTTTCATTGAAGGCAAGAAGCATCAAAGAAGAATCAAGGCAGGGCCGCTTCATAGAAACACAAGTTTGTGGGTTTGTTTACAGTAGAATGGAGAGGTCAACTGCATCACATATGGTAGGATGGTCAGTACTATTCATTTAGGCCATTGACAAAGTGATCATTTCTGACCTTGAAGAAAGTCATTTCCTGAAGGAAAGGTAATCTATGGTCATCTCTACAAACATCTTATGCAGAAGTGATTTTCAATTCATGATATAAAATAAAAACAAATTTAAGTAAGTTTCTGGTTGCCATAAAATCTTTTCTCTAATTATATATTTCAGGCCATCTGAACACACAAGAACCTGTCATACTTAGATCAGTAAAATAAAGTTGCATTCAGGCAAACAACCTGTTATTGTCAAAATGATGCCAAATACCTCTTCAGATTGAATGCAATACTTTTCAACTAGTTATACTGTTGTCATAGGGCTACAGTTACAAAGTTTCTACCTCAGGAGCTTAGAGGCTTTTCAAACTTTAAATAATCCTGCAGCTAAGACAACAAATACATATTGTCAACCCTTTCACACCCCATGAGAATGAATCTTCTGCATTTCCAGGTGGAGTATGGGAAAATTTTATTTGCTATTACTCACAAATTTCCCATCTCTATTATAAAGTGATAAGTTGCTCTCACTGGAAAGAAAGTGGATAACCTATTTTGGAAAACATCCCTTATTCATTATTTTAGAATATTGCTTCTATAGGTGTGAAATTAGATTGATCTTTTCTCAGGAAACATTGATCCTTTTACAGATTCTCACAATTCAGGGATTTCCACCCTAAAACACAAGATCAAACTATCTCACCCAACAGGCAACAAATAGGAAACATACAGTGGTGTGACCTCAGCATGCTAGACAGAGGACATATGCTATTAGGGTTCACAACCAGATGGTAGAAGATCTGTAAGTTAAAGTATTTCTCCTAAGAAAAGCTACAACTTAAAAGCCAACAACAAAACTATTTGTGGTTAAGCGTAGCTGTGAATAAGTTAACTTGTAATCGGCTTTGAGAAACTAGCTAATGTCCTAAATCTCCTTCACATATAATTCACAATTAAATTCAAGAGGAAAATATCGATTCTATTACCAAAATCTAATAAACAAACCAATTGAATCTGGTTACAGTGTCAAATAGACTATACTCTCCCATATACACACATACAAAAACATGCACACACAAAATGATTAGCTTACTTATATTGCTGGTAGTTGTATATCATATTTAGTTAAATTTCTCATTTTCTTTATACATTTAGTTATCATGTTTATTTATAACTTTCTAGCATTTGCAGACAAAAAAACACCCTCAATAATTAAAACTTGTAAAATGTTGAAGTTGTTATCATTCACATTATGGGTAGATTATTTTTGCTTCTCAGTGACGCTTTTATACATTTGTTCATACAGTTCAGTTTCAGTGATTTTCAGTATTGAAATTTATGAATATATTTGATGATTTAGGATTACACTTAGTATCATAAACCTAAGCAGTTGGTCATATGTTGAAAAATAAATGTTAGGCACATAAGGCAAATACTGACAACTTTTCTGAGCATATGGAATTTTTTTTGATATGGTGGGAGAGTTAGTTATTAATCAACTAATGCTAAGGGCCACTTTAAAACTGTTTATGTAAAGAGCATTTTGAAGATTCTTTAGAGTTTTTATCTTATTTGGGATATCAGGGAAGGCTTCCATGGGGAAGTCCTGTTTGTACCAAGGTATTACAAATTGAATGGCATTATTTAGGTGAAGAGGAGAGTAATGTGGATAGTTTCTAAGGATATTTATGTGTCAAATTCTACAAAATTGAGTGATAAATGAACTTGAGGATGTGTGAGAGAGGAACTTGATCTGGATGTCTTGGGTTTTATTGCTTATGCTATTGGAAGGATGATGAAGCCATTTCTTGTAACAGGATATCCTGGAAGGAATATCCTCTTGGTGTTGGAAAGTTGGAAGTTGATACAATTTGCATTTGTGTCCCCACTCAAACCTTATGTCAAATTGTAATCCCCAGTATTGGAGAAGGGGCCTGCTGGGAGGTGTATGGAACACAGAGGTGGATTTCCGCCTTGCTGTTCTTGTGATAGTGAGTGAGTTCTCATGGGATCTGGTTGTTTAAAAGTGTGTAGCACCTCTCCCTGCTCTTTCTTTCTCCTTCTCTGGCCATGTAAGAAGTGCCTGCTTCCCCTTTGCCTTCTGCCATGATTGTAAGTTTCCTGAGGCCTTCCCAGCCATCTTTCCTACACAGTCTGTCGAACTGTGAGTCTATTTAACCTGTTTTCTTTATAAATTACCCAGTCTCAGGCAGTTCTTTATAGCAATGCAAGAACAGACTAATACAGAAGTCCATAAATTTAGTATTAATTTGTTGGCTTTGAAATGTGTTTCAACATTGATAAAATGTCAAGGAGTGGTTGGATATACAAGCCTAAAGTTCAGAGGAGGTATCTGAGCTGGATATATAAACTTGAAAGTCACATGCATATAAGTAGAAACTGAAAGCTTGGAAATAGATAGTGTCAACCTACAAAAAATCTACACAGTGTGATGAATAAAGAACTTCCACCTGTTTGAAAAAGTGAAATATTTAGTAGCTGACTAGAAGAGGATGAGCATGCAAATGAGAGACATATGAAGCAGCCAGAAAGGAAAGTTATCATTTAAAAATGTTGGTGTCAGTACATGCACACGTATGTTTATTGCGGCACTATTCACAATAGCAAAGACTTGGAACCAACCCAAATGTCCAACAGTGGTAGACTGGATTAAGAAAATGTGGCACATATACACCATGGAATACTATGCAGCCATAAAAATGATGAGTTCATGTCCTTTGTAAGGGGACATGGATGAAATTGGAAATCATCATTCTCAGTAAACTATCGCAAGGACAAAAAACCAAACACCGCATGTTCTCACTCATAGGTGGGAATTGAACAATGAGAACACATGGACACAGGAAGGGGAACATCACACTCTGGGAACTGTTGTGGGGTGGGGGTAGGGAGGAGGGATAGCATTAGGAAATATACCTAATGCTAAATGACGAGTTAATGGGTGCAGCACACCAGCATGGCACATGTATACATATGTAACTAACCTGCACATTGTGCACATGTACCCTAAAACTTAAAGTATAATAATAATAAAATTTTAAAAAATGTACAATTCAATTAAAAAAATGTTGGTGTCATTAAAGGAAAGAGAGTTTATCAAGGAAATAACTGACAGGAGTATTGTCCAATGCTTGGTGCATGGCCAAATGGTAAAATACCATTGGATATAGCAAGATGGAGGTTATAGATGACCTAGTCAAAAGGTTGGTTTTATGGAATGATTGAAGAAGATTGGAATTAGATTAGTGTGCACTGCAAAGATTGTTAACATGAGGGGCTGCCCCTCTGGATCCATTAAAGGGTTTATATTGAGAACATGTTTACAAAAGGGTGCTCCCAGCAAATAACTGATACTAAAGGTAATAAGGTCAAGGCAATAAGGTGACAAGGTGGGACTTCAATGGGCAAGTTTTCTTCAAGTACTGCCCATTGGCCTGGTCTCACCTTTACTGGAACTATGCAGCAATCTCTGATCCTTCTTATCTAATCCTCCTTCCTTACTTTTCTTTTCCTACCTGTGAGAGTCTTGCATCACTGTGTGAATGCTGATGCAGTTGGCACTGGGATGGTGTGAGAAAACAGATGGTAATATGAGATTAGTTAACTCACATTTGGTAGCTGAATTGAGCATAATCCTGAGTGCTAAGTGGGGCAAAATGGAACCTGGCCCCAAATGGTGCCCATTGGTAAAGATTTCATGGGTGGTGATACAATAAAACATCCCTGTGGAAGGGAAGGCCCTTGTTAGTGTGATGATTCAGAACTGTTGTCTAGTTACTGCTAAGTTGTATTTATTACATGCCAGCTGCAAGAAAAGATCTCGGTGCTAATCTGAGTTGATATGTTTGTGTATGTAGGGAATGAGTTATAATCAAAATGCACTCTGAGAGGCAGAGATGTTATCAGTACAACTGGGAGATGGTGTTTACTAACTTTTTCTTTTCCTTCTTTTCTACACTTCTGAAAATGTATAAGTTGTGTTTTTAGAGGTAAAAATTTGTCTTCAGAAGAAAAGATAAACCTAGGCCACTAGTTGATTCTAAAATAAATTGCCAATCTAATTCAGAGTGTTGAATTTAGTCAAAAATATCTTTGCTATTTGATAAATATAGGACTTATTCTGAGGGAAGGTTGTTTGAGAGCTCTAGTGTGAGGAAGACGGTATGAAGTGTCTAGGGATAGTGTTTGTGCCTGCAGGGCTTGAAATTAAAAATAAGTCATCTTTAGTCATGTTGGTACTTCTTTATCTAAGAAAAGAGAAATAAATGAAACCATCACTGTTTCCAAGATAGAAGAAACAGATCTGAAATAAATATTTTCTACAAGATGAAATTTGGTTTTAAAATAGTAACTCTGAATTAGGATGGAATCATGTGAGTTTAGCCTTTACAAAAACAAGTGGAACGGAACTTTAAGAGAATGAAAGAGTATTTATATGGCTTAAGAGAAGCAGAGTTCACAAAATGTATTTTTTTGAAAAGCTGATGGTACAGATAAAATGTAGGCTCTTTTCAAATTTATAATAATTTACTTATATTGATATAAACAAAAACTATTTGGTATATATGGTATGATAGTATATGATGTATTAGAGTCTATAACCAGAGAAATTTGTCTAGACTGCTGGGAGAGAGTGGCAAGTAGGAAATGCTTTCTTGAAGACATATCGTTTCCTGAAAAACAGGAGTGAGTTAGTCAGGTAGAAAACAGGGACGATCACTATGAAAGTTTTGAAGGTGGAAGACTAGTCAATGTTTGCAAATAAAATAGCTTGTGCTAAATGTCTAATGCAGTACAAATTTTAACAAATTTGGAGAATAGTCATAAAGCATTATTGCTAGACTACTGAGAGAGGTCAGGAGTAGGTAAGTGTGGAGAAATATGCCACACCATACAGGCTGACATTGGGGATGGCCAGGCTTACATAGGCTTTTAGAGAAAGGCTCATTAATGCTGCAAGAAATTGAACTTGATTATATAGCTGGGGGGAGTTAGCAAATTCCTATATTGTAGTACGTGAGCCTTTGTGTACTGATACATATACACACATCCCACCTCCCGACCCAGTCTGATACATGGTAAAGCATGAGCGATGCCTTTATTCTTTTCTACTTGGTGAATTCCATATACCACTAGAGCTTCAGGTGTGCCCTGTAAAATATAAGAGGTACCCTGAGAAGTCAGACACACACATTCTAGCATTATTCCTGACCTCGTGTGTACCATTATTTTATTTCTTTGCTGGTTGTGTCAGTTAAAGTCAGGCAGGAAACAGATTCACACATTATTTCAGCAGGTTGAATGCAATATAGAGAATTGATTGAACAGATATTGCACAGAGCTGTCCACGTAGCTGCTGATGAAATCAAAGGCGATACTTGATGTGGGGCCCACAGGCATTTGTTACACAAAGCTCATGAGGCCAGGACTTTCATGGGTGGTACAGCCTTATTTTGTGTTTACATGCACAGGATCATAGTTATTTTAAGCAAACAGAATGATCATGCTTAAATGGTGCCTCACTTGTTAGATATAATTACTGCTAAGTGGTACCAGACTAGAAGATATGAAAACTTATTTTCTTGCTGTTGAAGCCTTGTAAATTGGATTTTTTAGCAAGTTTGGTAGATTTTAGCAAGTTTGGAAGATTTTTGCTTTGACTGCTTTTCTTGGCCTTTACTGACATCAATAACATCAAAGGGTTCATTTTAGACTGAAGAGCCATAGTTACAAGCACATTTTTCTGAGATGAAGAAAATAGATATATGTTTTCTGGGGGTATAATAAGATTAGTTTTTAACAAATTTCAAAAACTAACAAGTGTTCTAAAGAATTTCTATATGGAAATGCCTGGAAGGCAAGTTGGGTTTACTCATAAGAATAGAACTCAAGCGAAAGTCTCTTCTGAAAATACAGACAAAGCTATTAGAGCAAATGAGGAACCTTAGAACACAATGAAGAATTTTTCCACATACAGAACAGTCTCTGTAGAACACAAAATATAAAAGCCAAGACAGAGAAATAGCTCATTTAGGAATGGAGGAGCAACTAGAAAGATTTTAAAAATCCCCAGACAGAGTTATGCCATGAAAATAAAGACGACTTTTCAATAATGCAGAATATAAATAACATTGCCCTAAACATAAAATACCGCACTGGTAAGCTATGTTCTGAGGAGGATTGACTAGATTCAACAATGAAACTATTGATAATATTGAGCAGTATAGGATAAATCCAGATTGTACTGGTTTGAGCCTGAATGCTAAATGAAGAAGAAAAGTCAATGAGAGCATTCTTTCATACAACTACTGTTTAAATTGTTACAATATGGTATGATTTGGGTCTGTGTCCCAGCCCAAATCTCATGTTGAATTGTAATCCTGAATGTTGTAGGAGGGGGCCTGGTGGGAAGTGATATGGATCATGCGGGCGGACTTCCCCTTTGCCGTTCTCGTGATAGTGACTGAGTTCTCATGAGATCTGGTTGTTGAAAAGAGTGTAGCACCTCCCTCGCCTCTCTCTTTCTCCTGCTCCAACCATGTAAGACGTGACTCCTTCCTCTTTGCCTTCTGCCATGATTGTAAGGTTCCTGAGGCCTCCCCAGCCATGCTTCCTGTACGCCTGTGAAACTGTGAATCAATTAAACCTCTTTTCTTTCTTTTTTTATTTTGTAATTTATTTTAAGTTCCAGGGTACACGTGCAGGATGTGCAGGTTTGTTACATGGGCAAACATGTGCCATGGTGGTTTGCTGCTCAGATCAACTCATCACCCAGGTATTAAGCCCAGCATCAATTAACTATTCTTTTTGATGCTTTTTGATGTCCTCCACCCTGACAAGCTCCATTGTCCCCATTCATGTGTCCATAGGTTCTCATTGTTCAGCTCCCACTTATAAGTAAGAACAGGCAGTGTTTGGTTTTCTGTTTCTGTGTTAGTTTGCTGAGGATAATGGCTTCCAGTTCCATCCATGTACCTGCAAAAGACATGATTTCATTCCTTTTTATGGCTGCATAGTATTCCACAGTGTCTATGTACCACATTTTCTTTTTCTTTTTCTTTTTTTTTTTTTTTTTGAGATGGAGGTCCTCTGTCACCCAGGCTGGAGTACAGTGGCGCGATATCAGCTCACTGCAAGCTCCACCTCCCGGGTTCACGCCATTCTCCTGCCTCAGCCTCCCGAGTAGCTAGGACTACAGGTGCCCGCCACAGTGCCTGGCTAATTGTTTTTTGTACTTTTAGTAGAGACGGGGTTTGGCCATGGTCTCGATCTCTTGACCTCGTGATCTGCCCGCCTTGGCCTCCCAAAGTGCTGGGATTGCAGGTGTGAGCCACTGCGCCCAGCCATACCACATTTTCTTTATCCAATCTACTACTGATGGACTTTTGAGTTGATTCCATGTCTGTGCTATTGTGAATAGTGCTGCAATGAACATACACGTGCATGTATCTTTATAATAGAATGACTTTGCATATATATCCCGTAATGGGATTGCTAGATCAAATGGTATTTCTGCCTCTAAGTCTTTGAGGAACTGCCACACTGTCCTCCACAATGGTTGAACTAATTAAATTACCCAGTCTCAGGTAGTTATTTACATCAACGCGAGAATGGACTAATACACAATAGTTTGAGTATTAATGGAGGAGAGAAAGAGTTTGTTTGGCATTGGGAGGGAAATATTAGCAAAAATGAAGAGCTTTAGCAATTTGAACAACTTCACTAAGAATCTGAAAGCTTAACCTACGGTATTTTTGCAAAATGCACCTTTTTTCTATCAGAAACCATTCTGGGAATAAAAGTAAACTAGATTGTTATGATTTAGTGGAATTCTTGATGATGCGTTGAAGATTTCTTTACTAATTTTGTGATCTATATTAGTTAATTGATTTGTTTTAGAAGATGAAGAATTAGAACTGCAAATATAAACATTTAAAAGAAAAGCTTCCCAAAATAGTCCCTTTCATATTTTACTGAAAAATAAGAAGTCAAATTTACGTATTACATCCACTGTTTGTAAAGTTTCTTTAAGAGTTTCTTCAAAAGTCTGAAGATTGAAGAGTTCTGTTCCCCAAACTCCCATCCCACACTCTATCTTAGAAAGTGCAGATCATAATGGATTAATTTATAATCAGTTTCCGTGGGAACATCTGGCCCTCATATCACCTGGGGTGAAATTATGTTTCTCCTTCTTTTGCAAAGATCTTTTAAAGTAATGATCTCCTACTACAATCTCTTATGTCTCATTGGAAACATTGAGTAGGGGGCTCAACTGTTTTGTTATTGAAATATATAAAAAATAAGGCCTGCTAATTTTCTCCTGCATTTCTTCCATCATTATTGTATAAAATATAATTTATCTCTTTGTCCAATCCCATCAGTAGCATACTTAAAGTTTATCAATAGGGAAATGTTCCCCAGTGGAGTGAGAATTAACATCCAGCAAGGAACTGAGCTCTGCCAATCGGAATTTAGCACTGGGTTTCTGGTGCAGTACCCTAACAAAAAGGTGATGAGGTGCAACAAACAAAGGTAGTGAAAGGGCTCCAAAAAGGACACAGTAAAATGTGAGGACAAAGGAAAAATCTTTTGCCCACAAGAAATCCTGACAGGGTTACGTAAGGATATAGGGATTAATGGGATGACAAATGTGACAACCTCCCTGGTAAGTAACAAGATATATTACATTAAAATATCCAAATTATGTAAATTGCTTTGACTTTATATCTTTTAGAAACCATAGATCAAAGCTTAATTGACTATAAATGAAAAACATTAAACGATGTCATATTGCTAAAGTAACATTTTCAAAGTCTAAGACTGTAACAATTGCTTTTGTTTTTCAATTTCAGATAATTTTAAAAAGAGTCAATGTAATATATGTGCTGTATTCAATCCAAATCAGAATTATTCAAGTCTGTAAGATAAATGTGTAGCTCTACATGAAAGCATTATGATGAAAATAAATTAAGCCATTATACATAAGAATTTTAGATGATGGTTAAAAATTGCTATACCACATCAGTTATATTTGGGGATACAAAAGGCCTTTAACCTAATTCTCAAGTCTCTCAATGGACTATACATTTTTTGATCTACAGACTCTAAAGAAACAATAAGAAGAAAATAATTTTTTTGAATATGTGCAACTTTCCCCCTAATTTTCACTTGTGGTAGAGCAAAATTGACTATTTAACATACAACTAAACTAAGAAATAATTTTTAAAAATTAATGCATTATCATTCAATGCAAAATTACATTTATTAAATTATTTGTCTCAAATTGTTTTGAAAATAGCTTTTCACATTCTATTTGTCTTTAATAAATTTTCAGCAGAATCATTTTCTAATAAATGTATAATTATTTTAAACAATACAGATTGGCAAATGTTCATATTACTTATCTCATTGTTAGTACTTGGATTCAACAACCATTTTTTCCCTTGTTATGAGGCATGGACTGTGTTGATGTTTCTTTTTTGTGGTCATCTCCTATGTAAAGATTATTTTGCTGCCAGTTTTAAAGAAAAGTAAGCAAAAATAAGATACAGTGCCACCATGACATTTTGGTTTTTTGTAAATGGACTAATTGCTAAACTAAACAGAGCTTATTATATTCATAAAAAATAAATCAAATACTAGCCAATTTTGCGACTTCAAGCCCTACTATGCCATATCACTGTGCTTTTTAATATTTAAGTACTAAATATCAAATCCCCATGTTACATACGGTGAGAAACCAAAACCTCCATGAATGGCCAAGAAGCTTACATTCCTCTTTTATTTCCAATGTTTGATTCCATTGAATCTGTATTTTTCTGCACAAGATAAATGTGTCTTGTCTCCTTCACTCCCCAAAAGAATTCAATTTACAGAAGCTGTGTCATTCTCAAAGCATACAACTCATCATGAGAGTCACCTTCCAATAGATTATGCTACTGATGAATATGGCTGATTCTACATAGTAAGTCAGACTCCATGGAACCCTGGATCTGCTAGAACCAACATCTGTGAACATGGGCGATTGACTTATATAAAGATCATGAAGACTCTATGAGTTAATATATATGCATTATCTCATTGTGTTATTTTTTGTTCTGTTTGCTGGCACATTGACGCAGCCCCCCACACCAGCTGTTTCATGCATGTCTCAGAATCTTCCACCATTCTATTATGAAGAGAAAAATCTTTTATTTTGATATTTCTCCATAGCCCAGATGGTCATGACTTCAAGAATTTACATTAAACCAGTAGTCAGCAAACTTTTTCAATAAAGGACCAGATAGTATTTTAGGCCTTGCAGACTATGTTGGAACTAAACAATTCTACTGTTGTAGCAGAAAAGCAACCATAGGAAATACAAAAATGCACGGGTTGGCTGTGTTCCAATACAACTTTACTAAAACAGGCAATAGGTAGATCTGGCTGATGTGTCACAGTTTGGCTGTCCCTACACTAAATGAAGCATGAGCACGTTTAGTTGTGCAGACACCCATGGGACATGGTTGGCTGATTCTAGCATTAAAAAGGCAGACATCTTTTAAAAAAATTTTACTGTTATGGAATATCTTATACATGTGATTTTTGTTATATAAACGTCATATGCCATATACAGTAAAACAATGACAAAAATGAGTAATTGAGGATCCAATATCTGCATTATCCAGTAGATCATTACAACACTGTTAAATTCCTCTTGCCACTTTCCAATTGCATGACTCTTTTTTCCCACTCTTTCTTATTCCAGAAAGAATTACTATTCATTCAGTATTTTATAATTAGTAGTTGATTCTCATTATTCCTGGTATTTATGTTCCATGAAGTCAGGTTGAACACTGATTACAGAATACTGACCAATGCTTCTGGGGGAAATATGTATGTGGGTACACACGCACACACACACACACACACACACAATCTCACATGGATTATGATCTTAAACAGTAAAAATGACTCATCATTTTCCCTATTTTACAAAAAAGCTAACAATGTCCAGAAGTATTAAGGGACTTGCCTGAAGCTGCCCCACTAACAGGCACCAAAGTTGGGATTCAAACCCTTCCAACAGGCCCCAGGGCTGGAGCTTTTTACTCTACACTGCATTGCACTACTGTTTGCAACCTCCGGTCATCTTTGTATGAAAGCTGAGACAAGAAGATCCTGCCCTTCCTAAACCTCAGTTAGGAACATGTGCCACAGTTTCTCTCAAATATTTTTTTGTTCTGGTCATGTCTGCAAATGACTGTGGAAAACAAATTTTAACAAATAGGCAAACTTGCAAATACTGACTTTTAAAAATAATGAGGATCAACGGTAGTCTTGTTAAATCAATATATATTTTCTTAATTTTATATAATCTTGATCTTCATGCAATTGATACCATACTGGATACATTTTTCTTTTTTGCAGTGTTGTTGCTAAGCCACGTATATTTCTGAGATTGGTCCATTTTGATTTGCATGATTGTGGCTCATCATTTACACTCCTGCAATTAAATTTAATGTTTAGATATATAATTTCTTTATGCATACTTCCATTTCAGGACATTAAGGATGTTTTAAGTTTCTTGATATTACAAACAATCCTGGTATAAATTTTGTTCATGACATTTGGTATATAAAATTTCTATGAGGTATATTAATTTTATTTATTCTTATTCACTTGATCATATTTTATCTTTAATCACTTTACAAAAGGGTAACATTAATGGTTTTTAACATATTAATCCAAACTTTCATACAAGGGATAAAACTAATTTAGCTATGATCTTTTAGATTTTAAAACATAGCCTGGTTCAGTTTTCCAATTCATTGTTTAAATACATTGTATCCATGTTCATGCGTGTGAGTTGTTGTATAGTTTCATTTTATTTCTAGGTGTCTTATTCTTTCCTTTTTAAATTTATTTTTGTTTTTAAAATTTTATTTTATTTTAAGTTATGAGATACATGGGCAGGACGTATAGGTTAGTTACATAGGTAAACGTGTGCCATTGTGGTTTGCTGCACCTGTCATATAGTATTCTTATTACATTTGTTTCTTGTCTAGTGTTAGTAAAATGCCTGCTAAAACTAGATGATAAGTGTTCTCCATTTTACTATGCTTTGTAAGGTTTGTGCATTTATTCCTGGAAAATTTGGTAAAATTTCTCTTTCTTTGGTAAAAATGTCCTGTTAAAAATATGCTCTAATATATCATTTCTTCTCTCTTTTAATATTCTTTCTAAATGATAAATTTATTCTTCCTTTATTTTCTATGATAATTTGTGAATGTATATGATCTTTTTCAATTTATTGGTGTTTTCTTTGAAATTTTACTATAATCTATTTAACTTCAGAAAACAATCAAATTTTATATCTGACAATAAAAATATATTGGAATGCTTTGATATTCATCCTCATTATAGGCCTGTGCATTATCATGATCCAACAATTTGATATTACTACTATTTTTTGACGGAATATATTTGTTTAGGTTATATAGCTATCTAAGTTTATATTTGCCTGCCATTTTTTTATTGCTTCTCAGTTTTAGATATGCTTTCCTGTTTTGAAATGCATCCCGAGTGTCTCTCTGTGTGTAAGTGTGTGTGTGTTTTTGTATATATATGTATATATGTGCATACATACATACGTGTATAGATATTCTTTTTTGGGAGGATTTGTTGATGGTAAATTTTTTCGGTCTTTGTTTATCTTCTTCTTTAAAATCAGTTTGCTGGGTACAAAACAACATGTTGTAAACAATAAGTATATACAATTGCTGTCAGTTTAGCATTTTTAAAATAGAAAGAAAATGAATGACACAATTCTTCAAAAAAAAAGTTTACGAGGTACATAATTTAAAAATGATGATTCCATTTTCCTAACACTTTGCACATATTTTTTCACTGATTTTTAGCTCTTATTTTTGCTGTTGCAAAGTCTAGGTGTAATTTTAAGTTTTTTGCTTTATTTTGTAGATGATTTTTTTTAACTTACTGCCTGCTGTGTGGATATATATTTCATTAATCCCATTTTAAATACAATGTTTCTGAAGTTTAGGCTTCATGTCTTTCATCAATTCTGGAAAATTCTTAGCCATTATTCCTTCAAATATATCTTCTCTACCATTTTTACGTTAGGTTTTCCCCAAACTGTTATGAGAATAATATTAGTCTTCATTATGTTCGCCATATACTGTAAACCATTTTCTGAAATTTTCAGATCAAATTTCAGTTCACAAATTCTCTTCCATTTTGTCTAATATCCAGATTAACTCTACAATAAATTTTAGTTTCATTAATGTGTATAAATATATATATACATATATTAAATGGATCTTTAATTTTCTTTCATTTTTAATAAGCTCTTGTTTCTTTTCTCATTGATGTTTTCAAATGTTATTCATTTACATATCACACACATAACTATTTTATATTTTAATGCAACATTTGAATATCTTAAATCTTGTGATTTTAACATTTTGATTGTTTCTTTTTTCTCCTCATTCTTCCCTGGAATACCAGGCCAAGACTACAGTTAGGTGAATAAGGCATTTGCTCTGGTTGCAAAATATAAGGGCCCAGGTTACTTCATTATTAAATAAATAATAGTTTAATATAGTGTTTTCAAAAAATCAAAATGAATGCAACATTTCGTGATAAAAATTATCAAAATTTGAATGAAAACAGTATCTGACTCAAGTCACCTCATTTGTCTCACCTTAATCAATCTGGGCACATCCTCTCTTTAACTAAAATTTTGATATTTTTATCATGGAATTTTGCACAAATTTTGAATTTTTAAACACACTATATTCAACTATTATTTATCTTGATGATGGAGAATTTTGGACCCTTATATTTTGCACCTGAGGTGAGGGCCTCATTCACATTGTCCTCCCGGGCCCTGATATGATAATTTATTTGTTTCTGTTTTTAATTTTTTTCTAAATTCCATTTAGTTGAGTTTAATGTGTGGAAAACCTGAGGAGTTTGAATGGAGAGCAGGTGTTTCCAGAGAGGATAAGTATATGTGTCTGATCTTCCTGAACATACAGTTAACATATATCCAAACACCACACCCAATTGAGGGAAAAATACATAGGTTATAAATTCCAGCAGAAATGGTAAGTTTTTATCTTTTTTTTTCTACCCAATTTAAAGAGGATATCACAGGTTTTTTATTGTCTTTCTATAACTCAGATAATGAATTTTGTGTTTCAATTCATCCTTTGAAAGTGAATGACTCTTCTCAGTTTTGTGGTGGATTTTGATTTCATTCTCATCCATCCTTCCTCACCCTTGGCTTTGCTGTGAGGCCAATATCTTTAAGTTTTTTGTTCCCCAAATCTCCTGGTTTTTGAAACAAACATTTGTCCTTCAGCTTCCACTTCCCACTATGGTTTAAATTGTGTGTGGGAGAAGGTATGTGATTGTGTGTGGGAGAAGGTATATGTTTGTGTGTGTATGCTTTTGAGAGGTCACCTGATTTCTCATAACCTTGGCAATGTAATTTAATATATAGTTACGGTAATGTCTTAGTCCACGGGTGACTGACAACAGAAATTGTTTCTCATAGTTCTGGAGGCTGGGAAGTCCAAGATCTAGGCACCAGCAGGGTCATTGCCTGGTATGGACCCATTTCCTGGTTCATAGATGGCATCTTTTCTTCGTGCCCTCACACGGTAATGAGGCAAAGCAGTCTCACCTACGTTGGATAAAGAGACAGTGTTTAGATTTAAGTCACATTTATATCCTCTGAATTGGGGGAAAGCACCAGGGCAACTGCAGAAGCTGGCAAGGACCCAGTCATAGCATCCCCAAGAGTTGCAGGAATTTTGTTTGCCATGCATGGCAGTGCAGCTGGAGACAGAGGAAGCCAGAGGCGTGTCCTGTGTGGCGCCACCCAATGGACTAATACAGAAAGGTAAACGTTATTGAAAGAAGAGGAAAAGGCAATTGTGATCGAATAGCTTATGAGTTTATGCATGCATTGAATTCTAATAGACTCATGCATCTCCCTTTCCCTTTCTCATTTTGAAATTCAGGAAAATTTGATCTCCTGTTTGTCTTTGGTTACCTCACAGTGTTTCTGCTGTGAATTTTTTTCAGTCTCTTTCTTCTATGGATTTTAATCTGAATTCATGTTCTTAAAACACAGAGGAGTTATAAATAATCTCTTTTCTCTTGGAACTCTTTACAGTACACAATTCTTCTCATTTTAAATGTTTTACTACCTAATTTCTGCTAAATTACCCGTCTTAGCTCTAGCATTTGCTAACTGTGCATTTGGGCAAGTTATTTAACATTTCAGCATTCTACCTGTAAAATAGAGAGAATATAACCTTCTTCAATAAGGACATTTTGGAGTTAATTTTGGGAAATAATCTGAGGCCTACAGAAGGCTGCAATAAATATTAACTTTAATCTGTAACAAACATTTGTTGACTACCTGTTATGCTCTAGATATTCTAGAACATTGAAATAGATGATTAAAGAACAGATATTAGTGCAGCACAAAATTTGGTGAGGATGAAGTGTGAGAAAGACAGTAATAAATAAATATAATATATTTTAAAATATTAAATATGTTAGAGGGTATTGTTTGCATAAAAAGCATAAAAGATTTAAGAGGGCTTTGGTGTGACTGGCGAAAGAATGATTTTGTATTATAACATAAGATATTCTGGTCAGATAATACCTTGTTGAGAAGGAGGTCTTTGATCAGAGAATGGAAGGATATGATGGAGTAGCTATGAAGATATGAAGAAGCATTAAATTCTAATCAGGAGAAACAATGGGCCCAAAGCCTTTACTACTTGCAGTGTTTCAAAATAGCAAGAAAACTTGGCTGGAGCAAAAGAAGAGACATGAAAGTGGCACAAAAAAGGTCAGTGAAGGAAAGTATCAGATTCTAGGGCCTTGATGACAGTTGTGAAAGTTTTGACTTTTACTCTGAATAAAATTAGGACGTGGTAGCAGTCAGGGATTCCCTGAAAGACAGAACCAATAGGATGTATGTATATGTATGTGTACATGAGTGTGTGCATATGTGTGTGTTTGTGTGTATGTGTGTATAAAGGACTCACACAGTTATGGAGGCTGACAAGTTTCAAGATCTGTGGTTGGCATGCTGGAGGCCCAGGAGAGCTGATAGTGTAAGTTGCAGTCGAGGCTAACAAGTTTCAAGATCTGTGTTTGGTTTGCTGTTGGCCCAGGAGAGCTGATAGTGCAAGCTGCAGTCCAGGCTGACAAGTTTCAAGATCTGTGGTTGACTTGCTGGAGGCCCAGGAGAGCTGATGGTGTAAGCTGCAGTCCAAAGGCTGGCAGGCTCAAGTCTCAAGTAAAGCCATTGTTTCAGTTCTGGTCCGAAGTCAGGAGAAGACCCAAATTTCAGCTCAAGCAGTCAGGGAGGAAAAGTTCTCCCTTATTTGGCTCATTTCTTCTATTCTGATCGTCAGTTCATGGGATGAGGCCCACCCCACATAAAGGAAGACAATCTAATTTTCTCAGTCTATAAATTCAAATGTTAATTTCACCCAGAAACACCTTCACAATAATGTCACAATAACATTTAATCAAATGGCTGGGCACTTCATGACCCATCAAGTTAAAACATAAATTTAAACATCACAGATTTTTAGGAATTTGAGCCAAAAGGTAGCATAATTTGTCTTTGTTAAAAAAATAAAATTCTCTGGTGATGTGTTATAAATCAACTGAAAGGGAGCAAGTGTTGAAGCAGGGAGGTGTTTTAGGAGGGTATTAGTAAAAATGTCAAGGAACAGTGCAGGAATGCCTGCTGTGGAGCTGGCAAGGGGTTATAAGAATCTTAATAGATTTTGAAGACAGAGCCAACAGAATTTGGATATGGGTTGTGAAAGTACTAAAAGAGTCAAGGATAATGCTAAAGTTTTTATTTAGAAAATGCAAGGATGAAGTTGACCATTTGAAATGATCTGGCTTACTGTAGCAAGGAGGTAAGCAGATTTGGATGGGAAGAGAACAAGTTTCATATTGGCCACCTTAACATGAGATGTCTGATAGACACTGAAGCTATTTTTCATTTATTTGAGACATTTGTTAATAACAAATTAAATTTTGACTCTTCCAAGAAGTTTATCAATTTTCATAGACACTCAAAAGAAGATGCAAATGTAAAAAATGTTTAACTATTCTTAGGTAGTGGGAACATATTTTCAGGGGGTGCTGTATCTGAGCATTTGCAAATCGTGTCACGTATTCAGCAACCTAGTTTGACTTTACAAAGCCTTGACTTACAGTCTTCCCTGAGCACACAGCTATATGCTGGGAAGCAGGAAGGAAAGAACACAGACCATATAGCTTTCAGTGGTATACGAATCTCTCTGACTTCGCCCCAAACTGCCTTTCCAGCCTCATTAATCATTTCCTCTGGCATTTTTCTCCAACATTTCAGTTACTTCTTAGTAGAGTCTTTTTCCTACCCCATGTCTTTGCAAGGCTTATCTTTTAGTCTGAGATGAGCTAGTCTCCCAATTTTCAACTCTCAAAATCTTTCATTTGAAAAATTTAAAACAAGTACCCTTCCCTCTATGAAGATTTTTCTGATGTAGAAAAAAGAGGACTCTTTCACTGTGTCTTCATCACACTTTTTGAAGTTGTGATTATTTAAAAACTTCTGCCATGTATTATAATTTGCTATTATATGCTTTTTTTTCATACTGTGGTGTTACTGTGAGCATATGAATGATGAACAATGTTATTAAGAATATTTTTAAAAATATCCCAACACCTTGTGCGTAACAGGTGCTTAACATTGTAGGATTATTTTCATTAATTTGAAAAAATAGAGTATTTCAATAGCAATGGATTATCCAATAAAGACTGTAGACTTTTCACAATAAGTCTATTGTTTCAGGCAACTCTTTACTTTAAAAGTCATTCTAACTTGTCCCCCATCAATGCTTGGTACCAAAAAAATATAGAGACATCCATGTTAAATATCAGTTGTCATACTCAAACTCATTTTCAACATTATGTGTGTATTTTAATTTCTTGCTATCAGATATTGACACATTATAATTATGCAGTCAGAAAAAATCACATATATATCACTGACCACTTGAGTATACCAATTAAATTATGCATTTATTCATGGGTATAGACATTATTTAAAACCAATAAAGTTCATATTATGAAGCAGGAGCATGCAATTTGTATAATTAAGCTGTGGAAGGACAGGAAATTGGTTTTTAACAATTTCTAATTTGCTCTATCTTTCCCATGTGAATAATCAATATCATATTTAGAATTGTTTATAGCTTCCCCAATTTATAGTCTAACCAATACAGAGAGTAATTGAATGCTTACCTCATTCTCTTCATTTGCGTTGTTACTAGTTATGGAACTATGGGCCATCACTATTAAGAAATAAATGAATTATTCAAAATATCATTATAATTAAATGTGTTTAAACAGGAAGAAAATATTTAATAATTGAATGATTTTTCAAAGTATTGGAACAGTATAATTTTTATGATTCCTTAGACACCAGAAATAAAACATAATATTATATCACTTACTGAGTCATTCATCTGACAACCTAAACTATGCAGTTTTTAGCCAAGTATAAGAAAAGTGAAAAAAACATGTTGTCTAACCAGACAAAATTAATGTCATAAAGTCTATGTAGTAAAACTGATACACTTTTTTTGTTTTTGTTTTGTTTTGTTTTGTTTTGTTTTGTTTTCAAATTTCTCAGTCCTTGGGCAGAACCAACTCACTCTTACTTAGCTACTTTTCTGACTCGGTTATTTCCTAATCCATTATAGAATTAGAATATGTCGACAGTAGAGAGAGGCCAAAGAAGAAAAAGGGTTGACAGTCATGGGAATAGAGTCCAGACAAAATCGCAAAAAAAGACTTCTGAAATGTTTCTGCATCGGAATATCAGATAATACTCTTATCATCCATATTATTTTTAAAGATGTAAATCTTTATTGAGCACCTATGTATGGTATTATAGTTAATCTTCACAATAATTATATTGTAGGTAAGGGAACTGAAGCTTACAAAGGTTAAAATAATTTTCTATATTGGTTTGGATTATCTACATATGTGACTAAGCTGGGCTAAGGATCTTCTCTGAAAAGCAATAGTGTCATCACCTTGAAAACCCCTGGAGAGTCAGTTTGAGATGGTGAAATGTTGGGGTGGATTCCTGATGACAATGATCTGTTCATCCATATTTCCAGATAGAGCAAAGATTCTGAAGCAGGATTCTTAACTTTTTAATAGGATACGTATAATGCCTGGTTTGTGATAATACAGATATTCAAAGCTGTGAAAAATATTATATTCATGAAGGAAAATGGGACTGGGTTTTCACTGAATAAACTGAGAAAGATGGCTATGTTCATCCACAGGTAAACAAAGACTGAGCATTATTCACTGAAATGGAAAAATGTACATTATAAATTGGATCTTTAAGTATAAAGAGGTAATAAAGAGTCCAAAGAGCTGCTGACAATATTACTATTTGTTTTTAAAGACATCATAATCTGTGGAAATTTAGACATTATAAAACATGAAAGAATAACTATAATTACAAAGTCATTCATAAAGGGGAGAAAAAATGGTAATGTTCTGTCACAGTTGTATTTTCTAGAAAATTTTGCAAAGGAGCTGATAACAAACACAAATATTGTGAAATGAACAGATATTTTAAAATCAACATAATAGCTAATGTAAGCAATCCTGAATCAAAGAAAATAAGAATAAACTCCTATTTGAAACTTATATTTTTTTTTATTTCCCACCACGCCCCCTCTTGAAACTTATATTCTTGATTTCAATAATCTTAGCTAGATTTTTCTGGTTTCTTCACTCAGAGTCTCTCTTTCTCTCTCTCTCATCTATTAATTCATCCATCCATCCAACATTCCATCTGAATTTTCCAAAAAATATAAAGTAATTGTTGTTTTTCACTGATCTACATTTACTGTAGTTTTTCAGCACTTGTTTGCCCTTGAATCCTTACATCTACCTCAGCTAATTTTTATTACTTTGCTATGTAATATCAGATTACTGGGGCTGTGTTCCTTTGCAATTATAGTTGTCTGATGTCCTGTTAAGTATGACCTGTGGAAGGGATCCATGGGAGATTGTCAGTCAGTGTTAGAATATGAGATTGGATTATGCCTTATGTGGATTATGTGTGAGTGGTACTGTCTACTTTGTGGATGCAATCTGTCCCAGATAAACCCACCATCTTTTCTACCAACTCTTGTCTGTCCTGGGTCCTGGATCCTGATAAAACTACCTCCTCCTTTTCTGCCTCCCGCCTAGGGGTTATAGCGGCCACTGATATTGCTAATGTTTGGACTATTCTGCTCTCCTAAATTTAGATCTTAAGCTTTTCTTTCAGTTGAGTAACCAATTATCTGCATTACTCTGTTTAAACATTCAGTTGGTCTCTGTTATCTGATTCGACTCTGGTTAACACAGCAACCTCAACATTTTATCTCTTTACTCTAAAATGTTGTTTTGGATGCAGTGTGAATAAAAAGGGTAATGGTAGAGTCTATTTTCTCTTTGGTATAAAAAGGCTCTGGCTCTGTCAGCTGAGTTTTCTCTACTCTCCTGCCTCTAAGGAATTTATTTCCAGACAAATTTTTATCATGATAAAAATAGGAATAGAGCTATTCCATTAGATGGGGAAGGATGTTGTGAGATCATTTTAGAGAATTAAGTGTATGTGTAGCTGTTGCATAGGCAGGAAATAGATGATAGAGAAAAAATGATTAATTTTAAGAAATATTACTATGTTTTACATTTATAGTGTTCAAAAACACAAAATAAGCACAGAAAAGTTATACTAAAATGAATGTTTCTGGCACTGTGTGTCTTTGAACATAGGTATCACACGAAGTGTTCAAAGGAAACAGGAGCTGTTGCTTAAAATGGAAGTAGTGATGGTTTATTGCAAAAACCTTTCCTCGTTTTCTTCTGTGTTGTCTTTCTTCCCTGGGTTGGTTCCTATACACTTTTTCTCAATTTTGTTATTCTAAAACTGGAGTGAGTTTTACTTAGAAATTCTGAAATTGAAATTATGGTTGATTCTAAAAATGCATTTAGCAATCATATTAAAAGGTGACATTATGTTATGCTAATTATATGACAGATGGTGGTATACATTACTCATAAATATTATCTCATTAAATCCTTGCAAACGTGAGCTCAGCAACATTATTTATCCCTATTTCATAGTAGAAGAACAGGTTTAGTGGCCAGTTTGGGACTCTTTATTCTGATTTCAGATCCTAATCTTTAAACGATTCGGCCATATGTAAAATACAGGACTTATTGAATGTTATGAATAGACATGTATACAATTAATTTACTAATTATCACTTTTCAGATAAAGGTAGTACAACTTGAGAGTGATGACTTGTAAGTACATCATTAATAGCAAATGGAAGCCAATAGCTCCTTAGCTCCTATGTTTAATAGAAACAAATTTTATGATAAAATATATTTAGAGTTTTCCAGAGACAAACATTTAAAGAAAGAAATAAAAAGAGACAGAATTCACAAGCATAAAATTATCTGAATGATTATAACTGATTATTTTATGGGAGATTTCCCTACAGAAAAAAAATACTTGTTTGACTTAAGTATAAATAAGTTTGCAAAGTAATTTTATTGTGTATCACTTCCTTTGGAGTCTAAACACAGATCACGGTTTATGCATAAAATCTTAAATAGTCACTTTTTATTTTTCTGAATTTGTTTACCCCAGTGATTTTTTATACATATCATTTATTGGTAAAAATAAAACTCACTAGAAAATTATTATTGACTCAAGATGAGAAATGTACATAAATCCTTGACATTTTTCTGGGATTATGTTTCATGCTGAGTTAATGACCCAATAATTTAGAGTGATATTTTTATAACCATGTAGTTAAAATACCTGAAATCTGAGATACAATGTGCGCTCAACAAAAAAATCTATGCCTTCATTGTTGGAGTTAGAGTAAGATTTTATTTAGAGTTGGTTTAAGGCCCCCTTATCATGTCTGCTTCTGGTCCTGTCTTTCTGCTTAGCGACTGTTTTTTGCCTAAGATACATACTCTCTTCCTCCTACTCATCTCTGTCTGTGCTTCCCTTTCTGCCTAAATAAAACCCAGCTTAAAATCCTTAGGGGAAATTTGAGAGTCTCTTTTACAGTTGAGTTTTATGCTTATTTATCCTTCTCTCTGATTGTCATAGTTAAATACATGTAATTCCCACTTACTGAGACATTATTTAACCAACAATCAAAAACTGGGACAGCATCAAAAATTTCTAAAGAAAGATCTGCCAATGTTTTCATTTCCAAATCTACAATATCAGAGACCCAGGAGCCAGAAGGAGCAACATGATACCCAAACACCATTTAAAGGGTTTACTTTGGAAATGTCCTTCCAACCCTGCTCAAGTATTGGACTGTTGTGTTCTGATTCTCCTTGTGAATATTTCTTAGTTTGTCCTCCAACTTGTTCATGAACTAGTTATGGGTTTGTGTCCCCTAAAAAGGAGTTATAAAACCTCCTTGTATATATAAACTCTTACAATCAAGTTAAGGTGAGGTCATTAAGTCATTAATTCAATATGGCAGGTGTCCTTATAAGAAAAGAAAAATTTGTGCACAAATATACACAGAGAAAAGACATCATGTGAGGACAGAAGATGACCACATGAAGGCAGAGACTGGAGTTATACTAGGCATGGAAAGATTCTCCTACAGGTTTCTGGAAAGCATAATTCAGCCAACATCTTGATTTTTGGACTCTAGCTTCCAAAACGGTAAGATGGCAAATTTCTGTTACGTCACCTGGTATATGGTACACTGTTCCAGCAGCACAAGGAACCATATAACCCTTGACTTTGATCATGCAACATATAAAATTTTATTAATATACTCTATCTTGAGTTTGACAACCCTTTAGTTTTCTTCAGTGGGTTTGTCTCTGCTGTTACAAGTATACTAACAACAGTGCACATAGCTCCAGCAATTGGCATAGTCCTTGTGTCATGAATATGGATACAAAACATTCATTCACTGAATCTCATGAATTTCATTCTTAGATTGACCTTCATGTCCTCATTATTGGTCTACTCTATTTTCATATCCAACTGTAAGAAAATTAGTTCTTCTGATTCCCCTGTTCCATAGGTGATTAGAAGCAGCAAATTGAGTGGGAAGGAAGGGATTCAAGAAGTGCAGCCAGAATAGGAATTATTACGTAGCCACAAAGTGAGAAGTTTAAAACCTGTCTTAGAATGTAAATTGTTACTAATAACTTTCTAGAGATTGGGAATTTTACTTTCTCCTTCCCTCATTTGTTAAATAGAAAACCACAGCACCATTGTTATGACAATTAATGATGTAACATTTGACAAATAACCAGCTCAACTAGGCATATAGTAGGAATTTACTGTCAATTCGGTTATTACTCTTTTTATTTCAGAGGGTACACCAGTCTAGCATCACTAAATATAAGAAGAAAGCTTGTTCCTACCTTTTTCTTCAGTGCTATAATTGCTAAGCATGAATTTGACCTTGAATCTTTAATAAATAATTAAATTATCATTAGTAATTAGTAGGAAATTATACAACTGATTTTGGAACTTGACATTAATTTATATTCATAGGAGTATATTGGAACCATCACATACCCAATATTTCTGTTATGAAATATTCTTAAACACTCTGTTAGTGAAATAAATACTACCTACTTCAATTACTTAGACTGTTTTCTAGTTGGTGTATCCATGCTCTGTAATGTTTTTCAGAGTTGGTAAATTTAATTTTTCTGTTCCTTGCATTAATTCTAAATCTTATATTCCAAATGGAAATGTGTCTAGTGTAGTATTACAAAGGCCAAAGCTTCAGATGCAAAGTAAAAATAAGAAATAAAAACAAGTTTCTCGAATTAACTTTTTTTTTTCAATTTATCCTAACTTTGAAAATGGGAATAGCATTCTCTATTCTGCTACTTCCTAAGAGTTCTAAATAGGTGCACCAAAAAATAAATCCACTAGGCATTTATACAATGCTTCTAACTTGTATGTATTTGAGTTACAAGTGCTTTATAAATATAAACAGTAGCATTAGTATATAGATACGACCAGTGTAGTCTTTTTTAATCAAATAATTAATTAGTGTTAAAAGTTAAACATAAAGTAACCAAGATCTAGATTTATTTGATTTTTTTACCATAGTCACAATATAATTTTAATTTCTCTTTGGATTTACTAACAAGCTTCAAGGAAGATTTTATACAGAGACTGGCCTGAAATCATAGTGTAAACATTAATTCATTTATTCAATAAATATTTATTCAGTGCCAGACATTGTACTAATTGCTACGAATACAGTGGTGAGTAAAAAAGATCTTATTTTCCCTTGCCCTTCAGAGCTTACAATTGACCTGAGGCAAATTTGTCATAGGCATTTGTTTTATTTTCCCTTTCAGAACCCTTCTATCAATTCCAGTTTCACTGATGACCCCATCATTCCCTTACTTGACTCAACTTTGCTCTCCTTAAATGACAATAATTTGACTAGAGAGTAGACTCCAGTTTTTATTAATAAATTTATTATTGATATAATTCCAATGTAATAAGAAAATCTGGAAAACAAAATAAAAATCTTAATGGAAAATTCAAAAAAATGTTTTTTAACAACATGGGAGAAAGTTGGAATAAAAAGACCTGTAATAAGTATATATTTCAAAAATACCTATTCTAAGTACACTTAATACTAATTAAATGTAGAACTTGAGAATGTGCTTATTAAATTAGGTAATAAATTTACTGTTATCAAATGAAGACTATGAGTAAACAAAATAAGCCTCCAGTATTTATCCTGATTTCAACTTTTTGAATTCATGTGAATTCTCTTCTAGAAATTATGTTTTATTGAAATGAAGGAAGAGAAGAAAATATGTTGTCAGTGCTGCCTTCACGAAATGGGAAGAACTTCCCCGCCATCACTACCACTGCCAACAAAGAAATAACTTTCAACAGTTCATTCTGCTAAAGAGTTGAGAATCTAATATTTTATTTCTATTGAAAACTGTTCCCTACTGATTCATTTTGTGAATTAAAAACAAATCACTCAAGAATAATTTGTATTTACATGCTGCCTTTCTTCTGAGAAGCTAAAAAGATTTAATTTCTTTCTACTTCAGTATTTTGTAAAGGTTAAAAAAAATTATATTGCCAACCATTGCCCCATAATGTTAAAAATGAAAGCCTTTAAACCATTTCAATCAGTTCTGATAAATAATGCTAGATATAAAATACTATTATTAACTACACATTGATCACAAGTTCCCATCATTAAAAAAATAGCTTCAAAACTTAGAAATTTTTACTGCTGTTTTGAACAGTAGAAGTGTTTAATTGGAAAGAAGGCATGGATTTTGAAACTTCAAAACTGAAATGTCAGATAGTTACAGTAAATTTATATGTGAATAAACGCAAGAAGGAAATATGTGCATTCTACTTACCACTACCCAATATTTCTTCCTCACTGCCTATTCTATTATTTTAATGCATTGCATTATTCTTTCGGTAAAGTGTCCATTTAACTGACTGCTATGTTTTAAACAATTTTGAAAATGTGATGAGATGTCCATTCCTCATGCTGTCCAGGTGTTCCTAGCTGATTGTGATGGCTTAAGTGAACACAGCAGCAGGGAGAGATGCTGTAGGGAGTAACACTAATCATAGGAGACCACAAAGCCCAATATAACTGCCTTTTTTTCCCTTCATTTTTTCTATTAAATTAGTCATTGGTGTATTCATAATTCTCAAGGAAAGAGGACTTTTATTCAACAAGTATTTATTGAGATACCCCATGAAACTTTCCTTTTTAGTCTACCTACAAATCATCAGTTGGTTGTGGCACATCTTAAAATGTAACAAGGCTCATTGCAGCCTCAAATTGCACTTGATTTTCTTCTTTGATTTTTTGAATCTTTTAGATCTTCTGAGGCATAACACAATGAAACCATTGTTTTCATCCATCACAATTAAAATGTCTACTCTTTTTTAAGGGAATAATTTAGGCCAGACCCTTAACCAATGTTTCAGGTTTTGGTTTTAATTTTAGAATTCATGTTGAAAGACAAAAACATAAAATATCCGTAAAAGATGCAATTAGATGTTTTATTTACTGAGAGAGAGGCTGTCTAAACAAAACCTAAATCTCACTGTAGCTATAAGGTTGAACCATCCCAATTCATTGATTTATAAACATCTAGGGTTTCTTTCTTCCAACAGCCATCATTACAACTCTCTTGGGTAAAATAACATTTGGTGGCTCTTTAGTGACATCTGGGTTGGATGCATAGCTTTTGCATCACTCATATCTCATTACGATAATTAAGACACATTCTTCTCATTTTATTTTGTTTTTAATTTAATGTCAATCTGTATTTAAAGCTTGATTTCTCCTCTCCCTAATTACATACTGAAGTGGAGTTCATGGCTTTTTGGAATGGATGAACGAAGAAAGACTTGGACTATAAAATGAACACTACATCCTCTTCTAATCACTGGCTCCTCCATTCGTTGTGATGAGGGGTGGGGAAGAGGATGGAAAGAGCAAGTATTTCTTTACTAAACAAGGTTAGAAGCATGCTTCCTTTCTGGTTGATGATCCTGTGTCTCGGGCTAACACTGCGTGGCACTCAGTATCTTCTCTGAGGTAAGCATTTGAACACCAACTCTCTCGTGGTGCTTGTGTGGGTAGTTCAGAGAAGTTCAACAAGTACCTTCTCACTTCAACATTCCCTTGGTTTTTGAGATTTAATCCTGCTAAACCTAACTCCTACATCTGTCTACATTTTCCCAGCCAGTGCAGGTGGCCAGTCATCTTCCTGTTTGAAATGCTTGTTCTCCAGTGCCGTAAAGAAATAGCACTTGAACATAAATTTAATTTTCTCAGCAAGGCCATTTTTATATTTTCTGCATAAAGAGTACAATCTCCAGCAGTTTTGCCATGAGAGTACATCAAACAAAGGAGACAGGGTCATTTATAATCTGGCACATCCACCCTACTGCTGCGTCTGGTTTCCATTGGCTGCAATGGGACCTCACATTCTGTATTTGTCCAGATTGGCGAGCAACTTAGAACCTTTTAAAACAGGCAAAGGCAAAGGAGAACAAAGGAAGGAGGGAGAAACCTGTGGAATGCTGAGAAAGTTAAAAACACTTTCAAATAAGGAAGAGGAACAGGGTATGACCTAATGCTTGCTTGGACCAGTATAAGCAAGCCAGGGCAAATATTTAGGCTAAATTGTGGGAACCAAAAACATAAAGTACATTGATTTCTTTATTACGGCTAGCAGATATTTAAGAAGGTTAGCACAGGTCTTTGAATATATTTTGCTTCAAGAGAAGTTACTATTTATTCCTAATTAGACAGGGAGGAAAGTCTTTAAAGAGGAACCTCACTTTACTTTTTACATTCCCTATGGTCTTTTGATGCTGAGTCTCCCTGACTGATATTTTTAATGGAAGGCATGGGCTAAATGGCTCAAGTCCAGATCACCACTTCAGAGTCCAGTCACTCACTAACATATCAGTAGGTCTGTTGACTAAACAGATACACAACCTAACAGCCAAATATCAGTCTTCCTGCAAGCTCGACTAATCTTTACAAGGGATTCTCTTAAAACAGCCCCCAGATCTCTCTCTCTCTCTCTCTTTCTCTGTCTCTCTCTCTCTCTCTCCCTCCCCTGCCAGGAACACTGTATTCCCTAAATGGCTTCCACATCATTCTTTTCATTCTCTTTTTGAATGAAATGAGGCCACTGTGATTAACTGTGTTGATTTTACTAAATGATTTATATGATTCTGATCTACTGGGATAGTAGGCCTCTAGAGCACACTATTCTTAGAACTCAAGACTGATTCTGCAAATATTTATTGAGCACTAATAACGTGGAAAGAATTACTAGCAAAAAAAAAGCATACAAGATTTTACTCTTAGGAATAAAAAGTCCTGTGGAAAAAACTATAGCAAATAAGGAAAAGGATTTTGGAGGAAGTGGGTTTTAGAGGCTTCAATGGTGATGATGGTATTTTTTAAACCAAGATAGTTAGTGGGACATTTGCTGAGAAGAGATTATTTGAGCAGAGACATGATGAAGATGAAGGGTTAAGCTTTAGAGATATTGGAGTGGAAGTAGGGGAGAGTATCCCAGACAGATGGAAAAACAAGTGCAAAGGCCCTGAGGCAAGAACATGGTGACTTGGTCAAAAAGCTAAACATAGTATGGAAGTATTTCCTGCTACTCATTTTCAAATTTTTGTTCCTAGTTAACATCATGCTGTTCCACAATATTAAGGCCAAATCAGTGTTAAACTATTGTTGGCATGTCTTGGCTTGGGCTAATATAACAAAAATATCATAGACTGAGAGGCTGAAACAACAAAAGTTGATTTCTCACAGTTTTAGAGGCTGGAAAGTCTCCAGATTAAGGTCCAGCAGATTCAACATCTGGTGATATCCCACTTCCCAGCTTGTTGACAGCTGTCATCTTGCTGGACCCTTACATGCCAAGAGGGAGATTATCTCTTTTGTATTTATTTTTACAAGGGCAATAACCCCATTTATGAAGCCTCCACCCTCATGAGCTAATTACCTCCCAAATGCCTCACTTCCAAATACTGTCATTTCAGAGATTATGTCTTCAACATATACATTTCAGGGGAACACAAACATTCAGTTCATACCAGGACATGACAAAACCACTTGAGCAGGATTCTGTAGTCACATTAATACCAAACTGTATTCTCTGTGACTTTTTAAATATAGGAACTTATCATTAAAAAAAAATCCCTACTGCTTAGTATACAATAGATGTTAATAATTGCTAAATGAAAGAATCAAAACCATTTATTAGAGATAGAGAATTTGTTTTATGAAAATAAGCAATTTGGCTATTTTTCTCATCCAGTTTCTACAACTGAATTTACTTTTGAGTTCCTGTTTACTGCCATGTTTCTAGTAACCTTCCCCAGTAAGTACTTGGTAATATTTTCCTTTGGTAGGTGCTTACTAATTTTCTGGCAGTATGAAAATCACTATACTTATAATTTTAATCTTAACATTAGTTTGTTTTAAACTCTTCTAAATAAAGAAAAATGAAGTTTTGAGAAATAGTTTTCTTGCTGAAGGTCATAGCAGTTAGTGTTGGGAAGAATTATAGTGTTTACAGAGTCTTGGATGACGTTGTAGACAAACTAAGCACTTGCTCAAAGAATTGAAAAAGAGAGAAAAGGGAAATAATTTGATGTTTGGAAAAACTGGTTGAAATCATCATTTTGGATTATGCAAGGGGTTACAGAGCTTGCATCATAATATTTTCAGTGCTTGTTTTCTTCCAGTTGTTTGTATCCGCCCTTGGTTAAGTCTTGGGAAGGGGAAGGTAACAGAGCTTGGCTGTAACCTGGCTTTGACAAGTTTGGCCACTTCGGGCAATCTCTCTGACGCTCACTCAGATCTATTATCTGTAAAATAGCAATAATTACACCAATGTTGCAGGTGAGTATAAGGGATAAATGAGAAAATCCAAAGACCTTAGCAAAAACGTATTAAGGACTCAGCAAAAGTAAACACCACCATTCTTAGCAGAAAGAAATCTGGAGTTCCAAATCATATCTGCCTCACTCTAAACCGTACACTGTGAGCCACTATACACAATGACAGCTACATTTTTTTTCCCCAGGAAGTTCACAGTGATAGCCTGGTATCAAACACAGATGTCTATTTGTGTACAGCTTCCATTCTTTATTTTTCTGTGTCTTTTACAGAAAAGGAAGGAATAGCACCTGCAAATAGGTGTTCCATTAAAAGACCAAGGCTGTTTACTGCAGTGTCTGGAAAGAGCTCTCTCTTTTCGTTTTTAATATTTTGTGAAAAAACATTCAATAATCTATTCCCTCAGGCAGTTTCAATTTATCCAAATTGCAAGGAAACATTTTAAGGTGAAAATTTCACTACTCTGGGTTTCACTTGAAAAAAGCGGTGAAAAGCAAGGAGCAGATTTTCCCATCTTATTTGCTGAGACACCTGCAGAGAAATAATTCTCACTATCCTTGCCTATAGCCTATGGCTTTTACAAATATAACATCTGGCAATGGTTTATTTTGGCCTTTATTCACAATTGGGAGTTAAATTCTGAGGACACAGTAAGTATTTACAGGTTGTGGGAAAAGAGGGTAAAAGTGGGACAGATGAGAGCTGAAGTCTCTTACCAGTGTTACAAAAGATCAATTATACACAAGGACCTACTACCCAGAATTGGATAAAAATGAAATCTCTGTATTTTCTACCACATATTTCAGTAACAACAAAAACTTGGGGGAAAATAGCATGATAGTTATTATAATAAAATAATTATATAAAACTAAGTTTTTAGCAAATTCCACCCCCCCCTTAAATATCTTTCACAGTTTATAAACTCCTGGCATAGGCATAATAGAAACTTAGAATTATTGCAGCCTAAAGATGTTAGTTTCAAATATTTTTCACAATGGAATTGTTTTTCACATTAAACTAAAGAAGTATCCTAATATAAAAATATATTAAATGGGTGCTTTAATAAAATAAGTTATTTTATAAGTTCAAATTTAAAATACGTATACAATAAAAGTCAGTCCATGGGAGAAAAAAAAAAGAGCCTGTTTCGATAAATACACAAGTTAGCAGCAGTTGTTCTGGGTGACAATTGCAGTTTTATATGTTTCAGTATCCAACTTATTTCCTTTTTTCCACTTACACAGTTTTGAAAATAGAAATCCACCCGAAGAACTCACAGTTAATGGAAGTAATTTTCAACAGGACTTTTGGAAACCTCAACACACTTTCGATTTAAACAAATGAAGGTATTTGAAATGGAAGTAAGAGATTTTTACATTAAATTTCAATACCCACTTTTCTCATTTCTGGTAAATAATGTAACAGAAAATACTCCAAACTGACAAAGAAGCATGAAAATCATATTCCAATATTATCAATAGATAAGGAGTACAGAACAATCTTGTTATTTTCAACAAATAACTGAGTAGTGAAGATCACGCATGTCTGAGAATTAACTAGTACACAGTTTAGCAGGCACTTACGTGCTTCCTAATAATTTTCCTAGGTAAGTTTAGATGATTGGATTGCACACTTTTGTTAAAAAATCAAATACAGAATTTCAGTCATTCTTAAGTACAAATTTTTAAGAAATTGTATTATATGCACAGAAACAGCAGGGGAAAAAGCCTAGTTTCTGATGTCAGCACAAAAATACCCAGTGATATAAATGTGCATTTACAAAATATTAGTATTTATTAGAGTTAAGCAGAGGCTTTTCCAAGATTTTCCCCTTTATACTTTTAATATTACTTAAAACATGTTAAAAATAAAGTTCTCATTAGATTTAGAGAGACCATGAACACCTGAACACAATTTGAAAATCTTAGCTGGAGTTCATTGTTCTTCACCTCTAGGAGACAGAGAGACAAAGACAGAGATAGAGATAGAGAAATAGAGATATCATATTTAAAAATACTTCGTCAGAAACTAAACAAGAATTGAGATGATTATCTTACATTTATTTCAGCTTTAAAAAAAAATGGGCTGGGAGTGGTGGCTTACGCCTGTAATCCCAGCACTTTGGGAGGCCGAGGCGGTGGATGACCTGAGGTCGGGAATTCGAGACCAGCCTGACCAACATGGAGAAACCCCGTCTCAACTAAAAATACAAAACAAAATTAGCTGGACGTGGTGGCGGGCACCTGTAATCCAAGCTACTCGGGTGGCTGAGGTAGGAGAATTGCTTGAACCCAGGAGGTGAAAGTTGCAGTGAGCTGAGATCATGCCATTGCACTCCAGCCTGGGTAAAATAGCAAAACTCCGTCTCAAAATACATATATATACATGCAAGTTTTCTTGTCCAGGGCACATATATATATGTGTATATATATCTATGCACATATATATATGTGTATATATATCTATGCACATATATATATGTGTATATATAGGTATCTATGCACATATATATGTGTATATATAGGTATCTATACACATATATATGTGTACATACATATCTGTGCACATATGTGTGTACATACGTATCTATGCACGTGTGTGTGTACATACGTATCTATGCACATGTGTGTGTACATACGTATCTATGCACAGACGTGTGTGTACATACGTATCTATGCACAGACGTGTGTGTACATACGTAACTATGCACATATGTGTGTACATACGTATCTATGCACATGTGTGTGTACATACGTATCTATGCACATGTGTGTGTATATAGGTACGTATATACACATATGTGTGTGTATATAGGTACGTATATACACATATGTGTGTGTATATAGGTACGTATATACACATATGTGTGTGTATATAGGTACGTATATACACATATGTGTGTGTATATAGGTACGTATATACACATATGTGTGTATATAGGTACGTATATACACATATGTGTGTGTATATAGGTACGTATATACACATATGTGTGTGTGTATAGGTACGTATATACACATATGTGTGTGTGTATAGGTACGTATATACACATGTGTGTGTGTATAGGTACGTATATACACATATGTGTGTGTATATAGGTACGTATATACACATATGTGTGTGTATATAGGTACGTATATACACATATGTGTGTGTATAGAGGTACGTATATACACATATGTGTGTGTATAGAGGTACGTATATACACATATGTGTGTGTATAGAGGTACCTGTATACACATATGTGTGTGTATAGAGGTACCTGTATACACATATGTGTGTGTATAGAGGTACCTGTATACACATATGTGTGTGTATAGAGGTACCTGTATACACATATGTGTGTGTATAGAGGTACCTGTATACACATATGTGTGTGTATAGAGGTACCTGTATACACATATGTGTGTGTATAGAGGTACCTGTATACACATATGTGTGTGTATAGAGGTACCTGTATACACATATGTGTGTGTATAGAGGTACCTGTATACACATATGTGTGTGTATAGAGGTACCTGTATACACATATGTGTGTGTATAGAGGTACCTGTATACACATATGTGTGTGTATAGAGGTACCTGTATACACATATGTGTGTGTATAGAGGTACCTGTATACACATATGTGTGTGTATAGAGGTACCTGTATACACATATGTGTGTGTATAGAGGTACCTGTATACACATATGTGTGTATGTAGGTATCTATACACATATATGTGTATGTATATATAGGTATCTATACACATATATGTATATATGTATCTATACACATATATGTATCTGTACACATATATGTACATATGTATCTATACACATGTATGTACATATGTATCTATACACATATATGTACATATGTATCTATACACATATATATCTATACGCATATATGTATATATGTATCTATACACACATATGTATATATGTATCTATACACACATATGTATATATGTATCTATACACACATATATATGTATCTATACACATATATGTATCTATACACACATATATATGTATCTATACACATATATGTATATATATGTATCCCACTTTGCCTTCATTCAGTGGTTCTCACCTGGCATGATTTTGATGCCTATGGGACATTTGACAGTGTCTGGAGACTTTTTTTGTCATCACAAATAAAAGAAGATATTGCTACTGGTATCTAGTGAATAGATTCCTGGTGTGCTACTAAACGTCCTGCAATGCACAGAACAGTCCCCACAATTAAAGAATTTTCCAGCCCGAAATGTCAACCGGTCTTAAGGTTGAGAAACCTTGCATGAGACCACTAACGTTAAATCAAAACTTGCAAACCATTATGATTTTCTACTGGAAACTATATGGAAAAATTCTATTTTAATTAATTCTCACATTATGTAAATTCAAGCTCAAAATAATACTAAAACCACATAATATTTAATACCTAAATGTCTCAAAACTACACAAATTACATACACCACGGATGTTTCAAAGCTTTTAAGAGTGCTTGGAATAATCATACAACTGTGGAGTCTAATGACAACGGCATGGTTAGAGAGCCAGAATAATAACACACAATCATCCTGTCCTTCCATACTATTTGCCATTTTGCATGACTGCTGATAATGCAGTTTTCTGGAGCTCTACTCTGAAGCAAGGCCCTGAACCTCCATACACTCTGGTATTTCGTTTTTACAGAGGTTATAACTTCCACGTGTTGTATCAGTAACACTATTACTCTGCTTGTTCCCGACTTCAAAACTTATCCAGATTATTTGATCTAGATGCTTTTGGACATAAGATTTTGTAGGTCATTTCTTGAAGGATGCGTTCTTCTCATAAATTATATCTCTGAAAATAACCTCCACTTTATAACTAGGAGGGCCTTTAATTATTTTTAAAGAAAGAACACCATCACAAACACTCCAGAAGCATAGTTCTGTATGATGAAGGCTTATATCATGCATAATTACAATGCTTCATAAATGCTTCTGCCGTGTTACCCCTAACAGTAATTCATAAGAGAGGCTTTTCAGCCATCATTGAGCTTTGGAACACTGGAAGTCAAAATTCGCAAGTTAATGTCTCGCCCTTTTCTGACAGCACACCAGATTTTCACACTATAACTAACACTTTGCCTCATTCAGCAACTGAACTGTTGACAAGGGCACTTAAGCTAGTCAGAATAGAAAAAATAATAATAATAATAAAAAGTACATCAAAAGCTAGTGAATAAGAAAGAAAAGTATATAAAATTAAGAAAACAATAAAATAAAGAACTCTCAGTTTTTCATATTGCTAGCATCAAATATCCCAGTCGACTTTTTCTAAATCAGTTATGCTATGTGTTAAATACAGTGTATTTTTTCTCCTAACATACATATTTTAAGCTAGTTAGGTGGAAAAGTTTATCCTTAGCACCAAATGTTATTTTAAAGGAAAGTTCTAGTCTTAAACTCATTCATTTAGTATGTCACTTTCTATTTATTGATTGACTTTGTTAGAAATATTTTCTGTGAAGATATTGACTTCTATGACAAGAGCAAGAAAATTTTTCTGTAAACATTAAAGACACACCCAAATTTTTTTCTAGAGCCATTCTCTGGAAAAGGGGGCAGCATTCTAGGTGGGCTGGTGTGCATTAGCTAGTAAGTTCTATTTTTAAACCCAGCAGTCATTTCACTCATCTCGATTCAGAATCTGTGCTCCTAGCCAAAGCCCATTTGCAATTTTGAGTTACTTGCTCTCAACCTGTCCAGTACATTAACAAATAAATCCATGTCGCATTGATATATGCTTCGGTTTTTAAGTTTGGGTCTTCTATCTTGACGACTTACCTCTACCTTACCTCACCAATGGCATTATCATAAAGAACCTTAGAGACAGATGGAAATTGGAAATGTTAAGTTTATCAGCACAAACAAATGGAATATTTAACACAATAGGTGTTATTAACATATTTGATTCAAGAAGAATACTTAAAGGATCTTTGAAACTCATTGTATAAAAATGCTAAGGCATCGCCATATATGCTAATATCTTAATTAGAACTTAATATATTATGCCAGGTGAGGTGGCTCATGCCTGTACTTCCAGCATTTTGGGAGGCCAAAGCGGTCAGGAGTTCATGACCAGCTTGGCCAGCATGGTGAAACCCCGTCTCTACTAAAAATACAAAATTAACCAGTACAAAATAAATAACATAAAAAAATTACCCAATACAAAAATTAACCAAGCATGGTGGCCGGCGCCTGTAGTCTCAGCTACTTGGTAGGCTGAGACAGGAGAATCACTTGAACCCAGGAGGTGGAGGTAGCAGTGAGCTGAGATCGCGCCCCTCCCCTGCAACCTGGGCGACAAAGTGAGACTCCATCTAAAAATAGATAAATAAATAATAAAAGTAACAATATATTCAATTCTTTCTTTGTAAATAATTCTGTAAGGAAAAAGAGTACCTTGGGAAATATAAACCAAATACATAGATTCAAGTCCTTTAAAACCTAAAGCATAAAGTAAATTATATTTGTAATTAGGAAAGTGCATTTTTAAGATTGCCACAAAGTTGTTCATACACAAGGAATAGAGAAACTGCATAAGAATAAATTCCTTTCAGTGAAAATGTAGAGCTTCCATGTGATGGAAGCCTTCTTATTCTATCACCAGAACCTTAAGTTTTCTTGTCCAGAGCACATGTTCTGCATTTAGAAATGACTGCGTTTGTATGTTATATCAAAAAGACAAGCACACTCATGTTTATTGCAACACTATTAACAATAGCAAAGTCACAGATCAACCCAAGTGTCCAACAATGGATAATTAAATAAAGGGAAGGTGGTTTATATACACCATGGAACACTACACAGTCACAGAATAGAATGAAATTATGTATTTTGTAGCGATGTGAATGGAGCTAGAGACCATTATTCTATGTGAAATAACTCAGAAAATCAAACCTGTATGTTCTCATTTATAAGTGGGAGCTAAACAGTGAGTAAATATGGCCATATAGAAGGAAATAATAGACTCTGGGAACTCCAAAAAGGGGGAGAGTGAGGGAGTGGTGAGGGTTGAACAATTACCTGTTGAGCACAGTGTTTACTATTCAGGTGATAGGTAAACTAAAAGCCCAAATCTCACCATTATGCAATATGTTTATGTAATGAACCTGTAAATGTACCCTCTGAAACTATAATAAAGATAAATAAATAATAAAATATTTTGTAATTTAACAAAAGAAAAAACAAAAATTACTAAAATAAAAATGAATGATTTAATTAATAAATGCATTTTATTCTCCAGAATTAACATTATTTTATTACTCTTTAATTTTGAGGCAAGATGGCACAATGATTAGAAAAATAAGCCAGGTAGCATGATGCCTCCAGCTTTGTTCATTTTGCTTAGGATTGTCTTGGCTATATGGGCTTTTTTGGTTCCATATGCAATTTAATGTAGTTTTTTTCTAATTCTGTAAAGAAAGTCAATGGTAACTTGATGCGGATAGCATTGAATCTATAAATTACTTTGGGCGGTATGGCCATTTTCACGATATTGATTCTTCCTATCCATGAGCATGGAATGTTTTTCCATTTGTTTGAGTCCTCTCTTATTTCTTTGAGCAGCAGTTTCTAGTTCTCCTTGAAGAGGTCGTTCACATCCCTTGCAAGTTTGATTCCTAGGTATTTTATTCTTTTTGTAGTAATTGTGAATGGGAGTTCACTCATGATTTGACTCTCTGTTTGTCTGTTATTGGTGTATAGGAATGCTTGTGATTTTTAAACATTGATTTTGTATCCTGAGACTTTGCTGAAGTTGCTTATCAGTTTAAGGAGATTTGGGGCAAAGACAATGAGGTTTTCTAAATATACAATCATGTCATCTGCAAACAGAGACAATTTTTTTTTTTTTGAGACAGAGTTTTGCTCTTGTTGCCCAAGCTGGAGTGCAATGGCATGAACTCAGCTCACCGCAACCTCTGCCTCTGAGTTGAAGCGATTCTCTTGCTTCAGCCTCCTGAGTAGCTGGCATTACAGGCATGTGCCACCATGCCCGGCTAATTTTTGTATTTCTAGTAGAGACAGGGTTTCTCCATGTTGGTCAGGCTGGTCTTGAACTCCCGACCTTAGGTGATCCTCCTGCCTCAGCCTCCCAAAGTGCTGGGATTACAGGCATGAGCCACTGTGCCCGGCCCCTCTCTTCTTACTTGAATACCCTTTATTTCTTTCCCTTGCCTGATTGTCATTCCCAGATCTTCCAATACTACCTTGAATAGGAGTGGTAAGAGAGGACATACTTGTCTTGTGCTGGTTTTCAAAAGGAATGCTTCCAGGTTTTGCCCATTCAGTATGATGTTGGCTGTGGGCTTGTCATAAATAGCTCTTATTATTTTGAGATACGTTCCATCAATACTTAGTTTATTGAGAGTTTCATGCTATCTGACTTCAAACTATACTACAAGGCTACAGTAAACAAAACAGCATGGTACTGGTACCAAAACTGATGTATAAACCAATAGAACAGAACAGAGGTCTCAGAAATAACACCACACATCTACAACCATCTGACCTTTGAAAAACCTGACAATAACAAGCAATGGGGAAATGATTTCCTATTTAATAAATGGTACTGGGAAAACTGGCTAGCCATATGCAGAAAACTGAAACTGGACCCCTTCCTTTCACCTTATCCAAAAATTAACTCAAGATGGATTAAAGACTTAAACGTAAGACCTAAAACCATAAAAACCCTGGAAGAAAACCTAGGCAATAGCATTCAGGACATAGGCATGGGCAAAGACTGCATGACTAAAATACCAAAAGCAATTGCAACAAAAGCTAAAATTGACAAATGGGATCTAATTAAATTAAAGAGCTTCTGCAGAGCAAAAAGCTATCATCAGAGTAAACAGGCAACCTACAGAATGGGAGACAATTTTTGTAATCTATCCATCTGACGAAGGGCTAATATCCATAATCTACAAAGAACTTAAAAAATTTACAAGAATAAAGCAAACAACCCCAACAAAAAGTGGGGGAAGGATATGAACCGACACTTTTCCAAAGAAGAAATTTATGTGGCCAAAAATCATATTAAAAAAAGAGCTCATGATCACTGGTCATTAGAGAAATGCAAATCAAAACCACAATGAGATACCATTTCACGCCATTTAGAATAGCAATCATTAAAAAGGAAACAAAAGATGCTGGAGAGGATGTGAAGAAATAGGAACACTTTTACACTCTTGGTGGGAGTGTAAATTAGTTCAACCATTGTGGAAGACAGTGTGGCGATTCCTCTTGGATCTAGAAGCAGAAATACCATTTGACCCAGCGATCCCATTACTGGATATACACCTAAAGGATTACAAATCATTCTACTATAAAGACACATACACATGTATGTTTATTGCAGCACTATTCACAATAGCAAAGACTTGGAACTAACCCTAAAACCCATCAGTGATAGACTGGATAAAGAAAATGTGGCACATATACACCATGGAATACTATGCAGCCATAAAAAGGATGAGTTCATGTCTTTTGCAGGGAGATGGATGAAGCTGGGAACCATCATTCTCAGCCAACTAACACAAGAACAGAAAACCAAATGCTGCATGTTCTCACTCAAAAGTGGGAGTTGAACAATGAGAACACATGGAGTCAGGGAGGGGAACGTCACACACCAGGGCCTGTTGGGGGATGGGTGGCGAGGGCAGGGATATTAGGAGACATACCTAATGTAGATGATGGGTTGATGTGTGCAGCAAACCATCAAGGCTCATGTATACATATGTAACAAATCTGCACGTTCTGCACATGTATCCCAGATCTTAAAGTATAATAAAAAAAAATTATTTCAGAAATAAACTCTCTAAGAAAATATTTTTAAAAAGAAAAAGAAATACCAACACAGAGAAAAGTACAAAGAAATGTATGAAAATGAGAAATATCAACACCCAGGGAATGGCTTCTTTGAAAACAGTTTGGCAGTTCCTCAACTGAGTTACCATCTGGCCTGGTAATTGCATTTCTAGGTAAGCACCCAAGAGAATCAAAAATGTATGTTCACACACAAACGTGTACGTGACTGTTCATGCAAGAAGCACTACTCATAATGACCAAAAAGTGGAAACAATTCAAATGTCCTTCAATTGATGAATGGCTCAACAAAAATTATTCAGCCACAGAAAGGAATGAAATACATTGATCTATGCTATAACGTTGATGAACCTTGAAAACATACTAAGTGAAAGAAGCTTTCACAAAGGAATAATTATTGTATGATTCAATTTATATGAAATGCTCAGAACAGGGAAATCTATAGAGTTAGAAAGTAAATTGGCAGGTGTGTAAGGCTGGGAGTTTTGTTGGGTGGGGGGGTCACAGGGAGTGATTGCTAGTGGTGACTAATTTTCTTTTTTGAGTTGATGAGAAGGTTCTAAAATTGATTGTGGTGATGGTTGTACAACTCTGTGAATATCATTGAACTGTATACTTTAATTGTATGTAATATAAATTATAACTCAGTAAACCCATTATTTAAAAAAAGAAAAAATCATATTTGGGTTTTACTCTTGTTCTCAATATATCAGTCAGCCAGGAGTTTCCATATCAGTAAAGTAACACTATTAATAGTATCTAGAACATAGAATTGTTGACAAATTAAATGAGATAATGCAGTAAAGAAGTTAGCACTTTGCTTGCCCATAAAAAGCCCAACAAATGATACTTACTATTGTGTTGGCTTGAAATTATGAATAACTATGGCGTTTAATGGTATTCAACAAGAATTGTTATGATTGTAGGTATATGGTAATTCTATTCTTTCGTGGGTCCCCCAGTATGAAAAAGAATGTTCCCCCCAAGAAAACCCAAAATCACATTAAAAATGTCTAGAATATTCAAAGAAGGAAATTGATTGTTTCCTGAAAGAATATGAATAAAACCTACTCTATTTAGAAAGAAGTGATACTCGACAGCTAGTCTAAGGGCTCAAACGATAGATCTAGAATTGTCCATAACTGGTAACAAGAACTACAAATTCAGAGTAAATTATTTCCTACTAGATCAATCTGTGTGACACGAAGGAAAATAGAAATGTTATATAAAGAAGCTCTGGAGCCAATAATTATAGAGATCAGCTCTTAACTATACTTATCGTTTCTTTAATAAGGAAGACCAAAGACAGATCATGGTTTAGTCTTTCTTTTTCATCAAATAAAATAAAAATCCTAAGATGCATATCAATCTCCTTATTTTGGACATATTTCATCTCAAAGATTCTTTAATTATCAACCTAACACATAATTATTGAGATTTTATTCTGCACCATCCGCTATGCCAGGAAGCATTGAGAATATATTGGCAAACAAGACAGACTTTGACTCTGCTCTTGTAGGCACTGCAATATAAATGGGAAGATAGATGTTGAATTAGTATGTTCAGTATTGAGTAAAAAAGTTAACAAATAGGGGTTATTTAGGATTAAAAGATAAAAGAAACAAGGAAACAAGGGTATACTAGATATAAAAATAGCATTTGGAAAAGTCTAGAGTCAAGACTAAATGACTAAATGTGGCCCCTTTAAATAACTGAAATAATGGCAATATGTCTGGAGATAGATTAATGATGACATTTTAGTGAAGAAAGAGGAGTAGGCAGGTACTTGATCAAGAAAACAGATTATTTGCAAACGGAAAACCAATTTAAGTTTTTGTAAATTTTAGGTATTTGTAAATGTCTTTCAGTCAAGGGGTACAAGTTGGCACGTGTGAAACCAGCTTACCAGTTGCTATTCTCTCATTTAAGAAACATTTATTGAGTGCTTAACATTTCCTACATATTGAGATACATGCTGGAAGTAGAAAATGTTAGCAAGAGACGCAGCAGGAGACGTACCTGGCCTAATAGAACTGCCATCTAGTGGTAAGAAAAACAAACTAGTAATTACAATAAAATGTAATACGAACGGTGATACAAAGCAGGGAGACATGCTATAATCTATGAATTGCTGTCTTTGAGGAGGATATGAGTTTTAAATGAGTTTTAACTTGAGACATAGTGTGTGTAAAAGCCCAGGGTAGGAGAAAGGGCTTAACAAGAGAAACAGTATGACTGTTGAAGAAGATGAATTTGACACCATTCAAATACTATAAAGATAGTTGAATATCTCACTTAAAGGAAGCAATGAAGATGGATGAGACTAGAGTCGTAGGTGAGAGTCTAAATGATTTCTGTTGCTATTTATGTCTTTTCAACATAATAGGAAAGGCAATTGGAAGACGCTGAAGGGTTTTCAGAAGACCAATACTACTCTAAAATGTATTTAGGAAGGGATTGCCTAATTGCTGAGTGGAGAATGGAGTGTAAGGGAGCAAGATTGGAGGCAGGAGGTCTGGAAGAGGCTTCTGTAGTAATACAGCCTAGGAATGCTGATGGATGTGATGGTTGTGGAGAAAACAGGCAAAGTTAAAAGATAATTAAGATGTTCAACAGGACTCAGTGAATGGTAAAAGACAACTTGTGAAAAAAGGGAAGAAGCCATAATTCTAAAGCCCAGAGTTTGCAAAATAAAGTCATTGTTAAAGGGTAAATGTACTGATGACATGACAGTTACAGAATATAATACTTAGGATTGAATTTTGAAGCTTTAAGATTGCTAAAGGTTCAAAATGGCTAAAGAATCAAAATTAGAATGGAAGGTTTTATTATAATAAGTGCTACTGATGTGGGCTTAGTATCTGAAATTACAGAAACACATGCATGAATTTTAAAATCAATTCACATCTTTTTTTATTATGGTAAACATATGTAATTTAATATTTGCCATTTTAACTAATTTTAAATGTACAAAATTCAGTGGCCTTGATTACATTCTCAATGTTATGCAATAATCACCACTATTTCCAAAATTTTTCATAACTCCAAAAGGAAACTCTGTATTTGTTAAGCAATAATTCCTCAGAAGTCTCTGGAAACTTCTATTCTACTTTATGGCTCTATTAATTTGCCTATTCGAGATATTTCATATAAGTGTAATCATGAAATATTAGTCTTTTGTGTCTGGATTATTTCTCTAGGCATAAGATTGCAAAGTATATCTATGTTTCAGAATGTAACAGAGCTTCATTACATTTTATTGCTAAATAATATTCCATTGTATTTATATACCAGATTTTGTTTATGTCATCATTTGTCAATGGCCACTTGGGTTGTTTCCACTTTGGTGTATTGTGAAAAATGGTGCAAGGAACACTGGCATACAGCTATCTGCTCGAGGCACTATTTTCTGTTCTTTTGGGTGTATACCTAGAATTGGAATTGCTGGGTCATGGTAATGCTCTGGCTAATATTTTGAGGACCTGCCAAACACAGGAGCAATAGCATTTAACATTATCATCAGCAATACATGAGGGTTCCAATTACTCCACAGCCTCACCAAAACTTGTTATTTTCCTTTTTTTTTTTATACTCTAAGTTCCAGGGTACATGTGCACAACATGCAGTTTTGTTACATATGTATACGTGTGCCATGTTGGTGTGCTGCCCCATTAACTCATCATTTACATTAGGTATTCCTCCTAATGCTTTCCCTCCCCCCTCCCCTCTCTCCCCATCCCACAACAGGCCCCGGTATGTGATGTTCCCCTTCCTGTGTCCAACTGTTTTAATTGTTCAATTCCCACCTATGAGTGAGAGCATGCGGTGTTTGCTTTTTTTGTCCTTGGCGATAGTTTGCTGAGAATGATGGTTTCCAGCTTCATCCGTGTCCCTACAAAGGACATGAACTCATCATTTTTTATGGCTGCATGGTATTCCATGGCATATATGTGCCACATTTTCTTAATCCGGTCTATCATTGATGGACATTTGGGTTGGTTCCAAGTCTTTGCTGTTGTGAATAGTGCCACAATAAACATACGTGTGCATATGTCTTTACAGCAGCATGACTTATAATCCCTTGGGTATATACCCCATAATGGGCTGGCTGGGTCATATGGTATTTCTAGTTCTAGATCCCTGAGGAATCGCCACACTGTCTTCCACAATCGTTGAACTAGTTTACAGTCCCACCATCAGTGTAAAAGTGTTCTTATTTCTCCACATCTTCTCCATTTTTTTAAATTAAAGCATCTTAGTAGGTGTGAAGTCGTATGTTGGTGTAGTATCAACTTGCACTTACCTAATAACTAATAATGTTGAGCATTTTTCATGTGCTTATTGGCAATTTATATATCTTCTCTGAAGAAATATTTGTTCAAGGACTTTGTTCATTATTAAATTGAGTTATTGTCTTTTGGTTGCCGAGTTGTAGAAGTTCTTCATATATTCTAGATATTAAACCTTTATCAGATACATGATTTGAAAATGTTTTCTTCCTTTCTGTAAGTTGTCGTCCTACTTTCTTGACACTGTCCTTCAATGCACAAAAGTTTTTTGATTTTAATGAAGTCCAATTTATCTATCTATAAAATTTGAGAAGTAGTACGGATCTTCTCAAAAGTTTATTTTTGGAAAAAAGGAGAACAAATATTCCTATAGTATAGTAACTGCTAAATAATTGGATTTCATTAAATATCATACTTCTAAAAATATTATGCATTTATGATTCTAGATAATTGAGCTATGCTTATTTAATTGATATCATTTTTTAAAATAGGTTTAGCATTCCAGTATTGTACAAACTTTGAGATACTGTCAAAAGTCTTTCTGCCACCAGTTTTTTAAATTTAAATATCCAGGTACTAAAATAGTCAGATAATGCCATAATAATTTTAGCCCTTTAATTGTGAGCTTTCTTCATTTTTACAAATGGCCTGGCAGGCCTGAATGACCCAGCTCCTCTTTTGGAGATATAAATAACAGGTTAGTCTGCACTTGTATCAAAGAATACCTCAAAAGAAAGCGATTTCTTTCTCTATACAACCCCTCCTGGGTCAATTGGAACTTCCTTTTTTTATTTGCGATGGATTCAGGGATCAGCTGGCTCTGTTCCTTGTAGTAACGTTAAACAAAGAAGTCCTTTGGACAAATATTTTTCATATGAACTTTAGAAATACTATATATATTTTTATTTAAAAGATTATGAAATTTATCTTCCAGAACAATTATTTTTCATCAACTTTGAGGTGTACTAGTCACAATTAATTTTTCCATATTTTGCCAAAGAAACGGAAAAATTCATTAAATTTCTGAAGCAAACGTTTACAAAATTTAAATTTTTGTTTGTTTAGCTTAGAAAAATAAATTTAAGAGAAACTATCTTTCTAACTACATAATGCTTGTTAATAAACTTTACTTGACTGTGTTAATACATTGATGTTTTGGTTTAACATACAGAAAGGGCTTTTATAATTGATATCAATAAATTTAATTTTCAGCAGTGAGAATAAGTGAAGTCCTATCTTCTTAAATAAATGATTTGTAATAAAATTTTATTTACTTTCTTGTGTTCATAGATGTCTTTTTCTTTTCCTTTTTGTATTTCTAAGCATAGCAAACTTTTCATCTAAGTAAATGTTGAATGGTAAATATAATCAAGACATAGATAAAAAATGTGAATAGTTTAGTGTCTAAAAAAGAAATCGTCAAAGATTGTTAACATTATTTTCTATTCTGACCATTTTATAATTGCTTCCTGTCTGGCAATTTGATTTTTTAAACATTACAGATATTCTTGAAATGAAAGCATCTGTTTGTTTTGGCATGAATTAATAACGAATCAACATGCTTTCTTAACATTTATGGATTTATTGAATTATAATCTGCGATAAAAATTGTACAAGAACATTTCTTACGTGCCGTAACAGAGAAATAAATTAAACCTCTTGTTAATATACAGTTTGGCCCATTGCAACACTCGAAGAAGACTCATACATTTGTAGCAGTTTCATTAAGAATTTCACATTTATTCTGGTTATGGCAAAATAGCCCTGAGAGAATTTGTAGCGAAAAAATAAGTGTTTAGCACAGTTCTGGCATCTCTTTTACACATGCACACACACACACACACACACACACAGGCTAATAGTTTCAAATATATGCTTATGTATAAATTAGTGTAATTTTTTTACACTCTTGGATGAATCACTTTATGAATTTTATGATTAAATAGTCCCCTTCACATGAACTTTTACTTCACCAATTCTGGAGTATGAAAATGACTGGCAAGTATAGCTATCTGAAAACAGATCAAATTATAATATAACATAAAAACATATCACAGGAAATAAAATGCTTGGGTTCAAATACCAGTCGAATCACTTTACTATTTGTGTTAATTGTTATGATTAATTTTGTGTGTCAACTCTTCTGGGCCACAGTATACCCAGATATTTGGTCACATTCTTTCCATCAAGGTGTTTAAAGATGTGATTAACATTTTAAATGGTGGATTAAGTGAAGAAGAGTGCTCTCTCTAAGGTAGGTGGGCCTTGAATAGATCAAAAAGGCTGACTACCCTTCTCCCTCCCAGTAGAAGAGAATTCTTCCTGCCTGACTGCCTTAGAATGGAGACATCAGCTTTTATTCTGCCGTCAGACTCAATCTAAAACATTGTATCTCCTGTTCTGCTCTCTAGCTTGCCAACTCACCTTGCATATTTGGGATTTGCCGGCCTCCAAAATCATATGAAACAATTTATTGTATTTTTGTTGTTGTTGTTTACTGTAAGGTCCTCTGAGCTGGCTGCACCATGGTCAAGTGATCCTGACATCCTACCCCCCGACCCCATGATAATATGATAATGTACTTTGTGATATTTCCAGTCCTTGTGAATGTACTTTGTAACATTTTTCCTCCGCCCTTGTGACAATACATCCTCCCCTCCCTTATGAAGGTACTTTGTAACATCCATCCCCTGCTGGCAAAAATTGCTCCTGACTCCACGGCTTATCCCAAACCTATAAGAACCAATGATAATCCCACCACACTTTGCTGACTCCTTTCTTGGACTCAGCCCACTTGCACCCAAGTGAATAAACAGCCTAGTTCCTCACACTAAGCCTGCTCAGGTGGTCTCTCCCTCCGGCGAGCGCTGTGGCAGCCCCAGTTCCCACTCATGCCTCTCCCTCCACACCTCCCCCCAAGCAGAGGGAGCCGGCTCCGGCCTTGGCCAGCCCAGAGAGGGGCTTCCACGGGGCAGCAGTGGGCTGAAGGGCTCCTCAAGCACGGTCAGAGTGGACTCCGAGGCCGAGGAGGTGCCAAGAGCGAGCGAGAGCTGCTAGCACGTTGTCACCTCTCAATATTACTTTAAATTTTGCTGATATCAAAGCAAGTAACTATTACCTGATCAACTATGTATTTTTAAAAGTGAAATTACTATTACTAAAACATATATTTCTAAATGTTGTTTGTTTTACCTTTAGAAAGAAAAGAATCCATGGACTCCTTCAAATCAAAGGGAATATAAACCTTAAATTAATATCCCAAGCCTAAAGTGGTTTATGGTCACTCAATTTAAGGGATTTTAGTCTAAATGCTGCATGACAAGGTGAGAATGGAAGATCTCAGTAATGACTCGCCAAACCTTTCATCGTCTTTCAAATGGACATTCTTCTTTATTTTAAGTTGCTAAAAGTACAGAGTTCACAAATTGCATTGATTAAAATAATCCCAATGTTTACATGAAAAAGATTTTTGAATTATTGCTGAAAAGTGGTCTCTAAATAGATATATCCATATCCTAACCCCTGGATTTGTGAATATTATCTTATATGGCAAAGGAATGAATTTTATGTTAGATGGCAAAATATGTGATTAAGAAAAAGATTTTGAGAAGATCTATTCACCCTGGATAATCCAGGTGGAACTTAAATAAAATAACTTGTAATTTATTTTTACTTTTATTTTTTGAGATAGTCTCTGTCATCCAGGCTGGAGTGCAGTGGCACTATCTCGGCTCACTGCAACCTCAGCCTCCTGGGTTCAAGCGATTCTCACGCCTCAGCTCCTTTAGTAGCTGTCTTACAGATGTGCACCACCATGCCCTGCTAAGCTGTGTTTTTAGTAGAAACTGGATTTTGCCATGTTGGCCAGTCTGGTCTTGCACTCCTGGCCTCATGTGATCCTCCCGCCTTGGCTTCCCAAAGTGGTGGGATTATAGACATGAGCCACCGCACCTGGCCGAATCACATGCATCTTTACAAGAAGTAAACGGGGAGTTTTGGAGAGAAAAAACGTCAATGTGATGGCAGAGGCAGAGATTAGAGTGACTGTGGCCACAAGTCAAGATACACCTGCAGCTCCAGAAAGTGGAAGTTAAAAGATTCCCTCTTAGTGTCTCTGGCGGGAGCTGGTCCTGCTGATATACCTTGATTCCAGACTTCTGGCCTTCAGAAATGTGAAAAAATATCATTTTATTATTTTAAGGCACACAGTTTGTGATAATTTCTTACAGCATCCTCAGGAAACAAATACACTGCCCTTCATCAGTAGCGATTCCTGATAACTCTTTAGATGTTAAATTAGTGATTCCAGATGGAATCTAACTGCATTATCCATAACTAGATTTTTTCTTTTATAGAAAATATTCATGCAATCATCACTAGTTTTATTTACATGTAAAATTTACCTTTGCAATAAAATATCATGTTCTAAACAGATAACAGTTAATCATACACTTACTATGCCACCTATTTTTCTGTTGGGTTGTTTTGATGACAAGAAACACACTACAAAAATGAACAAAATTAATGAGAATTTATTGGAAAAAATACACATTGGATATAATGAAAAGTGGAATATCTGATGTAAGGCAAGGCATCAAGGGAATAGTTGAACATCCAGACACTGGTGGAGGGTACAGCACTGAGTTCCAGGGTTGCAACTGGCAGAGCGTTCATGAGCAAAACCAACAATAGTGGCCTACTTTAGTGCTGGATCATTGACTTGGACTGGTTCCTTTTGTTTCCTCTTAGTTTTTTTCTGTTTGAAATTCTTAATTCATGCTCAAATTTAAATTCTCTTAAAAACATAATTTTATTTAACAGCCAAACTTTGCTTTATAGCCACATAATAATTGTTTTCCCTCATATATAAATATTTTGAATTGGCTGGCTCTTACAAATTGAGATTAGTAGCCAATCATTCAGGCAATATCCAATAACATTTGTATAGAATTATTTTCAAAAGTCTTATCTACCTAATATAGTTCCAAACTATTAAGACAAATTTTATTATTATATTGTCCTATAAGATAATAAATATTTTTGAAAGTACTGTTGGAAAAGACGGAAATACAATTTGAAGTATCTCCAAAACAAACTTTTGTGACAGACTAAAACAGTGTATAGTTCATCAGTTTTTAAAATCTGATGTAGTAGTTTGTATAAAAAGTAAAAATAATTTTTAAAAGGGAAATTTTGTAAAATATTTTATAGTAAGGCTATACTTTTTTTAAAAAATTGGAATACTTAATAGCTAATATAGTGTCTGAATATTTCCAGACAGCTGGAATCTTTTTGTTGTATGGTTGAGCTAAAAGATAACAGCTGAAAATGGACATGATTAAAATATATGAAGTGAAAAATAGTAACAGTATTTGTATGCTTTTTAAATAAAGGACTCTATATTGAAACTATAGAGTAGAAAGTTTAAGAAAGAGGGAAATATTAATGTATACAAAACTCAGCCACACAATAAAATTTGTTATCCATAAAATTTCTTTAGTAATAAAATAGCACACTGTTTATCTGAGTGGACATGAAGGAAAGAATGATTATTTAACAACTTTTTCCATGATGGCCGAATCAAAGTCTGTCTAGACCAGAATAGAAGCCTGACTCTGCATGACTAAACCTAGATAAAGATGAGCAAGTATATTCATTCATTGCAGTGCAGTTTACTCACATAGCACCCGTAAGTATCAGGTGTGATGCTACTAACTTCCCTATGGAGCTTATGGTCTAGTGATAGTATTTGATGTATATAGAAATAGCTAAATAAATATCAATGTGCAAAGACATAAAGACCAGAAAAACCTTTAAATCAGCCTGGATGACAATGAATCATGAACAACTGTTCACAATGACTAAGGTTATCAATCTGCATTTCTCAGGCTGAGTCTGGAGGAAACATAGTGTGTCGTGTAGAACATGGGCTTTGGAATAAGATTTCTCTTTTTGAATCCTGTCTCCACCAGTTATATGACTTGCCCTAGAGCATGCTATTTGAACAGCTGAGATTACTTTATCTGTAAGGTCAAAATAACAATACCACTTATCTCACAAAGGTATTTATAAGAGTAAATGATGTAACGGATCTAAAACACAACATGTATTCAGTCCATGATAGGTCCTTGTTGCAAGCTGGGCCCACAGGAAATCAGCTCTGAGACAGAGATTAGCATGTAGTAGTTTTTAGGATGAACATTTATAGAAAAATTGAAAGAAGGGTAGTAGTCAGAAAAAGACTTAAGTCTACCTCACTAGTAAAAGCTGGTATTTTAGAACCCAACATCAGCTGATGGTTTTCTACCATCAACTATTTCCAAAACCTGTTGATAACCAAGAGGTCATACTGGCAACTGTCCCAGCAGCTGGAAGAATAAGCCCTGAAGTCCTAAAGGGAAGATCTTGGATGCTCCACACTGGACCCACTATAGAATTCAATGAATGTTAACTATTCAGTATTAGGTATTGCTATTTTACTCTGAGTTTACGTGGACTTCAATTATATAAGAGAGAGTTAAAATGCTGATAGAAATTCTGGAGTGTTCAAGCTTTAGCAATAATACCAGCAACTAGAGATGTTAAAAAGAAGCCTTGAAAATATTGATCCACTTTGACTCAACAATTACATACCTAAGAATGTATCCTAAGGAAATAATAGGGATGAACAAAAATCTTTAACTTTGAGATTGCTTATTAAAGCATTATAGTAGAAACAAAAATTGAAACAAGTTTACATGTCCAGCAATAGTGAAAGAATAAGTAATACATCCATTATTGAATATTTTATGATAAATCCATAGAATAGAATACTGTTCAGTTACTAGAGCTAATACTGTTAACAAAAGTTTATTGACATAGGAACACATTCATGACATGGAAAGTGCAGGAAAAGCAAATTACAAAGTCTGTATACTGCATAATATTTTTTGATACACACACAAAAATTTAATCCAAAAACTCAGTGATAGTTATCTCTGAAAGCTAGGGTTACAGGAAATTATACTTTCTTGTTTTACTTATTGGTTTGTTATTCTTTTCTTTCATTATTAAATATGGTATTCATATGAAATAGTATTAATAATTAATATAGATAAATTACCCAGTCTCAGGTATTTCTTTGTAGCTATTCAAGAATGACCTAATACAATAATGTATATGTATGCTTACAGAACAATGATAAAAGGAAAACACATGTACTCACCTCCAAACCAATAAAATAAAAATTATATAATGCCCTGTGTACAGGATACTATACTATACTAGCATAATAATGACCATAATAAAAAGTGAAATTAATATAACCCCAATACCCTTAAAGTGCCTATATCACCTCATACAAATAAGAAATATGAATGTGGTAGAATACAAACAGAAATTTGGGAACACTCTTAAATTGGTCCAGAGGTAATTTGACCAAGGTTTCATTGAGCTAAGGTTACATATGGGCTTATTCAAACTGAGAGGCAGTATGGTTTGGTAGTTCAAAGTGAAGCCTCTAGAGTAATTTTTCTAGTTTCAAATCTAATATCCAGCAAACAGGATATTTGTGTGTTTTGCCATTAAGCTATCTTATTTTTACAATGTAGTTTTTCAGTCTAAGTTTCATACTTTGCACTCATATTTCTTATCATGCTACTCATTTCAGCATCTATTAAGATCGTGTGTTTTTATAATATTATCCAGAGTGTTAGCTAATTCTCTGAGCTTTGTGCTCCCTCTTTCTTTTTTAGTACAAATAAAATGTAGGAAAAAAGCAAGAACATTAACTTTGGAGGCCAAATAGGAGATGTGGAAGAGTGTCACCCATATCTTCCTTTCAGGACCTAGACTCTCATCAACCCCAATCCTCTCAAATTCCAGGACTTCCAGTTGTAGACAGCATAGTTCATTTAGGTTCAATGGTCTCCTCCTTAATGGCCTTAAGATCTCCACCTTAAAATTCGTATCTCCTGTCCCTGACACTGTCTTTCTCTGCTGTATTTTTCCTTACATACATGACCACCATTTTTTTTTTTCTTTGGTCAGTATCCCTGCAATGGATTGTAAACTATGAGTCTGAGGATGTTTGTTAATTTAGCTCAGTACTGTATCTCCAGGGGTTATAATAGTGCATTGTGTAAAGTAAATACTCAAACAGTATGTGCTTAAAAATGCGTAAATGGAGAGGAATGAAAAATAATTGGTCGAAAAAGGTTTACCGACAGGACCACTTTAAAGGGCATGCATCCAGTAGTATTAATCAAGCATATATTTGAATGCATCTTTTTCAATAAATAGTCACTCAACTATATATATTAGACACATACTGTATTTCAGGGAGCATATTAAGTATTAGGGCTGCAACAAAGAACGAATAGGCAAAACTCCAGCTCTCACAGTGATAACATTTTAGCTCACTTTCCAGCACTATGATTACAGCATTGTGTGTCTGAAAAGATGCTGGGGATGGGAATGAAGCAAATATTACACCAATGTCACTAAAAAGAAATTTTATTTTGCAGCTAATTTTTCTTTGAAAATACCTTTTCTTAGAAATAGATTTGGTCCAGGGAACCCATACTGTCAACTGTTTTCAAGACTTAAATCAGTATTTATTGACCATCCAAGCCACACAAATATAGAAAAAAACAATTATACTATGGTTATTTCATTGCTATTTTAAAATGGCTCCAAATCTGAGAAATGTTTCCTTCTGTCTGATATGCTAAAGTGCAACATTAGTCATCTACTATGTATAGATCACTATATTATCACAAAAATAACAATATTAAATGCAGGATTTTAGAGGAATATGCATGCTAATAAAATGAACATTTCAAAAGCAACATTAAAAATGTATTTTAGCTAGCAATATTCATATTTGCATATATTCAGCATAATAGCTTAATTTTAAAATGTCTTGCATTTTTCACCCCATTTAACAATTCCTCGTATTTTTAAAGGGTAGTGTGGTGAATTAATGTAGGAATATTTGCATTATCTTATAAATAACATATGCATTGTTAAACAGGGGAAAGGAGCCAAGTCCTTGAAAACAATTTTCACACATCTATTAGTCATTTGATGACGTGTTTTTTCATGCATTTACTGCATTGCTTCTTTACATTTGTAGAAAATGACTACTACCAAGATACATAGCAAATTCTTGGTGCCGAAAATAAAATGTGAGTTTCCTTAAGATGTTTTTATCCATAATTTTAATAACACTTTCAAAGATTCAAGAAAACTATGCATTCTTAAGAATGCACTCTAACTTTAACATATTTAATATAATATACAAATTACCTTACATATATACTTATATTTTTTATATACACATATACTTTAGTGCCACTGAGTTGAAAGCTACCATAGAATACATATAACAGATATGAAATTAAAAGAATCATAGTAGACATAATAATGAATATTACAAAATTTTGTGTAGAAAGGGACCTTGCCATTTTACAGTAATATGGAAAAAATTATCAAAGACTATATCATAGAAAATCACTCTATATCGACATCATAACTAAAACTGTTATATCATACCAATGAAATAGACAAAATTTTTATTGCCCTAAGGAAACTTACAATTTAAGTAGACAAAGCTAAGACTTATGAAATAATTTCAGAAAATGAGAAGACAGGACAAGTCATAGATAGATAGGTCACATGCAGACACTTAATGTTTTAAGAATTCACAAAACTGACAGTTGTTTCTTATGATTTCAGCAACTATCTGAAGCTGATTTGCCAAAAGCAGTGCACAGCGTACAGTGGTAAAATACTGACACATATTTGCCAAGCAGATACATGTTTAAATTTTGAATGTGAGCCTTAACTTTGAACAAGGCAGCTGAATTTTGCACACTTTGTGAAACAGGAATAATAAAAATACAAACCTTATATGTGTTCTATGAACTTAGGTGAAATAGCTCATATGAATATACCTAGTGTAGAGCCTGCAAAGGTTAAACACTTACTGAAGTTATCATTCTTATCATTACTACTGTTTTTATCCATTGGATGGGTAAGGATCCTGTCTTTTGCCTTTTGTGTGGGAAAACACAGACCCAAACTGATTCCCAGAATCCTCCACTTGAATTAATATACTCCAGTTACACACTGTAACTTTCTTGATAAAGTATACTTTATTGACAACCTTCCATTTTCTGTCTCACTTCTCATTCCCTACTGTTGTTTCGTTGATCACTTCCCAAATATTGTCTTCGAATCTTTGTTTTAAGGTCTTCTGAGTATACCAACAAAGACAGATTAGAAATAAAGCTTTAATCAATGTCATATACCATGGAAAAGTTGAACTCTATTCACTATGAAAGTATAAAAGAATTTAGAATGTGAATGTCTTTGGGAGGAGGTGAATTTGGGGGTTGAAATTTGATTAGAGTAAAAATATAAACCCTGGAGAGAAAAAGAACACCTAGGAATTCACTGCAATTGAGTAAAAGTATGGTGGTGAGGATCTGAACCAGAGTAAAGTAGTAAAAGTAAAGAAGTGCAAAATTAGAAAAAAAATAAAAACAGCTAATAGGAAATAACCAATAAGACTTAGTGGTAGGTTAATAGGGTTAAGGGTTTGGCAACAGTGGCCTTTCATACACTGAATCAATTGATTATTAATGTATGTTTTATTAAAAATCACATAAAAGAGCAGGTAATCGTTTCTTGTAATGTTTCACAAGAGGTGTTATGACTTCTTATTTATTTCTAAGAAAACAGAAACGAAATGTTCTACTGAGACAGAAAAGGGAAGTAAGAAAGAAAAAAACATACAATTTTCTAAAATCACATAAAAGAACAGGAAATTAATGGGCGTGGAGCTTGTCAGTCTCATATAGTCACCCACAAGGAATCATTTTACCTTTATTCTGAGACATCATTTGAGTGTTTGGAGTCTTTCTGTACTCATTAACTACTTCCCTGCTCTTCCTTTCAAGGATTTTGTTATTTTGTTTCTAGTTTAGTATGCTCTTCTATTAAGTGCACTGAAAGACACAGATAAGCTGGTAGCTATAATTATATCACGATGAGTAAGGAAGAGAAAACAGGTGCTACAATAAATGAAAATTGGCCCACATATCTGATTTTGGCAGAAGAAATACTCATCTTTAGGAAATAAAGAAGCACACATTTACTATATGACATGATTTCAGGGATACAATGAGTGCCCTTGAAATATCTCTCAAAACCAGAAGTAACAATTAAATTTTAAAGCTCATCTGTTGCCATTATTTCTTTGGATTATTATTTTTCCACCTTACTGTTTTAAAATTCAATATGTGGTATACGTTCTAAGAAGGTGAATTGGAGGCACAGTTAGCATGCCTCTCTCAGTTGGAAAGAGAAAATAGTGTGTAGAGCTTCACATTGTGAACTTTGCAATATAATCTTGAGTGGTAATGAGCTCCTTTACCAGAAATGAGAGGCAAGTGGGAAGTGTGCTGCAGGAGCATGGCGCCTCTGCTTTGCAGGAGAACTGGGAGGGTTGTAGCCTGAAAGCTAAAGTTGCTGTCTCTATGGGAAAGGTTTATGTCCTGGGGCAATTTTGATTTCTAAGCGCAGACTGTCTGGAAGTTAGCCAGCTGCTGACAGTGGAACACTGGGTATGAGACCTGCCTTGCCAAGTGCATAGGAGCTGGGAGGAGCTTATTGTTGCCTGCCATCCCCCAATCCCTGTGCAAACTCTTCTGTGCAGAGACAGCTGTGCTTCTCCCTGGAGCATTACCTGAGTGGCCAGAAAACTGCCCTCTGATCCCCACTGGCACCACTGCTTGCCCCGAATGTGGAGAGTCAGAGAGCAAACTTGCCTAACCCAGTCCCCACCCAACTTTGCCCCTCCACTCACCCTGGTAGCTTAACACAAAAGACAGAAACTTTTGGGAGCTCTATGTTGCCACCCATTGCCTGAGACACCAGGGTACCTCCCCTTTGTATTATAATATAAGGCAAGCACAAATCCCACTGCTACCAATGCAGCTGGTGCTCTTTTGCCAGTGCCACCTTCTGGCTGGAGGCCAACCAACACAGTTTATTACAGCATCTCCATGTAGAATAACCCACAACTCAGGAAGGAGAAAATGTGTGCATGACCTCAGCTGTCACCAGTGCTTACAGCACCCTGGCTAACCAAGAGATCCTGAATCTGACCACGTGACCAATTCATTCCTACTACAACCTGCATTTAAGAAAGCCAGCACACTAAGGCTATTTATAATTAAGGAATCTCACAGAGTCTACTTTGCCCCCCTGCCATCCCCATCAGAGCTGGTGCTAGTACTTGTGTCTGGGAGACTTGAGGACAAGTCACATCACTGGATCCCTTGCAGACATTTCTCAACACCAGCCTGGAGTGTGACAGCCCAGGCTGGACCCAAGTGAGAAACAGCAATAACAGTATTCTGGCTCTCAGGGACTCCTACTTCTAGGGGAAGGGAGAGTATAACATATCAAGGGAGCACCCCTTGGGATAAAAAAAATCCAGGTGGAAGGCCTTGAGTCCCAGAAATTTCTGCCTGTGGAAAATTTCTTTCAGCAGAGGCACAGGTGCAGTGCTAGGCTCAGCAGGGAAAGTTTGCAGCTGTAAGACAAGGCAGGCAGCCCTGGTGCTTCTAAAAGATCTTGGAGAAGGGGACTTCTTTTCCTCCTCATCTATCAGGGCAGACACAACTGGGGCTTTCCCCACAGGAGCTAGGTATGGATACACTTGCAGACAGCTATTCTGGAACACTTCAAGGTGACCACATCCCAACAGGAGAGGTGTTCTCCAAGTTCAAGCTTGCACAAGGGATAGAATCATAATTCCTTTCTATGTGGAACATCAACATTTCTACAGATGAAAAGAACTGTCCATATGATCTGAATAGCCAGAACTCTGGGTCAGGAGTATGACTAGGAGCTAGATAACTTCCTCACTGGCCTGGCAGGGGAGCTGAGGTGGCTCCAACCTTTCCCCCGATGAGACCTCAGCGCGTTTCACTGAGAGCTTCTCCAGGGACCTATGTCAAAGCTGAGACCTCTGCCCACCCATGAGTATGGCATTTATCTGCCTTCTTTAGCTACAACCAGTTTCTACTCAGGGACACCTTTCCTACTGGCCTGAAGCCTGAACTATTCAAACCAGTAAATGAAATATAGGGTTAAAAAGTGCCCATTCACAGAATGAGATAAACTTTGAGAGACTTCTACCACTCCAATCCCACAGGAGACAGTGAACTTGCTCAGACACCAAGCACATTGCTACTACAACTATCTTCTGAGAAAGCCATCATACAATGACTCCATAACTAAGAAACATATAGAGTCTCCACCCCTAAAAGTACCAAGAGCAGAAATAGGCTACAATAAACTAAACATTAAAGTCACATCTTTAAGGGAGAAAAACAATTTTAAAAACACAGTGGAATCAAAAATAAATTTAAGAATAATTAGAAGAAATTGTCTACCCAAATGAGAAAGAACCAGAAAAATAATTCTGGCAATATGACAAAATAGGATTCTATAACATTTCCAAAAGATCACACCAGGTCTCCAGCAATGGATCCAAACCAAGGTGAAATCTTTGACATACCAGAAAAAGAATTCAAAAGGGTGATTATTAAGCCACTCAAGGAGATACAAGAGAAGGGTGAAAAACAATATAAAAAAAGTTTAAAAATCAGGATATGAATAAAAAACTTTCTAAAAGGATAGATATTTAAACAAAAAACAATAAAGACTTTTTGAAATGAAGCACATTTAAGGAATTACAAATTTCAGTGGAAACTTTTAAGAATAGACCATGTGGAAGAGAGACTTTCAGAGCTTGAAGAGAAGGCTTTTGAACTAACCCAATGAGACAAAAATAAAGAAAATGAATCTAAAGAATGAACAAATCTCCAGGAAATATGGAATTAGGAAAGCAGCTAAACCTAAGAATAATTGGTGTTCCTTAGGGATGTGAGAAAGCAAAAATTTGGAAAACTTATTTGAGGGAATAATTGAGAAAAAAATTCCCTGGTCTTGTTAGAGATTTAGATATTCACATACAGGAAGTTCAAAGAATTCCTGGGAGATTCATTGCAAAAAGAACATCACCAAGACATACAGTCATCAGACTACCCAAAGTCAAGCTGAAGGAAAGAATTACAAGAGCAAGGAGTTAAAAGCATTAGGTAACCTATAAAGGAAAAGTTATCAGACTAACAGCAGACTTCTCAGCAGAAACCTTACAAGCCAGAAGAAATTGGGGTCCTATCTTTTGTCTCCTTAAACAGAATAACTTTCAGCCAAGTTTTATGAATGAAGGAGAAATACAGTCTTTTTCAGACAAGGAAATGCTGAAGGAATTTGCTACTAGCAGACAATCCGTGTAAGTACTGCTAAAAGGAGTTCTAAATCTTGAAACAAAATGTTAATGTGCATCAGAATAGAATCGCTTGAAAGCATAAAATTCACAGGGCCTGTAAAAAAGCAAAATATCTAGGTAACAATCAACATAATGACTGGAACAGTACCTCACATATCAATATTAACATTGAATGTAAGTAGTTTAAATGCTCCACTTAAAAGTTACAGATTGGCAGAATGGATATAAAAAGTCACAAACCAAATATCTGCTGTTTTCAAGAGACTTACCTCATATATATGGACTCATATAAACTCAAGGTAAAGGGGTGAAAAATAAATTCCATGCAAATGGAAACCAAAAGCGAGCAGGAGTAGCTATTCTTATATCCAATAAAACTGACTTTAAAGCAATTAACATTATAAAACAAAGACAAAAATGGTCATCATATAATTATAAAAGGATCAATACAATAAGAAGACATCACCATCCTAAATATATATGCACCTAAGTCAGGAGCTTACAGATTAATAAAAGAATTAGAACTAGACCTAACAAACGAGATGGCAACAAAATAATAGTGGAGGACTTCAACACTCCACTGATAGCACTACATAGATCAGTGGGGCAGAAAGACAACAAAGAAATAGTATACTTAAACTATATCCTAAAACAAATGAAGTTAACAGATATTTACAGAACTTTCTATGCAACAACTGCGGAATATACATTCTATTCAACAGCACATGAAACATTATCCAAGATAAAGTACGATATGCTACAAATGAAGTCTCAATAAATTTTAAAAACTTGATATTTTATCAAGTATCTTTATAGACCACAGTGGAATAAAACTAGAAATCAACTCAAAAAGGAACTCTAGAAGCTATACATATATATGGAAATTGGAAAATCTGCTTCTGAGTGATTTTTGGGTTAACAATGAAAATTTAAAAATTATTTGAAATGAATGATAATAGTGAGAAACATTAACATAATTTCTAAGATAAAGCAAAAGCAACTTTAAGAGGAAAGTTTGTAGCACTAAATGACTGTATCAAAAAGACTGAAAAATCACAAATTATCAATCCAATGTCACACTGCAAGGAACTAGACAAACAAGAACAAATCCAACCCAAAGCTAGCAGAAGTAAAGAAATAAAAAATCACAAACATTCCTATACACCAATAATAAACAAGCAGAGAGTCAAATCATGAGTGAACTCCCATTCACAATTGCCATAAAGAGATTACAACACCTAGGAATACAACTTACAAGGAACGTGAAGGATCTTTTCAAGGAGAACTACAAACCACTGCTCAAAGAAATAAGAGAGAAAAAAAGATGGAGAAACATTCCATGTTTATGGATAGGAAGAATCAATATCGTGAAAATGGACATACTGCCAAAAGTAATTTATAAATTCAATGCTATTCCCATCAAGCTACCATTGACTTTCCTCACAGAATTAGAAAAAAAACTACTTTAAATTTCACATGGAACCAAAAAAAGAGCCTGTACAGCCAAGACAATCATAAGCAAAAAGAACAAAGCTGGAGGCATCACCCTACCTGACTTTAAACTATACTACAAGTCTACAGTAACCAAAACAGTATGGTAATGATACCATAACAGATATATAGGTCAATGGAACAGAACAGAGGCCTCAGAAATAACACCACACATCTACAACCATCTGATCTTTAACAAACCTGACAAAAAGTAATGGGGAAAGGATTCCATATTTAATAAATGGTGTTGGGAAAACTGGCTAGCCATATGCAGAAAACTGAAACTGGACCCCTTCCTTACATCTTATACAAAAATTAACTCAAGATGGATTAAAGATTTAAATGTAAAACCTAAAACCATAAAACCCTAGAAGAAAGCCTAGGCAATACCATTCAGGACATAGGTATTGGCAAAGACTTCATGATTAAAACACCAAAAGCAATGGCAACAAAAGCCAAAATTCACAAATGGGATCTAATTAAACTAAAGAGCTTCTGCACAGCAAAAGAAACTATCGTCAGAGTGAACAAACAACCTAAAGAATGGGAGAAACTTTTTGCAATCTATCCATCTGACAAAGGTCTAACTTCCAGCATCTACCAGAAACTTAAACAAATTTCCAAAAAAAAAAAAAAAAAAGCCCTATCAAAAAGTGGGCAAAGGATATGAACAGACACTTCTCAAAAGAAGACATTTATGCAGCCACCAAACATATTAAAAAAAGCTCATCATCACTGGTCATTAGAGAAATGCAAATCAAAGCCTTAATGAGATATCATCTCATGCCAGTTAGAATGGTGGTCATTAAAAAGTCTGGAAACAACAGATACTGATGAGGATGTGGAGAAATAGGAACACTTTTACAGTGTTGGAGTGGGAGTGTAAATTTAGTTATACCACTGTGGAAGACAGTGTGGCAATGCCTCAAGGATATAGAATCAGAAATATCATTTGTCCCAGCAATCTCATTACTGGGTATATACCCAAAAGATTATAAATCATTCTACTGTAAAGACACATGCACATGTATGTTTACTGCCCCACTATTTACAATAGCAAAGACTTGGAACCAACCCAAATGCCCATCAATAATAGACTGGATAAAGAAAATGTGGCACATATATACCATCAAATACTATGCAGTCATAAAAAAGAATGAGTTCATGTCCTTTGCAGGCACACGGATGAACCTGAAAACCATCATTCTCAGCAAACGAACACAGGAACAGAAAACCAGACACCACATGTTCTCACTCATAAGTTGAACAATGAGAGAACACATGGACAAAGGGAGGGGAACATTACATACTGGGGCCTGTCAGGGAATGGGAGGCAAATGGAGGGAGAACATTAGGACAAATACCTAATGCATGCGGGGTATTTGTCCTAGATGATGGATGGATAGGTACAGCAAACCACCATGGCACATGTATACATATGTATCAAATTTGCACATTCAGCACATGTATCCCAGAACTTAAAGTAAAATTTAAAAAATAAAAAGGAAAAATAAGAAATAATAAAGATCAAAGCAGATCTAAATAAAATTGAAACAAAAATATAAAAGATCAATGAAATAAAAAGTAGATTCTGAAAGGATAAACAAAATTGATAGACCATTAGCTCAATTAACCAAGAAGAGACAAGATTCAATTAAGCTCAAATTGAAATGTAAATAGAGACATTACAATGAACACAACAGAAATTTAAAAGATCATTTAAGACTACAATGAATACATCTATGCACACAAAATAAAAAAAACTAAAGGAAATGGACAAATTCCTGGAAACATATAACCCTCCCAAATTGAACCAGAAGAAACAGAAATTCTGAAAAGACCAATAACAAGCAGTGAGACTGAATCAGTAATTAAAAAATAACAACAACCAAAACAATAAAAACAAACAAACACAAACAACAATAACAACAAAGTCCAGGGCCAGGTAGATTCACAGCTGAATTCAACAAAATATTCAAAGAAGAATTGGTACCAATCCGGCTAAAACTATTTCAAAAGATTGAAAAAGATGAAATTGTCCCAAATTCATTCTATGAAACCAATATCACCCTCATACCAAAACCAGGAAAGTACACAGCAACAACCACCACCACAACAACAAAAACTATAGACAAATATCCCTGATAAATATAGATGCAAAAGCCCTCAACAAATACTAGAAAATTGAATCAAACTGTACTTCCAAATACAGTAACATCATAATCGAGTGGGTTTCATTCCAGGGATACATGAATGGGCTAATATATGCAAGTCAATAAATATGATAAATGACACTAACAGAATTAAAAACAAAAAACATATCATCAACTCAATAGATGGAGAAAAAGCATTTGACAAAAACAACCATCACTTCATGAAAAATACCCTCAACAAACTAGGCATAGAAAGGACATACCTCAATGTAATAAAAGCCATCTTTGAAAACCCCACAGCCAGTATCATACTGAATGGAGAATAGTTGATAGCTTTTCCACTGAGAAGTGGAACAAGACAAGGGTGCCCATTTTCACCATATCTATTCAACATACTACTGGAAGTCCTAGCCAAAGCAATCAGCCAAATAGAAGAAATAAAGGGAAACCAAATTGGAAAAGAGGAAGCCAAATTATTGCTCTTTGCTGATGATATGATAGTATACCTAGAAAAATCTAAAGACTCCTTTGAAAGACTCCTAGATTTGATAAATGAATTCAGTGAAGTCTTAGGTTACAAAACCAGTGTATGCAAATCAGTAGCATTGTTATGTACCAACAATGGCTAAACTGAGAATCAAATCAAGAACTCAACTCTTTTTACAATAGCTGCAAATAAAAAATACCTAGAAATATACTGCACCAAGGAAGTGAAAGATCTCAACAAGGAGAACTACTAAACACTGCTGAAAGAAATCATAGATAACACAAACAAATAAAAATACGTTCCATGCTCATGAATTGGAAGAATCAATGTCATGAAAATAATCATACTGCCCAAAGCATCCCACTGATTCATTGCAATTTCTATCAAAATACCAAAATCATTTTTCAAAGAATGAGAAAAAAATTCTAAAATTCATATGGAACCAAGAAAAAAAGAGCTTGAATAACCAAAGCAATCTTAAGCAAAAGCAACAAATCTGGAAGCATCACCTTCAAATTATATTAAAAGGCTAAAGCTACCAAAACAGCATGGTACTTGTATAAAAGTAGATACACAGACCAATGGAAACAACAGAAAACCCAGAAATAAAATTTTGGGAAAGGATACACTATTTAATAAATGGTGCTGGGAAAACTGGGTAACCATATGTTGAAGAATGACACTGGCTTTCTATCTCTCACTTTATACAAAAATCAACTCAAGATGGATTAAACACTCAAAGACCTGAAATCACAAAAAATTCTAGAAGAAAATGTAGGAAAAACCTTTCTGGACTTTGGCCTAGCTCAAGAATTTATGACTAAGACCCCAAAAACAAATGCAACGAAGACAAAAATAAATAAATGAGGCCTAATTAAACTCAAAAGCTTCTGCACAACAAAAGAAATAATCATCACAGTAAACAGACAACCCACAGAATGGGAGAAAATATTTGTAAACTTTGCATCCGACAAAGGACTAATATTCAGAACGTACAAGGAACTCAAACAAATCAGCAATAAAAAGAAAAAAATAAATAATTCCATCAAAAACTAAGCAAATAACATAAATATATATTTCTCAAAAGAAGATGTACAAATGGCCAACTTGTATGAAAAAATGCTTAACATCAGTAATCATCAGGAAAATGCAAATTAGAACAATGAGATACCATGTTATTCCAGCCAGAATGGCCATTATTAAAATTCAAAAGACAATAGATATTAAAATGGATGTGGTAAAAATGGAATATTTATTTACTGCTTATAGGAAAGTAAATTAGTACTGCCTCTGTGGAAAACACTATGGAAATTTCTTAAAGAACTAAAAGTATATCTACCATTTGATCCAGCAATCACACTACTAGGTGTCTACCTAAAGGAAAATAAGTAGTTACGTATGTCTTTTTAGACACCTGCACACATGTTTACGCAGCATAATTCACGATTGCAAAGATATGGATCCAGCTTAAGTGCCCATCAACCAATGAGTGGTTAAAGAAAATGCGGTATATATACACCAAGAAATACTACTCCACTATAAAAAAGAATAAAACAATGTCTTTTGTAGCAACTTGGATGGAGCTAGACACCGCTATTCTAAGTAAAGTATCTCAGGAATGGAAAACCAAACACTGTGTGTTCTCACTTATAAGTGGGAGCTAAGCTATGGGTACACAAAGGCATACAGAATGGTATAATAGACTTTGGAGACTCAGTAGGAGGAGGATCATGGGTGGGATCAGAGATTAAAAAAAAAAAACCATACAATTTACACCACTTGAGTGACAGGTACACTAAAATCTCAGATTTCACCACTGTACAATTCATCCATGTAACCAAAAATCACTTGTATCACAAAAGCCATCAAAATAAAAAGTTACTTTTTTAATTAAAAAAATAAAGCTGACTACGTAGTACATGTACATGTTCTCAACTGCTGGATTTTGGAAGGAGCAGGGGAAAACAGGTGCAAAAAGGATGCAATGAATTCCATTCTAGACAAACTTAGAAAGATAATCTGAAGCCTAACTGCCAGTTTCCATAAAGTTAAACAGCTCTAATAGAGTAGGAAACAGAGCAAAATGTGGCAGAAGAGCCCACATCTGTGAGAGAGGTATAAAGTTTAACAGACATCTCCATCAGAGCAGGTACTGGTAACCACTGCTGGGAGACCTGAAGACAAGTCACATCACTGGACTCTTTGCAGACATTCAGAAACACCAGCTGGAACCCTGGTAGCCCCACTAGGTGTCTAGACCCAGAAAAGAAATAACAATCACTGCAGTCTGGCTCTTGGGAACCCCTATTCCTAGAGTAAGGGGAGAGCACTATATCAAGGTATCACCCCAGGGGACAAAATAATCTGAACAGCAGGTTTTGAACCCCAGATCGTTCTGCTGGTGGGAAGTCTCCACACCAGACACGATTGCAGTGCTAGGTGCAGTAGTGAAAGTCTGTATCTGTACCCCAATGGGCAGGCAGCCTCTGTGATTGTGAAGGGCCTTGGAGAAGTGGTCCTTGTTCCCTCCCTGCTGTCCCCATTCCCCAGCACTGCGCTACAGACACAGCTGGGGTTTTCGCACAGGAATGCAATGTGTTTGCACCTATGGACAATCTTCCTGGAATAATACTGGTTGAGCGCAACCCCACAGGAGGAGCACCCCCTAGATTGAGGTCTGCACAAAAGGCAGAGTCACAATTCCTCCCTATTTGGAACATCAACAATCCTACAGATGAAAAGAGGTGCCTGTCAGATCTGAATAGCCAAGTAACTGGGACAGGAATTAGGCTGTGAGGGGAATCGCTTTCCATCTGGCCTCGCAGGGGAGCTGAAGTAGCTCTAACTCTTCACCCTGATAATACCTCCACAGATCTATTTGAAAGCTCCCCAGCCACCCTCATCAAGGCTTGGACCTTGGCCCACTGTTGTGTGTTATATCCACCTACATATCCTAGCTACAACCAGTGCCTACAAGGGTTACCTCCCCTGGGTGCAAACTTTCACTACTGCACCCAGCGCTGCAATTGTGTCTGGTGTGGGAGACTTCCCACCAGTAGACCTGAACCCTGAATCATCAAGTCAGTAAATAAAATACTGGGTAAAAATTAAATATAAATAATAAAACATACACCACAAGATAATTAGATAAACTTCAAGAGATCCCTGCCATTCCAATCCCACAAGAGACAGTGAGCTTGCCCACACATCAAAAGCGTAATGACTACAATCAGCATCTGGGAAAGCCAGTACACAAAGACTCTCTATAACTAAGAAAGTCATACAGAATCTTCACTCCTAAAAGCACATAGAATCAAATTAGGCTAAATTAAATATTAAATTCCAATCCTTAAGAAAGAAAAAGAGAAATAAAAAAAAAACACTGTCCAATCAAAAATAAACTCAAGAACAATTTGAAGAAATCGTCTACCAAAATGAGAAAGAACCATTAAAATAATTCTGGTAATATGACAAAACAGGGTTCCATAATACCCCCTAAGGATCACACTACCTCCCCAGCAATGAATTCAAACCAAGAAGAAACCTCTGAATTACCAGATAAAGAATTCAGAAGGTTGATTATTAAGCTACTCAAGGAGATACTAGAGAAAGGTGAAAACAACTTAAAGACTTTAAAAAAAAAAACCCAGGATATTGATTAAAATTTTTCCATGGAAATCGATATCACAAAGGAAAACCAATCAGGGATTCTGCAAATGAAAGACACACTTAGGGAAATACAAAATGCAGTGAAAAGTTTCAACAATAGACAAGAAATAGTAGAGGAAAGAATATCAGAGCTGGAAGATAATGCTTTCTAATTAACCCAATAAGACAAAGAAAGACAAAGAATAAAGATTTTTTTTTTAAATGAACAAACTCTTCAAGAAATATGGAATTATGTAAAACAGCCACGCCTAAGAATAAGATGTTCCTGAGGAGGAATAAATATCTAAACGTTTGGAAAAACTATATAAGGGAATAATTGAAGAAAATTTACCTGGTCTTGTTAGAGAGCTAGATATCTGATCTAGTTTGGCTCTGTGTCCCCACCCAAATCTCATGTGGAATTTTAATCATCAATGTTGGAGAAGGGGCCTGGTGGGAGGTGATTGGATCTGGGAGTGGACTTCCCCCTTGCTATTCTCATGATAGTAAGTGCGTTCTCACAGGATCTGATTGTTTCAAAGTGCCTAGCACTTCCCCCTTTGCTCTTTCTCTCCTGCTTCACCATGTGAAGATGTGCTTGCTTCCCTTTTGTCTTGTACCATGATTCTAAGTTTTCTGAGGCCTCTTTAGCTATGCTTCCTATACAGCCTGTGGAACTGTGACTTAATTCAACCTATTTTCCTCATAAATTACCCAGTCTCAGGTAGTTTCTTACAGCAATTTGAGAATGGGCTAATACAGGCAATTGGTACTGGGAAGTGAGTCATTGCTATAAAAATACCTGAAAATGTGGAAGCAGCTTTGAAACTGGGTAACAGACAGAATCTGGAACATTTTGGAGGGATCAGAAGCAGACAGAAAGATGTGGGAATGTTTGAAAATTCCTGGAAACTTGTTAAATAGTTGTGACCAAAATGCTGATAGTGATATGAACAATGAAGTCCAGGCTAAGGTGGTCTCAGACAGAGATGAAGAAGTTATTGGGAACTGGAGTAAATGTCACTCTTGCTATGCATTAGCAAAGAGACTGGCAGCATTCTGCCCCTGCCCTAGGGATCTGTGAAACTTTGAACTTGAAAGAGATGATTTAGGGTATCTGGTGAAACAAATTTCTAAGCAGCAAAACATTCAATATGTAACCTAGTGGCTTCTAACAGCATACACTTATATGCATGAACAAAAAGATGATCTGAAATTGAAACTTAAATTTAAAAGTGAAGCAGAGCATAAAAGTTTGGAAAATTTTCAGCCTGGCCATCCAGTAGAAAAGAAAAACCCATTTTCAGTGGAAGAATTCAAGCCAGCTGCAGAAATTTACCAAAGTAGAAGAACCTAATGTTAATAGCTAAGACAAAGGTATTTTAGAGACCTTCACAGCAGTCTCTTCCAACACAGACCCAGAGGCCTAGGATGGAAGAATTGCTTTTGTGGGCCAGACCAAGGGCTCCACTGCCCTGTGCAACCTCAGAAAACTGCTGTTTGCATTCCAGTCACTCCAGCTCCAGCCATGGCTAAGGGGGTGTCAGATATGTCTCAGGCTGCCACTCCAGAGGGTGCAAGCCACAAACCTTGACAGCTTCCACATGCTGTTAAGCCTGTGGGTGCCCAGAGGGAAAGAGTGGAGGCTTGGGAGCCTCCATCTAGATTTCAGAAGATGTATGGAAATGCCTGGATATTCAGGCAGAAGTCTGCTGCAGGGGCAGAGCCCTCATGGAGAACCTGTACTAGGACAGTGCGGAAGGGTAATATGGGATTGGAGTCCCATACAGAGTACCCACTGGGGCACTGCCTCCTGATGCTGTGAGCAGAGGGCCACCATCCTCCAGACCCCAGAATCCTAGATCCACCGATACCTTACACCATGCACCTCGAAAAGCCACAGGCAATCAACGCCAGCCCACATAGCAGCTGCAGGGGATGTACCATGGAGAGCCACAGAGGCAAAGATGCCCAAGGCCTTCAGAGCCCTCTCCTTTCATCAGTGTGGCCTGAATGTGAGACATGGAGTCAAAGGAGATTATTTTGAAGCTTTAAAATTTAATGACTGCCCTGCTGGATTTCAGACTTGCATGGGTCTTGCAGCCCCTTTGTTTTGTCCAATTTCTACCATTTGCAATGGGAGCATTTACTCAATGCCTATGCTCCCATTGTATCTTAGAAGTAACTAACATGTTTATTATTTTACAGGCTCATAGGTGGAAGAGACTTGCCCTGTCTCAGATGAGACTTTGGACTTGAATTGTTTCGAATTAACGCAAGAATCAGTTAAGACTTTGGGGGACTGTTAGGAAGGCATAATTGTGTTTTGAAGTGTGAGAAGAACATGAGATTTTGGAAGAGGCAAGGGCAGAATGGTGTGGCTTGCCTCTGTGTCCTCACCCAAATATCATCATGAATTATAATCCCCAATGTTGGACAAGGGGCCTGCTGGGAGGTGATTGTATCATGGGGGCAGACTTACCCTTTGGATTCCTTGTAATTGTGAGTTATCCTGAGATCTGGTTGTTTAAAACTGTGTAGCACTTCCTTCTTTGCTCTTTTCCTTCTGATTCCCCATGTGAAGATGTGTTTGCTTCCCCTTCCCCTTTTGCCGTCATTGTAAGTTTCCTGAGGCCTCACCAACCATGCTTATTGTACAGCCTGTGGAACTGTGAGTCAATGAAACCTGTTTTCTTTATAAACTACTCAGTCTCAGGAAGTTTTTTATAGCAATGTGAGAGTGGATTAATACAATATCCAAATACAAGAAGCTCAAAGAACTCCTGGGAAATACATTGCAAAAGATCATCACAAAGGCATATATTAATCGGGTTATCTAATGTCAAGGTGAAGGAATGAATCTTATGAGCTGTGAGACAAAAGCATCAGGTAACTTATAAAAGAAAACTCATCAGATTAACAGCAGATTTCTCAGCAGAAACCCTAAAATCCAGAAAGAACTGAGGTTCCATCTTTAGCCTTTTTAACAAAATAATTGTCAGTCAAGAGTTTTGTATCTACCAAAACTACATTTCATAGATAAAAAGAGATAAAGTCTTTTTTAGATAAAAAAGTGCTGAGAGTTTGCCACTACCACACTAGCACTGCAAGAAATGCTAAAAGGGGTTTTCAATCTTGAAACAAGTTCTCAAAATACGAAAAAAAGAACTTCCTTAAAGCATAAAACTTACAGTGCCTGAAAACAATAACATGATGAAAATATTTTTTAAAAAGGCATTCAGGCAAAAACTAACATGATGAATAGAACAATACCTCAAATCTCAATACTCCTATTAAATGTAAATGGACTATGTGCTCCACTTAAAAGATACAGAAGGGCAGAGCAGATTTAAAAACCACTAAGTAATGGCTGTCTTCAAGGGACTCACCTAACACATACGGACTAACATAAACTTAAGGTAAAGGGGTAGAAAAAGATATTTTTCATAAATGGAAACCAAAACCAGGCAGGAGTAGCTATTCTTATATCAGAGAAAACAGACTTTAAAGCAACAACACTAAAAACAGATGAAGGACTTTATATAATGAAAAAGGAATTAGTTAAACAGGAAGATATTACAATCATAAATATACATGTACTTAACATTGAAGTTTCCAAATTTATAAAAAAACAATTACTTATAGACCTAAGAAATTATATAGACAGTAACACATTAATAGTAGGAACTTCAGTACTTCACTGACAGCACTAGGCAGATCAAGACATACAGTGAAAGAAGAAAATGTGAACTTAAACTAGACCCTAGAATGAATGGACTTAACACATATTTACAGGATATTGTACCCAACAAATGCAGAATATATATTCTTTTCATCAGCACATGGAACATTCTCCAAGATAGACCATATAATAGGCCACAAAACAAATCTTGATAAATTTTTAAAAATCAAAATTATATCAAGTATCCTTTCAGACCACAGTAGAATAAAACTGTAAATAAACTCCAAAAGGAGCCTTCAAAACTATATAAATGCATGGATATTAAATAATCTGCTCTTGAATGATCTTTGGGTTAAAAATAGTATCAAGATGGAAATTTTAAAAATTCTTTTAAATGAATGATAACAGTGACACAAATTATCAAAACCTCTTTTTCAAAACCTCTGGGATATAGCAAAAGTGGTGCTAAGAGGAAAGTTCATTGCATTAAATACCTACATTGAAAAGTCTGACAGAGCACAGACAACCTAATATCACACCTCAAGGAACTAGAGAAACAAGAACAAACTAAACTCAAACTCAGCAGCAGAAAAGAAATAACAAAGATCAGAGCAGAACTAAATAATACTGAATCAAGAAAATACAAAAAATAAAACAGAACACTGGTTCTTTGAAAAGATTAACAAAATTGATAGACTGTTAGCAAGATTAATCAAGAATAAAAAAAGAGAAGATCCAAATAATCTCAATTAAATACAAAATGGGAGATATTATGACTAATACCACAGAAATACAAAGGATCATTCAAGGCTACTGTGAATGCCTTTATACACACAACTAGATAATCTACAAAACATGGTTAAATTCCTGGAAATATACATTTCTCCAAGATTAAATGAGGAAGAAATAGAAACTCTGATCAAAACAATAACAAGCAGTGAAAATGGTTCAGTATTAAAAATATTGCCAGCAAAAATGTCCAGGACCAGATAGATTCACCGCTGATTTCTATTAAACATTCAAGGAAGAATTGGTACCAATATTACTGAAACGATTCTAAAAGATAGGAAAAGAGGGAGTCCTCCCTAAACCATTTTGTGATGCCAGTATCACCCTAATACAAAAATCAGGAAGGAATATATCTACAGTACAGAACAATATTCCTGATGATCATAGATGCAGAAATATTCAACAAAATACTAGCTAACCAAATGCTGTTGGCAGCATATTAAAAAGATAATACATCATAATCAAATGAGTTTCTTATCAGTATACAGGGATAGTTTAATGTACACAAGTCAATAAATATGATGCATCACATAAAAATGGGTGCGGTGGCTCACGCCTGTAATCCCAGCACTTTGGGAGGCCAAGGTGGGCGGATCATGAGGTCAGGAGATTGAGACCATCCTGGCTAACACGGTGAAACCCTGTCTCTACTAAAAATACAAAAAAATTAGCCGGGCATGGTGGCGGATGCCTGTAGTCTCAGCTACTGGAAAGGCTGAGGCAGGAGAATGGCGTGAACGGGAGGCAGAGCTTGCAGTGGGCAGAGACAGCACCACTGCAGTCCGGCCTGGGCGAAAGAGCGAGACTCCGTCTCAAAAAAAAAAAAAAAAGGATAAAAAAGAAAAATTATATAATCATCTCAATAGATGCAGAAAAAGCATTTGACAAAATCCAGCATTTCTGTATGAAAAAAACTCTCAACAAAATTGTCATAGAAGAGACATACTTCAGTGTAACATAAGCCATCTATGAAAAACCCATAGCCAGCATCATACTGAATGGAAAAAAGTTGAAAACATTTACGCTGAGAACTGGAACAAAGCAAGGACGCCCACTTTCACCACTTCTATTCAACATAGTATTGCAAGTCCTAGCCAGACCAATCAGACAAGAGAAAGAACTAAAGGAACATCTAAATCAGAAAAAAGGGAGTTAAACTGTCGCTCTTTGTCCATGGAATAATTGTATACCTAGAACACTGTACAGGCTCATTCAAAAAGCTCTTAGATCTTATAAATTAATTCAGTAAATCTCAGGTTACAAAATCAATATATGAAAATCAGTAGCACTGTTATACACCAATAACCACAAAACTGAGAATCAAATCAAGAACTCAATCCCTTTCACAACAGCTACAAAAAAATAAAATAAATAAAACACTTAGGTATATACTTAACCAAGGAGGTGAAAGATCTCTACAAGAAAACCTACAAAATACTGCTGGAAGAAATTATAGATAACACAAACATGTAGAAAAACATCCCATGCTCATGGATGGGTAGAAACAATATTGTGAAAATGACCATACTGCTAAAAGCTGTCTACAGAGTCAATGCAATTCCCATCAAAACACCATCATCATCCTTCACAGAAATAGAAATAACAATAATACAATACATGTGGAACCAAAAAAAGAGCCCGCAGAACCAAAGTAAGACTAAGCAAAAAAAAAAAAAAAAAAAAAAAAAAACTGAAGGCATCACATTACTTGACTTCAAATTATACTACAAAGCCATAGTTGCCAAAACAGCATGTTACTGGTATAAAAATAGGCACTTAGACCAATGGAACAGAATAGCGAACCCAGGAAAAGCCAACTTTTTTGGGCAACTGATCTCAACAAAGCATACAAAAACATAAAGTGGGAAAGGATCCTATTTAATAAATGGTGCTGGAAAAACTGGCAAACCACATGTTGAAGAATGAAATTGAATTCTCATCTCTCACTTTATACAAAAATCAGCCTAAGGCTGGGCGCAGTGGCTCATGCCTATAATCCCAGCACTTTGGGAGGCCAAGGCAGGTGGATCATGAAGGAGGGTGGATCATGAGGTCAGGAGACCAAGACCATCTTGGCTAACATGGTGAAAACCTGTCTCTACTAAAAATACCAAAAATTAGCCAGGTGTGGTGGCACATGCCTGTAGTCCCAACTACTTGGGAGGCTGAGGCAGGACAATCACTTGAACCTGGGAGCTGGAGGTTGCAGTGAGCCGAGATTGTGTCACTGCACTCCAGCCTGGGCAACAGAGTGAGACTCCATCTCAAAAAATAAAATAAATAAATAAATAAATAAATATAAATAAATCAGCTTCAGATAGATCAAAGACTTAAATCTAAGATCTGAAATCATAAAAATTCTAGAACATAACATTGGAAATACTCTTCTAGTCATTGACTTAGGCAAAGAATTCATGACTAAGAACCCATAATCAAATGCAACAAAAACAAAAATAAATGAATGGAACCTAAGTAAACTAACTAAAAAGCATTCGCAGAGCAAAAGAAATCATCAGCAGATTAAACAAACAACCCTCAGAGTGGGAGAAAATATTCACAGACTATACATCTGACAAAGTGGTAATATCCAGAATCAACAAGGAACTAAAAAAAATTAGCAATAAAAACACAAACAATGCCCCAACCCATCAAAAACTGTGCTAAGGACATGACTAGACAATTCTAAAAAGAAGATGTGCAAACTGCCAGCCAATATATGGAAAAGATGCTCAACATCACTAATTATCAGGGAAATACAAACTAAAACCACAGTGAGATACCACCTTACTCCTGAAAGAATGGCCATAATTTAATAATTTAAAAAAAAAAGATATTGGTGAGGATGTGGTGAAAAGGGAATACTTTTACACTGCAGGTGAGAATGTAAACTAGTACAACCACCATGGAAAACAGTATAGAGTTTCCTTAAAGAACTAAAAGAAATAGCATTTGATCCAGCAGCCCCACTACTAGGTATCTCCCCAAAGGAAAATAAGTTATTATATGAAAAAAAACAGATGCACACACATGTTTATAGCAGCACAATTTGAAATTGCAAAAATACAGAAGCAACCTAGATGCCCATCAACCAATGAGGAGATAAAGAAAAATTGGTATATCTATACCATGGAATACTACTCAGCCATAAAGCAAAAAAAAAAAAAAAAAAAAAAAAAAAAAAGTCTTCTGTAGCAAATTGGATGGAGCTGGAGGCCATTATTTTAAGTGAAGTAATGCAGGAATTGAACACCAAATATCATACATTCTTATTTATAAGTGGGTGTTAAGCTGTGAGGATGCAAAGGCATAAGAATGCTATAATGGGCTTTGTGGACTTGGAAGCAAGGGTAGGAGGGGGTGAGGGATAAACTACATACTGGGTACAGTGTACACTGTTCGGGTGATCAGGACACCAGAATCTCAGAAATCACCACTAAAGCACTAATTCATGTAACCAAAAACTGCCTGTATCCCCAAAACTTATTGAAATAAGAATGAATGAATGAATAAATAAATAAAACCTGGCAGAGCTTTTTGAGGCAATAAAAGAGACAGTAGATGACAAAGATGAGAAAGTGATACCTGAAAACTTCTATGTTACAGGGCTAATAGTCTTTCCTTTTCTATATGAAGCTATGAGCTTTCTATGTTCTGTTCATTCTCCGAAAAACAGGGAAATACTCCTTGTTTCTTTTCTCCTAGACCACTGTTTATCTTCCATTTGCAAGCAAATAGAATTTATCCCACTTAAACTGGAAAAAAAATAGTGCTACCTTATTTAAGTTGCTAATAAGGAAAAAAGAAAAGATGAAAGATGAAAAAACAAGGAAAAAATAAGAGGAGAGGGCAGTTAAAAGGAAAGAAAGAACAATGTTGGGGAGAAAAGGCAAAAAGGAAGAATATTTAACAGTATCATATCAGCTAGATTATAAATAAAGAATATAGTAAAGATATTTGAACTTCTTGTTATGCTACTGAACTGTAGATTAGGAAACTGAAGACCTGAGATATTAACTGTTGTACTTGGTATCCATGAGTTCATTTATTAGTGTTTATTTAGTGCTTATTGCAAATTAGAATTTGGACTAGATGCCAGAACACAGCAGTAAATAAAACAAAGATAGGCTCAGGATCTTGTTAGCAGAAGTAAGATTCCAGTGTGGATCTCCCAATTGCCAATTCTTTACCCACCTCATTACACTTAAACCCTCAAGAATATGACCCCACTGATGCCATGTCCTTGTACCTATTTCTAGAAAAAATTGCTATATTTAACATGTCTTTGTGCCAAGGACTTTTGGTACTAAGAGCAGTTGCTTAAAACATCAAATTAATAATTGGAAATGCATACATTTTGCTCATAACAAGTAATACACTGCTCTGATATACTCACCCAAAGAGAACAGAGATGACTTACGGTTGGTGAATAAGAGCAGCAGAGGGATCATTCCTAGGAAATCATGTTTTTCCTTGTTTTTGTTTTTTATTTCATTTGGTTTGTATGTTGTAATTTTTCTGACAAAATGTATCTTTAAAAGTATTTACAACATAGAAAATATGCTCAGGACAGACTAAAGGCTAGACAAGAGTGTACTTTAAAATCCTTGGAAATAGTAAATGTGCAAATCAAATAAAAGAGTTACAGAAAATTATACATTTTATTTATCATCATTGGCATATATAAAGGAAAGTGAATTGCTTGGCGTTCATCTAAACATGGCATGTAATTCAAAAGTGTTCCATGTGATATTCTGTAAGCTAGAATCTTTGTCACTAGAAACCTTTAGTAAACTGCTATATGTCCTCATTTGAAGTCATATTATCAAAATATTATTTCACACAGTATATTTACTTAGTATGTTTATGGGTGAAAATAATCATTATTCTAAAATAAAGGTAATGATCATCTGAGAAGATTTTTTTCCCCAAATTTCAAGAGTCAATTTAGCAGGAAAATATTAACTGATTTGCCATGTATTACAGACATCCATATCCTTCTCTTGGTTTCACCATTCTTTTCTTCTTCATCAATATTTCTGCCTGTTTTTGTTTTCTTTCCCTGAGTGAATGCCTATCTATTCATTAAGGTGCAATTCAAACGTCATCATCACTTCCAATTCTGCCTTCCATTGTCTCTCTTCCTTTCCTGCCATCCCAGATCCTTCACATTTACTTATTTCATAGTTCTTAGCAGGAAATGTGTTTTAGAAAGTTCAGTCTTATAAATGTGTGGAGTGTCTCTTGGATTAGAGTGGTGAGTTGGGGAGTCAGGAACAGCAGTTAAGAATTTGATGACATAATCCAAGTGAGAAATCATGAAGTCCTGATATAAAGTAACATGGTGGAGACAAACAGGAAGAACAATATGACCGATATTTAGGAAATATAAAATAGAACTGAGTAAAACAAACAGACTAAATAAATAAAAGCAAAGACAGACCAAATAAACTAACAGAAATATTTGTGCTTCATCAGACTTTAAAGTAGAATAATTTGAGTAAATATATAATTTACTATCCAACTTGTGAAATTTTTAGAGCAAGAGGAGATACTATTGATAATTAAATCAGAAGAGGAAGAGGCCAACTAGAGAAGACATCCAAGCATTTAGACACTACTTAAAGATTATCTACTTTGACCACAAAGTAGATAAAGCTCTGATCTTCCCTGCCAAATTCATTCTCTCTAATTCAGTAACCAAACCCACTCCGTAACTGACTTATTTAGCCACAAAGACTCAACACCATAGTTTTACCCATACCTTCCAAATGTATGTCTTCAATCTCAACCTCTCCAATAACCTCAAGACATAGTATGTTTTATCATCCACTCGGTATTACTTATCTACTCATCATTAACTCTCAATTATCTATAAAGTAGTATCTGATAGAAATATAACATAAGCCTCATATGTAATTTTAAAAATTTGTGTAGCCACATTAAAAAGTAAAAATAAGTATGTGAGCATAATTTAATTTAATTTAATTTTTTACCCAGCTTTATTGAAGTATGATTGACAAAATTATATAGGTATATCTAAGGTGTACAACATGATGTTTTGATATATATATATGTAACGTAAAATGATTACCACAATCAAGCTAACACACCCATTACCAGATGAATTTAATTTTAATAAGATTTTTAAAACCAATATATCTGAAACTATTATTTCAAATTGTAATAAACATAAAAATTATTAATTAGCTATTTTATGCTGCTTTGCATAGGAAGTCTTTGAAATCCATTGTGTACTTTACTCCTAAGACATATCTGAATTTGGATGCTAAATTTTCATAAAATTACTTGTCAGTATTTGGATTTCATAAAATTTACAGTTAAAAATGTAGATTCACAAACCAAGTTGGTCCAAATATACCTAAAAGATTTTTAATAAGTGAATTGAGTTGCAGTTTTAAAATTTAAATTCAGTAAATTAAATAAAATGCAAAAATTGTCTCTAAGAGCTACATTAAAATGTGAGAGGCTACAGCATTAGATAGTTGAGGGATGACAGGTGTCTCAAAGTTAGAGTCTGAAACTGAATGTTTGACCTACCTCTAATCTATTCTTCTCCTAGGCTTCCCCATTGCAGTATCTAGCACTGCCATTTGCCTAGGAGCAAGGATAAACAAGTAAAAGTCAGCCTCAATTCCACTTTTTCTCCACGACCCACATGGAGTGACCAGGAGATCTTAATATATACATATCATATATATATATACATATAAGTCCAACCATTTCTCACCACTTCCATTGTTAATACACCAGGCATCCTCTCCTAAATGATAATGGATTCTTCTTTCACTTTTAGTTCCTTTAGGGTATTTTCAAGAGCAATTCAACTAATCCTTTTAATCTGAATATATCACTTTCTTGCTCAAAGTTCCTCAAAGCTTTTTTGTCTCACACAGAAAATATACTATTTATTTATTTATTTAGGAAGGAGGGAAAGCACATCCCTAATGCCAGTGTTTGCCTCTGCAGTCCCATCAAAGCTTTTCCTCATGGGTTTGCATGACTAGCTTTCTTATCTTTTCATTGAGGCTCTCCATGACCCCCTTAAATAAAATACCCTCGTCTCTCGTGCATTCATCACTATTTTTGCTTGACCAGTTCTACTTGCTTTTCACACATCTCACACAGAATGCTACCATAGCAGAGTAGTTGAGGGGACCTATTTTTTGCTATATTTATGGGTTTTGCTATTTACTAGAGATGTGGTCTTGAGCAATTTTACCTTGCCATTCTGTATCTTAATTTCCTCATCCATAAAAATGAGGGTAAGAATCGTACCTTGCTAATAGGCTTGTTGTGTAGATTGAGTGATGTTGTCCTATCTAAGGTTCTTAGAACAGTGCCCAGTACATAGGGAATGCCTAACATTAGATATATATGTTAATTAAAAGCCAATACAATCTATGGAGACAAAAGGAGAACATTATTTTCTAAAACATTACTGCAGATTAAGGAGAATGCAGCCTTTGGTGCAACAGGAAAGTGTGCTCTGAGGACGGTTTGGAGGGTGAGAGATTATAGAGTCAAACACTCCAGAAAGGGTAGGGGGGTCGATGGAGTGGGGAACAGAATCTGAATTTAATGGCCTTTAACCCCCACATCACCAGTCTCTCTTAATTGTCTTCCGTCAGGTGGTTCCAGTGGTCGTCATTTGGGGAATTTTCAGTGGCTGTTGTCTGTAGGGAAAAGAAAGAGAGATCAGACTGTCACTGTGTCTATGTAGAAAGGGAAGACATAAGAGACTCCATTTTGTAAAAGACCTGTACTTTAAACAATTGCTTTGCTGAGATGTTGTTAATTTGTAGCTTTGCCCCAGCCACTTTGCGCCAGCCACTTTGACCTAACCTAGAGCTCACAAAAACACGTGTTGTATAAAATCAAGGTTTAAGGGATCTAGGGCTGTGCAGGACATGCCTTGTTAACAAAATGTTTACAAGCAGTATACTTGGTAAAAGTCATCGCCATTCTCTAGTCTCAATAAACCAGGGGCACAACGCACTGTGGAAAGCCGCAGGGACCTCTGCCCTTGAAAGTGGGGTGTTGTCCAAGGTTTCTCCCCATGTGATAGTCTGAAATATGGCCTCATGGGATGAGAAAGACCTGATCATTCCCCAGCCCGACACCCGTAAAGGGTCTGTGCTGAGGTGGATTTGTAAAAGAGGAAAGCCTCTTGCAGTTGAGATAGAGGAAGGCCACTGTCTCCTGCCTGCCCCTGGGAACTGAATGTCTCGGTATAAAACCCGATTGTACATTTGTTCAATTCTGAGATACGTGAAAAACCGCCCTATGGTGGGAGGCGAGACATGTTTGCAATAATGCTGCCTTGTTATTCTTTACTCCGCTGAGCTGTTTGTGTGGAGAAAAACATAAATCTGGCCTACGTGCACATCCAGGCATAGTACCTTCCCTTGAACTTAATTATGATATAAATTCTTTTGCTCACATGTTTTTTGCTGACCTTCTCCTTATTATCACCCTGCTCTCCTACTACATTCCTTTTTGCTGAAATAATGAAAATAATAATTAATAAAAACTGAGGGAACTCAGAGGCCGGTGCCAGTGCAGGTCCTTGGTGTGCTGAGTGCCAGCCTCCTGGGCGCACTGTTGTTTCTCTATACTTTGTCTCTGTGTCTTATTTCTTTTCTCAGTCTCTTGTCCCACCTGACTAGAAATACCCACAGGTGTGGAGGGGCAGGCCACCCCTTCAGTTGTCTTTAATATTGTTTTCAGGAACTGCTCTTTGACGTGGGTGCAGAAAAACAGATTTTTCTATATGTGCCAAGGACCACACCCTCACCCTGCCAAGGCTGCTTGGTTCTGCTCTTAACTTTTGAGCCACAGGGAGTCCATCTTGTCTGTCAACTGGGGCATACATTAACACATAGTTATTTGTTATTATTATTTTCCTCACATTAGTGAAAGATATGTGAGAGGGGATTTTTTTTTCAATTTTATTTACTGATGCTTCCTTGGAGTCTAAAATGTCTGGCTGATATAATTGCTAAATTAATACATGAACAGAGAGACCAAGATTAAAAAAAAAAGAAATATGTGCATACAGACACAAGAAAATGTAAACTGTTAAAGCAAACTAAATATGGCCTGAGAAGGACCCCATACTTCTATATTTGAGTCCTTGTGGATGAACTGCAACCTAACTTAATAGGTATAAAAGATTGAAAACCTAACTTAGGAGTATGCACCTGTAACAATCACTGAGTCTTAACTAATCCCAGCAGCTGTACTTCAACCAATGCTACACTGCTGAGTGTTCAAACTATGTTCAAATAAGGCAAAGGCTGAGCTGTAACCAATCCAGCTGTTTCTGTACCTCACTTCCGATTTCTGTACATCAGTTTATTTTTTTGTCTATATATTTGTTCAGACCACAAGGCACCCCCGAGTTTCTGAATCTGCTGTGATTCTGGGGGCTGCCCAATTTGTGAATCATTCATTGCTCAATTAAACTCCTTTAAATTTAATTCAGCTGAAGTTTTTCTTTCAACAGATGGTGTCACAAGTGGGATCCAAAGCAGAGTTTCTAATGTCCCCCAGGAGCACTAAGTGAACAAGCAAGGTACCTGTAGGACCCACTTTTGGCCATTAATCTCTCAGAGCAGCTGGGGATTGTGCATAAGTTCTCTCTTAGATTTCGGACCTCCACAGAATTGTGTTTTGAGCTCTCTGAGTTTCTTTGAGCAAATTTCTGATCCAAACGAGACCTGGAATTCATGATAGAAAATGGACTGGGTCCAGGAATGGATTTGATCCGTAATTAACTTACTTGAATGAAGTTGGAGGTCTATTACATCTGACTTGATCAGAAAGAAACTGGTAGCAAATGGTAATATCGTGAACATTTTGGCTTTCAGAAATTTGCAGGGATTATTATTCTACACCTTTGTTTTATTTTTCTTGCACATGCAACTAGGAATAAAAATCATTGGCTAAGTTAATCAAGGGAACCTGAAAGCAAAGCCAATATTTTAGGTAAAAATTTATGAAAAACTTAATTTATGAAAAACTGAGTTTCTTCCGGCTTGTACATTAGGCACCTGAAGGATTAAAGTGTTACAGAAATGGCGAAATCTCACCAAAGGTAACTTACAAGGGAACATTCTGAATAAACAACAATGCATTAAAGTGCATTTAAAAATGAGAGCTCCCAAAAAATTAAATCTGGTAATCTTTCAGCTTAGTTACTATCCTGATCCAAAGGAAATAGACTGCAGCACAAGTTGGCTCACTTTGGATAAGTAATGGGGTACACTTTACCTGAGTAAAGGATGGGATTGAGTTAGAGCCTGTCCCCTCAATAAAGTCCCTCTTGGTTAAAAATGGATTAAAGATGACAGAGCTCAACTGGGGGCAAGTTCGAGCCTTGCCAGTTCTATATTGGGTGCTAAGCAAAGTGGCTAATGTCTATGTTTTGTCACATGTATTTTGCTCTGGCCAGAATGAAAAATGTTATTTGGATTACCCCTTGCAATCCCTTGGGCAACAACTTGCAAAATGGAGAGGCTTTTGCCTGTGGTTCCATGAAACAAACAAACAAAATGATGATTTTCCTTTATGATACAGCTTGGCCCCCAGGGCAAGGCGGGTCACTAGGGCCACTCAGGGAAAGGAAACCCAGAAGCCTGATATGGTGACAAAAGGATAAGAATTTCTTGCAAGTCAGACTCTGGTCTCTCTCTCTCTCTCTGTGCAAACTGGTTAAACGAATGGTAAAAGTCACTGTTTATCTCCTCTGTAAAGTTTTGATTAACATGAAAAAGAATTCTGAGGCTGGTCTTAAGATGTAGTGAATCTGATGTGCTTTGTATGTCTTTCTGTATTGTTCTGCCATAAGTCAGCTGATAGTGAAATTGTTTAGATATACAAATTGAATAAACTCCATGGTCTAAGTCAAATTACCTCTGATAACCCATCAGTTGTCAGTACTATGCACCTAATTTGGAGAAATAACTAGTATTCAAGGGGCTATAAACCTGTTAATTAAGCATGGAGTCATGGAGATGACTGCATGGCCACCTTGTCCTTCTTAAGTCCTTAAAGCTTTTATTGTTAAAAATTCTGCATTCCATGATTCATCATAGAAAAGATAAAATAATCCAAATCAAATATATTGGTGTGGTGGCTTACAAATTGCAAATAGTTTATAACCAATGTTTAGTCCCATATTCCTGGGAAAACAATCAAAGCTCCAGGTATATTTGGTCACCTGATGGGCCACGTAAACATTGTATAAAGGGATTTTATTTGTTATTTATAATGCATATTTTCTGGTTGTGTAAAAGCTCTCCAATGCAAGAGGGCTGATGTTATAATACTAAGTTTTTAAGCGACAGTATATTTTCACCAGGTAAAGAAAGCTTTTTATGGTGCACTGAGGATAATAAACCCCTCCACAATCTAGAACCTGAAGATTGTATATTCTGAGAACATCATAGAAAGACTGTCTTTGCTATCCATATTGCAGCAAAGCTTTGGAAACTTGAATTTTGGGTTCTTAATCTCACAACTAAGAAGGGTCCCTCCATGCTCTTGGAACTGTACTTCCATTGGAACCTTTAAGGTAATGGCAGCCAGGGAAGTCTATCCCCAGAAAAAGAGGGCATCCTTCATGAGAACAGATTTTCCCAAGACAATAGATTGAGACTTCTACCATCATGAAACTCTCATCTTTCAATATTTTTTCTTGTTTATGCCTCTATGAGCAACAGAAATAGGAAGGGGTCTGTTGTGTGCACTTATGGGGTATACTTTTATTTGTGAAGAATTTTATAGCCAGTCTTATACATGGATAAGTTTGTACTTTGATAGGTAAAAGATGAAGGCCCAATGTAGGTGAGAAACTTTAATGATACATAGATTGCCTCATAATAAGTCCAAAACAGAAGATTGATTCATTAATCTTTTTTTTTTTTTTTTTTTTTTTGAGATGGAGTCTTGCTCTTTCACCAGGCTGGAGTACAGTGGTGCAATTTTGGCTCACTGCAACGTCTGCCTCCCAGGTTCAAGTGATTTTCCTGCCTCAGTGTCCCAAGTAGCTGGAACTATGGATACATGCCACCACATCCAGCTAATTTTTTTGTATTTTTAGTAGAGACAGGGTTTCACCATATTGGCCAGGATGGTCTTGATCTCCTGACTTCATGATCTGCCTGCCTCAGCCTCCCAAAGTGCTGGAATTACAGGCACAAGCCACCGCTCCTGGCTGATTCATTGCTCTTAACTCACATCATGAGTTAAAGAGAACATTGCCAGGAGGACTTCACTCTTCTGTAAGAGAATGGCATCATTTGTTAGGTCCTTTTTCCATGGTTTGGAATAAAAGAGGCAATGAATAGAAATGCACCCCTCACAATAGGCTCTATGGCAGATTCTACTGTAAAGGCTATGATTACACACCAGACTTTAAATTCTCTTGTGAAAGTTATGCTAAGTAATATAATTGGATAAACAGAAAAGTATCTGTGCTGGCACTTATGGCCTATGGAGTAAACATCAGATATTATAGAGATCCACTTGTAGGTGATTAAAGAAGAGACTGCTTAGTAAAGTGAGTGGACTCTAGCTTATTCTTTGATCTATGTGATTTGAGGTTGTTTAGTTTATGCAGACCCTGGGTAAGGCGCATACTCCAAACTGTTGTTATTATCCTCCCGATAGTCATGATAATAGTCTCCCTGGTGCACTACATTTTAAATGTTTTAAATGTTTGCATGCAGCCATATCTAGAATGTCAAATGGTCTCTCCTCAACTGGAATGACAAGAGCTAAAAGAAATGTGTGAGCCTAAGGAAACTATATCCTATGAATGACAGGCTGAGATTGGAAACCAAAAATTATAGTAACTGAGAGTGGCACCAAGACCCTAAGTTTTGGTCACACTCTCACTTAAGTAAGAATCTGGCCAAAAAGGGGGAGTTTTTTAAAACAAAATCATGGGAGGCCATTGTTTTGGACTGAGCTCATGCACTAGGCCTTAACAGACCAAGCCAAATAAAAATGGAGTCATTTATGCTAAATGTGATATAAACAAACTAAGACTTTAAAGAAACACATAGAACTTAGACCAGAACAGACCAGGTTTTGTTTTTCTCCTGTAAACAGAATGTTCCAGCATAAGGAGGTAGCCTCTATGCAGTCCTTGTTCCTATCTTTGCAAAATTCACTATTCTACTCATCCCCAATGGGTTTCAAGACCAAATAAGTACATTTATGATGATGATAGTGATCTCAATAACTAAGGTTTTGGTCAATCTTTCAAAATTGAGAAAATAACCAAAAGGTGGGAATTGTTAAAGCAAACTAAATATGGCCTGAGAAGGACTCTGTACTTCTGTATTTGAGTCCTTGTGGATGAACTGCAACCTAACTTAATAGTCAGGCAAGATTGAGAACCTAATTTAGGAGTATGTACCTGTAGCAATCACTGAGTCTTGGTCAATCCCAGCAGTCATACTTCAACCAGTCACTCACTGCTGAGTGTTCAGACTGTGTTCAGTTAAGGCAAATGCTGAGCTTTAACCATTCCAGCTGTTTCTGTACCTCACTTCCAATTTCTGTATGTCACTTTGCTTTTTTTGTCTATAAATTTGTTCTGACCATGAAGCATCCCTGTAATCTCTCTGAATCTGCTTTGATTCTAGGTGCTGCCCCATTTGTGAATTGCTCATTGCTGAATTAAACTCCTTTAAATTTAATTTGGCTGAAGTTTTTCCCTTAGCAAAATGAACAATTAGAATTATATAAGACAAAACTGGGAGACAATATGAATATAGGAGAATTGAGGAAGGAGTGGATTAAAAAAGAAATCCATCTGTACTCTTTTAAATTAAAGCAAGTTGGTCTTTTAATGCCACTGTTTTTGTACCACATTGACACATCTATTTCTTAATTTAGTATTTTATTTGGTTAATGATAATTTGCCTTGGCTTATCAAAGAGGTTAATAAAGTTACAGCCAAGATGTTGTTTGAAAGCATGCCATATAATGCAATCTGGAGAGGATCACATAAGTAATTAGGAATCTCAAATCTATTTCTTGACTCTGGTCAAGACATCACTTTACTTCTCTCATCTTCAATTTTCTTGTGAATGAAATAAAGGAGTTGAAGTAGGTAGTTTCTATTAACCCTGCAAAGGAAACTAAAACATTTCACCCCAAAATATTGCTCCCTGGTATAAAGATCAACAGATGCAGAAAGAGACTTTCCCCCTATCTACATAAATACTTGAAGTATCCACCAAAAAGAACTGTTTTTCCTTCTGCTTACTGGTATCTCATTAACTGTTGCAGAAAGGAAGACAAAAAATGTAGCCATACCTGAACAGACTCTTTCATAAGATAATGTCTGTCTCTCAGGCTCATTCTATTTCCAAAGAGAACCACTTACAAATTAATCTCTGTTTCCTGATCCATTCATTCTCCCTAATATTAGGCTGGTGTAAGAGTCATTGCAGTTTTAACATAATAATTACTTTTTGCACCTCAACATAATTATTTATATTTCCCATCTCTCCTCCCCCTTCAGAAAAAAATGGCTATGTTAGTATCAGGGCCCCATTGGGATATTTGGGGTAATCACTCTGCTCTCCTTCATGCACATTAATTAATTTCTATTCCATTTTTCATATTTATTTATCTTTCATTAGTTGAGATTTTTAGTACAACCTCAGATAGCAAAGGAGAAATTTTCTCTCGGCTTTTACTATTTCTGGCTTTGTAAATTGTTATATTTCCATGATACACTCTGGCTATCATTTGCACAATTTCTCACTGTCCTCGATTGGCATAGATGGAATCTAAGTAATGTTAATACTGTGGTAAATATAGCATCTTTTCAAAGGTAAATATAGTGAACAAAACTATGTGTTGTATATGCGTATTCAGTGACAGTTGAATATTCTGCTATTTGAATTAGCATCAGTAATAATTTCATTTCTTGTAAAACCAAATATGGTGATATAAATTGTTGCTAATTGATAAGCAAAATGAATGATATGGAAATGAGCAGTGCAAGTTAACCAGTTAACCAAGAAAGAAAAAAATGGTATCAGATAAAATTAAAGATAAATACAATACGGAAAAGCAATGCGCTTTTCTTCTCATTTCTTTTGTATGTTTATGTTGTTAACTAAAAAAAAAACAAACTCTCTAAAATATTTAAGGAAGTTTATTCTGAGCCTGTATAAGAGACAATGGTCTGTGGCACAGTCTCAAGAGGGCCTGAGAACATGTACCCAAAGTGGTTGTGTTACAACTTGGTTTTCTATGTTTCAGGGAGACATAAGACATCAGGCAGTACACGTGAGCTGTACATTGGTTCAGTCCAGAAAGGCAGGACAACTTGAAGCTAAGAACTTACAGGTCCTAGGTAGATTCAAAGATTTTCAGGTTATCAACTGGTTAAAAGAGTCATATCTAAATATCTAGAATGAATAGAAAGGAGTATCTCAGTTAAAATAAGGGGTTGTGGAGACCAAGGTTCTTATTATGCTTGAAATAATACATAGAAAATAACTATTGAATTATTCAATACCAAGAGTGGTTATAATCCCTGGAGATACCATAGAGAACAAGATGGAGAATGGAAAAGTTTATGCCTTCATGGAGCTTACATAATGATAGAGAACATAGACAACAGATAAATGCATAATATACTTGTTACAAGTTATAAATCTAATAAAGAATAATAAAGCCGGGCATGTCTACAAGTGATTGACAAAAATAAATATTCAAAAAGGTAGTCTGAGAAGCCCTCTCTGAGGAGCTGATATTTATACCAAGAACTTAAATGAAGATGCATACAGGGATGAAATGCTTTAAGGCCAGGAATCCCTTCTAAATTATTTCTGAGATAGTTATGAAGTGCATTAATTTAATCTCATGTATACTGTATTCTTAAAAGTGAACTCATATTTTACAATTGTTGATTTCTGGACTAAAAAAATGAAGTGAAAATCCTCCTGAAGTTACTCTATTATAATAATGCCAAAGTTTTGAAAGATGAACATATTTGAATTTTAAAGAAATATCCTGTATTAGTGTTTTCTAGATGAACAGAACTAATAGGCCATATATATGTAAAGGGGAGTTTGTTAAGGAGTATTAACTCGCATGATCATGAGGTCCCACAATAGGCCATCTGCAAACTGAGGAGTAAGGGAGCCAGTTCATGTCCCAAAGCTGAAAAACTTTGTCCGATGTTCAAGGGCAGGAAGTATCCAGCATGGGAGAAAGATGTAGGCTGGGAAGCTAAGCCAGTCTAGCTTTTTCACATTTTTTTCTGCCTGCTTTACATTCTGGCTGTGCTCGCAGCTGATTAGGTGGTGCCTACCCAGATTAAGGGTGGGTCTGCCTTTCCCAGCCCACTGTCTCAAATGTTAATCTCCTTTGGCAACACCCTCACAGACACACCCAGGATCAATACTTTGCATCCTTCAATCCAATCAAGTTGACACTTAGTATTAACCATCATACATTATTCATATTTAATTTGGTAATAATGCTTGTCTACTTCTCTAATATTTTATATTAATTGAGGATTAGGCTAATATAATATATGAATAGTGGTATATTTCTAAATATGACCTTTCCTTTTTAAAAAGAAAAACTAAATCGTACCAAGTATCTATTTTTGTTACTGTTTGAGTATGTGTGCATATGTACTAAATTATTATATATCAGAGACTATTGTCAACTATCAAGATTATTATTGGAACTAACAAAGTAAGCTATAAGGGTAAAACATTTGTCATAAAGTTTTTCTTTGTGTCCTTAATTATAGCATTTTAATAATTTAAAATAATATATTATTTATAATAATTAATTATAACATTTATTTTAGGATGCACAGAAACTTTATTAATCAAACTGTAGTAATTATCACTGAATCTATAAGAGTGGAAAATGTATTTAAAAAATAAATGTTTTTATAAGAGATAATATACAAATTGCATGCTGTCATGGTAACCCAGAGTATCAATGATATTGGAGTAGCTTACAGAATAGCAGACACAGATTAAAACATAAGTATCAGTATTTTTGCTTCATGTATGGATATTTTATGCATTCAAATAAAACCTCATTCATGTTTTATTATCTAATAAGTAATATTAGTGACTGATAATAACCAAATATGTTATTGTAGAAAATACAGTTTTAAAATATATGAAATCAAAGTGAATATTATACCAGGATGGTGACTGCAGATTTCTTTGTCATCATAGATTAAATAAGAATTCCAAAAGTGCTGTCAGTACAACAGTTTTAAAACAGAACAACTTATGTTCAGCTCTCCAAATCATCTTTAGATGGGAATGCTATGTTATTGTGCAATTTCCAGTTAAGTGACCATTTCCTCCTTTACTTGTACTTGTCAATCAGAAATAAGTTTGAAATATAGAGCCTAAACCATGGATTGCAAGAGTTCTTCAAATGAACAGCCAATTTAAACTAAAACAAACAAAACTATCTTATGTTAAAATAAAATCAATACACAACATATGAAGTTACTCAATTTCAAAGATATCTATAAATGTAATTTCTGGGCTTCAAGAGTTAGATAATGGTTCTGTTTTTAATTGCCTATTTGTCCTTGGTTACAGTATTTAATCTGTATGCATCTTAATTAAAATGACAGTTATAATGGATAATAAACATTCCTCTCTCTAACGATCATGACTTTGTGCTTCCATTTTCTGAAAAGCAGTATATGGTTAATATTTTCTAATGAAACAAAATGAATGCCAAGTAAATGCAAGATATTCTTTTTATTACTATTTTTTCTGTCTCATAAAGACTATGTTCCTTCTGATAGCTATGTTCTTTTTAAAACTGCTATATAATGCTAGTATTATGAAAAAGGCTACATTCAATTCTAGATACATGCAATCTTAAATCAATCTAACTGATACATGTCTTTGGGGGGAAGAAAATAGGCATTTTTCTCCTCCAAGCTTCTTGGTGGCCATTGTAATTGCCAAGATACCAAAAAACAGAACTCATTATCCCATCTGAGCATATCAGGAATTTGCTATATGGCAATCTGTTTGGAGCTACTCATTTGGAATGTTGTGACTGAATGTATTGCATTTCTATACAAATTGAATTTAACTCTTATCCTTCATCCCCCTCATTCACAATTATGACAGAGTAAATATTGAATCAGCAATTATGGATATAGCACATAATATTTCATTGTTGAATTCTACAAATCACATGATTCCGATTTTCACTGCTACTCTTATTATTATTATTATTATTTTGGACAGAGTCTCACTCTGTCACCCCGGCTGGAGTTCAATGGCATAATCTTGGCTCACTGCAACGCCCGCCTCCCAGGTTCAAGCAATTCTCCTGCCTCAGCCTCCTGAGTAGTTGGAATTACAGGTGCCCGCCACTATGCCCAACTAATTTTTTATATTTTTAGTAGAGACAGGGTTTCACCATGTTGCCCTGGCTGGTCTCAAACTCCTGACCTCAGGTGATCCACCTTCTTTGGGCGCTCAAAGTGTTGGGATTACAGGCATGAGCCACTGTGCCTAGCCACTACTAACTCTTGATAAATGCTTGATCCCCCCGGTCACATTCTAGGAAAAAACAAACAAAAAAAACCCAAACAAATATATATATATATATATATATATATATATATATATATATATATATATTCAAATTGTTGTGATGGAATTCATTGGGATTTACTAAAACTAGCTTTACAATTTGGAGCCTACACAGCAATATTTGTATTTTGATGCCAGTTTATTAGCTATAAGTTCTTAGGTAAAGTCCTAGAAGTTAAATTTCCTAATGTCTGAAACGGCTCACTCTTCTAGCTTCAATTGTAAGCATGTGTTGATGGCTCTCTCATCTTAGAGAAACTCCAGATTAGGGAATCCTTGCATTTTTCTCTGTGTCAGCTGAGTTAACTCCAATCTAGAGAACCTGTTGTTGTCAACCCTTTAAAATAATAGCAACATTTTAGTCTTTACGCTTGAGAGCCTGAACTGAGCACAACATAAATAAAATAATGTAGTAGCATAAGATAGAAGTGAAGAAAGTGATCACTGATAAGCCCTAACTTTGATAGTTATGTTGATGACAATATTGATAATATAAAAATACAACATAAAGTGCCAGAGGTGATCCTAATATTTTCATGAATTTTAGCATGTTAAGCCTTCATAATAATTCTATGAGATTGATACTATTTTTTACCCAGTTTTATAATCAAAGAAACAGGCATTGAATAGTTAAGTTACCAGTCCAAGATCATGCTACTTATAAGTGACAAACATAGTATTAGAACCAAGGCAGCCTGGCTTTTATATTGCGTTGATACTTCCTTTCCGTGGATCTCAGTCTTCTCTTGGTCCCCAAATACACCTCTCTACTGATCCTTCTTAGTCTACTTTATACTTGGCTTTTATCTTCCCACCTCTTCAGTAACCATGAACCACAGTGTTCAGTTCCAAGATCTTTTATATTTTCACCTTCTGTCTAATTTACTTGTTAAATCTTAGATATAGTAATGTTCTTCAAAGGGGACCTACATTTTGTAAAATAAAACATTTATAATACATATTATTCTATGACTGCTGCAGAAATCTCTTGCTTAAGGGGTCACATCTTAAATAAGATTGAGTCCTGAAGTCACTATGTAATGTAATAATTGAGTGGAGTCAAAATAAATCTTACAATACTTTACATGAGCCATAAAATACAGTGTATATATCTTTATGCATTCAATTCTACCAGCAATATATAGACAGATATATGTGGATAAATACAAAGTATATAATGATGAGTGCACATGTAAATTTTTATTTTCTTCTATTAAATTGTAACACTAAAGAGAGAAAAAGAGACATCACAGGGAGGCTGTGTATAGTTAAATTTGAATAGGCCAAAATATAGAAAAGATTTGAGGTCTCCGTCCCTCGCTGACCTTGCCAATGACTACCTGAAATCCTCTCATTAGTTGCCCCTTCTTACCTGAGTTATTGAAAACTCTTCATAAAGCATTTTTTGTCAGACTTCAACTATGTCATCATTCCATGGAAGACATCACAATTGGTAAGCAGGTGTTGAAAGGCAAAAAAAAAAACGAAGGGTGAAGTTTGATGTAGAAAGGGAAGAACAGTCCAATCAAACTCAGTAAGGCAGTCTCCTGGGAAATTAGATGGCTGTAAATGGACAATGAATCCCTGATATATAAAAAATGGAAGCACCACAGGATGAAGAGACTAGAGAATAATGACACTGCAGGCCGACTTGCCCTAAGTTTCCATGTTGTTGTCCAAAGTCTATTTGGAACCATGTAATAGCTCTTCTCTGCTTGCTGTGGAGTATCATCTGATATAAATCAAATGCTTTTCTGATATAAATCAAACCCTTCATCCAAGAAAGTATACAAAGGCCTGGTATATAAAGGTCTTCCTTTTAATGTAGCATGCCTGTAAGTGCACTGAGAATGTGCCTGAAGGCAAGCTGCTTTCCAAGGCACAGCAAAGTCATTCCATGGGGAATATTCATTTTTCAGAAAGTGTAAAACAATAAAAAGTCACATTATAGTACGTACACATACTGATATATATATATATATATATATATGTCTCTATACACACACACACACACACACACACACACTCTTTGAGGTATGCCCGAAGGTAAACTATTACCTACATTATTGAGACATATTATAGTTGCAAGGTACACAAAGTGTCATTTCATGGCACTTCAGAAAAGAATTCAGAAGGGGCTTGAAAATTTTGGAAAATATGGTTATACGAGTTGGTAATCAGAGATATATTTAAAAAGGAGAGAGAAAGATCTCGAAATACATCCAGCATCTACTTTTATTATGTGATTTAAAGAACTTTTCAATATTGCTTTTTCTATGATTAGATGAAGTTACCAAACAATGACAATGATGCCAATAATCATCTGTTATTTCACTAAAGAATTTTATTATAACTCACATATTAGCTTGTATACGGTGAGTTTTGAGAGAGAGAGAGAGACTCTGTTTGTTTGGGAGGAAGTAAGGGAAGAGAAAAAGAAACTCTGTCTAGTAATCCAGAGAATTTGCCAGAATTTTATCCAAGACAATCAAGGTGATCCCCCACAAGTCTGTAAGAACCATAGCATAAATGAGCTTGGGGAACTCCCTAAGGCAGATACAGCTTATATCACAACACCTAAGTCCTTTCAAATATCTGAAAAGCCTTCCCAAGAAGGAAAGATATGAACAAGCCCAGACAGTAAAGATTACAATAAGTACTTAACTCTTCAATGCTGAGACACTGAAGAACATCCACTAGTATCAATACCATCGAAACATGACCTCACTAAGTGAACTAAATAAGGTTGTAGGGACCAATACTAGAGAAACAGAGACATGTGACTTTTCAGACAGCAAATTCAAAATAGCCTCAACAGGGCACATCTAAGAGTTATTGCTGTTAAAGAGAAAGTAGAGAAAGAAATAGGGGTAGAAAGTTTATTCAAAGGGATAGTAACAAGGAACTTCCCAAAGCTAGAGAAAGACACCAATATTCAAGTGCAAGAAAGTTCTAGAACATCTAGCAGATTTAACCCAAAAAAGACTACCTTGAGACATTTAATAATCAAATTCTGAAAGTTCAAGGATAAATAAAAGATCCTAAAGCAGCAAGAGAAAAGAAACAAATAACATACAATGGAGCTCTAACACACCTGGCAACAGACTTTTTAGTGGAAACCTTATAGTTCAATAGAGAATAGCATGATATATTTAAAGTGCTAAAGAAAAAAAATTACCCTAGAATAGTATATCTGGTGAAAATATCCTTCAAACAGGAAGGAAAAATAAATATTTTCGCAGGCAAACAAATATGCTAAGGGATTTTTTCAACACCAGACCTCTCCTATAAGAAATGCTAAAGGGAGTACTTCAATCAGAAATAAAATGACATTAATGAGCAATAAGAAATCATCTGAAGGTACAAAACTCACTGGTAATAGTAAGTACACAGAAAAACACAGAATGTTATAACACTGTGACTATAGTATGTAAACTACTCTTAGGTTGAGTAGAAAGACTAAATGATAAAACAACCCAAAATAATAACTACAGCAACTTAGCACGCAAGATATAAACAACAGAAAGTTGAAAAGTGAGGGAGAAAGTTATGGCATAGAGTTTTTATTAGTTTTATTTTTTGTTGTTTATGCAAACAGTGTTCAGTTGCTATCAGGTTAAAATAATGGGTTATAAGATAGTATTTGTAAGCTTCGTGGTAACCTCAAACCAAAAAACATACAATCGATAGCACAAAAAATAAAAGCAAGAAATTAAATCATATCACCAGAGAAAATTACTTTCACTAAAGGAAGACAGGAAGAAAAAAAAAAAAAAGACAAGACCACAAAAGAAACAGGAAACAAATAACAAAGTGGCAGAAGTAAGCCCTTACTTATCAGTAATAACATTGAATGTAAAGGGCTAACCTCTCTAATTGAAAGACATAGAGTGGCTGAATGGATGAAAATATGAGACCCAGTGATCTGTTGCCTATAAGGTGAGTTTTAAGTTGTTATTAGTTAGTATTCAGCAACATAGCCATTCACCAACTGCAGCTATGGAGGATTATATATTGATCTGATAAATAAGGAGTATAGCAAATCACACGCATAAATTGAAATGTGAGGCCCTAATAGGGAGGATGGTCACAATAGGAGGTAAGAAGTGGGCACCAAGGATACTCCACAGGGCGAAATATCAAAGTATGGTACATGGAAGTGAAAAAAGAATGTATAAATGCTTCATATGTCAGATGTTTCCTCTAAACTATCTATCCAGAGATGCTTGCTGTAAAAATGTTGAGTTATGAATAAGGCAAACAGGCAACTGGTTTGGGTAAATAATTGAACTGAGGAACACTGACAAGACCTTAAAATGAATGTAGCAATCAGGAAGAAACTGGAACACAGAGAAAGTCTCATAGACCTCATTCATTCATTCTAATTTTTCAAATTTTTTAAGTGCATGTTATAGGCTATCAAATAGTTATTAAGTGTATGTCCCAGTATGGGAAAATGTGCAGATAAAAAAATGGTAATGAAAGTGTAGACACTCAAGTCATAATGCTAAGAGTTGTTAAATATTATTTGTAAATTATCGTGAAAATCTTCAAGAAGAATAAGAGGTTCTGGTATAGTTGTGGAAAGGCTTGAAAAGGAGTTAGCATTTGTAATTGGGAATTGAAAGATATCTTGTAGTTTATAAGGAAGAGATGATAGAAAAAGACTGATAACAGATTTTGAAGGAAAAACAAGAATGACACACTTTATTCACTCTTTCATTAAATATTTTTGAAGACCTAATGTGTACCAAATATGTAAACAAAAATATGAGACAATATGAAAATATGAAAAACACCATGTCTTTCTTTGAATTTCTCCAGAAATCCACACTGAGAAAAGGCTCCAGTGCAAAAACTTGATTTTGAGAGAAACACAAGTAGTGGTGGGAAAGTGATATTGGGAAAAAAAGAGAGCCAGTTAAGCTTCTTTACTAAATCAACAGTCACAGTGGATTAAATCCAGAAATGGTGTAAGACACATTGCAAAATGTTCCTACATGAGGAACAAGGGAGCTAAGGTGTTTATATGCCTGGGATTTACGTCTCAGGCATGTAGATGCAAATGCTGCTAGTTAGAAGGTGGTTAGACCACATCAAAAATTCTGAAGGCTCTGGGTGAATTACTGACAGCATCTGCTGCAAATTATATAATGTTAAGTGTGCAAAGAAAAGCATGAAATTATATATGCTATTTAATTATCATAACTAAAACTGGAAGAGGTTCAAAAAATATTAAAAAAGAAAGTCTTTGAGTGGTGATGATTTGTCAATGAAGAACTTTCTGTCTCCATTTTGGATTTTCACTTATGTTAGTGTGGTGTTTGCATAATGAATATATATATATATTTTTTTTAGTAAGAAGAATAAATCTGTTTCTCATCCAATGATTTGAGTTTCTAATTAGCCTCTGGTGCCTTACTTCATTATTTAGCAAATAAATATTTATTGATCTCACATTACATACCAGGTATTGCTAGGGGCATTTGGATTGGATACAAAACTAAATATGACAGGAGAAACAAATATACTGTTATTGACAAGAGCTATGAAGAAATTAAACAGGGAGATGTGATAGAGAGAGAAAATGACTGATCAGAAAAGTCCTCTTGGTAGAGTAAGCATTGCCAACGTGACTTGGTTTCCAAGAAGGAGCAAACTGAGCAAAGGTTTGATAAAATCTCATCTCAGGTAGAGAAGTTTCATCAACAATTTTTATAGCAGAGTTCCTCAAACAAAGCCAGCTTTTCACATGTAGTGCTGGCCAAAAATGTGAAGATTTCTGGCCACCACTGCAGAGCAACTGAATCATAATATCTGGATGTGAAACTAGAATATCTGCATTTTTCAAGATGCTTTCCATCTAATTTTCACCTATAAGGAAATCCTGAAATCACTAGGTTGGTTCTATCAAAAATTATTTTCTAAAAACTTTTGTCTCCAGCACAATAGAATATGGTTATTTGCTGTGGGAAGCCAGGGACCCTGAATGGAGGGACCTGTTGAAGCCATGGCAGAAGAACATAAATTGTGAAGATTTCATGGACAAGTATTAGTTCCCCAAATTAATACTTTTATAATTTCTTATGCCTGTCTTTACTGCAATCTCTGAACATAAATTGTGAAGATTTCATGGACATTTATCACTTCCCCAGTCAATACTCTTGTGATTTCCTATGCCTGTCTTTACTGTAATCTCTTAATCCCATCATCTTCATAAGCTGAGGATGAATGTCACCTTAGGACCCTGTGATGATTGCGTTAACTGCACAAATTTTTTGAACAATATGAAATCTGGGCACCTTGAAAAAAGAACAGGATAACAGTGATGTTCAAGGAACAAGGGAGATAACTGTTAGGTCTGGCTGCCTGAGAGCCAGGCAGAACAGAGCCATATTTCTCTTCTTTCAAAAGCAAATAGGAGAAATATTTCTGAATTCTTTTTCTCAGCAAGGAACATCCCTGAGAAAGAGAATGTGTTCCCAGGGGGAGGCCTCTAAAATGGCCGCTCTGGGGACATCTGTCTTTTACAATTGCAGATAAGGGATGAAATAAGCGCTGGTCTCCTGTAGCGCTCCCAGGCCTATTAGGATGAGGAAATTCCTGCCTAATAAATTTTGGTCAGACCGGTTGTCTGCTCTCAAACTCTGTCTCCTGATAAGATGTTATCAATGACAGTGTGTGCCTGAAACTTCATTAGCAATTTTAATTTCACCCGGCTCCTGTCATCTTGCCCTGTCTCCATTTATCTTGTAATATTTTATTACCTTGTGAAGCATGTGATCTCCGTGACCCACACCATATTCGTACACTCCCTCCCCTTTTGAAAATCACTAATAAAAACTTGCTGGTTTTGTGGCTTGGGGGGCATCACGGAACCTGCCAACATGTGATGTCTCCCCCAGACACCCAGCCTTAAAATTTCTCTCTTTTGTAATCTTTCCCTTTATTTCTCAGACCGGCCAACACTTAGGGAAATAGAAAAGAACCTACATGAAATAACGCTGAATTATCGGGGGCGGGTTCCCCCGATAGTTATTAACTTTTTGAAAATAAGTGTTATGTAGGGAAAATTAGCAAATTATTAATCAGGTTAATACTATGGTTTTATGGAAGGCATTAGCTTGTGTTTCTATAAGAGGATTTTGTTGAAATGCTTAAAAATTGATGCTACTTCTGGTTTGCATATAATAAAAAATGCAAATTCTATTTTGGTAAATTTTATTTTGGCAAATGAAATTGGTCATTTTGTTTTCTGGGTCTTGTGATATGCATCTTTACAAAGAAAAAAATGGATTGTTATTTAATGTGCCTACCACACTTTTATAATTTGAATAACAAAATACCAAAGCAATCAAACCCTAGAACCCAAATTTCAAACCATGTGTGTCAGAAATAGATGTTATTTGATGATACCCTGAATCATATATAATATTTAGTATAAATAAATAATGAAAGGTGATGAAAGCAATGGCTATTTTGTTTTGACCACAAAAAAATTTGATAACACTGTTTTTTAATGTAGAGTTAAAAAAATAGCAAGATGAACTTCACAAGTGACTCTATATTTCTCTTCCTTGGCCTCCTGGGTATCATAACCTCTCTCCCAAGCCACATAAATAAGCACAACACATACATCCTAAGAATCCCATGTATAAAAGGTAGGGAATAAAACATAAAATAATATATATTCAATGTTTGTAGATGAAACTCCTGGGCAACATTCATAAGACTGAGGCCTCACTGATGAAATATTCCAGGTGTTGCCACCCATATACTCTCTAGCTGGTCATGCAGTCACCATGATTCATTTCTGTTTTCAGCCCAGCAATTAGCTTGGGACTGAAAACCCTGTCTTCCCTACTCCTTTGCTCTTAGCATCTGGCTGTGTGTGTGTGTGTGTGTGTGTGTGTGTGTTTCTCTCTCTCACTCTCAAAATATTCTTTTACTTGCTTCTCAATTTGGGAAGGAGATTGGGCACAATCTGAGGAAATTACCAGAATCTTAATTTAGAGGTTGATTTCATGAATATGTTAAAACAGAAGCTTTAGGGGCACTGAATCTTAGTTTAGTGTTTGTGTGGGTTTCTATTCTTCTTATTTCATGTTTTCCTTATGACGAGATATCAATTAGCACTCACTCCTGTTCATCTCTGCCCTCTCAATTATTTCAAACTTAAGGAGTGTAAATTATCTTATTGGTAACTTGAGAACAAGACCTGGACATGCGTAGCTGAACACATTTCCTTCCTTTCTCTCTGTTGTAGCTGCCTGTAGAGAGCACACAGTTCTTGGCCATAGAGTAGTAAAAAAGTAACTGAGTATGGTTGCCTGTGACCAGGCACATATTGTCTCACTGCTGTACCATGAAGCCCATTGTTATCACATATTTACAAAACAACCTTTGATCCTATGATTTTTCATAAATAAAATGCCATTTGCATTTTCCCTGAATTCCGAATGTATCTCAATTGATTGCAAATTTGATGGAAAAAAGTTGCTTTGTATTGGCCTGCCTCAAGTCCCAATTACAGATGACATTAAAAAAGAGTTTCAGACTTGAAGTTGGACCTAAAAGAATCTTAGTTGACCTGTCACTGAAATGGAAGCATGGCCTAATTGCTAGTTTGGTTGGTCTTGCATTAGAGAAGGTGGGGGAAGAATGCTAAGACTTGAAGGTATACTTGTTTGAAGTGGCTTGGGCCAATTGGATTAAGATGTGAAGGTATGAGTAAAACAGAGATGATCTGCACATTAGCTCTGCTAATTTCAACAAATACAAGCCCTGGCTCTCCTGCAGCACACTACCAACATTCTTTCTTGTTCTAAACCAGGACATGAGCTAAGATAACACCATCAATTGGTTTATCAGACTTGTGCAGAAATCTTGATTCTTCTTATTAGCATACAATGTCTAAAAAGCTTTCTATCCCTGTCATTTTGGAGCTTTTCTGCCTGGGAAGTGCCTAAGGCCAAATCTTTTAAGATAAGATTTTGAACAGATGGGAACAGAGTAAAGGGCTTTCCCGTGACAGCTTTGGGTACTGTGTTGGTGGCTTACCACAGCAAAACATATCTGCATAGCTTTTCCTTTTTTTTTTCTTAGCTCTGTTTGTGCTTCTTTATGGACCACCTATGTAGGGGATGGTACAAGTAATTATCCACATTAACAAATAGATTTACAATGATTTAGATGTTTACAGTTTACAAAATTTTTTTACTCTTTCATTTAAACCTCAAAACAGTGTTGTAAGTTAGGGAGGACATGGGGTTTATTTTTCCAATTTTGCAGTTGAGAAAAGTGAGGCTGGGATCTTGACTCAGCCATATTTGGTTTTAAAATATGGCTTCATAACTCACTAGCAATGTGAGCCTGGATGGGTTACTCAGTGTCCTCACTTGAAAAATGGTTTGAATGATGAAATTGAATATGAGAGTTAAAGCTGTTAGCACAGAGTCAACTAATTAATAATTACTTGAGAAACTGTAGTTATTTTATTTTTAATTTAAATACTAAATTTCCTCACTCTACCAAGTTGAACACTAAATCTCAATCATTCAAAAATTTTAGAAATTCTGTATATTGGACAGTGTATTCATAAATATTCATGTAACTTACCTGTAAACCCTGAGCCATATGTTTTGGCACAGACTCTATTCCCTGTGTACTGACAAAGATATGCTGGCCCCATTTATCAAATGTAGTTAGGGAAGGCAGAAAGGGGAAATGGAATCGATAAATAATTCCGTGTAATTTCTGTGAACCACAGATGCTTAAGTCGAGCTGTATTAACAACTTCATAATTCATAATGAATTAATTTATTACAGGTTACCACCTCCAGCTGTTTTATACATCAAAATGTTAAAATCGTATTTAATAAATTGTTTTTATTTGCTGAGAATATGTAAAAAATTAACTGTCATATAAACCTATATTTCAGGTATACAAAGGAAGTTTTCATGAAATCTGACTATGTAAATATTCTGATGAATTTTATATATCAAAAACCAGACAGCCTTTCAAACATTAGTACAGTGCTATGAAATTATATATTTAAAATAAGTTTTGTCTTTGTCACTTTATCAATCCAATCAAGTTTGTTCAGGTATTGGCCAAAGAAGGAACTGAATTCATAATCTTATTATAAGCTCCTACTCATGCCAAAGTTTTAGTTTACTTGCTGTAGAGATCTCTGCTGGAGGTGCATATTTCTTTTCAACAGTCATTGCTCTTCTTTCCATATACTCTCTACTCTCACATTTAATGAATATAGTTTTCTTTTTATCTTTCCTAAAAAAGATCATGAGCAGATTATTGAGAATCAACTTGTAATCAAATTAATTATTTAGATTTGACTCTGACTGGAAACAAATCTAAAATCTAGAAATGTTATGATTCCCTGTTTTGTTACAAATGACTTGTTTAAATTATGACTGGTAATTTTGATGAAAGTTTCAATTTGATATACTTTTCAATAATATGCAGTTAATTCAGAAGTTTCTAGTCCCTCCTAAATTTTCAAAATTTTGTTGTCAAAATCCACATTTTGGTAACCAACAAAAATGCTATTATTGAATGGTGTTAATAATGTATTGTTTTTCTTATCTAATGTTTGATAACTGAATGAAGACATAAATGAAAAATTATAATTTTGTTGGGTGTTTATATATAGGAATTACAAAAGAGGAAGCTCTGGAGGAAATGAATGAGTTGATATTATCATGTAGAAAGTTTACAATTTTGTAATTCTATTATAACAGTCCACACAATTTTTAAAATTTACCTTTCAAGAGCAGTCATTTCAAGTATAATTAAGGCAAACTTAGCATTATATTCAAGACCAGTTTCCTTAAATTATTGTTCAGAATATTTTTATCTGTTATATATTTTAAAATCATTTTAAACTACTTTCTAAAAAGTTCATATTTTTCTTCTTAAAAAATTTCTTCATAAATTTCTATAATTTTCTTCTTAATTTTCGTATATATGTATATATATGAGAAAGAGAAAGTTCTCTTTCTCTGGACTACTCATCCCTTAATGCTTCTTCTCTACCTTCCTCTGTGTAAATGTTCACAAGTCCTTTCTGTCTTACCCATCTTTGTCAACACTATATTACTAGATTGGGTACTCCATCATATTACATCTTATGTGTTCTCATCTCTTACACTGGTTTGGATTGCTGTACCTCCTACTGGATTAGAAGCTTCTTGAATTTAAGAGATGGTTCTCACCAAGGCAACATCCTTTAAGCCCATCACAGTGACTAGTAAATGGTAGGACACAAAAGACACTTACTGAAGTACATTTTTAAAGACAGATTGTAGTATATGGAATACTAGCAATCATAAAGATGTCAAACACTTTTATATGTTTAATTCAGTTAATTTGAATTGAAATTCCAAAGTACTTTTTTATGTAATAAAATAATGGGATTTTTTTCCCTTCGAAAAAGTAAAATATCCATCAATGGAGGTGTTAAATATATAATGATGTATCACCTCAAAGGGTTTTAATGCAGTCTACAAATAATGATTATGAAGTCTATTTAACATTATGAAAAGATTATAATAAAATGTATACCGAAAAAGACAGAATATGGACTTCTTCATGTACTGTGATTATAACTGTTTTCTGCTTCAGTGTATGAGACAATTTAGAGAATACCAATTTAACATGGTGTTCATATGAGCATTTTCTCCATTTCCCAATTTCTGGTAAGTTATTTATTTTTGTAATTAAAATTTTAAAAATATTAAATTTATTCAAAAACTCAAGAAAGCAAATGAGTATCACAGAAATAAGTATTGGAAGTGTCCAGAACTGGAAAAGTCCATAGACATAAATATTGGAAGAGTTCATTGAAAGAACAAAATAGTAGAGCAGCTAAACACGTGAGCATGGACAAACTGTCCACTTTTACATCTGCTGTTTAACACTTATTAGATTGGTCATCTTGAAACGGTGACCTATATGCTCTGAAGATTAGTTTCCTTGACCTTAAAATGGGAAATAATATTAATAATAATGTTCATTTCACAGGTAAAGCATTACAAAAAAATTCTGAAATATAATGAGTGTTCTTAAAAGCTAGCAAATGATGCCTGGTAGAAAATTAGCACTGTGAGGCTAGAGATTTGCTTAATTTACCACTATAGTGTGTACCTGTTTTTTAGTGGTTTCATAATAAACATTTGTTGGAGAAGGAATGAACGAAAGGCAGAATATAATGAAGCAGATAGAAAATAATTATCAAAAAATCTAGTGATTGTCAAGAAAGGAAATGCAGGCTTTTCAAAATAAATTTCACTATTTGGAAAATGTCTGAGAAGGTAGCTAAAATAACACTTAAGTGTCCTGGAGAAAATTAATCCAATTCTCCTACTGTATAAGTTTTTTCCTGAAAAAAATATATACTTGTTTTCAGAACCTACATTGACGCCTTCCTTGTAGTAATTTACTGTGTCTTTGTTCAAAATCATTCTCTTGCAGCGAATTAGCTCAAGCTCTCATAGAATCAACTGTGGTAAATAAGTAAAATAAAAATCCTGTAGGCTGAGTGCAGTGGCTCACGCCTGCAATCCCAGCACTTTGGGAAGTCGGGGTGGGCATATTGCCTGAGGTCAGGAGTTTGAGACCAGTCTGATCAACATGGTGAAACCCTGTCTCTACTAAAAATAAAAAAAAAATTAGCCGGGCATGGTGGCATGCACCTGTAATCCCAGCTATTTGGGAGTCTGAGGCCAAGGAAGTGCTTGAACCAGAGAGGTGGAGGTTGCAGTGAGCCGAGATCGCACCACTATACTCCAGCCTGGGTGACAGAGAAAGACTTCGTCTCAAGCAAACAAACAAACAAACAACAACAAAAGAAACACTGTAGAAATAGTGATTATGAATAACATTTGATAAGATCTTTTAATAGTTTGGGGAGAGGAAAGACAGAAATGACCTAAAGCTTAGAATGCTCCCACTGAAAAATTTTCATTCTCACTCTTTAAAATTCATCTCTCTGCCTTTACTCAGTCATGTCATTGAAATACATTGATCCCCACAACCCACACACATACTATGTTTTTCCAACCTCAGGTCATATCACATTTGCAGCTTGCTGTCTTAAAAATATACCTGGAATACATCCCAGTGTATTGATTAGCTTTCAGATTCAAAATGAAAAATATAACTGACTTGGAAGGCAATAAACCAAGCAGTGGACAGTTTTCTCTATCACTTTTTCTATGAGTAGCACAGCAGCTATCTTAACATTTTCAGGGTAAAAGGAGATCTGAGTGAGCCCTTTAGCACTGTGATAATAAACTTTCTTTCAACACAAGTAGGGGATGTAGCATTGACTTAGAGGTGTTCTGGGAGACAAAACACCCATTCTTTGTTTAAGAAGGAAGTGTGAATGAAGGGAGTCAGGGAGTCTGACTATTCAAAAGCCAAACTAACACTCACAAATTTATTATTTATTTATTTATTTATTTATTTAGAGACAGAGTTGTGCTCTGTCGCCTAGGCTGGAGTGCAGTGGCATGGTTTCACTCACTGCAACCTCTGCCTCCCAAGTTCAAGCTATTCTCCTGCCTCAGCCTCCCAAGTAGCTGAGATTACAGGCATGTGCCACCATGCTCAGCTAATTTTGTGTGTTTTTAGTAGAGATGGGGTTTCACCATGTTGGTCAGGCTGAACTCAAACTCCTGACCTCAAATGATCTGCCCACCTTGGCCTCCCACAGTGCTGGGATTACAAGCATGAGCCACTGTGCCCAGCCACATATTTATTTTTTGAGTCAAAAGGTGAGTCATTCAAAATAAACATACACATACATGCACCCACAAGCACATATTCCTTGAACATTTACTTCATAACAAAACACTGGGGACTTGGCCTTCTCAAAACTTACATTCTAACTGGTGCAAATAGACTCTATTTTTTTTTTTTTAAATTTGAGTAAGGTAATTTTAAAACCTAGAACAGATGTTACTAAAAATGGAAACGTGGGGCAGTGGCATAGAGAGAGACTTAAAAAAGGTTTGACGGCTATTTCAGAACAAATGCTCTGAATGTCTTCTCTTAAGATGACATATTTTAAACTGTGATGTGAATAATGAGCAATCAGGCATGAACATATGCGAGCATTGTGCACTTTGAGAAAACATTTGTACAAATTTCCAAAGAGGGCCGTGGTTTGAAATTTTCAAACAATTGGGGGAAAAGAGATGGAAAAAAAAAACATTGTTAGGACTGAAGAAAACAACAAAGGGTTTTATACGGAGCTAGGAAAAAATAATATCGGCTCAATGAGCCATGAAACGTGGTATGGATCTCTTTCTACTGTAGTCAATAGATTGTTTTAATCAAGACATTGATAGTATGTGATAAATGAAAACAATTTCTGCGCACACACAAACACCCAAACATTTGTATTGTGTAGGTATAGTTTTCACAGAAAAAACATCTCTCCTATATCTTTTCTCTGTTGGCATTGTGTCAACAGAGGCACACACTACTCCAATATCCTACATCTTGTGGAAAAGGTTAATATAGTGTTCAGGGACATATATAGGGCACCAGGTCTTCGATGAGGTCAGAAAACATGTCCAAAGGAATCAATGTGAGGACTGAATTTTGAAAGCTTTAGTGAGATTAAAAAAAGGAGGTAATTGTTGTCCAAACAAGCAAGAGGAAAAAAGTCATTGAAGTATGGGATTCTTGTCACAGAGATACCAATTTTAATGATATATAATCGTTAAATGATTTTTAGATTTATAATTATTAAAATTCAATAATGATTCTTGCACTACAGCAGGTACTTCCTGAAGTCAGTGATTAATCCTTTTATCTCTTTAGCATGATACTTGGCCTATCTTAACCACTGTCTCAGTAATTGAGAGAGTATACAATTATATTTATTTACTTTCTCTAAGTATTTAACATGTTTGGCAAAACAGAAAAGCTGAAAAATTAAAGTTAGTAGTTGACTCTTAAAACATGGTATTAAAACTGTACCAAACTGAAGCTATAATTTAATGTTTTCTAAGTTTACATACTATCTTATTGAAATTAGAGATGTGTCAATATATATGAAATATGCTTAGTAGTTCTGTACGTTGCAATACTTCCTTCACCATATTATGAGTGAAGTTACTAAATAATTGCTAAGTCATAAAAGTATAGTTTACATTGTTTACATTACCATCAGTAATACTGATTAGCCTTTTTAAAAAATGTTCTTTAGTTGAATCAACTTTTACATATAAATTTTTAATTTCTTGATTTTCTCATAAACATATAAATATAAGAAATATGCACTCTAAATTCACTCTTATCCCCAAGGTTTTAAATAGTGCAGCTACATTTGCTCAATGAAAATACTTGCTAATGTTTAATGGACAAATATTTTATTTACAACAAATATAAAAATCCTTCATGTATACTGGAGACAGAATAGAGAATGGTTCTCCAATTCACAAAAAATATATTAAATATATTATTGTAAGTAAATAAAACATTAATCATTCATTGAACTATTGTACTCTTCAGTAAACATTATAATTGTTCGATATAATCAGATTTTACATCGACACTGATAGGTAGCTAGTAACATGTTCAATTTGCTATTGAAGAAAATGGGGATCAATGTGGTTTACTCAACTCATCTTGGTTGGTAAATGTGGGAGAGGGCTGGATCTGAACTCAAGTCAATCCATTCATGTGTGTCTTCTTAATTTAAACCACAAGTACTTTCAAAGCATGCTTGAGGATTCAGGAATCCTCAATAACATTAATTTCTTTTATTGTGCAGCTCATGCTGGAAAGAGTAGAAACAAATAAAACTATGAAAGAAGGGGAAAGATAATTCATATATTACCTTTTCTGTTATTTTTATGCTTCTTTCCATCACTCTCTTCCACCTCACCTTTTCTTCTGTCTTACATATCTCCATGGCATAAGTCTTTCTCCTTTAGTCCATGGCCTTCTATAACTATAAACATATCTTATCTGTGTAAACATTATCTCTTCAAGAGAAATTATATATGATATGAGCATAAAATTGCAAACTTAATATAACTCTTCCCCCCATAATTCTCTACAAATGATTTGGTCATTTTTAAGCTTATAAGTGAAATCTTTGTGTGAGTAATATATTTGCAAGTATGCAAATACCACACATGATATATAATTCAGATGTTTGTCTCTTAAAAGGTATGGAAATAAGCCAAAAGCAAAGTACTTATAATTGTCCATACTACAGAGAGAAAGTTATGTAGTTTACATAGCCTTAGAGAATCTGTTATCTGAATATGAATCAAAAATACTTTCTTAAAAGATCCTGGGCATATTAATTGAATTGTGATTTTTGTTTCCTAAAGGGAAATGAATCTATAGGCAACTATTGCAAGGAACTACGTAAGAGTAGATGGTGAAATATTTATTCAATTTTGATAAAAAAGAAAAAATATGATTTCTTCTCTATAATCAGAAGATATTTAAGAATCAAGTGTTTGGATAGGAGGAATAAACAAGGCAAAAAATAGAAAGTAGAGAAAAACTTGGTAGTCAATTTTCCAAGAAGAAATGCCCTTTTCCAAGGTCCACCTATTTGCAAATTATAATCCTCTGTGCCTGGTTCTTGAAGAGAATAATTTATAAATATTGCACAATCCTGTATCCTACATTGCAGAGCTCCAGTGTTGTAAGGTTTGATGAAATTAAGCATGCCTTCCTTTTTGAAAGATACCAATTTTAATTATTTTTCATTACAAAATAAATCAAATTCAGAACACCTGTAATAAATTACAAACATGACTGAAATACTTTACAGCATCTTCCATCAAGAGGTAGAATCTCTATTCCTCAACGGCTTGAATCTGGGCTTGTCTTGTGACTCGGTTTGAGCAAGGAATCTGATAGAAGCAATGTTTTGGATGTTCTCAGCTTTGGATTCAAGCCCTCTTGAAGCTTCTGTTCTTGCAGGTAAAGAAGCATAAGCTAGCTTGTTGGATAATGAGAAACATGTAGCCCAGTTGCCCCTGTCAGTCCAATTTACAACAAGTCAACCCCTAGAAGCAGAGCTAGGCGACCTGCAAACAGGCAGATATGTGAGTGAGTGAGTGAGTCCAGTTGAAACCAGCAGAGAAACCATATAGCTGAACGAAGCCATGTAGCCCAAGCAGTCATCCCCCAGAACATTGAGCTAAATAAAGGGTTGTGTTTTCAGTCTTTTAAGTTTCTGGGTGATTCTATTATACAGCACAAAATACTGATGCAAAACCAATAAACCAGGAGGGGTCAAAATTATTTCAGTTAATTTTTGACAAAAAAATTAAATGAAAAGCTATATTCAGATATTAAGGACACTACTCACACCTTCTTTCTGAATGTGAATTTTTTTCACTTGTCTGGAAATTCGATAGTCCCGGAGCTCTGGTTGCTTGTTTAGCATTGAGGTTGGATGAGAGTGGATCAGCCTGCTTGGGGACTCTGGGTCTCTACTAGCCAAGTCTGATGACTCAGGCAAAGGTGGAAATCTTTACTGGTTTTACTTATTATTTTCTCCAGAAAAGAAAATTTGGACCTGTGGTGACATCCAATCACAATTCTCAGAATAATTTAAGTCACTGAAAGACACACCAAGATCATCTTTTGAATAGATGTAAAATGTAAACAAGCATGTTTTATAAATAAACAAACAATTTATTTGAAAGCAAATTAGTTTTAGATTCTAACTTCAAAGTTGAAATAAGAGCAGATTTATTTCTCTAGTAATATAACTGTTGACAGAAAACAAAGATTGAATAAACGAAATGTGGTTGCTACTTCCGGCCTCCACAGGATCCAGCAGTTAGGAAAAGGAGTGTATCTACCTCCAGTGGGTAGGGGTGTGGATAAAATTAAAGTTCTTACAACATGGGTCCCATCACGTCATCACGTCCATAAAGAAGAGGAAACTGGTCACTGCAAGGTAGTGAATTCCTGAAGGAAATAGGTCAGCTTTGTCACTTAAGACAAGCCAGCAATTTTACTATGGGCCTTCAGGATGGGTAGCATCCCTGATACTAGCGAAAAAGGATGCCCCTTTTCCACAGTCTTTCCAAGAAGAGAGCTCAAGAACACACACTTTTAAGTGGCTAGTTGGGTAACTTGGGAATCTTTTAAAAAGTGATTCTCAACCTGTGGCTATTTCTCCACTGAGACATTTGGTAGGATCTGTAAACATTTTTGGTTGTCAGACGAGGCCCATCTCTTAGATCCTTGATGGTTCCAATATTCTACAGCTCCAAATGTTGTAGATGTTGTAGGAAAGGTGACTTACCTCAAATCTCTAGATGAACAGACTGGCTTGCCCAAACAAAACCAGTATTCAAAGACTGAAATAAGTTCCTATGTTGTCGAATGTGCAGTCACCAGCAAGTGGCCACAAGAATCAATAATAATCTGGAAGACATGTTTCCACTAAATAAACAAAATAAAATACCGGTAACAGACTCAGAAAAGATAGAGATTTGTAAACTGCCTGATGAAGAATTCATAATTGTTTTTAAGAAGCTCAGCAAATTTCAAGAAAAATACACAGAAACTATATAGTGATATTAGGTAAACAATAAACAATGGGCAAAATGAGAAATTTAACAGAAAGCCAAACATATATAAAAAAAGCAGAAAGTCTGGAGCTGAAAAACTATAAAGAAGGAAATTTAAAATGCAATAGACTATCAACAGCAGAATGAGTAAGAAGCAGAAAAAAAAATATATGAAGCAAAGACAGTTTATTTGAAAATGTACACTCAGAGGGAAAAATAAAAGAATATAAGAAAGATTTTGGAACATCATCACAAGTGCAAATATTCAAAGGACAGAATTTAAAGGAGAAAGAGAGACAAAAAAGCAGAATACTTATTTTAAAAAAAGGCTAAAAACTTTCCAAATCTGGGAAAAGTTAAAGGTGTTCAATCATATTTAATCCATATAAGACAATACCAAAGCATGTTATAATAAAACAGGAAAATATAAAAAACAGGGAGTATCCTAAAACATCAAGATAAAAAAAACATATTACGTATAAGGGAGTTTTAGTTAGGCTACCAGCAGACATTTTTAGCAGTAACCTTAGATTCCAACAGAGAATGGGATGATGTACAGTAGTTTCCACATTATCCATCAGGAATATATTTCAAGACTCCCAGTGGATGCCTGAATCTGCAAATAATACCAAATCTTGTATACGTGACACTTTTCCTATGCAGTAATATTTGGGTAGAGTGTCCATCATGGCTATATGGGACAAAGGGAAGATTCACATCTTGCATAGGATGGAGAGGATGACACGAGACTTCATCATGTTACTCAAAATGTCATGCAACTTCAAACTTATAAATTGTTTAGTTCTAGAATATTTTATTTAATATGTCTGGAACACTGTGGACAACAGGTAAATGAAACCATGGAGAGGAAGATAGTGAATGAGGAAATACTACTGTATTCAAAAATGCTGAAGAAAAAGACCATGAACCAAGAATACTTTACGAGCTAAGCTGTCCTTCAGAAATGAAAATTGGTTAAAGGTTTTTCCAGACAAACAAAAGCTGACATAGTTCACACATTAGACCTTTCTTCTTTCTTCAAAAGAGAGCTTTTCAAAGTGAAAGTGAAGGATACTAATTAGTAATTTGAAATTATATAAAAGTATAAAACTCACTGGTAAAGTAAATATATACTTAATTTCAGTATATTCTAAAAATAAGGCCAAGTATATGTTGCCTACAAGAGGCTCACTTCAGCTTTAAAAGTGATGGGATGAAAAAAAGTATACCATGTAAATGGAAATCAAAAGAGAGAAGAAGTACCTATATTTACATGAGATAAAATGGACTTTAAGCCTAATACTTTAAAAACAAGGAATATATATTTATTATATATTAATAATATAATAAAAAGGGTCAACTTGTAAAAAGGATATAATAATTGTTAATATTTATCAAATATTTATCAAAAGGATATAACAATTTTGAATATCTATTAATATTTGCTGTGTATAATTCTTCCTTCAATGCGAGTGTGTACCCTTAAAGCTGAAGTGAGCCTCTTGTAGGCAACATATAATTGGCCTTATTTTTAAAAAATTCATTTAGCCAGTCTATGTCTTTTAATTGGATAGTATAATTACATTCAAGGTAATCATTGATATACCTGAATAGACAGACAGATAAACATTCTCTGTGATAGCCCACATATTAGGCCACAAAGCAAGTCTTAACAAATTTAAAAAGACTGAAATCCTATCAAGTATCATTTCTAAATATAAAGGTGTGAAACTAGAAACCAATAATAGGAGGAATTTTAGAAACACACAAACATGTAGAAATTAAACAGCAGGGTCTCCAACAATCTATGAATCAAAGAATAAATTTTTTAAAAAATTAAAAATATCATGAGACTAACAAAAAATGGAGACACAACATATCAAAACTTACGGAGTGCAGCAAAAGCAATTTTACAAGAAATGTTCATAGCAGTACACTCCTATATCAAAAAAATAGAAAAATCTCAAAAACAATCCAGCATTACTTACTCATCAAGGAACTAGGAAAAAAATAACAAAGCCCAGAGTTAGCAGGAAATAATAAAGATCAGAGCAGAAATGAAATAAAGACCAGAAAAATGATAGAAAATATCAATGAGAGTAAGAGTTGGTTTTCTAAAAAGAAAAGCAAAGTTGACAAATTTTAGCTACATTAATGAAGAGAAAAAGAGAGATGATACAAATTAAAAAAATCAAAAGTGAAAGAGGAGACATTACAACTAATATCACAGAGATATAAAGTCTCAAAAGATATTATTATGAACAATTATATAATACCAAAAAATAGACAATTTAGAAGAAATGGATTAATTTATAGACGCATGCAATTTGTCAAGATTGAATCATGAAGAAATAGAAAATCTGACAGGCAAAAAAATGTAAGAAGATTTATTCAATAAAAATAAATTTCTCATTAAAAGAGAAGCTCAGGACCTGACAGCTTTACTGGTGAATTCTACCAAATATATAAAGAAGAAGAATATCAATCCTTCTCAAACTCTCCCAAAAAATTGAAGAAGAGGGAATACTTCTAAACTCATTGCACATCACCATCATTACTCTGATATCAAAGTCAGACAAGGACACTAAAAGAAAATAAATTTTAAACCAGTATTCCTGACAAACATGCATGCAAAAATACTAGAACACCAAATTTAATATTACAGTAAAATGATTATTCACCATAATCAATTGGGATTTATCTCTGGAATTCAAGAATGGTTCAACATATGCAAATCTATAAAGGTGATATGCAATGATAGGATAATAAAGACCAATAGATCATCTCAATAGAGGCCAAAACACATTTGGCAAAATTCAAATCCTTTCATGATAAAAATTCTCAAGAAATTTTATGTAGAAGGAATGTATCACAACACAGTAAAAGTCATATATGAAAAATCCACAGCTTACATTCTACTCAATGGTGAAACATTGAAAACTTTTCCTCTGAGATCAGAAATAGGAAAAGAATGCCTACTCTTGCCACATCTATTTACCATAGTATTGGATATTTTAGCTCAAGTTATTAAGCAAATGAAAGAGAAGAAGGCATCCAAATCAGAAAGAAAGATATTAAATTGTCCCTTCTTGCAGATGGCATGGTTTTCTATATATGTAAATTATATATAAAATATAATATAATATATATATATAATCCTATAAACTTTGGCAAAAATATTCTTAGAACTAATAAATGAATTGCAGGATACACAACAGACAAACAAAAATCAGTAGTGCTTCTATACACTAATAACAAACTATTTGAAAAAAAAATCAACAATTCCATTTACAGTATCTCCAAAAGAATTATTTAGGAATAAATTTAATGAAGCAGGTAAAAGACCCGTACACTGAAAACTATAAACCACTGATGAAATAATTTGAAGACACAAATGGAGAGATATTTGGTGTTCATGAATTGGAAGAATTAAAATTGTTATAATGTCCATACTACCCAAAGTGATCTATAGATTTAATGAAATCACTATCAAATTGTCAATTACATTTTTCAAAGAATTAGAAAAAATCCTTACATTTGTATGCATTCACAAACAACTCCAAATAGCCAAATAAATCTTGAGCAAGAAGATAAAAACTGAAGGCACTATACTACCTGATGTCAAATATGATACAATGCTATAGTTATTAAAGCAGCATGATACTGGCATAAAAATAGACAGATGGAACAAAATAGAGGGCCTAGGAAGAAACCTACACATTTATGGTCCATTGAATTTTGACACCATACTCAGAAATTAACTCAAAATGAAACGCCTGACACCTGTAATCCCAGCACTTTGGTAGGCCAAGGTGGGCATATCACCCGAGGTTGGGAGTTTGAGACCAATCTGACCAACATGGAGAAACCCCATCTCTACTAAAAATACAAAATTATCCAGGCGTGGTGGTGCATGCCTGTAATCCCAGCTACTCAGAAGGCTGAGGCAGGAGAATTGCTTGAACCCAGAAGTGGAGGTTGTGGTGAGCTGAGATCAAGACATTGCACTCCAGGCTGGACAACAAGAGTGAAACTCTACCCTAAAAAAACAACGAAACATAAAACCTGAAACGGTAAAAGTACTAGAAGGAAACTTAGAAGAAAAGTTCCATTACGTTAGTCTGGGCAATGATTTTTTGGATATGACCCCAAAAGCACAGGTAACAAAAGGAGAAATAGACAAATGAGATTACATCAAACTAAGAGACTTTTGCACAGAAAAAGAAACAATCAACAGAGTGAAGGCACAACCCACAGAAAGGGAGAAAATATTTGTAAACCATATTGCTAATGACAGATTAACATCCAAAATATATAAGGAGCTTAGATAACACAAAGGGATAAAAACAATACCCCAATTTAAAAATAGACAAAGGAACTGATAGACATTTCTCGAAAGAAGACATGCCAGTAATTGGTCAAAAGGTATATGAAATGACTCTCAACATCAGTAATCATCAGGGAAATGTGAATTAAAACCACAATGAAATATCACCTCATACCTGTTAGAATGGCTGTTGTCAAAAAGACAAAAGATAAACATTAGTGAGAATGTGGGGAAAAAGAATCTTTGAATGCTGCTGGTGGAAATGTAAACTAGTAAATATAACCATTATGGAGAACTCTACCGTGATTCCTTGAAAAATTAAAAACAGAGCTACCATATAATCTGGCAATCCCACCACTGGTTATATACCCTAGGAAAATTAAAAACTATATGATGAAGAGATACATGCATTTCCACATGTATTCCACCAGTATTCACATTAGCCAGGATACATAATCAACCTATGTGTCCATCAATGGATAAGGAAAATGTGGTATATATACACAGTGGTATACTATTCAGCCTTGAAAAAGAGGAAATTCTGTCATTGACAACAACATGGATGAATCTGGAGAATATTATAATAAGTGAAATAAACCAGGCACAGAAAGACACTTATATTTAGAATCTAAAAAACTGACCTTATGCAAATACAGAGAAGAATCATGGTTACCAGGAAGTTGGTGTGGATGTGCGGATTTGAAGAGTTGATGGGATATTGGTCAAAGAATACACAATGTTAGGAGAAATAAGTTTGGGGGCTGGGCACAGTGGCTCATGCCTGTAATCCCAGCACTTTGGGAGGCCAAAGAAGGCAGATCACTTGAGGTCAGGATTTCAAGACCATTCTGGCCAACCAAAATGGTGAAACCCTGTCTCTACTTAAAAAAATACAAAAATTAGCCAGGCGTGGTGGTGCGCAGCTGTAATCTCAGCTACTCAGGAGGCTGAGGCAGGAGAATCACTTGAACCTGGGAGGTGGAGGTTGCAGTGAGTAGAAATTGTGCCATGGCACTCCAGCCTGGGTGACAGAGTGAGACTCCATCTAAAAGAAGAAAAGAAAAGAAGAGAAGAGAAGAGAAAATAGAGAAAGAAAGAAAGGGAGGGAAGGAAAGGAAAGGAAGGAAAGGAAGGGAAAGAAAGAAAGAAAGGTTTAACAGATCTACTGTACAATATTGTAACTATAGTTAATAGCAGAGTAATTTATTTTTCAATATCATTGAGTGTGGATTTTATGTGTTCTCAACACAAAAAATTATAAGTATGTGAGATAATGCATATTTTAATTAGTATAACTTGGCTATTTCACAATGTATACATATTTCAAAACATGTGAATTAAAAATATATGTTATTATTTTTATTTGTCAGTTAAAAGAATACATAAATAAGTTAACAACAATAAGAAAGCTCAGTGACAGTCTTAACATGGAAACAAAACTGTTGCTTTTAAATTTAAATTACTGCATTATAACAAAATCATGTTATTCTATTTATAATTGACAAACTACAATTTTCAAATGATTTAGGCAAAAGCTGGTAAAACAATAAGGCCTGGTCCCCAAAGGAAAATTCCATAAAATAATTTACTATAATAAATTTACCAAATACCTTAATAAAATCTCCTTTATTATATGATTTTAGCTTTACAGAGAAATGTTGTTCACCTTGTTAACAATAGACAAAATCACTGTTTATGAATCTCATTTGTTACACAAATTAAAAACAGTATATTTCATGGGATCATTTCAGGGCCTTGGGGCTTAGGAAGGGAATTTTTCTAAGTGTCTCTCACAGTATTCCATGCAACAAATATCACCGAACATATGAAAAATAACATAATGTCTTCCCTTTTTGAGAGGAGTTGGAGGAAATTTCTTATTATATTAAATCCTCAGTGAACATACCTTAAACATGATTAAACTTAATTTCCTTTTTTATGTTCATTTTTTAAAATTTTCATTTAAAAAAATTTTGTAGAGATAGGGTCTCACTGTGTTGCCCAGGCTGGTCTCGAACTCATGGCCTCAAGCAATCCTTCCACCTCAGTCTCTCAAAGTGCTGAGATTACAGGTGTGAGCCACCAGGCCAGGCCTATCTCCTTTTTTGAAAAGTTGTAGTGTAAATCATGATTACATATTTATTATTTCAAAGGTGATTTATGTTTATTAAACTTACAGAATTGGAGGGACATTTGATTATATAAAAGGTATTTATTTCCTTCTTTCTAAAATTATATCAAATTGACAACTACTTATCATTTGGAAGTTAAACCAAAACCAAAGATTATTTTGCTTCTCATACTGTTTATTCTTTTTGTTTTTTCCATTGTGAATTCTCCAAAGCTCACTTGTTATCTTGAAGTCTTTTTTTATCATCTCATGGAACGAGTGGAAAGAAACAAGTGGGGTAAAGCAATCTAACCTAATGTATTGACTTTTAGAAAAAATACATATCAAGCTGTTGTAAAGTTTTAATTTGAGTAACTGTCTTACAAAATGACAGAAAATCAATCTTTATAGAAGTTTAATTATCACCAAACTTATAGTCTAGATTTTTTGAATTTTTTGCTTTTTCTTCTCATTACTTGCAGATCGAAATCTAAAATGTGAGTGTTTTCCTTTTTTTTCTCATCCATGAAAATCATTCTGATGGTTAGTAAATTTATTACTGTGTTCCTTGATTTTAAAGTTATTTCAGCCTTCTTCATTACCTTGATTACATTATCTTATACAGTGACACACAAAAAAACCTGTTTTTATCTCTTTTATTCTTTGACTTATAAGGCAGTGAAAATACTTAGCAGAATTTTTGCAGAAAATAAAGTATCTTTATGCATAATATATATGGAACAGAGAAAGAATTTAATTGGTATTTAGCTTGGAAGCAGATCTCAACATTTATGCTGTCATTCAAAGTTAAACATTTGCCTTTCAAACTCATTCATTTATCCAGCACATTTTTACTGAGCACCTACAACATGCCAAAATGCCCCTAAACAAGAAGATATAGTAATTAAAGAAAAATGAAATTGTGTTCATGGGGCATGTTTTGTAGCATGTTTATTCTAGTTTATCCTACCTATCTTTATTGATGATGGTATTTCCTTTATTTTCAAATATATGCAGTCACCTTTTTAACAAATATTTATGGGGCTCCCACTGAGTCACCTTTGTATTAGGTGCTTGTTAAATAGTGTTGAAATGAATACTGTCTTTGTTGCTCTTAAATTATAATGGGGAAATAAATGCAAAATAATGAGATTTTAAGTGTGAATAAGGAAGCAAATAAAGAAAAATCCTGGCTAAGAGTGAATTCCAGTACAGATTGGGTGGCTCAGTATTTTCCATAGGGAAGCAAAGTTAAACTGAAAGCTGGAGGAAGGGAAGAAACTAGCCATGCCCAGGAATTCAAATTTGAGTTCTCCTGGTAGAACAGCATTATGCATAAGTACTGAGTTGGGTGAGTTTCAAAGCGTTAAAACTGTGAAAGAGGCCACAGCAAAAGAAGGTCAGTGAATGAAAAAAAAAAAAAGAAAAGTATTAAAGGATGTTAGTTGGTGGCAGTGATGATGAGGATCAAGGAGAAGATGGATTTTGGAAATGTAATTATACAGAATTGGTGATAAATGTTATGTGAAGAATAAGAAAGAGAAGAATCAAGGATGCTTCAAATATGCTGGATTAAGCAGCAATGTAAATAGGAATTACCGTTTATGGGGAAAATGAGTACAGTTTACAAACTATGGAGATAGAGACACCCATATGGTGCTCAAGTATAAATGTCAGGTAGATAGTTACTGTAAGTCAAATCTCAGAGCAAGCGCTGAAATTGAAGTTGCAGGTATAACCTGAGGAGTCTCAGACTGCAATTCAAATAATACAATCTAGTTAGCTCCCCCAAAGAAAGGGTGGGGAGAAGATAATTCCCATATATGCACTTGGAATTCAGTAGAAGAGTAAAATCTGGGAGCCTGTATTAGGTAATGGGTATCCAGAATAAATGGTATAAAGCTTTGCCTTCTAGGGGCTCAAGGTCAAGTTGGAAAGATAAGTAAATATCTAAATAGTTATAGGATAAAAGTATGTACTCGGTACTAATGGAGCACAAAGCAGGAAACATTTAATTCTGCATGCGGGTATTTCAGAGGAGACTTAAAGAAATTTGCCATTGAGCTATTCTGCAAATCTTTACAATACATTAAGTAACAGGCTAATAGGACATGAGGAAGGTCATTCTGGGCAAAAGATTTGAGATAAGAAAGAAGCATTTGAGATCTCTAAGTAATTCAGCTTAATTATGTGATTATAGCCTGTTTCACAATGTAAGATTTAAGTTAACCTTCACTGATGTACTTTTTCACTTTTATTTTACATTCTTGTAGTAATTAACAAACCATATTGCTTTTGTCCTTTGTCTGCATTGTATGTTCTCTCCTGATTTGCCCCTTAATCTCCACAGGCAAGAAAAAAGTGTCTTTTCTTCTTTTTCAACTTAGACATTCCACAGTTTTGTGCACAGAGCAGGAGGTCAACAAATGTATCATTTAATGAAAGACTGGGCTCTGGTCCCTCTGTCCTTGGTGATCACGGGGAAAAAAAAACCTTTTAACCAGTGTGAAAAGCAAAGGAATCATACCCAAAACATTACAATGTATCATCATTTCATCCTTTCTGTGATGCCGTGATATAAGTAAAACGATTCAGTGACCTGAAATTAGCCTCTAATTATAGCTTCAAGTATTATTCTGTACAACCTAGGTTTCCTTAAATTCAAACAGACTTAATATTGAATCAATTTGTTAAACTTACTTATTTCAAGATTCTTAACAGACACAATACTAACATATAACAATTTCTGACATATAAACAATTGTGTGGTTTCACTTACTGAAGTGAGAGTACTACTTCTCAGCTAGAATAACATGCAGCCTAAATGCAAATTAAAAGCAAAATAAGACACTCTAAGTTGAGAACTGCTTGCTGTTGGCTAGAATGGTTTTAGTATTGTTGTTGATCGTTACACAGAAGTATAAGGACAAACACTCGTAAAATAAAAATATAGAGTTCAATCTAACAAATCTGTCTGTCTCGACCCTCTCTCTTTCCAGTATACATTTAAAATGAATAAAGGATTTTGGTTACGAATTCAAAATACTTCAGTAAAATCTGAAGTCTAAAACAAAAACAACAAAAATATCTTGTTGGCAAAAAGCCTGTGTTTTTGAAAAAGAAAAACTCCTAAAAGTGATGCCCCCTCCTCTCCAACATTTTATAACAGATTTTCTCCCCTAGACTTGGAGCAACTTAGAATCATGAATTGTGAAAATGGATTATGCATAAAGGTGCCAGCCTCCAAGAGCTGTGAGTTTTCCAAATGATAATTTCAAGACAATATTTAACTAAATGCAACCATTGTGTAAGTAGAAGGGCGTTGTCAATATAGACATTTCAGTAGAGAATAGGTGGCAATATTGGATTTCAGGCATTCAATCATTCATTCTGTTATGTGATAATACTGATTATCAAATATTTGTTAACACCAACATAACATTTTGTTAGGTTTTCTGGTAAAACCACAACCATAAACAGAGACCAAATATCCTTTTATAAGGATCAAGTAACCAATGCCATTTAACCAACAATACATTAGAGACCTTTTTTTAAAGGGCTCCAGAGTTTTCTGACATGTGAAAAAAAACACATATCTCGAGGATCTTACAATGTTTGTGTGTATAAATGTCTACAAAGCCCTTGCAATTTATGGATAAGTTTAATATTCAATTGAAAACATCCTATTGGTTACACTTTTCCCTTAAGTATTACAAACAATACTCAATGGCTTTTAAGAAATGCTGGGTTACTTGAATCAAATATCCAAATAACTTAATATCAAGCCTACAATAACATATTTTATATGACACAATCTGCTAAATTTGTGCTTATCGTTTTACTATAATGTAGAAAGAGATGGCCATAATTTGGGGGGTTTAGGTCTGCAAATTAAATAAATTCAGGAAGAAAGGAATGAAGGAAGAAAGGAAGAGAGGGAGGGAGGGGGGAAGGAAGGAAGGAAGAAAGGAAGGAAGGAAAGAAAAAGGGAGGGAGAGAAAGCAAAGACGGCAAGGGAGGCGAGTGAAGGAATATGGGAGGAAGAAAGGGAGGGAGGTGGGAGCATTTGCTGAAAAACTATTAAGAATCAGGCACCAAACTATTTATCTTTTTCCATGATTCTCAGACACTGTTCTATTAAATTTTAGTATTTATTTTTTTAAAGGTAAGGATACCAAGTTTCAAGAAAGTTTATATAAATTTTTATGAACACATAGATAATAAGGACAATAGATAATAAAGGACAGAACCACGATTTTAAGGCATTGACTTTTGATTACTCCAAGATGACATTTTATACTTAAACATAAACTGACTTAACAAATATTTACCTCTACCTACTTTGATCATTTACCTACTTTCCTGATAAATATTATAATCATCAGCAAAGTTTCATGATATAATGTTTCTTTATACCTCGTTTGTAGCAGGAAAAATAAAAACAAACACACAGATAGGTTTATGAAAACTACTTTATTTTAGGATATTTTCTACTCAGCATTGTGAATAAAAATTCAATGAATGATAGCTAAAATTAATAAGAAAGAAATTAAATAGGATAAAGGGCATAATTGTTGACTAAAATGTTTATTTCACTGTCTATTCTACATGTCATTTATAAAATCATTACTTGCTGGAATATCTCTTAATAATAATAGTTACTTTGTCAGATTTATTTTTAAAGGCAGTGATTATAAAATGTAAGTGGGATTATGCTGTTTTACTAAATTGCACACATGTAAATTCAAATTCTATAACACAAACATGAGGTCAGCTTTGTTTCTCAATACAAAATTAAACTATACTAAATTACACTATACTAAAGGGAAGTGCTTGGCTAAGGAGGTTTTGCCATCTCAATAAATGACTATCATTTATGCAGTCTGCTCATTTCCCTGCAATGCTTTTGCATGTTCAATAAAAATTGATATGAGTGAAAGGATATGAAATCCCTACCAATAAGGTAGAAAGAAAAAATAACACTAACTTAAAATAGACTTCAGCTACCTGTCATGAGCAAATTAAAAAAGTCTTTAATGGAAAGAAGTGCAGCAGTCGGCAATACCATTACTTAGTCCTGTAGATGATTCAGCTTATTTAAGTCTCAGATATCTTCATATCTGAATCCAATGTGGTTATTATGTGAAATAAGCTTAGCTGTTTCAATTTAATAAGTCTAGAAGTAAAAGGTAAATTGGTCCCATATTAGGTTGAATCTTTTGGTATTTAAAATAGCATCTCTTGCGATACCCTGATTTCATATTTTGCTTTTGTATATTTTGTATTAATCTTAGTCATTATTTGCAAATTTTCCATATTAACTAAAGTGGAATAAACACAGGCATTGCACTTGACATATGTTGGGCTATAAAATGTGGGGGAAAAGTTAAAAAATTTTTCCATTTTATCATGGATTGCTCAGCAAGGTAACTGTAGGAGACTTTCAACTGCTTGTCCCTGCAAGATTGTATCAGTAAACTGACAAGTTCAACCTCCTGTATTTACAGGTTCCTGTTGTTAAACATCATTAAATTCATTGATTGAATCCATGCAATTTAAAAAACAAAACAAAACAAAGCTGCCACACAGCCAAGGCCCTAACTATAACAGCAAGGAATGTCTTTGAGAAACTGAAATTAAAGACTGAAAACTTGCACTTTTAAAATGTGGATTCACTTACATTCTTTATGTCTCTTTTGGCAGGCACTGTAGTTGGCAGGCGCATAACTGCTATGCCCTTACAGTTAGTGTTATTTGCTTAAAAAAAGTATATGTCAAATAGAAGCCTGGCAAAAATAATAAATAAAAAAGTTAAAAATTGGAATGGATTGTTTTGAAGAACCTCTCTATCTCACCACTTCAATTCATTCAACTCTCTAATCATCCATACATCAGTTGACCGAGAAAATATTTTGAGAACCCACTATGGACAAAGAATGTATCACTAATAAGGCAAAAAGTAAATATTCTCCCATTATACAAATTCATTTTTATTGAGATATATTTCACATACTATAAAATTTGCTTTTAAGCGTACAATTCAGTGGTTTTTAGTTTTTTTACAAAGTTATGCAATTATTTAATTCCACTACCATTACCTAATTCCAGAACATTTTCATTACCTCAATAGAAACCATGTATCCATTTGTAGTCATTCACCATGATTTCCTCTTCCTAGACACTGGCAACCACAAATTTACTTTCTGTCTCTATTGACTTGCCTACTTAGACTTTTTGTGTAAATGGATTAATGTACCATATGGCTATGTCTTTTATGGTTACTTTCATTGAGTACATTGTTTTTAAGGTTTATCCATGTTGTGGCATGAATCAATGCTTTATTCTTTTTTAACGCTGAATGATATTTCTCTGCATGAATACACACGTTTTCTTTATGTATTAATGAGATGGTGGGCCTTGGCTTGTTTCCATTTTGGGGCTATTAGGAATAATGCTGCTATGAACATTACTATACAGGTTTTTGGACATTTAAAAAGATTTTACTGGGCATATGCCTAGGAGCGGAATTGATGGGTCCTATAGTAACCCTACATTTAACCTTTTGAGGAACTACCTGTTTTACCAGGTGGCTGTAATATGTTACATTCCCAGCAGAAATGTATCAGGGTTCCATTTCTCTGCCTCCTTGCCAGTATTTTTTTTACTTGTCTTTAGGATTAAAGCCCTCATAGTATGTGCAAAGTGGTATTTCAATGTGAGTTAATTTTCTTAGCATTTTCAAAGTAGGTGATATTTTGGTAGATATGAAAATAGAAGCATAGAGACAGAGTAATGCAAATAAATAATAGGAAGTAGGGGTGTGTGTGTGTATATATACACATATAAAATATATATAGTATAGTTTCCAAATGAAATTATGCAAAAAAAGCTGTAATTTTTTAAAAATAAATAACATAATCACAGAGTCAGATCCTCTTTTATAGGAGGAGATATTCATTGATTGGCTTTTGAAGTATGAACACTGTTCACACAAAAGTGAGGCGAGAGAAAACATTTTAAAAAGAGTATTTAATGTAAAATGTATGGAAGTCAAATTGCACAAGGTAATATTGTGAAGCATTGAGTGGATCAATTTTTATTGAGTAGACAGTTTAAAAAATAACAGAAGGGGCAGGCGCCATGGCTCACACCTGTAATCCCAGCACTTTGGGAGGCTGAGGTGGGCTGATCACCTGAGGTCAAGACCAGCCTGGCCAACATGGCAAAACCCTATCTCTACAGAAAAATACAAAAACTAGCCGGGCGTGGTTGCAGTTGCTTGTAATCCCAGCTACTCGGGAGGCTGAGGCAGGGAGAATTGCTTAAACCTGGGAGGAGGAGGTTGCAGTGAGCCGAGATCACGCCACTGCACTCCAGCCTGGGCAACAGACCGAGACTCCATCTCAAAACAAAACAAAACAAAACAAAACAAAAAAACAGAAGATTGAGAAGGCGTATAACCATTGCATCCAAAACAGAGAAACAGAAAAATTTGTAGTTACTACACAGGTTCAATATTTTGAAACAATGAAAGATAATAACAGGCTTACACATCATAATGAGTGGTACATAATAATAAATGTGCTATATCCTGAAAGCTTCATTAAAAAATTCTGAAAGAGATGAAATTTTAGTGTACAAGAACACATATATTATGTTGGTCAAATGTTAGAAGGAATGATTCAGAATTAGTCAAGCACTGGACAAACTTCTGTAACATTTTGGCTTCCACCATGGGCCTTTTTCTGTATTATGGTATCTTATTGGATCCTCACTCTCTAAGTACATATGGATGTGATTGTTTCTGGATGCTGATGTTTTATTTTTGAAGCTTGCTAGGCTACCAGCTTCATTATGTTTGTAGAAAATATTTCACACTAAGTTTCTAGCTATCTCATAATTGAAGGCACATGTTATTGATTGACTGAAACTGAAAAATTAGAAGGTAATAACACTGAATTCTCATGCTCATGAAGACGACAACTGATCTTACTGTAGGAATAGAACCTCTTCCTGACCATGCCTTTTGGAATAGGCAAGTGGCCTGCTGATCTTGACATTTCAAGAAAGTTCTGGCAAGGATAATATTCTGTGAATGCAAGAGACGAAGGTGGAAATCAAGAGAATAGTTGAGATATTTTAAAAAATTGCAAATACCAGGTAAAATAATGAGAAAAGTATGGATGTGCATTCATAGCATGATATGTGAAATGAAAGAGACAGAATTAGCATAATGTGCACCTGTTCACCTAGAATAGTGTTAAATTAAGTTTATCTTAAAGTTGACTACCTGTAAGTTTGGCCTAAATGTTTCTCCATACATAGTGAACTGTAACCAACTGGATGTATAAACAGACTGTAAACTACTTATACCAATCACTGTTTCTAACAATTATAGGCAGCCAACTGTTCAAATAAGGCAAAGGCCAAGCTATAACTTATCAGTTGTTTCTGTTCTTCACTTCCAACTTCTGTATGCCACTTTCCCTTTGTCCATAAATCTCCCATCCTGTGGTAGTGCTGGATTCCCTCTGAACCTATTCTGGTTAGTGGGGCTGCACAATTCATAATCATTTTTTGCTCATTTGAACTCTTAAATTTGTCTAAAGTTTTCTTTTAACAGATGATTACAGAAGTGTGATCTGAATTAGAGCTTCTAGCAACTCCCAGGAGCACCAAGTGATCAAGCAAGATACCCACCGGGTTACTCTGCCCATTGCTCCCTTGCAGCAAGTGGGGATCATGGATCAGTTCTCTCTCAGACCCCAAGGCTCCAGGGATTTGTGTTTTGAGCTATATGATTGTGTTTGAGCAATTTGTAAATCTGAACTGGGTTCAAAAATTATGACAGAAACTAGACTGGGTTCAGAATCAGATCGGATCTGATAATTAACTAGGTTGGATTCAGCTTTAGGCCTCAGACATCTGATTAGAGCAGGCATAAATGGGCAGTAAATGGCAATACTGCAAAAGGTATGAACTCTGACTTTCATGAATTTGCAGGGATTTTTGTGTTCTGCCCCCTTTGCTTCTTTTTCTTGCATGCTTAGGTAGGAAAAAAATTATTGACTAAGTTGATCAAGGGAATCTGAGAGCCAAAGCCAAGATTCAATGTAAAAATGGGATTCTTAACTTCTGAAAAACTGAGTATTCCACCTTCTGGCAATACTTACCTTTTCATGGGTAGGCATTAGGTCCCAGAAGCAGCAAATTCTTACAGAAATGATGCAATCTTACTAAAGTTTGTTTAAAATTACAGTAAAATATTCAAATGAACAGTACTGTACTTTAAGAAGTGCATTTCTAAAGCGAAATGTAATGAATTAGGCTCATCCAGGGATATCTATTGATTTGCAAAAGCTTCTAAATAGATTTCAATATTTTTAATGTCTCTTTCTTAAAAAGATTCTTTATAAAAGGCAAATAAAAACTTAAGTGACTAATTGATAAGAGAAATTGAATCTGCTAACCTCTTGACTTAGTCATGGTCACACCCCAAAGCACTTCATCTAATTCTTAAACAACCATCTCAGGTAGGCATTACTTCTGATAAAATGTAGAGATTAATTTACTTTCAAGGTCACAAAGCTAGTAGAATATGAAAAAAAATAGGTTTCTATATCCAGGCCTCAACTCCATGTGCAATGCCTCTTTTCTAATTCTAATTACTGCTTTGGTTAACAAGAGATAATAATAAAGCTAATTTGCCTCTTTCTGAGATCACAATTGATATTTTAAAAGGTTACAATAACTATACATTTTGCACAACTTACACTATTGCAATACTCCACCAATGGAATATTGCGTGATGAGAAATATCACCACTAAGCTGGGCGCGGTGGCTCAAGCCTGTAATCCCAGCACTTTGGGAGGCCGAGGCTGGCGGATCACGAGGTCAGGAAATCGAGACCATCCTGGCTAACACGGTGAAACCCCGTCTCTAGTAAAAATACAAAAAAGTAGCCGGGCGAGGTGGCTGGCGCCTGTAGTCCCAGGTACGCGGGAGGCTGAGGCAGGAGAATAGCGTGAACCCTGGAGGGTGGAGCCTGCAGTGAGCCGAGATCGCGCCACTGCACTCCAGCCTGGGCGAAAGAGCGAGACTCCGTCTCAAAAAAAAAAAAAAAAAAAAAAAAAACCGTCTCAAAAAAAAAAAAAAGAAACAAAAAAACGAAACTGTGGGTCAGGAAAATAATAGTGAAAATAATGACTTCTATAATTCTGATATCTTTAAGAATCCATGTCTCAATAATCAAGCAGAAATAAACCAAGTGAGAATGCTACTCCAATGTAAATAAAGTAAGCAAATGATTGGTGTTCAGTTTTGGCAATTTTATTGAACCAATAAAATTCTTACTAATAACAATGAAATAAATTTCTGCAAGTATAAATATGACACAGTTTAACAAAACCCATTGTCCTGTACCTATAGATTTTCAAAATGTCATAAAAAGTGCAGTTATGAATTGTTAACATGTTAATACACAATTCCTTTATTTAAAAAAAAAAAAAATAGAAAGCTATCCTGGATAAAGTGTTTATAAAAGCTAGGCCCTCTGGTAAAGTAGGCTTGCTTCTTTTTTGGATCTGTTCACACTGAATCTAGGCATAGAGAATTCTTTCTTTGAAAGATTCCTTATGAGCTCCACAGTGTACTCAGTAATTTTAGTTAAAAAATAGCAGCTAAATTAAAAGACTACCTATTGAAATAAATCAGCCACAAAATACATTTTTTTTTGCATGTTAGCTTGCTATCTTGAATTCTTTTTATAAACAAATTTACATCTACAAAAGTAATTCCATTTGTAAGGGTGTCTGAGAGGGAAGACCTGGTCAACAGAAGCTCAACAGAAGCTCTTACCATGGCTATTTCAATAGTGAGTCTTACCTTTGTTTAAGATCCTTTTCCTGGTCATCTCATCTTAAATGGGCCTTCATGTACAACCATTTTCCTTGCTTTGAGTGAATGATGGTACAATATTTAGGCCTAAAGCCTCAACCCTGTACTTTTGAGATATAATTTTTCTACCGTGTTTCATCTAAGACTTTAGAAGGCCAATTGTTGCCTAACTAAAAATGGCTTAGGGCAATGCAACAGAAAATTAGAAGACTAATAGACTAAATGGGAAAATAAAAACTATTTGAAAGCCAATAAATGAGAATTATTTATGAAATCTATAAGATCTGCTTGTTTATCTGCATGTCTATATGTGCTATGTGTATGTAACAAAATATGGTATGTAAAGCTAGTTTTAAAATTGTTGGTAAAATAAGAATGGGTTCTGAATTGTCAGTTAAATCTAATTCAGACTTTTTTTTTGCCTGAGTTTTCAGACAGGTTCATGATGTCTCTACTATATGTTTTAAGGTAATAAAACTGCTACTTCTGTAATATTTTCAATACTTGCTTGATTTGACCGTAAGCTTATGTTTTGGGATTTGGTTTTCCCATTGGCATGAGATGGCAATCCCTGTAATCACCAGCACTTTGGGAGGCCGAGGCAGGTGGATCACCTGAGGACAAGAAGGACATGTCCTCAGTTGCTAGAGCACCAGCTATAGGGCAGGGTCATGCTCATATGGCTCCATTTTTCCTGTCCCAGCCTTGCCTCTGGGCCATTTTGGGAAGAGTTGGATCCTCCAGGGATTGTCTTCACAGCTGCTTTCTGCCCTGAGCTCTCCACCTGCTATTTAAATTTAGAATCCAAGTGGGCCCTGCCCTTCATAGTCATTCTGGTTGCTGTATGGCTATTTGAGATTCAGAAGAACTGGCAAAGATATTAGGGAGGGTACCTGTGTCATAGTTTCAAAATTATTTTCATTAATATAAAATTTTAAAGTTATGTTAAATTAATAAATAAACATAAAATGTATGAAACATTTATAAATAAGTTAAAATACTGAAATAATAATTAAACATAAATTCATATTTATATAATTTGGCATGTTATTTTTATATAGTATAGAAAATGTAAATATATTTAGATCTGTTAATAAGCATAAATTTGGAAAAGCATATATTTCTAAAATAATTATGAATTTGTTTACATCTACAAATACTGATAAAACAATTCAAACTTATTTCATAGATTTTCACTAGAAATTGGGCTTATTAAGAGTTACATATAATAAAAACTGCACAGTATAAGAAAAACAACTTTGTATACAGAGTGTATAAGGAAAAGCAAGATATGTTTTGGGGGAGAAAAATTGTAAAGGCATAAAAACGTGTTTTCTAGAAAAACTAATTTGGTTTAGTTTAAAAGTTACTTAAATTTTGTTTCAAATTGAAAAAAAATTAAAAAGGTATAGACAGAACTAAATGAATTTAGAAAGTTCAAAAGAGAAAAACATTTGTAAGCAGTTATGAAAAGTTGGTGGAAATCTTACGTGGTCAAAAGCTGACTAAGAAAAGATGGATTTGTTTATAAGATTGTATTAAAATTAGCTTTAGTACTGGTAATACACTAATTCAAAAGTAAAATTTGGTTTTCTCTTTTGAACAAGATTTTTGTGTTGTATTAAGATGAGATAGTAAAAAATTTTGTTCACCTTTTGAGTAAACTGCAAAAAAAAAAAAAAAGGAAGAAGTGCAGAGAGGAGAGCACATTATTTCTCATGCTGCCTTTATTGGGTCTTTGGATTAGATAACTGAATCTCTTCTCTATTGATGAATAAATATTTTTGCTTTTTGTAACATTTTAATTATTTATATTAAATATTTATATGTATCATTTAATTTAACGTTGGCTAAATAAATGACTATTATTTAATAGTGACCTGTGATCCTATTTTAGTCAAGTGTTTCAAACCTTTAGCATATTTGACTGGCTTCCCTAAATCAAATTTCAAATTCAAAATTAAATATTTTTTCACCTCAAACTAACTTTGGGATGCTACAAAGGACCACTGCAGCATCAAAAAAGTGATTATCAGGCTTTTTTATATACTATTTTATATGGGAATCATTGTCAAATAAGAAGTTATGTATAATTTTCTTTGAGTTATATTTTAATGGATATATTATTAATATGTATCCCCAAATTACATGAGATTCCTTAAATTCTGCTATGTTGTGGTATATGTTATCAGTCATAATTATGGTTCTTATGTTAAATTATTACAGGTCACAAAAATGACCAGACATTCTTGTCAATTCCATCTTTAACCATGACCATATTAAGTCTCGTCCACAGTTAATGGCTTAATTCTCATACATTTCCTGAAAGCTATTTACAAGAAAATGGACTTATAAGTGTGGTGTCTTCCAGGAAGTTTATAAAAAGAATAAAATAACCCTGAAAATCACTCTTCTATAAAAGTTTCTGCTGATTTTAGGACCATATCATTTGGACAGGGTAAAAGTTTCCAGAACTCTATTGAAGACACCAACTAGTTACAAAGCTGCTAACCCAAGCAGAACAAGAAATAATTGAATGCCAATAAAACACTGTCAGATTTTCATGCTAAATCAGCCAGTTCAGAAATTATTTAGATATGTAATTTGGATGAACTCCATGGTCCAAGTCAAATTACCTATGATAAGCCATCTGATAAACAGTGGTATGGACTCAAATTAGAGAAACAAAACTGATAATCAGGAGGATATGCATTCAAAGTATAGACTCATGAAGAGCCTGGACAGCTGCCTAGTCCTTCCTGAGTCCTTAAAACATTCATTATTAAAAGCTATATACCACATGAATCCTCATGAAAAAGATAACATGATCCAAATAGAAAAAAAGATCTTTCTTTCTTCTTTCTTTCTTTGTCTTTCTTCCTTTCTTTCTTTCTTTCTTTCCCTTTTTTTTTCTTTGATGGAGTCTCACTCTGGCATGATCTTGGCTCACTGCAACCTCTGCCTCCCAGGTTCCAATGATTCTCCTGCCTCAGCCTCCCTAGTAGCTTGGACTACAGGCACACACCACCACACCCAGTTAATTTTTGTATTTTTAGTAGAGACGGGGTTTCACCATGTTGGCCAGGATGGTCTCCATCTCTTGACCTTGTGATCCGCCCACCTCAGCCTCCCAAAGTGCTGGGATTACAGGCATGAGCCACCATGCCTAGCCGGCTGGGCATTATTTCTTCAGTCTCCTTTTCCATGGTTTAAAGTAAATAAGACAATGATTAAAAATGCATTCCTCATAATAGACTCTATAACTGATTCTACTGGAAAGACTATAGTTGCACCACATACATCTATGATTCTCTTGCTAAAGTGGTACTAGATAATAGAATTTCTCTAGATTACTTATTGGCTCTACAGAAAAAATATCTGTACAGTCGACAACACTTCTTGTTGTACAGGAATTAATACATCAGGTATTATAGAGATTCAGCTGTAGGGGATTAACAAACAGGCTATTTGGTTGAAACAAGACTCTTTATGTAGATCATTCTTTGATCTCTTTGATTTTTTTTTTAATTGGGTTTGGTTCATGGGGACCCTGACTAAGGAGAATATGCCAAACTCTTGATATCATCTCCCTGATATTTATGACATTAGTCACCCTGGTATATTGCATATTCTCAGAAGTTTAAATGTTTGCATGCAGCCATATGTAGCATATCAAATGGTCCCTCTTTGACTAGAATGACAAAAACTTAAAGAAATGCATCATCATTAGGAAACTGTATGAATGATACGCTGACACCAGAAAGCCAAAATGATGTTAACTAAGAGTAGTGCTAACACCTCAAGCCTTGGTCACACTCTCAACTAATTGACCAAAAGCAGGGGGATGTCAACCAAAATTACTGGAGGCCAATTATTTTTGACTGAGCTGATGCACTAGGCCCCTACAGAACACACCAGAACAAACCAAAATGAAGTCACTCAAACTAAATGACAACATAATCAAACTGTAACTTAAAAAATCAGATTGACCTCAAAACAGGCCATTTTTTTTCTTACTTAATATAGAAAACTCCAGCCTAATAAGGAAGTGCCCTCTGATCTAAACTTTCCAAAAAGTAACCTAAATTAACCTAAACTTCTTATTCCCTTACAAAACCCACTGTTCTGCAAGATCAGGATAACACTTACATTTATATTTTATTGACCAGACTTTGGTCACCTAGCCTAGCTACAAAACACGTTGGAAAATCTTCCCAGGTAAATATTTTTCCTGCTGAAAAGGAGGACAATGGAAATAGGTGAAAGATAATGGAGAGTCTCTTTCACATCCCCTCTGATAAACAATCACTGTAAATCTTATAACCAAGCAATTTTAAGACTGTCAACTCTTGTCTCGCAGATAAGAAAATTGAGTTTTCAAACAGGGAGTAGAATATTTGTTCTTTCCTACCCTTCTTGAGAAGGGTAACTTCTTGAGAAGTTAGCCGTTCATGCCAAAATCTTCCTCAGATACCTAAAGCAAGGCTGGTGTATTGTGAAATAGCAGAGATGTGTGTTATGGAAACTTTCAGCTCAAGTTAAAAGCACTCAGGATATTTTGTGGTCATCATGAATATTTCTGGTACCTTTAGGGGCACTATGCTTAATTTTAAGTACATTTCGATGATACTATTCATTGAATAAATATTGAAATTAATGCATTCCAAGAATTGTGTTAGGTCTGATAATTCCTTTAAAAGAGAATAATACATCCTTTCAATTTTACAAGAGGTAAATTCTTAGTAAATGCATTCAAAGGGAATAGAGAGAAAGAACTGCCTCCACCTGTTTTGAGAGAGACAAGATTTAAATATATTCAACCACTAAAATAAAAGTGTTGAGGGTTATTTTCTCTTTGAAGTATTCTTCAACAAGTACACTTACCTGCAGAAGTATGCTTGACCATTTTTATGACTCAAGTATAAACATAAAAATGATGTTAACTGGAGATGAGTGTTTTTCATTGGAAAAAACACAGCGTACTCAACTAGAGAGTGTGCCACAGCTAGAACAATAAGTTTCAATTAGTGCGTAGCCATAAGTCTTAAGGATATTTAATTTTCCCTTTTGTATGTGAAACACTGAAATGATGTGTGTTACCTGCAACATGCTTGACAAGGAAAGCCAGGCAGTGTGCTAATTCTTCTAGTGAGTTGCTGAAGGTGAAGTTGGACACAGAATCCTTTGGGATATGACTTGGTGGGTTATTTGTTACTCATCTTCTTATAACATGTATCAGAAAAAAGATAACATAAGCTACTTATTATACAACATAATATACGTGGTTTTAGACACACAGTTTAATTAAATAAAACTATTGGGCCTGGCACGGTGGCTCACACCTATAATCCCAGCACTTTGGGAGGCCAAGGCGGGCAGATCACGAGGTTAGGTGAAACCCCGTCTCTACTAAAATACAAAAAGTTAGCCAGGCATGGTGGTGTGTGCCTGTAGTCCCAGCTACTCGTGGGGCTGAGGCAGGGGAATCGCTTGAACCTGGAAGGCAGAGATTGCAGTGAGCCGAGATTGCGCCACTGCACTCCAGCCTGGTGACAGAGAGACTCTGTCTTTAAAAACAAGCAAACAAACAAACAAAAAACTCTTGGATTAATTATGCATTGTTATAATCTGTTAGCCAGGGCATGGGTTGTAGGTGAACTGAATATAAATTTCATAGATTTAAATGCACTGCATTTGGACAAATATGCATTTTAGGATGAAAAATTGTAGAATTTCAAACATTTAATATTAAACTTCAAATGGTTTATCTGCTTTCAGATTTGAGAACTAAATACCAAAGTCTTTTGTGATTGAAACACAATGATAGCTTGTCATTTATTGTATTTCATCACTTCCATTATTCACACGTATCTAATTTAATCAATTACTCTAATTATAGTCTTCTGATTAACAAAGGATATAAAATTACATTTTATTGAATTAAAAATGTGAGTATAATATCTATTAATGTTCTCTGGTATTCATAAGTTAGAATGAGATTGTACTATTTTACTCAATTCAAAAATATTTCCATTTTTGCTGCCCCCTTTATTTGGCATATTGTGTCTTCTGCACTGGCCCTAAAGATTTGTTGAGATTTATTGGTATCATTGCCACTGAAAAACATTTTTACAGCAATACCCTCTTTTAATATTTTAAGATTAAAAGATGCAGTATTTCAGATAGATGATTATGTTTCTAAGAATCCTTAACTTACTATATTGTAGCAATCTGAGGAAATCTAATTTTGCATTTGCTAAATATCCCTAAGTGCTATATAGCTACCACAAATCATTTTGATACAGGGAAAACATAAGACTTTTATTACTATAGAGAAGATAATATTTTTAAAAGGTGTCTGTCATACAATTTTTTTCTAAAGAGCTTTTTGTAAACAGTCATATTTCATTTTCATATCATTCTGATGCAACTACATTACGATTTAGATTTTACAGATGAGAGAAATGAGATCCAGAGAAGTCAACAAACTTCCTCAATATTACATAACTTAGGGACTTCAAGTCTAAGACCATATAAGAGATCCTGTGAATCTAAATCTAGTGTTCATTTTACTATACTACTTTGCATCCAGAAACTGATTTCTTCTGGGCAGGTCAGGCATACCTCCATGAGGCTCTTTCTCAGAAAAAATTTCATGGTTGGCAAAATTAAACTCAAACCCAAAATACATTGTCAGAGTCTGTTTGGACTGCTATAACAAAATACCATAAAATAGGCGGCAACAGCAGAAATTTATTGCTCATAATTCTGGAAGCTGGGGATCCCAAGATCAAGGCTCTGGAAGATTCAGTGTTTGGTGAGGACCTAACTTTGGATTAGAGAACTATCAGGCCTCTTTTATAGGGGTACTAATCCCACTGATGAGGGCTCTGCCACCATGACCTAATCACCCCCAATGGCCCTACTTTCTAATACCATCACCTTGATGGTAAGGATTTGGACAGAGGAATTTTGGTGGGGTGGGGAACGCACATAAACATTCAGACCATAGTGTACCTGTCTTTTTACTTTATTTAGAGACCAAACACTTCCTTTTAACTGTTGCTTTATATTTATCTTTACCTTCAAATTCAGCGCCTTTTAAAAAAAAAAAGAGCTTAAATTCATTCTCTGTATTTTATCATTTTTCACTCCATCTTAAACCCTTTTCAGACTTCTGCCACTGCCACCAACTAAGACTGGTCAGTAAAAATGAATTTCTAGTGGCCATTCTTAACAGACTTTTAAAATCTGCCCTCTAGATCTATGAGGTATTTTTTTTTTTACTTGACAGGTGCCTTTTCTAAAACCCTCTGTAATGGATTAAATTGTGTCCCCTCAAAATATATATTTTGAAGAGCTAACCCCACGTGACCTCAGAAGGCAACCTTATTTGGAAATAGAATTACTGCTGTGTAAACAGTTAAGATGAGGTTATACTGGAGTAGTGTGGGACCCTAATCTAATATGACCGGCATTCTTACAACAAAGGAAAATTTGAGCACAGACATACCTGCATATAGGGAGGAGGCCATGTGAAGACAAAGGCATAACTTTTGGTGATTGATATGGTTTGGGTCTGTGTCCCTGCCCTAATCTCACATCAAATCGTCATCCCCTGACGTGAGGTGGGCCCTGGTGGGAGATGATTGGATCATGGGAGCGGATTTTCCCTTTGGTGCAGCTCTCATGATAGTGAGTAAGTTATCGCGAGATCTGGTTGTTTAAAAGTGTGTGGCGCCTCCCCAATCCCACTTCCTCCTGCTCTGGCCATGTAAGATGTGCTTGCTTTCCCCTTCATCTTCCACCATGAGTGTAAGTTTCCTGAGGCCTCCCCAGCCATACTCCTGTATAACCTGTGGAACTATGAGCCAATTAAAGCTATTTTCTTTATAAATAACCCAATCTCAGGTATTTCTGGGTAGCAGTGTGAGAATGGACTAACACAGTGATGCTTCTATTCATCAAGGAATGCTAATGACTGCAAGGAAACCCTTGGAAGCTGGGAGACACATAGAACAGATTCTCCTCATAGTCCTCAGAAGGAGCCAGCCCTGCTGACAAGTTGATCTCAGGCTTGTAGCCTCTAGAACAGTGAAATAGTAGTATCTGTTACTTAAGACGCTCACTTTGTAGTATTTCCTGCAGTAGGACTGATGAACTAATATATCCTCCCAATTTTATTTTCCTTCTATAAATTCACTATTTTCTCTAGGCTCTTTTATCATTTATATGATTTTCTAGATGTCATAATAATTTAAATTTGCCATCTAAATCTAAATTATTCTTTGTCAATACCACAAACACTGGTCCTCTACCATAATCTGTTCTTGAGTATCACACATATTTGGTAAATAATATTAAAATCTCATAGTTTCAACTACCACCCATTTACATATACAAACCACCCAAGTCTTCTAAAATCCAGGTACAAATTGTCCAACATATCTAAAACTATGTTTATTATATTTCCCCACCTTCTTACCTCTCCTCTATTTCCTCTTTTGGTGTAAGTAACCCATTTGACACAGTTACCCAAGCAAGAAATCTGAAGGTCTATTTAGATTCCTCACTTAACTTCATGACCTACATTTAAATGGTAAATAAGCTTTGGAAATTATATCTCCTTAATATTTCTTGAGTAAATTTATCTATTTCAACTACCTTATTTCCTCTCCTGATAAACTGCATTAGTTAAATAACTTCCTGCTTTTTGCCCTTTACTCCTCCAATTAATGGATTGAAGTCTGACAACGCTAAGACACAAATAAATCATGTCCTGAATTGTTGGTCTATGACTCCATTATTCTGGAAACCTTTCTGTAATGGTAGTATACTACAATCCCACCCCTACCTTCCCATTCTGTTTTGTGAAATATAATATAGTGTATGGTGACTCTCAATACACACTAGTGAAAATAACAGTTTTAAAATCCAATTTCTTTATGCAACACATCTAAAGCTTTTTAGCAGCTAAATCACAATCTCTTTAACCTTAAATAAGAAGTAATGCATTTCAATTTCTGTTCTTTTGTGATGATGAAATGTTGCAGATTTAAATCAATTTACATTAGCATTTTCATCATCGTGATAGGTTTAAAACACCCAATACAAAGACTCTTTGTCCCCTGTCTACTTTATATATTTTACTTCCTATCCTTTCTAAAATATACACACACACAGACACACACACACATGCATGCACAGTCCTCTGTCTCTCTTTTTCAATAGTTTCAACATGCTGTAGACATATGAAACATATTTTTGAGTATCTTTTTTAATGTCTTTTTGTGGAAGTCTGGATGACCCTTACTGAACATGTTTGTATTTATCTATAGGTAACTCATTAAAAGAAAAAATTTCAATTTTATAGAAAATGTGTTAGAATACTTTTAAAGGTCTTTTGTAATAGCATTTCTGAACTTCAAATGGAATTTTTATATTTTGGCATTTAGCATTCTTTGTCATCCATTTATTAAGCAAGTTAACTTGCTTTTGTTGCTTGAACTTTGGTGTTCTATTTATATATATCCACATGGCACAAATTTATTCCACAAAAAATTTCATGATAGCACGGAAATTAATTATATTCTTAGAGTTCTATAATTTTTTGACCTATATAATTATAATAGAATCTTTTTTTGCTGGTTTTTGGGGAAGTAGGGAGCAAGAAAATCACTTGTATCCTTATAAGTCAGATGCTACCTTTCTTTCTGTGATATATTTAATATTGTAAATAAAATTACCTATTAACAATTTCACTGTTTTGTTTTTTCTAACTTATCTTCAAACATTAAACCCTCCAATTTTTAATACAATAAGCAAGATTTCCTTCTGGGACTGGTTCTTAGAAACTAAAAAATACATTTTCTTAGATTACCAGAGGTCTCCTTCATCAAAAAATGTCTGCCATACTCACACAGTCATTAAGACCAATGCAACCTTGGAAGATTTTAACTAATTACAAACTGTCAATTAAGGAATGAATTAAAATTAAAGGAGATAACATGGGACAGGCTTGGCAGTATGGAAAGGTTATTTGGGTAGTTTTACTTTTATTCTTTAGCCCATACTTTATAGAAAGCTGCAGTTTTCCTAAGAAAGGAAACTGGAGGAGATTTAAGCTTGTGTAAGTCACTTAACCTTTTGGGTATCTGTTCTCTTATAAAGGAAATGGTAAGAATGGATTATATAATACCAAAATCTCTTCCAGCTTTAACATTCTATGTTCCAATACATATTAGTAAGGGCTGTCAAAATCTATCAGTCCTGGTGGTATGTGATGTCATTGGCTAGCAATATAGAGAATAATACTGATGATGATGATGTTAAAAACTACTATTATTGAGTGTCATTTACCTGCATAATTAACACATTTGACTCCCTAATTTTTCTGTGAGGTGAATATTATTGCCTTCCATTTTATAAATGAGAAAATTGAGGCTCAGATAATTTAACTAATATGCTAGCATCATAAAGCCCAATGCCAACGCTAATTATTTCAAATACTAGGCTATAGAAATAAAGTATTACTAGTGCTCACCAGTACTTTATTTTCTTTCCTTCTGTGTACAAATATGGCTGCATTTTTAACAACCTGAAATTTATTATGGCCATGTGACTAGGTCTGGCCAATGCCTGTGATTTATGATACAATGACGGAATTTATGTGTATAATTTTTTTCCCCAAAGCATAGAGAACCCAGTAGTGACTTTACAGATCCCTCTTTCTTTGAGGTGCCCACCAAGGAGACAGAATATTTCAGATGGTAATGATCCAAGATGGTGGGGCTTTCCAATTCTGAATCACTCAGTTGCTGCTCACAGAAAAATGTTCCTTATCTGAATACAGACTTTGCTTGAATAAATTGTAAATCTTTGTTTTTCAATCCACTGAAAATTTTGTATTTTATGTTACCAAAACATAACCTATCCTATTGTGACATAATTAAGAATGTTGTTCTCTTTAATACATGCTAGGGGCATGAAGCTTCGTTTGTTTTCCATATTATTGGTTTTATCAGTGTTTTTTGACGTAATCTGACACTTGGTAAACAGCACTGGCTACCAAGGAAAAATGCTTAACCTTAAATCATTCTCTTCTGCTAGATTTTCTCTCATTTTCTCAATCCCATCTCTTAAACCTTTTAATCCTTCCCTACAACCTCTTAAACCTTTTAATCCTTCCCTACAACATGACTTTAGTAGACACATGTGCAAGCCCACTTAGAAATCTTAGTCTTTTTTTTCAACATTGGCTAATAATTAAAAATATATTTGATTTATCATAATGATATTTAATAGCTTTGTGACTCATCAAAGTCAACTCTCAGACTAAATCAGGGAACTAAAACAAGTATGACTATTATGGAATTAGGGTTTATTATAGGGTTAACAATTTCTAAAATTCTGTATATTGCTGGAGATGTGAAATTCTAAGAGGGAGAATTGGAGGACCTAAGAAAACTCAGTAACAAGCGCTTTCAAAACCCGGCAGTTTGCTCTGCCCAAGTGGTCCTACCAAGGAGACTTGGTGAAGAAGATCATTGAACAATCTACCTCTGCACCTGCGATGGGCCTTGGGTTGCTTTTGGTCAGCAAAGTTTGTGTTCAGGAAGAAGAGCTGGACATGGAGCCTAGGAGAGTAAGAACAAGCTAGAATCTCCCCATACCTTTTTATTCATTTCTCATGGCCTTTAATATAAAACTTTCAAAGAGTAAAGACTTCTGGTTTACTTTCACCTTCCAAAACTCAAAAAATTTTCCCTTTGAGTCAATTAAATAAGTACCCTATAGGGTAGGAGATTCCAGGTAACAGTTCTAATTTAGTCAAGGAGGCAATGCAGAAAAGTGCTACAAATCAGTTTTTTCTCCTGTGCTTTAATTTTTTCATTTTTAAATGTTTGATATTGCTCTGTAAACCTTATGTTATAGTTATGGGAATAATATGTGAATGTACACTGAAAACCATCATAATAAAAAAAACTATTATTGTTTCCAAAATGATTGTGACAACATATTTTAAATGATTTATCTAAGCAAATAATTTTGTGTAAATAAATATTTCATACTATTTAAAAATAGAGGTTTCAGAAAACAGTGTGTGCTTAGCTTGTCATTTCTGTATGTCTTTGTCCTATAGTGGGAAATTAAATATTTTAAGCTTACACAACATGCTACATACATTCTCAAAGAAAAAAAAGTTCAATAGGCACCTGTAAACGAAATCTTTACTAGTGACTTCTAAGATAATGTATCATTTATTCTATATTGGTAATGTATATGTATACAGAAGAAGAGATGAATAGCTTATAAGTTCTATTACATAGAACAACAAAATGTATGGGCCACCAAGAAAATATAAGTGTGGCTTTGACTGTTACATAGCTTCTGCTCTGATAAAATTAGTTGAAGGAAAACTTAGTGCTTTTGGTTTTCAATAGCCATGATTTTTAAATATTTACATATTTAAAGCTTAGCTAATTAACACCGAAACTAACATACATTTAAGCCAATAATTTTCACTTCTGAACAAAAACATCCAGAAAGTGACCATAAGACATACAAATGATATTCTGCATAAACTTTTGAAGTTGTACTATATTTCTCTTGGAAATGAATAGAATGTTCAACATTATCTTTTCTAATCTTATCATATGACTAATTAAAAAAAGGAAGTTACCCAGCTGAAATAAGGTAAATTATATTGATCATGAATAAATCTTCTGGAGATCTTATTGAACTTCTCATGTACCGGTTTTGTTATTGTTATTTTTTTGTAGCAAAGCTGAATTACCACAAACTACTGTAAAACATATTTTACCTATTATTTAAATATTTCTATGATTTAAAATTACACAAATGTTGATTATAGTATATTCAAAATCCATTTGAGAAAATATTTGCAAAACCTAGTCATAACAAAGCAAACTGAGAAATTGAAATTTCATTTTGGACAAAAATCAAAGGAAACTTTCAAAGACACTATTCAAATTAAATCTATGGCTGTATTTCCATAATAAACTTTTAAACAAATCTGAGCTAGGCCTTGTGACTGACACTGTAGACAGACCAAGACTCAAGCTATAGTTTCCAACTTGAGTATACAGTCTTCTAGAGATAGTGAAAGACATAATCAATAATCATACAGTGTGTAAGTATTTGATAAGGACTATTCTAAAAATGAGGCAATGAAGAAAACTTGTCTGTGGTTTCACCAGAGACAGAGAGATCAGAGCAATTGCTTTGGGCCTGAACTTAAAGAGATTTTGTATAGTTACACATAGTTGTAAACATGAATGTGTGGATACAGTGTGTTTATGTGTTTGTATGTGCAATGTGTGTGCTCATGCATGCATGTATGTGTTATGGAAAGAGATGTGTTGGAAGGAAAGTTAGCTAATTTAGTTGATACTAAAAAATGGAACATACATACCAATTCACTTTGCATATTTTACTAAGAATTATTGAGAAAATGAATAAAAATTACAGTATTTTTCAAACTTTTAAATCCCAAAGTCCTTATTTATTTTTCCAGATTCATTTCATTCTTAAAGTTGGTAACAGATCCTGCCTTTTAATATGATGATGGAATAAAGATAAATCCTTGTGTGAACTTGATTAAAATATGAAATTTGCTTTCCTAAGGTCCTCAAAACTGAATTGTCTTACCCTGATCAAAAGTGGTCCTCTGTGCACTGACTCATATGGGGTAACTTAATAGGATTTCACATTCTGTAATTTAGACTATATATTCATCTAATGATACCAGATTCACTAAAAAAAAAGAGAGAGACAAACTCTCAAATCTCAATCCTCTGCCATGATTATTCATACCTCTCAGATGACTAGTGATCCTAAAATGATGACACAAATCAATGTGACTTTTCATATTATGCTTATAGCATTTATGAAGATCTAATTCATTATATCTAATAGTTAATGTAACTCCTTCCAAGAGCGTTACTACATTGGAGAAAGTCCACAGAAGATGAGTCACTGGAAATCATCTTTGTTGCTGTTTTTCAATGAGTCTGAGCAGTATTTATATTTCTTTTTGAACTCAATGATTTTAAAAATACATGTCTTAGTAAAAGAATATAACTAATTCTTTTTGTTGGCTATTACTATATTGATGACGTCTATATGTGTCTTACACCATGTCACCCAGCCAGCCAGCAAACATTTATAGAGTGCCTAATATATGGCAGGCACTGTGCTAAAAGTCACTGACATAGAGCAATAACAAAAATGTCAGTCTTGAGTCAAAGGCTGATTTATTTTATTTCTAACCATTATAGTTCACTTAAGTCTCTAACTTTTAGTGGGACTTTTTAAGTAGAATTCAGAAAAGTTTATTATTTTGTGTTATGATAGGTGATATTGTTTGGCTCTGTGTCCTCACCCAAATCTCATCTCGAATTATGGTCCCCACATGTTAAGGGAGAGACCTGTAATATCCACATGACAAAGGAGGAAGGTGATTGGATCATGGGAGCAATTTCCCCATGTGGTTCTTGTGATACTGAGTGAGTTCTCACAAGCACTGACAGTTTCGAAAGTTCCTCCGTTCTTTTCTCTCCTGCCGCCTTGTGAAGAAGGTGCCTGTTTCCCCTTCCACCATGCTTGTAAATTTCCTGTGGCCTCCCCAGCCATGTGGAACTGTAAGTCAATTAAAGCTCTTTCCTTTATAAAGTACCCAGTCTCAGGGATTTCTTTAGAGCAGTGTGAAAACGGACTAATATAGTATATGTTAGAATGTTCTTTGCCATTCTACCCATTTCCATGAAAAGAGTATATTTCTCCTCTCCTCAACTTTGGGCTTGAACTTATAGCTTTGGCCTGTGGGATATCAGCAGATGTGCTGTAAGCAGAGGTTGGAAATGTGCTTTTGCACTGGACTTTCTCACCTGCCTTCTGCCTCTACTACCAGGACATGTTGAGTGGTTTGATGGTCCCGTGGGGTAGTGGAGGAGCACAGAGCAGACATTCACCTTTACCCATGGCCTGGAACTAAAACTAGCCAAGGACAGCAGAGGTCTGCAGAGCTGGCATGACAGTTTGATACCCCCAAATAATCTATAAGCAAATAAGTAAGCAAAAATGCTTATTCTCATAAGCCTCTTAGGTTTGGGGTGCTTTGTTGCAGATCGATAGCAGACAGACACACAAAAAAATCTGACACCAGATTTTTTTGTGGTTCTTATATTTTAAAATATCTACAAGGTTGTAAATATTTGTTTGTTCTTTTTAAAAAATACATAAGAAATATTAAGGTTGTGCATTTTATCATGATTTGACTTTGATTTTAGAGCCAGGTGACAAAGGTAGAAACCAGTAAAGATATCATGAAATGAATAATTTTATTCAGCAAAATTCATCTATGATAATTTCTTGAGTGGTCACCCATTCGATAAACAAATTATTCCCCAGAAAGCTCTGTAACTACCCTGTATTTAGCCAGATTGTATACATATGGGACAGAGTGATGAAGTGGTTTCTTGATTTCAAAAAAAAGTATGTGTCTGTATGTATGAGAAATTTTCTTTAAAGTTTTATTTATTTTTTTAATGTTAACTTGGCTCCAAATGTGATAAATAGGCAACATTCACATAAAGATTCAGGGCCCCTCAGAGAGAGAAATTTATTCTAGAGTTAAAATTGTTAACAAGCAATTATTAACCACTTAATATAAGGAACACATTCTTTTTTACATGCCTCTAGTCCTTAGGGCAATGGCTTATACAATGTTGATAAACCACATATGTACACTAAACAGGAATATGTGATTAAAACAATGATGGCATTTATAAATATATAGTTAATGAAAAGTTAAGTGTTCGGGAGCCTCATCTGCTCTGAAGAACAGTGATGGCACTAACAGCTGACACATTACACTTGGCCAAATCAATGACTTTCTCAATAACAAATGTGTTCTTGATTTCTGCATGTTGATGTCACGGACCCAACTGCAACTGTAAGATGTTCTGGATAAACACGCAGAGAGTAAGTCAGTCCAAGTAAAGAGAAATAGCTTGATTATATCTCAGTAAATGTACAGAAAACAATTGTGAGCTAACGGGTTGGGTAAACTGTTACATGACACTATCATTTATCTATTTGTCCCAGACAAACAATGTAGCTTGGAAATTTGAATAGGTGCTAAAAAATTAAATGACAAGGTGGAAAATAAGAAGTGTTGAGGATATTCCTGGATAAAGAGTCACTTTCTATAAATTCTTATTTCTGAGTATTATCCAAAAGTCTGAGCAAAATTTTCTATTAACCATGTTCACAGGGGAAATCCAGTACCTTAGTTTCATTAGACTTCCTTTCTATTCACAGTACAAAGCTGAAAAAAAGTTTGTTTCATTCTATGAAAAAAAATTGTAATATATAGATATTCCTCGTTATGTTTAATTATGCCCCAACTTCTATCCCCTGAGGTGAAAGCCAGATGATTTTGTATCAAGTTAACTTAGTGAAACGATGGCAAAGAACAATTCTATTAATGTCTCAACAGTGGTAAATGATCTATAAATAATTCAAAACTTTATAGATTTCACAATATTCACACTAACCAGAGATCCCATAAAATTAATTAATGTAAAATATACTTAAGCCAGAATTTGCATCTTTGTAGGTATCCATGATTTCCTAAAGGGAGATTGAACTGGCAGAAAAATTTCCTCAGCACTTTGCATCTCTCCCTGGAACCTGGGCCTGCAGAGATAACATGAAAAGGAATGAAGAGAAAGGTGACAGAGCATGATGCAAACAGTTTTCTGAGTAGAGGTTATGTATGACATGATGTTGAGCTGCTGAGGTTCCTACAGACTGTATTCCCATCTCTCTCTTTATTCGTGGGGGTGGACACACACACACACACAAAACTCCTCAAAGGTATCCGTCCACCCAATTTTATAATATTTTACCTATGAATTGACATGAATCCTCATCTATTCTTTCCTCTTCCTTCTGATTTTAATCAAAGAAGAAATATTCCTGATTTTGACCAAGGTTCTATTTCTAGCCTTGCTCGGTCTTATTTTGCCCAGTCCCTTATCTACTTTTCATGAAAAATATAACTGCTGCTTCCCACATTGTCAGCCTCTCCTTTACTGCATCCTTTTTATCAATGTTTATACATGCACATGTCTCTTTCCCTGAAATAAAAAAGCTAAAGATAAAAGTAGGGAGACAGAGAGAGAAAAGAGAGAGAGAGGTTGGAGAGAGATGAGAAGAGGAGACATACACATAATGGCTAAAGATATATACATATCTTTATATATATTATATATATTTATGTATTATATATTTTTATAGATATATAGATAGATATAGATATATAATTTTAGTGAGAACAGAAGAGGCAGAGAGGCAGACAAGTAGATGCAAGGTAGGCTTGAATATGTACAGAAATAGAGGTATAGTATTTAGGGCTGCTATTAGAGATTGAAGTGTTCAAGAAGAAAATGATAAATGAATCTTCAAAAACAAACTGTTATGTAATTAGTGCTTGAAGTTAAAAAAAATTTATCAATTTGGAAGAATGCCCTTTCCCTCCTGTAAAGCTACTTCCTATGTTATACATTTCAGCCTTTACAGTAAATAGGATACTTCCTGGGACCAATCCAAATGAGAAAAATGGCAAAGAAGATATAAAAATCTCCTGGGAGATTTTGGGGTAAAATTTATGGAATACATTTGAGGTCTTCCAAGAAATGGAATAATTATCGATGACATACCTGCTACATAATGGAAAACATAGGAGAACCCTAGATAGTAGGTAGAGAAAAAAAAGGGATCAGCACTAATATATGTTGTCAAAGTAAATGGTAGATTAGAATTCAATAATCATAAAAAGCTAGGAAAGGACACATGTTCCTACCGTCAAACCCTTGTTTCATTATCTTATTCATTTATTAAGTCATTTCACATATCTTTACTGAGGTTCACTGCATAAAAACCACAGCACAATGTGTTGAGAATGCAGATATAAATACAGCTTAGCCCTGAACTGATACAACGTACATCACGGTAAGGAAAACAGACAAGAAAGGGGCAACAGCAAAGCTGTTCCTGAGTACATGAATAGCAGTGTACACAACGTATCAAGAGGATGTGAGGGAAGGGAGCAGAAGTCAGCATGAAAGGTCAAAGAATTCATCTCAGTGGAGGTGAGATTTAAGGCGTAGTTTAAACGCTGAGAAGAGTCCACCACGAAGATGGGGTAAAGAAGAGCACAAGGCCGGGCGCAGTGGCTCAAGCCTGTAATCCCAGCACTTTGGGAGGCCAAGGTGGGCGGATCACCTGAGGTTGGAAGTTTGAGAACAGCCTGACCAACATAGGGAAACGCTGTCTCTACTAAAAAATTTAAAAAATATAAACATTAGCCAGGCATGGCCGTACATGCCTGTAATCACAGGTACTTGGGAGGCTGAGGCAGGAGAATCGCTTGAACCCGGGAGGCAGAGGTTTTAGTGAGCTGAAGTCGCACCATTGCACTCCAGCCTGGGCAACAAGAGCAAAACTCCATCTCAAAAAAAAAAAAAAAAAAAAAAAAAGAAGAGCACAAGTCTGTAGTAACAACATTAATTTAACCTAGAATGATTAAAGAACTTAATCTCACATACAACACAGACATTTTATCTTCTCTTCCAGGGCTATGCCCTCTATGTCACAATTACCTAATGAATTTAAACAGTGTGGGTAATTAGTGCAGATATTGAATTGAATACATTCTGAACAAAACTGGTAATAGGTTTATATATATTTTGATCTCTTCTTTTGTACATAGAAGACACGTGACAAAATCAATTTTTTTTTTGTATAAATAGTCAACTCTGTTGTCTTCATAGGTGATATAATTTGGGTATGTGTCCCACTGAAATATCATGTTGAATCGTAATCCCCAATGTTGGAGGTGGGGCCTGGTGAGAGGTGATTGGATCATGGGCGTGGACCCCTCATAGCTTAATGCTGTCTTCCTGATAGTAAGTGAGCACTCACAAGATCCAGTTTAAAAGTGTGCTGGCACCTCCCCGCATCTCTCTTACTCCCACTCTGGCCATGTGGCATGCCTGCTTCCCCTTCGCCTTCTGCCATGATTGTAAGCTTCCTGAAGATCTCACTAGAAGCAGAAACCAGCACTATGCTTCGTGTACAGCCTGCAGAACCGACAGCCAATTAAACCTCTTTTCTTATGAATTACTAACCTCAGGTATGTGTTTACTGGAAGGCAAGAACAGCAAAATACAGTAGGAATGATTCCCTACAAACCCTCTTTTTCCTCTCCCTTCACCCACCCATCTTGATATACTGAACCAGTTGTTCTTTTATACTTTTCGTGCCAGACCGGAGAGAAAGCAGTCTCCTAGGAGATAATTTAATAGAGTGAAGAGTAAGTGTTTTTCCATACAGGGGAGCATTAGATGACATTGTGCTACAGGTGTGCACTGTTATTTTTACCTTAGAATCTGCAAAATGTAAAGGATCTCTCCTCGTCCTTGTTTGTACCCATCAAACATGTCCGGACAATGGAGCACATTTTGCATTATTATATTCCTAAAACATGGAACCGTTAGCAGCTATATTTTGACAAGGACATATGTGCTAGACACTTGAAGACCCAGGACCAGCTCTTTCTCTGCCAGTAACTTACGAACTCAGCAGTTAAGTCATGTCATTTCACAAATGTGGACATCATTTTCTCTTCTGGGAAATGAAGTTGGATTGGGTGATCTGTAATTTTTCTTCTACTTTTTAACATTGTGTGTGTCTATGATCTTATAATAGCAATATGAAATTCCTCCAGGTTTCATAATAAATATAAATATAGCAAAAAATCATATTAATTTTGCCAACAACGTATAAGCAATAAAGCACCAATTTATTCTCAATTTCTTTTTTTGGCGGGGGATGGAGTTTTGCTCTTGTTGTCCTGGCTGGAGTGCAATGGCACGATCTCGGCTCACTGCAACCTCCACCTCCCAGGTTCAAGCGATATTCCTGCCTCAGCCTCCTGAGTAAGTGGGATTACAGGCATGTGCCACCACACCCAGCCAATTTTTTTTTCGTATTTTTAGTAGAGACGAGGTTTCTCCATGTTGGTCAGGCTGGTCTTGAACTCCTGACCTCAGGTGATCCGCCCTCCTTGGCCTCCCAAAGTGCTGGGATTACAGGCATGAGTCACCGTGCCTGGCCTACTCTCAATATTTTTAAACCTTCTATTTCAAGGATTAGTAAGTGAAGGTCCATGAATCTTGCTTCAGTGAGACCTTATAACTATTTTGAATATTATTGTATGTATCTGTTAGTATATGTCTGTGTTTAAGTATGTATATAGATCTCTCCCATAATATACAGCATGAATTTTGGGAGAGATCAATAGCTGTCCTCAGACTCCGAAACAGGTCTGTGATCTTATTTACCTGTTCATTCTACCCCACCCTCAACACCTGCCAGCTGCTGCCCCTTTCCTACACACATAAATCATGAACCATTGTTATAATCTATGTCTACTATGTGTGTGTTTTATTTTAAGAAGTTGCATCAGCCACAGTCCAACCAAGAAAACAGAAACCAATCTATTATTTCAAACCGAGAGAAGAATTTAATAGAGTGAATTGTCCACATAGTTCATAATAAAGCTGACAAACCAATAGGAAGCTGCTGGAACCACAAGGCTGGAGGGATTAAGGGAATATGCAGTGCTACCAGAGCACGGAGGACCAGATCCAAAGCTGTAACCCCACAGGAACTGAAGCAACAGAGGTGGTACACCTGGAGATTGTTCTGAAGACCTGAAGATACTGCCCTCGCTGGCTGAATAAGCGTCCATTCCCCTATGAAACCACACAGAGTAAACAGAAGGTATGGAGTGGCTCTGATCATAACAAATCCGAGAAAGCCGTAAGTTTAGAATGAGTATGTCCACTCCTGCCCTTCTTAGAGTTTTCTCTACTTCTCATAATGATATCACAACCATTTCTAGCAGTTATGCAGGCTCCAAAACTTCGAGTCCTCCTTGGCTTTTCCCACCACCTTTGCCCCCCAGATTATATTCATACTAATTATATAATATCTCAGTTTATACTCCTTTCACGCACTAACAATCTCTTACATAGTTTTTTCTCATTAACATCCAAATTGGTCATTATTCTTCTAGCTACATTTCTCTTCTAACGTATCATTTCACGGTCTCCATATCAACCTTCCTAATCCCAATTCTGATCACATCACTCTCTTATCCACCCGGATTTTATAAAAGACTAGATGTAGTTACAAGGCATGATTACTTTAGAACCTGATTCCTCCCTTTTGTAGACTTTTAAAACTTATAATGTGAACTTTCTTATGGCACAAAGGACTTGTATGAACACTGTTCTAAGAGGCCAGACCAAACTTAAGCCCAGCTTCCACCTGCACTAATATGTGTCCCTAAAGGTGACCCTGGCCACGAATACTGAGGTTTTTCTAAAAAAAATGCAATGCTACCAAGCTGCAAAATGTACACTGACCTACCTGAACCCACATTGCCAAGCCATTTTCAGTAATTCTCCATTTACTCCCTTCTATAATTTTCCTTTTCCCATATCCTCCTAGTCCCTATTCTTTCCCGTTTCATTTCCCCCATAGCTCTTTTTTTTTGTTTCCTTTCTGTTCTCCCTGTGAAAACTTCAGTCACTTTTGTCTTAGTTGGAGCTGAGGCAATTTTACAACAGATTCAGTCTCCCATACTGCAGTGGTTTGAATGGGAATGTCTGGCTGCCTTTAGCAAGTATCAGGCACTGTATGTCTTTGACATCAGGCATGTATCTGGTTGAATGACATTTCTGACATTTCTCTGTACACTGCCCCACAGCATACCCACACTTGTATTTTTATTTCTGATGTGCCTTTGGTCTGGAAAAATGTTTTCTTTAAAATCGACATGCCCAAATATATGTTCATCTTTGAAGGTCTGATCAAATGCAACTCTTCGTAGTTAACTTACTGCCTATTCAGCCTTAGTTATGAATCCTACTCTCCTCTTGGGTACATTCAAGCTGTGCTTTCTGCTTCTAACCTTCTTATGAGTGGAAGAGTCAATTTTACTATTTGTACACAATTTCCACAAAAGAGACCTGTGTCTCTTCCTCATTGGATTATTTAATACCAGTTCAATAATTTCCATGGCTCTTTTGTGTTTCTTCTGCCATGACAAACAATAGTGCTAAGAGTGGCTGTTCTGTCACTGGGTTCTGGAGTTGGAATAAGAAAAGTAGAGGCTCTAGCTGACCGTCAGGGAGCATAAAGGCTTTCATAGTTTTACACGAGTGAGATTTTAAAAGTTTTGTTAGCACACTAAAATGTAGCCTAACATGACTATTTATTTGACTGTACTTTTGGGTAATTTTAGACTTTCTAAAATGGAGTATAATTATTTATGTATGTATAATGTTTCTTCTAGTAGACTGGAAAGCTTTAGTGATAGTATTTGCTTTTGAAAATACTTTACAAAGAGTAGACATTTGATAAGTATCTTTTATCTTTTCTTATCAATGACTACAAAAATAAATAAATGAATTGTTATATGATTATATGACTGTTCTCTTTTATCTGTATTTTCAGTCTAGAACTGCATTTTTAACGCATACTTTGTATTGCATGATCCTGTATGCCCTCACTGAGGCAGCTGTACATTTTGCTTCCTAAGAGTTTCTTTGTACTGTAAAGGAGACGGGCAAATCATTATCGATATACCCATAAGTTTTTTTGTACATTTCCGAGATGTGTTGGCTGGTTCAGGATTGGCCTTGATTATACTTGGAATGAAAGCACCAATACAGATTTAGAAAATGCTGACACAGTATCACTGACTTATATATCTATAACCAGTCTGTTTCCAATTTTATAAGAAGATCTAGTTGGCAGTGTTAGCATTTTTCAAAAGTTGAAAGCAATAGGAAATAACCTTAGGTTTAATAGGCTTGTTTTGCTAACAATGAGATTTTTTTTCTATGAAAATTATTGATTCACTTCAACATTCTGCCATAGATAGCATTGTCAAAACTGTTTATTATTTGAAAATAGAATTGATGCTCAATAACTAACATTAAATTAGGGGAATATTGCTATAGATAATTCAAATATATGGACAGTTGCCAGATCAACTGCTTCTTTTTGTGAATACATATATATACATATGTGAATATATTTTTATATATTTATTTATATATTAATACATACATATATAAACACATATTTATATACACACATATTTATATTCTTTAATTGTTTTGAGACCAGGGTCTCTTTCTGTCAACTAGGCTGAATTGAAGTGGCACAACCTTGACTCACTTCAGCCTCAACCTCCTGGGCTCAAGCAGTACCCCCACCTCAGACTCCTAAGTAGCTGGACTACAGGTGCGGTACACCATGCCCAATTAATTTTTTTTTAAGTTTTTGTAGAGATGAGGTCTCACTATATTGCCCATTCCGGCCTTGAACTCATGGGCTTAAGTGATCCTCCTGTCTTAGTCTCCCAATGTGTTGGGATTGCAGGTATGAGCCACCACAGTGCCCTTCTCTATTCTTTTAAACCAATCACTTTTCAACAACATGATCCGATTACCATAGGAAGTCCTGGTTCAAGATAAAGCTACCACCTTTAATTTTTTATTTCTTTACTCTAGCTTTAAAGCATTTGGTTGCTGGAAATTGAAGTTCATTTCAGTAAACTCACATAAGTTGGGGTTTGTTGAAGGTCTTCCATGGGGACTGAATGGTAACAGAATGTAACTGTTCCCTATGGAAAGAAGAGTTTGACCCTAGAAAATAAGTAAATGGGGCTCCTGTTTTTTATCTATCTTTTTGGCACTGAATGTGTTTCTGTCTTTTGTTATTATTTGTGCCTGATCTGTTTTCTGCTCTCTTAGCAAATCACTTTATCTCCATTGTTGAAAATTACCTCTGCAAATCTTGTCAAGGTAGCCTCTGGTTAATGAAGTCACAACTTCCGGTCTAAATTTTTTGGGGTTTTTTTGTTTGTTTGTTTGTTTGTTTGTTTGTTTGTTTTGACATCTGTAAATTCTTTTTCCCGTTATTTTGAAAAATTCACCATGGTCTTTGGGTGTTCATTCAACAACCAAAATATTCTAACTAGAGAATAGAGATATGGGAGAATAGATAACTTCATACATCAAACTCTGATGGGTGGAGCAAATTGAGCTATTAAAGAATATTGACTTTAATAATTTAACTTATGTGTGTATGTATATTTTAATTTGACTGATAGCTAATATAGGAGGATCAATAGGTGATTTCATCATCCAAGAAAAAATATGTATAAGAAGCCAATTTCATAAGAGTAAGGTACCATATTGATTATTCTACCTATATCATTATAAACAATATTTGACTCAAAATACTAAATTAATTTACTTTAGCAATGTATGATACTAATATTTGGCACTAACTTAAAGATTATTTCAAAACCTCTCTGAAAATATGTGTTTATGTGTTTTCCATGTTTATTTTTATGTATTTCACACATTTATACCATAATAATTGTATTTATTTACAAATAAATGCCAATGTTCTTTCTTAAAAAGAATCATTGATAGATGTTTCTAAACAACTTCAGCAAAGTTTTACAGTATCTAAGTAGGCTAAAATTGGAAATTATCCATTGATATATCAGGAGCTAATTTTATTTATAAAAATACATTTTATCTTTAAAGGAAACTTCTATTTTTTCTGAAATATTCAGCATTGTAACATAAGTAAATTCTTACTGAATAGAATATCATAAAAAGTAATCATCCATAAATATTTTGTTAGAAATAGTTAGTCTCATATTTAACCACAAAATTAGGATGCTGAATACTCACTGGGTATCACTTTTGGGTAATCATTTTGAAGGCTCAAAAATTTCTGACTAACATAGGAAATATGGCAATAATATTAATGCCTCTAATGTCACAAAAGGCATGAAACAATATCTAAGCAATGTATCACATTTAGCCGGAGCCAAACTTAGTAGCTCTCTGACACAAGTACAGATGGTCTGAAACAAAGCAAATATATTTGACACTTCAAAGAAACTTTACACTGTGCAAAGTAGCTAGAGGTGATGTCCTGAACTGTATAATTAGTCAATGAATGTTTATTTTGATAGAATAATGACAGTATCAATTTGCTAGAAAACTTGAAAGCAGTGCTCAGTGAGAAAGCTGTTGAATTCTATTGCACAGTGTACTCTGTTCTCCTTGATAATGATATCTGAATTAAAACCTCATGAGAAAGTCAGTGATTTTTTTAAGTCTAAGATTCCCCTGAATTGCAAATGATTACTTTTCCCAACATAACTATGAGGGTTGCTTTCAATTTCTGCTGTGAAACAGCAGTTTCCAATGCCAAACTGACATTTGGCATTGTGGGAACCTACCACAGGTCTTGCAGAAAATAGTATAGATTTGTTTAGTAGGGATTTATAGCGGAATTACAAAGATCCCCTTAGAACATTCAAAATTCCGGGAAAATCTCCCTGGTATCGATGAGTATTGACCCATTTTTCTCTTGAATGGGAGAAATGCTGCTCCAGTCATCTTTTAAAATTTTCTGTTTTGTAAACTGAAGGCATATACGCATATTCACTGACTCCGTATAACTTGTCTTTCCATTGAAAAAGTGCCTACACAGCTACTATAGTTATCTAATGCTACTGTTAAATGCAATATTGTTATGGATAAAATTCTTCTGAAGCAATTTCAATTACTTTCAGTAGTTCAGTATACAGAGATTTTAACTCTGGCATCTTATTTGACTACTTTCTATAGCACATTATAGTCAAAATTAGATATTCTAATGTATTAAACAAGAAAACCACATGTGCAATTCCCCCCTCCCACACAAATCCCCAATGGAGTGACTTATCTTCTTGAACCAGAGCCAGTTAATGTTAGATATGTAATACATTATCCTGATCCTTTGTGACTTAAAACAACTAACACTCTAGGGATTGGCAATTTAGTGATGTTGGGGTGTGAGTAGCCGCTGTATGTTTTCATCTTTGTGGGGTTGGGTGAACTGGGTGCTGACTGGTCTAGTTTGACTTATGCTGGGATGGATTCCTTTTGCATCAAGAGGGCTCTGACCCTCCAGCATGCTTGTCCAAGTTTGTTTTCGTGACAGCTTCTCAGGGTTTCAAGATACTAAACAGGTTTCTAAGATACTGAGCAGAGGCACAGAAGCCTTTGTGAGTCCTCGGAAACAGTATGACATTACCTCCTCCAAATTACATTAGTCAAAGCAAGTCACAAGTCCGGCTCAGATTGAAGTGCACAAAAAATAGAATCTGCTTTTTAATGGGAGGAGCATTAAATTCACTTTCCAAAGCATATAGATACAGGAAAGAATAAAGATTTGGGGGCATTTTTATAGTTTGCACAAGTTTCATATCTCCAAAACGAATTTCCAATACAGAAAGTAGCAAAACACTAAAAAAATGAGATTCCTAGAGACTGGGCTCACAATATAACTGAAAGCCCACATAAAATCACTGAAAATGGGCAGTTTAGCTAACTCATTAACCTCCTAAGATTTTGTCTTCTTCTTAAACTAGTAGAAAGCTATTGGTATGTAGTCCAATCTGTGACAGAGTAATTTCTATGCATGAGAAAATGGACACGTTAATAAGAACCATCATAAAGTTCAGAAACCAATGACAAGGATTTTTTAGTTTACATGATGCAAACAGAAAGATCAACCTAGAAAATAAATGATTGGTGATAATTTTTTTCTGCTATGGAGAAGTTCACCAAATGCAGCTGGCAATATGGTGTTGAAGGCTGTTTTTTTGTTTGTTTGTTTGAGACGGAGTCTCACTCTGTTTCCCAGGCTGGAGTGCAGTGGCATGATCTCAGCTCACTGCAACCTCAGCCTCCTGGGTTCAAGCAATTCTCCTGCCTCATTCTCCCAAGTAGCTGGGGCTACAGGTGCACTCCACCACGCCCAGCTAATTTTTGTATTTTTAGTAGAGACGGGGTTTCACCATGTTGGCCTCTCAAACTCCTGACCTCTTGATCTGCCTGCCTCAGCCTCCCAAAGTGCTGGGATTACAGGCGTGAGCCACCATGTCGGGCCAAGGGTTGCTTTTACAAGTGAGGAAGAGGTTCAGAGACTTTCTGTTGAGTCAGCCCTGTCATATCACAGTGCCTGTTGTTCGACCTCATAAGATAGTGACTGAAAGTCTGTGAATTTCAAGTTTACTACTAATAATATTTGTGACAAAGTAAAAATATTTGGTTAGAGATTTAGCATGCAGTCCATTGAAAATATATTGAGAAACTCAGATTTGGTTTTTGCAGGAGAGGAATCTTTTACCAATCATGATATTTTCTGGAAAAAAAAAAAAGTAAATTTTAAAGAAATTGGCGCATGCCAGAAACAAAAACCTGAAAGAAGTTATGAAACTGGTGAAATTAGTGTTATATATAAATATATATATATATATAATATATATTTTACATTTAAATTATTCCTAGAATGGAATAGGAAGAATTGAAGAATACTTAGATGTTTATAAGCAAACAAATTTTATTCAATGAGGAGAAAATAAAGATGCAGAAAAGTAGCCAATTTAGTCAAGTATTCATAGCTAACCTGTTGACAAAGCTGAGACAAGAATTTGGGATTTCTGATCCTAGAACAGAACTGTCTGCTATTCTACTCCTCATGATATTTTTAACCCCTGTAAATATGCATAAGTTTGCCTTCATTTTCATGTGTTTATATACTACCTGTGAGTGCCTGCCCATGTGTGTCTGTGTGTTTGTGTGGTGTTTTAAAGAAACATAAATAAGATCACCGGGCGCGGTGGCTCACGCCTGTAATCCAAACACTTTGGGAGGCCGAGGTGAGCGGATCACAAGGTCAGGAGATCGAGACCATCCTGGCTAACACAGTGAAACACTGTCTCTACTAAAAATACAAAAACAAAATTAGTCGGGTGTGTTGGTGGGAGCCTGTAGTCCCAGCTATTTGGGAGGCTGAGGCAGGAGAATGGCGTGAACCCGGGAGACGGAGCTTGCAGTGAGCTGCACTCCAACCTGGGCGACAGAGCGAGACTCTGTCTCAAAAAAAAAAAAAAAAAAAAGAAAAGAAACATAAATAAGATATTTAAAAAAAATGTTTGACTAAATATTACTCCAACATTCTAAGTTTACCACCTCAAGAAAGTAAGATGGTACAGCAGGGCGCAGTGGCTCACGCCTGTAATCCTAGCACTTTGGGATGCCGAGGCAGGCGGATCACCTGAGGTCAGGAGTTCAAGACCAGCCTGGCCAACATGGTGAAACCCTGTCGCTACTAAAAATACAAAAATTAGCCGGGCATGATGGCGAGTGCCTGTAATCCCAGCTACTTGGAAGGCTGAGACGTGAGAATAGCTTGAACCCGGGAGGCGGAGGTTGCAGTGAGCCGAGATCGCGCCACTGCACTCCAGCTTGGGTGGCTGAGCGAGACTCTGTCTCAAAATAATAATAAGAAGAATAAGAATAATAAGAAGAAACTAAGACGGTACAAAGGTAAGAAGTGTCAGGAACATGTTAACAAATTGAAAAACCCCAATGAAGAAGTAAACTTGTAACATAATTTGAACAACTTTTAAGACAGCAGAGTGTATCAAAATATTTGTGTTTTACAATGCAGAATAAAACCAAGACAGGTCTTTATTTATTTTAAATTCTTACTACTTCAACGCGAGTGGGAGAAGTGAATATTGTGTAACCTTTTCCTGGATTCATCTCCAGTATGTAAGAATCATTTCTATGATAAAAATATTATAATGATGCCATCTTCCATGTGATTTGCTTTTTTATACAGATTAATATTTCACATATTACAAATTTCACTAGCTGTACACGTTTCCCACTATTTTCTAATACATTGATGAAAATAATAACCCTGTACTTCCAGCATCACAGGCTTTTTACCAAACAAGAATTTCCTCCAAGAAAAGTTATGGTTATTACCTTAAAAGAGATGTGTTATTTTATTTTTCTGACAATGGAAGGCTTCTACAAGTCCAAAGTGAGAAGCAATTATATACTATAGAGCAGAATAATAGAACACTGCACTAGGATAAATTTTGTGCCCACTTAATTGAAATACTTGCCAAGGAGCTAGGTGAGAGCAGTGTATTTCAATCCCTCTAAACAATGGGTAAATTAGACACATTCCTTCTAAATGACACATTTTAGCCGTCTGGAAGCCTATTCAGAGTTGTGCGTGGTAGCATAAGTTTGTCACTCTTTTCCCTACAATTGGTCCATTTCAAGCTGTGCTTTGAAGCTGTTTATGCCAAAGAGCCTTCTTAATATTAAAAAAAAAAGAAAGTGTTTTTAGATATAGCACCCACACCAATACATTTCAGCTCTCTCTAGGATACATGTACGTGTAGTTGTTTTTCTGTGTCTCTCCGTCTGTGTGTTTCTCATGACATACATATAAAATGTAAAATATGAATACATTTTATTAATTGTTATATTAAATCAAGTTGGCAGAAATTAGATATTTTTACATTGCAATCCTTAGCTGTGCTTTTATTTATTTTTCTAAAACTGGAATATAATGATTAGACCATGCCAGTAATTCAAAGAGCAAAGAAAATAACTAAATTTGTTTTAATATCAAATTCTTGAAGAAGTATCTTTTTATACTTCTGAAAAAAAATTACAATAGAAAATTAAAGAAAAGATCATTCATTCCTGAAGAAAGCAAAATAAAAATAAGAGAAAATAAAAGCGGGCAACACATGGCTTTATCAGTTACAGGCAGTGCGGCCATGATAAATCACCCAAATCGTACATTTTTGAGAGTGAAAGAGGGTATTATTAATAACTAAGCCAAGACCACAGACATAGCCTGGAAATCTAGCAGTCAGACAAGGCCATATGGTTCCTCTGGCCACCATACTGTAGGTTTTCAAACCTTGAACATATTTTAAAAAATAATATTATATTTAGTTTGCCTATTAAAATTATTTAATCTCTTATATTTTTATGTATAGTTTGAAAATTCTTTAAAGACAAAGGGTTGAGTTGGAGAAATGCTCTAAAGAATGCCAAAATTTACTTCTAAGGCAATATAAAACATATTTCCTCTCTGTATCTCAAGTTGAAAGTCCCTCAAGAAGTTTTGAATCTTAAATGTCCCACAGATTAATGTGAACTAGGTTTAAACCTCTAATTTATCATTGCATCTGAAAAAAATTGTCATTACATGGGTAATTAACAATCTCTCTCAGGTATTTTTAATTTTCTTTTTTGGGTTTCAGTTAAAAAAAATCTCTCTTTTTTGTAAATTTGATGGAGTGCAAATGAAGAGCTCACCTGAACATGAAGAGTGCGAAACCATTCCATAAAGTGTGGGAAACACTAGGGCTTGATGCCTTCAGAAAACTATTCTGGCTTTACCTCTAAACCTGCTCTTGCCCCTACTATGTTTGAGTAGGAGCTTCTTCAGTAACTTCATACGCCTTGTAAGAACACGTTATGTATTTTGTTTGTTTGTTTTAAAAAATCACATAATTCATATGGGACATTTGATTACCCCTTTTAAAAGTAGTGCTTATAATAAAATTACTCAATTGTTATTGTGTTCTTGTAATATTTTTCTATGGCCATATCATGAAGGCAGGAGTAGTGGAAGGAGAGCACATCCTCAAAGCTGAGTACAGGGTAAGAGAAAGTCAGATATAAAGAAGTGAATCAATTAAATATGAACATGTTGGTGGGGTGCTACTGCTATGAATGAATGTCCCTCAAACTTTATGTGGTGAAAATTAATCCGCATTGTGGGGATATTATGAGGTGGGGTCTGTGGGGAAGTGATTAAATCATAAGGGTTCCACCATCTTGAATAGATTATTCTTGATATGAAAGTGTTGGAGGGAACTAGGCTACTCTCCTTGTGCTTTGCTGTCCTTCTACCAAGTGAGGACACAGCATTCATCATTATTTTGTGCCCTTTGACCATGTGAGGGCATCTTTGGTGTCATCTATGAGGCACGGGCCCTCATCAGACATTGAACCTGCTGGTGAATTGATCTGGACTTCACAGCTTCTGGACTGTGAGAAATAAATCTCTGTTACTTATAAATACTGAGTCTCAAGTATTTTGTTATAGCAGCATAGAGACAGTCGTTTAATTCCATATGGATATATTTAACATCAGTTAATTAAGCTAAGGGTTGGAATTATGATTGGAATATGGTCTCAGAGACTCAGTTCACAATAGAGAGTAAAAAGAGATCTAGAATGAGTTTCTGAATAATTGCAGAAAGTCTTTTTGGTGAACTTCACTAGATTGAAGAATCTAGCCCTAAATTTCAATTTATGATCAAGGGCCTTTAGATTGTGAAGTTTTATAAATATTTCTAAGAGAGGGATTAAGAAGGAATTCAAGGGGAAAACTTTTTTGATTTTTCATTTAATTGGATCATCACAACTCTCTTCAGTGTTGGGAGAGTGAGCAGAAGCAAATTGCTGGCTTTCCTGATAGATTGCTGTCAATCATGTCAGCATCTGTCCCAAAAACTCATACTGCAGAAGAGGATCAGGAGGATTAGTAAGCTAGTTTCTAACATTTACTGCCTTTTATCCTCAAAACCTAAAGCTTTCTTTGCCTCACTTACTGACTGAAAGGCAAAAAAGAGAATGTCTTCTTATTTTATATGTTGGGTTTGGTAATGGTGGTAAGTAGGGTAGAGTCAAAGTTTGACACAAACTATATATTTTTTAGTTCCTCTCGGTGAGATGTGAGATCGTTAATTTGAGAAACCTCTAGCTTTTTGAGGTAGATGTTTACTGCTATAAAGTTTCCTCTTAACACTATTTTTGCTGCATCCCAGAGATTTTGGCATGCTGTGTCTCTGTTTTCATTCCTTTCAAAGAATTTTTGGGTTTTTGCCTTAAGTTTGTTGTTTACCCAAATTTTATTCAGGAGCAAGTTGTTTAATTTTTATGTAATCATGTGATTTTGAGAGATCTTCTTGGTATTAGTTTCTGTTTGTATTCCACTGGGGTCCAAGAGTATTATTGCTATGATTGTGATTTTTGGAATGTATCGAGACTTGCTTTATGATTGAGCATATAGTCAATCTTGGAATATGTTCTGTGTGAAGGTTAAAAGAAAGTATATTCTGTGGTTGATGGGTGAAGCATTCTGTGGATGCCTATTAGGTCCAATTAGTCATGTATCAAGTTTAAGTCCAGAATTTCTGTTATTTTTCTGCCTTGATTATCTGCCTGGTAGTATCAGTGGGGAGTTGTAGACTCCCACTATTATTGTGTCACTGTCTAAGTCTTTTCATAGGTTTAGAAGTACCTGCTTCATAAATCTGGTTGCTCCAATGTTGGGTGCACATATATTTAAGATAGTTAAATCTTGTTAAATTGATTCCTTTATCATGATTTAATGCTTCTTTGTTCCTTTTTACTATTGTTTGTTTAAAGTCTATTATATTTAATATAAGAATAGTGACCTCTGCTCTTTTTTGTTTTCCATTTGTGTGGTAGTTCTTTTTCCAACCTTTTATTTAAGCCTGTCAGTGTTTTTACACATGAAATGAATCTTTTGAAGATAGCAAAAGAATGAGTCTAATTTTTTTTATCGCACTTGCCTTTCTCTGCCCCCACTCCTGGTTCTGTTCCAATATCGAAGTGAGGTTGAGGCTCAGCCCAGGTGCTGTCACAGCCCAGCTGGGTGTGCACACACTAGGGGCAGTGTTGATATGCCAGCCTTCTGCTGCCTCAGCCCTCTCTGTACTTTGGGTGTCAAGGAGCATAGGAGGGGAACCTAACGGGGGGTGCTGAGGGCAGCCAGGTGCTGTCCTGCAGGTGCCCCTTGGTGTCAGCAGCCTGTGTGCCATGGATGACTCTGGGAGGCAGACAGGCTCCTAGGTGGAAGGGGGCGGGTCCCTAGTGAAGCCTCACCTTCAGGCCCAGGGCAGGCCTGAAGCCTGGGGGCTGGGATGCCAGTCCTATGGGCTGGAGGGAGAACTCATGGTGCTTTTCTCTGGGCCCAACCATGGCTGCCCATGAGCCATTCAGCATGCACTTCTTCACTCTGAGACCCATTAAAGCCCGAGCTCAGCCAGGGCAGGGCAGAGAACGAAGAGGACAGAGAGGAAGGGAAGAACAGCTGCAGAGAGGATGTACCCTATCTGCTGAAAGCTGGAGGTGATGGAACAGCCAGCTGCAGAAAGGAACTACCTTCTTTGCTGAGAGCTGCACAGATGATGGGATGACCTACCAGCAGAGAGAAGCCACTCTCTCCAGTACCTACTCTCTGCTGAGAGCTGCAGACATCAGGCAACTGAAGGCAGAGAGGAGCTACCTTCTCAAGGACCTCCTGACTGTTGAGAAGTGAACACTCCATGGAATGACCTGCCTACAGAGAGGAGCTACCCACTGTGGGTCTCCTCTGAGCTGTTCTAACACTTAATAAAGCTCATCTTTGCCTTGTTCCCCCTTCACTTGTCTGCATACCTCGTGCTTCCTGGATGCAGGACAAGAACTCAGGCAAAGGTGCCACTGGCCACAGGTTTTCAGCCAGAAAATTGACACTCAAAAGATCCCATAAGAATATCAGTCAAAAATGGATATTGTAGAAAATGTAGGCAGACCATAATCTTTGAATAACTTAATATTAAAGGTTATATTTGAGTGCTATAAAAGGAAAGTAGTATTTATCAGTTTTTCCATTATATGGAAATAGTTGGACCACCAATATCGCTTCATCAAAAAATCCAAGTAATAACTGGGGGAAAAAGACAAGTTGTGAGATTAAACAACTTGATTTGCTTAACCTCAAAGGAATATATATAATTCTTCTTGTGTCTTTGAAAAAATTAATACTGTAAATTTCAAATTTTGTATAAATTTGGCTAACCTGGGGATTAAAAAATAGCATATGCAAAATTGTATCACGATATTCAGAACATCTGGATATTCAAATAATTTTAATTACCACCTTTTCTGGATCAGTTTGAAAGATTTTTCAAATACACTTTTTCTGTATTATTTCATCTTTCTCTTATCTACAAGTTTATGAAGTTTAGTCTTTGAGCAAAATTACTTTTTGAAGAAAGAGAAATATTAAAAGCAGAGATGTATATTATTGCTTTAATAAAAATAATAGTGTTGAGATTTACAGTTTCCAAATCAATGACACAGATTTAACTTGTATCTAATGGCCGATACGTGTTTCATTATTTTTTCAGATGAGAAAATGGGTTAACAGCTTAAAGAGACTTTCTTAAAGTACTTTCAGAAAATGTCAAATAGTAAATAGGTGACAGATTTATCCAAAATTATGTTAACTGTATCCAAATACTATGCCACTTTTTCCTAAATTTATTTTTCTTTTTAAAGTTTGCATTAATATTAAGCCAGACTTTAACATCATCTATGTTGTCTTACTGGAGTAAAAAAGTGATTGCAACAAAAGTTATTCAGTCTTTGAGTATACTTTTCCTGAAAATTTTTATGAGTTAATGTTTGAGGGAAACTAGTGGCAGAAACAAAATGTTTTCTCAATGCTTTTCATACTCATCCTAGAGATAAATACGCATCCATTTGGTGCGATTTGTGAAAGATGTGAGTGAATTATCCATCTTGTCATTTTTTTGGACTTTCCTTTGAAAATAAGTCACTATCTGTTATTTTAACTACATTTATTCATAACATCCATATATTTTCTTGTTGAATTAGAAAGGTAAATTGCTATTCCAGGAGTTATGGACTGGAAATTATTTACTCAAATGCTGAGCTCTTTTCTGGACATAAAATTTGTCCAGTACTCCATTTGTCTTCATGGAGCTCATAGTATAGTGGAGAAAGACAAAAAATATTTACATGTTAGCCGAGCACAGTGACTCATGCCTGTAATCCCAACACTTTGGGAGGCTGAGGCAGGAAGATCATGAGGTCAGGAGATCAAGACCATCCTGGCTAACATGGTGAAACTCTGTCTCTACTAAAAATACAAAAAATTAGCCAGGTATGGAGGCGGGTGCCTGTAATCCCAGCTACTCGGGAAGCTGAGGCACGAGAATCACTTGAACCTGGGAGCGGAGGTTGCAGTGAGCTGAGATCATGCCACTGCACTCCAGCCTGGGCGACAGAGTGAGACTGTCTCAAAAAAAAAAAAAAATACATGTTGGGGGATTATCATGCTACAGAGGAAAGACAAAGCTAGGTCAGGAAAATAAAGGAAATGGGGGAGGTGTTATCATATTCTGTTATTTGCTATGGGAACTCTCTAATAATGCAACATTGTGGAAGAGATAAAAGGAAAGTGAATGAGTGAGCCTAGTGGTTTTCTAGAAGAGAGCATTCAGGTTAAAGGAAGTAATAGATGCAAAATCTGAGGTTGGTGTGCAAGAGAGCATCCAGGGAGCTGGCACACTCAGAAAGCATTGTACATGTCATTAAATTAAGGATCTTGAGATGAGGAGATTATTCGAGATTACCCAAATAGGTATTAAGTTTCATGCGCGTCCTGTGAAGAGACCACCAAACAGGCTTTGTGTGAACAATAAAGCTTTTAATCACCTTGGTGCAGGCGGGCTGAGTCCCAAAAGAGAGTCGGTGAAGGGAGATAGGGGTGGGGCCATTTTATAGGATTTGGGTAGGTAAAGGAGAAAGGGGGGTTGTTCTCTGGCAGGCAGGAGTGGGGGTCACAAGGTACTCAGTTGGGGAGCTTTTGAGCCAAGATGAGCCAGGAGAAGGAATTTCACAAGACAATGTCATCAGTTAAGGCAGGAACAGGCCATTTTCACTTCTTTTGTGGTGGAATGTCATCAGTTAAGGCAGGAACCGGAGATCTGGATGTGTACATGCAGGTCACGGGGATATGATGGCTTGGCTTGGGCTCAGAGGCCTGACATTAAGTATAATCACAAGGACACTTAGGGGAACAAGGGGAATTTTGGCATCCAAAAGAAAGCAATGTGATAATTAAAATATAATGCCGTGATGCTCATTTTGATTGGGTAAGAAAAGTCCACAAGCCAAGGGATGCAAGGAATGCAGCTCTAGAAACTGAAAAAGGCAAGGAAAGGGATATTCACTTAGAACTGCTAGAGAGAGCCCAATTCGGCTAACATCTTGAAACTCACTTTGGATTTCTAACCCACAAATCCAAGAGACTAAAACTGTAGGTTTTTTTGTTTGTTTATTTTAAACCATCAACTTTGTGGTAATTTGTTACATCAGCCATAGGAAACTAATATGGGTGGGACCTTTGGTAGCATTTGAGTAGAGATCGGGTAGAAATAGAAAGAAGAAAAATCACCATTTGCTAAGAGGAGGCGAATCAATCCCAGAAGTGGAAAAAAGATGATGTGAAAGACAGAGGAGAAATGCCTGGAGAGATGTTCTTTTGAGGGAACAGGGGAAGTGATCCTGGGTACAAGTTAGAAGAACTGGCCCCAGGCAGAAGCAAGAACAGCTCACTGACTTCCACTGGAGAGCAGGAAGAGTATTTGAATTTAGATGCAGAAGTTTCTGGAAAAAAAGCCAAAAAAAGACCATTGTGTACACTATTAATTTTTAAATAGTCAGTTTCTTGCGCGTCCATGTGAAGAGACCACCAAACAGGCTTTGTGTGAGCAATAAAGCTTTTAATCACCTGGGTGCAGGCGGGCTGACTCCGAAAAGAGAGTCAGCGAATCTCTGGCGGGCAGAGTGGGGGTCACAAGGTGCTCAGTAGGGGAGCTTTTGAGCCAGGAAGAGCCAAGAGAAGGAATTTCACAAGACAATGTCATCAGTTAAGGCAGGAACAGGCCATTTTCACTTCTTTTGTGGTGGAATGTCATCAGTTAAGACAGGAACCGGCCATCTGGATGTGTATGTGCAGGTCACAGGGGATATGATGGCTTAGCCTGGGCTCAGAGGCCTGACAGTCAGCACATATATTCATATATTGCCATTACTAAATCACATATATCAGCACTAAAGCCAGAAATATTTTATTAATCCCTTAAAGTTATTCAAATACATTTTCATTATTTTCTTAGCAACCAGAGATGTAATGATTGAGATCCCAGCTTTGGCCCATAAAAATTTCAATGGCGCTTTGTTTTCTCCTGATATAAAATAATTTATAAGGAAAACTTTATTAATCAGAGGTTTTGTTGCTTTTGTTATAATCAATTTAAGGAGATTTCAATTTTGTCTGACATTAGAAAGGCTGGAACATAGACTATATATATTCAAACAAAAACAGATTTTGTCAGGCCTCTGAGCCCAAGCTAAGCCATCGTATACCCTGTGACCTGCACATATACGTCCAGATGACCCAAAGCAAGTGAAGAATCACAAAAGAAGTGAAAATGGCCATTCCTGCCTTAACTGATGACATTCCACCACAAAAGAACTGAAAATGGCTGGTCCTTGCCTTAACTGATGACATCACCTTGTGAAATTCCTTCTCCTGGCTCATCCTGGCTCAAAAGCTCCCCCACTGAGCACCTTGTGACCCCCGCCCCTGCCCGCCAGAGAACAACCCCCTCTGACTGTAATTTTCCACTATCTACCCACATCTTATAAAATGGCCCCACCCCTGTCTCCCTTCACTGACTCTCTTTTCGGACTCAGCCCGCCTGCACCCAGGTGATTAAAAAGCTTTATTGCTCACACAAAGCCTGTTTGGTGCTCTCTTCACACAGACGCCAGTGAAAGATGTAATAGCGCTTTTTACCTAAATTTAAAAGAAATTTTACATTATCATTATCTATAATAAGAAGTCATACAGTCTAATTGTTCTAAAGTATTCTGAAATCAGTTCACCTAAGCTTATTCCCAACACCACCACTATTAGAATTATGAACCTGGACAGGTTCTTTAACATTCAGTGTTCTCATGTAAAATGCACGGAGTAAAAGTACCCGAGTGACATAATTGAAAGAGTAATTTAGAAAAATGCCTGCTGTTAGCTTTTGTGACTTTGGTTACCATTATCTTATAAAGGTTCATTTTTAAAATCTTATATGCGAGGTGTTGACAAAAAGAGTCAGACTCTGTAAAATATTTTGACATTTATTCTGAGCCAAATATGAGTGACCATGGCCCATGACACAGCCCTCAGGAGGTCCTGAGAACATGTGCCCAAGGTGGTCAGGGCACAGCTTAGTTTTATATATATTTTAGGGAGGCATGAGACAGCAATCGAATATGTTTAAGAAATATGATTGGTCCAGAAAGGCGGGACAACTCAAAGTGGGAAAGCGGGTTGTGGGGGGGTGGGGGTGTCCGTAGAAAGGAAACCTTCAGGTTAAGATAAAAGATTGCGAAGGCCAAGTTTCTTTTGAAGTCTTATAGTGGCTGCCCTTAGAATAGAGAATAGATGACAAATGTTTCCTATTGAGACATTTAAAAGGTGCTAGACTCTTAGCTATTCTCTTCAGGATTGGGAAGGCCTGGAAGAAAAAGATCTAGCTATGTTAATAGAGATGCTTTACAGATGCAAAATTTCCCCAAAAAGGACAGTTTTACAGGGCCATTTCAAAATATGGCAAAGAAATATGTTTTATGGTAAGATATTTTGACTTTCTTCTTTGTTATGCCAGAGTCAGATTGGAAAGCAAGTCATGATACACAGAGTTCCATTAAACCAGTCTGATGAGAATTTATAGTTTGTAGGGTATGACTCCCCAGTCCCCTTAGGTAGGAATTTGGGCAAGATAAAAATTTCAGAGCCTAGTTCTCAGAGGTTTTGCTAGTCATATGGTGAGAGTTATATGTATATTTTTTAAATGTAGTGCATATATTTAAGGTATATGACATGATATTTTGATATACATATGCATAGTAAAGTGATAACTAGTCAAGCAAATTAACATATCAATCACCTCACATAGTCACTTTCTTGTGTGTTTTTGTGTGTGTGTGAATGTGTAAAGAGTAACTATAATCTACTCTTTTAGCAAATTGGCAGTATTATTAACTATATTCCTCATACCCTCTATTAGATCTCCAGGCTTATTCACCTGACACAATTGCAACTTTGTACATTTTGCTGCATACATCTTCCTTGGTAACTACCTTTCTACTCTTTCTATATATCCATTTTTTTATTCCACATACAAGTGAGATCAGTCAGTCTTTTTCTGTCAAACTTATTTCTCTTAGCATAGTGTCTTCTAGTTTTACCTATGTTGTTACAAATGGCAAACTCTCCTCTTTTAAGGCTGCATAATTATCTATGTATCTATCAATATCATCAAATTTGACGCACATGTAGGTTGTTTCCATATCTTGGCTATTGCGAATAATGCTACAATGAATATGAGAGTCTTTACAAGGTCATAATATCATTTCCTTTGTGTATATATGCAGAAGAAGAATTGCTAGGTCATATGATAACTCTATTTGTATTTTCTTTGGAAACTTCCATACTGTTTTCCACAATGAGTGCACCAACCATCATTTCCACCAGCAGTGTACAAGGGAGCTACCTTTTTTCCACACCCTCAACATTTGTTATCTCTTGCCTTTTTAATAATAGCCATCCTAAAAGGTGTGAGGTAATATCCCATTGTGTTTTTTGTTTGTTTGTAGAGATGGGATTTCACTATGCTACCTGCAATATTGCTGGTCTTGTACTCCTGGGCTTAAGCAAAACTCCTGCCTCAGACTCTCAAAGAGTGTGCAGTAATATTGTGTTGTTGTTGTTGTCATTGTTTTGTAGAGATAGGGTCTCCTTAAGCTGGAGTTTTGTATTTTTATTTGAAATTGTTCTTCCCTATTTTTTAGGAACGTAAAGAGACAATATATAAACATTTAACATTAATATTATTATCTCTCTATCCATCTACTGTCATTTGTAAGTGAAATACATGTTAACTAATTCTACAAATAATAGTAAACATTGGCTATATGGAAGACACTGCCGCATGTTGGTTCTAAAAGGGAAAAAAGGATCACAAATCCTTTCCTTAAGCATTTAATGTGGAGGACATATTCATAAGTAGTTAATTGTATTATAATATTATAGATACAATTATGTCAGTTTACGTGGTTTATTGTATACATGTGCAAACATGGAAAAAAAACCTTAAATAAGAAAGGGTTGCTGTATAACTAAAATGTCAGCACAGAGTTCTCAATGATGAGCAGATGTTAGATGACAAGATGCCGTAAGTCCAGGTAAAAATGGTGGTGGAGATGGACAAGTTATTACACAAAGTGAAAAAAAAAATCTTTTCAAGAATTTGATGACAAGAAAAAGCACGAAAGAGAGTGGGAACATCAAGCTCTGTGGAAATGAGAATAGAAACTATTTAAGGCAGAAAATTATAAGAAAATCTGGTGGCAATTTGGGGATTAAAGGGCTGGTTTGAAATGATTGAACGGTCTAAGTGGTCAAAACTTTTCCATCTCTATATGTAATTAAACTGTTTAAAAAATTTTAAACCATAAAGTTAACACGAAAAGTCCAGTAAGGAATAGATCATTCTTATAATAACACATGTGGAGGGTTTTTTTGGAAAAATAAAACTACTTATTATTGAAAATAATATTTCTTTTGAAATTCTTGCCTTCTGGTGTCTTTAACATATGAGAAGTTTGGTGTAATTCAAAACTGAAATTATACCATCAAGGAAATTGTATGCCATGTTGACAGTTGGATGTAGTTCTGTGGTTGATGGGAAATTTCTTTCTTTCTTTTTTTTTTTTTTTTTTTTTGAGATGGAGTTTCTCTCTTGTCACCCAGGCTGGCATGCAAGGGCACGATCTCTGCTCACTGCAACCTCTGCCTCCCAGGTTCAAGTGATTATCCTGTACTAGTTGATATGTCTATCAACTTTTTGAATGAAAACAAATCACCCTTGCCAAAATTTGGCTCACAAAGTTGAAAAGGACAGAAAGTAATTTGTATTTTAAATCAAGATTGTATAAAATAATATCAATATGTTGAAATTATAGACCAAATAGAGTAAGGAAAAAATAGAAATAAAAGCTCCTGAACTCAGATACATAAAACCATTCATAAAATTAAGTATAGGCAAACTATGGATTTTAAGCAATTGTGTCAGGGGCCCAGGGCTGAAAGATTGTTTGAGTCTAGGGGTTTAAGACGAGCCTGGACAACACAGAGTGATAACATCTCTACAAAAAAATACAAATAAAATAGCTGGATGTGGTGGTGCACACCTGTGGTCTCAGCAACTTTGGAGGCTGAGGTGAGAGCATCTCTTGAGCCTAGGAGGGTGAGGCTGCAGCGAACCATGATTGTGCCACTTCACTCCAGCCTGGGTGACAAAGTGAGACCCCATCTCAACCCTGCCCCCTGCCCCCCACACACAACAAATGAAAGGAAGGAAAGAAGAAAGAAAGAGAAAATAGAAAGAAAATCCATAAGACCAAATGGTTTTAAACTGTCTCTGAAATCAAGTTGAATCAATAGAGTAATAGTTTCTAAGACAAAGAAAATGATAATACACTCCTCTTTTCCATCCAACCCACAAATTTGTACTGAACCGATGATCTAATGATGTTTAGAAATCATATTTTTTACCTGTTAAGAGGTCCAGCTTGGAATCAGGTAGATACAGTTTGTATTTTGACTCCACAACATTTTTGTTGTTTGACAATCACTTATTCTTTCACTGTCTTAGTTTCTTCACTAGAGAAGTTCTATAAATGTCAACACATAAACTGAAAGAAAACACTATAACACAATGCATTTCATGTGGCAAAAGTGAAATAAATGTTATGAGTTGTTAAGTACTGTATTCACATTCAATGTTGCACTCAAATATGTGTACTGAAAAAAATTTAGTTCAGGGATAGCTTATATGGGTGGTAATTGGTTACACTTATATAACAAATATATTGAAAAAGAGTATTTAGATGACAATTGGAAACTTTTGTTAAATATTGGAAGGGTTTTCATGTACAAAATACAGTAGCACTATTTTGGGTAACTCCTAAGAAGAAGCCAGAACAACAAAATTGCAGGGAAGTTCAGGATGACTTTCATCAAAGAAAAAATATCTGTATCTATATTTATATATGTAGCAGTCAGATACATTCAAAAGTAAACTGAGATGTCTTAACTGATAGGGAGATCTCTGTTCCCAATGGATTTAAGAGCAAAGCTCAAGTTATGAAATATATCGAGTCTTGCAAAATTAATTTCTTAGTAAATTGGAGTCACTTCCCTATTTAACTACCAGTGGTTTCTTTAATCCACAGGGTAAAAACAGATCTCTGTTAATAGATGCAATAGTTTGCTAGTTCTGCCATAACAAAATAACACAAACTGGGTCACTTAAACAAGAAAGCTTATATTCTCACGGTTCTGGAGACTGGAAATCCAAGATTAAGTTCTCAGCAGGTAGTTTCTTCTGGATCCTCATTCTTTGGCTTGCAAATGGTTATTCTTCTTTCTGTGTCCCCACATGGCTTTTCCTCTGGTTATTTCCTGTCCTAATATCCTTTTCTTATGGACGCCAATTATATCAGATTAGGGCCCATTCATAATACCTCTTTTTACCTAAATTACCTCTTTTAAAGCCCTGTTTCTAAATGGATTCACATTTTGAGGTGCTGAGGGTTAATATTTCAACATATAAATTTTAGAGAGGCACAATTCACCCTGTAACACTCAAGTGCCATTATTTTATAACATGGTCCCTAGTCACCCTTATCGCTTAAACTTATGCCTCACCATTCTTAACATGCCATAGCCTACTGTCCAACCATTCTTTTCTCATACTCTGTGTCCCAATCATATCAGGCCAGGGAGTGGAAGCTCTCTTCCCATCTATTCCTGGCGCTGAATTGAGCTGTCTTCTCCTGCTTCTCAGCCTGGTTCCACTTGAGCCTGACTTGAAAGACTCCCTAGACTCAGGAGTGTAAGAGTATCCTTGAAAATAAAGAAAACAGTACTCAGAAACACTTGAGAACTTGATCCAAAAGTCCCATTATATGCATAATACCTTAGATTTTCCTATTAAAAACTATACTCTCTATTTGTTTGAGTTCTTGTGAAGACGAGGGTATTGTAAAGTCCATGTTTTCCTTGATCTTCATCATAATTCACTTTGTAGGGATTGTTATGAGGTACACAAATTTCTCTAGAGCTCTTCTAAAGTTTGTATTATGCTACTGTTATTAACATAATTTTGTGAAAACATACATCTAGAAAAATTAGTATCTCCAAATTAGAATTATGGGTATTTTGTTTAAACTGTTAAAATATTGATTTGTTGTTTTCTCTTCTTTTGTTAATTTTCCAAACATTTTGGAACAGAGTTTTCTTAATTTTCTTTTTTATATATGCATTACGAGGAAGCTGAGCAAGAGGGAATTAAGACTGAGTATATCTTAGCTACAATCTCAATAAATTTTTGATCGTATGCACGTGAGTTCTTGATAGCAAGTAAATACAGGGGAAATGCTTTTTAAAAGGTAAGTTTTCTCTATATGTTACATAAAATTTATGTAATTTAAAAATGTTGATGTTTGCCGGGAGCGTATCAAGGACCTATTTAGAGACATGAACTCTTTGGACGACTGCAAATGTGATGTGGAAGGCAATCACAGACCATCAGTATAAATGAAAGATTAAAAACGTTTTAAGTCTTCTACTTTATTGATTGAATGTAAGTGATATTATGATGGTGGAAACAAATTATGAAGACACTTCAGAAAGTATTGTGTTTGTGTACTTATGGAGTTGTTGTGAAATTTGCCTCACTGATGCAGGTTTGGATGAGACAGTGCCTGATCCCTAGGAAACAGTGGAAAATTTGTCAGTAAACTCTTATTTTTTGAGATAAACATGGATTCATCTTCCTGAAAGATGCCCTGGGATGTTAAATGTTCTCAGGTTCTGGAATGGTGGGTGTTGACACCAGTAACAATATCCATTAGGATGTGTAAGGATTATGATGTATATTATTTCATTAGCAAAACATTTGAAATTTCCAGGGTCATATCAATTGTGAAGAATAGAAATTTATAGGATAGAATACTTAACTGGGCCTTACATTGACTGCTAAAGAAACAATGTAGTTTTTATTGTGAATATAACAGTTTTCATGCAGGAATATTTGAAAAATACCCAAAACAAACAAATAAACAAACAAAAACGGCCAGGCAAGGTGGCTCACGCCTGTAATCCCAGCACTTTGGGAGGCCGAGGTCAGTGGATCACCTGAGATCAGGAGTTCGAGACCAGCCTGACCAATATGGTGAAACCACATCTCTACTAAAAATACAAAGTTAACTGAGTGTGGTGGCATATGCTTGTAATTCCAGCTACTTGGGAGGCTGAGAAAGGAGAATTGCTTGACCCCAGGAGGCAGAGGTTGCAGTGAGCCACAATCATGCCATTGCACTCCAGCTTGGGCAACAAGAGCAAAACTCTGTCTCAAAAAAAAAAGCCCAGCTTATCATTTTGATAAGTGATCATCCACATACAAATGCATATGTGCATATGCATCCATGTGCATGAATGTACTATATTTTAAATTATGCTATCATTATCACATATTTATCTATGCCATTAATTTCTTTTTTTATGTGTTGCTCAAAGGGGTCATGGGTACATATCAGCAGCACGATGCATATTTGGGGAAAGATAAGCAGAGAAGTTACAGAGTGAGCACAATGATTCTCATAGCATACCACAGCTTGGGCTGAGTCAAGAAAACCTTCAAGTGAACACCATGGTCAAAATGCCACTTGAGTCTCTGTATGAATAGTAGACAAGGAGTGACGATCTATATGACTATATAACAATGGATGCACTCTGGATAAGGAGTTGTCCTTTTAAGAAAGGGAAGGCCTCTGAAAACCAGTGCCTAAAATTAGTCTGTCCTGCTTGGGGGCTTAGACATAGTGAGTTCTCTAAGTAGAAAACTGTCTCTGCTAAGCTACTGAAAGAAGGAATAATTATACTTCAGAGCCATACAAATTTCTTTCACAATCATGTAAATAACAATCATGTCATATAAATATACACTCAAATTTGCTTGGATAGAAGACACATTGTTTTTCATTAGCCTATATCCAATAAACTCATGTTTCAGATGGAGGTCCTGACAGTGGTCAGTTACTGTTTTCTTTTAAGTGCCATTGTAACTGTTCTGGGCCACTCTATGGCTTAAGAACCCATGAGGACTTTTAGTGGATTTAGTCTGGCATCAATGATGGTAGAATAGCTCCCACATGAAGATGCATAATGTCTTAGTTTGGAGTCTAAAACAAAATACCATAGACTGCATGGCTTAAAAATCAGACATTTGTTTTTCACAGTCCTGGAGGCTGGGAAGTACAAGATCAGGGTGCCATCAGATTTGTTTCTTGGTGAAGGCACTCTTTCTGGCTTGTAGTTACTGCCTTCTCATTGTATCTTCACATGGCAGAGGAAGAAACCTCAGAGATCTCTTCCTCTTTTTATAAGGGCACTAATTTTATCATGAGGGCTCCACCCTAATGAACTCATTTCAACCAGCTCCCTCCCAATGTCCCACTTCCAAATACCATCACATTGAAGTAACCTTGAATTCAACATATAAATTTTGAAAGAACACAAACATTCAATCATTAACAGCTGGGTACATTTGTTTATTTACAGGTGTTATGGAATATTGTAAAAGATTCTGATGTATCCAATGTAAGAGAGATATTACTAATCGTTAAATTTTCAAATAATTTCTCTTGAGATTATGATGCAAACTTTACTTAAGGTATCTTATATAAAGTCTCCTTACATATCAGGGTATAATATATATTGATAAGTATGCTAAGTAAAAAGTTTGATATTAGTTTCCAAGTAAATATGTGAGTATATATAATAAGGAGCACTAATTTAGTAAGAAGCTGTTGTCTTACTTTTTTGAGAGCTCAGACTTACTTGAGAGAACTTTAAACTGAGATGTAAAAAATATGTCAGATCTTACATAAAAAATAACATTTAAGAAGTTAGAAAAATAATAACAGACTATCTAGAAGTAAGTAGAGGGGAAAAGATAATAAAAGTAAAAAAATGTGAAATAGAAAGCAAAAAAAAATGTAATGGAAAGATGTATTACAGAAAATAATTTGTTTTGAAAATATTAATAACTGTGGTAAATTGTGTCAAGAAAATAGAAAAATCACACTAATAAACTGTTGTATAAATAAATCTGGGTACATTGATAGAGATTTATTGGATTGTAAAAATATCAAAGTTATATACATTCAGCTTAATGCCAACATTTGAAAACTTAGTTGAAAGGGACAAATAACTAGACAAATACAAATATTACTCTCAAAATATAGGAATCACGAATTTAAATCTTTTTCAAGAAATTAAACCAATGTTGAAAAATATTCACAAAATGCAAATGCAAGATCCAAATAGTGCTGCAGTTGTGTTCTCCTCTTCAAATAACAGGTTATTTAAATAATATAAAAATTCTTCTAGAGTGATAAAAAGGGGATACACATCTCAACTCATTCTGTGAGGCCAGATGAATCTTGGTATCAACACCAGATATCACTAGGGAAATTACAGGGCAATACTGTTCATAAATATAGAATAAAATTTTGGAGAATATTTGAGCAAATCAAACCCATCTGTGTATTTAAAATAAAGAGAATATGTTGTGACCAAATAAGGTTTATACCAGAAGTGCAAAACGGTTACATATTTTAAAATCTATAAAAGTCATTCTATACTAAGAGAATCATATGATACTTTATTCCAATGAATGGAGTTAAAGCCTTTTGTGAAAATCTGCAGCCAATTAGAAATTTAAAATAAAACCCTAAGTGTTAGGAATAAGAGAATAACCTGATAAAGGATGTCTATCCAAAACACAGTCAACATTATTTCTACTGGTAATCATTAAGCATTATATTTATGAATAGGAACAGGATAGGGAACTCAATATAGGCTATTCTATTTAACATTATCATGTATATCCCAGTCACCAAAGTAACACATACAGAGAAGACATCATGCAAGGACAAAAAAGATGTACTGAAATTATTACTATTTAGAGAAGTTACAACTTCTACAACTAAAACTGCAAAAACCTTATTTTATTATTAGAATTAATAAGAATTTGCATTTCTCTACTCCAAAAATAGGTAAAAATATATTCTTAAAAGTGATAATATACCAACACAGTAAATAAGTTTAAGGCATCTAGAAATGAATCTAGCAATAAATCTTACAAGATATATGACACAAAGAAAATTCAAAAAATTACTGTAAGATGCTATCAAAATCATTATTATAAAGGCATTATTTCTCTAGAAATTAACTCAGAGATTTAATAGAATTTTAATCAAAATTCCAGCAGGATTTTTGAGGAAATTGACAATATAATTTTAAATTTCATATGTAGATAAAGGGTCTAAGAATGGCAAAGTCACCCCTAAAAGAAGAAATTTCCTCTCAGTTATTAAGACATTAATGAAACTATAGTAATTAAGTCAATGTGACATTAACCCAGAGATAAACTGCATTGACCAATGGGACACAAAGGTAGCTGACAAAAAGGCCACATATGGAAACTTGCTATATGGCCAAAGTCGCATCAGTTTCACTGGGGAAGAAGTGGTCTATGCAATAAATGGTGTTGGATAACTTCCCATGTCGGAGGTCATTTTGAAATTGCATCTTCACAAATGAATACACAAAATGTCAATTCCAGAAGGATGAAGGATTCAAATGTTAAAGTATACTTAAGGCCAATGTAGAATACTCTGATGCATTTGTTTTCCCAGGAGACACAAAATATACTATCTCTCCTCGAAAAGGCTGATCACCTGAATAAACTAAAATTAAAAAAAACAGTTTATTGAATAAATTGTCTAGAAAATAAAAAGACAAGTCACTAACTGGAAGAGAGTATTTGAAAAAGGAATTACTTTTCAGAATATACTCACAAGACTCAATAGGCAAAACACAAGAACTTAGTATATACATGGACAAAAGACATTTATAGGTATTTTAAAGAAACAAAACCTTTTTATTTAATTTATATTTCTACATAAATTAAATATTTTTATAAATCAAAACCCAAATACCCTTGTTAATATAGTGGAAATGCATATTTGCACCATAATATGATACAAATATGTAGACAAAAAATAAGATACCTGACTATATCAAATTGTGGTAAAAATATGGGTCAACAGGGATTTATACATTTTAGTGAGATGGAAAATTGCTAAAAACCATCCTGCTAAACAATATGTGTTTATCTTTTAAAATATGAACATTAAAACTTAGACATTCCACTTCCAAGCATACACATATTTGTCAGGAAAATTCTGCTTAAATTTGTTCATAGCAACAATCATTCATAATAGCAAAAACTAGACACAACAAAAGTGTCTCTAAACCCAATGACACATTACTAAATTTGGCTATATTCATGTCATGCAGAAATTGGTATACTATGGCCCATGAGCTAAAGTTGGCCAGCCTCCTGTTTTAGTAAAAACATTTCTCTCGGAACACAACCATATCATTTATTTTCTGTATCATGTGTGGATGATTTTCCTGTATGACAGCAGAGTTAGTTAATTGCGACAGATTATATGCACCACAGAGTCAAGCATGTTAACTATCTCTCCATGAACAGAAAAACTTGCTGATCTCTGGCCTAATGGAATATTATGTAGAAACAAAAATAAAATAATCATGAAATAGCATGAATGATCTCAGTGATGTAATGATAGCTAGAGAATGATACTACGTTTTAATAAAGCTCTAACGTATATGGCAAACATAAGATATATATATATTTTAGGAATACCTAAGTATATCATAAACGTATTTTAAAATGCAAAAAAAGAATTAATGGACAAAAGTTTTGGTGATTGGTTATTTTTATTATGGTAAGAGACAGCTGGACAGATTAGATAACTTTCAATATTATAATTCCTGTTGGATAGCAAGTTCAAAAGTGTTTATGTTTTACATTTATATCTTACATAGTCATTATATTCATTGCTTTGTGTGGCTCAGTTATCATATTTTTCATACCAATATAAAAGTAGTCCTACTAAAAGTGAGAAGGATATGCGCATATCTGTGGGTCTATGAGAAGATTCTCATAGAAAATTATCAAGTGAAAACAGAAAGTTACAAATATCTAAGAAAAGAAAGGAAAAAGATGAATTCAAAAGAGTAAGCTTAGCTGGGCCCAGTGGCTCAGGCCTATAATCCCAGTACTTTGGGAGGCCGCGGTGAGTGGATCACCTGAGGTCAGGAGTTCAAGACCAGCCTGACCAACATGGAGAAACCCCAACTCTACAAAAAATACAAAATTAGCCGGGCGTGGTGGAGCATGCCTGTAATCCCAGCTATTTGGGAGGCTGAGGCAGGAGAATCGCTTGAACCCAGGAGACGGAGGTTTTGGTGAGCCGAGATCATGCCATTGCACTTCAGCCTGGGCAACAAGAGTGAAATTCTGTCGCAAAAGAAAAAAAAAAAAAGAGTAAGCTATGTGTATGTATGTATTTACATATGTTATTACTGTCATTATTATTCACAACTCTAATATATTTTAACAGCAATATGTAGTAGTGGTTTGAATAGGGTCAGAATATACTCACAAGACTCACAGAATATATGGATTTGAATTATAGACCACAACTTCCTAGCTCTTTAATCTTGGGCAAATTAGTGTATTTATAAAATGAAGCTAATAAAGTACTTAATGGATTTATTGAGAGAATCAGTGGAGGTAAGGCTTTCTAAAAACATAGAACAGCATTAATAAGAGCTTATTTTTTCATTTTTAATATATATGATCTGGAAACATTATGTTTGCATTTAAGACAACCTGAAATTATTATAATTTAAATAAATATATAGTAAGTTGGGAAGCACGCTCTAAAGTGCATAAACTCTAAAGTGGTCTCTACTGGTTTAAACATTTTTGAGAAAAGTGTGAAAATGGTAAAATGAACTTGGCCATTTGACTCTAGTTGGATTTTTCTTAGTTACACGTTAATTTACTTATTTTTTTAAAGACTGAGCACTTTGGAATTATGAAGAACATGACAATATTCTGAATTATTTTGTATTTCAGTTACTACAAAATGATGTATACACATCATTGAGAGTGATCTTGCTACATTCAGAATCTCCATAGTCCCTTTCATGTTTAACACGTCTAGCTTCTCACAATTTAGCTCGATCACCTGGAATGCTATTCCATCACACACTTTCAACACTGGTTCTGTTTGGTCATACGAATGTTAATCAAAGCCCACCAAGTCAAACAGTTGTAGGCCAGACTACCCAAAGTAAATAGTTAATAAAAGATATATTACATAAATGAGGAAAGAAACTAAGTTTCTATACTTTAAAATTAAACATTTTTAAGATGTTAATTTTTCTCCTTACCTTAACATATACATTCTACTTAATGTCCTAAATAAGTTTTATAGAATTTCAAAACATTATTTCAAATTTTGTTTTACTTTTTAATCTAGAAATTCTAAAGTAGTATAATGCTATGTATTGTATTATTTCATAATATTTTAATAGCATACAATTACAAATTGTTTTATGTTTTTCTTTATTTTTTGTCTAATTTGCTAATGAAATGTGTGTCTTCTTGGCTGTTTTTTTTTTTTTTTCTTTTTGGTGAATTAGTTACTCCTGAGCTGCTTTTTATATCTATATTTATTGGCTATTTAAATTTGTTCATATGTGTATGTTCCTTATGTTTCAATTAAGGGTGTTTTTATTTTTTAAGATATTTCTTGAATTCATTAATGAGTAAGTAGAAAAGCCTTTATGTATTACATTATCTGGTCATGCGTTGGCAACAAATATGAATTATAGCCATGTTTTTATAGCTTAACATTTGTCTCTGGTGTGTGAAAGTTATATATAACCAAATCTATTACTTTTTCTATTTATGGTTTCTTCCTGTTTGATCAACACTCGGATGCCTTCTCAATCTAAAACTGAAGAAATATTACCATGTATTTTGTTCATAGTCATTTATGGCTGAATTTTTTTTACCTAGATATTTAATTGATCTGTTGTAACATTAAGAACTCTTTGTAGACTCTAAGAATTTTTGTTAATCTGCTTGTACTGGTCATTTCTGATATAAAACAAAGATTTTATATATATATATTACATTATACATATAAATGTAATATATATATATGTAAGTGTGTGTGTAATAGTCTTGTAATTGACCATGATGCTGAAACTATGACAATATTTCTCAATATATTTTTACTATTATCTTGGTATTTTCTATTTTTCCGTGTTTGATATTTGGAAATAAAAAACATTTTAAAATAGTGGTATTTGTGGCCTCTCAATTATAGAAAAACCCATATTTATGCTTCATATTTATTATATTGGTTAAATTGTCTAGAACAATATTAAAACAATTCTGGCCTTATTCCTAACTTCAGGCAAAACAGCTCTAGTGTTTGCCTACTAGTTGTGGTATAGGCTGATGGCTTAAATACACACACAGACACACACACACAAACACACACACATATATATGTTAATACTTACATGTAATTTACTATAATACATATAACGATACTAATATGTACAGTTATGCATTATATGTATGATAAATTATGGTTTATATTTCTTCTATTATACTGTTTTGTCATTGGTTACTACTGGAATGTTTAACTTAACTGAATATAAATTTTTATTTCACTAATTGTAATTTCGTAAGCTTCTACACTGAGATGATATAATTTCAGATAAAGAATACCTATTTTACCTTTAAGTTAGGCTTGTTGTAACCTTTTAAGAACTCTATAGGTTCTAATGACCTTGTTCAGAAAACAACTCTCCTAAACATTTCTCATTTTATAGATAAAGAAACCAAGTCCTAGTAAAGTTAAGCAATTTGTCTACAGTTGACACAGCAGAATTGGAAAGATATGCATCTGATTTAATTCTTTCATCCTTTCCATGTGGGATATAGATATGACTGTAATTATTTGACCCTCATTTTATGCTTTACTAAGAGGAAACTTACAGTAGTTAGCTGATGTGTCAAGGAGTTTGAATTGAGACATGGCTGAACCCCATGTTTCTAGAATGGTACTCTGATGATGTTTCCAGTTTCTGTAGCACAGAACAGGCAGATTGACTGAGGGAGGTGTTCTTTCTTATTCCGATGTTTAAAACTAAGCATATGACACTTGCCACTTTCTTCTAATCAAGTGTCTAAGAAGAATGAAACACCTGTAAGCATCATTTCTTTGAACTGACTACCACCTTTGCAGTCTGCGATATGAGCTCCCTTTGCCCTGTAGGGAAATGTCAAGAATTCATAGCCGTTTTCAGGTTCCTGTCATCTGTGTTATCCAGTAACTGAGGCATTGTCATCTCATCAGCAATGTCGATTCCTCTTTTTCTAACAACATTATAATTGTCACTTTCCTGACAGACATCTTAGGAAATTCACATACTTGCCAAATTTTAGACAGAACTACTTTAAAACCTCAGTGTTGCAAAGAAGACTCATTCCAAAACAGAGAAGTGGACAAAATGCCCTTCATATGTCTTAATAACAGCTGTTTGGAATAGTTGTGTGTCTTGAGAAAACCACGGAGCCTGGTAGAGGGAGGAGCCAAAAGTGCTAAAAGTAGACTCCTTCCTTTGGATCAGGAAGGCTCTCCCGTTACTGCTTCAGCAGCCAGACAGGCATTTTAAATCAAAACTGAGGCATATGACCTAGATTACTTCAACTAATATTTATTTGACATAATTTGAATATGTCTTACTCATGTTCTCACACAGAAATAAATCCATTCAACAACCATATATTTCTAGTATTTTATTTATTGTCCATATGAGTCTGGGTCCAACAGATAATGACATGCTCAAAGAAGAAAATTAATAATTGTTTAATCAAAGGATCAATTACATAAGTAGGGCTAGATTTAAGAAAACCCACATGAGATAGCAAAGCAATCCAGAGCATTTATACCAATAGGCCTGAAAATTACCAGCACCCCACAAGACCTAGACCTACAAAGGGTACATCCTAGAGAAAACAGCAGCAGCATCAGTCTTCAGCCTGGCACAGAGAAAAACAATTACTCTCCTGCTGGTGCCTCCTATTCACTGAACTCAACTGAAAGTCAGAAGGCAAAGTTTATTGATTGATTGATTTCATAAATATCAATCTCCAGAGGCACAGATTAGAGTGGAGGAATATGGGGAGTAGAATGAACAGGTAAGTGAATAACCCCAGTACATCTTCATCTCACAAAGGAGGTGTATTAGTCCATTCTCACATTGTTATAAAGAAATGCCTGAGACCGGGTAATTTATAAAGAAAAGAGGATTATTTGGCTCACGGTTCCACAGGCTGTACAGGACGCATGGCAGCATCTGCTTCTGGGGAGGCCTCAGGAAACTTACAATTATGGCTGAAGGTGAAGGAGAAGCAGGCACATCTTACATGGCAGGAGCAGGAGGGAGAAAGAGAGGGCGGAGATGCTATACACTTTTAAACAACCAGATCTCATAACTGACTCGCTCACTATCAGGAGAACAGCACCAAGGGGATCACGCTAACCCATTCGTGAGAACTCTGTTCCATGATCCAATTACCTCTCACCAGGCCTCACCTCCAACATTAGGGATTACAATTTGACAGGAGATTTGGTGGGGACACAGATCAAAACCATATTAGGAGGTGAATGAATGCTTAGAGTGTAAATAAGTTGTGTAGCATGAAAGGACATGTAGTTGCTGAGCTAGGATTGAATTCATGATTGTCCAACGTCAAGCTCTGTGTTCTTGCTCTTATCCCACTTTCTGTTGAAAAGAAATTTATTCACTACACCTTTCCTTCTTGGTAACACAGAATTTTATTTTAGCTGAACTCAAAAGAGTGCAAAAGCCCATCTCAGAGTGATAAATGCTTATTTTAGCACTATAACATAAGGTTGCCCTCTTTCTCCTTCAACCAATCAGTTCTTCAACCAATCAGTGTATTTCTCAAATACACATACACTTCCATACACTCATACTGAAGTATGCATGAAAAAAGGTTTCTCATGTCTAATACTTAATGTATTCTTGAAATGCATAGTTAAATTACTTAAAAAATTAAATAGAATAAGTGTTGTAATAAAGTAATCAACTACATGGGAAAATGGGTAAAAATCCTCTTATAAAGTATTTCACAATAAAATATTCTCCATTTAAATATTCTCCCAGAGGGCTATTGTAAATTTTTTAAACTAGTATTCAACAATTCTTTTCTATTGGCAAACAAATAATTATAGAAATTTATATAATGAGTCATTATTTAATACTGTAAAATAAAAATTTAAGACATTTTTCTTATTGGAGATTGGATCTTGATGTTTGATATAATTCTAAGCACTGAATTGTACCTTGCTTTTATAGGATAATTTTTGCAGCAATATATTCCATGGAAAGAGCCAATAGAAACATTTCAAAAACACAGAGAGTTTTTATATCTAAGTAGCCTTCCAAAAATAAAAATATAGAAGTGCTGCTTTGCAAAGTGCCATCCATAACTTTTGTTTGTACAATGAGACTTTGAAGATAAGCAAATGCTTGAATTTGATGCTGGAGCCTTAGGTTGATCCTCAAGATGAGGATAAAATACAGAGCAGCAGCCTCCTGGCACATAGGTTGCCAAGAGTTCAGTAGCCTTCAACCTTGGGATAACAGTGAGGTTAATAGTCACTGGCAAATCAACCACTTTAGCAGCACTAGAGAACTTATTAGGATAAGCTTTTCTTGTTTCAGGTTGGACTTAAGTTGTCAAGTGGGGTATTTAGGTTCTATCAAAACTGTGCTAACAGGGCACTGTTATTCTACTGACCTCCATCTAGAAGCACCTGAACCCTTTGATTTGTGGCAGGAAAAATGTCACAATGACAATAAACTTTGGGCATTATCATTGAGTATCTAATCAATAAATGCATTTCTAAATTATTGACTACCTTTGATGTTTCTGACTCAATATAGCCTTCCAATAACATTTTCTGTGTCTCAAAAACCCATAGACAATTTAACTATATACCCCAAATACTATATGTAGTGTTTATGTGTCTTGAATACAAAACACACAAGACAAAGAGTGTCTTTGCACACACGAATTATTTAGCTTCCGGCGCCTTTCTAACCAAACATGGCCATAAGAAGGCAGCAGAGATAGGTAATATGAAGTTGTCTAACTTACAAATTTCTCTCATGAATATTAATCACAAGTTCTTGGAATTAGAATTTCTTGACTCTCAGTGTTAGTAGTGAAGCTTCTGGAAGAGTCTCCATTCTAAAGAAGTGAACAAACAAAGCTAGATGAGAATCAGCTTCATGTTTTAAAGTCAATGAATAATATTGCATGAGTGGGAAGTGGGAGCCCTTAAGTCTTAAGTGACAGATACCATTTCCTACCTTATGAATGGAGGAAACTCATATGTCCAGTTATACTCATTCTATTCTCCTAATTAGACCACCTGTTGGAATTCTCAGGCATCTAGAGAAATAAAAAAGTTTCATACTTGAAGGAAATAATTCAGACATCAAGATGCAATAAGTAGCAAGCCCATATAAATACTTGTTCTCATAGTGCCTGGTTGTGAATATAAATTATTCTCTTAAACTCAGTTTGGCCCATCAATGCATTGAGACCACTCTAGCAGTATTATATGCACTTACAGCACTAAGCTCCTGAATGAAAGAATTAATAACTGTACCTAAAATCACAAGAAGCTTGTGGAAAAAGTCATAATTATGGGCACTGGAACAATCCCAGGTTAAACTTCTTTTTTCAGAGTAATGATTAATAATGCCCTCTTTCACTCTTAAGGGTTCAGTTTGGATGACAAATCACAAGGCCGCCATAATTATAAGATGACTTGGAGATGTGTTTTTTATTTTGTATTATATTTTTAAAAAGGAACTGAATTTTAGAAAGTTGGATTTGTTGCAGTTTTAGATTTCATTATGTGCAATAGTATTCCATATGCCCATTATATGTATATACTATGCATAACTTTTAAAAATTAGTATGAGAATTTTAGATGTGCTCTCATTATTTTCATAATTATATGATACGTTTGACATTTCTCAAGCTTTTTTTTGAAATCAATCACGCTCAGAATCTAAACAATAGTGATAAAATGAAAAGAAAAGAAAACATAAGACATAATGAAATATCTGCATTTTTCCCGCTGTTTACAGGACACATATTCTTGATGTTGGCAGGTTTTTAAAGTATGTTCTCTGAGCCAAAAACATAACGTAGTTCCTCAAGTAATATACCATTTATTTTAACATTAATTTTAGAATTACAAACATGCTCTTTACTGCTACTGGCTAAAAATCTAATTGCCTAAAAGGATTTAATTTAAAACATGAACTAGTTTTTTTTTTTCTTTAAGAATCTCATGTAAACACATTTTTAGTCCTCCAGAGCTAACAAGTACATGTGTGTGTGTGTGTATCTGTATGTGTGTAATATGACATTTAAAAAGTGACTTCTGATTATTGTAAAAGCCAAGAAATACATTTCCAAATACAGTAATTTTTATCATAAATGCTAGCTGAATCTTCTTTTACTGGATTTAAAGCAAAGTCATTTTAATAAACATGGCTTTTTAAAAATTCAAATGATAGGATCAAGACTTTTATGAATGTTGTTTTAAAAACCTAGCTGATTTTATTCAAAATTATTTTAAAGAATTTGAATTTTCCACTTTTAATCATCGCCTTAAATCTCTTTTTTTACAAATTGCACAAAGTGACTTTGGAATGTTACTTTTATAGAATGAAATAAGTTGATGAAATCAAAGACTATCAAAGAAATTAGTAAGTAGCCAGCAGGAGAATATTTTAGAAGTACAAAAGAAAAATATATATTGAACATGTGAAGTAAAAATCAGAGCTGGAGAATTTGAAAAAGCAATTAGTAAGCCTTGATTATTCACAGAAATTATTATTTAAAGAAAAGATAACTTGTGTTCTCTCCTTTAGAGCTTTGCTAAACTTATGTAAAAGTGGCTGACATCTTGCTGCATCTTGTTTATTTAATTGATAGGGGTTATATACACACACATAGATACACACACACTGACATGAATATGTACCCACATATATACAAACTTTCCCCATTACAGCAGAGTTCCATGCAGAAAGACTGCAGTAAATTATAATTTCCAAGAACTTAAATTAATTGTGTGTTACTTCAAGTAAATGATCTTTGTGTTACAAACTTATCAAAGCTAAAATGGGTTTATCTAATTTATTAATTCTAGGAAATCATGGATTAACTTTTGTTATCCATATCTTTAACTTGTGAGAGACTGTACTCGGCATTATGTCATGCTAATTTTTGCACTCCAGTAGGCTCTTCTTGCTGACTCAGATTTTACCAGAAATATATTGAATACATTTGCAGTTCATCAGTTACAGTGCACTTTGGCTCATTGGTCAAATGGAGTGTTTGGCAAAACACAAGGAAGCCAAAGAATGCATGCAACTCATAGTGCATGATAAGCATAAAAATCATTGCTCAATGTAAATATAAAATAATTTAGTAAACATGCCAAGTAAGGTCTACATTTATAGATTTTGGTGGAGCTTGGATGATACAGAAAAATAATCCCTTAAAATTTTGTGATGTTTGATTTTTCATTTAAATGGGGAACATATAAATCTAGAATGTAAATTGAACTGGTGATAACAGAAACTTCTATAAGCAATTGAATTTACCATCAATAACAATATATTAAATATGTTATCACAAAGCCTCTACATTATCTTTTTGACTCCTCTAAGTCATGTAGGGATGGCTTTGTGAATTATTTTTAAAGGACTTGGTAAAGTGTCCACATAAATACAACAACTGCTGGATATCAGATAATACTAAGATAATGTAAAATTTTTAGACTTAATAATTAAAATTAAATTATATAAGAGTCATATTAAAACATACATAGTTAAATAATAATGAATAAAACATAAAGTTTCTTCTCCCTTGGCTTTGTCTCAAACTAATCCAGGAAGAGGGAGAAGAAGTAGATGGGAGTGCAGATAAAATGAGATTGGCCCTGAGTCAAACCAGTTAAAGTTGTGTAATGGATTTATTAAGTTTTGTTGGACTAATCTCTGCTTTAATATGTTAGTGAAATTTTTTATAATAAAGAGGTTCTCACAATAAAGACATATATTATCTCATCTATATATATGAAAAAATAAGTCAGTTCAAAGGCAGGAGGGAAAGGTTGTACGATGCGCACATATCGCACATCATGTTTTTTGGTTTTCAGGATATAATAAACACTTTCAATGTAGATTAAGTGTATGAGCAACTTTAAGGTTGTTGTCACCAGCAGTCTTCAATAACCTGCAAAACATGCTCCATATTCCTTTAAAACCTTCAGCCTTCTTTTTATGTCTTCTCTTACCTTTTCACCCATATGTCTTCTTAAAGGCTTTTGACTGCCATAGCATTAACTACATGACTCTCCTTATCATACATGAGGTTCTGTCCATTTTTCTCTCTTCTAGCTTCTTCCTCTATTTCTCTTTCCATTTCCTGAATCTAAACTTTTTCTTAGAAATTAAAATTGATTAAAGTACAATCAGATATACTCAGTTTATCTCAGGTGACAGGAGTTTAATATAAAAAGCAAAAAAGAAAAATATCTGTAAAATTCTTATTTCTGTAATTCAGGATGATTAAAAAAATGTAATTTATTTTACTCAGGATGCAATTGTAGCTTCATTTGTTAGCTTCATTTTGTTTATTTATATTAATTCCCCTAAAGCACGTGAAAATACTATAAAACAGCAAGCCAAGAAAAGTGGCAAAATGCTTATTAGAAGAATTTTTTTTTTAAGTGAACAAGACTTGAAAACTGTAGGTGGTAATAGACATAGCAAACCTTCAAATAGTCTTATAAACACTTTTAAACAGAAAAAGACACATAAAAACATGCCCCATTGTTTCATATATTTTAAACACATCCCTTTATTCTTGCATTGAACAGCAAAATTCATGAAATAAGTGCAAATGGTCAAACATTCCTGGATCAGAGAAAAATTGAGAAGGCAACTTTTCAAAGGACTAATATTATAAAGAGTTTTCCACAATCTGTAACCACCACCCAAGGAAACACCTCCTCCAAAAGACTGGAATTCTGAAAATGGTAGCATGAATAAGTAAAGCAATATCCCTCCGAATAAAACAATTATAAAATTGCATATAACTGCCAGAAAGCAACGAGTTTAGTGTCCTTGGATTGGATCAAAGTCAGATAAATTGAGAAGCATTTGCTGTTTTTTTTTTTTTGTTTTTTTGTTTTTTTTTTTTTTTAAAGGCTACAGCTTTGAGGAAAATATTGAGAGTTTGCCTTCCTCTCATGTACCTCCTTGGCATGGTCAGCCAAAATTACAGCTCTCCTAGACTAGAGTCAGTGATAGGGAGATGGGAGTGTGGCCAACTAAAAGTGGTGATCTTGGCTCAAAATCAACAGAGAAAATAAGAAGTTTTATTAGTTCAAGTTTGTATTCCAGTTCACGAGGCAAAGCATATTAACCAAAAATTTAACAGCTAGACTGTAAAGTTAGATGTAAAGGTCTGAAATAAACTCTCCTCATATGCTTAGATTACTATTGAAATCCGCATGCATGAAAAAAAATATGAGAATGTATTGTGAAAAAATTTTAAAAAGAAAAAACTGAATACTGGCTACAATTACAAGGGTTTTTTTCAGTAGATCCACAACTTGATCAATACTGGTTAAAAACCTCATGGGTTTGAAGTGTATGAATACAACCACTGCCAAAATCATTAGGTGATTATAAGGTTATTCAATTTACATAAAATTCATAGAAAAAAAAAAAAAAAAAACTCGCTGGCCGGGCGCAGTGGCTCACGCCTGTAATCCCAGCCCTTTGGGAGGCCGAGGTGGGTGGATCACGGGGTCAAGAGATCGAGACCATCCTGGCTAACACGATGAAACCCCGTCTCTACTAAAAATACAAAAAATTAGCCGGGCGTGGTGGCGGGCGCCTGCAGTCCCAGCTACGCGGGAGGCTGAGACAGAAGAATGGCGTGAACTCGGGAGGCGGAGCTTGCAGTGAGCCGAGATAGTGCCACTGCACTCCAGCCTGGGCAACAGAGCGAGCCTCCGTCTCAAAAAACAAACAAACAAAAAAAAACTAGCCAAGTGCGGTGGCTCATGCCTCTAATCCCAGCACTTTGGGAGACTGAGGCAAACGGATCACGAGGTCAGGCAATCGAGACCATCCTGGCTAACACAGTGAAGCCCCGTCTCTACTAAAAATACAAAATTAGCTGGGCGTGGTGGCACTCACTTGTACTCCCAGCTACTTGGGAGGCTGAGGTAGGAGAATCGCTTGAACCCGGGTGGTGGGGGTTGCAATAAGCCGAGACAGTGCCACTGCACTCCAGCCTGGCGACAGAGCAAGACTCCATCTCAAAAAAAAAAAAAAAAAAAAAAAAAAAAAAAAAAAAAAAAAAACAGAAAGAAAATAAAAAAATATAGAGACCAGATAGTTCTTTCAAGATGTCAGGGGTGAGAAGGGGATTGACTGCAAAGGAGCACGACGACACTTTCTAGAATGCCAGAGATATTATAACATGAAATGACCGTGGTTGCAAGATTGTAAAATCTTAAGAGTTATCAGACTGCATACACTTAAAATAGATGAATATTATGGTATGTAAAATATAGTACAGCTTTTTAAAAATAATAACTAATTACTAATTTAGGGGTCAGAAACTAGCAACAAAAACGTGGTTGGTCACAATATTTTGATAGGTGATGTGTAAGTAACAAAATACAGGGTTCAGTATATCCATACATATGTTCACATCAACATTTCTCAGTGGGAAAGTATTTATTTTACACAACGAAAGTTATGAAAGTATAAGAGGTGTTCCATATCATATTTTAGCCACTCAGTTCATATTTATTGAGTAAAATCTATTAGTTAGATACTGTATTAAGCATTTGGCATGTTTTATTTAATCTGTCATGGAGCCATCACTCTCATTTCCTTCATTTTTATGGATGAAGAACTGAGATAAGACTGCTTAAGTAAACTATTGTAGGTTAACCAACTGGTGAGTGGAAAAGAGGAATTGATACCCTGATCCACCCAGCTCCATATTCTTTACCACCAACCATGCTACCATACTGCTCTTTGATACTTTGAGAGTTTACTGGCTTAACAAAAATGATATATGTAATTAGTAGAAGTTTAATTGCTAGATATAGCAATCTCTAAAGCACATCTCTAAATCAACACATCAATCACATCTCTGAAGCAACAAATGATATAGTTAGAAAGAAAGAATGTGGATTTTCAGTTAAACTGCTAATAAACTTGGAAAAGAATGGAATTTTTTTCTGTCCTTAGAAGACAGCGAATGACCTCAGGCTTCTAGTTTTCCCAAACTGAAGAATCCCAGACTCTCAGTTAAAATACCATATTTACTTGCAGGATGTTCATTCTGTCTAAAGCAAGGATATGATAATGATGCAAGTTTGAACTTAGTCTAAAACTAGTTATAAATTTAAAGGTAATATTTTTCCCTACTGTCTCTATCAAGTTTTTTTTTACATATCAAATTCTTTGCTGAGACAATTAAAAGTCTTTGATGTAATCTTTACAATAATAAGTCAGATTTCAAATTAGTAACTTACAGCAAGACTTTCTGTTTTCAGAGGTATGGAGAAAATGGTTACAGAAAGTTTCTAAACTAGTCTGTCAAATTTCCAATTATGGTCTAGATCTTATGGCCAGAACCACTGGTTCCACAAACAAGCTGGGTAGAATGGCATGAGTGAAGTAAATGCTAGTCCAAAAATTTGTTGGTGGTGGGTGCTGTTTGTTTATTTTTAAGCACAAACTCGCTTAAGGGAAACTCACAGACTTCAGTAACTGTTATTTGGTTGAGGAAAGAGCAACATGAATACATTTCCCACTCCCTCCTGGGTATTTCCCACTATCTTGTATCTAAAGCACATTTTGTTTCAAGAGAATGTGCTAGACATTTTTCCTTTGCCCCTTCTGAACCACTCTCACTGTTTTCCACCTTGCTTTAATCCTAGTTCACTATGCATTGTGACAGTGGGTCTCATTTCAATGTAGGTTCTGTTCTGCTTAGCAGATGGGAATTACCTGCAGAGATCATAGGGTGGGAGGACAGTGTCAGGTTGCTAAGGATTGACTGTGCCCCTTGGAGGCCACAGCTTATTCCTCATATAGCTGCCCTATTTAGGTTTGGGTCCCTACAAATCCTACTTTGCTCTGTCCCTTCATATCTAGACATAGTAATCACCACTCCCTGCACTGTGACTGGCTGCTAGGGGTAGCACTATTAGTTATTGGTTTCTTTGGATCATTTCCAAAAATGTGTATATAGTCCTCTTATTAATCTTCTTAAGTTGGGTTAAATGTGGTAGACTTGCTGCAGAAATCTTGAATATTGTTGATAGTTATCTCTCTTTTTTTTTTGAGATGAAGTTTCGCCCTTGTCTCTCAGGCTGGAGTGTAGTGGCGCAATCTCGGCTCAATGCCACCTCTGCCTCCTGAGTTCAAGTGATTCTCCTGCCTCAGCCTCTTAAGTAGTTGGGATTACAGGGACACACCACCAGGCCTGGATATTTTTTGTATTTTTAGTAGAGACAGGGTTTCACCATGTTGGTCAGGCTGGTCTCGAACTCCTGACCTCAAGTGATCTGCCCACCTCCGCATCCCAAAGTGCTGGGATTACAGGTGTGAGCCACCGCCCCCGGCCAATAGTTACATTATATCTAAACAGCTATTATAAATTCCTACTTAGTGCCTCTACAACCAATCTCTCAACTCCCTCAATAATTAGGCATATTGTCGCCAGACTAATGACTGTGCCACTTTCCTATTATTTCTGTTTGTTTTTAAACTTATGTATTACAACTTTCAAAACATTTACTGAGTTTTTTTTGTCTCTATGATAATATACCAAAATACTTTCCAATTCCCCTTTTCATTCCTATTCAATATCAGTCCTCAACTGCTGGCCGTACTGGTATAGCAACTGCTCCAAAATTTTCAATTCAATTATTTAACTCTGTTTAACATAAGTCATCCCACATTTCCGGAACACTACTAAGTTCCAAAAGTAAGATATACTTCTTGTGCTCTAGGTGAAGAGTTTTAGGGGTTTAAGAGGTTAAACATATACAATATGATAGAAGACTAAGTTTCAAAAGGTACCACAGGTCATTCAATAAACTTCTGGAGAATACATAAATACATATTGTAAAGGTTTACTTTATTTGACAAAGATAATCCAAGGGCAAGGGGAATAGACTCCAAAAATTCGCTTCTTGGGGAACCTAACAAAAAACATGTAAAAAGGTGTAAATGTATTTCTTACCAGTGTATTGGTCTCATGCCCCCAGTATACTTTGTAGTCAAATTTATCTTTTCTTCAAATTGCCCTCTGGCAATAATAATAAAAAAATGAATAGCCACATTAGTTCATTAGTGTCATTCATCCATCCATCCATCCATCCATCCATCCATCCAGGACAAGGCTTTCTCCCCAACACTAACACTAAGTTTATTAAACTTTTTCAGGTTGAAAAAGTCAAAAATACGCTTGGGTGAACTTAAGTCAGGAACCCTTACAATGATGCCTGTAAAGAGCTACACCCCTCTCTTGGCTGTTGCAGGACTTTTCCTTAGTTCAGCTAAAGACAGGGTTGTTGTCCCACAGCCATGAAAATTCAGGCTCGCAGACAATTTGAATGGTAAGACAAGGTTTTATTGGGTGAAAAGGAAGAAAAGGAGGAAACAGGGACTCTCCACAAGGCCAGAATCCCTGCTAGAGTACTTCCAGCCTCACAGCTTGAATCCCAGGTTCCACAGGGATAGAAGAGGGGCCAGGCTCCTCCCTGCTGCGAACGACGTGAACTTCTGTGGCTCCACCCCAGTGCTTATTCTCAGTGCGCAGGCCAGGTGGAGTTTTGCCAGGGACCCCCTCCCACCTGGCTATCTCATCGCCATCAAGAATCTCTATACTTACGGTGGGGAATGATCTCTACACTTTCACAAATTTTCAGTTCAAGCTTAAAGACAAGCAACAAAAATTAGCATAAGTATTTTCTGGGTTGTCTGGCTTACTACTATATTAATAGGCAAGTAGTGTTTAACAGACGGTAATGCCATAATAATTCAGTGGCATTCAAAACTAAGCGTATAATTCTTATATGTCTGTGGGTAGGCTAAAGCAAATTTGTTCCACCTGTGTTAACTCTGGGTTCCAAGGTGAAGGAGCAGCTGCTGATCAATGCAATGCAGAAACATAAGAGAGAAAGTACAATCTTAAAAGCAACTTTTAAGACCCTGCTTATGCCATCTCTGCTAACATCCCTTTGTCCAAAGCTAGTTACATGGTCAAGTTGAAAATTAAGTGTCATAAATGTGCCTTAAACCTCAGTGAAAGTGACTGAACATTTACAAACAGGGCATGGTGAGGGAATAATTATTACTGCCAATTAGTCTATCACAGCACAGTGATGGTGATGGAAACACTTTAATTCTTTTTGTTGTTGTTGTTAAATGAATGTGTTCCAGCAAATTGACAATTCAATGATAACAAGGTTTCAGTATGAAAGGTTTTGTAGATTGAATGGACAAGAGTGGTATGACTCATGAGTCATCAGGTGGCACACGCTACTGAAAGTTGTCAGACACAAAAGGATCTGTTCCAAAGAGAGGAGTTCATTATTGTCAGTCTAAAATGATTCTATCCCTGTAATTACATACTCACAACAATTAGTACTACACAGTTAATCAGGAATAAATGTATAATGAGAAATAATTGTCTTCTTTCAGAATCTAACAATAAATACAATGGATAGCCATTTAATACAGATATGAACAGCACTGGAATGGTAAACTGTTGTCAAATATAACGTGAGAACATTATAGAGTTATTCAATGAAGCCTCATTAAAATTGCCACTTAAGCATTCTACACTCTCATTTTACTAAAGATGGGGGTCAGATTTTTCTACTAAAGTACTGTTAAAATTATTAATGTATCCTATACATACTTGTTTAAAGTATTGTTCTTTGCATTGTGTTGTTGGAATCAAATTCATAAACAGATAGATATGGAGCCAGATGTCAGTCTAAATCTTTCTCTTAAACCAAACATTGGTGGCTTAGGTCCAATATCAGATCATCACAAGTAATATTCATTAGGTAAACTTTATATCTTCCCAGTTACTGCCAGTATAAGTTATCAATCCATAACATACTTTGACAGTTTTCCATCCTGTCCAATTTCTTTATCATTTTTTCAGCCTCTGCTCACTTGTAGTTCAGTACACGAATTCACATACTTTATGTTTTATTTATATGACAGCACACCAAGTATAGGCACCAATTTCTGAATTAATTACACAGTGCCATGGTCATGCTACATGATTACCCATCCCAAAATATGGAGGCATAAAACAATACACAATTATTCATCTTCTGATTCTACAAGTCTGTGTTTTAGCTAAGGGTAGCTTTGGATTTGATTTTAGCTTTCATTTGGGAATTGGCTACTGGATGCTGGGAATTCAAACACTTGGAAACCAACTGTCTTTTGGCCGAAGCAATTTAGTGCAGCTTCATGTTTCTCTATTTCTATCCACGAGGTTAGAATAGATGGATTCTTTTCATAGGGCGAAGATACAAGAGGGGAATATATGAGTCATCTTGAGGCCTACGTTAAGGACTACCATTGTGCCACTTCTGCCATATTCCACTGCCAGAAAAAGTCACATGGACAGGTTTCTTTAATTAAGAGGAGCAAAAACATCACATGGCAAAGAGTGTGAATAGAGGTTGTCTTAAAAACTCAGAACAGTTAACATCATCAGTCTTTCCCAGTTTTTATTGAATCAGTTTTGTTTTAAAAATAACATTCTATAAGCATAAGAAATTGTAAAGTGTTTTTTTAATAGTCACATAATTTTGAAACAAACAATACAAATTATTCAATTAAATACTTGTTAATCTTGGGAGATTTCTTGGTCATTTCACTTATTTTTAACCTATACTGGTTCATATGCACTAATAGTTCATATATTATTCATGTTTGAGAATCTGTGCCTTTTGATTAGAGGTTGTTTTTAATACGCATTGGGAATTAGAACAAATGTAAACTCAGGCTATTCAGTTTAGAACACAGTTAAAAATACCACAGTAGTATTAATAGATGAATAGCAAATCAAGTTAAGAAGAAGGAAAACAGTGGTTGAGAGCATGGCTGCCAGATTTAGTAAGACTGACTCCACTATCTTCCACCTCTGTGACATTTAACAAAATATTAGACTTCTGTTTTCTTATCAATGGAGAGTATAGAGATAAAAACAGTACTTACCTTATCTGGTTGTGTTGAGAATTCAATGAAACACACACACACACACACACACACACACACACACACACACACACACAGAATTTAGAACAATGCCTAGCACATATTAGGCACTATGTAAATGTAAGTTACACCTATTATTATGATAAATAGTTACCTCTTGTGATTTTTTTTTTTTTTTGTCTTGCTTCTGCTTGGTGATTAGTAGCATATCTCTCTGGGCATTTTACTTTCCAAAAGCACTCTGAAGAGAGGAACTGGGAATAATGAATTGTGATAGCAGCGGGACATTTTATAAAGCATGGAGATACGTATGAAGTGCTTAGGTCTATTTATTTTATAATGAAGGAAATTATTCTTTTTTTATTTGACATTGTATTTTTTCCAAATTAGTCTTATTATTAATAAAAATAGATACAGGCAATGAGTATACATGTTTTCTTGTATGTACATATGCTTTTCGGCCCTAAATATGTGAAATGAAATTGTATTGGGTTAATAGACTTTGCGCATATACAGATATAACACTTTATATAAATTATTCAGCAAAAACTTAAGTAAATAAATGTTACCAATCTGATGGATAAAATGTAACATAATTTACCTGAATACTACTAAGATTCATCAGGTAATAAAATATTTATTGTACATTTATATTTCCCTTTTTTATATTTTATATCAAAAAACTTTTCCATTTTTCTATTTGTTGTCCTGTCTCTCTCTCTCACTTCCTTGCTCTTTTTAAATGGGGTGTGGTCAGTTGCTAAGCTACATTTTCAGAAGGAGAAAACTTGCTTATTGCAGGAAGATTTTTAATTTCTCTTTATCTTGAAACCTCCAAAGCCTATAACAGTAAAATAAGATAAGCAAGAATATATGTTGTGCAAGTTACAACTACAGCATTTAGTATTATGCCAGTTGGCATAATGTTTTAATAAGGTTTTGTTCTAGTCACTTATGCATAATGACATCTTAATTCTAATGTACATGATTAAAGCAGTGTCCTAAAGGCCCTTTAGTGTATTACAAAACTTTTGTGATGCTGTTGTGAGCTGTTTTACGAACTTTATTACTTCAATATTTTTTTTAGATTATTACTCATCATTTTTTTTTCTTTTACATTTTCTTTCTTTAAAATGTTCGTATTTGGCTGGGCATGGTGGCTCATGCCTATAATCCTAGGACTTTGGGAGGCTGAGGCAGGATTGTTTGAGCTCCTAGAGTTCAAGACCAGCCTGGGTAACATAGCAAGACCCCAGTACTATCCAAAAAAAAAAAAAGAAAAGGAAGAAAGAAAGAAAAGAAGAAGAAGAAAAATTAAAATCTTTATATCAACAGATTTTTTTTTTTTTTTTGAGACACAGTCTCACTCTGTCACCAGGCTGGAGTGCAGTGGCGCGATCTCAGCTCACTGCAACCTCTGCCTCCCGGGTTCAAGCGATTCTCCTGCCTCAGCCTCCCAAGTAGCTGGGACTACAGGCACACGCCATCACGCCCAGCTAATTTTTGTATTTTTAGTAGAGATGGGGTTTCACCATGTTGGCCAGGATGGTCTGGATCTCTTGACCTTGTGATCTGCTGGCCTCAGCCTCCCAAAGTGCTGGGATTACAGGCGTGCACCACTGTGCCTGACCAGAGATTTTTGCTTTTCTCTTTATTATCACAATACAATGATCTTAAAATGAGAAGAAAATGCATGGGAACTATTTTTGTAGCATGTACAGATTGTATTTCCTAATTTATAAATATCAACAAAGTCCTTGATACATGCTTTGGGTGGTCTATATCATTTTATATTCTTACTAAAAAGGTAACTTGTGACCACAATAATATACCAGTACATATGTACCAGAATGGCTAAAATCAAAAGAATTACCAATGTCAAGTGTTGGCAAGTTTGGGAAATAACTGAATGTTTGTTTCATGGCTTGTGGTACTGTCAATTGGTACAACCTCTTCAGTAAAATATGGGACTGTAACTATTAAATGTAAATATTCCCTGTGATCTGGAAATTCCATTGAAGGATATTTACCCAACAAAATACCTGCATATGTCCACTAAAAACCATAAATAAAAATATCTATTGCAGTTTATTCATAATATCACCAAACTGAAAACAAGCTGTATTTGTTTTGTATTGGTGTGTAACAAATTACCACAGTTTTAGTGGCTTAAAACAGTACTTGTTTGTTATCTCACAATTTCTGCCGGTCAAAAGAGTGGCACTACTTAACTAGGTCCTCTGCTTATGTTATGAAAAGCAGTAATTAGGGTGTTGGCCAAGCTAAGTTTTCACCTAAGCCTCAGGATTCTCTTCAGCACTCACTTGGTTGTTGATAACATTCAGTTTCTTGCAATTATTGACGTGAGAGCTTACTTTTTCCTGCTCAGCTCATGTGGCCACCCAAAGTTTCTAGTGATTGCATGCAGTTCTTTGTCACATGGTCTTCCCAATGTAATGGTGTTGCAGGGCTGTTTACTCTCAAAAACAGTCTGTAGTCTATTTTCTTTCAAAATTTATCTGTTGAAACCATAATGATCAATGTGATGGTGTTTGGAGATGGGTCCTTCAGAGGTATTTGGGTCACAAAAGTGGATCTCTTATGATGAGATTATTTCCTCATTAAAAAAAGAGACAGGCAGAAGCTTGTTCTGCTCTCCCTGCTCTCCTCTATATGAGAATACAATGAGAAGATGTCCATTTGCAAACCAGGAAGAGGGTCTTCACCAGACACTGTAGCTACTGGCATTTTGATCTTGAATTTCCCAGCCTCCAGAACGCAGAGAAATAAATGTTTCTTGTTTAAGCCACCCAGTGTATGATAATTCGTTATAGCAGCCTGATATGGTTTGACACTGTGTCCCCACCCAAATCTTATCTTAAATTGTAATCCCCATAATTTCCATGTGTCGAGGGAGGGAACGAGTGGGAGGTGATTAGATCACGGGGGCAGTTTCCCCCACGCTGTTCTGATGATAGTGAGTGAATTCTAATGAGATCTGATGATTTTATAAGTGTTAGACTGCTCTTTCTTCACACACACTCTCTCTCTCCTGCAGCCATGTAAGACGTACCTGCTTCCCCTTCTGCCATGATTGTAAGTTTCCTGGGGCCTCCCCAGCCATGTAGAACTGTGAGTCCATTAAGCCTCTTTTCTTTATAAATAACCCAGTCTTGGATATTTTTTATAGCAGTGTGAAAATGCACTAATACATACCCTGAACTGGCTATAATGGGTGACTTAGTTTATAAAGCCAGAAAACAGAATTTGCCAGCAAAATGGAGTAATATAGCACAATCAAGAAAGCCATATCTGATTATCTTTACCATATTCTGTTGGTTAAAAGTAAATATGGGATAATTGATCTCATTATCATTATGTAATATCCTTCTTTATTCTTGGTAATTTTCATTGCTCTGAATCCTTCTTTGTCTAGAATTAACAAAGCTACTCCAGTTTTCTTTTAGTTAGTGTTAGCATGTTACATCTTTTTTCACCCCTTCATTTAAAAAAAATTTGTAGGTACATAATAGGTGTATATATTTATGTGGATATATGAGATATTTTGATACAGGCGTACAATAAATGGTAATCATACATGTCAGGAAATGAGTATCTTATCACTTCAAACATTGACCTTTTCATTGTGTTACCAACAATCCAATTATACTCTTCTAATTGTTTTAATATACAACAAATTATTGTTGACTGTTGTCACCCTGTTGTGTTTTCAAATACTAAATCTTATTTATTCTATCTAGCTTTATTGTCTGCACCCATTAACTATTCCCACCCCACCCCACAATTACCCTTGCCAGCTTCTGGCAACCATCATTCTACTTTCTATCTCCTTGAGATTAAATTGCTTTAATTTTTAGTTCCCCAAAATAATTGAGAACCTGTGAAGTTTTTCTTTCTGTGCCTGGCTTATTTCACTTAACATAATGTCCTCAATTTTCAATGATGTTGTTGCAAAATGACATGATCTCATTATTTTTTATGGCTGAATAGTACTCCATTGTGTATATGTACCACCTTTTCTTTATCTATTTGTTGACAAACACAGGTTGCTTCCAAATCTTGGCTATTGTGAATAGTGCTGCAATACACATGAGAGGGCAGATATATCACTGATACACTGACACCTAGCAGTGGCATTGCTGGAGCATATGACATGTATATTTTTAGTATTTCAAGGAATGTCCAAACTGTTCCCCATAGTGGTTGTACTAATTTACACTCTCTCTAACAGTGTATGAGGGTTCCCATTTTTCCACACTCTTGGCAGTATTTGTTTTTTTTTCTGTCTTTTGGATAAAAACCATTTAAACTGGGTGAAATAATGTCATTGACATTTTGATTTTCATTTCTCTGATGATCAATGATGTTGAGAAATTTTCATACACCTGTTTGCCATTTGATTGTCTTCTTTTGAAAAATATTTACTCAGATCATTTTCCCATTTTAATTAGATTATTAGATTTTATTCCTATAGAGTTGTTTGAGCTCCTTATATATTCCAATTATTAATTCCTTGTCAGACAGATAGTTTGCAAAGATCTTCTCCTATTCTGTGGATTGTTTTTTCACTTTTTGATTGTTTCTTTTGCTGGGCAAAAGCTTTTTAACTTGATGTAATCCGATTTGTCCATTTTTTCTTTGGTTGCCTGTGTTTATAAGATATACCCAAGAAATAATTTCCCACACCAATGCCCTCAAGAGTTTTCCCAATATTTTCTTGTAATAGTTTCATAGTTTGACTTCTTCGATTTGTCTTTAATCCATTTTGATTTGATTTTTGTATATGGTGAGAGATAGGGTTCTAGTTTCATTCTTCTGCATATGGATATACAGTTTTTCCCAGCACCATTTATTGAAGTGATTGTCCTTTTCCCAATATATATTCTTGGAGAGTCTGTCAAAAATGAGTTCACTATAGATGTATAGATTTCTTTCTGGGCTTTCTATTCTGTTTCATTGGTCTATGTGTCTGTTTTTATGCTAGTACCCTACTGTTTTGGTTACTACAGCTCTGTAGTATGATTTGAAGTGAGGCAATGTGATTCTTCCAGTTTTGTTCTTTTTGCTTCCCCCTTCACTTTTAATCAATTTGTGTCTTTATATTTAAAGTAGGATTCTTATAGACAACATATACTTCTGTCTTGTTGTTCTTACCTACTCTGACAGTCTGTTTTTTAATTTTATATTTAGACATTCACATTTAAAGTAACTATTGATGTAGTTGGATTAATATCTACCGTGTATGTAATTATTTTCTTTGTATTATTCTTGTCCTTTCTTTATATTTTGGTTTTCATTATTTTTTAATCTTTCTTTGGTTTTAACTGGACATTGCACATAATATTATTTTCTGTTCTCTCTTATCAATATTTTTAATTAATTTATTTTAGTGCTTGCCTTAAAATTTGGAATAATAATTTAGATATTAATCCAAGTTCTCTTTAAAATAACACTATACATTATCACAGGTGAGACAAGAAGAACAAATTTCTTCCCCAATGTTCTTTCTTTATGTAGTTTCAAGTTTCTCACCCATATTATTTTCATTCTCTTTGAATAACTTATTTTAATATTACTTATAAGGCAGGTATGCTTTATTTTTGTTTATCTAGGCACTTTTTATTTCTTCTTCATTTTTGAAGATGAATTTCACTGGATAGAAAATTATAGGTTGATAGTTTTCTTCCTTTTACTCTTTAAATATTTCACTTAATTCTGTCCTAGCTTGCATAGTTTCTGAAGAGAAGTATAATATAATTCTTACATTTGTACATCTGTAGGTGTATGTCTAATATAGATTTGGATGTACCTATCAACAGAACATCAAAATGTGTGAAGCAAAATTGATAGAACTATAAGGATAAATAGATAAATTCACTCACGGTTGAAGATGTCACCATTCATTTATAAGTAATTGACAGTTCCAGCAGGCAGAATGCTGAGTAAGTACATAGTTGAATTGTACAACACCAGAAATCAATTATATATCATCAAACAACAGCAGAACGCACATTCTTCTCAGGCTCACATGGAACATTCACCAAGATAGAGACCGCATTCTGGGCCATAAAGAACACCTTAGTAAATTTAAAAGAATGATCATTATACAAAGTATACTAGTCAGAAAATAATGGAATTATATTAGAAATCAAAAACAGAAATACAGCTGGAAATTCACAAATTATTTGGAGATTAACCAAGTTACTTCTAAGTAACACATGAATCAAAGAAGTCTTAAGAGAAATTAAAAATATTTTAAATAAATAAAAATAAAATACAGCACACGAAATTTTGTGAGATGAATTGAAAGCAGTAATTACTTGGAAATTTATAGTATTGCATGCACATATTAATAAAATGAAAAGATCAAAAAGCTATAATTAAGATTCTATTCTATGGAACTATAAAAAGAATAACAAATTCAAAGAATGAAGGTGGAAAGAAATAATAAAATACAGAGCAGAAACTGTTGCAATTTAAAACAGGAAATTGAGAAAATCAGCAAAACCAAAAAAAAAAAAAAAAAAACCTTGTTTTTGAAGAAAATGGTGAAATTGTTAAAACCTTACACAGTTATCCAAGAAAAAAGAAAGGATGTTGTTAGTGACCCCAGGAGATTGAAAAGAATAAGAAAAGAAATTAATGAACAATTCTATGCCCACAAATTCGATAACTTAGATAAAATAAAACAATTCCTTGAAAGACACAGTCTATCAAAACTCACATGGATAATCTGAATAGACCTGTATTTGTTAAAGAAATTGAAAAAATACTAATAACATTTTAAAACAGAAATCACCATGCCCACATGGTCTCACTGGTTAATTCTCCCAAACATTTAAGGAAAAATGATATCATATATCTACCATCCATCCATTCTAGAAGTAGAAGCAGAAGGAACACTTCCTAACTCAGTTTTTTTAGGACAGCAGTACCCTAATACAAAAATCATGTTCATGGATAGGAAAATCTGATGTTTATAGGATGCCAATTCTTCCCAAATTGATGTATGGATTAAATAAAATTTTAATAAAAATTCCAGCAAGTCAGTTTGTTTATATTGACAAATTGATTCTAAAGTTAACATGGAAAGGCAAAAACTCAGAAAAATCAACACAATATTGAAGAAGAGGAACAAAGACAGAAGATAAACACTACCCTACTTCAAGTCTTGCTGCAAACTTATAGTAATTAAGACAATGTGGTATTGATGAAAGAATGGACACGTAAATTGATGGAACAAAATAGAGTCCCAAAATATTTCCACACAAATGTAATCAACTGCAAGGAGAAATAAACCCATAGAATTGTACAACATAGTGAACCCTAATGGAAAGTATGGACTTTATTTAATAATAACATATTGACATTGGTTCCTCAATTGCAATATATTTACCACACCAATGAAAGATAGTAATGATACAGGAAACAGGGTGAGAGAAGAGGAATTTTATAGGAATTCTACATACTTTCTGCTTAATAGTTTTGTAAATATTGAATATTGTAAATATTATAGGCAGACTAATTTATGTATGATTGAAATTAGTGTGGTTATGCTTGTACTAGTTTACTGAGGAAATTCCAGCATTGTGGAAAATGTTCTATTATTGTCTCTTGATGATAGTTACAAGGATATATATGCAGAATTTTATTGAGCTACATAGTAAAATGTGTAATTATATTGCATGTAAATTATGCCTCAATACAAATAAATAATATATATAGAAAAAATCAGTTACTTTCTTCAAACTGCACACAGTGTCTTGAGATTTATTGATATGAGACTATACAAATAAGCAGCAACTTGATTACTGGCTAAGAGCACATCATCAGGCACCAAAAGTCTGAATTCAAATCCTGAATTTGAAACTTGTTAAGCTTGGATAAGTACTTCAGTTTGCGACTCTTTGTCTTCTGTAAAATGGTGAAAATCATAGTACTTGCTTACCTAGTATTGATGTGAGGATGTAAATGAATACAAGTAAGGTATTTTGAGCATTGACAGATGTATAATAAGCTCTCAATGTATGTTCATCACTTAGGAAACAGTAGGTATTCAATAAATATTTTGTACTTATGCCACTCATTCCTAAAAATTTAAAACTTAGTTTTCTTTAGGATATTTGGAGTTCACAACATGGGCCACCAACACAGTCTTCTATGCAGTGTGACTTGAGAGGCCCTTTGCATAAAATAGTTCCCTTCCCATGTTCCAGACTCTATTTCTCACTGATTAATCATTACTGATTTTTGGCAATACAAAGGAGTTTTTCTATAGAAAAACACATTTAAATTGGTACTATTATTAAATTTCCTTACTTTTGAAATAATGATTATGTATTGAATGTCTACAATATATAAATTAGTATCCTACATATATTAGATTATGAGGGTAAGGAGAAGACTTTGGAAAGTAATTTTATTAAAAGGAAAAGTGGATTTTCTGTATCTGTATTATCTATCTGGTAAAACCCTCACTAGCATTTTAATAATTGTAAAATTTATTGATGATTGCATTGATGACCAAGGTTCAACATATTGATTCTTTATGATGGGAAGTGGCATAAAAAATAATATAATCTCTTCTAGATGAAAATAACAAAAATTTGAAGTTTACTATTGTCCTCTTAACTGCCTATCTTGCATGTCTGAACCCTGCTGAACATATGTGCTATAATCTCACTGTAACTGTCTCTTTCAGAATTTTGAATGACCTTCATTCAAACATATTTATCTAGACAATTTCCTATTGTCAACTGCAATATTTATTGGAACACTCTTATGACAAATAAAGAATCTAAAATGAAAAATCAAGCTATATAGGATTTATCTAATATTTGGAAGGCCTGATGACTTTAAAAGCCTGATTCTCCTTAGACAACAGGAATGTGTGATTCATAAATATTTCCTAACAATCAAAGAAACATATGCATATTTATTAGGAATTGATATGGCTTGGCTCTGTGTTCCCACACAAATCTCTCCTTGAATTGTAATAATCACCATGTGTTAAGGGTGGGAAGAGGTAGAGATAATTAAATCATGTCGGTGTTTTCTCTCATGCTGTTCTCATAATAATGAGTGAGCTCTCATGAGATTTGAAGGTTTTATGAGAGGCTTACCCCTTTAATTGGCACTCATTCTTTCTCCTGCCACCCTGTGAAGGAGTGCCTCCCACCATGATTGTAAGTTTCCTGAGGCCTTACCGGTCTTGCAGAACTTTGAGTCAATTTAATTTTGAGTCAATTTCCTCTTTTCTTTACAAATTACCCAGTTTTGCATATTTCTTTATAGCAGAATGAGAACAGACTAACACAGTAAATTGGAGCTGAGGTAGTGGGGTGCTGCTATAAAGAATCCTGAAAATGTGGAATCAACGTTAGAACTGGGTAACAGGCAGAGATTGAAACAGTTTGGAGGACTCAGAAGAAAACAGAAATAGTCGGGAGTTTGGAACTTCCTAGAAACTTGTTGAATGGTTTTGAACAAAATGCTAATAGTGATGTGGACAATGAAGTTCAGGCTGAAGTGGTCTCAGAGGGAGATGAAGAACTCATTGGGAACTGGAGCAAAGGTGATTCTTACTATGCTTTAACAAAGAGAATGGTGGCATTTTGCCCCTGCCCTAGAGATCTGTGGAACTTTTAACTTGAGAGAGATGATTTAAGGTACCTGGTGGAAGAAATTTCTAAGTAGCAAAGCATTGAAGAGAAAGCAGAGTGTAAAAGTTTGGAAAATTTGCAGCCTGACCACTAATAAAAAAGAAAAACTCATTTTATGGAGAGAAATTTAAGCCTGCTGTAGAAATTTACATAAGTTATGAAGAGCCAAATGTTAATCACCAAGACAATGGAGAAAATCCCTCCAGGGCATGTTAGAGAACTTCACGGCACCCACTCTCATCACAGATCTGGAGACCTAGGAGGGAAAAATGGTTTCATGGGCCCCCTACTCTATGTAGCCTCAGGACGTGGTGCCCTGCATCACAGCTGCTTCAGCTCCAATTCTGGCTAAAAGGAGCCAAAATACAGCTCAGGCCATTGCTTCAGAGGGTGCAAACCCCAAGCCTCAGTGACTTACACGTGGTGTTGGGCCTGTGGGTGCACAGAAGACAAGAAGTAAGGTTTGGGAACCTCCACCTAGATTTCAAAAAATGTATGGAAATGTCTGGATGTCCAGGCAGAAGTCTGCTACAGAGGTGGAACCCGCCTGGAGAACTGCTGGGGCAGTGCAGAAGGAAAATGTGAGATTGAAGCCCCCACTCAGAATCCCCACACAGAGGCACTGCCTAATGGAGCTGTGAGATGAGGGCCAGCATCCTCCAGACCCCAGAATGGTAGATCCACTGACAAATTGCACTGTGCACCCAGGAAAGACGCAGACACTCAATGTAAGCCCGTGAAAGCAGCTGGGAGGGGGGCTGTATCCTGCAAATCCATAGGGACAGAGCTGCCAAAACCTGTGGGATCCCCACTCTTGCATCAGCATGACCTGGATGTGAGACATAGAGTCAAAGTAGATCATTTTGGAACTTTAAGATTTAATGACTGACCTATTGGATTTGCATGGGGCCTGTAACCCCTTTGTTTTGGCTTATTTCTCCCATTTGGAATTGGTATATTGACCTAATACCTGTACTTCCGTTGTATCTAGGAAGTAACTAACTTGCTATTTTACAGGCTCATAGGCAGAAAGGAATTACCTTTTCTCAGATGTGACTTTGGACTTGGATTTTGGGGTTAATGCTAAAATGAGTTAAGACTTCGAGGCACTGTTAAAAAGGCATGATTGTGTTTTGAAATGTGAGGGCATGATTTTTGGGAGGGCCAGATGCAAAATGACATGGTTTGGCTTTGTGTCCCCACCCAAATCTCATCTTGAATTGCAATAATTCCTATGTGTCATATGGGGGCAGGACCAGGTGTAGGTAACTGGATCATGGGACTGCTTCCCCCATGCTGTTCTCATGATAATGAGTGAGTCTCAGGAGATCTGATGGTTTTGTAAGCACCTGGCATTTCCCCTGCTTACACTCATTCTCTTTGTTGCTGCACCATGAAGAGGTGCCTTCAATGATTGTAAGTTTCCTGAGGCCTACCCACCCATGCAGAACTGTGAGTCAATTAAACCTCTTTTCTTTATAAATTACCCAGTCTCGGGTATTTCTTTATAGCAACCTGAGAACAGACTAATGTAGGAATTTAAATAGTTATATTTAGGTTACTGTCCATTTAGCAAAAATGATTATATTCCCAACCTTAATTAATAACTCTCTCAAACATGTTTCTTAACATTTTCCCTGTTGAAAATTAAATTTTTATTTTTTAAATAATACATCAAGATATAGAATGCAGAGCATCCAATAAGAAATATCAATTTAACTCAGTCTTACCCAATGGCAGAGTTCATACACACCAATGAATATTTCCCTATATTTAACTCCTGTTAGGAATGTTAATATATTTTATTCAGTATTTTTATGTCAAAGTCGTCCTAGTTATGCTTATTCTCCAGAGATATATGTAAACTAAGAAGCAAGAGCTTACAAAAATTTCTATAGTATTTGTAACAGTTTATTAACAAATAAACAATTTATTCTCAACAATATCAAGTTGCCATTTTGCTTAACTTGTTCAAGTTCATTCAAATCCATTTACTTTTCCAAATGTCAGCAGTAATCTAAACTGTTCCACATCACAGGCTGCTGACAGTTGGTATGTAAGATAATAAACAGAATTGTATTCATTTGGGCAGTAAAATTCATAGATTTTTCTTTCTATGGACCCAGTTATCACATAATTTAGAAATTAGTTTGTCACTCTGATTTTCAATTCATAGAGTTAATATAATTGAACTGAGCTCACAGGTGTCAAGAGAAATATTAACTATATACAAACTGGTATGTAGGCCAGTGAATTTTATTATTTCATAGTAGAATACATGGAAAAATTTTTTTAAAATATGATTTACCTGACAAGAAAGCTTTCAAATACCATTCCCATAATGTGATTATTTTATATAGATGGTTAAGAAAGTGAAGTTTGCTTTTTCAGGAGGATTTTGGCATCATGAGACACAAGCTATCAATTCTTGCAATGCTAGCTTTATGAATTCAGATACCAAAAAAGAAGAAAACCTAAAATGTTTTACTATCATTTGCAGAAAACATTGGCATGCAAATAGAGAGGAAGCATGCAAGTAAAGACTGAATTAGTCACTGATTTTGAATCATATCCTGTAGCCATTTGTTTAGGAAACAGATGACAGAAAAGTACAATTGTTCTGACCTCTCCAGCAATCTCTTTAAAGGTATCTTTTCTCCCTCTATTAATATCATGATGGAGCCTGTTGCTTTCAGAGAATTTCAGTCAGATAAACTAAATCATACTAGGATATTCTTAACTTCCTGAATTTCCTTCAGTAATTTCTTTTACATATTCTAAAGGACCCCAAGGTGTGAGCAGTGAAAACCTGAAAGACATGAATCTTAATTTTATTCTTTGATTTTCTTCTTCTTATTTATTCTTCAATATATAGATCAGCTGTCAACTCATTCTTTACTGAAGTCTTCATTTTTCTCATTTCAACAGTACAAATCCTATCCTCTCTAAGATACCACAGCACCACTATTATAATTCCATTGCTGTATTTATCACACCATGTTATAGTTCCTTCAGGAATATTCTCAGAAGCTAAACTTTTCTGATTTCAATCTCAGTTTCTGGGGAAAAGACAACTGAGCATCTTTTGTAGTAACTGTCAAATTAAACTCTTTCCCTGTGAATATTCATATGTTTTGTTGACTGTTTCTCTGACTGTTGATAACTTTTTAGGTTTTAATCAAGAATTTTAGGGGAATAAACTCCATCCCTTTTACCCTTTTACTATCCATACCTTTTAATTTTACTCTATAGTTTTACTTAATGTAGCATAGTGGAGGTTCAAGTATTCTTTTATAAGTGTGCCTAATCTTACAGATAACAAAACTAAACCACTCAAAGGCTAAACATCTGCACCGAGTCCCAGTTTCCTCATCTGCAGGAATGGGGATATTTCTTACCTAAAGAGATTAATCTAAGACTATGTCTATGTTTGGTACAGTGCAGGGGATATAATTAAATACAGACTAGATGGTTAAATTATTTTTGTGACAATTTCTTAATAGCTTCAGAAAATCTCAAATTTACTTCATCTTTATTGAAAAAATTCAGAATGTTTTCCAAACAAAATATTGCCTTTCTCATTACCATTTATATTTATTTGTCAATTCAAAAATACCTTACTGACCTGCTTTTTATGGAAACAAACCTCCCCAGGCTGTGGACACTGCTGTGTTTCGCAGAATCCTCCAGGATAATCATGCCACATCCATGTCTACCTTGCTGCAGGTGCAATGTCTATGCAGTCTTAGGTTTGAGTTCACTATAAAGTTAATGGGTGGAATGGCAGAAATCATATAGTAACATGTACCTTTCATACCTTATTTTTACATTTTAATTATCTTATTTTTTTCTCAAAGGCTTTTCTTATATTGTCAACAGAACTGTCATTATTTTAAAATAAAGAATTGAGACCTGATAACACAGATTAATAAAGTTAGAGTGCCTGGTATATGCTTTGATTTTATACTTTTGTATTATAATGCACTATTAAAATGAAAAATATATATATAACTTTTTTCTGCAAATCTATTTATTCCATTAGATTGTAATTTGTGGAAGGGCAGATACTGGGTATATTCAGTTTATAATTAGATCACTAACCCATGGCCTGTGCTTGGGCCTATAAAACCCACAACTATTTTATGAATGATTTTTTTTCTCCCACATCATTTGCACCCCTTACATCAGCCTGTCATATGTAAATTATTAATGAAATCATGAGTGTTTCTTTTATTTCAAACCAATCCATTGCTGTATTCAGACTGTTAAAGCAAAATAAGCAGAAGGCCATTATTCTGGGATTTCTGTACCCAGAAGCCTCATGCAAGCAAATCAAAACATAACTTAGAAGCACTCCTGTTAACGATTAATTTGGAATTAAGTTTCAACAAATCACAGATGGCCTACCAACCCTTTGGTTATATTATTAGTGACTTCCCATCAGATCATACCCAAATAAGGCCAATGCCTAGGTATAGCCAAACAAGTAATTTATTTACTTTACTTCCTCATGTATTCTATAAAAGCTCACTTCCTAGGATACTGGAGTAGAGCTCTCTGAACCTCTTTCAGTTTTGAGTGCTGCCTGATTCATGAATTATTCTTTGTTCAAATAAATTCTGTTCATTTTTTAAAAGTTTTCCTTTTAAGTCATTAATCCTTATCTTTCTTTTAGTCTTATTTACTAATTGTTCTTTTTAATTATTTTACATTATATTGGTTCAAATATGTGTAAAACTAGTATCTACATGAAACCTAGCAATGGATCTGTAATTTACACAAAGAAAAATGATCATATTAGTTCTCTTTATCAAGGTTAGAGAATGTTGTAAAACAGATTTATTTATTATCTATTTATATGTGTATAGGTATACATACTTGCCCCTTTTAAACACCTTTTTATTAAGTACACAACAGAATTCCTAATTTATAATGCTATTCTCTCTGGAATATTCATCTAAATATGCACCTGCATGGCTGACAAACCAGTCATGACTATATTTTCCCACGATCTGAGAACTAACATATGTCCTCAGCCAACGAGAGCCAGCAAACATTGCCTAATGAACACAGCTGAACAATGTCAGTGAATGCATCATATTGTGAATTCTCTCATTCAGTGAGTGGTACGCTCTTCTTTTTTGAGACAAGTGTTGCTTTTCATTGGTGATCTCACTTTCTTCTGACCTGGGAAGAGTATTTCCTGATACTGGGAGACAAAATGATTGAGAGTGGTAGTACCATAGAGAAAGAATGGATGGAAGAATGGATGAGTGTCAATGTTAAAACACTAAATTTAGAATGTTTTAGTCTTCTTTAAAAATCTGTGTAAAAACAGAGTAGAGGTGAGCAATTCAACAACAAAAACTTCATAAACATTAGTGTAGCCCTAGGAGACCAGTAATTATATGAGGTCTTTATTACATTGTTGCTAAACTAAAGCATATCTTAACTCACAGGAATTTGGAGATGAAAAAGAATGGGTTACAAGGACGCTGCAATCCACTCTCCCCTTTTATGCCCAAGAAAGAAAAGAAATGACCCATTCAAATCCCCTTATAATCATTTAATGAGCCCTCATAGCAAACACATAAATTTTATTTTCTGGCAGAAGGAGTCTTTATCTATAGAATTCCTTCAGTGATATTTATCTTGTCTGACTACATTGCTTATTGCAAATAAATCTTCAATGTATGGATTTATATGGGCATTTCTAGTTGTAGAACATCTGAACAGCTGTGGAAGTAAATAAGTGTAATATGGAGCCATTTCATAAAGAAAATGATTACCTTTGAGCTAGTAATTTCACTTAGAAATGTAAAATGTAAACAAGAAATGCAACCCAATGTTAAGGTAAAGCACTCAGAACTGCACTGACAATCTCAAATTTCTCTATTTTTAACATGTTTTGATATTGCATCTATCTTTTGAATTAACAGTATAATCAGAGGAACTGTAATTTCTGTAAATGTGATTTGGCAATTCCACTCTTTGTGTTTCTGATGTAAGATACTTGGAAGGCATCTAGTTGGGCTTGTGCTACAGGAAACTCAGATGGAATTGGTTATGCGCTGAATTATGCACCCTCCCCCATATTCATATGTTGAAGTCTCAACCCCTCAGTGTCTCAACATGTAACTGTATTTTGAGGTAAGGTCTTTAAAGAGGCAATTAAATTAAAGTGAGGCTTTTAGGGTGGGAAATTAATCCAATATACTTGGTGTTCTTACAAGAAGAATCAGAGACAATGGTGATGGTGCATGCAAATAATTGGGAGGTCATTAGACTGAGACAGTCCCAGGGTTTTAGGTTCCTCCATAAGCAGAATGGAGCCCAAACTAACAGTAATGCGAAACTACAGGCTTTACCAATCAAAAGCTCCATCTAACCTCTATCTAGGGTCTTTCCACACTAAAATGATTAAATACATTTTCTTTGTCTTCCTTTGATGTAAAAGCTTGCTGCTTATGCTGCAATAGTGGAGCATTCTGAATCTCTTCTGATTCTGAGTGCTTCCTGATACATGAATTCTTCTTTGCTCAACTAAATTCTGTTAAATTTATTTTGGCTATTTTATTTCTTTTAACAGAAGGCACAGCAAGAATGAGGTCATCTTCAAGCTAATGAGAGGCTTTAGTAAAAACAAAACCTGCCTACACCTTGATATTGGACTTCCAGCCTTCAGATCTATGATAAAATACATTTTTGTTTGTTTGTTTAAGCCACCCAGTCTGTGTTATTTTGTTAGGTTGCTCTTAGTCGACAAACTAGTAATACAAACTGGTTTGGTTTGCACTGCCATTCTCAGGAATACATACTTTTTCTTAGAAGCATATGCATTTAATATGGCACATCATCAATGATTCAGCTCAAGGTTAAAGTTTCATGGAAGCTTGGAAATTTAGAGATAGTCCACTGTTTTACAGATGACAAACAAAAGCCACAAAAGCAACGTGTATAAATCGTGTGTTTCTAAATATCAGGGATTTGCGATAGACCAATAATTAACACATGTCTTTCAAACTCATGTTCTAAATATCGAAAAAATAAGGTTAAAAAAAGTAGTGGCACATGGATCCCAAAATATCATCCCTATTACGATTAAAAGCTAACTACAGAATGTAGTTTAGTGGAAAGAAATGGGCTTGCTAAATGCATCCCAGAATTCATGATGAGACATACCTACATTCTCAGAGCAGTGCTTGCCCAGGGCAGACACATCCCAATGACTCAAAGTAATAGAGTTAGATTTTTCTTTTGAAGGAGAATAGAATGCTTGCACCTTATGTGAATATAATACTGAAGAGATGGAAAACAAAAATATATGGAGTTGAGCCACCTTGACAACTTCTTATAGTATAATAAATTATTTCAACATGTACTGGATTAAAACAACACTCACTTATTTGCTCAGGAATCTTCTTTTGGGGTGGAGTTCACTGGAGAAAAATTACCTGGAATCCCAATGGCATCAGCTAGGACTAAAACATCCAAGATGACTTCTTTCCTAAAATGGATGAAGCCTAGCAGTAATGATGACTGGACAGGCATTTGACTGTCTCTATCTACACAGCCTCTTCGTGTATCTAGTTCTGGTTTCTTGTTACTGTGGAAGTCTCAGTTTATTCCGACTTATTAGCTGGTGGATTACTTACTCCAGAGCACAAAAGTAGAAGCTGCTAAGCTTGCTTAGTACCTGGACTTCGAAGTTTCAGAATGGTATTTCTACTGTTTTTGTTTGTTTGTTTTAATTACAATAGGCATAGAGCCAAACTAAATGCAACGGGAGGGAAAACAGACCCCACCTCTTGTTGAGGGTGTGATATGAACAAACTGCAAACTAGTTTGTGACATGAGAGATAAGATTGTGGCAGTTTTTAGAAGTATGATCTACCAAGTGATCCCCACATGCCAACTTTATTTGTAACAAATTACAATCAGGTAAGTCACACTACTTTACCCTATATGGAATAAGTAGTGTCAGAGAAAAGCCACATATGCGAAAGTAAATGGGCTTAACCAAATATGACCATAATCCAAATGTAGAAGGAAAATGCAAGAGTGGAAGATAAGAGTTTTCTCTTAAAAATATTGATTTCTAGCCAGACGCAGTGGCTCACGCCTGTAATGCCAGCACTTTGGGAGGCTGAGGCGGGCGGATCATGAAGTCAGGAAATCGAGACCACCCTGGCTAACATGGTGAAACCCCGTCTCTACTAAAAATACAAAAATTTAGCCGGGCGTGGTGGCAGGCGCCTGCCGTCCCAGCAACTACCCGGGAGGCAAAGCTTGCAGTGAGCCAAGATCGCGCCACTGCACTCCAGCCTGTGCGACAGAGCAAGACTCCGTCTCAAAAAAAAAAAAAAATTGAATTCTATAAAATTTTTATTTTGTACATTGTTTAATGGTTCATTGTTTTGTTTTTCATTATTATTATCATTTTTGTTTGTTTGTTTGAGACGGAGTTTTGCTTTTGTTGCCTGGGCTGGAGTGCAATGGCCAATCTTGACTCACTGCAACCTCAGCCTCCCGGGTTCAAGCAATTCTCCTGCCTCAGCCTCCTGAGTAGCTGAGATTACAGGCGTGCACCACCAGGCCCGGCTAATTTTGTATTTTTAGTAGAGACAGGGTTTCTCCATGTGGGTCAGGCTGGTCTCGAACTCCCTACCTCAGGTGATCCGCCAGCTTCGGCCTCCCAAAGTGCTGGGATTATAGGCATGGGCCACCACACCCGGCCAATTGTTCATTGTTTGACAATGAATATTAAAGGAAATAAAATATTTTTATTTAAACTACTGCTGCATAGGCCTTATATTCGTTGAACATCTACATACTACACTTTTTCCTATCCTCTGAAGATATCCTGTATGAACTCCATGATCTCAAAGCTTACAATTTAGTGTGGGGGATGGGGTGGGGGAAGGGTGCTTATGAAAAATAAGCGAAAAAAAGGTCAAAAGGACTTTAAGGAAAAGGATTATATTTTATATTCAGAATTTAATTAAATTTAGCACGGAGCCTGTCTCAATTAGTCTGTGAAAATTCATAATTCATCAATCTCTATTTTTCTGTGGGAAAGAATGATACGTATATGTTTCTCCATAACAGTACTGAGCCCTAATATGCACAATTTGTCTATTTAAACCCTGATTTAAATGTTATTTTCTAAAACTGGAAAAGTAAACCTCGATGTATAATAGCACACGTATGTTTGGCAAAGATAAAAATCGTATGCTGCTTATCAGGAAATACAAACCTCAGAGGGCATGTTTACCTATATAGGGAATCACCTCTCTGGGTCATATTGACTTACCAATTAATAACTATTACTGTTGACTTCAGTTTTCAACAAGCCACCTTGAATTATGTTAATTATTTTTCTCCTATTTTTTTCTTTACTCCATTCTATCTTGTGATAATTTGTATCCAGCATATAGTATCCAGCAGGTCTTAATAGCTACTATGTTTAGCATGCTTGGTATGCCAAAGGCACTATGTAATATGCTCTGACCTTATATTTTTTATTTTATTTAATACTGACAACAATTTCTATGAAAGCAACAAAAAAACCTGAGACTTAGAATTCAGGGCTATGACGGTATTGACAGAACTCTGTGTTACCGAGCCAATATTGGAAACGAGGACTGGCCCATCCCATAACTCTTGGTAGTTAATCAGCGTCCTCTAATACTTAATGACATGCTCTAAATTGGATATTTGATATCTTTTTAAAAGTCCAGACTGGTTGCTGTCTATTACAAAATTCTCCTTGTTCCAGTTCCACTAAAACAGGCCATTGAAATATTTTTCTCACAAAATATTGCTTGAGCTCCCTCCAACTTGGCAAAAATAAAATAAAACAAATATAGATAAATAAAATTATCCTTTGGCATTTGAATATTTATGTAAGGCAGTATTTAATCTTTGTTGAGTTACAATCTCCATAGAGCATATGAAATAAACAAAACTATAGACAATCTTGATATATACTGCATTCAACTCCAGAAGGGCCACAGACATTCTGAAGCCCGTTTATAGCATTCATTCAAGTAACGTTTTCTAAAGTGTTATTCGCACATTCCAAATTAAATAATATGTCAACTCATGCACTGGTATCTAAAGATATTTTAAATTTTATATATATCAATTCTGATTAGATAAAAGGAGAGACAGTTTGGTGTTACTATTTATCATCTTAAAAATTCAGTTTTAACTAAGTGAAACTAGACCTCAGGCTCGAAGCCTTCAGCAGGAAAGATTATCTATCTATAATTTAATAAAATTTCTTGTTTCATAATGCTGTTTTTGGTCATGTTATTTGCATTTTTGGTTATTAAGCACCAGAAGTTTTTTTTTTTTTTTTTCAGACAGAGTTTCATTCTTGTCACCCAGGCTGGAGTGCAATGGTGTGACCTCAGTTTACTGCAAACTCCGCCTCCTGGGTTCAAGTGATTCTCCTTCCTCAGCCTCCCAAGTAGCTGGGATTACAGGTGCCCACCACCAAGCCTGGCTAATTTTTGTATTTTTAGTAGAGATTGGGTTTCACCATGTTGGCCAGGATGGTCTTGAACTCCTGACCTCAGGTGATCTGCCCACCTCAGCTTCCTACAGTGTTGGGATTACAGGCGTGAGCCACCACGTTTGGCCAAGCAACAGAAGATTTTTTTAGGTTTGGTTTTAAGAATTTTCATAAATTATTTCACTTGTCATCAGTGACCTATGGCAGTCATACACATTTTCCTTTTAAATATTTAAATATGAAAAAAAAGTTAGTTAAAGCTAGAAGGTGACATAAATGTTTGTCAAAAGATTATCAGTGTGGTAAGTGGATTACTAAAACTTGGGAGATATTTTCTTAATGAGTGTCCAAATATTTTGTATAAAATAAATGACCAACCTCGGATGATTTGTTCTTTTTTATTATAATGTTAGTTTTCACCATTCTGGAAGAATTGTGTCTAAATGATGGAAGATGATAATTAGCTACATGTGAAGGACACAGTGTGTGTGCTCCATGTTACTACTGTAGATTGTGTCAGTGATTGTCTAGTTTTAGTTATGTTATCCTCATGAAAGAATTTGAAGTACAAGTTGACTGGAAGTGATGATGGAATATTTGTGACTCATCCTCAGACAGAAACTGAGGGAAAATAAATCTTATTCTATCTTGCCATTCTTGACACACGTGCCACTGTTTGCTAATACTTAGTCATCTTTATTTTTACTTTCTTGACAGTATTACATGTAAATAGGTATTTACATAGAAATGGGGAAATCACTGGTTGTCAACAGATTCCCATAAATCTGAAAAAAAGTCACTTGCTTATAAGCAATATATATATATATTGCTTATAAGGAATATATATAATATTGGCTGAAGTAATGCAATTCATACAAATGCACTACGAAAGCTACCATCATAGCAGGAAGTCCAGGTTAACTATCTGGAATTAGATTGTAATAATATGGAATAGTAATTACTATTATCTTCTTTGGAAAACATGTAGAATGACAGGAAAACAAAAACAGAAAAGAAACATATTCTAGAGAGAAAGAAGAATATATAAAAGAATGAATGTTTTGATAATGATCACCTTATATTTGAAAATCATAGCAACTTACAGTTGTCCTTCTAGTTCATTAGATGTAGTATATGGAGATGTTAGAAATAAACTCATTAAAATATCTTCTCAATCAAAATTTTCATGATGTTAGTAAATGTTCTCTTTCATTCTTCCCTTTTCTCCTTTCTAACTCCCTGAGATATGCTTCTCCTCTTCCTTCCCTTCCTTCTTCCCTCCCTCCACTTTCTGCCTTCTTGCCTCCCTTCCTCCCTCATTTCCTTCCTTCCTCCCCCCCCCCTTCCTTCCTCTCTTCCTTCCTCCCTTCTTTCCTTCCCTCCCTCTCTCCCTCCTTCCCTCGCTCCCTCCTTCCCCGCTTCCTTCATCTGGGCTTCCCATCCTCCCTTCCATTTTTTTCTTACATTTCCTCTCTAATTTCTTTTCTCTTTCACTAATATGTTTTAGACATTGTTATTTTTCAAGAAAACATTCTATAATGTGGTAAATAAGTGTAAACCATCAAGAAGCTTGAAATGTGCAAACAGAACTTAAAATAACAACATATTTAGAAATTGAAAAAGTAATCACAAAACTTCTACTTTGAAATTGGAATAAAGTTCTAAAAGAGTTCCCGCCCTGTGGAGATCAGTTATAACTGACCGATTTCATGAGAGAGCTTGCATTAGGTTAGAGCAAGAGACCTCAAACAAAAGTTCTACAAAGGCAAAGTACGTTGGAGCAATTGGTATTGGGTCCGGAATTGGTGCGTTCTTGGTCTCAATGACTTTAAGAATAAAGCCGGGGACCCTCACGGTGAGTGTTACAGCTCTTAAGGTGGTGCGTCTGGAATTTGTTCCTTCTGATGTTCAGATGTGTTCGGAGTTTCTTCCTTCTGGTGGGTTCGTGGTCTTGCTGGCTCAGGAGTGAAGCTGCAGACCTTCACGGTGAGTGTTACAACTCTTAAGGCAGCATGTCTGGATAGTTCCTCTTCGTGGGCTCGCGGTCTCGCTAGCTTCAGGAGAGAAGCTGCAGATTTTCACGGTGAGTGTTACAGCTCATAAAATCAGTGTGGACCCGAAGAGTAAGCAATAGCAACATTTATTGCAAAGAGTGAAAGAACAAAGGTTCCACAGTACAGAAGGGGACCCGAGCGGGTTGCCACTGCTGGCCTGGGCAGCCTGCTTTTATTCTCTTATCTGGCCCCACCCACATCCTGCTGATTGGTAGAGCCGAGTGGTCTGTTTTGACAGGGTGCTGATTGGTGCGTTTACAAACCTTGAGCTAGATACAGAGTGCTGATTGGTGTATTTACAATCCCTGAGCCAGACATAAAGGTTCTCCAAGGCCCCACCAGAGCAGCTAGATACAGAGTGTCGATTGGTGCACTCACAAACCCTGAGCTAGACACAGGGTGCTGATTGGTGTGTTTACAATCCCTGAGCTAGACATAAAGACTCTCCACATCCCCACCAGACTCAGGAGCCCTGCTGGCTTCACCCAGTGGATCCCACACTGGGGCTGCAGGTGGAGCTGCCTGCCAGTCCTGTGCCATGCGCTCGCACTCCTCAGCCCTTGGGCGGTCGATGGGACTAGGTGCCGTAGAGCAGGGGACGGCATTCGTCGGGGAGGCTCCGGCTGCACAGGAACCCATGGAGGCGGGGGAAGGCTCAGGCATGGCAGGCTGCAGTCCCCAGGCTTGCCCCGCGGGAAGGCAGCTAAGGCCCGGCGAGAAATCAAGCGCAGTGCCGGTGGGCCGGCACTGCTGGGGGACCCAGTACACCCTCCGCAGCCGCTGGCCCGGGTGCTAAGCCCCTCACTGCCCGGGGCCGGCAGGGCCGGCAGGCCACTCCGAGTGTGGGGCCCGCCAAGCCCACGCCCATCTGGAACTCCAGCTGGCCCGCAAGTGCTGTGCGCAGCCCCAGTTCCTGCTCGTGCCTCTCCTTCCACACCTCCCTGCAAGCTGAGGGAGCCGGCTCTGGCCTTGGCCAGCCCAGAAAGGGGATCCCACAGTGCAGCGGCCGGCCGAAGGGCTCCTCAAGTGCTGCCAAAGTGGGAACGCAGGCAGAGGAGGCACCAAGAGCAAGCGAGTGCTCTGAGGACTGCCAGCACGCTGTCACCTCTCAGTATCTCAGACAAGAAAGCAACTTTATAACAGACAGTGACAGAGGAAAAGTAGACAATATTCTTAGAATTGAGCATACAGTTTTGTAATAGTAGGTGTATAAAATCCTGCATGTCTATTCTAGTTTTCAGTAGAAAGAATCTTGTGAACTGATAATTTTAGAAGTATATTCTTTACTCATTACTTTTAATCAAATGCTAAAAGGGGGTAAATTTCTAATTCTTTTCAAACAGGTAGATAGGTATAGGGAATATATAAGGACCTTACATATTCCTGTATCTTTCTTATTTTTTAAGATCCTATATAAATAAAAAAAATTCTAAAATAGAATTTTTGAATAATTTTACTTAGGTGCAACCATTTGGCTATCTTAGTTAAGACCATGTTTCTTAATAATATATTTATTATTTTTATTTTAATTAATATGCAAAAACATTTAAAATGTATCTAAAAGGGTAAATAGACGATCACTTGTTTTAGGGAATGAAAAAACATAGATAGATATGTTAATTCTTTTTTATATAGAGGAAGCATTTTATGATAGATAAATGTACAGACATCCTAGGATGACAGTTCTACTTTTTATCTCACTGCCATATAACACAAAAGTATTTGGGTTCCTTTTGACAGCGGGAGGGTACATAACACATCAGTTGTTAGTTCTTTGTGCGTTTGCATGAGAATGACACATGACACTTCTGATCACATTGCATTGGCTAAAATATGTCATGTGATCATTGCTAACTCTAAGTGGGTATACACCTGGAGAGACAAAACATACAAAGTCTTAGAGTGCTCTGCTCCTGTCTATTATAGAAGGTTAGGTATTTTTTGTGAGAATTTGTTCTACTGCTATACATTTTTATCTTTAGATATAGAAATTTTAATGAATGCCACACTGACCTTTTCCCTAGGTAAAAAGCTTTCCTCCTTTCCCTAGAAGAAAGGCATGTAGTTCAGAGGAGAGGCCTCAAGAAAAAGGAGTAAGATACAATGAAGTTTTTCCTAGAAAGTATGTATTAATTGAAGTAGCAAATCACTTGAAAGAAATCCCGTATACTCTGCCATCTTTCCCTCTGTGAACTCTTTATGAAAAAGTAACAAATGCAAATAAACCTCATTTCAAGAAGAGTAATAACCTTAATTCATTATATATAGAATTCAAACATAAACACTCTTTAAAAAAAGAAGGCAAAACACATAGCACATATCACATATATATATTACTGTTTAATCATTATTTTATGCAACATTATGTTTGTAATATTTATCCATCCCATTGCATATACATGTATTTTGTTTATTTTTTAGCAAGGATACATTTAGTAATCTGTCATAAAATGATTTTAAAATTTGAAATTGGAGGTTTTTTTAAACTTTTATTTTAGGTTCAGGAGTACAGGTAAAGGTTTGTTATATAGACAAATTGCTTCTCATGGGTTGTTTGGTGCAGAGATTATTTTGTCACTCGGATAGTAAGCATAATAGTCAATACATAGTTTTTCAATTCCTCTCCCTCCTGCCATCCTCCACTCTCAAGTTGGGTCCAGCGTCTGTTGTTCTCTTCTTTATGTCCATGTGTATTCAGTGTTTAGCTCCCACGTAAAAGTTAGAACATGTGATATTTGGTTTTCCATTCCTGTGTTAGTTGACTTAGGATTATGGCCTCCAGCTCCATCCATGTTGTTGCAAAGGACATCATCTTGTTCTTTTTTTTATGGCTGTGTGGTATTCCATGGTGTATTTGTAACACATTTTCATTATCCAGTCTACTGTTGGTGGGCATTTAGGTTGATTCCATGACTTTGCTATTGTGAATGGTGCTGTGACGAACATATGTATGTGTCTTTATGGCAGAATAATTTATACTCCTTTGAGTATATGCCCAATAGTGAGATTTCTGGGTTTAATGGGACTTCCATTTTAAGTTCTTTGAGAAATTGCCACACTGATTTTCACAATTGCTGAAGTCATTTACATTCCCACCATCAGCATATAAATGTACCCTTTTCTCTGCAACCTCACCAGCAACAGTTCCTTTTCTTTTTTTTTTTTTTTTTTGACTTTTTAGTAATAGCCATTCTGACTGGCCTGAGATGATACCTCATTATAGTTCTGATTTGCATTTCTCTAATAATTAGTGATGTTGAGCACTTTTTCATATGATTGTTGGCCATGTGTGTCTTCTTTAGAAAAGTGTCTGTTCATGTCCTATGTCCACTTTTTAATAGGATTGTTTGTCTTAGCTAGTTAATTTGTTTAAGTTCCTTATAGGCTCTGAATATGAGACCTTTGTTGGATGCATAGTTTACAAATAGTTTCTCTCCTTCCATAGGTTGTCTGTTTATTCTGTTGATAGCTTCTTTTGATGTGCCACTCTGAGGAATGCAATAAAATGATACAGGAGATAAAAGAGAAAATTGCTATTTCGTAACAGAACCAAACTGAACTGATAGAGCTGAAAAACTTACGTCAAGAATTTGATAATACAATTGCAAATATTAATAGTAGAATTAACCAAGCTGAAGAAACAATCTCAGGACTCAAAGATCAGTTCTCTGAAGTAATTCAGTAAGACAAACAATAAAGGAGAATGAACCAAACCTATGAGAAATATGAGATTAGCTAAATAGAACAAATCTAAAACTTATTGGTGTCCCTGAAAGAGAGAAAGCAAGCAACTTGGAAAACATATTTGAGGATATAATCCATGAAAATTGTCCCAACCTTGCTACAGAAGCCAACAAATCCAGAAAAGGCAGAGAACCTCTGCAAGACACAATGCAGGATGAGCATCCTCAAGACATGTAGTCATCAGATTATCCAAGGTTGAAATCAAAGCAAAAATGTTAAAGACAGCTAGAGAGAAAGGGCAGGTTACCTACAATGAGGACCCCATCAAGCTAACAGCAGACCTTTCAGCAGAAACCCTACAAGCCAGGAGATAATGGGGTCCTATATTTAGCATTTTTAAAGCAAATAAATCTAACCAAGAATTTCATATCCAGCCAAACTAAGCTTCATAAGTGAAAGAGAAATAAGGTCATTTTCAAAAAAGCAAATGCAAAGGGAATTTGTTATCACTAGACCTGCCTTACAAGAGGTCCTTATGGGAGTGCTAAATATGAGAAGGAAAAACCGTTACTGGCAACCACAAAAACACATTTAGGTATGCAAACAACTAATACCATAGCATATATTCAGTCACTAAAAAATAAACAAAACACATCGCATAAAAATAATTCCAGAATAATAAATTGTATAGATTAATTTATTCAGTTCACAAATATTGAAGAGCATAGTTGTTTGAGTAATTAAAAACACACTTCAAACATTAGAATACAAATAACTGTAAGAGAATAGGACATACACTTTTGACATGGCCGGGATTAGGTGAGCTACAGAAAGAAAGTAAACAAAAACCACATGGAAATAAAAGTCCATGAGACTCAAAAACAAATAAGCAAGAGAGTGCTATAAAAAAACTTCATATGGGGCCGGGAGCAGTGGCTCATGCCTGTAATCCCAGCACTTTGCGAGGCCGAGGCGGGCGGATTGCCTGAGGTCAGGAGGTCGAGACCAGCCTGGCTAACATGGCGAAACCCAGTCTGTCCTAAAAATACAAAAATTGCCCAAGTGTGGTGGCAGGTGCCTGTAATCCCAGCTACTCAGGAGGCTGAGGCAGGAGAATGGCTTGAACCTGGGAGGCGGAGGTTGCAGTGAGCCGAGATCACACCATCACACTCCTGCCTGGGTGACACAGTGAAACTCTAAATCAAAAAAAAAAAAAAAAAAAAAAAAAAGGAGAAAAAAAACTTCATATGTGAAAAATAAGGAGGAAAAAAGTATAAGTAAAATGGAAAAAGGACAGAAATAAAAGAATGAAAGAGAAGAAGAAAAATATAGAGGTCAAAAGTGATCTAATAGATGCACAGTTGGCTTTGCTGAGAAGGGAAGACTAACATGAAAAAGACAGAGACATAAACTACAAATAAGCTCCCCATAAACAGCAGGAAAATCTGAATGTACACACTAAGAAATACCATTTTTTTCTCCAAGGGAATACCACACAGTAAGCAAGTAAACCATTTGCCTTCAAAATCAGAGTTAAACGATGTTGAACATTTAACTCGTGGATAAAAATTTAACTTTCTTTGATAATGTAAGAAATGAAAATAATACAGACATACCTTGTTTTATTGTGCTTTGCTTTATTGCACTTCACAGATATTGCATTTTTTTACAAATTGAAGGTTCGTGGCGAGCCTGCATCAAGCAAGTTTATCAGCACCACTCTTCCAACAGTATGTGCTCACTTCCGGTCTCTGTGTCACATTTTGGCAATTCTTGCAATATTTCGAACCTTTTTATGACTATCATATCTGGTGTAGTTGATCTGTGATCAGTGCTCGTTGATGTTACTATTGTAATTGTTTTGGGGTGCCACAAACCATGCCCATATGAGACGATGAACTTTATAAATATTGTGCATGTTCTAACTCCTCCACTGATTTGCTGTTCCCTAATCGTCTCTCTCTCTCTCTCTCTTTGGGCCTTCCTATTCCATAAGACACAAAAATATTGAAATCTGATCAATTAATATTTCTACAGAGACCTGCAGGTGTTCAAGTGAAAGGAAGAGTTGTACATATCTCACTGGAAATCAAAAGCTAGTAATAATTAAGCTTAATGAGGCAGGAAAGTAAAAAGCTGAGATGGCCCCAAAACTAGGCCTTTTGTTGCAAACAGTAAGCCAAGTAGTGAATGCAAAGGAAACATTTTTGAAGAAAATTAAAAGAGCTACTCAAGTGAACATGTGAATGATAAGAAAGTGAAACAGCCTTATTGGTGATACGGAGAAAGTCTAATCCAGAGCAAAGTCCTCACTCTCTCCAAGTCTCTGAAGGCTGAGAGAGGTGAGGAAGATTTGAGGAAGAAAAGTGGGAATGTAGCAGAATTTGTTTCATAAGGCTTCTGAAAAGAAACCATGTCCATAACATAAAAGTGCAAGGTGAAGGAGCAAGTGCTGAGACAGAAACTGAAGTTACCTAGGAGACCTAGCTAAAATAATGATGAAGGTTGATACACTAAACAATAGATTTTTTCGAGGTAGCTGGAATGGCTGTATCTGAGGGACGATTCCCATCCAGGACTTTCTCAGCTAGAGAGGATAATTCAATGCCTGATTTCAAAGATTCAAAGGACAGGCTGACTTTTTTTTTAAATAACACAATTGGAGATCATAAATTGAAGCCCATGCTCACTTCCCATTCTGAAAATTCTAGGGAACTTAAGATACTAAATCTACTATGTGGTCTGTACATGAAACCACAAACCTGGGATGTCAGCACATCTGTCTGCAGCATGGTTTAATGAGTATCTTTAGCCCAGTGTTGAAACTTGCCACTCAGAAAAAAAGGTTCCTTTCAAAATATCACTGCTCATTGACAATGCACCTTTTTGCCCAAGAGCTCTGATGGAGATGTACAAGCAGATTAATATTATTTTCGTGCCTGCTAATACAACATCCATTCCACAGCTGGACCAAGTAGTCATTTTGAATTTCAAGTCTTACTACTTAAGAAATATTAATGCATTTCATAAGGCTATTTCTGCCATATTTGTTGATGGTTCTGATAGATCTGAGCAAAGTAAATTGAAAATGTTTTGGAAAGGATTCACTATTCCAGTAGTCATTAAAAACACTAGTGATGTCGTATGAGGAAGTCAACAAAATATCAACATTAACAGGAATTTGGAAAAAGTTGATTCCAGCTCTCATAGATGACTTTAAGGGGTTCAATATTTCAGTGAAGGAAGTAACTGCAGATGTAGTAGAAATAGCAAGAGAACTAGAATTAGAAGCGGAGCATGAAGATGTGACTGAAGCTGCAATCTCATGATCAAACTTGAACGGATGACGAGTTGCTTCTTATAGATGTGCAAAAAAAAAGTGGTTTCTTAAGATGAAATTTACTCTTGGTGAAGATGCTGTGAACATTGTTGAAGTGACAGCAAAGAATTTACAGTATTACCTAAACATAGTTGATAAAGCAGCTGCAGGATTTGAGAGGATTGACTCTAATTTTGAAAGTTCTAGTGTGGGTAAATGAATGGCATCATGTGTTACAGAGAAATATTTCAGGAAGGAAGAGTCAATCAATGAGGCAAATTTTATTATTGTCTTACTTTAAGAAATTGCTACAGTTCACCCAGCCTTCAGCTATCACCACCCTAACTAGTTATCAGCCATCAACATCCAGGCAACACCCTCCACCAGCAAAAGAATTATGATGCACTGAAGGCTCAGATGATTGTTAGCATTTTTTAGCAATAACATATTTTAAAATTGAGGTTATACTTTTTTTTAGACAATGCTATTACACACTTAAGACTTCAGGATAGTATAAAAATAACTTTTTTTTTTTTTTTAGACGGAGTCTCGCTTTGTCGCCCATGCTGGAGTGGTGCAGTGGCGCGATCTCGACTCACTGCAACCTCCGCCTCCCAGTTTCACTTCATTCTCCTGCCTCAGCCTCCCAAGTAGCTGGGACTACAGGCGCCCGCCACAATGCCCGGCTAATTTTTTGTATTTTTGGTAGAGATGGAGTTTCACCGTGTTAGCCAGGATGGTCTTGATCTCCTGACTTTGTGATCCGCCCTCCTCGGCCTCCCAAAGTGCTGGGATTACAGCCATGAGCCACCGCGCCCAGCCTAAAAATAACTTTCATACGCACTAAGAAACCAAAAAGTTTGTGTGACTTACTTTATTGGGATATTGACTTTATTATGGTGTTCTGAAAAAAAATCCACAATAGCTCCAAGACATGCCTATAATTCAAGTGAGTTTTTTCTTATTATACAAATAAGATATGATCATTACAAAATTTGGAGATGCAGTAATGTGGAATCGATAATTCTAGGACAACACATTGTTAATCTTGTATTATATTTTGTTGCAGTTATATAATAGGAGTGAAATTGCACTCTACTGGATGTTTTGAGATTGATTTATCATTTAATCCTATATCATAAATACTGTATTAGGGTTCTGCAGAGAAACAGAACCAGTAAGATAAAGATAGATAGATAAATAGACAGATTGATCGATAGATAGATAACTGATAGACAGATAATTGATAGACAGATAGATTTATTATGAGTAATTGACTCATGCCATTATAAGAAATTCAAGGAGGCTGGGCGCAGTGGCTCACACCTGTAGTTCCAGCACTTTGGGAGGCCAAGGCAGGCGGATCACCTGAGGTGAGGAGTTCGAGGCCAGCTGGCCAACATGGTGAAACCTCATCTCTACTAAAAATACAAAAAATAGCCGGATGTGGTAGCATGTGCTTGTAATCCCAGCTGCTCAGGAGGCTGAGGTACGAGAATCACTTGAACCCAGCAGGCGGAAGTTGCAGTGAACCAAGATAGCACCATTGCACTCCAGCCTGGCAACAAGAGCAAAAACTCCTCTAACAAAACGGAAAAATAAAAAGAAATCCAAGGAACTTCCATCTATAAGCTGACAGAAAAACCTGTGGGTTAATTCAGTCTGAAAGCCTGAATACTAGGGGAGTCCAGGTATAAATTCCATTCTGCAGGCCAGAGAAGATGAGATGAGCTGTCTCTGCTAAAGCGGGCAGGAACAAAACAAAAAGGGACAAATTCCTTCTTCCTGGGTATTTTGTTCTATTCAGGCCCTCAAGGGATTGGATAAGGTCCACTCATATAGGAGTAGTCAGTAAATATACTTTCCACTCATTCAAATGCTAATCTCATCCCAAAACACCCTCACAGACACACTGAGAGATGATGTTTAATCTGGGATCCCCCATGGCCACCCAAGTTGACATAAAAGGAACCATCACAAACAAATCCTTTTCCTAATTGCACATTATTTGATGACCTAATTTTAACGACTTATACTTTAAACCTGAATACAATTATACACACACAGACACACACACACACACAATTTACTTAATTCCACATGCGCATTCTTAGACCTTTAGACTATTTTTAACTTGATTAAATCTGCTTTTTAAAAATAAATCTTTTCAATCTATGAATTTTATCCAGTTCATAGTCTTTCGACTCTGCTTATATTCATAACTGAGTCCCAGTATTTTTTTTCCTAAACTTTCTGGATCAGTCGACCCATGTGTTTTCTTTGAAAAGTATTTCCTCCTTACTCCCTTCATTTTGGCTCTTGGTCTAACAATCCTGTCTCCAATTCTTCTCAGTTTCCTTCGTTTTGGATCAATGCTGAAATGATATAGTGCTTAAAATGTTTAGTCCTCCATGTTTTCCTATTCTAATATTACATTGGCTTTCTAGAAAAATTCTGTCATTAACTATGAAATCTCTGGATCACACTTGTTGCCAAAATTATATGCCCATGAGTCTCACATCTTACTATCTGGGTCTGATCTACCCCAGGCACTTCACTGAACAAATTGCAAAGCATACTTGTTTTCTTTCCCCCTAGGGCTTCCATTTCAGTCTTCTCTACTTGGTAACTAGTGAACCAATTGGTGATATAATCTAGAAATGTGTTACACTTCCTGGATTTCTCATTCTCCCATAGTCATAATCCCCAGATCTAATCAATTTTTCAGGAAATTTTGCAAATAGAAAACACACATTCTTTCCATTTTCTTGTCAGTGACCTAGTTTAGGAACTCATCACCTCTTTAGTAAAGCTGAAATAGTATCCTTCCAGATTGTCTTACTTTTTGTTTTATCTACCTCAAATTTATCAATTAAGTGCCTCCCAAAATGATCCTTCTAATTTGCAAGTCTGATAATCATATATTTCTAAGAGGTCTTAAACTTTTTATGCAAAAGAAATACCTGGGAAGCTTATTAAAATTATTGATGCTAAGCATCACTTTCAAAGACTCTGATTGATTAAATTTATTATTAAATATTGCATTCAAATAAAAATAATATAATAAAATTTTGTATATGTCATATATTCTAATATATAGACTAGTATATATATTATTCTAATAAAAAGACTAGTTTAAAGCAATATGTATATTGTATATATTTTAAGCATATTTTTCAAAAAGTATATTATATAACTAATAATAAATATTTGAATATTTTGGGAGCTCCTTTAGTTTTATAGGAGAGAGACATATCGCTTCTCACCAGTCATATCTATATCTTGCTTTCTTCAATTTTTAATATATTTTGTTTAACTCGACTTATACTCTGACTTGCTTTTCCAATCAAATCTCTTTTTAATATTGTATTACATTGATATACGTCACTATAGTTATTCATTTTCAGAATAATTAGCATTTCTTTGTACAACTATACTATAACGTTTTTTGCCTTTCCTGTAGATGAAAACCTGGGTTGGGATTCCCCTTGTTATTTCAAAAGTTTTGCTATAAATATTTATTGCCAATTTTTTCTGATGGCCATATGAAACAGTTTATCTACAGGTACAATCCCACAGCAGAATTACTGTGTTATGAGGTGAACAGTTTTCCCCTTCACAGCTTTACAACATGTCGGAATGTTTTTCTAAGCAGTTATAATAGAAGACTTGGGTCAACCTACTAGTTATTTACAACTCATGTTATAGGTTTTAGCTGTCTTCCAATCTCAATCCTGAAAAGTACTATACTCCTGTAGCATACAAACTTGAAAAGTAATGAAGTGAGATATTTTAACTCTACTGAGATATTTGAAACATTAAATGTTTCAATTTTTACAGACTTCTTGCTTTTTATAATATCTGAATTCTATGAATGCTTTTAAATTATTATCAATAATATTATTATCAACAATAAACAATTTATATTAGCTTTTGTCATGCATGATATAGGGGGTACTCTACAAACAATTTAGATGAATGTTCTCTTAGTCCACTGAGAAATGTGGATTTAAAATAGATAAAATTACCGCACGTAAATGTGTTTCAAAAAAACAATACTAGCATGTGGGAATAATTAATTGCACCAGAAATAAGTACTATTGTAGTTGAATAAATAAAAAGACTTTTAGAATTAGACATACTATTGAATGTGAACTTCTACGCAAGAGTAAAACTGCTTCTGCAATATACTTAAATTTGATGATCCACAGCAATTCCTAAACAGTTTTAATAATTAGACGCCCATTAGTTCAAATTCTCCCTCAACAGAATGTAAACTCCACATGGGAAGTGATTCCTATTTGGTTGGTTCATTGTTTTGTTTGCTTTTTTGTGTGTTTGCTGTATTTTTACTACCCAGAACAGTGTTTGGCAATACAGCAGCTGCTCAATAAATATTTAGTGAATAAATGAATCATAAAATATTCTACTCTTCCTCTTTAATATTAACGTTGGCCTTAGTTCTATTCTTTAAAGCAAAACAGATCAGATTTCTAATTTGCCCCTTACTTGAGCTTTTGTATATTTGAAACTGCCCAAAATGCAGTCCTCTGAGTCTTTTTTTTTCTCTTTAGTGCAAATAAAAATATTCCAAAATTATTTCCAGATTTCTTAAATGGCATGCATTTAAGATCTCTCACCACACTGGTGGTCTTTTTATATACTGTCTGGTTTGCCAATGTATTTTAATGTATGACGTGCATAATTGTCTGACACATGCCAAGTACAGCATGTGAGAAGAAGCTTCCCCTGACTTTCACTTATGTCCATAGATGCACCCTACGATAGTTCTAGCTATTTAATTGTTGTAGCCACTTGGCACACTTTGATATTGGTACTAACGTAAACTACAAACTTCATTCACATGGGCATACTGCCACATATAGAGCAAAGCATTTAGATCATAAATATGCAAAGGTTATTTGAGATGTAAAAGCTGAAGAATAACTTAGGCATTTCCTTGTGGACTAAGGATATACAAAAACATTGAATAGTTTTGAACGTATAATGATTTTGCCAAAGATAGGGAAATGTAGCAATTTTCTTAATGATAGATAAACAGACCAATGACAAAACATAGAGATGATTTCACTTCAGCTTTTTTATTATCTTTGCAAAGATTTATTGTAAGCCCTTTTAAAACAGAAAATTCTTATTTTTACGCCTGCTTTAAAGTGTATTTTTCTCCTAACCTATATGTATATAATATTACTTCATCTTTCTCTGTTCCTCTGAATTCTCCATTTTTAAATTGATTTTCATCATGCTTTATCACAGTCACTTTCCTTGGATGTGCCCTCACCCTTACCCCCTCCCAGTTTCTTATACTTCATTGTAAAAACAAAAACTCCTTGTCTGGTTCAACCCTCCTCCAGTTTTTCTCTTTCTTCAGCTGAGCAGATGAAGGTGGCTGGAGAAAGCACATGAACATCCCATGGGAACTCACTTTAAACATGAGACCTCTCACTTTAAGTAGGGTAATAAACCTGCTGGCAATTACAAGTGTTTTTTGTTTGTTTGTTTGTTTGTTTTCCATCTTTCCTCACGTCTTCAATAGGTCTACCTCTAAAGTCAAGCTCACTGGATAGTCTTTCATTTAGAAAATAAGGGAAATCAAAGGTGAATTCCAACCATATTTACAAACCTGCATGCTTTGGTTCCCATACTTTCTGCATTATTCCTGTTGTGTATGAAGTGTTTGTCTCTTCCACCCAGAAACCATCCCTACCTGCCTGCTCTAGAACATTGATTCATAAATTTTATTTTCTTTCTCACATATCATCATTTTCCTCTCATTAATGTATTTTTTCTATTGCATCACTCCCATTGTAATTTCATATATAAATATATGTAAATAAGCTATTTTAATTATAGGTACATACGTGTGTGTATGTGTGTATACATATGTATATATGTGTATGTATATATATATATATGTATAATCTATGTATAATTTGCCCACATTCACCTCTAGCTCTCATTTTTTGCTCCTCCTTTTGCAAGGGTGCTAGAGTGTTTTCTATACTCATCCTTTCCACTTGCACACCTATTTTCCCTAGAATCCTATTCATCCATGTTATCAAAACCATTTTATTGAAACATTTTCTGAAGGTCACAAATAACCTTTTTATTGCTCAATTTGATAACAAATCCTCAGTTCTGTAATTATTTTGACTATCAGCAACAATTGAGCAAGTTGACTATTCTTTCCTTCTTCATTTAGCTTCAGAAAAACATCCTCCCTGGCTTTTGTTCTACGTTATTGAATACTCTTCCTGTTTTCTTTGTGATTCCCTTTATATTATGATTTTGTTTCCATTTTGCTTGCCATTGATATACCTGAAATATTCTTCCCTCAGATATACACATGATTCACTTACTCACTTCCTTCATTTTTTTGCCAAACATCCTCTTAAAATGAGAATCGATGGCCACTTTATTGACCTTTGCAATCTCCCTTTCAGGTAATGTGTTCTCTGGCTTATTGTTTTCAAAAGCACTATCTAAAACACTGTACATTGTACTAAGTTGTTTGCTTCTTGACTTTCTCCACCTCACTAGAATTTGAACCTCAATAAGGCCATCATTTTGTCTGTTTTGTGAATTGCTGTATCTGTAATGTCTATACAAGATTCAGGCAAAATGCAGAAGCTTAATAAATATTTGTAATATGAATGAATAATAACTTTTGAAAAGGACAGCTATAATTAAAAGGTAAGATTATATTCAATAGAAGAGCAAAGTATTATTGTTTGAAAGTTAGCTATCATTGAGGTGAAACAATGATATGATCATGAGGAAACCTGATAAAGTGGCATGAGAATTCAAGGTGTTTATTTTGCATAGAAAAACATCAACTATGCTCATAGTTTGTGGTTAAATATGTTGCAGATTTTTATCTTAAAATATTCTATTTATTTGTCTATAGGATTTTACCATATCTGACAAATCAAACATAATTTCATGTCGCTACTTTAGAATTTTAAACAAGTGTATTTAACATAACTTTTAATGTCCTTGAGAAGACATACACCTCCCTTTTCTCCTTGAATGGTACAGTTTCAACTCACCCAAACCCTGCTTCTCACAATTACTGATAGAGTTCTTAGCATTTTCTATAACAATTACCATTTAATGATTGGATATTTGATGGCAACAATACATTTTAATGACATGATATGAGCACAACTTGAAATTCTTTCTGAAGAGTGGCCTCTCTATGTTTTAATTTTTCTCATTGTTCTCAGAACTGTACACACATTTTCATTTATATATTTTACCACCCTAATAACTTAAAGCTTCCCTTTTACATATGTGTTGTATATGTCATTATAGGTTTGTGATTTCTGCATCAATAGCTATTTTTATAGATTATAAAATTAAATTCATTTTAATAGTGCTATTGATGTAAATATTTGTGGCAGTAATGGAGGTGATCCACTCAGATCCTGTATCAAAGGAGAACTTGCTGTAAGGTATGTTTTAATAGTTACTTGACAACCCCATAACTTTGGGATCTGCAAGTTCACACCAATGCCAGGCTCTCCTTGGGTCACTCCCAACCAGTGAGTGAACACAGCAGGGACAGTTGAGCCAGTCTATATCCTATGTAATATAGAATTTCCCTAACAGGCAGTCTTTGCTGTCAAACCCCACAGGCCTGGTCAAGACTTTGTCAGAGTTGCTATGCCCCCCGAAGCTCTTCACATCTAATTCTCCTTCTTTCCCCTATTCTTTCCCCAGGTGTCAGATCTATATCTGGGGATGAAGGTTTTCCCTGATTATTTCTTCTCTCTTTTACTTTTCTCTTTCACACGTGTTTGTTTCCCCTAATAAATATCTTGCACTTCTAATTTTAGGTGGGCATTTGTTACTCAGAGAACCCAACTGATACTTTTTTTTTTTTTTTCAGTATTGAAGCATAGTATGTGAACAGAGCCATTAACATAACTCAGAGGGTGGTGTTGGGCAAGATGGCCGATGAAACGCAGTCAGGTAGAACAGCTACTACAGAGTGACCAAGATGATGGTGTGCTCCTAACAGGTCTTTGGAGGGAAGGCACTGAGAGTGGATAGAAGGAAGACAAGCTGGGCTGAAGAACCCCAGAAAGATGCTTCACAAGAAGATCATCTTTAAGATACATAATCTTCAGATTCTCCGAGGATGAAATGAAAAAAAAAATAGTAATGGCACCTAGAGAGAAAGGTCAGATCACATGCAAAGGGACACCCATCAGGCTAACAGCAGACCTCTCAGCAGAAACCCTGCAAGGCAGAAGAAATTGAAGTCAATATTCAACAATTCTAAAGAAAAGAAATTTTAACCCAGAATGTCATATTTGACCAAACTAAGCTTAATAAGCAGAGAAATAAGACCCTTTTCAGACAAGCAAATGCTGAAGAAATTTATTACCACCAAACCTGTCTTATAAGAGCTCCTGAAGGAAGCACTAAATGTGGAAACAAAAAAATATTACTAGCTACTACAAAAACACACTTAAGTACACAGACCAGTGACATTATAAACCAACTGCATAAACAAGTCCGCATCATAACCAGCTAACATCATAATGACAGGCTCAAATATACACATATCAATGTGTGTAAGTGGGCTAAATGCCTGAATTAAAAAGCACAGAGTGTTAAGCTTGATAAAGAACAGAGGCCCATTGGTATGCTGTCTTCAAGTGACCTATCTCATATGCAATGATGCCGATAGATGCAAAACAAATGGATGCAGAAAAATCTACAAGCAATTGGAAAGCAGAAAAAAGTTGGGATTGCAATTCTAATTTCAGACAAAAGAGGCTTTAAATCAACAAAGATAAAAAAAGACAAAGAAAGGCCTTACATAATGGTAAACGGTTTAATTCAACAAGACCTAACTATTCTAAATATATATGCACCCAACATAGGAACACCTAGATTCATAAAGCACATTCTTAGAGACCTTCAAAGAGATTTAGACTCCCACACAATAATGGTGGGAGACTTCAACGTTCATGGCAGAAATTAACAAAGATATTCAGGACCTGAACTCAGCACTGGGTCACATGGAACTGATAGACATTTACAGAACTCTCCACCCAAAAAGATCAGAATATACATTCTTCTTGTCACCACATGTCACATGGAACTGATAGACATTTACAGAACTCTCCACCCAAAAAGATCAGAATATACATTCTTCTTGTCACCACATGTCACATACTCTAAAACCAATCACATAATCAGACACAAAACACTCCTCAGCAAAGGCAAAAGTACTGAAAGCATACAAACCACTTTGTCAGACCACAGCTCAAAACAATTAGTGATCAAGACTAAGAAAATTGCTCAAATCCGTATGATTACATGGAAATTGAATAATCCACTCCTGAAAGACTTTTGGGTAAATAATGAAATTAAGGCAGATATCACGAAATTTTTGAAACTAATGAAAACAAAGATACAACATGTCAGAATCTCTGGGGCATAGTAAAGACAGTGTTAAGAGGGAAATTTGTAGCACTAAATGCCCAAGTCAAAAAGTTAGAAAGATCTCAACTTAAAAACATAATATCACAACTAAAAGAACTAGAGAACCAAGAGTAAACCAACCTCAAACCTAGCAGAAGATAAGAAATACCCAAAATCATGGCTGAACTAAAGAAAACTGAGAGACACCACAAGAATCATTCAAAAGATCAACAAATCCAGGAGTTGGTTTTTTGAAGAAAAAAAAAAGCATGGATAGACCACTAGATAGATAAATAAAGAAGAAAATAGAAAAGTTTCAAATAAACACAATTAGAAATTAAAAAGGGGATATTACCACTGACTCTACTAAAATATAAATAACCATCAAAGAATATCATGAACATCTCCATGCACACAACCTAGAAAATCTAGAAGAAATGGACAAATTCTTGCACACATACACCCTCCCAAGACTGAACCAGAAGAAATTAAATCTCTTAACAGACCAATAATGAGCTCTGAAATTGAGGCAGTAATAAATACCCTACCAATCAAAAAAAGCCCAGGACGGGACACATTCACAGCCATTCTACCAGATGTACAAAGAAGAGCTGGTACCATTCCTACTGAAATTATTCCATAAAACTGAGGAGGAGGGACTCCTCTTTATCTTATCCCATGAGACCAGTATCATGCTGATACCAAAACCTGGCAGAAACACAACAAAAAAGAAAACTTCAGGTTCATATCTTTGGTAAACATCAATGCAAAAATTCTAGACAAAACACTTGCAAACCAAATCCAGCAGCACATCAAAAAGTTTATCCACCATGATCCAAAGTAGGCTTTATCCCTGAGATGCAGGGTTGGTTCAACATAGACAAATTAATAAATGTGACTTATCACACTAACAGAGCTAAAGACAAAAGCCACACGACTATCTCAATTGTTGCAGAAAAGTCTTTCAATAAAATTCAGTACCCTTTCATGTTAAAAGCTCTCAATAAACTAGTTATTGAAAACCCATACCTCAAAATAATAGGAGCTATTTATGACAAACCCGTAGCTAATATTGTATGAAATGGGCAAAAGCTAGAAGCATTCCCCTGGAAAACTGGCACAAGGATGCCCTCTCTCACCACTCCTACTCAGCATAGTATTGGAAGTTCTGGCCAGAGCAATCAGGCAAGAGAAAGAAATAAAAGACATTCAAATAGTAAAAGAGGAGTTCAAACTATCCCTATTTGCAGACAACATGATCCTATATCTAGAAAATTCCATAGTCTTGGCCCTAAAGCTTCTTAGGCTGATAAACAACTTCAGAAATGTCTCATGATACAAAAATCAATGCACAAAAATCACTAACATTCCTATACACCAACAATAGGCAAGCTGAGAGCCATATCAAGAACACAATCTTATTACCACTAAAGAATAAAACTAAGAATACAGTTAACCAGAGAGGTAAAGGTCTGTATTGGGAAAACCACAAAACACTGCTCAAAGAAATCAGAGATGACACACAAAAAATGGGAAAACATTCCATGCTCATGGATAAGAAGGCTCAGTATCATTAAAATGGTCATACTGCCCAAAGCAATTTATAGATTCAATGCTATTTCTGTTAAACTACCAAAAACATTCTTTATAGAATGGTAAAAATCTATTTTAAAATTCATATGAAACCCAAAAAGAGCTCAAATAGTCAAGGCAATTCTAAGTAAAAAGAACAAAGCTAGAGGCATCACACTATCTGACTTCAAACTATACTACAGGGCTACAGTAACCAAAACAGCATAGTACTGATACAAGCATAGACACATAGCCCAATGGAACAGAATAGAGATCCCAGAAATAAGACCACTCACTTACAACTATCTGATCTTCGACAAACCTGACAAAAAACACGCAGTGGGGAAAGGATTCCTTATTCAATAAATGCTGCCTGGATAACTGGCTATCCATATGCAGAAGACTGAAACTGGACCTCTTCCTTACACCATTTACAAAAATTAACTCAAGATGGATTAAAGACTTAAATAAGTAACCCAAAACTATAAAATCCCTGGAACACAACCTTGGTGATACTACTCTAGACTTAGGAACAAGCAAAGATTTCATGATGAAAATGCCAAAAGCAATTGCAACAAAAGCAAAAATTGACAAGTGGGATCTAATTAAACTAAAGAGCTTCTGCACAGCAAAAGAAACTATCAACAGAATGAACAGACAACCTACAGAATAGGATAAAATTTTTGCAAAGTATGCATCTGACAAAAGTCTAATGTTCAGCATCTATAAGGAACTTAAACAAATTTACACACAAAAAACAAACAACCCCCTTAAAAAGTAGGCAAAGAACATGAACAGACACTTCTGAAAAGAAGACATACATGTAGCCAACAAGCATCTGAAAAAAAGTTCAACATCTATCACTTGTCATTAGAGAAATGCAAATCAAAACCGCAATGAGATACCAATCTCACACCAGTCAGAATGGCTATAATTAAAAGGTCAAAAAACAAATGCTGACAAGGTTGCAGAGAAAAAAAAAGAATACTTATACATTGTCGGTGGAAGTCAAAATTAGTTCAACCATTGTGAATTAATTTATAGTTCCATACTGTTCCACTGTGGGAAACAGTATGGTGATTCCTGAAATACCTAAAGGCAGAAATACCATTCAACCCAGCAATCCCATTACTGAGTACATACCCAAAGGAATACAAATAATTCTGTCATAAAAACACATGCATGCCTATGTTTATTGCAGCACTATTCACAATATCAAAGACATGGAATCAACCTAAATGCCCATCAATGGTAGACTGGATAAAGAAAATATGGTGCATATACACCATGGAATACTATACAGTCATAGAAAATAACAAAATCACGTCCTTTGCAGGAACATGGATGGAGCTGGAGGCCATTATTCTTAGCAAACTAACGCAGAAACAGAAAACCAAATATCACATGTCTTCATTTATAAGTGGGAGCTAAATGATGAGAACTCATGGATACATAGAGGGGAACAAGAGACATTGGAGCCTATCAGAGAGTGGAGGGTGGGAAAAGGGTGAGGGTCAGGAAAAATAACTAATGGCTACTAGGCTTAACACCTGTATGACAAAATATTCTGTACAACAAACCCTCATGAAACAAGTTTACTTATATAACAAAACTGCACCTGTACCCCTGAACTTAAAACAGTTCAAAAATAAAAAATAAAACATTTAAAAAGCAGAAAAAAAGAGAAAGAAAAAAAAGAGTTTGATATGAATGGTAGCCACCTGGGTGTGTGTGTATGTGTGTGTATATATATATATATATATATATATATATATATATATATACACATATATATATATATACACATATATATATACACATATATATATGTATGCATGTAAAAATTTATTAAGCTGTATAGGTAAGATTTGTGCCTGTTGAGGCTATATTTTATAGCTCAATTAGAAAGAAATCACCATTTGTATGCAGAGCTATTATTTGTTATTATAACAGAAAACATTAAGCTTTCTACAGAATTTTTGCACCAATATACTATTATTTTTGAGCTTGAGTTCTGGCAGCCAGTAAACTAACAAGTCATTCCACAATTTAAAAATGACTTCATGCTACTGTAGATATTATTGCCACATTGTGTCTAAGCCATTAGCCCTCAGTATTGGAGTAGTATGGGATTGAGCAATACATTGGATTATAAAATTCAATAAATGGATTTGCAGTTTGAAGTCTTTATAAACAATTTAGAACTTTATATCAGGATAGTCTGTAAATTGTCTTGGAAAGCTTTCATTTCAATAAGTTGCAGACATCCTGAGAAGTACTCAAGACAATAATCGATTATAATTTCTCTTGCCCTCTAGTCCATCCTTTTAACTGTGTAAGAGTTTCTCTTAAAAAAAAAAGTTGTTGCGACATCAGCCCATAATTGTGAAACATACATAGATTCTTTAAAATGATTGTTTAACAATTTCAGTTAACTTGATATTTCAAGCATTTTCTTTGTCCTCATTGCCCCTCCTCCATCTTCCAAAGAAAACTGTCGGAATGTGGCCAAATTTGCTAGGAAAACGTAACTGAAAAGCAAAAAATAGTGACAGGCTTCTCTCTCTCTCTCTCTGTCTCTCTCTGTGTGTGTGTGTGTGTGTGTGTGTGTGTGTGTGTGTGTGTACACATGTGTCTGTGCTTCTCTGTGTGTGTGTATGCATTTGTTTCTCTGGGTGTACATGTGTGTGTTTGTTTCTGTGTGTGTGTGTGTACATGTGTCTGTGTTCCTCTCTGTGCATTTCTTTGCGTGTACGTGTGTGTGTTCGTTTCTCTCTCTCTCTCTGTGTGTGTGTGTGTGTGTGTGTGTGTGTGGTCTAATTAAGGCTAATGATGCCACATAGGACTTATTAAGCTAATTTTGGTTTGACTCAGTGAAATAATCAGTTCATTTGGTGTTTTTAAGATATAATCTCTGGTTTGTTATCTTTCTTTACACATTAAGTTGAAAACTATGTAATAGATTCTTCATACTTTTCTCCATCCTCCCTAGTAATATATAAGTGATTAACTAATTCTAGATTTTTCTGTCATCAGAGTGGCTCTCACCACCTGCTATGGATGCTGCTGGATTTTATGTTGCTCCCCATGTTTACAGGCCTTAAGATAAATGTTCAGACATGTTTTACTTCACCATGATTGACAATATCAGTAGAAAGTACATGAACACTATCACAAACTCAGACTTCCTTTCTTCCTGATCTGAGTTTAAGCTTACAATTTAAAATCAAGTAAACAGGAAAAAAAATAAACTTCTTAAAGAGACGAGTATCTCAAAAGTATGTGCCTTGAAGCAAAGATGCTGGAGAGCATACAATTAGTCTTGAGAGAACCTGTGACCAAACTGCAATGAAATGACTTGATATTAAACCCCTGTAAACAGAAACCAGGCATTGACCTACCTACCCTAAGCTATACGTAAAGAAGCAAAGGTCCTCAAATGCTCTCTTACTGTCACTAGATGAAGCTTTGCAGCTAAAATTTCTAACTTATCATGACTATATTTAAGGATAATTATTTTGATAATGAAAAGACAGTATTTGAGGAATAAAATAACATGAAATAGCTTTTGTCACCAAACATAGATGAGGCAGCAAAGTACCTACGAAACTTTCTTCCCAGATGGGAAACCAAAAATATTTGCATCCTTTCACGTTCAGAACTGCTATAAACCCTGGAATATGTATCTCCTGCCCCTTTTCTAAGTTCTGGTTCATATTTACTAATCCAAGTCTCTCATTATCTTCTAATGTAATTTTGCTGAATCCTTGCAATACTTTGACTCTAGTACTTGTTTTTAACACAACTGTTCTTCCATTAATCCAGATCATTAACGGAGATATACCAAGTAAAAATTATGAGGTAAAATGAAAAGAAAGCTCAAATCATAATTGTGGTACAGGAGATGCCGTTACAAAATCTGATTTAGTGGTAGTACTTTTTAAGGAATAAATCATTTTATTTTAAACTCAATAAAATGTTTAAACTTTGTACACTTGTATTTTGTACATCGTAACTTTGAGTATCATAATTGTTCAGTAAATATTTGGTTAAAACATTGTTATTTGATGACTTGCTGAGCATTATATTCATGGCAAATTTAATAGGAGATTACCATTTAAGCCAGACCACACCTAAAAGAAAGCTTTTCTGTACTTCTTCATGTAACCTCTGGTTCTTCCTATTTTATCCTACTAAACATTACCACTGATTTCTTTGTCTGTCCTTATGTTTCTTTACTGTATTTATTTTGACTGAGTTCTTGTGATTTTACAAAGTATTTTTATTGAATATCAATTATGAAAAAGGCTTATCGCTGGAGCTTACCGTGGAATGAACAGATTGCTCGTCTTCAATATAGTTTTTTTTACCTTACGCTTCTAATTATGCCATGATGTCTTGTTTTAGGAATGTTTTCAATGTTCGAGTGGTATATCCAGGGACATTGTCCTTAAATTATCTCTAATTAATTACTTTGAAATCTTTAGAATCTCAAAAAAAAAAAAAAAAGCACCTTATTTTCAAAAGATCAGTTTCCAAGCTAAAAACAATTAAAATTTGAGGATAAAATCTTTTTTGTTTTGGGTTGTGTGGCAAAGTAAAATGGTTTTAAGTAAACATTGGCTGAATAATTTAAAACAAAATTCTTGACTGAAAAATTATGAATATGACAGGAAGAAAAATATGTAATAATGCAATGATAAATATTTCACATTAGAATAGAGGACATCTCAGAACTAAATTCTATAGTTTTATAGATTTTGTTTTTATATTGCTTTCTCCACCAGGCTGGAGCATGTTCAGATAGAATTTAGGGTTCTGCCACGAGGATGAAAGCCATTGTACCTGTGGAAGAGAAATGATCCCTAAAAGCTGAAGACTACGGCGATACACACTTGAAATTGAATGTATTTTTCCTGTTGAAGCACTAATGAGTGATCATATATTTAACCTACATAAGTCCATGGACCAGATTCTCATTTTTTGTTGTTGTTGATTTTGGTAATTTTTATCCCGCCTACCCGGACTGCCATTGAAAACTGAGCCTTTCCAGAACATACTTTCTTGATGTCAGCTCTTCACTTAAAACACATAGCTCTACTATGAACAAAATACAGTATTTGGTTTTGTATTAAAAGTCCATTAAAGCTGTACTCAAACTACTTTTTAAAAAAATTAGTAATTCATACTCCATCTATTTAAAAACCTCATATCATGTTCTTACTAATCTATTTGATAGTCATCAAAGAAAACCTGGGCTTTCCAATTTCATGTATTTGCCTCTGTTTGTTGCTCTTTTTACTGGAAATGTCCATCATTCTATTGCTCACATAGAACCAATTTTTATCTTTCTGTCAAGTTGGATTACCTGACATCTCTCTGAATTTCTTTATGGAAAATAATGATTGGCCTTCAGAAAAATACAAGTTTTTTTTTCTGCTTCTTCCATAATACAGTAATGACACTGTGTATAACAGGTGTCTGTGAGTTTGTATCATCATGAATAACAATACAGTTATATTAAGTGTTTAATAAGGACCAAGAAGCCTGCTAAATTCTTTGCATGCCTGAACTAATTTAATCAGACAAATACTATTTAATATCTATTGTAAAAATAAAAAAAAGACTTAATTAACATTAAGCACCTTGCGTAACGTTAGAGTCAATGTGGTCTTGCTCCAAAGCCTGAAAACGTTGACCCTCACAACTGACAGGAAATATCTGTAGGACATTCTCTCTTTTCTGTATTTGCATATTCTTTACAATTATTATAGTGATTGTACTTTCTAAACCAGGGATTTCCAGTCATGTTTCCCTTAACCATGGACTATGTACTGAGAATAAGCAACATATTCTGAAAAATGTGTCATTAGGCAATTTTATTGTTGTGCGAACATCATAGAGTATAATTATACAAACCTAGATGGCATAGCCTACTGCACACCTAGGCTATATGGTATAGCCTATTGCTTGCATGTTAGAAAGAAGAAAATGTTAAAAATTTCTGTGTCAGAATAAACCTCAGCCCAACCATAGCAGAATCTGTAGGGTAGTGCTTGCGGACAGATGAGTGGTGAAGGCTCCTTAGGTAAGTCTGTTAAGTCACCTGAGTAGAGATCTACTGGTCTGAGCTTTCATTTTATATCTATTGAGTTCAGTGAATGAATAAAGGTAAAATATAAATTATTTTCAAAAGTGTATATGGTCTGAATATGGTATAAATGAACACACACTTGTACACATACATGTACAGACAATGTTTAGATGTGGCTTGCAAATAGTGTAAATGTAGAGAAGAGTCAATTATCATATGCATCCAAAGAGGTTAATTTCTTTTTTCTTCTTCCCAGTTTTTGGAAAAAAGATAAGCCACGAATAAGCAGTAAAGATTTTAAGGAGGAGAGTAACACGATAAAAAGTTTGCTTTAGAAAGAGCGATGCAATAGGAAAATGTAGAATACATTGAAATGAGGATAGTCTTGTGCCCCCAATAACGATGTTTTAGTCACCCACCAACCACATATACAAAGGTGGTCCCATAAAATTATACTTTATTTTTACTGTATGTTTTTCTATGTTTAGATACACAAATACTTGCCATTGTGTTACAACTGCCTACAGTTTCCAATACAGTAATGTGCTGTACAGGTGTGAAGTCTAGGAGTCATAGGCTATATCATATAGCCTAGGTGTGCAGTAGGCTATGCCATCTAGGTTTGTATAAGTATACTCTATGATGTTCGCACAACAATAAAATTGCCTAATGACACATTTCTCAGAATGTGTTGCTTATTCTCAGTACATAGTCCATGGTTAAGGGAGACATGACTGTATTCCCAAAGCTAGAGTGCTTAATACCCACTGACAAGTTATTGCATTTCCCTGGTCATAAAGAACAAAGAAACTATGTAAGTAGGAAGGAAATAAAAGGTAAAATATGATATGTATTGAAAAGAAAAGATTGATTCAAACTTAATATATTGCACCTAAGAGTGTTTTTAAATGTGTGATGTAATTCTTTCACTATTCACTGGGTGGCCAGACAGTATGGTGAAGGTAAAAAGCAGGTAAATACCACTCAGGGAAGAGACTAGTTTCTGATTTGAGGTCTCTGAAGATGGACAACATATATGCCTGGCTTAGGTGGTAGACATTTTACTTCCAGCAAGAGGGGAGCTAAGGGCACACAAGAGCCAACTTCTGGCACTGTGCCAGACCCCTGCAGTCAGCAGATCCATTATGCAGCCAACATAGTCCCTATGCCTGTAAACAACCCACTCTCTGCTGCGTGGAAGGGTCCCCTCTCCTTCCCCCATGCCGTCTGAACCACAGAAAGCTGTGGGCATGCCTGGGGACCACTAATGCAGGTGCCAAAGCAGAACAAAGGAATGTACAATAGGTTCAGAGCAAGGAAAGATATTTCATTACTAGGTAAGAAGCCTAGCACAGGGCTATGAGGGCTCTTTATCTGGGTGAGTTAGGATGGAGAGCGGACTGCTTGACTGCCTTTCCCAGTAGTAATAATTGAGAAATTACTGACAATCATGGGGAAAACAATAGGAAGAACTTATTGGAAGAATCGAACTGGAGAATGTATTTTTATATCTGCTGAATATGCTAACTTCCTATATCAATCTTAGTATTTTCTGAAGTGAGAGGTTATTCCCTTTACTAAAATTATTCTAATTTTAATCCTAGTTAGAAAAATAATGTGGGAAGAATTATACTGCTCTAAGAGCTTATGTTGCTTCTCCTACATTCATGTTATTTTCATATATTTGAGTAATTCTGGGCTCACAATATTTCCTATATGGACATAGATGTTTTTGTCTGCAGACATCATTGTTTATAAAGGGAGATTTCCAGAATTTTTATACACTCTCTGATACAGACATAGTTGGCCATGAAAACATCAAATCATAACCCCATGACCTTACTTAAGGAAGCTGTTAGTGCCACTTCTCTATTCTATAGTGTCAACATTAACAAGCATCCTGACATATTTTGGTAAGCTGCATTTCTTATTGGAAAATCCTCTCTAAAAGCATCATATATTCCATATGTTCCAACAGCATGAATTCATATTTCTGAGAAATGCACATTCAGTTCTTCAAACATATTATTTAGAAACCATAAGTAATAGTTGAAATTTATATGCATTTTGCCCTAGAGATTAAAAACAGAGAAAGAGAAAGTATTTAAAAAGGTCTTTAGCTCTATAAATGGAAACTGTCAAAAGTTCTTCTAGAATTTACATCCATGTGTAATGTCTAGATGTCGATTTAAAGTGTGGAATTAGCTCATGAGAGATCAAGACAGGGGATATATGAGTTGAGAATAATTTATATGAAAAAGAGAGTTCAAGCTATAGTAATTAATTAGAACAGAAAGGATATGGAGTGAGAAGATAAGACAGATGAGGGCAAATCACAGTAAAATGTTAGTATAGGTGACAGAAAATGTAGAAAGATCAGAGAGGTGAAAGAGGAAACTGCAAATCAGTATACTGGGATATTATTGAATCAAAGAGAGAGTTTTTGGCACTGTTGATCAACAGTGTTATATAAAGCATTTAAAAAACATTTCTAAAAGAGCTATTAGAGTTGGCTAATACATAAATCTTGAGAAACCAATAGCACACAAACCACTGAAGTGGGGAACATTCGTGAAATAAAGTTTTGTTAATAAATTGAACATCATATCATTAGAAAATTATGATAGAACAAAATGCTATGCTAATTTTTCAAAAAATTATATATTTGCATTATATTTTAAAAGACCCAAAGACTTTTTTCATTGTTGGGGAGCCAGAAGCAACAGCAACGTCTTTTGCATACTACATGATCAGATATTTGAGTCTAATATTCTTTTCTGAAAGAAAACAGTATTTTAGAAGGAAATTCATTGAATACTTTAGAGTAAGAAAAATTCAGGATGATGTTATTGCCAAAAAAATTGGGCACTTTAAGTATGTTAGGGGTAGTTTTCAAGGGAAAGCTAATATAGTCATCGTAATATCATATGATATAAACTTTAAGGCAAAAAGAGTCATGGAATAGTGTATCCTAAAATGATAAAATATTCAAGCCATTTGGATGATGACATATCAACTATAAATTTGTGTGTACCAAATAACTTAGACACAAATATTGAAAGCAAAAATGAAAGCTCTAAAAAGGAATAATTGAAAATCTACCATCATAATGGGGAGGCATTAATAAACAAAATTAACCTAGTAGACACATAAAGAAAAATTTCACCTAAAACTGACAGAATATGAAATATTTACCAAAGTTGTCAATACTATAAGTTCTCAACATATTTCAAAGTATTAAAATCAAAGTATGTTCTTTGATCACAGTGAAGTTACAACAAGCCAAACATTTTTAATAAAAACACATATTAAAAAATGTTTGTAAATGAATCAATATAATTTTTAAAAGCCAGAGACTATAGTAGAAATCAAAATGTTACATTAATAAATTAAAATAAAAATATGACGTATTAACAGATGTTAAGCAACAAATGCAAATAAAAGCAAAAAATGGATGAAATCGAATACCTAAGTATCCCCCCAAAAAAGAACATAAAAGTTAAAGAAAAATTAAAGATATGTCATAAATAAATAAGAATAGCCATCAATGTTATACTCTACATAAAATCAATACAGAAAATTTTGAAAATTTAGGAAGACTAATACAATTGACAAGCACCTAGAAAGAGAAAGCACCTTTAAAGAGAAAGCGATAAAGCAAAAATTGCCAGCATCAAGAATCAAATGACATCACGATAGATCACCCACACATTAAAAAATACAGTAAAAATTATTTTTCTTATATTTACTAACTTTGATTAAATGGACAAATGTCTGTAAAATAATATGCAATATATTTTGAGAGAAGTAGAATAAAAATACTTTAATGGTAAAATATCGGTTAAACTTTTAATTTATAATTTATTTTTTAAAGAAAATTCCAGAATCAGGTGGTATGATGAAAAGGAATGACTGGAAAAGTAAGACATTAATATTATTATTATAGGCAAAACCAAGTAATTTTCAATGTGACTTCATTTACACATATTTGAAGAAGAGCATACACTGAACGCAGATTTTTACTGGACATAATAAATTGGAACATTTCCATGCTTGTTTTATTAAAGCAGTATATCCCTGGTAACAACACTAATTGAGAACAACATTGCAGGATATTCCTTTTCTGAACGTGGATTCAAAATACAAAACAAAATAGCAGAAAGTCAAATTCAGCAATATGTAAAAAGGATAATAATATGTGTCTTAAAAACTTGCAAAGTTTGTTTAACCTATAAAAATCAAACAATGAAAATAACCATAATATTAATACAAAGAAGAGACATATGATCACCTTAAAAGATTCAGTAGGCTGGGTGTGGTGGCTCATGCCTATAATCCCAGCACTTTGGGAGGCCTAGGCGGGCGGATCACGAGGTCAGGAGATCGAGACCATGCTGGCTAACATGGTGAAACCCCGTCTCTACTAAAAATACAAAAAAATTAGCCAAGGGTGGTGATGGGCGCCTGTAGTCCTAGCTACTCAGGAGGCTGAGGCAGGAGAATGGTGTGAACTCGGGAGGTGGAGCTTGCAGTTAGCCGAGATTGCACCACTGCACTCCAGCCTGGGCAACAGAGCAAGACTCCATCTCAAAAAAAAAAAAAAAAAAAAAAAAAAAGATGCAGCAAAAGCACTTGATAAAATTAAAAACCTATTTTAAATAAAGATATTTAGCAAAATGGAGAAAGTGATTTAATCTGATAAAGAAAATCTGCAAAAGAAAATAGCATGCTTTATATTTAGTGACAAAATATTGCACGCTTTTCCATTGGTCAGGCTATAGCCATGTATCACTACTTGTATATAGAATTCTCCTGTAAGTCTTAGTAAAGTAAAGAGAGATAAATCAATTTTAAAAGGAAGGATTAGAAAAGTAAAATATTAACACTATTATTATGGGCAAAACCAAGTGTTTTTTTTTTTTTTTTTTTTTTTTTTTTTTTTTTTTTTTTGAGACGGATGCAACCTCCGCCTCCCAGGTTCAAGCAATTCTCTTGCCTCAGCCTCCCTAGTAGCTGGGATTACAGGCATGTGCCACCATGCCCGGCTAATTTTGTATTTTTAGTAGAGACGGGGTTTCTGCATATTGGTCAGGCTGATCTCGAACTCCTGACCTCAGGTGATCTGCCCACCTGGACCTCCCAAAGTGCTGGGATTACAGGCATGAGCCACCGTGCCTGGACAAAACCAAGTATTTTTTAATGTGACTTATACCTAGTACTTTCAAAAGAATGTAAGTAATATTATTTGATTCAATAAATCATATCACTAAACAAAAATACATATTTTATATATTAGCAAGGAGTCATTAATTAAATTTAATATAATACTATTACAATAGCAGTAAAAACATTAAATACCTAGGAATATGTCCAATGAAAATGTAAAATCTCTGCATAGAAACTTATAAACTATTAAGAAAAATAAAAGGGAAGTTGTTCTTTTAAAGGTTATGATTTAGAAGAAATAAGCAAGCTAGGGAGTGAGTCAGAAAAGCCAAAGATATGGCTGATGCTGAAAAATGAAGAAATTGTCAATTTGACAAATTATTAAAAGAAATGATGGAGGAGGTCAAATTGCACATTTAAGGTAGTTAAGGAGGAATAATATCTCCTATTACTGATAAAAAAGAAAGTGATAATTGCTGAGACAACAAGAAAAGAAAGTGTAGCAAAAAGAAGTATAGTATTTACAGATGAGGGTAGATCTGGAATCCAAAAGTGAAGACTCAGGGAACACTTCTTTAGGAAGCAAATCATCTGTTGAGAGTGAGGGAGAGTGATTTCCAACTTGGGTAGTGAGATGGAGTAGAGATGGCCAGAACTTGTCCCTCTCACATTCGGAGATGGAGTTTATTTTTCATCCCCTTGAGTTCACAATGGTCCTGTGACTATTTTACCAATAGAATGCATCAAAAGTGACATTATTTCAGTTCTACACCTATCCTGTAAAAGGAATGGTATTTCAGCTTTCTGCTTCTTGGAATCCTCACTGTCATATTGCAAGAAAGCACAAGCCACCATGTGGAGAAATCTATGTAGAGGGGAACTCAGTCCCCCAGTCAACAGCCTTCAGCTTTGCTTCCAACTGCTATTCAGGACCAAATTGCCAGACATGTGTGAGCCATTTTGGAAATGAAGGCCCAAGATCTATTTGAACTTCCCCAGATGATAACAGAGAGCAGAAGCAGGTTATCCCCAGTAACACCTGCTCCAACTGCAGAACTGCAAGCAAAAAATGATTTCCTTTTTTTCTCTTTTCTTTTTTTTCTTTCCTTTCTTTCTTTCTTTCTTTCTTTCTCTTTCTTTCTCTCTCTTTCTCTCTTTCTTTCTTTCTTTTTCTTTCTCTCTCTCTCTTTCTTTCTTTCTTTCTTTTTCTTTCTTTTTCTCTCTCTTTCTCTCTCTCTCTTTCTTTTTCTTTCTTTCTCTCTCTTTCTCTCTCTCTCTTTCTCTTTCTTTCTCTCTCTCTCTTTCTCTTTCTTTCTCTCTCTTTCTTTCTCTCTTTCTTTCTTTCTTTCCTTTTACTTACAATTTAAAAGAGCATCCACCTCCCTTTAAAGTATATGTTTTGGAATATTAAAGTCTAGTTTTTGACAAAAATTAATGTGGAAGTTCTTTGAATTTCTAAATGGTGATACTTTAAAAAATTTCAAACCTCTTATTAATGAATATTGTTTAAAGTTTACTGATTTGCAAATGACAGGTTTTGGAGTGCTTTTTAGTACAACAATAGAGAACTGAAACACATATCAAGAGAAGGTCTGAAACAGCCCCATCATGAATAATATGTATAATCCCCCAGAAACTGAAAAATAGAGGATAGTAAGAAATGGAAGCAATGATGAATCATTTAGATACCACTATCAGTGAGGTTATTCTATCTGGGAGAAAAAAGGATTTGAGATTGAAGGAGAGATCAATAAAAGCTAAAATAAGGAGATTCTGAGGAGACTGGAAATTTAGAGAAAAATAGCCAACTTCCACAAATCACTTTGTTTACCTACACCTTCTGTTCATACATAAGGAGCACAAATTATGATTTATGACAGACAGAAGGTTGCTTTACATATCTACAGAAGGTTTTTCTGAACTCAATCTGCCTTATGATAAAATGGTATGGCAAATGCCCTGGAAAATTGTCACGTAAGTTTGAGACAGGCCTCTCCCATAACATAGAGTTACAGTCTTCTTCTTAATAAATGAATGGAATGCTGAGAGAAAATATCTGTCTTTATTCACCAGCACACATAGAAATTTAAGGTGATATATTTATATTTTTCTTTTAATGAAAGTTTCTTTAAATGAAAGCCAAATTCTATAAGAATACCTACTTTAAAATGCTGTCTTATTTGAAGTAATAGCACTAAATATATTCAAAATAAGTCATTTTAAATTTCAATCTGCAAGTCCTAAACTTAGTATTATGTTGTATATGTACATTGTATGCACACATAAATATCCACTTAAAAATCTAACTGATTTATTAAATAAATAATTCTGTGAGCAGTATAATCCAAAATATAAGAAATAATACATACTACCTGACATTTGCAAATCAGTAAACTTTAAAAAACATTTGTTAATAAGATTCTTGAAACTTTGTAAAGTATCACTTTTAGAAATTCAAAGATTTTCACATTAATTTTCATAAAAAACTATATTTTAATATTCCAGAATATATACTTTAAAATGAAGTAGATGCTCTTTTAAATTGCAGGTAAAGATGTGTAGAGTGGGTAAAAGATATATTGCAGTTTTTTGCAAGTAAACATTTACATACATCTTTTGTAGTCTTTTGCTGCTGCCATCCTTTCATGAAATATTAGGCTACATAAAGAAAGCAGGTTGAGCATGTGGAGAAAAGAATGTGTAAATATCTGAAGACCAGTATCTATCTAGACATGAGTGCAAATGTTTTGGTAATCTTATTCTTCTACTTTTGAGAGTTCCCTCTCCATTTACTTGTCCATTTCAAAATCTTTTACTTTTTCTTCCTTCACATATTTATATGTTCTATAATGAGCTATGTTCTCAACTCTCAAGTCTTTATTTCTTTATTTCCATAATCTAAGATTCTTAATGGCTTACTTTGTCATGCACGAAGGTGTTTGGTTAATCAATGAGAAAAGGCTGATTTTTTTAGAATGTATCTCATTTCAAATTCCTATTTTCTTCTTGGGAGGTGAGCAATTTGATTCAATTCTGTTTGTTATTTTAAACTAAGAAAAGGGATACATCATTTTCATGTAGTAAATCACAAACTACCAAATTTATACAGTCTTAAAAGATTTTTATTCATGAATACATCGAATATCTAGTATATGCCATCTACTGAGCAGATATCAGAAGTTAAGAAAGGAGTAAAACATGTTTTCAACTTGAAGGAATTTATGCTCTGGTATGAGCACATAAAATACTAGCACATTAAATATTCAAGTAAAATGAGTGCTTCAGATGCTACCTCATCTCAATGGAAGCAGAGATAGATTGACTTTAAGGTTAGGAAACATGTCATCAAGGAAGTGATTTAAACAGGAAGGTAAAGGCACTAATCTCATTCTTGAGGACTTCAACCTCATGATCTAGTTACATCCCAAACACCCCACCTCTTAATACCATCACTTTGGAGGTTTGGATTTCAGCATAGAAATATGGGAGGAGGGGCACAAGCATTCAATCCAAACAATACTCAATTATGAAGAATGTAAATTGGCTCAGACTTCAAACATTAGTGAAATGAATGAGAATAGGAGGTATTAATATTTTTATATAAATATAATTAATTTCTATTTTATGAACATAGTTATCCAACTATTGAAAGACAAAGCCATCAAAGCCTGCTGGAAGCTGGCAACACACTTCATCAATGTACTATTTATTATAAGTATGACAGAAATATTGGAATATGTGATTTTTATGTCCATTTATCTCTGTCTGTCTGTCTAGTTTACTGATCATATTCAGCATTTACTGCAATGACAACAAAAGTCAATAGAAAAACAACTGGGCTTACCAAAGTCTTTTTTCTCTCCAAAGCCCTGCTGTTGCTGTGCATTTTCAACTATGGTGTCTTTTTTCACTACTTTAAACTCTAGTTTAGTACAATATTTCAGTTATGAATAGGACCTTTGGAATTGAATAGGCCCTAATCAATTCTTGGATCTCTAGAATGTTCTAATCTTTAGGATACCCACCTGACAAATATGTACCTAACAGAGATGCATGAGAATTAAATGAAATCATAAAAGAAAATCAGTTATCACAGTGCCATGTTGGACATATAGCAGAAAGGAATTGCTATGTTGCTTTTTTTTGTATTTTTCTTTTTCCTGCTATTTATCTTGCAGAATGAGGGCTTAGAGCTATATTTTTGGACCTCTGACTTATCATTTTTGTGTGTGCAATTTTTTTCTTCTATCTATATGATTAAAGCTGTTTTCTGATCTTTACTAGTGACCTTAATTTTTTTTATTCCTCACTTATAATTACTTTTAAATCTCTCTCTCTCCCTTGCAACCCTCCACTGCCATCTCTCATCATTACCCATTTTGAGCTATTTTGAGTTATGACATCTGGTATTATTTAATATATATGCTTGTTTGTACTTTACACTCATCACTTTATAGGATTGTAAGCATTTAAATTGTTTTATACTTGCCTTATCGCATTTATTTCCTTTACACTAATAAATATTCAAATGAAAGCGTAACTTACCTACCTTCTAACTTTTCTTGGAGAATGAAGTTCAACCATGCCCAATTTTTTCTTTTCCATTTTTCTAAGATTGCTGAAAAAGTGTTTGAAATTTTTATGTTTCTATATCCATGGTCTTATCCTTTAATAAAATATTAACTGAAGCCCACCCTTTCCTTTTGTGCCTTTGTTATTATTAGCATTGCGCTTTCTTTGTATGCATTTATTTACAACTAGGTCTTTCTTAGATTATTTTATTTATTGTAAATTAGTATGGGCAACCTGAAGTGCTTGTTTAAATGAAAACAGATCCCTAATAGTCTGATAATTCATATTTGAATCTAATTTCTTACTGTTTCCTTCAAAATATGTTCAAGGGTTAATGAAATCATGAAAACAAAGAGCGTGCAATGTAACACACTGCTTGACATTTATTTTGTTAATACGTGGTATATAGGGAAAGAATAATTATCATCCATATTCATGTATATTCAGAAACTGGTTTAAAAAATCCATTACAACTTACATTGTCAATATCCCTTTGCAGAAGTCCACATTCTCCTACCAGTACACATTTCTTTCACTACTCTAGTCTTACATAATAGTTGGGTTTTATTTGTCCCATTTATATAACCTCACGTAACTACCATCTGATATATAAAGGAACCAATTTATTTCATAGGCATATCCTATTCTTTTCAAGTCAAACTTTACCTAGAAACCTGAGATAAGTTTTTTCCTCTGAAAACATGTTTGGGTCTACAGAAAAAGTGAGATTTGGGTAGGTTCTTAAACACAAATGGAAAGAAGCAGCAGACAAAGAAAAGGAAAGAGGAAGAAAATAGTCATTTTCAGAAGGAAAAGTATGAACAGTAGTATAGGAATGGCCATGCTTATTAATTTGAAGAAAGTTGAGGATTATGGAGGTGAGTGGATGGATATAAAGTTGCTCAAACATGTTGACAGCCAGGCTAGAAGAGGTTAAACTTATCTCGTATATGTTCTCAAACAACCATTACAAATAAAGCATTGAATTTGTGTGTGTGTGTGTGTGTGTGTATTTTAAAGGGGTTTTTGTTTGTTTGTTTGTTTGTTTGTTTGTTTTTTGAGACGGAGTCTCGCTGCATCGCCCAGGCTGGAGTGCAGTGGTGCGATCTCGGCCCACTACAAGCTCTGCCTCCTGGGTTCATGCCATTCTCCCGCCTCAGCCTCCCGAGTAGCTGGGATTACAGGCGCCCGCCACCACGCCCAGCTAATTTTTTGTATATTTAGTAGAGACGGGTTTCCGTGTTAGCCAGGATGATCTCAATTTCCTGACCTCCTGATCCGCCAGCCTCGGCCTCCCAAGGTGCTGGGATTACAGGCATGAGCCACCAAGTCCGGCCGAAGGGTATTTTAAAAATATATGTTTAAGTCATTCAGTTTACACAAATTCACGATTGCTACACTGCAAGAGCTCTAGAGGTGTTGCCTGCCAAGCTACCAGAGCCAGAAGTGGGTGGGATCGTCTGCCTTGCTGTGGATTTTTTTTTTTTTTTTTTTTTTTTGAAGTACATCGTTCTCTTCTCTTTGCCTAGAGTTTTGCATCCCCTTAGCCTCAAGGGGAAGGTCTGCCCTGTTTTTGTCCCTATTAAAAAAAAAAAAAAAAAAAAAAAAAAAAAAAACAAGAAACAAAGACAGAGTCTCGCCTGTCACCCAGACTGGAGTGCAGTGGTGAGATCATAGCTCACTGCAGCCTCAGACTCCTGGGTCAAAGGGATCCTCCTGCCTTGGTCTCGGAAAGTGCTGTGTGTTTCTTTCCCTTCGAAAAGTCTTGCCAAACAGTTGCTTTCTCTTCTGGACTCCTCGATTTTCTGAATTTTCACTCCATTCAGATCTACATCTTCTTTATTTTCTGACATGTCACAGTCTTTTTCTCTCCGGATCTTCCATTCCTAATTATCTCTTAAATATTCAATTCTGGCCTTTAGTTTTGTCTCCCCTTAAGTTCAGGTGTGCAACAATGATTAGGGGACAATTGCCACATCTAGACTATTTCATTGGACATTCCATCAGGGTAAATTAAAATATCTTTTGCCTCCAAAGCACCTATCCAGGATGAAATAGACAATAAAATGGTTGCATGTCTTATTATTTTGTTAAATACTGCAATTGACAGTTGTTTAAAGAGCTCAGTTGTTAAAAGCAAGAGAATTGTTGCTGACCCTAGTACTAACATCCCAATCCAAATACCTAGTAATGCTACTGATACTCCTGCTGATTCTGAAACAAATTCACAGCAGAACACTGTTACACTACTGTGTTCTATCAAATTTGGGACTCATTCTTTATGAATGTTCCTGAGCTAGATGTATTCTTTTGTTCACTTGGTAACTGAATGCTAGGAAGATGCAAAGCAATGAAGCAATGATCTTGCTGGCTTTTTTATTTCCCACAGCAAACATATTTTCATAAGATTGTTGCGGAGACTACCATTTGCAGATTTCATAGTTGACGAAATGGATGGCCTGACGCACCTCTAGCTGCCTCCCCTTTGTCTATATGTCTTATTGAACATAGATAGCTAGGAAAAGGATTGCCTCCTGTCCCCAGGCTTTCTAAATGCTGTGAACTCATACACCAGGATTTAATGTTATGGAAGTGCCTCAGAGCTGGTACGTGAGGGACAGAGCAACTCTACTTCAAGCATTTATTAAAATTAATTTTTAATTATAAAAGTAAAAAAAAAGAAAAAGAAAATGGCTGTGAACTTTTTGGCCACCTCGCACCTCGCGCCTCTCTTTCACGGGTTTAGTGAGGAAGGTAATCAAACATGTGACAGCCAACACTTGTTCTCCATTGCTCTCTGCCAGGCCTGTCTCATGGAGAGGAAGTCCACTTGGAAACATTGTTATCAAGTCTATACAGCATGGACTCTGTTATCAGAAAGCCATCTGAACTGCATATTAGGGTAATAATCTTTATATAGCACATAAAATTATTTGTATCACAGATAATGGTAGTAGATTTGGTGGTGCTCAATTTTCCCACAAAATTAAGTGTAATGCTTCCCCTCCACCTATGTGGGTTATGACAGCATTAGGAAGATTGCATTGTAATAGAAGAAACTCTACTCCAGGGGCTATGTTTATACACATGGTGGAATGCTGATTCTATCATTACCATAAACAGTAATTATTATTCTTATGTGATTTTATATTTTTCAAAACCTCAAATATCTTCTAGGGTAAAGTAACCTTTGAAAGTGACCTTTCAAAGGTCACTCTGAATGGGAGTAGGACATTCTACCAGAGAGCCATGTGTCATTGAGCTGTTAAGGAGACAGCATTAAGACTGATTCAGTCTTTCAGCAAATGACAGCTCTGGCGTGGTCCTTATGATGGAATACATATAAAATATTTATTGCCTAGATAGTCACACTATACATCACTTTAAATATCTGCATCAATTATTGACTCTATAACTGAGCAGATGCCTGCTTTACCCTCAACTCACAATAGTGGTGATTTATTATTAAGGTTTTTATTTGTTTGTAATTGTTGCTATTGTTTCGTTGTAGATGAGTTAAATGAGCTCATAATTTGAATGCCCATGGCTTATTGTCTAGGACCCAAGCTCTTGCTTTGTTGACATTACCCAGCCTAACTATGAAACCAGACCTTCACAATTACACAATGATTGAGTTGTAAATGGCGAACAATAGGCTCTCTACTCCCTTACCAGTGCCTGGTGCTTGGTATTCTTACAGATTAAGAACCTAAGTCTGTCAAGTCTTTTGTGTTAGTAAAATCAACCTCAGAAATTGTTAAGAATTCCTGATGAAGAGTCTACTTAAGCAATGTTTCCGAGTTCGTATCTTTAAATATTGTGTCTTTAGGATGGATATGTGCTCATTTTATTACAAAGTCCAAGGCAGTGAATGATGACATTTTCCATTTAAGTATACTACGTTGTCATTAGTTGATTTTTCTGTAGGACTTTTCAGATAATTTTTTTTTTTTGTAAGAGAATGTATTCCAAACCTCATGGCAGCTATGTCCTTAAAATACACTCACATGCACAGAAAATTTTGCTAAATATTTTATGAAATCATAGACTTCTCATAACCCATCTGAGTTCTTTTTAGGGGGTCTATCATCACAGATTTTTTTAAAAAATCAGAGATAGAATATCTTAACCTATTCCCAGTGTGGTCTCACTTTCTCCCCTAGGTAAACTGTAAGAAATGTATGTTTGATAGAGTGCATACTAATAATCATATAAATGAATATATAAAGTATTTTAAATATGATTATAGGAAAGTGTCCTTTGTGGCTATAATATTTTAGCACTGCCTATACCCTGAACTAAATCACCTTGAGGTTATATGTGTGTGGACTTTCCCCATTAAACATTGCAAAAACACTGGTATTCAGCTAATTTTGCAGATAGTCTTAAAATTTTATTTTCTCTATATTCAGATAACAATGCTTAGATATTAATATTAGATTATAATGCATAGATATTAATATTAGCTCAATTTAAAAAAATGATCTAATTATGGTTAGAAATAAAAACCAGGAACAGAGGTTGGATTGAATGAAGGGCAAAGTAAATGTATACATTTTAGAGATGATAAGAATTTTTGAAAACTCATTCTATCATTGGATCACACTTTCATTTTTAGTATGATTTTGCTTTCATTAATAGGGATTTAAGATAATTATTCAAAAGGTGTCAAAGGAACCATGTTGGGTACTGTAGATTTCAAAATACACAGAGTGAGAGGGCAAATGGACTACGATTTCCACATCTTGTGTGAAGTAAAACAGCAGTGTGACATAACAAATCAATAAGTCAGATAATTGCACATCAATACAGAATTTTGATTGAGTTGTTCAAGAAAAAGATGTCTTCAGTTTAACATGGTCTTTCTTTAAACCTGTAGCAATTATTTTGTTTGTTTTCATTCTTCTTGTATATAGCTTAGGTTTTGGAATGAATTTATGATATAGATTTTTAAGATAAAGTAACTATGATGGCCACAGCATATTTGTTAAGTAATGTCCCCACTGGGCATATATATTGTTAAAAATTGAGGTCAGATATATCAGAGGATATTACCACAGGGAACAAAGCCAGTATAGAACAGTAGATGCTAACTCCTAACCAAGAAGGCCTCAACAAGACGGTGACTTTAGATAAGTCTTTTGTTCTTCAACAAATATTTGAGAATAATTTTGTCAGTTGAAATCCCCAGAGAAATGACATTTGAGTCATATTATTTCTGAATGATAGTATTGTTATAATTTTATATATATATCATATTTATATATGGATATGATCTAGGATACAAGTTGAATAGCCCTCCCAAAAATAATTCTGTATTTTATTTTTGTCTATGTTTCACTGTTCAGAAGGAAATTCTTCCCAACATGTCTTTTGTAATTTTTACTTACATTAATAGATACCTCAGACCAATGGCTTTAAAACCTGACTAGGCATCAGAATTTTATAAGCCACCTAAAAAATGCAGCTATCAAAGCTCTACTGTTATCTATGAAATTAACCTTTGAAGACTGTAATTTTAATCAATTCAAAAATTTCTTCTATTTAATACGCATTTCTTCTCTGTTCAATTTGCACCTTCTGGAGGATTTACAATATTTATATTTCATTTACTCAATACACTGGTATTATGTTTGCTGATCATATTTACATCTTACTTATTTTGTTTCTGAGTTCCTTGACAATTGTGGGATCACTTTTTTATTTTAGTGACTTGATTTTCTTGAGTATCCAGTGTGCTGTTTACTGCCTTACTTGAATATTTTAAATTCATTAAATTAACTTTGCAGTGAACAAAGACTTTTCTGATTTCAGACTGGGCCCATATGCAAATTCACATTCTTCTGAATCTGAAACGAGAAAATATATAGGTTTTTCTTAACATGTTTCTTTGATTGAGAATTGTACAAAGTTGTTTTGTGAATAAATTTAGCCCTGTACTTCTAGAGCACTCCCTGCCCCACTATACTATTCATAAGTGAGAACAACTTCTATGTAGGCCTATGTCCTGGTTATCCTTTTGTTGTCTCAAAGAACTTATCAATCATTGCTATACCACGCTTGACTATTGACATGTATTACTTAGCAAGCTAATATAAGTGCATCTTGGGTACTTGTCAAAGACATTTGATGAAAATACCCAAAAGTTATAAGAAAAAATTCACTTAAAATTTAATATACTAAATAATCTAAGTTTTCACACTTCTTAAGCCTAATCTTGAGAATGCTTCATTTGTGATGACATTTGTTGAACTTTATAGATTTGCATGCATTGAATTGTCCTGAAGCATTCAGTCATTGATTTGCATTGAGAACATGGTATGAGAAATAGTCTCATTATTGCATTTAGCATAATATCTTACAGGTTCATTCATGTTGCTACAATGGGCCAAATATACTCCTTTTTTAAGGTTGGATGGTGTTTTACTGTGTAAATATTTCTATATATACACTGATATATATAATATTTATTATGTAATGTAATATAATATTTCTGTATTGATTCATCTGTTAATAAACACAGGTTGTTTCCATATCTTGGCTATTATAAAGAATGCTGCAATAAACATAAGCATGCAGATATCTCTTCAACACATTGATTTTCAATTCCTTTGGATATATACCAGAAGTAGAATTACTGGATATCATAGTAGTGATATTTTCAGCTATTTTGGGAACCTCTATGCCATTTTCCATAATGGCTAGATTAAATTACATTTTTAGCCATTTTAAAACTTATTATATTTATTCTACATGTAAAAAAAATGAAGCGATCATTCACTATTAATTAATGTTTTTATTTTGATACTTATGCTTTGCCTATGATATTGGTTTCAATTTTTTTTTAAACTGATTCTATTTCCCTCTTTACTTTGGCTACCATGGAGCCAAAGGCAAAATACACCTCACAGCAAATATTTTCACAGATGTTTCGATTACCAATCTTACCTAGGGTTATTTTTTTTTCCTATTTTCATCTAAATTTTCTCTTGATTCCCTTTCTTTCAATGTTTTCTCTTCTTGCCCCTCATGTAGCTTTGGCATTCACTCAAATTAATTTATATTGAAGCAAGATACAGATACAAATAGAATACTTATCTCTCATTTTCTCACAGCTGGATTGTTCATTTCCTAAAAGGTACTATACTTTCCTCAGAGTCAAGGCCACCCTCCCATGTCACTACCAGCACAGAACAGATTGTTTTACTAATTAAATAATTGTTTTTAAAAGAAGGGCGTCATCAAAAATTACTTCTCTTAAAGATGTACAATGTGAGCCTCTAGTTTCTTTAACTAAAAATAGCTTAAGTTTTCGTGACGTACAGATTAATTTAATGGGCCAAAATGTTGGAGGAATATGTGACTTAATTGAATTACTGGGAAAAGTTAATGAGAAAGATAGGGAATACCTTCAAAATTAGTAAATAGCAGCTATCAGAATTGAGATTAAAGAAAGCTGTCTAATGTTTAATAGCTGTTTAAAAAGAGATAATTTTAGGCAATATATGCTTACTATTTTATCTTGAACTGATTCACTTATTAAATGATGGGGAACATTTGATAAATATAATATCTGGGATAAATTAAACGTATTCAATTATTTAATTTATTCCACCCCAATTTATCTCAGAATATTATGTTTATATGTATATCATGATTATATACATGAACAAAATATTCTGGGCCTACCTGATGGGGAAGGTCAGAGGAGGAGGAGAGTTAAAAAACTACACGTAAGTTACTAGCCTCACTACCTGGGTGATGAAATTATCTATACAGTAAACACCAACGAGACACATAAATTGTTACTCATGTAACAAACCTGCACATGTACACCTTGAACCTAAAGGTTGAAAATAAATAAATATACATTAAAAATAAATAAAATTTGAAGTTCCAAAATATAAATACATATAAGTTTTGCTACGACTATATTGCTATTATTTTCTGTATTTTTACATATGCTGTTGGATGATGTAATTTAGCATATTTAAATTTTATCCTTTTTCTCCTCTAAGAACTTAGAATCATAATTTTTTTATATTTTCAATATGTATTATATTTATATTTTAAATATAAATATTTGTTATTTTTAAAGATTTTTTATATAAATGTAATATGTTTATGTTTATATTATGGTTATATATAATACGATATAAATGTTTATATTTATATATAACTATGTTTATATTTATATATAACTATGTTTATATTTATATATAACTATGTTTATATTTATATATATAACTTTGTTTATATTTATATATAACTATGTTTATATTTATATATATAACTATGTTTATATTTATATATATAAATATGTTTATATTTATATATAGATATGTTTATATTTATATTATATATAGATATGTTTATATTTATATTATATATAGATATGTTTATATTATATATAGATATGTTTATATTTATATTATATATAGATATGTTTATATTTATATTATATATAGATATGTTTATATTATATATAGATATGTTTATATTATATATATATATGTTTATATTATATATAGATATGTTTATATTATATATTGATATGTTTATATTATATATAGATACGTTTATATTATATATAGATATGTTTATGTTTATATTATATATAAATATGTTTATGTTTATATTATATATAAATATGTTTATGTTTATATTATATTATGTTTATACTTATGAGCATGATATTCTGGGATAAATTGGTATGGGAAGCAGAGAGATTGGTCTAGGGCTTCTAACAAATGACAGTAGAAGAATAATTCTCATTTAAGTAATACTAATTACATGAATAATAACAATAACAATAATAATAATATTGAAAACTTATCATGTCCTAGAAATTATTCTAAGCACTTTCACTGTGTTAAGTAACTTAATTCTTATAGCAACTCATTGAGGTAGGCATTACTACTATCGTCTCTATAAAAAAAGAAAAAAATGGATCACACAAAAATTGGTACTTAGTCAAGTAACATTTTTTTTTTATTTTTGAGACAGAGTCTCACTCTGTTGCCCAGGCTGGAGTGTAGTGGTGCAATCTCGGCTCACTAGAACCTCTGCCTCCCAGGTTCAAGTTATTCTCCTGCCTCAGCCTTCCTAGAAACTGGGGTTATAGGTGCATTCCACCATTCCTGGCTAATTTTTGTATTTTTGGTAAAGACAGAGTTTCACCATGTTGGCCCGGTTGGTCTCGAACACCTGACCTCAGGTGATTCACCCGCCTCAGCCTCCCAAGTGCTGGAATTACAGGCGTGAGCTACTGCACCCGGCCTCAAGTAACATATTTTTAAGTCATAGAGTCTGAACATCAATTTGCATAAGTGGAAGCCTAATTCTAGAATCCCTATCTTTTTTGATTTGTAAAATACCTAATAGTGAAGTGTACCGGAAAAGTAGCACAAAGATTGGTAAGGGAAATGAATTTGCAAGGTCTTACACACAGGAAGTGATATTTTAGTAGCTACAATAAAAGAAATAAAGCAAAGATCTATGACTTCTAAATTATTATAGGAGATAAAGGATGGAATTCAAATATGTCAAGCTAAATAAACAACAGATGTAAAAAACACAGAAAATAATAGTAACATAGTAGTAGCAAATCTTGTCATATTTATTTATTTTTTGGACTTCAAATTTTATTTTTAAATTTTTGTTATTCATTTCCAACATTTAGGTTCAGGAAATACATATGCAGGTTTGTTACATGAGTAAATTGTGTCTCGTTGGAGTTAGGTGTATAGATTTTTCCATCACCCAGCTAGTGAGAGTAGTATATCCTATGTATGGTTTTTCAACTCTCACTCTCCTTTCATCTTCCCCCTTCAAGTAGGCCCAGTGGCTTTTGTTCTCCGATTTGTGTCCACATTCACTTAGTGTTTTTCTCCCACGTATATGTAAGAACATAAAGAATTTTGTTTACTGCTCCTGTATTAGTTCACTTAGGATAACGGCCTCCAGCTATATCCATGTTGTTGCAAAGGACATGATTTCATTGTTTTTATGGCTGCATAGTATTCTACAGTGTGTGTGTACCACATTTTCTTTATCCAGTCTACTGCTGATGCACATCTAGCTTGACTCTGTGTCTTTACTATTGTGAATAGTGTTGCGATGAGCATACTAGTACATGCGTCTTTTTGGTGGAAAAATTTATATTCCTTTGGGTATATACCCAATAATAAGATTGCTAGGTCAAATGGTAGTTTTGTTTTAAGTTCTCTGGAAATTTCCAAACTGCTTTCCACAGTGGCCGAGCTAGTTTACATTCCCACCAGCAATGTTCTGTTTTCTCTACAACCTCACTGGCCACTGTTATTTTTTGACTTTTTAATAATGGCCATTCTGACCTGTGTGAGATGGTATCTCGTTGTGGTTTTGATTTACATTTCTCTAATGGTTATTGGTGTAGACCATATTTACATATGCTGTTGGACACATGTATGTCTTCTTTTGATAAGTGTCTGTTCATATCCTGTGATCATTTTTTAATGGGGTTGATTTTTGCTTGTTAATTTATTTAAGTTCCTTATAGATTCTGGGTATTAGACCTTTGTCAGATGCATAGTTTGTAAATATTTTCTCCTATTCTGTAGGTTGTCTAATTATTCTGTTGATAGTAACTTTTGCTGTGCAGAAACTCTTTAGTTTAATTAGGCCCCATATGTCAATTTTTGCTTTTATTGTAATTGCTTTGAGACACTTTGTTGTAAAATCTTTGCCCGTTCCTATTTCCAGGATGGTATTTTCTAGGTTTTCTTCTAGGGTTTTTGTAATTTTAGGACTTCTATTTAACTCTTTAGTCCATGTTGAGGTGATTTTTGTATATGGTGAAAGGAAAGGGTCCAGTTTCTTTTTTTTTTTATTATTGTACTTTAAGTTTTAGGGTACATGTGCACAATGTGCAGGTTTGTTACATATGTATACATGTGCCATGTTGGTGTGCTGCACCCATTAACTCGTCATTTAACATTAGATATATCTCCTAATGCTATCCCTCCTCCCTCCCTCCACCCCACAACAGGCCCTGGTGTGTGATGTTCCCCTTCCTGTGTCCATGTGTTCTCATTGTTCAATTCCCACCTATGAGTGAGAACATGCGGTGTTTGGTTTTTTGTCCTTGTGATAGTTTGCTGAGAATGATGGTTTCCAGCTTCATCCATGTCCCTACAAAGGACATGAACTCATCATTTTTTATGGCTGCATAGTGTTCCATGGTGTATATGTGCCACATTTTCTTAATCCAGTCTATCATTGTTGGACGTGTGGCTTGGTTCCAAGTCTTTGCTATTGTGAATAGTGCTGCAATAAATATACGTGTGCATGTGTCTTTATAGCAGCATGATTTATATTCCTTTGGGTATATACCCAGTAATGGGATGGCTGGGTCAAATGGTATTTCTAGTTCCAGATCCCTGAGGAATCGCCACACTGACTTCCACAATGGTTGAACTAGTTTACAGTGCCACCAACAGTGTAAAAATGTTCCTATTTCTCCACATCCTCTCCAGCACCTGTTGTTTCCTGACTTTTTAATGATCCCCTTCTAACTGGTGTGAGATGGTATCTCATTGTGGTTTTGATTTGCATTTCTCTGATGGCCAGTGATGATGAGCATTTTTTCATGTGTCTTTTGGCTGCATAAATGTCTTCTTTTGAGAAGTGTCTGTTCATATCCTTCACCCACTTTTTGATGGGGTTGTTCCTTTTTTTCTTGTGAATTTGTTTGAGTTTATTGTAGATTCTGGATATTAGCCCTTTGTCAGATGAGTAGATTGCAAAAATTTTCTCCCATTCTGTAGGTTGCCTCTTCACTCTGATGGTAGTTTCTTTTGTTGTGCAGAAGCTCTTTAGTTTAATTAAATCCCATTTGTCAATTTTGGCTTTTGCTGCCCTTGCTTTTGGTGTTTTAGACATGAAGTCCTTGCCCATGCCTATGTCCTGAATGGTATTGCCTCGGTTTTCTTCCAGGGTTTTTATGGTTTTAGGTCTAACATTTAAGTCTTTAATCCATAGTGAATTAATTTTTGTATAAGGTGTCAGGAAGAGATCCAGTTTCAGCTTTCTACATATGGCCAGCCAGTTTTCCCAGCATCATTTATTAAATAGGCAATCCTTTCCCCATTTCTTGTTTTTGTCAGGTTTGTCAAAGATCAGATAGTTGTAGGTATGTGGCATTATTTCTGAGGGCTCTGTTCTGTTCCATTGGTCTATATCTCTGTTTTGGTACCAGTACCATGCTGTTTTGGTTACTGTAGCCTTGTAGTATAGTTTGAATTCAGGTAGCGAGATGCCTCCAGCTTTGTTCTTTTGGCTTGGGATCGACTTGGCAATTTGGGCTCTTTTTTGGTTCCATATGAACTTTAAAGTAGTTTTTTTTTCCACTTCTGTGAAGAAAGTCATTCGTAGCTTGATGGGGGTCGCATTGAATCTATAAATTACCTTGGGCAGTATGGCCCTTTTCACCATATTGATTCTTCCTATCCATGAGCATGGAATGTTCTTCCATTTGTTTGTATCCTCTTTTATTTCATTGAGCAGTGATTTGTAGTTCTCCTTAAAGAGGTCCTTCACATCCCTTGTAAGTTGGATTCCTAAGTATTTTATTGTCTTTGAAGCAATTGTGAATGGGAGTTCACTCATGATTTGGTTCTCTGTTTGTCTGTTATTGGTGTATAAGAATGCTTGTGATTTTTGCACATTGATTTTGTATCCTGAGACTTTGCTGAAGTTGCTTATCAGCTTAAGGAGATTGTGGGCTGAGATGATGGGGTTTTCTAGATATACAATGTTGTCATCTGCAAACAGGGACAATTTGAATTCCTCTTTTCCTAATTGAATACCCTTTATTTCCTTCTCCTGCCTAATTGCCCTGGCCAGAACTTCCAACACTATGTTGAATAGGAGTTGTGAGAGACGGCATCCCTGTCTTGTGCCAGTTTTCAAAGGGAATGCTTCCAGTTTCTGTCCATTAAGTATGATATTGGCTGTGGGTTTGTCATAGATAGCTCTTATTATTTTGAGATAAGTCCCATCAATACCTAATTTATTGAGAGTTTTTAGCATGAAGCGTTGTTGAATTTTGTCAAAGGCCTTGTCTGCATCTATTGAGATAATTATGTGGTTTTTGTCTTTGGTTCTGTTTATATGCTGGATTACGTTTATTGATTTGCGTCTGTTGGACCAGCCTTGCATCCCAGGGATGAAGCCCAGTTGATCATGATGGATAAGTTTTTGATGTGCTGCTGGATTTGGTTTGCCAGTATTTTATTGAGGATTTTTGCATTGATGTTCATCAGGAGTATTGGTCTAAAATTCTCTTTTTTTTGTTGTGTCTCTGCCAGGCTTTGGTATCAGGGTGAAGCTGGCCTCATAAAATGAGTTAGGGAGGATTCCCTCTTTTTCTATTGATTGGAATAGTTTCAGAGACACAGGAAACCCTTCAAAAAATCAATGAATCCAGGAGCTGGTTTTTTGAAAAGATCAACAAAATTGATAGACCTCTAGCCAGATTAATAAAGAAGAAAAGAGAGAAGAATCAAATGGATGCAATAAAGAATGATAAAGGGGATATCACCACGGATCCCACAGAAATACAAACTGCCATCAGAGAATACTGTAAACACCTCTATGCACATAAACTAGAAAATCTAGAAGAAATGGATAAATTCCTGGACATATACATCCTCCCAAGAGTACACCAGGAAGAAGTTGAATCTCTGAATAGAGCAATAACAGGCTCTGAAATTGAGGCAATAATTAATAGCTTCCGAACCAAAAAAAGTCCAGGACCAGATGGATTCACTGCCGAATTCTACCAGAGGTACAAGGAGGAGCTGGTACCTTTCCTTCTGAAGGAAGGGGTCCAGTTTCAATCTTCTGCATATTGTTAGCCAGTTATCTCAGCACCATTTGTTGAATAGGGATTCCTTCTCTCATTGCTTGTTATTGTCAACTTTGTTGAAGATCAGATAGTTGTAGTTTTGCGGCTCTATTTTGGAGTAGAACCCCTGTTCTTAATCAATATCTTTACTGCCTCCAAAAGGAAAATGAATAACAAAAAATCCACTAGAAATTACTAGTTAGAAGTAAAATTTAAAAAGCAGATTGGGCCAGGCGCGATGGCTCACAGCTGTAATTCCAACACTTTGGGAGGCCTGAGCAGGTAGATTACTTGAGGTCAGGAGTTTTAGACCAGCCTGACCAACAAGGTGAAACACTGTCTCTACTAAAAATTCAAAAATTAGCCAGGCATGTTGGCAAGTGCCTGTAATCCCAGCTGCTCCAGAGGCTGAGACAGGAGAATTGCTTGAACCTGGGAGGTGGAGGTTGCAGTGAGCTGAGATTGCACCACTACACTCCAGCGTGGGTGATGGAGTGAGACTCTGTCTCAAAAATAAATAAATAAATAAATAATAACAGTAAAAATAAAAAGCAGATTGGAGTTTTAGTAAAAAAATGTAAATATATTGCAGATCATTGAAAATGTTTTATATGAATATCTAGTTATGTGCAACTTAAATATCTTTAATTAGATCTCCTCATTTCACATTATTAATGTTGAATAATTTACCACAACATTTGATCTTTTGTAAAATAAAAGTTAAACCAATTTTTAAACTACTAACAACAACTCTTGTCTTAAACTTTTCAGATTAACTTTTGTCATTACATACCCATATTTATTTGCAATAACTGTAGGAGCATTTAATTTGCAGAAAACAAAAACTCCGCCTGCTGGTGTGCTCATGAACATTGAGAGAGAGGAGAATGTCCCTTTCTGCTTTGGGAAAGAGGATCTCCTTAAATAGTAAGGACTTTGAGATATAAGATACTGTGAGGCCTGGCACGGTGTTCTCACACTTGTAATCCCAGCAGTTTGGGAGGCTGAGGTGGGCAGATCACTTGAGGTCAGGAGTTCGAGACCAGCCTGGCCAACATGGCGAAACCCCGTGTCTGCTAAAAATACAGAAATTAGCTGGGTGTGGTGCAGGGCCTGTAATCCCAGTTACTTGGGAGGCTGAGGCAGGGAGAATCGCTTGAACTTGGGAGGCAGAGGTTGCAGTGAGCCGAGATCGCACCATTGCACTCCAGCCTGGGTGACAGAGTGAGACTCCATCTCAAAAAAAATAAAAAGAAGGAAAGAAAGAAAAAATAGATAACGTGAACAACAAGCATACAAATAATGGCTTTTCAGTCTCACAAATTTGCTCTTGCTTTTTCATTTGCTTCTCATGCTCTTCCTCAGAGAAAGTAAGACTGAAAAAGTTACTCCTTCAATGTTGTAATTCAATCTTCAAAATTGATTTGTGACACTCATAATTTATTGGGAGGAAAGGAGAAACAAAGTATATAATACGTTATGCTTGGTTACAAATTCTTCAAGAATGTCTTTCAATGGGTTTTTCAAAATGTTTTAATCATCTCAACTTCCTATAGTATATTCAAGTACCTAACTCAGAGTGGTCGCTTGGTAAGTATATTTGAAGGAATAAAATACAAAATAATAAAATATGATTCTTATAATCTGACTTAGGTACTTAAATAATCTGATATTCTTTAATACATAAATGGCAAGAGTCAAATTTCTCTTTGAGTTTCCATCCCTGAGACTAACTGGTAGACCTGTAAGTACTTACTGAGCACTGAGTGGGTATTTCATATTCGAGTGACTTAAATGCAAAAAGGAATGTATAAAACACACTTTCTGCCTATCAAAACACATGATTAGCATAACTGGCAGTGAAACCAATAAGGACAGTACAAAGCAAAATGTAATTAAATACTAATTTTTGCTGGTGTTGAGGCAATGAACACTGTAAGACTTCAGGAAATTGATGAAGGAAAGAATAGCTTTCTTAGTCAGATTAACTATTACTGTAATAGAACTAAGTCATGTCATGTGAGCATTTTGCTCATGAGCAGTTGCAAATTCAAATACATGTTAGCTTTCAAATGTATACCACTAAAATTATGATATTACCTGCAATAATATGTGTATTACACATTATAAACTGGGTTTAAAAGAATGATAAGACACCATTTATATCCCTATTTTGGTTTTCTAACTTCACATAAGAGATGTTTCTTTTCTATTTACTAGAGTTACTCAGCCAAACACTAGCTCTCTTGGTAAACCAGGACTGCTGAAATAGCTAAGGTCATGAACAATAGTTAGCTGAGGAAACCTCTGTATGTATATTGTTAATGTAGAAACTCATTAAGTACAACATTAGTCTATGTGGAATACTGAAAAATCATCATGGAGTCAGGATACCCTGTATTTTTTGTGTGTGTGATTTTATAAATAACTGCTTATGTACCATGAATACAATTACTAATTATTTAGTTTTTTTTTAATTTTAAAAAAAGGGAGAGGGATGGATGATGTATAATTTTCAAATGTTTTAAGAATGTAGGAAATTAAATACAATATTGTGTAGATGTCCAAATTTTAACCAGATATTAACTGTAACATTTTGGCTCAAGAATTTTTGTTGTGGTTGTTGCAGGTGACAAAACCTACCCTGGCTTTTGTCAGCAGAAAAGAAAATTATTGAAAGCATATTATGTAGTCAGTAGAACAAATATGATAAGAAACATTCCCCACTACACATTGAGGGATTTCAAACTTTCACAGAGTTATACTTACCCTTTTCTATTATTCTGTAGTTCATTTATAAAATATTTGGTGCTACGTGCTAAGCTGATTTTCAAATAGCCAATGTACCACATAGACTCTGCAAAACTGAAATTTTCCATAATATCCTCTTTAATAAAACAACATTTGCCATTAACTTTGTTTCCAATGTAATTTTTTTAAAAAAATAAATGAGTAATTTTCTAACATCTTAAATAAAGATCACAAATGGACCTTCCCTGTTTCTACAGACACGTTCCCCAAAATTTGAGGTAAAGTGGAGGAGAATTATAACCTAGCTATTTATAGAAAAAGTATAGTTTTTTTTTAGTAATAAAAAGACTTTCTTTGTAACATGAATAATAAGCACCATTATCTCATGTATTATCTGTTTTGAAAGCTCTTATTTTTCTAAGGTAAGACAGTCTGTTGTTTTCCCATTATATCAAGATAATGTAAGATGTTGACTAGTTTAAATAATCACAATTACAGTACATTTATCATATCATAACTCTGCATGTAAAGCATAATATACTTCATGTAAAAAAGGGTAACTCTACCATAAAAGGAATTGTAATTGTTAGACAAGCTAAGCAGGGTAACAGCTGAAAAGTATTTTAAGAAATATATAAATTAATAAAAATATTCATATTAGTATGCAGTATAAGATACTACTATATTTCATGTTTTTAAAAATATGTAGAACATGTGATCTAATTTTGTGGGTTAGATTAAGCAAATTCCATCTTTATTCATAATTTGTATTCTACCAAAGTAGAGTTAAAGAGTATATTTCGTACAAGACTTTAATCATGATAGATTTTATGTGTTTTGAAATTAAGGCCAAGACCCTAGAATATCCTATAAGATGCAAGGTAAAGAATTAAAAGGACAGATTGAGGCTTTGAATTTGATCAGGAGTAAGACATAACCAAATAAGTCTGACAGTCTGCTGTGATATAAGAACCAAGGTAACCAGAAAGCATAAATGGAACTTTTTGATATACAGAGTGTGTTGGAATTCTTTTCAGAAGGAACAGGAAATTACTAATGCTTGAATAGGTGAAGGATGTAGTAACTGAAGTGGCAAAAATAAATGGGAAAGACTAATCATGTGACCATATAAAAAGATAGGTTTGTAATAAAGGTGGGAACTCTTGTTTGAGTACGGGGCTAGAGTAGCACATACTTAGAAGTGAAACTATTATTCTAAAAATAAACAAATAAATCTTGAAAATTTGCCTTGAAATAATTTACTCACTCATTCACTGTCAAAATTTACAAAATAAGTGTCTAGTAGGGGCTAGACATTCCAGACAGAAGAACAGACAATAAATTAAAAAGTAAATAAAACAGGTTGAAGAGACTTGGAAAATGATGGTCAAATACAGTGTTATGGCACTGTATCCTAGACTCAACTGGCTACTCTTTTTATTGTTGTTCTTCAGTTGTATTATTTGGCATTAGAAGTCCTCACAGAAAGTAGTGGTTTCTAACTGGGAGGTTAGGAGAGCATTTCTGAGAAAGCTGAAGGAAAGAATGACTGGAGATCTTTGGGGAGAAGGAATTAGTTGACTTGTTCAAATAGGAGGCAACTCAAGTCAGAAGTCATTTCTACAGATTTAAGGGATCAAATAGTAGGGAAGAAAGATAGGCAAAGTGCCAGGGACAATAACATTCAAAAGTAAGAACGGTGATGGTCAGAATGAAGAAACAACCCTTGCACCACCATGAAAAAAAAGAAGAGGAAAAGGGAAATGATATTCATTTATTCATTCATTCCATAAATATTTGTTGAGTGTTCCAAGTGTAGTGCTAGGGGCTGAAAATATATCAGTAAACAGAGGAAACTAAAATTACTCATCATGGAGCTTTCCTTAGAGGAGTGAATAGAAAATAAATAGCAAGAATAATCAAATTCATAGACAGTAATGACAACTATGGAAAAAATAAACAGAGTATGGAAAAGGGAGGGTCAAGATGTAGAGAAAGGTGTTGTCAATATAAACCTCAGTGAGATTGCAAAGATTCAAGAAGTGAGAGAATGAACCATGAAGATACCTGGGGAAAGGGTGCTTCTATCTCTTGGTATATTTAAGGAACATCAAAGAGTTCTTAATTCCACAAATGGGATGGAGAAACAGGGAGACCACTGAAAATGAGGTCATAGGGATAAGGGGTGTGTGTACACTAGGAAAAACCATGTAAGATCTGGTAAGTTATTAGGGCACATGATTCCTCTGAGCTCTGGGATGAGAGGCCATTGGAGGGCTTTGTGTTTGATAGAATCACTCTGGCTTCTTTGTAGATAACAGACTGTCAGTGGACAGGGTGGGAAGCAGAGAGAGATTGTAATATTCTAGGCAAGTGGTTATGGTGACTTGGACCAGGGAAGTAACAGTGACATGTCATGCCAAGCAACATACTGGGAATCCTCACAGATGCTTTATATAATATAATATAATATAATATAATATAATATAATATAATATAATATAAAAATCCTGAAGGAAAGGGTTAATTTCCTTCTGTAGATGAGGAATATGAAATAAGAAAATTTACAAAGTATATTTAAATACATCTAGTTAGTAGCGGGCAAGCCTGAGCATAAATGTAAGTCTGTTGGACTAGAAAAGTCATGCTCAATAATGAGAGAATTAATTACCTAACCAACAGGACAGCCAATAATTTTCCTTGAACACTTGTGGTTGTAGCCAAATGAAGATATTGTATTAAACTTGTTTCTGTATATCTATATCTTAAGATGGCAGAACTCGATCATTTTTATAACTAGAATTCTGATATTTGCTTTGATTTTGCTATTTCAGTAATATATTAGTGGTCCCAAAGTCATAAAAAAAAATTAGGACTGCCGGGCACGGTTGCTCATGCCTGCAATCCCAGCATTTTGGAAGTCTGAGGTGGGTGGATCACTTGAGGTCAGGAGTTCGAGACCCACCTGACCAACATGGTGTCTCTACTAAAAATACAAAAATTAGCTGGGTGTGGTGGTGGGTGCCTGTAATCCCAGCTACTCAGGAGGCTGAGGCAGGAGAATCACTTGAACCTGGGAGGCAGAGGTTGCAGTGAGCCAAGATCGCAGCCATTGCACTCCAGCCTGGGCAATGAGAGCAAAAACTCCGTCTCAAAAAAAATAAAATAAAATAAAGAGGGTTGTGGCAGTATCACAGTGGGAAGATATTCAGACAAATGCACATCTTTTCTTTGTTTAGTTTGCACTGGTTGAACACACGTTATGGGTAAAATTGTATGATACCATTACATTTCAGTGATAAACATATACATTTAGACTTCAATTTATGAAAAATAATAGATTGTATGAGGATGTAGATCATCCTCAATTTATGGAGTCTTCTAAAATGATCACTCAACTGTCAACATTAGTTGAATGACTCCAGTGTCCCAGCTAGTGGAGTCACAAAAAGTAGATAAATACACACAGGTTTTAGTAGAGAAAGAGATTTATTTTTAATGATTCTTCATGAAATCTTAGCCTTCAAATAAAGGAGAAAAGAAGCATTGTGATAAAAGTAATTATTTTTATTTTCCTACTATAGATTTTTAATACTCGCTGCATTTGGAATCACTGCTGATATGGCTATATGAGCCAATTACTTCCATATGGTTTAAGAGGACAATTCATATAATTTGATACTGTAAGGCTTTCTCAATACTAAAAATCTGGAAAGATTTACAACAAAGCATCACTCTAAGTGAAATATGTTAATTCATTCCTTATCTATTTGTATAAGACTATCAGAAAAGTAAGAAGCCAGACTTACAAATTTCATATTTATACTTGTTCTTTCATGCTGAGTACTCCTAATATGAACAAATGTTATGTCTAACACTTATTGTTTCCTATATAAATAAATATTTTTAACCTTATCCTTAAATATATAATGCTGTGGCACACCAAAATGATAAAATGAGGTAAACTTTAAAAAGTTGTCATTAGGGAGTAAATTTGGTTTTAACATATTATACTAATGCTATTTAATTGCATTAACTCTTCTGTTAATTAAATGCTACATAAGTTAAGGTAAAAAAAAAAGGACTATAAAGGCAAAGATCTATATAGAGATTTTATATTACTTGAAAAATGTTTCAAATTTTTTGAATAGCTGTTTAATGAATCCTCATGGTAAATACCATGTATGAAATGGTCATGGTTCCTTGCTGTCTGGCAAATATTTCACATAGGGGTAAACTATGTTTTAGTAATACCATCCATATAAATGGTTACAATAAGAAGTCAGAAAAGTCGGAGAAATGAGAGGCAATATAAACTCGTGATTATGAGAATAGACTCTGGAGCTTTTATACTTGAGTAGAATTTCAGGTGAATGATTTTCAGGCATTTACATAAATTCTGTACTTTGTTCTTATTTTCTAATCTGTGAGATGGAATCAACAACCATTCATGTGTCATGAACTTTTTGAATATAAAATGAATTTATTCTCTTAGAACAGTTCTTATGATATGGTTTGACTGTATCCCCACCCAAAACTCATCTTCAATTCCCACATGTTGTGGGAGGGACTCAGTGGGAGGTAATCAAATCATGGGGGTAGGTCTTTTCCGGGCTATTCTCACGATAGTGAATAAGTCTCATGAAATCTCATGGTTTTAAAAAGGGGGAGTTTCCCTGCACAAGCTCTCTTTGCCTGCTGCCATCCACATAAGATGTGACTTGCTTCTCCTTGCCTTCTGCCATGATTATGAGGCCCCCCCAGCTATGTGTAAGTCCAATAAACCTCTGTCTTTTATAAATTGCACAGTCTTGGGTGTGTCTTTATCAGCATCGTGAAAATGGACTAACACAGTAAATTGGTACCAGGACTGGGGTGCTGATGAAGACACCTGAAAATGTGGAAGTGACTTTGGAACTGGGTAACAGGTAGAGGTTGGAACAGTTTGGAGGGAACATAAGAAGACAGGAAAATGTGGGAAAGGTTGGAACTTTCTAGAGACTTGTTGAATTGCTTTGACCAAAATGCTGCTGATACTATGAACAATGAAATCCAGTCTGAGGTTGTCTCAGATGGAGATGAGGAACTTGTTGGGAACTGGAGCAAAGGTGACTCTTGTTATGTTTTAGCAAAGAGATTGCGCCTGCCCTAGAGATTTTTGGAACTTTAAACTTGAGAGAGATGATTTAGGGTATCTGGCAGAAGAATTTTCTAAGCAGCAAAGCATTCAGGAAGTGACTTGGGTGCTGTTAAAGGCATTCAGTTTTAAAAGAGAAACAACATGAAGTTTGGAAAATTTGCAGGCTGACAACATGATAGAAAGAAAATCCCATTTTCTGAGGAAAAATTCAAGCTGGCTGCAAAAATTTGCCTAAGTAATGAGGAGCCAAATGTTAATCCCCAAGACTATGGGGGAAAAGTCTCCAGGGCATGTCAGAGGTCTTCGTGGCAGCCCTTCCCATTATACACCCAAAGACCTAGGAGGAAAAAGTGGTTTTGTGAGCCAGGCCCAGGGTCCCCATGCTGTGTGCAGCCTAGGGACTTGGTGCCCAGCATCCCAACCACTCCAGCCATAGCTGAAAGGGGCCAACATAGAGTTCAGGTCATGGCTTCCAAGAGTAGAAGCCCCAAGCCTTGGCAGCTGCCATGTGGTGTTGAGCCTGTGAGTGCACAGAAGTCAAGAATTGAGGTTTGGGAACCTTCTAGATTTCAGAAAATACACGGTGTAGGGAGACCCCCTGAAACTATTGCTACAGAATAAAAGATGAAATGCTCCTGATTATTGTAAATACAAAATTGCATGCAGGATTGTGTAAAGACAATGCCAGGTTGGGCTGCCAAAATGAGTCAACAGCAAGTGATGTGCTTCCCCCTGCAGAGAGCCTATAAATGGACGTGCAGTCAGGGAGTTTTCACATCACCAACATTTCTATCCCAGAAAAGCAGATGTTCATAGCTCTGAGAATGGAATGTGACCCTTGTGGAGAGCCTATAAATGGACACATGAAGAGCACCTGTTCATACGGATAAGCTAGAGCTATAAACACCCTTATCTTGCCATGGCTCTTCTAGGTCTCTTTAGGGTTAAGGCCTACTCCCTTCTGAGAATTTTTTTGGTCTAACCGGTTGTCTAGCTTCACGTCCTGTTTCTATTGATTGTTTGCAATGAGATTTTGCTGCAGCTGTTACTGCTGATTAATATCTTGCTAATCACAGGTTATGGATAGACTGTGTTTCTGTTTTAAGGCTCTGTTAGAAATTGCTGATGCACACACTATGTTGTAAATTCTTATCTCTGTATACTGTACTTCTGCATACCGATGTTATGTTAAAGAATTACTACTTCATTCCCATGTGACCATCTCACCTCATAATCAAACATCTCACCTCATAATTGAACGACCCTAAATCCCTCATTAGCCTACCCCTGCCCTCACTAAACTTAGCAATAAATGCTGGTATAGCCAGTGCATTGGCAGCATCACAGGACCAGAAGACAGTGACACCCCAGGACCAAGCTTTCACTATCTTGTGTGTGTCTTTTATTTCTCGACCTGCCGATCTGCCTGGGAACAAAGAAAGAGCCCCGTTGCATTGTGGGTTGCTGGCCAGATCCCGCAATAGCATGAAAATGCCTGGATGCCCAGACAAAAGTTTGCTGCAGGGGTGGGGCTGTCATGGAGAACCGCTGCTAGGGAAGTGGGGAAGGGAAATGTGGGGTTGGAGCCCCCCCACAGAGTTTCTATTGTGGCATCACCTAGTGTAGCTGTGCGAAGAGGGTCACCATCCTCCAGATCCCAGAATGGTAGATCCATTGACAGTTTCCACCATGAACCTGGAAAAGCTGCAGACATTCAACACTAGCCCATGAAAGCTTCCAGGTGGGAGGCTGTATACTGCAAATCCACAGGGATGGAGCTGCCCAAGACCATGGAAACCTACCTCTTGCATCAGTATGACCTGGATGTGAGACATGGAGTCAAAGGAGATCATCTGGACTGCCACACTGGATTTCAGACTTTCATGTGGCCTACAGCCCCTTTGTTTTGGCCAATTTTCCCCATTTGGAATGGCTGTATTTACCCAATGCCTGTACCCCATTGTATCTAGGAAGTAACTAACTTGCTTTTGATTTTACAGGCTCGTAGGCAGAAGGGACTTGCTTTGTCTCAGATGAGACTTTGGACTGCGGACTTCTGAGTTAATATTGAAAAGAGCCTCATCCTATCCCAGTGTGACCAAGACACTAGTTCTGCTTGACTAAAGTAAATTCCATAATAATATGTACACTTGGGTCCTAATATTCTGGGATCCTACTCTTCATCTAGCTTTGATTTTGGAACAACTCTGATGATACACTCAATAAGAATGAATTGTTATTTGCATAATGTATGAACTTCCAAAGAAGCTGCATGTTGATGGAATATTTATTCTTCACACAATGGAAAAAAAATTAAAATGATCTTGCAATATCTCCATGTTGGAGAAGAGCAAATATTTTGTATAGCTTGCTCTTTCTGTTCACTTTTTCAAGGCCCTTTTTAATATAACTATCTCTTTTTTTCTTATGCAAGTCCAAGTCTTCCTGCTAGTCCAGGACAACCTGGTATGTATCATATCATATTATTGAAATCTCTGTTATCCTTTCACTGACATGAAGTATAAACACACCTATGGTGTTTCGCCTTTACCTCTTGCCTAGTGCTGCAATAGCTAATTACCTTAGGTAAGGAGCCTTGCTGATTTTATGAACTCAAGAAACGTACATGTCCTTGTTCTAATGGTTTCTACAAAAAAAGCAAATGCTCTACAAAAAAGCAATACAAAATTCACTTAAATAAAAATATAATTGGAGAGCCAAAAATTTAAGTGGAATATTCAACCTGCTCTGATCCACAAATGTTGTCAAATGAAACATGTAATTTAGTGGAAATATGATAGCAAAAAACAACTGCCAAATTATTCTTAAGGGGAAAAATTCCTTGACATTTAGGAAAATGCAACCTTTGGAAATCACTTGTCAAACAGTCACATATTCATTTTCAAGGTAATCACTAGTAAATTACAGTGACCATGCATCCCAGACACTGTTCTTTTCTATAATTGATCACTTCTCCTCTCATACATGGGGAGCAGCACACTTTTGCATGCATTCTCTGAAAGTATAACTCTAGAAGGGAATAGTCAAGATATACAGATAGATTCCAAAATAAAACATCTTTAAAATACTTATTTAAGACTTGGCACATCAGTTCCAAAAATATAAGGAAATAATACATTTTCCACCAGTTAGTTACAGTAGTTGTGTCTCTTTTCATGTCAATAAGAGACATGATTGCTAAATCAAGTGGCACGTGTTCTAATGCATTTGAAATATAGGAAGAATAATCTTTTGAAAAATAAAAATTAAATGACTAATTTTTAAAATTTTGTGTGTAACAGAGAAACAGTAAATAAGAGGAAAATAATGGGATTTATTAAAAAATAGTATTTGGAAGTGAGGATAAGCAAAGAAGATATGTTTGTGGTTGTATATATATACAAAAATACAAAATCATATAACCTCAGCTGAGAAATTTAAATTCCAACATAATTAATTTTTATTAAAATGTATACCCAACTTTTTTTTGCTCCTAATTTAGGACAGCACAAGTTCCTACTAAAAATAAAGGTATATCAAGAAGTTTATTGTTCAGAAATATTCAGCCCTTGTTTTCTCTGCTGACACGACCAAAATGAATAATGATAAGACCTGTGATGAAGGTGTTTTTGTGATGCAAATTTTTCCACGGGGAGATGACTGTAGTCATCACGAGTTTATTTCAAAATTCAGCTTCTTTCTGTAGCAAAGCAATATAATGAGATCAACTGTGTCCTTTCTCTAGTCTGGAAAGTGAAATTCCAATGGATCACAGCAAGACCGATTTGAGTCCTTCAGCCATCATGGTAGTCATTGACTAAAAATACTTGATCCATGCAGAGATTTGCATCTCTTATTATGATGGTCAAAATGACTCCACTGTTGTTTAGTTCATTTTTTAGAACACAGAAAATCTGCTGATTCGTGTCTGCTGAAGAAAATATGTCATATTTTAATATCAATGATACCTACTTTATAATAATCCATCTTTTACACTCACATAGTTATTTCATGTATCAAGTGAATTATCCTTTGGACCACTGTGCCTGGCTCCCTACTCATTCCCTTTTTAAGCACCCCATTAGAGTTAATGTCTATCACATTATAATTATTGATTAACAATACTTTCTTCAACTAGGTTGTGATCTCTTTGAGGCCCAGGGCATCAAAGAGCTTCAAGACTGGCAAAAATTACAGGACTGGGATAAATCTATCCCTCACAAAAAGTAATAAAGTACCAAATATATCATGATTGTTAAGTAAAATTTGAGAGGCTGTAGTTTTGAACTGAGATTCTACACTAGAACCCAAAAGACCACCAGAATGAAGTCACTCATGTTAATAATATGAATCTCATATATTCAAATTGAACTTAAGAGCTGTACAGTTTTTCAAAAAACAAGAGATTTACAACAACCAATGAAAAAATGGCTAAGTCGGCCAGGCGTGGTGGCTCACGCCTGTAATCTCAGCACTTTGGGAGGCCGAGGCAGGTGGATCACCTGAGGTCAGGAGTTCGAGACCAGCCTGACCAATATGGTGAAACCCCGTCTGTACTAAAAAATTCAAAAATTATCCAGGTGTAGTGGTATGTGCCAGTAGTCCTAGCTACTCAGGAGGCTGAGACAGGAGAATTTGCTTGAACCAGGGAGGTGGAGGTTGCAGTGAGCCGAGATTGCAGCACTGCACTCCAGCCTGGGTGACAGAGCAAGACTCCATCTCAAAAAAAAAAAAAAAAAAAAATAGGTTAAGACAACCCAAGCCAGCATGATAAGGAAGTCTCCTCTGCTTTAACCTGTATAAGGAAAGTAACCTGAAGTACCTGTTGCTAACCAATTCTCTTTTTGCACTAGGCTGTTTCCTGCTGGTACTGCCTGATAAAACCTGATCATTCTGCCATGTCTGGTGTAGCTCCTTCTGTTATGTAGATGGACTACTGCCTAATTCATGAATCACTAATAAAAGCCAATTAGATCTTTAAAATTCAATTTGTTGAAATTTGTTGTTTAATACAATGCAATTCTTACAAATGATTTTCCTGTATTTTTTTATGACTAAGAAAGATCAGAAGAATTCAGTCTTGTAATCTTTGCCAATGTCCATGCCAATAATGTGAAAGTGAAACTTAAAGTAAATAACTAGCCAGTTAACTTTTAAGTACAATCAATCACAGGACATTTTTTGTGACACATTTATGACAAGAATTCTAAAGCATATACTTCCAGAAATTATCATTTGAACATTTATCAGTAACACTAGTTTGGATCATGTTACACAAATAATGAATTATATGTAAGTATTAATTTAACAATGTCGAGTCATTACAGGAAGTAAATGCTTAGATTTTCTTCTCTATATGTTATGCAGACACACAAACAGACATATTCACACAGAAAGACAGAAATGAAAAAAATGATTGACTTTATTGAGAACATCACGCATGGTTTACACATGGCAATTTTGTGTGGAATTTTGGAACTTATCTGATTACTGTGATTATTGCTTAGAGAACTACAATATCTGCAAATACAATATTTGCACAATTTATTTCATTTCCCACATGTGTCTATTGGCCATTCCCTATCTTGTTTTGCTTTCTTTTCTCCTATACTTTTCTTTTTAAAAAACCTCATGTTAAAAAGAAAAGAAAAGAAAAGAAAAGGTTATTGCCAAATAGTCTCTTCCTTTTTTCTTAATTAAAGGACGTTTGGCTCTATTTGAAGGCTTTCTTCCCATCTCCATCTTTTCTTTCTCTTTTCTCTTTCTCTTTCTCTCATGCCTTTTTAAAATTTAGTCCTTCAACAATATCTCCAGTAAACACTCTATTCTCAGAAACAAGACTACATCATCAGAGTTACTAGTGACAAACAGAAAGCAAATGAACATAACCTTAAACTAGATTAGATCCTCAAGGAAAAATCAATGACATGGCAAAGAACAACGTTTCAGAGGAATGGGATTTAATTTTCCAACTTACACAAAAGGATTAACAAAACCCAAAAACAAAATGATTAATTAGAAGGTCAAACTGATTTAAACACATGAAAAGTAAAGGGCAAAATGAGGGCAATTACCTGGATAGTTGGAGCAAAAGCAAACAATTTTGCCTCAATTTAATCACTGCTTAACTTGAAAATAATTTTGGACTTGAATTACCCTCAATAGTCTGATGAAATTATTTATTAATCTGTTGTAGGGGTAGGAAGATTTACTTTGTTGTCTCTAAGGACTTCCCCTGGATATGAACGGACAGATTTTTTTTCAAATATGATAGGTAACTGATGAGAAATCTTATGTATTAATGATGATACAGTTGTCATTATTACATTATCCTGGGCCTGGCTATTTCTCACATCTCTGTCAATGTATATTGCACTTCTAACTGTTTATCCTCTCTCCCTCCTACATTAACCAGTTGGAAAATACAGAAGTCTGGGTATTCTCAACAGAAGTATACAAACTTAAGTTCAGGTTTATTGCTATATCCCTTCTTGCTGTCCAACAAATCTAGCCATAAGTAATAATGAGGAACAACATTGTGGATTTTCTGCTCTGGATTGAATGCGATGAGCATAGCTCTGATCCACACAGAAACAATCAAGATGATAATTATTATTCTAATTTGGCAGACAATGAAATATAGACTCTAATAACCCACATACCTTACTTAATGTCACAGACTGCTACATAGACCTTAGGCAGAGACCAAGTTGGAATTCATTTCTAGGTTTGTCTGACTCTAAAGCTTATGGTATCTCTATTAAACAATATTATTTCTTTTATTAATTTTATGATATCATTAAAAATCTTCGCTTGTTCTGTTTTAAGAGTAGAAGTAGAAAATTGTAACATTTCTGTTAAGGATCAATGGCCTTCAAACATTTTTTAATGTGTTTGCATTTTTTATAAAGTAAGGAAGTACCTCTACTGATGCATTTTTATTTTTTTCTAGGCGGGAGTCAGGTAAATCATTTAAAAGGTAAATCAGATTGTGCTATTACTTCACCTGCTCAAAAGTCTCCAGTGGCCTATCACACTTTGACTAATATCCAAATTGCTGGGGCAGAAAAGTTCTTGATGATCTGGCTTTTCTCCTTCCCATTTCCTTCTCATAATTCACTCTCCCATGCACTATTTCTATGTCTTGGCATTTTTCTTTCATGATATTTATGTCATAGAGCCTTTTCTCATAGGTCACTCCTTTACTTTCTTTTGATCTCTGTTAAAACAGTACATTTGGTCCACCCTAAATAAGATAGTATTGGCTGGACACGGGGGCTCAAGCCTGTAATCCCAACACTTTGGGGGCCAAGGTGGGTTGATCATCTGAGGTCAAGAGTAAGAGACTAGGCTGGCCAACATGTGAAACGCTGTCTCTACTAAAAATACAAAAAAATTAGCTGGGCATGGTGGCAGGTTTCTGTAATCCCAGCTGCTCGAGAGGCTGAAGAGGAGAATCTCTTGAACCCAGGAGGCGGATGTTGCAGTGAGGCAAGAATGTACCACGGCACTCCAGCCTGGGCAACAAAGTCTCAAAAAGAAAAAAGAGAGAAAAAAAAGATAGTATTATCTCAACATGTCTACATCATGTTCTGCAGGCATCTGACTCTGTCTTAGAGTTTCTCATTATTCTTATCACTATCTTAAGTTACATGTTTATTTGTTTGAGTGCTTGTTTTATAAACCATCGACATAAAGCAGATCTATTATATGTTGTGTCTTTGCCTCTTTCTATCATCACTGGCTCTCTAGAATCTGTATTGTGCCTGGCCTATGTAGTTGCTCATTAAATATTTCTTGTATACAAAAATGTAAAATTGCTCTTGTATATATTAATTATTAAAACAATAATGTTTATCATACTTTAGATAAAATAATATAAATTTTAATATTATTTTGTATTCCACATTAGATTATCTTGAACTCTTATGGGAAGGGAATACTTTCTTTCAAGGAATATTAAATTAAAATATTGAAACATTATAAGCTTGTAATTACGTTAGTATGATCTCTCTGTAATCCTCTTCCTCATTCAAGTTAGAAACAACTGACAGTTAACTTGAGTCAGCAGATGATAATTCAATGATGGCCTTTTTGCCCCAGCAAAGATATACAGACATGCCTGACTTGGATGACACATAATATGGTTTGCTAATATTGCATCCCAGAAAGAGGCATATCCAGCCTGTCATAGGCTGAGCTGGACAATAGAGGTTATCTTATCAGGTTATGTAAAAAAAAAAAAAACAAAACTGAGAATATCTGTAAGACAGAAGAATAGATGCTTACTCTATGCAGGAAAGCTATTATAACATCAAAGGTAAAGGAAAAAGGGAAGACTTAAGCCAGGTACATCTAGAAATTACTCTAAGACTTTGCTGTTAGGTCACCTACTTTTCCCCGAAGTCAGCAGGCAGGCGAAAACAGTCTAATTTTATAATTAATGATGAAATTCCTTCCATGTGGAATCCTGAGGCAAAGGAAAGGAAGTTCCTTTCCCATAATATTACACTGGATTATGTTCTCTTAATTAACTGGACTCAAGTACCAGGCCTCATCTTAACAAAAGATGTGGATGCTGCTTTTAGGGAAGGAGCTAAGTTTTCTTTTAGGCCAGTTCTTCCTTCCATGAGGAAGCACACCTACTACCAAAAGTGGTCCCTATTTCCCTGTGTTGATTCTTCTAAACATACTGTTAAGCAGTATACATTTGTGTTCCCCACAAGCCCCTACAAGGTGGTCAGAGAAATTTTAAAAATATAATACACAAATTAAATTACTTTACAAGTAGAAATACCAAAACTTCTAATTAAATTATAGTCTAAAAGGTTAAAAAAAAAACTTCTCAACTTTATAAATTCTATCAGTGCAGAAGACATTGTGAAGTTCTGGATTAAATGAAAAACCTTTCAGGGATTACCAGCTGAATTGTATCTCACTGGAAATTGTGACTTTCTTCATGATTTCAGACGATGTATTGGTTCAGTGCCAGGATTTGAAGAACTAAAAACTAATAGAAAAAATAACATTGCCCCAAATCTGGCCCTAAATTCACCAAATTTTGAAATGAAGTCAAATATCACCCTGTAAAGAAGTGACCTAAGGCAAAATGTTGTACCAGCACATAGATTGCAGTGTTGCCAAAGAAAGTAAATGGAAACTGAGAAGGTACATAGGTAGAAAAATTGTTAATTTTATCTTCTTTAAGGTGTCATGAAAAAAATTAATGCAAAAATTTTCAGGCTCCAGTTTGTGAATTTCAACTCAACTAGCAGAAATATACCAAAGGACATTACAATTATACATTTACTCTGTGGCTAAAAAGTGGTTTTATCGGTGGCTGGGGCGGGCAGAAGAGAAACTTGTGCCATTCTTCTCTCTATTTCATGTGGAATTTGCTCTAAAGGTTTTCTGAGACACAGGTAAAGCACATGTGGCAAACTACTTCTTCACTGGTGCTTTACTTTTGGTTGCAACATATTAAGAAGTACGTGTGAGCTTGCCCCACCATCGGTAACACCAGGCTTCATCGTTGAGTTTTAGTGATGAAGCCTAGTATCTGTCTTTAATAGTAAGTTTTCCTTTAAAATTGGGAACCCAATATTCGTTCAGAATTGTATTTCATTCTCCCCCCACCAGTCTTATTATAATGTTCTTTTTAAAAATTTATCTCCTTTAATTATAATCCCCTTGACATTTCATACTATGTATATTTTTAAAATTTATTTTCACTCTTTAAAAAGTTTCTATTACCTCAATAGTGTATTAATTATATATTGTATGTTAACTATAAAACAAAACTTGGTGGCTTAAAACAGCAAACATTTATCACTTTAAAATTTTTCTGATCAGAAATCACTTAAGCATGTGAGCTTCTGACAGAAAGGTGTCCCATGAGGTTGCAATGAGGGTACTGCAAAGGTTTATGATCTTAGCAAAAGGCTTGACTACAGAAGATACAATTCTAAGCTCATCGTATGGCTGTTGGCAGGATTCAGTTTTTCCCTGGATGGTAGCTGGAGATTTCCCTGTTTGTTGTCATGTGGACTTCTCCATAGGACAGCTTACAACGCAACAGCTGGCTTCCTTCAGAGCAACAGATCCAAGAGAACATGAGAGAGTGTTCCCAAAATGCAAGCCACCATAAGGCTCAAACTTAACTCCCAAAGTCATATCTTGTCACCTCTGCTACATTCATTAGAAGTGAGTCACTAAATCTAGCCCACACTGAAGAGACAGAAATTTATAAAAGGGTATGAGTGTCAGCAGCTGGAGATGATGGGGGCACATTTTAGAAGATGCTTACTGGAAGTGGTTTGCCAATTTTTTTCTTCAAGCATTGCTTATTTATTTATCTGTTTTTACATAGTTATGTTTTGTAATGCATAAATTTATTCTAATTATTTATTGCTTTTTCTTTTGTACTTGCTTTATTTTTCCAACTTTTTCAGCTAGATATTTAATTCACTTTCCTTCATCTTTTATTTTTATGGATATAAATATTTATTTATATAACAAATTTCCTCTTCACTTTATCCCACATACATTGAACTTTTATTCATGGTACTATCATCATTTGATTAAAAATCTGCCTCCAATAAGCCTGCCTTCTGCATGGCCTCCACCTTCTGCTTTATTGTAGGCTCAGAAAGCCTGATTTCTAGTTTCTGGCCTAGCATATTTATTTCTTGGGTACATATAAACTGAAAATTGTAGAATTATCTATCTTCTTTTTAAGAGATAGTTGTGAGTATGGTAGAGTGATCACATATCCCATTTTGTGCTAAACAAGTCTTGGTTCAGGATTGCTGTCCCAGAATAATTATTACTATCACTCCCTTGACTCTACTAAATTATTTGCTTTGTGTTCTAAAGCATACAATTACACAAATAATGGGGATTAATTGCTGCCTTTCGGTGTATGTGTGCTTGTGTGCGAGTGTGTAGAGATTCTAACTTAACCAAATACCATTTTGTTATCGGAATATGGAGCTCTAAAAATCTTTGGAATGTTTTAAAATGAGAAAACTTGCAAGAAATCAATTTCTGGATAACATCTGATACTATTTATAAAGGTGTCAGCTAAAATTAATTGAGACCTATCTCTTGATTAAATGTTCTTTTTCGCTAATGAGTTTTAACATGAGTGACTCAGCGTAAGAGATGATTAAGGTCATCAGTTGAGTTTCTGAAAACACTTGGATTTGAAAAGAACTGTTTCTGCCATTATCCGTATCCCCTGGACAAGTTACTTCAACTCTCTGAGGTTTAGTTTCCTATGGCATAAGAGAATAATAATATCGTAGGATTTCGGTGAGAGTTAAGTTCCTGATAAATAATGGATGACTAGTAATTTATTGTTATCATTAGTTTTAACTGCTAATGTCGTGGAGTTCAAACTCTTTCAGACTCTTTCTGATCTGGGAATTTTTAAATTTTATTGAAAGTAAACAGTTTCAAATTGTTTTTGTTCTGTTTATCATGGCAGTGTTTCCTCTATTTGTTCTGAAGCAATAAGAAACAAGTCCTTAGTCATTTTCTGATATTTCCATATTTTATTCCCGTAATCTATTATAAGAGAAAAGAAGATGAAATTTTCGAGTGTATTTCTGAAACACTCAATAGTACAACTTTTAAAACATGTATGCATTTTCACAACCAAGTTAATTTTCAATTGCATCCTTGCTTCATATCTACATGAAAAGTTACTGCAAGCAAACCAAAGCTTTCACTAGCAATGACTCAGGCACACTCTATGTTCCCATCACTACAACAAGTGTTATTCTGATGGCTGAGCTCATAAAGGAATAATTTAATGGCTCTTAGTAATGAAATTAAAAAATATAGAAACCAGTGAAGAGTACTCATTTAACTCACTGTAAGAATAGTAACATGAACATTTGCTTGCAAAAATAATGTATTTACAGAAAAGTCACTAAAGAGTATACATTTATGGTAAAATAGTTGAGAAAAAGTAAAGCAAAAACCTTTCTTCAGACCATATAACAAAATGTGATTTTGATGAAGTTGAATTTAAAATATAAAGAAAAGTAATAAAACAGAAACCAATACTTATCTGAAAGGCTTTCTAAGAAAAACACAAATAGAGTAATCTAAAGGAAGAGACAAACTACAAAAATGTAAACGTTTATACATAAGAAGCCACAATATAATTGACTACTGACAGAGAAGGGATCAGTTAATGGATAGTTTAAAGACAATGAGTTAATATATTAATATAGTCAAATCTAAAAATTTAATCGAGTAGTGATCCAATAGTGAAAAAAATGAGGAAGGTTTTTGTTTTCACAGAATCAAATGTTACACAAGAAAATTATTATATGAAATCACAAATAAATATAAAAATTCAAATCGTAATTAAGACATGTAAATAGAAAAAAATTACTATTTTGAACCTGGTATCCCCAAGATTTACAGTTAAATCACAATAATATGTATTGTTTTTAGGATATAGAAAAAAATGAAGTTACTTATATAATAGCGAAGGTAAAAATAACTACAACTAGTTTGAGAAATATAAATCTATCAAAAACGAACTTACTTATATAATAGCGAAGGTAAAAATAACTACAACTAGTTTGAGAAATATAAATCTATCAAAAGCTTAAATTTTTACTACTCTTGATTTCATAATTTAGTTCTAGGATTTTAATATAAAATGATAACCAGAAAGTGGAACTGTGATGTATGTGTAAATATTGATGTTTATTACAAAATTAGTTAAAAATAAAATCTTAAAAACCCAAATGACCAAAACCAAGAAAATTTTAAAGTACTATTTTAGGAGAGAAATGCAATAGACTATAATTGTTTAGCCATTAAAAATTTACTATTGTTGTAAAAGAGCTCACAATATGATTGTAAGTAAAATAGCATTATGCATCACTGTGTGTAGAATGTAGTCTAAATTTTTAGCAAATTACATGCCAACATTCATATAATTTTACACCTACAGCCAAAATAATTATAATTATAATAAAAACTAAGGGAAATATAATGGTAATAAATGTTATTCTCATTTGGGCTTCTGACAGTGGTTTTTCCTTTATGGTTTTGTATGTTTCCTATTTTTCTAAGTTAACTCATGTTACTTCCATTAAGTAGCAAAAATTAACAAATAAATGTATGATGTTGGAAAATAGAAACTATTCTATATGGAATTATCCTTTTTAATTATGCATTTGAATCATTTTGAATTGTAGCATTGATTAGGTGTGGGCTTATGACTCCAAGTACATGCTTTCAAAACTAATTTCAAGATACCAAATAGCAGTGTTAAACAAGGACCTAATTCCAAACCAGTACCTCTTGTGAATTTCTATTGCCCTTTTGTTTTTGTCCTCACTTGTGTTTCTTAGACGTGATCTCACTCTGTTACCTAGGCTGAAGTGCGGTGGTGCGATCTTGACTCACTGCGGCCCCTGCCTCCCGGGTTCAAACAATTCTCCCACCTCAGCCTCCCCAGTAGCCAGGATTACAGGGGCGCGTCACCACGCCCGGCTAATTTGCATTTTTAGTAGAGACAGGGTTTCCCCATGTTGGCAAGCAAGGCTGGCCCCGAACTCCTAACCTCAAGTGATCCACCTGCTTCAGCCTCCTTAAGTGCTGGGATTATAGGTGTGAACCACTGCACCTGGCTGAGAGTGGTTCTAATTTACTGTGCTTTTTTGTTGGTTTGTTTATGCACATGTACTTCGTAATCCTACTTTTGGGTCATAATGTGGTTTTGATGGCCTGATAGTCCCTGTCCCTCAATTCTCTCCTTGGAACTGAAAGTATTCAATGGTAATGGCCATATCCCTACATCCAAAGCACATTTTGATGTTTTTCTCTGTTGCATTTGGCTCTGTTGTTCATTCTCTTTTTAAACCTCTCTCAAATATTTCCCCATGATTCTACTGTCCTATTTCTCCTCAGGTGATTTCTTTAGTTGCTTTTTGTGGATATTTTCTCTTTTTCCTTACTCTTTTGGCTCCCCTTTTACTTACAGATGTGAGCTGCTTGTTGGCAGCATAATCTAAGGAAACATATCCAGGCTGTAAAATGCTAAATGGTTGCAACCAAAGCTAATGCGTAAAAGCTTTCAGTAGGTAACTTTTTCATCCCCAGTTTGTAGGTTCTCTTCCACGGAACAATGGAATTGGAAGACGTAGGTGAGGAAATTCAGATTTATAAATATTTACTTTCTTAACACTCACTATGAACAAGCCAGAGACAATATATAATGAATCAGTAGAACCTGAGGATTTGCAAGCTTGCAGGCTTTTTGCATTACCACATCAGTGCAAATCCTCATGATCTCATTTAATGATTACTGCAGACTGAGCACCAGAAGATTCCATAAGGTGCTGCTTTCTCAGAAATTAATGCTTTATTCATTCGCATGTAGCATGTTCTCATTACAACATCTACAAAGTGAAGTGGAGATCTTCCAAATGAGGCAGCTGGGAGTTGTGGTTGTCAGTTCATTCTTAATTCTACTAAAAACATATTACTGATTTACTTCATTCTTGTTATGAAACAAATATAAAAACTCTGCAATATCTTTCTCATACTATTTTTGTTCCTCTCCTGAATTAACTGTCTTAACACATTTAATTAATTCTAGCAAAAATAGAGAAGATTTAATACTCACCTAACTTTTACTTCTTTTTAAAACTAATTTTCTTTCTGACCAAAATTACCCCAAGCTTTCTCCCAGTTCTTATTTTTGTCTTTCTGATTACCTTTTAAAATATTCTACAATGAAGAATACAGCCTTTGTTTTTCTACAGATTCCTTTCCTGATCAGTGGTTTTCATCAGTTCCTTAAATATTGGTTTTTCACATACATTACTTCTCATCTTAATTTTCTTGTCATTGTATAATCTATTTTAGATAATATTGTGCACTCAGCATTTTAAGTAGCATCAACATACTAATGGCTCCAGTGCTATTATTATTATTATTACTATTATTTTTCAGAGATGGAGTCTTGGTCTGTTGCCCAGGCTGGAGTGCAGTGGTGTGATCTCATCTCACTGCAACCTCCACCTCCCGGGTTCCAGCGATTCTCCTGCCTCAGCATCCTGAGTAGCTGGGACTACAGGCATGTGCCACCATATCTGGCTAATTTTTGTATTTTTAGTAGAGACAGGGTTTCACCATGTTAGCCAGGCTGGTCTCGAACTCCTGACCTCAGTCAATCTACCCACCTCAGGCTCCCAAAGTGCTGGGATTACAGGTGTGAGCCACCGCGCCTGGCCTCCAGTGCTATTATTTTTACATTCTTCTGTCTCGTGTACATATCTAACTGAACATGTTACAACATTGGGTGTGAATCAATCATGTATTCATTCTGTGGGATTATCTGAGAATTATAGTTCCTGATTTTAGGAATTAAAATAATAGGATGAAGTAATTGGCAGGATAATATACAAGAGTTCTACTTGACCTCCACATCAACCCCTCATACTAAATTAAGCTAGAAGATGCGTTTACCATGGAAATTCCATACTCAGTGAGTTCAGCTACATGTAAAATCTAACTTCCATGAGCTCTTCTGCCACCTGTTGAGTATATAGGTGTTCTTGTGCCGCTTTTCCTTTGATCATGTATATTCACATTTTATGTCTTTTTAGATACATAGTTTAGAACTCACTAAATAAGAAATCATAGATTTCCCCATTTTTTTAAATGTAATATCTGTGCCATGTTTAGGAAGAGGAAGGTGTAGTGAAATTCCACTCTCCTGGGGGAAGAAAGAACAGCTGGCTTGGGTTCTAAACACAGCTTCTCCACTAACTGCCTGTATGTGCTTAACTACTTTGACTACAATTCCTTTATTAATATTTGATGATCCCTGTGACAGTTAATTTTACATGTCAACTTGGTTGGGCCATGATACATACATATTTGGCCAAACATTATTCTGGATAATTCTGTGAAGGAGTTTTGGGGATGAGGTTGATGTTTATGTTGATGGACTTTTAGTAAAGCAGTTTTGGTACTCTCTTCTGTGAGTGAGCCTCATCTAATCAGTTGAAGTTCCTAATAGTACAAAGACTGACTTCCCTGAACAAGAAGGAATTCTCCCAGTAGATTTCCTTTGGCTGCAAACTGGAACTTTTCTCTGAGTCTCCAGCTTCCTTACCTGATCTGCAGATTTTGAACTTACCAAGTCACCATAATCATGTAAGCCAATTCCTAAAAATATCTTTCTCTCTTCACCGCTCTCTTTTACTCTTTCCCTCTCTTTCTACCTCTCTTAATCCTAATTAATACACTAATACGTATTTTGGTACTGATAATGGACTTCCCACCTATTTCACTTTTAGGAAAACCATGATAAATTACCAAGACTAAATTTGTGCTAAATTTCTAAAGAGGATTGGTGATCCATTACTCATTGTTTAAATCTTCTTTATATTTTTTAAATGCTTTATTACATTAATATATAAATGATTATAAAAGGCATGATAAAATGTTCAGGAAGAAAACTATTATCTGGAAATATACATAGAGCACTTTTGGGTGGGGATTGGGTTATAAATGTGTAATAGATTGTTTTACAAACAAACCTATTTTCTAAAGGAATTAACTAGTACCTAAATCTCTGCTTCATTTAATCGTTTTGCAACATAATTATGGTGTTCTCAATTTTCCTAAGAAAGGAGTTTTATACAAAGTTGCACTATATTTTCTAAATGAAAATGCCATACCTGGCTTTAATTTCTTTTGTGTATTGTCAATAGATTTCAAAGATTTAACATTATTAAATAATGAATTGTTTAATTATTTAAGTAATTCTGTTTCATTAAAAAACACACACATAATTTGTTCCATTTCATAAATGCAAAATAGTTAATATAATTATGAAGGTGGAGAAATCAATGAAATGATTGAGTTATATTCTACAGACTAATTAGCAAAGCTGTTTTAAGAAGATAACGATCATCTTTTTGGTAAATAGTCTTATTTCTCATTGTATCAATTGTCTAAAATTTCTTGTTGGTTGCTAAAAAAAGACATACATTTTTCTGTTTCTTAAACATTGGTTTTAGTGTTGTAAAAATCTCAACATTGCTTTTTGAAAAAGTAAACACAATCTTAAACCATGTGAAGAAAAAAATAGAAAGTGTTTTAATTCTAATGCATGACATCATAAAACAACAGGAAGAATAGATGTTTATTACACCTTATTATGTGCCAGAAACTTTTCTGCACTTGAGATACCAAGCAATTAAATAAACAAGCCATTTTCTCTCAACAGGAAATACAGGACATAAACAAATACATATAAAATAAATGATATAACATGTAAACGGTATGTATTTTTTGAAAATTAGAAATATAGAATTGAATTCAAGATGCTGTTAATATGAGATGAAAAAGAATATTTCTGATAAGATGGAAATTGATCAGATACCAGAATAAAGTGAGGGAGTAACCCATGTAGATATTTTGGGAGAGAAGAAGTTAAAGAAAAAAACAAATACAAACACTACATCAGAAAAAAATAATAAAGTTACTAATATTCAGCTTCTGATATTAAAAATGAGATCAGGCAACAAGATTATAGATTGGAAAAACAGCCATTCTTAAGAGGGGAAAATCTATTTCCTAAATTCTTTTAACTTTTGTTTAAACATATTAAAGGTCATGATGATTGACTATCAGAGTATAATTCTGTAATGACCCTCAGTTACCACTGTATCTTGAGTTTGGTTATGAACTATATATAATGGCATAGTTAGCCCTTTGATTAGGTTATTTTAACACAGTTGACTTAAGGAAAGAATATTCTCTTGAGTAGACCTGACCTAATCAGGTGCGTCCTTCAAATTGACTGAGCTCTGCTTAGCAGAGATTTGAAGCATGAAAGAAGATCAACATGAAGGGTATTTTCCTAGGCTGGTTCTGAAGATGAAGAAGGTCATATGATAAGGAACATAGGCAACTTTAAGAAGATCAGAACATCCTCTGACTGACAGTTGAAAACTGTCTTACAGCTGCAGAAACTTCAATCTTACAATTGCAAAGAACTGAAACCTACCAAACTATGTGAACTTGGAAGCAGACCCTGAGCTGCAGATGAGAACACAGGCCCTCTGCCACTTTGATTCTAGCCTTTTGAAACTCTGATGAAAGAAATGAACCATGCCATGCCTGGACCTACAGTACTGTGAGATAATAGATGGGTATTATGTTATGGTTCTAAGTTGCAGTAATTTGTTACAGAACATTAGAAAATGAGTACAACTGTAATAATAGAATTTTCTCCCTAGTGTAGACTATGACTACTGTTGCTTTATGTTATGAGGCATTACATTATGGGGACAGTGCTAAAAGTTTCACACATTACATTATCTGGAAAATTTAATGTACATTCCATTATATATTTAATAATTAGAAAGAGAGGGGGGTATTATGAAACTTTAAAATAGTACAACAAATTCTAAATTTAATCGTTAAAATTATTAAATTATTAAATCAGTAAAATGATAATTTATGGCAGGAAAAATTTATGCAAAAACATAATATTTTTAATTATTTATTATTATTATTATTTTTTTGAGACAGTATCACTCTGTCGCCCAGGCTGGAGTGCAGTGCAGCGATCTCGGCTCACTGCAAGCTCCGCCTCTCGGGTTCACGCCATTCTCCTGCCTCAGCCTCCGGAGTAGCTGGGACTACAGGCGCCCGCCACCATGCCTGGCTAATTTTTTTGTATTTTTAGTAGAGATGGGGTTTCACCGTGTTAGTCAGGATGGTCTTAATCTGCTGACCTCGTGATCCGCCTGCCTCGGCCTTCCAAAGTGCTGGGATTACAGGTGTGAGCCACCACGCTCTCTCAATAGAATTTATCTCGATAAAAATATGCAGCTGTGGAATGTGTTATAACTGGGATGAATGTTTCTCTGGATGGACCAGTATGAGGTCATTCCAAATAAGCTGGAAAGTTCAGCATGGTCACAGAGATATTCAGTTTTCCTGAGCTACCTTCTGCACCACTGTGAGTCACTAGCAGATATAATAGAGTCCCTGAAGCCAACTACCTCGTAAATGAGAGTGGGTGAATTAGAAACCATGGGCTCTGACAAATCTAAACAAGACATGATCATATCACCTCCTAACTAAATCATCAAATGCTAGAAAAACATAGTGAGCTGCTGAATAAGGAATGTTACCTTAAAGATTAGCGAAACAAGAAAACGCCACAGAGGATCTAAGCACTCTTCTCAAACACCACCAAGTTACAGAGCCTCACCCAAACACCAGATGCAAAGGAACTATCTTAGATAGGTGCAGGATATGAGGAGAACTTTTAAGGATCAAGCATTTTTAGTTAGAGAGGCTGAACATTACTTAAAGTCACTATTTATGTTATTATTGTCAACCTAATGTTAGTTGATGAGATTGTGAGATTATTCTTTCTATATATGGAAGGTAAGGACATCTACAATAGTTATAGACAAAATAAAAAAGCTACATTGTTGCAGGGTATCCAAGTCATAGTGTGAATAAATGTGTGATATCAATACATAAACACATTTATATACATACAGACAGACATATATAGACATACACGTTTATCTCAAAATCAATAATTATTGTATTCAGCTGTTCGGGCTGCTATGTGTGACTTCACAAAGATTTATTTCTCACAGCATTGGGAGCTGGGAAGTTCAAGATCAAAGTGTTGGCAGATTCAGTGTCAGGTGAGGGCTCTGTTCTTTCTCCGCAGATACTCATTGTATCTTCACAGGATGGAGAGAATAAATCAGAAACAAGTATTCCCTTACGTGTTCTAATAGTATTTTTTATAAGGGCACTAATCTCATTGTAAAGGCTCCACCCTCATGACCTAGTTACCTCCCAAAAGATCTCCGTCCTAATTCCATTCTACTGAGGGTTAGGATTTCAACATATTAAATGTGGAAGAACACATACATGCAATCTGTAACAATTCTCTCTATTCACATGTAAGTAATCTATATTCAATTTATGTTTTCACGTACATGTTTTTCACATAAAAAGTGTAGCGAATGAGCAGTGTGCTAGTTCTTCAAGTTCTAACAGTTTATTATCTTTAAGTTTAGAAACCTTTTGTATGTTGTTTACTTTGATAATTTATACGGCAATGAAAATTTATCCAAAAATGTAAATAATATAATCAATTCAGAAAATGCTAACATGAGCAACCCATATCTCAAAATCATTATTGTATTACCTAGTTATGCATAATTGATACTTTTTCTATTTATTACAGAGAAGGTTGAAAGTTAAGCATATTTAGTTGCAGGCAGTCGTCAGTTATTTTTTTTTTTTAAACAGAGGTAAGCAATATCTAGTTTCTAATTCTGGTGGCACCTGAAGTCAGCATGGAGTTCTGCAGCTCATTAGAGTACTATACCAGTACTAGAGTTTTTTATTTTTATTTTTACTTTTTCCTTGTTGCTAAGTCCAAGTGTTCTTATTTTCTACCTTGTCAGTACTGGACATGGTAAGTGGTCCCAAATTTGGGGTTTTGGAAGGCAACCAGGGTAGCATTCCATTTCCTTAGCAATAAAACACTCACATATTATCACTGAATAAGATGCCATTCCATCTATTTGTTAATCTGAAACAAAAACTTAACATTTTTTAAATATATGCGTGAGAAGATCAAGAATTTGAAGTTGGGAGGCAAAGCTCATATTTGTTCCCTACCTAATCATTCTTTATGAAGAATAAGATTTAAATATGAATTTAGAGTACAATATAAAATCAGACACTAATGTTCTAGGATTAATTAAATTTGAAAACAAACAACTTTTGTTACAAATACAAATCAACATTTGTTGATTCATAATAAATAACCATTCACCATTGTATTTTCATATCTTAGTCCCACTTGGAATTTATTTCATCCTTGGAGAATAGAATTTGGGAGAGTGATATTCCAGTTTCAGGAAGATTTTTATACTGAGAAAAATGTTTTATAAATCTATTAAAAATTATTTTTCCTCTATGTGTTTCTGTTTCTGCTTCTTTTGTATCCCTATAGTGGCATCCCAAAATGCAATTATTTAAATAGATAGAAGGCATCTTTTAAATTTTAACTTATATTTGTAGAACAAGATAAGGTCTTCCTTATTTCAATATCAGTAGCTCTCAATATTTGATTCCAAATAACAGTTTCATACCCAAATCAATAAATGACTATTTTGTATATTCAGAATTCACCCCAACAATATAAATTTATTCTGAAATGTATATATTGAAGATGATAGAGAACAGTAGGAGATTTTTCTATCACATAAAATGTCCTGGTTCATTAATATGGTCAGTATGTTGTCTCACTGGATATTTTTTCCTATTACAAAATACAGTGAAAATAGCCTATAATATTAATATATCAAAATATATTCAAAGGTTGATTAGATATAATTGTGGCCTACAGGTGCATGTTGGAGGGCAGACTTACATGTAAAATAAATAATTAGTGGAATGCATTTATACATCCATGTCAAATAAAAACTAGAGAATAAATAGACTACTGGGCGATAGGAAAGAGAGAGAGTTAAAGAAAGGGACAAGAATCTTGACCATGAAAAGTGTAACAAGTTGGTTGTTCTAGGTTGCTTTCCCACTCTCACACCCTATGTCAGATTAAACAATCGATTTGTATTGATTTTTCTTCCTAAACATTTTGAAATCAGTCTCTACCTTTCCCATATACCATTTGCCAATTATAAGTTTTCCTGAACTTACCACCTCTTATCATGATAAAGTGTCAGGGACCAAGTTTACTCTTCCACCTTAAAGAATTAAAAAAAAAAATACATAAAATACATGACGTAAATATTCTCGTATTTTGGATCACACACAAGGCATGGCATTGAGAACTGAGAGAAAAATAACACGCAAGTGGAACCATATGATTGCTCCATCTTACCGACCAAAGGCAATTTCTAGGAAAAAAACACAAGGAAACTTAAATAGATGCTGGCCGTATTTCTTAGTTGAGGGACTTCAGAGCTCAGGGAAATCAAGAGGGCTAGAATTCACAGGCCAGAGACCAAACAGTGGGAGGCAAAGAGAGAACTGTGGAGACATGCAGTGTTTCCCTCAAATCTACAGCTGAGTACTGAGTTCATGGACCTCAGTACCAGACATAGAACAATCCCTGGAATTTACATATCAAGTAGAATAATCCCTGTAAATTATACAGGGTCAAAGATCATTCACATTCCCACCAGCCCAAAATGAAAAGAGCTCTTAATACACAAGGTTTCAACTCGAGTCTACAAAATATTAATGATTCTCTAATGGGGTCATGTGAGCTCTAGATAAAAAGCTATCCTGTACTCCCCTAAAAAAGGTTAAAAATGTGTCTTGACTGGTACAAGATGGTATCTTACTGTGGTTTTGATTTGCATTTCTCTGATGATTAGTGATAATGAGCATTGTTTTCATATATTTGTTGGCTGCTTGTATGCCTTCTTTTGAGAAGTGTCTGTTCATGTCCTTTGCAAATTCATGTCCTCCATAGCAACATGGATGCAGCTGGAGGGCACAATTTTAAATGGATTAACGCAGCAACAGAACACCAAATACTCCATGTTCTCACTTATAAGTGAGAACTAAATATTGGGTACACATGAACATAAATATAGGACAGTAGATACTATGGACTACTAGAGCGGGGAGGAAAGGAGGAGGACATGGGCTGAAAAACTGTCTATTGGGCACTATGCTCACTACCTACATGACTAGATCCATGCCCCAAACCTCAGCATCACACAATATACCCATGTAACAAACCTGCACATGTACCCACTGAAACTATAATAAAAGTTGAAATTATTTTAAAAATATGCCTTGAAAGGTTCAAATTGCTTTTAAGTAACTCAACTACATTCCAGAACAAAGCCCAGAAATATTTGAAGGAATGCAAATAATTTAAATACAAGACACAGATAAGTTAAAAGATTAGGCAAAATATTCCATGCAAAAAATAATAATAAGAAAGCTGGAGTTAGCAGATGAGTATCAAGTTTATTTCTTTTTTCTGAATCTTTGGAAGTATATTGTAATTAAGCTCAAATCCTCTTGTTTTGTACAATTAAAATTCTTCTTGCAGAAACATTTTGTTCTAAAGTAAATTTATTATTAGATTCCCTGGATATATGGGTAACATACATATTATACCTGCAGAAATTCTGAGTAAATTGATATTTTAATGCTTTCCTGGCAATGCCAATCAACAACTACCAGCAGTGTGAGCATGTCATTATTTTGGTTAAAAACATTTGATAGCTTTCCACCTCTTACAGAACAAAATATAACCAATTTTTATGCTATACATAATTCTTTAAGGCACAATCCATGCTTACCTCTGTGGTACTCTCTTCTTACAAATATTTCTCTTAACACCATCAATATCAAAATATATATAACTTCTGATTCATAGGACTAACTAATGACAGAGTAGATTAGATAGTTATTTTTTAAACTGTTTATTAAAAGTAAATAAAATAAGTTGATGTTATGATTAGATATAAGGCAGAAAGTTGAGAATGTGCTCAATTAATAGTTATATCATGTCCACTATTTACAGACATTACTCTAGGGACTGAGTGTACAGTGGTGATAAAACAATCCAATTCCCTTAACTTATAAAACTTATATGTTAGAAGGACCAGATTAAAAATGGCAAACTAGAAAGCTCCAAGCCCCTTCCCCTCAACAGAGAAATCAAACAGCAAGCAAAAGCTGGCTAATATATGAGCTAGCTGGGTTGTAGGAGCTCCCTTATGGGAACTCCGGAAGACAGTACAAGATCCATAGCATGATAGACTGGATTAAGAAAATGTGGCACATATACACCATGGAATATTATGCAGCCACAAAAAAGGATGAGTTCATGTCCTTTGTATGGACATGGATGAAGCTGGAAACCATCATTCTGAGCAAACTATTGCAAGGACAGAAAACCAAACACTGCATGTTCTCACTCATAGGTGGGAACTGAACAATGAGAACACTTGGACACAGGGTGGGAAACATCGCACACCGGGGCCTGTCGTGGCGTGGTGGGAGGGGGAGGGATAGCATTAGGAGATATACCTAATGTAAATTAACAGTTAATGGGTGCAGCACACCAACATGGCACATGTATACATATGTAACAAACCTGCACGTTGTGCACATGTACCCTAGAACTTAAAGTATAATAGTAATAATAAAAAAAAAAATGATGCATAGCAAAGCCACCTAGTGGGAGCTCTGGAAAACAGTCAGAGATACACAGCAACCAAGAGAATGGCCAATCAAGAGAAAGCCACACTCAAAATAGAAGGGAAATTTATGGTATTTTCGCTTACTTTTGCCCTACCCGTTCCTCTATACAGCGTGGTCTTTGTCTGGAAGACACAGAAGCCTAGTTCCCAGTTCCCATCCTTGAACTGGAGGCAGCACAGGGGACATTATTGGCAAAGTTCTCATCTGTCTTGGATGCTTAAAGGACTGGTCTATGTTTTGCCTCTCTCAGAGGTCAGGTAGCAGAAAGTGGTTGAATGCAATGGGATTTGTTCATAAAAGCTATAGGGAAAAGAAGATCCACAGACACGTAGGAAAAGGTATCATTGGTGGAGATAGACATTAGACCATGTGAAGCCGCAAGGAGTGGCACAGATGAGGCTCTTTGGGAGTTCCAAGATAATTAAAAGCAACCATATGTACAAGGTATTAGAAAAGCCACATGTATGTCTAGACAAGACAAATGTTCAGAAAAGAACTGAGAAAACCTTAAGCTTTTCTCATGAGCTGCCCCAAAGTTTCAGAACATGTCCTATTACTTAGTAAAGAAGTTCCCTAGCATGGGACACGTCTGCAAAGACTGAGAAAGGTGGCATTTTTTTTTTCCTTTGAAAAAAAATGTTCAACCTTTCCGTGTTTCTAGGTTTTTATATCTGTCTTGAAATAGTATATATATGGTTTATTCATTAACTCTGATGATCCTTTTTACCTTTAACGTATATGTATATTATCATTTATTTTGATAACTGATAAATTTTGACCATCTTATTTCTGTTCTAATTAGTTTTGTGATTGTTTTGCTTCATTTCATGATGATGATGATGACTTAGTATTTTCCCCTTTACTTTAGTGTCCTCTTTTGTGTTGTTTAGATTTTTCCTCTTTTTGTTTGATTTATCTTTATTAACTATGGTTTATAGGTGGGAGAGCCTCAAGATGACTGACTAGCTATATCTGGTACTTGCTTCTTCTACAAAGAACCAAAATAATGAGTAGATAATTGTACTTTGAATAGACCATTTATCATAGAACATTAGAATTTAACATAGAAATGACAGGAAACACCAAAAGCAGAGAAGGAGAGGGAAGCAAGGCACCCTGCAAGGCTGGGATTGGCTGAGAACCTGGAGAGTTTAGGTTCTCCAGGTTCAGAGGCTCTCTGAATTAGAGAATGCCGAAAAATGGTAAGGGAGAGGCCCCAGTGGTCCAAATTCTCACTGTGGACTCCTGCAATTCTAGCAATGAGAGAGGCTCTGGACCCTCAAGAGACCTGAGATTAACATAGAGAGTTGCCTGGAGACCATAAATGACATTGCCCCAGAGAGAGCTGACAACAGGTCCAACAAACCCCTGAGCCTTAAGAAGCTACAGCATGAGCTGGGCATGGTGGCTCACGCCTGTAATCCCCGAACTTTGGGAGGCCAAGGCAGGCAGATCATGAGGTCAGAAGTTCGAGACCTGGCCAGCATGGTGAAACCCCGTCTCTACTAAAAAAAATACAAAAAGTTAGCTGGGCATGGTGGTGTGTGCCTGTAATCCCAGCTACTCGGGAGGCTGAGGCAAGATAATTGCTTGAACCTGGGAGGCAGGGGTTGTAGTGAGTCAAGATCTTGCCACTGTACTCCAGTTTGGGTGACAGAGCAAGACTCTGTCTCAAAAAAAAAAAAAAAAAAAAAAAGAATCTACATGATGCTGCCATCTTGAGAGCTCAGCCATCATCAGACTGCATCCTACCTTGGTGCTCAACAGTCCCTGCACTTCCACATTTCTGGAGCCTCACTGACATTCCCTGCCCACAGCTGCAACAGCAAGGGGTGAGATGGGAACCACTGGCAGTGACCCTGCCTCTCCTAACAGAGAGGCAGCCAAAGATTTTCATATGCCCTAGGAGAAATTCTACTGCCTACAGCTGTTGCCACCACTGTGGGCTACTGAGAGCTCAAGTATAAGCAAAGAATGTGCCCTCCCCCAACACCAAACCACTGCCTATAGCTTAAAGCAACCCTGCATTCCCCAGTGGCAGAGCTTCAGTGTTGATACTGCTCATTCTGCCAAAGGGCCTGGATATTTCTCTGCCCCTGCCTACTACAGCCAGCTTCTGCATACACCACTAGGAAGTGGGGAGGGAGGGGTGAGGAGAGATCCACTCAATCTAGCTGTCTAGCTCCTCCCTCACAATACATGAGCAAGACATCTGGGGGCCTAGAGACCACCAGCCTAGTCCACTCTTGGCACCTGAATACTCCTTCCAATGACTGGAGTTGGGTTTACCCAAACAGTTGCTACCACCACATCTGGTACTCACCTGCATGGACCACCAGTAGGTCTAAGGACTGGCCTTCCCAGCCTGTCACAACCATCACCAACACCAGCATGGACAATTTGGGTCCCAGAGGGTTGTCCCAACACTGGTACTGCCATTGTCCACACCACACCTGCTTCCCAGGGACCCAAGAACTCTTTTGGGTGCTTGGCCCACCACTGTTATTCCTGGCAATTGAGCAAGCCACTTTGTTGCCTTATTATTGGCCTATCTGGACCTGCTAATGCAAATGCCAGCATACCACACCCTGACACCCAAAGACAGGCATGCACATGGCTGCCACCACTGGGGTCCCATGGCCCACCTGGCATCCTAGTTCCCAGCAACTTCACCACAGCCTCTACTAACAAACAACCAACCCTAAGCCACCAAGTAACTCACAGACATCGTATGATGCTGTTTACAACCAAAGAAATCATACAGAGACTGCACTACAAAGTACACCCAGAATCAAAGCCAACATGCTCTACCCTACCAACACCATAGACTCATCTTCAGGAAAAAGTCCTCCCATACAAAAGCAAATTCAGAAAAAAATATTGGAACAAAAGACTGATGAACCAGATGCAGAGATATCAATGTGAGTATACAGGAAACACGAAAAAACAAGGAAGTATGTCATTTCTAGAGGAACACAATAATTCTCCACCAACAGATCCCAATCAAAGAGAAATTTATAAAATCCTGGAAAAAGAATCAGGAATATTGGTGTTAATGAAGCAGAGTGAGATAAAAAAGAATGCTGAAAAACAATACAAACAAACTAAAAAAAAATCAGGATATGAATAAGAGATTTACCAAAGAGATAGATATCTTTTAAAAATATGGAATTGGAGAATTCATTAAACAAAATACAAAATGCATTGAAAAGCATCAACAATAGACTAAGCAGAAAAAAGCATCATAGAGAATGTGAAAACAGTTCTTTTGAAACAACCCACTGAAATGAAAGTAAAGACAAAAGAATAAAAGAGAATGAGCAAAGAGTATTTACATGTAGGACACCATAAAGCAGGAAAATATGCAAATAATCAGAGTCCCAGAAGGTGAAGAGTAAACAAAAGGGTTAGAAAACCAATTTAATGAAATAAGAGATAAAAACTTCCCAAGTCTAGCAAGATAATTAGATATTCAGATATAGGAGGCTAAATGATAGCCAAATAGATAAAATTCATAAAAGTCTTCCATGGCACATTATAGTCAAACTGTCAAATATGAAAGACAAAGAGAAAATTCTACAAACAGCAGGAGAAAGCATCTAGTCACTTGTGAAGAAACCCCCCATCAGACCAACAGCAGATTTCTCACCATAAATTTTACAGGATGGGAGAGAATGAGATGATATAAGAGATGTAAGAAACAAAACAAAACTGTCAGCCAAGGATATTATACCTAGCAAAGTTATCCTTCATAAATGAAGGAGAAATAAAGTCTTTCCTGGAAAAGCAAAAGTGCTGAGAATTCATCACCATTACACAAGCACTACAATAAGTGCTTAAGGGAGTCCTATACCTGGAAGCAAAAGATTGACACCTATCATCATGAAAACACACACAAATGTGAAATCAACTGGTACAGAAAACAGACAAACAAATAAAAGGCTCAAATATTGCCACTACAGAAAACCACTAAACCACAATGATAAACAATAAGAGAGAAAGAGAAGAAAAAATATATACAAAACAACCAGAAATTAATACAATGACAGAAATACACTATCCTAGCACCCAATGCCAATCACATATTAAGAACAATCTTGAATATAAATGAATGAAACTTCTGATTAACAGATATAGACTGGCTGAATGGATAAAAAATGACTGTATTTTTCCATTTTCACCCTGCTGTATAGAACTTTGCGGAGACTGTAATTTATAAAGGAAATAATTCTGCATGGCTGGAAAAGCCTCAGGAAACTTACAATCATAGTGGAAGGGGAAGCAGGCACCTTCTTCACAAGGCAGCAGGAGAGAGCAAGCATGTGAAGGAGGAACTGCCCAACACTTATAAAACCATCAGATCTTGTGAGAACTCACTCACTATCATGAGAACAGTATGCAGAAAACTGCCTCCATCATTCAAGCACCTCCCACCAGCCTCCTCCCTTGACATGTGGGGATTAAAATTCAAGATGAAATTTAGGTGGGGACACAGAGCCATACCGTATCAATGACAGGATTATATGCTGCCTATAAGAAACTCATATCACTTTTAAAGATACAGATAGACTGAAAATAAAGGGATATTTAAAAAATTCTATGTTAATGGAAACTCAAAGTGAGCCGGAGTAGTTATATCAAATAAAACAGACTTGACATCAAAAACACTAAAATGAGACAAAGAAGATGATATTACGCGATGACAAAAGGATCAGTTCAGCAAGAGAATATGACCATTCTGAAAATCTATGCACACAGCAAAGGAGCACCCAGATAAATAAAGGAAATATTATTAGATCTAAAGAGAGACATAGACTCCAATACAATAATAGTTGGGGACTTCAGCACTCCATTTTCAGCACTAGACAGACCATCTAGAGAGAAAATTAACAAAGAAATGTTAGAATTAAACTACACACTAAACCAAATGGACCTAAAATACTTTAACAGAACATTTTATTCAATAGCTACAGAATACACATTCTCATAACCAGCACATGGAACACTCTCCAAGATAGATAATATGTTAGGACACAAAATAGTTCTTAAAATATTTTTAAAAATTGAAATCATATCAAGTGTCTTCTCAAACTACAATGGAATAAAACTATAAATCAATAAAAAGAACTTGGGAATTTGTACAAATGCATGGAAATTAGACAACATGCTCCTGAATGGCAATTAGGTCAAGGAAGAAATTAAGAATATGAAAATCAAATTCATATTCTTGAGACAAATGAAAATCAAAACACAACATACAAAATGCAGCAAAACAAAATGATGGTATGGTATTTTTTTTCATGTGCTATTGTATTCTGTTTGCTAGTATTTTGTTGAACATTTTTGCACCTAACTTTATCAGGATATTTTCTTGCCTGTAGGTTTGTTTTTTGTTTTGTTTTTTTCATTATTTTTATTGTGTCCTCACCTGGTTTTAGTACTGGGGCAATGTTTGCTTCACAGAGTGAAATACTAGGAAACAGAATACAATAGCACATGAAAAAAATACTATACCATCATAATGTGGGATTTATCCCAGGGAGGCAAAGATGATTCAACTTACCTCAATCAATAAATGTGATATGTCACATCAGCAGAATGAAGAACAAAAGACATATAATAATCTCAATAGATGCAGAGAAAGCACTTGATAAAATTCAACATCCTTTTATGATAAAAACCCTCAACAAACTAGGTATTAAAGATACATACCTCAATCCAATAAAGACCATGTATGACAAAACCACAGCTGACATCAAACTGAGTGGGGAAAAGCTGAAAGTCTTTTCTCTAAGAGATGAAATAAGACAAGAATGCCTGCTTTAGTCACTCCTATTCAACATAGTACTGTAAGTCCTAGCCAGAGCAGAGCAACCAGGCAGGAGGAAAAATTATACATATATATATATATATATATATATATATATATATATACACACACACACATATATATACACACACATACACACATACATATATATACACACACATATATATACACACACATATATATACACACACACATATATACACACACATATATACACATACATATATACACACACATATATACACACACACATATATATACACACACACATATATATACACACATATATACACATACATATATATACACACACATATATATACACACACACATATACGTATATGTGTATGTGTGTGTATATATGTATATGTATATATACATGGCATCCAAATTAGAAAAGACAAAGTCAAATTGTCCCTTTTTGCTGACGATATGATCTTCCATCTAGGAAAACCTAAAGACTCCACCAAAAAACTATTAGATGTGATTAATAAATTTATTAAAATTACAGGATACACAATCAACATACAAAAATTAGTAGCATTTCTATGAACCCATAATAAACTGGCTGAGAAATAAACACAAAATGCAAGAGTAGAGAATGGGTGATTAGATAGGGCATGTGGAGAAGGAGCACACGCCCTGCACCTGGGCTTCTGCACTGACTGAGGAAGTTAACAGGTTTGTGACGGGAGAACGACTATAGCCCAACCCTCACATTCCTCTACCTGACCTAACAGAGACCCCCACACCCACTAAAAAACAAATGCTGTTGGGTTCAAAGGAAGACCTAGCACAGTTTGGTATCCTGGAAAAACTCATCCCTCAGTACCTCCTGTCAGAGGAGAATGTAGCTGAGGTGCATTCATCTTGATGAATCTATGAACTCAGAAAGGTGGATCCAAGATCCATCTTCAGACTTGAGGCGGCTCTTGGCCTCCTTCTGCTGCCTGCTGGTGCTGGCCAGTGCAGGAAGCAGACCTTACTTGCACCCCCTATCCAAAGAACTAGTCAACTATATCAACAAACAAAACACCACGCAACAGGCCGGGCACAACTTCTGCAAAAAGGAATGAGCTACCTGATGAGGCCGTGTGGTACTTTCCTCGTCAGATCCAAGCTACCCCAGAGAGTTAAGTTTGCTAGGACATAAATCTGCCTGAAAGCTTTGATCCACAGGAACAGTGGCCAGACTGACCTCAGAGAGATCAGGGACCAGGGCTCCTATGGCTTTTGCTGGGCTTTGGGGGCTTTGGAAGCCATCTCTGACTGGATCTGCATCCACCCCAATGTCTCAGGGAGGAAATCATGTGGCGGTGTCCGCGGAGGACAAGCTCACCTGTTTGTGTGGGGACGGCTGCAATGGTGGTTATCCCAATGAAGGCTGGAACTTTTGGACAAGAAAAGGCCTGGTTTCTGGTGGCCTCTATGACTCTCATGTAGGTTGCAGACTTTTCCCATCTGTCCTTCCCTGTGAGCATCACATCCATGGCTCCATACATGCAGAAGGGAGACTCCCCCAAGTACAGCATGGCGAGACTGGCCAGACCTACAAATAGGACAAGCACTATGGATGCAGTTCTTACAGTAACTCCAAAGCACAAAGGACATCATGGCCACGATCTACAAAAATGACCCAGTGGAGGAAGGCTTCTCTGTGTATTTGGACTTCCTGATGTACAAGTTCAAAGAATAGCAAGGCGTCACTGGAGAGATGATGGGGGCCATGCCATCTGCATCCTGGGCTGCAAAGTGGAGAACAGCACGTCCTACTGGCTGGTTGCAAATCCTGGAATGGGGACTGGGGTGATAATGGCTTCTTTAGTTTTTATTTTAAGTTCAGGCGTACATGTGCAGGTTTGTTACATAGGTACGCTTGTGTCATGGGGGTTTGTCATGCCGATTATTTCATCACTCAGATATTAAGCCTAGTACCCGTTAGTTATTTTTCCTGATTTCCTCCCTCCTCCCACTCTCCTCCCTGCAACAGGCCCCAGTGTGTGTTTTTCCCTTCTATGTTTCCATGTGTTCTCATCATTTAACTTCCACTTACATGTCTATCAATGATAGACTGGATAAAGAAAATGTGGTACATATATACATATACACATGTATGGAATACCATACAGCCATAAAAGTGAACAAGATAATGTTCTTTGCAGGGACATAGATGGAGCTGAAGGCCATTATCTGTGACAATAACTTCTTTAAAATCCTCAGAGGACAAGATCACTATGGAATTGAATCTGAAGTGGTGGCTGAAATTCCACACACTGAGCGGTATTGGGAAAAGATCTAATCTGCTGTAGGCCTGGCTGGCCATTCCTTGGGGGAGTTTTTCCCTCCATATAGTCAGGGATGGGGATGAGATGGAGGTAGAAGTGTGTTTTATGTTTTGAGTTCACATGAGATACAAGTTGTAGATGTGGCCTGAATTGGATTGGGCCTAACCTATTCATGACCCATCAGAGCTATCTTCCAATAACACACACCAAATTCCGGATACCTCCCAGCCCATTCAGTGGACTGACAGCCGTAGTGCAGACAGTTAGACCACATAAGCCACTGCTGCAAGCACCGTGTGTTTTTTTCCCCAAAGACTAGTGCTGTATGTAGTGCCTGCTGCCCTGACTCTGGCTGCTTTCCCCCACTCCCCCTCCGCCTCCCCTACCTATGCATCTTCAGAGAGCAAGACAGAGACTCAGTGATGGAAAGTGGAGTTTGTAACGAGATGACAACTTCTCCCCTGTGAGCAGTACCTCTAAGCAAGCAGCTTTCCACATTTGTGACAAGTTCAGAGGAGGTATGATGGTATGGTAGCCCTTCGGAGAAAGTCGCATTCTCCTAGGGCCCCTGCAACTATCGAGCTTTGCAATGTCAGAAACTATCTCTGGTCTTGTCCCTGGCATGATTCTTTTTTAATAGGAATTCTATTTTTATGCACCTCAGCCAATCATGTGAATGAATAAGTTTAATAGTTGAAGAAACTATACTAGTTTTACAGATTGCCTCCTAATGTCGTGGCTTAAAGCGAAACTGAGAGGTTATAATCTGGTTCTGACCTGCTGACCTGCTGACCACAATGAAACCAATTTCAGAGGAACCAGCTTTTACTTTTTTTAAAAAAATTACTGCTTAACTCTGTCAAGTTAATAATACATGTCTGTGCCAATAAAATCTTTCTCCTTCAGAAAAAAAAAAGAATGCAATCTCATTTTCAGTAGCGAAAAAAAAAATACCCAGGAATAAATTTTACCAAGGAGGCGAAGATATCTATAAGAAAAACTACACAACCCTACTGAAAGATGTTGAAGATAACACAAATGGAAATACATCCCACGTTCATGGATCAGAATAATTAATATTATTAAAGCGACCATACTGCTCAATGCAATCTGCAGATTCAGTGCAATCCCTATCAAACTACCAATGCTATTTTTCACAGAAATACTAAAAAAATCCCAAAATTTGTTTGAAACCATAAATGAGCCCAAATAGACAAAGAAATTCTGAGAAAAAAAGAAGAATGTTGGAGGCTTCACACTATCTGACTTCAAAATGAATTACAAAGCTATAGTAACCAAAACAGCATGATATTAGTATAAAAGAAGACATATACACTAGTGGAACAGAATTGAGAACCCAAAAGTAAAGCCACATACTTACACCCAGCTAATTTTTGACAAATGTACCAAAGACACAAACTGGGGAACAATGTTCTTTTCAATAAATGGTGCTGGGAAAGTTGAAAACCCATATGCAGAAGAATCCATATGCAGAAGAATGAAACTAGACCCCTATATCTCACCATATACAACATTCAATCCAAGTTTCATTAAAGACTTAAATGTAAGACCTGAAACTATAAAACTACTAGAAGGAAACCTAGGCAAGGTGCTTCAGGGCATTGGTCTAGGCAAATATTTTATGACTAAGACCTCAAAAGTACAGATAACACAAACAAAAATAGATAAATGAGATTATATTAAATTTAAAGCTTTCTGCACAGCAAAAAAATATAAAAAAGGAACAATCAGCCGAGTGAAGAGATAAACTGTTCAATGGGAGAAAATATTTGAAAACTAGACATTCAACAAGGGACTAATATGCAGAATATATAAGAAACTCAAACAACTCAATAGTAAAATACCAAATAATTCCATTACAAAGTGGACAAAGGACATGAATAGACATTTCTCAAAAGAAGACATACAAATGTTTAATAGGTATATGAAAAAATACTCAACTTCACTAATTATCAGGGAAATGCAAGTCAGAACTACAATCAGATATCATCTTATGTCAGTTAGAATAGATATTATTAAAAAGATAAAAATAACAGATGCTGGCAAGGATGCAGAGAAAGAGGACTCTTATACGCTGCTGGAGAAAATGTAAACTTGTACTAGCAATATGAAAAGCAGTATAGAAATTTTTCACAAAGAAAAAGAAAAACCTAAAAATATAACTACCACATGATCCAGCAATCCCAAGGCTGGGTAATTATCAACAGAAAAAGAAATCAATATATCAAAGAGACACCTTGCACTTCCATGCTTATTGCAGCTCTATTCCCAATAGCCAAGATATGGAATCAATGTAAGTGTCCATTAATAAATGAATGAATAAAAATGTGTAATATATACCTAATAAACAAAATTCAGCCATAAAAATGAATGAAATCATGTTATTTGCAGCAACATGGAAATAGAACTAGAGGTCACTATGCTAAGTAAAATAAGTTAGTCACACAAATACAAATATCACATGTTCTCACTCTTACGTGAGAGCTAAAAACATTGATTTCATGGAAGTAGAGAGTGGAATTATAGATACCAGAGGCTAGTCAGGGCATGGGAGAGGCAGAGGTAGATGAAGAAAGGTGAGTTAATGGGTACAAACATACAGTTGGATACAAGGTATAAGTTCTAATATTTGCTGGCATAGTAGAGGGACTAAAATTAGCCGTAATATATTGTATATTTCAACGTAGCAAGAAGAAATGATTTGAACTGTTTCCAACACATACAAATGAAAAATACTCAAGGTAATGAATATCCCAAATACCCTGACTTGATGATTACATACTCTATGCATGTAACAAAATATAAGATGTACCCCATGAATAAGTAAAAAGCTATGTGTCAATTAAATAACTATGTTTCAAAAATCATATGCATAAATAGCTTAAATCAGTTAAACCAATCCAAACTTGGCTATGTACAGTGTATTTCTTAGGTAACACATCTTTTTTTAAAAAAGATGACTCTCAAGAAGGACTCAATCCAATGAGCAAGCATATAAACATTTAAACGATGGTATTAGGCAATATAAAGCTACTGTGAATTTATAGTAGTAATCAATGGTAGAGTTGGGGTATGTTAAAAAAAACTTGGGGAAATAATCATAACACTTTTCTTAAAATGATAATTTGATATGATATTGATGCCACATAGATAGTTGTCTGGAGGTGGATGAGTAGGAGTTTAAAATATAGAACCTATGAAAAAAACTGCAGGGAACCTTGAGTAACTTGTTTTGGTTGAAGTGTGTGTGTGTGTGTGTGTGTGTGTGTGTGTGTGTGTGTGTGTGTGTGTTTGCAGTAGTCCTAGTCAGAATAGTAGATAGTGGTAATAGTTATAGTAGTAGCACTGTTTAATACTTCTATTACTAGTAGATTTTAAAGTTGATGGGAAAAGAAAAAGGATTTTTTTTGGCATATTGATAAATATTTGCTTTTATATTTAATGGGTAACCTATAAAATATTTGAACCTGGGAGTTCAAATTATAGTAGAGTCATTCATGACTCTACTATGTGGGAAAAATTAGAAGAGCTAAAATTAAATGGGAGAAAACTAATTTAAGAGATCTTGGAAACAGTCCAGGACAGAAAGAGTCTCTATCAGTTTGGGACACAGATATGCGGACTCGAAAACTGGGACAAAAATTTTTCAAGACATATGATGAAGGTAGAAATCTATGGAAATTGTCATCTGTTTTGATACTGACAGAGTTTTGTCTTGAGGATAGAAGAAATGAAAACTGACTAGCCTGAGATATGGAACTCATGATAGATTAACTACATCGCCAACTTACCAGACTTTAGAGACACAGAAAACACACACAGATACATGCGTACACAGGCTCTGTCCTTGTGCATTTCATTGGTAGAATGTCAAATAGGCATCCAAACAAATATATAAACTGTATTTTAACTCTATGGTTTCTTAAACGGAATCCTTTTATTAAACATTACCAATTCTCAAACTCTTTTAGGAGAAGAGCTTGGTATATTATGAAAAAAAAAAAGGTGTTGAGTTGGGATAGTGATAGAGAATTAAATATTACATAAGTAAATAAGCACATTTGTTTATTTTAGGTGTAAGGAAAGGTGATGAGGTAGTCTTGAGCAGCTTGAGTTTGAAATGCCTATAAACATGGGATTTCTACAATCAGTTTTCTCTTTTGGTAGATCATAATTTGTCAAGAAATGTCAAGAAAGAGACAGGAATATAAATTTTTATTTTTCTATGTTGAGGAGTAGCTGAAGCTAGAGGATGGGAGGGAGTTTGAAATGTTAACACAGGCAGTGCCTATTCCATTTAATATTTATCAAATTGCCTTCTCTGACTAAAGATTGAGTTATGTCATCACCTATTCCAGTGAAACCAAAGCCATAATCAATAATTACATGAATCAGAGCTTCCTCTTTCTCTGCTAATTTACACTGCTGTTACACAAGCCTATGGCTAAAGACAGAGGGATCCAAATTTCAAAATGCAAACTTTATCAGAAGAGGTGAATCACCACTTTTAATTTCTCCTACTTTGCACTTCAGGTTTGTACAATGTTTTTAGTCACAAATATATAAATAATTCACAGATTTGGCCAATCACTACAGTTTCTTAAAATTCAATTATATTTTTAAAAAAACCTATAGGACAAGCGGAGGGTTGGGAAATAGCTTCTGTTTTACATTTAGATTTAATATATGGGTATTTTATAGAAATTTTAACTTTTAGCACTCCTTTGTAACCATTATTACATTTGGTTATAAATAAATATCATCTATGTACTATATGAATTAAAAAGTCAAAATTTAAGTTAAAACTCAAGTTTTATCGCAAAATCTTTGCAACCACAATGTAAAAAATGTTTAGATTGTTGCTTCCTTAAGGAAACAACAAAAATATCTTAAACTAATAGCTGATTTTCGCTTAAAATTTAGTATAAAATGAACCTTAGTCTTTTAATGCTTTATTAGATTTTTATATACATAGGCTGTTTTGTTCATGAATTTCACATCTGGCTCTCCAGCATAGTCTTTTAATTCTATGGTACAGAAATAATCTTTATTCCCAATTGGTATGTGCATTTCTTTATTAATAATAAAGAAATTATTAATTAAATTAGAGAAATTATTAATTAAATTAAAGAACTTATTAATGAAGGAATTTACATACACATTAATTCACATTAATAATAATAAGTAATTTTTATTCCCAATTGTTATGTGCATTTCTATTTTGAGATATGTTGTGATCTTTTTCCAGTTTATACATGTTCTTGACAAGATCATATGATTTCTGACACAAGTTGGTTAAGAAAACTGAAGCTTAAGAATGACTGAAGGTATCCATTGTATCTCAGAAAACAGAAATGCATAAATTACTTTCTTGTCTCTTTAAATTAAATTATATGCAGCAAAGAATTATCTGTTGAGATTCAGGCAGTCCACAGGATCTCATTTCTCTAATTAGTTACCTTGTTCCTGGTACTGCAGCCTTGGCATCCATCCATAAGCAATCATAGCAATCCAAAAATGAGTTTCTTTTTGAATGGCAGGCATATTAGCCAAGACGTTTCACTAACAGTATAGAAGAAATATTGGAAAAATAGAGGAAATGTAAAATTTATATAAGCAAAATATCTGATACAGAATTATTTTAGGCAATTTACTCTTCTCAAATATCTTCTAAGGCATTTTAAGGTGACCTCAAGAATTGACATTTAAATTAAGAAAGTGTCTATATATGAAAAAGAGAGAAAATATTTGCCTTTATTTAAATTTTGGTATCATTGCCAGATTAAATTTGTTCCCCTTACTGCTTATGTCTATCTTTATTTACATATCTGTATCTATATATCTTTATCATGCCTATAAAATTATCTATTTACTTCTATATTTACATATAGTTTTGTGGGGGTAAGCATTCACAAATTGTTATGAGTGTTAATTAAGATTTTAATTTGCATGTCGCATTCAGCTAAAAATCTTCTCTGTTGCAAGAGTCACTATACGATTTCCCTCAATATTTATATTCTTAATAATATGATCACTGGTGTTTAGCTAAATACTTTACTTGCAGCAAATAAGAATAGTTTTTTTGGCCCTTGGTCCAGGTGTGTCAAGAGCTATGAAGTTTGAGAAGTAGGAGCAGACTTCTTGCCAAATATATTAAAAGAGAAATGGTAGAAAAACTTTTAAAAAATTTTTGTGTACTGGTTTCTTCTTATGAACTTTAGCTGAGTTCTATAGAAAGATATTCTTGGTCTTAGGCCAGCCTATATTTAAGCAAATATGGAAAAGTATGGACTGTGGCTAAGTTAGAAGCTGTCTGCCCATGTGCTGTAATCAGAGTTGACAGTGCATCACCATATGAAGCACTTCAATATATCCACTAATTTCATACCGCAAATTGAAGCAATTAAAAGTATTGTTATGAAGCTGCAGATTTAGCAGGATGTTACTGGTGTTCCACTTAATAAAGGCTGCGAGCCTCCTATTCCAAACAGGATTAAGGAGCTTGCTATCTTAGCTAGACTCTTTGTTTAAGATGGCCCCAACATAGCTGCTATTAAATTGGGATGCAATGTTCAAGGCCAAGAGAGAAGCAGGGGCCAATAACTTAAAATAAGTAAATAAATAAATAGAAATACAAATAAAAATCTACAGGATTAAAGAGAGTATCTAGGTAAGTTTACTTGTGATAACACACATGTGAGATACTATGTCTTTGTTGTCTAAAGAGTTTGAGTTTAGAGTCATTTGTTATCCTTCCATAGATAACTAAGATACCATGTGAGTTTAATAAGATACCCAACTGGTACCCTGATTTGTTTAATTCCAGCACAAAAGTATAGTCCATTATTCTCTATATTCACATTTGCAAAGAAAGACCAGAAAATCTTTTTGTCTCATAATATGGGCAGTTTAAATTACAGGCTATATAATGAGAGAGAGCAAAGTTCTGCTACTTATGAACTAGTTCATTTCTGCAAGGCTGTTTATAAATCTTTCTCATTTTTTTCAATCCGAAGGTACTATTGAGCACTATTTTTGCCATCTGTTTTCCATTGGTTATAGGTTTGTTTTTGTACATGAAGGGTTTTGCACACTAAGAGCTTATCATTAAAGGAATTTCTCTATCCATTTTCTAGTGTACTGATGATAAACTGGATTTCTATATTCTAAATCTCCTTCAAATTTTAAAAATCCTAATGAATCATACAGTTTATGTGGATGTCAGATGTAATGTAGTATTTTCAAAATGCTAGTATTGAGGAAAAGTAGTAAGTGATTTACTTCAGTCTAGAAATTAGATTATTTAGTTACTTTTTCCTACTGCTCTACCCTAAGTAAAAATTCAGGCAAAAAGAAAGGAAGAATTGATTGTGAGACTGAAATTGCAAAAGGATAAGAAGCATACTTAAGAAGTATAAGTAAAATAAACCTCGAAGCAAAAGTGTGCTTTGCATGTGGATGTAAAAATACATTTATTATTAATTTTCATAATGATGGTAACTGATAATGACCAACTAAGTTAGAATATCCAGTTGAAAATGTAGCAGAGATAAAATTAACAGTAAAATAATATTTAAATATAATTAAGAATTAAATTATAGAAGTACTTTAATGTGAAAACATTTAATTAAACAATTTAAAATAACATTAGGGGCAAATACTTGTAAATAGGTTGGCTAAGAAAGACCACAAAACTACAAGATGGGGCATGAAGGTTGGGTAATTAATCAACTGTGTCCAAAGACATTTTACTTAATGTGTTTTAATCTCTGATTTTCTTGTATAAAGTCATAGTATTGGTCTCTTGAATTTAAATGTGAAAGAAGGATGGAAGATTATTTTTCTCTACAACTATTTGCAAATAAAGTATCTGTATCAGTGAGACTGAAAGCAAAATGAAATACATTGTTAACAGATCATAGATGAATCTTTAACTTGCAAATCAAAATAAGATTATCAAATAAAAGAAGACAGATAAGATATATATCAGCTAATTCCATTAAGCTTTATTGTTAGGTGCAGTGTGTAAAATACCTAGAATAAAAACCTCATTTCGTTCTTGAATTTATAGTCCAGTTGGAGATATAGATGGTAAACAAACATTTACAAAAGTGTGATGATAAATACTAGCCATCTCCTAGGTTCTCTTAGGAGAAGAGTTTTGGCTTGAAAATTGAATAGGAACTATATTTGGAAAGGGTGGGAGATGAGAGTAGTCATGGGAAAGAAGAGGTGGAGAAAGGTATTCTCGGTATAGTTAAGAATAAAAACCAACATTGGAAGATAATGGAGAAATAGCATTTTGCAAGAAAATTCAGTGATGCTGCAGGGCAGAAACATGTAGTCCTTGGTGGGAACTGATGAGACATGAGGCAAGAGAGAAAAGCAGTGGCAGATTATAAACAATCAATGTAATATTTAGAGGAAATTTAAAGCAAGTAAGTGAATAACGAAACTTAAGTTCACACAGGAAGAATTTTAGAGTAGAATGTACAGGCATGGAATTGAATTATTATTGATAATAATGATCAAGATAATGGATTTGTGTTAAATTTTGTAGATTTCATCTTAACAAAAACCCCATTATTAATTCAAATATCTTACTTATGCAGTGTTTACTTCCAGAGACAAAAATTTATTCCAGATATTTAGGCTCATAGCATCTATCGTTATGTCTTAGTTTCAGTACAAGAAAACCAAGTGAGCAAGCACTGTTGGACTTCACCAAAGACCAGAGACTAGAAAGCCATCTGAAACCTAGGCAGATTATCTTTCTCTGTCTCTCTCTGTCTCACCAGCAAACCGTTCCTGACCCCAGCACACATACAGATACATAGACACACACACACATGGTTTCTATTCAGCTTTGTCCTGGATACCTTCTCCCTTCTACTACCAGTCTTTGGCAATAGACTTTTACAATACATAGACCAAGATAGCAGATTTAGCCCTAGAGTCAGAATTTCAATATTAGAGAGGCAGTGTTCTCATCAGAATGTGAAATCTGCTATTGAGTCTGCATAGCATTTTATGTAAGATTGAGAGAATGTGCATGGGAGGATCTGATAACTAGAACTCAGGATAAATTGCTAATCACCACCACCAATTACTCCCAAACAGTTAATCACTCCCTACCAATTAATCACATCACTATGAAACCATATCTGTGTGCAATGTCCTCCTTCACTGAGTGAGGCAGGACTTACGGCTTATTGAAATGGATACAATGTAGTGGAACTGATATTTTGCACATTCCATGCTTGGACCTTAAGGGGATTTGCATTTTCTGCTTTTACTCTTTGAACCCTGAGTCACCAAGTAAAGATATCCTAAATATCCTGTTACTGTAGATAGACGGAGAGAAAGGGTCTGGAGGTACAAACATTACAAGCCAAGAGGTCCTGGAGAATGAAAGACCATGAAAAGAAAGGCCCTAATTTCCCAGCCATTGCAACTAGGGAGGGGGGACTAATTGCATATGGGTGATGCCATCTTGGATTTTCAAATTAAATCTTAGCCCAATGAGCAAATTCAGTCTATACCAAATATATCAGAAATGTGCCAATCCAGCTGAGCTCTGCTCAGCCAAACTACAAAGTTTTGAGCAAATACAATGGTTGTTTTTGTAAGCCAATATGTTTCAGAGTATTTTTTTACAAGGCACTATAATTTATATAGCATTCTATGGCTAACCTCAAATAGTTACCTAATTCTCTCTGCATACCAATTTCACATTTCCAGGGGAGACTTTAGTTGGGTCAGCCTACATTGGACCCTTAGTCTAAAGATCTGTGATTACAAAATTGGCTAGACACTCAACGGATACAGATAAAAGCATCAGTATTGGGCTAATATATTTTACATATGCTAGATAAAGTTTATTTATGGAATCAAGGAGTGCAGTCTCCGGAGGTAGGACTACAAAAATAAATGCAGCTTGATTCTTGCTCTTCAAGAGCTCAGTCTTTCAGGAGAGGTGAAGAAATAAATTCAGGGAACCAATAAATAAGTGTTATCATGAACATGAGTGTATTAAACTACTGTGTACATTACTACATGTGTAAATACTGGAACTGACTATGGTGAAAAAAAGATTAAAATAATGAAGAAGGTAATGTGAATGTATGTTGAGAAAATAAAATACAATAAATGTGAGATATGTTTCTACCTCTTGTTTATGAAACTGGTTAATCGTTTACACAAGATGAAAGACTTAGAATGAAAATTCCAGGAAAAATCAGGTGACTGTCAGTAACTATTTCATTATTCCAAGAAATACAAATGAAAAAAATGCAATTAGAGCACCCAACCAATCTTCATAAGATTGGAAGGAGATCTCTGCACCATTGAGAAAAATCTCTATGTGAAGTCTCCTCATTCTCTCCCCTATACTTTCTCACATTACAAATCAATAAATGACAGCCAGAGGATCAGGAATTTGTTTCAGAGGATATCATTTTCAGGTTCATATGTCAACCAGCTAATTAAATGGGTAATATATGGCCACATTGGTAATTTTTGTTTTTGTTTTTAGACAGGGTCTGGCTCCATTGCCCAGGCTGGAGTGCAGTGGCGTGATCTTGGCTCACTGAAACCTCTACCTCCCAGGCTCAAATGATCCTCCTACCTCATCCTCCTGAGTAAATGGGACTACAGGTGAATGCCACCATGACCGGATAACTTGTATTTTTGGTAGAGATGGAGTTTCACCCTGATGCCCAGGCTGGTCTCAAACTCCTAAGCTCAAGTGATCCTCCTACCTCAGCCTCCCAAAGTGGCAAGATTACAGGCATGTGCCACCATGCCGGGTCTGCATGGTAATAATTCAATGATAGTATAAATCTGTGACCCTAATACTAGCATAATATATCATATTTTTATATTAACAAGAAAATTTGATGTATGACATGAAAACATTTTGCAAAAATTATGAGATACATATGAATTAATAATGTTATTATTAATAACTGATGTTGATTGAAGAAGCATTATGCTAGGCACTGTGAAAAGCATATTATCATTATATTCTTACAACAGTGTTGTGTAGATGAGAAAATTAAGAGAGGTTTGTTAAACTGTCCAAGTAACTCAGCTGCTAGATAAAAAATCTAGGATTACATCCTTGGTTGGTTTGGTTCCAGAGTCCATATTCTTAAACACTATGAAATATTATATCATTATTTAAGTGTGCATTGACATAGATATTGTAAAGTTATTTCAATATGGCAAAAAATCATTATATTTTTATGGATGAAGTCCTAGGAAAAAATATGGAACAATTAAATCTTTGGGAATGCGGCTTAAGAAAGGTTTCAAAAAGGCATTTCTTAATGTTGGAACTGATGCAAGTTCCAACTTTGTCTGATAACAAAGGAGGGGAAGTTAGTTGAGAACTATAATTCAGTCATGAGTTCATTTTGGCTGGGGCATTATAATTGTGGGTGTAATGCAAAAAGTCAAGCTAGATCCAGGTTGAAAATGTCACCTGAGGCTCATTGTTTACTACCAGTGTTTATTTCTAACCTCTCAGCTTTTCTCACCCAAATATCCTACCCACTCAACAAGATAAATGGGTTTATCTGATTATTGATACTGCCTTCAGCTGTCCCAGAGCTGAGCATACTTTCTCTCCTAGCCTAACGCATCTATCTGAACAAATCAAAGCCTTAGAATGAATACTATGTCAGGTTCTTTCAGAGAAATATCCATATAAAATAATCTACATTCTTGAACATATATAACAAGGCAGTTGATTATTTCTAATGTAATCATATGAAATGAGATTAGTTGAATAATAAATTTTATTTTGAGATAGTGGGATATTGTTTAATAACTTGAGTATGTTTAAAAATATAAGGCAGGTTGCCTGCTCATAACAGTTAACAAGTATCTAGATCACAATTATTCATTTAAGCAGTGTAAGCCACATTTTTCAAGGAACTTGAATTTCTACTAATATATGACCAAAGAAACCCAACTATTCGTAAGATGTTATGAATTTAATATTGGGATATAAGGAGGACTTAGATATGATACTGAATACCTGAAACAAATAACAGTTTGTTCAGCTATAGCAAACTAAAAAGACTTGCTAACTAAGCTGACTAGAGACTAGGATTGATATTATGTTGTAAAGGTAGTCAGTCCCCCAAGGAGCAAAACTTGGACTGCTTCAATAATCATCAACTTAGTGTAACGCAGCACACTCATTAGAAACTATGACTTTCTAATGTGTCAACTTCACTAGGATAAATTACCTTTCCAGAATTCCCTTGTTAGGCTGTGCTATAAGAGACAGTTTTGCATGTGATTTGTGAAGCAGTGGCATAATTGCTTTTTGTTCTCTAAAGATTGGGGCCAGGTCAACAGAAGATTTGTAGCTCACATATGTTATTTGTGTGCTGAATCACCTCGTTTATGTGAGCAGAAGCTGGGTCCACAACTTTGCCACCTTCCCTTCCTTTAGTTTTTTCAACTTCCAGGCCAAATGTGGAATTAGCTCCCTAAAATGGGCAACTGCTTTTCATGAAAGGCACTACATCAGCAAGGTTGGAGGTAGTAAGAACTGGCATGTTGTGGGTGGGTAGAATATTGCCCCCCACTAAGGTATCCACGTCCTAATCCTCAAACCTGTGCAAATATTACCTTAAATATTAAAGAAACTTTGCAGATATAATTAAGTTAAAGATCTTAAAATGGAAAATTTATCTTGGGTTATCAGGATGGGCTCAATGTAATCACATGAGAACTTAGAAGAGAGAGAGACAGGACAGTCAGAATCCAACAAAGTAATGTGGCAATAAAAGCAGTAAAAGCAAATATCATCGTGAAGCTACTATGCTGCTGGCTTTTAAAGTGGAGGAAGGAACCATGAGCCCAGGAATGTAGGCAGCCTCTAGGTGTTGGAAAAAGCAAGGAAACAGATTTTCCTCTAGAGCCTCCAAAAGGAGCAAATCCCTGTAAACAACTCAATATTGTTTCATTAAGACCTATTTCAGACTGCTGACTCCAGAACTGTATGATAATACATTTGGGTTTTTAAGGCAATACATTTGTGGTAGTGTGTTAGAGCAGCAATAGAAGATTAATATTCATAGGTTCCAGTTCATTTTTGTGTGTATGAGCCCACGATTATGGACTCCACTTTGTTTTTGATCTTTCTCACTTTACACACATCTTCCCTTCCCAACTATCTACCTTGAGGACTTAAAGCTCCGGTAACCGGCATGAAGAAATTTGCCTTACAGAAAGTTTTTAGCCAGCTCTCACAATTACATAAGCTAGAGTCTCTATAACAAATTGTATATAACATTTATAGTGCTTTTGCATCTCTGCATCCTGATTACACCACAGTTTCTGTCCTTATCTGGACATTGTTCTTCAAAGGGCATAGAACTTTGTGGTTAAAGGATAGCATCTTAAAATATGTTTCCCATTTTTGTAATGATAACTTCATGTTCAGAAATGTCTCAGCCACCATTAGGAATAGATTTGGGGTCACTAAAATACTCTTCTACCAACTTTTTCTTCTTAATTGACCATGGGAAACATCGCCCCGGAGTTAACTTGACACAGAGAACCTCAACTAAACAATGACAAAATTATTTAGGGATGAAACAAAAGATTAGCTGCATATGCACAGAATGAATTTCAACCATTCAAGAGATGGTACTTTTATACAATTTTTGCATTAGAATTACGTCTAGAATATGACATTTTAGGTATATAGTGTTTAGGGGATGTTGGATTTTTTTGATATTCCAGATAAACATGACTTTTGAAGTGCTGTTTTAAAAATTTGAAATCCTTAGGGAACCCTCTATATGGAATTGCATAAAGTTCCATTTAATGTCTTTTTCTTTTCATAGGGTTTTCAAAGTATACTATTTTCTATTTATTTTAATCGAGTTCATCCAAGGTGTATGGCTTTCTTATAAGAAAGTAAATTGTCTATTTATAATGAAAAAGGAGCCATGTAACACTTTCAAAATACCTGCAAGGTATCTGTCTTTGTATAGAAGTAGTATTTCTCTGCTCCCTAGTTTATAAAGAGAAATTTGTCTATTAGATTCTGAAGTAAGGTAAAGTGGAATTGTGTCTCTTCCTGTAATTTCCTCCTACATAAATGATATAGCTTCATTTTATCTCCTGGAAGCAGTGAGCCTTTTTCCTTGAAACAGTTTTGCAATAAGCTCTGAAAAATCCTCTCAGCTGCCCCAACCCAAGACAAAGGAAATTCATACTACACAAGTTCTGGGGCATTGAAAATGTTTAGGCTGTTGGTAAATATCATCTCATCCATGTATTTCTTTCATGTATATTCCTATATATATATTTAGATATAAAATTATATATAATTATATCTATCTATCTATCTATCATCTATCTTTCTATCTATCTATCGATCTATCGATCTATCGATCTATCTTTATTTTTAGGCAGAGTCTCGCTCTGTCACCCAGGCTGGAGTGCAGTGACACAATCTTGGCTCACTGCAACCTCCACCTCTGGGGTTCGAGTGATTCTCCTGCCTCAGTCTCCTGAGTAGTTGGGACAACAGGTACGCACCACCACCAAGCCTGGCTCATTTTTTTGTATTTTTAGTAGAAAAGGGGTTTCACCACACTGGCCAGGCTGGTCTCGAATGCCTGACCTCAAGTGATCTGCCTACTTCAGCCTTCCAAAGTGCTGGGAGTATAGGCATGAGCCACCGTGCTGGGCCTGTTCCAGAATATTTGACATCAATAAATAGCATTCTTATGAAGTGATTGAGGCAGCTATGGAGGACTCCAATTATAACAAGAAATACCAATTTAAAAAAACGTTAGTTTATAAATGGTGCTTGAAGGTGAAGATGTAACCTTAAGACACCCCTCTTCTTTTCATGAAAACAAAATCAAGAATAAAATCTAACATTTAAATGGTGTATACAAAAGCGCTGCAAAAGAATGAAAAACATTTTCAAAATGTAAAGATGAAAAGTAGAAATCATAGAAAATGGTGTCCTTTAGGCCAAAGGAAAAGAAAGACCTAATGTAAGAATCAAATGGTTTTGGAGATTTCATTCACCACTTTAGAGCAGGGTCAACCTCAAATGATCAGACTCCTTTTTCTCTTAACTTGTAAAAAGTTAAAATTAAATTAAATTAAAAACAATTAAAACATTGGTTGTTTTAGTTACATAAATAATATACTCTCTTTCTAACAAGGAGAGATAATCATCATTCATATTTCTTGGATTTATGATAATGTCATAAACATAAACACACAGAAACACACACATCTCTCTGTATCTATAATTTGTCCATTCCTCTATCCACTTAACTACTCATGTATTTAAATTTTTGTTTTATATCAAAGCGTCACATTGTACTGCATAAGCATGCTATGATTTAGCTACTTCTCTATTAAACATTTGTAACTTTTTCCCCAAATTACTGTCTATTCTCCTGTCTCATAGGTCTCACAGTGATAATTTAGAAAGTTAATATGAGATTTTTAAATTGATATTTATTTTAGACGTATTACATGAAATGTCTGTGCAATTCAGATGGAAAACACTTAAAATGATAAAAAATGTTTGAAATATTTTCAAAATTTAAAGTTTTTATAATTTGAAGGGCATCAAAATCAATGTTAACATATGGGTAAAACTGGAAGAAATACTTGGAAAACTATAGCACAAGAATAGAAGGAAGAATACATAAGAATGAATATAAATCAAGGATTAAAATACAATCACGTCTGATAATGGTAAAATGTTTATAATTTGTAATTCAAGGGAAAAATCTACAGATGGTATTGAATACAAATATCGCTAGTCTCACTATTGAGGAAAAGTCAAGCCGTCCCGTGGATTGAAGTGTCTATACAGATGTTTTCTTGGGCCCAGAGTCATTCTATCCTCCAAAGTGTTCTGGCCACGTGGGTTAATAACAGATTCCACAATCCCAGAGACTTCACCACACTGTAGAATGGCAATTCTGTTGCGGTCACTTATTCCAAGAGTCACGAGTAGGGGTACAAGGTTTAACCCGACTGGTTGCTTTAAGTGCTGTTTTCCTAAGTAAACAACTTTTTGTTTGATCTAGAACCCACTTATGCTTTTATTATCCACCACCTATGGGCATGGGGTTCCCACACTGATCACATTTTGAAGCACATTTAGCCTAAATTTTCTTACTTTGGATTGTTTAGAGATTAGACCCATCTTCTACTCCATCAAGAATTCCTGTTGTAAATATTTGGTTAGTAATACAGCTTACCCTATATCTTTTTAATAATTTCCATGACTAAGGGAGAAGACGGCAGTGCATATATCCAATGGGCTATCTTGAATTGAAAGTTTTTCAATATTTATCAAATTTTCACCCTTAGCAAGTCTTTTAAAGATAATACCATGCTAGAAAGTACTGTTGAGTTTTCCTGTGCTATGAGATATTCTCCCAATTTTCCATTCCCTGAAATTTTCCCTCACCTTCACATCTCTACTCCTCACCTGTCTTAAATATCCTATTTCTCCCACAGAACACTAATTTCTTGTCAATTGTCTTATATTTTCCTAAATTTTAAGGAAAGCTGATGACTTTACCTGCTTCCATTTTCTTCTTTGTAACAACCTCTGAAATTAAAGAGCTGGGCTCCATTCTAATTAAGAAGGGAAAAAATATGGAAAAATTATGATGAGTACATGTACCTGTTAAAAAAAATGAGAAGTTAATCTAGTGGCTATAAAGGGAAATGGAAAAACAAGATAATATTACAATGGTTTTACTGACCACTTAACAATCTTTAGGCATCAAGAGAAATTTAAATTTTTTTTAAGTATAGAAAAATCCAAGTGATTAAAGATGATACATAAAATTTGAGATTAATATATTTTTATATAAATCAATCAATTATTTTCAAATGGTAATTAGTCTAGGTAGTGTTATTTACTTTTAAGTAAGAAAATGATTAAATTTAGGTTATCTGAAGATAATCGCATAATTATCATCAAACAAAAAATAAAGTACAATGTATAGCAAATCATTTAATCATAATTGCAAAGCAGTATAAAAAATTTCCCTAGAAATCTACGTAGATGTTACACAAAAAGAAAGAATATAAAATTTGATGAAGTTATGGTTTAAGGAAACAGAGATAACCAATTTAAGATATGTAATTTTTATATCAAAGATGATAGCTACTTTAGCAAAATTTCTAATGCAATAAAATTTACATTAAAAGAATTTCAATAAAGAAATGACTGTCCTTAAAAAGCTAAGATTAGATCACATTAGGCCAAAAGAATCAGTACCCATTTTATAAATCTATTCATGAATAGTTGGCTTGCTAGAAAGTCTGGAAATTCTCCTTATAAATTATGGCTGTTAACTTTTGGTATGTCCATTTCTCCCTATGTTTTGCATTAAACATCTAGTGCCTACTTATGCCCACTGGAGAGATGCCAAAGCTCTTAGTCTAAACCACTGTTAGGTATCACCTATGCTTCAGAAGGTGCTGCTTTTTCTATGAACTTTATCAGGACTGCACAATATGGAGCTATAATTGTGATGTCCTCATTTTGAATAGAGATTAAATAAAACAGTGTCTTAATCTTATCAGAAGCTGTCTCTTGCTGATCTGAAGGGGTCAAATTTTGATAAGTGTGTGTAATGTTTAAATAAAAAAATCAGGTAAACAATCCAATACTTGCGCAAACCTTCTTTTTATCTCCTGCCTCTTACTCCTAAAGACACAGGACACCCTACAGAAAGGAATTCATTGGCTCATAAGATTTGTGATGCAAATAAAAGATATTGCATAAAATACAATTTGCATTTGATCTCTAAGTAATAGAGATCTTAGTTTCCATGTTGCTGCTTGGCTGGGCTGCCATAGAAATTTTTCCAAGATAGCCAGTAAAATGCAAAGTCAAATCTAAGTTGAAGCCATTGAGACCAGATCAGAGAATATTAAGCTCAGCAGTTCTATGGACTCTGCTAGAGATATGTTTTTCATATACTTGGACTTAAAAATTCTTCTTTTCCTCTTCCTCTTTTTTCTTTGTCTCGCACTTATTCATTCCCTTTGTTTTGTATATACTCATACCAATTTCCTATTAATACTTTCAAGTTTACTATTACTATTATGTAGGATATGTATAATTATAATTTTAGACAAACAAAGCCACATATTAGATTTTTCTTATTAAAGTTTTCACTCCTTAAAAGTCTTTCTTCCTTTCTGCTTTTCTGGTGATCCAAGATTGATAATGATTTTGTTTGAACACCATACGTTTCCAGTGTGTGGTGAAATTGTATGTTTTAGAAGGATCAAGTCAGTAATAATAAATTCTAGAATTGCTGGAGGTAAGATAATTTATTGTTCTAGTGTAAAACATGCTTAGAATAGACCTTTGTTATTTGATGAATTAAGGTCCAGTAAGCTTTTGGTCAGAGTTCTTTCTAGGAAAATGTAGTTATCTATAAGCTTTTACACATACCTGTTTTACTTTACTGTTCTTGCTAAAAAAATACAATACAAATATTATCAAGTACTTGGAGAAAAAATAACAAGGAATAATAAAATAATAAATGAAAAAGGTAGTACACATGTATTACATGCTTTAAGAAAATTTCAAAAATCAAAGATGGTCCCGTCACAGTACGAGACTAATTCTTGGTTGTCTGCTTTACCCCTTGAGAGTTGATTTATCCTCATGTACTTTTTACAAATGTCTACTAACCACTTTTTATTTAATTTAGAGGCTTTATAAATAATTATAATCATGAAAAACAGTAACTCATATATGGAAAAGAAGAGAGTTTTGAAATATCTTTCAAAGTTCTTGCTTACTTATTGGTTCAGCCCTTGAACAAAATATTCACTGTCTGAGTTGAGCGTGGTGGTGCATGCCTGTAGTCACAGCCACTTGAGAGGCTGAGGTGGAAAAATGGCTTGTGTGCAGGAGTTTGTCCAGCCTGAGAAACATTTTAAAAAAGGAAAACATTCACTCTCTCATATAAATAAAATTACCAGACAATGCCGATCACTATCACATACAATTTATGAAATTAATCATAACATGGATTTGAAAAGGTATCTGTTTTCTTATCTTTGGAAAGAGTTTCATCAGATCCCTAAATTTCTTTAAAGAGTCATTAATTTCCTCAATGGTCATATTGAATAAAACATATATATAATGATTTTTACAATGTTAAATACTAAAAATAGTATTTAAGTTTTAAAATTTTTAGTTTCAAAATGTAAATTAATTTAAAATTTAGATTTACTGTCAATATTTCAGCAGCTCTCATTGTTTTAAAAGAGATCTCTATTTGAAAAATAGCTTAGGCAAGTGAATAGCAATTAATATATTCTCAAAATTATTTAGAATTAAGTTGGAATATTCTGAAATTCAAGTTTTGCTAAAATACATATGAGAAAATTATAGGAAAATAATTTTCAAATGTTACTTAGCATTCTACTACAGTCTTAAATGGAAAGAAACACACACACACATCAAAGAGCATTCAAACAATGATATGAAGCAGCCTCTAATAGATTTAGAGATCAAAATTAGATCAAAATTACAAATACTGAGGAATCTTATCTGTGATTATCTTGTGAGAGCCAGTTAAAGCACAGATCACAGTATAATTTGTAGATAAGATTTTTCTATTTCCATGTTTTTTAAAAAGCAGAGTCAGGGTTTGCCAGAGGAATAGAACCAATAGTAGAACCAATAGGATGTGTGTGTGTGTTCATATATATAAGAGAGACTACAATGTTATAAGGTAGTGGCTTACATAATTATGGAGGCTGAGGAGACCCATAATCTGCCATCTAGGAGCAGAAGACCCAGGAAAGTCATTGGTATGGGTTAAGACCCAAGAGCCAGAGAACTGATGGTGTAAATTTCAGTCTGAGCATTAAGTCCTGAAAACCGGGAGTGACTAGGGCAAAAGATGAATCTTCCAGATTCCATTGTCAGGAGGAAATCAAATTTGACCTTCCTTTGCCTTTTTGTTTTATTCAGGTTCTCAACAGATTGAATGATTCCTACCCACATTGGTGAGAGCATGTCTTTTCTACTCAGTCTACCAATTGGAATTCCAATGTCTGCCAGAAACACCCCTGCAGATACATCCTGAAATAATGTTGTGCCAGCTATTTGGGCATCCTGTGGTTCAGTCAAGTTGACACATAAAATTAGCCACCACAGGGAGTCACAAAGGTATCCAGTGAACACAAAGATTTTTCTAATGTACAGAAAGATTTACCTTTAATCTTCACTGAGTATTTCTCAGGCCCTCAGAGGAATTCTAGAATACGACTCTAGAATCCAGTTACTTGTGGTTTCCTCTCCAAGTTGAATATAACTGACAACCCTGGTACCGAATCTGAACACTGTGTTAAGGGGCTCATGCAAACCATTCAATTTTTTGTTGTACTGACAGCAACAATAATATTCCATTTGCTTTCATTTCTATATACTGTAAAAATACATTCTTTTTTTTTGTCTGAAACCTAGACAAAGTAGTACGTATGAGAAATACTAATCTCAGAAAATGGTACTCTGCCTAACTGTATGAAGTTCAACATGCAGTAACCCTATGTCATTCACTTTCTTCTTTATTCTAACCTTAGGTTGTCATTTTCAGTTTGGTAAAAATGGAGCTTCATTGGGCCTAGTGCCATCTGTACGTAAATAACTGCATGGACTCACTTGATCCCTTGTACTATGTTTTGAGTCATACACAAGAAAGATGAATATAAAAAGATAAAATTCACATTTCTCACACCCAGTAAATTTTCCAGTTGTCAGAATAGATTGAGACTGCATTCATAGAAATTGCCTCTTTGAGAGTGAACCAGCTCACTCTCTAAGATTTTTAATGGCGTTGTGAATTTTTTCTCCCAGACACTTTTTTCCTCTGTCAAAAGGTGCAAATGTTTACTCCTTTTCATCATTTTAAAACATTTGTTTTCTTTCATTCATCTTAAAAAATTAACATATGCTTTTGTAAGCCATATTCTTGAAAACAAAATCCAATCAGAAAGTGGTTGGTGCATTTGTACAATATAGCCATGAGGGCATTTAATATTTTTGGAACAGAAAAGCTTCAGAGGTTTAAAAGAAAGCTGGAAGACTTCATAAACAAACATATATAGCTTTTAAATGTGATTAACAAAATCCCTCAGAGTTGAATGGTCTTCATGAGCCTCCTAACACAGTGTTCAGATTCGGTACCAGTGTTGTCAATTATATTCAACTTGGAGAGGAAACCACAAGGAACTGGAGAAATACTCAGTGAAGATTAAAGGTATATCTTTCTGCACAGTAGAAAAATCCTTGTGTTCCCTGGGTACCTTTGTGACTCCCTGTGGTGGCTAATTTTATGTGTCAACTTGACTGAACTACAGGATGCCCAAATAGCTGGCACAACATTATTTCAGGATGTATCTGCAGGGGTGTTTCTGGCAGACATTGGAATTCCAATTGGCAGACTGAGCAGAAAAGACCTGCTCTCACCAATATGCTTAGGAATCATTCAATCTGTCGAGAACCTGAATAAAACAAAAAGGCAAAGGAAGGTCATATTTGATCTCCTCCTGACAATGGAAACTGGAAGATTCATCTTTTGCCCTAGTCACTCCCAGTTTTCAGGACTTAATACTCTGACTGAAATTTACACCATCAGTTCTCTGGCTGTCGGGTCTTAACCCATACAAATGACTTTCCTGGGTCTTCTACTCTTAGATGGCAGATTATGGGTCTCCTCAGCCTCCATAATTATGTAAGCCACTACCTTATAACAACATTGTAGTCTCTTTCATATATATGTATAATGAACACACACACACACACACAGACACACACACAGACACACACATCCTATTGGTTCAGATCTGAGGCCAGCACAATGCTGGGCCTTGCCTTAAGGGCGACAAGTTCTCCCAGGCCCGGTGCCTGTCCAGAAATGTCTGGGAGCTGGGGATTAGAGTGAAAAACATTAGCAATTTACCATATGTTCTATATTCTACTACAGGTAAGCTGGCACCCAAGTCATAATACAAAGTCCTTCCCACTCTTTCCTCCCCTTTTTAAAGGCAGAGGAGCCTCTCCCTGTGGCTGCCACCACCACTAATCCACAGCAGTGGTTGTAGGTTCTGCCCGGCCACCTCTGATATTCACCTAAAGCACAGGGGCTCCTCTGTCAACTTATGGTGAATGCTGACAGACCTGGGACTCATCCTTCAGGGAAGTAGGCTCCCATTTAGCCCATGGCAGGTTCAGACATGCTGCCCATGAGCCTAGGCCTGGACTCAAGGACTCCAAGGACCCACTTGTTGCTCTACATCCTGTGGCTTAGCTGGTATCTAGGGTGAAAAACAAGCCCCCTTTATTTTTTCTCTATTTTTGTCACACAGAAATAATCTCTCATCACAGCCACCACAGCTGGGATCATGCTGGGTCACTCCTGAAGCCAGCACATCTCAGAGCTCTAGGCCCAAGGTGTACTCCCTAGGTACTGTTGATGGTTATTCAGGGTCAAAGGGCTCTTCAGACACCAGGTGATGAATCCTGCCAGTACTGTGTCCTTTGCTTTAAGTCAGTGGGCTTTCTTTCAGCCCAAGGTGTATCTAGAGATGTCTGGGAGCTAGGGCCTGCAATGGGGGCCTCACAACTCTGCCGGGTGATGCCCCATCCTACTGTGGTGGAACTGTTATCCAAGCTGCAAAACAAAGTCCTGTTTACCCTTCCTTCTCCTCTCCTTAAACAGAAGAAAGGAGTCACTTTCATTTTTATGAGCTACACTGCCTAGTGCTGGGGGAGGGATGGCACAAGCAGTTCCTTAGCTGCACCAGGTGGTGTCTGCCTAGATCACGTGCCGCCATAGTTCACTGGCTCTATGCCCAGCCTAGCACTAGGAATTGCCCAGGAATTGTATTCTTTGTGTCCTATTCTGCCTATCAAATTTACCTAGAAACTCAGAGCACTTAAGTTCATGGTAAGGAGGCATGCTGAGAAACTCAGTCCTAATTGCTGGGATGAGTGATTCCCCTCTGGCTAGGACTGGTCCAAATGCTCCCTCCATGAGTACAGGAGAACTGGTTGAGCCCAGTATGGCTTTATTCTCCATCGTGACAAAGCAGCAATGAGTTCAATGTAAAGTTCTGCAGTCACTTCACTCCAAAGATTTCCTATCCATGCCTCACAGCCACTGCCAGGGGTGGTGTTGGCGATTTAAGACCGTCTCTCCTGCCCTCCTCAATTCCACTTACCATGATATAAAGTTAAAACCAGGTACTGTGATGGCTCAACTGATTTTTGGTTCTTGTGACAGTGCTTTTCTATGTGTGGATAGTGGTTAAAATTTGGTGTTTCAGTGGAAGGGGAACAAATGGCATAGGTTTCTATTCTGACATCTTGCTCTGTCCCTGGAAGACTTTTTGTCTGGCACATTTTGCCTTTAGTGAGTCAAAAACTGAAGTTGTCTCTTTTTAATGTATAAATTAATGAATATATGTTATTCCATGTCCAAAGTCCTAAAATTCAAATATTTTATGTTAAATAATAAGAAAATACGCTTGGTTATATGACTAACTTAGAATTAAAAATATTTAGTTTGACCTATAGCTAGATTTTTAATATAATGTATTTTGTGTATAAAGAGAGAGAAAAAGAGAGTTAGGTTTAAGGCCTGTGATAGGAGGGTTTTTACATGCATTAAATACTATTGAAACGTATTATCTAAATACCAACAAACCTGGATTGTCTTGAAAATTAGTTTTCTCATATCAATGTGAAATAAACCGTAATAAGAAACTGGCAGAATCATCCAGACTTCACTTAAAATAAGCCAATATTAAATAAAGCTTTCCTGTATAAGCAAGCTTGCTCCTATCAATATTATTTCAAAAGAGAAAGCAACAAAGGTAATAAGTAAATAAAACTATTTAAAAAAATATTTCTTAAATGATTTTTTCCATTTACAGTAAACTCGCTTTAAACATTGATGAAGCCAACAAATGTAATATTGTAAACAACAAACACATTTGCTTGAGGGCACCACAGACTAACAGTTCACCATTTCTAACACCGAAGATTTTCACATTTCAAATTGGCCTTTTTCTCATTTTCCTGCTCTGTCATTCATTCTCCTTGCATTTCCCTCCGACCACCTAATTCTTATCCCATCATATTTCATTTCTGGCTGTCCTTTCACATAGTTCTTCAAAAAATTAATATCCCCAAACTTTATTACCCACAATGTTCTCATTTATCCACATTGTTGTTTGTATTGAAAATCATCAATTAAGTGGACTGAGAGTGGTTTAGTGTGAAATAGCATCTTAAAGAATGTTTCTAAAAAGAAGGCTGGACACTACTCTTTTGAAAAAAGTGCTTCTTTTTAAAATCAGTTCTGCTTAGGACAGTCCAATGGTCCCTTGACTTGCTTTGTCAGGATTTTAGCTGCTGCATCACTTAGCTCTGGGTAGTTGGAAGCAGGTCAACCTGTGACTTATGCCTTAATAAAATGTTCTTGTTATTAGCTTACCTTGGCCTTGTGTGTTCACTGCTGACTCAACGGTAGTTCTAATTAAAATTCTTAATTCTTGGCTATTTCAGTGCCTGAATATTGTATTGCAGGTGCTGTTGTAACAGAATGAATCAATAGAAAACAAATTATAGAAACATTAGTTCACTTATTATCATGCTTATATTCTGGAGGGTTGGGTAGATTTTTTTTCCCTTCTTTATCTGGTCACCAAATTTTGTTAGATTGTCATGTTCTCTTAGATAACAAATCCTGAAAATCGCTCTCAAAGCATGGCTCTTTATTATTTCTAAATGAGAACATCTTCTTCTCATGGCGTAATAGGCAATTCAGACATCCCTGGGCATTCTAAGTAAGATATAAGACAGGTCATCCTCTGAGTTTGAAGGAGATGAATGTGGTAAAACACCATCCTGATGATGCTTTAGATTGCTGACCTTGGTGTAGGAATGAAAAGTGATTTTAAATTCAAAGCAAAGTTAGTAGAGCTTCACTGCAACCTATTAAGCTGATATCCTAGGCTTGCATTTTTTCCAGTTTTTGTGCCTGACCCCATCAGCCTCTGGAATTCATCACCACAGTCTAAACGCCCTCTTCCTTTGTCAGTATCTAAACACTTCCCCAAGCTTTTAGCAAACTAGCACAGCAGATTCTCAAATAACCTGTACAATCAGTCTACTTCCCCTTAGAATGGTATCTCGTGCATATCCACTCTTGTTTTAGGAATAGTGCATGCTTTTTTTTAATGAAGCATTTTCTGAAAGTTTTAGACACCTGCCCAACACTCCTCCTCAAAGTGTTTTTCATATAATAGCGTGTTTCACACTATATTGTATTCCTGGCTAACATGCATATTTTCTTTGTCAGACTGAAGCAATGATAAAGAAGACTCTGTGCCCTATTAAAATTTGTGCTTTTTGCATCTGGTATAATGTTTCAAATATACTAGGTCTTCAATAAATGTTTGTAGAATGAATGAATGAATGACTGTTCTATGTCATCAACTGGACTGTCAAAGCATGGTGGGTAAGTGTAGCAACTCTTACCCCCCATGCAACAAAATTAAGTTGATGTCTTGGCTCTGCCTCTGACTAGCACCGCAAGTTTGTTCATATCACTTCTTTTACTCTCAATGTGTGCTTATTTGTAAAACATGATGATAGCAGGACAAGCTTCATAAACTTGTTATAAGGAGTAATGAGTACAAAGTTTATCAAAATGCCCTGCCTAATGACTGTGGGTGTGTTCATGCCTTTTTATGTAATATATTTTAAATTATTCATAAATATTGAATAATATACAAGGTATCCTGTATAAGTTGGTTCTATATAACATAATAAGGAGAAATATAAAGACATACACATGTATATTCGTCTATATCATTGGTATTGGAGAATACAGAAGTTACTCCCCTTCACTCAAATAGGTGAATTTTTATTTTTGTCATTTTGTTTTGTTTTCTCTCATAAATACAATAATAAACAAATGGGCTCCTCTGATATCTTCTCTTTTTCCAGGAAAAATCAAGATTTTCTCTTTTCTACTGTAACCTGTTTTATGATTATGTGCAAACCACATCTCCTTCAATGAATTATAGTAATGCAAATTCTTTTTCCCTCTTTCAACACTATCATATTTTTTAAAAAAATAATTAAGAATTCTGAGTCTCGTATCTCTCAGTTGTAAAATCTATGTGTTGAAATAGATGACTTCTAATTATTACTCATATCAAGGAATCAGCTAATTTTTTCTGAGTGAGTGTTTATATCCAGGGCACCATGGCAAATGTCCAACAAACGTATAACAATAATTTAATCCAGGAAAGAAATGAAAACTTGAAGAGGAGTTTAGGGTATATAATGAGCAAAGTCAGAATTGATCATTCATTAATTCATATGTGCTTTGTTCAATAAATATATTGTTGACCTTTTACTACGGACCAAAGGACTAGTATGTGCTGAGTGCCTACAATTTTCTAAATATTCTTTACATAAATCATATTATTGAAATATTTTCAATTTCCCAATGCATTTTATTGTTATTTCCTTTGTTCTACACATAAGGGAACTGAGACACAAAGCTATTAAAGAACTTGCTTAATAACTCTGTATCTCAGTTCACTTATCTGGAGAACAAAGAAACAGAAACAGAGAACAAAGCTGTTAAGATCACATAGTAGGTACGTGGGAAATCTGAGAATCGAACTCATGTCTTTCTCAGTTTGAGTCTCTTCACTAGCCTTGGTTGAGAGGATAGCATTTTCTCTGACTGGAGAGATTGATGTGTACTCTAAAGAGAGAGAAGTGATGCTCCAGGCTCTAAGAAGGAAGGCTATGTTACATAATGATGACTTCCAAAGTGTATTGAGGTTCAAAGGCATCTAACTAAGTCCAAAGCTCTCATTCTTTCATGATTATCAGCATTACATCTAAAGAGAAATTTATCTTGCGGCCCTTAAAATAAAGGATGTTTAATGCAAAAACCAGAGCATCCATTCATTCCAGTATTTATTTATTTAGCCTTGAAGATATTGATTGAGTTTTTACTCTGTGTAAACACAGTGCAGAACACTGCAGATGTAATCATGAATGAAACTTTGGCTCTGCTCTCTCAATAACTAAAGAATGTACTGATATTTATTTGCCTGTTTTCCTACTCCTCAAGGGTCTTCCTTGATCCTCTCCTATTCTTCATAGTCCTCCTCATTGTATTGCCAGGTCTTTCTTGATCTGATACAATTTTAAAAATACTTTTCCCCTGACTTTTATTTCATTAAAATCTACTTGTCTATCTTTTCCATTGCTGGTGTCTTTTTCTCAGCTTCTTTGCCTCCTCTGCACTCATTTACTAATTCATTTGTTCTTCTTAGCACTTTTCATTGCCTCCTAAGAATGACATGTAATTTTTGGAATGTGCTGTGCTAAAGCTGGCTTATCCTATTTGGTAATGGGGTATCAATAATTGTGCTCATCTCTTCTCAATTCTATGTTTAGTAACTTTATGGTGAAATCTTAAAATCAGTTTTGGTGGAAGTTTGTACACCAAGAAAATTGGAAAATATTACAAATCAGGGCTTTAAAAATTATCCATCGTGCTACTTTTGATAAGTATATCTCCTCAACTAGCCTAAGAGGGCATTTTTATTTAGTGCTCTAAGTCAGAGGGCTAGAAAACTACCTGAAACAATGGGCAATGCTAAATTATTATTACATGAATAATATTGAATAATCCTTTATAAAACACTTAAATAAATTATAACTTGAAAATTTGCGAAGCAAACATTTTTAAATAGTGTGTTATATCTTTAAGTAGTGTGTTATACCTTGGAAATAATTAAACACATATTTTCTTAGAAATATAATAAGCGAAGTGAGTGAATAAAGTTCCCTTGTGCATTTACTGAAGATAACTTGAATAAAATGATTTCTGTAATTATGCCAAATTATTCTTCGAGGAAAAAAATACTGAAAACATACCTTGGGGAGCACAGTCCAAACTCTGCCAGGCAATTAGTTTCTTAGAATATAATTGAGTAGCCCTTTTACCTGCTGGGAAATCATTGCAAAACAAACATTGTACAAAAGTGAGTACAAGATGAAAGCAGACTCAACTTTTGGTCACTTGTAAAATTAAACTATAAGGAATTTAAATTTTACTCACAACTCCATTTGTATCTATGTAGTTTCTCTTCCTTCCAAAAGAAACACTTGTTTTTAGAAGAGCAATATTGAAAACTAAAACTTGTATTTTTCCACCTTCGTTTGCAAGACTTAAGTTGGAATAGTGAGCAGGATAGAAACATGGTTTAAAAGCACTGATTCTAGATTCTAAAGTCTAATGGCTTGCATTTTTATCCAGCTTCCACTAATTAGTAGCTATCTCATTAGAAGAAAATAATTAACTTCTCTGTATCTGTGTTTCATCAGAAGCAAAGATGTTCATAATAATAGCATTACTTTTACTCAGAGTGTGATTGTAAAGAATAAATATGGTAAAATCTGTATAACACTTAGAACAATGCCCAGAATACTTAGTAAGTCACAGCTATTTAAACACCACATTTGTTGTATGATCAATGCTTTATTCGTATATGCAAATTCCACAGTATTTATTTTCAGTTTAGAAAGTTAATTTATTTGAAACTAGCAACTGTGTTGTGAGCTATGAGTTTTGGAAGACCAGGAAAACATTCATTCAGAAATTCAGCATTTTCTGAGTACTCACAATGTTCTAGCACTATAGCTGTGAACAAAATGGGTTAAAATAATCCTTACTTTCGTGGGGCTTATACTTTATTGTTCCTTTCTTTTGAAATGTCATGATAAGTAGAGAAAGTATATAAACAACATATAACAAATACCTTAATAAAGTTAATAAACCCTAGATAGTAGATTAATTCCCAACTGGAGAAATAATGGCAAACCTGTTGAACTGCATCTTTTTCCAAAGGAAGTTTATCTGGCTGTACAAGGAGCATAGCATCAGGATCTGCTGCTGGTGAGGACCTCAGGAAATTTCCAAACATGGCGGAAGGCAAAGGGGAGCCCCTGCATCTCACTGGGAGAGAGGGAGCAAGAGAGAGAGAAGGGTGTCTGGTGTCCGGCTCATTTAAACATCTTGTTCCTGTGTGAATTAATAGAGTGAGAACTCACTCACTACCCAGAGGACAGTACTAAGCCATTCATGAGGGATCCACCCCCATGACCTCCCACCAGGCCTCACCTCCAACACTGGGAATCAAATTCAACACAAACTTTGAAGGGGACAAATTTCCAAACCATATCAAACTGCAACTTTAAAGATGAATGACATTGTACCCAAAAGCAAAAAAAAAAAAAAAAAAAAGAAGGAAAAAAGAGAAAGAGAAATAATTCACATTCAGTATGCTTTACTCAGCATGCTTTACTAGATATAATCTAGTATTAGTTTATAATTGAGTGGTTATTTTACAACAGAAAGAAACTATTTTTCTAACTTGTTGACATCCATCAAGGGTTTCTTGTTTGCGTATTATTTCCATATGTTAGAGGTTGAAACTGTGTAATGCTAACATGCATATGCTGAATCCCTACCCCCAACTACCCCAGATGACTGTATTTGGAGATGGAGTATTTAAAGAGGTCATGAATATTAAATGAGGTCATTGCGTTATGCCCTAATCTGGTATGACTGGTGTCCTTATGAAAAGAAGAGATTAGGACACAGACAAAAGAGACAGACGAAAGACCACACGAGAACATGGCAAAAAGGTAGTCACCTGCAAGCCAAAGAGAAAGGCCATTTGAAAAAAACAAACCTGCTGACACCTTGGTCTTGAATTTCTACCTTCCAGAATTATGAGGAAATTAATTTCTCTTGATGAAAACATCCAATCTGTGGTGTTTCTATGGAGGACCTAGAAAATGAATACACTATACTCTTAATTTTCTTAACAGAAATTCTCTGGAAGAAAGCAGTGGTCTAATATTGATGAGATGCAGACATGTGTAAGTCACAATTCGATTTCAATATTATAATGGAAATGGCAATAGTCAAAATCCAAATATCTATTTGTTTAGATTGGATGTTAATTTTTCTGATAAGAGAAATCCAAAAGCATTGGAGCAGGGTTCTGTAAAGACAGAGATGGGTTATCAATCAGTTTTACAAATATATTGATTAGTTAATGCTTCTTGCTGTAGGTGGAGTTAAACTAGATCTTGAAAGATGTGAAGATGTTAAGAGACCTGTTGTCCAAGGAAAAGGAACTGCATGGACAAAACAATGAGGCAGTATCTGTTTGTTTATTTTCTCCAGAAAAACATTTGTCCCTTTTGTGTCGTAGATTCAGATGTGTTTAGGAAGGCCTATTGATGACTATATTTTCAGATACTGGAGATAGCAGTTTCAGCACCAAAGCATGTATCTATCTTGGGAAAACAATGAATTTCTGAGGCTTGATTTCTTCAGCAGACAAATGGTAATAATAATAGCAACTACTTTCTAAGACTATTGAGAATGTTAAAAAATAAAGTGTATAAAATTGTATAACAATAGTGACTAGCAGAGTGTAATCACTCGAAAATGTTAGCTGCTTTTGTTATTTGGAAAAAGTTGAATGTGTAGCATTTATTTAAAAGGAAATGTGTTGATAAACTCGAAAACATATGTCAATGTCAAAATATGGATGATAATGAAATAATTTTCTTTAATGAAGGGCACATATAACTGGAAGCTGTTGAGTAGAAGACAAACATGATGAGGAGTTGGAATTTATTGTGTTAATGCTATGATTACTTAGTAAGGCATCATAGCCTTAAGTGTTTCTGTAATAAAAGTTTACAGATTTCAGAGGATAAAATGATAAAATAACAAAAATTATCTGAAAGAACAAGTTGCTCCAAGATTACTTTGTGACAAAGTACTTATTTTTGGTTCTCAGTTTTCAAATTTCTTGTATGTCCTTTTGCTTTCTTCATCTTTTCCAATTGATGACCTCCTTTTAAACCTTCTAAACTCTGAGGTTTAGAAGATGTGAACTACTCACTGACAATGAGTTATGAGACAGGTGTGTCTCATTCTTGTCTGGGTGGTACATCTAATTTTCAACTTTATAGGGTATGAGACATTAAAACAAAAGGTAATTTTTGTGATGGAACACAAATAGTTTGTTGGTAGAGCAAATTTTGGGGGATTAAAGAAATTTTTGTTGTTATTATTGGAAGAAATTTACATCAAAAGCTTTTTTATTAAAATTATAGTTTGTGTCTCTCCACTAAAGTTTCACAGTATACAATTGGTACTTAACTTATTTGTTTGCATATTTTCTTGGTAAATGTAAAAAAAGGTTGTGATACCAACCATTGTTTTCCAACATATAATAATTAAAAATAATTATAGTTGCTATTTATTTTTAAAAACCACTTGTTATTAATTATATCATGTAGTTATGAGCTTAATAAGATTTATCTCAGGAAGTTATTATTCTTATTAATATTTTATTTCTAATCTTTTTTATGTAGAAAAATATTAGTTAATTGGAGAAATTTGTGGACTGATTACTATTTGTACAACACAATTACAAATGACTCAATTGCTGAAATTTTAACTCTTTTTAGTAATGATTACATTATAACAACATGCTTTCTCTCCCATTCTAAATTCATGTAAAAACAACTTAACCCATGCGTTATTTCGTGGTTATGTAAATAATCATATAAAATTCTTAAAACTATGGTATGTAAAGAGAAAAATGTCATATGGAAAAAAATCACAATGCATTATCACCAAAATAATGTGAATAAACTCACCAAGTGATACAGCTGATACTTGAAAATCCTGGCTCTGTCTAAAATATACTAAATCTTAATACATACTAAACTTATGCAAATTCTCCAAAAAGCTATGTTTACTAAGCACTTTGTTTACTATAATTAAAGTAAAAAAAATTACTTTAATTAAGTGTATAGCAGATTCACAAAAGATCAATAAAAGCCTGGCATGTTTAGTGTATATATTTAATCCTTTTTATTCCCAAAAAACCAGAACAATACAAAACAAAATATTTCCCTTCTCTCACGTCCCTGTACTGTCATGAAACATGACATGGAATGGAAATTTTTATCCTACTAAGTCAAACTTTATAATCTGAAATAGGCACATTTATAGAATATAATTAATATAAAATTTATATATAGCAACAGAAATGTTTTTGCAAATATCTAGAACTTTTTTTAGATAATGCTTTGTGTTTTCATTAATGTGATATATCAACATATAAATAGAAGATGAAATATTATGCAAATTTTTAAATATATTCATTTTATTCTCACCCTTTCCTATAGTCAAAACAGCAAGTTGATGACTTCAAATAATAATGATTTATATGTCTGTTTGTTATTACATAAAAATAGTTGTATATAACCTTTTTTCCCAAAATATTTTTAAAGAATTATATTGCAGAGCCTGCAAAAGTTGGCAGTAAGTCTAATTTTTTTTAATTTCAGCATTGATAAACCTTTAGTGTGAAGTCTTTCATGGATAATCAAATTCCCATTTTCATAATACTGTAATTTATCAAATTATTTGCCTTTACACTCTACAGCCAAATCAGTTGTAATTAACAATACTTTCTTAGCCAAAGAGGATGCCATTGGAAACATCAGGTTATACTTTTTGGAGATGAAGACACAGTGTAAGAAAGGGGTAAAAAAAGTAACAAAAACATTAAAAGACCACCACAATTACTCATACACATACAATGATAAATTTGTTTAAAACATTAAGTTTTTGTAATCTTACTATCTTCAGGTATATGTTAAAATGCTCCCCTCTATTCCAATATTTAAATTGTAATGAAATACAGTATTGACATACGTGCACCTTTTAAAAACTATTATACAATTGGAATGTGAAATATAAAGATTTAAAATATCTGTTTACTGACCTGAAATTCAATATGAGCCACATCATGTCATAGGCAACATTAAGAACAGTAGTCATTATGGAATCATTAAATGAGTAATCTTAATTTTAAAAATGCAAGCAGAGACTTTAATAATCTTTCAAATTAAACTCTCCCCCTAACAAAGAACTAGCAGAGGTAGAAAAAACATCTTGCAGTCTTATACTTGGAATTACAAAAATAGGTGGAGCGGTGTGATTTTGATTATATAACAAGTTACGTAGTAGGCAAATGTTTTTGCTTTGAAGTCATGATATTTGCTTCTCTTTTGTATATTCTAGAGAGATACATGCAAAAACAAAGAAAAGTAAAGTAAGCAAATCTGGTGTTCATGAAAGTCATCTTCCTTGATCTCAAACTTTTTCACAGATGAAGTATACATTACGGCCACAGGAAAAAATAATATATTTGGTAATTTGTCTAGATGTGCCAAGAGAAGAAAAACTGCCAAAATGGAACCTGCTTTTTTTTTTCTGAATGGTTAATTATACAACAGGAAATAAAAGAGGACATATCTTTAACACATTGAAACATTCACATAGCAATGAAGATGGAATTTTAATGACAGAGTTAGTGTATGAGTTCTTCAGGTGAAAATAAATGTTAAAACATTTATAAATTGACGATAGCCATGTTTATACCTATTATTTTCTCCATATGTTTTTGTCAGCCCTGTGGTACTGGATTATGAATTGCCGAAGCTGTTTTTATTGGGTTAGGTGGACTGTTCTAATAATTTTCTTGGAAAGGCAGACTATAAAATGTTGTCTGAAGATATACTTTTCTGCTTGCTGCTAATTATTTTCAATGTTTTGTGTTTTGTTTTTCCTTCACAGACTAACATATTAGCTCCTCATGGACAGCATTTAAAGTCCTCTATGATGTGATCCCAGCTCATTTTTACTGTTGGTCATCATACATAAGTGCTGCAGCCAAACAGAAATATTAGCAGCTTACACATATGTTTCATATTTTTACACATTATTACACATTAGCATATACTAATATGCTAAACCTGCACTTCAGTCGCAATGACATATTTCCCCATGATTCAATCTTTTTAAAAGTTTGTTACTACAATTTAAGGCCTCTGTCCTGGAAATCCCCAGAGCACTTTGTCTGTATGACACATAGTAGAACTTAAATAAATATTTTAGTCACCTCAACTGTGAGCATCCTTGACAATGGCACTGCATGCTATTCATCTTTGAATTTTTTTTTCTTGCTATCCAGGGTATAACATATACCTTAAAAGTTAAATATTGTTTCTTGAAGAAAATACGGATGGCCCCCCTTTAAATAATATCCTGGAGGAGAAAACATAAATATATTTTAGTAGGTGCTGTTGCAAAGTCAGTGTTGTGTTTTGCTAGAAGGTTAGAATTTTATAAAATTATTTTCAATATACAATCATGAGACTTACTGGTTATGAGTTGTTTCTATTCCTTATTAAAAAAATTAATTGAGGTATTTCTCTTAAGAAAATACATTTATTAGAAATGATTTATGTGAACTCATTTTCTTAGTATATATTTAGTATATATTACATATATTCATTATATTAATTAATCATACACACACACACAGAGGAGAGGGGGAGAGAGAGAGAGAGAGAGAGAATTTCTACTGAAGCCTGCTTTTTCCTAGGGAAAAGTATTATTCATTTATGAAAACAAAAACAACAATAAAATACTTAAATAGTTAAAGCTGCCACTGAATTAGAATTAAAATTTATTTGCATTTTTTTGGTTACGGAAACAAATGACAGTGTAAGAAAAAGAGACTTTCATATATAAAACTTTAAAAAATTATATTTAAGTCTATTGTCTAACACATTTTCTACTTATCTTTATGTTTTGGCTTTTAGTACTCCACAGTAAACTTCAGCTCCAAATTATAACATATTTTAGTCTATAATTTTGTTTCAATTTATTTTTTATTTTAATTTTTATTTACAAATAAATTACGAATATAAATCATAAATAATTTTTTATTTATGTTATTTTTATTTTTTATTAAAATAACAAAAACAACAAAACGTGAAGACAAGAAGCCACATTAGGGTTTATAATAAAATCCAGCAGTCCTTTAATTAAGTTCCTAAATTAGTTAATTTTGACCCATGAGGTGAGCTGTTTGGTTTTTTCATTGCTGTTAATTAATTAATTTATTTATTTATTTAGTGGCAGGGTCTCACTGTGTCGCCCAGGCCGGAGTGCAGTGGCATAATCATAGCTCACTGCAGTGTCCATCTCAAGTGCTCAAGTGATCCTCCTGCCTCAGCCTCCCAAGTAGCTGGGACCACAGGCATGCAACACTATGCCTGGCTAATTTGTTTATTGCTTTGGTAGAGACAAGTTCTCACTATGTTGTCCAGGGTGGTCTCCAACTCCTGGGCTCGAGGGATCTCCTCACCTCGGCCTCCCAAAGTGCTGATTATAGGCTTGAACCACTTCACCTGGCCCAAAGTGAGTTCCTTATAAAGAGAGTTTGGAGGTCAGAGAGAGAGAGGGTTTTCTGCCAGCCTTGAAGAAATGTTTCCATGCTGTGAGAGAGGCTACAAGAATGTCAAGAAACTGCAGTGGCCTCTAGAGGACAAAAGCAGACCAGGGTTGACAACCAGCAAGAAAACGGATGTTTAATCATACCTCAAATTAATTCTGCCAACAACCTGATTAAGCTTAGAAAAGCAGAATCTTTCCCAGAGTCTCCAGATGAGATATCCTTAATTTGTCCTTGTGAGACCCTGAGTAGAGGGCCCTACCTGGACCTATGACCTTCAGAAACTGTGAGATAATAAATGGGTGTTGTTTTCAGCTGCTCAATTTGCAGTAATTTGTTATGCAGTAATACCAAACTAATACAGGGTGAATAGGAGTAAATGTTGAGACCTTGGATTAAGACATGAAAATGTTTTAGTCTCACACACTTAAAATGGTTAATATTCTTGTCTGCTAGTTTCTTTATGTTATTTCTGATGTGTTTCTATTGATTATTATAGGTTGAAAATAAAATCCTTCACAATTTACAAAACATTGTTTGAATTCAACACTGTTCTTGAAGAGTCAATGCCATTCAGCTTCTAGTCTATGTATGTGGCTTGACTCTATTGCTTTGTGGTTACTAAATGGTTTAGGATATACATCTTATTTTATCTCAATCCACAAAAATAATTATAATACACCACACATAGTGTATTTTACTTCCATATTCTTCAATTTCTCCTTTTCTGCACATTGTGCTATTGGTGTCATACAGTCTAGGTCTAAATACATTACAAAACCCACAATATACTATTACTGGTTTTGACTTATATAATCATATTTTAAAGGGTTCAAAAATTGATTTTAAAGTCTCCTACTCACTTGCGTGTTTTGCATTTCAGGGTTCTTAATTCCTTTGTGCAGATCCAAATTGCTATCTGGTATTGTTTTCCTCTGCTTGAAAATTTCATTTAAAATGTGCTGTGCTGCAGGTGTGTTGGCAATAAATTATCTCAGCTTTTGTTTGTATGGAAAATACACTATTTTGCTCTCCTTTCCAGAATACATTAACCTAGGTAAAAAATGTAGGGTTGAGAGTTTTTCCTTCAATATTTTAAGGATTTCATTCCATTATCTTTTAGGTTGCATTGCTTCTCGTAAGAAGTTGGCTATCATCCTTAACACTGTTTGCTTCTGCATACTGTGCTTTTTATAAATATTTTAATGATTTGTTTATTGCTTGTTTAAAAATATTGATTATGATAGGCCTTATGTTGGTTCTGCTGGGGGTTTGTTGATAGTGGAACTGTGGGTTTCATGCTTTCATTCAATTAGGATATGTTTTGGAAATCTTTCCTTCAAATATTCTTTTTCCACTTTCCATTATCTTTTGTAAGCATTTGGAACTACAATTACACATATGTCACATTACCGAATTATATCAAATAACGCCTTGATACTATAATTTCTTTCAATCTTTTATTCTCTGTGTATGTTTTTTGCTAGGGTCTTTGCTCTGTCTTTAACTTCACTTCTATTTTGTTATGCAGTGTCTAATCAGTGGTTAATTCCAATCAATGTACTTTATTTTAAAGAATATATTTTTCTAGAAGTTTTTTATAAGAATTTTTTCTCTCTTCCAGTACTTTTCTTATTATTTCCTCTACCTTCATTAACACATGAAACATATTTTTGATACCTATTTCAATATTCTTGTCATCTAGTTTCTTTATGTTATTTATTATCTGTTTTCTCCCAGTTATGACTTATACTTTGCCTACTTGGGTCATATTTAACTGAGTGATATATTTAATTAAATATTGCTTGCTAGATATAGTTTTATTTTTCATGTACTAATGAATTTTACTCTATTATGAGTTTAAGAGAGTAGAATCAGTGGCATTCCTTCAAGTCGTAATTTTAGGTTTGATGTAGAGTAGTGATCAGTGATCAGAAGAGTTTTTGCAGCCTTTAGTCACGGGGTTATTTATTGCCATTAATAAGGCAGTACATTTTCTACCCAATATTCTACCTGATAAAAACAAATTACTCCCACCTTTGTGAACTTTGTGAATTGTTCAGAATACTGGTTAGAGATGATATTTCTCTCGTCATTAGATAGTTGCTACTCACACATGGACAACTCAGTACTCAACTAATGACTTACAATGAATATTCTTCTAATCATTAGCACTCCCTTCTAGTGCATCTCCACCTCCCTTCACAAATTCTACCCATGTTGGCCTCCTCAAACTCCAACTCAATCTCTTTAACTTAGGAAGCTTGTTAGACTTTCTATTGGTTCTCCTACTTGTGTTGTGAAAGTGCCTCCAGGCAGTATATTGATGCAATCCTAGTTCACCTTGTTTATCATTCTTCTTTCAGGGATGACAATTATTCACTTCCTGTTGCCCAGTGAATGTAAATCATTATTGTTTTCTAAGTTATTTAAGAAAGAAGGTTTAATTCTACCCGTTATTCTATCTTTGTAAGTATTAAGATTCCCTTAAATTTAAAGTAAAGCAGTGTAGTAGAAAAAATAAATTCCACTACTATGAAAAATACATTTTAAAGGGGTAATGAAATCTCATGTTGATAATAAACCTATTTTAGAATTTTTAGATAAAAATGAATTTTAATCTTCAATATATGCCCACTAATTAATTAATTACATTTTAAAACATTTATAAAAGTATCAATAGAAAAGACTTCTAAATAATTGTAATAGGCCACTTTACGCCATACTAATTTTTTCTCTTTGTGTAGATAGAAAAAGTTAATTACATATATTTTGTGTCAAATAATATTTTTATTTCTAGATATTTGGGAAAATAGTTAAATGACATTTTTTCTCAGAACATTTTTATACTTAATAATATTCACTTTAATTCTTTCAGATATGATTCCAAATTTTCAGTCACTTTTCCTTAATTTCTAGTTATTCCATCATTCCTTTAGAGACTTTTTTTCACATGTTATATTTCAGTCATATTACATTAAGGCTGCTTGGGCTTGATTTAAAATAAACTCGTTCTGCAAAGTGACAGTAAAAATCAGCAAAATAAAATGTCATTGCAAACTGCCAAACTGCCTTATGTTTTGTGGCCAAAGATGATAAAAATTGACTATATGATCTTTAACGATCAGGTTGACAGATCAGTGGCCAAATTTCTGTCAATTCCTAGCTTCAAATTACTGAAGCAATAAATATAAGACAAAAAGAAACAGATGAAATAGTACATTCTGTTAGGTATTTAGAAGTGTGAAAATATATAATAAAAACAGAAAATGTAAAACAGCTATTAAGTAAATGAATATACTATGTCTTGTATTATTTTTGAAACACAAATATATAAACATTTGTACTTCTGTTTATGTCAAAAGTAAGTGGGTAAGCAAAGACAGGAACTCTTACCTAACTCAAAATTAATCTATGTGAGGCTTAAACTTTATTGCACTTCAGTCTAGTATCCATTTCCTGTGTTGCACTTATGTTAGGAGAGTTAATAGAATAAATACAGTGTTAGATACAAAACAGGTGCTTAATAAATCAACGTTAAATTGAATTTAGAATCCTTTATTCCAAAATCTCTTACCTGGAGTCAGAGATCTACCGACAATAGATTGAGTAAGCAGCATCCACCAAGCTAAAAGACAGTATTCACATAACAACACCTTAACAAAGATTGCTATAATGGTATAGATGTATAGATATTTTTGGCAAGAACACAGACACAGTTAAATGCTGAAGTAACATAATATGCAAACAGAGTAATGTACTCTTTGATTTTGCTAGTGTGAAGTTTGCTTCACTAGTGGAAAATTGGACCCAGTGGGCCTTGTTTATAAATGCAGAAAGGTTTATAGGGTCTGGGTTAAGGAGTGACCAGTGCAGTTTTAAAATGACTTTCCCAAAATAACATATAGAAAGCCCTTAATTAGTGATTGTCATTCCATTTGAAAAATTAACTGGTTAATGCTGCAAATTGCTTCTTTCTATTTTGAAAATTTAGGTTCTGTCCCGGTCAAAGAAACTAGTGCCCCCCTTAAGGTTATTGCTATCAAATTAACATAAGTTTGGCTTTTTTTTGTTGGTCCTAAATTTCACACATTTTGCACCCTAAGCAAATGTTAGGTTAACATGTTCCAGATAGCTACATGTGATGCTGAAAGACTTAATTAGCTTGGCTTCGGAATTTGTGGCAGAGGGAAATCTTTACCCCTCCTCTGCCTTAAAGATGTTCCTGTTCTAATCCCTGGGACCTGTGAATGTTATCTCATCTAGTCAAAGGGCATCTGCAAATGTAATTAAATTAGGCATGTTGAAATGAGGAGATAATCCCAGATTATCCAGAGAGGCATGATGTAATTACAAGGGTCCTTGTGTCAGGGAAGCAGGAGGTTCAAAATAAAGAGAATGCAATGTGAGAATGGAAGCTGATTGGAAGGATCCAGCTAGGAGCTAACAAATGCCTGTAACCTTCTTGAAGTTGGAAGAAACAAGAAATGGAGGTTCTCCTGAATCTTCTAGAAGAAACCAGCCTTGTGGACATTGTAATTTTAGCATAAGAATCATGTCAGACTTCTGAGCTCCAGACTTGAAAGAGAAATTTATGTTTCTTACAACACTTAGTTTGAAGTAACCTGTACAGTAATAATAGGAATCTAATAAGGAGAAGGAGACAATATTTTAAAAATTAGCATTTTCCTTGGTTGTCTACACATGGTCATCTTCTTTACCCTTATTGTGATTTCTGAAATTTGTCATTATTTGGCTTTAATTTACAAGTTTCCTTATTTATTTTTATACCTTATCTCACCCTCAGTAAAATATAATGTCCACAAGAGCCTGTATTTTGTTTTGTTCTCTGCTGTATGCTAACAAGACCTGGCATATGATGGGCACTTAGTGAATTTCTATCAAACAATGAGTGAAAACATGAATGGACACGATTACCATATTAGGGTTTAGAACTCTGTAATAAGAATAATGATTATTTAGCAATGGAGTAAAAAGTCCTTTAGAAAATTAGTAAAGATTTATAATAATAATACATTACATTGAATATTTCTTTATGATTGACATACATTATCACGTAATTTTTTGAATTATAATTTAAAGTTTGAGAAACCAAAGGTCATTTTTCTTTTATCTTTCTAGTCAAAATGTCTAATACAATTTCTTTATAAACAAACAACATTAACTATGACATACTCATAATCTGTCATATACACTGCTAAGAATTTCTCATTCATCATTTTTCCATGCTAGGGATAAGGAAAAAAAATTGAATTTCAGTTGTTTATCCAACATTTCATAGATGTTACATGGCAATAATGTGATTCAGCATCATTTATTGTTGAGCTTGTAGCCCAGGATCTCAATATGAAAAAAGCAAGAAGCCAAGTTGTCAGGTATTAAAGGGGCTATATTTGAGCAAAATTTAAGTCTTGATGATCGTGTGCATATAGGCGAGAAGGAGAGATATCAGTAAAGAAGAATTCAAATGCATCCATAGAAAAAGTAATATACATTGAACAGTAACCATAGGTATGGCATTAAACACAAAGTTTCTTTCCTTAAGATCGTAATAATCTTTTTGTAGACAACCATTAGAAAAATACTACGAATGATGATGTGTGGCTGTGATAGCAACATGTGCATGGACTTCTCCTACCTCCCTTCCACAGACTTTTATATGCCTCTAAATTAAGGCAGACTGGTCTTTTCAAATGCAACCACTTGCTGAAAACATTCTATAACCTTTCATATTACTCTTGGAAAAATTATTATTCAGCAATATTAGTGACCTAATCCTTGTTGCCATCTCAAGCTTTTTTCCATGACCATTTGCTATGAGTCCCACTTTCTTTCTAATATATATGTTTACCCATAGGACTAACTACTGCAGAAGACCATAACTCTTTCTAGAATGTTGTATGCAAACAACATGAACTTCATCACTTGTCAAATATTATTTTTTAGTAAAGCCTACTTTAACGACCCATACGTAGTCACCATTTTACAGCCTATCTCATGACAGCCCCATGTTTAACAGCTGACGAGATAAACTCTCACAAAAGTATTGTCATGGAAGAAATAAAAATTATAACCAAATTTTTACTAGAATTTTTAAAACTGAATAGCAAATGATTTTACTTTCTAAAGGAAAACCACAAAGTAGAAATGCAATGATTAAAATAGGAAGAAACAGATAAAATAAACCTATTGCCAAGGAAATATTAAAAAATAACTGGATGAAAAAGATTGTGAAAACCAAAATGGAAAAAGCACAAGCAAGAATAGATACCTCAGAACCTAAAAGGAAAATAATAATAAATAGCCAACAAAAAATGGCCATTGAAAGTTTTATAAAAAATTAGAAAAATAATGATAGATATAGAAAATAGACAATGAAGACCATTATAGGCCTACTACTAAACCCCAAATAAAAAATAAAATTATAGAAGAGAATATTATTTAAAGATTCAGTTGAGAAGACTTTTCTAAATAAAAGAAGATTTTACATCTGCAAGTACAGTGTAGTGATTAAAAGTGCATGGGTTTATACCAGGCTTTCTATGTTCAAATCATGGCTTCAATGATTATCTGCTTATTTAGCCTCTTGTTGCCCTACTTTAGCCTTCTAAAAAATGGTGACTTTTACTCCATAGAGTAAGAAGCTAATTGAATTAAATAATTTAGTCTACATGAAGTGTTTAAACAATATCTACACAATGTACATGCTCAGTATGTTAGTCTTAAAATTACATATTTTGAGGACACACCAGGTTCAGGGTAAGTTGACCCAAAATGGAAAGTCTGAAATATTTTGTAGTAAATGAATGTCATAGAAATGAAAAATCCACTGGGCAACTATAAAAACACATCATGTCACATATAATGATAAGAACGACTCAGACAGACTTACATTTTTCCACTGCAACACTGAACTACAAATAGAAAAATATCTAAAAGATCTTGCAAACATATTGTAATGAAAAATTGTATATCTATAAAAGTTATAACTTTCACATGAAGTCTATAGAAAACAGTTTTAAAAGTCAAGATTTTCAGAAATAATTTTAACATGAATCTTATAAAAAATAAATACTTCCCTTATGGCTCTCAGAACAGCAAGCACTATGGCAATTGGCAAGAACAAGTGCCTTACAAAAGGCAGCAAAAAGGGAGCCACAAATAAAATGGTTGATTCATTTTCTAAGAAATATTGGTATGATATGAAGGCACCGGCCATATTCAATATTAGATATATTAGAAAAACACTCATTACAATAACTAAAGAACCAAAATTGTATTTGGTAGCTTCAAGGACTGTGTTTTTTGAAGTAAGCCTTGTATAATGATAAAATTGCTTTTAGAAATTTCGGGTTAATTATTGAGGAAGTTCATGGCAAAAACTGCCTGAGTAGGGTATGTACCTTACCCTGACCAAATGGGATCCATGTTCAAAAAATGGCAGACTATGATTGAAACTCACATTGGTGTCACCACTATTGACATTTAGGTGGTTCACATGTTTTGTGATATTTTTACTATAAAAGGAAACAGATGTGGAAAACTTCTGATGGTCAATACCAATAGGTCCTTTATATCCAGAAGAAAATGTTGGAAATCATAACCCAAAAGGTGCAAACAAATGCCTTGAAAGAAGAGGCCAACAAATTGACTGCTGACAATACTGGGAAAGACATAAAAAGCTTGAAAATCTAGTTATCCTCTCCATAATATTTCCCTTAGAAGATTAAAAATGCTATGAAGCTCATATTTGAATTGGAAAGCTCATGGAACTTTATGATGAAAGTAGGAGTTCTAGAAAAGATTGTGGGGATGGACTGGGCGTTGTGGCTCACGCTTGTAATCCCAGTACTTTGGGAGGCCGAGGCGGGTGGATCACAACGGCAGGAGTTCGAGACCAGCATGGCCAAAGAACCAGCCTGGACTACATGGTGAAACCCCGTCTCTACTAAAAATACAAAAATTAGCCAGGCGTGGTGAAAGATGCCTGTAATCTCAGCTACTTGGGAGGCTGAGGCAGGAGAATTGCTTGAATCTGGGAGGGGGAGGTTGCAGTGAGCCGAGATTACACCATTGCACTCCAGCCTGGGTGACAGAGTGTGACTCTGTCTCAGAAAAAAAAAAAAAAGAAAAAAAAAAAGATTGTGGGGATGATACAGGTGTGAACATTGAAAGAGCTTATAGATATAATCCACTAGTTCAATAATCTGTTTACAATACAAACTTTTAATGGTGGCATAGAAAGTTTTACTTGTTATGAAAGTAAATATTTGAAAACGAATTTTAGCTGAGCAAAAAATGAGTGGATAAAGTAGGACTTATTATGAGCATTTGATACAGTTAATTATAAAAACTAAAATTAAAAACAAATAGGTGAAAATATGTACAACTGTGATAGATCAATAAAAGCCAAATGAGTGAATTACAGAAAACACAAGTAGAATATTGTTCTTTCTGAAAATGTACAAATAATAAGACTAAAAATTAGAGAGAAATGAAAAAATAAGCCCAGAAATAAAGCAAATTTTTGGACAGTTTCATTTGACCATCACAGGACATAATGTGACTATAACTATGTATATGATATAAGCATATTTAACAAAAGTGTTATCGCTGTAGTTTTTACTCTATAAATGTTGGTACCGTTATTTGGTGTGTAAATATTCCTAACTCATATCTTTAACAAGAAGAATGCTTCTTTGTCTTCCATCATGCTTTTCTGTTTGAATACTACCTTAACTTGTCATTGAAATGTAATTTTTTAGTTACTTTTATCAAGGAAGTTAGGTTTATTTCACCACCCTTTGTATATATGCTGGTATTGTGACTTGCTTTTTGCAATTAAAAAATGTCAAGAGTGACAATGTGTCAATTCTAAACCTCAGTCTCGAGAGACCTCATGCACTTCTGCTCCCTGCCTTTGATCTCTGTTTCAGCTCTGCAATCAAGCCTGAGCTAATAGTCTGAAGGATAAGAAAACAGGGAGAACAGAGCTGAGCAAACCTTGTTGTCCAAAACAGACAACCACCAGATAAAGGAGACCTCTGAGCCATGATAGCAAAGCTGTAAAACTGACCCAAGCAAACTGAAGACACATGAATAAGCCAAACTGAGCCAAGTCAGATTGGCAGAATTTTGCACCCAGTAAGTATAGTCATAAGCAATTATAGGTTTTTTTTTTTTTTTTTTTTTGAGACGGAGTCTTGCTCTGTTGCCCAGTCTGGAGTGCAGTGGTGCGATCTTGGTTCACTGCAAGCTCCTCCTCCCAGGTTCACGCCATTCTCCTGCCTCAGCCTCCCAAGTAGCTGGGACTACAGGTGCCTGCCACCGCGCCTGGCTAATTTTTTATATTTTCAGTAGAGACAGGGTTTCACCGTGTTAGCCAGGATGGTCTTGATCTCTTGACCTCATGATCCGCCCACCTTGGCCTCCTAAAGTGCTGAGATTACAGGCGTGAGCCACCGCTCCCAGCCAGGTGTTTTTTAATGTATGCCTCTGTGGCATTATTGTCAGAAAATTAACTGATAAAGAACAGATAATAAATTCATTTCGTTAAGTCCAATATTATTTACAGAAATGGCATAAATTTGGGGGTTTAGTTTAAGCATTTCATCTTATGTTGCCAGATTTAGAGTTTTTTTTTTTGTTTTTTTTTAATGCCTTTACTATGTGGCCAAGATGATTTCACAGCAGAATTATATCATATTCCTGAGACAAAAATCATTCAATTCTATTTAAACTATCTGAAAGAAAATATATAAATCATCAATAAATGCATACAAAAACTTGAAAGGTTGAAAATAAACATAAAACTATTGAGTTGTTTTATCAATAACAGTGCAAACATTTTAAATAAAATATTAGCAACTGGAATCAAGAATCAATCAAAAATACATAGTAATTAAATAAGGCTAACTGAAGGAATATGCTGGTATTTTAATATTAGAAAATTACTATTGATACACTTCATCAGGTTATTAGATATTAATGGTAAAAATATGATCATTAACATAGGTGCTGAAAACAGCACTTTTAAAATTCAAATTACTAAGGAAATAAAATAAAAATTTCAGTGTAAAGCCAGAATTATTTTTAATGGAACAATAATAGAAATTCTCCACTAAAATTATAGGGAGAAACATGATAACTATCTACTGTAATTTCTATTATTTTACATTTTGGTGGGCACCCTAGTCAATGTAATTGAAGAAGAGAAATAAATTAGAGGGCAGAAATTGGAAAGCATGAGGTTAAATTGTTGATATTTTCAGATGCTATGATTTTATACCTTGATAACCTGAATGAATACATTTAAAATTCACTACAAATACTAACAGATTGCAGCTATATAGTAAGAAAATGAAATTAATATACCCAAGCCCAGAATTTTGTATGTAAAAACAAAATGAAGCAAAAACAACCAGTTAGAAGAGATAATTGGAGTGAAGACCTTATTTATAGTAACAACCAAAAAAGCTGAAATGCTTTAAACAACTGAAATATGTTGCATCCATGTATAAAAGACATAGACTCTGGAAAAAACAAGGAAATAGTTGTACACAATGAAACAAAGATTATGTTTCTGTATAGTACCATTGAACATCATCAATGTACCTTAAATTAATATGCATATCTATAATCTCATTAATTCTCATTAATATAATACCTTTAAAATATTTCCATTTTAAATGGACAAGTCAATTTTTACTATGGATTAAATGAGAGTTATAGAAGCTATTATTTATTTGAGTGATATTTGCTAGATATTATTTAAACCCCTTAAATGTATACATAATAATCCTCTCATGTAAGTAATATTAATATTTCCAAAGATGAAACTGATTAAGGAAATTGCTGAAGATCTCAGGACTATAGAAACAGGACTTCGAATTCATACAGTGTGTGTACAGAGTCAGCACCTTAAAAAATAGGCTACATAAATGGTCAGGAAACGCTGAACAACAAGAACAATGAATGGTGACTTGCTCTGCCAAGTGCAAAACATATTTTAAATCTTTAATAATTAAAATAATGAAATAGTCATATATGCCAGGTAAATGGACAAGTGACATCCAGATATAGAAACAAGTATAAACAAATATTAAGTAATATATATGCTAATAATCCCATCTTAATTTAGTGAGAGAAACATGACCATTCAATATTTGGGTTTTTTAATAGTTGGATAATATTCTGAAATTAAATATTAATTGGATTCATAATCAGACATCTCATTAATGTATTTTTTTCAAATTATTTATGTTGAGGAGGTCCCAGTGCAGGTTTGTTTTAAGAGTCTAATGTATGGGGTATGGTTGAACCTTTCACCAAGGTAATGAGTATAAGTACCCAAGTACTAAGTAGTTTTCAACCCTTGTCCTCATTTCTCCCTCACTCTTCTTGTAGTTGCCAGTGTCTATTATTTCTATCTTTATGTCTAGGTGTACTCATTCTATTTAGCTTACTCTTATAAGTTAGAATATGCAGTATTTGATTTTTCTGTTTCTGTGGTAGTTCTCTTAGGATAATGTCTCACAGCAGCATCCATGTTGTTGCAAAGAACAAGATTTCTTTGTTTTTTATGGCTGCATAGTATTCAATGCTATTAATGTATATTTACCATATTTTCTTTATTTAATCCACCATTGATGGACACCTAGGTTGACTCCATGTCTTTACTATTGTGAATAGCACTGCAGTGAATATATGCGTGCACGTGTCTTTTCGGTAGAATTATTTATATTCCTTTGGGTATATACCCAGTAATGGTATTGCTGGACAGAATGGTAATTCCGCTTTTAGTTCTTTGAGAAATCTCCAAAATACTTTCCATGGTGGCTGAACTACGTTGCATTGCCACTAACAGTGTATAAGCATTATTTTTTTCTCCGCAGCCATGCCAACATCTGTTATTTTCTGATTTTTAAATAATGGCTATTCTGACTAGTGTAAGACTTGGTACAAAACTCAAATTCTAAAATAATAGGTACAAAAATTTCCTAAAATAGTATAAATTGTTATTATTTTAAAATTTTACAATGTTGAAGTTTTTTCTAACTTTGTTTCAAAATCCCTGAAATGATTGGGAAGCTTGATATATTCAACTACTCACAATGTAAGGAAAATGGGTGTGGCAGAAAAAAACTAAAAGCAGAGTGTAAAGGTAAAATGACAAACTGAGAAACATTTTACAATTCATATCATAGACAAAAAGGTAAACCTTCAAGTATATAAATAGTTTCTACAAAATAGGTTAAAGCACAATTCAATTGAAAAATTATCAAAAGATACGAATGTTCACAGAAACTCTCAAATATATAAATAATGCTTACCATGTCTCATAAATAAAGGAAATTAAAATGGCATTATTTTTAAATTACTTAATTGTTAAGAGATAAACATTGGATTAAATTATGTTTTAACAGATGTATTCATTCATTATTGATGAGGTTGTGCATTGTTTAAAACTATATGGAGATCAACTTGGCCATATCTATTAAAATAAAATTACATATGCCCTTGTGTGTCTAGCATTTCAAGTTCTGAACAATTTATAACACATATAAACATATTAAAAATAATGTATATGCCATTTTTTCAATGCATCACTGTCAGTAATATCTGAAAATGCTGGGAAGCAAGACATCTGTCCCTCAATAAAAATATGAATATTATAAAAAGTAAGATGCTCCTATGTGCCTATATGGCAAGTTTGACAAGATGAATTGCTAAACGCAAAATCAGGGTTTAGAACAATGTGTATAGGATCCTATTGCTGTCAAAAGCAAGGAGTTGGAAGAGAAATATATATTTGTAATTGATTGTGTACACTTTAGAACGTCTTTTGAAGGATCATTAAAATTTAATAAAAATTGTACACCATTATTTTTTTAAGTGTTTATTCTTTTCTACTGCAAGGCAAGAGGTGAATTGGTTGAATGGGATCCGCTATAGGAGACAAGTAATTTTCGCAAATAAACTGGTTATATAGGACAGAGTGAAAATGTTCTATCTTCATACTAGTTTATATAACTGAAAGTAAATGTGGATAAAATTATGATCCTTAACCTTTTGTAAAAGAAGAGTACAAGGTCTGATGAAAAGTAGAAATATAAATTATTGAACAGAAGACAATAACATTTTTTCTAGGACTACTTGGCTGAACAATCTTTTTAAAATCTTACCTATGATAAATAAAGCAGATGTTAATTCCTTTTGGCTAGCTTTCATCAGCATATAGTTTCTTCCCCTCAATGAGATAAAGCAATGATGATTTGTTACAGCATATTTACCCTGTAAATTGGTGTTTTGTTAAGGGTAAATTTTTCATTGTATAGTTTAGGAAAACAGAAAAGGGGGTGAAAAGAAACCAACTTACACATCATATCAGAATAAGATGAGTAAAAAGCAAAAGGAGAAGGTAGAACTTAAAATCACAATAAATGTAGATTTCTTTTTCCTTGTCATCTGGCAAGAGGACTAAAATAGATAGTAAAATAAAGAAGACACATTGTAAACTGTATACTGAGAACTAGTGTTGGACTAACTAAATTGGACACAGTGAAATTCAGATGAATTCTCTTTTCTGAAATGTAAAATAATGAGGTAGTTAAATAAGTATCAAGATTTGTTGACTCTTCAAGAAAGTATTTAATTTTCTATTTTCAAGTGACAATCCATGTCAAAATAAGAGGCATAAGGAACTTATACTTTAAAGGTTTTGAAAAGGAGTATGTTTATTTACAAGCAGTATACATTATATTACAAGTTGTGTGGACTAAATAGGCAAACCTTTCCACATGATTTATATGGCAAATTTACAATCTATTCTCCTATCACAATCTCAATTGTAAACATTCTCTTCCACTGTCCCCAGAAATCACCAAATGTTCCAAAAATACTGGCTTTCAAGATTTTTTTCTTTGTCAGAATAATTGTCTCTAATTTCATTTGGTTTTAGGATGTTTTAAAAAAGTAGCTGTGTCTATGTGTTGTGTTCAACTGAAAAATAAAGTGTCTTTAATTATTTTATTAATGATTTATAAATGCAGAAGAATTGTCAATTAACAGTATTATGTATAACCTTAAGTGTGTATGTGTATGCATATGCATATGTATATACACATATATATTATATACATATATACACATAAATTTTAATTCTCACATGTATATGTATACAGATATATATATAAATAATATGCATGTGTATATAAAGATATAGATTTTTTAGAGAAATGAGGTCTTGCTATGTTGTTCCTGGGCTCAAGTTATCCTCACTTTAGCCTCAGGCATCTTTTAAAAGGGAGCTATAAAGTTTAGATGATAAGTTTGTGGGGCAAACAGTCAATGACTTTTTTTCTCTCATCCAAGGTGACACAGGACTTTGGCAAGTGTCACCTGTTTCCCACGGTTAGGTATCAAGAGAGGCTGGAAACTGGTTCCATTTCAGGAACTAGGAATCAGTAGTAGGAGTATCATATGCAGGACTAAGAGCCAAGTGGTTTTAATGGTGACTTGATTCCTGCAACAGCCTTGCAGGAAGCAGCGTGCATACATTACAATAAATTTTTCGCAAAGAGCCTACGTGAAGAAGCTGTGAGTAATAGTCACCATGTTCAACAGTAGGTGTGAAATTGCCAGAAAACAAAACCAAAGCCAAGGAAAACAGCTGAAGGAGGGAGGGAGATGGGTTCCTGATGACATGTTTAAGCACCTGAATCCTGCTGTACCTGAAGCCATGCCATCTCAGAACATCCTGGCAACAAGTTTCCTTTTGTCTTTTTCCTTTTTCTTTTCTTTTCTTTCTTTCTTTTCTTTTCTTTTTTCTTTTTTTTTTTTTTTTTTTGAGGTAGGCTCTCACTCTGTTGCCCAGGCTGGAGTGCAGTGGCCCAAGTCACTACTCACTGCAGTCCCAACTTCATGGGCACAGGTGATTCTCCCACCTCAGCTTCCTGAGTAGCTGGGACTACAGGTGCCTGCCACCATGCCTGGCTAAATTTCTGTACAGACGAGGTTTCTCCGTGTTGCCCTGGCTGCTCTTGAACTCTTAGAGTCAAGCGATCCTCCCTTGGTGAGCTTATTAAGCTGTATAGATATATAAATTGATTATCTCATAACAAAGCACAAAAAGAAATATATGATATATAATAATGTAATTTTATTGTTAGAATTAAATATCTGTACATTAAATAGTGAGATTTTAAAACATGTATATTAAATTAAAATACTCTCAGGTTTAAGAAGGGATCTGGCAAATGCCATGTTGGAAAAGTCAGATATGGAATCAGGGCAACAAGAGATTAGCTTGGAGGTCAGATTCGAAAAAATGAAATTACCTCAAACTTTCTTATCTGAAGCCTTCAGCCTAGCATTTCTAAAAGAAAGATGCTCGGTATTACTTATATGGATTTATTTGCTAATACAAGCACACCTCATTTTATTGTTTCACTTTGTTCCTCTTCACAGAGCCTGTTTTTTCACAAATTGAAAATTTGTGACAACCCTGCTCGAAAGAAGTCTGTAGCGCCATTTTCCCAACATGTGCTCGCTCCCTGTCTCTATAAGCATTTTTAGCAATAAATTATTTTTAATTTAAATATGTAGCTTGTTTTTAAGGCATAATTATATTGCACACTTATATAACTGTTACATGCACTGGGAAACCAAAAAATTCGTTTTACTCACTTCATCATGATAATTTTATTGCAGAGGCCTGGAACTGAACCTGCAATATTTCCTAGGGATACCTGTACCCCAAAAACTTATGTTTGCTTAAGGCAATTTTTAGTAAATTAAATATGGTTCACTTTCAGAAAAGCTGTTTTTAATTTTCAACTATTATTTTTATTTGTTAATTCATTAGATATTTTTTAGAATACCAAAAAGTTAAAAGCACAGTGTTTAGCGTTAGAACATGCAAGAATGATTAAGAAATCATACATGCTTTTAAGTAGCCCATCCACAATTTTTTTAATGAGCTCTAGAATTCAAACAACTGTCCCACGTGTTGTTAGGTTGTAGTATTTGAACTGATTTACTGATTTAATAGGCCAGGTAAAATTCTCATATACTATCTGAATTCTATGCTACAGCATTTCAAGATAAAATAGGAGTGCATCTTTAATCAATTTTCAGAACTGGAATGTGCATTATGGCAAACATTCCTCTAATACTCTTAGGGAAGTAGGACATTTTAACTCATGGTGACCCCTAATGCCCTGCATAAATAAGAAGTAATAAATGGAACAAATAAGTAATATTCATTTCATTTTGACTAATTTTATTCTTTTAAAGATTTTAACAGTATTTATACTACATGCTATAACTAATTTTTAAAAACCAATGTAATGCCAACTATATGCAATATGTTATTCTGATACTCTATAGATACAATTTTTTAAAGTAAAATATAAGTAATGACTTTAGGAACTTTGATATGTTAGATGAGATAAAACAGAATTGTTCTGACGGTGCCAAATGTGAGTTCTCAAACAAGGTCCCTTAGCTGGACTTGAGTATTACCTGTTTTCCTTAGATAACTTTCCAGTTTGACACTGTGACAATCACTAACCAAAGCTGGCTTTATTATTTATATCAGTTTTTTATTCTCTGTGGGCATTGAGATTGCAATACCTGAAAGAAAATATGTTTGTAACCATTGAAAATACAAGGGAGAATGATGTTCACTAAAAGAAGTATATGCAAAAGATGGTGAGAGTTTTCAAAAGAAGATTACTTCCGGTTGAAATATCAGGATAGGTTTCATTGATAATGTGCTACATGAGCAGAGTGAATTGCCTTGCAGTTGCATTAAAAATACAGCCTTCACATCTTCACACTTTCTGCGAGGGCTTTCTTAAATTATCAAGTAAGTATTGCCCAATTTTTGAGCAATAGCTCTGCCAGTCACTATAAGAACTCAGAAGTAAGACCAAATATTTTCCCGCCCTCATGGAGTTTACATGTTTGTCTTAGAAGCTGTATATTAAATTAATAATTCAACATGGGGGAGATATAACAGAGGAGAAACACAGGGGGCTATAATATTGTCATGCTGTCTTTGAAAATGGCGTTTCCTCAATATTTCATTTACATTTGATAGTAACTGGAAATAGGGAATTCAAGAATATGCTCAAAAGGGTTGAAAACATGATCTCAAATGCAACATGGCACAGCTAGAATAAGCATCTTGAGAAAATATCCTTCTCAATTGTTCAAAAACTGAGAGTCTGATGAATGTATTATAATGAGATAATGGAGCATATAGTGATGATTTTTCCTAGACCTTTTCTCATAAAATGAGACACTTCAAGGTCATTATTTCTATGTTCCTTTTTGGTTATGGTGTTTATCTCTCTAGGATCTCTCACTTCTAATCTATTACTGCTTAGCTTTCCTCTTCTAAGCAGATACTCCTCAAGTTAGCTACAATTTTACTACTGTTCAGACACTGTGTCCCTCTTGCAGCAATCTTCCAAGACATAAAATTTCTAGCAAGAAAGTTTCAGTAACTATGAATGTTTCACAGGCTGATATATGAGGTTCTAGAAAACAGTTGAAAATATCATGATTAAACTGATGAGTAGTAAGTATGAAGAAAAATATAGTTTACTACTATATCACAGTTCTGAAAATAACGAATATTTTATTCCTAATATTTTATCAAAGATAGATTTTATCAACTTTCATTTATCATCTCCTCTTTAGATTTGGGCTCTAGGGATAACATAAAGAGGCCAAGATAAATTTGTTTAGCATTAGGCAAGATGTGCAAATGATTATAAATTAGATAAGCATTAATAACAGCCATGATTTCTTGTCGACATATTTGTGTCTCAAAAATGTATATCTGCATCTAATGAGTATATGTGAAACACAAGCCATAATTCTGCCCCTTCCAGAGGTCACAGTCATTGTATGGTTCTTCCATGGCTGTGATTACAGTAGTACAGTAAAATGTGTTGTTTGTCCCTCTCCTCTCTCTCTCACACACACATGCATCTGCAAACACATATACTTGTATCCATAGCATCAACTATCACAAAATATATTAATGTGAATACTGTTCAAATATCCATCTAACAACTCCATGTATTTCAACAATATTAAGAGGTAAATTCAGCCCATAGTTGAAGGAGGCTGCTTGGTAACATCCAGTGACCTCCCAGACTCATCTCACATTCTCGTCCTGTTTATCAGACTTCAAATCAGGCATTCCCATTTATCAGAGTCTCATATTTAGCAGCATTCAGGTAAACTAGGTTTCTATCATAAAACATAAAATAGGCCGGGTACCATGGCTGACGCCTATAATCCCAGCACTTTGGGAGGCCGAGGTGGGCGGATTACCTGAGGTCAAGTGTTCGAGATCAGCCTGGCCAACATGGCGAAATCTCATGTCTACTAAAAATACAAAAATTAGCCAGGTGTGGTGGCTCATGCCTGTAATCCCAGCTACTCGGGAGGCTGAGACAGGAGAATCGCTTGAACCCAGGAGGCGGAGGTTTCGGTGAGTCGAGATTGCTCCATTGCACTCCAGCCTAGTCGACAGAGCAAGACTCTGTCTCAAAAAAAAAAAAAAAAAAAAAAAAAGACATAGACAAAAAGATCAAGCCAAAGTTAAAATTCATTAAATATCAGAACCATCACCTCTGTTCAATAAACTAGATATTACAGCTACCACATTCTCATCCAAGATGTTTAGATGAGCATTACTGATATTTGCATTTACGTTTCTTTGCTCTTTATTTTTTTTTTAAATTTTCACCCCAAGCTCTTCCTACTGACCTTGTCTTTCTTTAGCATTTTCATTACTTATAAAGGTTACAAGCAATTCCACTGTCCTGGTAATCATTTGGTCTTTTTGAGGTGACTTTGCACATTTGGTCTCACATCCATGATTAGTTATTTCATGCAACATTTATATGACAATCTTATTTCTCTCATTTTATGAATCCACATAATGGGCTGACTTTTCCTAGTGAATAACCTATAATCATTATATTGTTTGAAGTTGAGCCTTTCCTTTTTGTCAGTAAGGATTACTTGCCTTTATCCTATAACATACTTAAGGCGTATAGTGAGATAAAATTTCCCCAAGATTTTAAATAAACTGATCAACAAATAATCATCAAAACAGCAATATCCAGTAGAATATATTGTGGGTATTAACATTTTTAGAAGCCACATTAATAAAAGTAAATTATATTTTGATAATATATATTTGATAAAATATTTCATTTAACCAATATTTCTAAAAGCATACCATTTCAACATCTAGTCAATAAAACATTATTGATAATATATTTTAACTCTTTCATACAAGTATTGAAAATCGCGTGTATATTTTATGCTTAAAGCGTATATCAATTTAGACTAGCCACTTTTCAAGTGTTCAGCATTCACAGATGGCTAGTGGCTACATTAGTGAGAATAACCTCAGAAATGACCCCAATTTGCAAACTGGAAAATTTTCATAAATGCTTACCTTAGTTATTTTGTAATGGTATGTATATTCCTTTTTATATTTGAAGATTAACTAACTTTGACATATGATAATTGATTGTGTGACAGCTTCTCCATAAAATATCATCTTCAAATACATGGGAAATAATTTGGATTTATTTATCACTATTATCACTCTTATTAAAGAATTTTTATATTATAGCAGTTGCTCTAATGTATCAAAAATATACATTTATTTGATTGAATACATGCATTAAATAAGATTTTTCACATCTTATTTAATGTAGTCTTTAAATATTTGTAATAGCATTAACTGGTCCAAGTTTTTCACTTGTAGATTTTAAAGTATTTCAAAAGGATTCCAAATGAAAATTTTTAGCTGTTCATTTCAATATTCAACCTTTTTAAAAATTAAGTGATTATGTGAACAAAAGACTTTTTTTGTATCATGAAATCACAGCTTAGTGTCATTTTGAAATTAGAATTTTAGGAAGTGTGTATTACTTGAATTTATGTTAAAGACACTGTATGATTTTTGTGAAGACCTTTAAGCTGTCCTCAGATAACAAAAATAGATATTTAAATTACTTTCTTTTATTTTAGGTAGTAATCAACATCATGAAATTCTGAAAGACTGGTATGTGGCATGCAGGCAAAGATTTTCAATTCAAATACCTTGTGTGTTTTGGTGGAATTACACTTAATTGGAACAGTAGATTTTTGAAAGATATTCAATATCTCATCAGAAGACAAATCTTATTCACTATGAACAAATTCTAAAGATAATAAAAAACTCTTTTGCTAAACCATGATGTAACATTATTTGATATTTTATCATGATTAGCACTCTTTGAACATTTTATAGTTTAAGGACCCATGATTTATGTATCTTTAAATTACTCATAAATATACTTAGTAAAGTGTTTTTACATAACACACTCTCTTTAAGTGATAAATGAAACATGATATGTTAGCTAACAAAATTATTAATTTTTAAAACAATCACTTCATAAGAGAATGATCCACATGAACAACATCCTTGGCCAGTAACTCAATGCTCAACTTCCTCTTCTGTAAATTGATCTATAAGGAGACAATATTTTCTTATTTATTTGTTTATTTATTTATTTTGAGATAGAGTCTGGCTCTGTCGCCCAGGCTGGAGTGCAGTGGTGCAATCTCGGCTCACTGCAAGCTCCACCTCCCGGGTTCACGCCATTCTCCTGCCTCAGCCTCCCCAGCAGCTGAGACTACAGGCGCACACCACCACACCTGGCTAATTTTTTGTATTTTTAGTAGAGACGGGGTTTCACCGTGTTAGCCAGAATGGTCTCGATCTCCTGACCTTGTGATCCGCCCACCTCAGCCTCCCAAAGTGCTGGGATTACAGGCGTGAGCCACCGTGCCCAGCCAGACAATATTTTCTATGATAACTTTTTACCAGGACATTTTCTGTTCTTAAAATATTTCTGTTTGTATATTTTAATAAAATGCTTTTCAAATGATTGACAAAATATTCATTTTAAATAAAACCTTTATTATATCATCAGACAACCTTTTTCTTATTATATTTAACCTTAGTTGAAAAATAATATACTTACTGAAAATGTACATTGTACTTTTAGAAACGTTAATACAAAACAATGAAGTGTATATAAACAATAATTTTTAAGTAATTTTTATTTCTGATTTTTATAGGTACACAGTAAGTGTATATAATTATGAGTTACACGAGATATTTTGATACAGGTATCCAATGTGTAATAATCACATCAGGGTAAATGTGGTATCCATCACCTCAAGCACTTATCCTTTGTGTTACAAACAATCCAATTAAACACTTTTCGTTATTTTAAAAGGTACAATTAATTTGTATTTCACTGTGGTCACGTTGTTGTGCTAGCAAATAGTAGGTTTCATTTATTCTTTTTTCTTGTACTAAAAATACTTGTAATTACAGAATAATTTTAGAAATAATGTGGATAGAATGAATAAAATGTTGCCTTTCAGTAACTTGACTGTAATCCTTACACAGGTAACTACCACATTTGACAATACTTAATTCCCAGGAAAGCAAACATTCTTATTAAATTAAATTAATATTTTATAGTGCAAAATTTATTTTGTTTCAATAGTATGGTGCATCTACAGTATAGTTTCTACAAAGTTATTTATTTTTATTTATTTATTTGTTTAATAAAAAGAGACAGGGTCTCATTTGATTGCCCAGGCTTGTCTAAAACTTCTGGGCTCAAGACATTCTCCTGGCTTGTCCTCCTAAAGTGCTAGGATTGCAGGTGTGAGTCACCACGCCCAGGCTATAAAGTTTGAATACCTTTATCTACTAAATAAATATCAGACACAAAAAAAGAAAAAAATGAATCACTATGGCTTATTTAGAGCAGAGAGTAAATAAGGTGTTTATTGAATGAATGTATGATTAACATAAGTAAATGTCTTTATGATATTAATGAGTGGGTTTTAAATACTCAAATGAATAACAAGGTTGTTATCTATCTCTAAATGAATGTGGGGCTTTGCAGACATAATGGTGTATTTGTTATCATGGGCCTAGTGGAAAGGTGAAGAACAAAATCCTGTTAGTGTCTATCTACATAGCCTCATTTTGGGTGTTTTCTTTTAACAATCTGTCCTCAGAAGAAGAGATGGCATTTGTTTGTAGATGTCTAGGAGATTGTGACATGCTGAGGGTGAGAATTTGCAAAGCAGGGAAGAAAGAGTAACTGCAGGCTTGGAAAGGAAGAGTTTGCAGAGTTGAATGTGAATGTGTTAGAAAAGTCACAGGAATGGGGAGAAAAAGCTATTATCTTATATCAGTTGCTTTCTCACAAGGAACGTAAGAGAACAACACTAACCTGTTGAATGTTCAATTCTCAAGCAGTAAATACGACACTATGCAATTTGCAAAATACCTAGGTTTTTGTGTTATTAGTCTGCTCTCACACTGCTATAGAGATACTAATTTATAAAGAGAAGAGGTTTAATTGACTCACAGTTATGTATGGCTGGGGAGGCTTTAGGACACTTACAATCATGGTGGAAGGTGAAGGGGAAGCAAGGCACATCTTACAAGGCTATGGGCAAGAGAAAGAAAACATAGGGGAAACTGCCACTTTTAAACCATCAGATCTCCCGAGAACTCCCTCATTATCAGGAGAACACCATGGAAGAAATTGTCACCTGTTCCAATCACCTCCCACCAGTTCCCTCCCTCCACACATGGGTATTACAATTTCGGATGAAATTCGGGTGGGGACACAAAGACAAACCACACCAGCTTTCAATCACATTTTGTAACCTTTGGTCATTTGCTATTTTAATGATACTTTAGTTGATCTGTGATTGCTAAAGGAATTATTTGATTACTGAAAAGAGAAGATAAATACGACACATTTGCCATATAGATTTAAATAATTACTTTTCAGCTACTTTTAAACTGGTTACATATTTTTGTATTTTAGTGTCGTGTGTGACTTTTAGAATTCATGATTTCTAAATCAATCCAGGTAAATCTTAATTATATCCTATGATCACTGACAGCCACTATAAAACAATCATAAGTAGCAAATAATAGAATTCCAGTTCTCAATTAACACAATTAATATGATTACATAAAACATACTGACAAAATTAATGAACATTGTTAGCTATTACATAAACTTTGACATGTTTATGTCATTTTATTCTAATTATGACATGAGCAATGTGAATGGGTTAGAATAATGAAATGGCAGACCTAGGATATAAAAACTATTTTTAAAAACCCTGAAAAGTATGAGAGATAAGCATGTAATGTCTGTTTTTACTTTTTACTTTTCATTTTAATTCTTAATATATGTTTGTATAATATATGAAATTAACTGAGAAAACAATCACACTCATATTCACACACAAAGTCACATGTTAAAAATGTCTAGTACTATACTATGGTGTATTAAGACATTATTATTTTAAATATATTTCTGTTAAATGCTGTGACTGTGGTGCAGTTTGAGGGATAGAGTTTTACTACTGAAAGTATTTCAATACTTTCAATATTTTAAAAATGTTTTGAAATATACTTGAAAATTTTCTATATTTATATAGAAATTTCTGTGTGTATATATATGTGTGTGTATATATAAGTGTGTGTGTATATATATATATATATACATATTTATTTAGAGATAAGGCCTCTGTCTGTTGCTCAGGGTGGAGTACAGTGCAGTAACTGTCACAGCTCATTGCAGCCTCAAACTCCTGAGCTAAAGCTGTCCTCCTACCTCAGCCTCCCAAGTAGTAAGTAGCTAGAAATAAAGGCATGCACCACCATGCCTGGCAAATTTTAAATTTTCTTTTGTGGAGATAGGCTCTTGCTATGTTGCTCAGGCTGGTCTCAACTCCTAGTCTCAAGTCATCCTCTGGTCTTAGCCTCCCAAAACCCTGGGATTACAGGTGTGAGTGACCAGGCCTGGCTAATATTTTTTTTTCACATGTACCAAAGATAATTGGCTGTATAAACATTTTATTGATTGAGTGTAGTCATTAACTACTAAATTATTATTATGTTGATTATTTTAAAATATTGAGAGTTCATGGAAAAATAAATTGGAAATAATACAGTTAAAGGAAAAGAAAAAAGACAAATTACTATCTGCTTGTACAGATGAAATCATAGAGATTTACTAAATAGTGTATTTCCTTTAAAATTATTTTCTTTTAATTTTAAAATTCTGTGCATATTAATATTATGTCACTACAATGTAGATAAAAACAAAAAAACAGTGTTCTCATTCACTGCGTGAAAATCCTTAAGGGTTAAAATAACTTTTACTTCACTCCCTGGCCTGTTTTCAGAAATTAGGTCTTCGTGTATTTTCACGTGTGTGTGTTTAAAAATTATGCTCAATTACTTATAACAATTTGACAGTTGATATCCCATGGCATCAGTTGTTTACACTTATATAATTAAAATACAGTTTATATCATAACATCTAATATTATAAACTTGATAAAAAATTACTCCGTTTTGTTCAAGCAAAAAAAAATGAAGAAAAAAAGAAAAAGAAAAAGTAATATGTAAATGTTAAAGCATGTTATTATTCAAATGAAAATTTCATAGACTATTAAAAGGGATTTTAAAAAATTTTCTACGACAAATTACTTTTATTGCTATATGTTATATAACCTTTATTGCTGTCTGACAAACTACCTTCATTTCTTATAACTTAAGGAAAATAATTAATTACTATATCTCAGCAATCACAAGGCTGTGGGTTTGCATGTCTCACCTGGGAACACTCAGGTTTCTGTGCATGATCTGGCTTATGCATCTAGAGGTAGGCTGAAGGCCTCATTCAAGGTTAGCTTGGCTAAATGAAGACGCTTAACTGGGGCAGCCTTGCTTCAGGTAGCTTTTATCCTTTTTCAGCTCTGGAGGCCAGCCTGGGCATATTTCTAATGAAGATGATGCAGGCATAAAAGTCAAGCAAAACACATGGATTTTCTGAGATTTAGACATAGAACTGTCAGCACTACTGCTACTCTCACTCAATTAGCCAATGTGTGATCTAACTCACTGTTTGGACCTGCTTTTCACCCACAATGGAAGTAAACTGCAAATGGCATAGATTCAGAGAGACCATTTATGCAAAGTTACTATAAAATAATCAATTTTCAATAAGATGTATGTACATAATAAAAATACTCTTGTGGATATTTAATCTTATAAGTAAATAGAGAAGAGAAAATTAAAATAATAAGATACAATTTCTTCAATCAGATTTCAAAAAATGATATGGATATTAACTTTATGGAGGCATACATACCCTTTCTAGAAGTAATGCAAATAAATAAAGCCAATCTGGAAAATTGCCAATATTTGCTAATATTGAAAACTTTGAGGAGCTGTAACTGTTTGCTTTCTAGATACTTAAACATTTTGCATCCACACATTTGTGAGAATTTGATAATGCATGGTACTCGTTTCTCAGACAAGTTCATATGAAGCATACACAAGACTTATATATTTTCAGGTATTTCATTTGCAGTCTACAGCCTATACAATATTCCTAAGGGCTTATGAACCCCATTCAGAGGTACGTAGGAATTATAGAGAAACATGTTCACAGCAACACTGTCTGCAAATGCAAAATTTGGAATTACGCTACAGGTCTAAACATGAAGATCTAGAGAGTAAAAATGTGGTACTCTTAAGAAGTATATCATGAAGCCATCCAAACAGATGTCAATATCGATGAGTCTCAATTGCATGATAATGAGTAAAAAAAAAACCATAAAATTCAAAATTAAGCCTAGAATACTAACCATTTCTCAGCGAAGAAACTCAGAAAATGCACTTGAATGTGAATTAGAAGACTCACATTAAATATCTTAGCAAGTATTGACTATGACCATAGGATTCAGATTTTAATTGAAATAAGGGCTAGAAGTGGGGAAAGGGAGATATATGTCTGAATAGAGGATGATAATATACCTTTAACTAATGTTATTATATAATTAACTAATAATTGTATTAAGGAGTATAGTTTATGGAATAGGTCAAAGTTTATGCACCTGAGGTCATACACAAATTTTATTTTATTTTTCTAAAAGAAAATCAATAACTACATATATATTCAATTGCACAAGTTTTCTTTACTCTCCTAGACTCAGATTCCTCACATAGTAAGTTCATGCACAATACCAGTCACTACTAGATAAGTCTGTAATGAAGATTAGTTGAGATAATGTATGCAAAGTAATAATAAATGACTGGCTTGTTGAAGAGTTGTTTAACATTTATTTTTTGAATACTGTGATGGCTAATTTTAGGTGTTAACTTGATTGGGCCATGGGATTTCCAGATACTTTGACAAATATTATTCTGGTTATTTTCTGTATGGGTGTTTATTTTATGAAATTCAACATTTAAATTGGTGGATTAAGTAAAGCAAATTGTCCTCCATAATATGAGTGGGCCTCTTTCAATCATTTGAAGACTGAAATAGAACAAAAATTCTGACCCTACCTCCAGTTAAGATAATTCTTCCTGCTTCCTAACCTTTGAATTAGGACATCAGCTTCTGTTCTGTTTCCAGAATCAAACTGGAACACAGGCCCTTCCTGGGTTAGGAGCTTGCTGGCCTTTAGACTGGAATTCTACCATGTGCTCTTCTGGTTCCGAGGCCTACAGATCAGACTGGTGCTACCCCCCCATTGGCTTTCCTAGGCCCTCAGCTTGCTGACTCACCCTGTAGACCTTGGGATAATAATATGAGACAATTCCTTCACTTATTTTATATATATATATATATATATATATATATGTGTGTGTGTGTGTGTGTGTGTGTGCGTGTGTGTGTGTGTGTGTATGTGTGTGTGTGTGTGTATGTATAATTTTGAATATTTATTCTCTTTCTCTGAATCCAGACTAATACAAACACCAGACACCAATATAAGCCAAGGTAATAACAACAATGAACAGATCAATGGAGTTTCTTTATTCACTGAGCTTGAATTCTAGATGGGTGATGATAATAAAATGAATGAATCCATGAAAGAAAATATACAGATGGGTGAGTCAATGTATGCATCGATGGATCCACAAAGAAAAAATCAAAGAGTAATAACTTAAATATACTAATTAATATTTAGTGATATCAGGGTGTGTGTTTGAGTGGCCAGCTTTAGATTTGATGACCAAGGAGACAGTTTTTAAGAGGGCTACATTTAAATTAGGATATAAATAATAAGAAAAAAACAACCTTGCAGAAAGTTGGGGAGATAATTGCAGGAAGAAGGAAGTCAACCAGGGAGAACAAAGTGTTCTACCTAGTTCTTTTTAATTCAAGGAATTAAAAACGCCTGGGTGGTACGAATATTATAGGGCCAGCAGGAGAAGAATGCTAAGCCTAGCCACAGAAAGTTACAGGAACCATATTTGTTTGTTTTTTCCCTGTTTGTTTATTTATTTATTTTTATTATACTTTAAGTCCAAGGGTACATGTGCACAACATGCAGGTTTGTTACATAGGTATACATGTGCCATGTTGGTTTGCTGCACCCATCAACTTGTCATTTACATTAGGTATATCTCCTAATGCTAAAAGCCAAAGTAAAGAGTCATCATTTGGTTTCAAATGCAATGTGAAAACATACCTGGTCTTAAAGAAGTGAGTTATATGGTATGATTTATGTTTTAAAATGATTGTTTTGACTATCATGAGGATAAGGGATTATTGGGGAATGAAAATTTGAGAGGAGATTTTAGGAAACTCTTTAAGTATTCTAGATATACATAATAGTGCCTTAACTAGGGCAAGAATAATGAGAATGAGAAAACAGCAGACATGTTCAAGAGAAGCTTTTCAGATAGATTCTACAAGACTCCTTGAAAAATTAGATGTAATGACTGAAAGAAAGAAAAAAGTCAGAACATTTTCTAGCAATTCATTATTGAAAGATAATTCATAGGAATTATCATATTGGGTATTCTCTTTGCCTTTGATGACCTTAAGATCTAAACAAAATAGTATATAGAAAGACCTTAAGATCCAAACAAAATAGTATGTGCAAATAAATATCTATACTATATATAGGTATATCTATAGGTTTGTTTAAAAACTACCTATCCTCTTAAAAAATATTAGCAGTGGCATATTCAGAAAACTTATTTTATGTATTCTAATACTTAAAAATTTCTCATCAAGGCAGCAAAATAATTAGCTACAATGTAAAGGAAATTATTAAATAATAAGGCGAGAAAAAAGACTTAGCTTTGGATAGTTCTGGTATTTAAATCCAAAATTTATTTCTAAGACTTCATAAGTCAAAGTCAAATAACAAAGTCAATGGATTAACATATTATTAGTTTCCTGGAGCAGGATGCATCTGAGAACATCAATAGAGATCTCAGACTTTTAATGACTCTGAGTTGAGAGAAATTGTGATATGATAATTTAAACAATGTAAAGAACAGTATATTCTCTTGATTCCTTCTATTTTTGGCTTAATCTTGGTGAAAGGATAACTTAAAATCACTTTACAGAAGACACTGCTCCTGCATTCCTTTAGCCATGCCTTATACTCTAAAGAATCCAACCAAGTATCTCTTTTATTATTGACACCATAGTTCAGGGGATAATTTATATCTCATGGATAGGAACATTCTTATGTTCAATCCTTCTGGATTCCATGTAGGCAAATCCCACCTGCCTACCACCCCAGCCCAAGAACAGTGAGAAAAAAAATTCTCTTATTTTGCTATTCCACCCAATAACTTCTCAGGTCTCTTCCTTTGGGACTCAGGCCTCCTAAACACACACACACACACACACACACACACACACACACACACACACACAACAATATTTTACATTATACCATGTGTAATGTGGAGCAGTAGAGCTCTTTACTTCAGAATAATATTTGAGCTTTACATTTGCATAGGCAAGTGGCCTGTTGAAGCAGAGCCAAATTCAATCTCTTGCTGCACAGAAAGAAAATGTTGGCAGCATTTAAAGAGCAATTTGTCCCCAGTGAATTGACAATATCATTTATGAAATAGCCTCTAGTTCCTTAAGAGCCCACCATGCAATTAATTACATTATTCATTTATTTAACAAATATTTGCTATTTATTATTTGTGTTAGTATGATTTCACTATAACAGTTATTTATAATAACTGAAAAGAATGTAAATAAAGATCAAGTAGGTTCTTTGTGCTTCGTAGAAAGGCATGCATATAAGCAGCAAAATATAACATAAAAGCGTTAAGTGCTAATTGAACTAAGCCATTTGTGGATAAAGTCCTGGGAGCAGGATGTATATGAGAGAGATTTGCTTGTTGGCATGTTTGCTTTCCTAAATGGAGCACCTGCTTGGAAAGACATTAGAAAAGGTGTTATATTTAAATAGAACTTCAGAAACATCACGTTTTTGGACAAAGGAAAATGGTGGAAAAGGACATCACTGGGAAAAAAAAGTGAACATATATAGCCAAAAAAAAAAAAAAGGATATAAAGAGAAAAAGAAATGATGAATAGTTGACCTTGGCTTGAGGGTTTGTGTTTTAAAGATGAGTGCTAGAGATAAAGTTCAAAATATAGGTTAAAAATGAACTGCAGGAGCTTTGTTCTTTCCTCCAGAGAAAATAGAAATGTATTCATCATAAAACATATATTAAAATTGTTCTCAGGAAAATTAATATGGCAACAAAGAGGAGAAGTAAGATAAAATCCTCGTGGATCTCATCTGGCTCCTTGCACTCATCATCTGATACCCACACTTTTAACCATTGCCTTGCCTTAGTCCAATGCACGACTTAAAACTTTGCAACTAAATAGTAAGAAAGACTAAAGGTAATAGAAATATCTAGCATTTCAGGGGCAGTGTTGTTAATAAAAAGAAAGATGGATGACTAAACTCTCACATTTATTCATGAAAGATAGATGGGTAGAGAAAAACATTTTAAAGACAAGAAATGAGTGTGCCTCTCCATGATAAAAACTAGGAAACTTTCATTGGTCACGTACTTCTGTATACATTTATACTTTGAAGGAATAAGAACTTCTGCTGCATTATTTTCCATGAAGAATTCCAGTGAAAAATAGAACATAAAGTAACACTACTAATAAAAACTACAGTATCTCCAGAAATTAATAAACACAACAGCAGCAGGAATAAAATAGAAACATTTTTCATCTTGAGATTTGTTTTAAAGAATGGGAATTGTATCCTGTGACACATTTTTAAGAATTTCATATAACTACATACCAATTTGTCTATTCCTAAAAGAATGTTATTTTAAACTATTTTAAATGTTATCTTCTGCAAGTTGAAAAATAAAATGTGGCTTGTATGATAAAGTAAATATACCAAATTACAAACATAATAGAATAAATGTAATAAAATATAATACTACATATGAATGCATAAACTTTCGTAGTTTGTAATATTATATTGTTATAATAAAAAATAGATTTGCACTTCTAGGATTTCCATATAAAATATGTATTTTTAATTTTCAATTTAATCATGATATATTGTTCAATTTGATCATGACTTGTATAAAATGTTGTCTTTATATACATACTATGAACAAAACATTTTATCATTAGATGTTAATATTTATATATTAATTCATTATTTTTGCTGTGTTACTTATATATTTCTTGTTTTCATAGCATATATTTTATGATTATTTTAATTCTTAAAGTCAATTATTTCATTCATATTTACTCTATTTTTGATTTATGACAAATCATTTTAAGAAATAATTTTTTTCTCTGATGACAGTTGTGTCTCTCTCCTAAATGTTGTTTTCTTATTTACCAAATATCATCTAAATGCATTGCCAGTTTTGATTAGGTTTTCAAAATATAAAAATTATGAAGGTAGTTTTATTACTATTTGCTAATATTCTTGAATTATGGTGAACTAATTTAAATATTTTTATTCACCTTTGATATTGCTTTGAACCTACTATAAACTAAATTTTGTGAATATTGTCAGGGCTTTGGGAAAGTTTTATTTTCCATATTTTGGTATTAATTTTACATTTTTCCATTAGACATGTTAAACTATTAAAACCTCCTATGCATTTGTTTTCTTTGCTTCTTTTATATTTTTTTCAAAGACTGAGCTATTTGTATTAGTGTCAATAATCGTTAAACAAGCATCGTTTTGTTGCTATTTCTCCCTTGTAATTAACTCTTCACTGACCCAACTATATTCAAATAAAACAACATAGGTAGATTCCTCTTAAGCCTGTATTCTGTTGTCCTATGTAATTAGCAAATCCTCATCCTAAGGAATAATATATTAATGGTCCCTTTGATTATAAATTCACAATCATTTCTTTCTTTACTTGTCCAGATTGATACTCTCTCTGACACCCTCTTATGCAACCAAAACCCTCACATCTCCAATATTCCCAGGAAATACTGTAAAGATGTACAGGGAGAGTTTAGATTAAGGAATAAACTAATATTCTATTTCTTAAAATATAAAATCCTTGAGATACAGGAGCATATTTTAGCTTGATATAGGCTTAGAATGCCTTAAATAAGAGCAGATAAAGTGGCTGTCAGAATGTTCATTTTTCTCTCGGTTTCAGTATTTAAAACCTGGTGTGCAATGAGACAAATCTGAGATAGGTTTCCCTCATTCTCACTCCATTTGCCTTGAGGTTAGGGGGAATTTCTTCCAAAATTTGGTCTTAGGTTGCAAATGATATCGCAAAGTTTTCTGTCTTCATGTGAGTCCTTCTAAAGAGTTTGGTGAGGTGGCTCATGCCTGTAAATCCCAGCACTCTGGGAGGCTGAGACAGGTGAATCACTTGAGGTCAGGAGTTTGGGACCAGCCTAGCCAATATGGTGAAACCTCATCTCTACTAATAATACAAAATTAGCCAGGCATAGTGGTGTGCACCTGTAGTCCCAGCTACTCGGGAGACTGAGGCATGAGAATCACTTGAACCCAGGAGGCAGAGGTTGCAGTGAGCCGACATTGCACCACTGCACTCCAGCCTGGGTGACAGAATGAGACTCTGTCTCTAAATAAATAAATAAAATAAAATGAAAAGTTTGGTGATACTGCATTGGAGTGAATCAGATAGCACGTTCAACTTGAAGTCATGTGATTCTCATATTTAACAAACAAACAAAAGCTCAGTTAGCCATTTATCCAATCCTAACTCCGGGTTCCCTCAAAGTTGGAAGTCTTTTACTTGTACTTCTAGATCCACTCTTACCTTTATGTAGTCTACTGTGTGCCAGGATATGGGGTCATCAATGGATATTCTTACTCTCTAGCTTCTGGTTGGGTTACAGGATAAAAAGTATGCTAGGTTAGTGAAAGATGGAGGAGAAGGAGGTGAAGTAGTTTATTTCCCTGTTTCTCTACTCCAGGCATGTCCCCTCTAGTTAGCTCTATCATAGGTATGGCCAGGTGAGCTTTCCACTCAATAGCTCTATCTTCAAGTTCCAAAAACAATTTTATTTTTCCTGATCTATTCAGGCTTAGGTGTAATTCAGAATGTTCCTTCACTGTGACCCCAACTTTTTAAATCTCCCTTTCATTAAAATAGCTTCATATTACCCAACAGTATACTATCTCATTTATCTTTGGACACTGACTGATGCACCATTACTGATTAAATTATGTCCTTTGCTACATTCGATTACTTACATGTATCACCCTGCAGTCATCTCTCTAATCCCCGTATTGACAATATTGACAAATCCTGATCAATGTCCAAAACTGAAGCCTATAACAGTTACATTAAAGACACATGAATCTCAGGCTGCAGTCAGAGAGCAACTTAATTTTATCTACCACTGACAGTTGATATGTGCTTTGAATGACTAGATCTTCCACTGCTGCAGAATAAAATTGAGAAAAATTCAATTAAAATTAGCTTTGACTTTGACACACACATATATGCACATTCACAAGAACTGGATTTAAATAATTAATATGCGAGGCTTATATAATGGTGGAGATTGCTTTCATTTGGGATAAAACCTATTCTCTATCATTGTCCCTAAAGGGGGCCATTCAGTTATAACCACTTAACAACAGTGGAAAAACTTGGGCCCATCTGAATGTACATTACTTTAATTTTGCCATTCTCCAACACTGCGCGATTCTCATTTTCTCCATTCCTTTTGGTTAATTCAGTGACATTTGAGAGACTTAAGCAGAAACAACGATAACCGACAATGTTGAACTTTACCTCAGTCCTGTGCTCCTGGTAAACAGAAACAGTTAAGAAATCCTTTCACCGTTTTGTGTCTGGAAACAGCTTTTTGCAAACAGACATTCTTCCCCATATGACTTAGATTAGACTCTCAGATGATACCCTGGTTAGCCTGTGACAGGGACAGACACAGACACAACACTCCCCACCCCCAGCAATGTCATTATTTTTCTCATAGATGATTAGCTGAACAGTTTGTCCCAGTGAGCCATCTGGACAAAATGCTCTGTAACTTGTCTTGACCAAAATTTAGTCAGATGTCCTCTTTCCCCATAGGCCCCTAACCTTGACCCACCTCGGACAGGCATTGGAATGTGGCATCATCTCTCCTTAATGGCCCCTCCTGAGAATCATCTGAGCTCAGGGAAAAACATTCCCTCAAATGTCTGATCTCACCATCTGCTCATCCAGCACCCCACACCTGGTTCTGTCTAGCCTTGTTTACTACTCCCCGTAAAAGAAAAGTCCCTATGATCTTATGGTCAGACTTTTGTCCTTACCGCAACCGTTCCTCTTCCCTTACTGCAATAGTATTTTCAAATGAAGTGTTTCCTTACTTCAGTCTAGATTTGTTTTCTACCTGATATAACTATATCCTCAGTTCTAGGGTAATGTACAGATTACTCAATAAAAAGTAATCTTTTTATTCAAATTTAAATTATTTATTATTTATTAAACAGTGGATCTTCAAAACATTGCCAATTTTACAAATTTCTAACCCTGCCTTATTGTCCTTTCATACTCTCAACACATGTTCTCTTCCCATTTACTGAAAATGATGCCTACATGTGAAACATTATGTACCTCCATTAAATCTAGGGTTTTTTGTTTTATTTGCTAAAAGTAACCCTTCTTCTGTGCTCTATATCCTAAGTTTTTCCAAACTCTAGAGATCTTGCTCAATCAATTATTCATTTAAATGTGCTCCATCTTTTATTTCTCTTCCTCTCCATCTATATTAGTAATTCCTATAGGCTAGGAATGTATACCGATATATCCTCCGGTCTTTAAAACAACGACGACAACACACACACAATGTTGTTTTAAATATCTTACAGACTCGTTGAAATCTTTTTTTTTTCTCTTGCCTTTTTGTGTTAAATGTCCTGAAATAGTAATCTTTGCGACCTCTCCCTGACCCTGCTCTTGTTACTTGGCCACCTTAATGATCTTCACACATCATCTGACTGAAACTAATATTTTAAAAACTAAATCCATCGCCACTTTTAAAGGTTACTCTATCTTTATCACATACTATTAACACTACGGAGAACCTCTCTCCAACTTAAAAACTTTCAAGGAACTCCATACTAAGTAGTCTAGATGTTGTTCCTCTGTGGCACTGATGGTTTCTGTCTTTCAATTTTTCCTATCTGTCCTGCTTGGACTCAACTGAAGTTGTAAGTGTTAGATTAAAGTTCTGTCCTGCATTGGGACACCTTTCCTTTTCCTATCTGTTTTTTTATCGCTGGACAAATTTATGCTGTCATGATTTCATGTGTCATTTCAAAAAGGAATAATGACCAATTTCATATATTCAGCTGTAATATCTTACCCATGTTGTGTGCCTCCTTGAAGCTCCATAAACCTGATATATCCCAAATCAATAATAACTTTTCCCTCATTAGCTAGTTTTTCCTCCTAAATTCTGTAATTTGTTTTTTCATAATTTTCTCAATTATGTTGTTTTTCATTTGATTTCCAACACTTTTTCATCCTCTGTCTTATTCTTTTTTTTATTATTATAAAGTTCTCAGATACATGTGTAGAACATGTAGGTTTGTTATATAGGTATACACGTGGCATGGTGGTTTCCCACACTCATCAACCCGTCATCTACATTAGGTATTTCTCCTAATGCTATCCCTTCCCTAGTCCCCCACCCACCGACAGGCCCCAGTGTGTGATGCTCCTCTCCCTCTCCCTGTGTCCATGTGTTCTCGTTGTTCAGCTCTCACCTATGAATGAGAACATGTGGTGTTTGGTTTTCTGATCCTGTGTTAGTTTCCTGAGAATGATGGTTTCCAGCTTCATCCATGTCCCTACAAAGGATATGAACTCATCCTTTTTTATGGCTGCATAGTATTCTATGCAGAATGTGCCACATTTTCTTTATCTAATCTATCATTGATGGGCATTTGGTTGCTTCCAAGTCTTTGCTATGGTGAATAGTGCTGCAATAAACATACGTGTGCATGTATCGTTATAGTAGAATGATTTATAATCCTTTGGGTATATACCCAGTAATGGGATTGCTGGGTCAAATGGTATTTCGGGTTCTAGATACTTGAGGAATCGCCACACTGTCTTCCACAGTGGTTGAAATAATTTACACTTCCACCAACACTGTAGAAGTGTTCTTATTTCTCCACATCCTCTCCAGCATCTGTTGTTTCCTGACTTTTTAATGATCTCCATTCTAACCGGCATGAGATGGTATCTCATTTTGGTTTTGATTTGCATTTCTCTAATGACCAGTGAGGATGAGCTTTTTAAAAATATGTTTGTTGGCCACATAAATGTCTTCTTTTGAGAAGTGTCTATTCATACACTTCATCCACTTTTTAATGGGTTTTTTTTTTCTTGTAAATTTGTTTAAGTTCCTTGTAGATTCTGGATATTAGCCCTTTGTCAGATGGATAGATTGCAAAAATTTTCTCCCATTCTGTAGGTTGCCTGTTCACTCTGATGCTAGTTTCTTTTGCTGTGCAGAAACTCTTTAGTTTAATTAGATCCCATTTGTCAATTTTGGTTTTTGTTGCCATTGCTTTTGGTATTTTAATCACGAAGTCTTTGCCAGTGCTTATGTCCTGAATGGTATTGCCTAGGTTTTCTTCTAGGGTCTGTATGGTTTTAGGTCTTATGTTTAAGTCTTTAATGCATCTTGAGTTAATTTTTTATAAGGTGTAAGGAAGGGGTCCAGTTTCAGTTTTCTGCACAGGGCTAGGCAGTTCTCCCAACACCATTTATTAAGTAGGGAATCCTGTCCCCATTGCTTACGTTTGTCAGGTTTGTCAAAAATCACATGGTTGTAGATGTGTAGCATTATTTCTTAGGCCTCTGTTCTGTTCTATTGGTCTATATATCTGTTTTTGTACCAGTACTATGATGTTTTGGTTACTGTAGCCTTGTAGTATAGTTTGAAGTCAGGTAGCGTGATACCTCCAGCTTTGGTCTTTTTACGTAAGTTTGTCTTGGCTATACAAGCTCTTTTTTGGTTCCATATGAAATTTAAAGTAGCTTTCTCTAATTCTGTGAAGAAAGTCAATGGTAGCTTGATGGGGATAGCATTGAATTTATAAATTACTTTGGGAATTATAGCCATTTTCACAATATTGATTCTTCCTATCCATGAGCATGGAATGATTTTCCATTTGTTTTTGTCCTCTTTAATTTCCCTGAGCAGAGGTTTGTAGTTTTCCTTGAAGAGGTCCTTCACATCCCTTATAAGTTGTATTCCTAGGTATTTTATTCCTTTGTAGTAGTTGTAAATGCAAGCTCACTCATGATTTGGCTCTCTGTCTGTTATTGGTGTATAGGAATGCCTGTGATTTTTGCACATTGGTTTTGTATCCTGAGACTTTGCTGAAGTTGCTTATCAGCTTAAGGAGATTTGGGGGTGAGACGATGGGGTTTTCTAAATATACAATCATGTCATCTGCAAACAGAGACAATTTGACTTCCTCTCTTCCTATTTGAATACCCTTTATTTCTTTCTCTTGCCTGATTGCCCTGGCAAAAACTTCCAATACTATGCTGAATAGGAGTAGTGAGAGAGGGCATCCTTGTCTTGTGCTGGTTTTCAAAGGCAATGCTTCCAGCTTTTACCAATTCATTGTGATATTGGCTCTGGGTTTGTCATAAATAGCTCTTATTATTTTGAGATATGTTCCATCCATACCTAGTTTATTGAGAGTTTTTAGTATGAAGGGGTGTTGAATTTTATTCAAGGCCTTTTCTGCATCTGCCGAAATCATCACGTGGTTTTTGTCATTGGTTCTGTTTATGTGAAGGATTACATTTATTGATTTGCATATGTTGAACCAGTCTTGCATCCCAGGGATGAAGCCGACTTGATCTTGCTGCATAAGCTTTTTGATGTGCTGTTGGATTCAGTTTCCCAGTATTTTTATTGAGGATATTTGCATCAGTGTTCATCAGGGATATTGGCCTGAAATTTTCTTTTTTGTTGTGTCTCGGCCAGGTTTTGGTATCAGAATGATACTAGCCTCGTAGAACGAGTTAGGGAGGCATCCCTCTTTTTCTATGGTTTGGAATAGTTTCAAAAGGAATGGTACCAGATCCTCTTTGTACCTCTGCTAGAATTTGGTTGTGAATCCATCTGGTCCTGGACCTTTTTGGTTGATAGGCTATTAATTACTGCCTCAATTTCAGAACTTGTTATTAGTCCATTCAGGGATTCGATTTCTTCCTGGTTTATTCTTTACGATGGTGTATGTGTCCAGGAATTTATCCATTTCTTCTAGATTTTCTAGTTTATTTGTGTAGAGGTGTTTATACTACTCTCTGATGGTAGTTTGTATTTCTGTGGGATCAGTGGTGATATCCCCTTTATCATTTTTTATTGTGTCTATTTGATTCTTCTCTCTTTTCTTCTTTATTAGTCTAGCTAATAGTCTATCTATTCTGTTAATCTTTTCAAAAAACCAGCTTCTGGTTTCACTGATTTTTTTGAAGGGTTTTTTGTGTCTCTATCTCCTTCAGTTCTGCTCTGATCTTAGTTATTTCTTGTCTTCTGCTAGCTTTTGAATTTGTTTGCTCTTGATTCTCTAGTTCTATTAATTGTGATGTTACGCTGTCAATTTCAGATCTTTCCCGCTTTCTTCTGTGGGCATTTAGTGCCATAAATTTCCCTCTAAACACTGCTTTAGCTGTGTCCCAGAGATTCTGGTACATTATGTCTTTGTTCTCATTGGTTTCAAAGAACTTATTTATTTCTGTCTTAATTTCATTCTTCACACAGTAGTCATTCAGGAGCAGGTTGTTCAGTTTCCACATAGTTGTGTGGTTTTGAGTGAGTTTTTTAATCCTGAATTCTAATTTGATTGCACTGTGGTCTGAGAGACTATTTGTTCTGATTTCCATTCTTTTGCATTTGCTGAGGAGTGTTTTACTTCCAATTATGTGGTGAATTTTAGAATAAGTGTGAAGTAGTGCTGAGAAGAATGTATATTCTGATGATTTGGGGTGGAGAGTTCTGTAGATGTTTATTAGAACAACTTGGTCCAGAGTTGAGTTCAAGTCCTGAATATCCTTGTTAATTTTCTGTCTTGTGGATCTAATATTGACAGTGGGTGTTAAAGTCTTCCAGTATTATTGTGTGGGAATCTAAGTCTCTTTGTAGGTATCTAAGAACTTGCTTTATGAATCTGGGTGCTCCTGTTTTAGGTGCATATATATTTAGGATAGTTAGCTCTTCTTGTTGCATTGATCCCTTTACCATTACGTAACGCCCTTCTTTGTCTTTTTTTATCTTTGTTAGTTTAAAGTCTGTTTTATCAGAGACTAGGATTGCAACCCCTGTTTTTTTTTTTGTTGTTGTTGTTTTGCTTTCCATTTGCTTGGTAAATATTCTTCCATCCCTTTATTTTGAGCCTATGTATGTCTTTGCACCTGAGATGCATCTCCTGAATGCAGCACACGGATGGGTCTTGACTCTTTATTCAATTTGCTTGTCTGTGTCTTTTAATTGGGGCATTTAGGCCATTTACATTTAAGGTTAATATTGTTATGTATGAATTTGATCCTATCATTATGATACTAGCTGGTTATTTTGCCCGTTAGTTGATGCAGTTTCTTCATAGTGTCAGTGATCTTTACAACTTGGTATGTTTTTGCAGTGGATGGTACCAGTTTTTCCTTTCCATATTTAGTGCTTCCTTCAGGAGCTCTTGTAAGGCAGGCCTAGTGGTGACAAAATCTCTCAGCATTCGCTTGTCTGTAAAGGATTATATTTCTCCTTCACTTATGAAGTTTAGTTTGGCTGGATATGAAATTCTAGATTGAAAAATCTTTTCTTTCAGAATGTTGAATATTGGCCCCCACTCTGTTCTGGCTTGTAGGGTTTCTGCAGAAAGATCTGCTATTAGTCTGAGGGGCTTCCCTTTGTGGGTAACCAGACCTTTCTCTCTGGCTGCCCTTAACATTTTTTCCTTCATTTCAACCTTCGTGAATCTGATAATTCTGTGTCTGGGGGTTGCTCTTCTCGAGGAATATCTTTGTGGCATTCTCTTTATTTCCTGAATTTGAATATTGGCCTGTCTTACTAGATTGTGGAAGTTCTCCTTGAGAATATGCTGAAGTGTTTTTCAGCTTGGTTCCATTCTTCCAGTCACTTTCACGTACACCAGTCAAATGTAGATTTGGTCTTTTCACATAGTCCTATATTTATTGGAGATCTTCTCATAAGTCCTATAACTTCCTCTCAGGTCAAAATCAAATTCTGTATTTTCAGGACTTGTCTAATGTTTTCTTTGTGTGTATGTTATCTTCTGTTACTATTTCAGACTAGACTATTCTCCTAAATTTGTTTCTAAAGAAAACTTGTAAACATCTGCTAATTCATACTCAATTTATACCATCTCTTTAAAGCATTCCTTTTCATTATTTTTTCTCTATTCTTCTCTTCATTCTTTATTTCATTAAGCTGACCTTCAATCACTGATATCCTTTTTTCCACTTGATCGATTCAGCTATTGATACTTGCGTATGCTTCATGAAGTTCTCTTGCTGTGTTTTTCAGCTCTATTAGGTCATTTATGTTCTTCTCTAAACTGGATATTCTAGTTAGTAATTCCTCTAACCTTTTTTCAAGGTTCTTAGCTTCCTCGCAGTGGTTTAGAGCATGCTCCTTTAGCTCGTTGGAGTTTGTTATTACCCAGCTTCTGAAGCCTACTTCTGTCAAATCATCAAATTCATTCTCCATCCAGTTTTGTTCCTTTGCTAAGGAGGAGTTGTGATCCTTTGGAGGATAAAATGCATTCTGGCTTTTGGAATTTTCAGCCTTTTTGTGTTGTTTTTTTCCTCATCTTCATGGATTTATCTACCTTTGGTCTTCGATGCTGGTGACCTTCGGTTGGGGTTTTTGTTTTGACGTTCTTTTTGTTGATGTTGATGCTATTTCTTTCTATTTGTTAGTTTTCCTTCTAACAGTCAGGTCCCTCTGCTGCAGGTCTGTTGGAGTTTCCTGGAGGTCCACTTCAGACCCTGTTTGCCTGGGTGTCACCAGCAGAGGCTGCAGATCAGCAAAGATTGCTGCCTGTTCCTTCCTCAGGAAGCTTCATCCCAGAAGGGCACCTGCCAGATGCCAGCCAGATCTCCCCTGTATGAGGTGTCTGTTGACCCCTGCTTGGAGGTGTCTCCCAGTCAGGAGGCACGGGGGTCAAGGACCCACTTGAGGAGGCAGTCTGTCCCTTAGCAGAGCTCGATTACTATGCTGGGATATCCGCTGCTTTCTTCAAAGCCAACAGGCAGGAACAATTAGGTCTGCTGAACTGGGCCCACAGCCACCCCTTCCCCCAGTTGCTCTATCCCAGGGAAATGGGAGTTTTATCTGTAAGCCCCTGACTGGGGCTGCTGCCTTTCTTTCAGAGATGGCCTGCCCAGAGAGGAGGAATCTAGAAAGGCAGTCTGGCTAAAGCAGCTTTGTTGAGCTGCAGTGGGCTCCCCCCAATTCAAACTTCCTGTCGGACTTCCCGAACTTTGTTTACACTGTGAGAGAAAAACTGTCTACTCAAGCCTCAATAATGGTGGACGCCCCTTCCTCCACGAAGCTCCGGAGTCCCAGGTCAACTTCAGACTGCTGTGCTGGCAGCGATAATTTCAAGCCAGTAGATCTTAGCCTGCTGGGCTCCATGGGGGTGGGATCTGCTAAGTTAGACCACTTGGGTCCCTGACTTCAGCCCCCTTTTCAGGGGAGTGAATGGCTCTGTCTTGCTGGTGTTCCAGGTGCCACTCGGGTATGAAAAAAAAAAAAAAAACCAAAAACCAAAAAAAACTCCTGCAGCTAGCTCAGTGTCTACTCAAATTTCTGCACAGTTTTGTGCTTGAAACCCAGGTCCCTTGTGGTGTAGGCACCTGAGGGAATCTCCCGGTCTGCAGGTTGTGAACACTCTGGGAAAAGTGTACTATCTGGACCGGATAGCACTGTCCCTCATGGCACAGTCCCTCACAGCTTTCCTTGGCTAGGGGAAGGAGTTCCCCAAGCCCCTATGCTTCCCAGGTGAGGTGACACCTCACCCTGCTTTGGCTCACCCTCTGTGGGCTGCATCCACTGTATAACCAGTCTCAGTGAGATGAGCCAGGTACCTCAGTTGGAAATGCAGAAATCACCCACCTTCTGCGTTGATCTCGCTGGGAGCTGCAGACCAGAGCTGTTCCTGTTCATCCAACTTTACCAGCCACTGTTTTATTCTTTTTCATTTAATAAGTTCCCAAATTCTTATACAATACTAATGTGCAATGTAAATATTATTCACATGTATGTATGTGTATATGTGTATCAGACAGCTGTTATTTTTCCAAGTAGATCTTTACTTTTATAATTTTGAAGAAAATTTTAACAAGAGTATGTAAAATATAAACCGGGAATTATATTCGAGAACCCCAGGAGATGGATGATAGAGAAGTTGATTCTAGTTGAAAGGGGATAACAGCCTGAAGGCTGCTTGATTTGTCTTTATCTTACTCTTCTCAGTAGATGCTAGAGCAAACTCATGAAAGTAGTTCAGAATTGCTATTAGAAATTATTTTCCCAACATCTCTTGAATCTATACCTTTTCTTCTATTCTTACCAGTCTGCCTTATTTTTGTGGCTATTGTTAGAAATGATCTCTGTTACATTAATTTCTCTAGATTTCAACCCTCCTTACATCCTAGGGCCAAATTATCTCCATAAGAAATGTGGTAATAAGGGAACTCCTCATCCCAATTGCCTCTAATGACTCCCTACCGCCTTACAAATACATTTTGATTTATTTATGTACGACTTATACATTTTCTGCAATTTAGAGTCAACTAACACTTCTAGCCATACTTCTCCTAAGTCCTATAACTTCCTCTCAGGTCAAAATCAAATTCTGTATTTTCAGGACTTGTCTAATGTTTTCTGTCTGTGTATGTTATCTTACATTACTGTTTCAGACAAGACTATTCTCCTCAATTTGTTTCTAAAGAAAACTTGTAGACATTTGCTAATTCATACTCAATTTATACCATCTCTTTAAAGCATTTTCCTGAGAAGAAAATAATCTGGCATAAACTTTTTTATCTCAGAACTGATATACACTGTGTGAAATTTTTTACATCATTTATCACCTGGACTTATGGTATGATGGTATTCACTGGGATGGCGGGGCCAATCTGTGTAATTTTGTAGTATATTTGTTGGCAAATTATAACCGTATGGGCCTCCTGAGGCTCCCCTGTTCAGCTATCCTGTCCTAGTGTGTGAGGGGTTAAGAGATTGACACTTAACTGGTGGCACCCAGGTTGAGAATGTTTGCAAACACAGGTACCTCTTTCGGTCAGGCTTGGAGACTTTGAGGTTGATTCCATGCCTGGTGGTAATGCTAATAATAACACTCAAAACACTCAAGAGGGCAAAAACCTCAGTGTCCTTCTGAACTCAGAGAGTCTATGAGCACCATCTTCTGGCTTAAATCAATCAGAGTTACCAATATGCCTGCAGAAACTGCAGCTTCTTCCATGAACCATAGAGATTATTAAATATTTTGAATATCGCTATAAACTATAACATTCTGCTACATAGTTATTTGAGTTAATGCATGTAAAGCACTTAGAACTGTCACATGTTAATTGCTCTGTAAGTGGGAGGTCTATTATTTTTGTCATCTTTGCTATTGATATTCACCTAAGTACCTTTCAGGTACAGATTTGCTTACTTGAACTGGCATATACTAGAGGATGTAACCTACCTTCTTGTATATTATCTGTTTAATAATAGTTTTCTTAAATATTAATTGGAAAAATACATAAAATACTTCTCTGAATTTATTCTAATGGATTTATGTGATGACTTCTGTGTTGGACTACAAAAGACACAAAATACTATAGAAAAGCTATCAAATTATGTCTAACTTCCATGGATTTATGACTTATAAATCAAATGTTCTACTTGAATTAAAGTCACACTAACAAACGTTCAATAGATTTCCGGTTTCTTTTCTTTGGTAATAACAGACTTCCTAGGGATTGCGTACTATTGAATAAATAAACAGATGAAAACATAAAACTATTTTGGTTAACAAATGGAAATAAGAGAAGATTTGACAAGTGATAGAACTCTTGTTGCAGTATAGAGAACTTTCACTTCCTTGGTTAAATTTGGTTCTAAGTGTCTTTTATTTTGTAGCTGCTACAAATGGGAATATTTTCTTGATTTCTTTTTCAGACCATTTGCTATTAGTGTATAGAAATGCTACCAATTTTTGTTTGTTGACTTTGTATACTACAACTTTACTGAATTCATTTATTAGATCTAACCATGTTTGTTGGTGTCTTTAGGGATTTTCTATATATAAGATCATGTCACCTGCCAACAGAGGCAATTTTATTTATTCCTTTCCAACTTGAATGCCTTTTCTTTCCCTATCTTTCCTAATTGCTCTAGCTAGGACTTCCAGTACCATGTTGAATAGAAGTGATGAAAGGGGGCATCATTGTCTTGTTCCATATTTTAGAGGAAAGGCTTTCAACGTTTCCCCATTAAAATATTTGGTTGTGAGTTTGTTATATATGGCCTTGATTGTGTTGAGGTACATTCCTTCTATACCAAATACATTGAAACCTTTATCATGAAGGGCTGTTGAATTTTATTAAATGCTTTTTCTACATCTATTATGTTGTTGCTTCGGATGACTCATCTGTAATTTCACCAAATTGATTTCTGGCAGTCAATCTGCTAAGACAAACAAGTGAAAAAAAAGTTGGTGTCTAAAATTTATTCATCTTACACAACTGAAACAAGGCAGCTCAATATTGTATACTTAAAAATTTGTTAAAAGGGTACATCTCATTTTAAGTGTTATTACACCAAAGCAAAAAATAAGCCAAGGAACCAAACAAACAGAAAAACCCAAAGAGGAAGGATAACACTATTGGAGGTGACGAATCTGTTCATTACCCTGATTGTAGTGATAGTTTCACAGGTGTATGCCCGTTTCCAAAGTCATTAAATTGTACACATTAAATATGCTCAGTTTTTGCTATATTAAATGTAACTCAATAAAATTATTTTTAAAAAGTTATCTATCCTGCTAAAATAATGCTGTCAATTATAATTTTACTGGTTTGGTATTTTTTAAAATCCCTGTTTAAACTCTGAGATGCTCTTAGTTATGTAATCACTTTAAAAAGATTGTATTAGGTCAGTGAACAATTAGTTGTGGTTTTTCCCATTGAAAGTAGAGGCAAAAACCACAATTGGCAAAACCCCCAATTAATTTTGCACCCACTTAATAATATTCTACATTTGTACATTACTACAAATAAATTGTCATAATTCATGGAGTTGAAAAATTGTGTTTCTTTTAAATGATACATGTATTATTCAGATATGAGGAAACATTTAATGGAAAGATAATTATTAGAAATACAAAAAGAGATATACATCAATGGAACAGAACAGAGCCCTCAGAAATAATGCCGCATATCTACAACTATCTGATCTCTGACAAACCTGACAAAAACAAGAAATGGGGAAATGATTCCCTATTTAATAAATGGTGCTGGGAAAACTGGCTAGCCATATGTAGAAAGCTGAAACTGGATCCCTTCCTTACACCTTATACAAAAATTAATTCAGGATAAACTAAAGACTTAAATGTTAGACCTGAAACCATAAAAACCCTAGAAGAAAACCTAGGCAATACCATTCAGGACATAGGCATGGGCAAAGATTTCATGTCTAAAACACCAAAAACAATGGCAACAAAAGACAAAATTGACAAATGGGATCTAATTAAACTAAAGAGCTTCTGCACAGCAAAAGAAACTATCATCAGAGTGAATGGGCAACCTAAAGAATGGGAGAAAATCTTTGCAATCTACCCATCTGATAAAGGGCTAATAACCCAAATCTACAAAGACTTAAACAAATTTATAAGAAAAAAAGAAACAACCCCATCAAAAAGTGGGCAAAGGATATGAACAGACATTTCTCAAAAGAAGACATTTATGCAGCCAAAAGACACATAAGAAAATTCTCATCATCGCTGGCCATCAGAGAAATGCAAATCAAAACCACAATGAGATACAATCTCACACCAGTTAGAAGGGGATCATTAAAAAGTCAGGAAACAACAGGTGCTGGAGAGGATGTGGAGAAATAGGAACACTTTTACACTGTTGGTGGGACTGTAAACTAGTTCAACCATTGTGGAAATCACTGTGGCGATTCCTCAGGGATCTAGAACTAGAAATACCATTTGACCCAGCCATCCCATTACTGGGTATATACCCAAAGGATTATAAATCATGCTGCTATAAAGACACATGCACACGTATATTTATTGCAGCACTATTCACAATAGCAAAGACTTGGAACCAAGCCACACGTCCAACAATGATAGACTGGATTAAGAAAATGTGGCACACATACACCATGGAATACTGTGCAGCCATAAAAAATGATGAGCTCATGTCCCTTGTAGGGACATGGATGAAGCTGGAAACCATCATTCTCAGCAAACTATCGCAGGGACAAAAAACCAAACACTGCATGTTCTCACTCATAGGTGGGAATTGAACAATGAGAACACATGGACACAGGAAGGGGATCATCACACACCGGGGCCTGTTGTGGGGTGGGGGAAGGGGGGAGGGAGAGCATTAAGAGATATACCTAATGTTAAATGACGAGTTAATGGGTGCAGCACACCAACATGGCACATGTATACATATGTAACTAACCTGCATGTTGTATACATGTACCCTAAAACTTAAAGTATAATAATAAAAAAGAAGAAATACGAAAAAGTGGAAAGAAAACAGCTATGATATTTTGAGAAAGGGTATCTTCCAATTTTCTAAACTTTGAACATAAAGGCAAAAGTCCATGCATGTAGCATGAAAGGACCTAGGCATAGCTGATTCTTTCATTCTGCTCATCCAATAAATGATGAATTTAGAAATAATGAAAATATTGATTTTGTAAATGATGAACTATCGATCAGACATAGCACAGCCATATTAGAATGTAAGCACAATTTAAAACTCACATTTCCAGGTGCGGTGGCTCACACCTGTAATTCTAGCACTTTGGGAGGCTGAGACAGGTGGATCACCTGAGGTCAGGAGTTCAAGGCCAGGCTGGCCCACATGGCAAAACCCCGTCTCTACTAAAAATACAAAAAAATTAGCCAAGCATGGTGGCAGGCACCTGTAATCCCAGCAACTCGGGAGGCTGAGGCTGGAGAATCACTAGAACCCTGGGGTTGGAGGTTGCAGTGAGCTGAGATGATGCCACCGCACTCCAGCCTGGGCGACAGAGTGAGACTCCGTCTCAAACAAACAAAAAACTCATATATGAGCCATTTAAAATAAAGTATTGTAACATAATGAGACAGGCTTTACTCACCACTGTGGCACTGACACAAGTTTCTTGGCCCGTGACTCTTACAATATTTCTCCCATTATAAAGGTTATTTAAATGTAAGATTGAAAATTTTACATAACAGCAGAGGATGACCACTAGTTTCTTACCTACCACTCTCTATGAAGTGTTCATTTCAGTGATGTTAGGAGTTGAATCATGGTTGACACAGCCTCATTTCAGGATGCCTTGAAAAACTTTTATTAAATTTTTTTGATTATAGAATTATCTTAATAACTATCATTTAACCTATTTTCACAACAAATGTATCTGAAATATTACAAGATGACCTCAAATTTCTTCTTTTTATGCATGTGATATGAAATCAAAATTAGACTGTACATCTGTAAGACAATTGCAATTATTTTTTCTGCTTATTTTTTCAATGATTGATCAATCATGTCTTTGCACTATTGGACTCAGTAATTGCATTCTGTGATATATAGCTCACTGAAGTTTCAAATGTGTTATTTTTATCTCTCTGAAGAGTTTACTGTTTTTCTCAAAACAGTAATAAGGTATAGTAAATCCCTGGACACACTGTAAATATTCACTACAGAACTGGTTTACTGACAGTTTTCTGAAGCAATTTTTATTTGGTTGAAAGAACTAGGACAAGCAGTCTCAAAATTTAATTTCCATAATAGTTCTATTTTATTACTTTTTATTTTCAAAGAAAGTAGTGTAAAATCATTATGTCACATGATTGATAAATGCAAACACAAAGGATAGGGATGATTAAAATTTAATAAAAATTACAAATAAACCTGTAAGCTTCTGATCAAATCTCATAGAAAAACAAAAACAAAACACAGTGTCATTTAATAGCTGTTTGATTTATAAATTCTTTATTACTTTAATATCTAAGAAATATTTACTGTGTATCCATTCTCTGCAACCACTGTGCTAGGAGCTATGGAAAAATCTAGAGGTGAATAAAATAAAATACCACAAACTAGTGTCTATAATCTATCAGGATAAATAAGACATCTCTATGAAAACTATTCAAATTATAATGTAAGGATTAAAAATATTTTTATGTTATTTATTTATTTATTCATTTATTTATTTATTTTGACTCGGAGTCTCGCTCTGTCGCCCAGGCTAGAGTGCAGTGGAGGGATCTCGGCTCACTGCAAGCTCCGCCTCCCGGGTTCCCGCCATTCTCCTGCCTCAGCCTCCTGAGTAGCTGGGACCACAGGCGCCCGCCACCACGCCCTGCTAATTTTTTTTTTTTTTTTTTTGTAGTTTTAGTAGAGACGGGGTTTCACTGAGAACTAAAAATATTTTTAATCCTTGTGGTTTTATAATGTAGGCAAAGAAAAGTTTTAAAAGAAATATACAAAATGATGAGTTAATATTTAAACAAAAATACTTTCTTTATACATGTAAAATAAATAATGTATGTTGTGTAGGTATAATAAAGGAGCTACATATGTTAGTGGAATAATGTACCTTGGTGTCTACAAATTATGATGTTGGACTGCACTGAATGAATTTGGGAGGCATTTATGGTACCCTGCTAAATCAAAGAGCAATTTAGAAAGCAGTGGAGGGAAACTCTAACAGCAAACATATAGGATCTATGTGTGTGTGTGTGTGTGTGTGTGTGTGTGTGTGTGTGTGTGAGACAACTGGAAGCTTCTCAGATGTTCCTTAGGAGGCCTAAGCTTCTAAGGGTCACACTGGCTTTTACGATTTAGTTAAAATCGATTGTCACTCCCACCTCATCCTCTCATGTGCTTTAAAAAGAAATAAGTATTCTTCCTAACATGTCTGGAGAAATGTGTATGTGCTCGCATCTTACCTGGTCATTGCTGCTCTTGCAAATCCCCTGCTTCTCTGCTTTTCTATCTCTGCATGTACGGCCACCTGTTGAACCAATTTTCACCTCTCTCATCTCCAGATATTTCTCGTTTTTCTTCATCATCCCCAAAGAACCCATAAATAAGTCTGCATGAGCTGAATTCTGTGAAAAATATGACACAGTGGGGAGATGCTGCTCCACAACAGAGCACAGCAGAGAGCTTACAATTCAATATTATTCCCCTCCATCTTTCAAAGTCACTTGGGAAATGAGTGGGACACTGTCTGTATCTCCCTAGTGTGCCTTCATTTGAAGCTCCGTCTTCTTGCCATCTTGCAGGGTTTCTCTTGCCCCTTGTCTTTGGCTGACAATCTGTAAAACAAAAAATCCATCACTGTCTTCTATGCAGAAAAATTCAGCCCCTATAAACTATAGGGCTTATATTTGTAAATCTTTGAGTGCAGTAATGCTTCTCACATTCCCCAGGATTTGGCAGCACAAAGAAATGTTAACATCCCATTTAAGTGCCCATATATATCATGGGCAATTCAAATTTTGAGCCAGAACTTTTTCACCTTAAAGTAAATAAGACCACCTTTATTCCATGTAGCATTGTTGGAAGAGAAGAGTCAATTACAATGATATGTGTGTGGGTGGGTGTGTGTATAGATCTACTAGCATTAATTTTACTTCCTACTATACATAATATGTATAGAACAATAAAAAACTTTGAAAATGCACAAAAAAGTCGGCCATAATGGTATGATTAAGGATAATTTTTCTCAACTGAACGTTTTTAAAATTTTCTAAAATATGCATGATGATTATTGTAGCTGAAAATAAGTAATAAGAAAAAGAAAAAGGGTAAGACTACAGACATAAGACAAGAAAATCCTTCATTCAACTTTTAAAAACTAGCTTTCGTAGCTTTTTCTTCAATAAATTAAAATTAGAGCTCAATTTTTCATTACTCACAAAAAATCTGGTTTTCAGTGTTAGGTATTATCACGCTTTTCTACATTCTGCCCATTAACACAAACACAACAAAATGTGTTCTAAGGAACACAATACATAGTGAAATACCAAATAAATAACTAATATCATGTATTTAAAATGTAGAACCAGCAAGAAACACCAAGACAATTTCTCTTACATGTGTCATCAATGATAGTCTGTTGAAAATACAGTTACGCTTTGAAAACAAAATATTACTAATCTTAGTGATTGAAACTTTTGACTTGGGTAAAATTTTCAAATCTTTAAAAATATAGAGTACTTTCTAAAACAATTATTATTGTTATTTTTTATTTTATTTATTTATTTTTTTGTGATGGAGTCTCGCTCTGTCACCCAGGCTCGGCTGCAGTGGTACGATTTCGGCTCACTGCAACTCTGCCTTCAGGTTTCAAGCGATTCTTCTGCTTTGGCATCCCGGGTAGTTGGAACTACAGGCACGTGCCACCACACCCGGCTAATGTTTGTATTTTTAGTAGAGACGGGGTTTCACCATATTGACCAGGCTGGTCTTGAACTCCTGACCTCTTGATCCACCCGCCTTCGCCTCTCAAAGGGCTGGAATTACAGGTGTCAGCCACCATGCCCAGCCTTATTCACATGTTTTTAAGTTAAAAATACATTCAAACTTTCTCTGAAATTTAAGGTAATTAGTTATTTCTTATTTTTGAACCATTAAGTTAGTTTTCACAGTTTTAAGATTTTTCTTACTATTTCAGTCTGTCTACTGGACAGTTTGTTACTTGAGGACAGAAGCTATGCCTAGGTTTATTTGTTTCTGTTTTCTATCACATTGTCTGAACCAGGATAAAGGCTGCATATACCCTGATTGCATTGATACGTGAGTGGAAGGTGCCATACATTCTCTATTACTGTAATGTCCTCTTTTCCTTAATGGTCTCATAGTTGTGGAATTTCCTCAATCTGCTTTCTTAATTTTCAAGTTTCTCATGTTTTCCTCTGAGAAATAGATAGCTCAGTGATTACCTTTTAAATTTGATGAATAATCTTGATTATTGAAAGCAAAAAAATAAGCCTATGCCAGATTTTTCCTGAATTATTATGTCAATTCTTGATTAACTTTGTAAATATTCATTAACCTTACAGGAAAAAATATACATTTTTGATATTTCAGTTCTGTTGAGCTTTGAATAGTAACTATAGCTCACAAATATCTTTCCAGAGATGCCTTCTATAGGAGCTAAATATAACTGAATGAAAAATAGAGACATTGGTTTGTAATCTCAACTTTGAGTTCGCAGCCATTGTGCTAAAACCTAAATTCTAATACTCCCAAATATTATCTATCTATGTATCCCTTTCACCATAAAATAAGCAGGTGAAATTATGTTAAATAATAATTATAAATAATGGCTCAAATGTTTAAATTAATGTTAGATGGCATTACTTACTGAGTGTTTTGCAAAATTACTACTGATCACAAGATGAAATCACGGCCTGAATAAGGTCAAGAGTGCAATCCTTGAAGAACTTCTCCTGTTCAGAGGTCTCATAATGCAGTCCAAAATCCAGTCAGCACTAAAGCACAAACAAAAATCATTGACTACATGAGGCACTATGAGAGAATGGCTTTGAATCGATTACCAGTCCAAGAACAGTAAGTGCATACAGTTTGTCTTATTGATATTATGCCATTTCCATGAATGAATGATAGATTTTATGTAAAAATCCACTAGGACAACGATTTCTTGCACTGTATTTTAAAGAAGAAAAGCATTGTGTAATTGTTGCCTTGGATTTTGTAAGTAAGCCTTCTAGGTATAGATAAGTACATGTTGCATATATTACTACAATTGTTATAATCAATTCTACCACTTTATTTATACATAAGTATACATTTACATTTAATGTGTAGTGGCACATTAAAAATATGTGTGTATAATATTGATTTATAGAATTCTGTATCAGTTGGGGTTTCTCTGGAGAAACAGAACCAATAGGATATATATATATATATATATATATATATATATATATATAGCTCCTGAGATTTATTATGAAGCTTCAGCTGAAGCAATTATGGAAGCTGAGAGTCCCACAATTTGCTGTCTGCAAGCTGCAGACCCAGAAAAGCAGGTGATATAGTCTGAAGGCTGAAGAGCAAGGAAGTTGATGAAATAGATTTTATTTCAGACCTAAGGGCAGGAGATGATCGATGTCCTAGCTCAGGCAGTCAGGCCAAGAGAAAGGAAAACCAAACTTTCTCTACCTTTTTGTTCTACCTAGGCTCTCAATGGGTGGGATGCTGCCCACCTACACTGCAGAGGGCCAGCTGCTTCAATCAGTCCACCTGTTCGAATAATAATCTATTACAGAAACAGACTTACAGGCACATCAAGAATAATGTTTAATAAGAGGTTTAGGTATCCTATGGCTCAATTAAGTTGACACATAAAATTAACCATCACAAAGTCTTTATAGTTTACAAGAAAAAATGGCCATCGTTCAATATCTTTTCATATAAATACTATCATCATCATTTCCTAAATGAGAAAGTCAAAATGTAGAAATTCAACAAACTTACTCCAGATTACCTTGTTGGTAGTAAAGAGAGATGGGTGTTATAACCAGTTCTGCTTTCAAACCAAGTCAAAGTGTGTTTGGTGTGTGTGTGTGTGTGTGTTTAATAAAACTGTGAATTGATGTGTTTATTCAACCAAATAAATACATACACAAAACAACAGTAAAGCTCTCTCCTAGGGGCTTCAAGATAATTCCTTATTTTAGCTGATCTAACTTTCTACCTCATAATTTTCTAGTAAGCTAATAAATATGAACCCTATGATGCATACTATGATGGATGTGCTTGTGTATATATTAAACGTTTGACTATGTTTTGTAGTTGGTTTATTTTTTGTGAGACTACTCATCAACTTCTGAAGAGTGCTTACCTTACAAGAGTTGGATTAAGATGGGAGAAAAAAGGCAGAGGAAGTTTTTTTTTTTAAATAAACAAAAATAAAATTTTACATACGTTCATAGTATTTAAATTATCTTATTACAGAACATTATTTTTAATGTAGAAAAATATATATATGTGCAAAATAACAGTTACATAAGTAAAAGGACAGTTAGTGTTACTTAGAGAAGCCAAGAAATATGTCATCGAAGATGAATACAGTTTTAAACACGGCCTAGTGGAACTGAGTGCGGTAAATATGAAGAGCGCATTCTAAGATAGTTGAATAATATGTACTAGAAGAGCGTCCTTTCAGCACAAAGGCTAGTGACTATTAATTTTGTTTTATCAGCATTATGAATATTGTCTTTTATATAATGTAATTTTTATACAAATAAAAGAATACTTTGTTCAAGTATGCTTAGTTGATTTGATAAATATGTATATATGTATATATATATGTGTATGTAGAGAGAGAGAGTTGTTTCCCAAATTAAAACTAGAGATAAACATAGAAAAATAAATTATTTGACACTAGAGAATAATAAAATAAACACAGTAATCTGAGGCCTCATCCATTACTGAGGAAGAAGAGTTTACGAATGATTTGCGAAGATTCAAGGCAAACATAGTTTACAGGGCACTTTCTAGTGGAGTGGAAAGTTCATAGACTAGAGAGCCACATAGTTGTGTATGTATCTCAGTTATTTCTCCATTAGCTATAAAAGTTTGGGCAATTTAACCTCTGTGCCTCAACTTCAACTTTCTCATAAGTAAACTTGGTTTAATAAAAATAGCACTAACTCATAGGGTTCTTGTTAGGCTTAAATATGTTTATACACATAAAGCATCAGCAACTACTTCTTGTATATAGTAAGCCCCAAAGAAGTATTTGCTAGTATTATCACCAAAATCAATAAGTTTATTACTGTTTTTGATGGAACTAGATTCAGAATTTCAACCCATGTTATTTCAACTCTGGTTTAATATATTCATATATTTGTAAATTTTAACATATACACATAATTGTTCCATTGTTAGTCTCCATAAAATAAAGCAGATGCCTCTAATACACAGCCATATGAGCTGGAAAAATAGTCTGTGGATCACTTTGTTTCCAGTAATAAATATATTCAAAAATTATTTTCTGCTTTCAGGAAAAAAATCAAAATTAACTATTATAGTTATTATTTCTGGTCCCCCCCCCTTTTTTTTTTATTTGAGATGGAGTCTCACTCAGTCGCCCAGGCTGGATAGCAGTGGTGTGATCTTGGCTCACTGCAAGCTCCGCTTCCCGGGTTCACGCCATTCTCCTGCCTCAGCCTCCCGAGTAGCTGGGACTACAGGCGCCCGCCACCACGCCCGGCTAATTTTTTTGTATTTTTAGTAGAGACGGGGTTTCACCATGTTAGCCAGGATGGTCTCGATCTCCTGACCTCGCGATCAGCCCGACTCGGCCTCCCATAGTGTTGGGATTACAGGCATGAGCCACTGCGCCCAGCCTTCTGGTACCTTTTTTAAAGACATTTTTCCTTAAGATTTATTAAGTTAATGACTGGTTTTTCTCAGTGTCTTTCTTTAAATTACTTCAAACAGCTCATGATATCTTTCTAAAATATTTCAAAGAACATACAATTTGTTTTTCTTGTGAGTCTGTAGCATCGGAAAGGAAAATAGTTTTTTAAAGGGAAATATTCTCTTTTGAAGTGGTCGCTAATTAGAAACATGGTAGAAACGATGTTGCCAGGTGGTGTTTTATGACACTGATAGTGTTTACACTACCTCTCAATAATTTTGCTTTTTACTAGGTTGAGAAATATGTAGACCCCTAAATATAGTAGATATGCCATTTATGTGAACAAATTTTATTAAATTTTAATATTTATGACAGAATACTAAATAGCACCACATTCAAATTAGTGTTCATTATTTAAATATTCTATATGATGACTTGAATTGTATTTAGCTTCTTTTACTAAGCTACATTTTTTACATAAATATTTTATTTGTTTGGTTCCTGCTGCATCAGACAGAGAAGAGAATTGATAACTCCAGGAATTATGGCCTGTACCACTTTTACATTTACATTGCAGAATAATTATGGCCACTTTTCTTCGTTCAGTTTTAAAATAAAAAAGAAGACTTACTTTAAAATAATTACCTACAATTTTGATTTGACAAAGATGTCAAAGCTTATTTCCTTACTTACAGCATTTTTTTTGTGGTGGTCTGCATTAAAAGTGAAATGTTTTGATATGATATGCACTGTCATTGCATTTCATGTCTTGGATGGTACAATTATGAAAAATAAAGCTTAACATAGAGAAGCAACAAAAAAAACACCCTTAGTTAGTTTAAGATTCCCTCTTTTAGGAGAAAAATAGGGAAAGATAACAATGTACTTTTCTGTTCATTGGTTAAAATAAGCTGTTCTTTCATAATGCAGATTTGTCAGTCGGGTTCCACAGAGTCATCACACACTTTTTCAATGTAATTATAAACATTCTTCAAACTTCTGCTTTGATGTTGCATATATTACGATAAGTAATTATATATAATTTTTTAAAGATGTAAATAACTTCCTTGATATTTAGGATTGTGGAATCATAAGCAAATTAACTCATGGATTCTTGACAAATGTAATTGGCAAAAGTCAACATCCAGCCATTTTAGCCAATATGTGATCAATATCGTGCATACTGTGTTCGAAATTAAAATGAAATATGTAGGATAACTTTCTAGAAACTTTTCAGATCCCAAAGTCCTAGAACACATATACCAAGGAACTTAAATTTTTGCATTTCTGTGTCCATTTCAAACTGAGCTTAATCTAGGTATTGTTACCAGAAGGAGGGCCTTGAGTGTAAGTTGTTCAGGTTCTCGGGTTTTGAACAAAAAATTGGATAAAACACACAAACACAGTAACAAAGGAATGATACACAGGCATGAACAGCAAAAGTAGGAATTTATTAAAGTGAGAAAGCACACCACAGGGTGAGAGTGGGCCCGAGCAAGCAGCTCAAGGGCCAGTTACAAAGTTTTCTTGGTTTTAAGTACCTTTATTTTGAGGTTCCTATCGGTTACTCCTTATCTGGATGAAGGATTTGGTCTGTGGCTAATTAAAGGCTGAGTTAAATGGCTGTCTGTGCAGATGAAGGAATGGTCCCTACTGGGCCCCTGGCCAATCTAAGGCACTCTCCCTTGCCATCTGAGATGTGGTGGAAGGGAGAGAGTTGTAGGAAAGTAGCCTTTGGGTCTTCTTTGTTACTCAGAGTGGGGAGACGGGGTTTAGGTTTAGGAAGTTTGCATGAATTGGCCTCAGATTCCCTGTCCCCAGACCTTGGCGTTTGTCCTCGATTCAGCATGAATTGGCCTTAAGTTCCCTGCCTCCAGACCCCATTCTCCTGGCTCAGTAATATACATAAGGAATAAAGATACATGAAAGGATAACAGATTACATTTAAATAATTCTAAGAAATTTTGAAGTTGTGTCTACTTCTATTATTTGTTATACTTGAATCACTTTATCTAGCTATTAATTACTATATAATTTATTTTCTGACTAAAATGAATATATAATTATCTTTTTATTTCAGAGTTGTCCAATTTTCCAAGCACCAGTGAGAAGCCAATTTTTATGTTCTTAATATGAAATGTCACATTTATTACATAATAGATTTTTATAGAATTTGGAGTCTATTTCTGAGTTTTATAAACAATATCAATCTTTTGCTTAAGGTTCCAATAATGTCACTAAATAAATTTATATATTTTCATAATATAAATTGTTATCTCAAAGAGCAAGTCTGCTCTCAATTCTCTTATCAATGGTTTCATGCCTATAATTTTTCACTTACTATTTTATTATAAAATGAGTTTATCAAGTTTCTAATTAAACTGGGATTTTAATTTGAAGTAAAAATGTGTTAAAATTAATTTTGTGATTAAAATATGTTTATAAATTAAGTGTTTGCATATCTCTATAATTTTTAGTTCCCTTTAATAAAATAGTACAGTTTTATTAATACATTTCCTTTACATTTTGTTTCAAAATAATATGTCTGTATATCTTTTTAACTTTTCTATAATAGTGTCTTAAGAGACAGTTTCTGTGGAGAGATCTATCTGTCTAACTCCTTGATTATCTGCCATTTTCTAAGTATTGTTCTTCAATATTCACATATCCCAGAATTATAACAAAGGTAAGAATAATGGTTACTGAAATTATTAAAGCTTGGAATAGACAGTTTACAGAATAAAGGAATTTTAAGATATTATACATTTTTATTAAGACAAATGTGGGATAGTTGTTCTGGGATAGAACTGGAGGAAAGGAAAAGCATTTATATTAGCTTAAATTTAATAATATTAGGGTTGGCTTACCTGAGATTCTGGATTGAACGTGATAGTAGTTGGGTTTGGTTCTAATTTTGTACTCAGCTGTTGATGGAGAGCTACACTCACTGTAGGACTATGCCTAATATAATTGAGGTGAAAGAAATGTTTTGTATATTATTGAAAGCAAAAAGTCTGCAGGACATAGAAATTCTGTGGAAGACACATTTTCCCAGGCAGATATAATTTCATTCCTTTGAGTAGGTTCAATTTTCCATATGGTATAATATTCTTTGTGTTTGAAGAATTTCCTTTAATGTTATTTATATTGTAAGAGTTCTAGTAATAAATTATTTCAGATTTTGTCTATGTAATAATTTTAATTTTAGCATTGATTTTTTTAAAAAATATTTTAATTTATATACAATTCTAGATTTGAAGCTTTTGTTGAGTTTTTCTTGCAATGCTTGAGAGATGTTGCTCCACCATTTCAGGTTTGAATTGTTTCTGAAAAATGTGTTGTTATGTTTATTTCTCTGCAAATATTTTGTCTTTTTTTCTAGGTGCTTTTAAGATTCTCTCTCTCTCTTTTTTGGGGGGGGCAATTTGATTAATCTATGCCTTTGTTCAATTTTTGTAATATTTCTTGCGGGTTGAGTTTTTGAGATTTTTGTATTGGTCACTTTATAGTTTACATCAAATTTTAAAAATTTTATTCATCAATGCTTCAAATATGTTGTCATCTCCCCTTTCTTGGGATATATATCTGCACAAAACTGTGCCACAGTTCCCCAATCCTGTATTCTTTTTATAAAAACTTTATTTCTATCTTTGACATATTTCGGAGTTTCAGTTTTTATGCCCTCAAGCCTACTAATTTTTTTCTGCAATGTCTAACATGCTGTTACTCTCATTTAGTATATTTTTCATCATTGACCTTTTAGATTTTCTTTCTAGAATTTTGGTTTTAGTCTCTTTAAACATATCCTTAATGTCTTTACTTGACATAATAAAACTTTTCTGTAGCTTCTCCAACATATGAAATACAGTTATAATAACACCCTTTTATACCAATTTCATCATTTGTGTCATTTGTGAGTCATTTAAAATGATTTTTTTTACCTTATTGTTGTTGTAATTTCCTACCCCTCTATGCCTTGCAATTTTTTATTGGAGGCTAAACATGAGAATTTTATCTTGTTAGGTGCAGGATGTTTTTTATGTACTTTAAATATTCTTAAGCTTTTTTTCCCCGACTTTTGTTTCAGATTCAGGGTGTTACATGTGCAGTTTTGTTATATGGGTAAATTCCATGATACAGGGGTTTGGTGCAAAGATTATTTTGCCACCTAGTAATAAGCATAGTACCCAATAGATAGTTCGTCAATCCTCACCCTCCTCCACCCTCAAGTATGCCCCAGTGTCTATTGATCTCATCTTTGTGTCCATGTGTACTCAATATTTAGCTCCCACTTACAAGTGAGAACAAATTTTTGTATTTCTTACAATTGCTTTTTGAGACCTCATCATTAAACCTTTGACAGGGCCTATGTCTAGAATATTCTTTTCTAGGTTTTCTTCTAGAGTTTTTATAGTTTTTAGATTTTATGTTTAAGTCTTTAACAGATTTTGAGTTGATTTTTGTATATGGTGAAAGGAGAGGGTTCAGTTTTACATGGCCAGCCAGTTATCCCAGGACTATTTGTTGAATAGGGAGTTCTTCCTCATTTTTTTCTTTTTGTTGACTTTGTTAAAGGTCAGATCACTGTAGATGTGCAGCTTTATTTCTGGGTTCTCTAACCTGTTCCATTGGTCTACGTGTCTGTTTTTGTATCAGTAAGAGGTGAAGCCAGCTGGGCTTCTGGGATGGGTAGGGACTTGGAGAACATTTGTGTCTAGCTAAATGATTGAAAACGCACCAATCAGCACTCTGTGTCTAGCTAAAGGTTTGTAAATGCACCAATCAGCACTCTGTCAAAACGGACCAATCAGCTCTCTGTAAAATGGACCAATGAGCTCTCTGTAAAATGGAACAACCAGCTCTCTGTAAAATGGACCAATCAGCAAGATGTGGGTGGGGCCAAATAAGGGAATAAAAGCAGGCCACAGGAGCCAGCAGCAGCAGCAACCTGGTTGGGTCTACTTCCATATTGTGGAAGCTTTGTTCTTTGGCTCTTCCCAGTAAATCTTGCTGCTGCTCACTCTTTGGGTATGCACCACCTTTATGAACTGTAACACTCACCGTGAAGGTCTGTAGCTTCACTCTTGAAGCCAGCGAGACCATGAACCCACCGGAAGGAACAAACAACTCCAGACGCGCCGCCTTTAAGAGCTGTAACACTCACCGCAAAGGTCTGCAGCTTCACTCCTGAAGTCAGTGAGACCAACAACCCACCAGACGGAAGAAGCTCTGGAGACATCTAAACATCTGAAGGAACGAACTCCAGACACACCATCTTTAAGAACTGTAACATTCAACACGAGGGTCCGTGGCTTCATTCTTGAAGTCAGCGAGACCGAGAACCCACCAATTCTGGACACACCAGTACCATGCTGTTTTGGTTACTGTAGACTTATATTATAGTTTGAAGTAGGGTAGTGTGATTTCTCCAACTTTGTTCTTTTTACTTAGGATTGCTTTGGCTATTTGGGCTCTTTTTTGGTTCCATATGAATTTCAGAATAGTTTTTTTTTTTTTAATTCTGTGAAAAATGTCATTGGTAGTTTGATAGGAATAAAATTGAATCTGTAAATCGTTGTGGGTAGTATGACCATTTTAACAATATGAATTCTTCCTATCCATGAGCATTGAATGGTTTTCCACTTGTTTGTTCAGTCTCTGTTTTCCTCCAGGAGTGTTTTGTAATTCTCTTTGTAGAGATCCTTAGTAAGCTGTATTCGTGAGTGTGTGTGTGTGTCTATTGCCAATGTTACTGTGTTCTTGATTTGGCTCTCAGCTCGGATATTGTTGGTATATAGAAATGTCACTGATTTTGGTACATTGATTTTTGTACCCTGAAACTTTGCTGAAGTTGTTTTCAGAGCTGCAGTTTTAGGGCAGAGACTCTGGGATTGGCTAGGTAAAATATGTTGTCTGTAAAAACAGACAATTAAGTAACTTAGAAACAGTTTTATTCTTTTGGAATTTTTATTTTGAGCTTAATGTTTCCCCACTATAGAGGCAAGAATTCTCTGAGTCTAATGGATTGTCCATGAATTGTAAGTTTTTCCCCTTTGGCTAATGAGAACTAATTCTTTCTCTGGCCCTTTGTAAGCTAGGGGCACTAGTCTCTCTACATCTTTTTTCCTGGCCGGGGATAATGTCCTTATACATGCACTGATTTGTGTTCAGCTGAATACTTGAGAGGAACACTGGGTAGGCCTCAAAAGTTTTCTTTCTATACAGATCTCTTTTCTCTTTTTTCTGTGAACTAGAGCTGTCTTGGTTTTTTCAGACACTCATATCTGTATCTTCAACTAAAAAAGACTGCCAGTCTCTGCTCGAGTTCACCCCTTCCTGCATAATGGCCTGAAAAATTTAGGCTAAAAAAGGAAAAATTGCAAACTTATTTTGTTTTTGCTTTTTTGTTGTTGTTTTTCCTTTCTCAGATATAACTATCCCTTGTCACCTGATGTCCAATGCCTTAAGATATGCTATTTGCATATTTTCATTCAGTTTTTAACTTGTTTCAGTCAAAAGAGTAAATCTGGTCTGTGTTACTACATCTTGATTAAAAGAAGTAGTGATGTGAATGTATCATCTGTGACATTTCTACTCACTACTGATGTCCTAAGATAATCCCCGAGATATTCCTTTACCCATGTCTTAAAAAATCTTTAGTGGAACCCCAAGTTCTTTTCCACACTACAAGCCAGTCTTGATTTCCTGCTGTATGAAAGTCAAGTAATGGTATGTTGTAGTCAATTGGTACTAGCTCACAAATGCTTACTTTTAGTTTCACAAGAATGTTATAAATAAGTTGTTAAACACAGTCATCATTTAAAAAATACACCAATTTACAATTAGACATAATACCTAAATGTAATAAATACTCAACGCTCACTAATTGTTAATTATTTTGTTACTATAAAATTTTACTGTAGTCAATGGTCTTGAGGTAATTGGAGTCTGGTTTATCTGTATGGTGGAAATGCTAATAGTGTGCCACCATGCATTTCCTCCCAATTTTGTGTTCAGTGATACCACATTGGTAGCTTAAAATCAGTTATGATGTGAGTACTTAACAGCAAAGAAATCAGCGCACACTACAAACAGGGTTCAATCTGTTGTTTAGTTTAAATCGCCTAGACTTCAGAAAGTGATAGAAATGTTAATAATGAAGCTTCAACTTAAAAATATGTCGTATACAGCCAGTAATGGTGAATAGTTTGCAAAAACTTAAAGGAAATGATTGAAAAGTGTGAGGTTGGCTTTTGCTTATATTTATGCTTACTCCTGTTAAAGCAGGGGATTTTAATTTATAGCTTCAGAAGTACGTTATACAGAAGTATATTTGAAATGTATAACTATTGTTTTTATTTATCAAATTGGTTGCAGCTTTCTCATTCTTTGTATAATTATATAGTTGTTTAATAGCTTGTTTTGATTTCAGAGAAATTATAATATCCATTTAAGCATATATTTATATTCCAAAAATTTTACTCTATAGTCACTTTTATTTGGTTTTCAAATTCCATGTTATGATACATAAAACATGCTCTCAATTATTTGGCTTAAAACACATAGATACTATTTATCAAATTTATTTACTTGTATTAAGTGTTTACAGTAAATTTTAAATGTGATATTAAAACTCTCATTAAGTAAAAACTTCTGAAATTCATTTACTCTTGTTTAATAATCAGGTAAGCATCTGGATAATTCATTCAGCAATTTAATACAATAGGGTTTATTTTCAATTCAGAAAGGATTTAGAAAAGATGAATTGCTTATTTTGCATTTCTTTGAAAATCTAATAAATGAGTTGTTTTAGGTATTGGAAGACAAAACATGATCATTTCAGACACTCACTATCTTTTGGGATTTGATTTTTCTTGAGTTTTTCTCTAAACTAATATGTGATTTAATTTTTCATAAATTTTAAGATTAGAAATCCATACCTTGAATCTTTTCATAATTAAAAGTATTCATTAATTTTCATGTTTATCAGGTATAATGTGCAAAGTCTTTCACATTGTCAAAGATACGAATGTGACAGATCTTTCAAGGTTCTTACATTCCTATGAAAGGAGATAATTCAATGCAATTGAACAAAGATTAAAATTATATTAGGACCAGTGAAATTTGCAATAGGAACACAGAAAAGGGAACATCAATATTTATCTAAGAAAGTTGCAAAAGAGAATCCACAATATATTTGACAGTTTCTTCCTTAATATCATCTAGCTAACATAGCTAGAGCAAACCTCAGAATCCTCATCTGTGAAGATTCTGGAAAAAATCAGAAAATATATGGAATGTTTCTTACATTACATAGTTGTAATGACTTACTGCATCCCTCTCACCACAGCAGCTCAAAAAGATTCATTGCACAGAGATCTACTTCCTGGAGAGGGAATGCAGTTGGTAAAACAACACAGACAAAGAATGTTCTGGTGAATGAGAAAGACAGAATTTTCACCCAGTTCATCGTTGTAGGCAGTGGAGATGAATATAATAATGGCACTGCCTAAATATGTTAGGAAGCTACATTTAAGAACTCAATCTATAATAAAATAAAATCCATGTTCTCTAAGATTCCTGTGAATTACAAAGAGACTAGATACAGTAAGAAGAGCATATCCAGAAAAATGGGGCCTGGTGCAGTGGCTCATGCCTTTAACCACAGCACTTTGGGAGGCTGAGGTGGGAGAATCACTTGAGCCCAGGAGATCAAGGTTCCACTGCGCTCCAGCCTAGATGCCAGAGCCATGACCATGTCTCAAAATAAAATAAAATAGAAACATTTTCTTTTTTTTTAATTTTTTTTAATTTTTTTATTATACTTTAAGCTTTAGGGTACATGTGCAGAACGTGCAGGTTAGTTACATATGTATACATGTGCCATGTTGGTGTGCTGCACCCATTAACTCGTCATTTAACCTTAGGTATATCTCCTAATGCTGTCCCTCCCCCTGCCCTCACCCCCACAACAGGCCCCGGTGTGTGATGTTCCCCTTCCTGTGTCCATGTGTTCTCATTGTTCACTTCTCAAAAGTTTACTTCTAGCCTTCTCCAGAGTTGTGACCCAGAAGTTGCAAGCAAAGTCAAAGCTGCATTGAAAAGCTTGATTCCTACATTGGAAAATACCAAAACCACCAGCAAAGAAACAGAAACTCTACTTGAAAAACTGAGCACATAGGTGGAAAGAGTTAAGAGCAAGATGGAATCATTTTTTCTATTCTCTGTTCTGTTTCCCAATGCAGAAAAGAAGGGCCAGAGTCCACCGTACTGGTAATTGGGGTGCTCTGTATATGTGCTGCTTCTTTGTATATGAATCTATTTTTATGAATTTTTTTAAAAATGAAAAAATCAAAAAAGTTTACTTCAGGCAAGTTTTGCTTTTTTAAAAATTTCATAATGTATAGCAAACTGAAAGTAATAGATGATGTTTTGGACACAGATCTTGGAATCTAAAAGTGTTCAGATTTTATACATTGTTTAGATATAACACATAGTCCCTGACAATTTTGTAAAACAATGTAAAGGATGCTTGATATGGTTTGGCTGTGTCCCCACCCAAATCTAATTTTGAATTGTAGTTCCCATAATCACCATGTGTTGTGGGAGGGACCTGGTGGTAGGTAACTGAATCATGAGGATGGTTACACCCATGCTGCTGCTCCCATGATAATGAGTGAGTTCTCATGAGATCTGATGATTTTATAAGGGGCTTTTCCTCCTTTGGCATGGCACCTCTCCTATTGCCGACATGTGAAGAAGGACGTGTTTGCTTCCCCTTCCACCATGATTGTAAGCTTCCTGAGGCCTCACCAGCCCCACTGAACTGTGAGTCAATTAAACCTCTTTTCTTTATAAATTACCCAGTCTTGGTAGTCCTTTATAGCAGCATGAGAATAGACTATTCCAGTGCTTCTAACTAGATCATCCGGTATGGGTGAATATGGAGAATAAAGATTCAGACTGAATCTTGTAGCTCTCCTGAAAAGCTTTGATGAGTAAAGGACACAATAAAACTGGTCTGATGAGAAGGCATAATTTTGGACTTGGACAGGACTTGATTGAATTCTCATTTCATCACTTCTAAATGTAAGACTTTATTCATGTGATCCTCATTTGAAAAATGGTGACAGCAACTATTATTCACAAGTGTTTTGAGGATTAAATTATATAGGATTGTGTATAAAGTATTAGCACAATTAATGACTAGCGCTAGAACATAATAAAATCTAATTAAACGATACATTTATTTTGTTATCTGCATTTTCTACTGATCTTCACTTTATTTAAGATTTTTTTTTATTTCTACCATATTTGACCTAAGAAAATAAGTGACTGAAAGTCTAGAAATAGTTGATAATTTGATCTTTTTTTAAAGGTATTGGTAAATTAGGATCTAAACTTTTATTATAACCCACATCCTTTTCTGATAACTCCACTATGTCTCATAACACTTACATGTCTCTAGCATTTTATTTGTAGAAAATAGTAAGATCTTCATTAATTGTTATAAGCATTAGCCCTATGCATAATAAGCAATCATTATTTAATAATACTGCATTGAAGTTCTACTCTATGCCAGATATTGTGATGAGTGATTTGGGATTTACAATAATTAGGATAAAAATATTACATGTCATCTCAAGTTACTGACATAGTGACCAGAGAGCTGTACACACATCATTGCTAGTGTGTTATAAGGGTTCTAACAGATGTAAAGCATAGAAATGAAGTAGAAAAAAACCTAATCACTAAGAGTGTGGGAGGAAAGATAAAATCATAAAACCAAGAATAAAGATACTAAAATCTTATGTTATGATTTGATGGAATTAAATATGAAAAAAGGGACAATGTTTTGGTATCCAAAGAAATAAAAGAAAGATACAGGTGGAGAGATAAGAAAATCTTCTTTTAAGGTGTCTCAAATAACATTTAAAAATTTTTGAAATGAGAGTAAAATATATTGTTTTCTTTTCAAAAGTATACTACCTGTGTTCATAAGACCTCAAAAGGTTAAATTCAGTAAACTTTTGCTTATCTTAAGCAAATTATTTTATAAGTACTGATTCAGTTTATGCAGTACTGATTCTGTCAGTACTAATTCCATTTTATTTTAATTTTTTCCATTGATCCATTTATATACTGGTTACATATATGCTTTATTTCTGAATTTTTGCTTGTTTTACTCCTTTCTTCTCTTTTTATAGCTTTTGTTGTATGACATTTATTTTCAATAAAATGTGTAGTTTTCTTCACTCTTGAGCACCTTGGCAGATAATTTACCTTTCCTTTTTATCAAATGGCACATGTGGAAATTGGATTGGTTAAAAAAATGAGTTCTAGAGAAATGTCAAAGGATATAGTTGCATTTTAAAATAACCTATAGTTCCTAGGGCAATTCATTTGATTGGGATATTTACACTCATACTTCCACCATTTCTATAAATGCTTTTTTAACTTAAAAATTATGCTTTCATACCTGTGGATTCTTTAATTTTTCAGTTGGGATATAATTTTATATATTTATATATATATTTTAAAAAATTGTCTCCTAGCGTATGACATAAAACTGTTTTTTTTTTTACTCAATAAATCTTATGCCAATGTGGGTCAAGTTTAATAATATCATAAACATGGTTTTTTAAGTTTATTCTATACAAGTAGATGATAACAAATACTTTTTAAAAAATTTGGCAAAATTATGAAAAACCTAGTTTTGTTATTTTTCCATTAGGGTTGAAAGTTATTATAACTTTCTCTAAATTAAATAAAAAGAAAACTTGTAAATCTGATTTTTCTTCCTTCTTTAATTTGGAATTGTTTTTATTAATTTCCTTAACAGGCAGAAAAATGGCCCCCAAGATGTTCATATCATAATCCCGTAAAGCTATAATTATATTTCTTAACAAGCCAAAAGGAGCTTTGCTGATGTAATTATGTTAAGGATCTTGAAATGGGACAAATATCCTGGATGTCCAAGTGGGACTAATGTAACCGCACGGATCTTCATAAAAGGAGGCTGAAAGGTCAAAGGCAGATGAAATTGCACCTGTGGATTGTGCACAATGAATTGTGTAAGTTCATTTCTGCATTGTTATAAAGAAATACCAAAGGCTTGGTAATTTATAAAGAAAAGAGATTTAATTGGCTCAGCGTTCTACAAGTTGTACAGGAAGCATGGCACCAACATCAACTCAGCTTCCAGTGAGGCCTCAGTGAGCTTACAGTCATGGCCAAAGGCAAAGTGGGAGCAGACATGTCACATGGTGAAAGAGGAAGTAAGAGAGAGGGGAGAAGTTCCATGCTCTTTTAAAAAACCAGATTTCACATGAACCCTGAGGGAGAACTCACTCTTTACCATGAAGAAGATACTAAGTCATTCGTGAGAGATTGACCTCCCAAAACACAATGCCTGCTACTAGGCCCCGCTTCCAACATTGGTGAACACATTTCAACATAAGATTTGGAAGGGTCACACACCCACATCATATGGATAATAGATAACTAATACTGGGTGAAGTTGAAGGAAGTATTCTCTTTTAAATGCTTTTCATGAATCCACCCATTTAGTCTTCACAAATACTGTAACAGGGAAGTAATAATATTGTTTTTCTGTTATTGCTGAGGAAATGAAGGGATTAAAAGGGTATTTTGGCCCTTCTCTATATTTATTGAGCTAGGAAATGAATATAGATAATAAGAATACAGAACCCAAAATCTAAAAAAATATATAACATGTTGATTTCCAGGACAGATTAAATAGCTTACCTAAGATCACATAACAACTATATGTTAAAGCTGTGATCTGAACCCAGGATTCCTATAATTTTTTTCCATGTCACATTTTAAGTTTTCTTCCTGAAGTAAATTATATATACTAATGATTCAAAGATAAACAGGCAACAATTAATTTATTCATAATTTATTCATTACTCCAGTCATGTACTCAGTTAATATTAAATGAGAAATCTTCTGTGAAATGTAATTAGCTCAATCCTGACAGAAGAAAGATACTTTGTAACTGTTTGGTTAATGGAAAGACAAATTAGCCAATAAACTGATATTTAAAAAATTAGGATAGTTTTCCCCATCTTGATTTGTATTCTTTAATATTAATTCTTTATTTTACTATATTAACTATTATAGATACTTTAAATCAGTATTTGAAAATATAGGCTTTATGATAGCTAATAAATTACCAGAGTATTATTAACATATACTTACCAAACACAGAGCTGTTGACTTTAAAATGTCATCTTTGTTTTCATCTGTCATTGAGTCGAAAATAAAAAATACAAACATAATTATTTTGAAGAGTGACTAGGAATTATTTAGTTTAATAAGATAACTAAAATGATAAAATTATGATCCGTGCCCCTAAGAAAATATAACCCATAGAGTATCTGTGGCCTGTCTTGTGCAGATGTGAATGTCAATGAAACTTGTTTTATTTTTTTCATGTGTTTTAAATAACATTCTTAACCAAGAAAGCTACTTTCATGACATTAAAAAAAAGTGACAGAAAATATTCTTATCAATCTTAAACAGATCAAAAATTATTTAAGTAAAATCTTAGCTTTTTGGTTATTTGTGTGTGTATGTCCTCAGGAACATGTATAAATCCTTAGTAATTTTCCATACACACATCCATGCAGAAAGATTGGCATTTGTTGTTAATAAACTCTAGAATGGCTTAAATAAATGCTCTTTTCCTTGATGTTAATAACCATGGAAATAGCCCCAGTTCACTCCAAAGTTATATATAGCCAGACATAGCTTAATCAAAAGCTAAAGAAGATTTTTTTTTTAAATCCCTTCCTTTTGGTTTTCATAATTTTGTCTGGCTTCCTATTCCTGTTTATGATCCCAATCGTTAATAGATTAGTAGCGACCAATTCCAGACTTCCTGATGATTGACATTAAGCCAAAATTTGTTTCTAATTTTATTAAATATTTGTACTAACCAATGAATGTGTGGTCTGATACTTTATTTATTTTAAGAGACAAGGTCTAGCTATGTTGCCTAGGGTAGGGTGCCATGGCTCTTCACAGGTGCAGTCATGGTGCATTATAGCCTTGAACTAACTGGCTTAATTGATCCTCCTGCCTCAGCTTCCAGAGTAGCTGGTACTGTAGGCACTCACCACCAGGCCCAGCCTGGGGTCTAATAATTTTAGTTTCAATACTTCACTTCTGTAGTTAGAGTCCTGTAGAATAAGGAAAGGTATAACTTGATCAGAGGACTACAGAGCCCTGTGCCAGTCCACAATCAGACCACAATCCTCTGTGTTGATGTAAGAGTTACAGTTGGCCCCCTATTCACATTCCTTTTTCTAGGAGTGTACTCCATTCTCCACCTACCTTGAATTTTGGGTAGTGACGTTCACAGCTGTACCTTTCTCTGCATGCTTCTCCACAAACAGGAGACATCTAGCCTGTTACCGGGAGGTTGATTTCTCAGGTGTGAACCTCTTATTTACCAGCCCACTCCTTCAGTTATCCACAGCTTCACAGATGTAGATCAACCTCTGGGCATTGGCCATCTTCCCCTGGTTAGAGGTGTGTACTTGAGGAAAGAGTCAGGAATTTCCTGGTTCAAATTCCTCTCTCTTGATCAAGCAATGGTGCATTGGTCAGATTGATGGCGAGAGGGGTTTTTAGTAGTTGATAAGTATCACATATATGTCTAGTGATGAACCATAGCCACGAGGCACCATTTACCTGGCACCTAGAGATTATTTGTTTTCAATAGTATGACATTAAATATTAAATGAAAAAAATGACACATTGAGATACCATGGAACAATAGTATAACATTGTTTATGTTATGGTTTAACAATTTTCCTACTACTTTGAACAAGGGCTCTGTCTTCCTTACAGTTGACATCTCCTCTGTTTCTTTTCCTTATCTTGATGAAAGGATGGATATTATTAAAGAACTGTTCTATGGATTACATTTTTTCATTCCTTTTAATTATGTTGCCTTTTTTTAATTTTTAATTTCTCTTTCCTGCTGATCTTTTACTTACTTGTGGTTTAAAATATCACCTCTGCGTGAGAACGACTATTGTATTAATTTTCTGTGACTGCTGTAACAAATTAACACAAACTTCGTTCTCCAAAACAATGCAAATTAAATACTTTAAGGCCTGGTAGCAGTGATCTGAAATGAGACCGACTGGATGAAAATCCAGATGCCAGCCATGCTGTGTTCCTTTTTACAGGTACTAGCAGAGAATCTGTTTGCCTGCCCTTTACAGCTTCTAGAGGTTGCCTGCATTCCTTTCTTTGCTTGTGGCCCCCTCCACCATCTTCAAAGCCAATAACAGCCAGGTCTACTCCTTCTAACATTATACCACTTTGATAGAAATGAAGCAGCATAGAAGCTCATATACCTTTTGGTACATTGCCCAGAAAATTGCACATCGTGTCTCTTTTACATTTATTTTTTACATAATCATGCCTAGATTCAAAGGGACTGGAAACACATTCCTTGGCCTCATCATTATTTCCCAGGGAAAAACAATTGAACACTATAGTACACCTGGGCCAAAGTCTGAACGTAAGGCCACAAATATTTCTCCATGCTTGTCCTCCCATGCACACAAAAGCCCACATCTGAAAAAGATGCCACTTCATCAGATCCGAATATACACATTTATTTATTACATCTGCATATGCATACCATATCTTAAAAACATGAACTGGCCAGGTGCTGTGGCTCACGCCTGTAATCTCAGCACTTTGGGAGGCCGAGGCAGGCGGATCACAAAGTCAGGAGATTGAGACCATCCTGGCTAACACGGTGAAACCCCGTCTCTACTAAAAATACAAAAAAAAATTAGCCAGGTGTGGTGGTGGGCGCCTGTAGTCCCAGCTACTCGGGAGGCTGAGGCAGGAGAATGGCGTGAACCCAGGAGGCGGAGCTTGCAGTGAGCTGTGATCGCACCACTGCACTCCAGTCTGGGCGACAGAGCGAGACTCTGTCTCAGTAAATAAATAAATAAATAAATAAATAAATAAATAAATAAATAATAAATAAAATAAAACATATGAACTAAAAATAATTTAGTTAAATCATTCAATATACAACAGTGGTATATGCAACAAAAACTCCCCTTTGGAAATGAAAAGAATGGGAGACACATCTAAGTATCTGAAATGTCACACTGCTTGCAAACTAACAGTTTAGCTTGGCTAGTTTTCTGGCTGCGGGTAGAATATATAAGATTTCTGGATCACAGATGAAGGCGAAAGTCTGTTTAATATTTACAGCACTAGTTGTCAGAATATTAGTATTTTGTATGTGTGTGCCTGTACTATGAGTCAGTTCACTCAGGGAAACATGAGCACTCTTTGTACTGCCTTCACATGCAATGAGTTGTGTTGGAGGAGAGGAAACATGAGCTGAGGGAATCTGGATCTTTTGTAATGGGAAGTAAATGAACCTGCCATTAATTCTATCTTTCAAGGCTGTGTGTGATACAAATGTGTGATATATAAAAAGTTTTCTATACTAACATCTTTGGAAAGATAGTCTGGAAGAAAGGAACATGACTATCTCACTCATAAGATGTGCAGAAATATGAGAGACCCATGAAGACGTGTCTCCCAAATTACCTTTTTTCTGATGATGGCTAAATATATTCATTAGATGCTTATTCTGCTTTCTGGGATAAATTCTTTTATAAGTGTAATTGTGGTCTATTACTACCTTCTGGGTGATTACTCTATAATTATTATCTTTTTAAATAAACTTTTTATTTTAGAATAGTTTTAGATGTATAGAAAATGTTTGAAGATAGGAGAGAGAATTCCTGTATACCCCACATCAAGTTTCTAATATTATTAAAGTCTTAATTATTATGGTACAATTGCCAAAATGAGTGAGTCAATATTGATACAATGTTATTAAATTAGCTACATAGTTTATTCAGGTTTCATTAATTTTTAGCTAATGTCCTTTTTTTTGTTCCAAGATTCCATACAAGATACTACATTACATTTTGTTGTCATATTTCATTATGTCACATCATACTTCTTGGTTGTGATAGTTTATCAAGCTTTTCTTATTTTTGACAACCTTGAGAGTTTTGAGAAATAATAGTGAAGTATTTTGTATAATAACCTTCAACTGGCATTTGCTTGATTTTTTTTTGCATTATTAGACTGAGAACATGGGTTTCTAGGAAAATTACTAAAATAAAGTACCATTTCATTACTTCATATCAAGAGTACATATTATCATATTTACTTACCACTGTTGATGTTGATATTATCCTCAATCACCTGGTTAAGATAGTGTTTGTCAGTGTATTAGAGTGTTTTCACACTGCTAATAAAGTCATACCCAAGTCTGGGTAATTTATAAAGAAAAGATATTTAATTGACTTACAGTTCCACATGGCTGGGGAGGCCTCACCATCATGGCAGAAGGCAAGAAGGTGCAAAGTCATGTTCTTACATGGTGGCAGGCAAGACAGCATGTGCAGGGGAACTCTCCTCTATAAAGCCATCAGATTTTGTGACACTTATTCACTATCATGAGAAAAGCATGGCAAATACCTGCCCCCATGATTCAATTACCTCTCACTGGTTCCCTCCCATGACACATGGAAATTATGGGAGCTACAATTCAAGATGAGATTTGGGTGGGGACACAGCCAAGCCATATCAGTGAGGTTTCTTCACCATTAAGTTACTGTTTTTTTCTGCCTTTCTATACTATACTTTTTGGAGGTAAGCCACTTATCCACACGCTTAAAAAGTGGACATTTACGCTCCAGCTTTTTGAGGGTGAAGTATCTACATACACCATTTGGAATTCTTCTGCATTTTTATCCATTTGCCTATTTATTTATATTAATATGGGTTCATGGATATTTATTTTTTACTTTGGGTTATAATCTAATACTTTTAAATTTATTTTGTTGCTCAGTGTATTCCAGATTGGACTTTTGGGAATTCTTTCAGTTGGCTTCAGTGTTCTTTTGATATATGCCCTCCGTGTGTGTGGGAGTGACTATGTTGAGTACTTCCTCACTCTCTGATGCTAGAAGATACTCCACATTCATCTTGTAGATATTCTGCCTTATGCCTAACATCAGCATTTTTCTAAGGAGCCCTAATTCCTTTTACTAGATAATAGAAAAGAATGCTTCTTGCCTATTGCTTAAACACTAAAATAATAAAATATATGCAGGGTGCTGTAGGTGGTATCGATGTTAGTAAACAGGGCAAGGCTAGTTGCAAAAACCCCAAACCTTAGAGAGAGAAAGATTTGGTAACATAACACGTCATTCTTTTTGCAGGTTTTCAGGAGTTACCCTTCCATGTGGTAAGTTAGGAAACAGGGCTTCTCCCATCTTTAATTTCAAACATCCTTGACCCTCTGAGTTCCTGCACTTACAGGAAAAGAAGTTGGAGAAGGTAAATTTGCTTCTTTCTCATCCGTCCTAATAATTTTACTGTCATGTCCCCTTGCGTGTTTTTAGCTATCTTTAAACTTTTAGCTATGTCTTACAGAAAAGGGGTTTAAAACATAAATTCCCTGCCAGATGGCTTCTTCTTAGCTAAAATTTTAAGCTATGGAAAGTGAAGCAAACACTTTTGTAAAGAGAAGATGTTCATTTCTACGCACCATGCTTAAGTCCAAAGTATTTCTCTCTCCCAGGCCATTATATTAAACTACTCTTACCCCTCTCCTCTATTTCGGGGACCTTCCGTCAGTACTTTTAATTATTTCCAGTAAATTTGTTCTCAAATTCCTTTTATACATATCTGCCAGATTAATAATCTTAAACCTAAGAAATTTTATTAAATTTCCCCACTCAGAAAGTTTTGACAACTCCGTATTATGGCCAATAATTTCTTATAATTTGATCTGATTATTCAAATTTCTCCACAAGCTATATATTACAGTCTTTTCTCACACTGTTTCTCGATATACATTAAATGATGCGGCCAATCTGACTCGCTCATCATTCCTAGAACACACCGTGTGGTTTCCCTCCTCACTATTTTAATACCCTCTCGTTGTGCTCAATTTTTACTTATGTTTAAAACCTGACTTAAATGCTGTCTTCCTCCAAGATGATAGAAGTCTATTTTCTTTCTTTGAATTTTGACAGAGTCTTGTACCTTTTGAAGCCATTTTCCAATATTCTTATTTGTGTTATCTGGTTATTATGACTGCTAGAGTATACGGGCCTGGAGAACAGATATTAAAGTCTACTCATCTTTACATCACCTGTAGTGCATGATAAATTACCTTTCATAAATGTTTCATTTATGAAAGTTTGTTAAGTAATCATGCACAAATAAAATTTAAATTAAAAAAGTAACTTATAATGCATAATCTGTGTAGACAAAATGTTCTTTTATGTTAAATTAAAACCAGTTACATTATATAATTTAAACTTTTAAAATGCAAAATTAATATTTATCTGATATGTTTTTTAAATTTTTATATCATCTTAATACCAATTACTAAAGACAACTTAAAAGAGCAGGCAGTTAAATATATAAATTGCCAATTATAATAATGAAAACTCATTTATTAGAGTTTCAGAATTTAAATGTTTTCTCCTATTATGTAAAGATATAGTAATATGAATACCATACATGCATTAGGAAGTATTCACGTGTTCAAGAAGCATAAATTGAGAAAGCATGCATATTTATATGTATATTTTTACCACATCACTGCAATGTCCTTTTAAACAAGGATTCCACTTTTCTTGTAACTAGCATATCAAATGTCCCGGGAGGAAAAGATAACCAAATAATATTTGTTTCTAAAATCTTTGAAAAGTTTAAGTTAGTACATTTTAATTTGATTAAGAGTCAGAAAAAAAGATATTTGAAAGGTCAACAATTAAATATCTAATCAACTAAGTATCTGTAAATCAAAAAGTGTTTATAAAATGCATGCACTGAAAATATACTTAGAAAACCAACATGGTATAGAGAGCTAAAGTTAGTCTTCTTAAGAAACTAGAAACTAGAAACTACTACAGGTGAGTTGAAATAAATTTTGAAGCAGCACATTCACTTAAGATACTCTATATCAAACATTTAATCATGAATTATAATTAATGATTGTGTTATGATCATTGTAGTACATTGAAATGAATACATTTATCAATATTCAACAAGAAATTATTCATAATAAATGTATGTTCTCAACACATGTGTGATTAATAGGAAAGCTTTTTAAGTGATTTTCATTTACTCGATTAAACCTTGTCATATAACCTACACTGATGCTCAGCTTTTGAAGAAAATGGTTAATACCTGATTCTATGGTCTGTCCTCTAGCTTGGGGGGTCCATGAATATTTGGCTTGATCAGTTCCTCTTGCAACATATAACTGAAGACATTGTTACTTGTTTATCTAACAACTTGAAACTCTGATGAGGCCAATTGTATCAGACTAAGCACTAGGACTCGCTTTGGACAGTTTATTAAGTAAAGAGCCACCAGTTGATGGGTTTCTGGTGAGTCCGAAGAATGGTGTTGGTCATGCATTTCTGAAGGGCTTAGATATAGAATCTGATGAATTTTCTGAATTAAGGTTTTCCTCAAATTTTCAGCCTAGTCCTTTGAGTCTATGCAAGTTCCAAGGGAAGAATTACTCAGACATAAAATACTGTACTTAAAATGTTGTACACATTGTACGGTTTCTTGTTCAATAATTTTTGCTTCTTTTTTTTAAAGCTAAGTGGCCTTTATTACTTATGAACTGAGGAAGCCTATTGTATTTGATGAGTTTGATTGTCATTCTCAGTCAAGACACTGATGCTAGTTAGAACAAAGTAGGCATTGTCATACTGCACCCACTCTCCAAAATTTCCCAAGCATCATATATATGCGATATATTAAGTATATGGGAGAGAGTTTTTCTTCTCATGTAGCTTTATTTTTTTATATCATATTGTGTTTCATAAAGTTTTGGTCAATATTGGTTATCTTTAATTGTATTTTTTAACTGTTAGCATTCAAAGAAGAGCCATAAAAGTTAAAACATAAATACAGAGATTTATTTTTAAATGGTCAATCTGTTATATTAGTCAAAAATTGAGTCACTAACTCAAATATTGAACTTAGATTGATGATAATACCAGCAGGTATTCTAAAAATTTTGAAAGTTGGTATATTAAAATTTGTGATATAGCCATTTGAGTTGAGAAGCTGAGAATAAAGATGGTTCGTGGTTCAAAATCTACATGGAATCATTCATTCTGTTTTATTTAACTCCTATAATTTTGTTGTCAGGATATCTAGACTTTTCAGAACATCTCTAATAACTTTGAAGTAATGAAGGGTAAATGCTGAATCAAATATTGCGGTTATCAAATATACCCAACAGCCAGTGGAGGTGGCCGAGGATTGGAATGTTTGGCTTTAGCAGAGAATTTCATAAGTGGTCGCTTGATGACAGCTTATCATCAAGGTTATCTACAGTAATTTTTCTCATAAATTGTGTTTATTAAATGTATAATATATTTATAAATTTTGGATAAATGTCTACAAACCAAGTCACTTAAAATAATGATCCATAATTATAACCTAAAATTTTCAGTTGGAGCATCTCAATTGTTACTACTAGAAATTACTTCTAGTCGAGCATGGTGGCTCACGCCTGTAATCCTAGCACTTTGGGAGGCTGAGGCTGGTGGATCACGAGGTCAAGAGATCGAGACCATCCTAGCCAATTTGGTGAAACCCAATCTGTACTAAAAATACAAAGACTAGCTGGGTGTGGTGGTGCATGCCTGTAGTCCCAGCTCTACTCAGGAGGCTGAGGCAGGAGAATCGCTTGAACCCGGGAGGCGGAGGTTGCAGTGAGCCAAGATTGTGCCACTGCACTCCAGTCTGGTGAACGAGCCAGACTCCGTCTGAAAAAAAAAAATACTTTTCTATCTTCTATATTTTCTTTCTGGGGAAACATTTCAAAAGCAAGACCGAAGGCATCTGTGTTAGATACCTATCCAACAATATGTTCCCTAAGAGTCATTTTTTGATGACTATACCAATGCTCAAACTTGCAACCTTTTTATTTAAATACTAAATTCAAAATGAATTGGCTTCGTGTCTATGTGCCAGGCACCCTTCTTTGGGGTGATTTTTAAAGTGGCCTGGAACATTCATAAATTTTTATAGCACCTCCAGTCTAGTCTTGTGTCTTAATTATTATTATTACTATTATTTTAAATTATTTGAGACAGTCACTCTGTCTCCCTGGCTGCAGTGCAGTGGCGGGATCTCGGCTCGCTGCAACTTCTGCCTCCCTGGTTCAAGAGATTCTCCTGCTTCAGCCTCCAGAGTAGCTGGAATAACAGGCACGTGCCACCACGCCCTGCTAATTTCTGTATTTTTAGTAGAGACAGGATTTCACCATGTTGGCCAGGCTAGTCTCGAACTCCTGATCTCGAGTGATCCACCGCCTTGGTCTCCCAAAGTTCTGGGATTACAGGAATGAGCCACTGCACCTGGCCTGGGTCCTAATTCTATACAAGGCCTGACTGGGCCCAAAAGAACTGCACGAATGTAGCATAACTTCATTTCCATTGATTATATTACTGCTGTAATAAAATGGTTCCTTTAATTATTACTCTGAGTTATGCTTATTTGTTTAAAGATATATTTTAGCTGAATAATTACTATAATGTAAAAATCAAAACATGTTGCATGTATTTTAATGGAAAAGCAAAGTTTCTTAACAGTAATTAGTGCCTGACTTGAGTTAATTTAATACAACATTTTAAAACAACTTTATGTCAGAAACTATGCTAGGAATCGAAGATGTACAGATAATGCCATACAGTGGAAATAATAGAATGAATATCATATAAACTACTGGATGCTTAAATCAATACTGGCAATCTATTAGATATGTTCTAGCAACTGATTTGTTTCAACAAATGTATTTTTCTGTGTTGTGTCACATTGTGGGTTTTAAATATTAACTGGTAACAATTGTCTTTTCAGGTTTTGCTTTTATTTTTCTCTATTGCTCAAAAAGAAAAAGTGTCTTCAAAAACTAAAAACATATATTAACTATTGTTAAGTTTTCAAAAACATTTTTCAAAAATATTTTTCAAAAATATGTATTTTTAGCAGGGTAAAAGATGAACTATTTTGGTTGGTCTGATTGGATTGTCTGTAGATTGTGTGGTAAAAACACTAAAATATGACAGCAACGTTTGGTCTGAAACATAGATATATAACAAAGTCATGGAAAAGAAATATATTGCAGGGATTTATTCTCCAATCAATGCACAGTGAAATAAAGTACATAAATCCCCAGATATCAATGGGAAAATAAGTTCAACATTATCTGAGAGATACAGCTGAGGAAAAGGAATCCACACAGGCAGAGTGTTGCTTCCTCATTCTTTATGTAGCATTTGGTGATGGTGTGTACATTGTGTACGACAGGAGAAACAAAACACGAACTGGCCTAAAAATTTGCTTTGAAAGCTCAAAAAGACGGGTACCTATTTGAAAAATACATTCCCTAAGAGTCACTTTTTGATGACCATATTAAGGTTCAAACTTGTAACCATGTTATGTAAAAACTAAACTCAAAATAAATTAGTTTTGTATCTAGCCACATTAGTGCTCCCAGAATTGGGAGAAACTAAAGTATTTGGAGGATCTTTTAGATAAGGAAGAGAAGCATGATAAAGAATGCATGACCTGGTGGACAATACCAACTTTTAAATAATACTTAAACAACTTCCCATTAAAACTGCAGTTTTTCGTATGAAATTGTTATTGATTGAAATACATTCTTACTGTAAATTCCTAGGCTAATTTGATCTAGTTATACTTAAATGGATTTAAAATTTTGTATCCCATAGAAATTCTGCCTTTTATCTGAATTTTACTTACGTCTCTAGACATGAATATGTGACTACAAGCTCCTTCACGGGAAAGCTCTATTTTGTGTTTCACTGAATGCCCAGGTCATTAAACCACTGCTGTAAGCAGAGAATATATTTAAGACATATCATAATGCATTAATAAGTTTTGTAAAAATTCATAAAGCTCTCAATTGATAAGGAAAGTTAAAAAAAAACAGCAAATGTTTATTTAGTACCAGGCACTGTTTTGAGTTTTGTTCACATTTTAACTCACCTATAAGGTAGCTATTATGAGATTAGAATAAGTAATTTTAATGGAAAGATTTAAAAAGATTAAAAAGTTAGATGGAAAATTGAGAAAACCGGGGAGAACATCTCATTTATTAGTATTCATCTTTCTATATTTTACTGATAGACTCGTGAGAAGATGTTTTAATTCCATAGTACGCTGACGTGCTAAAAAGTAGCTTCTCTGTGAAGATTAGGAGGAAGATAGATATTTGGTTACAAATTAGGAATGGAGTTCTCACAGAATCCCTACAAAGGCTTTGGCTAGTAAAATCATGTATGCATGCACAAACACACATGCACACACACACACACACACACACACACACAGGAAGAGAAAAATGTGATAAAGAAAAGTAAATATGAAATGGTATTGACAAAAGGCACAAAGTTTATCCAATGTGAGTAGCGAATTTTAAAATACTTTAGTTAACCGGAGACCATCTTAGACAAAAAGAGTTCTCTGTCCTTTGTTGGAATTCTCAAATAAATGCCCCATCGCAAAGTTACAGGATATTGGTGCACACAAAAAGACAATTAAAGAGATATTTGAAAAAAAACTACAGGGATTAAATTAGAACACAAACACATGCATTACATACATACAGCCATAAATAGGTTATTAAAAAATCTGTATAAATTGGCAGTACTGCATTATGTCTGATCAAATGAGAGAGAGAGAGAGAGAGAGAAAACAAACTAAAAAATGAAAATGAAAAAGTGCATCCTACCACTATGGAGGGAGAAAATAGTTTATTTTCCACACCCCCCCAAACTTGTATTATTTTTAACATAATTGGGTTCATATTGAATATACATTTTTTGTATTCTGGATATTTACTCCCTTAATGTGACATAGGTATGTTTGCATATTATTACGTACTCTTCATAAAGATTATTCTTAACAACTTCACAATATTCTGACAAGTGTATGTGTTCCCGGAAGAATGAATATTTTATTAACTTGATATATATTAATTTGATACATATAGACAATTTACCTATCTAAGAATTGTACCAATTTACACCATTATATTGCGATACCATTGTATTGTGTAAAGGTGCCTATTTCATCACATTGTCAGTAACATTGATCTATTCCTGGACTGTTTGTTCCATTTCTTAGATCTCTTTCTCAATTCCTGCATTACAGTTTAAATAACAAAGCTTTAGAGCATGTTTTGATATTGGACAGGTGAATTTGACTGAAGATATATCTTTTTCCACCAGTGTTCGAAAAACTTTATTCCACTTTCCTTCATATTAACATTGAAATTGCTTCTAAATGCAATCAATAAAAATAATCTTGACATTTTGATTATGCCTCTTTTCATCAAACCCTTCCATAACTTCTGTTTATCTAGTTCGGTGGTGCTCAACCAAGGGTGATTTTATCCCCCAGGAGAAATTGGGCAATGTCTGGAGGCATTTTGGTTGTCCCAACTGGAGGGTGGGACTGGGGAAGGCAGAATTAGGGGAGAGTTCTGCTACTGGCATCTAGTGTTTAATGGCCAGGGAAGCTGCTAAACATGGAAGAAAATAATTTTCAAAAATATATCAGGATATCAAGAATAGTAACATTCTAAAATCTTAAATTTTAAATGAAACAAATTGTATAAAATGCCATCTTTTATTTCAAGCGATTAGAAAAACTGAATAAACTAGTAAAAACTGAAAACGCATTAAAAGGAGTGCTATCCCTAAAATCTTGTTTTCTAGGATTATTTAGGAGTGTTTATTTTTTTCTGGCTTTTCAAAGACTTTGATGTGGAATTCTAGTTCACTTTTTTGATTTGGTACCCCATAATACTTTAGTCCTAGAGTGTTCAGGTTAACTCTATTTAAATATATTTTATTATATTAAATATATTTGATAACTACATTAAATATCTCTATTAAATATATTTAAACTTTTTTCTGGAAGTATATATAATTATTCAAGAACTATATTATTTCAACCCTTTTTTTCAAGGCTAGTAGCTTACCTAATTTAAATGTATCTTTTCTCTGATCAAAGTTCGTTAAAACATATGCAATACTAGTTATTGTTACTTTTGTTACAGAAATTTCACTGTATGCCTCTTGTTGCAATGATTTTTAAAATATCAGTTGCCCAAAACTTCCCAGCAACATATTAAGAAATCTTTAATTTTCAAAAACCTTTTATTACTGATTATTTCTCTTAAACTTTTTATATATTCTTGAATTTATTTTAATCTTGCTGCTGTCTATTTAATATTAACTTATCTTTAAGAAAAGTTGTAGAGATGATAAATTCACTTAGATATTTTATATTCTTTATTTTAGAATTTTCTCTTCCTTTTATTTTGTTTGTTCTATTATAACTTCCAATAACAGATGTTGAAATATCAAAGTATGTTCTACACAATTATCATTTTCTATTTTAATATACATAGCTGCACTCCAGCCTGGGTGACAGAACAAGACTCCATCTAAAAAAAAAAATCTAAAGTGGAGGCTGAAGATTAGAGTGAATTGCTGCAATCTCACTATCACCTTTGAAAGGATGAGGAGTTGCTTTTTATGGAGAATAAAAGAAGTGTTTTCTTGAGATGGAGACTACTTCTGGTGAAGATACTGTGAACATTGTTGAAATGACAACAAAGGATCAAGAATGTTACATAAGCTTAGTTGATAAAGCTGTGTCAGGATTTGAGAGAATTGGCTCCAATTTTCAAAGTTCTACTGTTCTGGCAGAACAATCATAGTTGTTTTATTTCAAGATATTGGCAAAGCCACCCTAACCTTACATAACCACCACCCTGATCAATTAGAAGCCATCAACATTGAGGCACGACCTTCCAGGAATAAAAAGATGACCCACTGAAGGCTCAGTTGATCGTTAGCATTTTTTACCTATTTTTTTAATTAAAAGATGTTAATTTTAAAGATATAATGCTATTACACACTAAATAGACTACGATATAGTGTAAACACAACTTTTTATGTACTAGAAAGCCAAAAGATTTGTGTGCCTCACTTTAATGTGATATTTGCTTTATTCCACTCCTGTTGAACTGCATCCTCAATATCTTTGAGGTATTCCTGTATCACATATTGCTGTCATTTTAATTTCCCTTAGGTTTAGGTAATTTGTTTTTATTTCACTTTTGTGTCCCTGTTTCATAATACTGGCTTTGTTAACTGTTTGATTATTAATCTTTTGAATATTTATTTTTATTTTTAATTTTTTCCATACCTTTTTGAGGTACAGGTGGTATTTGGTTACATGAGTAAGTTCTTTAGTGGCAATTTGTGAGATTCTGGTGCATTCATCACCCAAGCAGTAAACAAGCAGTATAGACTGCACCATATTTGTAGTCTTTTATCCCTCACTCATCCCCTCCCACTCTTCCTCCCAAGTCCCCAAAGTCTATTGTATTATTCTTATTCCTTTGTGTCTAATATCTTTGCTCCACATATCAGTGAGAAAATACAATGCTTGGTATTCCATTCCTGAGTTACTTCACTTAGAATAATAGTCTCCAATCTCATCCAGGTCACTGCAAATGCTGTTAATTCATTCCTTTTCATGGCTGAATAGTATGTCATCATGTATATATGAATATACACCTGTGTAGATATACATATTCCATCATGTGTGTGTGTATATATGTATATAAACATATATATACCACCACCGTCACAGCTTCTTTATCCACTTGTTGACTGATAGGCATTTGTGTTGGTTCCACGATTTTTCAATTGTAAATTGTGCTGCTATAAACATGCGTATGCAAGTATCATTTTGTATAATGACTACTTTTCCTCTGGGTACATACCCAGTAGTGGCATTGCTGGATCAAATGGCAGTTCTACTGTTAGTTCTTTAAGGAATCTCCACACTGTTTTCCATAGTGGCAGTACTAATTAACATTCCCCCCAGCAGTGTAGAAATGTTCCATGCTCACCACAGCCATGCCAACATCTACTGTTTTTTGATTTTTTGATTATGGCCATTTTTGCAGGCATAAAGTGGTATCGCATTGTGGTTTTGATTTGCATTTTCCTAGTCATTAGTGATGTTGAGCATTTTTTTTTATATGTTTGCTGGCTATTTATATATCTTCTTTTGAGAATTGTCTATTCGGGTCTTTAGCCCACTTTTTGATAAGATTGTTTGTTCTTTTCTTACTGATTTGTTTGAGTTCATTGTAGGCTCTGGATATTAGTCCTTTGTCAGTTGTACAGATTGTGGAACCATCCCTAATTCATTCTATGAAGCCAGAATCAACCCTAATACCAAAACCAGGAAAGGACACAATCAAAAAAAGAAAACTACAGACCAATATTCTTATGAACATAGATGCTAAAATCGTTAATGAAATTCTAGCTAACTGAATCCAACAGCATATCAAAAAGATAATCCACCATGATCAAGTGGGTTTCATAATATAATATGTTTCTGACCAGAGTTGGTACCTCTAGATGATGAGCATTCATGTTTAGTGGGCCCCCAGCTTGGTTTTCTACAGGAAAATATCGATTGTTTTAGTTGAGTTTGACTTTTCTCAAGTCTTTTAGGTTTTCTGGCAAATTCTTCTATTGTGCTTTATACTTCTATAAATAATTTTGTCTAGTTCTAAAATTCATATTAATTTTGAAATGCTGCGTTTTTGTCCTTAAGTTAATTTATCTTAAACCTGTTTTCCTTTTTATTCCATCACCTTTATAGAGAAAGATAACGTAATCAATTTGTTCAACCCATCATCAAGGATGTTTTATTGTTTCTATGTGGATCGACTTCTTGTATTTTTCTAACTACAATATATTAATCTTTTATGTTGGATGAACTGATTAGAGCTTCATTTAAAGCGTTATCTTATATAATTCTCAATGCAATTAAGACATGTTCTACTATTATATTTGTTTTAATGATAGACAAACAGAAATGGTGAAAATTTGAGACATTTGTTTACTGTTACACTATTTTTAAGAAGGGGATCAAGAGCTCTTCCCTGCATAATTTTTCTATAACGGATAGAATCGTCACTTTCTCTCTCTCTAAACAAGACCGGTTCAAGACTATTTGTGGGAGTGGTAATTACTCTGTTCTGTTGTCTATTTTACTCCTTCTGCTTTTATTTTATTTTATTTAGTTAGTTAGTTTTTATTTATTTATGTATTCTCTTTGAGACGGAGTCTCACTCTGTCGCCTGGGCTGGAGTGCAGTGGCGCGATCTCGGCTCACTGCAAGCTCCGCCTCCCGGGTTCACGCCCTTCTCCTGCCTCAGCCTGCCGAGTAGGTGGGACTACAGGTGACCGCCACCACGCCCGGCTAATTTTTTTTGTATTTTTAGTAGAGACGGGGTTTCACTGTGTTAGTCAGGATGGTCTCGATCTCCTGACCTCGTGATCCGCCTTCTGCTTTTAAACTTTAACCTAAGAGGCTTTTTCCAAATATTCCCCTCCGCTTCTCTAAACTTATATCTTGGCTTCAAATTTCCTGTAAGTTAACTACTGTAACAAGAAGACAGGTGTATCTCCCAAAGATAAGCATCAATATACACTTTACAAAGAATGTGCTCAGGATATATAATCTGCAGTAATGTAATTCTGCCTACTACAAACATACCTATTTAAAATATTAGTTGAGATTTAACTATCTGGCTATATGTTTTAAAATGCATTTTAGAAGTGGCTCTTTCATTTTCTCAATTAATAGAATGTACATCCAATGATTTTTCTAAACAAAGAAATGTTTTGCACCGTAGGAATAAAGTACCCTCAACTTCTTATAGAGATTTGCTTCAAAAGGACTTTGAATAATAAAGGAAAGTTTACTGAAATTTTACATGTATCTACTTGGTATATTTTTATCGTGTAATCATTTGTTTTATGTTTTTTATTTGTGATTACACTTTTATATAATACAATTGCAGTTCTTGTTTTATGCCTTAATGTAATATGGTTGGAGCTCCAAGAGAAAAATAACTGATTGTGCTCTTTTTTAACTCTATAATCCCAGTTCCTGGCAGAGACACTGGTAGACACTGACTAATCTAATCTCCTGGCAGAGACATGTTAGACACTGACTAATCTAATCTTTTTTTTTTTTTTTTTTGAGGCAGAGTCTCACTCTGTCGTCCAGGCTGGAGTGCAGTGGCACAATCTGGGCTCACTGCAACCTCCAGCTCCCGGGTTCAAGCAATTCTCTTGCCTCAGCCTCACTAGTATCTGGGATTACAGGTGCCTGCCACCACATCCAGCTATTTAAATTATTATTTTTTTTTTTCAGTAGAGACAGGATTTCACTGTGTTGACCAGGCTGGTCTCAAACTCCTGACCTCAGATGATCTGCCCTCCTTGGCCTCCCAAAGTGCTGGGATCACAGGCATGAGCCACCGCACCCAGCCCTAACCTACTATCTTTTAATCACAGATACTTAAACACATTTATCATTATCTTTTCCATGATCAAAACTTTTTAATATTCCTTTCCTAATGATTAATGACCTCAAATTCAACTCAATAATTATTAACTGAGCACTTATTTTGAGTCAAAATGACTTTAAGTTTTGGGGACATAGACATGAAGATATTAATTATATCTTTGAAGAGCTTATATTTTGTTGATGATGCTGAAGGTAATCATTTATAATATTCTATGTTAGGTTCTATAAGATCAGACCAGTGCTGCAAGACTATGTTAGATGCATTTTCTAATTTTTTTGGGAAAAAATAATAGAACAGACAAGACAGAGAAAGAGAGATTTTAAATAGGTTTTAATGGACATGTAAACATTTTGCTGAAATAACGGGATAAGTGGTCTTATCAAAAGGAAATTGCATCGTTGTATTAATTTGTATTGCTTCTGCGACTATATAACAGATTCAGTCATTCAAACAACATAAAAATTATTTTACAGTTCTATAGGTCAGAATTTCTACACAGGTTTCACTAGGCTAAAATAAATGTGTTTGCACTGTGTTCTTTCTAAAGGCTCTAGCGGAGAATCCATTGTCATGCCTCCTCCAGCTTCTAGAGGTCACATCCACTTCCCTTGGTTAGTGGTCCACTTCCTCCTGCTCTTAACTAGCTGTATTGCATCACTCTGTATCTGTCTTCCATTGCCACATTTCCCTTTGTTTTTCCTCCTCTGCCTCTCCCACTTTATAGAACCCTTGTAATTACATTGGACCCACCTAGATAATCAGAGATGATTATTTTATTTAAGGGCCTTTGATTAACATCCTTTAATTCCTTTTTGCCATATAACCTGACATATTCACAGATTGCTTACCAGAATGATGTTTTAAGGATCTTGCAATTAATATGACTAAATAGTAGGGCATGGGGAATTATCAGAGAAAGGAGTAAAAAAGTAGCATATTGTTTAGGGATGTATGTGTAATTTTCCAAGGTTTTTGACTTTATCTTATAATAAATTTCCTCCATTTCCATTATTATCAATTTGTTCCCATACTGCATAAATGAGGTAAAATAATATTTATTGATTTCCTATTTCATCTATGTGCCTTAATGACTTACTCTATCCCAAGTTAGCACTTAAAAATGTGTAATTACCCAGCTATATTTTTATATAACTGCAATCATTTTATGACGAGCTGACAACAACTAGACTAATGCCTTCTTGCTTATAAATATTTTTAATTACTTAAAATATCAACCACATTTTTAATGACTTATATTATCTAGCATAGAGTATTAGTTAAGTAATGGATGTTTAAAGCATACATTGTATACACTGTATTAAAATGAAGGCTGCCTAGTTCTGCATTTATTTAAAAATTGGAATAAGAAATATAGTAGGTCAACAATTTCACATACCAAACTTAGGAAGGGACTCATGTGATGTGAGAAATAAATGAAAAATTTGTTAAACAGTTAGATTCTAAGTATATATCTGTAAATATTCAGACTTCTTAGGTCTGAAAAGGAGCCTATGAATCATAATTTTAAAGTGCCAGACGACTCTTCTAGGCCACCCATGGTTCTTTTGTTTGTTTTCTCTGTCAATACTATATCTATCTCTACCCTGAAAATCTTTTATCTTGATTTTTTGAAGAAGTATAAGAACAACAGAGTGTTATATCATTGGGTTTTAAAGAGTAGATAATATATCAAGAAGTAATTGTTAAAACTAGTAAAATTATTACAGTAGAATTAGTAGCAGTCTGTAAATGTTATTAGACACAGTTAAAACATAGCTTTAATCTGTATATTGCTTCATTTTCATCACAATATATGAGATTGTCTTTAATACGGAGTACAGAATTATGAAATTGTTAACATTTTAACTTTCACTTATCTGCAGCTTTATTGGTCACAATCACTTTCTTATTACTTCAGCAAAATAGCACTTTGGCTATTATCAAGACAAGTTCAGTCTTGATCTGGCAATGTGCTAGTTATATCAGCTTTAAAACATTTTTACTTCTGTTTGATTTGTTCATCTCTACAATGCTTAAATACTAGTCTAACAACTCTTATTAATTGCTTTGAAATTTAAATACTTCATAAAATATAATGTACAAATGCTAAGAACAAATAATATTATAGGTGAAATATATACAATGAATAAAATTGATTGGTATTTATAGTGTAGCCAGCATAAGTGTAAGTTCTAATGATAGATAAATCAGAAAAAAATATTCCAATTAGCAAATAAAATAATTCTACAAATTTAGTAAAAACAACTCTGTTGTATAATATTTGGTTTCTAATTACTTTTAAGTAAGATTCTATTTTATGTAAACAAAATATTAATTATGAATATTTAATATACTCACATTTTACAATTACTTAATACATATACTGATTGTGAGCTCAATTCAATCATATATGCTCTCCCTTACACAATTTGCCTTTCATATAAAAGTTTTGAGAATGAGCTCCTTTAATACTTAACGAAGTTATGAAAATACGATTACTATGTATTTTACTGATAACATTTAAAATCAGTTTTTCCTTAGAAAATGTATTACAATTTTATAAGTTTTCTTAGCACATTATTTTCATATCAAACCACTATATATCTTTAAAAACGCCAAAATGTATTAAATTTTGGAAACAATAATTCAAAATATTCATGTGTAATCCATCGCTGCTTATAAGAAGCCTGTAACTAGTGTCCACTGTCTTTCTAAAAGCTTCTTTCTTGCTATTGGTGTTCTGTTGTTGTTTTTTTGTTTTAGTTATAGGTAAATTCATCCTTGATTTTTTGGGGATTTTTTTTCTTGCAGTGTTTCTCTTAAATCTGCTTCTGAAATTTTAATTAAATATAACTTTCACCTTCTCAAGCAATCCTTCGTGTTTCCAAACTCTCTTTTCGCTTATTTTTTTCTATCTCTTCATCTTTCTAACGTACTTATACAGCAAATGCTTCCTGAGTATTTCATGTGGGAGTTGGAGTACGTCAGGGAGAAAAATGTGGAAATTATTTTTCTTTGTGGACTTTATATACTATCAGTGGGTAATAGGGAATAAACATAAGAACAGCAAACAAGATAGGTAGAAATTGATAAGCAGTATAGAAATAAAGACAGCAGAGATTAGGAGGACTGTACAGCAGTGTCAGTGGTTGAAGTTATAAACAGTAGTGAGCAAAAACTAATTGAGAAGACGCCCATTAAAAAAGGTCTTGAAGGATGTAAGGAAATTAGCCATTGGGCATCTAGAAGTAAAATCATTCTAGTCAAAGAAGAAAGCCAGTGCAAGACCTTAAGGTGGTAGAATGCCGGCTCAAGAAACAGCAGTGAGGGCAGTGTACCTGGAATAGTTCAAGAAATGGAGAAGGTAATAGATGTAACATCAAAGAGATCAGACTCATGGATGGCTATGTTGGCTATTGTAAGCCTTTGTTTCTCACTTGGAGTTAAGAAGTCATTGATTGAGGCATGGTGGCCCATGCTTGTGATCCCAGCTACTCAGGAGGATAAAGAAGGTGTATTCCTTGAGCCTGGGAGTTCAAGGCAGCAGAGAGTTATGATCATATCATGTCACAGCACTGAAGCCTGGGTGACAGAGTAAGACTTCATATCTTAAAAGAAAAAAAGAAAATAAGTCATAATTTCGTAGGGAGGGCTGATTAGGCCTGACATATGTTTTAAAAGTGGTTATAAGTGGTCAATGTTAAAAGCAAGGAGACAAGCTGGAAGGCTGTGGTAGTGGTCTATGTAAAAGAGAATAATGTCCCTATCAGGATAATCACAGTGGAGGAAAGAGATCATGTTGTTCAAACTAGAGTTGTAACAGGTGAGTTAAAACAAAAGTGATTGTATCTGGAGCGATCTATAAGAAAACAATCAAATTTCCTGATGGAATTCTGGGGTTTACATAAGAAAGGAAGAAACCAAATATGAAATCAAGGTTTTGACAAGTCCAACTCAAAGAATAGATTTGCTATTCACTAAAATGGAGAAACTACGCCTGCAGTTGGTTTGAGAAGGAAGATCAGACTACATGGTAAGTTTGAAATATGAGGTAGGCATTCAAATGGAGATTTTGGTTACGCATTTAGATGCATGAGTATAGAATTACAGAGAGGTCTGGAGTGGCAATATAAGTATTATTAAAAGTCATAAAATTGTATTATATAAATAAGTGAGTGAACATAGTAAAGAAAACACTCACCCAAAATGAGCCCTGAGATTCTTCAATATTAAGAGACTTAGGAAAGTGGAGTAAAAAGCATAGAAAATTGAGAAGTAACAACCGGTAAGAAAGGAGAATAAATATGGGACTTTTGTCTTGGAATCCAAATAAAGAAAGTATACCTAAGAGGAGGGAGAGATGAACTTATATCAAACACAACCAATAGGTCAAATACGAGGAGGAAAGATAATAAAGCACTGTTTTAGTTACACAGATAAAATCTGTGAATTGGACAAGACTGTTTTTGTGTTTTGGGCGAAGATGAAAACTTGAATAAAATAAGTTTAAGAAATAAAGAGAGAAAAAAATGTAAATTGAAAATATAAGCAATTATTTTGGGAAATTTCCTGCCCAAAGGAAGAGAGAATTGCAGAGAAAGGTTGTGGAAGAAGTGTGGGTGGGAGATGCTTTTGCAGTGTGCCTATTTGAAAATGAATAATTGTGTAGGGAAATTCCTGAGAGCTCAGTGAGGAAATTAATAATCAATTTTTAAAAAATTATTTAAAGTTTCCTCTTTTATTTTTATTTATTCACTGCCACTTCTCTGGTTTCTCCAGTTGAGGTTATTTCTAAGTGATATGCATATATTTTATCTGGTTCATTTTTAATATTTGATCAAATTCTCACATATCTGGATTTCTTTGTGTTGCTTTGTAGCTCTATTGCTATACATCTTTTATGCAAGAAAAGAAAATGTCTTCATGTAGCTATGTGATTAGCTTCTTTGAGGTCTGGTTCTTTGAGGTGATTTTGTTTCCTAGTACAATCAATGTTTCTCAAGGTTTGATGTCTGTTGCTCCCTTTTAATCTAAATGTATTGCTCATTATATTGACTAAATTAATACCTCACTTCAGAAATATGGATCTAATAGCATCTAGTGCAGAAAATATTCACCATTCCCCAATAAACAGCTGAGGATAGGGTGGAGGATGCTTTTTTGTCCAGATTTCTCAAGTCTCATTTCTTTATATTTAAACATCCCTGTCTTTGTAATACTTATAGCAGTATATTTAGTAAGTGCATATTTAATAATGTCTTGATAAGTATTATTACTCTGTGCAGGTAGATATAACTTAGAAAGCCTCTATGATAAGGGGAGTTACAGTAAAACATTTCGATTAAAATAATCTACTTACAATGTAGCTTTGGTTATTTTAAGTAACTTTGGATAATTTGAACACTGCTATCCAAGATGTAGATTCCGGCCATAGACAAAATTTTCTTGGCTAATCACTTTTCAAAAATAAATTATTAAACAACACTTTTTAAAAAGGTTCATTGTGTATGAAATCCAGATATTGAACTTCTCTTGAACAATCAAAATATTTATCAACCACAGATCCCCATTCTCATATAACTACATCATCTGGAAGCTTCTCTCTAGAAGACCATGAGCCCTTTGCTTCAGTTTCCTACTTACCTAACTTACTGTAACTTATCATATCTACAGGAAGTTATGTTTCTTGCCTTTAGGCAGCCATTTCACACTGAGATTAGAACGCTGCAATACTTAACAAAAATTGTAAACATGTAATAAGGCATATAGTTTAACAAGCAGAGTGAGAAGACAACCAATTTCCAATTAGCTTATTTTAAAAATCACAGATGTTTAAAATGATAACTACCAGAGATACTGCATAGGGTTAGGGTTAGGTAACAGGTAAATACTTATACTTGTAACAGTGTACTAAAGATCACAGATAGTTGATTTTTATGGTTGCTCATGTGAGTTAAGATTTATTTTAGGCAAATTTAGATTAGTGGTTAGTGAAAAAATCTTAGGAAATAGAATCTGCTATGACATCAGCTAAAAAATGTTATGAAGTGATGCCAATAAGAGGAAATAATCCAAGGCTATGAAAAGCATCATCAGTTACATATGGAAAATTAATCTCATTCTTGTTTTAGGATACAGATTGCTCAGTGCAATATAGCCAGAGAGAATCCAGATAAGACGGTGCATTTTTATCACCATGGTCCAAGTATGCATCCAGAGTTCAAGCCAACAATCCTTTTGGAAAAAAGTCTTGCAATTTTTCAGTGAGGCAGAAAATAAAGTAGCACCCCAGTCTAAAAAATTTGTGGGAATCATGGGGAACTGCAATCCAAAGAGACGCCTGGGAATTAGATACTGAATTGCACCTTAGATCAATGACTTAGGATAACCAGAAAACAATGCAGAAACCAGAAACATTAGCTTGGAAAGAGCCTAATAGAATTACCTGGTTATATAGCTTAATATATCAACATATAGCAAAAGTCCTTTGTAACCAAAAATATCTAAATATTTGACATACATGATTACATCCAATCATAATCTAACAAAACATCATGATGAACAAAATTATACATGTTCTGGCTTTGATTTCCTGTGATATTTCATAATATTAATAAATACAGTGATCAGAATCACATACAAATCTACAAGAATTTTACATAAAGATGTTCTGAGCTGTAAAAACAAACCAGTGTAAAATCACATCATACAATGCATAAAATAAGCTTACCTGTTGAGTCCCTAAATGCCACACCCTGACTTATACTGCCTTTTCCCCATAGCTTTTACTGCTGTAAGATGCTCTGATTAGAAACCAGGTCTAATCTTTTTGATGAGCTTTTAGATGAAGCCAGTTTCATTTTTTGAAACTAGATCTGTATATAGGTTTTCCTAGCTATCACACTTGCTTTCATTCTAAGCATATAAAGTATCAGGTTAACATGGCCAAAGCAGTTTTTAGTCGACTGGAACATATTGATTGAAAAAATTTTTAATTTGGAATGTTTCTCTCAGATTAATAAATTAGAGTAATAAAATTATATTGAAAATACCTGCCTATGGAAAAGAGGCCATACAAAAATCAGTGGGGAGGAAAATATGTAGGAGACACACTGTAAATTTTCTGAATGAAAATTAGTTTGATATAAGCAGTGTTTGATTATTAAGATTCTTTTATGACAAGATAAGATGATGCAGTATTGTTTATCTATACATTGATCTTATTTACATGTTACTGCTAAGAGTACAATGCAAATACTTTCATGGAGAGAAAAGTCTGCCCAATAAAATTTGATCAGTTCTCAAAATACCAAAAAATAATACATTTCAGATTAGGTATATTTCAAACTGAGATAATGTAAGGGTCAGTATCTGGTGTCATGGACATAGTAGAGTTTTGAAATGGAAAAAAATATTGATTCAGTTTTCTACTAATTTCAAATAGCAATGGGATTTTGAACTATGTAAAATGATAGAATAATTTCACATTCCTGGATAGACAGATGACATATAAAATTGATTGATCTATTAAAATTTATAATGAAATGAAATAAAATGAAATTTTAAAATCTTGAAAGATAGAGAACACCTTTTTGTGATTTCTACTTAACTTATTTTTAAACACAGTCTAACACAGACTTCACTGGGTCATAAACTTAGAACCTTCTTACTTTGACAGTAATAAAATATAAATTGTCTCATATTGAAATTATGTCTTACTTTACACTTTGGGAGAGAAAGAGAGGCAGAGAAAGAGAGGAGTTTCAAAGACTGAGCTTTGGATCTCTCTATACACATTTCTAAAGACAACTAATTTATTATTTTTAAGCTTCTACTCTTGTGAAAAAATCCTTTAAAACAATATAATTCTTTTATATAATCACAGTAAACTAATACTGATGACACTCCTATAGATGGGTTTACTAGCTTCTGGATAAGGTTATTTTGTTTTTATGTTTGTTTTACAGTCAGCTTTATTCCTCCATTTCTGCTCCTTTCTGTGGTGACTTAAGGGAGAAAAAAAAAGATTAATGTGAAATTTAATTGTAGAAGAAAATATTCTAATTTACTTTGTATAATCATTCCATTATTGCTAGTATATTGCCAAATATATGCTTTTATTTTTGTTGTTGTTTTCATAATAGTTGATTTTTTTTTTTTTTTTTTTTTTTGAGATGGAGTCTTGCTCTGTCACCCCAGGCTGGAGTGCAGTGGCGCGATCTCAGCTCACTGCAAGCTCTGCCTCACGGGTTTACGCCATTCTCCTGCCTCAGTCTCCCAAGTAGCTGGGACTACAGGAGCCCGCCACCATGCCCGGCTAATTTTTTGTATTTTTGGTAGAGATGGGGTTTCACCATGTTAGCCAGGATGGTCTCCATCTCCTGACCTGGTGATCTGCCCGCCTCAGCCTCCCAAAGTGCTGGGATTACAGGCGTGAGCCACAGTGCCAGGCCATGATTGTTGATTTTTAAACCAAGTTTGTAAACATTTATTTATAAAAACCCTAAACTCACTGTTTCTAAGGTCTTCTATAGGACGTCTATGCTAATGCATCTAGTTGTGCCAAATTTAACATAATATTGAGTAGATCGTTAGGGAACCAATATCTCAGTCTATGTTCTTGATTGTATCAAAAAGAAATAACAGTAATTCCTTTTAGAAATATTTGGGAATAAAAATTAAATCATAAAATTACATGTAGTAAAACTTGTGACTCATACTTTAGAAAGGTCTAAATAGGAAAATAAAATAAATATTTCTATCTAGTTCATAACTTAACGCCCTAAACAATGTACAGCCACTTTTAAAACTTTCTGCTACATGTCAAGAACAATGCTAGGAACTAAGGTAAAGCTTAAGAAATATGACTTCCTCTCAGACCACAATGGAATAAAATTGGAAATCAACTCTAAAAGGTTGCCGTCAAAACAGCACTAATACATGAAAATTAAATAATCTGCTCCTGAATGATCTTTGTGAAAATAATAAAATCAAGATGGAAACATAAAAATTCTTTAAACTGAACAAAAATAGTGAAAAAACCTATGTAAATCTCTGGGATATAGCACAAATGATGCTAAGAGGAAAGTTCATAGCATTAAATGCCTACATCAAAAATTCTGAAAGAACACAAGTAGACAATCTAAGCTCACACCCAACGAACTAGAGAAACAAGAACAAACCAGACACAATCCCAGCAGAAGAAAAGAAATAACAAAGAGCAGAAAAGAAATAAATAAAATTAAAACAACAAAAAAATACAAAGGATAAATGAAACAAAAAACTGGTTATTTGAAAACACAAACAAAATTGATAGACCATTAGAGAGATTAAGCAAAGAACAAAGAGAGGATCCAAATAAGCTCAATTAGAAATGAAATGAGAGATATTACAACTGATACCACAGAAATACGAAAGATCATTCAAGGCTACTATGAACACCTTTATACAAACTAGAAAACCTAAAGGAGATGGGTACATTCCTGGAAATATACAACTTTCCTAGGTTAAAACAAGATGATATAGAAACTCTGAACAGAACAGTAACAAGCAGTAAGACTGAAATGATAATTTTTAAAAATTGCCAACAAAAAAAGTCCAGGACAAGATGGATTCACAGCTGAATTCTATCAGACATTCAAAGAGGAATTGTCACCAATCTTACTGAAACTATTCTAAATATAGAGAAAAAGGAAATTCTCCCTAAATCATTCTATGAAGCCAGTATCACCTTAATACCCAAAACAGGAAAAGACATAACAAAAGAATAAAACTACAGACCAATATCCTTGATGAACATAGATGCAAAAATCCTCAACAAAATACTAGCAAATCAAATCCAACATCATATCAAAAAGATAATTCACCACGATCAAGTGGTTTCATACTAGGGATTCAGGGAGGGTTTAACATACTCAAATAAATAAACGTGATACATCACATAAGCAGAATTAAAAGCCAAAAAACATGATCATCTCAATAGATGCAGGAAAAGTATTTGACAAAATCCAGCATCCCTTTATGATTAAAACCTTCAGCATAATCGGCATAGAAGGTAATAAAAGCTGTCTACCACAAACCTACAATCAACATTATACTGATTAGGGACAAATTGAAAGCATTCTCCTGGAGAACTGGAACAAAACTATGATGCCCTTTTCCACCAATTCTATTCAACATAGTACCGGAAGACCTAGCCAGATCAATCAAACAAGAGAAAGAAATAAAAGACATCCAAATTGGTAAAGAGGAAGCAAACTCTCGCTGTTCACTGATGACATAATTGTATAATCATATACCTAGAAAACCCCAAAATCTCAGCCAAAAAGCTTCTAGATCTGATAAAGAATTCAGTAAGGTCTCAGGATACAAAACCAAGGTACACAAATCAGTAGCATTGCTATACACTGACAGCGATCAAGTTGAAAATCATATCAAATACTCAACCCCTTTTAAAACAGCTAAAAGAAATTCTCAAGAATATACCTAACCAAAGATGTGAAAGATCTCTACAAGTAAAACTACAAAACACTGCTGAAAGAAACCATAGTTAACACAAATATATGGAAACACACCCCATGCTTATGGATGGGTAATATCAATATTGTCAAAATGACCATACTGCCGAAGGCAATTTATAAATTCAATGCAATTCTGATGAAAATATAATCACCATTTTTCACAGAATTAGAAACAACAATCCTCAAATTCATATAGAACCAAAAAAGAGCCTGCATAGCCAAAGCAAATCTAAGCAAAAATAACAAATCCAGAAGCATCACACTTTCCGACTTCAAACTACGTTACAAGGCTGTAGTTACCAAAACAGCGTGGTACTGATATAAAAATAGGCACATAGACAAATGAGACAGAATAGAGAACCCAGAAATAAAGCCAAATTCTTACATGCAACTGATCTTCAACAAAATGAACAAAAATATAAAATGGGGAAAGGACACCCTATTCAACAAATGGTGCTGGGATAATTGGCAAGCCACATGTAGGAGAATGAAACTGGTCATCTCTCACCTTATACAAAAATCAAATCAAGATGGAACAAAGAATTAAATCTAAGACCTGACACCATAAAAATTCTAGATGATAACATCAGAAAAACTCTTCTAGACACCTGGTTTAGGCAAAGAGTTCATGACAAAGAACCCAAAAGCAAATGCAACAAAAACAAAGATAAAGATAAATAGATGGGACATGATTAAACTAAAACACTTCTGCACAGCAGCACAGCAAAATAAATAATCGGCAGAGTAAACAGACAACTCACAGAATGGGAGAAAATGTTAACAAATTATGCATTTGACAAAGGACTAATATCCAGATTCTAAAAGGAACTCAAACAAATCAGGAAGAAAAAAAAAATCTGTTTAAAAAGTGGGCTAAGATAGACCAATAACAGGCTCTGAATTGAGGCAATAATTAATAGCTTACCAACCAAAAAAAGTCCAGGACCAGATGGATTCACAGCCGAATTCTACCAGAGGTACAAGAAGGAGCTGGTACCATTCCTTCTGAAACTATTCCAATCAATAGTGAGAGAGGGAATCCTCCCTAACTCATTTTATGAGGCCAGCATCATCCTGATACCAAAACCTGGCAGAGTCACAACAAAAAAAGAGAATTTTAGACCAATATCTTTGATGAACATTGATGCAAAAATCCTCAATAAAAAACTGGCAAACCGAATCCAGCAGCACATCAAAAAGCTTATCCACCATGATCAAGTGGGCTTCATCCCTAGGATGCAAGGCTGGTTCAACATACGAAAATCAATAAATGTAATCCAGCATATAAACAGAAACAAAGACAAAAACCACATGATTATCTCAATAGATGCAGAAAAGTCCTTTGAAAAAATTCAACAACCCTTCATGCTAAAAACTCTCAATAAATTAGGTATTGATGGGATGTATCTCAAAATAATAAGAGCTATCTATGACAAACCCACAGCCAATATCATACTGAATGGGCAGAAACTGGAAGCATTCCCTTTGAAAACTGGCACAAGACAGGGATGCCCTCTCTCACCACTCCTATTCAACATAGTGTTGGAAGTTCTGGCCAGGGCTATCAGGCAGGAGAAGGAACTAGAGGGTATTCAATTAGGAAAAGAGGAAGTCAAATTGTCCCTGTTTGCAGATGACATGATTGTATATCTAGAAAACCCCATCTTCTCAGCCCAAAATCTCCTTAAGCTGATGAGCAACTTCAGCAAAGTCTCAGGATACAAAATCAATGTGCAAAAATCACAAGCATTCTTATACACCAATAACAGACAAACAGAGAGCCAAATCATGAGTGAACTCCCATTCACAATTGCTTCAAAGAGAATAAAATACCTAGGAATCCAACTTACACGGGACGTGAAGGACCTCTTCAAGGAGAACTACAAACCACTGCTCAATGAAATAAAAGAGGATACAAACAAATGGAAGAACATTTCTTGCTCATGGGTAGGAAGAATCAATATCGTGAAAATGGCCACACTGCCCAAGGTAATTTATAGATTCAATGCCATCCCCACCAAGCTACCAATGACTTTCTTCACAGAATTGGAGAAAACTACTTTAAAGCTCATATGGAACCAAAAAAGAGCCTGCATCTCCAAGTCAATCCTAAGCCAAAAGAACAAAGCTGGAGGCATCACGCTACCTGACTTCAAACTATACTACAAGGCTACTGTAACCCAAACAGCATGGCACTGGTACCAAAACAGAGATATAGATCAATGGAACAGAACAGAGCCCTCAGAAATAATGCCATATATCTACAACTATCTGATCTTTGACAAACCTGACAAAAGAAGAAATGGGGAAAAGATTCCCTATTTAATAAATGGTGCTGGGAAAACTGGCTAGCCATATGTAGAAAGCTGAAACTGGATCCCTTCCTTACACCTTATACAAAAATTAATTCAAGGTGGATTAAAGGCTTACATGTTAGACCTAAAACCATAAAAACCCTAGAAGAAAACCTAGGCAATACCATTCAGGACATAGGCATGGGAAGGACTTCATGTCTAAAACACCAAAAGTAATGGCAACAAAAGCCAAAATTGACAAATGGGATCTAATTAAACTAAAGAGTTTCTGCACAGCTAAAGAAACCACCATCAGAGTGAACAGGCAACCTACAGAATGGGAGAAAATTTTTGCAATCTACTCATCTGACAAAGAGCTAATATCCAGAATGTACAATGAACTCAAACAAATTTACAAGAAAAAAACAACCCCATCAAAAAGTGGTTGAAGGATATGAACAGACACTTCTCAAAAGAAGAGATATATGCAGCCAAAAAACAAATGAAAAAATGCTCATCATCACTGGCCATCAGAGAAATGCAAATTGAAACCACAATGAGATACCATCTCACACCAGTTAGAATGGCGATCATTAAAAAGTCAGGAAACAACAGGTGCTGGAGAGGATGTGGAGAAATAGGAACACTTTTACACTGTTGTTGGGACTGTAAACTAGTTCAACCATTGTAGAAGTCGGTGTGTCGATTCCTCAGGGATCTAGAACTAGAAATACCATTTGAACCAGCCATCCCACTACCGGGTATATACCCAAAGGATTATAAATCATGCTGCTGTAAAGACACATGCACACATATGTTTATTGCGGCACTATTCACAATAGCAAAGACTTGGAACCATCCCAAATGTCCAACAATGATAGACTGGATTAAGAAAATGTGGCACATATACACCATGGAATACTATGCAGCCATAAAAAATCATGAGTTCATGTCCTTTGTAGGGACGTGGATGAAGCTGGAAACCATCATTCCCAGCAAACTATCGCAAGGACAAAAAACCAAATACCTGCATGTTCTCACTCATAGGTGGGAATTGAACAATGAGAACACATGGACACAGGAAGGGGAACATCACACACTGGGGACTTTGTGGGGTGCGGGGAGAGGGGAGGGATAGCATTAGGAGATATACCTAATGCTAAATGACGAGTTAATGGGTGCAGCACACCAACATGGCACATGTATACGTATGTAACAAAGCTGCACGTTGTGCACGGGTACCCTAAAACTTAAAGTATAATAATAAAAAAAAAATTGGGGCTAAGAACATTAATAGACGATTCTCAAAAGAAGTTACACAAATGACCAGCAAACATATGGAAAACTGCTCAACATCACTAATTATCAGGGAAATTCAATTTAAAACCATAAAGAGATAACACCTTACTCCTTACTTCTGCAAGAATGGCCATAATTAAAAAAAAAAAAAAAGATGTTGGTGTAGATGTGGTGAAAAGTGATCACTTTTATGCCACTGATGAGAATTCAAACTGGTACAACCACTATGAAAAACAGTATGGAAATTCCTAAAAGAACTAAAGTAGAACTACCATTTTATCCAGCAATCCCACTTCTGGGTATCCACCCAGAGGAAAAGAAGACTATGAAAAAGAACATGAAAATGGCACTTGCACTCACATGTTTATAGCAGTACAATTTGCAGCTGCAAAAATATGGAACTGGCCTAAATGCCTATCAACCAACAAGTGGATAAAGAATATGTGGTATCTCTATACCATGGAATACTACTCAGCCATAAAATGGAAAGAAACAATGGCATTCACAGCAACCTAGATGTAGTTGGAGACCATTATTCTAAGTTAAGTAAGTCAATATAGAAAACCAAGCATTATATTTTCTCACTTGTAAGTGAGAACTAAGTTATGAGGATGCAAAGGCATAAGAATGATCTAATGGACTTTGGGGACTCAGGAGGAAGGGTGAGAGGGGGTGAGGGATGAAAGACTACACGTTGGGTACAGTGTATACTGTTCAGGTGACAGGTGCACCAAAATCTCAGAAATCACCACTGAAGAACTTATCTATGTAACCAAAAACCACCTGTTTCCCAAAAACTATTGAACTAAAAATAAAGAACTGAAAATAAATATGACTTAGTACCTAAGAACCAAGTTATTTTGCCTGATCGTGCCATTTGTAAAAATAATTTTGTCTTAGTGTCAGGAGAAATTTTGTGATGAAATGAACAGCCTCTAGAATCTGATTGATAGGGTTCAAGTTCTGGCTCCATTACTGACTCAGTTAAGATGGTATTTAACTATTATCAATCTGAGTTTCTTTATCTAAGTGGTAATGATGTATTTGTATATCTCTATGTACAAAATATCACAGGGAATATTTGAAAATTTGATGCAAGCATACAATGTGTAATGATCAAGCTAAAGTAAACTTTCAAATTATGTGTTACTAGAATGTTTACTCAATTGGAAAATTATGCTAATAATACTGTAAATGATAATATAGAAAGAAGCAAATTATATTTTATATATATATATATGTATTTTTATTTCTGCCTCCTGGGTTGTAAGACTGTGGTCAACTGTGAAAATGTCTAGATTTCCAATTAAGTACTACATTTTTTCACATTATATAATGAAAAGTTAGATATAGAAATAGACCTGAAAGACATAGCCACATTTGCAATTTTCTGATAAGAGATGACCATGCACCCAACAAAGGAAGCAAATACGTAATTAGCCAGATGAGTTTCAAGCACTTAAAATCTCTTTTTTCCCCCTTTATTCACTGAATGAACTCTATTAGGCAATGAATTTGGATATCATGGATAGGCAAGGCCTCTCCTGTTGAAAAGACAAACTAAAAAAAGAAAAAAATAAAATAATAGCAGTATAAAGCTAGAATGGTAAATTTTACATGTCAAATTAATTTGGCAAAAAGATACCCAGATGGCTGATAAAATACATCTGAGTGTGTCTGAGAGGGTATTTCTAAAGGGAATAGCAATTTGAATTAGTAGACTGAGTAAAGAAGAGCACCCTTATTAATGTGGGCAGGCATCATCCAATCTGTTGAGGGCTTGCATAGAACAAAAAGGTAGAGGAAGGGTGAATTTGTTCTCTGCTTGAGCTAGGACATTCATTGTCTTCTACCCTCCCACATTATTGCATTTTAGGTCTTTAAACCTCGATTGGAACTTCTACCATTGGTTCCTGGTTCAGTCCTTTGGAGTCAGATTGAATTATGTCATTGACTTTCCAGTTTGCAGATGGCTGATCATGGGACTCTTGGCCTTTATAACTCTGTGAGCCAACTCAAATAATAAATCTACTTTCACGTATATGTATAGAGGTTGAGCTCCTCAAGTCTGAAAATCTGAAATCTGAAACACTTCAATACCCCAGTTTTTTTGAGCACCAATATATCTCAAAGTAAACGCTCATTAGATTATTTCAAATTTTGGATTTTCAGATTTAGGATGCTTAATGCATGTAGTATATATATTTCAAAATCTGAAATACTTCTCGTCTTAGGCATTTAAAATAAGGGACATTCAACATATACATAATAACTATGTATGCATGTATATATATGTGTGTGTGTGTACATATCTGTGTATAAATATAATATCTATCATATTAGTTCTGTTGTTTTTCTGGAAAACCCTGTATAATACAAAGAATGAAAAAGTACAGAAGTCATAGAAGAGATCAAAAAATAAAATTGATGGGTGCTAGATTAGGTTTAGAAAAGGTCTAATAAAGGACTCTTGAAATTCACACAAACACGCACACACAGAAACAGGAGTAGAAGGACAAGCTCAAGCTAAGTGGAGATTAATAGCATGAGAAAAAACTATACACACAAATTTTTTTCTGAAAATTAGTGTTTTTGCTTATTTGGATTTCTTTTCTATGATGTGTTTTATTTTAGTAGGTAGGATGTCAAAGAAAACACAAATCCTGGTTCCAATAATGATAGGCATTGTGCTGGGTGGTGTGAAAAATGTAAAACGAGTCAGGTATATATCCCAAGTTCATATAAGCTGTACACTACCATGACTCATGTTTGCAGTTGTGAATGGTCAGGAGGTGATCGAAGGAGAGGGAGGACACCAGTCATCAGCCTTCCTGGAGGGGAAGGGTCCCCCCTTCCCGACCGCCGGCTAGGGAAAATCTAAGAGATCATTAGAAGCAGAGTTTGATAGGACAATGTTAGAGATGGAAGAGCAAGAGTAAGAGACACTAATTTAGGGCTTATTAAATGAGCTGTGCAGGCATGAGATCTTTTTTTTTTTAATCTCTTTCTCTCTTTTTTTTTTTTTCTGAGACAAGGTATCATTCTGTATCCCAGGGTGGAGTGAAGTGGTGCAATATCAGCTGGTCTTTCCTGGCTACTTTAAATTTTTTTTTTTTAGAGATGGGGACTCACTATGTTGCTCAGGCTGGTCTTGAACACCTGGGTTCAAGAAATCCTCCTGCCTCAGCCTCTCAAAGTTCTGGGATTACAGGCATGAGCCACTATGCCAAGCCAAGATCCTCTGAAAAACAATTGTACTATTAGACATGGTTATGAAGGATTGGTTATATGTGAAATAATAAAGTCCAAATTACTCTGTTCCAAGATAGCCAAATAGGAACAGCTCTGATCTGCATCTCCCAGCGTGATCGATGCAGAAGATGGGTGATTTCTGCATTTCCAACTGAGCCTCCTCTGGTGATACCCAGGCAAACAGGGTCTGGAGTGGACCTCTAGCAAACTCCAACAGACCTGCAGCTGAGGGACCTGACCGTTAGAAGGAAAACTAACAAACAGAAAGGAATAGCATCAACATCAACAAAAAGAACATCCACACCAAAACCCCATCTGTAGGTCACCAACATGAAAGACCAAAGGTAGATAAAACCACAAAGATGGGGAGAAACCGGAGAAGAAAAGCGGAAAATTCTAATAAAATCCAAATTAAAATCATTAAGAATCACTCATTAATTAAGTAGAAGAACTAAAATACATGCAAAGGCCAGAGAACACACATTTTACATTTTAGAAAATGTCGTGTTCTGCAAATATATAGGAAAATTATAAAGTAATGCAATTTCCTGAGCTAAGTTTTGGTCATAACGAGCATAAAACAAGGCAACACTCCCTGGTAGAATTGACTTGTGGAGACTTCTTGTTCAAGAAGAGCTTTAAAAAGGGTACAAAAGCCTTGACAGTGTATTATTTTTCTCCTGCTACATTTGACCAAGTAGGAGTGACTTCTGGAAATGACTATTCTATGGAGTAGAACAAGCTCTTGACTCATTACTGAGCCATGGAAGTAGTGTCATGTAGGTCTCAGTGAAAAACAAAATCCATTAGGAACAAATCAGAAGACAGTTTCACATAGACATGCTGTGTAGTTATGGCCCTATTGTTAAAAACATTCCAAAAATAACCACATCTTGAAAGTCACCAAAGAATAAATAATGTTGAATGTTTTTCATGTTTAAAACTAATTCTTTTTACTCTCTAATAATGTTTATTGCTGACATCTGTGGAGATTTGCAAAAAAAAAAATAGGATGTTTAATGTCTACTTGTCAAATGTAATGTTCTCTCTGTCCTTTAATAGTTTTCTAAGAAGATGCTTGCTTTCATTTATTTTTTGAAATGATTATTTTTTCGTGGCAGTTATTCTAAACACATGAAGAAAAGCCAACACAAATCATGGATTGTTTTGAAGTGTTCCCTGGCCCACTGGAGAAAAAATAATTCAAGTAACATTTTCAGAGCCAATATCTGTTAAAATATAATTAACTTGCAGTATTTGAAGACCTCTCCATGCTCACTCAGTAGCTAAGGGAGGACATGACCCTGCTGGCAGTGTGGTGTCCTGCAGGCTGTGACAGGTATGAGGCTGCCTTTTATTTATTTATATTTAAACTTTTTTTATTTTGAAATATGTTTAGATTTATAGGAAAGCTGCAGTATAATACAGAGAGTTTATTTAACCCTCTCACCAAGTTTCCTCCATTGCTGGAATCTTAAATTCCCTTGGTACATTTTTCAAAACTAAGAGGCTGGCATTGGTACATTATTATCAATTAAACTCCAGACATTATTTGGACTTCATTATTTTTTTAACTGATGGTTTGTGTTAGTCCATTTGCATTGCTGTAAAGGAATACCTAAGGCTGGGTAATTTATAAAGAAAAGAGATTTATTTGGTTCACGGTTCCACAGGATGCACATGAAGCCTGGTGTTGGTATCTGTTTCTGGTGAGGGTCTCAGAACCTCACAAACATGGCAGAAGGTAAAGGGGAGCCAATGGGTCACATGGTAAGAAAGAAAGAAAGAGAGAGAGGCAAAGGGTGCCAGGATCTGTCAAACAACCAGATCGTGTGTGAACTCATGGTATGAGAACTCATTACCATGAGGACAGCACTAAGCCATTCACGACGGATTCATCCCCATGACCAAAACACCTCCCACTAGGCCCACCTCCAACATGGGAGACACATTTCAACATGAGATTTGGAGGGGACAAAACATCCAAATCATATCATATTCCTTATAATGTTCCTTGATATAACCCAGAACACATATTTTATTTGTGATCATGTGTCCTCACACCCATCTGGTCTGTGACAGTTTCTCAGTCTTTCCTTATTTGTTATGCCCTTGGCACAGAAGTACTTTACAGTTTTGAATAGTATCCTGTAGAATAACCCTAAAGCTGGGTTTGTCTGTTTCTTTTTTTTTTTCTGTTCCCACTATTAGACTTGGGTTATGAGATTTTGAAAAGAATACCAAAGTTGTTGTGTCCTTGTTGTCACATTATATGTGGAAATACTTGATATCCACCTAACATCACTAATGATGCTCACCTTTATCATTAGTTTAGGGTAGTATCTGGCAGGTTTACCACAGCAAGAAAACTGGTTTTCCCTTTTCCTATTTTGTACTTTGAAAGCTAGACACCAAGTCTAGTGCACCCCTCAGTGCGATGGGGGTTCAGTAGAGGGATAAACACTTCTTGGAGACAGCATCTACATATGTATGTTTTTGCACTTCTGTAAGAAAATTGATGTCCTCTATTTATTTGTTTATTCAATCATTTATTTATATCATGATGGATTCTTGTTTTTATATCAGTTATGATCCAACAATACTTTTCTTGCTCAGATTTCTCAAATTTCAGTCATTGAGAAGTCTTTCAATTTTGCTCCTATGTCCCTTTGACGTGCACTTTTTTAACATACTTTTAAAAACTATTTTTAAAAAATTAGTATAAAGAAATAACACTTGTCCCTGTAACAATTTTAAGTGTGCAATTTAGTAGCATTAATTATATTCATAATGTTGTGCAACCATCATTAAGTAAAGGATTCACCCCATGACCAAAACACCTCTCACTAGGCCCACCTCCAACTCTCCATTTCCAAAATTTTTCATCACCTCAAATATTACTGATTTTTAAAAATTTTCAAGTATATAATGTTTTGTTATTTTATATTTACTATGATGCACAATTAGATCTCTTGAATTTATTCCCCTTATCAGACTAAAATATTATATTCTTCAATCAACATCTTCCCAATCCCTCTGCCCTTAAGCTCCTGGTAAGTATCATTCTGCACTCTGCTTTTATGAGTTCAGTTTTTTAAGATTCGACGTATAAATAAGATCAGGCATTATTTGTCTTTCTGTGCCTGGCTTATTGTCCTTAACATAATGTCTTTCATGTATATTCATGTTATTGAAAATGAAAAGATTTTCTTCTTTTTAAAGGCTGAATAATATCCTATTGTGTATTCATAACACATTTTTTATCTATTCATCCATTGATTGATACTTAGGTTAATTTCATATCTTGGCTATTGTGACAAACCATGAAATAAATATAGGAGTACAGATATCTCTATGACATACTAATTTCATATCATGTAGATACATACTCAGTAGTGGAATTGCTGGATCATATGATAGTTTTATTTTTCTATTTTGAGATAACTCCATAGTGTTTTCCATAGTGGTTGCACCAATTTACACTCCCACTAACAATATACAAGTTGTGGACCCCAAATATCTAAGACAGGTTTCAGTTTATTTAGAAAGGGTATTTTGCCAATGTTGAGGATGCATACTCATGATAGAGCCTCAGGAGGTCCTGACAACGTATGTCCAAGGTAGTCAGGGCACAGCTTGGTTCTATAAATTTTAAGGAGACATGAGACATCAATCAGTGTATGTAAGATGGACATTAGTTTCATCCAGAAAGAACAACTCGAAGCAGGGAGGGTGCTTCCAGGTCACAGGTAGGTAAGACACAAATGGTTGCATTCTTTTGATTCTGATTAGACTTTCCAATGGAGGTAGTCAGATATGCATTTATGTCAGTGAACAGAGGGAAGACTTTGAATAAAATGGGAGACAGGTTTGCCCTAAGCAGTTCCCAGCTTGACTTTTCCTTTTAGTTTAGTGATTAAGGGGCCGCAAGATTTATTTTTCCTTTCACATTTCCCACTTTTCTTTTTAAAATATTTTGGAGAAAGCATTTTAGAAGAGAATGAGTCTTTGGTTCAGGTTTCATCTGATCTTTCCTGGCTAGGATGGTTTATTCTTAGATGGGTAGGTCCCAAGTTATTAGGAAAGCTCATTTTTAGCAGGTTGTGAAGTCTCATGTCCTGTGAAGGTAAAATAAGGAGGGGAAGTGAGAAATACAACAACAAACAGAAGAACAATCCTGGAAAATCTATATAGGCCACATTACTCTGAAGTCCATACATCAGTAGGCAGGTATGAAAGTGGCTTATGTACGTAAATAGGTTGCTGTTATTTTCTTCTGAAGTTTAAGTTGTTTAGCTTCAGTTTGCAGGGCTTGAAGAAAGCCCAGCTTAGTTTTCAGTAATTTCAAATTAGAAAAAAATGGGCAAAAAGGAAAAGAAAGAAGAAAAAATTGAAAATACTATTTTGGAGACTTGTAGCCAGGAAAAATTGAATTCACTCCAAACTGTAGAAAATAATAAAAATTGAAAACCATCAGCCAAGACTAGAATCTAACATTATGAGTACTATAGTTTTTGAAACAATTCTCTCTTCAGTTTCCCATTTTTTACTAAAGACAAATCATGGTAGGAGAGATTTGCTTTATTATACTTGGCCAGATTATTTGTATAAAGTGAAGAAAGAATAATTATTTTTTCACATAGGCTTTTAAAATTGGCTTTGATGGTACTTTGTTCCATAGAAAGAATCTCAGATAAGGCTTTTTAAAAGCCAATCCCTGGGCAGGGCATGGTGGTTCATGCCTGTAATCCCAGCATTTTGGGAGGCTGAGGCTGGCAGATCACCTGAGGTTAGGAGTTCAAGATCAACCTGGCCAACATGGTGAAACCCTGTCTCTACTGAAAATACAAAAATTATCTGAGGGTGGTGGTGAGTGCCTGTAATCCCAGCTACTTGGAAGGCTGAGACAGGAGAATTGCTTGAACGCAGGAGGCAGTGGTTGCAGTGAGCCAAGATCTCATCTCTGCACTCCAGCCTGGGCAACAGAGCAGGACTCTGTCTCAAAAAAAAAAAAAAAAAAAAAAAAAGCCAAGCCGTGCCATGGGTTTGTATCCTCTGACACCTGAGTTGGGTGAATTCCTCCCCTCTTGAGGTACAAAGACAATTTGGGGTTCCTGGCTCTGTCAGAAAGTGAGACATTCTTTACTTACCACAGGTCAGAAACCTTGTACAAAAACTGTGTGGACAAGGTATGAAGCCAGTTTTTCCAATGGGCTTTTATTGGCTCTATAAGTCAAGTTTGATTCCTTAAAGGAAAGCACACCATTCCAGTCAAAGCCTTAGTAGAATAACCAGCTTATCCAATTGTGTCCTGTTACATGTGAAAACAGGTTTTTATTACACTTTTGCAAATAAATATATTGCCATAAGTTAATAATACTCAAAAGTTCCCAAATTTTGTAGAAATCAGGTAGAGAGAAACAAATATGCCCCAAAGTTTGTTCATAGGAGTTACTTAATTGTTAAAAGCTGTCAGTGCCTCAAAAGAAAAGTTTCCTTGACTCTGGAAAATAAAACAAAGGATCAGCAACATTTTATGCAAAAAGACAAAAAGATTACTTCAGTCTTACATTATTAGTTAAGTCCATACAGTTAACTCCTATTCTGTTTGATATTCATGAACATTTTGGCTTTCCGTGAGTGCTGAAAATTTTTCCTATATTTTGATGTCACAATCTCCAAAGTTTTCAGAAACCTGCATTCAAGAGCACCTGTTAAAGTTTTATAGCTGATTATAAAACTACCTTTTAAAGATGACCAAAACCAGACAACAATTATCCATCGATGACAGGAAGTTTTAGGGAAGCCATAGTCAAAGACATAGTTGGCAAGGAAATTTGTTACTTCTGTGGCACATGACAATTTAACATAACAATTATAATTATTACTGATAATGTACACTAAGTCATATCAGAATTATATGTTTTCCATAATTTTGGAACACATGCTAATCACTAATTTATACAAATATAGCCCAAAGAAAGCCAAATACCATTTCATATTTGACAATGCTTCCTGTATAGTTTTTATACCAAATAAGCCAAATATGTCATTTTTGGACTTTAGGGAATCTAATAGCTTAAAGGATTAATTAGGTCAGAAGAAGACATAATTTATAATTTGATTTGGGACAGTTTCCAATATCAAATGTTCAAAACACTTGATATCACAAAATAGGACCACAGGTTATTGTCAAATAATTCATTAATTTAACCAAAGTGAGAACTCAAGGATTTCAAAAAAGGCAAAAACCTTCATTCTTTGAGAGGTGAGACTTAATTTTCCAAGCAATACATTCTAATAAAAACAGCATGAAGCCAATTACATTTGTTTTTGAAAATTTTATAAAGAATATGTACAAATTTAGTCTTGACCATAAGATATAATTCCCATAAGCCTTTTATAATCTTTATAACCTTTAAGAAGGAGTCAGTTAATGCTTCAAGAAAACCTTGTTAATCTGACAAAAGGGCCATATGTTGATTTTGCATCAGTGTGCCTTTGATATTCATGGTTAATTTATAGAGAAACTGAACTTATTTTATCTCTCAAAATTAGTCCTTACACTCTAATATACCCGCCTCTTCTGCAGTAGTCCATTGGCCTTGAGGAGTTGAATAGCTTTAATTTCTGGCCCTGTTTCTCATGAACACAGTTTATTTTGATTGGCATCTTCTACCAGGCCTGAGGATGAGGCTTTAATTGTTGTCAGAGTTTAAGACTTAACAGAACTTGGTGTCCCTTTTTAGATCCAGGAGTCAAAGCCCTGTAACTCAATGTCACAAAGACTTTAAAAGCACATACAGAAAAATACACAGATGGAATAATCTTAATTAAAAAATTATCCTCATTTTTTCTAAGCAAACCAATGTTTAATAATAAAGGCATAGAAATTATTTCAATAAACATAAAATCTGTTAGACCAGGTACCAAAAGGCAAAAGAAAAGACTTTCTTCAGTGCACAGAGTATTGTTAGAAGAAAACATTTCCTTTAGAACTTTAAGGAAACATTGTTAGCATCAGGCCACAGCAAACAGAACCCAAGAGAAAAAACAAGAACAAAAACAAAAAAAATCTAATATGTGCTGAAAATGAGTTAAAGGAGAGCATTACTATTTTGCTTCTTTTAAAAGGGGAGATAAAACTGAGAACAGTGAGATGTAATAAAAGTTGAAATTTGGGTTAAAAAAATTAAAATATTTTATAATTTATTAAGAGTAAATCAATCCCTTAAGAAAATTTCATTGTTGTTATAAATTATTTAGTGTATAAGTGTTGTTTGTTTGTTTTAACATCAAACCCAATCTCTAGAAAGACCATTATAATTTCCCTTTACTCACAGGCAGCTTGATCATATAAAAGTTTTTGGTTTGAAATTTTTTTTAAATGAATTCCTTATTGTGACTTACACAGACCATTCATGACATGCTTGGACTTTCTGGTTTGTCCTGAACATTTCTCTTCCTTAAACAAGTAGTCATTTTATTCTAGGACTAAATTTACCATACAACATTCTTTCTCATATAAAAGTGTTTCTTTTATAAAATTATTTCTTTTTAAGCTTTCTTACAAAAAAAAAAAAAACTCTTCATTCCTATAACTTTCTTTACATCTCCCTTATTTCCTGGTTCCCTTTACCTTGTTTTATACATAAGCTTTAAATAAGCTTTGAATTAGACAAAATTATTTACCTTTTTGAAAAGACACTTCATTTAGAAAGAATGTTTTCCTACAATATATTTTTATTGGAAAATCCCCAAATAATGAAATATCTATTATTTAATTTAATATAACTTTAAATTCTAAATTATGATATATTTGTCTACAAATATTTATCCCATTACATTTACCTAATTATTTTATTTTAGTCCAAGATTATTTATGAAAACTGCAATAGTCCTTATTTAAAGTCATGAAACCACCATTGCAAAATTATAACTAAGACAAGAAAAATGATCTGTCCTAACTGACTTCATATTGCTTCTAACTTCCAAACTATCATTGTTGATTCCTGGGCATAGGTTGAACCAACCTTGGGAGAAACTTAGTTTATAGGTCAGCTTTGAAACAAAGATGATAACAGTTCTTTTGCAAAACAAACCTCCTTCCTGCCTGTAGACTCGACTGACAAAAGCCACAAGATTAGAAGTTACGGAAATTTTACTAAATAACTTAAGATGTACCTATTTTCATTAAACCAATACCAATGTCTTATTTGTTGACAATTATACAAGCAAAGATCATTTTGTTTTGGGCTGGGTTTATGGTTTTGTGATCCCATGCCAAATTTTGACACCTTATATTATTTGGCAGGGATAAGTATGAAATTGCTTGATCAATAAACGCAAACAAATACGTATGTTGGCAATTCTTAAGACATTTCTAATATTACTTTACCAATAATTTCAAGGCTAGCTCTTTTATTAAAGATTCTGCTTAATCATGTAAACTTGAAAAAACATTTGACTAGTCTTTTTTTCTGGTAAAGTATTTCATTTGAGGGATTTTATTTTTCTTTAAGCCAATTAATTAGATTTCTTTTCTACATCTTCAGTAGTGAAACATTGTGTACACATTATATAAATACATAGACATATTAAGCATAACTATAGAAATACATCTTATAGATTTATAAGACCTCCTTTTTTCCCTATCTTAAACTTGAAAATGTTTGATAGCCTTTTTCATTACCCAGGCAGCTATCAGCTAAATAGCCCTAAATCTGCATATTGAAGGAAACAACTCTTAGGAGAAAAATCAGATAGCAAAATTCACATCTCAAGGTACAGAGAGAAAATGTCTGGTGGTGCTAGAGAGGGATTAAAGATGGATGCCAAATGAAACATAAAATTATAGAAATCTATCATAGGATTTTATAAGGAGACCAATTTCATTTAGATAGGGACTACCTATTTTCTGAGTTCTGGGGAGAGCCCACACTAACTCCTAGGTCTTCAAAAAGGGAGAATTATTATGAAGCTACACCATGTGATGCTTTTACCATGTACTTAAAAAAAAAAAAACTTTTTTTAAACAGACATTTCTAAGTGTCTAAACTATACTCCTTCTTAAAAACCCAAGAGTAGCCTCTGTTGCAATAACTATTTTAGTCAAAAAAAAAAAAACAGGTAACGCAATACAAAAGCACGTAGTTTAAGACCTGAGACAAACTTCTCTAATTACACTCTTGGGGTTCCAAAAGGAAAAACAGAGGTTTCTCCCCAAAAGGGAGTCTGAAAACTTCTTCATTTTCTTTAAGAAACCTCAAGATATTATAAACTATTATAGATTCCCCCATGCAGCAGAAGATGCAAGTGAAAGGAGAGACATCAGAATTAAATGAAGAAAACAGATTTCAGTCAACTGGGAAGAAAAAAAAAATTTGCTCAAAAAAGACAAAAATCCTTGGAGAGAGAGAAAAAAAAACACCATGAAATCCTTCTAAATATAAACACACATACACATAAACAGACACACACACACACACATATCTTGGATGTCAGCTTCTAATTAAGCTGAGTTTTAACCATTGAGCTCCTTTAATTTTTTTTAATCTCATTACCATATTTCAGCTAGGACAAATTGCTGCTCTTTCAGAAGTACCAAGTATCAAACCAGAAAGGGCTTGATTTAGGAAACAAACTCAGGCTGTTGTGGTGAAAAAAAGAAGACAGAACCTTAGCTATGGAACTTCAGCATGGGGTGACAACCATTGCTCTTTCAATTTGGCCTGGCTAGCAAAAAGGTGACCTTATTATGTAAATAAAGCCCCGTACATAGTCACAATCAAAAATCTTTTCTTTTGTTTTTTCCTTTTGCTGGTCATTTTTCTCCCCAGATCATACCACCTTTCCTGTGTGTGGTGCAAGGGGTTGGGGGGTAAGGGGGACAGAATTTAGCCACTTCAGAGGCCTTGTTCCCCATAATTTGGAACTTTCCTTCAGATTTGATAGTCTGATAGCGTTGGTCAAACCCAATGGGAAAAGACTGAAATAACAACAAAAACAGAAACAGACAATCACAACAACAAAAACAATTAAGCAAATCAAACACATGATCGTACAACTTATGTGATTACTGAGTGCTCTAATGCTAAGGAGAAATTAAGACCAGCTGGTTGTTAATCTTAACTTCAGCCAAGACAAACCCCATTTCGGTTACTTACCTAGGGATGGGTCTCAGACTGAAGACTGCTCTCTATCATCCTAGAAGCAGAAAAAAACTCAAACTCATCTTCCCTGTTGGAAGCGAGCTCAAACACCATAGAGGAATTACCTGCCTTCCATCATCATGGAAGCAGGAAAATTTGCCTTCTTTGTGTTGGAAGCAAGTAAAACTCCAGAAAAAGGAGTTGTACTGTAATAAGCTTTTTAAATCATGACCACATTTTGGGAGATTAGGGATTCTCTCAAGGGGGTGCTTCCAGGCCTCAGCAAATTTTCCTATTGATTTGAGCCATAAAGATAGCTCAAGTTGATAGCAAGCACAGATAGGCGATTTGTTCAAGGTCAGGGGCACCTCTTCCCAGAATCCCTTTATGGTTACCAAAATGTGAAACCCGAATATCTGAGGCAGGTCTCAGTTAATTTAGAAAGGTTGTTTAGCCAAGGCTGATGATGCATGCCCGTGACACAGCCTCAGGAGGGCCTCACACCATGCACCCAAGGTGGTCGGGCACAGCTTGGTTTCATATGTTTTAGGGAAATGTGAGGCATCAATCAATATATGTAAGATGTGCATTGGTTACATCCAGAAGGCAGGACAACTGGAAGCAGGAATGGCACTTTCAGGTCACAGATAGGTGAGAGCCAAATGGTTTCATTCTTTTGAGTTTCTGATTAGCCTTTCCAAAGGAGGTAATCAGATACACATTTATCTCAGTGAGCAGAGGGATGACTTTGAATAGAACGGGAGGCAGGCTTGCTCTAAACAATTTCCAGCTTGACTTTTTTTCTTTACCTTAGTGATTTAGGGGCCCAAGATTTATTTTCCTTTCACAATGTTCTCTTTCCTCTGCATCCTTTCCAACACTTACTGTCTTTCATGTTTTTGATAACAGTCATTCTAACAAGTGTGAGGTGATATATTGCTGTGATTTCAATTTGTATTTGCTTGATGATTAGTGATGCTGAACTTTTAAAATATTCTTGTCCATTAGTATGTCTTCTTTTGAAAAATGTCTATTGACATTCTCTGTCCATGTTTTAATCAGACTATTTGCTTCCTTAGTGGTGTATTTATGATGATCTGAGTTCTTTATATATTTTCGATACTAACCTCTTATCATATGTATGGTTTGCAGATATATTCTTCCATTCCTTAGGTTGTCTCTTCACTCTATTGAGTGTTCCTTTGATTGTGTAGAGGCTTTTTAGTTTGATGTAATCCCATTGTCTATTTTTGCTTTTGTTGCCTGTGCTTTAGGGTTCACATCCAAAAAATCATTCCCCAGCTCAATGTCATGGAGCTTTACCTTAATGTATAATGTTGTTGGAAATGTAATTAGGCATGTCACGCAACTCTATGTTTACTTAAAATTCTCACAATTCTGTGGCTTTCCATTATCTTGAAGAAAAGACTGAATTCCTTACTATGGCTTGGAAAAGAACCCTGGCTAATCTAAACTTGCTTATCTCTGAAGCCTCATTGGCAATTTTTTCTCATATTTTGCCTCTTAATTCAAGCCACCCTTGTGTTTTCAAACTCCTTGACTACACTATTATTTCCTGTATTGAAACTTCACACGTGTTTTAAATCTCTTCCAGAGTGTGTGACTAGGCATGCTTTTATGTTTTTTTTTCTTTTTTTACTGCTGTATTCACAATGCCAAAAAAGCTTCCTGACCCAAAACATGGTAGAAATAAATACATCAAATTAATGGTTAAATAAAGGTTTTTTCTGTTTCTGATATTTTCTCTATCTTCTCCCTTTCACTTCAGTGTTAACTTGCTAAATCCCACTCATCATGCAATTCTATACTTTCTCTTCTTCAGAAAATCTTTCCTAAACCATGCCTAAACACATTAGGTTAGTTTTTCTTATTACTAGGTTGGTGCAAAAGTAATTGCAGTTTTTGCAATTACTTAAGGAAAACACAGACTCTTTGGAATCACAGCCTGTGTTTTCCTTCGGATCACTCATTGTGATTACAATGTTAACAGTTCCTTGTCTCGCTTTTCACATCAGATGGACGTGTAGCTTCAGAATTCTCTTTCCGTCTTTGCTTCTTTGCTGTCTTGGTCCCCAGTGCCTGCTGTACAGTTTGTCCACTCTAGGATCCCAGAAGTTATTTGTTGAATGAAGGAAAGAATGAATTGAAGACAGAAAAGATTAGATATGGGACGTGTGTAGGCAATGGAGCAGCTCCTGAGATTAAGGGTAATTTCTCCATGGACTCCTTATCTGGTAGCTTCAGCTGCAGGCAAAGGCACCCTGGGGTACTTCAAGAAACAGGATGTAAATTGTCTGTGAAAGTGTCATAAACTCTTTGAGGCAGTGAGAATGCCATTTGAAGAAGTAATCTTGAGGTTTTAGAGCTCAGATTTTTAAAAAAATTTTCAGTAGAAGATTGGAACAGACCTGGGAAAACTTTTGAAAACATAGACATGAGCTGATTCTGTGGTGGAAAATAATAACCCTTACCTGTTTTAAGTTTGTAAGAGTGTGTGCTTTTTTATTTTACTTTTTTCACTTATTTCTCTTAAATGTTAATCCTCTGAAAATTTTGATATCTAATTCTGCAGGAGATGCTGTCTTTGTTAATGTGAAGTTACTATTCTGTTCTCTTCATTATCATGACCTTATTGCTCTGAAAGACTCTTGTCCAGGAAAATAAAAGTCCTAGAGAACTTTATTATTCATTTTAGGAACTGCATGGAAGGCCTATCAACTCTTCGATTAAAAATATCAAGGGATTACATCTCAAAACTATGAACTCCTTGTCTCAAATTTCTCACCTTACTATAAACCACCAATCCTAAACAATTACATCATGATCCCTCAGGAAACTCACACACAAAAAACAACTTCTCACATTGACCCAGTTACTTCCAATTTGTATTAACCAAAACATTGAAGATACATAATTACATTTTGGTTTTATAGGTGAAAATAAAAATGCATGTAAATAACCAAGACTATTTTTAGTACCCTTCAGCTAACAACTTGACGATTATAAAGTCATTCACTTATTAAATTTTTTTGAGAAAAGCATAATGTAATAGTAAATATCAAATCATGCTAATCAGAATGTCATGGCCATTTGCCCTTAACCAGTGTAAAATGGGTTTTCATTTGATTATGATGTCAAAAAATATTTTCAGTGTCAACATATTATTACTGAAAGCCTTTGAAAATATTGTTTTACTGTACTTTTTAAAAAGTTAATATTTTAAATTATTAAAAGTTAATGTATTTTAAATCATATTCAAGTGGAATAAGAGAGGAAAGTATACTTCCTAATTGTGGCTATGTGGCCATTCATAATGCTGATTATTGAAACATAATTTTCACTTCACTTTGTGTAGTATTCTAGTAATTAGGCAAGAGACAAATTAAATTTTTATTTCACAAAATTAAAGTAAATGACTGTAATAAATGTTAACTGTGAAAGAAATGAATGGAGCAGCAAACTACGTATTAACTGCCTAATGCATTGCAACAACAAAGTAAATGCCACTGTCCCTGCTTTCAGAAAAATGTGTGGTATAAATAATGCATCATGATTCCCCTCTCAAGCCCATCATCATTTTCTTACCTTATACTTAGGAAAAATATAAACAAGGGGTCTAAGACCTTGGATTTTATTCCTATTCTGTCTTTAAGTTTCCCCCCAAATTTGAAAAAGTAAATTCACTGTTCAGCCTCCGTGTGTGAAATGAAAAGGTTGGATTAGATAGTTGATTTTCCACTTGTTTTCTACAGACATTTCAAGGGTACTTTGATATGAGCAAGAATGGGTCTATGAAGAGGAAACTTTTACTACCCACTGCCTCAAATAGAGAAGTTCTGATATTTCTTGTTTTTTTTTAAAAAAAAATATTATTATATTTTACTTCTAAGCTAGCTTTTATTTTACAAAAACATCAGTACATTAAACAAAAACAAACAAACAAGTATCCATTTTTCTCAAAAGCATAGTTTGAAATGTGGCAAAAACAATACACCTCCTATAAGTTCTGTAGTTAAAATAGTTCTCAATAATAATAATAAAGTAATGACTATAATGTGCTTGTTCAATCTTTATAATGTTTCAGGCAAGTAACTGATTTCATTTTGACAAGAATCCTGAAAGGCAAGTATTATGATTTTTTTTTAAAAAACAAGGAAATTGAATACTAGAGATATTGATTTCCAATTCTCCATTCCCTAGCATTTTTTAAAAGCTTACTTGTACCAGGCAATCTGCTAGATGTGTTTTGGTGCTATGCTTACAATAGCCCATGTAGCTGTGTACATAGTAAAGCCACAGAACTGGTCCTGGAGTCCAGAGTAGCTGACAGCAAAGCCAACGTTTACCAATGAGAATGATGATAGTAAAACTGCTGCCCCAAGAATAATGAGATAGCTGACCTTGACTTGGAGGGACACTCTTGCAAACACTGCATATGCATACTGTTATGTAAGTTTCACAATAGTATGAGGTAGACTTTTCAATTATCCCCATTTTAAACATAAGGAAGTTGAAGTTTAAATATGTTAAGGAGTTTTCCTCAGAACGTATTAAAAAAAAAAAAGAAAAACAAGACCTAGTGGTAGACATAAGGGCAAGCACTAGAAAAAAAAAAAAGTCACCTTAGAGCTGTCATATTGTGTCTCAGGGCCTCTTTGTGGCTTACTCAAAGGAGCAGGAAGCCCCTGCCAGACCTTATTTGCTGTTCCCAGCAGGTGCTTACAACATGGCAGAGTTTGTGAGCACTTGGTGGGGACAGAGTGTATGGCCTGTCTCCAGCAGATCATAAGCTGATTGCACACAATCATTCCCCTGGACCAGGCCCATTGTGCACTGTTAGAATTCTCCTCTTACAGATTTTCTTAACAAATTTTATTTGTATTGATCTTTACCCTGATGACTACTAATATGACTTAAAACAAAACAACTGGAGCCTAATAAACTGACTATATCCTACACTTACACATGTTCCATAAAATCTATGGTAGAAAGGCATTCGTTCCCATGTCAAATACTTGCCTGTATTTTGAGATTTGACTACATTGTCTTCTGCAATTTGAATTTTCTAGATCCCCTGGGTAAAAATACTTTTGCCTATTACTCTTTCTAGTCATATCTATTGTTTGACTTCTTCACATTTTATATATATTTTGGGTTATTATGGTCTAAACTACCATTTTTTCTCAGGAAACTGTATCTTATATGATACATCAGTAATGAGTTTGGAGACCCAAAATGACTAGAATAACAGTTGAATGAGAAGCATTAAACCCCAAGTGGATTTTACAGACAAAAATATGTTTTGTTCCTCATTAGTTCTCTACATTTATCAAACCACATTTGCTTTGAATATATTCATAATGCCACAGCACATTTTGTTTTTCTTCTCTGAAATTGGGAGCCAAAACTAAAATTTGCAAGAAAGTATAAAAAAATAAATTGTTGAAAAAAATTCGAGTTAGCAAATCTCTGTTACAACAAATACATGCGATTTTTTCTCCGAGTAACACATGGTTTAGACAGGTGTTAGTATTAATAATGACAAGAAATTTGCATATTTTATAAACAAGTTTACATATGTACCACAATACCTAACACTCCATACATAAATTTCCACAGATGCATCCCTCTTGTTAAAATATGTAGAAAACTTTCTAGCAAGTATGCAAAAACATTTCAGCAAGAATGCTTACTGCAGCAAAAGCAGGGGTACCTATTCTCAAGACCTAAAATGCATTGTGAGTTAAACTTCACCTCAGGATCCAAAAGGTCATTGAAAAAAATATTTTTGGGAAATAGAAATTTTTAAAATCTTAAAATATAATACATTGAAAGCAAAATTGGCACACTTTTACTGAAAAAAAAAGCTGCTTCAGTGCTGCAGTGATTAAAATCTCATATATCTGCTGTGTTGGGGAGGCATGGATGCAACAACACCCTTATATTCCCTTTGTTTGTTTTTGGCCAGCAGCCAGTTAAGGCTGAAACTGTAGCCTGTGGAAATTGGTTGAGTAAATGCAGACAATGAACCAGGTGCAATGGATGAAGATTACAAAGGCCAAAATTATTGAGTTAGTGAGGTGTGATTCCATTGTTTCAGAAGTAGCATCAATTCCTACTGCAGGAAGGTGGGATGTGAAAAGAAACACCACATCAATCAGGAAGGTGGGATGTGAAAAGAAACACCACATCAATCAAAATAAATTTCCCATATATATGTGTTTTAGAAATATATGCATATTTCCCTTATATATGTGTGTATATCCAGTGCCTATCCATATATCAAGTTTATAGCTGTATTAACAACCACTTAAAGTTTTTTTAATCAAAGGTTTTCGCATTTGTCTTTCATTTTTCTTTTACCACATCTTGCCTACTGATGAATAGATTTTACAAAATATTTTGAAGCCTTCTATAGTGAAACAAAATCAGAAAAGCATACATAAATTTAAACTCTGGGTCACTTAATAAAAGTCTGTCAGTGGAGTCATACACATTTCCTACATCATTACCTACTCTTCTTGTGCATAGTATGAAAATTATCTCTAGATGATGTGATTGATTGAAGATGACATGTATTTTGTCCTCTGAAATTACAACATACTTCAAAAATGGTAGCTTAAATGACCTTTACAAGCAAAATATTGGCATTAACATGGTCTCAAGTGTTCTACAGAAGCAGTGGCTATTTTTGGTTTATGATCTCCTTTTCCCCATCTCTCTAATTATTTATAAAGTTTCTGACACTGAGTAAGCAACCCAATACATATTTCCCTGAAAAATGGAAATGATGTGGGTGGGTTTTCCTTGACACTAAGGAATGAATATCTTTAAACACTTTCCAAAAAAAATCTCATGTTTCAATACAAATCAATGAAAGGAAAACATAAGGTCAAGTTACTTAGAAATTAATACATTCAAGAAAAGTAATTCTGCATGTTTTGCATGCATATATTGATGTAATAAGCCATTGCTAAAGACCTATTAGCAATTATCAAACCTAACTCGTTCTAATACACCTTCTATTTTGAAAGGTTTTCCAATCACCAAATGTTTTGGCAGTGATGGTTCTTATAGCCAATACTGACCATCACACTCTGCCACACTTAACAGAGTGGACAAGGAATATTATCCTACTTTGTTTTAAATTATTGTTTTGAATGTGTGCTTCCACTAGACATAGACTTAGTGGTTTACCTATATTTCAAATGCAAGAATTTCCATGAAATTAAGATTTCCCCTGAACTCAGAGTGACCACAAAGGTGTCAAATGCTCAATGTATATTTTAAGCTTCTTAAAATACCACCAACTTCTTTGTTTAATTTGCCATTTCAATGAGCCATTTTTTAAGTTGAGAGATTGGTGGTTTTAGTACTGTAACTAAAAACATGCACCTGCAATGGACTGTGGGTATGTGAATATGCATATCATATACTTAAATTGTAAAACTTAATAAAAATGAGGAAGAAAGGAAAAAAAGTAAGAGTGCATACTGGAATGCTAAATATGGTAAGCAGGAATTCATCCACCTTCCTCCAAGCCATAATGACTATTGCAAGCTTCAGGCCCTAAATATCTAGAATTATGTAAAGTCCCTTAGAATTATGTAAAATCCAAGTTATTATGTAAAATTATACCTCCATAATTTCTCTTTACTGCCAGCCATCTCCTCTCCGTACTTCTGGAGTTTTCAGTTATCTGCACCAGCCTCTTGTGCTTAAACTCTATTAATAGATCAAATTCAAGCCTTCCCTTTTATCTACACCACCCCCATAATAGGTGTCCTAAATAAAAATTATCTTTCAAAGGGAGTATCTGAAAAGCAATACATTGTGAACTCCTTTTGGAGAAGAGCACTTGAAACTTCTAAGTGTAGAGTAAGAATGAAGTGCACATGAAAAATAACCTCATTTTTTTCAAGTCTCCGACATTGGAAAACCTGGAAAGAAATGACTGACTCAAAAGAGTACCCTGTCGAAAGTATATGGTCCATCATGTCTAGAAGTATTATTTGTATTTATTTTTCAAGAAAATATTATCTGTTGGCACCACTCTATTCCTGACATATTCATTTAGGATACTGAAATTATGGCAGACTTCATTAATTTTTCTTGTTGTCCTTCAAATACTTCTTAATTAATTCTTCCTCACATTTAAAGGATAATTTCTCTAACTGTGTTAGTCCATTCTTGCATTATTATAATGAAATACCTGAGGTCGGGTAATTTATAAAGAAAAGAAGTTTAATTGTCTCAAGGTTCTGCAGGGTGTACATGGCATGGTACCGACATCTGATTAGCTTCTTCTGAGAGCCTCAGGAAATTTACAATCATAGCAGAAGGTGAAGGGGTAAGCCAGTATATCACATGGTGAGAAAGGTGGAAAGAGAGAGAGAGAAGAGAGAGGAGGCATCACACTCTTTTCAACCACCAGATCTTATGTGACCTCAGAGAGAGAACTCACTCATTTTCATGAGGATGGCACCAAGCTATCTGATATGGTTTGACTCTGTGTCCCCACCCAAATCTCATCTTAAATTATAATCCAAATTGTAATCCCCACATGTTGGAGAAGGTACTTCATGGGAGGTGATTAGATCATGGGAGTGGTCCCCCCTATCAATGCTGTTCTCATTAGTGAGTGAGTGTTCATGAGATCTCGGCCGGGCGCAGTGGCTCACGCCTGTAATCCCAGCAATTTGGGAGGCCGAGGCAGGCAGATCACCTCACGTCAGGAGTTCGAGACCAGCCTCAACATGGAGAAACCCCGTCTCTACTAAAAATACAAAATTAGCTGGGCATGATGGTGCATGCCTGTAATCCCAGCTACTTGGGAGGCTGAGGCAGGAGAATTGCTTGAACCTGTGAGGCGGAGGTTGCGGTGAGCCGAGATCACACCATTGCACTCCAGCATGGGCAACAAGAGCAAAACTCTGTCTCAAAAAAAAAATATATATATATCAAAATATCAAATTTATAAATTGCCAGTGACTTTTTAGAGTACTCAATCTAGAAAAGCACATTTTAATGAATGTCCTCCCAAATCTCCCAACATGTGCTCCAAATTCTGTAAGTTCCCTTAACATCTCTTATTGGTAATGTACCACGTTTTCCATTATTTTCTGCCTCCTTTAATAAACCAAGCTTAATTAAATGTAACTTTGGGCATAGATGTATTCCATATGGTCTTTATCTGATGGGCATTTACAAGGGAATGATTCATATTTCTGCACTATGTATGCTTGGGCACCAAGGTGGGTCCTCCAGAGACTTCAACAGTAAAGCCCCAGGGCAGAAAGCAAGAGTGCAGCATCAAGAACATGAGGCAAGGGCCTGTCAGATGTACTTGTATGAATGTTTCTACAGCTCATAAAAAGCACGTCATCACAGTATCAGAATGTACCAGGGATTGGGGCAAATAGAAATTCAATGTGAAGTAAGGAATATGAAGTATATCATAAAAGAAGCATCCAAACAAAGCAGGACAAAGCTTAATTTGGAGTACAATGTGAAATCTATTCCTTTAGTCTATAGGAATGTATGTTTCTCAATATATTTTAGAAATATACTAATATTAGTTATTATTGTACAGTGACCATTTCAAAATTACTAGTATTATTATTATCATTATCATTATTATTATTATTAAGATGGAATCTCGCTCTGTCACCCAGGCTGGAGTGCAGTGGTGCGATCTCAGATCACTGCAGCCTCCTCCTACTGGATTCATGTGATTCTCCTGCCTCAGCCTCCCCAGTAGCTGGAATTACAGGTGCGGCCACCACATCTGGCTAATTGTTTTGCATTTTTAGTAGAGATGGGGTTTTGCGATGTTGGCCAGGCTGGTCTGACCTCCTGGACTGAAATGATCCAACCGCCCCGGACTCCCTGTGCTGGGATTACAGGCCTGAGCCACCGTGCCTAGCCTCAAAATTATCAGTATTATTTTTGAATAGCTTGTGAACAAGTTAGGGACACATGTCAAATACCATTTATGCACCATTTCTGTATTAAAAATTTACTTAGAAGTAAAGATAGATATATATCTAGAACCGACTGATCTGGTCTCTGAAACAATCTCTTCATATTGCAAAAAAAAAAATGGAGTTTGATCTGTAAAAAAATGGTCTCTGATTCACTATAATAGCCAGGATGATTCTCAGGAGAAGAGGTGAACATTGAGGTAACTCTTCAGGGCTTTATAAATGATAGTAAATAACAGAGATTGTTCTCCAATGAAACTGGTTGCTAAAGTACTCTGTTAAGATTTGTGTAACACTGTTGTTATGTGAGCTCCAGATATTTCACGTTTCCCTTCCATATGTTTCCCTTGAGATGTGTTATGATATTTAAACAAAATAGCTGTCCAGGGATATTGCCCTTTCCTAGCAAAAAAGTAAAATAAAATCATTTTATCCACGATCTTTATGCCCAGGTGGCCATTTAAAAAAAAGTCTCCCCCCATGTCACCATGAACAAAATCATTTCCTATTTCTATTTCAATAAACAGTATTTTTCCTCTTTTATTTTTATCTGCTATAAAAAGTTGCAAAACCGGTACAGCCACCAACTCTACGTTTTTTGTTAATATAATATACTTTTTATTAATTTTGAAAGACAGATTTTCCTCAGATTATATAACATGTAATTGAAGTAAAGATCACATTTAATAATCTCAGATTTGTAAGATCTTTTACTGTCTTTATTCATTCATTCATATTTCCCTTTACTCACTCAGCAAATATTTATTGAATATTTCTGTGCCAGGCACCATGCCAGGTACTTAAAAATAGTCGTAAACATGATACACTCAACCCTTGTTCTCATGAGGTGTATAATTTAATACCATTATGCTTAAGAATCTCATGGTAAATATGAAAAAGGCTTTTAATATTGGGATTGACCTCTAGAAGAAATTGGAAAGCAATTTCAATATTGTCTGGAAGTTCTTATGCATTTTCTTATGCAGATTTACAGAGGTAGACTGCTATGTTAGGCAAAGCAGGTATTTTCCTTAGATGAAAACCGTAATTTTGTAATAGATACTTCAAAATGATGTTTCGCTACTATTAGTACTTCTTTTTTTTTCACTTGCCAGACACTGAAAAACATGAGTATATGCAGTTGGAATGCATCTGAAAATAACATGGACATTTCTGGCCAGGCGCGGTGACCCATGCCTGTAATCCCGGCACTTTGGAAGGCTTACGGGGGCAGATCACTTGAGCTCAGGACTTTAAGACCAGCCTGGGTAGCATGGTGAAAACCCGTCTCTACAAAAAATACAAAAATTAGTGAGGGGTAGTGCCGCGCACTTGTAGTCCCATCTACCGGGGAGGCTGGGGCAGGAGAATCGCTTGAGCCTGAAAGGCAGAGGTTGCAGTGAGCAGAGATCGTGCCACTGTACTCTAGCTTGGGCAACAGGGTGAGACTCTGTTTCAAAAGAAAAAAAGAAAGAAAGAAAATAACATGGAAAGTTCTAATTTTACAACACTCAGTCACTTAATAGTTCATCATGCCCAGAACTTCTTTATGTAAATACTAGCATCACTGTTGTAAGGATACCAGCATTTGATGGAAGCTGATAAGTATGCTGGAGATAAAAATACCTTCAATATATTTAATACCAAGGTCTGCAAAGAAGAGGCTACTTTTGCCTTTCTTACATTTATGCAAATCCTAATATTGTTAATAAGTACAAACAACAATATTAAGGATATTTTCCATTTGTAATTGTTTTGAAGCAAAATTTTCCAATTAATTAGTACAATGATTCTGAAAATAGAGACTGTACTTTGAGAAGCAAAGTGATACATACACAAAATGTGGTAGTGTATTTACTGGGAAATTATTAGATAATTTACAGAAGGAAGGATAGGTAATAAGATACCTCAAATCTATTAATAAATGAAATCCTCAATGTGTATTGTTTTAAATCATATAGTGATGAAAGACAAAATAAAGTATTTCAATAATTACTCTGTTTTCCTATGAAGTTCGAGTCATAGTAAATTTTTTGCGCAAGTTTACTTACTGTTGTTTGTTGTGACAGATTCTCTCTGACTATAATTTACTCAGGATTTCCTGAGCCTTTTTTTCAACTAGGCCTGACTTTTGGATTTCTGTATTTGTGTCTGCATTGTCAGATTTTAGCAAGAATCTTGCTAAGTCAGTTCAGCCACGTGAGATATTTGATCACCTTCAATAGCTGATAGGATTCCTCATCCTTCACCATCCCAAAGGTGATGTCTGATCCCCTGGGCCTGCTTCCACAAGAATCCTATTAGGTCTGTTTAGCAAGAATTCCCCATTATCTCTGATGTTTCTTTTTAGTAATTTTCCATCTACTGACCCCCTCCCTGCTCCTTGGCTATAAATTTCAACACCCCCATGTTGTATTCAGGGGCAAGTCCAGTCTCTCATCTCATTACAAGAGCACTTTGCAGTGGTCCCTATACCTATATCAGTGGTCCCCTCTGAATAAAATCTTTCTTAACCTCATTAACAAGCATCATAAATAATTTTGTCTTTAACTGTTGTCATTATAGTTCTAAATAAAAATGAAAAAACAAACCCAAAGCATGTTTTCCATATTTCTCTGAAATTTAGTGCTTTATAGTATAGAGACAGTAACAGTCTCTAATGTGGTAATCACCATTTTTAAAAATTCATTATTTATGTAGATGTATTTCTTCACATATCTAAGCCTCGTTAAAGTCATTTTATGGTGACAATTTTATTACAAATGTGATAATGATGTATAGAGAAACACACAAGTTGTTAAGATCCCAAATTTGTTATAATATTTCACTTATAAATTTTTATCCACACTAATAATTGCCACACAGCTATGTTTTCTTTTGAAAAGTAATACAGAACACTATCAAATGCATTCATATTATAATAGTAGGACATGTAATGATATATATCTTTAATAGAAAACAGAGCAGTGATTTCCAGGTGTCAAAAGTGACAGGAGGTTTTGACTATAAAGGAGCATCATTAGATAACTTTTTGGGTGAAGTAATTGTTTTGTATCCTACTGTGGTGATTATTACTGATTTATTTATTTATTTTTTTGAGATGGTGTCTTCCTCTGTCACCCAGGCTGGAGTCAATGGTGCGATCTCGGCTCACTGCAACCTCAGCCTCCCAGGTTCAAGCAATTCTCCTTCCTCAGCCTCTTCAATACCTGGAATTACAGGTGCCCGCCGCCATGCCTGGCCATTTTTGTCTTTTTAGTAGTGACAGGGTTTTACCATGTTGGCCTGGCTGGTCTCGAACTCCTGACCTCAGGTGATCCGCCTGCCTTGGCCTCCCAAAGTGCTGAGATTACAGGCGTAAGCCATTGCACTCAGCCTGATTACATAATTCTATGTATTTCTCAGAACTCCCAAAACTGTGAACCCCGAAATGCAAATGTTGCTATATGTAAAATAAAATAGGCCATTCATGTATATGAAAGATTTTTACCTGAAAAAAATTCATTTTCTACAGTCTACTGTTTATATGTTTTGAAGAGTTTTATTTTTATATTTCAGATTGTGTTTAGTTTGTGAGGAATTTTTAAAAATTGTAATTTAAGAATACTTTTCTTATTTGTTTTCTGAGAAATTGGTAACATTTCTAAAGAATTCAATAGAATAATTCAGCAGGAGAATTAACAAAGTTGACTAATTTTTATGTCTCCAGAAGCTCCAATAACCTTCTATTTGTAAATTTGGACAGGCTGTTCTATAAAATAGAATTTTCCAGGATTTGATATAGTTTTTTGCTTCTTCTTCTTTTCTTTTTTTTTTTTTTTTTTGAGACGGAGTCTGGCTTTGTCGCCCAGGCTGGAGAGCAGTGGCGCCATCTCTGCTCACTGTGAGCTCCGCCTCCCGGGTTCATGCCATTCTCCTGCCTCAGCCTCCTGAGTAGCTGGGACTACAGGCGCCCGCCACCACTCCCCGCTAATTTTTTTTGTATTTTTAGCAGAGACGGGGTTTCACTGTGTTAGCCAGGATGGTCTCGATCTCCTGACTTTGTGATCTGCTCGCCTCGGCCTCCCAAAGTGCTGGGATTACAGGCTTGAGCCACCGCGCCCGGCCGTATTTTTTAGTGGAGACGAGATTTCAAGGTGTTAGCCAGGATGGTCTGGGTCTCCTGACCTCGTGATCAGCCCGCCTGGGCCTCCCAAAGTGCTGGGATTACAGGCCACGCACGGCCACTTCTTTTCTTAAATTCCCTGACTACAGAAACACCGCTAATTTAGACAAGAAATAAAACTCCATCAAGATTTCCTCACTCTAATAGCATTTTCAGTGACATTCCAAGTTTTAACTCCTACTTTTTTCCTGTAACTTTTATTCCATAATGACTCATCACTGATTTGCCAGTCATTCTGCTTGGCGATAAGGAAATTAAAAGCTTACTAAGAGATGGTCCCAGCTCTTAAGCAGCTTACAGTTTAGAGGAGAGAATTCTGAAAAATAAAATCACCGAATCTTAATGCTTATGGGACATAATACTTGTTTTATAAAAGCAGGTGATAAGCAGAGGTACAACTAATAATTTTTGAACTTTTATATTGACTCTGAAAGGATCATCAAGAGGAAAAGGTTTAAACTCCAATATCATTACATTATTGGATAAACCCAAAAGGTCTCAAATCTGAGTGTGGTTGGACTTGTCACCACACATTCTCAGGGAAAATATTTTTTCCTCTCCCAACACTTAAAGTGACTTTCTTCCATAGTGGAAAGACGGTTTGGCTGGTTTATTCCTTTTTCTCCCCACTCTTTTTGGAAGTAACAAACCCTAGGGCCCTGCTCTGTGGCAACATCTTCAACTCAACATCTACTTGTGTAGGTACTATACTTTGCTTTCTCTTTTATTACCACAAAAGGCAGTCAAACTGAAGATCTTTATTTCATTTTGTGATGAGTGGTTTTAAGTCCCATTTAAAAAATCTTTGCCTACTCAAATATTTTAGTTTTCTCCCAGAAGAGTTTTCATTTATTCTCAAAGCTTTGAAATTGAAGAAGCTTTTACTTTTCAACTAGCTTTATGATTTAAAACGTTTGTGTTTTTGGCTTAAAACTTATGTGTTTTTGTTTTTGCTGTAACAAAACCAGATTGATCTAGCACATCTGTCTAGCACAATTTATTAAAAACGAAAACAAAAACATTCTCCTCTCATGAAATTGCACTGTGTTTTTCACATAGCAAGTTTATACATATGTGTATTTATACTCATTGACTCTTTATTGTGTTTTACTGGTGTGCTTGCTTTCATTATTCCCATAACACTGTCATGAAATTACATTGTAATACATTTTAAAACTCAATGCATGACCTCCAAATTTGTTCTTTTTCTTCCAGATTATCTTGATTAATATATATCCTATTTGTTTTCATATGAATTTTAGATACCCATTTTAAATTTCTACTAAAATATTTTGAGTTCTTGATTAGGATTCTATCAATTGTATGAAGGATTTTGCCAAGAATTGGCATCTTAACAATATTGAGTCTTCATATTAATGAACATGGTATATCTCTCTATTAATCTAGGTCATCTTTAATTTCTCTAAGTAATATGTTCTACTTTCATTGTAGTTATTCCATATTTTTATTAGACTTTGTTTCTACTTATTCATCGTTTTGGGTACTATTGAAAGTGGTATTTTTAAAATTCCATTTTCAATATTTGTTTATTGCAAGTATTTGTAGGTTACATTGGTACTTATCTGTTGATCTTTTAACAAATGACATTGCTAAATATACATATTAATTGTTATAGTGTGTTTGTATAATGCACTAAATTTTCCATATAGACAGTTACACAATTAATGAGTAAAGAGAGTTCTACCACTTTCATCGAATGTCTTTATTTGAAGGAGGAGGAGAGCGGGGAAGTTGTCTTATTGTATTGTATCAAATTTTTAGTACTATGTTGAATACCTGTGGTGGGAGTGGAAACGCTTCTCTTATTTCCAAATTTAGTTGAAATAACTAAATACTTAACTGTAAATACAATAATTATATGTTAATTTTTGTAGATATCTTTACTTTGATTAAGAAATTACCATTCTCTGTGTATTTGTTGAGTGTTTTTTGCCAAGAAGACATATCAAATTTTAACAAAATCTTTTGTCTCCATTATTCTGTTAATGTAGTGAATTAAAGTGATTTATTTTTGAATGTTAAACTAGTCTTAGATCACTGGAATAAATTTGCCATGGTTGTGAAATTCTAATCTTTTTATTATATTGCTATTTCACCCCTAATTTCTAAGATCTTGCTTAGTCTTTATGTATCTAAGTTTATGCGAATTCCTTATAATACCTTAGTACTTACATTACAGTTTTCTTGAAACTCTCAGAGCCTTGACATAAAACGACCACAAAAGAATATCTTTAATTCTTTTCTTATTTTGTTGTATGGCCTAGAACTTAAAGGAAAAAAAGGAAAAAACAAAGGAGATGATGAGTATAATTACTCACCAACTTAAGGTGTTACGTTTAATTAGGTCTCTTTGGCAGTACATAAGGAGAAACTCATCTCCTGCAGTCTGTGAGCAGAAAATATGTAAAACTTACTCATAAGCATGTCCTAGCTCTATAAATGTTTACATTCAAAACCCAAGAAACTCTGATATACCAAGGTTGGAGACCTTTTTGAGAAGGGTTGCCGAGACTGGAAATTTGGACATCTGGATAGATGCACATAAATACTTTAAAATTTCAGATTCCTCTGAAGCTTGTGGCTTCGCATTTTTCTTCTTAAAGCATAACCATCTCCCCTTCACTGAGGATGATGTAGAAGGCTCTGACATTTTTACTCAAATTTTGTTTTAAGTTTAGGGGTACATGTGCAGGTTTGTTATATAGGTAAACTCACGTCATGGGAATTTGTTGTATAGATTACTTTATTATCCAGGTATTAGGACTAGTATCCATTATTTATTTGTCCTGATTTTCTCTCTCTCCTCCTACCCACCACCCTCAGGTAGGCCCCAGTTATCTGTTGTTCTCCTTTATGTTTCCAAGTGTTCTCATCATTCAGCTCTCACTTGTAAGTGAGAACATGCAGTTTTTGGTTTTCTCTTCCTGTGTTAGTTTTCTAAGGATAATAATGTCTCTGATTTTTAAGGGAAGCCTACACTGAAAATTATGTTCATGTATCCTCCTGGAAATGAAACCAATACTAGGGTCAAGTCATAAATCAACCCAGTTATTTATATGCTGGGTTATATATGAAAGGAGCTACAGGACCTAGCAGAGAGAAGCTGGACAAATAAGCGTGATTCTTTTTTCTGAGTGTGCTGAATCAAAAGTGGACTGGGAAACATAAAGTTTGATAAAGAAGAATTAGAAATAATGGAACTCTATCTCCTCTGTCAAATTTAACAGCTTGGTGAAAACTCTGAGACACCTTGTTAAGGTATTGCTAATATATACTTGGAATTTTGGAGAAAGCAAAGAATGTGAGAGTGAGGTTAAATACAAGGACTGCTATCAAAGAAGGTAACAGGGAACAAAAGCTTTGGATAACTGGCTATATGATATGAAAGGTATAAATATCCTTCAGCTGTCTGTATTCAGTGGAAGAGACCAGACAGAAGTGAAATGAAATGCACTGCTTGAGAGAGAGGTCAGCATTAATGAGACAGTGGTGGTTCTCCCCTGTTGGCCAGGGCTGATGGTAGGAAACACCATTACAATGGTATTAGCAATGGAGCTAATAGGATCCTAAACTAATGAAGTCCAGGTGGTGGCAATTAACCACAATTACACAACTTTTTTAATAAACAGAACGATTGAATTTGCAGCCAAAGAGTCCTAACCTGCAAAGAGACTTGGAGATGGTAAACAGAACACAATATGACTAGATGCCAAATGAATAGGCAGCCAACAAAGGCTGATTAAAAAGAATCACAACATATCAAGGATGAATTATAAGGATGATGAAAAAAGGTATCCTATTACACGTTAAAATATATTGTCCAGTTCCCAGAATTGATCCAGTTATCAGTCTCAGAATCCATCAACTGAAGAAGAAATCAGCTCTCCAAGAAAATCCCTGAATTGCCCAAATATATGTATACCTGGATGATTTCCCCAGTCTACTTAAAAAAAGTCTATAGCCATTTCTTAAGGTAACCAAATGCAGGGTAAAGAGCAATGCCCAGACAGTTTGAGGAAATGGGGTCTGAGTTATTGATATCAGGGTATTTAAAGTGTCATTATGACTCTCATGTTAGATTGGGGTGGGTAGTGGGAGAGGAGGAGGTGCTGGTAAGGTAATAAACAAATACCCACCAACATTTGGCTTGCAACAGATCCTCTGGGTCAATGGCCAATATGGCAAGATTTTCTTTATTCTGAATATTTGAATGGGTATATTTGGTACTTGGTAGAAAATTTCCATTAGTTTCTTGGCCTGTGATGTAAAAAGTATTGTAGTAAGACAGGCTCTAGAATTGTTCTCTCCCACTCCAGCTGCAACAGCAAACAAAATTGATTTGTGTTGTATCTCACAAAGATTATACACTAGTCTATGTTTTGCTGAGATGTTCAAATCTGTCCTTCATCCTCATTGCTGGAGATGCTGGGAGCATCCTTTGGATACCAAAGGATGGCTTACAGTTTAATCTTCCTCTAGGAATTGTTCCTAGCAAAAGGGATTTTCGTTTGTTAGGTGTAGCATACAGACAATGGCTGTTCAATGAATCTGGATCTTTAGGTCAGTCAGGGTGATTATAAAGGTCTATGTTCCTTTTGAGATTAGCTGAGGCTTTTGCTACAAATGAATCTCAGTTTAACCTCCCATTTGCCAAATACATTCCCCTCTTTCTCACATGTAATGATCTGCAACGTTCTCCCTAAGAAACTTTCCATATGCCACTCTTCATCTCAGATTCCCTTCCTCGTCTTCTGTGAATCCATTTTCAGATAGGCTGGGCAATATTATTTTGCATAACTTTTATTCATTTTTTTCTGTTCTTTTATTATATTCTTATCTATGCTTCTGGTTGGGTGTTTTTAATTTACCTGCCTTTGAGGTCACAACCCTGTACTTTACTATGTCTGCCTGTTGTTAAACCTATTGAAGGAATTCTTAATTTTAAAAATTACAGTTTTTATCTTCTTCAATGTCCATTTTATTATTTCATGTTAAATTATAATCTCCATTGAATTTGTTTAACCACTTATTTCATTATTATCTCTATATTTTCTTTATTATTTTTACAGTTATTTTGAAGTTTTCTGCTAACCTCAACATCTGTATTATAAGTTGATCTGCTCCAGGCCGGGTGCGGTGGCTCATGCCTGTAGTCCCAGCACTTTGGGAGGACAAGGCAGGTGGATCTCAAGGTCAGGAGATCGAGACCATCCCAGCTAACACGGTGAAACTCTGTCTCTACTAAATGTACAAAAAATTAGCCGGGCGTGATGGCGGGCGCCTGTAGTCCCAGCTACTCGGGAGGCTGAGGCAGGAGAATGGCGTAAACCTATGAGGCAGAGCTTGCAGTGAGCTGAGATCGTGCCACTGCACTCCAGCCTGGGTGACAGAGAAAGACCCCGTCTCAAAAAAAAAAAAAAAAAAAAAGGAAACTATAATCCATTCTCAAGAGAAAGAAGAAAGAACAATAGTCACGCAATAGTTACCCTATATTGACTTAACTGTTGGGATTGGCAGACAAATAATTTTGGTGCATTTGTTATAGCTATATTCAATGACATACAAAAATATAATCATAATGAAAAAATAGAAAATTTCATCAGTGGAGTACAAATGCTAAAACAAAATCACATGTAAATTTTAAAACTGAAAATATAATATCAGACATTAAAGAAAACTACTAGATAGATTAAAAGCAGGACTGACATGAAAGAGGAGAGTCAATTAACTTAAAAATAGTTATCTTCATAGTATCTAATCTGAAGAATTAAGAAGAAAAGATGAGAAAAAATAAAGATAAACACAGAAATTCATGTCTCTATCAAAATATCTAGCATATGTTTAACTGGAGTCCTAAAAATAAAGGATACAGAAAACAGGCAATAGAAATATTTCTAATAATAGCTGTCACAATTTCTCCCAAGTTGATAAGATATATAAATGTATAGATTTATGAAGAAAAGCAAACCTCAAGCAGGATAAATAAGAGAAAATCATGGCTAGGTACCTTGTCAACAAGTTATCAATAAAAAAGGTTAAAGGAAAATTGAAAGCAACCAAAGCAAGCAAACCAAACAAACAATGAATCAACTGCTAAAATAGAAAGAAAACTGACTACTAATCAGAAAAATTAAAGCTTTAGGATATAAAATAGTTAAACATCTTCAAACAGCTAAAATAATTATTCAAACAGCTGAAACTTTTATTACAGAATAAATAAAAACATTTTCAAAATAAAATGGAACAAAATAAAAACATTTAGACAAAATAACATATACACATTTTCAGATAAAAGAAAACTGAGAGTTCTTTGCCAAAAGACACGCACTACAACAAATGGCAAATGAATTTCTTCAAGCTGAAGGGAAATACTAGCAGTTTAAAACTCACGTCTTCAGGAAGAAATCTAAATATTGGAAATAATAAATATCTCTGCTATGGTTTGACTGTATTTTCCAAAATGCTTGTATTTGAACTTAGTAAAAATATGATAATATTAAAAGATGTGGCTTTTAAGAAATGATTAAGTCAAGAAGGTGGACCTCTTCTGGATGGGATTAGGGGCCTTATAAAATGACTTGAGAGAGGGGATTCTCTAACTTCTACTCTTATACCATGTGAGAACACAGCTTTCTTCCCATTTTCCTTTCCCTTCTATTTCTTTCACCTTGTGATAATGTAGAAAAAGGCCTTCACTAGACGTGAAACCTGCTCACACCTTGACCTTGGATTTTCAGCTTCCATAGCCATGAGAAATACATGTCTATTGTTCACAAATTACATAGTCTGTGGTACTCTGACATAGCAGACCAAATGAACCCACACAATCTGGATACATCCAAAATGTTTTCTAGCTCTAAATCTCTAAAAATTCCTATGATTGTTTAAAGGAAAGCTATAGTGCTGTCTCATGTAATTTTATACATAGACGATTTTAGCATAAAAGATTGAGAATGGATTAATGGGCATACTAAATTGTAAGCTTTCATGATGCTATCTAAAGTGGCACAACATCTTTATACAGACTATGGAATACTGTTACTGTAATATCTATAATAATCACTAAATAAAATGCAAAGAGGTACAGCAAAAATAAAACAATAGACTCATGTATGGGTTTTCTGTTCTGTTCCATAGGTCTGTGTGTTTGTTTTTATGCCAGTTCCATGCTATTTTTGTTATTATCACTTCGTAGTATAAAGTAATGCATAGCTTAGCGACTGGAAAAAATTCTGATAAATGTATCATTGGCAAATTCATTGTTGTGCAAACATCAGAGAGTGTTAAACATAGATACTATAGTCTAGCATACTCCTGGGGTATATGGCATAGCTCATTTGCTCCTAGGCTATAAACCTGTACAGCATGTTACTGTAGTGAATACTGTAGGAGATTATAACACATGGTATTTGTGTATCTAAACATATAAGTGGTACAGTAAAAATACAATATCCTAATATTATGGAACCATAATCATATATGCCGTCCATCATTGACTGAAACACGTTTATATAGTGTATGATTGCCAGTGCATGCAATGCATGGCTGTCTACTATTTTTGGTATGAGAAGAAAAAGGATAGGGGGAAAATTACTGATGGCATGTAAGCCATATGGTTGTTTATTAATTTATTTATTCTCTGATTAAAGGTAGTGTTTAAGTTTCCTATATTCTGGTCAAAAATCCCAAAAGGAGGGAGGATATTCCAGGCAATAGTAGTTATCTTGGCACTAAAATGTTTTCTCCATTTGCTGAGTTCTCAGTTCACAGTCAGGTACTCAGAAGACATTTTCACAAGCTCCATGTTTTTGGTCTGCACACTGAATTTAGGGATTTCAATGGAAAAGCAAAGAAAAAATATATATATATTTAAATGTATATTTATATATGTATATATTTTATGTATATTTATATATACAAGTATATATATTACATGTAATAGAAAGATCATCGAAAGTCTTTTTGGAACCATTCCACTCTCTACTTGTATGAGTTTAACTTTTTTAGATTTGACATTTAAGTGAGATTATGTGGTATTTGTTTTTCTGTGCCTGGTTTCTGTCACTTAACATAATGCCCTCCAGGTTCATCTATGTCGTTCATGTTGGCACAGGAATACATCAAACTACGAAGCTTCTGCACAGCCAAGAAAAATAGCGACAGAGTGAAGTGAAAACATAAGGAATGGGAAAATATATTTGCATACTATACATCTGATAAGGAGTTAATCTGAAAAATATGTAAGGAACTCAAACAACTCATTATTTAAAAAATCTGGTTAAAACCTGGGCAGAGAATCTGAATAAACATTTTTCAAAAGAAGACATACAATTTTCTCCCATTTTGTAGGTTGCCTGTTCACTCTGATGGTAGTTTCTTTTGCTGTGCAGAAGCTCTTTAGTTTAATTAGATCCCATTTGTCAATTTTGTCTTTTGTTGCCATTGCTTTTGGTGTTTTAGACATGAAGTCCTTGCCCATGCCTATGTCCTGAATGGTCATGCCTAGGTTTTCTTCTAGGGTTTTTATGGTTTTAGGCATCTGATAAAGGGCTAATATCCAGAATCTACAATGAATTCAAACAAATTTACAAGAAAAAACAAACAACCCCATCAAAAAGTGGGCGAAGGATATGAACAGACACTTCTCAAAAGAAGACATTTATGCAGCCAAAAAACACATGAAAAAATGCTCACCATCACTGGCCATCAGAGAAATGCAAATCAATACCACAATGAGATACCATCTCACACCAGTTAGAATGGCAATCATTAAAAAGTCAGGAAACAACAAGTGCTGGAGAGGATGTGGAGAATTAGGAACACTTTTACACTGTTGGTGGGACTGTAAACTAGTTCAACCATTGTGGAAGTCAGTGTGGCAATTCCTCAGGGATCTAGAACTAGAAATACCATTTGACCCAGCCATCCCATTACTGGGTATATACCCAAAGGACTATAAATCATGCTGCTATAAAGACACATGCACACGTATGTTTATTGCGGCTCTACTCACAATAGCAAAGACTTGGAACCAAGCCAAATGTCCAACAATGATAGACTGGATTAAGAAAATGTGGCACATATACACCATGGAATACTATGCAGCCATAAAAAAGGATGAATTCATATCCTTTGTAGGGACATGGATGAAATTGGAAATCATCATTCTCACTAAACTATCACAAGAACAAAAAACCGAACACCGCATATTCTCACTCATAGGTGGGAATTGAACAGTGAGAACACATGGACACAGGAAGGGGAACATCACACTCTGGGGACTGTTGTGGGGTGGGGGGAGGGGGGAGGGATATCATTAGGAGATATACCTAATGATAAATGACCAGTTAATGGGTGCATCACACCAGCATGGCACACGTATACATATGTAACTAACCTGCACATTGTGCACATGTACCCTGAAACTTAAAGTATAATAATAATAAAATAAAATAATAATAAAATAAAAAAGAAGACATATAAATGGCCAGAAAGTGTATGTAAAAATGCTCACTTTCACTAATTATCAGGGAAGTTCAAATTAAAACCACAATGAAATATCACCTAACACGTGTTGGAATGGCTATTACTAAAAGACAAAACGTAAGTGTTGGAGAGGATATGGAGAAAAGGGGACCATTACATACTGTTGATAGGAATATAAATTAGTATAGCCACTATGGAAAGCAGTATGGAGGGCCCTCAAAAAATAAATGTAAAACTACCATATGATTTAGCAATCCCATTGCTGGGTATATATCCAGAGGAAATGAAATCAGTATGTCTAAGAGATATCTGCACACCCATGCTCATTGCAGCATTATTTAGAGTAGCTAAAATATGGACTCAATCAAATTGTCCATCAACTGATGAATTCATAAATAAAATATGGCATATACACAATGAAATACCATTCAGTCTTTAAAAAGAGGAAAATTCTGTTAATTATGCTAACATGAACAATATGGATAAACTTTGAGGGCACTATGTTAAGTGATAGAAACCAGTCATAGTAAATAAATATCACATAATCTCACTTATATGTCAAATCTCAAAAAGTTTAAGTCATACAAGTGGAGAGTAGAATGGTTCCAAAAAGACTTTTGATGATTTTCCTATTATATGTAATGCAAGTAACTTACTGGAGCACTGTAAACATATTTTAATACTAATTTATAGTTTTTTGACCAATCTTGTAAATCTTCTAATAAACTCTATTATATAAAAAACTTATTACACTAAAAGCCCAGACTCCACCACTAGGGAATATATTCATGTAATAAAACTGTACTTGTAGTCTCTAAATTGATACAAATTTTTAAAAGAACCCTGCTATTCAAACTAACAACATTTCAGAAGTAAAATAGACAGAAGTATAAAGAAAAACATCAAAGATGATTGAATTGATAGAATATACCAAAAAACTATTAATGAGTTTTCCACTCTTTTAAGTTGCTAGAATCTCTATATTTTGTCAACACACATATTAATAAAATTAAAATAATCATTTGGGGTAAATAGGGTGATATCATCTTTAAATGAGGAAGATGAAGGTAAACATTTGTTGGAAAAGTGAATATTTTTGCCAGAATATTTTTTAGTTAATATATAGCTCTCAAGACAACCATATCTAAGCCTTCCTTGCAGAAATACTTTTTATTAGTTATTATTTTTAATTGTTTTAGGTACATAGTAAGTGTATATATTTATAGAGTCCATGAGATATTTTGATACAAGCATACAATGTGTAATAATCACATCAGGGTAAATGAGTTTCCATCAACTCCACCATTTATCCTTTGTGTTACAAACAATCTAATTATACTATTTTAGCTATTTTTAAAAGAACAATAAATTATTGCTGACCGTACTCATCCTCTGTGCTATCAAATAATATATCTTATTTATTACATCTAATTGTATGTTAGTATCCCTTAGCCGATCCAACTCCCCACCCCCAATTCCCTTCTCAGCCTCTGATAATCCTCATTCTCTTTTTATCTCTATGAATTCAATTGTATAATTTTGAGCTCCCACACATAAGTGAGAACATGTAAAGTTTGCCTTTCTGTACTGGCTTATTTCACTTAACATAATTACCTCCAGTTTCACCCACGTTGTTGCAAATAACAGAATCTCATTCTTTTTATGGCTCAGTAGTTCTCCATTGTGCATATGTACCACATTTTCTTTATCCATTTGTCTGATGATGGACACTAAAGTGTCTTTCAAATCTTGGCTATGGTGAACAGTGCTGAAGTAAATATGAGAGGGCAGATATCTCTTCAATAATCTGAATTGTATTCTTTGGGCATATGCCTAGCAGTGGGATTGCTGGATCATATGGTAATTCTATTTTTGCTTTTTTGAAGAACCTCCAAACTGTTGTCCATAGTGGCTTTAACAATTTACATTCCCGCTAAAAGTGTACAATTGTTGCCTTTTCTTCATGCATTCACCAGCATTTGTTATTGTCTAACTTTTGGATAAAAGCCATTTTAATTTGGGTGAGATAATACTTAATTTTAGTTTTGATTTGCATTTCTCTGATGACCAATAATGTGATTACCTTTTCATATGCCTGTTTGGCATTCATATATCTTCTTTTGAGAAACATTTATTCAAATCAATTGCCCATTTTTTGACAGAATGATTAGACTTTTCCTATAGAATTCTTTGAGCTCCTTATATATTTTGGTTACGAATCCCTTGTCATGTGGTTAGTTTGCAAATATTTTCTCCCATTCTGTGAGTTGACTGTCTTCTCTGTTGATTGTTTCTGATGCTGTGCAGAAGCTTTTTAACGTGAAGTGATCCCATTTTTCCATTTTTGCTTTGTTGCCTGTGCTTTTGGGGTATTACGCAAGAAATCTTTGCCCCATCCAATGTCCTGGAGATTTTTCTCAAAGTATTTTTTTTAGTAGTTTCATAGTTTGATGTCTTAGATGTAAGTCTTTTATCTATTTTGACTAGATTTTTGTATATGAAAAGAGACAGAGATCTAGTTTCATTCTTTTGCATAGGGGCACCCAGTTTTTCCAGCACCATTTATTGAAGACACTGTTCTTTCTCTAATGTGTGTCCTTGGAACCTTTATTAAAAATAAGTTTACATTAGACATATGTTTTTTTTTGTGGGTTCTTCTTTTTATTCAACTGGTCTGTGTCTGTTTTTATGCCAATAACATGCTGTTTTTGTTACTAGAGCCCTGTAGTAAATTTGAAGTCAGGTAATGAAATTCCTCTAGTTTTGTCCTTTTTGCTCAGGATAGCTTTGGCCATTCTGGGTTTCTTGCGACTCCATATAAATTTTAGAATGTTTTTTCTATTTCTGTGAATGATATTATTGGTATTTTTATAAGGATTACATTGACAATGTAGATTGTTTTGGGTAGTATTGACATTTTAACAATCTTGATTTTTTCAATCTGTAACCATGACCGATCTTTCCATTTTTTGGTGTCCTCTTCAATTTATTTCATTGAGGTTTTATAATTTCCATTGTAGAGATCTTTCATTTCTTTGGTTAATTACTTGGCATTTTATTTTACTTGTACCTATTGTGAATAGGATTACTTTTAAACTTTTTTTCAGATTGTCCACTGTTGGCATATAGAAATGCTACTAATTGTGTATGTTAATTTAGAATCCTGCAACTTTGCTGAATGTATTAATTAGTTCTAATAGTTTTTCGATCAAGTCTTTAGGTTTTTCAAAATATAAGATCATATCATCTGCAAACAAGAATAATTTTACTGTTTCATTTTCAATGGATTCCCTTTATTTCTTTTTTTCTATCTGATTGCTTTAGCTAGCACTTCTAGTTCTATGTCAAATAACAGTGGTGAAAGTTGGAATCCTTATTGTGTTTCAGATATTAGAGGAAAGGCTTTCAGGTTTTCTCCTTTCATTCTGATACTAGCTGTTGGTCTGTTGCATTTGGCTTTTATTGTGCTGAGGTATCTTCCTTCTATACCCTATTTTTAAATGATTTTTTAAATCATGAAGGGATGTTGAATTTTATCAAATGTATTTTTAGCATCTGAAAAGCAAGAGAAGTTTTGGAAAATATACAGTGATTTTGAAACTGTACCGTGGTTTGTTCTTGATTTTCTAATTCTTTAAAATCAATTGAAATGATCACAAGGTTTTTGTTCTTCATTCTGTTGCTATCACATTGATTTGCTTGCATATGCTGAATCATCCTTGTATCTCTGAGATAAATTCCACTTGGTCATGATGAGTGAACTTTCTAATGTGTTGTTGAATTCCATTTGCTAATATTTTGTTAACAATTTTACCAACAATGTTCATCAGGGATATTGGCCTGTAGTTTTCTTTTCTTTTCTTTCTTTCTTTTCTTTTCTTTTTTTTTTTTTTTTTGATATGTCTTTGTCTGGTTTTAGTATCAGAGTAATACTGGCCTTGTAGAATGACTTTGGAAGTATTTCCTCATTTATTTTTTGGTAATAGTTTGAGTAGGATTGGTATTAGTTCTTCTTTCAATGTTTGGTAAAATTCAGCAGTGAAGCCATGGGGTCCAGGGCTTTATTTTTTTGCTGCAAGACTTCTTACTATGATTTCAATCTCATTACTTGTTATTGGTCTGTTAAGGTTTTGTGTTTCCTCATGGTTCAATCTTAGTCAGTTTCTATGTGTCAAGGAATTTATTTATTCTAGGTTTTCCAATTTATTGGCATATGGTTTCTCATGGTAACCTTTAATGGTCTTTTGAATTTCCATGGTATCAATTGTAATGTATCATTTTTCATGTCTGACTTTACGTAATTCGAATGTCTCTATTAATTTTTATTTTTAGTTAGTCTGGCTAAAAGTTTTTCTATTTTGTTTATCTTTTCAAAATAACTTTGCTTCATTGATATTTTGTATTGTTTTCTTTGTTTTAATTTCATTTATATCTGCTCTGATCTTTATTATTTGTTTTCTTCTACTAATTTTGGGTTTAGTTTGTTCTTGCTTTTCTAATTCTTTAAAATGCATCATAAAGTTGTTCAATTGAAGTTTTCTACTTTTCTTGATATAGGTGCTTATAGCTATAAACTTTACTCTTAGTTCTGCCTTCACTGTATCCCATAGGTGTTGGTGTGTTTTGTTTCCATTATCATTTGTTCAAAATATAATTTCCTTCTCAGTTTTTTTATTGACCCACTGGTTATTCACGAGCCTATTGTTTAATTTCCATGTGTTTGCATATTTTCCAAAATTCCTCTTGTTACTGATTTCTAATTTTATTCCGTTGTGGTCAGGGAAGATAGCTGATATTATTTGAATCTTTTGCAGGTTTTAAGACTGTTTTGTGGCCTAACATATGATTCATTTGGTGAGGAGACAGATGTGTATTCTGTATGTTTTAGATGAAATGTTCCATAAATGTCTATTAGGTCCATTTGGTCTATAGTGCAGATTAAGTCTGTCTCTGTTGATTTTCTTCCAGTGTGAATTTTTCACAATACTGAAAATGGGGCATTGAATTTTCCAGTTATTATTGTATTGGGTTCTATCTCTCTCTTGAGCTCTAATAGTATTTGCTTTATATATCTGGGTGCTCCAGTGTTAGGTGCATATATATATTTATAATTGTTACATCCTCTTGCTGAATTGACACCTTTATCGTTGTGTAATGACCTTTGCCTCTTCTTGTACTTTTTGTCTTGAAATCTATGTAGTCCCATGTAAGTATAGCTACTCTGCTTCCTTTTTTTTTTCTTGGTTTCCATTTCCATGAAATATATTTTTCCATCCCTTTATTTTCCATGTATATATGTTTTAATACTTCAGGTGTGTTTCTTGTAGGCAATGTATTGTTGGGTGTTTCTTTTTAATCCATTCTGTCACTCTATATCTTTTGATTGGAGAGTTCAGTCCATTTATATTCAACATTATTGATAAGTAAGGACTTTTTTTTGCCATTTTAAAATTTGTTGTCTTTTCTATCTTTTGTCCTTCCTATCAGTGAAGATGATTTTCTCTGATGGTAAGTTTTAATTTCTTGTCTTTTATTATTTGTTTATCTGTTGTATGTTTTTTGAGGCTTGCAAATAATATGTCATTAACTCATTATTTTAAACTGATGACATCCTAACACTGATTGCATAAGCAAACAAACTGACAAGTGCAAACTAACAATACTTTAACTTCATCCCCTGACTTTTTATTTTTATATTTATTTATTTAGTTAGTTTATTTATTTTTGAAATGAAGTCTTGCTCTGTTGCCCAGGTTGCTGTGAAGTGGCACAATGTCGGCTCCCGGGTTCAAGTGATTCTGCTACCTCACCCTCTCAAGTAGCTGGGATTATAGCCATGTGCCACCACACCCAGCTAATTTTTTTTTTTTTTGTATTGTTAGTAGAGACGAGGTTTCATTATTTTGATCAGGCTCGTCTCAAACTCCTGGCCTCGGGTGATCTAGGGATTATAGGCTTGAGCCAGGATGCCTGTCTAATCTCCCCACCTTTTAACTTTTCACTATTCTATTTATATCTTATCGTCCTGTCTATATCTTGACAACATAATGTAGTTATTTTTTATCGGTTCATCTTTTAGTCTTTCTAATAAAGTTGTAAGTAGTTTATATATCACAATTACTGTTTTATAATATTCTGAGTTTTTCTGTGTACTTACTATTACCAGTGAGTTTTGTACCTTCTGATGGTTTCATATTGCTTAATAACATTATTTTCTTTCAGATCAAAGAACTTCCTATAGTATTTCTTGTAGGACAGATCTGGTCTTGATGAAATCCCTCAGTTTTTGTTTGTCTGGAAAAATCTTTATTTCTCCTTCATGTTTGAAGCTTATTTTTGCTGGATATATTAATACTATTCTATTATACAAGTTACTTTTTCTTCAGTTCTTCAATATGTCATTTCATTATTTCCTGGCCTGTAAGGACTTCACTGAGAAGTCTGAGGCCAAATGTATTGGAGCCTCATTGTATGTTATTTTTTTTTCTTTTGCTGTTTTTAGGATCCTTTCTTTATCCTTGATCTTTGTGAGTCTGATTATTAAATGTCTTGAGGTAGTCTTGTTTGGGTTAAATTCACCTGATAGTCCATTATTCTTGTACTTCGGATGTAGGTTTGGGATGTACTCTATTATCATTCCTTTAAACAAACTTTCTACACTTCTCTCTCTCCTCTTTAAGGCCAATAACTAATAATTATTAGATTTGCCCTTCTGAGGCTATTTTATAGATTTTGTAGGCATGCTTTATTCATTTTTATTTTTTTCTTTTGTCTCCTCTGACTGTGTGTTTTCTAATAGCCTGTCTTCAAGCACACTAATTTGTTCCTCTGCTTGTTCAATTCTGCTGTTGAATCTCTGATGCATTCTTCAGTAAGACAATTGCATTTTTCAACTCCAGAATTTCTGCCTGATCCTTTTTAATTATTTCAGTATCTTTTATTTATCTGATAGGATTCGGAATTCCTTTTCTATGTTACTGTAAATTTCTTCAGAACAATCATTTTGGATTGTGTCTCTGAAATGTCTCTCCAAATATTTGGAATGATATTTCCATCTCTCCAGAATTAGTCACTGGTGCCTTATTTAGTTCATTTGGTGAGGTCATGTTTCCCCAGAAGGTCTTGATGCTGTGGATGTTCATCACTGTCTGGGCATTGAAGAGTTAGGTATTCATTGTAAGCCTTCACAGTCTGGCTTTTTTCGTGTCTATCTTTCTTGGGACTGTTTTTCAGGTATTCAAAGGGACTTAGGTGTTGTGATTTAAGTTTTTGGTCACTACAGCCATATCTGCTTTAAGGGACACTTCAAACCCAGTAATGTCGTGAGTCCTGCAGAGTTATAGACATACTACCTTGGATAAGATCCCGAAGAATTATCCGTATTACCAAACAGAGACTCTTGCTTTTTCCTTTACTTTCTTCCAAACAAATGGATTCTCTCTGTGCTGAGCTGCCTGAAGCTGGGGGAGAGGAGACAGAAGCAACTTTGTGACCACTACAACTGGGAGTATGCTGGGTTAGACTCGAAGCCAGCACAGCACTGGATCTCATCCAAGTCCTGTGGTAACTACTGCCCTGCTACCTCAAATGTTTTGTCAAGTCCTTAGGGCTTTACAACAAGCCGATGGTGAAACCAGCCAGGCTTGTGTCCTTGTCTTCAGCGTGATGAGATTCCCCTGTCCTTGCCAGGTTTCAAGATGCCATCCAGGAGGTATGGGCTGGAGTCAGAAATCTTAGGAATCTACATGGTACTCTATTCTGTGGCTGAGCTTGTGCCCAAGCCACAAAGTCTTTCCCACTCTTCCTCACCCTTTCTACAAGCAGAAGAGTCTCTCTCCATGTCCACCACACCCCCACTCCAGATCCTTGGCAAGTATTTCTTGGGTACTGCTGATACTCACTCAAGGTCTAAGAGCTCTTCAGCTTGTGGTGAATTCTGGAAGGCTTGGAACTCTCCCTTCGGTGCAGTGTGCTACCCTCTGGGCCAGGGCATGTCCAGAAATGCCATCTAAGAGCTAAAGCCTTGAAATCAAGGACCCCAAGATCTCACTGTGGCTAAGCTAGTACCTAAGCTGATAATTTGGTGTTTATGAAAGAGCTTTTTTTGTGTGGATAGTTGTTCAATTTGGTGTTCCTATAGGGAGAATGATCAGTGGAGGCTTTTATCTGGCCATCCTGCTTTCCCTCCTCTTGAGATATTTTTTCATTAACACTCTAGACTTGTTAAAATACCTTGTGCTTTTCCCCACAGAGGTGAAAGACCTTCTTGATGAGCCAATAATCATTGCTTGCATGTCAAATACCATGATTGTAAAAATTTGCATATTTTCTCTTTCTCTCTAGCACCATATTATTATGAGGTAGCTATCTGAGGAAGTGAATCTGAGGATGCAATGTTTGTTTAAATAATCAATTCTTCAGGTCAGACAGGAGGGCTAAGGAATCAGCATGATTATTTTGGCTTTCATGTTAAGTGATGTTATTTTGTCTAGCTTTTATCTGTGATAAAATCAATTTTTCACCTGTTGTCTGACTCTTTTGTCTAAATTTTCAATTTGTTCACAGCAGGTATGTAAAAGGAATGCTATTTATTGTGCTTTCTGAAAATTTTAATGATGTACATTCTGCTTTTTATAACAAATTCAGATAGAAAAATTACCCATAATTAACTATAAAAACATTGTTATTAATGTTGCCCAGTGTAACATAGAAAATCTAGTTCAATTAGAATTTCAGATAAATAAGACTTTTTAGCACAATTGTGTCACATAACATATAGAACATCTGCTAATAAAGTACCTTTACTGAAATTTAAATTTAATTGTGTACCATATATTTTTATCTGCAAAACTGCCAATCCAAATTATCTTATATGCTATAATGATTGCTGTAATTTTATGATTTCCTCAGAAAAAACAAAATCTGAAAAAAACTCTGAAAACTCTTTGGTACATTAAACTAATTAATATCATTCCTGTTACACTCTTGCTCAAAGAGAATATAAAAGTTGAACTTTTATGAACAAAATAAACATTTTTTGAAGACAAACTTATCAAAATTAATATGACTTATCTGAAATGCACTTTGCAGAAAAGTTAGTTTAAAAAAGATAATAGAAATATATACTTTGATAAAATACATATCAATCATATAATTATAAAAGTTATGAGACAATATGTTAAAGTGAGTAGCAAAAAACAGGTAGAGCTATAAGCTGACAATAGCGAAAAGCGAGAAGCAAAAAACCTGTAAGTTGTCACTAATGGAATAGAGTGAAAAAAATTGTCAAAAGCTTAGATGATTCTAGTTTTCTTCATCAGATTTTCAAAGCTTTTCTCTCTTTAAAATAGCATTAAATCAGACAAAAATAAAATAGCATTAAAACAGACAAAAACTATGGCCAGACGCGGTGGCTCACACCTGTAATCCTAACACTTTGGGAGGCCAAGGTGAGTAGATCATGAGGTCAAGTGATCGAGACCATCCTGGCCAACATGGTGAAACCTGTCTCTACTAAAAATATAAGGCATGCTGGCGGACACCTGTAGTCCTAGCTACTCGGGAGGCTGAGGCAGGAGAATAGCTTGAAGCCAGGAGGCAGAGGTTGCAGTGAGCTCTGATCATGCCACTGCACACCAGCATGGTGACAGAGCGAGACTCCATCTCAAAACAAACAAAACAAACAAACAAAAAACTTTAAAATCTGACCAAGAAAATTAAAAATCAGAAAACCAAATTATAATACAGTTATGAAAGAGAAAATGAAATGTCTAAAAGACAAATAATATTAAAGACTAGTATTTGCAACTTAATTATAATACAATACTTTCCCTTTATTTGTGGGGGGGTCTACATTTTAAGACCCTCAATGAATGCTGAAAGCACAGATAGTACCAAACCCTATATATACTATGTTTTCTCCTGTACATGCATATCCATGTTAAAATTTAATTTATAAGTTAGGCAAACTAAAAGACTAACAGCAATATCTTATAGTAAAATAGAATATTAATAATTATGAAAATATACCAGCATCACTATTCTTGCACTTTGAAGTCGGATTAAGTAAAAAAAAAAAAGTGTTACTTGAACACAGGCAATAAGATATTGAAACAGTGGATTTGATAACTGGTAAGACTACTAAGTGACTAACGGCAAAAGGGACAATTCATGTCCCAAGCAGAATGGAGTGAAACAGCACAAGATTTCATCATGCTACTCAGAATGGAGTGTATTTTAAAACTTATGAATTGTTTATTTGGAATTTTCCACTTAATATATTTAGACTGCAGTTGACTATGGGTAACTGAAATCATGAAAAAGAGGGGATGACTGAATAATGCTGAAAACCTAATGACCACATACATTTCTCAGGCAATCCATGATGCCAGGATTTTCCTGAAGAGCGTTAGAAAACTTTAACAGAATATTCACTCAGAGATGAATATTTCAATTAATTAAAAGACACTATATTCACATCATTTTATATCTGACTTTTATCAAGACATTTTATGTTGTATGATTTCTATGTTATTTTGGTATTACAGGCCATGGAAGTCCTTCCCTCAAATATATGAATCTAAATTCCCAAAGTTGTTAAGCAAATTAACAACAAATACCACATTCAATTATGTAAATCTTGTATTAAAATGAAAATATTTGTCGAAGAAATTTGAAACACATTATCAGCAATTATTTGCAATATTAAAACTGAGAAAATGACTTTAGTATTATGCAGGAAACAGAAGAAGAAATCAAGGACAAGAAACACAAAAAAGAAATGTTCAATGGACCTTTCAGGAAATCCTTATATTTGTTCTCTGAGACTGAGTTCTGGACGTGGCTCATGAAAGTGATAAAAGTGGCAGAGACTTCTGGAAATTTGAGATGCATGCATCTTTTCCCCTTTGGAGCCCTTGGTGGTAACAAGTCTCATGGAGTTAACTGAGCCACCACAGAATGGCAGAAGCTCTCCAGGAGTGGTACTGGGGTGTGGAGAGGCCATTTGAGAGAGACTGTCACAATCCTTCACAATTTCAAAAGATCCAAAACAGTGGGAAGAGCACCTAAATGTTTTTCTAATCTGTCCCTCTAGCCGGAAGAAAGGTAGAAAACTCAGCTGAGAGAGAGCCAATAGATCTGTAGCCCTGGAGATGAGGAGGATGCAGAGGGTCTGTGTGGAACTCAGATATTTATGCTGACTCTGAGGACAAGATTTTACTCCTTACTGAGTCTTTCCTAATGAGTAAATTCACAGCTACTGAAATTTATTAACATTTGCTCCATCTGACTGGGGACTTAAAAAAAAGGCTAAGTTCAGTATCTAAAAGCAGAGAAACTAGGGGATATCACCACTGATCCCATAGAAACACAAAGTACCATCAGAGAATACTATAAACAATTCTACACAAATAAACTAGAAAATCTAGAAGAAATGGATAAATTCCTGGACACATACACCCTCCCAAGTCTAAACCAGGAAGAAGTTGAATCCCTGAATAAACCAATAACAGCCTCTGAAATTGAGGCAGTAATTAATAGCCTACCCAGATGGATTCACAGCCAAATTCTACCAGAGGTACAAAGAGGAGCTGATACCATTCCTTCTGAAACTATACCAAACAATAGAAAAAGAGGGAATCCTCCCTAACTAATTTTATGAGGCCAGTATCATCCTGATACCAAAACCTGGCAGAGACACAACAAAAAAAGAAAATTTCAAATCAATATCCTTGATGAACATCGATGAGAAAATCCTCAATAAAATACTAGCAAACCAAATGTAGCAGAACATCAAAAACCTTATTCACCATGGTCATACCTGGGATGCAAGACTGGTTCAACATACATAAATCAATAAATGTAATCCATCACATAAACAGAACCAATCACAAAAACCACATTATTATCTCAATAGATGCAGAAAAGTCATTTGACAAAATTTAACACTTCATGCTAAAAACTCTCAAAAAATTAGGTATTGATGGGATGTATCTCAAAATAATAAGAGCTATCTATGAAAAACCCACAGCCAATATCATACTGAATGGGCAAAAACTGGAAGTATTCCTTTTGAAAACTGGCACAAGACAAGGGTGACTTCTCTCTCCACTCCTAGTCAACATAGTATTGGAAGTTCAAGCCTAGGCAATCAGACAAGAGAAAGAAATAAAGTGTATTCAAATAAGAAGAGAGGAAGTCAAATTGTCTGTGTTTGCAGATAACATGATTGTATATTTGGAAAACCTCATTGTCTCAGCCCAAAATCTCCTTAAGCTGATAAGCAACTTCAGCAAATTCTCAGGATACAAAATCAATGTGCAAAAATCACAAGCATTACTATACACCAATAATAGACAGAGACACAAATCATGAGAGAACTCCCATTCACAGTTGCTACAAAGAAAGTAAAATACCTAGGAATACAACTTACAAGGGTTGTGAAGGATATTTTCAAGGAGAACAACAAACCACTGGTCAAGAAAATAAGAGAGGACACAAACAAATGGAAAACCATTCCATGCTCATGGATAGGAAGAATCTATATGGTGAAAATGGCCATACTGCCCAAAGTAATTTATACATTCAATGCTATCCCCATCAAGCTACCACTGACTTTCTTCATAGATTGGAAAAAGCTACTTTAAACTTCATATGGAACCAAGAAAGAGCCCACATAGCCAAGTCAATCCTAAGCAAAAAGAACAAAGCTGGAGGCATCACGCTACTAGACTTCAAACTACACTGCAAGGCTACAGTAACTAAAACAGCATGATACTGGTACCAAAACAGATATATATATGCCAGTGGAACACAACAGAGGCCTCAGAAATAATACCACACATCTACAACTATCTGATCTTTGACAAACCTGACACAAAAAAGCAATGGGGAAAAGATTCCCTATTTAATAACCATATGAAGAAAACTGAAACCGGACCCCTTCCTTACACCTTATACAAAAGTCAACTCAAGATGGACCAAAGACTTAAATGTAAGACCTAGGACCATAAAAATCCTAGAAGAAAACCTGGGCAATACCATTCAGAACATAGGCATGGGCAAAGACTTCATGTCTAAAACTCCAAAAGCAATGCAAAACAAAAGCCAAAATTGACAAATGGGATCTAATTAAACCAAAGAGCTTCTGCACAGCAAAAAAAAAAAAAGACAGAAAGAAAAAGAAAAAAAGAAAAAAAGCTTTCATCAGAGTGAAAAGGCAACCTACAGAATGGGAGAAAATGTTTGCAATCTATTCATCTGACAAAGTCTGAATATCCAGATTCTACAAAGAACTTAAACAAATTTACAAGAAAAAATCAAACAACCCCCTCAAAAAGTGGGCAAAGGATATGAACAGACTCTTCTCAAAAGAAGACATTTATACAGCCAACAGACATTTGAAAAAATTCTCATTATCACTGATCATTAGAGAAATGCAAATCAAAACCACAATGAGATACCATCTCATGCCAGTTAGAATGGTGATCATTAAAAAGTCAGGAAACAACAGATGCTGGAGAGGATGTGGAGAAATAGGAACACTTTTACACTGTTGGTGGGAGTGTAAATTAGTTCAACCATTGTGGAAGACAGTGTAGTGACTCCTCAAGGATCTAGAAGTAGAAATACCACTTCACCCAGCAATCCCATTACTGGGTTTATACCCAAAGGATTATAAATCATTCTGCTGTAAAGACACAGGCACATGTATGTTTATTGCAGCACTGTTCACAATAGCAAAGACTTGGAACAACCCAAATGTCCATTAATAATAGACTGGATAAAGGAAATGTGGCACATCTACACCATGGAATACTATGCAGCCGTAAAAAAGAATGAGTTCATGTCCTTTGCAGGGACATGGATGAAGCTGGAAACCATCATTCTCAGCAAACTATCACAAGAACAGAAAACCAAACCCCACGTGTTCTCACTTATAAGTGGGAGTTGAACAATGAGAACACATGGAAATAGGGAGAGGAACATCACACACTGATGCCTGTTGGGGGTTGGGGGAGTAGGGGAAGGATAACATTAGGAGAAATACCTAATGTAGGTGATGGGTTGATGGGTGCAGCAAACCACCATGGCACATGTATACCTATATAACAAAACTGCACTTTCTGCACATGTACCCCAGATCTTAGAGTATAATAAAAACAAAAAATAAAAAAAAAGAGAAACTTACACATTGACACATTTTCTTTTATATTTATAGATATAATTTACAAAATTAAAACTAAGTAAATAAATATGTATTGTCTCATACAACTTGTAATTTTCTAATTGGTACACCTCTGTTTTGTTTGGTTTTCTTTTTTCCTACAAGGTACTATGCTTTCTACAATGACATTTAAATGCTTGCTTAAAAAGCCTTTTTTCTTCAGCAAACATATTATCATAATTTGTACTAGGATTGTATCCATTTATCAAAAGTTTCCTAAGCTCCAAATGTGGCTTAACTATCTTCACATACAGTGTTCATTATCACACATTAGAAAAGTAAACACTGCTAGTGATAATGAAAGAAATTCATGAATTAAATCAACAACAAAACAATGCTCTAAAAACAAAATGTCTTATCATTTGTAGATTCTCATTTCGATGGTAAAGGATACATTCACTGAGTATGTATAGGGTTACATTTTCAGTTATTTTAAATGTTATATATATATATATACACACACACACACACAAACACACCCATAATAATTGGGAGCTGTGTGTGTGTATGTGTGTGTTCGTGTGTATCTTTTTTGCAAACCGAGCTACGCAAGATAGTGATGCATATTCCAAGGCACGTCTTTATGTACGTAAAGAACTACCTGTTATCCAGTTCATTATTAGGTTTCCCTTTGACGTTAAACTAACAACACATAGTTGAATCTTACCAAACATATAATTACATCACTCAGTGGGGTAGCTAGCCCTCTCTTTTCAAACCTCATCTTCCAGAATTATAAGGTATGTGCAGAGAAGTAAAATGTATTGATTTCCCATTTTTTTCCAGGAACTGATACTTCTTATATATTTGTGGGAAAAATTCCTCTGTATAAATACAGTACAATACTTGGGTAGCTAGATTTGATTACAAAGTATGTATTTATTGATAAAGTCTTTATTTTTTCATTTTCTTCAAATATATTTTATTTATATCATTTATTATAGACTTCTTGCATTTTCACTGAATAAAGAAAATAGTAAAGGAAACTGCATACCAACAGAGAGAGAGTTGCTTGGAATATTTTCATTGCCTTTCCATATATCTTCTGAAATATCATCAATATGGAGCACTAAATATGTTTATGTATATATCTCAAAAGGTAATCACATATATACGTGTTGATATATGTAGAATATATATATGAGATATGTGTGCATATATGTAAGATTCATAAGATAACTCTTACTGTATTGCTTTAATGAAAATAATAAAAATGCTTCAGAAGCAACTTGCTACAGTTTCATACTCAATAAAGATGAAATACTTGCCTTTGGGCTACATGGTACTCCCCACTCTGACAATCAGTTTCATTCTCCCATGAGAAAACAGAGAGAGTAAAGGAGAATGCACCAAAGTTTCAAAATTCACAAGATAGAAAGGACAACTGGTAAAGCAAAAATTATAGCAAAGGGCTTGACTTGAAAAGTAATTTTAAAAAGTAAGAATTGCCCTGTATCCCTTGGCTCTTTAATGATAGATTCAAATGCTCTATTTCTGCACTGTCTCATCTGACAGGAAGCTTCTGCATTTATAGACATTATCCTAAAACTTTCTGAAAGACCTAGACCTGACCTAGTCCTCGCCATCTGAATAGTAAAACATGCCAACTTTGTGTCCCCTTTTTTCAGATCAGGCAATGTAATTAAAAATGAGTCACACTTTGGGAAACACAGAAAGACACCTTTTCTTGAAATTTAGGTACAGTGTTATTTCTGGTAGATTCCAGTGGTCTAATTTATTCAAATGTCCAACAATAACCCAGCAGGGACAGTGCCTGGGGTCCTATCATAAAGTTTCTGTCTCTCAAACTACTTTCTTGAAATAAAAAAGCTATGGAAATTATTTTCCCGTGGCCTTCTTTGTCCTTCAATAGAAGCAAAAATGAAATAATCTCTTCCACCAGTCTGTGTGGCCCCATTGCTCCTCAATCCATTGTAACAATCCTACCTCTTTGTCTAGAATGAGACCATGCTCAAAAGGCAGAAAGGCCAGCATAAAAAAGCAAAATAGTTTGAAAATCAAAACTGCAGAATAAAACCACTATAAATTTCCACAATCAGTGTAGTGCATAAACATGTTTCTGCTCTCTCTGTGGATATATAATATATAATATATTTATATACACACACATATATATATCAGATGCATATGATATATATATAAGTAATTACATTGCCTATATGTTCATATCCTACGTAAAATAAGTACTAAATACATAATTATAGTCCCTAGAGGCACATTTTTTTTTCTTTTCAAGTATATTTTCCAAAATGTCAACTACTGATTCTTCTTTGAAGGAACTCAACAAATAATAATGCTGAGATTAATGGGAACTCCTTAAAATATAACATGGGTGACAAAACAAAACCCCAAAATGAAGAGATTCTCAAGAACACAAAGAAAGCAAGTTTATTGATGCCTGCATTCAATTACTGTACTATAAAGCTTTCATTTCTTTGAAAGAACCTATTATTTTTCAAAATAATGTACAGTCCCAGCAGGTGCCATCGTGGTGGGTTGTGCACGCTACATCTCCGCCAAACTCCAGTAATTATTTAGACCAGTCAGACTCTGTGTATACTCTACACAGAATCACCATTCATTACATCACTTCAAATTGTTTGTTGGATCTTATTGTTAGGATCGTGACATTCATTACTAGGGACTAAACCCATCATTACACAGTTTGTCAAAGTCTTCAAGCAATACAGTATTTGAAAAAGAACAAGCAGAATTAGTTTCCTATTGGGAGCCCCAAGAAGCAACAGAAAAAAAGAAAAGAATTTTCAAAATACACGTTACTTTGTCACCAAATAGTGACAGCTCTACTTTCACCCGAATGTCAGTCAGATCAGCAAAAGTACACAACATTTAAGAATAATCAATCTATGCGGTTTTAGCTGTAGTATAGCTTTGAAAGTTCACTTTTCCAAAATATTATACTTTCTACAACCAAGTAATACCTATTACATACAGCAGGGTTTTGTTTGTTTGGAACAGATAAATGATATGAGGAAATAAGAGGTGATATTGGAATGAGACAATATACTACATTACATAAGGAGACACTCATTTCATATAAGGCCCATGTAATAACTATTTTATTTCAAAGTGTCTTTCAGTAACATTGTCATAACCCTACTGAAGTTACAAAAGTGTAAACAATTCATTATAAACATTAGATCAACTATTGACTACTGGAACTTCCCTATTTTCAAAAGAAATTCCAGAAATTATTTCTTAGTCACATCCACTATACCTTCTAATTCAACACTTACATAGCAATCTGCATAGTACTTTGTTCATTGTTTTACTTTATGTTATTTGGGGGCAATAAATCCAAGTTTATCTTCAGTGGAGTATAAATATAAAGAAAGTTGGCAGTGTCTGCAAAATGGAATATTTAATACCCATGAAATGCACTCACTGTCAAGGAAACCAACCTACTTTATAGACAATGGCTTAGGACTTTAATTTCTTCAGATGACCATTTACTCTTCAAATTACCCAGGCCTATCAAAAGATGCTGCAGCATGTCCACTTAGCTTGAACTCTCTGTTTCACTCTGAGTGGATTTGCTGATTGTTGTTTCTTTTCCTTTAATTAACTCAGTCCTCACTCCATGCTGTAAGCTGCACCCAGTGAAGCTAAGTGCCTTTGGTACCTTTTTCCAGATACTGTTTATTCTTCGTATAGATTGTCTTCATCTCCCACCTTCCTTTCTGAATTTTGTTCTTCCTTGTGGTACTATACTGCTGGTAATTTTCCTTAAAATTCAACTTCTACAGTTACCTTCGCTTTTTCCATTTATCTCGCTAGAATTTTAAGGAAACCATGTATGTATAAATTGCATATTATTGGTAATTCTGAGAATGACAAAGACAATATTAAAGTCAAATGACCTATCAATGATACCATTTCTGAGACCAAATTGTGATTGGAATTTATAAGGTCACCTGAGTGTCATATGATGTGTGTGTTTGTATGTGTGTAACAACAATGTCCTCATTGCTGCCTCCTCCTTCTCTTCCTCCTTCTCCTCCTCCTCCTCCTCCTCTTTCTCCTCCTCCTCTTCTTCCCCCTTATCCTCTTCCTCCTATTCTTCCCCCTTATCCTCTTCCTCCTCCTCCTTTCTCTCTTGTTCTACTTTCCTAGTCATTGAAGGCCTGGGCTTTCGCTATAATGACTACGTTTTTTTCTACCCTGGTGTTATTGATTCCTGATATTTCATTTTGAACAATATAAAATGAACCATTATTGTTTGGGACTTGACTTTCACAATTCAGCTATTTCTGCTTCACAGGTATGCAAATTTAACAAATTGTCTTGGCTCCCTGCAGTTTCCAATTATTACAGTTTACATGTTTTAAATTAAACTGTGGGCCTCAGGCTGCTCTGGGGAGGAAGTCAGTATAGGATTCCTTGTTCTGGCATTCTGAGACCACAGAAGAATGGGTCCCAAGCCCAGTGAAGCTTCAGAGAGGAAACACATCATCAGAGCTCAAGAAAAGAACTTCAGCCCTGGGAGAAAATCCCCTTGTAATTGAGCCAGCATTTCAAAAGTAAGAATAAGTTTTAGGGAAAAGGACTCTGTCTTATATTTTAAGTGGACTGTAGACTATAAAGTGTCAGCAGATATGATGCAAAGCAAGTCTTATGGCAGGTAATGAAGAGTTGAACAGAAGAGACTCTCAGGCTACCTGGCATTGAGCATCTATCTTTTATAATAAGATATAAATATATCTGAATGTTTCAGTATAATATTTTCTATTAAAATAAATTCATCAAATAATTTAACACTTCTTTGCAATTTCATTTTGGTAACCTGATAGCAAAAAGCAGAATGCCTTTCCTGCCCATTAATGGATGAATTAAATGTTTGAATTATAGTAACTGAAATTTGGAGAAATATTAAAAATTTTAGGCTTGAACACCGTTTCTTCTGCATGGATTTTAATCCTTAGATCCTATCCAGAACAATTTCAGCATGTAATTGGCCAGCTGGAATATGATATGTCCACGTACGCATATTGCTTTTTACCTAGTGACACACGGTAACACTAGGTGGCCTGTTTCTTCAAGAGTAAGATGAAGAAGATGTGGCTGGGAAACAACACACCATTGATGATTTGCATGAATTGTCTTATTATTAAAATAACTTAAAGATCATGATGACTATGAGCAATAGGCTTTTTCATCATCAAAAAGTGGTCACCATTCTGATTCAGTTAAGAATTGGAATTCTTTTTGGTTGGCTTCCATCAGTGCTCCCTCCTCCTGCCCTATCTCACTACCAGGAGAGTCTTAGAGGATATTCTTGCTTAGGGTCTGTATTGCTTTTTCTGTGAGTTCCTACATTTTCTTTCATGAGACAATTTAGGATGAAGGTAGTGCAGTTCTATTTTCCAGCGACAAAGCTATTTTCTTTTCTTACTTAATTTAGCATCTCAGATACTCCCATGTTATTGACTAACTTGACTTTTTTTTTGGACAGGGTCTTATCCTGTCACCCAGGCTGGAGCACAGTGGTGTGATCAGAGATCACTGCAACCTCAACCTTCTAGGCTCAAGTGATCTTTCAAACTCAGCCTCCCGAGTAGCTGTGACCACAGGCATAAGCCACCCTGCCTGGCTAAGTTTTAAAATTTTTTATAGAGATTAGGTCTCTCTATGTTGCTTGTCTCAAACAGGGCTCAAGTGATCCTCCCTTTTCTGTCTCCCAAAGTGCTGGGTTTACAGGGTAAGCCACTGCGTCTTGCCTAACTGTGTTTTAAAGTAGCTCTTTTGCAGATTGATATGTGGAAATGATTTTACTGTTATTTTCATGGATAAAGTATTCTCAGGAATGTGGGCAAAGATTAAGGATTAAAAGGAAGATGTTGGCACTAATAGGTACCACATTAAACAAAGTTCTGACAGAAGTATTTCTGGCTTAAGGAACTAGAGGAAGAGGTTAAGAGTACAACAAAGTAAGCAAAGTATCAGAAAAAAGTTTAAAAAGAGAAGAACCAGAGACCAGGCTTCTAAAAATTTGTGAATAAGTGCTGCCCAAATCTCTGGCTGACTCCCACATAAGGTAAGAATCAAGGAAGACTACATGCATTCTAGTTAAATGAAGGAACAGACCAGATTTTACCTGCCATCTGATAGCAAGTACAATCAACTTAATTGTCTGCTAAGCTCAATGAACAAACAAATAAAAGTAATACTCTTTAGAAGAAAAGAATATAGATGGGTGTAGTGGTCCACAGGTGGAATTCCAGCACTTTGGGAGGCCGAGGCAGGAGTGCTGCTTGAGCCCAGGAATTTGAGACCAGCCTAGGCAACATGGCGACACCCTGTCTCTACAAAAAAAAAAAAATATATATACAAGAAAAAAAAATTGGCCAGGTGTGGTGGCACACGTCTGTAAGTCCAGCTACTTGGGGGGCTGAGGCAGGAGGGTCGATTGAGCCCAGGAAGTTGAGGCTGCAGTGAGCCATGTTCACGCTACAGAACTCCAGTCTTGGTGACAAAGTGAGACCTTTCTCAAAATATATAATAAGAGAATTTAGAGTGTTTAATATGGTAATCACAATGTTTACTAAATGATAAAATCAAATAATGAAAAGAAAAAGAAATTATGCTTTCTGAAAGAAAAGACATTTAAGGAAATCAATTTTAGAATGATCCAGATGTGAAAATTTTCAAATACGAATTTTCTTTAGCTCAGCCATATAACCATGCTCAGTGATATAAAAGGGACTATGAATAGAGTGAATGAAAAGTATATTTGACCTATTCACCTGAGAGTAAGAACCAAGGAAAAAAATTTAAACAGACTATCAAAGTACGAAAAATGTGAAGGCAATGTGTGAAGTTGGGGGATTGGATAGTGGGGAGGAATTAAATACACACACACACACACACACATACACAATATTCCAGTTGTATGAGATTGAAGCATGACTTGCATAAGAAAAATACAGTAAGCTTTTGAAAAGAGAGAATATGTATTTCCTGGGAGGACAATTTAAAATTGTACTAAAAATAAATTAATATTCCAGTGTTTGAGATGTATATGCAAAAATAAATTCATAGCCAAATACTTAGAAAAATGTATAGTTCTGGGTGAAGTAAATGAAAAGAAAGAGGAGGTACATTTATATAATTTTCTCTTAGTCTTTTGTGTCTTGTGGCAGCTGATGGGATGGGGGCCAGGGACTGTGTTACTATTATTTGGGTGACTGATGTAAAATGTCATAAAAATAGGGTAGCTAACTCATGTAGCAACTAAGATTTACATAACCTTTGATCTGATGTGGTATTTCTCTTATTTAGGGAACAACGCTTGCTGAAATTGCTCCCTGCATCTTGAAAGAAACAAAGAATGGCATCACGACTGGCTCTCCAGAGATACAATAATTATGAAAATCAGTGTTAATTTAGAAATAATCATTAGACAGTATAAGTGTGTAAGTCTTGAATTGCAAAATAAAAACCACAAAAAATACATCCCCACTGTCTGTTTTTTTAGTGTAGAGATAGATTGTCATAGCCTGTGTTCTCCACTAAGCAAAGCCTGAATAAAAAATTTATTGTCATAACTTTATGAGGAATACAATTCCAGAAACAGGAGTAAAGCAAAAGGGCAGTGAGGTAGAAATGCCAACAAGCAAACACAAATGCATGTTATTGAGTAGCTATCCCAAGCATATGTGACTACTCAATCTTGCAATCCCATCCTTCAAATGAACTTCACCTACTTTTCTGTAAATAGAGTATTTATAATGCAATTGTATAATATCTGACTATACCTATTTCACCAATACATAGGCTCCCTAGAGAATGTCTACAGATGCTTAGGGAAGGATGGGTAATGATTATGATATATAAATAATGGTGCTGTAGATACCTTCTCCAAGATAAACTGGACTACTCTAGAAACAATTAGCTCTGTGTCTATGAAATATTTTAAAACTAGAAACTGGACTAGAAATCACAGTTTTCTATTGTAAAATTTCTTTTAATTATTTAAATCGACCTACGTTCTGATGTGCTATTTCACCCTTAGTAATACTATGATTTATTAGCCATAGATTTCTGAAGATCAATGTACTTTGATTATATTTTCAGGTTTTTTTATTCCCTGCTGATGGTGCTGTTAGGCAGACATGAGCAGCTGAAAAGAGAGTCCCCCTCCCCTACTGCCTCCAGCAGGAATGTCGGTGACCAACAGGTCATGGTCAGGCGTTTGTTAAACTGTCTCTCTAAAATAATAATTATCACAGCTGGCGCCAGGGAAATGCAGTGTTCCAATAGACAGAAAACACCAGATACTGGTGATTGGCAGCTTCCCAATAAGATCTCAGGAGCTTGGCGAAGTGGACTCAAGTATGCACACTAAGAGGCAAAAAGTGGAGTTTAGCTGGTGTATGATCTTCTTCTAGGAACACCTAACTGATAAGGGAAGAACACCTCAAGTGAGCATGCACACAACTTCCATAAACACACTGTGCATGTGGCCCCTCCTCAGTGCTGCGAGGCCACTGCACATGCAGACAGCCTACCCCAAGAAAAGAATCAGGAGAAAAAAACAAAACCCTCTGGAAGCATGCCAACAAATAAAACCCCAAGTCAAAGGTCAAACCGCGCATGTGAATCTCTCCAATTGCCCACTTGGCCCTATTTCAAGTGTACATTACTTCCTTTCATTTCTGCTCTAAAACTTTTTAACAAACTTTCAATCCCACTCTAAAACTTCCCTCTCACTCTGCCTTAGGACCCCTCAGTCAAATTATTTCTTCTGAGAAGGCAAGAATTGAGGTTGCTGTAGACCCAAAAAGATTCACTGCTGCTAACAGTACCACCTTGTCTCTTTGTTTCTGGAACTCCACATTCCTTTGGATGTACACAGGACCATTGGACAATTCTCAAGGACGATATCATCCCCAAACAACCTACACAAGACTAGAACACCAAGCTTCTCACAGTTGCAAGTGTCATCACGAGAACACTCTTTATTGCTTTAGTGTAGTGTCTTGATGGCCTTTGACCCATTCCAAGGAAATTTATCAAGTGCTGAGCTCTCATATCTTACATAATAAAAACATAAAACATTCCCACATCCCAGTGCTGTTTGACCATTTTTTCAAAACTGTGCCAATAAAGCTTGGCATCTGCAAATCACTTACTTTTACTAGGGCACTTCAAGTCTATGTTTGAAGGAGCCGTTCTAGAGGGTATTAGAAATACTTTTCCGTCCTCTCCATGTTCATGGGTTCATTATGCAAAAGTTCAAACCTGAAGCACTAGTTCAGGCCATGATGGGAATGAGGGGTTCAGATATGCCTCATTATACCTTCCTCCCTTTGGATTTCAGGCACAGCTGACCAGCATTAACACTAAAATAGAGACCTTAAGATTGACAAAACAGACTTTTTGTAGCAATAAGATACCACCATGAAAGACGGCAGGCCTTGAAAGAAATCAAAGTATTTTACCCCAAAATATATTTCTTTGTCATATTTTGAAATGGCCCTGCAAAGCTCTCTTTTGTGGGAAACACCAACATTCTGCAGAAAATCCCTTCCCTTTCCAGGTCTTTTTCCTGATCCAGGAGAGGATAAACTAAGAGTCTGTCACTTTTTTATTCTGATAAAATGTATTTTTAATCTATTATCTCTCAAGCTCAATACCTGGAGGCTTCATCTACATAATAAGAACTTGGGTCTCCACAACCTCTTATCTTAATCCAGACTCTCCCTTCTATCGATTCCAGGTCTTTAGATAAACTCTTTCAACCAACTGTCAGTCAAAAAATCTTTGAATCCATCTATGACCTGGAAGCCCCTACTTAGATTTGTCCTCCCTTTCTGGACCAAATCAATGTACATCTTACATGTATTGATTGATGTCTTATATCCCCCTAAAATGTATAAAACCAAGCTGTAGTCTGACCATCTTTGGCACATGTTCTCAGTATTTCTGGGGACTGTGTTATGGGCCATAGTCACTAATATTTGGCTCAGAATAAATATCTTCAAATGTTTTACAGAGAGAAAAAACAGGGTCAGAGGCAAAAACTTACAGTAAGTTCTTTAAGAAGAAATCCTACTGTAGTAGTTAAGGTAAAAGGGACTGAGATAAGAAAGAAGAGAAATCAACTTGGTGCCAGGATCAAATCATTATGTGTTCTTGTGGCGTTCTCTTTCAAAAGGTTGTATAAAATATCACATCCTGGGAAGTCATTAGGAGGAAGAAGGAATAATTTATTTTCTATTTCTTATTAACTATTGCCCCAAATTCTTTTCTACTGAATTTTTATTTCCCACCTTTCTTTAATGTTCACATATTCTTCTTAAGTAGGTCCCACAGAAAATCGTGGTCTAGCAGCAACAGGGGTGTCCCAGTATTTTTGCAGCTCTTTTACTTTGTTAGTTCAGTGAGTAGGAATGTTACAGTTCTTTCACTCCCATAATTAGGCGAATTCCTACTTCTTGTCCCATGACTGAGAAGAATGAGGTATGCAGACACTGAAGAGTGAGTAAGACAGAGTAGAATTTATTCAGTCACAGAAAAACTCCCAGCAGCAAGAGGGGACCTGAAAGCAGATTGGCAGACATGAGGCTGAGTTCAGGGGATTTTATGGACTTGGAACAGAGAGGTGCATGCTCATTAGTTTGTGGGTAGTTTTGGGAAAAGTACCACTTAGAAAAAGGCACAATAGTGTATAGAGCCAACTGGAGGAAGGTAGGTATATGTAAACTATGTGAAAGATAAGGACCAATGAGGAGAAAGCACACCAAATGGGGGTGGGAATTCTCACTTCAGTCCGTGGATTCTATCCGAAACTGATACCTTGGTTTTTAACTTTATTTGAAAGTTAGGTTTTTAGCTTTAGACTATCCTTGGATTGAAGCATGACTTTCACCAGGGACCCATCACTGTCTGTCTGGGAATTTTCCTGCCTCCTGTTGTTATTAGTATCATAGTGAACTCAGGCCACACCTATAAAAAGTTGGTCCTCAAAGTACTAGCTATGGTAAAATAAGTGGTCAAGAGCCCTAAAGTGAGATTGAGAGAATGTGGGTTGGTGCATCCGAAATGTCTTCACTGACTGTACCCAAGCATACATCAAATTTAGATGAAAACTTCAAAGTACATGCAAAGTTTTCATTGCACTAAACATGTTCAGTTGTTAAGATATCTAAAGCAACACACAATAAGCAATTTTAGCCCTGAGATCCTAATGAGAAATTTAAGCTTTTCTCTGTGAGGGTTTCCTATATGCACAGAGCAACCCTCACTCCCATTAGAGACGTAAAAGTCAAACTGGCAAAACTCAACCTGAATAAATAGAAAAATGAAACAAACAAATGAAGAATAGAATAGTGTCAGAACAGTAGTCAAAGATATAAATTTTGCTGAGCTAAATTTGAAAACTGAAGGGGCTCTCCAAATTATACATGAGTTGAATGACAATATTCATTCATGAGTTTAGCTTTAAAAAGTTAGGCTAATTTTAAAAATTCTGTAAGTAGTCAGACTCTTAGGGAAAACATTTTATCTAGGGATAAACATAGAGTGTTTGTCTGGATCCCTTAAATAGTGTATCTAGAAGACAATAAATTAAGATATACGTAAGCTGGAGCATGAAGGCAGTCACATTTGGCCAGTGGTGTATGTCAAGTGTTCCCATCAACTGCCAATATATATCAGATGCCCAGTAAATACTTCTTCAAAGAATAAATGAATGGGCCAGGTGCCGTGGCTCACGCCTGTAATCCCAGCACTTTGGGAGGCTGAGGCGGGAGGATCACGAGGTTAGGATATTGAGACCATCCTGGCTAACACGGTGAAACTCCATCTCTACTAGAAATACAAAAAAACAAAAAAAATTAGCTGGGCGGTGGTGGGTGCCTGTAGTCCCAGCTACTCGGGAGGCTGAGACAGGAGAATGGTGTGATCTCAGGAGGCGGAGCTTGAGCTTGCCATGGCCAAGATCGCACCACTGCACTCCAGCCTAGGTGAAAGACCGAGACTCCATCTCAAAAAAAAAAAAAAAAGAATCCATGAATGAATGTTAAAGGAGAAAACAAGTGATATAAAATTACTGAATAAATATATGAATAGGACTAAATACAATAGTTTCAAAATCAGCCTGGATATATATTTTGAAAGTGATGTGTGGATTTTACTTTAAAATATCAATATTTATAACATAACAGAAGTTATATCCTATAAAATTATTTAAATTTATGACAAATTATTACACATACTACCAAAATATTTCATAATGTTACATAGTTTAGAAACTATTTTAAAGAGTACATGATCAAAAATATTTAGACTGCTGGCATAGAAAGTATTAATTTTCAAAAAAGATTAACGGAATCTGTTGAATGATTATTCATGTAATCCTTTGCTCATTCAGCACCGAGATCCCTTTTGTAGCAGGCAACATGATAGGCATTGGTTTTGCAGTGATGAGCAAGTGAGACTTGGTCTCTCCCTGACAGAGCTTCTGGGTTAGCAATAGACTGTTAATGATACTAAAGTAATAGTACAAGTGGGAGATACTAAAATTTACTATATTAAAATATTCTTTTAACCTCACAAGAATACCTAATAAATCAAATGGAATCAGATATAAATCCTTATGTATCCTTACGGAGGACTCCCAAGTTGTATTTTTTTTTAAACACATCTCTAGAATAGTCACTTATAAAATCTCAATTCACCTTATATAAATTAGAATCAAATTGATCTGGACTCTATCATATACAAGCTCACCGATATGATAACACAAATAGAAGTCCCTCATTCAAAATATATATTTAAAAAAAATCAAAGCACATTTTTTATATATGTTGTCAAGTTTTCATCAATGGTACTTTCTTCAATCAATTACAATGAATAGTATTTGCCTATTCATTAAACAAATTTATTAAGGGGTGTATGACAGTCAAAATGCACTATTTTTTTCATATTTCTCTGTTATTTCAGTATGTGTTCAAGCCATTTGGATCACCTAGACTGTATGTTTATAAAAAGTAGCCCTTTATTCAAGACACTGGTTACAAGTCAGCATCTTCCTTAAGTTTTTCCTACTAACTAGTAGACAAGAACTCTGTGTTTGTTTGTAATTCTAAAAAATGTAACGTGCTTATTTTATGATATCATCATCATTAACATCACCATTACTATCATCTTCATCTTTCATAATTTTATATTATGTTGCAGTTAATTGTGGGTTTCTCACTTCTATTATAATTTATAAGGTAGTTTGTTAGACACTTCCATACCTAGTGGTTTATGTTGCTAAACTGTTAACCTTTATGATCAAAACAATCTGATATAATCATCTATCAAATATGTGCAGATTTCCATTGATATAAAAATCTTCAAATTTCTTTTGAACCACATTAATTTGGTCACAGTATGTAGACTTTATTTCTGTTATCACTGTCATGTTTGATTGTCTCTATTGAGAAAGCTAAAAAGATCAAATGAGTTTTATATGCCATATTTTTTAAATAAAAATTTTCCTGTCTAAAAAAGAATCATAATCACCATGCAATATGAATTACTATAAATACACCAGAAACTCTGCCTGTTAAGAACCATTTTTGTTATTTCATAAAGTATGGCATTTGAACTCAAATACAGAGGGCTTTTTTTTTGAATCTTTTAAAGATGTAGCATAAGGAAAATATCTAAAAACAAAGAACAAACCCACATGCTAATTCTACTCAAAAAATGTTATAAATGTTATTGTAATTTAAATATATTTTATTGATTTACATTGTATCTTAATAAAACTAGTGTTTATTTTTGGTAATTCTGTCTTTCAAATTAAAGGGAGATTTTGCTTTTGGGGTCTTATAATTATCGTTTTTGAATATTTATTTTTAAAAATTGCATTTTTGGAAATATAAATTTAATAATAGGCATTTGTTACACCTAAAAGGGCTTAGGAAATAAGGAGAAAAATGCCACAGAGAATAGGCATGTAGCAACACCAGGAACATATAGTTAGAAAGTTTTCTCCACTGAGATTCCTAAGCCTCATATTCAATGGCAAGTAATGAATTGTGTTGATTTCGTACATTGTAGATTTATAGTTGCGCTGATGCTGGCTGAAGGATAACCTATTACTCAATAACTTTGTTCTCTCCGGGGGGAATAAAAACCATTATACAAGAATCCCTTCCCTGTTTTATACACAAACAAGGGGTTAAGTTCAGAGACTATAATCCTATTTTGTGTGTGTATGTGTTTTTCTTAGAACATTTTTTTGTGACCTAGCAATTGAGTTGCACCTGCTCTCATTCACTCTATATTTTACATTACATCATATGTTCATGCATAAAACAAGAGATATTATAGCCCTATATTCTAAAGTGTCTCAGTGGGAGGGATTTTAAAAAAAAGAAAAAAAACTTGCTTGTTTAAAGATTTCAGTGTTTCTATGTACCGTTTTTTCCCTTCTCAGAATGTAATTGAGTTTCATGAGAGATTTGGCACATTTTCAAAATGCAATAAAAATCATTAATGAGCTAGACTATTCAGAAATGGTATTTATTGAAAAACCTGTTTCCTGCGGAGCTGCTGAAATGTACAAACCCTTGTTTGAAGATGTGTATGCCATGTGGTACTTCAGTATACAAAGGAGCTCTTCTTATTTCAAATTTGAAAGTATACAGAGAAACACAAAAGGGAACACTTAAGCATGCAAAACGAACAAAATGAGATGACATTGTTTCCAGTGAGTATTACTACTTCACATATTGTAAACCTGTAACAGTTTCCTTATTTAGGGGTTGCTTTAAATGAACTGCTGCAATTAAATCACTCAAGGGCTTCACATTTATGAGAAGATATTGGTCAACAAAAATAATACAGGTCTTATTTTATTGAAAGATAGCTCTAGGAAATAAGGGTCATAAGACACAGTATAAATATGTAATAATCAAGTGTGGAATCATTTAGTGAGTTGCAATCTAAGATAATTTGATGCTCCACTTTACTTCTTTGTTCAAATTTTGCCCTCACTATGTTATTTTGTCTCTCACTTAGGAAACTGCAAACAGAAGAAAGAAGAAGTAACAAACCTGGGGTCAACAATACTACAAGCATTTAATTTTGAATGTTGTAGAGCTGTGTTTTACTGTTGTTTTTCAGTCAAACCATGCTTCTTTATTGGGTTTTTTCAACTCCACATCTTTCTTCCCTTTGAATCTTGGCTGCCCCCTTTTGGTCATGTCTCTGGAGAGTTTCACTTGAATCCAAAAATGTTCTATTACAGGGCAGAATGCTTTACTTTATTAGAGTGGTATAGCTGTGTCTCTGTATGCGGTGTAAGATAAGAAAGAGGAAGGCAGGAAGGAAGGCACGAAGGCAGGCAGGAAGGCAGGCAGGCAAGAAGGAAGGAAAGAAGGAAGGAACGAAAGGAAGGAAGGAAGGAAGAACGGAAGGAAGGGAGAGGAGGGATCAAAGGAGAGATGGGAGGAGGGAGAGAGAGCGAAAAAGGCCAGGGGCGGTGGCTCAAGCCTGTAATCCCAGCACTTTGGGAGACTGAGGCGGGCGGATCACGAGGTCAGGAGATCGAGACCATCTTGGCTAACACGATGAAACCTCGTCTCTACTAAAAATACAAAAAAATTAGCCGGGCTTGGTGGCAGGCGCCTGTAGTCCCAACTACTCGGGAGGCTGAGGCAGGAGAATGACGTGAACCCGGGAAGCGGAGCTTTCAGTGAGCTGAGATCGCGCCACTGCACTTCAGCCTGGAGGACAGATTGAGACTCCGTCTCAAAAAAAAAAGGGAAATGTAGGAAAGAAAAAGGGAAGGGAAAAGGGGAGGGAAAGGCAGAATATATTCTGGGATCTTCCCCAGTATTGTGCCTTTATAAATGGTTAGTCCTGAGCAAAGAAACATATTAACAAGCAATGCAACATTTCTGTGTTGGAAGGAGAAATCAGTCAATAGCTACCGGCTGCATTAAAATAAATCCTGCTGCCTCAACTGAAAGCAGAAAGCGTTAGTCTCGCCATATGTTTAGAAAGGTAGGTCAGGTTTAGAATTATTACAGAGTTAACAGTAGTTCATATAAATAATATGGAAAAACGTATTAATTAAGCAAGTAGAAGTATAATTAAGTCTCATGACAATAGTTCTGTAAGGTTTATACAGTCTCCCCATTCACTCTTTAGTTGCATGCATTGCATATACTTGCATTCTTAGAAACCAAAGCAAGTATTTCCGTGGACCTCTTGCTAATCATTGAACCAGAAGGTATAATTTTTTTTTTTTTTTTTTTTTTTTTTGATTTGGAGTCTCGCTCTCACTCTGTCACCAGGCTGGAGTGCAGTGGCGCCATCTCAGCTCACTGCAACCTCCGCCTCCCAGGTTCAAGTGATTCTCCTGCTTCAGCCTCCCAAGTAGCTAGGACTACAGGCGCCAGCCACCACGCACAGCTAATTTTTGTATTTTTAGTAGAGACGGGGTTTCACCATGTTGGCCAGAATGGCCTCTATCTCTTGACCTCGTGATGCCCCTGCCTCAGCCTCCCAAAGTGCTGGGATTACAGACCTGAGCCACTGCGCCGGTCCCAGAAGATGTAATTTTAACAACAGAATTAAACCAATAATCTGGTCTAGGAACTGACATTAACCTGTAACTTAACACTGGGGCAGTATTTTCATATTTTCAGAAGTATGTCTTTACTAAAGATTTTGTTTCTTAAATTTAAAAAATTCTGTGACAGATAAGTTATTTTCTGAATTGCTTGAAAAATATATTAAATTTCTTAAAAAGATACTGTAGAAAACAATGATATAATAAGAATCATAAGACAAAACAGATTATCTTTATTGTCTCGAATAGGTTCTTGACACTCAAACGTATAAAGTTATGCACAAGCTCCCAACATACAGATATATGTAAGCCTATGCTCGTGTTTGCAGAGATAATGGGTTAGGAAACTAAGTGATCACAGCGTGTAATATGGGATCTAATTCTAATTTCTTGTGTTATTTTAACCATGTAAATTCTAATCATTTAGCTCTCAGTTTTTCCTAAAATAATAGACTTAGGCTACAGGTTCATTAATATTATATGGTTCAGCTTTAATATTCTCTGTTTTATCAATCTAATTTACAGAGTATTTCACTGTATCTCTCATTCTTGGTTTTAAACTTTGTTCCCACCATTTCCTTCCCTCTTTGCATTCTCTCTGCTTCGAGAGCTTAACTCTAAACACACTCATTCACCTGTAAGACCTTCTGGGCATGCATTGATAAACTTCCTCTTATACTTTTATGTCTATTCAGTGGTTTTGCTTAAGCTACAATAAAATAATTCCTATACTTTTATTTGAGAATTGAAACTATTTTAAGGGAAAGTAACATACATATCAGAATACAACTAATTCTATTAAGGCCCCACTTTTCAAATCCTCACTTGGACCTATTCACACCATTTTCTTACCCCTGTTTATGCTTACAAATCGTGGTCAGAAGTCAAATAACTAACATCAACAGCTAATCACCTTAACTATTTTAAAACCACAGATACTACCTGGATTTCTCCCTGCAGAAATGATGATGAAACATAATATTGAGGCAAAAATGTTGGAACTAAGAAATCTCACTATTTTTCTATTTCTTGCTCATTTTTTCCACTTACCACCTAAAATTCAAGAAGCTCTGTCACCTGATCTCTCCTTTTCACATATATTTATTGATTTTTTTCCCTTTAAAGTAGCATGCGCATGTTTCCTTTCCACTGTGCTGCCAGGACCTACGGTTCTACTGTACCTAAAATACATCCTCCAACTTTTCAATTTACTCTTCTGTCTTAAAGGCTAATGGGCTCTTTCCCTGTTAAATGTATTCATAAAGTTAAAGATTATCTTTTGTTATCACCAAGAGAAGTCAACATTTCAGGGCCTAAATAGGACTGAAGTATATTTCTCTAAGAAGAAACAGCTCAGAACTAAGTGGAAAAGAAGTATTAGGGGTGCCATGACTCCTTAGTACAGGGTTCACACTTCTGTGTCCAAAGCAGTTCCTCCCAATCTCATCCTATCTCTGCTATCAGGAAAGAGGAAATCTGAAACAGTGGGAAATCTCCAAATTGGAAATTTCATTTCTACTCACATGGCTTAAGCCAAAACATGGCTATACCAAGTTGCTAGAGAATATAGTATATTTTTTTGCAGCTGAGCAGCCACATGGCCAACTAAATTTCAGAGGGATCTATAACTAAGTGGAACAAGGTGGTAATGGCTATTTGTTGACATTTTTTTTCCTGCCATAATTGTTTATCTGAAAACTTCTCATTTCCCACTCACTACAAATGTTAGAATGGGTTTCCTATTTCCCAACCAGTATTTTTGGTTCTGGTTGAGAAATAGGAAACCCGTTCTAACATTTGTAGTTAACAAAAAGTCTCAAAGCATTTTTGTTAAGGCTCACAATTTTCTATATAGGACATGCGGAATGCGTTGCCACAGGTGATAGTCATTTTCATGTTTTATCCTTAACTCTTAAATATTTGACACTGCTATATACTTTCCCTTCTCAAATCACTGATTTTTATAACTAAATTTATGTAATGATTTTGTTTATGAATGCTCTTAATAAACTTTTTTTCTTTCTCAATCTTCTTCATCAATAATGATGTTAGTGGGGATATAGCCTCACTATAAGCAACTTAGAATAAAGTAAAAGGTGGACATTGAATAACCTTGTATGCATTATTGTCTTCTTTATTTAAAGGGAAGAAATCCTGTAGACTGATTATTGCGGCTGATTATTCAAATGCTTAACTCAAGGGCAGCTTTGATATGTAAATTCTGATTATAAGAACTTCATGTGAAGTGAAACACATCCTAGATAGTGGGTATATTTTGAACTGGCTGCAGAGCTTATAATGACCTTTCTTATTTATTTATTTATTTATTTTTGAGACTGTGTCTCCCTCTGTTGCCCAGGCTGGAGTGCAGTGGTGCGATCTCTGCTCACTGCAAGCTCCGCCTCCCAGGTTCACGCCATTCTCCTGCCTCAGCCTCCCGAGTAGCTGGGACTTTAGGCACCCACCACCATGCCAGGCTAATTTTTGTATTTTTAGTAGAGACGAGGTTTCACCGTGTTAGCCAGGATGGTCTCAATACCCTGACCTCGTGATCCGCCCACCTCGGCCTCCCGAAGTGCTGGAATTACAGGCGTGAGCCACCGCTGACGGCCCTGACCTTTCTATTCGTACCATCTTCCTCCCATTCATAGTAACAGTCCCTCACAACCATTAGGAACAATGTAATTCTGCTCACTTCCTCCTTCCAAACTGACTAGGCCAGGCAGAGTAGCCTAAGTTGAAACAATCATCACACAATACTTGTATTTAGAATAAAAAGTGGTAGAAAAAAAAGAGTCAAAGAGAGACAGGGAAGATAGCTAGGGAGCACAAATGAGCGAGCGCCCTTGTGAACAAAGCAGAGGAAGAGAGTTTGAAGAAGAAGAGAGTGAAGACAGGACAAGAGAAGCAGAGATAATGAGGGAAAGGAACACTTCCTGGTTCCCTGTCAGCGTTCTAATTCCCCGTTCCAGAAGTCTCTCAGCCTTAATCCTGGCTATACTTTGAGAACTCTGTGAAAGGCTACCTACCTTCTCGTAGCAAACTGCCTCCCATACTTGTTCGCTCAAATTAAGTTTTGTAACCTGAAAGTAGAGAGGTATACAGGACATAAAATTATGTGTTTAAATTTGTTGCTATACATCTCTACCCATGGTCTAGAAACAAAATAGATGTTTCAATGGGAATTTCTATATGTTGTTTGGGGTTGGTTTCTGTAAAAAAGAATAACTTTTCAAAATAATTAAAACGACTAGTGAAAAATATGAGGTAATGTATAGCAACTGAGTATGTTAGCAACAAAAAAATGTAATGAGTTGTTTTTAAGTGAATATTTTGATAATAAAATTGGAGATCAGCTATATACTAGCATGAGTATAATGAATTGAGGACTACGTTTCACAACATGTAACATAGATTTGTTCAAGACTGTTGAAGAATGAATATAGTCAAACACATTTTTTTTCATTTTTTGCCACTTGTTTGGGGAACATAAAAGATGGATTATGCCTTTCGTCTTTCATAGTTTAGCCTAACTTCATTCCACTGATCTCCTCAGCTGTTTATAATCGTACAGCTACATTTATAACAGAGTAAAATTAGGTCTAATAGTTATAAGGCAATTTTTGCATCAAAGCCATTGAAATAATTCAAATTACAATGCAATAACAAACTTTTTTTGTTTCTTTCTATGGTCTTCCAACAATATGGCCCTTGTAATGTCAAATAAATTATAAAGTATGGAAATTAGAAACAAACGGCAAAGAGATGGTAGCGGTAAATTTTGTGGATGTGCAAATGGGTGTGTGTGAATATGTATGTGTGTGTGTCAGAGAGAGAGAGAAAAGAAGAAGTATCAATTAGAATTAAGAAAATATGACAACAGAAAAGAAACAAAACCATAGTGGCAAATTGGAGATTAGAAACACTGTATGACCCCGTGTGTAAATATTACAAAGACAGGCAACTGGCCTTAAATAACAGAGCATTAAAATTAGTCTGTCTCACCTATAATGTAAATTTAATAAAAACAAATTCGGCATAAATAAATTGAGTGGATTTTAAACAGACTATATGACTGACATATTATAATTTTGAATGATTAATGAAATAATTTATTTGAACATGCTGATAGCAATTTATTATAAAAATTGAAGTATATATTGTTTATAGGGTTTCTTGAACAATAGCCTTTTTGAATAAAAATTAATGATTATTTCTTCTCTTTTTGCTGTGCTATATAAAGTGTAAATTATGTCTATTTTGTTCCTTGTAATTCTACATTACAGAAACTTTGTTGATCATACTAATTATATTTTTTGTTTTGCTGGTGTTTTGTAGTCATAAATTCATTGTAGTGCAACCCTTGATCTATGACACTGATTTAAAAATTGGATAATATAAAAATCAATATCAATTGTGACTTTGTAGTGATACAATGCTAATAGGCATAATACTGTCTTTAAACCATAAGTCTACATACAGGTATCTGGATTAAATAAATAATTTATCCAAAGTTCATGATGTTCAAAGGTATGAGATCCAATACTTAAATATAATAGTGTCCTTCAAATGAAGGCAAATCGTAGAAGCATATTACCTAAGAATACCAAATGACATAAAATAAATTACTTAGTTCTGCCTAGCATGTTAAGTAAATGGCACAATGCCAATTGCCTAACCTCTGATATAGTGGAATACAGTATGCCTTCCATTGGGTGTGCTGATTGCACTTGCTAGAAAATTTAAAGGCACTCTGGAGCCCATATTCCCATAAATTACTCCTTTGAGGACACTGTGGTAGAGTAAAAGCATGGAAAATGAGAATCTTCCCTCCTTCTTAGATATGAATGATGAATCTAGTGGGAAAAGGTAGGGAAGTTAGAAAGATGTGGGAAATGATCTCACACCCTCAAAGCTCTTTACTGTTCCTACAAAGAGCTCTAGGGAATACATTGGTGGAAGTTCCAAATCACTTTCCTGTTGTAAATCTGTGGGGAAATGCCAGATGATTCTGAGGGCTGCAAATGAAAAGAAACTTTTCTCTCTTTGTTACATTCCAGAAAAAGTTTGGAATCTCATTTTCTATCTTTAGGAACAGACCATTGCTGTGGTTGCTACCTGAGGCTGCAGGAGCATGGGTGGTTTAATAAGAGTGAAAATCTGTTAACAGTATCGAAGACAGGTAGGCAATAAAGAGGATCTATTAGAAGACAGAAATTGGAACATGTTTGAAGAAGAAAATATATAAACTTAATCTTTAGAGAAACAGTTGCTGAAAAGATGCAGAACAAATAAATCAAGATTTCAGTTAGATAATTGGAAAATAGAAGTAGGAAGGAAAAGAGGAAGATAGCTCTTTAAATGTTAGCAATGTAGCCTAATAAATTTTTCGTATCTTTAAAAAAACTCTATTTTGCCTATTGAATGTTTTAAATTTATAAGCTGTTAAATTTCACTGATACTGATTTTCATTTTAAAAGATAGATTGAATGTAATCATTATTCAAGAGTATTTGCTTATATTCAACAATAAACTTAGATCAAAAAAATAAGAAATAATAATGATTAGAAGTGTCTGAGAATGGAAAGTGAGAAAGTGATGAAGTTGGTTTGTGGGTTTCCAGGAAGTTATAAGAGAGGCACATAATCAAGTTCATGGCCAATGGACATATCAACACATGATCTAGAAGGAAACAATTGTAATTATTTCAGCAAGTATCCACTAGTTTGTAACCCAAATTTTCTTCCACTTATTTAAAACTTGAGTTTAGAAAATGGAATAAATAAGATTAAAATGTAAAATATTGATTTTTTTATTTCTATCTATTCACTAATTCATTTATTCAATTTATATTATTAACAACCCAATATGTACCAAGTACTCTAGTAAATACTGGAGATCAGACTAAACAGAATACAGAGAATTTCTGTCTTTGTGGAGTTAACAGTACGATAGGAAAGACATAGATGGTCTACTGCTAATTATAAATGTTATTGTTGTTGAAAAGGAGAAAAAATAAAGATATATTCTTAAGTAAGTTTTTCTGGTTCAATTGTTCAACTTTAAAAATACATCTTTTTTCTTTACAGTTGATCAATTTTCTGACTTTGTTTTAGCATATCTTCCTTACTATTATATTGCAACACCTCTGTATCAGGTAAGGTGGTCCTACAATTTCCATTTTTGGGACCAGGCAAGCAAGCCTGTGGAGCAAAAGGGGCATCACAACACAATAGGGCCCTCAAACTACTGTCAGTGGTGCAAATCCAGGTGGCTTTTGTACAGCCCCAAATCTATGTACGGTTTCTACATTTTGAAACGGCTGAAACATACCAATTAAAGAACATTTTGTGGAACATAAATTACATGAAATTCAAATTGTAGTGTCCATATATAAAGTTTTATTGTAAAAGTCATCTTTCATTTACATATTTTCTATGTCTCCTTTCACACTGCAAGGGCAGATTTGAATAGTTGGGAAATACATCTTATGGGCTGTGAAGCTTAAAACATTGATTACCTATATGGTCTCTCTCAGAAAATGTTAACCATTTCTGTCAAGAAGAGCAATAATTCTTAAAATTTTCATAATACCTAAGTTTTGTTGAGTATTTTATTATGTGTGAGCCAATATCACTTACTCTTTGCATGTATTAAATTAAGCAGTAAGTGAATTTATGATAAAAGGACTTCCTTCCTTTTATAAATATGAAAATAAAAGTGAGGTGTTTTCCTAATGTCAGAGACTAAGAGTTTGAACAGGGATTTTAACCTTGACAGTTTGGCTCCAAAGCCTCAACTCTTTTTCTACTGGTCTATGCTTATACTAGGAGTAAACTGAGCATGCATAATTTTCAAGATCCCCTCAAACTAGAAGTTGCTATAATCTGAAGCCCAAACTATCTTGTATAAATGGGTCACATATTTCTGTTAACTGCCTGTTTGGTATTTTAAATATTTATGGGGAACTCCACCAACTGTAATTGCTGCTCCGTTATTTAAAACTGAAAGTAAACACAGTATCATGAAAAAGTCTCCTCTTTGTAGGATTTATTTTATTATCATGTCCATTGTCTATAATGATGAAGGCCACTCATTCTTCACTGGCCATGGAAGTGATTGAATTTAAGGATGTATATTAAACTCTTAATTTCTAATAAGGCCAGAAGTCTCTTTTATCTTTTTTACTTTCAGTAATCTATGACAGAATTTGGAAAAAAGTAAGTGTCTGTTTTTAACTAAGAATAAAAACATATTACTTTTATTGAATTAAAATATTTTACAAATATATGGGGTACAAGCAAAGTATTTGTTACATCATAGAGTATGTAATGATCAAGTCATGGTATTTGGAGTATCCGTCACCTGGTGTATCTATCATTTCTATGTGTCAGTAACATTTCAATTTCTATCTTCTAACTAATATATACTATATAATGTCATTAACTATAGTCACCCTATTCTGCTACTAGGGCTTATTTGTTCTATCTAACCATACGTTTTTATTTATTAATTAATCTCTTTTTATCCTCCTTTCCACCCATGCACTGTTCCCAGCCTCTGGTACATACCATTCTATTCTCTGTTTCCATGAGATCAATGTTTTTGGCTCCCACATATGAGTGAGAACATCGACATGTGTCTCCCTGTGCCTGGCTAAAGCAGACACCTAATCCACATTTGTGTTGTGACCTCAGTGGCACTATTCAAGAAGTTAGTCCTCCAAGTTCAAGATTCATACTCAAATGAAAGGTAAATGATTGGACAACAGTAAGTTAGATTCATTATGGCATGTAATATGCTCTTTATGTCAGAATCATTAGTAGGATAATGAACATCAAATAATCATACTTGCTTTTATTCTGAATGAGTTTAAAAGAGGGAGCAAGACCTAGGATTCAGGTAGCTTACTTTCAAGTTTCATTATAAACTGCAAAGCACTGCTCAATACTACCCTCTGCAACCTTTTAATAAAATGGAGCAAAACTAGTAAAAGAACAATTCATCTACTCCCCACACAAATTAATATAGATACCTCAAAGTCTTTAGTCCTGTGCCCAGTAAGAGATGCTAAACCAACAAAGTTCATCAACTCTCTTTTTGAAAAGCACTTTATGCCATATTTAAAAAGTGAGGTGATTTCTTAAGGACAGAGACTAAGAGTCTAAGAGTCAGACGCTTTTCTAAGTTTTTCTCTTTGTGTGAATAAAACTCTACAGTGAGCATTAAGTCTCTAGTTAAAAAGGGTACTGAGATTCACTACTTCAAGGAGCCACCTGCTTTGACCAATTCTTTCTTTCTTTCTTTTTTTTTTTTTTTTTGAGACAGAGTCTTGCTCTGTTGCCCGGGCTAGAGTGCAGTGGCATGATCTCGGCTCACTGCGAACTCTGCTTCCCGTATTCAAGTGATTCTCCTGCCTCAGCCTCCCAAAGTTCTGGGATTACAGGCATGCGCCCCCACGCCTGGCCAACCAATTCTTTATTTTCTTTAAGTCATTAAAACAAATTATTATTATGTATGTGCCTTTAATTCTAGTTTTATTTGTATGGCTTTCTGTATATAATCCATTAATTACTAAATTATAACTTGCATAAAAGAGAGTCAATATTTATTTCTTAGCCTTTTGACATTTATGATAGCACTTATAGATTCTGCAGTTTTTAAATAAGAGCTTTGAAATAATGAAATAATAAACAGTAATTTTTAAAATTTTATTTTATCTTGAAGTTTTAATAAAAATATAATCATTCAGTGGTATTCATGATATTTACAAAGGCATTCAACATAAACATCCAGTTGTTATAAATCATAACTTTATGTACATAAGTGAAAGCTGAAGCTTTCAAATAAATCAGACATAGGAAACTAGGATTACAATAAGAAATGCCTGAGTCAAGATACCAAGTTCTTTTCTTGCATACAGTTGGTATGGATATAAGTTATTACAGCCACTATAGAAAACAGTGTGGAGGTTGCTCAAAAAACTAAAAATAGGACTACCATATGATCCAGAAATCCCATATTCAAAGGAAGAAAAACAGCATATCAAAGATATATCTACACTCCTATGTTTATTGCATCACTATTCACAATTGCCAAGATACCAAATAAATCTTTGTTCATCAATGAATGAATGAATAAAGAAAATGGGTTTAACTGGAATATACATGATCTATTATTCAGCCATAAATAATGAAATCCTGTTATTTGCAACAACATGGCAGAACTGGAGGACATTATATTAAATGAAATAAGCCAGACACAGAAAGTAAAATATAGCATGTTCTCAAAAAAATGACCTCATGGCTCTAACATTGATGTTTATTACTATTGAGTAATGTTTATCATACTATCCTTATTTTACCAAGAAGGAATATTGGCATTGGTATACTTGAATTGATTTTCTATTTTTAATTTGAAAATTTATAAACATTTGCATGCAAAGCAAAAGCATTCTTAAATGATGCAAAGCAGGTTAAGCTTTGTTACAGGGACCGTAAACAAAATAGGAATTCATGGAAGTTTGTAAGATGTGAATCTTCAATCTTTGGACCCAGAGTTAAGTGTGATTCCAATGAAAGAAAGGATTTAAGTATTACTCAAGCTCCTCAGAACTCTAATTAGCTCATCAGATTGTTCAGTTGTTACCTCCTATTTTATTATGCAGCAATAAGACACAATAGGATAACCAAGTCAAAAAGATTACAGCATACCTCTGGTGAAGTTGCAAGTCATGAATCAGAAGAAAAGATGACTGCTTATTACAAGAATTGCAATAATGACTTCATAATTTACTGTCTAGAGCAGCTCCTTGCCATCATTATACAAATAAAAAGTAAGTCAGTGGACATATTTGGAGTTCTAGTATGATGCCTGACATGACTGACAACAAATTATAAACTTTGAATTGTTTATTGTGAGTGTAATCTCAGTTCTTACTTAATAAAATTCTTCCTGTGCCTACCATGGTTAAAAAATATATGCTAAAAATTTTGCATGGAACAGATTTTGGTATTTTTTTATCATCAAAATACTCCTTCTTTGTCCCTTTGTTCACCTTTTTAGTGTGTAATTCCTGAGGCTATAAGAAAAAGAAAATGCAGAATGCTATTACTGAATATAACTCCCATTTGACCTGATAAATCCCTGGCTACACAGAAGGAAACCAGGATGAACTAAGGGTAACAGAACCTTCTTATATTTGAGCACCAGATAAATAGAAAATAGAAAAAAAATAGAACAAGATGAGACATAATACTATTCAAATAAAATTACTATAGGGACATAAGGAGAAAGAATATAATTATCTAGTCTATATCCTATTCAGGAAACTGAGTTTAGCTTCACTAATCCCAATACAAATTGTCACTATATTTTCAAAATCATGCAATTTGCCTCTGGTGATGGACAGATATCAACATTAGTGCATTTCCTTTATCGCCTTAATAGTGCATTTAATCTGCCTTCCTAGCTTTACTTAATGATTTTGAATAACTTCATTGCAGTTAAGAAAATGCAAAATAAATGGATTCTTTCTTCTATAATAAAATAACTCTTTATTGTATAACACTTAGGGAGTTTGGAGAATGTTTTTACAAATTCTATAGTGAAGAGATAGACTGGCGTTAGCTAATAGCATCATCATAACATAAAAATTATTCCTTGTCTATATATGAAAGCCTAAAGGTTTAATTACTTAGAAAGATCATATTAAAAACACATTTGTAAAGTAAAGAAGATGTGCTTTCTTTTTTGTTAAAATTACATCTTAACTATTACCAAAATAACTAATCCTTAGTTATTATAACAATACAAACATTTAGGGTTTATATCACAATATTTGGGATAATTTCAGCATGATTTTGTGGGAGCAAACCACTGAAGTAATAACAATATGGAGTTCTCTTAAATTTAGTCAGAATGATTCGTCAATGTAATTGAGTGGAATTATCAAAATCCATGATTCTTATTTCTTATGTTCTCTGAACTCTGAATCTTATTTTATCATTTTTTTCCTTTTATCCTCTAAAAAGATGCTTGTAATTTTCTTCTTTCCTGATCAGAAATCCATTCTGAATGTCCAAGTTTGTCAGAAAATACGTGGCTATGAGTTGCTCTCTCACTATTCTGTTTTAATGGTATATTTAGGACAATAAATAATATTGGAATGAATGGTTATGAATCTTACATTAAAAAGCAGATCTAATACTTCTAACACCTTGCAGATGGAGGTGAGGTTTAGGCAAAATTTAAATGGTGGTCCTTTTGAATGATGCTTCTGAGATCCATAGTGGTTCTCATTAAGAAAATAAAAAATTAGATGAAGATTGTAATGGCATTGTGCAAAGAGGAATCCCAGAATATGAAAAATAATTTGTCTGTGAAATTTAGTTGCTTCTATAGTGAGTAAGGGTAATTGTGCATTTCCTGAAACAAGATAATGTATTAGCAACTAGACCTCAAAGAAGTGCAGAAACCATACATGTTGCTGGGCTGTATAATTTTTGATATAGATATTACACCCATATTTGGTCTTTTAGGAGCAGAAAGTCTTTTTGACTTGAACTACTTTGGAGTCACATATTTGGGACTTAGTCAAAAATGAGTTATCCGTAGTTTCACATGAGAAAAGTAAGATCCTTAGCTATTAAACGAGACAGTGCTTTTATTTTTTAAATTTTTTTTATTTTTTTAATGTTGAAAACCTGTATTTAACTTTTCAAGTTTAAAAAATTAAATGTTGAAAAGATACAAACAATTTTCAGTGCTTTTAAATGACAACTCAGAGAAAAGAGTCAGAAACAAGTCCAGGCAAGAGGTGAAGTTTTACTCAATAAGAGTGTATTTAAAGTTACCCAATTTTTCTTTTTTATTTATTTAACAAACACTTATAAAGGACTTACTATCATTGGGGACTCTTATAAGTGCTATATAAATATTAAACATGAAATGAGGAACGTGAGGGCTTAAAAGATTAAGTAGTCAAGCACCAAGCACACACCTCTAATGAATGGCAGAGTTGGGAGACTCAGAAGATGTAACATCAGTTTGAGTCAGTAGGTTACCACTATGCTATGCTGCCTCATAGATAAAGAACTTTCAAAAATTTTTTTCTAACATTTTATTTCCTTGTAAATAAATCGAGGATGAAATACCATGCGTTAGCTTTCCCTCTCAGTTGGAACAGCACATGTAAAAACACTTCATAATGAATATTTTATTGCTCATAGTAGTAATTAATTAAAATGGAAAATAATTATTAATTTGTCATGCTGCACTAGATACTTTGAAAATCATTACATATTCATCATTTCATTTAATACAGCAACCCTATGAGCTCGGGAGGGTATGCTATCATGCTGTTTTACAGATAGTAAAATTTTGCTCTGTTTACATTTAGTGTTTATAATACTTATAATTCTTCTGATATTAAACAGAAGGTATTCAAAGATAGATATTTTCAAGAGTGGTGTTATTATACACTTATCTGTCACCATTATTTCTTCAGTGTTGTAATGAATTTGTTAGTACTAATAATTAAATTTCCAAATTTCTCTAGAGATGCACTTTTAACAATATGAATTACATCATAAATGGCATTATTCTTATAGCAACCTGAAACTTCTTCATTTGCATTCTAACACGCTTTGTTGAGTGGAAGAAAAATAATAGGGTAAAAACTAGAATGCTAGAAATGGCATATATTAATACATCACATCAGATGAATTATTCTGTTGAATACATGCTGATGTATTTTTAAAAGCATAAAAATACAAAGATATCCCCATCACCTTCTTTTAGAAATTAATATTCATAAACAGCATTGTGTTTGGGATTCACTGCTGCTTCTCTGGTATTTATGTGCCTATAATCCATCTGGTCCTTTTACCAATTCTTAATAAGCTTCAATATATTTGGTAAGAATAAATGTCTGACAACTTGTAGCCAAATCAATAATGTCATAATACCAAAATACCTAGTGTGTATCCCAATTTGATTTTATTAAAATAATTGTAATTTATTTTCAACCAATATTTTAAGGGGCAACTTTTTTAATGTCTCAAGACAGGTTTTGAGAGTGTTTTATCATTGTTTATATTCTGATTGGGAAGACAAGTCTATTTTTTAGTATGATGTGATAAGTACCAAAAATACGGAAGTTCGTATACAGAGTTCAATCTTTAAAGAGGATAGATAACTCGATTTGGGAAGATCATGACATGCTTCCCTGAGGTAGTGATAGTAGACTGAGATTCAGTATGTGGACAGTAATTTCACATATAGATACAACTATAACAGTAATAAACATATTTTATGATATGTTGTATTACGGAATAAAATTGATCTTATACAATGTTACCCTAATCTTCCGTAAATGCTAATCGTTTTTCCTCAAAAAATTACACAGGCATACATGAATTCAAAGTTGCAAACTCACATTTAAGGGGTTCATGCCCAACGAGAACTCCCTTCCCAGCTATGAAGTCCTTATAATTTAAAAAAGGGTCATGAAAGAGTGAATGAGATAGAAAATAGTAGGATTTTTATCTTTATACTTCTTGATATCACTTTATTTCTAAATAACCACATAAAATACAATTGAAAAAAACCTCAAGCTCAGATTATTCTTTCTCTCACTGCATTCAAAGATTATTTCAAAAAACTCAAATCAGTTCATGTTGCTTCTTTGCATGAAGAATATACCAGCTTCATAATGGCCCCAAATTGAAGACTCAACTCAAGTGCTTGGTATATGAAACTATTACAGCCTGATTCTTAGCATCATTTTTGGCTCTTCCCACATATTCTGTCATAATAGTCACATTAAGCTTTAAATTCCTCCCTAAATATGCTATATTTTTTCCTAATTCCATGTCTTTTTACATGTATGCTGATCACTTAGCCTAGAATATTCTAACTTTTGCTTGATAACTTTACAGGACAAAACTTAAAGTTTTCATTTTACATTGTCCCACAGTTCTTGCATCTTCTATTCTGTAGTTTTTCAATTTTATTCATTTTGTTGATTTATTTTATTTAGTTCTGAAGAAAAATCTGTTGATCTATCTTCAAGTTCACTGATTCCTTGTCTTGTCACATCTACTGATAAGCCCGTCAAAAAAAAAAAAATTCTTCATTCTTGTTACTGTGGATTTGATTCCCAGAATTTCCTCTGGATTATTTCTTAGAATTTTAATTTTCTGCTTACATTACCCATCTTGCATATTGTCATATTTTTTTGTTTTGCATATTGTCAACTTTTTTTGTTAGGGACTTTAACATATTAACCATAGTTATTTTAAGTTCTTTGTGTGATAATCCCAACATTTGTGTTATATCTGAGTCTGGATTTGATGACTGTTTTGTATCTTCTGACTTGATTTATCTTGCCTTTTGTCACACCTTATAAGGTTTTGTTGAAAGCTGTTGTGTCAGGTAATAGGAAATATGATAAATAGGACTTTGGTTTATTTTAATCTTGCTAGGTGCTTATCTATATTTAATATTGCTGTAATCATAGGAAGCAGAGGCTTCAAATTCCTTGAATATTCTTAGTTTTGTTTGCCCTCTTGCTATGGTGCTTCCCTGTGCACTGCTATCCAAAGAGACTGTGTCTTGCATCTCTTTTTTTCTCATTATCTACTGATATTATACTGTGCCCCTGACGGTGTGATAAAGTGTGGAGTAGGGGAAGTTTCTATAATATTCTGGATTTTCAGTTTTTTACCAAGGCTTTATCTTGAGATTGTGGCCCTCACAAGCATTTCTGTCCCTCTTTGTGTATTATGGATAGCTGTTTTTCCACCTGCTGGTTACTTCATTTCCTGGATGCAATAGTCCTACCTAATTTCTAGAAACCCTGGTGTTGGTTAACTCTTTTTTTTTTTTAACCTTTCTCTTGGGTAGGACAGGAAGGCTAAGTGAGGAGCCAAGTGAGAAATGCCCCCTTCACCATAGCTACGATAAAGTTCTCTCATAATTTTGTGTTTAGGCAAAGCCCTTTCTCCTGGAAAGTAAGCATTTGTAATGAAGAACACTCTGACATGCTTTACAAAGGTTATTCCTCCCTTCTCCCTCCCAGGATTACAAAGAGGTATTTTTCAACTTCCAAATGTGAGAACCTGGTGGAATTCTAAGACTATGGATTCCCAAGACTTTTTGCCCCTGAAGTTAGTCCATACAAAAGTTCCAACAATTTATCAAAATTACTATTCACAGGTTTCTTTCCAAATTTTGAGATGGTGATTTTCCCTCTGATGAGTCCAAGAAAAGTTATTCATTTTCAATTTGTGATTGTTTTTGCTCTTGTTGTAAAAGTGAGAGTGACAACTACTAAGGTTATTCTACATTGAGGTTTGATATGGTTTGGCTCTCTGTCCCCACTGAAATCTCACCTTGTAGCTCCCATAATTCCCACATGTTGTGGGAAGGATCTGGTGGGAGAAGATTGAACCATGGGGTTGGGTCTTTCCCATGTTGTTCTCATGACACTGAATGGGTCTCATAGAGATCTGGTGGTTTTACAAAAGGGAGTTTCTCTGCACAAGCTCTCTTTTTGCCTGCTGCCATCCACATAAAATGTCACTTGCTCCTCCTTGCCTTCCTCTGTGATTGTGAGCCCTCCCCAGCCATGTGGAACTGTAAATCCAATAAATCTCTTTCTTTTGTAAATTGCTCAGTCTCGGGCATATCTTTATCAGCAGCATGAAAACAAACTAATACAGTAAATTTGTACCAGGAATGGGGTGCTGCTGAAAAGATACTTGAAAATGTGGAAGTGACTTTGGAACTGGGTAACAGGGAGAGGTTGAAACAGTTTCGAGGACTCAGAAGACAGGAAAATGTGAGCAAGTTTGGAACTTCCTAGAGACTGGGCGAATGGCTTTGACCAAAAGCCTGATAGTGATATGGACAATAAGGTCCAGGCTGAGTTGGTCTCAGACGAAGATGAGGATCTTTTTGGGAACTGGAGCAAAGGTGACTCTTGTTATGTTTTAGCAAAGAGACTGGTGGCATTTATATACATGTGAAATGTTGACCTTGAGAGAGATGATTTAGGGTATCTGGTGCAATAAATTTCTGAGCAGTAAAGCATTCAAGAGGGGATTTGGGTGCTATCAAAGAAATTCAGTTTTAAAAGGAAAACAGAGCATAAAAGTTTGGAAAATTTGCTGCCTGAAAATGTGATAAAAAGAAAATCCCATTTTCTGAGGAGAAATCCAAGCCAGCTGCAGAAATTTGCATAAGTAACAAGGATCCAAATGTCAATCTCCAAGCCAATGGGACAGATGTCTCCAAGGCATGTCAGAGGTCTTCATGGCAAGCTCCCACATCAGAAGCCTGGAGGTTTGGGAGGAAAAAGTGGTTTTGTGGGTCGGGCCCAGGGTCCCTATGCTATGTGCAGCCTAGGGACTTGATGTCCTGCATCCCAGGCACTCCAACTGTGGCTGTAAGGGGCCAACATAGAACTCAGACTGTGGCTTCAGAGAGTGCAAGCCCCAAGCCTTGGCAGCTTCCACATGGTGTTGAACCTGCCAGTGCACAGAAGTCAGGAATTGAGGTTTGGGAACCTCTGCCTAGATTTTGGAAGATGTATGGAAACTCCTGGATGCTCAGGAAGAAGTTTGCCACAGGGGCAGGTCCTCATGGAGAAACTCTGCTGGGGCAGTGCAGACAGGAAATGTGGGGTTGGAGCCCCCACACAGAGTCCCTACTGGGGCACAGCCTAGTGGAGCTGTGAGAAAAGGGCTACTGTCCTCTAGACCCCAGAATGGTAGATCCACTGACAGCTTGCACTGTGTGCCTGGAAAAGCCACAGACACTCAACACCAGTCTGTGAAGGCAGCCAGGAGGGAGCCTGTACCTTGCAAAGCCACAGAGGCAGAGCTGCCCAAGACTATAGGAACGGACCTTTTGCATCAGCGTGACCTGGATGTGAGAGATGGAGTCAAAGGAGATTATTTCAGAGCTTTAATATTTGACTGCTCTGCTGGATTTTGGACTTGCATGGGGCCTGTAGTCCCTTTGTTTTGGCCAATTTCTCCCATTCGGAACAGCTGTATTTACCCAATGCCTGGACCCCCCTTGTATCTACAAAGTAACTAACTTGCTTTTGATTTTACGGGCTTATAGGCGGAAGGGACTTGCCTTGCTGTTGATGAGACTTTGGACTGTGGACTTTTGAGTTAATGCTGAAATTACTTAAGACTTTGGAAGACTATTGGGAAGGCATGACTGGCTTTGAAATGTGTAGATAAGAGATTTGGGAGGGGCCAGGGGTGGAATGATATGATTTGGCTGTGTCCCTACATAAATCTCATTTTGTAGCTCCTGTAATGCCCATGTGTTGTGGGACAGCTGCAGCACTATGGCCCCTTTCTATGACATCCCCGAAGGACAGCAGTGAATGGAAATTTTCCCACTGGGCAGAATTTTGGACAGTGTGCCCGGTTGTGCATTTTGCATGGAAGGAGTAATGGCCAGATGTACAATTATATACTGATTCATCGGCTGTAGCCAATGGTTTGGCTGGTTGGTCAGGGACTTAGAAGAAGCATGATTGGAAAATTGGTGACAAAGAAATTTGGGGAAGACGTATGTGGATGGACCTCTCTGAATGGTCAAAAAGTGTGAAGATATTTGTATCCCATGTGAGTGCTCACCAACGGGTGATCTCAGCAGAGAAGGATTTTAATAATCAAGTGGATAGGATAACCCCTTCTGTGGACACCACTCAGCCTCTTTCCCCAGCTGCCCCTGTCATCACCCAAAGGGCCCGTGAACACAGTGGCCATGGTGGCATGGATGGAGGTTACACTTGGGCTCAGCAACATGGACTTCCACTCACCAAGGCTGACCTGGCTATGGTCACTGCTGAGTGCCCAATTTGCCAGCAGTAGAGACCAACACTGAGCCCTCGATATGGCACCATTCCTTTGGGTGATCAGCCAGTTATCTGGTGGCAGGTTGATTATATTGGACCCTTTCCATCGTGGAAAGGGCAGAGGTTTGTCCTCACTGGAATAGACACTTACTCTGGATATGAGTTTGCCTATCCTGCACACAATACTTCTGCCAAGACTACCATCTGTGGACTCATGGAATGCCTTATCCACTGTATTCCACACAGCATTGCCTCTGACCAGGGCACTCACTTTATGGCTAAAGAAGTGTGGCAGTGGGCTCATGCTCATGGAATTAACTGGTCTTACCGTGTCTCCCATCATCCTGAAGCAGCTGGATTGATAGAATTGTGGAACGGCCTTTTGAAGTCACAATAACAATGCCAACTAGGTGATAATACTTTGCAAGGCTGGGTCAAAGTTCTCCAGAAGGCCATGTATGCTCTGAATCAGCATCCAATATATGGTACTGTTTCTCCCATAGCCAGGATTCATGGGTCCAGGAATCAAGGGGTGGAAGAGGAAATGGCACCACTCACCATCACCTCTAGTGATCCACTGGCAAAATTTTTGCTTCCTTTTCCCACAACATTACGTTCTACTGGCCTAGAGGTCTTAGCTCCAGAGGGAGGAACACTGCCACCAGGTGAGACAACGATGATTCTATTCAGCTGGAAGTTAAATTTCCACCTGGACACTTTGGGTTCCTCCTACCTTTAAGTCAACAGGATAAGAAAAGAGTTACAGTGTTGGCTGGGGTGATTGACCTGGACTATCAAGATGAAATCAGTCTACTATTCTACAATGGAGGTAAGGAAAACAATGCATGAAATACAGGAGATCTAAAAGGGCATCTCTTAGTATTACCATGCCCTGTGATTAAGGTCAATGGGAAAATACAACAGTCCAATCCAGTTCAGACTGCAAATAGCCTATGCCCTTCAGGAATGACGCTTTGGGTCACTTCACCAGGCAAAAACCATGACCTACTGAGGTGCTTGCTGAAGGCAAATGGAATACAGAATGGATAGTAGATAGTAGAAGAAGATAGTTATCAATACCAGTTACGACAACGTCAACAGTTGCAGAAATGAGGGCTGTAGTTGTCATCAGTATTTCCTCCTCCTCTTGTTAAAAACGTTTGTGCATGTATACACTTGTACTAAGAAAATACCTACATTTTATTTCCTTTTTCCTATATCATGTGACATAAGATTTATTGACTTCATATCAGCATTTAACTATTGTTAACTTTATGTAATAGCATTTGGGTTGGGGATTTGTGCATTTCTGGTTGTACAAAGGATAGCTGCATTATGTTAGGCATAATTATGACCTTATTATTGTCTTTGTTTGAAGATTATGTATGATCTCAGGAGATGCGTATGGGTTCAGGTTGACAAGGGGTGGACTTGTGATAGTTAACACAGTATCAACTTTATTGGATAGAAGGATGCTGATTTTTTATCCTGGGTGTGTCTGTTAGGATGTTGCCAAAGGAGATCAACATTTGAGTCAGTGGGTTGGGAAAGGCAGACTCACCCTTAATCTGGGTGGGCATCAACTAATTAGCAGCCAGGGTTTAAAGCAGGCAGAAAAATGTGAAAGGATGATACTGGCCTAGCCTCTTGGCCTACATTTTTATCCCATGATGGATACTTCTTGCCCTCGAACATTGGGCTCCAGGTTCTTCAGCTTTGGGACTCGGACTGGTTTCCTTGCTCCTTAGCTTGTAGACAGCCTATTGTGGGACCCTGTGATCATGTGTTCTTACTGCTTAATAAAATCCCCTTTCTTTATATATCTATAAAATTAGTTTTGCTGTTCCGGAGAACCATGACGAACACAGAGTTGAAATTGAAAATCCAAGGTTGCTTTTTAAACTTTCTCACTTTTCTAATAAAATTCACTATCTTTTTTGTCTTCTATACAATTCCTACCAACAAATTATCCCATAACAGAATTTATTACATTTCTCAGTTGTTGATATAAGATATGTCTGTTTATATAATCTGGAAATTATCAAAGACCACTCAAATGAAAATCAGCAGAGGTTATTTATACAGAGCTAGCAAGGGAATCTGTGCCCCTCACCTGAGTTTGGTAACAATTCAAAATAGGCAGGAGAATATAAAAGCTTTATGGTTAAAAAAAAAAAAAAAAGCAGCAGCGTTGGTTGAACTCTGATTGGAGGTGGTTGGCATAGGAAATCCGGAGGTAGGTTAACAAGAACCCAGGCTCTTCTGTGATTATCTGGGGAGCATATCTGGCTTTCTCTCGTTGATCCTAGATTGGAACTAAAGGCAGAAGTTAGAGAAGCTGCCTCTCAGTGACTAAGTCCTGACCATTTGGAGCCAATTGCTGCAGTGGTTGTAGTTTGGCTTTCTAGACTAGTTTCTGCAGAGATCGTGGTCCAGATTGTGTTTTTATGCCTGTTCTGGTCATTGTCCATTTCAATATTTAGTCTCTCAGTGAACATCATCCCCCTCTTAAAGGGCAGTCTTATTATCTTCTCAGTGACTAGTCTACAGCTAGAGCAAAGTACTTACATGATTGATATATATTTGTTGAAGGCATGAATTAATTCATAAATTAATAATTTATTTTATTGTCACAATAACTTTGCAAGGTTTTCAAGATTAATACTAATGTGCCAATTTATTTTAGATTAACAAACTGGAGTCCCTAAATTCTAAAACAGAACCATAATAAATGTTTAGGTCCATGTTGAACATGGGTTTGTTTTCATGTGTTAGCTTTAATATTTATCCCAGAAACATTCATATTATAATTATTACATATCTACTATGTGCCAGTCTCAGCACTGTACATACTCACTTTTATTATTTAACTTTCTTTTATAAAGTATTAATAATAAAAATATGTATTATTTAACTTTCTCTCATAAAATATTTATATTAATATTTAACATATTAATATAAAATATTAATGAAGTTTGTATACAAATATCATTTATAAATAAATCAAAGGATTTTTTAATTTCACTAGATGTTATATCAATATCTAATTACAAAGAACATCTGATTATTCAATTAAATAATTTTAATAATTAATGCAAAGCAGGATTTTATATTATTCTTTACCTCAATTTTTTTGCCAAATTTTAGTTGACACGTTATTATGGGAAACAGTGTATGTAATACTGTATGCTTCCATAATGTCACCTATTCCTTCTCTAGAGTATCTTTCTCTTTTCATCATATACATTACGCCTTTTTCTCCATTTTTCTCTCTGTCTTTCTCTATCTCCTCCCCTAAATGTATCTTTCTATATTCTTTTATTAGTGCAAAGATACGACAGATTGAGAAAACCTCTACACCACTATAAGCTTAAAAACCACAGTAATAACAATCACAAAAGCAACATGCTAGTAAACATTATGTGGGCTTTACTAGTGGTTCTAAGAGTCTACAAACACTCCAAACACACCTATTAACAGGAGGCAAGTAATATGTAGAGCAGTTTAGGTTAGGGATAATTACTTGCCTCATTGTGTACATAAAGAGGCACAAAATGCTGAAAGTTTTATGTGTAGTATGTAAGGATTGTAGAGATCAAGAATGAGCCATATTAACAGGCGAAAAGAGGATCAAAAACTAGTAAATTATATAATAAAGGGTAGAAGGAAATGTGATTTATTAAATTGTTTTATTAAAATAAGACTGTTATAAGGTAGTTGGGCCTATTTACTTATCTGTAGCCTAATCATGACTTAAAACACTGTAATCACTTCCTTTTTATGAACTGAGTTTGTAGATGATGTCCCAGGAGAGAAGAGATCGTAATAGTAGCAGCAAATACAGACCAACTCATCTCATATCGACAGATTTTTCGGATCTGTAAAAATCCACACATTCAATGCATCCCCTGTGACAAACAAGTGATAGAAAAAAAGCAAACATTTTAAGCCAAAACAAATAAAAACTAGCCTTGCAGCTCCATTTCATTCAAAAAGCTTCCCTATAAATTAGAGCAATCTGGTCTCGAGGAAACTTGTTCTCCACTCTCAGAGGCTAAACGACATTAAAATTTAACAAATAGAAGGAACTATAAGGCCTGAGGACTGTCCTTGATCAAATATCCAATATCCCTTTCATTTACTGTAAACAGGTAAATTCTGGTTAATCCTAGATGGATTGAAAGCAGCAGGAAACTTAAATATGCAATTCATGCTGAAAAGACTCTTCCTGCAGGCACACTCAGAAAGAACAAATGGTATTTATTTTCAGCAGGCTCAATATTGGTTCTATGGAAGCAGAGGGGGAAATATACATTTGGATAAACCACAGATAGAATATCTGAAAATATCTGCTTTCTTTTCAAAAAGGTTGGCATTTTAAGGACAACATTTTGAAAAATGTACTAATTTTGTTCCCAGAGGGTCACAAAACCCAAGAGTGACTGAATCTACTACCCCTGACAGAGGAATCTGACTGCCTTTACTCGGCCTGTTCTCCCTTAGGCGTGAGCCATAGGGATGGTGGGGCACTGGCAATCTTAGGGTAGACCCTCTGGGCTGTAAAGAAAAACTGGAGTTCATAAATCAAATGGCAGAAATAAAGTACGTATGGCAGAATTCAAAGTCAAATAAAAACTCTGAAACTGTACATCATAGCAACAATAACATTCACTATTTAAAAAGTATCAGTAGGTGTGAGGTATTACACTGAGCACCTTAGATTAGGTATCATGACTCTCCTCAGTTTATAGATGAAGAGGCACCATTTGGTGAAGATTGTACGTGTAGTATGTAATAATTAGAGAGACCAAGCATGAGCCATATTAAATAGAGAAAAGAGGTTCTGAAACTATGAAATTATGTAATAAAGGGCAGAAGAAAATGTGATAAAACTTCAGCAATTCTGGAAATAGAATATAGGAACTAAGAAGACTATCAGCATCTACACAGAGAAAGATAGCAAGAGGAAAAAAAGTTGTTCAGTAACATATTTTATTTCTAATTGACATATTTTCCATATATTATACATTAAGGATTACACATACACACATGCACACACATGCACACACACACACACACACAGCTGTCTCTCAGTATCCATGGGGAACAGGTTTCAGGATCCTCTGTGGATACTCAAATCCACGAATGCCCAAGTTCTTTATATAAAATGATGTAGTATGTGCAAATAACCTAAACACACCCTCCCATATACTTCACATTATCTCTAGATTACTTATAATACCTAATACAGAGTGAAAGGTTGTACAAAAATAGTTGTTTTACTGCATTTTTAGGGAAAAATAATGAGAAAAAAATTCTGCACATGTTCCATACAAAAGCATCTGTGCATTTTTTTAAAGTATTTTTGATTCACACTTGATTGCATTCATCGATGGATACCCACAAATGCAGAGGGCTGACTGAGTATATATTAATGCTGATAAAGGTAAATCAGAGCCATGGATAAAACACTCTATTCCATTTGTATGAATAGAAGTTACACTTCTTCAGAGTGAAAAAACAGTGGCTCTGGCATGTGAAAGTTAGCATACTTGTCCTACCTAAGTTCATGGACGACAACCACCAAATTTTTGGCTAATTCATTCTCGTAGTAGAACGGTCCCAAGATCTGCAGTCATTTCAAGATGCTTTTTATTCAGTGTGATGAGCTTCCAAGTACTTGTTAATAGTTTAAGGACATGTGAATCCATGAAGACTGGAAAAAAATGTATATTTTCATATAATCTTTTATAAAGAACATTTGAAAAGATTGTGTTTTAGAATTTTTGTTCCAGATCTAGTTTAGACACTTATTAGCTGTTTCAATTTGAACAAGATACGTGATGTACTGGAGTTTCAGTTTCTGTACTAGTATATAGAAGATGAGGATGCTTCCTAGAATATGGGGATGCTGTTAGAATTCAACGATTTAAGTCAAGTAAAAAAACCTTGTACATTTTAAAGATTATATACATGGTGGTCATTACTATATTGAAAATATTGATTTTAAGAACTACACAAAGTCATTATTTTAAGAAAAAAATCAAATAAATAGAGAAGACACAAGGGAAAGCATATTAAATATTGTTATATAGCCAAAGATTCTATACATAAAATATCCCAGTAATCTGCTTTCTCTGAACTGAAATTCAGTTAGTCACATGTGGATATTTAAAGATCTTACAGGTATAAAGTCCTCTTGAGGATGTGTCTCATCACAATTTTAAAAATCCTTCTGGAGAAGAAAACTGAATAAATAGAGAAAATGGAAAAGTACAAAGAGAAGAAAATAAAATAAGAAATGGGTAAAAAAAAAGTAGATATTGACTCAATATTTATAAAGAAAGCAAAAGAGATGAGATGCAGAAGGTCTAGCCAAAAATCTCCTTGTGACTGCTTATTGCTTTAAAATGAGAGAAATATTCTATTAAAGTTTATAAATATTAGAATAAGCAGTAAGCAATAGAATAAGTTTGAAATACTAGACAGGCAGCTGATACTTAGTTCTCAAGGTCTAGCCCTCTATTGAGTCATTGGTGAATAGTGGGGAAGAATTTGTTCTTTCCATTACAAAGAAGCAAACGTCCTTCTCAAGCTTGTAGTTTCTTAAGCTACATTTTGTGCTCAATTATTACTTATGACTTTTAAAAGAGTTAGCTGGAAGTGAAAAAACTTTTTTCTATAGCAGCTGTAGTTATCCAGGAAAAATTAAAATGTTCACTTAGTCTTAGAGACAAAGCCCATGTTGATATTAAATTAGGATTTTCAAATCGAGTGAAAAATTTTTTGGCAAAAACTTGAGCAGTGAAATTATGTTGACCTTCATTGAGAAGAAATATTGAGTCCAAACTCCCTAAATGTTAACTTTTGAACCAAATTAGTGTTTGGAATGATTATAATAATTTGATGTTTCTGCTAATAGTTTTTGTATAACAGCAGCATATTTGACCTTTTTAAAATGTCAGAAATAATATTTAATATTAATATGCTCTTCAGCCACTTTAAACACTCAGGTAATATTTAATATTAAAAATAATAATCTTGATATTTGTACTCAAAATATCATCATATATTGCTGAAGGATGATTCAATGTCTCTCTAAAATTGATGATTTCAAATATTTCTTCCACAAAGTGGTTTAGGAATTGGAGTGGATAAAAGTAATTTATTTTTGTAGAAATCAAGTAGACTGTACTCAACATAAAGTGAAGTGCAATGAAGCCCATTTACATTAATGCAGTTTTTATTGTAGGTATAATGGTAGTTTAGAACATGAATAGTTGGAAAGAAAAATCTTAGTGTTGACATCCGAGCCCCTAAGTAAAAAATTCAGGGAATGCTTGTAACAATGAAGCTTAGGAGAATATTAGTTGTCTTAGTCCATTTTCTGTGGCCTTAACAGAATACCACAGATGGGGTAATTTAGAAACAATAGAAATTTATTTTGTCTTACAGTTCTGGAGGCAGAGAGGGTCAAGATTTGGCAGCTAAATCTAGTCAGCTTCAGGTGAGGGCCTTGTGCTCAGTCATCACATAGAAGAGAAATGGCAGGGAAAGCAGTCATGCAACAGGATCAAAACACGAGCAACAGCCTTAGCCTTATAATACTCTGCTTTCTAGGTCACTAATCCAGTCCCAGGAGTGTGAGAACCCATACGTTCCTGCAGAATTAACCCAGTCCTGTGAGAGTGACATTATTCCCTCTTAACAACCTAATCAACTCCCTACACCACCACACAGGGGAATGAATTCCCAACATGTGAATTCTGGAGGCACACTCAAACCACGACACTAGTTAAGATAAAATTTCAAGTATTTTTGTCTTTATATAAACAATATATTGAATTTTTGTTTCACTAACTGTCACCATAAACTGCAGTTGTACATCTATAGCTAGAATCAGTTGAAAAATTTTTAATAATATGGTTCATTTGAGCACCCATCTTTATCTTACTTGAATACTACTTTAAATGGCAAGCAATTTACACGAACATTTTTTAAGGGATTCGTGCAAAATAAATACAAATGTTTCTCTTAGATACCTGACATATAAACATACATTTTTTTTTTAAAGAAAACAGCCTATGAACTATTCTGCCTACTACTATAACTGTTATATCAGGAAATATCCCTGTGGTGTTTACCTCTTTTGCAGTCTTGTGGGTAAGAATATTAACCACTGTCTCTCAGAGTGTTTGTGAAGATTAAATGAAGACATTCATGGTCAACACTTGATATATGGTTTGGTCAATAACAGATGCTCCAGGCCGGGCGCCCGTGGCTCACGCCTGTAATCCCAGCACTTTGGGAGGCCAAGGCAGGAGGATCATGAGGTAAACAGATCGAGACCATCACGGCCAACATGGTGAAACCCCGTCTCTACTAAAAATACAAAATTTAGCCAGGCGTGGCGGGCGCCTGTAGTCCCAGCTACTCGGGAGGCTGAGGCAGGAGAACGGCGTGAACCCGGGAGGAGGAGCTTGTAGTGAGCCGAGATCGCGCCACTGCAATCCAGCCTGGGCGACAGTGCGAGACTCTGTCTCAAAAATAATAATCATAAGTGCTACATAGAAGAAGCAAAAATTTTTTTGAGAGGCAGTGTTGACTACTTAAAAGAGTTTAAGCATGGAGTGACACACAGCTGGTATTTGCAGCCATCTTTAGAAATTACTGATAGTATGATTTCAGTAACACAATAGGATTATATTTTACAAAAAAATAATGATTTCAATTATAGTATGAACAACTGTGCTGAAGAAGGTTTTGTGATCATTAGTATTGTTCACTATTATTTTGGGTTCTTCTTCTGGGAATACTATAGCACTTCACTTTTCTATCCATGAAATATGAGTGAAATAATGCCAGCCACTTCTAGAAGAAGACGTTAAGAGCTAAGACACAACTGAACACTTTCCCTTCCCTTGTTATTGACTGCAATGCTTCTTATTTTTGGAGATTTTAAGAGTGAATTTCTGAATAAAGAATATGTGGAAGAAGTTAATTTCTATTAGCATGCTGGTTCAAACATTTGTGGAGTTCTTTTAAGGCCTGGGTGGTAGCCAGCCAGAAACTTGATGTTGAAGATAAGAAAAATGGCAAACACTGCTGTTAGTAGAAACTATTCTGTGACGTGTTGGCAGAAGCTCCTGGTTGTGATGATTACCCTCAGGAACAAATTTGGTCACTCATTGGATAAATTCAAAAACAAAAATTTAAAAATGGAGAGGGTTTCTGTTAGCTGCAGTTGGCAAGTAATTCTAGTAAATGGTAGTTGCTAAAAGTAATTAGCTAATGAGCAAACAAGAATAAAAAGGAATAGAGAGATTCCCTGAATTCGGGGATCTTTAGCATTCAAAAAGGCAGCAGATTCTTAACCCTAAAAGACAAAATAATTAAAGATTGGAGTTAGAAAAAATAATTTAAATTCAGATTTCAGGTAATGGCTAAATTAAGGATATTAAATAAGAAACCTACTTATAGGAAGCAGAATTAGGAAACTACTCATTTTTTTCTTTTATGATTCAGAAAGGTTTGGGATATTATATTAATGTTTTACCATACAATGTTCTACCACTGTAATTTGTATGGTGGGAGAGGGAAGTAAACATGCAAATATCCTAACTTTTAGTTTATGGGTTTCTTATGTTCCCTAGAAATCTTGAAATTTCATCTTCATCCTGTGAATGAGTAGGGATTTGGATTATTACTCCTGTGTTTGGTAAGAATCAATTTTATTATATAAAGAAATGAGACCCAAATAATTGTTGAAAAATAAAATATGCATTAGAAAATTGCACTTTTCCACTGAGGAGTTCATTACCTGGGCCAAAAAATATGAGCGAAAGTGGTATAAATTATTGCCAAGCAGAAGCTGACTGTGCATGGTTTTCTATGGTTCCCCCCCTTCCTTTTACAGAGTGGTGATATGCTAAGTGTTGAAGCCTTTGTGCTTTGGTGTCCTGAAGTGAGGTTTACAGAGATCAGGATGAACCACAAATACGGCATGGACAGAACGTATACATGAGAAGTAAGCTCTTATTTATTTATATTAGTGAAATATCTGGTTATATTTTACAATGACATAACCTACCTCATTCTGTCTCAACGTGGGAAACAAAAGGAGACAAAACAAAAACAAAACAAATTTATGAGTATATTAAAATAAATAAGCCAGAGATAGGGTAGCCAACTAGAATGATGGCTAACAAAGTTATCTAAGATGCAAAATTCGATAAAATGTAGTAATCTTTTGGAGGTAGGAGAACAAACATAGAGTCAAATGCAATATTTGAATTTATTGCTCAGAATAGTTGCAGGTTAAAACTATCTATAGAAAAAAAAACAGAAAACATTTGAGGCATAGAAGATGAGTGGAGGTTTGTGTTTTTGTAATTTTAGCTATTCACGTAGAAATATTTAGAAGACAGTTGGATATAAATTTAAAACTCAAGAAGGACAACTGTGTTAATAATACATATCTGAGAGTCATTATTTTGATCATGGCAGTTAAGATGCAATAATTTAGCCAAGAAAACTGTGTAGGAGGAGATAAGAAGCAGATAGCCAGGAGGAAAATAAAAGCATTTATAAGGAAGCTGAAGAGTAAGCTTAGTGGCAGGAGAAAAAGCATAATAATCTGGACCACAGAACCAAACAATAAGAATATTTCATAAAAGCAAGGTAAGTTCACAGTCAGATGCTCCTGCAGGTTAAACAATGTAAGATGAGGTGGGCTTTGGGCTTTGTAGTTTGCCACATAGAGACCATAAATGTCCTCAATGAGAGCTCTTTTAATACAGTGATGTTGATGTTAATTGTGTTTAAAGAGTAACAGGGAATGTAAGAAAGTAGAAACAATAAGTGGTGGGCAACTCTCTCACACAGTTAAGCTATTCCAACAAGCCAGGTATACCATGTTAGGTGGACTGAGTTACAGTTCAGGAGTAAGATTTTGTAATAAATTCATTTTTATCTTCTATAAGAAGAGAGGCTTAAACATGTTTAAATAATTGGATGAAGTAACCAGAAGTGAGGGACTGAAGACGGCACAAATAGGTACAAAGGGTTTCTAGAAAGAAGGATCCAGAGCGCTGGTAAAATTATTTATTTTACATAATACCAAGACTATATCTTTCCTCCAAACAGAAGTGGAGGACAAAAAGATGAATGCATAATTTTTTTAATGTTTCTTGGGAAGGTGAAAATAATTTGAAAGATTATTTTCAGTTTCTATTTTCTCTTTGAAGTAAAAGGGAAGGTCTTTGGTTCAGACTGAGTCAGTAATGGCCAAGTTGCGTGTTTTGGTTTAAAATAGTGAGTAGGAAATCTATAAAAATACCCAGGTCATACTGAGGGATTATTCAAGGTGGAAATAATTTGAGATTTTTCTCTAGCAGTTTTAGGACTCCTGAGTATTAATGCAAACGATGCAGTTAATTTTTACTAGGGTTGTGACTGTACTAGACCAGTAAAACATGAGGCCACCAAGAGAAGGGATTCAATCGTGTTAGACATTGAGCTTCAGAAGTGATAAATTAAGGGGTCTAAACAGGTTATAAAAGAAAGGAGCGAGTAACAGAAAGTACAAAAGTGAAGTGATTGAATAACTAAGTCTAATTATAGTCATAACCATACTTATGAGGGAAATATTTAAAAATATAGGAGGCTGTGGCACAGAAGGTTATTTTTGTTTGAAATTTTTAGATTTATATCATCACTGTTATGTTTGTGTGTAGATTCAGAATGTGTAATTTAGAGTCGTATCTGAAGTATGATCAGACAAGATCAGACACAGAAATTCAGGTAACTTGCTGAAGATGTTTGTGAACTGCCAATAAAGAAGTTGGCTTTTGGGTTGATGCCATCTGTTTTTTAACCACTGTCTGCAACTTTCTATCCATAAGTTTATACATGGTTAAACTGTCACTAAAAAGATATTTATGAAAATCTGGCAAGGTGCTTAGAGAAAGAAACAATTGAAGTCAGCGAACATAAAGAATCATAAGAAATAAACTAGAAATTTGAAGGATGATTCTATACCCTAAAGAAAACAGCACTGAGTATTTATTCTCGGAATTATATACAAGTAATTTTTAGAGACCATCTTTCAGGATATTGTTTTGTTTTTTGTTTTTTTTTTTTCGTTTGCTTGTCTCCCTTAGTCGCCCAGGCTGGAGTGCAATCGTGCCATCACGGCTCACTGCATCCTCCGCCTCCCGGGATAAAGCAATTCTCCCACCTCAGCCTCCCAAGTAGCTGGGATTACAGGCACCAGCTGTCATGCCAAGCTTTTTATTTATTTATTTATTTATTTATTTATTTATTTATTTATTTTTGTATTTTTGTAGAGACGGAGTCTCACCATGTTGGCCAGGCTGTTGCTGAACTCCTGACCTCAGGTGATCTGCCCTCCTCGGACTCCCAAAGTGCTGGGATTACAGGCGTGAGCCACCGCGCACGGGCATTCAACATACTTTTATTTCCATATATTTTTGTCAAATCTTTCAGTAATTTTTCTTTAGTGTCCTTTCCTTTAGTAATCTCTTTTCCCTTAAATTATAGATAATATTTCACTTCGTTCTCTGGGAAAAATATAGAGAGATAGAGTTTAAAAATGGGTAATTTTTTACTGTACCTAAATTTGGGCTTTGGTAAGTTGCAAGATATCACACAAAATATTGCCAAATTCTGAAGATCAGGTATAATAACAGAGATCACTTTTATCAGAAAACTTAAATAATGTATTTAGTCTACACAAAATAAAATGTTAGCATTCAAGAAAATGAAAAGTTCAAACCTAACATATTTTACAAGAAGATCATTCCATCACTATTAGACTAAAAAAGGTCTAATATTTAATGGTAATTCTAATGGTCCAGTCTGAAATAAACACAATCTTATTTTTTTATTTACAAAAAGTAAATATTTATTAACTCACAAAAAGTTTAGAAAATTAAAACTTTTTCTATAATATTTTCATCTAGCTTGATAGATATAAACAAAGCTAAAAGTAAAAACTTTTTGTGAGTTAATTTTCACTTCAGTTCAATAAACATTTATCGAGGAGCTAATGAGCCATGTCTGATATGACGCAATGCTAAAATCAGTAAGATATCGGACCTCAAGGAGTTGGTAGTCTAATGGAGGAGAAAGACACCTGTTCAGTTGGCTATACTAAAGAAATAGAGTTTTCTCAGACCTAAGGGGAGGAATTAATGTTGACTGAGATAATAGGGCAATGCATCATGGAGCAGGTTACAGGACATTTGAACAATTAGTGTTGTTGAATATTATGAGTGCAGATAAAGCAAGTATGAAATACAGAGCTAAATTTGTAGTTGTGACACAGCATATCCAGAAACTTTTAACAAACATATATCTTCTCAAATTATAAAGTGAAAAAGATTCAGCAGAAGTCTGCCTAAAAGTACATGTGCCCACACATGCATGCATGCACACACACACACACATACACACCAGATTCTATACCATTTCTCAGAAATATCAGAGAAACCACTTTACATATACCTAACACATATTTCCCTAAGTGAAGTTTTGTTGTAAGGAAAGGATTCATTACTAAAAAATTGTACGTAGGTTCTTTTTTTTTAATATATATACTCTAAGTTCTGTGATACATGTGCACAACGTGCAGGTTTGTTATACAGGTGTACACGTGCCATGGTGGTTTGCTGAACCCATCAACATGTCATCTACATTAGGTATTTCCCCTAATTCTATCCCTCCCCTAGCACCTCATCCCTTGATAGGCCCCGGTGTGTGACGTTCCTCCCCGTGTCCATGTGTTCTCATTGTTCAGCTCCCACTTATGAGTGAGAACATGTGGTGTTTGGTTTTCTGTTCTTGTGTTAGTTTGCTGAGAATGATGGTTTCCAGCTTAATCCATTTCCTGCAAAGGACACAAACTCATCCTTTTTATAGCTGCATAGTATTCCATGGTGTATATATGCCACATTTTCTTTATCCAGTCTATCATTGATGGCCATTTGGGTTGGTTCCAAGTCTTTATAATAAAAACTTTTATTATATTTATTTTATTATATCATATCATTCATTATATCTAGTTTATTAATAAACTTTTATTATACCTATCAAGCAGATGCAAACTATTTTGAAAAATTGTATATAAAAGTTTACTTTTATCATTATTTATATCTTAATAACTTAATAGTGTAAAAAGAAATATGCACAATCGTTTTAAAGTACATTTTATTACATGAATAGTGAATTTGGTACAAAGATATTTCATCTTGGATATGACTCTAGGTTTTATTTTGAAAATGATTAAAAATACCTTGATATTATGTTGCACCCTTTTGGAAGATTTTAGTATAGCTCTGGGATATGTTTCAACTTTTTAAATGCATGATGATTATCAATGATGTACAAATATAATACTAGTACATTCTAAACTACAAATCATGCTAATTGTCATTATATAAATACATAAGAATCATAGATTTTCTTTTATAATTACTGCAAACGAAAATGGAATTGTTCTCCCATCACCCAACTAGAAATTTCGTTCAATTTGTTTTCATCACAAAGATTACAAATGACAGATGACAGTGACCATCGGGGGAAAATTGAATAAAATTATTAGATGCGAAGTGTTAGAAGAAGAAAAGTGCAAATAGGAGAGACCTGTGTATTTAGCCTAGCTAAGCCTGGGGCAATAAGACTAATGTCCAAACATGAAAAGGCAAACTGGGGAGATAATAGTCAAAATCAAAATTACTGACAGTAAGGGTTATACAAAAAATTCACAATGAAAACAATTTTCAAAGAGGTGACATTCATTAAATAGTTTGCTCTTTGGAAACATAAATCCAAATCATGGCCAAATAAAAAATCATTTTATTCAATCAATAAGTGCAGTAATTAGTATATTATAAAATGTATTTATTTTTATGCTTATGGGATGTGTGAGACTTGGATACTGTAAGCTTCATGTGAGTAAAGATATTTCTTCCTCTAAGGCATCACTTTATATCCTGTTTCTCTCATCTGTCTCCCGGTTTCTGGTGACTTGATCCATTGCCTGCTGTAACCAATTCTGTGTGGTCACTGGCAAACTTCATTTGTACACACCCATGGTATAATCCTCTCATGTTCTACAACAGATATTCCCTGTTGATAGATAGATTCATTCCAGGCATGAATGTTTGTCTGGAATTGCAGGTTGACAGGGCAATGCTATGTATTTAGAAGGAGTGATGAAGTGGAGGGATGGAATCTGGTTTCAGAGATAGATGGGATCCTGTGGAGAAATTTCTTTTCTTCTGTAACCTAGCAGGGAAGTACTGAGAAGCGGCTGTTTACATGGTTTATTAAACACTTCAAAAAATGTGAGAGTCATCACCATGTTGGCTCTTTTATGTGTCCTCTTCCTGCCTCTGTTCTCTGAAATTTCATCCTCTAAAACACATTTAATATTTGCTTTAGGTTCTGCCCTGGAACTAGGCTAAAATGTGTGATGACCTGTAAAGCTCAGAAAAGTAAAAGGAGTTTACTTTCCTTTTTCAGGAAAGGAACTTTGCGTGGGACTGTCTTCATAGCCTTGGTGAAGACTACATGACTGAACCCATACCAATCAATGAATTATGCCTCTCGACACACAGCAAAAACATATTTTCTGTTAAGACTTATATCCCCCTGACATAATGGGTACATTCACACACGCTCTTGCCCTCTCTCTCTATCTCATATTACTGCCACTAGACTATATACTCAATGAGGCCAGAATATTTTATACATTCTTCACTTTTACAACTCTAACACCCAGAACACAGTACAGAATATATAAATAAAAGAATTCATTTACTGAGGAGATACTATGTGCCAGGTACTCTTCTAGGTTTGGGGAAAAATATTACTAAGTAAATAAAACAGACAAATATACTTTCCTCATGGAGTTTATGTTCTGTTTAGGTAAAATGTGCAATAAACAAAGAAATAAGCGTGTGTGTGTGTGTGTGCACACATGTGTATTTACATCTGTATATATGTTACATAGATGCAAAATTTAAATATAACAATTATATATATGATAGTGAGAAGTACAATATGGAGTAAATAAAACAGGGAAGGGGATAAGGAGTATCTGAGGAGGAAGGACTAGATATTAATAAGTTAATTTGAATAAGTACATGGGTAAATAAATTATTGACTCAGGGATGGTCAAACTATGCTGGGTACTGTCTTTCTCCTGGTCTTGAATTTGAGTAGATAAGATATCATCACGGAACTGCTGGCCATCAACCAGAGTCTTCCGGGGGAATCTACCTGAGGTCCCACCCATCATTGAGGGAAATGGAAATGGAGATAGCAAGCATAAGTCTTGATGATATAATATCAATCACTGGACCTAAATCCAGTATTATTTTTATGATATCTTTGGTTATATGAACCAATAAATATTGTTTGTTTTTAAAGAGGCTGGAGTTGAATTTTCTATCATTTATAACTGAAAAAGTTCAACTAAGACAGACGAATAAAAAAGTTCTAAGTCTGAATGCTTATTTCTTAAAACTTTAAGGGTACAATTTATGAAGAGTCAGACACACCTAAAATGGTATTGTGGCTACAAACTGTAATTTATAAAAAAGAGTGCAGTTAAGAAAATTTAAATCCTATCACATTTTTGCATCACTGAAGTTCCATTATTTCTTTTATTTTTAATCTTCTCTACTGTCTTAGTATTTATCTTTTACTATGTCTTTTTTTTAGTTTTCCACATCTATCCATCCATCTGTGTAATTAATCATGGTTGCAATATCTTTCTTTAAAAACAAATACATAAAGTCTTTTCAAAATTTTACAGATTTTTTTACCAAGCAGAAAAAATATTGAAAAATATCAGTTCATTTAAAATAGAAATATAAAGGCAGTAACAAATATAAATTATTTGAAAATAAATATAATACATGCAAACTTTTAAAAAAATGTGTCAAAATAAAAACTGGTTCAGAAAATAGGATTATTTGGAAGAGAGGTCAGCATGATGGTGAAATAAGAAGGCCCAGCTCTTGTTCTTCTACAGAACTCAGTGTGAAAATGATATACAGCCCTAAATACCTTTATGATGAGTCCAGAATCCACTTAAGAACTGGTAGAACCCAGAATGAACATAAAACCAAGAAGAGCAGCATTGAAACAGATAAGAAGGACAATTTTACTTTACCTGCATCAATCCAAACTGGCACAGATAAACACTTATTGCTTCAGCATGTGACTTCCTCTGCTGGAAGAAAGAGAGAATGGAGCATGCATCCAGACTTCTAGCCTTTCAGAGCACTCCTCGAAGATCCAGTTTCTGTCTCACCTCATACTGAGTACTGACAGAGACCAAACATTCCAGAGTAGAAACAAAGGAAAAGAGTCAGGTGACTTTTTAAAGATATCATATCTGTGAGATTGAAAAAAGATTCAAACCTGTGGTTCTCCCTCAGGAGGGTGCAAGAGGAGAAGGATGTGTCTCCAGTGTTTTTGACTGTTCACTGTACTTATTGAAGGGACTGGTTTCTGTACTGCCTCACACTAACTACTGCTGAGACTGCCATAGTCAGAGACCAGAGGAAACAAGAGATTGCCAGCTTCAGAGAGAGACAGAGAGAGAGGGAGAGAAACTGGATGCCTGGAACACCTAGGAACAATGGCCCAGAGTCTTTAGCTTGGCTGATCAGTAAAGAGTTTTCCCATCAAAGCCAGTCTATAATGACTGGGAAAGGTGGTTGTTTCTTTAAATACTCAGACACCAACACAAATGTATAAACAAATGAAGAATTAGAAAAAAAAGTGACACAAGCAAAGGAACAAAACTAATCTCTAGTAATTGACCCTAAAAAAAGGAAAGTCTATGAAATTTCTGAAAAATAATTCAAAATATCATCTTCAAGAAGCTCAGTGAGTTACAACGGGAAACAGATAAACAATAAAATAAAATTAGAAAAACAATAAATGAAAATTTAGAATATAAACAAAGAGACAGACATAATTATAAAGAACAAAATATAAATTCAGGAGCCAAACAATATAACTAAACTGAAAAATTCACTAGAGGGTTTCAGCAACAGACTTGATCAAGCAGAAAAAACAAATCAACCAAGCCGAAACTTACTTGAAAATATTCAGTCGAAAAAAAATGTAAGAAATAAAAAAGAACAAAGAAAGCTTAAGGACTTACGGAACTCTCGCAAGTGAAACAACATATTTACTATGGAATTCAAGGAAGGAGAAGAGAGAAAGTGGGGGTAAATTATTTAAAGAAATTATGTCTGAAAACATTTCAAATCTGTGGAGGGAGATAGACATTCAGAATTATGAAGCCAGAAGGAATCAGAAAGAAAGAATCCGAAGAAATATATACTGACCCATATTATAACCAAATCATTACATTCAAAGTAGAGACAGATTTTTGAAAGCAGCAAGAGAAAAGTGACTTGTCATATTTAAGGAGCAGATTTCTCCGCAGAAACCTTGCAGGCCGGAGGAGAGGGAGATGATACATTCAAAATACTAAAACCAAAACAAAAGCTGCCAAACAAGTACACTATATTCAGCAAACATGTTCAGAAATGAAAAAGTGATAATTTCTCAGACAAACAAAAATTGGTGAAGTTTATTATCACTAGGTGCAAGAACAAGAAGTGATTATGCAAGAACAGGAAGTGGAACAGGAGGTTCATCAAGTTAAATGAAAGTATGCCACACAACAATATGAAAGCACGCAAAAGTATAAAATTCACTGGTAAAGGTAATTATTTAATATATAGATAAATGCAAAATACTGTAATACTGTAATGGTGACACGCAGATCATGTTTAACTTCAGTGTAAAAGTTAAAAAATATTAAGAATAACAACAACTAAATAATTTCATGGATATTCAATATAAAACATGTAAATTTTGCCACCAATAACTTAAAATGTCAAGGGAGGGAGAAGCAAAATTGCAGGGTTTTTGTAAGTGATTAACTTTAAGTTGTTATCAGTTTAAAATAGACTGCTATAAAATGTTTTATGTAAGCCTCATGCTAAGAGAAGAAAAAAACCTCTATTGGTATGAAGAGAAAAAAATGACAGAATTAAAGTATATCACTACAAAAAATCATTAAATCAAAAAGAAGACAGTAAGAGAGAAAGAGAAGGGAAAGTTAACTGCAAAAAAAGACAAAAAGAATTAACAAAATGGCAATAATCAGTTTTACCTACAACGAATTATTTTAAATGTGAATGGATCAAACTCCACCAACAAAAGTAATGGAGCGGCTGAATAATAAAAACAAAAGATTCAATATTATTGATTACAAGAAACTTGCATTAGATTTAATAATATACATGAGCTAAAACTGAAGGGATGGAAAAATATATTCCATGCAAATGGCAGCCAAAAGAGAACGGTAGTGACTATATCAGACAAGATAGACTTTAAATCAAAAACTGTAAAAAAGATACAAAGGAAGTCATTAGATATTGAGAAGAGGGTCAATTTATGAAAAAATTGTATTATGTATAAATATACATAATTATATGTTATATAATTATATGTGCTAATATAATTATATATAATATATAAAATATGCATTATATTATACAATATAATTCAATATAAATATAATATATACCTTATATTATATGTAACATAATTTATATTGACTTACATATTATAATTTATATTATTTAATATACATATCACATATTATAAATACATATTTATATTTTATAATATTTAAAATATAAATATTATATATTAATATATATTTAAAATATAAATATCATATATTAAAAATATAATATTTAAAATAAATTGGCAAATCATTTGCTCTTTAAAAATAACAAAATTCTATCATATGTGACAAGATGAGAATGAACATAGAGGACTTTATGCTAAGTGAGATGTGAGATAAGCCAGTAACAGAAGAAAAATACTCCACTGTTTTGTTTATATGAGGTATCATATATAGTCAAACTCATGGAAACAGAGAGGATAATCGTTGTTGCCAGGGATTGCAGGAAAGGGAAATGGAAGTCAGTTGTTCAAAAGATATGACGTTTCAGATATGTAAGATGATAAATTCTAGAGATTAACCATACAACATTGTGCCTATACTTAACAATATTGTACTGTGAACTGAAATTTTTAAGAGGGTAAACCTAGAATTAATTGTTTTACCACAAGTTAAAATAAGAAAACAAAATGATAAAGCAAATATAATTTGTGGAGTATGTTAAAATAAATTATAAGTTAATATAAATAATTAAAGGAACATTAGACTGACAAAAGGCTTGAATTCTTTCTATTCCATTTTGTAGCTCATGTGATGTTAGGTTACACCTTCCTCACAGGTAGTTGGAGAGTTAATAAGTCAATGAATGTAAAGTAATATCTTGTTAACAAATTTTGTTTCTTAGCCTTTAAAACTGATTGCATTGTTGAAATTATGCTTTGGTGCTTTTCCTCCACTGTTAAACATATTTCTCCATCACCCATCAATTCTGTGTTTACTTTCTCCCTTTCTTTTTTCTTTTCTCAACTTTTATTTTTGGCTCAGGGAGAACATGTGCAGATTTGTTATATGGGTAAATAATTTTGTTGCCCAGGTAGTGAACATAGTACCCTTTAGGTCGTTTTCTGACCCTCATTCTCTCCCCTCAGGTAGGCCTTGGTGTCTGTTATTCCCATCTTTCTGTCCATGTGTACTCAATGTTTAGTTTCCACTTTCAAGTGAGGACAAGAGGCATTTGGTTTTCTGATCCTGTGTTAACTTGCTTAAAATAATGGCCTCCAGCTGCATCCAGGTTGCTGCAAATGAGATTTTTTTTTCCTTTTTTTCTTATGGACTATTCCATGGCATATATGTATCATATTTTCTTTATCCTCTCCACTGTTGATGGACATCCAGGTTGAATTCATGTCCCTGCTATTGTGAATAGTGCTGCAATGAACATGTGGGTGTGTTATCATTTTGATAAAACCTTTATATTCCTTTGGGTATATACCCAATAATGAGATTGCTGGGTCAAATGGTAGTTTTGTTTTAAGTTCTTTGAGAAGTCTCCAATCTGCTTTGCACAGTGGTTTAACTAATTTACATTCCCACAAACAGTGCTATTACTTAAGTTATAACGTATGAAGCTGATGACATTGGAAATATTATAACAACATGAAAGTTTCTCACACTAGCTTTATCAAGTCATCTGTTTGCATAATGCCCTAGGAAGGCATTATAATAATTCTATGATATAAACTGTGGTATGAGACACTGAAAATATATATGTTTTTTAGTTTATTTTATCTCCTTTTTTATTGGTAAGTTGGTAAGTAGTCTTGTACTACCTTTGTAAATATTTATTTAATGATATCTGATTGGAAATTACATTTTGTGCAGAAAAAGTGGCTTTTGAATGGTGAATAAGAAAATAGCCATTTATCAGTTTAATCAACACATAGAAGAAATATTGCAAGTCATTAGAAAGTTAGGTTAATATTCAAAAAGCGGGCCTTTAGAGACAGGAAATTAGTAGCTTCTGGAATCGGGTTGTAAGAAATATGTTAGAAACCTAAGATGCTTGAATCAAAGTTTATACACATAAAATGTGGACAATCCAATGGACCTCTGACAATGCTTTTAGGATACAAGATTAAAATTGTATAGACAAATTATACTAGAAATGTTACAAGTAAATATATTAAATATTTTAAATTTGTAAGCATTTTAAAAAATAGCATTACTCTTCATATTTGTAAATCAAGTGTTGATAAGTTTTACTTTCTTAATCATCTATAGATGTTTTTATAATGCTAAAAATAAAGGTTAACTAAAAGTCATCATTTTCCATTTTCTCTCATTACATTTAGAAATATTATTTGCTGCCGGGCGTGGTGGCTCACGCCTATAATCCTAGCACTTTGGGAGGCCGAGGCAGGCGGATCACGAGGTGAGGAGTTTCAGGCCAGCCTGGCCAACATGGTGAAACCCCGTCTCTACTAAAAATACAAAAAATTAGCCGGGCATGGCGGCGCATGCCTCTAATCCCAGCTACTTGGGAGGCTGAGGCAGGAGAATCGCTTGAACCCGGGAGGCAGAAGTTGCAGTGAGCGGAGATCATGCCACTGCACTCCAGCCTAGGCGACAGTGTGAGACTCCGTCTCAAAATAATAATAATAATAATAATTTAAAAAAGAAATATTATTTGCCACATATTTTAACAGCAGCTTTTTTTTTTTTTTAAGTTCCTTGAGAATGGCTCCATGAGCAAAGAGCTTGCTCTTGACTGAAGAGTAAGCAGTCTTCACTCAAGATAACTCATGGAAATGGAAGCACAGATTGGAAATACCAACAAAGTGGCATTATTTAAAAGAAAGAATGAAAAATTATAGGGATTTCACAAGAAATTAGAAATCAAACAACCGAAATTAAAGTGTGAATATTAGAAGCTATTTTATATCAATCTAGTAAAAATAATATACAGGTATTATTGATTTAACATAAATAATCTAAGCAGAATTTACAGTGAAAGGGTATTGATTTTTAAAATGTATTTAAAGATACAAATACCATCTCAAGGAAACTACTCACATCGCAAGCTAAAAAGATAAATTCCCAATTAAATATCAGAAAGAGGCTATCATTACATTTCAAATGACTGTTTCCGCTCATAAATTTATTTTTAAGGTAGAAAGTCACTTAACAGAACATAATGCAGTTCATTATGAGGAAATTCTGTTTAATTATGGTGAGTCAGTATCTATAAAAAAGATTTTTCTTAGAGAAAAAGACTGTATAATGAGTTATCTGAACAATCAGTTTGTGTCTATCTATCAGGATGAAAATTTTAAATGATCCCAAGGATTAATAAAACTTTGAACAGTTTGAGTAATTTGGTGAAAATTAATACACTGGTCTATTATCTCTGCTACCAAAGCATTTTTAGTAACTCAATTTTACACATAGCAGATTACATTGTCATTGTTCTATACATAGCCCTATCTTCTATTAGACTGTATTCTTCTCTAGGGCAAGGAGAATATCATTTTGACCTATCCTAATTTTATAACAAATGGGATTCTAAATGCTTTATATGTATAACTCTTTTGCAGAGGGCCTTGTCTAGTAAAACCAAATATGGCAGGTTTTTTTTTTTTTTCTGCATTGCTTATTTGAAGCTTGAACTTATTTTCTTTGTTACCTAAGATTTGCTAAGCCTGGCAGTGAACACGACCATGAGTTTCAGTTGAATTAAAATCTCTCCTTACTCTGCTCAGGTTGCTAATTTAAATTAGTCTCTAATCACCTCCATATTACCTTTTGGCTTTTTACTCCCTAGGAGACAGGTCCTTCTTCAAGAGTATTTGCCATGATGCTGATTATCTTTTTTAATTTATAACTCTGTAGCCCCCCAGAATCCACCAGGAAAGAGTTGTGTTAGCTATGATCTTTGAATAAATTTTAGTCTTTCCTTTTGAAGAAGAGCAGCCAGTTATTTCTTTATCTATTCAAAATATTTCTGACTCAGTTCTTTTGTATCCCTGGAGATCTTAGCATGCTGTGTATTACAAGGCTTTGAAAACTATTGAGTAAAAATAGTGAGTGAATGGATTACCTTTGCTAGTATGTTTCAAAGATTTACAGTTTACATATATTCTTGATTTCTAAAAAAAAAAAAAGAGGGCTTCTTCTTTAGAATAATATATATTCTAAATTCCTCTGCCTGAATATAATATTAATTTTTGCCATCCAAATGAAGATCAGTTGTGGTAAAAATGCACAAAGCATGTCAAATCAGGGATTTTCCTCATGCTGACTGTGCATATTTAACAAAGGAGAAAAAATGTACAATTATAAAAGTTGTAAAGTGAAATGAAAAATTTAGAAGTGAAAAATACTCTTTCTGAAATAACAATATTGTTTGATTGACAAACAAAAAATGACATTTAAGTTAAAAAATAACATGTTATGGTAAGATGCTGTGGATGACGGTTCACTCGACTCTGCTTGAAGAGTCTCAGGAAGAGGAATGTCATTTGACCTAAATATATGAAATATAGTAGAAATTTCTAATGGTGCTTCGGCCCACTGAGTTCTCCTCAGTTCTCCTCAACAGCCGCCATTGCACCAGCATAGTTTGTCTAGAATGATTGTTTCTCTAGAAGTTCAGTAAATTATTAAAGAGACTACAGGTTAGAGTGACAAGTTATGTCGTTTGGTGGTGGGTAAAATGGAGGTAATAGTATTAATTAACTGACTATTGTAATCGCCTAAATAATGGATGTTGGTGCCACACCATAGCAGGAGACATAGTGACCAGATGAGAGATATAAAAAGCCAGAATTGATGTGATATAGTGGCAAACAGAATGTTAGTATAGAAAATGAGAAAGAATACAGGTGGTCTCCCAGGATTTTTATTGGCCAACTTGATGGCTGCAGTATTATACACAGTGTGCTTGCTACTGTGAAGGATTTGACCATTTTTTTAAATTTACAAGATCACAATCCAAATGCTTTGCTTAATTTTCTTAAGGGTCAGTTTGATGTTTAAATATGATGGTGGATTATTGAATGTATGGCTCACATGCTTATATTTACAGCAAAATTTATCTATCACTTAGACCAACTGATGGCCTTATTTAGATCAAACTTCAGCCTTCCTGCTATAGAAACAAGAAAGGTAGCATCATTTGTACTGTTGGGTTGATCTTTCTTTCCTGTTAGAAAAATTGCTTCATAAAATATTTGGCTCTACTGATACATTTTTGTTTAAGAAAAGTATATGTATCTTAATTTGACCAAAATAAAACGTTGTGATACATGTGGATAAAATGGTGCTACATCTACTGTTGCATTTCCATATGTCTTAAACATGTAATGACTTTCTAGACTGCACTTACAGATTATATCTAGAATCTGACCTTTACCTAATGGGTATCCAATTTCACAAGTGTAGGGATACTGAATTTATTCAGGCATTCATTTATTTAAAAAAACTGTTGGATTATACCATGTGCCCAAAAATAAATGTGCTATATTATTGTGTTGCAAAAGGGTCTTGGGTGGTCCTTGTTCTGAGACACTTACAGTTTATGTAATTATTGCAATATGATATGATATGTTAAAAATGTTCTACAAAAATACTGTTGAAAAAAAAACATAACCGACATTTCCCTCAGAGAAAGAAAGGGGAAAGTAGAGAGAAGAGGAGAGACAGAGAAAAAAAGATAAATATAAATAGAGAGAGAGAGCAGAAGCTTCAAAGAGCCAGTGATAGTTGAGTCATGTTTTGAAGAATGAATAGGAAATTGAAATTGAGAAATGTTGGCTGTATGGGAGCATATAGATAGAGGAACAACATTTGCAAAGGATTTGAGGTGTCCTAAACAAGACAATATTTGGAGAGAGACGTGTCAGTAGTACAGAGCATACAGAGGGAACGGTAGGAAGAGACTGGTGAAAAAGGTCAAAGCCTTACCTTATTACTATTTTTAATTCCACTATCAGAATTAAAACTTTCTGTGTTGTCATAGAAACCTCAGTAAATTATCATAACTAAGAAGGTCTCATGTCTGACTTTCAGCTTGAGAATAGCATTGATGATAAGTATGTTTTGTCTACAAGACTGGGGAAAATTTCAACAGGGTAAAACTGTGTTGAAGAATATTTCTAGTCTAGAAAATAAAATAAAATGGGGAACATAGATAGGAGAATGGTTAGAGAAATACAGATACGGTGGCAAGTTTGAAATCTATTTAGGGGCTAGAATAGAGAGATTCTGATGTCTAAGATAAGGGAGTGGAGCAAAATTGCCGAGTTGCCAACTGGAAAACTCAGTGAATGCTGATGCCAGTGAATTAAAATAAGGGAACAGTTTAAGACTGAAGGTGTTTTTTGAAAACTCATCGGAGGGAAGTAGAATTAAACAGCATCTAATTGGATAAGATCACTTGTACGAACATATAGAACGTGAACAAAGAGGATCATGTGCATAACTTTGCATGAATGTAACCCTGGCTAAGAATGAGAAGGAATTAATGCAGAATGAGAAGAGTACTGCCAAGGAAATCTCTAAAACTAAGAACTTCAAGAAAAATGCAAAATGAGTTAAGAATAGCAGCTATACATGGCGAATCATATAAGATAAAAAAATTGAAAAGTGTCTAATTTTTAAAACTTAGATATTGGTTGATAACCAGTAAAAATGCATTTTTGGTGGTTTTATTTTTTAATGTATGTGTGGAAATCTGACTGCAAAAAGTTGAGTAGGTTGGAAAACATTTATAAGTGCAAGATTTAACCCATGAATCCAAGGAGTGAAAAAAATCAAGGAGTGGCTATAGAATATGCTGAATCAAGGGATTCTATCAATGGAATGCAATTGAGCATTCATTTACATCATATAGTCAAGAAAATGAAGGAAAAACAGGTACTAGTACATGTAGTACACCTATAGGTATTATTTCTACCCCCATGGATTCTAATGCCCACTCCAAGGGCAATTAGAATTCATGGGGGAAGAAATAGTACATATTGGTGGCATAATTGCTTTTACAGTATAGGAGGAGATAAACTTTAGAGATAGATAAAAAGTTTTAAAAAACCCTCCTATATGTAAATAATTGGAGTCAATACTCACAACCAATCTTATCAAGACTAATTTAGCATTAAATGATATATGAGTAGAACTCTTTATAATTGGGCAGATCTTTTCAGTTCTATAAGGAACAAGCTATGGCAGCCAACTGATCAACAGACTGAAAATCTGGACTTCCTTTTTAGTAACCAAACGTTCCCCTGGGATGTGTACGCTGCTTGTTAAGGTAACACTTAGGTTTTCCATATAATATAATGAATGACAGAGTTTAACAAATGTCATGCTTCACATTTCAGAGCTAAATGAAAGTAATGCAGACAATCAAAGAAGCAAGATACCTGATTCCTCATGTCCCAATAAATTTCACATTCAGTACACCTCAAATATAAATAAACAATCAAGCCAATATGGTTTAACATAAACTAGTTCTTACCAGTTCTTGCCAGAAATATTACCTGATGATCTCAAAAATTTTTTTTTTCTTGACATAGGGGAAAATGCCTGGTACAAAGAATCTGACAGAAAATGAGATAATGAGCTGGATTACAAAAATCAGTCCTTTTATTCAGTAGAGCAGCCGAACAGGATAGGAAAAGTCATTTAAGGTGAAAAAAAGACTCGGATGGTATAAGATAAAGAAACTTGGAACTAGAAGAAATGATAGAAGAAACTTCATACTTATTAGCAAGGAGAAGAAAAATTTCAATGAGGGCGGGGAACTTTACACATTTTTAAGAGTAGTCACAGATAGAGGAGATTAAGTTCATCTGCATAATGTTATATCTCTGTGACCAATTGATAGAAGTCAGAGAATATAGGTTTTGGCTCTTTGTAAGGGAGCATTGTGTATGTAATAATAACATACATTCAAACATAAGAGAACTAACTCAAGAAGAAGTCATATCCACATCAACAAAGATATTTAAACATAAATCAGAAGACTATTTCTAAAGAATTTGCAGTCCAAGTCCATGATTAACATTTCTGCTGAAATGACGTTGAAGTGACGATGTCCAAATAATTTATTTTTAGGATATCTTAATATATTATTTTATCAAAATATTTTATTATGAAACAAGGCTCAAATTATATACCCCATTGTAAATGCATATTGTGTTTGAGTCAAAAGTTTCATGATCCTGCTCTTTCACATTTACTTACCTTTATGTATAAAATTTCTAAAGGAAAATAAGAAAAAGGAAGATGAAACCTTGAAAAAAATGTGTAATCTAAATATCACAATTTGTTCTAAAATGGAGAGTGGTCATCTTTTTTTCTTTTTTTTTTGAGAGCTAGGCCTTTTGTTTATGCAAGAAGTATACATTTTTACATATATGATATATAAGTAACATGCAATATTATTCATCTAAACTGTAAAATTTATTAATTTTATCATATATATTAACCTGTAAAACCATAACCAAAATTAAGATGAAGAGCATGTTTGTTAATCCTGAGTTGCCTTTTGCCCTTTAGTAATTTCTCCCTTCTCTCTCCCAAATACACTCTTTGCATCACCTGCAGACAAAAACAATTGCTTTCCTCATAATATTTAATTTTTTATCATCTATAATTTTATATATATTTAATCATGTAGTATGTACTTGACCTCACCTCTTTCACTCAGCATAAATATATGTTAAGTTTCATCTGTGTTGTTTTGTGTATCATTTATTGTCATTTTTATTCTTTTTTATTGCTAAGTGTTACTCCATTTATGGCTATGCTGCAGCTTCTTTATTCTTGCTTCTTGCATCTGGTTTTTTTGTTTTGTTTTTTTTTGTTGTTTTTTTGAGACGGAGTCTTGCTCTGTCGCCTGGCTGGAGTGCAGTGGCACGATCTCAGCTCACTGCAAGCTCCACCTCCCCGGTTCATGCCATTTTCCTGCCTCAGCCTCCCGAGTAGCTGGGACTACAGGCACCAGTGGCTAATTTTTTGTATTTTTAGTAGAGATGGGGTTTCACCGTGTTAGCCAGGATGGTCTCGATTTCCTGCCCTCGTGATCCACCTGCCTTGGACTCCCAATATTCTTGCATCTGTTAATGGCCATTTAGTTTGTTTCCAGGACTTTTCCATTTCAAATGCACTTGTTATGAGCACTCACCTGTAAGTATTTATTTTGTATATGCTTTTATTTCTCTTAAATGCAGAGTTCCTGCTTAGTGGGCCCAAATCAATAAATTCAGCCTGATCCAACTCTATGTTCCTTCCACCATTATCCCACCCCCTTAATATCCATTCTCATGCCTGTTCTCCAGATTTCTGCTTAGATAAATTAGAAATCTCAAGCAGTTCTTTTCTAGTGTAATGCACTCCTTACGGGTCGCACTCTCAACCTCACCTCTAGAGGACCTCGGGGACTTTAGTTATAGGTCTAGAAGTATGGGGGGCGGCTCCTGAAGAGAGTCAACATTATCTTGCCAGGCAACTGCCTCAAGGAGGCCATTACTGTTTCCTCAGGCAGCACAGGGTTTATCTCCCCAGACAAAGGTGGAAAGACTGATGGCAGCATGGGTTGGAAAGGAGATGTTGCCAGTACTGGGGGATGGGGAAGCTGTTTATTCCGGCAAAAAAGGTTCATGAGAGTTTACAAACTCAGTGTCCGCAGCTTAATTAGAGTCCTCCCCACAGTTCCACATTCCAAGTTGTAGGGTTCCATTCTTTTCCAATCCCTCACTTTAACAGTAGACACCTGACGAAGCTGTGCATTCACCTTTCCTTGCAGGTCAGCCACTCCCATGATAAGAGCTTGTGTCTGTTTATCCACAATTTCAATTTCAGCTCTTTCTCTACAGGAGATAAGACTCTCACCCAGGGCAATCTTAGGAGATTTGAGGCTCAGTGTCTGCTTCTGAAGCTTGGAGACAGAATCCCTGAGTTCATCATTTTCTTTCATCACTTTGTCCCCTGAACTTTGGAGTGACCAACGAGCTTCATTATGTTCCTTGGTTCTCCACATTTGGTCAAACGTATTATGTATACAGTCACTAAACTAGTATATATATATATATATATATGTATTCTAGTTTATATACACACACACTAGAATATATATATACATATACTAATATATGTGTGTATATATATAGAGAGAGAGAGAAAGAGAGGGAGAGACAGAAGAGAGAGAGAGGAATGTTCTCTATTTCTCACATGAGAGGTTTCTTTTTGAGTTTTTTTATTTGTTTAACTACAATTCAAATATATATATGTGGGTGTTTATTAAGTATTAACTCACGTGATCACAAGGTTCCATAATAGGCTGTCTGCAAGCTGAGGAGCAAGGCAAGCCAGTTCAAGTCCCAAAACTGAAGAACTTGGAGTTCAATGTTTGACAGCAGGAAGCATCCAGTACAGGAGAAAGATGTAGGCTGGGAGGCAAGGCCAGTCTAGTCTTTTCAAATTTTTTTCTGCCTGCTTTATTTTTTAGCAGGACTGGCAGCTGATTAGATGGTGCCCACCCAGATTAAAGGTGGGTCTGCCTTTCCCAGTCTACTGACTCAAATGTTAATCTCCTTTGGCAACACCCTTACAGACACAATCAGAAACAATACTTTGTATCCTTCAATCCAATCAAGTTGACACTCAGTATTAATCATGATATATATATATACACACACACATATAACATATATATATGTATATGTATACTAGCCTGTTTATATACAAGTCCATAAATATTTCTATTTATTACCATTTGTATCTACATTAAGCTAAACATGATTTATGATGTCTCCAACTGTAGTGTATGATCACGTGATTCAATGCAGCCTTCTCCCTTGCTTACTTGCAACCTCCACGTCAACATGATAAGGCTGGCTTCCACCATCTGCATTTCATTTGCCTTATTGCTCAGTTATATGATTTGAAAACAGTTAATCTGGATAAACATGGGAAGCAATGCCATAAATAATAGTAGGATTATGCACAATTTTTTAACTCCTGACTTAAGGACTCCACTACTTTCAGAATTTCTTTAGGTCAACACATTTTTCTTCATTTCTTTTAGTGAGGTTATTTCATACATGTTTAATACAGTAAGATTTTGTTTTCATAGGCTGCATTTCATCCTTAAATCCCCCAAACAACTAAGTAATTTGTAAATTTTGAATATATTGTTTTATTTTTTATGCTGTAAAGTCTATAGATTTTGACTAATCTACAGTGTTATTTATCCATCACTACAATAGCATATGTAACACCTCCACTGATCTAAAAAGTCCCCTCTTAGTCATCTTTTAAAACCTTTCTCCTCTAAATCCATAAAAACCACTGTCCATTTACTATTTCTATGGTTTTCCTCTTTTGGAATGTCACATAAATGCAATTACAGTTTCCAGTATTTCAGAATGGCATTTTCATATGGATTTGAGATTCATCCATACCTTTGCATGGCTTTATAGCTCATTCTTTTTGATAGCAGAATAATGTTTTATCATATGTAAGTAATACAGTTTGTTTGTCTGTTCACCTATGTAGGGACATCCTATTTACTCCCAGTTGTAGTGGTGATTAATAAAGCTACTATAAACATTCCCATGCAAGATTTTGTGTAGACATGCATTTTCAAATCAGTTTGGTAAATACTTAGGAACATAATTAATGGATAATAAGACTATGTTTAACTTTTTTAGAAAACTGCCAAAAATTCTTCCAGTGTCCGTACCACTATACATTTCCGCCAGCAATGATTCAGAGTGCTTTTTATTCCATATTTTCAGCAGCACAGGAATGTTCATTATTTTAGATTTCAGCCATTCCAATAGGTATGTACTAATATTTTATTGTTCTTTTAATCTAAATTTTTAATAAAAGTATTTTGATAATTTATATTTTTATTTTATATCTTTATGTCTTCTTTGGTGAAATGTCTGTTCAGATTTTGTGCATTTAAAAAATTCATTTTTTTTTTTGTTGCTGGGTTTTAAGAGTTATCTGTGTATTTTGGATAGAAGTTCTCTTCAGATATATGTTTTGCAAATATTTTCTTCCAGTGGCTTCTTTGTTTCATTCTCCTAATGGTGTCTTCCACAGAGAAAAATATTTGAATTTTAGTGAAGTCCAGCTTATCAATTTTTATTTCTTTCACTGATCATGCTTTCAGTGCTGCATTTCAAACTTCATCTGCAGACCAAAAGCTACGTAGCTCTTCTAAAATGTATTTTGAAAGTTTTAGAGATTTACATTTTATATTTAGATCTATGATTCATTTTGAATTTTTTGCAAATTCTGTTTAAGATGTAAACTCTGTGTCTAGGTTTATTTTTAACTAATGGATATCTAATTGTACTAACCCATTTGTTAAAAATCTATCCTAAATCCAATGAACTGCCTTTGTGTCTTTGTCAAAAATCAGTTGTTATATTTGTGTGCATTTATTTCTGAGTTTCCTTTTCTGTTGTCTTGCTCTATATGTCTTATTTTTGTTTACCAATACCATGCTGCCTTGATTGACATAGCTTTGTAAGAGTGTGGGTCTTCTGACTTTGCTCTTCTTCAGTTTTATGTTGGCCATACTATGCCTTTCATCTTCTCATATAATCTTTAGGATCATTTTCTCTGCATCTGACAAAGTTTTTACAGGGATTTTTACCAGGGTTGAATTGATCAAACTGGGAAAAAAATGACAGCTTAATAATATTGAGTTTTACAATCCGTAATCTCAGACTATCTATATCTCCATTTATTTAGATATTCTTAGATTTTTTAATCAGAATTTTCTAGTTTTTCACATATCAACTCTGTTGTCTTGCTCTATATGTCTTTTTTTTTTTTTTTTTTTTTTTTTTTTTTTTTACCAATACCATGCTGCCTTGATTGACATAACTTTATAGGAGTATGGGTCTTCTAACTTTGTTCTTCTTTGGTTTTACGTTGGCTATACTATGCCTTTCTTCTTCTCATATCATCTTTAGAATCATTTTGTCTGCATTTGCCAAAGTTTTTGTAGGGATTTTTACCAGGTTTGAATTGAATCCATTGATCAAATTGGGGAAAAAATGACAGCTTAATAATATTGAGTTTTACAATCCATAATCTCAGACTATATCTCCATTTATTTAGAGATTCTTAGATTTTTTAATCTAAGTTATCTAGTTTGTTGCATATCAACTCTGTACAAATTTGTTAGATTTATACCTAGATATTATTATCCTCAGTGCATTTATAGTTTCTTATTTTAAAAATCTGTGTATAAAAGTACCTAACATTTATATATTAATCTTGTATACTGTAATTTTGCTGTTTTCACTTATTAGTCTCATAAGTTGCTTTCTCAATTCTTTGGTCTTTTCTTTATAGACAGCATGTCAGCCGAGCAAAAAAAAGAGCGTTTCATGCTGTCTTTTCAATTAGTATATCATTTATATTATTTTGTCATTCTACTTATTACCTCAGATTTTCAATACAATGTCGAGTAGCAGTGATGAGAAAGAACGTTCTTGCTTTGTTCCTAATTTTAGGGGAAAACATCTAATAAATCAATTTTAAATACCATAGATATTTTGTAGATGTTTAGGTAAGGTTGAGGAATTTTCTCTATTTCTAGCATGAGAGGTTTCTTTTTGAGTTTTTAAAATTTGTTTAACTACAAAATTGTATTGGATCAAATGCCAATTGCTATAATTGTGTTGTTTTTCTTATTTATATTGTTGCTCTGCTGGATTCTATTTATTAATGGAACAATGTGAACAAGAAACATAGCATAGAATAGCAACAATTTAAGAAGAAAAATGTAGAACCAGCATTGCATACCTGGAATAAACCCACATGGTTGTGATATATAATTTATCATAAATTATTGGATTCAGTTTGCTAATATTTTGTGGGGGCTTTTGCATGTATATTCGTAAAAGATATTGGTGTAGTTTTTTTTTTAAATAATACCTTTATTTTCTGTGTTTTTTATTAGGGCGAAATAGAATAATGTAGAGACTGTTCCAACTGCTTTTATTTTTTGGAAGAGATTATGGAGAATTTGCATTATCTATTCCTTAAATATTTGCTATGATTCACCAATGCAACTATATAGGCCTGGTGCTTTCTCTTTTGGAATATTATTTATTATTGATATGATTTCTTTAACAGAAATAGGAATATACATGTTATCTCTCATGCTGTGGATTTTAGTAATTTGCGTCTTTTAAAGAATTGGTCTGTTTTATCTACGTTATCAAATCTGTGGCATAGAGCTATTTATTATCCTTTTAATGCCCATGGATGAGTAATAATGATGTCTTCATTTTTGACATTAGCAATTTTTGCCTTCACTTCTTTTACTGTTTAATCTGACTAGAGATTTGTGAATTTTGCTTATATTTTCAAAGAATCAGCTTTTGATTTTGTTAATGTTCTCTATTTTGTTTCTACTTCAATTTCATTGATTTCTGCTTTGACTCTTATTTTTTCTGTTCTTCTCCTGGCTTTATACTTAACTTGTGCTTTATTCTCTAGTTTCCTAATGTGAAAGCTAAGATTTTTTTTTAATCTTTATTTTTTCTAACATAAAGAAATATTGTATATATAGAGAGAGAAAAACATGCATATAGAAAATATATAAATATAGATTTATATTATTTAGTACTATAAATTTCATTCTAAGCATTGCTTTTTAAACTTTTTTTTTTTTAGACAGGATCTCACTCTGTCACCCAGGCTGGAGTGCAGTGGTGTGATATCCACCCAATGAGCCTCCAGGCTCAATTGATTGTCCCACATCAGCCTTCCAAGTAAATAGGAACACAAGAATATGCCACCAGGCCCAGCTAATTTTTTTGAAATTTTAGTAGAGATGAGGCTTCACAATGTTGCCCAGTTTGGCCTTGAACTCCTGTACTCAAGTGATATACCCGCCTCAGCCTCCCCAAAGGGCTGGGATTGCAAGCATGAGCCAATATGCCTGGCCTAAGAACTGCTTTCCTTATATCATACATATTTTCTTAATTTATATTTTATCTTCATTTACTTTAAAATAATTTTTAATTCTCTTGAGAGCTTTTTGACCCACTTCCAATATATAAATTTGTTTTTTAATGTTCATGTATTCCAAGATTTTTCAGCTATTTTCCTAATTGAGTTCTAGTTTCGTTTCATGTGATCTGATAATTTCCTTTAAATAATTTATATTAAAATGTGTTAAAGAGTATTTTATGGCCCATAACTTGCTCTATTTTGGTGAATGTTTCATGTGAGCTTGAGAGAAATGTGTAATCTGTTTTTCTTGGATGAAGTAGTCCATAACTGTCAATTAGATTAAGTTGATTGATAGTGCTGTTCAGGTAAACCCTGACAGATAATTGCCGGCTTTATCTATCCATGACTAAAAGAGATGTGTTGAAGTCTCCACATCTCCAACTATTACAGTGGCCTTGCACATTTCTCCTTTGAGTTTGATCAGTTTTGTTTCACATATTTTGATGTTACCATGAGACACATACATGTTAAGGATTATTAACTATTCTTAGAGAATTGATCCCTTTATCAATTTGTAATGCCTCACTTAATTACTGATTATCTTGTTCTGAATTCTACTTTGTCTGAAATTAATATAGTTCACAAAGCTTTATTTTGATTAGTGTCAGCATGGTCTATTTCTACATAATATACAGTACATTTCTAAGTTTAACCATTCAAATTCTTTATACTTAAATTAGGCTTCTTATAGACAACATTTTACAATTTATTTCTATTCGCTCTATCTTTGCACTTTAATCAGTGCATTTAGACCATTCGATTTAAAGAGAATATTAAAAGGTTTTGGGTTAACGTATACTTTGCTTTTAATTCTTTTTGAGATTCCAACAAATTTACTCAATATTGATGTAACTACACAAAATTTTATATGTAACACATGGTCTTTGATATTACAGAACTTGACCTTCTAAAGTGAATTACAGGTGAACAAAAGCATGCTGCATTTCTGTCCTAACCAATAGTGTTGCAACCAGAGCCCTCTCATAGCATTTCACTAGGTACTTTAAACACATTTTCTTTCCCTTAAAAATAAGTAGGGGAATAAAACGTCTCCATTTCCAATCAGAAAAACATGTTAACTCAGAATTATCATACTCCCATGAAGTTTCAGCAGATTTTCAACACCATAAATAGATTTTGAAGTCCTTTGCCTAAGCATTTCTAAAAATGTTTCAGTGTTGACCAAAAGAAGACACAGATTTCTCATTAAAGTTTGTTTTAATGGGTCTCAAAATTATGTAACAGATTTTTGTTCATGTTATTTCCATTAAAAAGTACTGATTATTAAAACTAATAAATTAAAACTGCCACAAACACAATCATACAAAACCCCAAAATGGTCCATAAAACATTTTTTTTTCCTTCTCAAGGTTTTACGATCCACTGTTATCATTAACCAGTCTTTTACTATTAGACTTAAATGGCCAATTGAAGCAAACAGTTCTGGGACCTTTTCCTCACCACTGATCAAGACTGAGTTGGCAGTCGTTAGGGATATTTATTTAGTCTTCTGAGGTATCTGGGTATACTTAGTGACCTTGACATTTCCAGCAGTCTCCTTGTCCACTGCTTTGATGACTCCTTCAGTAACTGTCTGTCTCATTGCAAACAGCAAAATGATTCAAAAGAGGACAATCAGAGTAGCTCTCAACAAACATGCACCTGACAGGAACCATATCAATGGTGGTAGCGTCACTTGATTTCAGGAATTTAGGGCCATCTTCCAGCTTCTAACTAGAACAGCAATCAATCTTTACCTTCAGCTCAGCAAACTTGAAAGCAATGTAAGCTGTGTGATGATCCATCACAAGGGCATAGCCAGCACTGATTTGGCTTGGATGGTCCAGGAAAATCATCTGAGCAATGAAGCCAGCTGCTTCCATTGATGGATCATTTTGTTGTTACCAGCAGTGTTGCCATGACAAACATCTTAGACACATTCTTGAAGCCTACATTATCCCCAGGAAGAGCTCTACTCAAAGCTTCATTGTGCATTTCAACAGACTTTACTTTGGTTGTAATGTTGACTGGAGTAAAGGTGACATCCGTTCTGGATTTGAGAACACTGTCTCCATTCAGTGCACAGGGCTCAATACCATTGACTTTGCAGATCTCTGGAAGGGTAGATGAAAGCACTTGTCAGTTGGGCAAGTTGGTGGTAGGATGCAACAAAAAGCTTCAAGCAGCATGATTCCATTGGCATTGCCATATTTATAGGTGACTTTTTATCCCTTGAACCAAGACATGTTAGTACTTGGCTCCAGCATTTTGTCCCATTCCAATCAGAAATTGGCACATATAGTACTGCTTCAGTGTTATAGGCAATTTTTGTAATGTAAGTGCTGATTTCCTTAATGATTTCCTCATGTCTCTTCTGGCTGTAGGGTGGCTCAGTAGTATCCATGCTGTTAACATTGATAATTAGTTATTTCACATCCAGTGTGTAAGTCAGAAGGGAATGCTCATAGGTCCATCAATTCTTTGAGATACCATCTTAAAATCACCAACACCAGCAGCAACAAATAGGACAGCACAGTCTGCTTGAGATTCCTATAATCATGTTTTTGATGGAGTCTTTATGTCCTTGGGCATTAGTGATAGTAACGTAATACTTTCTGGTCTCAAATTTCTGCAGGGAGATATCAATGGTGATGCCCTGTTCTTGCTCAGCCAAGCATACTTTAAGAAGTCCTCTCCCACTCACCAGCCTCCTTATCAAAATTTTCAATGGTTCTTTTGTCAATCCCACCGCAGTTTTAGACCAGATGGTCAGAAGTGATGAACATGCTCGAATCTATGTGTCTAATGACAATGATGTTGACATGAGACTTTTCTCTCCCATTTTGGCTTTAAGGGGTTGTTTTCTCAACACTTGTTCTTTCATGCAAACTCATTGAGAAGAAGTTTGACCTTTTTTTACTAATTGCATTTTAATTTATTTCTCCCATCTTTCTCTCTGATTTAAATTGAATGTTTGATTGTTTCCAGTCTGTTTTAGCCTATTAATTATGCTTTTGTTTTACATTTTTGAGTAATTGCCTAATATAGTCTGACTTTGTGTCCCCATCCAAATTTCATGTCCAGTTGTAATTCTCAATATTAGGAGAGGGACCTGGAAGGAAGTGATTGGATCAAGGAAGCAGATTTCCCCCTTGCTGTTCTCATGATAGTGAGTGAGTGCTCATAAGATCTGGTTGTTTGAAAGTGAGTAGCACTTCCTCCTTCTTCTCTCTCTCCTGTCACTATGTGAAGATGTGCTTGCTTCCCTTTTACCTTGTGTCGTGATGTAAGTTTCCTGAGGCCTCTGTAGCCATGCTTCCTGTATATCCTCTGGAACTATGAGTCAAGGAAACCTATTTTCTTAATAAACTACCCAGTCTCAGGTAGTATTTTTAGAGCAGTGTAGGAACATCCTAATACATAAAATTGGTACCAGAGAAGGGAGATGTTTCTGTAAAGATCACTGAAAATGTGGAAGCAACTTTGGAACTGAGTAATGGGCAGAGGTTGCAATAATTTGGGAGGCTCAGAAGAAGACAGGAAGATGAGGAAAAGTTTGGAACTCCCTAGACACTTGTTGAATGATTGTGACCAAAATGTTGATAGTGATATGGATAGTGAAGTTCAGGCTGAACTGGTCTCAGTTGGAGATATGGTTTGGCTCTGTGTCCCCACCCAAATCTCACCTTAAATTTTAATAATCCCCACATGTTATAGGAGGGACCCCGTGGGAGGTAACTGAATCATAGTGGCAGTTTCTCCCATGCTGTTCTCATGATAGTGAGTGAGTTCTCATGAGATCTGATGGTTTTATAACCATCTGTCATTTTCCTTCCTGGCATTCATTCTCTATCCTGCCACTCTGTGAAGAGATGCCTTCCATCATAATGGTAAGTTTCCTGAGGCCTCTCCGGCCATTCAGAACTGTGAGTAAATTAATCCACTTTCCTTTATTAATCACTCAGTCTTATACAGTTCTTTATAGCATTGTGAGAATGTACTAATACAATAAATTGGTACTGCAGAGAGTGGAGTGCTTCCATAAAGATACCCGAAAATGTGGAAGTGACTTTGGAACTGGGTAGCAGGCAGAGGTTGGAACAGTTTGGAGGGCTCAGAAGAAGACAAGATTATGTGGGAAAGTTTGGAACTTCCTAGCGACTTGTTGGATGGCTTTGACCAAAGTGCGGATAATAATATGGACAATGAAATCCAGACTGAGATGGTCTCAGATGGAGATAAGAAACTTGTTGGGAATTGGAGTGAAGGTCACCCTTGCTATGCTTTAGCAAAGATACCAATGGCATTTTTCCTCTGCCCTAGAGATCTATGGAAATTTGAACTTGAGAGAGATTATTTAGGGTATCTGGTGGAGAAAAATTCTAAGTGGCAAAGTGCTCAAGGGGAATAAGAGTATGAAAGTTTGGAAAATTGCAAACTTGTGATAAAAAAGAAAAATGATGTGCTAGAAATGAAAATTCCATTTTCTGGGGAGAAATTCAAGCTGGCTGCAGAAATTTGCATAAGTAATAAAGAGCTGGATGTTAATCACCAAGGGAATTCGCAAAATGTCTCCAGGACATGTCAGAAACCTTCACAGCAGCCCCTCCCATTACAGGCCCAGAAGCCTAGGAGGGAAAAATGGTTTCATAGGGAGGGCCGAGGGCCCCCCTGTGGTGTCCAGACTAGGGACTTGGTACCCTGCATCCAGTTGCTCCAGCTCCAGCCATGGATAAAAGAGGCCAAAGTACAATTCAGGCTGTTGCTTCAGAGGGTGCAAACCCTAAGCCTTGGCAACTTCCACATGGTGTTGGGACTGCAGATGTGCAGAAGGCAAGAGTTGAGGTTTGGAAGCCTCTGCTTAGATTTCAGAGGACACGTGAAAATGTCTGGATGTCCAGACAGAAATCTGCTGAATGGATAGACCCCACATGAAGTACATCTATTAGGGCACTGCAGACAGGGAATGTGGGGTTGGAGACCCTAAACAGAGTACCCAGTGGGGCACTGCCTAGTGGAGCTGTGAGAAAAGGGCCACTTTCCTCCAGACCCCAGAGTGGTAGACCCACTGACAGCTTGCACCTTGCACCTAAAAAGGCCACAAACACTCAATGTCAGCCTGAGCGAGCAGCCATGGAGGATGTACCCAGTAGGGACACAGGCACAAAGTTGCCCAAGACCCTGGGAGTCCAGCCCTTGCATCAGCGTGGCCTGGATATGAACCATGGAGTCCAATGAGATTATTTGAGAAATATAAGATTTTACAACTTCCCTTCTGGGTTTTGGACTTGCATGAGGCATGTGGTCCCTTTGTTTTGACTGATTTTTTCCCTCTTGGAATGGGTCTGTTTACTCAACACCTGGAACCCCATTGAATCTTGGCAGTAACAAACTTGTTTTTGATTTTACAGTCACATAGGTGAAAGGGACTTGCCTTGTCCCAGATAAGACTTTGGAATTGGAATAATGATTTAATGCTGCAATGAGTCAAGACTTTGGGGGACTGTTGGGAAGCCATGATAGTGTTTTGAAATGTGAGAAGGACATGAGATTTGGGAGGGGCCAAGGTCAAAATGATATGGTTTGACTCTTTGTCTCCACCCAAATGTCAGGTGGAATTTTAGTTCCTACTGCTGGAAGAGAGACCTAGTGGGAGGTGATTGGATCATGGGGGAAGACTTCCCCCTTGCTGTTCTCATGATAGTGAGTGAGTACTCACAAGATCTGGTTGTTTGAAAACGTGTAGCACTTCCCCCTTCTCTCTCTCACTCTCTCTCCTGTCACCATGTGAAGATGTACCTGCATCTCCTTCACTTCCTGCATGACTGTAAGTTTCCTGAGGTCTTCCCAGCCATGCTTCCTGTACAGCCTGCAGAACTGTGAGTCAAAGAAACTTATTTTAAAAAAATAATAAATTACCCAGTCTCAGGTAGTTCTTTACGGCAGTGTGACAACAGACTAATACACTGCCTTAGAGTTCACAATAAACATTTTTTCATGCTAATCTAAGCCCTCACTAAAATAGAACTAAATCATTTCATATGTAACATAAGTAAATTATATAAGAACAATTTGGGTCTTTCCTTCCTTGTGGCATTGCAGTCTTTGATTTCACTTATTAATAAGGTATAGTCACCCTATACATTCTCATTTTATTGCTTTATACACACAGTTATATTATATATTATTTAAGAATTTAAAAATCAAAAACACAGTAATTTACCTTATTTTTCTTAGTGTGGTTTGATTTTTTTATCTATTTCCTTTTTTTGTAGATCTAAATTTCTAAAATGTATTATTTTACCTCTACCCGAAGAAATTCTTTTAGTTTATTGAAAATAAATTCCCTCTGTTTTTGTCTTTGAAATAATCTTACGTGATTTTAAAGAATAATTTAGCTGGATAAAAACTTCTAGTTTGGCACTTTATTCTTCTTTCAACATTTTAAATATTTACTTCATCTTCATTTGCTTATAGTCTGAGAAGTCCACTGCATTTATTATTTTTCCTCTGTAAGTAAAATATTTCCCCATGGCAGCTTCCATTCAAGATTTTTTTTTGTCTTTGGTTTTCTGCAATTTGAATATGATATACCCAAAAAGAAGCAGAATTTTGGTATTTATCCTGCCTTGTGTTTTTGAGCCTTCTGGTCCTATGATTTGATTTCTGTCCTTGATTCTGTAAAGTTCACAGCTATTATTACTTCAAATATTTCTTATGTTTGTTCTTTTCTTATTATTTTTCTTGTACACTTATGCAATTTTGAAACTGTCTCAGAGATTTTAGATATTGTGTTTTCCTTTTACATTCCTTTTTCCCCCTTTTTCTCAATGTTACATTTTTCATTTAATTTTGTGATGTTTGAGAACACAAATAAGGAAGGAATACTAAATTGAAGAAATCTGCTAAGAGAAAATTTCCATTGGCTTAATATATACCAGTTAACTTATTGGATATTCAGATTACAATAACTTGGTACACTTGTCTTAAAATAATTGAGCACTTATAGTCTTATTTAATTGTTTCTAGTATTATCAAAATCAATAATCAAAATTATCTGGTAACCTCACAGCTTAGAACTTGTAAACTGCTATCAGCAAAGGAAACATGCCATCAACAAAGGAAAAAAAAAGAATGAGACATTTTAATAAGTGTAAAGTCTCACTGAGGAAAAGTTTCTGGAACTAGAAAAGGAGAAATTAAGAGATGGGAACATTTTGAGGTAAAAAAATGCTAAAATTTAAAAAACAGAATGAAAGTATTCCCCTCCTATTATCAGAGATTATGCTCCAAGACCTCCAGTAGATACATGAACTTGCAAATAGTATCAAACTCTCTATATACTCTACATATTGTTTTTTCCATAATTTTATAGATAGAAGATTGTCTTACCTTAGATCTTAGCAAACTCAGCATATGTTTTTTTCTTTCCTCATTATCAAGAACATTTACCTTTTCACTTATAAACAAAGCATTTTACAGCTTCTTTTTGGCATATTCAAATTGCCAGCATTGCATTCTTGTGCTTTGGAGCCCTTATTAAGTGAACTAGGGATTGCTTGAAAACAAGCTCCACCATACTGTGGCAGTCAATCTGATCATCCAAACAGCTACTAAGTGACAAAGAGCTTCTGTAGATAAAGACGCTGGACAAAGGGAGGTTGCATGTCCAGGCTGAAATTGAGCAGGATGGGATGGGGTGGCACAAGACTTCATCTTTGTGCTCGGAATGGCATGCAATCTAAAACTTATGAATTGTTTATTTCTGAAATTTTCCATTTAATATTTCCTAATCACAGCTGACCACAGGTAATTAAAATCATGAATAAGAATAATAATAAAACTATGGAAAAGGGGTGTGGGGCGGCAACTACTGAATTGTATTTGTTTTCTAGGGATGCTGCAACAAAATACAAAAACAGCTAATTTATTTTCTCACGGTTCTGGATAGGGGCTGGAAGTCCAACATTGGAAAACTTAGTTTTCCCTGAGCCCTCTCTCTTTGGCTTGCAGATAGTGACTTCTGATTGTGTTCTCACATGGTCTTTTCTCTGTGTGGTGCACCCTTGCAGTCGATTAATCACACAAGGACACCCGTCTTAATTAATTTGGGCTATACCTTTCTGATCTTATTTAATCTTAATTGGTTTTTGGTTTTTTTCTTAATTTTCTTACTTCCTTTTTTTTTTTTTTTTTTTTTTTTTTTTGAGACAGGTCTCTCATCCAGTCTGAAGTGCAGTGGTTTGATCATGGCTCATTGCAACCTCTTTCTCCCCAGCTCAGGTGATCCTATCTCAGCCTCCTGAGTAGGCACATGCTACCATACCTAGCTAATTTGTGTATCTTTCATTGAGATGGGGTTTCACCATGTTGCTCACACTGGTCTCAAATTCCTGGAATCAAGCAATTTGCCCACCTTGACCTCCCAAAGTGTTGTAATTACAGGCATGAACCACCATGCCCGGTCTTAATCGTTTCTTTAAAGACCCTAGAAATACAATTACACACTAAAGTACTGAGCTTTAGGACTTCAATATATAAATTTTGGGAGGGACCCAATTCAGTTCATAACAAGTATAATATTTACTGAGCTGATATTAAAATTCTTAAAGATATGTCAGAATGTAAAAATATCTTTCTAATTCATTTTAAAATGATGTTCTTTGCTTATTCCCCCAGCATATTGGAAATTTTTACTTCTGAGAATAGCATTTGGTGTTCAAGATACTACTCTTCTTGCTTGGCATTTTATTCTGTGAGTACTTCCGTTTTTCAGATTATAAGAGTCATGAAACCAGACCTGAAGCATGACATAAAGACAAATCTGGAAGAGCAGCGCTGTCTGAGATTGCTATTGTCTATTATGATACATTGTGCATTTTTATTATACACTCCAGATGGCAATGGCATTTTATTTTATTTGTTTTGCTCTTGCTGTCTTTCTGTAGATATAAAGTACCATGAGTTACCTTGAGGTTACAGCCGTGTAGCTTTCCTGGTGTTCTAAAAACTTGCCTAAAGGAAAGACCAACAACTGAAAGAAACCTTATCTCCATTTCAAAATGTATTTTCTAGCAGTTAAGTTGAGTTATTATTAACATACAATGAAAATCCACTTTCATGTGTTCTATGGGGCAGTGGAATAGGATATTTACTAAATTGGCTACCTTTGGATAGCACATTCTTTTTTCTTTTCTTTTTTTCTTTCTTTTCTTTTTTTTTTTTTTTTTTTTTGAGACAGGGTTTTGTTCTGTCACCCAGGCTGGAGTGCAGTGGTACAGTCATAGTTCACTGCAGCCTCAAACTCCTAGGCACAAGTGGTCCTCCCACTTCAGCCTCCTGAGTAGCTGGGACTATGGGCTACTAGAAAATCCTGGTGAGAGAAAGAGGATTTATACTGTATAGCTACTTTGTCTGCCTTGTTTCTGAATAGGAAGTGGAATTACCCCACTGACTGTGATAGCTATATATCTTAGATTTTATAGGATAAATTAAGGCAATCTTAAGGTTCAGAAAGTGTTTGTTTTGTTTCATAGTTCTTAGGCTACATCTTAGAAAGTTTGTTTCCATAATTTATTCAGACAGTCACATCCATTTTAGCAGTAATAATTACTTAGTATCAAGTCACAGAATATGTGATTAACATTTTACTGGTCCAAGACCTAGAGTGGAAGCTGATGGAATACAAATGGAGAATTGAGATGGGTCATCTTTGACAGATATGAAGTTGAAAGGAGACAAAGTAAGAAAAATCTCATAATTTTTCAAATTTTAACATCGTGTATTACACTTTGGGAATTTTCCATTTTATCATAATATTATCTTGTAACATACTCTCCAGATGGCATTTCTAGAGCCAAACAAATATTATAGTCATAAGGGTTCAGTTCACATAGAAGCCCTTTGATGTGATAACATCCACTTTTTATCAGAAGAGTAAAATATATGTTTCCCATAGGAATGCTGTTCATACTGTGTTGGCAGAGAGGTTTTATCAATGGGGTCAACAGAGCAGAGAAAACAGCAGATAAAGTTTGCTGCAGAGTTTTTCATTCATAGAACTTCTACAGCTGGCATGAAGTTTACACCAGTGCTCTGATTACAGAGACAAGAGGGGGCAAACTCTTCAAAGGGAAGTGTGGACTTGAGAGAATACATTATTCAAAAGACTTCAATAAGTGACTCAGAGATGCCCTTAACAGTTCACATCACAGGATTCGAGGTTATGAAGATTAAGAAAATCCCAGTGAAGTTAAACTGCAGTATTTAGAAGTTGGGAGCAAGGTTTGCCAGAGGATGTCTTTGATTATGCAACAGATCTCCTCCAGCTCAATGCACTGAAGATAAATTTCAATTTAGATTATTGACAAATTAAAAATTGATTTTATGATGGTAAAGCAACATTTGCACAAACAGTAGTCACTCAATTTTGTTCCATTGTGTTGGCAGCCTGTGGAGACAGGGAACTCCTATCTCTTTCCAAAGCTGTGTATGTTTTTCCTAACTCCTGCTCTCTTTGACTTTAGCTGGTGGACAATATATTTTTCACAAGGCATGCTGAATAACAATTGAAAAGGAAAATTAAGTAGTGTAACTCTACAGTGAGAAGCAGTTCAGTGCTTCCTATTGTTTGAAGAAGAACAAATACCTACTTATCACAATGGTGTAGGGAGAAAGAAAAGTTTCCTGATTGGAGGATTGGCATGGTCTCCACAAGAGCCGCAAGGGTTAATTAATGACTGATCATTACTAGTAATCTCATGATAATCTCTTTTTTATTAGGTATGTGAGCAAATTCTGACTAGCACAATGAGCAGAAAGGGGTCTGGGTAGTAATTAGGCCACACACACACACACACACACACACACACACACACAGACTATTGTTTCAAAAAAGAAAACCTTTTACTTTTCTCCTCCTTAAAACTGATCAAAGTACAGCAACCATCTTGTAATTAACAGAAGAAAGGTCACCTTGCCAAGAGTGATAGAATACGAAGAAAGAATGTGGATCATTAATGACACTGCTGAGAAGCTGAGCCAATACTAGTAATATTTCCAGATACATACGAAAAAAATGCCCCTGGAAGTAGTACTCTAGCTGTATTTTCTGTAACTTCCAGGTTTACTTATTCCAAACTGACACTTAACTTCTGGCATTATTGTGAAGACAAAGGAAATTATTCTTTCACTTATTTTCCATAAGACAGGAGACTTAGCCACACATTATTACTTAAAAATCTGTGGAATAGATGTGAATGATTAATACATATTTAATTACAGATGGTGTATTGCTTTATGGTTTTATATGATACATATCAGTCACTGTCTTTTGTGAATCTTTCCAATTTTCCAGAGGTTATTACAGAAGGAATAGCAAGAATTTTAGAGCTTCTTGGGATCTCTTCTTTATGTCCTTTTATGCAATTATTACTTACTGATAAAAGTGCTATTGTAAAAGTAGGCCACCAGCAGGGTAACGAGTTGATATATCAAACAGTTATTAACATCACTATTTTTGTTAATACATAACAAAGACATTAAACATTTTTCCATCATAGTTGAATATTAAATGTATTGTGTCAGTGCCGTGTTGAGAAGCATTGTGGCAAATAGCTCTGAGGCTTTAATAAGGATATTTGTAGTATACTGTAATCCAGTGAATGTAATTGTACACAAATTAATAATGACGCTCTTATTATCAATAGGAAACATTCATAACCACCTCTGTAGTCATGCTGTCATACTTTCAAAATCTGTCTTTTGCTTACCGAGTCACTACATTCTCATCTTGGGAAAACCATTTACGTACTTATTCCGTTAGCTGCCGAACACTGTAGTTTATAGATTTTGTTTTGCCATCTCTATCAAGACATTACATTGTGATGTGTTCATTTTCTCTCCTTCAGATATCTTTATAAAGGAAAGATGCATTATAGAAAAACCTGATTATTAAATGTGTGAACATTTTTGCAAATAGGTTGAAAAGGGGGATGGTGCAATACTTACGGGGATGGTAGTACCTCCCTAAATCTGTTTTACCAATTTTTCTTTTTTTTCTTGTTTATTCACATTTTTTGCATCCTTTGTGAAAGAAGCTATTTTGTAATGAAAAGAACAAAGTAAAATAATAGACACATGAAAAGGTAAGTTAACTCTGCATACAGAAGTGAATCTCAACCTCACTCGTAATTAACATTTTCACTAACACGGGATTTATTTCTAAAATATAAAATATAATCTGCAGACTTTTTAAAGCATTAATATTTAAGGTCTCTTTATTTTGTTTATACTAAAAGATCCTGAACCTTATCCAAATAAGAAATTCCTTTGGCATAAAAACATTTTAGAAATAAATCCAAATCCATAAATCCAAAAAGGACACGAAAAATTAATCTGCATCTACTTATTGGAATAACTAATAGAAAAAGCAACTTTCTTTAAATGCTTTAAAAATGGAAGCATCAATATTGAAAAGAATAAGTGGTAGGAAGTTTAGGGAGAGAAGAAATAATGAGGTTAATATTTATTTTAAAAATGCGTAACTCAATGCTAGTACTATTTAATTGAGTATTTATTAAGTGTTAACAGTGAACATGAAAATAATGATAGCAGAGAAATAAGATCTTATTTATTTTAAGTATAAGATGATATTTGGAAAAACAGTTGAAGTAAATATAAACCCATGAGCCCAAAAATATGATGCAAATGCAATAGAATAGTAAATTGATGTGCAAAGTGATGACTATTAGTAAGAGTATGCAGGGATAATACAGAAGCAAAAGGCAGGATTTGAACTTGATAGTGAAAATGTTAATTACAGGTGAGGTTGAGACTCACTTCTGCATGCAGAGTTAGCATTAGGCAATATACCTAATGTTAAATGAAGATTTAATGGGTGCAGCACACTAACATGGCACATGTATGCATATGTAACCAACCTGCACGTTGTGCACATGTACCCTAAAACTTAAAGTATAATAAAAAATAAAATAAACATATTTTTTAAAAAATTCTGTAGATATAAGATGGATCTTGCAGCAAAATATTTTGTTTACTGGATAAAATAGTAGAAATTACTTAATATCCTCATAAATAAGACTGATTCAATGAACTACTTTAAACCCATGTGTAAGCAGACATTTTATATGATGCTTCAGAAAAACACATAATAACTTAGAAAGTTGTATGCAATTAATTAAGAAAAAAAAAACAGTGTCCCAAAAAGAATGTAACATATATCTTGTATTAGTCCATGTTCATGCTGCTGATGAATACTTACCTAAGACTGGGTAATTAATAAAGAATAAAAGGTTTAATGGACTCACAGTTCCATGTGGTTGGGGAGGTCTCACAATCATGGTGGAAGGCAAAAGGCACACCTTACATGGCAGCAGGCAAAAAGAGAATGAAAGTCAAGTGAAAAGGGGTTTCCCCTTATAAAACCATCAAGTCTCGTGAGATGTATTCAGTACCATGAGAATAATATGGGGGAAATTGCCTACATGATTCAATTATCTCCCACTGGGTCCCTCACACAAAACATGGGAATTATGGGAGCTACAATTCAGGATGAGTTTGTTGGGGATACAGCCAAACCATATTATATCATATTTTTCTGGAAATATATCTGTAAATATGTAATCTTTTAACACTGAGCTGGTTAGAAAAACATTTAAGGGATTTAAGGTTTTTCTGCTTTCATAGTGGATAAAAAATTTTCTTTGATGTACTAATGTTCAATTGGAATTCACCTGAGGCTGCTTTGGTTTATGGCTACAATTTGATGCAGTTGTATGACATTCTTCTTGATTAATCTTGCTTGAAGCTACTAAAAACTATATGCTGCCAAATGTTTTTGGAGAAATCAAATTGGAGAGGTGGAATCTTAGTTCAGAGGGTAATAAGCGGTTTTGACTAGTGATTTTTATCTTTTCTTTGCTCAAAGAAAACATTGTAAAATCTGCTAATGGATGTCATCTATTGATGGAACCAACAAAAGTAGTTGTTCTGTATTTTTAGTTTTTTAAATAAAAATTTAACTTCAATTTTCATCAGCTTCCTTTCAAAATATAAGCTACAGTGGTTGATGTTTGCTATTCAATTATGTCTAACCAGCAGCAAAACAAATTAGTTCCAATCTCATGTGCTACCAGTTCTTACTGGATTCTGGATTTCTCATAAAGGTATTTTGGGCTGTATATCATTTTCACGTTGACTTTCTGTGGAAGAAAAAAGAAAGCCTTTTACTTATTTCATCAAGGTGCTGATCTCACTTCCAAATAATCCTATTTACTGAACCAGTTGTTACTTTGAGACATTGTTAATACAAGTTTGCATGTGTTACATTTATTTGCACATAATTTATATTTATTATTGCTCTTATATTTCTATTTTAAATGAACTGATATTTTTCAGTATTTTTCTGTTTGATTAAAAAATCTATAAAATCTTGAAAATACTTTATGTATCTTGCTTTTTTAGAAAACATATTGCAACCAATTAATTAGACAGGTGGATAGATGTGGAAAACTAATCCCCATTAGGCTCATTTCTTACCAGAAATAAACGCTAACTAAGACACTTTATCAGGTGAGCATATAATTTGTGTTAACATTTATGCTTTCAAATATCTTCTTTTATAGCTTAAATATTATTATTATTTTTGTCTCTTTGCACTCCTTCCAATTGTGTGAATTTTCCTGTAATGAGAACACAAATGCTTTTTCTCCAAAATGAATATGCAAACATTTTTAGATAAAATACATACCAGCTTTAATCTGTATTATATTAAAACATGCGTTACTACAATATTTCATGTAAATTATTGCTATTTATTTATTCCACATTGACTATGTCAGTACTGCTACGGTAAATAGCTTGCCTGTGTAAGTCTTCATCTTAATTCTAGGGCTTGGTTTTTATACAAGCTTCTGACTACTAAAGCCATGCAATATTGACAACTACCACAGGGTTCTGATTCAGTAAATAAAATTCACTTCCACAGTTCTTTTTAGTTGAAAAAGGGCATGTTTATTCTACCTGTTACCATTGAATATTTAAAGTAGTTTTTGCTTTGTCCTCAGTTCTGTGTTTGTAGTGTGATTCCTCATTTATCTGTAAACAGTGGTAGGATAAATGGACAGACTGATCTAAGTTGAAATTTCTTGGTATCATTTCTCATCCAATTAAAAAGTGTTTAAAAGGGAAAGCCCTAACATGAAGTTAAAAAAAAAAATATATATATATATATATATATGGCTACACGTGGCGGCTCATGCCTATAATCCCAGCACTTTGGAAGGCCAAGGTGAACAGATCACTTAAGCTCAGGAGTTCAAGGCCAGCCTGGATAACATGGACGGCTGTCGTGGTACATGCTTGTAGTCCCAGCTACTTAAGAGACTGAGGTTGGAGGACCACGTGAGCCTGGGGATGCCGAGGCTGCAGTGAGCCATGATTGCACCACTACACTCCAGCCAGGGAGACAGAGTAAGATCCTGTCTCAATATATATATAAGCCTCATACAAAAGTAATTGCTTTGCCATTACTTTTAATGGCAAAACTGCAATTACTTTAGTACCGTCTATATATACATAGTACTGTGATTCTTTCAAGCAAATGAATAATTAAAACATACATTTTATATCATCAAGTGGTTTAAAGTGTATATTTTGTGAAAGATTCTGTAACGGTCATACCTTAAGTAGAAAGGTAATTCAACAAATCAAAAACAGACACTAAGTAAAAATATCCAGACTTTCTCAATCTATCAATCTTTCCTACATCTTGGAACTTCATCAAATTGCAAAATGTTCCATGCTTACAGAGTTAGTAACTAAATTATGCACTATTCAAAAATGTAGAGTGAAGAGCAAATGGGTTCTTAAGAAAACACATTGAATATAAAAAGGTTGTAACATTTTATTGTTTACTCTTCACTTCTGATATAACGGAGACGAGTCAAGGTTGATAAAAGTCTACTTTGCTCCTCGTAAAATGCAGTATGTGGATGCATTTATCACTAATATTTCAAGATTGGATGACATATTATCTTGCTCATTGGTTTACTGACTACAGAAATGTCAATGTGGCTACAATGCTGTGAGACAGATTTGCTATTAATTCTAATGTATTATACTGTGGGAATGTATTGAGGGGTAAGTCAGATGGGCTAATTAAAATTTTATTCTGTGTACAAGTTTAAAAAAAAGTAACATCACTCTTCAGTTTTTTTCTGTTATTTTCTGACAATGTGCAGATAACCTCAGACCCTAGCTTGGGGTGCAGAAATAGGTGTGTGTGTGTGTGTGTGTGTGTGTGTGCGTGTATGATGCAACTCAGGAGAAAGATAAAAATTTGCTTTCAATATGACATTTATATGCCAGCCCTTGACTTAGATATGCAGAGGTAGCAAGACATTAGCTTAAAGTACCAATCTAGCATATTTCTAAACATGATGTCCCATTTATGTTCAAAATGATATGGATGGAATCAATTAGGAGAAACAACTGAGTTCCAAGACATGCTTTTAAAAAGCTGCAGAGTTGCTTAGTAACCTCATGTTATACTTCATTTCTCAACAGAGCTGTAAGGCTGTCAGAGTCGGTAACGGAGCACTCCAGAAATGAATTAAGTCTCATGTGCTCTGTCAAGAACATACCCATATTAAGTATGCTAGGCCTCAGAAGTTGTCCACACATGCTTAGTAATACATGTAGCAGGACACTTGTCAGGGAATGTGACTTCAAGTTGTGCCTTGACATAAAAATATTGTTTATTTTCTTTATGCACACTGTATTGCCACAAATCGGCATAAAGTGTATCTACCATTACTCTATGGAAAACATTCATTCAAGTGTTTCATTCTGCAGTATCGTTTGCCATTCACTGGACTCCTATTTGGCAAAATTTACTGCAGTCTGCACCTCACACACTTTGTGTATTAGGATTTCACCCATGAGCAGTTATGAGCAGTTATGAGCAGTTTTAATTTTCCTTAACATTGTCCAGGCAGCCATCCATCCACTCATAAAGTTGTACTCCTATATAGAAACTATATTTATAAAACACTGTAAATAATTTTAATCTGTCATGCAGATGAAACCAGGGTTCATACGCATACACTAAACTGTAAATATAACTTTAAAAAGGATGACTCATGCTCATAAATCATCTGAACCCATAAAAGCCTGTAAATTTTTGTTTTAACTTTTTGAACTATTACTTCTTTTTTTAATTTGCCAGAATAGAGAAAAAAATACTGGCAAGATGGCAGGACATCTCTTTTGAATTGCAATAATTAGTATTTGAGAATTCATAAGCTATGAAAGACAAATGCATCTCTACTTTTCTTTTTTTCCATTGAGATGCATTAGCTGACTACCTTCATCAAGTAACAATGCAAATGACAAGTCTTGATTTCCAAGTTAAAGATCTAAAGGGAAGAAAATCCCCTATTATCTCCTACTCAGTTATTTGACACATGATTATTAAATTATTAATTCTTATATCAACTTTGTGAGATATATTGGGAGCAATCATTATTTTCATTTTTAACACATAAAAGATTTTGTAAGTTTCTGTAACTATAGTTTAATAGACTATCATGTGGCTAGATCTTAGAAAAATCATAAAGAATCATGTATAATATTTTATTGGAATATTTTATAGACGTTATAATAAATTATGTGGTTGCTAATCATGTGTAAAGCCTTATTTCAGTAAAAAAATAAAAACTTTATTTAGTTTATGTTCAACATCCCTGAGAGAGTTTGGGCCCCTTTCCCATAGGTCATGGCCTTAGATTGCAGGGCTAGAAATGTAATAGTAATATACCTTTCACAAAGGCACATGAGAGAAACATATAGATCATTCCTCTTAAAAGTAATCATTTGAAAAAGAGAGATAGAAGAATGGAGAGAAAGATCACAACAGAATCACAAACACTAGTCCTCTAGGATTATTGCCATATAATGCTTAACACTATGATCATCGATGAAAACGAACCAAACCCTCAAAAATGAAGATGTATCAAATAACGCAAAGCTGATCACATTTTTGCCATCCTTTGAACAGCAAAAAATTTCAGAGAAGGCTATTGAAGCATTAATTGCCACGCAAAAAAGACCAAGGTCACAGTGGCCCAACAGGCTAGAATTTTTTTATACTTGCAGATGAGGTGTTCTCACAAGCTAGAAATGATTGTTTGTGATATTGCCTCATTATAACTGTGACTTAAAAACATATAGTATTGGCAGGGCGCGGCGGCTCACGCCTGTAATCCCAGCACTTTGGGAGGCTGAGGCAGGCGGATCAAGAGGTCAGGAGATCGAGCCCATCCTGGCTAACACGGTGAAACCCCGTCTCCACTAAAAATACAAAAAATTAGCCAGGCGTGTTGGCGGGCGCCTGTAGTCCCAGCTACTCGGGAGGCTGAGGCAGGAGAATGGGGTGAACCCAGGAGGCGGAGCTTGCAGTGAGCAGAGATCGCACCACTGCACTCCAGCCTGGGCGACAGAGCGAGACTGCGTCTCAAACAACAACAGCAACAACAACAACAACAAAAAACAATAGTATTATACAACCAATCAACAGACTCTACAACTAGCTAAAACATTATGTATTATGGCTATTTCAAGTATTCAGTTTCACCTATTCTGACCTCAGAAAGTGTATTTATGCAATCTGCAAGATCAGAAGAGATCTCTCTATTGGTTGCCCTTATAAAGAAGCACAGAAAAAGAAAAAGCCCAATCTTAGTCCATTTGTTCCACTATAATAGAATACCTTACAATGGGTAATTTTTAAAGAACAGAAATGTATTTTCTCACACTTTCAGAAGTTGGGAAGTCCAAAATAAAGGTACCAACAGGTTAAGTTGTCTGGTGAGACTACTCTCTGCTTCCAAGATGGTGCCATATTGCTTCATCCTCTGCAGGGAAGAAAAGCTGTGTCTTCACGTGTAGAAGGGCAAGAGAGCCCAATGTTGCAAGAAGTATCTCTTATAAGGACCTTAATAAGGAACCGTATGGCTTAATCACCTCTTACAGTATCCTGACTTAATACTGACCCATTGGCAAACACCTGAATTGGAGGGACACAGACAATAGTACACCTCTTCCCTATCCGTAAATACATAATAAGTGCCCTGTCATGAAATGTGTACACATAATTTTCTGAGCCATGAATTAGAGAATTAAACTACTTTGTTATAGTTAGACTTTAAAAAGTGAACACCAAAGTTTCGATAATTAAGTTTGAAGGACTGGTCAGCTATTACTCAACTGCTGAAGAAAAACTGTTATATCTGCTGTCCTCTTCATTTATAGGTTGATGTTGTCTCAGCACAGTGAAACAAGAGGCAAATGAAGACTCTTTCATATTTATTTCCTCAAGAAATCCAATCACAGTATCCTTTTGTGACATTTTTCTGCCAGAGATTAGAGGTTTTAATCCCACATTCCTTAGGGCATAGATTTGCCTGTCTCTGGCTGGTACATCCTTTTCTTCAAATTTCTTCTCTGGGAAGGCACTCTCTCTTTTCTCTTCTGACTCTTCCACTATCAGCTAAAACACGGATCAGTGACTCCAGTAGATTTGGAATTTGTTCTAGACTGTTTAGCATGTGGACATCACGAAGCATTTTCCTAAAAGTAATATGTTGTATTTACAGTTCGCCTTACGCAGTAGCCATGACATAGTTACTATTCAGTCTCACGTAAGGTACACAAAGTTGGCTTTTTTTTTTTTTTTTTTTTTTGAGACAGAGTCTCGCACTTTCGCCCAGGCTGGAGTGCAGTGGCGCCATCTCAGCTCACTGCAAGCTCCGCCTCCTGGGTTCACGCCATTCTCTTGCCTCAGCCTTCCGAGTAAATGGGACTACAGGCGCCCGCCACCACGCCCAGCTAAGCTTTTGTACTTTTAGTAGAGACGGGATTTCATCATGTTAGGCAGCATGGTCTCGATCTCCTGACCTTGTGCTCCGCCCGCCTTGGCCTCCCAAAGTGCCAGGATTACAGGCGTGAGCCACCTCGCCCGGCCCAAAGTTGGCATTTTTAAATCCCGTTTTACAAAGATATGGCCTATAGCTCAGCAAGTTGAACATTTCTTTTCTTTTTTTTTTTTTTTTTTTGAGACGGAGTCTTGCTCTGTCGCCCAGTCTGGAGTGCAGTGGAAGGATCTTGGTTCACTGCAAGCTCCGCCTCCCGGGTTCACGCCATTCTCCTGCCTCAGCCTCCCGAGTAGCTGGGACTACAGGTGCCCGCCACCACGCCTGGCTAATTTTTTGTGTTTTTAGTAGAGACGGGGTTTCATCATGTTAGCCAGGATGGTCTTGATCTCCTGACCTTGTGATACCTCCACCCACCTCAGCCTCCCAAAGTGCTGGGATTACAGGCGTAAGCCACCTCCCTGGCCAAGTTGAACATTTCTAAGGTCTTAGAGCTAGTAATTATGGAGCCAGAATTGTTGCTCTTCTCTATCTGACAGTAAATGTTCATGCTGTTTCCTTGGTTACAGGCTGCCACACCTACACCACTACCCCCAGGGAAAAAAAAAAAAATTGGAATGAAAAGGCATTGCTAGCAAGCGTAGGAAAAAGAGGCCTCCCTCAATGTGTGTCATTTTCAGTGAAATAATAAAGCTAGGGTCTTTCCATCATAAGTGATCATAAGCTCACTTGTGATGGAACACAACTCTTGTGTTCAGAACCCAACTCTGATACTTAATGATATGAACTTCTTTTGATAAGCCAGTTCCCTCATCTTTAAATGACAGTAGCTTCTGAATCATATGTCTGTGTTGAGAATGTGAAAGAACAACATACGTAAATTGTGATCATAGTGCCCGGCATAAAATAAATGCTCAAAATATTTTAATTATAATCATGGTTATGTTTATCTCTAGGTTCAGCCAGAACTAATGTTCCATAAAGCTCACTGGGTGGGGGTGACAAGACCCAGGTATGTTTCCAATGGTTACCTCTGTTTTGTCCTATTTATGTTTTGTATCTACCAGAATAGTCTATGAAGACATTAAGGATTCAAGAGAGTTAAGTGACTTCTATAAATACATATAAGTAGAGGGAAAAATACTTTTCTATAACCCAGGTCTCTTCATTCACATATCAACTTATCCAAAATACATCTTACCCCTACATTCACTAATTATCGTAAATGTTATCTTACGTGTTAACAAAAGTCTTGGATGAAATTACTAAATAGACAAAGAAAAGGTATTGATCAGCTTGGAATGTTTAATATACACCTATTGTTTGAGAATTACAATAGAAAGGAAACAGAGACATACAAAACAGAATCACAGCTTTATCTCTTTTTAAATCATTTTCTTTTCAAAGAGCTAATGCAAAAGTCTACGAAAAGGCACAATAGATAAATAAAAAAATCAAATAACTTACTTTCTATGAAAGTCAAATATTTTTGAGTATATAAGTTCATAAAATATAGATTTGTTTATTCAACAAAGCAAAAGAGACAAATAGAGCTTTGTTGACTATTTGAGCATAAATGTATCACATTTGGGCATATAAAGAAATCATATAACCAGAGAGTTACATAACAATGTATTAGAAAAAAATAATTACTCAACTGATTAAAAAATACTTGAATTTTTAATATGAAGACAGTCTATTTGTGAGGTAAGGTAAAGAATGACAATTCTATACACCTCTATATTTTGGTAAATGTTGTTTATAGACATATTACCCTAATATTATTATGAATTTGGGGTTTTTTAAAGGAGCTTATAGGAAAAGTAATTTCAATTTAGTCTTGTGATATATTTTGTTCAATGCTATTTATGCAAAGGAACAACAATGAAAGGCATTTTTCTTTTAAATTTTAATTTTAATTTTAAAATAAGACCATTAATTATACAAAACAAATGATAGTCCCACCTGACATAATTAGAAATGATTTTATTCCTAATATGCCATCTCCATGGTATTATTCATCTCAAAAGTCAAGTACAGGGTTTAGGCAGTAAAATGCAGATTCTGTTAAATTCGATATTAATAGGACTAATTATATAATTCACATACATTAACATTGGTGTGAATAAAAGCATATATATTTATATTCATTTTTAAAGTTTATAATACTCATTAATGCCAAAGTGAGACTCTCTCTACTGGTTTCAAACTTGTCTGAACACATAAGTATATGTTTACTTTTACCTTTTTGTATGCAAAGTCTTATACATTCAAATTGTATCTTCTCTTGATATTCTAAAAAAATGCCATTTTTAAAATTTCTCACTTTCTCATATTAGGAATCTCGAGAATGTCAATTCCAACAACTGCACTGTTCCTAAGTGTGTGTGAGAGAGGCACTTCAAGTAAGTTTTCTCTTCTTTGTCTCTCTCTTTGCCTCTCTCTCCCTGTCCCTTTCTCTCTCTCCCTCCCTCCCTATCTCCGCATTTACTTGCATTTATGTGTAAGAACCCCATAAGTCTTATTCCTTTAAAGTAGAATTTTAACAATGAAATAACAGCTAGTTATTCCTTATTTATTGGGGATAAATATACAAATAAATATTAATAATACAAATAAGTATGAATTGTGCTATACAAAGCAATAAGCATAATTGAAAAAAATGCAGATGCTGCCACTAGAATACTTACAGTTTTATTAACTTTGAAGGTCCAATTAGGAAAAAAAAAAGATATGCTAGAGTCAGAGTTACAGAGAAGCACCAAGTATATCTTAGCCTATGCAATGTTATTTAATTTTGTTGCATATATGTGCTTTTAAACGTGGTTCTGCATACTTATGATTTCTGAAAAAATTCCATAAAATTATTATTTATGTTAATTCTAATCATTGGTCCTTGGTATGACTAACATTTTTTTAATCTGAAATTTAAATTCAATTATTGTTAATACTGCCATGTCTCCATAGCATTAATGAACTATGGGTAATAAAACACTCAGATATTCTGCCAGTTAAATAGTCTACATTATGCAACTAAAGTAGCTCAAATGTATACTTTTCATAGCAGTTAATTTTCTAGATAATTTTGATTTGATATTTTAGATCTTTTGGTATTTCTGTTGCAATATATCTTATTGGGATGCTTTTTTTGTTGTTTTTTTTTTTTTTTGAGACCGAGTTTTGCTCTTGTTTCCCAGGCTGGAGTGCAATGGCGTGATCTTGGCTCATTGCAACCTCCACCTCCCGAGTTCAAGTGATTCTCCTGCCTCAACCTCCTGAGCAGCTGGGATTACAGGCATGAACCACCATGCTTAGCCTGGGATGCTTTTAAAGTTAATTGTCAGAGTCATAAAATATTTATTATTTCTAATATTAATTAAATATTTAGAGTTTAACATATGTAAATATACATTTGTGAGATTGTAAATAGATATATTTATTTAAATTTTGCCTTGTTTTGTATTGTTTTAGTCCACCTAGGAAACTATTTTCTAATGTTTGCTATTACACAACTTGTAAGATGAAAGGAAGAATTTCACCCAGGACTTCTGTCATCTACTTTCCAGTCATTCTTTGGGTGCGGTTATAGTCTATTTACTGTAGCTTACTTACATGTATTTATACAGTGTCCTTTTTATATATGTCCTCTTTTTATTGTACATAGGCTACATAACTCAAAATACTATTAGAATAAGGCATCCATAAAATACTTTCTATTATAAAGTTGCTTTTTCTCCAGTATGTAGTGTGTGTGTGTGTGTGTGTGTGTGTGTGTAAAATATACAGAACATATGTGTTTCTAATATGGATTTTTCAAAAACCAGTATATTAATGAATTTTTGGTCCAAATCTTTTGAAGGAGTTTTCTAGAAGCAAATCAGTTATGAATTTAATCAAGGACCGCCTAGTGGCTAGAGAATTAAACCTTGTTGCAGTCGTTCACAGGTGTAAGGAAACCAGAAAAGGATGACTTAATATTTGATCGCCATTATGAAGCTCACCTCTGCAATTAGCATTGACTTCCAGCAGCTGGAATACAATCAGAAGATACTTGTCATGAAATGTTGAAAATTGGAAGGACTCTGTCTCTACAACCAACTATGGATGTTAGATGTTCTTCCTTATCATTCTCTTTTTTTTTTTTTTGTCACAGCAATTCTCCTAATCTGTAACCCCTCCCTGTCTTCCCTACTTCATTCTTACTTCTCTCTCTCACTGTCTCTCATGTATTTGTGTGTGCATTGTGTGTAAGGACCACATATGTTCTATGTTAATATGAGAATATGTTAATATGAGAATATGTTAATATGAGGATATTAACTAGGAGGTAAATATTTGCTGAACAAACAAACACAGATTCTGTGATTATTTTGAAATACTTTGCCAGCAAAGATTATTATATGGAAGATGTTGTTACTGTTCCAGAATTGGTAACTTTGAATAAATTATTTGCCTCTAGAGTTATGTTGCTACAAAACAATTATATCAGATAGTTTCTAGTAGCTTTTTACTAAGCAGATACATTTATATATAAGAAAAACTACCGTTAAGAAGGAACTTCAATATAAATATTCACAACTATCTAATAAATAAGAAACATAATAAATAGATATCAAAGAACTTGTTAATTGTCCCATGAAAGCTAACTGAATAGAAAGAAAAGCTTTTAAAGTCTAAACATTTTAAATTTCTAAACAAAATATGGAATAAGAATAATTTAAGACCAAATTTTAAACCTCATTATTCCTTTAATCATCATATAATTTTAATTACTATTATTTAGATTGGCCATTGCTTTGGTGTTTTCTACTTTGCAGAAATATTCATAATAAATTTCTACCTAAACATCCAGAACAACGGAGACTTGTAAAATCAGCCAATAGATGGTACTAACCGTGGCATTTGCTAAAACACTGACAAGTCTGTTAAAAGCGTTGAGCTTTGTTGAAATGGATTTAGTCGGCTTTTAGTGAGTGTCATAATAACCTCAGTGTAATGCATATGTTAAATGAGCAGTCGTAGAATGTGTTATAAAACTCATCAAGTTTTATTGGGAGGCTGATAGGCTTTATTTCCTGCTGTACAGGTATAGTGAATCATAGGGAGTGTTAGGAAAGAAGTTCAATGAGGATTCAACCTTGAATCTTTCTGCTCATTGGAAATCCCAATTAGGAATAAGACACATATATAAGATTTATATAATGTCTTTCCTCCATAAGACCTAAGGTGACATATACATTACCTCTTAAAACAAACAACATCCTTTGAAAGGTTAACCATCACTCTGGACAAAAAGGTAAGGATCAAGAAACTGTCTTGCTCAAATTAGTCCAATGGGAAACAGTTCGTATTATAAAATATTATAATGGAGAACAGAAATAAACTGTGTGATTTAATATAGATTCAGGAAATAATGTGGCACTGCAGATCAATAGAAACTTGGAAAGAGTGTTCAAATTTCACTGTTCTATTCCCCCAGCCCTAGGTATGATTCACTGTTATTCTCTGACACATATGTGAATTAATGAATAATCAGATTTTAAATACCTTTGAAGGAATATTTATTCAAAATTCAGTGATTTTGCACCATTTTTTTCCTCTTTTTGATATATGGGAACATGTACCATTAAAGTTGAGGCAGTAGTGTCAGAAAACATTGATTTAATTTTGAATATTGGAATCAGCTCAATTTAAGGATAAACTAGATCAACTCCCTTAAAGTGACAGTGATGGCTCAAGCCTGTAATCCCAGCACTGTGGGAGGCCGAGGCGAGTGGATCACCTGAGGTCAGAAGTTGAAGACCAGCCTGGCCAACTTGGTGAAACCCTGTCTCTACTAAAAACACAAAAATTAACTGGGCTTGGTGTCGGGTTCCTGTAATCCCAGCTACTCTGGAGGCTTGAAGCTGGGAGGTGGAGGTTGCAGTAAGCTGAGATCGCGCCACTGCACTACAGCCTGGATGACAGAGTGAGACAATGACTCTGACTCAAAAAAAAAAAAAAAAAAAGTGACAATTTCTAATTTGTCCGTAATTTAAATATCTTTAGTGCCTTTTTTATTTACGTGTATCATTAACCCTGAACATACCTACTATATAGTAGAAAACACATACATATATTTCACTTACATACATTACCTTTTCCTTCCAGTCCAGGAATCTTAAGGCAAAGCAACAAATCATGAAACACTAACCTTTATACACTGTTACTCAAAAGCTTCTTTCATCTCTAACAATATCAAACATACTAGGATTCTAGATTTCTTTGATTTCTCTTTGATTTTGAAAGCGATTTTTAGATAGCAAGTTGCTATTTATTTCCTTTAAAGTATGAGGGTTGTGAAATTTTGACTTCATAGGAAGATGTGCCAAGTTTTAAGGAAGCTCCAGATTTCTTAGGTCTGATGATGACACCCAGGTATAAATGTAGAAATCAGTGGTAGCGGAGAGAGGACATGATATGGACTAATCTTCATTCTGTGGATAGAAATTGGTGAAACACTGCTGCCATTCCTGTAGTATACCTTTTCTCTGCCTTATCGAGAACAAATCGTTTTTTCTTCCAGATGCAGTTCTCAGGATATATGTAAATCTGGAGTTGGAAGAAATCGAAGCACGGAAATGGAATCAGGGACATTATACACTGTCGCTTAAAGGCACGTTCTCTGCCATTGTATTACCTGTGGTGCAAATCCTGCTTCTGCCAGTGATGTCCTTGGCAAATTACCTGACCCCTCTATGCTTTAGTTTTCTGTATCTTTATATAGAAATAATAACAATAATACCCATCTATTAAGGTTGTTGTAAGAATTAAATGAGTTAATACATATATAAGGCTTAGGATAGTGTCTGATATGTAATAATATGTAACCTTAGATCCTCCCTAATTACTTTTATGTTTTTTATTATATCTCTATTAAAATGTTTAATGAACATAAAGTTTAAATGATTTTGTACTCAGGGGGACATAAACTTGCACTGTTTTTGCACGAGATGCTGTACATAACACAGTTTCTAGCACCTTAGAGTTTGTAAAGTGTAGAATGAGTAGCAGTCTCTGAGTCTAGGTTAGTACTTTGATGTTTAGATGTATTGAAACTGATGCTTCGCATATTTATTTCTTTAAAACTTAAACTGACTAAAGTCTACATGTTAATGTGCAGGTAATATGGCCAATATGGGCTTCAATTAGCTAAACCAATCTCAGTCACATTCCTCTATTTGGCTGGGCAGAAATGGTTTAGGATTAAAATACTTGACTATTTGAGTTAAATACATCCAGCCTGATCATCAGGTGCCACACCATAAATTATTCCTTTCAAAGCCCTTTTTGGTACTTTGATTAAGTAATTATCCTACCTGCCTAAGTGCTTTACAAAGTGGGTTGCTTTTACTAACCTAGGCTCTCCCAAGTTTTCATGATAATACCATTATTACTTTAACATACCATTCCATTATTGCCATGAGACAATCCTGTAAGGTAAACATTACCAAATTTCACTCATTGGTCAGATTATTTAATTCCCAGACAAGGTTTTCACTGGTTCTTAAAGTTTGTTATAGTGGAATTTGGGTCATCCTAATGTCATGTAGCATGTTCTAAAGGGATTAAATAGGACACAAAGGGAGACAGAGGCATATTTAAAAATGTCTAAATATGAGTAACAATTCTGTCACTGGTAGGTTAAATTATTAATAATTGTAGAGAAAATAATGTTTGTCTATTATGAGATAATAAAGTACTATATTGCACATGGTACTAAATAATAATGATAGAATTTTAATATACTAAAATACATATACATAGTTAGGGATTATAGAAGATATACTGGAAGATATGTATTACCATTTTATTTAATCTCTGAGTTCAGAAAAGTTCAATAGTTTTTGATATAAAAGTTTATACTGTCTGGATCAATATGTGCATCAAAGGGTTAAAAGCAAAATCACAGAGACAGAACTTAAGGCAGATCACTTTACTGGGATCAAAGGATACTATGAAGAGATAGAAGAATAAGTACCATAGAGAAATTTTCGTTTTATATACTGGTGTTAAAGTTTAGGGTCATTGCCCTAATGTCTGAATTTTCTTACCCCAAAAGAAGTATGTCATACAGGGTTTAAAAATAAGTAATAAATGAATAAAGAAGATACTTTCTCCAAGTAGAGTAAAGGTACAAAACAAGTTTGAGGAAACTTTTTATAATAAATGCCATCTAGGTTGAGTTGTGAGGATAGGAGACATTAATGAAGTTGAGAAAGTAGTGTGTATCATTTCAGGAAAAGAGAATCACAAGGTAATATCAAATACCATGACATATTAAGGTGATGTCAGTCTAATCTTGTTTGTTTCCAAATAATACTCTTTTGTTTACACTTTAGATATCAGAAGCTTAACTAAATGGACAATGTTTATAATTGAGGGACAGCATCCTCGTGGAGCACAAAGTCAATACTTACGTAGTAGAATTGGTTTGTTCATCATTTAATTTTTTTAACTTTATTTCTTTTTTCTTTTTTTTTTATTTTTGAGATGGAGTCTCGCTCTGTCGCCCAGGCTGGAGTGCAGTGGCGCGATCTCGTCTCACTGCAAGCTCTGCCTCCCGGGTTTACGCCATTCTCCTGCCTCAGCCTCCCGAGTAGCTGGGACTACAGGGGCCCGTCAACGCGCCCGGCTGATTTTTTGTATTTTTAGTAGAGACGGGGTCTCACCATGTTAGCCAGGATGGTCTCGATCTCCTGACCTCGTGATCCGCCCGCCTCGGCCTCCCAAAGTGCTGGGATTACAGGCGTGAGCCACCGCGTCTGGCCTTTTTAACTTTAAGTTCAGGGGTACAAGTGCAGGTTTGGTACATAGGTAAACTTGTGTCATGGGGGGTTGTTGAACAGATTATTTTATCACCTGGATATTATGCCTAGTACCCATTAGTTATTTTTCCTGATCCTCTCTCTTCTCCCACCCTTCACTCTCTGAAAGGCTGCAGTGTGTTGTTCCCCTCTGTGTGCCCGTGTGTTCTCACTATTTAGCTACCACTTGTAAGTTAACCACATATATACTTAAAGCAGAAGTAGGTAGTAATGTTTTATAGAATCACTGTCTAAATTAAAACAATTACATATTCAATTTAAATTCATTTTTGATTTAAAAGTATTTTTTGATTTAGGCTAATCAGAGTTTAGGACATGATACTTGAATCAAAACTAAAAATAAAATGATATATGAGAGAAAATATTTAGTTGTGGCTATTGTCTATTGTTTTCTGAAAAAAAATATTTTACTTAAGTAGAAGGAACAGCAGAAGAGAGTGATAGTATAAAATTATCCATAGCATATTTGTGTAAAAAGAAAATAAATTGAAAACAAAGATAAGTGTGGACATAAGAGGTCAGGCATTCTGGTTCAAAAACAAAGAAATGTCATTTAGTTTAGAAAAGTATAGACTAATAAATGTGAAGAAAAAAATCTGAGGCCATCCACTGGAAATATAACCTGTTAAACAGTAATGTCAAATGAATGCCGTGGTGTCTCAACGTAAATGCACCTCCTGGCAGGTGTCTGCAGGTATTTCCTTTTTTAAATTTGCCTACAGATAGGTTATTAAAGTCATTGCAAATCAGAACATGTCTTTCCCACAGCACAGATTAAACTACACGGGAGCAGAGGCAAACGAAAGGACAAGAACACTTAGAGGGCAGAGAGAGGACTGTCTGTAGATTCCAAGTTAACGCTGAGATATGGTTCTAAATAGTTACACTTGATTTGAAATAAAATTTGATTTATAAAATAAATGATTTGATGACTTACCTCTAAATATGCAGGGCTGACAGGTAATTTGGGTATGTAAAAACTGAACGATTTAGTTGATTATATTAGCGCTATTAGTAGCTTGCTCATAATTTATTTAGGGGATTATTTATTTTAGGTGCTTAGGGCCAATCCCAGTTTATGCCCGGTGTTCTAACTTAGTCATTAATAGCCTTCTTTTTCATTATCAAGACCTTCCAGTCATATGGTCTAACATAGGTTTATGTGAATTGTCAAGTATCTATGCAAACGTATATAGATAAGTTTTTGTATGTGTAAGCATGTGTGAAGTACATGTTTAATTGTCAGTCATTTCATTATCCTCTCTGCCTTGACTACAGCAGGAATATTCTAGTTTCCTTGCTCTTTTTTCTTGTCTTTTCAGGTCTTTTAAAGAGTAGTTTCCATCTTAGGGAGAGGGGTTGAAGGTAAGAAAAGAGTGAACAGGTGATAATGCTCTCTCAGCCTCTCTGAGAATTTGTATCTTCTTAGTTTCTCTGTTACTATAGTTGCATAGAAATCTATTCAATAATCCACATTCTGCCTGATTTTCTTTGGCAAATATCATATAAAAGTTTCTTCCTTGGCTACAAACCACATTTCTCCATTTAGCTCTTGTTCTTGTACCTTCTCCTGTTCTTCAATATTCGATAAATTTTTAGCAGTGGTTCACAGATCCCTGACAGCTTTTAAATTGCTTAAAATGCCCGGTGCTAAATATGAATGCCAAATATGAATATGAAGCAACGCTGTTTACACAGTTCCTTTAGAACTCTAATAGTCAGCATCCAGATGGGCTAATAATCAGGTAAGGTGCTTATTGATTTATAGAAACTTAAATAAATATGGAGCACTAACTAAATTAAAGAAAGGGACCCTGGGAACTCTTCACTTTCCCATATGCTGTTTAATAATGGTTGAAGACGTAAGCTGAATAGTAAGTTCTCTTGAGTTCTTAGGCAGACTTAAGAAAATATGCTTAGTGTACAGAAAGAAATCACGTTGTAAGATGTACAAACTCGCAATTCATATTCTATATTTTCACACATTGTAATGTAATTCTAGGTTGTTTAACCACTAGTTTTAACAAAAAGACAAATTCCATAATAAACAAGACTCTAGGTTACCACATTTTCAGAGAAGCCTAGCAAATATTTTAGCAACAACATTAATAGATATGAGGCTAACTCTGACATTTTTTACCTGGAGTAATGGAAGTATTTCCAGGAAGAAAAAAATGATTTGGGTAATTTTATGTGCTACAGACATTACTTGCATGCAAAGGACCTCAAGATGGAAAGGTCAAAAAGATGGTATTCCAGGTTTTGAAAAAACTTCAACAAGCATTATCTAGAAACTGTCTAGATTTAGCTGTGGGTTTCAAAAATCAGAAAAGTGGAAAATACTCATAATATTGCATGAGGCACTATCCATGTAGCATCCTGCAGTGGCGTTTACCTGGGTCTGCCTTTGTTTCCCTTCTGAACTTAGTCCTTAGAACACCACCCCAAATGTGACCTGTGTTATGCTGCTCCCTGACACTATAAAAAGAAATCAGGAAACCCAGAGCACCGAAGTGCAGCAAACCTACTGATGGGATGAAGGACATCAGTGCAGGAAATGATGCACAGGATAAAGTTGATTCTTGTCTTTAGAAGAGACAAAAAAATACATAAAACTCCTTGTTTTCAGAATTAAAACTGCTTAAAATAGCATTAGAGACTTATTATTGTGTTATTTATTATATAGATTCAGTTTACAGTTAACTTATTTTTGTAGGAAGGAAGGGGAGATCTGACATTCATTACAAAATTCACTCATTTATTTAATTATTACACCAAGTATTTAATGAGTACACACTTTTGTAAAAATAAGACAAAACACTAGATTTTAAGCCTATAAAATGTCTGCCCCATCCTAAAATAATGGTATTATCCAATTTATCTTTACATCTTCAAAGTCACACTCTAAATACCAAATACATTTTACATGTACTAAGCATGTCAACTCCAAATATGCCCATAAAATTTTTTTTGAATATGTCAAAATTTGAAAATACAAATATGTATTCTTTAAAAATTCACTTTTATGACACTCTAGTACATATAATAACATTTTAACTTTTGTCTAGGTGAGAATTGCATTAATAATCTCATCATGTAAACTATGTAACATTAACAGTCTAATCATTTACATCTATGTGGATGCTCCTCAGGCAGTCTTAGTCCTGTGTGTGTGTGTGTGTGTGTGTGTGTGTGTGTGTGCGCGTGTGTGTGTGTGTGGTTGTGCATGTCTAAAATATTTTATTGTGGTAAGAACACAACATGTCAGGAAGTCTTAGGAGGATAGTTCATAAACAAAAGAAGAGAAACAATCACAACATTAATAATGTTATATTAATTAAGCATTTTTTCTGTTCTAGATACTAATCTAAGCAATTTACATATCTCATTGCATTTAAACATCAGCTGAGCCTATGATATAAGATGATTATATATTCTTCATGATTATTATGTGCTTCATAATACGAAGTTTAAAAATGCAGCTAGAGAAAGGGTACACAATTTGGCAAAGGTTATAAATCTATAAAATGCCAGAACCATTTTTTTTTACTCACTGCCCATGTTCTAAATGTGAGGGCAACACACTTTTTATGTGAATGACTAGGTAACAAATATTTTAGGCATTGTGAACTATATGTTCTCTGCCATAACTATGCAGCCCCACCATTATACCATGAAAGCAGATATAGACAATATTTAGATTAATGTACTTGGCGCTGTTCCAATTAAACTTTATTTATATAAAAATAAAAACAAGCAGCCAGTCTGGCCTGAGGGTCACAGTTTGCTAACCCCTCCTCTAAACTACTATGAATATAGATTCCATTCCTATTATATTGAGTACATTTTCTTAAACTAGATTTTTCAGGAACTGCATATTTGTGAACATCCTAGTAATTAATTTACTTAAAAATATGCTATAGTTATTTTAAAAATTTGAATTAAAATCTTTTTATACGATGGCATATTTCAAAATGCTAGAGAAGTAAGATTAATGGGAGGTACCAATCTGTCTCACAAGTCCTAAGCTGTAATACCATATATGCTAACAACAGATTACATTTATGCTCCAAGTCTGTGAAATTTTTATTGCAACTCGTTTAATACTTACTTTACATTTCCTTTAGAATTAAACACTTAAAGAACAAAAAAACCTACTTTTATTTCTTTAGCTTTCTGTAAAGAGAATTGAACATTATTTATTACGGATTTTTAAGCACAAAATCAAAACCTCACTGCATAGTAGGGTAGCACAACATCAAGAATCAAGAGCACATCTAATTAATTTGTATTGTTGCTGTTATAATTATCTTCATTATGTCTGACAAGATCAAACTGAGCTATGAAGAAATAAGTGAGCTACTAAAAACAATTGCATATTTAACACCTCTTTTTGTCATAACAAATCCTATCTGCACACAGTATTTTAAAAATTGCAAATCAGCCAAGAAAAAATTGAATTTGAAGGCAATAAATAAATCAAATTATGTATAAGAAGGCAGTAAAAATATGCCCCAGATGTTTGGCTGCAGAGCATCTTATAAGTTGGCTTCCAACTTGAAAATGTCAAGCTCCCGTGCCCTAAAGTGTTTCTACTTTCCATAGCACATTCAGAGAAGACAACAAGGGGTGTCTTGTCAAACTACAAAAAGGACAGAGTCACATCTGATTCCAGTCACATTAATGTTTGAAAAGGCAGCATTGTGGTTTGCTAGGGTGGTTATCTTTTTATTGACCTTCTTCTTCTCTAAAACAATCACCATAAGCCTGGTGCATTGACAGATGAAAGTGTACAAGGCAGATTTTGGGCTAGCTTTCATCTAATAAGTGACTTGTGTCCCCCACATTTATTGTTTAGAACAATTTGGAGGCTTACTCCTTACTTCAAAGAATGCGTTGGCTATCTTGTCATATGCCTGAAAACTGAGGACGGGAACCCATTGGTAAACAATACTAATGACTAACACACCACCACCTGTCATCACTGCATAATCTACTGTGTGCAAAGTGCTCAGAGCAGTAAATTTTTTAAGTGACTAATGCAGCACAAGCTCTTCTAGCAAATTAACTTGAGAAACATAAGAGTGGCGAGAAGTGTGTCAAGTCATGATGGGAGCTAAGATGTGATAACATAGCAATATATTTTTAAAGCTCTGGGTGAGGTCAACAAGATGGCTGACTAGAGGTGCTGGTGCCCGTCTCCTCCGACAAAACAGGATCAAAACAATGAATAACCAACTATATTTCTCATAGAATGACTGAAGAAGTACACTGAACTACAACAAGAGAGTGGCAAAATCCCTGTGGAGCGTGGAAACCCAGGATGGAAGCATAGAGAGTTACGATTAGAAAGAAAAAATAAGTTCTGGCGTCCTGTTGCACAGCAGAGTGACCCAGCAGAAAGATACTGTGTGCCTCATCATAGTGAAGAGAAAAGATTGTGAATGTTCCCACCACAAAGAAAGATACACTTTTGAGGTGATAGATAGGCTAATTATCCTGCTGCGATCGTTACACAATGTATACATGTACTGAAACATCACACTGAAGCTCATAAATATGGACACTTATGATGCATCTTTTTTTTTTTTTTTTTTTTTTTTTTTTTTTTGACACAGTCTCGCTCTGTCGCCCAGGCTGGAGTGCGGTGCCGCGATCTCGGCTCACTGCAAGCTCCGCCTCCTGGGTTCGCGCCATTCTCCTGCCTCAGCCTCTCGAGTAGCTGGGACTACAGGCGCCCACCACCACGCCCAGCTAATTTTTTGTAGTTTTAGTAGAGACGGGGTTTCACCGTGTTAGCCAGGATGGTCTCAACCTCTTGACCTCGTGATCTGCCCGCCTCGGCCTCACAAAGTGCTGGGATTACAGAAGTGAGCCACTGCGCCCGGCCTATGATGCGTCAGTGTTTTAAAAAGCTCCGTGCGCCTGGATGAGTGCCAGCCACCTCCAAATGTCAGGTAAAATTTTATGACTGTTTTATCCTAAGAGATGATTTGAAAACTATTTATAAGAATTTAACATGTGATATTTGAAAGAAAGGAGGCCTTTCCAAAATTGTGGCCTGGACAGGGGACATAGTAAATATTTGTTTTTGCCTGGAATTTGTGGTGAAGAGGATAATGGACATAGGGCTTTGGCCAAAAATCATAAAAATATGACAATAAAGAGCCGTCATATGTGCAGAGCTCCCTGGCTTGTATCATCATGTATGCCATCTTATGTTATAAAGTAATCCAGAAAAAAATAAAATCTTTTTAAAGTAATGGCCTCCAGGTCACTCAGAGGCCAGTATTAATGGATAGATGATATTTGACTAGTTATATAACTGCTCTGAGCTTTATTTTCTCATTTGATTACCAGAAATATTAAAATACCCTGCACATGTAAGTATGAAGAGGATTATGTGAAAATATAAAATGCTTTGTACTGTACCTGCATAAAATAAACATTTGATAAATTATAGGTATCGTCATTAATGCAAAGATAAGCATATACTTTGATACTATGTAGAGTGCTGTGCACTTTTTAACTTAAATTCTATCTAAATGACCAAATTTTCCATGGTCCAGTATAAAAAGTTAGTCTTACAATGACGTTTCATATAACTGCTTAAAAATGTTTTTTCCTCACATACCCATCTGTCTTTTTCTCCACCTCTTTGAGTAAATAGGCAGAGGACAATACTTGCATTTAATGGTTTTATAGTGGTAAGTTAAAATATCACATTTAAATTGCACTAATTTAATTTCATTTTATTTCAAAATTAAAATCAACCAGTGAAACACAATAAATGATAAATGACATAAACAAAAGTAATTTTAAGGTTAAATTTGGGTCTCTTTTTTCACAATGCAATTTTGTGGGTTATATGGGACCTCTTACATTCCTAATTCTGCATTATTGCCGGAACACAGCAGGTGGTGAACTTTGATTCTTATTTTTATTTACTTACCCAAAATTCAGCAGGACATGATGCCTCATGCTTATAATCCCAGCACTTTGGGAGGCCAAGATGGTGAGATCACTTGAGGCCAGGAGTTTGAGACCAGCCTGGACAATATAGCAAGATCTTGTGTCTAAAAATATATATATTTTTAAATTATTTGGGCATGGTGGCACCAGCCTGTAATTCTAGCTACTCGGGAGGCTGAAATGTTAGAATCACATGAGCCCAGAAGCTTGAGGCTACAGTGAGCTGCGATCGCACCACTGCACTCCAGCCTGCATCACAGAGTGGGGCCCTGTCTCTTAAAAAATAAAACAAAAAAACAGTGCAGAGAGTTCCAGCCTTTGTGTGCTATCCTGAAAACCTGGACTTACTGGAGGCTAATTTTGGGCTCAGAAAGCAAAAATACTTTGGAGAGTAAGATAAATTGACATTTACTGATTGTATTCTATGTACCTCTTGCTTGAATGAACTTAAAAAAAAGGAAAGTCAAAAAGTATTATTAATCCTAATAGATATAATCTGTGAATCCTAAGCCTGATGTGGCTTTCTCAATTTCACACAGTAACCAGAAAAATTCAACTCTGTTTCCATGGCTCGTCCTCTTTCTACTCTAAAAAAACTCCCTGTTTTTCTGCCTCCAAATTATTTTTTTTATTCAAACTCTTTTCTCAACAAAGTATTACTTGTTGTAAGACTTTTTTATTGAAATGCAAAGTAAAATACCAGAAAGATTGTAAAATACTAGGCAGTATTTGTTCTTTCATGTAAAATTGTGAAATGGTAAATCAGATCTACTTACTCACATGCTGGGGAACAAAACAACGTTGATCCTGAGTAAGAGAGTTTTGTGTGCATCTTAGTAGACAGAGAGCAGAAATATAAGCTGTTAACTGTGGAAGGCATACTTTATGCATTCTCTTCAAAGAGCTGTACTTTCGATTTTGATAACACTGAATACCAATGACCTTGTGCTTATGAGGTCCTACCACTAGGGCACCATTCATTTGCTGATCAACAGACATGAGCCTGGGAAATTGAAATTGTGTCTTAAACTACTATAATTTACTCCAGCCCTTTCTGTGACTCCTTATTGCATTCCAATGTATACCTGGATTTTGACTTTACCTGAGCTGGACTTGAGGATAGATATTGTGTTCCCTAGTTTTAATTCTTAATAAGGATACTCACCCTTTAACGTTTTTCCAGCCTCTGGTTATTTCTGAATGTTATCCAGCTTCCGTTGTTGGTACCCTAAATGGACAAATTGAAGCAATAAATAAAAACCTCTGACAATGATCCTTCTCATGATTATACCATGCCTTCACAGCACTAAAATCTCCATTAGTATTTAAGAGATACCAAGACACATAAAGACATAATCTCATGGAGGCTTCTCCTTTTCTATCTCTCCTCTCTAGATGCAATATTTATTTTTCCTTTAAAAAATTATATGAAAAGCAGCTGGGCGTGGTGGCTCACGCCTATAATCCCAGCACTTTGGGAGGCCGAGGTGGGTGGATCACGAGGTCAGGAGATCAAGACCATCCTGGCTAACATGGTGAAACCCCGTCTCTACTAAAAATTCAAAAATTAGCCGGGCGTGGTGGCAGGTGCCTGTAGTCCCAGCTACTCGGGAGGCTGAGGCAGGAGAATGGTGTGAACCCAGGAGGTGGAGCTTGTAGTGAGCCGAGATCCTGCCACTGCACTCCATCCTGGGGACAGAGCGAGACTCCGTCTCAAAAAAAAAAAAAAAAAAATTATATGAAAAGCAAGTGTAATATATTTAGAAAATAGCAGTCAAGCTCTCAGTTAAAGTCGCAGATCTGTAAAAACTAGATCTATAATGAATACATAAATAGACTATTGACAAATTTCTGATTTCCCTTGGAGCCCTTCTTTTCTACTTGATATCTAGTGATGGTTGTGTATCACCTACTCATGTAACTTCTTTTAGAGAATGATGGAAAGTTTTATAAAATACTGTAATCCAATATTCATGAAAAGTATTTTATTTATAGGACACATGATTCCAACATGATGGCTGTCAGAATGCTGGCTATCTTTAGATCATTGACTTAAACATTGTTTCGTAGTTTCATTTGCCTCTGATCCAAACTTAAACATTTCAAATAATGGCTTTAAAACAACTTTTTCTCCTGTTTTCCCTTGTTCATTGTGTGTGTATATATATATATATACACACACATATACACATATATACATACACATACTTATACATATATATATATATATACTTATACATATATATATTCCCACATCAAGGACAAAATCTAAAAAAAATCGATAATTGAACTTGACTTCTTTTTTTATAAACTGTAGACAAAGTTCACAGACAGATACACCTCAACACCTATAAAAATCATTTCAAATTGTTCCCCAGTGTTACCAGGAACCCTTATTTAGCTAAACATATAAATAGGGTTGTCAATGTCCATGAAATTTAAAACATTAAGATGAAAGTACTTTAAATTTCAAAAGCATATTCTGAGTTGAATTTCAATCTTCAGGGAAGTGCCATTGTAGATTTTCTACTAAACAAAGTTCACTCACTGAGACATCTATTAAAATGGTGGGGAATTTTTTAAATAATTTAGAATTTTTCAAATGACATTTATTAGCATTCTTCTGAGCGAATATTACCACACAACACGTTTCAATATATAAAGATAAACAGTTTTTAAAGATTTGCAATAATTTTGCCAATAGCAAATGCCATCATGATTAATTAAATGATTGCATTGTAGAAGACCTCCTAGTAGGTGCTTTGGTCTACAGAAAGATCTATCATATCCATTCTGTTGAATGAAAGAAAATATTTGCAAACTATTCATTGGACAAAGGACCAATATCCAAAACATATAAGGAACTTAAACAACTCAACACTAAAACAAAACTTTAAAATGATACTAAGAACTGAGCAAAGGACATAAATATCAATTTTTCAAAAGAAGAAATGCAAGTGACCAACAAGTATATAAAAAAATGCTGAACATCTCTAGTCATTAGGGAAATGCATAGCAAACTATGATGAGATAACATCTTATTCTAGTTAGAGTAGCTGTTATTAAAAAGACAAAAAAATAACAGATGGTGGCAAGGATGAAGAAAAAAAGGACTTCTTATACACTGTTGGTAATGTAAATTAGCACAATCGTTTTATGAAAAACAGCATGAAGATTTCTTAAAAAATCTAAAAATAGAACTCCTACACAATCCAGCAATCCCACTCCTGGGTATTTATCCAAAGGGGAAAAAATGGTCTATCAAAAGGATACTTGCACCGGCATATTTAACACAACACTATTCATAATATCTAAGATACGGAATCAACCAAGGTTTCAGTGGACAAATGGATAAAGGAAATGTGGTATATTTATATTATTTGGCCAAAAAAAATGAAATCACATGATTTGTGACAACGTAGATTAACATATAGGTCATTATATTAAGTCAAATAAGGCAGACACAGAAGGACACATATAACATATTCTCATTCATATGTGGGAGCTAAAAAAGTTGATCTCATGAAGGGAGACAGTAGAATGATGCATACCAGAAGCTGGAAAGGTTGTGTGGGTGGGAGGAGGGGATAAAGAGAGGTTGGTCAATGAGTACAAATATACATTTAGATACAAGGCATAAGTTCTAATGTTAGATAGCAGAGTAGGGTGACTATAATTACCAATGATATATTGTATATTTCAAAGTAGCTGGAAGAGAAAACTTGAAATGTTCCTAACACATAGAAATGATAAATACTTAAGGTGATGGATACACCAAATTCCTGACTTGATCATTACACACTCTCCATATGTAAGAATGTATCAAATATAGCTCATAAATATGTAAATATTATGTATCAACAAAAAGATCTTCCATATCAAAGTTTCTTCTAAAGTGTGATTGTATCATATTGCAAATAGTTTAAGGTATTAGACTCAGATCTAGATTCAAGGTCTCAGTCTGCAACTTGCTACCTTTGATGATGTCTTGTGAAAATCTTTAAACTTTTTGATTGTGATAATCTCATTGGCAAATATTGTAGGGATTCCTTCATGTGCACTCCTTTTTGTCCACCCCCTCTGGCATCTCTTCATCAATATAAACAATCTTTTTTTTTGGAAAGAGAAGTGAGAAACTCAGCATGTGAGACCTATTCCCAATTCTCTCATTTCTCTTGAGAGCTGGATTGAAAGCACAGAACATATACAGTGATCTGCTTTTTGGCCCTGCAGGGAATGGTACTTGCCCCTGCCATTATGAGTAAGTCTGACTAATTCTGGGGTTGAATTTTATGAAATCTAACTGCACAAATCTCAGCCCTAACCTTCCATATCAGATTTCCGGGTAGTAGAGTTGTTTATCACTCTTCATCTGCTGACACCCTATACTCAATCCGTATAGAATTTGGAAAGGCAAGAGGGTGCTATTTATTATCACAACAACTCAAACATCCCAAAGTGGTGATCCATACATAGTAGTACTTTTCAACCTTCTTGTAATATTTAAGTATTTAGTAAGATAAATAAAGTATATTGAAAACACATGTATAATATAAAGCAACAGAAGTTAACAAAAGTTATCAGAATCATAGTAAATGTTCATTCTTACAGTGTAGAATATCATCCTGCGTAGAATTAGAGATGCCTCTTAATATTCTATTTTCTGTTCTCTAAGAAGTGAGCTATGTCTCCCTCATCCTGTAATGTAAGAAGACCTGCAAGTGTTTCAATCAATAGAGGATAGTGGAGGTAATGTCATGGCAGTTCCAGGTCACACTCTTAAGAGTTCTGGCAGCATACAACTTTGTCTTAGGGACCATCCTGCTGGCAGCCCGTAAGACATATGGATATCCTAGGAGATGATGTGATGGGGCCATGAGACTACATGGGAATGAGGCAAGCTGACTCCAGTCTTCAAGCCATCTCCAACACCAGTGCCAGCCATACGTATGAGCAAACTGCCTTGGATCCTCCAGCCCAGCTCAGCAGCCAACAGAAGTCTAGCTCCTGACTCCAGGTGACAATCAGGATTACACAATAAAATACCATCTGGATTCTGTATCCACAAAATCATGTAATGCAATAATTACTTTTAAATCCACCAAGTTTTTAGGATGTCATTGATGATCAAAACATCTCTACCACAAATAGGCAAAATAAAAAGAAAATATGTGAGTAATCAATAAGTGACTGAAACATAGAACAAAAACCTTTAACAATTCAAAGAAATGTGCCACCTCCAGAAAGTAAAATGACTTGGTAAGGGTTTAAGAACAAATTAGAATAATATGATGGCATACTTTGAAAAATTAGAAAATTTGTAAATTAGAGACTATGAAGCAATAAAGGAGCAAAACTAGCATAATGTAGTTATCATGTAAAGAAACATCTTATCGTTTATTCTTTCAGTTTTTTTTCCTATGTAAGCAATCTTCAACCCTAGGGTTTCAATCACATTCTGTTTGTTACATTTATATTTACTTTCATGTTATGATATAACTAAATATTTTATCAGTGCTAATATTATTTTAAAAAGAGACACATTATTCATTTACATTTCTCTTTTCTTTCTTTCTTCTTTCTTTCTCTCTTTCTTTCTTTCCCTTCCTTCCTTCCTTCCTTCCTCCCTCACTCACTCCCTCCCTTCCTTTCTTTCCTTTTTTTTTTTTGATGGAGTCTCACTCTGTTGCCCAGGCTACAACCTCTGCCTCCCGGGTTCCAGGAATTCTCCTGCCTCAGCCTACTGAGTAGCTGAGATTACAGGCACCCATCACCACAACCGGCTACTTTATGTATTTTTAGTACAGATGGGGTTTCACCATGTTGGTCAGGCTGTTCTTGAACTCCTGACCTCAAGCAATCCTCCTGCCTTGGCCTCCCAAAATGCTGAGATTACAGGCGTGAGCCACCAGGCCCGGCCTTCATGTGCTTTCTAATGGCTGTTTAGTTTTTCAGTAGGTAGATATATGAGAAAGTTATGTTTTTGCAATTTAATGTTAATCTAAATAAGCAATGGCAATGCATCATTGATTTTTTCCTAACCTTTGTCTAGACATTGGGACAGTATTAGTGGAAATAATATTCCATATAATTTATAATCTGTATAACACTGTAATAAGCAATTTGAATCCACTAATTTCATTTAATCCTCACCAACAAAAAAATACTGTAACATTATTTCCCTATTTTACATACACAAGGAAATGAGGACGAAAGGGATTATTCATGCAGCAGAGATTTTACAAGCATGGAAGCATAATCATATTTGACCTAACATTAGGGAAGATTAAAACTTGCTTAAGAGATCATAAGAGAAATAATTTGAATAGGTTATATGGGCTTCATGAAAGTGGGAAATAAGTTAGGTTGCAGCCTAACTTTTAAGTTCTTTAAATATCAGGTTTAGTGAGCAATATAACAACACTTAATGCTGAAGCTCTCTTCTCAAAGATCTAATTTTGATACCCTTCTGGAAGAACAATCTCCAGGGGTTTACCTGGAGAGATAATCTGTGTCCTTCTCAAAATGGTACGTGAGGGAAGCATGGCCAGTCCTTCCTTTGGTGCTTTCTCAGTGGTCTGAGTACGCCAATGAGAAACTTGTATTGGGAAGATTTATAGAATAGAAATCAACAGCACAAAGTAATGAAGAATTCCACAGCCTGTAAGATCATTTGCTGACATTCAGTTCTATTAGGCCTAAAATCATGGCCCAGTATTATGTGTGCCATGAGAGAAATTAGGAAAGCCTAGAATAGCCTCATCGCAAGTTCCCCTTCCAGCTCTGCCCCTACATAGGAGGTCCTTTAGCCAAATGATCCTCCTTATCATGGAGACCAGGCACAGGCTCATTCTTATCTCTGGGTAGAGGGCTTGAGGTCCCTGCCAGCCCATGGAATTATTCAAGCAAGTTAATCACTGCCTCTGTTGGGAACCAGGGCTTTCTCTTTCTCCTGATGGAACAAAGCCTGCCTCCCGAATGCTATGGCTGTTCGCTTTGTTCCTGAGTATAACTCATGTGTGGCTCTTTGTGGTATGCAGTTGCTTCATCCCCGGGGCTTTTGAGTATATGTGACTAATAAACTGCTGTCATCTCAGCTGTCTAGCGTCAGGTTTCCTGTGTTCCCCATAACCCTAGGGCATGAATCCTCTCCTCACAAATAGGGTAAATAGGAAGAGATCAAGGCATACATAGGCATTTGGCAACAAGAGGAGACATCTGTATCTGAAAGGTAACAGTTAACTTATGCCTACTTGTGTGCTGCATACATAGCAAAATAAAACATATTCTTCAGTTTCCAGGAGGGAGTTTGTAATGTATTTTGGGAGATGTCAAATATAATTAGATGAATCAATAAGCCAACAAATTATCACTGTATTTTCCAAATTTGTGGTCATATATTGAGAATCTATAGCAACTGTAACACCAAATTTTAGTTATTTTACAAAAGTAGTTATATACAAATTATAGACATCTTTGGAAATAATGGAGGCTGTTTTATAGATACTAATTCTCTCCCGGAAAAAAGGCTGAATTAAGGAGATAGTTAACAAGCTCAGTATAAAAAAGAGACTGCCTTAAAAAGTATCTGCATTAGCAAGAAAAGCAGAAAATGCAAATAATGATCATTTGGCTACCTACTACATGTCATTATTGGCTCCACAATGTGCCTTATTTAAGGAAATAAAATATTTTAGAGAAAATACACCTGCATTAAAATCTAATATAAAAAATTGGGCAGTTAGTTTTTTTAAAAAGTGAAGAAATCTTCCTATAGGCCTGAAAGAAAACATTGCCAATGAGCAAACAGAAGCTTCAATATCAAGAAATACGACTTGCAGCGTAAACTTGTCTCCACGATTTCTGTGGATTATACCAAGAAGTAAAGATTTTGCAGAGTAGTTTAGGACACAGTTCATATGGTTTGGCTGTGTCCCCACCCAAATCTCCCATTGGATTGTAATCCCCATAATCCCTACAAGTCAAGGGCAGGATCAGATGGAGGTAATTGTATCATAGGAATGGTTTTCCCCATGCTGTTCTTGTGATAAGGAGTGTGTCACAAGAGATCTGATGGTTTTTAAAGGAGCTTTTCCCCTTTAATAAGGTCAGTTACCTGAGGACTCTTTTCCTTTATAAATTACCCAGTATCGGGTATGTCTTGATTAGCAGTGTGAGAATGAACTAATACAGTAAATTGGTGCCAGTAGCATGAGGTACTGCTATAAGGATAGCCAAAAATGTGGAAGCAACTTTGGAACTGGATAACAGGTAGAGGCTGGAACAGTTTGGAGGGCTTAGAAGAAGACAGGAAAATGTAAGAAAGTGTGGAACTTCCTAGAGACTTGGGGTGCTCAGAAGACACAAAGATGTGGGAAAGTTTGGAACCTCCTAGAGACTTATTGAATGGCTTTGACCAAAATGCTGATAGTAATATCAGTCCAGGCTGAGGTGGTCTTAGATGGAGATGAGGAACTTGTTGGGAACTGGAGCAAAGGTGACTCTTGTTATGCTTTAGCAAAGAGACTGGTGGCATTTTGCCACTACCCTAGAGGTCTGTGGAACTTTGAACTTGAGAGAGATGATTTAGGGTATCTGGCAGAATAAATTTCTAAGCTGCAAAGCATTCAAGAGGAAGCAAAGCATAAAAATTTGGAAAATTTGCAGTCTGACAATGCAGTAGAAAAGAAAAACCCATTTTCTGAGAAGAAATCAAAGCCAAAGGCAGAAATTAGCATAAGTAATGAGGAGCCAAATGTTAATCACCAAGACAATGGAGAAAATGTCTCCAGGGCATGTTCAGTGGGGTGGCAGTGCCTCCCATCATGGGCCTAGAGGCCTAGGAGGAAAAAATGGTTTCCTGGCCAAGGACCAGGCCCCTCCTGCTGTGTGCAGCCTAGGGACTTGGTGCCCTGTGTCTCAGCTGCTCCAACCATGGCTAAAAGGAGCCAAATTACAGCTCAGGCCATGGCTTCAGAGAGTGAAAGCTCTAAGCCTTGATGACTTACACGTGGCATAGAGCCTGCAGGTGCACAAAAGTAAAGAATTGAGGTTTGGGAACCTCCACTTAGACTTCAAAGGATGTGTGGGAATATCTGGAAGTCCAGGTAGAAGCTTGCTGCAGGGGCAAAGCCCTCATGGAGAACCACTGCTAGATCAGTGTGGAAGGGAAATGTGGGGTTGGACCCCCAATCCGAGTCCCCAATGGGGCACAGCCTAGTGGAGCTGTGAGAAGAGGGTCAGTGTCCTCCAGACTCTGGAATGGTAGACCCACTGACAGCTTGCACCTTGTGCCTGGAAAAGCTGCAGACACTCAATGCCAGCCCTTGAAAGCAGCCAGGAGGGGGTTTGTACTCTGCAAAGCCACAAGGCAAAGTTGTCCAAGGCCATGGGAGCCCACTCTTGTATCAGCATGACCTGGATGTGAGGCATCGAGTCAAAGGAGACCATTTTGGAAATTTAATGTTTAATTACTACCCTATTGGATTTCAGATTTGCGTGGGACCTCTAGCTTCTTTGTTTTGACCAATTTCTCTGATTTGGAACAGGTATATTTACCCAGTGCCTGTACCCCCATTGTATCTAGGAAGTAACCAACTTGCTTTTGATTTTACAGGCTTGTAAGTGGAAGAGACTTGCCTTGTTTCAGGTGAGACTTTGGACTTGGACTTTTGGGTTAATGCTGGCATGAGTTAAGACTTTGGGTAACTGTTGGAAGGACATGATTGTGTTTTAAAATGTGAGGACATGAGGTTTGCGAGGGTTCAGGGTCTAAATGATATAGTTTGGCTCTGTGTCACCACCTAAATCTCACCTTGAATTTTAATCCCCATAATTCCCACCTGTTAAGGACAGAACAGGTGGAAATAACTGAACCATGAGGGTGGCGTACCCCATGCTATTCTCATAATAATGAGTGTGTCTCATGAGATCAATGTTTATTTAAGTGTCTGGCCATTCCCCTGCTTACATTCATTCTCTCTCCTGCCACCCTGTCAAAAGGAAACTTCTGCCATGATTGTAAGTTTCCTGAGGCCTCCTCTTCTGTGCAGAATTGTGAGTCAAATAAACCTCTTTTCTTTATAAATTACTCATTCTTGGGTATTTATTCATAACAGTGTGAGGGTGGACAAATACAGCAGTTCTCTTTGACTGGGCTTTGGTTTCATAGTTTATGCCACTTGATCAACTATGGAAAAACTAAAGAAATGTAGTGAGTGCATAAGTTTATGTAACCACTCAAACTTTCTATATAAATGCTAAAACTCTTAAAATAATGTGGTTATATAGACACTATTTTGGTTATATCAACAATATTTTATTTTATGGATACATTTGTATATGTTTTCAATAAATTCAGAGTTTTTAAATTATAAGCAAATGTGAGTAGATTTTTGGAATAAATGTATATATTACAGCACCCCACATATCAATCACTACCACTCTCTTTTAGAAATAATAAAGATAGTAGTTGTTCTTCTCTAGTGCGAATGTAAAATACTGCATTTCAGTCCTAGAGTAAATGTGATATAAATCCCAATCCCAACTTCTTGTTTTAAATATTTTAAATACCTCTAAAACAAAAACAAACAAACAAATACTTTGATGATGGTCACTCAGCCAGTGAAGTACGTTTTTATGTAAAACATTGTACATATTAAGAAAAAAAACTGATAATTTTGAATAATTACATTTAAATGTAGGCTGAAAAGTTTAGAGATGTTTTCAAAATTTGCACAGTAAATAGTAAAAAACCTCAGTGGTTTTTCCTTGTAAACTGAATCTTGTGTAGCATAAACAGAGTTTATGTTAAGGGCCACTACAGTGTAAACTCTCTCAGGTTCCCAATGGAAATTATAAATAACCCTTAAAAACATACACATATTGTTTTTATTCATGAATTTTCCTCTGCCTTGGACACTGCCCATAGCATCTCTTATTGTAAATATGCTAATATTTTTAGTAGAAGCATCTTTACCATTACTCAAAAAAGTTTACTAATTCAGTTAAAGAAATACAGAAACTAACTTCTCCGAAATCCCATGGTTTTTACTGCTTTCTATATCATTATAAACTTATAGTTCACATTCCTTCTTCTTATATTTGAGTGCATAGTGTCAAATATATCTTTTGTAACATACGTTTCCACCATTCATTCATTAATTTATTAACCAAACATTTTTTCATTTTCAAGATCTTTGCTTGTTGTGTAGTATACAGTGTTGAACAATGAAGATATTATCCATCCTATTGTGAAGCATTCTTTCTCGCAAGGGTAACCAGAATAAAAAAAAGGAAAATAGCAGGCAGATATGTATTTAATTACAACTGTAAAAACATCTCTCTCTCTCTCCCCCCATATCTATCAAAAATCGATAAACAGAATAACACAATAGAGATTCATAAATTAACAAATTAAAAGCATAATAACAGATTAACTGTGTTTAATAAAATTCCAAAGTAATTATCTTGATTTTTTATTGCTGACATAACAAATTATCACAAACTTAAAACAAATTTATTATCTCACAATTCGAATGTCAGTGGCAGAGTAGGCTCTGTTGGGTTATCTGTTGTGTATAGTAGAAAACCAACATCAACATGTTTCTTCTGGAGGCTCTAGGGGAGAATCTGTTTACTTGCTCATCCAGGTTTTTGGCATAATTGGATTTCATACAGGATTGAGTTTACTATTTTCTTCTTGGCTGTCAGTTGGTAGTCATTGGGAACCTCATGGGGCCTACTTAATTCCTTGGCTTATTGTTAATTTCTTTCATCTTCAAAGCCATGGTCAAGTCCTTCTCATGCTTTGAATCTCTCTGACCTCCCTTTCTGCCCTCCCTTGCTGTTCCCGTCTTCTGCCACATTTCTCAGACTCACCCCTTAGCCCTCTTCTGCTGCTTTGAATGGCTCATGTGCCTTAAATAAGCCCATGCGTATAATTCAGGATATTATCCCTATATTAAGCTCAGCTGTTTAATGATCTTAATTTTTATCTGCAAATCACTTTGCAAGTCTACCTACATTGGTCTTTTATTGAAGAATCTAAGGAAGAGGACATCTTCAAGATTCTGATAAACACATCAGAGTGTTAGTTTTATCAAAACCTGTGTCTATGAATCCATTTGCACGGCTATCAAGGAATACTTGAGACTGGGTAATTTATAATGAAAAGAGGTTAAATTGGCTCACAGTTCTGCAGGCTACACAAGAAACACAGTGCCAGCAGCTACCTCCGGTGAGGCCTCAGAAAGCTTACAGCCATGCAGAAGGCAAAGGAGGATTTGGCTTTTCATATGGCAAGAAAGGGAGCAAGAGAAAAAGAGAGGTGGAGGTGCCGGGTTCCATGGTCCTTTAAACAACCAGTTCTCATCTGAACTAACAGCAAGAACTCACTCATTACCACAGGGAAGGCGCCAAGCCATTCAAGAAGAATCTGCCCCATGACCCAAACACCTTCCATTAGGCCCCACATCCAACTTTGAGGATCACATTTCATATGAGACTTGGACGGGATAAACATCCAAACTATATTACTGTGATTGTGAGTTGACTTGAAGAGAACATTATATTACATATCTAAATAATAAATTCAAAAAGATAAAACAAGTAAGTGAATTTCTTTCTGAATGTCACATTTTGTTTGCACATGTTTGATATTTCCTAAAGTGATTATATTTTGAGATAATGCAAAAGCAGTGTGAACTCTTGATTACAGTTCAATGAAGACCAGGACCTCTTTAGGTGTTTTGAATATTTTAATCATCATAATAATTATACTATTACTCTTCTGATGTGGGAACTAGGTCAGATATTATGAAAGCTACCAGCTCTCCTTCAATTCTAAGTATCATATTATAGTGTGTTAATTAGCTCAAAGCTTTCCAATAAAAAATAGAAGTTATAAATGAACATATGTAATGTCCCTGCTTTCTCCTACCTCTACTCCCTACATTTTCAGCAATCTTCTGTCATACAGGTGAATTTCTCTTCCCTGGTTTCCATGGTGCATGCTCAAACTCAGCAATGCAGTTAATTTCCAAGAATATAGTTTCCAAAGTAACCAGATGGCAAACAAAACCAAAATTCTTCTTCAACATCAGCATGTTCAATTTCTTTAGGAGTTGAACATCTTAGTTTTATAATTTTGGCAAAAGTTTTTAAGGGAAAGGTAGAGATTAAGATAGAACCTCTACCAATATAGTTTACATTGTTTAAAAAATAAATGCTAAATTTGAAAGTTAACTGTTTAACATCTTCAAATCACCATGAGACTAATAAATAAAAATATTCATGTTAATTATGTTAAGGATCACTCTCTCTTTTCATTTGATATAATAAAATTTTGAAAATCATGAAGAAAAAATATATTTTCCAGTTACCATTTATAAAGTGAGAATAGAAATATAGTAAATAATTGTAATTTAATGATAAAATTTTGTATTGATTTAAATAAATTTCAGACAAATACTTTGAAATGTATGAAACATATTTTACATGTAACATATACTATAAAATCAGCTTTTTATTGAGACTGCTTATTATATCTCTAATGTGTTCTAAACGGTTGAAAAAACTACTAGTGCATTAAAAGCCAACATCATATTATAATTAATATGTATTTAAATTTTACAAATAATCTGTGTTTACACAACAAGGCTAGTAGTAGATTCTTATATTCTTACTCTAATTTATCTTGTCTTGGTGTAAATAATAGAATATTATTTTTCATATCTTAAAATGGTGAATTTTTAAAGTAAATAAAAATTCATGGGTTAAATTTTGTTCAATAAAAATAATGGCAATATTTTTCCACCCCTTGAATATGGATTTGTCATGTGACTTTCTTTGGCCAATGAGACATTTAAAAATATGACAAAACAGAGTAGTGGAACATTATTTTCACTTGGATATGCCATCTTTTGCTGAACTTAGGTTCCCCTGACTATGTCTACCAGTCTGAGCTAGCGTGTTGGAAGATGAATGACCAGGTGGAAGGGAATGCAGGCATCCAGAAGATGGAAAGTTCCAATAGTCCCAGCAGTTTACCACAAATGGATGGTTGAACTCCAGTCCAGTTCAGCTAAGCCTCTTCAGACCAAACAGAACTCTCAGTTAGGTCCAGCCCAAATTTCTGACCCACAGAACCATATGAATCGCTGTTGTTTTAAAATATTAAACTCTGTGGGTGTGTGGTGTTTTATCACACTGCAGTAGCTAACCAAAACATATTTTTTTTTACATTTAAAAATATAAATTATGTTAAATATCTAATGTGATACTATGTATTCCTTTGAAAAAATCATCTCTGTCTTTTCATACTCTGGGAAGGGAAAGACATGTTTGCTCCGAATTTAGGAAATAACATAAAAAGACTTTCAGTGTGTATTTTTTCATTTTCACATTGCTGTAAAGGAATACCAGAGACTGGGTAATTTATAAACAAAAGAGGTTTAATTGGCTTCTAATTCTTCAGGCTGTACAGGAAGTATAGAAGCTTCTGCTTCTGGGGAGGTCTAAGGAAACTTACATATCATGGCAGAAGGTGACAGGGGAAGCTGGCATGTCTTGCATGGCCCAGCAGCAGGAAGAGAGCAAAGGGGGAGGGGCTACAAACATTTAAACAACCAGATCTCACAATAACTCACTCACTCACTATCAGGAGAACAGCACTGAGGGGATGGTGCTAAGCCATTCATGAACGACCACCTCTACGATCCAATCACTTCCCACTAGTCCCCACCTCCAACATTGGGGATTACAATTAAACATGAGATTTGTTGGAGTCACAGAATCGTATCACAATGTAAGAGCACATTGTGTGTGTGTGTGTGTGTGTGTTTTTTTTTCTTTCTTTCGAGATGGAGTTTCCCTCTTGTCGCCCAGGCTGGAGTGCAGTGGCGAAATGTCGGCTCACTGCAACCTCCACCTCCCGGGTTCAAGCCATTCTCCTGCCTCAGCCTCTTGAGTAGCTGGGATTACAGGCACCTGCCACCGTGCCCGGCTAATTTTTCTGTATGTTTAGTAGAGAAGGGTTTCACCATGTTAAGCAGGCTGGTCTCAAACTCTGGGACTTAGGTGATCCTCCAGCCTCGGCCTCCCAAAGGCATGAGTCATAGCACCTGGCAAACAGCACATTTTAAAAACATGGTTCCCCAGTTCTTATTTTAAATAAATAAACTTTTTAGGTCATCTTGATTTAAGAAATTATCAACTACTCATAAGTTTCATGCAGACTTGCCACGGTTGTATAAATTATTAGAAACTGACAAATATAGTATTATACCAGAGTAAAATAAATTTTTGTAAGTACTATTGCTCATTATGTAAAACTAAAACATTTCTGTGAGGCTGAGTTTTATGTGGTGATAAAAAACTGTAATTTTAACAATAATATGAATTAATATTGATCAATGAATAGACTTTTAATTATGAGTTGATCTCATTTAGCAGTTTTAACAAAAGGCACTATTTAAGGCTCCAAATTATTTATAGATCAAGTCTAATCAGAAGAATGCCTCACAGAATCAAAAGGACATCAATGTTTTAATGAAGATTTGTGTTTATTCTTCTTATAGTGATTATATGCTAGTATTCTCACATGATATTGAATATTAACTTTATTACTGCATTATAATGACATACTTTAATGTATATATGTTGTTAACTATTCTCTTTGTATTGAAGAGAAATTATTCAGTGATACTTGTTAAAACATAGCAAGAAAGACTTTATTCAGGGTCCCCCCAATAGGCAGCCAAACGTTAGACCTCTGAATGTTCTGCTAGGCTCATTTGTGCATTTCCTTGTAAAATCAAACTTTAGCAAAGAATCCTGCTAAATCTTGTGTAGCAAGACACCCCCATCTTCAATATCTGATCATCTTCCATATATGATCAGGATTCTCATCCACCACCATCGCCCAGATAATGTCTGAACACCCTAGCCTATCTTCAGCAAAAATCTTATTAGGTCAGTTTAGCCTGAATATCCCTTACCCATAATGTCTCATCTTAGTAATTTTTTATCCATTGACCTTCGCAACCCCTGCCACCCTGCTTCTTGGCTATAAATTCCCACTTGCTCAAGCTGTGTTCTGAGTTAAGTCCAGTCTCTCTCCCCTACTTCCAGACCCTACTGCAGTTGTCCCTATGCCTATTTCCATGGTTCTGAATCAGGTCTTCCTTACTGTGCTTTAACAAATGTCATTGAATATTTTTTTAACATTTCGTATTCCACATATTTTTTTTCATTTCCAACTGACGGTATTTAATAAGCTTTGATATATTTTACCATGCAGAGATATCCACGGAACATCCACATCAAATTCATCAGCAATATCTGTCTGTCAGTTCTGTCTTCAAACTCTATCTAGTATATAAGGCCATGTTTTGTCAATTTCATAGTTTTTGACAGCATGGTACATAAAATCAGAAACATGATGAATGGACAAAGAAAGCCAGTTAATAGAAAGTGTGCAAACAAAAATCAGAGAGAAAGATATAAAACAATTTTCAGATGTAAGAGATGTGAAAATGATGGAAAAAGAATAATATTTTGAACAACTAAGTCTTGTATCAAATTGTCATTCAATGAAATAAATTATTATCCAGGGAAACCAATACAAGAATATAGAAGTAAAGAGACAACAGAGGATAAAACAGAAAATCATATAATTTCTAGCCCCCAAAAATAAAAAACAAAAGATGAAGAAACATAAAAGAGGTGAATCAACTTGAAAGAATAAAGGAAGAAAATGATTTGAAAGAAAAAGCAGAAAATTAATAATCTGAGTTGCTACTCCAAAAAACTAGAAAAATAAGAGAAATACTAATCAAATAAAAGGGATAATAAGAAAAATATGTTGAATGACTGAGAACCTATGTCATGAGACTCGCATAAACTTAATTTAAAACTTAATGAGAATTACTTAAAAAATCACTTACTCTGTCAGTACCAATCTTGGTACTGACCAATCTTGGACAAGACCAATCTTTCAGGTTAAGGTTGGTTTTTGTGTTTGTTTGTTTGTTTCCCCAGGAAGAAAGGAAGAAGAACAAAGTAACAAAAGGAGTTGAGGGCTTGAACAAAGAACTAATTATAATTCAAAGTTTCAAGGCTGGGCAAATAGACAATGTAGTCAAGAAAAGTGTGATAAAGGGCGAGGCGTGGTGGCTCACACCTGTAATTCCAGCACTTTGGGAGGTGATACACTTTGGGTGTATCACCTGAGGTCAGGCGTTCAAGACCAGCCTGGCCAACACGGCAAAAACCCATCTCTACTAAAAATAACAAAAATTAGTGGGGCCTGGTGGTGGGCGCCTGTAATCCCAGCTACTATGGAGGTTGAGGCAGGAGAATCTCTTGAAACCAGGAGGCAGAGGTTGCAGTGAGCTAAGATTGTGCCATTGCACTCCAGCAACAAGAGCAAAACTCCATCTCAAAAAAAAAAAGAAAAAAAGTGTGATAAACTATCATGCAGTCATTGGCTTAGAGCCCTCTATGAGGACCAAAATCTACACCTGACTATCCCAAACGAGTTAGTAGAATGTGACACTGCTTGATGTTGAAGATTTTGCTCAAAGAAACAGAAATTACAGATTTTGGAGCAATCAAAGAAAAACTAGTTTACTAATGTCAATTTTTAGTATTGACTCTCATCGCTGAAGAGAGAAACTTCTGTCTCTGCTTTAAATCTGATGCCAAAAGAGGGGGCATCAAGGTTTAGGTTAACATGAAATAAAATAATATTCAGAGAAAAAAATGATACTTAGGAATTTACTATCAACACTTAGAATATTACAGAAGGCAATATTCTACTCTTCAAAATCTGTTGAGGAGTGAGGAAATGAGAAGCTAATCAATGCAAGTGTAGAGATGACAGGAGTTATTTATAGTTAGAGAAGCCTCCATTTATGAAAATGATGGATAATTAGATCACAGGATGTTGAGTCCTCTGATAGAAGAATGCGTATAATGCGCTAGAGGGTACAGAAAATGGTATCTAAGATCAACTTAAGTGTTATTTATGCCATGAGACAACCTCTCTGCTTTCTTCACTCCTGTGATATTAGTTTAAATTCCTCATGGTTCTATCAGTCATTCACATGTATAATTTATACACTTTATCTCTGAGCTCCATAGGAACAGTTTTCTGGTTTCTCTCTAATTTGCTACTTAACTCCAAGCATCTAGCACAGATTCTAGCACAAAATAAAAATATGCATAAAAAAATGTTGAATGCCTCTATAATCCCTGTGGAAAGCATGATAATGATTAATCTTTATTCATATACTCTAACGGGCACAGTGATCAACAAAATAAATTAGGTAACACACATTTGTTAAGTAAATAAATGAATAAAATAATGATTCAGACATTCAGAACTTTATGTAGAAAAAAATGAATCACATATCCAAAGAATACTTTTATTTAATAGAACTTGTAAGAAGGACAAAGAATGAGATTTTTAAACATTAAAAATGCATGATAACTTGCAGTTTTGTAAAAGATGACACAATTTATTTGAAGCCTTCATGGAGGCATGCACTGAGTAGCCATACTAGCATGGATGTTGAGCTCTGTGGATTTAATGATGTATAACCATTATGTGATCACATAACCATTATGTCATTGCTGATATATCAGAACCGTGAAATCAATTACTTCACAGATGTGAATATCAATTGTTCAGTTTTCCTAAATGGCAGAAAATATATATTCACAAGTAATTTACAACATTTTTTGGAAAAAATATTTCAACTTTCCAAAGTGAAGGTGTGAGTAATAAAGAATACCTTGATGTTTCTTTTTTCAATTTCCTTTATATGGTAAGAAATTGTATTGTGCCTTTATAGTTGTTTTCCATGCCATATGCAGGTTCTTCAAGTATTAATGCATATTTACTATAAAAAACACAAATATGGAGAAGAACAGTACTAGATCCATGCATATTTTTACCAACAAGAAAAACAAAAATGTGAATTAGATATTGTTTTACCATTATTCCCTTAACTTTATGCATATACACATATATTTTTAATATAGAAATATGGTAATTACATTGCTTTTTTATTTACCAATATTTGACTAACATTTTCTTATAATTTTAAATATTCTACAAAAATTGTGTGTGATGCCAACGTTTTCTCATTAAAAATAATGACTACAGTCATCTTTGTAATTCTATTTTTGCCATTTTATTAACATTATTTCAGGAAAGTGGAATTACAGTGTTATGGATTTGGAATAAATAGTTTGATATATTTCCTGTGCACAATAGGATATTGACACAAATTGCATTTCTGTTAATAGGATATGGGGGCTTAATACTTAAAGAAAGTTTATAATATAATTGAAACTGTGCTTGTATGCATTTTGTTGGCTATTGATATGATTTATTCATATAATTTCATATATTTATTCATCTGGAAGGAACAGTGCAACTGATCGTCTTCCAAAGGTGTTACAGGAAAGAGCTTAGGTTAGCTGAATTTTTCTGAAAAAAATATCTAATTTGATGAATTAGAGATTTAGTGGGGAAATATCAGTGAGGGAAAAAAACTGGAAGGAGCTAGAGCAAGTAGAAAGAGCTATCTGACAGAGGGGCAGTGCTGAGTTTTAGGAAAAAGAGGAAGATGTAACGTGGAAGAGCCTGAACTTTAGTGTTTCTCCTTGTTCTTGGGAGCAGTTGAATGGAATAAACTGTGCTTGATTGGGATTTACATCTGGAGAATTGAGTTCTCATCTTGGCTTGATTACTGTATTATTGATAATTTGGACAATTTACTCTCTTTTAAAACTGATTTTATTTTTAATTATTATGTATACATAATAGTTATGGATTTTATAAGGTACATGTGATATTTTTATACAAGCATATAATGATCAAATCAGAGTAATTGAGATATCCATCACCTCAATTATTTATTCATTTTTTTTGTGTATGTTAAGAGCATTCCGATTCCACTCTTTTGGTTATTTTTAATTATGAAATAAATTATTGCCAGGTATGGTCATCCTGTTGTGCTACTGGACACTAGATTTTTCTATGAGATTCATTTATTCCATCTTTCCAATGTCCATGTTTTTATTTACCAATAGTACCTATTTCCTAAAATAGGGTAAACTAACAATTGTGAAAGCATTTGACATGTGTTGTATATAAATGCAAAATATTATTTTACTGAGTTTTTTTATTTAGTAATCACTTTAGGACTATCTTTACAATGATGGCTAATTTATGCTGATTAAATTCTCCAAATTCCCTGAGGTTATAAGGATATTGCATGTTGAGGAAACTGAAGTCAGAGATTTTTATCTAATGAAACTTTTAGAAATGGAAGAGAAGAAAAAATAAGTCAAAAGTATCATAGGTTAATCACGGAGAAGAAAAGAGTAGTACCAGCTCATGTATAACCCTTACTGGGGTTACCTCCAAGACTGAGTCAAATGTAGAAACATAGAACAAAGAAGGCTCAGGATTCCTGTGTAGCCAAAGCTCTGTATTCACATCTTCTCCTAAGCAATTGAAGCTGAAATTCTGGGAACTCTATTTTAGTGAGACAGCTTTAGTAGTTGTTTTCCAAAATAATATCTATTTTTCTGAGGAAAAAAGAAATCTGCCAAAGTCATGTTGTGAGAGATTCTTCCAAGTCTATTTAAACACAGTCTAATTAATGGCAGAGAAATAGAAAGAGAAGGCGGGAGGCTAGTCTTGTTGATTACTCATAGACTCATAAATTTATCATCCTGAATACTGGATCTAAACTTTTGAAGTAAAATTATTCCAATCATTTTTCTCTGAATTATAAATCAAGTTCATATTGCTCTTAAGTGCAAGTGGTTGTTTAATATGATTTACAGGATATTCATGATGATGGCATTTAGCAGCATAAAAGATCACTTTTTACACTCCTAAAAAATACCATTTATTGGCTCTTCCAAATGGAGAAAATCATTTGCTTTTGCATTTGTTGGGGTCCATTTATTTATTTATTTATTTATTTACATTGGAAGCATATTTAATTCATAGTTTATAAATAAATCATGAATAGTTATAATTAAAGAAATATCTGGGCATTTCAAATTTAACCGTTTCTTACCTTTGTAGTATAATTTTGTGCATTATGAATGAATGTTCCTAAGAGAAAGAAACTTATATTTGTTGTTCATCATGTATAACCCCCTGCTGTCTTTTGCTTGATTCTTTCATTTTTGAAAACCTGCAGTAAGACATAAATGCATAATGTAATGCTTGCATTGTGAAACCGAATCATTACTTATGCCAGTTTTGTGATATTCTAAAAAAAAAAGGATTATTTTTAACATTTGTGTGGGGAGCAAGATAATAAGAATGATAAGAAATAAAACAGATATTCTGAGTCTTATTTTGATTTGCTCTCTGGTAGTTTGAAACCAAGTTGGCATCTAATGAACAGCCATAACCACAGACTGCATTTCATACCGTGAGCTGAGTAAAAAAATCCATCTATCAGGAGAGCTATTTTCATTGTCTCAAAATGTAGTGACAAAAAAACTCTTTCAAAAATATTAATAATTTATGTATTTATTTTCCAAGCTTGCACCATTGGAAGTAAAACCTTAACTAGTGTAATTATTAAAAGGAGATCTCATATTAATTAACCACAGTAAGGTCAATGGTGTTTCTATTTATTCAGGATTTTTAATCTAAGTCTCCCATTATTTTGCATTTGGTTTTACTTTTTAGTGACAGTTAGAAATATGCCACTGAAAGTGGTTGGCACCTATTTTAGGCTTAGTTCTTAATAGTCCCATGACCAGAAGTCGAAAAAAGCTTCTCTTCTCATTTATACGTTGGACATTACCAAGGGAGATCCTCTTTCTCTGTCATAGATCATGTAACTCCTTCATTGCCCAATCACATGACTAATGGACTAAGATCTTCTAGTTAATGATGCTCAAGATTAATAAAATGACCAACTCATTGACCAACAGGGGAAAAGAATCTTTATCATTATTATTGGTATTATTGACTACTATTGTTATTTATTCCATGGTTTCTAAGTGCAGTAATTTCTTTAACTATTTTCTTAATAACAGTTGTGGTAAGCAGAATATTGGGTCTGCAAATATGTACAAATCCTGATTACTAGATGCTGTGATTATGCTATGGTATGGTATGTTGCAATTCAAATTGTGGTAGCAGGTGGAAATAAGATTGCCATTCAGCTAAACCTTAAAATAAGCAGATTATTTTGGAATATCCAGGTTGTTGCAAAACAGAACAAAACAAAACAAAACAAAAAACAACAACAACAACAAAAACACAATTCTTTTTTTTTTTTTTTTTTTTTTTGAGACGGAGTCTTGCTCTGTTGCCCAGGCTGGAGTGCAGGGGCATGATCTCGGCTCATTGCAACCTCTGCCTCCGGGTTCAAGCGCTTTTCCTGCCTTAGCCTCCTGAGTAGGTGGGATTATAGGCGCGCACCACCATGCCTGGCTAATTTTTGTATTTTTAGTAGAGACGGAGTTTCAGCATGTTGGTCAGGCTGGTCTCGAACTCCTGACCTTGTGATGCACCTGCCTCAGCCTCCCAAAGTGCTGGGATTACAGGCACGAGCCACTGCACCCAGCCAAGAACACAATTCTTTAGATAGGGAATAGAGAAGCACAAAATCAACATCAGAAAGATGGCATCATGCATAAGATTTGACCAGCTGTTGTCTTTCAAGTTGGATGAAGGAGTCCACGGGCCAACATATGTGGACAGCCTCTAGAGCCTGAAAAAGACAAGAAAACAGATTCTCACCCTGAGCCTCTAGAAATCTTGTTGACAGCTTTATTTTTTTCACCCATTGAGACCTGTTTCGTATTTTTGACATTCAGAGCTATAAGACAATACAACTGTGTGTTATTTTAAGTCATTAGGTTTCTGCTAATTTGTTACAGCAGCAATAAACATTTAAACCATAGACTTTTGTGGGGTCCTTTTGTATTTTTGTTTTTTTTGTTGGGGGATTGTGAGAGCTAATTTTCTAGTTCTGAAATCTCATCCTTATTATTCTAGAATGTTTCATGTGTAGCTGAAATCTAATATTTTTATTATGAAATACAAAAATCTTTATTATGGTCCCAGTCTATTTTCCAGCTGTATCTTTTAATATTCTACCTTTCCTTTCCTAATTCATACTCCTGCTCACATTTGTCAAACATTTTATATTGCTTCACCTTTATATATTTCCTCTTTCTGTTGGAATGTCTTTTATGCACTCAATGTACTCTTTCTACATGATCCAGCTCAAAGGACACAGTCTCAGAGAAGTCTCCTTTAATGCATATTCTATTCATATACTTCTTTATAATCCACTTGTGTATATATTTGATAGTTTTACACTTGACTACATGGTATATTGTTTAAAATGCTCTTGCCATTTCCGGAAATATCAAGCTGATTTCTACCTCCAAAGCTTTACACTTTCTGTTACCTACATTGAGAATTATCTTATCTTGAATATGTATTAACCACTTAATTTGTTACTTGTTGGACTTTGTGTGATGACAAATAAGGCATTTATATTTTATCACCTCATAGCCCACAAGAAAACTGTGAATCCTTTCTTATTCCTGGATAGAATCTTGGGAAAAATCACACAGACTAAGACTAACAACATTTTTTATTTGCTTTAATTTATTTTAGTTAAAAGTGAAACCCAAACTAATATGTGAACTCTTACTCAATTCCAAACTTGGATATACCTTAGACTCTGAGTCCTGCCATGGCGAATGTGGAGAGGGTGTGTGATGATTTATTTGTCGTTTTAAATCCCAGTTCATCTTCCATCAGCAGTAGCTCTTTTCAATTTCTCCAAGAGGGAACTGAGGGAGAGGAGCAAGTGCAAGAAAGAAAGAAAAAAAAAAAAGAACCTCTTACGTTTGTTATTGTTGTTGCTAAAATCTGGCACTGATGCCTTATTGGAGTAGTAGATATCAAGATACTTTTGTTGATTCTTCAATGATCCTCCATCTCTGTGGATCTCAGAACTGAACACAAGAATCTGCCAAGGAGAGAGAGGAGATCCAAAGCCAACTGATACTTTGCATGCCAAACCGTGTACTCTGTGTCTTGATTTGATTTGATTATTTCAAGAAGACCATGTGCTGTTCAGTCCTTGTTTGCCATAAAATTTATCCAACTATAGAACGTACAATTTTTTGATTTAAGAAAAAAAATAAAAATCAAGAGCATCATCAGCTAGAAACCACCTAGGATCTCCCATCTGCAATTTCTTTGATGTTGGCAGTGTGTCTTCTGACTGACCTCTGAAGCTTGACAGAACATGTTCACCTATTCTAGAGATCTAACACTATGTTGGGATCACTTCATCCTCTAAGTGGTTGTCTAGAACATAGGAACCACCAAAATGATCCATATCCTATTTCATTTTTTCAGGCCATGTACCTGGATTATAGTAACCACACAGGGTCCCCGCCTTTCTAATGCAGCCCTGTATCTTTGCTATGACATTTGCAATGCCAGTCCAGCCACTGTTGTATTTCACTAAATTTGAGATGAGACCAGCCTGGCCAATATGGTGAAACCCTGTCTCTACTAAAAATACGAAAATTAGCGGGGTGTGGTGGCTGACGCCTGTAGTCCCAGGTACTAGGGAGGCTGAGGCAGGAGAACAGCTTGAAACTCGGAGGCAGAGGTTGCAGTGAGCCGAGATCGTGCCACTGCACTCCAGCCTGGGTGACAGAGTGAGACTCCATCTAAAAAAAAAAAAAAAGGGTGAAAAAGAACTATGAGTCTTGGAACTAATAAAATAGAGTGGTATAATGAACAGTAATTTCACATGAAATATCACTTCTAGTTCTTATGGTAGTCATGGTCAAAGAACCTTTTATTCTGAGTTGGAGTCTCACTCTGTCACCCAGACTGGAGTGCAGTGGCGTGATCTCAGCTCACTGCAAGCTCCGCCTCCCGGGTTCACGCCATTCTCCTGCCTCAGCCTCCCCAGTAGCTGGGACTACAGGCGCCCACCACCACGCCCGGCTAATTCTTTTGTATTTTTAGTAGAGACAGGGTTTCACCGTGTTAGCCTGGATGGTCTTTATCTCCTGAACTCGTGATCCGCCCCCCCTCGGCCTCCCAAAGTGCTGGGATTACAGGCGTGAGCCACCACGCCCGGCCCGAAGAACCTTTTTTAAGGGTCCATGGTTATGGTATTAGGAATTGTTATGTTTAATTTAAATGCTAGCATGTTCCTGCTCTGTATGAATTCACAAAAATTTAAAGAGTTCTTTATAACATTGAAACACTTATAACTGTCATTCACTGATCATCTCCTATATGCCAGGTGACATTATATACTTGGCAAACATTATGTCTTTTCAGACTCACGACAGTTCTGTAAGATAAGTATTATTGTTATTATTGAATTAATATGGAAATGGCGTTTCAGTCTGATTATATAACATACCAAAGTATGTGTAACTCGGAAGCTACCATATAACTCAAATGCAAGTATAGCAAATTCTAAAGGACATGATCTTAGATACTATTTTACACTAAGTTGGAAACATAATTTTTGCATATTGTTAATTTTTTATTCCATAATATTTTGCTATCTAATCTTTAATTTTAACTACAAGTTGAAGTTGTATTCTTTTGTCTCTGTTTTCAAATTAGACCTACATTGCTTTTCATAACCCATGAATTTTAAAAATCCTTCCACTACAGTATAGATAACATGGAAAATAATACAAATTGAGTAAAAATGACAAAACATGATTTAATCTAAATTACAGCAACAATAAAAATAAGAGTTGATATAATTTTTATCTACAGATTATAGTTCATAAAGATGATCTGGGAGGACAATAGTAGCTATAAGATTCAGATGCATATTTAGATACAAAATTGATCTATATTTTCTCACTCTATCTTTTCCTGGTTTTGGTATCAGGGCAATTGTCATTACCAACTAAGGATTCCTAGTTATTATGTCCTCCATAAAAGTTTGCCTAACAATGAAATAATTTGTTCCTTCCATATTTGGTGGAATTCATATGCAAAACCATCTGAGATGAATGTGTTTCCAATTCTGTGAAATTTTAAGTTACTATTTTAATTAATGTCAGTGTAGAAAGACCTCAGTGGATTTTGATTTTATATGTAAGTATATATAAAAATTGAAATCTGCTTGTATAACTAGTTGAGATTAGTCTCTTACTATTATGCCTTCCCTTTGTTTGTTTGTTTGTTTGTTTCCTGAGACAGAGTCTCACTCTGTCACCCAGGCTGGAGCGCAGTGGTACGATCTTGGCTCACTGCAACCTCTGTCTCCCAGGTTCAAACAATTCTCCTGCCTCAGCCTCCAAAAGATTAGGGAGTACAGGAGTGCAAAACCATGCCCTGATAATTTTTGCATTTTTAGTAGACAGGATTTCACCACGTTGGCCAGGCTGATCTTGAACTCCTGACTTCAAGTGATCTGCCTGCCTTGGCCTCCCAAAGTGTTGTGATTACAGGTGTGAGCCACTACGGCAGGCCTATTATGCCTTTCTTCTGTTTGAATATGTTTTGTGTACAACCGTTTATCTTTTAATACCTTGCTAATATTCTAATGTGTTGTTTATTTTGAGTAAATTTTTTTTTGCAACTTCTCTCCTATTATTTAGTTATCTATTTTATTTATTTATTTATTTATTTATTTGAGACAAAGTTTCAGTTTGTTGCCCAGGATGAATTGTGGTGGTGTGGTTATGGCTCACTGTATCCTCAAACTCCAGGGTAAAAAACAAACCTGCTGCCTTAGCCTCCCGAGTAGTTGGGACAACAGACACGTGCCATCACATCTGTCTAATTTAAAGGATTTTTTTTTTAGAGATAGATAGGGTCTCACTATATTGCCCAAGCTGGTTTCAAAACTCCTGGGCTCAAGTGGTCGTCCTACCTCAGCTTTCCAAAGTGCTGGGATTACAGGTGTGAGCCAATGAGCCTGTCCTGTTACCTATTTCATCGATTTTAAGCTTCATCGTTATTTTCTTTTTTTCTAAACTATTTGGCTTACTCTGTTTGTTTGTTTTTAACTGATTAAATTTTATACTTAGGTCATTTATCTTTTTTCCTATCTAAGCAAAATTATTTAAGCCCATTGACCCATCCCTCAAGTTTTGATATTTATCTTTTTATTACCATTCAGCCCAAATTATACTCTTCTTGATACATAAGTTATTTAGAAATAGTGTTTTATAAGTAAATATCTATGTCTATATATACTTGAATATAGATACAGATATATATAATTTGCTATTAAAATTTAAGAGTGTTTTGTTCAGATAACCCCATCTGTAGAATATTCACCTTGAATTTTGCTGAAATAATCTCCACAGTCGAATAAATTTTCATTGAAAATGTTTCATGTGTGGTTGGGAGAAGAAATATCTCAAAAAAGTACTGTGATACATTTTTCAGAATTTAAAAAGATGAGTGATTTCATCACAAAAGCCTCTAGTCAAATGTAGAACATCAGCAGAAACCCACAATGAGATACTTAATGGCGAACTATTGATAATTTAGGAAAAAGAGAGAGTTCTAAAAGCAAACAGAGAAAAAGAACAGAACAATGACCAAAAAAAAAAAAAAAGATAACCAAGTTTACTTCAAAATTCACAACAGAACACTGGGTGCCAGCAAGCAGAGTGATATTTTTCAAGTATTAAAAAAAAATTTAAATTTGGAATTTTATGTCAAATCAAATTTAGATTTCTAACGACTTTGTTTTTCCTTGTAACTAAATTAGTCCATGAAAATATTAGTAAATTTTAATACAAGGAAATATCTCAGATATTTATGTCTATTTTAACAATACAAATTTTTGTGTTAGCTAAGAACCCAGATCAAGCATCCGATTTTGTACATAATTTGCGTTGGCCATATACATAGAACATAATACATGAAGCATACATAATAATATTTAGAACTATAGGTAATTTTTATTTTTTTAATTTGAAACATTCATTTTAACATTTTGTTCGTGACATAGTTTAGTCTGTCTAATTTTACTCTCATTATTTTCACTGTAAGTTAATAACATCGGTCAGTTTTCAGATGGAAAAATTCCCTCTTACAATTTTTAAAAAATATTTTTAAATATTGTATTAATTTTTGATTTCTATGAATTTAAATTACTTTGATGGCCTTCTCATTGGAACTCTCTCATACAAATGTTAGAAATACACAATATATGGACTGCATTATTAACTCAATAAATAAATTGAGAACAAGTTTATAATTTAGAATGAGAGAAAATAACTTGTTTGGAGGATCTCAAAATTTATTGTATTAAAAAAGTATATTCTTATAACTAACTATGGTCATTCCTTGCTTTGGTAGCAAAGTAATATTAAAACTAAATTCATTAAAATCTGAATTTGGGGGCCCTTACTTGGAAGGTTGAGTTATTCCTAATATAATAAGAACCTGTGTATGGAGAATCTTTTTTTCTATAACATGTCTTCATATCTTGGATAAATTTAGAAAACATACAAAATCAATTTAATTTCAATTATTGCACATTTTATAAGCTCTTATTTTATATCAGGTTATAAACTTTGTTTTGGGAAGGCACAATGTAAAATATTCCCATCCTAAGAAGAATAAATTTAAAATCCTTATTTTGTCTATGTGCCAAAAAGTAACATTTTATAATTAGCTGAAACTTAAGCATTTAACTTCTAATTATAAATGTTATTTTAGCATTCTGTTATATCTATAGATAACTGTTCATTTCAGATTTAATGACAGTATCACATCTTCTATATCCTTAATTGCATACCTCAAGTCAATTGCCTTATTAATTTTTTTCTGTATGAAGTCTGTTCTGTATGTTTTGCCATAAAAAAGATCCTTCCATTTGGTTGAATGATTTCAGGATCACCATCTAATCATTTTCATACAATACAAACACACATTTGCATCCTGAAATTGAGTTTCTGATAGTGCCAAATTAAGGACAAAACAAGGGCTATGAGAACTGTGGGGTCCCTAATTGACTCTCCGTGTCATGACGTTTAGAGAAGACTTTGTAGTAGAAAAAACTTCCTAGTCAAATCTTTCCATTACATACATACCTACCACGTAATTAAATCCTCCAGAACCATTTTCCCTCAATTAAGGTTGAGGCAGAAATACATCCATGTTAAATGATCTCGTTATAACAATTTAATGATTAAGATAAATGCACCCATGCAAACTATGTGTTTGCTCTCTCATTCTGGTTCATTATAGACTGGTTCATTATAAGTTGATGATTATAATGGAATGGAAATAAGCCCATTAAGCCAATAACCCACAGGCATATAAAGCAGAGTACAGTTCATTTGCTTATACCAAACTGTGACTTAGTACAAAAAGTCAGGGCCTTCTAAAATAGATATCTTAATATATTAAGGGAGATTATTATTTTCTGTCTCCTTAAAATATAGAAGAAAAAAGACAAAATATTAAAATGAACATAATCGGGAGAACTCTTATTAAAGGTACAAAATTTGGGGCTTTTTTTCCTTTACAGCATTTTTTAAATTTGCTAATTCCCCACACCATCTCAATTACTGATAGTAACCTGACTTTAAAAGTCTTTTAAACAATTGTTAATATTTATAATATTATTTTTTATTTAGAAAATGATATTAAATTCAATTCTCACTATCTTACAATAACATTAATATATGTAGTAACAATGCTTTCACTCACATTTAACAGATCAGATCACTCAGATTGAGAGATATCAATTAATTTGTCTATAATAAGAGAAAGATTAAAGGAAAGAATTGGAGCTCACAATTAAGAATGGCAGAGAAAATCCCATTCGTTTCTTTTCTACAGCATTCAGCATTGTACAGCTATTATAAGTAGTAATGTAAATGCATACGTAAGAATGTATGTAAGTTAAAATTTGATGTTCTTTCTTCTGTTTTTACCCCATAAAATGTTGTCCAGGATTTCTTTTAACTACAGGCATACCTTGAAGATATTGTGGGTTGAGTTCTGACTACCAGAATGAAGCTAATATTTCAGTAAATCAAGTCGCAAAATTTTTTGACTTCCCAGTGTATATAAAAGTTATGTTTACACAATGCTGTCGTTTTTAAAGTGTGCAAGAGCATTATGTCTAAAAATGTACCTACCTTAAATAAAGAGTACTTTATTGTTAAAGAGTGTTAACAGTCATCTGAGCCTTCAATGAGTTCTAATCTCTTATAGTGGAGAGTCTTATTTCAATATTGGTGACTGCTGACGGATCAAGGTGGTGGTTGCTGAAGGTTAGAGTTGTGTGGTAATTTGGTAAAGTAAGACAACAATGAAGTTTGCCACATTGATTGATTATTCCTTCATGAAACATTTCTCTGTACCATACAATGCTATTTGGGAGGATTTCACCAATAGTAGAACTCCTTTCAAAATTGAAGTCAATTTTCTCAAATCCTGCCATTGCTTTATCAACTGCTTATGTAATATTCCATATATTTTGTTGTAATTTCAATGATCTTCACAGCATCTTCACCAGGAGTAGATGACATCTCAGGAAGCCACTTGTTTTGTTCATCCATAATAATCAGCTGCTCATCTGTTTAAGTTTGATTATGAGACAGAAGAAATTCAGCCACACATTTAGGTTTCACTTCTAATTCTAGTTCTCTTGTTATTTCCATCACATCTTCAGTTACTTTCTCCATTGAAGTATGGAACCTCTCAAAGTCATCCATGAGAGTTAGAATCAACTTCTTCTCTAAGAAGGTTAATATTGATATTTTGATCTACTACCATGAATTCCATATGTTCTTATGGCATCTAGAATGGTGAATCTTTCTCAGAAAGTTTTCCCTTCATCTTATTGGATCCGTTAGAAGAATTACTATCTATGACACACACAGCATTACAGTGTGTATTCCTTAAATAATAAAACGTAAACGTTAAAATGACCCCTTGATTCTTGGATGCAGAGTTGATGTTGTGTTAGCAGGGGTTAATCTCCGTATACATCTCCATCAGAGCTCTTACGTGTCAAGCTGGTTTGTCAGTGAGAAGTAATGCTTTGAAAGGAATCTATTTTCTGAGCAGTTACTCTCAATGAAGGGTTTCAACTATTCAGTAAACTATGCTGTAAATAGATGTGGTGTTACCCAGGCTTTGTTGTCCCATTTATAGACCACAGGCAGAGTAAATTAATCATAATACTTAAGGGTCTTAGGATTTCAGAAATGGTCAAATGAGTATTGGCTTCAACATAGTCATCAGCTATATCAGCTCCTAGTGAGAGTCAGCCTGTCCTTTGCAGTTATGAAGCCAAGCATCCGCTTCTCCTCTTTAGCTATCACAGTCCTAGATATCATCTTACTCCATTATAAGCCTGTTTTGTCTACATTGAAAATATGTGGTTTAGCTTAGCTACCTTCATTAATTATATTAGCTGATCTTCTGGTTGAGTTGTTCCAGCTTCTACAGCAGCACTTGCTGCTTCCACTTGCACTTCTATGTTCTTTAGATACCTTCTTCTTTAAACCTCACAAGCCAACCTCTGTTAGCGTCAAACTTTTCTTCTGAAGCTTCCTCACCTCTCTCAGCCTTCGCAGAATTGAAGGGAGTTATGACTTTGTCCTCATTGGGCTTTGGTTTAAAAGAATGTTGTAGCTAGTTTGATCTTTTATCCAGACCACTTTCTCCATACCAGCAATAAGTCTGCTTTATTTTCTTATCATTTGTGTGTTTACTGGAGTAGCACTTTTAATTTCCTTCAAGAACTTTTCCTTCATATTTACATCTTGACAAACTGGTGCAAGACACCTAGCTTTCAGCCTATCTCGACTTTTAAAATGCCTTCCTCACTAAGTGTAATCATTCCTAGTTTCTGTTTTAAAGTGAAAGACAAGTGGCTCTTCCTTGCACATGAACACTTATAGGCCATTGTAAAATTATTAATTGGGCTAATTTAATATTGTTGTTTCTCAAAAAGTAGGGAGGCCCAAGGAGAAAGAGACATGTGGGGGAAATGGCTGGTCAGTGGAGCAGTCAGAACACACACATTTATTGATTAAGTTTGCAGTATTATATGGGCATGGTTTTTGGCACCCCAAAACAATGTTGATAGTAACATCAAAGATCACTGATTGCAAATCCACACAACAGGTATGATAATTAAAAAGATTGAAATATCGTGAGAATTACCAAAATGTAACAAGAAGACATGAAGTGTGCACATGCTGTTGGAACAATAACACTGGTAGACTTGTTTGATGCAACGTTTCCACAAACCTTGAATTTGTAAAAAAAAAAAAATGCAATATTTGTAAAGCTCAAAAAGCAAAGTGCTATAAAATGACGGATGCCTGATACGCACACACATATATATACATTCAAATATATGACTATATTGTATATACATTCATATGTATATATAAAATATTTATATTTTGATTTTTGTTCTAATTTACTCATTTTACTTCCACTTCTAAACCCTAGCTCCTGCTTCTGATCAGTTCAAAATGACCAATCTAAAATATTCTCTCTCCAACATCTAAACCCCTTTCAATTCTAGTGGCTTTAAACAAGTATTTCTTCACTCAGGATTTTAGTGCTTTCCCAATGGTGCTAGGATCAAATACTAGCATCTAACTGTGGCCATCAAAGCTGTTCACCTTCTGGCTCCATTCTTTGTGTAGCCCCTCCACCCTCACTCACAGACAACCTATATCTTGCCTGTTTGTGTTCTAAACCTTTTCATTTGGTCTACATCTTTCCTCTTTATGTCTGAGTTTTATCTTAACTCTTCATGTTTATGAAACTACTTTGCTGCCCAATATGAAATTAGATTCCTTCTTTTTCTTATATCACTTGATAAATGATGTTGTTTTAGGCATATTTTACATAATATTCACATTATTTTCACATATTGTAAATTTAATACCAAGCTTTTGTTTTCTGTATTTTTATTCACTCTTGAATTGGTTGTCAACTTGAAGGTTTATTCCATGTTATTCATGCTTTTCTTCTCCTTTTATTTGAAGCTTCCTAATGGTAGGTATTTTGATATCTGTTATCAAAAATATATTGTGTATATGAAATAACATTTGCCGTCAGAGCACAAAGTTGCAGATATCAAATGCATAATATTATACAGAATAAGAAATAAAGAATAGGGGTGCCATAATTTTATATTGTATTTCGTGAACTGATAGGGAAATTTTAAATATATGGGAGAATAAGAAATAAGAACAAAATATTTTAATATGTTTTTAAGATAAAGAAATTATCTTTTGATTGACCGTGGTTAAGAACATGTTGAGCATTGTTACTACTGTCAAAATCATTAGGAAATTTATGTAATGGCAATAGATCACATTTATTCATTGGAACTCAAAATAAAAACACTGTCTAGTATTTTATTTAATAGAAAGTACTTTGTTTTCCAGGTATAAGTTACTTAGATAGCGAATTCTTAGTTGAAAACCAAATTAAAATATTTGCTGAAAAATTGGCAGAAGAAAGAATGGAAATTAAGAAAAAAAAAGATTTTCAGGAATTTGTTTACACATGTTCCTGAGAACTAAAAGTGGCATCCTAGCATTTAGCCATATTTTTCTCTCAAAGATTTTAAAAATTCTCTTAACTCTAACCATATGTGAAATAGATGAGAACATTCTAGTTATGCTACAGTTCTGGCACAAATAGAGATTTTAAAGACAGAATTGGTGTGAAAACAGAGAAGTCACTTTGAAGAGAATGCTTTTTAAAAATATGCCAAATACCAAGGACAGCTTTTATTAATTAAACATTTATTTCTGGCTGTACATAACTCCTCCATTTATATTTTCATGTGGTAGTTTCCTGATACTCAGTGTAGAGGTAAAATGAGACTCTTTTTGTTACTCTAGATTCAGTCACTCACATTAGTGGGAAGAGGACTTCAGGAAGCCAAACTGTCCATTTAAGTCTCTCATTGGGCATAGGGGCAAGAAAGAAAATTGTAAGATGAAAATTGAATACACAAGTAACATTATTTTTTCACATAATGAGAATTTATACCATAGAAGTAAAATATTTACAGATATTATCTGCCTAAATGATAAATGATCTTAGTGTTTTCTCCTGTATTCTAAACCATGGATGACTATATAAAACAAAATCAAATGTATTAATTATAGGGTATCAGGTTTCTGATGCCCTTTATGAAGATGTAATTTGGGGAAGTAACTATTCAAATACAGCTTTAAAATCCCTGCAGTGGAATCATAAATAAAGTCAATTTAAAAAATAAAAATAAAAGGTAGACCCGGCTGGGCGCAGTGGCTTATGCCTGTAACCGCAGCATTTTAGGAGGCTGAGGCTGGTGAATTACTTGAGTCCAGGAGTTTGAGACCAGCCTGGCCAACATGGTGAAAACCCATCTCTATTAGATATACAAAATTAGCCAGGTGTGGTGGCATGGGTCTGTAGTTTCAGCTATTCAAGATGCTGAGGCACGAGAGTCACTTGAACCTGGGAGGCGGAGGGTGCAGTGAGCCGAGATCGAGCCACTGTGAGACTCTTTGAGACTGTTTCAAAAAATAAAATAATAAAATAAAATAAATAAAAATAAAATTAAAAATTTAAAAAGTAGACACTATCCTTTTTTAGTACTTTCTAGTACTCCTTTTTATTACTGGGGTTTTGTATGTTTTAATTATTTGGATATTCTAGATTTGTGTAGTTTTCTCTTTAAAATGGCTAATTATTCAGTCTTGTTTTTGTTTTGAGTTGATGAAAAACATTAGGAAAGGCAATAACCATATAGACATAACTAATCAGAGACAATATTTTCTTGTCACCAATTTTTTATCCCTTCCCTCACCTCTTCCCTCATCAATTTTCTGTGTGTGGTGAGAGGTTAGAAGCATGTGGGAAAGTGTTGGTGAAAGTAGACTTTTTGAGAAATCTTATAATTCACTAATAATCATATGTCTTTCTGGCTCAAAACAATGTATTTCACACCCTGAAAGGCTATATCCTTTGATAAGTAGATATGTAATATAGAATGAAAAAGCTTAAACGTGTGTTTTAAATGTTGCATTTTAATTTAGGGGATGAACCAGAGCAGAAAGAATTGAAGTCTCTGGAAAAACCTGTCTTTTGCTTTAAATATACATAAAAACAAGACTGAACTAATCAGGAGTCCTTACATCAGCCACTGCCATTATCATGATTAACTATCATTAAAGCCATCACTGAAATGAATGAGCTCCTTGTTAAAAGGGGCACTATTTTCTTTCTGTTAAATGACAAGAAAAAAATCAATTTTTAATGACATGTTTTCCTATTTCTAAGTGTAAACTAGCACATTTACAAAATATTTTATTGCTAAGCTAATTGTTACTACACTAAACAATGTTTCAAGACAGAATGTTTTTATTATTCCCTGCAATTTTTATTTCCTTTCTATCTTTCTCCTCACATACTTCATTGTTTGCTCATTTTGAATCTTCATTGTATGTCATTTATAAATATATCCACCCCATTGATTTCCAAATGCCTTTTTTTTATTTGCTTTTCAATTGGAATGCATAATGGAAATACATCTTTCATATAAGACAAACACTTCTGATGTTTTTTGAACTCTTTATTAAATCTTCATCTGATCAAAGAGACCATATAGCCTAACAGTGAATTTTCCTTAAAATTTTGTTTGCTAGAATAATTTGAGAATGCATTGATGTTACTAATATGCCACGTACTTATATCTTTTCTATCTAAAACAGCTCTGTTATATTTGCTTTATCCTGCCTTTGCTTTCTTAAAACCTTTTCAATAGCGAATGATTATTATGTTAACAGATTTACTAAGTGTTAAAGAAAGATGAACACCTAATGATAATCTATCTAGTATCCTTTTTGGAAAGATTGGAATATCAATGCTCCCTTCCCACGCAATCCACCCATCCCCCCAGTCCAGGACACTACAAGCTAACTATTCAATCCACTTAGGAACAGTGTTGGTTCCCAGCCGGCCATTTTTGTATTTCTAATTTTTTATGCATTTTTTTTTAACAATTGGACTTTGGATTAGCAATCCTCCTGCTTATGTAAGAATATATTTTATTTATTTTATTCTGTTTTTATTTAAACCTCTCTATTTTATGAAAGTATTCCATTATTTGACTTTTTGCTGTTATCATTTTACATTTATATTCAAATCCCATTTGATTATCTTAGTATCTTAATTTTGAGAGTGCAGAATTTAATTCCTAAGTTTTAAATGTATTAGCCTTCTTAGTGAAATTTTCTTCATTTGATCTGTGATTTCTCTCTCTCTGTATTTGTCTCTTTGTCTTCCTCTTCCTTTCCCCATTTTAGTTTCTCATTAATGGTGTCTGAGATTTCACACTTCCTGAAATGTTGGCAGTTTTCTCTTATCTGGCATTTTTGGTCTCTGTCTAGTATTGCTGGGTCTTATAAGGGCATCTCAGAGCATCTTGTAAGTGACTATAGCAGGGAAATCAGAGAAGTAATCCCATCTTGGTTGAAATCCAGGCCACTGATTTGTAACTGTGTTCTCTGGCTTTCTTTCATATATAAGGCTTAGCAGCAATGTTCTGTAACAAATTTTTAAATTAATTTACTTACAAAAACAAAGAGGATCCCAAATTAAAACCATAATAAATAGAAGACCTGCTACATCTTTTATTCTATTACTCATATGAGCCAAACTCCCAGTTTCCTTAGCTGCTTTTGAAACCAGAATCAATAAAACATATTTCACCATTCCTGATACCCATTTGTGTTTTGTTCATTTTTCCCTTCTTTTGTTCTTGTTCAAGAGAAAAGCTATTCCTTTTAATTATATTTTATTGTAATGTGTCTCTCATTATTTTATTTTTTCTCACATTGCTATGTGTGCAGAGCCAAGGGAAGGCTTCAAAACATCAACTTCAAGACCATCTTGACTGAAATTATATTAATGGCATTTTTTTCTTTTTTTATTATTATACTTTAAGTTCCAGGATACATGTGCAGAACGTGCAGGTTTGTTACATATGTATCCACGTGCCATGGTGGTTTGCTGCATCCATCATCCCATCATCTATATTAGGTATTTCTCCTAATGTTATCCCTCCCCTAGTCCCGTGCCCCCCAACAGGCCCCGGTGTGTGATGTTCCCTTTCCTGTGTCCATGTGTTCTCAGTGTTCAACTCCAACTTATGAGTGAGAACACGTAGTGTTTGGTTTTCTGTATCTGTGTTAGTTTTCTGAGAATGATGGTTTCCAGCTTCACCCATGTCCCTGCAAAGGACATGAACTCATCCTTTTTTATGGCTGCATAGTATGGCATGGTGTATATGTGCCACATTTTCTTTATCCAGTCTATCATTGATGGACATTTGGGTTGGTTCCAAGTCTTTGCTATTGTGAAGAGTGCTGCAGTAAACATATGTGTACATGTGTCTTTACAGTAGAATTATTTATAATCCTTTGGGTATGTACCTAGTAATGGGATTGCTTGGTCAAATGGCATTTCTAGTTCTAGATCCTTGAGGAATTGCCACACTGTCTTCCACAATGTTTGAACTAATTTACATTCCCACCAACAGTGTAAAAGCGTTACTGTTTCTCCACATTCTCTCCAGCATCTGCTGTCCTGACTTTTTAATGATCGCCATTCTATCTGGCGTGAGATGGTATCTCATTGTGGTTTTGATTTGCGTTTCTTTAGTGACCACTGATGATAACATTTTCTTAAATATGTTTGTTGGCCATATAATGTCTTCTTTAGAGAAGTGTCTGTTTCACCCATGTTTTGATGGGGTTTTTTGTTTTGTTCTTGTAAATTTGTTTAATGTCCTTTTAGACTCTGGATATTAGCACTTTGTAATATGGATAGATTGCAAAAATTTTCTCTCATTCCGTAGGTTGCCTGTTCACACTGATGCTAGTTTCTTTTGCTGTGCAGAAGCTCTTTTGTTTAATTGGATCTCATTTGTCAATTTCGGTTTTTGTTGCCATTGTTTTTGGTGTTTTAGTCATGAAATCTTTGGCCATGTCTATGGCTTGAATGGTATTGCCTAGGTTTTCTTCTAGGGATTTTATGGTTCTAAGTCTTACATTTACCTATTCTATCTTGAGTTAATTTTTGTATAAGGTGTAAGGAAGGGGCCCAGTTATAGTTTTCTGTGTGTGGCTAGCCAGTTTTCCCAACACCATTTATTAAACAGAGAATCCTTTCCCCACTGCTTGTTTTTGTCAGGTTTGTCAACGATCAGATGTTGTAGATGGGTGGTGTTATTTCTGAGGACTCTATTCTGTTCCATTGGTCTATGTATCTGTTTTGGTATCAGCACCATGTTTTTTTGGTTACTGTAGCCTTGTAGTATAATTTGAAGTCAGGTAGTGTAATGCCTCCAGCTTTGTTCTTTTTGCTTAGCATTGTCTTGGCTCTGTGGGCTCTTTTTTGGTTCCATATTAAATTTAAAGTAGTTTTTTCTAATTCTGTGAAGAAGGTCAATGGTAGCTTGATGGGGATAGCAATGAATCTATAAATTACTTTGGGCAGTATGGCCATTTTCACAATATTGATTCTTCCTATCCATGAGCATGGAATGTTTTTTCTATTTGTTCGTGTCCTCTCTTATTTCCTTGAGCAGTGGTTTGTCATTCTCCTAGAGGAAGTCCTTCACATCACTTGTAATTTGTATTCCCAGGTATTTTATTCTCTTCATAGCAATTGTGAATGGGAGTTCACTCATGATTTGGCTCTCTATTTGTCCATTATTGGTGTACAGAAATGCTTGTGATTTTTAAACATTGATTTTGTATCCTGAGACTTTGCTGAAGTTGCTTATCAGCTTAAGGAGATTTTGGGCTGAGACTATGGGCTTTTCTAAATCTACAATCATATCTGCAAACAGAGACAATTTGACTTCCTCTCTCCCTATTTGAATGCCTCTTATTTATTTCTCTTGCCTGATTGCCCTGGCCAGAACTTCCAACATTATGTTGAATACGAGTGGTGAGAGAGGGCATCCTTGTCTTGTGCCAGTTTTCAAAGGGAATGCTTCCAGCTTTTGCCCACTCAGTATGATATTGGCTGTGGATTTGTCATAAATAGCTCTTATTATTTTGAGATATGTTCCATCAATACCTAGTTTATTGAGAGTTTTTAGCATGAAGTGGTGTTTAATTTTTTTGTTGCTGCTGTGTCTCTGCCAGGTTTTGGTATCAGGATGATGGTGGCCACATAAAATGAGTTAGGGAGGAGTCCCTCTTTTCCTATTATTTGCAATACTTTCAGAAGGAATGCTATCAGCTCCTCTTTGCACCTCTGTTAGAATTTGGCTGTGAATCCGTCTAGTCCTGAGCTTTTTTTGGTTGGTAGGCTTTTAATTACTGTCTCAATTTCAGAACTTGTTATTGGTCAATTCAGGGATTCAACTTCTTCCTTGTTTACTCTTGGGAGGGTGTATGTGTCCAGGAATTTATCCATTTCTTTTAGGTTTTCTAGTTTATTTGTGTAGAGGTTTTTATAGTATTCTCTGATTGTGGTTTGTATTTCTGTGGGATGAGTGGTGATATCCCTTTATCATTATTTATTGTGTCTATTTCATCCTTCTCTGTTTTATTCTTTATTATTCTGGCTAGCGATCTATTTTGTCAATCTTTTCAAAAAACCAGCTCCTGGATTCATTGATTTTTTTGAAGGGTTTTTCGTGTCTCTCTCTTCTTCAGTTCTGCTCTGATCTTAGTTATTTCTTGTCTTCTGCTAGCTTTTGAATTTGTTTGTTCTTGCTTCCCTATTTCTTTTAATTGTGATATTAGGGTATTGATTTTAGATCTTTCCCACTTTCTCCTGTGGGCATTTAGTGCTAAAAATTTCCCCCTAAACACTGCTTTAGCTGTGTCCCAGAGATTCTGGTACATTGTGTCTTTGTTCTCATTGGGTTAAAAAAACTTATTTATTTCTGTTTTAATTTTGTTATTTACCCAGTAGTCATTCAGGAGCAGGTTGTTCAGTTTCCATGTAGTTGTGCAGTTTTGAGTGAGTTTCTTAATCCTGAGTGCTGATTTGATTGCACTGTGGTCTGAGAGACAGTTTGTTATGATTTCCGTTCTTTTGCATTATCTGAGTTGTGTTTTACTTCCAATTATGTCATCAATTTTAGAATAAGTGTGATGTGGTTCTGAGAAAATGTATATTCTATTGATTTGGGGTGAAGAGTTCTGTAGATGTCTATTAGGTCTAGAGCTGAGTTCAAGTCCTGAACATTCTTGTTAATTTTCTGCCTTGCTGATCTTTCTAAAATTGACAGTGGGGTGTTACAGTTTCTCACTCTTATTGCGTGGGAGTCTAAGTCTCTTTGGAGGTCTCTAAGAACTTGCTTTATTTTTTTTCCATCTGGGTGCTCCTGTATTAGGTGCATATATATTTAGGATAGTTAGCTTTTCTTGTTGCATTAATCCCTTTACCATTATGTAGTGGCCTTCTTTGTCTCTTTTGATCTTTGTTGGTTTAAAGTCTGTTTTATCAGGGACTAGGATTGCAACCCTTGCTTTTTTGTGCTTTCCATTTGCTTGGTAAATATTCCTCCATCCCTTTATTTTGATCCTACATGTGTCTTAACATGTGAGATGGGTCTCCTGAATACAGCACACTGATGAGTCTTGACTGTTTATCCAGTTTGCCAGTCTGTGTCTTTTAATTTGGGCATTTAGACCATTTACATTTAAGGTTAACCTTCTAATGTGTGAATTTGATTTTGTCATTATGATGCTAGCTGGTTATTTTGCCCGTTAGTTGATGCAGCTTCTTCATAGTGTCAATGGTCTTTACAATTTGGTATGTTTTTGCAGTGGCTGGTACCAGTTGTTCCTTTCCGTATTTAGGGCTTCCTTCAGGAGCTCTTGTAAGGGAGGCCTGGTGGTGACAAAATCTCTCAGCATTTGCTTGCCTGTAAAGGATTTCATTTCAGCTTTGCTTTTGAAGCTTAGTTTGGCTAGATATGGAATTCTGGGTTGATAATTCTTTTCTTTACAAATGTTGAATATTGGCCCCCATTCTCTTCTGGCTTGTAAGGTTTCTGCAGAGAGATCCACTGTTAGTCTGATGGGCTTCCTTTTGCGGGTAACCTGACCTTTCCCTCTGGCTGCCCTTAACATTTTTTCTTTCATTTCAACCTTGGTGAATCTGAAGATTATGTGTCTTGAGGTTGCTCTTCTCAAGGAGTATCTTTGTGGTGTTCTCTGTATTTCCTGAATTTGAATGTTGGCCTGCCTTGCTAGATTGGAGAAGTTCTCCTGGATAATATCCTAAAGAATGTTTTCCAACTTGATTCCATTCTCCCCATCACTTTCAGGTACACCAGTCAAATGTAGGTTTTGTCTTTTCACATTGTCCCATATTTCTTGGAGGCTTTGTTTGTTCCTTTTCATTTATTATTTTCTCTAATCTTGTCTTCAAACTTTATTTCATTAGGTTGATCTTCAATCTCTGATATCCTTTCTTCTGCTTGATCAGTTCAACTATTGATACTTGTGTATGCTTCATGAAGTTCTCATGTTGTGTTTTTCAGCTCCATCAGGTCATTTATGTTCTTCTCTAAACTGGTTATTCCAGTTAGTAATTTCTCTAACCTTTTTTCAAGGTTCTTAGCTTTCTTGCATTGGGTTAGAACATGCTTCTTTAGCTTGGAGGAGTTTGTTATTACCCACATTCTGAAGCCAACTTCTGTCAATTCGTTGAATTCATTCTCTGTCCAGTTTTGTTTCCTTGCTGGTGAGGAGTTGTGATCCTTTAGAAGAGAAGAGGCATTCTGGTTTTTGGAATTTTCAGACTTGTTGCGCTGGTTTTTCCTCATCTTTGTGGATTTGTCTACCTTTGGTCTTTGATGTTGGTGACCTTCAGATGGGGTTTCTGTATGGACATTCATTTTGGTGATGTTGATGCCATTCCTTTCTGTTTGTTAGTTTTCCTTTTAACAGTCAGGCCCCTCTGCTGCAGGTCTGCTGGAGTCTGCTGGAGGTTCACTCCAGACCCTGTTTGCCTGAGTATCACCAACGGAGGCTGAAGAACAGCAAAATTTGCTGCCTCATCCTTCCTCTGGAAGCTTCATCCCAGATGGACACCCACCAGATGCCAGCTGGAGCTCTCCTGTATGAGGTGTCTGTTGATCCCTGCTGGGAGGTGTCTCCCGGTCAGGAGGCATGGGGGTCAGGGACCCACTTGAGGTGGCACTCTGTCCGTTAGCAGAGTTCGAGCTTTGTGCTGGGATATTCACTGCACTCTTCAGAGCTGGCAGGCAGGAACACTTAAGCCTACTGAAGCTGCACCCATAGCTGCCCCTTCCCCCAGGTGCTCTGTCCCAGGGAGATGGGAGTTTTATCTATAAGCCCCTGACTGGGGCTGCTGCCTTTCTTTCAGAGATGCTCTGCCCAGAGAGGAGGAATCTAGAGAGGCAGTCTTGCTACAGCCTATTAATGGTATTTCTACCCCATAGTATTAATAACCAGCTATGAGGTTGGGAATAAAGTGTTTATATTAATAGTGACCTAATACCTGGGGAGATGCTAGAGGTAGCATTTTTTCTGTTACATTATGGTCCCCAAAATATAGTTTAGTTTCAAAATTAATAGGCCAAATTTATCCTGGAGGAAAAGAAAGAAAAGAATGGAATAGCTAATATTTTTCTAACAGTTTCCCTTTGTTCTATATCTAATAGGTAACCCTCTTTTTCTATTTCAATCCTTGCCAACTTCATTAGAGCAAGGTAATGAGTATGCCAATTGCTACTTTAGATTTGAAGAAATGATGGCTGAAGACACAAGACCCACTCCTTTGTCTTTGTTTCACAAATTATATTGAACATCCATCAAACCAAGCACTTCTGGCCTCTACTAAAATCTGCTGGATTTGAATTGGCCACTATAAAAGGCTTTGGTTTTAATTATCAAAGATCTTTGCCATTCTATTCCTCAGAGACTTAATTTTCTGACTCTACTGCTGTCATTTTCTAATCACAGTTCTGCCATTGAACCACATTCCGAAAAAAAAAAAAAAAAAGATTTTTACTCTTCAAAAAGTCAGGAATTGAAACAAAAAAATAAATGCAACTTTCTTTCTCTTACTTTACCATTATGGAAGATCCTTAATTGTTGTTAAAAAAAAGCTTATGTTCTAATTAAAATATATCGGTCTATTTATTTATCCATCTTATTTACATCTTTGCTAAATCTTTAGACAGGTGGAATATAGTATGTTGCAGTATACTTCAAATTGGCACAAACTCATTAGGGTAACTGGCAGAAAATATTAAACAGCAGGACATTTATACTGTAGATAGATGTAAATCATACTACAGTAGATAATATAAGCCCCAAATCTTACTGTAATCCATTTTTATCTAGGCTGAAGCACTCAGCACATTTTTATCCTGGTCTAAAGATGTCTTAAGACCTAGCAACAAAGCAAGGTGAAATTTCTAATTTTGTATCCTTTGCATGAAATAAACATAGGAATCTTGGGCCTGAATGCTTTTTATTAGCTTGGTGCAAAACTCATTGTGATTTTTGCAGTTGCTTTTAATGTCAAAAAACGCAATGATTTTTGAACCAACCTAATATAACAATGCCAACCCATAACTATTCAACCTGTGAAAGAGAATGAGCTTTTGTCACATTTCGGTAAACAGAGACATTTCATGCTCAGAGGCCTTTTCAGGACAAAAGAGAGGTAAAGATGATGAATAGTAATGTCCTCCCAGAACATAGTGCATGTGAGCCAGCCACATAATGAAGAATAGCCAGAGAAACATAAGTGTGAAAGAACACGAGTTGGGCCTTCCTGGGAGACATCTAGCATCCCATTACACATCAATCCTACTAGAATGCAAAGAAAGATTATTCTATTAGATAATTGGTAGAAATTTCTAGCCCTGAGGTTATTGCCCACTGCAACACAATTCAATGTCTAACTTTGAATCTACAATGCAAATTCCGGAAATAAAAATAACTCTTCCCTGTTTCTTTAATTGGCCAATCCGATATATCCCAAACCACACTTGGCTAATAGGAGGTAATAAATACATACTAGTTAAATGCTGGAATCAATCAATAGAATATCAAGCTATTTTAACATTTATTTTTACTTCTGTATTAGTTAGGATTCTCCAATGAGATAGAACCAATAGGATAGATAGATAGATAGATAGATAGATAGATAGATAGATAGATGAGAAGGAATATTTTTAGGAGAAATTGGCTCAAACATTTATGGAAGCAAAGCCCCAAGACAGGCTGTCTGCAGTCTAGAGCCCTTAGGATGCTGGCAGCATGAGTCAGTCCAAGTCTGAAGGCCTTAGAACCAAGGAGGCTAATGATGTAACTCTCACTTTGAGGCTAAAAGCCCAAGAACCTGGGAGGCCACTGGTGCAAATCTTGAAATCCAAAGGCCAGAGAGCCTGGAGTTCTGATAAAGTCAGGAAAAGAAGGGTATACACCAGCCTCCAGAGAGAAAGAACAATTCCTCTTTTCTCTGTTTCTGCTCTATCAGGGCTCAAAGCTGATTGGGTTGTTCCCACCAACATTAAAGGTGGATCTTCCCTGCCTAGTCCATTCAGACTTATGTACTACTCCTGTAAACACCCTCATTTAGGTATTCTTTAATCCAGTCAAATTGACACCTAAAATTAAGCATCACACCCTAATTTAGGTATTCTTTAATCCAGGCAGATTGACACCTAAAATTAAGCATCACAATATCTTAATTCACTGTTGGCATTCTTGCTTAGTAATACAAAGCCACAGTATAAACCCACATAAGATACTGTCTTATTTTAATATATTGCTTTTAGCAATACAGTATAACTTGCTTTCCAAAACAATAATGGCCAGGTTTTTTTTGTTGTCATTGTTTTTTTTTTTTGGCTTTTCAATAATCTCCTTAAAGTTAAAAAGTATTCATCTCTGTCTTTGTTGAACAGTACCTGATAAGTTTTCAATAAATATGATTTGTACAAATTAATTAATCCAGGGCATATGTAGTCACCAAAATCTCAAAAATACCATTTACAAATATTTGTTTTGTAGTTTATTTTATCTTAAGTTGAAAACTTCTATCTTCAATTATTTTGCATGGTAGTTAAAAGAAGGAAGTTTATCCTTTTTAAACTTATAAACTTATAAACCCTAAAACCGTATTCATTTCTTTAAATCTTCTTGCTGCTAAATAAATACATGAAAAAAGAAAAATAATGACTAATCTGACAACTTTCCGTATCAGGATATCTGATTGACTCTATAGCTCTATCAACATTACTGTGAAATATCGTTTATAGAATGATTCTTATTATAATTGCTTGTTTATTAAAATTTATCAAAGGAAATAGTGACATATCTACTCAAACACAAACTTCCTGGTAGTGACTTTTCAGTGAGACTCCGGCCATCCACGGAAGTCCACAAGGTCTTCTGATATTCTAAGGTTGTGAAAACTATATTATTGTCAGTTAATTGCTAAATATTTACAACATCTAGAAATTGGATTGCTATCAGAATTGTCAAAATGTGTAATTAGATTTATATGCTTTTTTTTACTTTATAGGGCATTATACTGCTTTATAAAGCCATCCCACACAACAGTGTTACATTTTTAAGAATAATTTATTTTACAAAATTTTGGATGTGTATAGCCTTACTTTGTTTTAACACTATATTATTTTAAACTTTCAACGTAATAAAAACAAATTCACCCATATGGAAATTCTCAAATCAGAGCATTCAAATATTTGTGGAAATCACTTAGGCATGTGCCAATAGACAGACGCAGAAAAGGGAATAAAAGAGTGGGTGTGTACTGCACAAACTCAAAATTAGTGCCTCTTTGGGAGGCCGAGGCGGGTGGATCACAAGGTCAGGAGATGGAGACCATCCTGGCTAACACAGTGAAACCACGTCTCTACTAAAAATACAAAAATATTAGCCAGGCGTAGGGGCGGGCGCCTTTAGTCCCAGCTCCTCGGGAGGCTGAGGCAGGAGAATGGCGTGAACCCGGGAGGCGGAGCTGGCAGTTAGCTGAGATTGAGCCGCTGCACTCCAGCCTGGGGGACAGAGCGAGACTCCGTCTCAAAAAAAAAAAAAAAAAAAAAATTAATGCCTCTTCAAAGAGAGTGTGTTGGCCCTCCTCTGCACACTAACCAACAAAATAAGAAATAATTCCTTAAAAACAGGCACAGAAAAATAAAAATTTGTGTGAGCAATTTTAGTTAAATCTTTATCAAATTCATGTGACAAAATAAAACTTCAGAATTTTCGGCTAGTCAGACTGGAAAGGAACAAATTGCACTGGAAAACTATTAAGTGGATTACCGAAGTGGTCGTAACTATTTATTTGTTGTATGTTCTATTAGGTGAGTCCATTTACCTGGATATACAGGTTATGATTTGAATTAAGAGTCTCAGGTAATATATGCCAAGATATTTTACTTTTCTGAAACTTTTCAACACTCTAATATATTCTTTTGAAGAATACTGGAAACTTTTTGGGGTTTTAAAACATTTAAAATAAAAACATACACATGGGAATTCATCTTACATTAAATCCAAATGGAAAGGCTTGTTTTAGTCATCTTTTATGGCAATGTTAATTTGAGATAATACATGCTTAGGTTAAAATCTTTTACTGTTGCTCAAATATTACACACTTATATATGGAAGCACTATGATTTTTAATTTTTTAAAATAGGAATTCATAATTCCTCAGGTTCTTATTATAATATTAGTGATCTTTAGATTTAGATTACATGTTCAATATTTATTTTTGCATGCTTATTAGCATGACACTTGGCCAGGCTGCTGTTTAACCAGGATACTTCTGCGGGGATGTGTCAGTTTATTATGGCTGGTACATATTCTGATTGGTTCAGGCCTGGCTGCTGTTGTTCGATATTTGAAATTACTTCTTCACCAAACCATATTAAAGGGATGTAGGATGTCCATATGTGCTCAATAAGGAGGTTAATATAAAAGTCAATGAAGGTTTGAAAAACTGTATACATGCCAAAATCCAAGATAAGGCATTATATATTTGGTTTGTGGAAGCATGTCATATCCACAAGCTATCTTTTAATTTTGGTATTTACTCTTGTCCTTCTCATTTAAAATAAAATATAATTTGACAGCTCTGTCTAAATAACTGGATTCTTTGAACTATACCTTTTTCAATCATTTATCTTGTCTCCTGTTCTCTATTATGTTGATGGAAAGGCTACTTTTAGATATTATATCTTCATTAATAATCAAATATCAATTTCACAGATTATACTGTAAACTGTGTATATTAATCATGGAGGCTTCATTAATTTCATTAAGCATTAGCAAAAATAATGCTTTTTACAGTAGTCTATATGGGACATATTAGTTTGTTTCATTTGTTTTAATATTTCTCTTGAAATACATAAGAAGTAGCAAATCTTAAGTGTGCAGCTCAATTAATTTTTACAAAGTAAATATTCCCACAAAACAACCACTCAGATTAAAATATGAAACATGTCTGGCACTCTAGAAACACCCCTCTGTCTCATTCTCACTTTCTGTTTCATAACTACTGTGGCCCTCTCTATTTCGTGACTAAATAAGCATATCTTTTGCTTTTGTTAATGTATTTGAGCCTTGCCTTCAGTTCCTGAAGCATCTTCAGAACAGATTCAGAGCCATGAAGGTGAATGACGGTCTTTGGTTATAATGTTGGGGTGCTTTAGACCCAGAAGCAGGCCTCAGAAAACAGATTCTCTCTCTCTCTCAACTTCTCCTGCTCTCCTTTTACTTGCTCCTTTTTCTTCCCAAGGCAGCATTCTAATCTTTCCTTGCCTTTCTGTCTTGGAGCTGGCCATAAAGAAATTATTTGATTTACCTTCTTTGATTGTGAGTCATAAGACCCTCACTTCAGAAGGGGTCTCGCCCCATAGTGAAATGGCCTCATTGTCTGGACTAACACCCGAGTTCGTTGTCTCATAGCAGCAGAAAACTAGGACATGAACACACAAAGAGTGAGGTTGAGAGCAGAAGTTTAATAGGCAAAAGAATGAGAAGAGCTCTTTGCTGCAGAGAAGTGTCCCAGAAATACGGATTGCTGGAGCCCTGGTGAAATGCAAGGATTCCGTGAGGAAGCCGTGTCTGATTTACACAGGGCACAAAATATTGGTTGGACCAGGTGTTCCATTTGCATAGGGTGTGGAAAACTGGTTAGGACTGGCTATGTCATTTGTATGGGGTGCAAATTTCTTGCAGCACCCATCCTAATCTTTTATTATGTAGGAGTGTCCTTTACCAGAGCTGTGCCATGTTGCCCATTCCTTTGCTGTACACATGGTAATAACAACAAAATAAAGGGAAGCAGTAGGCAGAGGTTGCAATGAGCCGAGATGGCACCACTGCACTCCAGCCTGGGTGACAGAACGAGACTCCGTCTCAAAAAAAAAAAAAAAAAAAAAAAAAAAATGAAGATGGAGCCTCCATATTGGATATGCCTGCCCCCCACGTAGCCCTTTTCTATTGGCCCAGTTTCCGGCATTCCCAGTGCAAGCTTCCAGGTTGCTTATCTATGTTTACAACTCAATTTTTTAGGCTGCTCTTTCTTAGAAAAGAAATGATTTGGGGAACTGCTTTTTGTTAGAAGAGAAGTTCTGCTAAGAACTCTGTTGCCCTCACTACCTGCCTAAATAATTTCTTTAGCTCCTGTATCAATGCCTGGGAGGAAAGAATGCTGTACAGAGAGGCCAAGAAGAATCTGGTCTGGCCTTGCTGGCTTTCCCCACTCAGTCGATTAGCATTAGATGATATCCTGTTTTTTTCTAGTCACATTTCTTTCTTTCTTTTTTTCTTTCTTTCTTTTTTTTTTTTTTTTTTTTGAGACGGAGTCTCGCTGGGTTTCCCCGGGCTGGAGTGCAGTGGCGCAATCTCGGCTCACGGCAAGCTCCGCCTCCTGGGTTCACGCCATTTTCCTGCCTCAGCCTTCCGAGTAGCTGGGACTACAGGCACCCGCCACCAGGCCGGCCAGCTAATTTTTTGTATTTTTAGTACAGACGGGGTTTCACCGTGTTAGCCAGGATGGTCTAGATCTCCTCACCTCGTGATCCGCCCATCTTGGCCTCCCAAAGTGCTGAGGTTACAGGCATGAGCCACCGCGCCCTGCCTTCCAATCACATTTTTACACGATTGTCCGTGCTTCAGTCATGCCATATCTGCTGAATTCTCCATAAAAGGCCCAAGAAAATGGGGTACAGGGAGCTTTTAGACAGCTGAACTTCTAGAGGCTTGCAGGAAGGTGGACAAGAACTCATCCACATACCAGGTACACTCCAACTCAAAACGAGAAGAAGCTTCTGTGCTCAGGGCCCTTCAGACCTCACCCTGTGTGTCTCATCATCTGGCTGTTTATTTGTATCTTCTAAAATATAATAAACTGGTAACTGTAAGTAAATGTTTCCCGGAGTTCTGAGAGCCACTGTAGCAAATTAATTCCGCCTAAACAGAGGAATGTCAGCTTGAAGCCGGCCAGTCCGTAGTTGTGGAGGCCTGGACTTGGGACTCGTGTCTGAAGTGGGGGCAACCTTGTGGGACTGAGCCCCCAACCTGTGGTATCTGACACCCTATCCAGAATTGAATTGGATTGGAAAATACCCAGCTGGTGTCCCCTGCAAAATTAATTGCTTGCTTGATGGTGAAAAGTCCCCACACGTTTGGTCACAGAAGTCTCCTGTGTTGATTGTTGAAGTGTAAGAGCAGGGGAAAAACACTGTTTTTTTCTACACACTATGCCGGTGAGATGAAAGTCTAGATTGCTGCTTTGTGTTCAGTCTTTTAGCATTTTTCACTTTATGCCTTTCACAGAGAAGAAACAAATGTCCAGTGATGAAGAAACCCTGGAAGGAGTTTGTATCTTTTATATATATATTTATTTGTTTGTTTATTTATTTATTTTTGAGACGGAGTGTCGCTCTGTCGCCCAGGCTGAAGCAGGGTGGCGCGATCTCGGCTCACTGCGAGCTCCGCCTCCCGGGTTCACGCCATTCTCCTACCTCAGCCTCCGGAGTAGCTGGGACTACAGGCGCCCGCCGCCACGCCCGGTTAATTTTTTGTGTGTTTTCAGTAGAGACGGGGTTTCACTGTGTTAGCCAGGATGGTCTCGATCTCCTGACCTTATATCTTTATTTTCATATTGTACTTCAAGTTAACTCCTGAATTGTGATAATTGAGATTTACATAACTTATTTTTTTCACAAAAACATTAATTACAGTGGTTTTGTTGCCATTATTTTTAACTATCATAGGTGTCATAAAATTTCATTTTTAAAATTTTACTTCTGCTTATTCCATATAAATCCCCTGTATCACTGTTAGTCACTCCATACTACCTGAAATGTAAGATACTCTAATATGAAATATGACACCAGAAAGATGTAAATCATGTTTTAAATCAACTCTTAAAGTAGAGCTCTACTTTATTTTAAAATAATTTCATATTTTTAGAAAAATTTCAAACGCAATACAGACATTCCCTATATTTTCTTCACACAGATTCCCCATATGCTAGTATTTTACTATGTTTGCTTTATCATTTCTTATAGATACTATTTTTAACTATTTGAGAGTAAGTTACATATTTGATGCTAATTTACATCTAAATACTTCAATCTATAGTCCTTAAAAACAAGGGCAATTTCTTACATAGCCACAATCCAGTTGTAACTATTAGGAAATTAGCAAAAAAATAGGCACTGTTTTCTAATCTGTTGGTCTTATTAACTTTTTTTTTCCAATTGTTCTAATAATATTTGTCTTTTAAATAATTTTATTTTCTGGTTTAACATCCAATCCAGGATCACATGTTGCATTTACTTGACACATTGCTTTAGTCACCTATGATTTGTAATATTTCCTCGGTATTTGTTTGCCTTCAGTTACCCTGATATTAGTGTTTATGTTTGTTTGTTTGTTTGTTTTTCAGACAGAGTCTTGCTCCGTCGCCGTCGCCCAGACTGGAGTACAGTGGTGCGATCTCAGCTTACTGCAACCTCTACCTCCTGGATTCAGGTACTTCTCCTGTCTCAGCCTCCCGAGTAGCTGGGATTACAGGCACAAGCCACCATGTCCAGCTAACTTTTTTATTTTTTTTAGTAGAGATGGGGTTTCACCATATAGGCCAGACTGGTTTCGAACTCCTGAACTTGTTTCCCACCTGCCTTGGCCTCCCAAAGTGCTGGGATTACAGGCATGAGCCATTGTGCTCAGCCACCTTGATTTTGTTGAAGAGCACAAACCACTTATTTTTTGGAATGCCCTTCAGTTGGAAAAATCTAATAATTGCTTCTAATGAGAAATATAGTATACATTTCTTGCAGCAATTCTACAGAAGTACTGCTAATTTTTTCAGTGTGTCATAACTGGAGTAATATGCCATCCCTTAATCCCTTTCCGGGAATTATTAATGTCTATTGTTTGGTTAAAATTTTATCTGTCTATTGATTTCACTTTAAAGTTACTATTTTATCTTTTATAATTAATAAGCACTTTAGAGGATGATACTTTTGATACTAGGTAAATATCACATTACTCCTAAAACTTTTACATAATGGTTTTCATGTTTAATGAATTTTGCCTGAATTACCATTTTGATGGTTAACAAATAGTGATTTTTCTCTATTTATAATTTATTTTACATTTCTTAGCATTTTACTCTAAGGATGATTGATTCTTTGATTTGTAAAGTTATTTATTTGTTTATGTCAATATGGACTTGTGGATTATTGTCAGATTTTATGGGTTGTAATCTAATACTGTGATTGTTTTCATACTCTGGTCCCTGTTAGTCTGTTTTGACATTGTTGAGTTTGGTTTGCTAAAATTTTATTTAGTGTTTTTACCTTCAACTGAGAAGTGATATTATTGTGTCAAGGTAATTACCTTTTTTGGTATTATTTTTATCAAGTTTAGATGATAAGTTTGTACTTGCTTTATAAAAATACTTTTGGCAGTTTTTCCCTCAATTTTCTGTTTTTGTATTTGTTAGAGTTATCTAGAGAAACAGAACTCTGTGTGTGTGTGTGTGTGTGTGTGTGTGTGTGTATGTGCATGCATGTTAAATGTATTGTGAGAAATTGGCTCACATAATAATTATGGTGGCTAAAACATCCCATGATACATGGGGTAAGTTTGCAAGATAGATACCCAGGAGAGAGAATATTATAGATCCAGTCCAAAGGCCAGCAGGCTCAAGGCCCAAGAAAAGCCACATGTTTCAGCAGGAAAAAGGTCAATGTCCCAGCTTGAAGGCAGGCAGGCAGGAAAATTTATTTTATTCTAGGGAGGGTCAGTCCTTGCATTCCATCCAGGCCTCAGTTGATTGGATGAGCCCTATCCACACTAGGGACAGAAATCTGGTTTACTAAGTGTACTGATTTAAATGATAATTTTAACTACAAACAGTCTCACAGAAACACCCAGAATAATATTTGAACAAATATATGGATAATAATTGGCTCAGTCAATTTGACCTATAAAGTTAACCATCACCATTTTGTAAAAGCTTGAAGATTCTTTGAATCCCATTTTGAAATCATCTGTTCTTGTTATTGTTGTTGTTCTTAATGAAGTAGTTTCTTAAAAATATTGTTTCCACTACAGATATTATTCTGTTTGAACTTTGTATTTCTAATAAAATAATTTTAATATTCCTAGCATATTATCTATGTTATGCAGGGTTTATGATATCTGAAGAATAATTTTTTATTTTACTTAAGAATATTATTTCAATAGTTATTTCCTCTTCTCATACCTTATTTTGTTAATTGTACTTTTCTGTTCTCCTTTTCATTAAATACACAAGGCACGTATCTACTTAATTTAATCACTATTTTTAAAATGCAGAATATTAATCCATTAAGTAGGTCTTATAATGTCTGTGTTCCTTACATAATTGAATTCTTTCTTATCTTTATATATTTTTTCCACTTTCTTGATTTGTTATTGTTTTTGTTCTTTTCTTAGCTTATTGAGCTGAGAATTTATTTCAAATATTTTTACTCTTTTATTTTTATAAAAATGTTTACAAGTAAATTTAGACCTATCACTGTTCTAGGTAATTCAGTTATATACTAAAATATTTGGTGTAGCTTATCATTATTTTGGAAAGTTGGTAATTTTTGTTGTCTTTTTTCCTTTGTTCAACAGGTTTTTAGCAATTTTTAAGCATTTTATTTTCTCAATTTTAATGTTTTGGTTGTTTCCTTGCATTTCTACCATATTTCTTGTGAAGTTTTTATTTTAATCAATAATTTCTTGGGCACCAGGTACCCAACTCTTTGTTTTTAACATGATTTTCTCTTGCTCTTCTATTTCTTTCATGAATTAAATTAATTCTAATTTTACTTCCTTTTTTTGATCAATTTTTGTTTCTAGTTATTTTGAAATATTTGTTTTTTAAATGATTTCATATATATAAATTCTTTTGTAAGCGTAATTTGGAAGTGAAACATACTCTTCTGTCAGTTTAGCAGATCAGGTGTTTTTACTAAATGACTAGGGGCAAAGGGAGATATGGATGGTAGAGGAGGTCATAGTGAATATGTTCTAATATTTTACATTGGCCCCTCTCTTTTTATTGTAGAATTTGTAATTCGCTCTGTTTTTTTCACTCTCTTGACACAATGCAAGGTTTATGTTTTTGCATTGTTTTTCAGTTATACTGAAGATATATCTTTAGGTTCATGGTTTTTTTTGTAGTTGTTGTTGTTGTTTGTTTGTTTGTTTTCATTTTTAACTTCTTTAGAAGATGCTTTTGTGAAATTCTGCTTAAACAGCAACCATTCCCCTCAGTCATTTCTGAAAGCTCCCAGCATACAGTTTATTTTGACTTCTTAAAATTATAATCTTTTAATAAAAACCTCACTTTTTTGAAAAAAGGCATTTGAAAAAATGTAACTCTATTATATCACTATGCCCCATTTCACATTTGTCTTGACTTGCATCAATAAAAATATTGAGAATGAAATTAAGAAAGATAATAAAAAATGCATAAAATATTTTCACAAGGTCCACACTGTCTTTATATTAAGAATTAAATAAATCATAAACATTATCAGCTGTCCATACATAATGTTGAAATCATTCTACAATGGCATAAAAACTAATGAGAGATTTGAATATTCAAATTTAAGAATATTTTTGAAACATATCTTCATTTTTACATATACATATACCATTCTATGTAAAATAACAAGGCATTTTGAGGAGTTGGTTTGTACCCAGAAGATATTCTTTGAGAATTTCAGATTTTTAACAGGCTTGTAAAAATGATGGAAGAATGAATGTATTGCCTAAGATAAGTATAAACATTTCAAAGAAATCTATACAAAAAACAAACAAAAAATTGAAAATGATTTATAAAAATGTAGGAATAGTGAAATGACAATTTGTCTCATTTTTAAAGTAAAAACAAAGACATGGTAAATTGACATTTATTTTAGAGAAGACAGAAGAATATCAATGGGCACATTCATTTAATTTTTAAAATTTTTACTGCACATATATTGTGTTTCAAACATTATAATAGGCACTTGGACTGCAGTTTTTATTCTCAAAATTTGAAGATCATCATGAAGCCTATCAAAATTTATTACTTATTGTGAATACTTGTTAAGTTAATTTGAAGGCACTGATAATGGGTTAGATATGAAAGGGCAGTGAATTGAAAATGTAGTACTCTGTTTTGCATTCCCTGGGGAGAAATGTGGTTATTGCTGTGTTATATATATATATACATATATATATATATATATTTTTTTTTTTTTGGTTATTTTCCTGCTCTTAATATTTATTTCAAGGGAGTGTTTTCTGTTGTCTTCCTTTTTATCTTACATACAGGAGACTTTTAAAAAGAGAAAAATAGCATCTTTATGATATATATTATTTAATTTCTCAGATATGCATAAAGCAATTTCCTCATAAATCTTTATATATTACTCTATTTATGGCACTACATCTATACATAATAAGATTTTATCACAAAAATTAATAAAATTAAAAAATAAATTATAATTATGTTTACCATACCTAATTTAAGCATAAAAAGACAGAAAATATGTAACTTTTATAAATTTACCATAGAAACATTAAATTTTATAAAACCTCATGATTTATATGTCTATAGGCAATTTGAAATTATTAATGGAATTTTTCAACTTAACTCTTATTCTATTTCATTATGAAAATAGCGAATATCTATAGAAGAATTGATTTCTGAACACTATTATGATTGAAATTCAGCAGGTTTTCCTTACCATTTTTTGTGTAAAAGCTGAAGGCTGAAAAAAGAACTGCTTATCAGATTAACAAAGAAGTTCAGCATTCAAGGGAGGAATTTGCATTTTTTGAAGAGTCACTTTTTGATATACCCTCTCCATGTTACAAGAGTGAAATACCTATGGGGAATTAAATATTCATGGATTATAATTTGCCATATATTTGTTACTTGATTTTGCAAAAGGATAGTTAAACTAATTCGCCCCTTCTTTAGTAATTATGGTCTCTTGCCATCCATTTTAACAGTGTTTCCTGATTCAACTGTATAATCAGCTACCATACATTTTCTTACTCAGATATCTTCTTTTCCTTAACATCATGAGAAAATTATATTAGGGTATTAAGTATTTTGATATTTTTCTATAGAGACTATTTGGAGATGTTTTTAAAGAGAAAATAATCTTTCTGGGTGGTTGTCATGCAGCTCTGACTGAAGGTGCAACATGGAAGAAAATCTGCTGGCATTTCTTTGACCTCTATGATCAGAACAGCTGCCTAAAGGGCGCTGCGTTTTTCTTTTTTTTTCATGCATTTTTATAATTGCATATGACTTTCATACAAAGTATAACTATGCTCAAAGGCCATGCTTCATTTGAGGAAGATTATAGACTTGTACTCCTGAATACACAGAAGCTGAGTTCATAAATGCACTTCAGCAAATTCTTTTTAAGTGGGGCATTTTTGATATGGTCCCTAAGGGTATTGGAATCTTCTACCAGGTAAAAATGTATGTCAAGAGGCTCCGTAATAAGCCTACTCTTGCAGTTGTTAAAATTTGAATGAGAGTTGAAATGAGGTGAACATAGTAATAGAGAAATAGAAAAGTTGGAAAAGAGCTAGCTTCCCTGGAGATTCCATATTGACTTTCCGTATGACTTAAAAAATCTGATGGGTCTGCAATTATAAGAAAGGGCCCTTAGGGACAAAACTCCCCTGTCCTAGCAGAGTTTGTGTTTTGATGGATTTAACTGGGACAGTTTCTAAATACTGTGTGAAACTAGGTTGAAACTAATGGGTATTAGCTATACTTATTTTAGATTTAATACACTGTTGTGCTTTTGGGGAGGGTGGGAGGAAACAGGGCTTGTGTAAAAAACTTTATAGCAATGTTAGAGTATTTTATATATCACAGAGTTATAGTTTTATCAGTTGCATTTCTGAATTTTTTGTCATGATATAAAGAAAATCAATAATGAAGGGAGATAAGCAACGTGAATCAAATTCCTGTACAGTTGATATCAAGCATTTAAATATGTCTTTGCTTTTATTAGAGGATTTTATATAGCTCATTTAACTCAAAACAGAAATAAAATAAAAATAGAGCTCTTCACTCAAATCATGTATAAGAATTAAATAGCATCTTTAAACAATAAAGTCAGAATAATAGATAACATTAAAGTCGACTCCACTTATTGAAAAATAAATAATTTACAGCAATATCACCTTGCTTCCACTGTGTTACATGTTGTATCTGTCTAAATTATAGATATACTGTACAATTGATCGATTCATTCAATTTTTTAATTTTAGCTCATACTTTTGACATGAATTTTATCTATGCTATCGATAGGATAGATAGAAATGTAGCTACATATATATGTGTGTGCATGTATGTGTATATACACACATATACACAGATATATATCAATTTTTCCTGGAGTATTTACTTACAAATTTTAAAAATATTTCATATGTTCTTAATTCTCGTGATATCCTTGTATAAGTTACAGCCTGTTTCCACTTTCATTATTCATCACTGAGACATTATTTTGTCACAGATGGAATTGTGTGTATGTTCAATTAGATATCACTTTTCTCCATCTAAGAACAATAGTCACTAGAGAGCTGTTTTAATTTGACGCCAGATTTTGGCTCCATTGCCGCAGAGGCAGGCAGCTTCCTAGAAGTACAGCCTGCTTTTTTAAACCCTTACTTAGATCTGCCCTCTCTGGTGCTCAAAAACAAGGAGAATAAGGGTGCTTCTGCGATTTATGTGTGTTCCTATCCTCATTGCTCCAAATAAAGCAATTTAGGTTTTGAATCTCAGGCTGTACTACTGACCATGAAGAAGTTTGTTTCTACATATATCTGAGGACAAACTCTGCCATCTTCTAGGCACTGTCTCACATAAGAGTTCTCTTAGATTTCCAATCTTTTTTAATTTTAATTTTCTAAAATTTCATTTCTCCTAAATATGGTATTTAGAATTTTAAGTCACTTCTAATTTTATCAAAATAAACTAATCATTTTCCTCTTTTTTTGTTATTGTATGTTTTTCAGACAAATGGTGGTCTACCACATACAATTAATTCTCAAATGGCAATGGATAATTTATATATTTTAAAGAGTAGAGTTGAATTAATTTATTTTTTTGAAAATTATCTGTGTTAAAGTTTTACACAAAAACTTTTTATCACAAGTATCATATTTCCCGACAATAGTTTATTTTAACATTAATAATAAAAATTTAAGAAGACATAAATTTTTGTAATGACAAAAAATTAAATAAAAATTGAATCAAAGAAAAGTTACATTTATTTGATACTAGGTAAACAGTTTTGTGGAAGGGATGCACACATATACAAAAGAAATTAATAAAAATATGATTTTGAGGTTGAAGAAAGCATTATAAATTAAATTATTCTTGGAACAAAAAGAAATAAACAATTTTGAGTGAAGAAACCAGAATTAGTGTCCACAAAATTTTGACATTTTAACTTGTTTAAAATGATGATTGGATTTCCAATGCTGAAAAAGTATACAAGGGAATAGAACATGACATTTTGCTTGATTTCTCTCTTTTTCAAAAAAATGAGGCCTGATGAAACGTAAAACAGCATTTCTAATCTCTAAGTAAATTTGTGTGAAACTATATTACTGCATTTTTGAAATGTCTGGCTAAGTTTCTACTGAACCATATAAGCTGTACTTGTGGCCTCTGCAGGCTATCTGTGGACATTTGTAATCCTTTTAGACAGCTCAGGACCCATCCTCCTCATCATGTCTTTCTTATTAAATAATTGCCCGAGTTTTCTACTGATCACATAACATATAGCCACAAACTTTGTGGATAAAAACAACACAAATTTATTGTCACACAGTTCTTCAGGTCAGAAGTCCAGGTAGAGCACTGCTCAGCTCAGTCTCCATACAGTCTCAGGAGGCCGAAATGAAGGTGTTGGCCCAGCTATGTTTCTTTCCGGAAGCTCTAGGGAAAAATCTGCTTCCAAACTCATTTTTCGGTTTTAGTTGAATTCAGTTTTTTTTTTTTTTTTTTTGAGACAGAGTCTCTCTCTTTTGCCCAGGCTGGAGTGCAGTGGGGCGATCTGGGCTCACTGCAAGCTCCGCCTCCTGGGGAATTCAGTTTGATTTAGTTAAGGGACCCAGGTCCCTAATACCTTGCTGTCTGTCAGCAACTGGTCAATTTTTGCTGTTAAAGACTGCCCCAATTCCTTCCACCCTTTTCCATGTGGCAAATGTGGGTGGAGTCTTTCTCAGCCTTTGAATCTCTCTGACATTTTCTGCTGCCACAATTTTTTTTATTTTTTTTCTGAACTTTAAGTGGAGAAAATTATTGGCTTTTAAGAACTCTTGAAAATAGAATGCACCCAACTGGAAAATCCAGGATAATTTCTCTATTTTAAGGTCTGTAACTTTAAATATATCTGTGAAGCTCCTTCTGTCTTGCAATACAACACATTCATTGGTTCGAGGGACATCTCAGGGAGTGGCAGGGCAGAGAGAGCGTTTGCCTACCACAATATTATTTTTACGAATTTATACAACTTTTACTCTCTAAGTTTTATCATCCAGTATTATAAGGAACAGGTTTTTACTTTCATATCCCAAGTTCACAACTTCTATCACTAGAAAGTGATTGGACAATTACAGCAATAAGATAAACTTGAAATGAAATAAATTATACAGTTGCTTATTCAAAAGCATTGTGTAAACGATATAAAAATATTTAGATCAGTATTTTAATTAAATGCATTCCCTTATTTCTTTATCCTTGCCCCAAACTCTCACAGCCCCTTTCTTTCTTACTCATGTATAGACACACTGGCTTTTATGTCAAGTGTTTATGTCTTTAAAGAAGAATTTTCTTGGAGACTACACATGAACATTGAACACTTCTTTCCAAACATGCTATGTTAAAAAGTTGAATTAACTGATTAGCTACCTGGCTGCTTGCCTAAAATTTTCACTACTCAATTTAATGGCCGCATTCACTTTATCTTATGAAATCTGTCCAATGTCATTAATCCATATAATTTATATAAGTAATTATTTCTAAATATTTTATGGAAAGCATAGCCTTTCAAGACTGTGGGTTCAACACATCTTCCGCCTCCGTTTTCGACATTCGTATTCAGTTAAAGATACTGTGGCACAGAATAAGCAGCTGCTCAGCAGGCCTACTTTGACTTCTTCTGGGGTGTGGCTGGACTAAATTGTCCCCATTTCTCTTGCAGTCACATTTAGCAATTTGTGCCTGAGTACTTACAAATTATTGTAGATCCACATTCAAAACTTAATACCCTGCTCTTTCCCTTCAGGATATTAATGCAAACTAGCTTGATGAATGTGGAAGTTACATGACAAAAATGGAGGAACCATCAAAAAGAAGTTCCCTGGTGCTTTTATTCGCTGCTAGCAGGGAGCCATCCACCCAGGGACTCTGCCTCTTCTGGTTTCCACTTTATATGAGCAAGATATGTTGTATCAAGCCACTGAGAGTTTATCATTTATCTTTTTTGTCAAGTATCATTGCAATAATTAGTACAGATAATATGAAAAAGGAAGTTTAATCTTGCCCAATTAATGAAATATCTCAATAGCAGCCTATAAGTTAAAATTGAGGCTCTGCAATATATGAGACCATTAGATTGGTGCCTACTATGTTGAGCTTCAGCCAAATCAAATGTATGAAAGCAGTGGCTTCTTATAGGGCTCTCTTAGCATGAGTAGAACCTTCTTTTCCTATAGCAAGTTTAGCATTTCCACCAGGAATCACAACCATGTGCTACATTTGAGTCAGTTTTACTGAGGTCCTAAAGTTCTTTTTGCCTTTCTCTTGAGATGTGTCCTTGGGGAAATAGATACTCCCTCCAATAATTCAAAGCACTAACTGAGATCTTGAAAGATGTGGACTGAACTGATCTGATATAAATCATTTTATTCCAAGTCCTATCTATCCCGTAAGAGGATTTCAATCAGAAAAAAAAAAAAATAGCCTGAGCAGAACACACTGATCACCATTCATATGAAAAAGCAATTTGGGTAATTCATACTTTTCCAAAATGGATTATAAACAAAAACTGTAATGCTTCTTGATTCAAAAATTTAAAACAAGGAAAATAAGAAGACAAATAATTTTAATGCTGTACTGCTAACAAACAGGGGAAGATATACAATGCAATTTAAAACGGGAGAAGACAGCAATTATGGAAAAACTTGATACAAGTGGGAGAGAAGAGAGAAAATAAGATTCAAGGAAATGTAGGCTGAAGAGTGTAGTAGGAGATGCAACCTCAATGAAGAGAATAAAATAATGAGCAAGAAGAGAAAAAGCAGAGTGGACAATGAAGGCATGGAATTGATATCTGAGCTAGAAAATGACCAACAGAATAGAGAAAGCAAGCTCATTGGACTTGAGAATGGCATATCCTAGAGAGAAATGCTTCTTTTCACAGCTGATGCTTATTGGTATCTCAGACTTCAGAGTAATTTATCAAAGATCACTGTTGACTTGCAAACAGCCAAGATCAGACGAATTTTGGTCCACAAACCTGTAAACCTTCAACTACTTTTTTTTTCATTAAAAAATCTACAAAATGTCCAGAATAAGAAGAATGGGCTAAGCTAGTTACTGACTAGAGTAGAAATTGTTCTTAATATTTAGCTCATAATCGGAAACATATTTCTCTAGCTTTATTCTCTAGCCTGGGAATCATTAAGCTTGTTTCAGAAATATTGCTTAGTTTAAAATCAGTCAGAGATTGCATAAACTGGAGGTACGAGAGGATATTGGGAAATCCTTCTTACACATTTTCCATAAAACAATCAGAAAAATAAATAACCTATATTTTATGAAATTATATTACAATTTCACATGTTTTTTGTAAAATTGTGTATAATGCTCTTTAATGGTAATTCCCATGAGCTTCTTTGGAGGAAGGGATTTTTTAATTGTACGGTCAACTTTTATTTTAGACTCAGGGGTTATGTGTGCAGTTTTGTTACATGGCTATACTATGTGATGTTGAGGTTTAGGATATGATTGATCCCATCACCCAGGTAGTAAGTGTACTAAGTACCCAATAGTTCATTTTTTAACCCTTATCTTCCTCCCTCCCTCTCCCTTCTGCTAGCCCACAGTGTCTATTGTTACTATTTTTATGTCCATGAGTACTCAATATTTAGCTCCCTCACTTACGAGTGAGAACATGTAGCATTTGGTTTTCTGTTCCTGCATTAATTTGCTTAGGATAATGGCCTTCAGCTCCATGTTGCTGCAAACGATATAATTTTATTCTTTTTTTTTATGTGTGGCTCCATAGTATTCCATAGCGTGTATCTATCACTTTTTCTTCATCCAGTTTACCATTGATAGCACCTAGGGTGATACCGTGTCTTTACTGTTATGAATAGTGTTGCAATGAACATACAAGTGTGGGTGTCTCTTTGGTAGATAAATATATTTTCTTTTGCATATAAATCCAATAATGTCATTGATAGGTCAAATGGTAGTCCTGTATTAGGTTATTTGAGAAAACTCTGAATTGCTTTCCACAGTGATTGAACTTATTTACATTTGCAACAGCAGTGTTTAAGCGTTCCCTTTTCTTTTCAGCCTCACCCAGTCATTCTGACTGGTATGAGATGGTGATATGGTTTGGCTCTGTGTCCCCACCCAAGTCTCACCTTGAATTGTAATGCCCATAATCCCCATGTGTCAAGGGCAGGAACAGGTGGAGATAATTGGACTATGGGTGTGGTTTCCCCCATGCTGTTCGCATGATAATAAGTGAGTCTCACGAGATCTGATGGTTTTATAAGCGTCTGACATTTTCCCTGCTTGCACTTACTCTGTCATGTCGTGAGGAAGGTCCCTGCTTCTCCTTTGCCTTCTGTCCATGATTGTAAGTTTCCCGAGGCCTCCCAAGCAATGTGGAACTGTGAGTCAATTAAATCTCTAGGGTATTTTTTCACAGCAGTGTGAGAACAAACTAATACAGATAGTAGCTCATTGTGGTTGTGATTTGCATTTCTATGATGATTAGTGATATTGAGTATTTTTCATATTTTTGCTGGCCACTTGTATGTCTTATTTTGAGAAGCGTCTGTTCACGTCCTTTGCCCTCTTTTTAATGGGGTTATTTATTTTTTTCTTGTTGTTTACATTCGTTATAGATTCTGGATATTAGATCTTCTTCATATGCATAGTTTGCATCCATTTTCTGACATTCCGGAGGTTGTCTGTCTGTTCTGTTGATAGTTTCTTTTGCTGTGCGGAAGCTCTTTAGTTTAATTAGTTCCCACTTGTCAAGTTTTATTTTCATTGCAATTGCTTTTGAGGACTTAGTCACAAATTATTTCCCAAAGCTCGTGTCCAGAATAATGTTTCCCAGGTTATCTTCTAGGATTCTTATAGTTTGAGGTCTTACATTTAAATATTTAATCCATATTGAGTTAGTGTTTGTGTATGATGAAAGATAGAGGGCCAATGTCATTCCTCTGCATATAGCTAGCTAGCTATCACAGCACCATTTATTGAATAAGGAGTCTTTTTCCCATGGGTTATTTTTGTCAACTTTGTTGAAGGTCAGATGACTTCCGGTGTGCAACTTTTTATCTGGTAATCTATTCTGTTCTATTGGTTTATGTGTCTGTTTTTTCACCCATACCATGATGTTTTGGTATAGCTTTATAGTTTAAAGTCAGATAATGTGATGTCTCCAGCTTCATTCTTTTTGCTTAGAGTTCCTTTAGCTACTTGGGCTTTTTTGGTTCCATATTAAATTTTAGAATACTTTTTTTTCTAATTCTGTTAAAAATGACATTGATAGTTAGATATGAATGGGGTTGAATCTGTCTATCACTTTGGGAAGTATGGCCATTTTAATGACATTGATTCTTCCAAGCTGTGAGCATGGAATGTTTTTTTATTTGTTTGTGTTTGTATGATTTCTTTCAGCAGCATTTTATAGTTCTCCTTGTTGAGACCTTTCAAATCCTTGATTAGATGTATTCCTAGATATGTTATTCCTTTTGTGGCAATTGTAAATGGGATTTCATTCTTGATTTGACTCTCAGATTGAACACTATTTTGTATAGAAATCTACCGATTTTTGTACATTTTTTTTTTATCCTGAAACTTTACTGAAGTCATTTATCAGCTTTTGTTATCTTGCCTGATTAATCTGGCGAGGACTTCCTGTACTGCATTGAATAAGAGCGGTGCGAGTGGGCATCCTTGTCTTGTTTCATTTCCAAGGGGAATGTTTCCAGCTTTTGCCTATTTGTTATGATGTTGGCTGTGGGCTTGTCATTGATGGCTCTTATTATTTTAAAACATGTCAGGAAGGAATTATTTTAGCCAGAGTAAAATTAATATTTTACTTTCTTATATTAAGAAAATAAGAAAGAAGAGAAAGTGTATTTACTATTCAGGAAGTGGAAGTGAATCATCATAAAGGTCTTCATTCTCATTGTCATCATGTATAGTAGGCTGAGGAGGAGGAGAAAGAGCAGAGGCTGGTCTTGCTGTCTCAGGAGTGGCAGAGACAGAAGAAAATCTGCATTGTTCAAACCTGTATTGTTCACAGGTCAAATGTACTATTATTTCCACATTTATTTATTCCTTTTCCATAGCATGCAAAATCTCTTTAGTCAGGGTTGTAAAACTTTCTGCTTTATGTTCACATTTCATACATGCAGTATTGACACCCATTTTTTCATCATTCTTAACAGCCAAATTCTCTAAATATTTTTAAAAATTTATTTCGAATTTATGCTCAGCATCAGTTGTTAACTTTTTTTTTTCTTTTTTAAACACAGGCAACTTGAATTGAGATGCAAAGACTGAAAGCAAAACATAAATATCCAATTATATGCAAACATGCCATTCTGATGTACGCTCAATTTACCTTGACATAAATACAAACATCTTACCAAATTGCATATCTTGCTCCAACTGAAAGTATAGATCAATATTTCTTAAAAGGGGGTGTTTAAAAATAATAAATAATTTACCATTAAAATAAGTTCAGAATTAATTCAAAGTAATATTTTATGATAACATGAATGTGTAAACACAAATTCATGCATTAAAATGCTATGTCTATAGGTCAAGTTGTTTTACTTTGTGTTGTTATTTATAAAAAGGTTGCATAATTTTTAAAATTGTTGTTGGAATTGTGTCTTTTCTTAATAATTGCCTATTTATATACTTTGACTATAGATCTACTAAAATTCCCAGATGATTTATTTGGACTGAAAGTGAATCTAGTCTGTTTTAGTTACATGAATTCTGTTCAGGTTCAGATATTGAAAATGTAGTTTGTCATTTTCAATATCTGATCCTGAACACAAGTTAAAATATCTAATATTTTAATATTATTTATATTTTGGCTAAAGCAAAATATAGAACATTTTCCCATTATAATTTTTTTTGCTTTTTGGTTTGGGAGTGGGGGGCTTTGTTAACAAAAAATACAAGTATACTCATCTTACCTGAGACCAAAGAGATATGTATTTGCTTTTCTCCTATTGACTGTATAGATTTATCTCTAATAAATATTTTTAATTTGGGAAAGCAATTTACATGTGTATTCTGTAAAGGGAAAGATCATTTTTTTCCATGCAACAAGCCAATATTCTCAAGACCTTAAAAAAGTTTAGATATTTTATCAAATCTTTCTGTCTCCTCCAGGCCCTCATTTTTTTAATGTTAGGTTTTGCACAATATCAGCTTTTCTTTTACTTCTGAGACAGCTGTAAGATAGTGAGATGTTGGGAATCCGCAAGCTATGCTCATTCTTTCTCTAATATTATCCAGAAACAGTAATTTCCATGTCTTAGTATTAAAATTAAGTAAAGGAAAACTGTCTTCTTTTATAACATTTTACTCAATTGTCAGACTATGTTTTGTCTTAAAATTGTTTATTTAGGTATTTATAATATATTTTAATAAGAAGTATAAGTAGAATGGTGCTTTTTTCCCTGCTTTGTGGTTTAGTAAATATTTTCTAGGCTGCAAATATGTGGAACAATTTGACCCCTGGCTGGTTAAAAAATTTCAGAAAACGTTAACATTTCAATGCTGTAAAAGTAGCTGATTCTTTGAATTTCTCCCTTATAATTTGAGTTCTAATTTAAAGGAATCCAGAAAAGCAACAACAATATATAACATATTCTAAGCCTTTAGTTATAAACTTTTATTCCCTGGAAATCTAGACTCTGGTGGAAAAAAAAAATACAAATCAGCACTACATCAGTTTTATACAATTTCATAAATTATACATATATGTATGTATGCATGCATGTATCTATCATCTATATCTATTTATCTATCTAATCTATCTATCTATCTATCTATCATCTGTCTATACTTTTTCTCACTCTCAAACTTTAGCTTGCCCTTTTTTAACTGTGTAGTAGTTCAGTCTGTCCTTGAGCAAAGGATTCTTTGGGATTCAACATCTGTTCTCCATAAACTAGACTGATTACAAAGTCAAATGTCTACTTTTGGGGAAGATTTTAATCATTTTAAAACCCAGCAAATATTTATTATGCTCTGTGAACTAAAACGTATTTGGAAGGCGCCAGAAACGAAAACACTAAGCATTTCTAAAAAATCCAAAATATTTTATTAAGGGTAAATAATATAATAAGCAAAAAGCAAACTCAATAATAAAAAAATTCATTAACGGTTCTTGACATTACAGCAGTGTATTAGACACTGGATGTTGGTATGTATGCAATTAAGAAGTAGTCACTATACTTAACAAATTTAGTAGTATTAGAATATAAGTGAGCAAGTAATGCAGCCTCCACACTCTTGCCAAAGCCAACTTCCTCAACCTCGATCAATCTTGACCTGTTATAGTTGAAGAGTTTTAGTGGTTTCCCACAGATTTCAGGCTAAAGTGGAAGGTCATCAATATGTTATATAAATCTTTACCATCTAGACTCTAACTACATTTAATCCAGAACTTACTTATTTGTCATTTTCCATGAACAGCCTATGGCTTCTCCAAAAGAAAGAACATACAGTTTCATGAACACATTATTTTGTATATGTCTCTCTGTCTTTGGTTCATTAAAAACAAAAATGACATATTTTAAGAAGATATGTAATACATACTTTAAGAAGCTACGTAATACAGGGAGTTAGATATATATAAACTAATGAATGTTTTGGGATAACAGCAGCCTTTCCTATAATTATAAAGTGCAGGGATTGCATGAAACTGCTACCAATTACTTCAGTCACTCTAAGCAATAATCTAAGGGATTCTTGTGAGAATGTCTGAAGGTCACTGCAAAATTTTACATCTGCCTTCTGCCACAGCCCACATGCCTTCATATTTATTTATTTTATATTGTTTATTTTCTTTTATTATTTTATTTTTTGAGACAAGCTCTGGCTCTCTCACCCAAGCTGGAATTTAGTGGCACGATTACGGCTCACTGCACCCTCAACCTCCTGGGCTCAAGCCATCTTCCTGCCTTAGCCTCCCAAGTAGCTAGGACTACAGGCACATGCCACCACGCCTGGCTGATTTTTTTTTTTTAATTTATTTGTAAAGACAAGGTCTCATAATGTTATGCAGACTGGCCAAATGCCTTTATTTTTTAAGGAGTAATAATTCTAGTCAGATTAGTCAAATTTTCCTACGTCTCCTATTGAAGTTATCAAAATGAACCCCATTTGCCATAGAGTCTGGGAAATGTATTTTTCATGCTTTTAGGCCTTGAAAACAGAAAATAGTGTAGAAGAATTATAAATGGTGCTAAGATATGTAAACAGGCAAAGTTTTTATACATTTTATTTCCTTCATTTAAAGACTCTTTATTGCTGCTTTTCACAATTTGCAATTAACTTCATATAATGCTCTTATACCTATTTAAGTTGTTCATTCATTTGTGGCCATTCCTTTGTGGACATAATCTTAAACAACCTATGACTTTATTCCCAGAAGTCAGGTATTTTCTCCCCTGTGCCACACACATGTATGCAACTTTATTATAGCAATAGGCTTTACATATATACACACTTGGTCCTAGAGTATGAATTTGTGTGGATCTGAATTCATCTTTGTATTAAGAAACTTGTCTACTCACTTGCCCAGAATGATCTTCCTATCAATATTTTGGAAATAAACAAACTTGGATATAATTTAAAATTAAGTACTTAGTAAAATGCGTTATGAAATAGAGAGGATGTAATGATGATGCTAGGGAACATTAATGAAAACGTCACAAAGGAAGAACATTTTTAAGCCAAACACTGAGGAATGGATGTGACTCTAACATGTACATCTGGGAGAGCCTGGGCTTCCAAGCAACAGTATCAGACATTGTCAGGTGAGAAGACAGCGCAATAAATTAAAAATTGGGTGAAGACTCTACTGCCTTTCACAATCTTGAAAGAATCAGGTTATAAACTGAGTTTAAAATTTGAATGGACAGTTTGCCAAAGACAACCTCGTGCTTCAATGGAGTTGTAGAGATAAAACGTATCATCTTTCTGCCTTCAGTATATGCTCTGGACCTGGCATTAGGCACTATTCAGTAGAATTAGTATTTTACGTTAATTGGTTTATTCGTTGTCTTTTTTTTATTTGTACTACGCTTTATTCTAAAAAGAACTTTGGTAGTGTTCTTGGTTCATGAATTTTACTTTTATGTAATTGACACAAAATTGTCTATATTGCATTAGTCTTTTTCATAATTAAAGTGGATTCTACATTACTGTAGACCTATTGAACTCTTTAGAACGATAAAATGTATTCTTCCACGTAACCCATCTTCTATAGAGCTTATTTTTTTACATAAATGAATGGAACGCAAGCATTTAATTTATAGTCCAATTTGTCATAATACTTATTTTTGAGAGCTTCAATTATTAAGAATACTTAAGAATTTAATTATACTTCATCATGTTTCACTGTGCTATAATGACATTGACAGTTTTATTTTTGTTTTTTAAGGTAAATCTAAGCAAGAGCCACTTTTAAGATTTTCTAGCTCACAAAGAAGCAGAGTGAAAGCATGCTTAAGAAATATTAATGCAGAGAGATCACGGATCTCTTCTTTTAAATTAATCATCAGTGAATGAATTTATCATAGTTAAAAGAGGTCAAGAGAATCAGAGGGAAATCTAAAAAAAATCAAAGCTGAAATAAAAGCTGTTGATTTCTTCCTCTTGAAAAATTGCAGTTACGTTTTTGTCACAATCTATTATTTTTAAGGGCAGAAATCAGCCATATTAGCATTAGTTGAATAATATATTATAAATTTGACATTGATAGGGATTTTTATGAATAAACAGATAGGCTAAATATATTAAATAGGGTTTCTTTATTTCTTTCTTTCTTGTTATGCTTTCAGCCTTTCTTTCTTTACCTGAACCTACTATATTCAATAAATATGTAAAATAGAGGCCGGGCATGGTGGCTCACGCCTGTAATCCCAGCGCTTTGGGAGACTGCGGCGGGTGGGTCACCAGATGTCATGAGTTTGAGACCATCCTGACCAACACAGTGAAACCCCGTCTCTACTAAAAATACAAAAATTAGCTGGGCATGGTGGTAGGCGCCTGTAATATCAGCTACTTGGGAAGCTGTGGCAGGAAAATCACTTGAACCTGGGAGACGGAGGTTGCAGTGAGCTGAGATCGAGCCATTGCAATCTGGCATGGGCGACAAGAGCGAAACCTTGTCTAAAAAAAAAAAAAAAAAAAAAAAAAAGAGGTAAAGTGTATGAATATACTTTGAAGAAACAGAGTTTCTTCAGGGTAAATTTATTCTCTAAAGTACTTTGATCTCCTTGGGAATACAGCATGGTTACTACTAAGTATTAAAGCTACTCAGGACTTTTACTTTGGTGCTACATTTTCTCCCTAGGAAATCTCATCCTCCTCCGAGAGCTTCTTTTTTTTTTTTTTCAGAGTCATTAGCAAATTTCTTCTTCTTTTTTTTTTTTTGTTTTTTTTTTTTATTATTATACTTTAAGTTTTAGGGTACATGTGCACATTGTGCAGGTTAGTTACATATGTATACATGTGCCATGCTGGTGCGCTGCACCCACTAACTCGTCATCTAGCATTAGGTATATCTCCCAATGCTATCCCTCCCCCCTCCCCCCTCCCCACCACAGTCCCCAGAGTGTGATATTCCCCTTCCTGTGTCCATGTGATCTCATTGTTCAATTCCCACCTATGAGTGAGAATATGCGGTGTTTGGTTTTTTGTTCTTGCGATAGCTTACTGAGAATGATGGTTTCCAGTTTCATCCATGTCCCTACAAAGGACATGAACTCATCATTTTTTATGGCTGCATAGTATTCCATGGTGTATATGTGCCACTACATTTTCTCCCTAGGAAATCTCATCCTCCTCCGAGAGCTTCTTTTTTTTTTTTTTTTTTTTTTTGAGACTGAGTTTCACTCTATTGCCCAGGCTGGAATGCAGTGGCGTGTTCTCGGCTCACTGCAACCTCCGCCTCCCGGGTTCAAGCAATTCCCCTTCCTCAGCCTCCTGAGTAGCTGGGATTACAGATGTGCACCACCATGCCAGGCTAATTTTTGTATTTTAGTACAGATGGGGTTTCACCATGTTGGCCAGGCTGGTCTCGAACTCCTGACCTCAGGTAATCCACTTGCCTCGGCTTCCGAAAGTGCTGGGATTACAGGGGTGAGCCACCTCGCCCAGCCCCTCCTCCCAGAGCTTCTATGAGTTTCTACATACAGCTCTCTCTGAACTGTATATTGCAGCCATAAACCTTTCTATAATACCAAAATCCAGCACTTTTATCCAACTATTTACAAGACATATTCATTCATTTCAATGTCTCAGAGAAACTTCAAATTTAACATCCATATATTTAAACAATTATCCTGATCTTCTAATCAAAAAAGGTATTTCAATATTGGAATATCAGTTAAATAGCACTATGTAACAAACCACTTTAAAGTTTGAGTCTCATGGGTCTATTGATCAGCTGGACAGTTCTGCCTACTTCCTCACCTCCACCTCCAAATTTGCAATAATTGCTGGGCATTCAGTTTAACCCTCCACCCGCATTTGTTCTCACCATTGACCAAATGGGCATTATTTTTTAAATGGATCAAAGCAATTAACCTCAACATAATCTCCAGAGTCCATTCTTTGACCATCTCCAATTTTTATTCTCTACTGCCAGAGATAATTTTAACATTTTAATACTATTTATGTCGCTACCCTACTTAAAGTCTTTTTAGTCATTCTAATACTGTCAGTATAAATTTAAAAATGCTTAAAGATAAACAGTCTTGATTATCCGAAAGGGTTGGGAATATTTCTTGCCACTCTTATGCTTTTACTGTTGATTTCAATAAATACAGTTTCACATGTTCTGCTTTCTCTGACAGTGGTGCTTTATGCTAATTCCACTTAATCTTTTTCTCCATGCTTATGCAATGTAGTAACTTTTCGAATTTTACCATAAACACAATTTTCACAATTTCTTTTTAACCATTATTTTCACATACTCATACCAGGTACAGAAGAATTAAATCCTCTTGAGACTGTTTCTGCACTCCCAAAATGTTCTATAGTTCTATTTTATTGTACTAATTACAATGTAATGTTGAGTTTCATGGCTGTACTGACTTCTAGTCCATTAATGCTCAATAAAGCTATCCGCAATGAAGGAAATATTCTATGATCTGAGTTGTCCAGCGCAGCAGTCACTAGCTATATGTCACTATTAAGTCATTGATGTAGTCATATAGCATGACCAACAAAGTGAATTATTGGTCTTATTTTATTTTAATTTGTTTAATTTTAAATCGCCACAATAGCTAGTGGTCTAAGGTATGGCAAACTGTAGATTACAGTTTTTTTTGAGGGTAGAATTAAAATAAGATTTTAATGCTGTATTGCCACAATCTATCAGAGCACCTAGTTAATATTTATTGAATGTACAGATGTGTAGCCCTCCTTTATGCCCTTAAACTTCTGAAAGGGCATGCCTATACAGTCTATGCTTAGAAAGAGTGAGGCCTTTTCTGCAGCTTGTTAGGAAGACATCTATAAATCATTCAAGCAGACTTTCTCATCAGGCAGAATCTGTATCATTTGGATCCTCAAATATTTCGACTTCCCTCTCCTTTTCTATGTACTTTATACAGCCTTCTACCCCATACCCCACTCTACCCTGAATCATTGATCTGTATTGTTCATAACTAGATTGTCAGAGCTGGTAACATCTTTTTCTTGTCTACATCTTGGAGAGTTCTTTTGAATCCTTACAGATATTATTGGTACTATTGACAGTGTTTGTAGCATTAAGGTATTTTATGCTAAAACCAGGCTCTTTCAGAAATTAAGGGCATACAGCAGGCATTAAATGAAAAACAAAGACAAAGGATAGATATTCATCCTGACTTTTTCACATTGTGTATCATAGCATCATGGAACATTCAAATTCAGCATGGTATAAAGATTGATATTTTATTAGTAGCATTAAGTTACTTTTTCAAACTGAATATATATGTAGCCCTTAAATATGTAATGGATATGAACAGAGCTAGTCAGATAGGTATTGGGGGGTCTCTAGTGACCTGATCATTTCCACCATCACCCAAATAAACCATGTGAATTCAAAACTTTGGGTTCTGTGGAGCACGATCTGAAAACACTAATCGAAGTAACCTATATTTTATAAGTTAAAAATAGAGGTAAGAGATCAAAGGATTTGCCCAAATCAGCATTTTAATACCAGATTTAAGATTAGCTGACTTCCAATTCTTGTGATCCCTATATATTCTCCTTTGTTTGACATGATTTATTTTCTTTCATGTCTAATACTTTTTATGTTAAAAATAGCTTACCTATGTCCATTTTTCTTTATAAAATATCCAGGAAGATAAAGAAATATTTGATTTAGTGCTTCCATATTTGAACTTTTTAAATAAAAGGTAAGTTTATTTTATTTTTGTAGGTTGGAAGTTTCATTCTAGTTACTTTTCTTTCTAATCATTATATTATTATTATTTTTAAACATTTTACTTATTATATTTGCTTGGTGACTGGTTTTTTATATGCATTTTTACCCACCCCAAATGTATACTTTGCGTAAGTCAGTCCATTTTTCTCCTGATGTCTGTGGATCCCTGCCTTCTGAAAGAGACTCAGGTTCATGGGTATTAATCAATAAATAAAAATTACATGAGATTGAATTGAAAACATGTTCTTAGATGTAAGGACGTGTACAAAAATTAAGACTTGGTTTATAAATGACGACAGGAAAGGGATGGAAAAATAACCTCTAGTTTGCAAAATAAAGGGATGGTAGACAGCCAGTTTTCATGACTACTTTAAAATTGTCAAGACTGGTAGATTTATCTTTTGTTCAAAAATAATTAATAAATTAGAAGAGCTAAAGTTATAGTCATTCTTTGAGCCATGACATGTCTCCTGTAAGAGCATTCTGAGCAATGAAAAATAGAAAACTATATTATTTAGTAATCTAAAGAGAGAAAGGGAAATAGATATTTTTATTGAACAGGAAGGGAGAGATGAATTTTACATTAAGAGTATATTCTAAAGACTAGTTAGCAGACACAATTTTATTGTTTTGTATCTCTCAAGGCCTTGAGTGTGACAGTAAAGTATAGAATCAAAAGAAAGATCAAGGCTGGGTGCAGTGGCTCACACCTGTAATCCCAGCACTTTGGGAGGCCAAGGCGGGCAGATCACGAGGTCACGAGATCAAGACCATCCTTGCCAACATGGTGAAACCCCATCTCTTCTAAAAATACAAAAATTAGCTGGGCATAGTGGCATGCACCTGTAGTCCCAGCTACTCAGGAGACTGAGGCAGGAGAATTGCTTGAACCCAGGAGGCAGAGGTTGCAGTAGACCCGAGATCGTTCCATTGCACTCCAGCCTGGAGACAGAGTGAGACTGTCTCAAAAACAAAAAACAAAAAACAAAAAAAAACCAAAAACAAAGACACAAAAAAAACAAAGATCGAGATTCCAATTGTTATTCGAATGGACTGAATATGAAGCATACAGAACAAAGTAAATTAGTAATTACAGACTATGTATATTATTATAAAAAATAAAACAAATAATCATAGTAGTACATCTCTTATAACTAGGAGGAGAGAATACTTTATTTTCGTTCTTTATCTTATGCTATAGGGACCTCATGAATCCCTATCTAGTACACAAAAAGCCTCACTTTATACTAGCTGAAGGTTTGTGAACAATGCTACCAAATCTGGCAATAGTTTTCTTCCCCTTTTATTTTAATTTAGACTTTCTCATCTTGTTTCAGAACAAAATAGTATCAGATGAAATTTTTCAATTACACTGCTCAAATCATACTTCCAGAAACATGGAGGAGTAAAACTGGAATGAAATTTACGATGCTTAAAGGCCATTGTTAGTACATTTGAGAACTCTAACGTACATACTAGGAAATATGGAACTTCTGGAAGCATGTATGAGGGAAATAAAATTTTCATCTGTGCATAGATCAGTCATTTTGTAAGGCAATGGAGGTAATCTTTCACCCTCATCAATTCTGTTTATTCAAGGAATTACATATAAGCATATTTATTGATTTCTCCCCAAGATTATTTTGAATGTTAGAAATTCACTATCCACAATCAATAGAAGAGTAACTGATTACTCTGAAATATACAACATTCTACATTTCAAATCTGTGTAAACATTTGTGGCTCACGGCTTTAGTAACATTAAAATGATCAAATTTATCAAAAATTTGAGGATATAATGCTTTCATTGTTTTAGTATTGTTTTATGATATATAAACATATATCCACAGATATATGTTTATAAACACAGATCCAACTTACCTAAAACAATGTGTAGGCCAGTCTCAGTGGCTCACACCTGTAATCCCAGCTCTCTGTGGGTCTGAGATGGGCAGATTACTTGAGTTCAAGTGTGCAAGACAAGCCTGGGCAACATGGCAAGACCCCATCTCTACCAAAAATACAAAAATTAGCCAGGCGTGGTGGCGCATACCTGCTGTAGTCCCAGCTACTTGGGAGGCTGAGTTGGGGAGGACCGACTGAGTTTAGGAGGTTGAGCCTGCAGTGAGTAATGATTGTGCCACTGCACTGCAGCCTGGTGACAGAGCAAGACCCTTCCTCAAAAGAAAAAAAAGACAAAAGAAAAAGAAAGAAAGAAAGAAGAAAGTAATTTGACAGCAACATTATCCCATAAAAGTAACACCTTGACTTACCAAGACACTCAAAGGGACTTAGACCCATTGTCAATAAGTCCTCTAATTATCCCTCTGTTCCCAATTACAGTAAACCCACCAACTTTCTCATTTTATGCTTGTACTCATTCCTGAATGTGGCTCATTAATTATAAGTGCCTAGGTGCTTCTCTCTTATGCATACTTCCAGCAGCAGTGGTGCTTAAAAATCAACCTCCAGTAGGAGTAATTCTGAATTCAACATCTCCTGAAAACCAAAAGTTAGCAAAGCACATGTTTCCTTTACTCATTCATTGTCACGAATATAGTCACGGTGTATATAGTTTCCTCCCAAATTTCCAGTCACATATACAAGCTTCTGATATCAGCTGTTATAAAATAATGGAACCAAGTTACATATATTAACATTTTTGCTACTTTGATCATCCCATTAGGCTTAAAATATTTATTGATCCAACCAATTGCATAACATTGCTTTCCATTAGGGAATATTCTCACAATTTGTTGGATTATTTAAAAAAAAAACACAATAAAACTTGCTTGCAGAAAGCATTTATTTTCATTGGAAGTAGATCTACTTATCTATATCCCCCACACTCTGAGGGATGACTCTTCCAGTAACCAAAGAAAAATGAGAATGATAATTTTCTGTTTTCTTCAGAGTATGTTTAGATGGCAGGAAATAAGAATGAGAATATGAATATGTGTGGGTTTGTGGGTGGTGAGCAAGTATTTGCTTATTAAGTAAACCAACAATGCATGACAAAAAATTCTCAAAGATCAGAAGAAATGCATTTGAGAAATCTGTGCTATGCTCAGGAGTTGTTTTATGATATAGTATTCACTTTATCTCATTTGTAGAATGAAGAAAAACTTTGATTCAGCCACCTTTCAATGGTTCATACAAACATTATTCATTTCATTGGAGTAGATAATAATTATCATTAGTCCTTCATAGTTAAGGTAAAACATAATTTCTTCCGTTGTTGAAAAAAAGGTAAGGTGACTTTGTTGTTGTAACAAAAGTGTCAGCTTTTAAAATCTAATGCATTCTTCAAAGACATTTCCTAGTTCTGTCTTCTGAGACTGTTTCCTCCAGCACAAAAATCTGTCTCTCAAAACAAGTTAGTAAACACGGGGGCATTAATAGATTAAAATAAGAAAGATAAATTTTCAACAAAAATTATTTGTAAGTATAATTTATTTGTTTAACAGGATGAAAAATGTCTCTGATAACTGCGAAATGTAACCTAGTGGTTTGAATAATGTGTTATGTTAATAAGAATGTGGACTTTATCATTTTATGAGTAAATACTGTATTCATAAAGTATATACTTTATTTTAAGAAAATAATTAAAATATCTGCATTCAATAATAAAAAAAACTTTTTTTATAAGTGCAAATGAGTAATGTTATGGAAACTTCCCTCTTAAAATCAACTGAACTTGAATTAGATTGTCTGGCATTATAATATTTTAAGTTTATAAAATGATCCATGAAAATGCAAGTGTCTTTGAACAGCATGAGAAGGCACATATTTGAATAGCTGCATAGTATCATCTTCATGACCAACATGGGTTGACTTAAATACTTTCCTTAATAAATTTGCATACCATCTCAAATTATCTACTTCTAATTCATTTATGCCATGTTGTTATAGCAGACGTATAGGAAACAAAAAAGTATATGTGTATATATATTTCATGACAATATATATAAACTGCAATCATATTTTTAACATAGTAATTTTTTCAATGATTTATTTTAAAGAAATTCATCATGTAGGGAATGCGAATATACCATATTTAATATCCAATTTTAATTTTAGTTTTCTCCTGAACATGTTTTATTCACAATTTCTGTTAACTCAAAACCTAAGTCAACAACCTAGAACCCTCTAATAATCCTTTAGTTATAACAAAGGTGTGCTTAAAGAATATTTGAATAAATCTTAAATACGAAGAGATGATTCTCAGTTAATAAATGAAAATAATATACTGTTTTTCAGTAGTATGGAATTGCCAAACAGAAACAAAATAGTCAAATAGTTATTTGGGTTTAAAAATAATAAGGCTTTAACATTATTTTAATCAGCAAGTATTCACTGACCACTTACTTAAAACTAGGCAAGTACAATCTTAGAAATCATGTATTATTATCATACAATTAATTTATTCATATTGCCTGAGAAAATATATATTTGGAAAAGGTAAGATATTTGTTTTATGGCTAATATTAAGCTAGATTGTATCACTCTAAGCATATTCACCTAATCTTTGCTGACTTAATAAGTAGATTCATGCTTTTAGCCTCATAAACTTTGGATTTAGTGTATGTAATATGGATATACTTTATAAATACGGCAAAGCATGAATTTCCACGTTAACCAAATTGACCTCATACCTGTTGAAATGAGGACATCAGATGGGGCTTTATTTGAAAAGTTAATTTGTGGCCACATTTGGCTGTAAGGGTGGTAAGCCAAAAGGAATTGCTGAGACTAAAACATGTAAAAGGACATCCCTTTGGCAAAGCTTCCATCAGCCTACTGTGATCTTCAGCCTTCAAAGTGGTCACCTAATCAGATAGCAACGACAGAGTCCATTTGTTGCCTAGGTGAAATATGCTTGCAAATCTGCATTTATGGTGTATTGAAAAATCCTCAGAGAGCAAATTACCCTGGTTCTGAAACCCTTGGATGTCACAGTAATTGGTGCTATCTCCTATTTGTGATGAAAGTAGCACCTTCTGGCAGAAAGCAAACAGGGCATCCGTCATCTTGTTTTTTCAAACAAGTTTATCATCATTAGTTGTATTACTAAAGAATATTAGAGCTAATATTTGGGAAAAATTTCAATGGGTTTGTTTCTCTTGGCGAAGTCAAAATCCTATAGAGAATGTTATATCCTATTTACGTAATCATCAAGCAGTATTTGTAACTGAATATATTTTACTCTTACTTCTTCTTGTAAATTTCTATGATTGTTATACCTTTACACATTTGAAATTTGTAAACAGATAGGAACTGTTGTCACTACAAGCTTTTATGTATGTCAACGTGTAACTATGCGATCTGTAAAACCGAAGTAAATGTCTATACTTATATTTTCATTTTCCTCTTTTCAAAGATCAGGTTAAAGCAGGTTAATGACAAATTTTTAAATAGTCAGGACTAGAAGGAAAACATGTGTGCATATATCACATATGTCTCCATTCCTTACTGTCATATTTGAGCATACTAATACAAATCATTGAAATATAAAAATACTTCAAATTTTTTGTAATAATAAATGTATAATATCACATTTATGATGTTTCAAATTACCCTCAGAAGAGTCATTACTTTCTATTCATCTGGCACCTTAGTTCTAAGGATTCTTACTGAGTTCTGAAAATAATATCTAAAGTTGTTCTCACTAAGTAAAATCTCAGTGATTTTAAAACAACTTATTATAATAGCTAGAGATTAAAGAATTTGCTTTTTAAATATATATGATGAAAAATGAACTTATTGAAAAGAAAATAATTAAAAAACACGTTTCCAAAGATGAATGAGGAAAAGTCACACTAAAGTGTGGGAACGCCACATTAAGTGACTTTTCTCAGTTATTTAAAACTTTCAAGTTGTTGCTTACCATTATAAAGAGATTACTAATTTGAATAAGTGGCAGATCTAAAGAGAGCTCTGTATGAATTTAAAATCTGGAATTTAAAGATGAAAGCTCTCACCTATCACATGACCAGAATATAGGAGTAAAATCTGAGACAGATTAACACCATCGATGTATTAGAAAGCTGTGCAGTGTTGTAGCCATTTTAACAGCAGTCATTACCAACAATGATATAAGCAGAGAGGAAATATAGTGCAAATCCAGAATGATGACTTTAATAACAGATCTTAGAGAGCATATATGTGCATTTCAAAACATAAACATACAACAATGGCCATAATTAAACTAGGAAAATATTCTACATCATCAAAATGATGATCATCATTAATATTTACTGATTGTTCTAATGCTGTCAATGGATGTCCTAAAAAATATACAGGCATTATCCCATCTTTTTCTCATGGAGGAACCAATAAAACAGGTGACATTATTACACAGATGGTTCTGAATTTACCATGGTCCAACTTATGACTTTTCCAATCTTACAATGGTATGTTAAGTGATATGCATTCAGTAGAAAGCTGTGTGATAGTCTCTCCAGATGCTGGACAGGGGCAGAGCCGCAGCTCCCAGTCAGCCACTCAATCATGTGGGTAAACAACAGATGCTCTGCAGTGTGCTGTGTTGTTAGGTGATTTTGCCCAACTGTAGGCTAATGTAAGTAGGTGAGGTTAAGCTATAGTATTTGGTAGATTCAGTGTCTTAAATACAACTTCAGTAGGACATTTTCGACTTGTGGTGATTTCATCAGGACTGAACACCATTGTAAATCCAAGAACATATGTATTATTATCCACAATTTTACTTGTAATATAAAGCTTCCTTAGTTTATATTTTCTTGTTAAATGACTGTATGATGGGAGAGTTACTATACATACATTGCAACTACAGCTTTGAAGCAAATAAGAATTCACAAACGTAGTAAGTAGAAATAATGTATTCACACAACCGATTTACTGTTGCTAATCCTGTTTTGTCCAGATTCTTGCTAACTAAATGAAACATAGAAAACTCATTTTTAAAACTATAGATACTTCTTTTTATCTTTCACCAGAGGACATGATTTTCAACTGGCAATAAAATTAGACATAAAAATCATTGCAAGAAAGAATTAGGGCAAGCCCTAAGTGATATTACTAAGAAGAAGGCAATTGTCTCTAATATACTTTTCTTTCCTTTAAGTGTTCTTTCTTTGTATTTCTCATAATGTAATTCAATTCACAGTTCCTGGGGACTTTTGCTTCATTACTCTTCCTGAACCACCCTTTTGAAGATTGCTAATATGTCGGTGTATGAGGCTTCTATTGCTATGTAAATTATTATTATAAATGCAGCATCTTAAAATAATGCACATTATTTATGTTGCAGTTTCCATGTGACAGGAGTTTGGGTACAGCTTGACAGGATCCCCTGCTTAGGTTTTATATGTCGAAATGACAGTGTTAGTAGGCTGCATTCTCATTTTGAGCTTGATATCCTTTCTCAAGTGCATTCATATTCTTGGAAAAATTTAATTCCTGTGGTTGATGGACTCATATCCCTGCTTGCTTGCTGGCTGCTGGCTTAGGGCCTTTCTTGTATCCTAAAGCCTGCTGTTAGGTTCTAGCCACATAAAGATTTAGAACATGGCAGCTTACTTACTCATAGCCAGCAAGAGAATCTTTCTTCAATCCACTAAAACTGAATTCTATCTAACATAAACAGGAGAGTGACTACCCAATCACCTTTTGCATATTTCCTAACCTAATCTAGGGCGCAATTCTCCCATCATATTCACAAGTCTCATTAAAGGGAATAGAATTATTGGACCATCTATATCATTGGGCAGAATTTGAGGGCCATCAAATAATTCTGTGTACCACGCTATGCTATCACTATCACAATTAGTATTGCATTGCCACATCACCTATTCTTAGAAACCTTATTGCCAAGAAAATTATTAACACATTTTAAAAGATTAACATAATGGGCCATATCAGAAGAGTGAATTAGAGGAAGACATTTAACAAAGACTTTCAAGTAGCAAAATGACTTGTATAATAAAATCTAAGAAGATAGATTTTTATAACAACCTAAGATTCTTTGGTTGTGGTGAGTAGAGTTTTTAAAAATGTATGATTTTATTCACTGTCTTCATGTTTTCATCATTTTTATCATTTACTTCATATTGAGAAATTGCTACTAATATTTTAGAATTATTATTTTTGTATAATTTTAAGGGTTACAAGTGCAATATTGTTACATGAATATATTGTTTAATGGTGAAGTCTGTGTTTTTAATGTATTTATCACTCGAATAATCTAAATTGTACTCATTAAGAATTTTTTTAAATCATTTATCCCTTTTCCACCCTACCCTCATCCTTCTGGGTCTCCAGTGTCTATCATTCTACATCTCTGTCCATGTGCCTGCTTTATTTAGCTTTATTTAATTATAAGTGATAATATGCAGTGCTTGACTTTCTGTTTCTGAGTTGTTTCAGTTAAGATAATGGCCATTAATGCCATCCCTATTGCTGCAAAAAACATGATTTTATTTTATTTTTTATAGCTGAATAGTATCTCATGGTGTTTGCATATCACATTTTCTTTATCCAATCGCATGTTGATGGATACTTAGGTTGATTCCGTATCTTTGCTATTGTAAATAATGCTGTGATAAACATAAAAACTTAGGTATCTTTTTGGTATAATAATTCCTCTTCCTTCAGACAGATACCCAGTAATACTATTTCTGGATCAAATGGAAATTCCATTTTTAGTTATTTGAGAAATATCTATACAGTTTTTGGTAGACGTTGTGCTAATTTACATTTCCATTAACAAAGGTGTAAGCATTCCCTTTTCTCCACATTTTCACCAACATCCACTATGTTTCGTCTTTTTAGTAATAGTCTTTATGACTGCTATAAGATGATATCTCATTATTTTCATTTGCATATCTTTGACAATTACTGATGTTGAACATTTTTTTCATATGCTTATTGGTCATTTATATGTTTTCTTTTTAAAAAAATGTCTTCTACTATAAAGATACATGCACAAGTATGCTCATTGCAGCACTCTTCACAATAGCAAAGACATGGAATCAACCCAAATGCCCATCGATGATAGACTGGATAAAGAAAATGTGGTACATATACACCGTGGAATACTATACAGCCATAAAAAGGAATGAGATTATGTCCTTTGCAGGGACATGGATGAAGCTGGAAGCCATTATCCTCAACAAACTAGTGCCGAAACAGAGAACCGAACACCACATGTTCTCAAGTATAAGTGGAAGCTGAACAATGAGAACACATGGACACAGGGACACAGGGAGGGAAACAACACACACTGGGGTCTGTCTTAGGAGGGTGTAGGGGAGAGCATTTGGGAAAAGAGCTAATGTATGCTGGGCTTAATACCCAGGTGATGGGTTGACAAGTGCGAAAAAACACCATGGCACGTGTTCATCTATGCAACAAAACTGCACATCCTGCACGTACCCCAGAACTTAAAAAAATAATAATTTAAAAAATGTCTATTCATGTCCTTTGCCCACTTTTTTTTTTTTTTTTTTTTTGAGACGGAGTCTCGCTCTGTCGTCCAGGCGGAAGTGCAGTGGCGCGATCTCGCTCACTGCAAGCTCTGCCTCCTGGGTTCACGCCATTCTCCTGCCTCAGCCTCCGGAATAGCTGGGACTACAGGCGCCTGCCACCATGCCCGGCTCATTTTTTTTTTTTTTTTTTTTTTAGTGGAGACGGGGTTTCACCGTGTTAGTCAGGATGGTCTTCATCTCCTGATCTTGTCATCCGCCCGCCTCGGCCTCCCAAAGTGCTGGGATTACAGGCGTGAGCCACCGTGCCCGGCCCCTTTGCCCACTTTTTATTTGGAGTTAAGATAGACACTCAATACGTTGTAAAATAAAATATAGAGAGAAAGCTATTATTATGAAGCAGGAAAAACAAAACAATCAGAAGCCAAAATTAGCTAACATCTAAGGTGAAGTTTATGAAATAAGTTTTAAAATCTTATGTTAAGTTGTATCAGTTGGCCACCTTTGCACCAAAAAAATATTCTCAATACCATATTCTGACTTTTGAAGCCATACTTGTCATTGAAAAAAGAGGTGAAGCTACGTTTGAGTGTCGGGCTAGCCGACTTAATGACTATCCAGTTAGATGGCCTTGAGACAGTTCAAAGCATAAATTTCTTATCTTATTCAAGCCAAAAAAGATACCTTTCACTAAATAAAATGTGAGAAGAGTTCAATCCAATATGTTTATTCAGAACCCCAAGATGGAAAAAATGTCAGTGGAGAATACCATTGCTGGCTAAGGTAACACTGATCATCATAATCAATTAGAAAGCTTTATAGCTGACCCTACTGGCAATTGCCTGATATTTGAAAGAAATATATTTTTTCCTTAGGTAAATATTATATATCCACAAAAAAAACTTTATTGGAAGGTCTCTGCAATTAATCCCTAAAGCTCTTCTGTCTCAAAAAAATGAGTCTGAATATGTTTCCCAGTACCAGGATCCACTGCATTTCCAAAGATGCTCAAACCTATACCTCTGTCATTTCTCCACTGTTTAAATAATTATCTATTGAGTAATCACCATCCACAAACAACTTTTTAAAAGAAAAATTGTGTTATCCATAATGTGAATAATTGAAATTTTAGGATGCATCAAAATTTTCAATTTCTAGATTTCCCTTATCTTGGAATGTTTTCTTAGCATAAAATCCCCAAATATGTACTACAGTGTCAAATAATAATATCAGCCTCATGCCCAATGTTGCATTTTACTTTTAATGAATGTCTCCAAAAGTTTGATTAATACCAGCAATATGTGCTTCTTGAAATCCTACTAATATTGGGTATTTTTAAAGTAGCTAGCTTGATTTCTATTGTAACAGCAATAAAATATGGGAAAAAATACAAATAGCAAAAGCATATGACATTTGAATGCCAAGGTATGCCCCCAGTATAGAGTGGGAGAAACAAATATGACACTAGTATGTATGTATATGTACCCTTTTGATTGTAAGCACATTAGTACATCCTAGTTGAGAGAAGAAATGGATAAATTCTTTAAAGGCGCTATAGAGAGCATCATTATATTTTATACTAGTCTGCACTTATTGCACTGTAACTAGTATACTGTATTTAGTTTGGGGCATGACATTTCATCAAGACCTTTATTCTTCAGGGTGTTCTCAGTAGCAAACAGAGAAGAGGCTGAGGAGACTCACACTGTGGAATTACAGAAAAATTTATAGTACTGGGAATACATAACTTAGACAGTGAAGACTCAGAGGACATGATAATTGACTGTCAATATTTGAAGGGCTGTAGTGTGGAAGATGGAAGGGACTTGTTCTATATTACCCCAGGGAGCAGAAGGAAACCCTAGAAGGAACACTATAGGCAGAAAGCTATGATACAAGAATAATGAGGGCCTTTCTATTGATTAGAGCTAGCTACCAAAAAAATATGCTTTCCTGGAAAAGGATATATTTTTTGCCCTTGAAAACTCTCAAACATTTCTTTACATTTTCATCCAGTAAACACTGCATCAGATGTCTACTCTGTAAGACTATTAGTAAATGACTGTTAGTAAATTAGATGGTTGACTAGACACAATGACTTAAAATTTCTATGGGACTTATAATTTGTAATGTTACAAAATATCTTCAAATACATGAAGAATCTATTAGAAAAGATAGATGAGAATGTATGGCTTCAGACTGCAGGACAAAAGTAAGGTGTAGGTTTGTGTTTGTTTCTGCTTAACTCCTTTCTCGGATTTTGACTATTACCAAATGGAATCGACAATTTTAAAAGATAGGTAATTAAGTTTCTTAAAATATTCAAAAGGTAGTGACTTCCCCATCATTGGAAATGCTCCATGTGGATGACCACTGACCAGACGTGTATTACAAATGTTTATACATCAAATAATAGACAAAATAAATGGTCTCTGTATTTCTCAACATCAGAATCTATGACTTACTAGAATCTAAGCTCTCTGTGAGTGGGGAATTTGTGTTCATTGCAATAACCCCAGAAACTTGTGCCTTATAGCACAAGTTATGGAAAGGGTACCAGATCTCACATTTGCCCTTCCTTAGATTTGTTTAGCTATGTTTCTTTTTTTCCCTTTTTTCTTTATGTTTGATGTTGCTGATGACCTTTTCAGTGTATCTCTTACTAGTATCCACATCCCTAGATGCCACAAAGAAAAGTTCCAATCTTTGTCGGAAGATGTCTCCTTGATGTTCATCAACTTATTTGTGAGGGGGCCATATCACAATGCTCCTCCTCCTCTTGCCAGGCCTAGTTGCACTATTGTGGGGATGTTGCTTTATGGCAGTGCCAGATGGTGCCTTACCACATTACTCAGGACTTCTCTATTTCTCTACTGTGCACAACTCAGGAGCAGCCCTCTCAGTGCATATCAATGCACATGCATTGATCACTGATAATATTTTGTGGGCCGGGCACAGTGGCTCGTGCCTATAATCCCAGCACTTTGGGAGGCCAAGGTGGGTGGATCACCTAAGGTCAGGAGTTAAAGGCCAGCCTGGCCAACATGGTGAAACCCCATCTCTACTAAATAATAAAAAATTAGCTGGGCATGATGGTGGGTGCCTGTAATCCCAGCTACCTGGGAGGCTGAGGCAGGAAGAATTGCTTGAACCTGGGAGACAGAGGTTCCAGTGAGCTGACATTGCATCACTGCACTCCAGCCTCAGCTACAGAGCGAGACTCTGTCTCAAAAATAATAATAATAATAATAATTGTGGCAGAGTGCTAGTTGTTTCCCAGTGTTCATTCCCTTTTTCTAGAATAATAAGTGCCAGATGTTTAACTAAGGAAATGGTGACCTAGAATAAAGACTACATTTTAAACCCCCCAGCAGGAGAGTTTAGCCAGTTAAATATGACCAAATATTTGTAAGTGGAAAAGTTGTGTACATATTTCTGGAAGACTCTGGAGGTGATGGGTGTGCTTCAAATTCTCCTTCTTGAACCACAAGGTCCTCTGCTATAACTACAAAGTGAAATACATGTGTTAAAGATGGTAAATTAAGATAATAAAAGGATCTTGAGTTCCTACAGAGAATGGAGGAATTACGATAGACTTGAATTCACTATGTTTACATAGAAGCAAGTGAAGTTTGTCTTACTTAAGCTACTCTTACATTTACATTTATTTCACTCAGAGCCAAACCTAACACTAAAACGTACTTAATAAATTAAGAAGAATGTTTCACAAATCTGCCATGTGAACCTCAAAACAAGTCTACAAGTTAGATAAACTGTCTGATAGACACAGTGATTTTTAACTTCCAGATTCAACTTTTTTTTGATAAAGAATTCATAGTCATGACGTAGGATGCAGATCTGTAGGCTTGTGATGTAGGGCTTATATATATATACACATGCACATACACACACACACACACACATATGTATATATATATATATTTTTTTTCTGAAATACAACGCTTCTCCCTAGTGTTATTATCTCATCAATTGAGGCATAGCCAACATACATCCATACTATTCGGAAAAGCTTCCCTTGTTTTAGGGGTACATCTTCAAAAGGAGATAGGCGTGCTGCTTACAACTTTATACCTTTAACTCACTGGTTTTTGTTTTGTTTTGTTTTGTTTTTGAGACGGAGTCTCGCTCTGTCGCCCAGGCTGGAGTGCAGTGGCGCAATCTTGGCTCACTGCAAGCTCCACCTCCCGGGTTCATGTCATTCTTCTGCCTCAGCCTCCGGAGTAGGTGGGACTACAGGCGCTCGCCACCATACCCGGTTAATTTTTTATATTTTTAGTACAGACGGGGTTTCACCGTGTTAGCCAGGGTGGTCCTGATCTTCTGACCTTGTGATCCACCCGCCTCGGCCTCCCAAAGTGCTGGAATTACAGGTGTGAGCCACCGCGCCCTGCCTAACTCATTGTTCTCAAAACCCTTGCTCGGAAGCACACACTTATTTGATTGACTGCTTTTCTTGGCATGAATGATCTGCTGCCATAATTTGCATAACTCCATATAAATACAAAAATGTTGAGATAGGATATGTTATGGTTCTAGTGGCTATATCTAGGAATAGCACATTTGGAACTGATTCTTTAGAGATGTCAGCCATACAAAGAAAAGATTGCAATCCAGTCACGTCCTGGGGCAGGCTATATGCTGACTACAGGTGGAAGTATACAGCTATCGACTGAACTTGAGAGTTTCAATTTATATGAGTGTAAGAAATATTATATCTAGTCTCTGTGTATTTTTTCCATTAGGAATGTGAGATATAGTCCAAATGATATCAATTACTTTGTGTTTCAGATGATATTACTTTTTGCTATTATACTTAAATATTTCTTAGTTAAGTCTAACTATAGTATCACCATATATTTACCATTGAAGGTACAATCCCAATAGTATCATATTAATTTCATTGCTCACCCCAAAATTCAGAATTGTATCAAAGTACATTTTACTAACCATACTGTTGTCAACACTGACTGAAAGAGGCTGATTATTTTATATGACCTCTTGTGTTTAGTTTGTTTTGGAAAATTGTTTTGTTTTCCATCCTGCATTGATATCAATACCTATTCAATCAATGATGAAAACCAAATGCTGTTTTCATTGCCTGTTGATTACCATCACTATTTTCCCCAAGAAGGGATCGAATGGCTCTCATAATCCCTTTTCTAGTTATAGAAATTTAGGCTGAATTATGTGCTATTGTCTCCTAAATACAGCACTCTGCTCTGAGTCTGCATTATTAATATACTTAAAAATAAGAATAATATTGTTTAAGTAAATTGTATCAAGTTTTTTCTCCATTCAAAAGTTTTAAAACCCTGCATTCTGTTTATAGTTTATGAGTGGTTTCCTTTAAAAGGTTACAGTATTTTATTTGAGCCTATACTTTATTATTTCTATGCAGATCTAAACAGTAGCTCTGTTTCTCTCTCTATGTATATTGTAACTAATAGAAAGGTATAGAGTTGTAATATCAACTTATTAAGCAACTTCTTGTGTTATTTTCTATTGTTATTTCTCTGTGTTCTGAGCATAAACCCCAAAATACACATATAAATATTTGTATTTTGAATCTTTAAAAGCCAAGAACATATGAGTGCATGAGTCCTTTTGGTAGAATGATTTATTTTTGGGGGGTATATAATTAGTAATAGGATTGTTGGGTTGAATGGTAGTTCAACGCTTAGTTCTTTGAGGAATCTCCAAACTGCTCTCCACAGAGGCTAAGCCAACTTACACTCCCACCAACGGTGTATCGGTGTTGCATTTTCTCTGCAGCCTCACCAGTATCTGTTATTTTTGTGTGTGACTTCTTAACAAAAGGCATTCTGACTGATGTGAGATGGTATCTCATTGTGGTTTTGATTTGCACTTCTCTGATGATTAGTGATGATGAGCTTTTTAAAAATATGTTTTTTGGCCCCTTGTATGTCTTCTATTGAGAAGTGATCATGTCCATTGCTCACTTTTTAATGGGGGCTATTACCTTTTTGCTTATTAGTTTATTTAAGTTCTTGTAGATTCTGGATATTAGACCTTTGTTGAATGCGAAGTTTGTGAAATTTTCTCCAACCCATAGGTGCATTGCAACACTATTCACAATAGCTAAACCTTGAAATCAACCTAGGTGCCTATCACTGGTTGATTGGATTTTAAAAAGTGGGACATATACACTGTAGAATATTATGCAGCCATAAAAAGGAAGGAAGTCATATCTTTTGGAGCAACATGGATGCAGCTGGAGGCCATTATTTTAAGTGAGCTAATCCAGAAACAGAAAATCAAATACTGAATGCCCTCAGTGATATGTGAGAATGAAACATTGGATATACATGGACATAAAGATGGGAAAAGTAGACATTGGGGACTACTGGAGGGAGGAGAGAATGAGGGGTAAAAGGATTGAAAAAATATTCACTGGGTACTATACTCACTATATGGATGATGAGTTCAATTATACCCTAAATCTCGGCATCACACGATATACCTTTGTAATAATCTTTCATATATATACCCCGTAATTCTAAAACAAAATTTGAAAAAAGTAAAAAATTAAAGGCCAAGAACAGATGTTTTTCAAGATCCATCTGCCAATTACATAAGTGATCACATACCACATAAAAAATGTCAATACTTCGCAAAAATTGGAATTATATGCAGTGTATTCTCAGAATAAACAGAAATAACAATAGAAAATAATACAAGAATTGCTTGATAATTTGAGCACTCTGGAATTAGACTCCAACTACTAAACATTATGTCAAAGAGGAAATCAAAATTGAGGTTAGAGTTCTTTATAGAAAGGTAGGTCCATGTGCACACTATATAAACAATTCATGGCATATAACCAAAGAGTCCTGAGGGGAAAATTGATGGGCTATATGTTTACAATAGAAGGAAATAGATTCTAAAATTATATACTAAAAAAGAATATAACAGTTACATATATATCAGTATTCACGTTTTATATAAATATATACATGCTTCTATGCAAACTTTATGCCAATTCCTTTGAAACTATAAATTAATGAATTTCTACGTTCCCAAAAAATTGAAGAAGTATTCAAAATAAATTTGAAAAAAAATATTGAAACACAATAGAAACTAGAAAAGAAGTACAAACCAACTATGAATAGCAGATATTAAAAACATATATGTATTTCATATATGTATATATCAAATAGATAGAACATATGTTTCTAAAATATGTGTATATGCTAAAATAAATATGCAAGAATATAATATTTGCATACTATTTAATAATTATATTTAGTCATTTGTATTTTAACATTCACAAGTATCAACCTTTTCTACAGAGCATGTAGAACGTATAATTAAATGAATAACTTTTAAATATATTGAAAAGGGCTTCATCCAATGACAGCGCGAGGAACAGATGGTTTATATATCTGTTCCATCATAGCTAATAGTAAGAGATAATTCTCATATTATTTAAACTCCCCCAAAGTCATAAGGAACTTATGAAAGTATGCTCAATTTATTTTATTTGATACAAATTTTGTATTACAAATCTTCAAAAACACAATAGTATATCAATCTCATATATGAATAAGTCATACAAATTCTAATTAGAATTAGTTTTCCTTGGTTCTGAATTTATTTCTTATTTGGAATAAAAAGAAGTTTGACATGAGAACATCATATACTATGAGCTTGTCAATCATCTTCATTATCATCCTCATGAAAGTAACTCCTATATAGCTCTCACTCCATGCCAGGCACTGTTGTATGGTTTTATATGCATTAACTCACCTAATCTTTATACCAATCATACGAGATAAGTAATCCCCATTTGTAAATTAGATAGTGAGGCTTAATAAGATTCCACAATTTTCCAAGGTCACAAAACTTTTAAGAGGCCAACCCAGGTTGCAAAGCCTGTTAATAACTATGAAAGAGGAACTTCTAAATCCACTTTGATTATGGCAAGAAAAAAAATACCCAGAACTGTAGCCACAACAAAATGAAACCCAAATTTCATGATAGGAGTAACTCTGAATTCTCTCTCTCTCTTTTTTTTTTTTTTTTTTTTGTGATGGAGTCTCACTCTGTTCCCCAGGCTGGAATACAGTGAACCAATCTCAGCTCACTGCAGCCACTGCCTCCCGGGTTCCAGCGATTCTCCTGCCTCACCTTCCTGGGTAGCTGGGATTACAGCTGAACACCACCACACCCGGCTAATTTTTGTATTTTTAGTAGAGACAGGGTTTCACCATGGTGGCCAGGCTGGTCTCAAACTCATGACCTCAGGTGATGCGCCTGCCTCGGCCTCCCAAAGTGCTGGGATGACAGGTGTGAGCCGCCATGCCTGGCCCAAATTCTCTTAATATGATGATTACTTATCAGAAATAGCACAAAGCTCATGAATAGAGAAATGTAAAAAGCCCTAATATCATCAATAATATAAGCATGTTTGTTATAAACACATTGATTTGTTTATTTTTTTGGGAATTTTACCCAATGCTATTAAGGAATAAAAAGAGAGCTGTTGATTTTGGTTAGAAACAGGATATCTCTTCATTATTATCAAGTTATGTATTTATTACGATGAATGCTCAAGTTATTCAATGATGATAAAAATCAACAATAAGATTACTATATTGTTTAAAGGATACATTTACGACATTTGGCCTGATAATAAAAGTTAACATTCATGGAGGTAATACTGTATGTCAGACACTACTCTGATAAGTTTGCCTGTATTAATTCATTTAATTTTCACAAATACTGTGTACAATGTCAACAGTTATGAATTCTGCTTACAACTAGTAATTGAATAACAATTTTTTCAGAAAAGATGTTGTTTCATGGAATATAAAATAAGTCAGGTTAAGGGTACCTTTGGGTTTGTCAGATGGGTCAGTGAACTTATGGATGGACCAAGCTTCAATTTTTCTATATACTTAGCATGGGTCTTCCATTACAGTATTGGCACAGGAGTCCTGATATCATTCCTACATCCTTGGTGGGGAAAGGAGGAAAAGTGCAAAGATGTTTCTGCCAGCAGAATAGGACTCCTTGCAAAAGTATTACTCAGATAATTTGATGCGTATCTCTTTGATTAAGCCAATCAGAAATAAGGCTAGAAAATGTGGACTTTCATTCCACACTTTGTGCACGACCAAAAATTTTTCACCCTAAGAAACAAAACAAGGGAAATAACTTGTCTAATAATGCCTAAACAGAAAGAAGGAAAGATTTGTTTTAAATTTAGAAAGTCTGATGCGAGAAGTTCTCTTGACCACAGTAATGTATTTTCAAAACCAAAAGTATATGCATAAATCAAAGATTTTTTGAAATTAAAAATATATTGTATAAAAATTATTCATTACAGCAACCAAAGTATGAATTAATGAACACTTATTTAAAAATAGATATAAGACCAAATAATTCAAATTATAGAATTTTATTAAATTATTTGAGAGTCTTGAGTAAATGGAAAGGAGTATCATGTTCCTGAATAAACAATTAAATGTTGTGAAGAGGTCAATTTTTGTCAGATTGATTTATACATTTTAATTAGAAAAATAGAATTTGGGGAAGATCCAGTCTAGGAAGCACAAGAACCAACAAAACCAAACCAAAACAAAGAAAGAATAGCAGCATATTTTTTTGTCCCTCAATTTTAGAATTAAAGTATTAAGGTCATGACACTTATGTAATAGACTAATCGATAGCCCAGAGTAAATGTTCCAGAGAGACATGGCAGGACACTGGGAAATTTAGCACATGATAAAGTTATTAGTGAATATCATTGATCTTTAAATATAATGTTGCATACTAGAGAGAGAAATGGTAATTTATCCATAGTAGGAATTCATCAAGAAAAATAATGTCATTACAAATATTGTATGTAATATATATGTAACCTAAGATTAATGTAACATAGGTAATCCTAGACTGGTACTTGTGCTTATTCACTCATTTAGTCAATAAACATTTATTTAGTACCTACCATGTTTGCTATGCTAGGAGCATATTTTCTCCAGGGAATTGTTACTTGAGGGAAGAAAGGCCTTATAATCACATGTGACACACAGCTACAGAGCACAGTAAGAGTAAAAAGTTAAACTTAACACTGGAACTTTTTATTCTATTAGTACATAAAATGCATAGCTAGTTCCCTTACTAAAATTATCTTCTTTGTCAAGTTTATCTAGTAGCATAGTCATGTAACTAGGAGATATCCAAGATTTATCTTTCTCTTCACACATGTGGAATTAAAGAACTGGAAAGAGATTTTACACACATGTGAGATTAAAGAACAGGAAAGAGATTTTATGCAAAAGCAAATTGATGGGATTTTCTTTTACAGCAATTGTTTACAAAGAGGAGTAAGTAGTGCAATCAAGCAGAATTTTGCCTTCTAACAAAGCAATTGATTTTTCATTAAAATCATTGTGAAAAAGAAAATTGCCTTAACCAAATATTTTAGTCTAATGTAAACCTACAACTATAATTACTGAAAGAGAGAAAAAGCAAGTCATAATGTCACTTTAATTTTTTTGCTCAGCTGTGTCTGGTTCAGATCTTCTGATATTTACATTAAATCCTTAAAAATTATTATTGAGGATAAAGCATCCTTTGAAGCTATCAGATCCTTCTGTACCAAGACACATACACAGTCAATCATTGTTTGTTATTTTTTTCTCGTGATGATTCTGGTAATAATGATATAATTTTTGCACAAATTGTGTCATAATTTTGCTGATAGATCATCATATTTGTACAGTATGCCAAATGGCAATACTCAGATATCTTACATTTTACTTTTTATATTTTTTTAGCTTTTGGATAAAGCTGTTTTTAATGTAATAAATGCAAATCGAGCTCAAGTTATTTCATTATGAATTGATAAATGTGACAATGATATTTAAGTTACTGTGTATTGGCCATTATAGTAGCATTGTGTTTTACACGAATATTCTGATACTCAGAAAAATTTGTTTTTTTTATTATGCAGATAGAGAAAATACTAGAAACTAAATCCAAGAATATATGTTGCTTCTATGATTGTATTTCTAAGCCTATTGAAATTTATATAGTCTTTTTCTTCATTCTGTTTATTAGCATAGTAAGATTATTTTAATTAAATTAATATTTACATATAACAAGAGTTACACAAAACAAGATTTACATGGAATTAAATGCAGATTTTTAACTCTGAGTTTAATGAGTTTTAACAAATATGTACACCTAGATGAGCAAGACCTCAATCTATGTTTAAATTTTTATCACTTTAGAAAGTTATTTCATGCTCCTGTCCAAACTCTTTCCTTCATACAAATACTTTTCTAATTTATGCCACCATAATTTACTTTTACCTACTTATAATTCATAAAAGTGAAATCATATAGTATGTGCTATTTTGTGTTTGACTTTTTTTCTCAATATAGTGTTTTTGGTATTCATCAAAGTTATTTCAAAGATTATTTGTGCATTAATTTTTGCTGAGCAGTATCCCTTTTTTGACTATAGTTTGGACCTATTATGAATAAATCTGCTATGATTAATTACACAAAAGTCTTTTTGTGGACATAAGTTTTGATTTCTGTTGGATAAATAACTAAATGTAGAATTGCTAGATAAAAGAAGGTTAACTTCATAAGGAATAACATAAGCTTTTCTGAAATGTTACATAATATGATACTTCACTAGCAATATGCCATTATTTCTATTGTCCAATATCCTCACCGACATTTGAAATGTTCACTCTTTTTTATTTTAGCCATCTTGGTTTGTTAAAGGGTTGTCACACTGTGATTTTAATATGCATTTTTCTTATGATTCCTGATAATGAGCATCTTTTAAGGCAATTCTTGGCCATTTTTTATCTTCTATTGTGAATATATTTTTAAAGAATTTCCCCTTTTTCTTTTAGGCTGGATTGTTTGTCTTTTTATTATTGATTTGTAAGAGTTATTTACATGTTCTGGTTACAAGTTGTATTTTCTCCAAATCTGTAATTTAGATTATCATTTTCTTAATAATTTTCTTTGAAGATCAAAGTTTCTTATGTTGGTAAAGTTTGAATTTATGATTTTTATACTTAATATTTTATTCAGTTTGAAACACCATAGATTAATTCAAAATCATGAAAACTTACTTCTATTTTTTTCTCTATCTGTATTATTAGGTTGGTGTAAAAGTAATTGTGGTTTCAGACCGTGAATTTTAAATCATTATAACTAGGCTCAAAAACATCTTTATTAATCAAATTATGAACCATGGCAATTAACGCATTTTTGCCAACAAGAAATAAGTTTGTTTATTCCTGTAGCATAAAAATCCGTGCCTTGGAATTCAACGAACTGTTGGAAAGCATTTTGTGCATCTTGCTGGTTGTGGAAGTGTTTTCCCTGAAAAAAATTGGTGAGATGCTAGAAGTGGTGGATGGTGGGCGACAGGTCAGGTAATGCGGCAGCTGAGGCAAAATTTCTAGCCCAATTCGTTCAACTTTTGAAGTGTTGATTGTGTGACGTGTGATCGGGCATTGTTGTGGAGAAGAATTGGGCCCTTTTCTGTTGACCGATGCCGGCTGTAGGCCTTGCAGTTTTCATTGCATTTCATTCATTTGCTGAGCATACATCTCAGATGTAATGCTTTCGCTGGAATTCAGAAAGCTTCAGAGGAAGAGAATGGCAGCAGACCACCCAACAGTGACCATTCATTTTTTTGTGCAAGTTTGGCTTTGGGAAATGACTTGAAGCTTCTTCTCAGTCCAACCACTGAGCTGGTTGTCGTTGGTTGTCTTTTAAAATCCAATTTTGGTCGCACATCACAATCTGATCGAGAAATGATTCATTGTTGTTGTGTAGAATAACAGAAGACAACACTTCAAATGATGATTTTTTTTTTATTTTCACCCCGCTCAGGAGGCACCCACTTATTGAGCTTTCTCACTTTTCCAATTTGCTTTGAATGCCAAATGACTGAAGAATGGTCAATGTTGAGTTCTTGGCATCTTCCAGCATAGTTGTAAGAGGATCAGCTTTGATGATTGCTCTCAACCGGTCACTGTCAACTTCTGACAACTGGCCACTACACTCATCTTCAAACCTCTCATCTCCTTTGCAAAACTTCTTGAACCACCACTGCACTGTACATGTACATTTGTTAGCAGTTCTTGAGCCAAAGGCATTGTTGATTTTACGAGTTGTCTCTGCTGCTTTGCAAAGTATTTTGAACTCAAATTTAAAAAAAAGGCTTGAATTTGCTTTTTGTCTAACATCATTTCCATAGTCTAAAATAAACATAATATAAGCAGCAAGTAATAAGTCATTTGCAAAAAACATAAAATGAGAAATGCCCCTTAAAATAATGTATAACAGGCTGGTGTGGTGGCTCATGCCTGTAATCCTAGCACTTTGGGAAGCAGAGGCAGGCAGATCACTTAAGGTTAGGAGTCTGAGACCAACCAGGCCAACATGACGAAACCCCGTCTCTACTGATAATACAAAAATTAGCGGGTATGGTGGTGCATGGGACTGTAATCCCAGCTATTCAGGAGGCTGAGACAGGAGAATCGCTGGAGCCTCGAAGATAGAAGTTGCGGTGAGCCAAGATCATACCACTGCACTCCAGCCTGGGTGACACAGTGAGACACTGACTCAAAAAATAAAAATTAAAAATAAAATAAATGATGTATAACATAATTGCATTTATTTAAGAATGTATTCCAATATCAAACACAAATTCCAACAATGCAAAAACAGCAAATTATGTTTGCACACACTTCATATAATTTTAGCCCTAATAGTTAAGTCCATGACCTGTCTTGAATTAATTTTTGTGTATGTTGTGACATAGTGGTAAAAATTTTTCTTTTGTTGTTGTTCGCTAAATATTCCGTTGTTTCTATATCAATTGTTTAAGAGATTTTCTTTTTTCCTTGTAATTTTCTCAGTTCTTTGGTCAAAAAGCAATTGACTACAAAAATATTACTTATATTTATTTTAGACTATAATATTTAAATAAATAAATGGAAAAAATAATTAAATAAGGGCTCTTATTAAATTATGTTTACTAGTATTTTAAGTACCTGCACTAAGCCCTGTAACCTGTAAACTTGAGATACTACTCAGTCTGAAATGAATTTACTGAGGGAAGTAGTTAGTAGTGCTAATTCATAAAAATGCCTATTATTCTTTATCTTGATTAGAAAAGCATAATGGACTTCCTTTGAATTCTTATAGCTCTAATAATTGCCCCCTCAATTATATATATATTACCAAGGACCAAATATGGAGACTACAGTTCTTACAAATATACAGGTTGAATACTGTTAAGACATAAGGCAAATATTGAAATCCAAGTTGAAAAACACTTTTATAAAGTTACAGATAAGTGAAGACATAATAATATCATATATAAATAAAAACAAATAATACAAAATTACATTTTTTTCTGAGTTGATTGAAAATTTCAGTTTCAATTCAGTGCTCCTCGTTTTTTGTAATAAAATCAACATTTAACGTATATGGTTTGTACCACCTTTAGAACCATGTAACATTTGGGAAATTTTTTTCATACTTAAGAAAATCTAGTCAAAAATTTTGTGTGTAGGATTTGGCCAGGTGTCATTTAAGAAAAGCTCAAAAACTTTTAATTGCTGTGTTCAAATTTCAGATGCCACATTAGTGTCAATGTAATGGGAAGCAGAGCTGGTGAGCCTCTTAACTAAGCAAGGGCACGAAATTCATCCAGGGGATGTGACAGATGAGTGCTTAGCAAATGTTACACCAGCCAGGATATTTTAGCACATGACATCGTATTGTCTGACTAATTATGGGATAGCTCAAAGTAGAGGTTTGTGCTGGTAATCAGGAACCAGAATCAGTGGAAAGCTAATTGTAGGGTCAGATTGAACATTTGGAGGTGGTAGCTATGTCCTGATTTATTCACTCAGATGAGAACACAGTAAAAAAGGATCAATCATGCTACTGAGCAGATAAACTACAACCTTGATTTTACAAAGGGAGAAAAGAACATGGTCTTTGTGTATAAGTGGACAAACTTTTTAATTGTTGTGTTGAATCAAACACAAAATAGTTACTTCCATTTTGTATTTTAAAGTAAAAGATCATATAATAAACAGTTATGTTCTTTTCAAAGGGTGTACGTATATATTGTATGATAAAAAATAAAACTTAAAGAGAAAGTGAATTTTGACAAAAGTATTGAGAAGAATGTGACAATTTTATTACCATTAAACAATATTTCTTTTTTTTTTTTTTTTTTTTTTTTTGAGACGGAGGCTCGCTCTGTCGCCCAGGCTGGAGTGCAGTGGCGCGATTTCGGCTCACTGCGAGCTCCGCCTCCCGGGTTCACGCCATTCTCCTGCCTCAGCCTTCCCAGTAGTTGGGACTACAGGCGCCTGCCACCACGCCCGGCTAATTTGTGTGTGTGTTTTTTTTTTTTTTTTTGTATTTTTAGTAGAGACGGGGTTTCACCGTGTTAGCCAGGATGGTCTCGATCTCCTTACCTCGTGATCTGCCCGCCTCAGCCTCCTGAAGGATTAAACAATATTTCTTAATGACATTTTCATCTTGGCACTAGAGCTATGTTGGGATGCTTGGTTCATAGATGGGAAAGGCAACTTCTTGTTACCATGTACAAGGAGACTATACATATCCCATGATTCTTTTGAATGACATTATATAAAATATTAACCAAAAGTGTAGCACAGTCCAAAGTTTGCCAGCTGTTTACCAACGCAAAGAATGAGAGCTTTAACGAAATAATTGAAGGAACAGAGAAGGCAATGTTAGAATGCCTACACTTCCAGCCTGTATTCTGAAACTGAAAGAACTAAAAGTATTTTAAGAAAAGGGAAGAAAGATGAAAATGAGTTTCTAAAGAGTGAGAATGGTATTTTCAGATGTTTAAGAAATTATCACAGAGCATCATCATTAAATTAATTCTGCAGTTATTCAAGAAGATGAAATAAAAATGACTAGAAAAATTATGTGGATAACATTTGTAACTCTCTATCATGCAAATAGAGATTTGTAAAATCTATCATGTAAAATAAGAGATTATCCTTCTGTGGATGATAAAGTCCTCACTTATTGAAGAAAATCAAATCAATTTTTTATAAATATAAAGTAGGAATATTGATATTTGAATCAGATACCTTCTCTGTTATTCAGGAAGCCCAGTAGTCATCACCTACAGCTGACATGGAATGAAGTAGGAGGGAAGCTGGCTAGCAGAGCTCTGTATCCTCATACTCATTCAGATTTTTTTTGTCCTCTCCAAATAGTACTTTGCTAGCTGGTTTCCATTTTCTATACTAGATTACACACATTTACTTTAGTTGTAATGTATATCTACACCTAAAAATTGTATTAAAAACTAAAAAACAGGACAATGTCCACAATGTAATCACACTCTGAAAGCCTATCAAGTTATCATTGCAGCCAAGGTTGGAAACACCGTGGAAGCAACCGAAAAAAGGGTTCTATCTAAAACCCACCCATGTCGGCTCACAGAATCTTCTTATGGAGCTCGAGAGTGAATCATGAGACAAAAGAGCAGCTGGGAACTGAGCTTCCTCTGATAAATCTTTTGTACCCTGAGCACATTCACTCCTGAGTGTCTAGCCTTCCTATTTTCACACACTTTCTCTAGGTATATTACAAGAAAAAAAATTAAAATTAAACAAAAAACAGAATCATCCAGGTAGTTTGATTGCCAAGTTCTTCAGTTTACGGGTATATTTCAGTTGGCAAACCGGTACGTAGATCTGTATTGTCATATAATGTCTAAATTACTTGGCCTCGTGTTCATCCTTCTTCTACCTCAGAAATTTTTATAAAGTTTTCATTAATATTCAAGTATGTTACACAAACTTTGGAAGCCTCTGTGTGATGTGTAGGAAATGTCTGCTTACTAAATGTAGTTAGAGCAGTATCTGGAAATCTGGAACTCTTATCACTTTCAATGAATCTGGTGATGAGTTAGTTAGAAGTAATGATCAGGAAAGTTCTTCAAAATATCCTTTCAAATATACCGACAGCGTCATACTTTACTGTTAATACTGTATTATGCACCTCCTTCTCCAAATCCTTAAGTTGGAGCCCTAACTCCCAATGCTACTGTATTTGTTGACAGGTTAAATAAGGTCCTCAGAATGGGGCCCTAATCCAATATTAAAACTGATCTTCTTATAGGAAGATGAAGAAATACCAGGGATGTGCATCACAGAGAAAAGGCCACGTGAAGATGCAACTAAATGGTGTCCATCTACAAACTAAAGAGACAGGTCTTAGGAAAAACTAAACCTACCAGGTTCATCTTGGGCTTCCAGCCTTGAGAACTAGGAGAAAATATGTATCTGTTGTTTAAGCCGCCTAGTCAGTGGTAGTTTGTTACAGCAGCCCTAGCAAACTAATAAATCTACACAGAACAAAGTAATATTTTATTCCAACATAACATAAAAAACCTTGTACATAAGTTTTCCTCCTGGATTGAGAAACTAGAAAATGAAGAAGGCATAGAGGTAAGTCCTAGACTCTATTCTCAGTGATATAGAGAACTTGATTCTGAGCTATATGCATTGGTATCACTGCAGGTCAAGGATATGTGGAGGAGTTTGAACACATTAAACTATAACATCTGATGCATTTGCTGAAGATATTAGTGAACTTATAAAAATTCATAATTTGGACAGTGGCAATGTACAGTTGACTCTACTAACAACACTTAATACAATTCATTCTGTACCAGGTGTCAAAAAGTTTACCGTAAATGTTCAGAAGTGATTTGTTTTTGTTCCTCTTTTTCTCTTTTTTTTTTTTTTGAGATGCAGTCTCACTCTGTCACCCAGGCTGAAGTGCAGTGACACAATCTTGGCTCACTGCAACCTCCACCTCTTAGGTTCAAGTGACTCTTCTGCCTCAGCCTCCCAAGTAGCTGGGACTACAGACACATGCCACTACACCCAGCTAATTTTTGTATTTTTAGTAGAGATGTGGTTTCGCTTTTTTGGCCGGGTTGGTCTTGAACTCCTTACCTCAGGTGATCTGCCCGCCTCGGCCTCCCAAAGTGCTGGGATTACAGGCGTAAGCCACAGCGCCGGACCAATTTTCTTAAGTCAAAACAGCAACTGATGAATGTATATTGTGCTTCCATATATGTGCTTATATATATTATTTATATATTATATATATGCATACATATTATGTTTCTATGTACATATCCAATAGCAATATTTTATATATATATGAAACTTGTTGAAATAGTATATACCTATTACAGTTAAGGTATATTTATTTATTACAAATTAACATTATCTTATAGTTAGCACCAAAAGTATTGTCTAGATGAGATATAAAATCCAGTGTCTACTTAAACTCTCTAATTGTTCAATTACTCTGTATCTAAGCAAAAATAATATTAGTCAGGTTAATATTTTATTTTTCCTCATACTTATGATTTTCTGTATTGATTGTACCTGAAATATGCTTAAGTTTTTCTTGGTATATTTTTACTATACATGTATCTATAAGTATATGTGAAATATACATTCTCTATATGTTCATGTGAATATAAAAGCATTGGTTGATCCTAAACTGATGCCAAATAATGAATGAGGATGTGCTCTGTTATCTGCTGAACGAATGGTCACCAAAAATATATTCCATAACACAGTCTAAATATTTTTTTACAGTTGTTAATAATAAAGGCTTGCAGAGTAAAACTCTAGACTTTTCCTTTGGTAACACACCTTCTCCAAGATAACAGATAGTATCACAGTAACGAAGTTGTCTCTCTAGTAATGAAAGGGCATTAACCATGTGAGAGTATCAACTACCCTTCTCTCATTCTACTTTTCTCAGCATCCTTGTCTCTTACAGTTGTGACCAGGCACAGCTGAAGCATGCTGAGCTGCAGGGAGAGAACTATAAAGATCCCCAGGAACACAGCCACTACTAGCGGGTCTCTAGGCATCTACACATCTCTAGAGCAATGACGTCCCAAGTGTTCTGTCTGTCCGATAAGCAGGTGGCTCATACCAGATGGCAGGATGCATTATGGACATTTTGCTAATTATATTTCTAGCCAGTGGCACCCTGGAGTATCTCTGGAATATGTGTAGGAGATTTTAAAATCCTCTGGAGTATCTAAAACACATTTTGATGATAAATAGAAGCTATAGGGCATGTGAGTTGTCCTGATCACATATTTTTTTCCAAATGAAACTTTTGGTTATATATTTCTGAAGAACTTCAGAAGCCCTAGACTCCTTAAAGTCCTTGGAGAGTCTCTTTCAGTGAATCATGCTTTTACAGACAAATGAAACAAACACGAAATCCCTCCACAAAACTTACTGCACTGTAACTCCCATATGAATTTCCTATTTTATGTAGTGCCCGAATTGGTTCTTTCCCATAGAAACACTGGATAGACTCTTTCAGAAAGCTCACTCCTAATCCACAATTACAGAGTTTTCATGAGATCCTTGTCTTACCTGAAGAAAATATATAAATTAACGTTAAAAATGTTTAAAAATCTAAATAATTCTGCTAGTAATTTACCACCTCAGTGGTAATAATTACTACTCTGCAATAATTCAGAGTGCAGTAAATTTTTGAATGAAAACCAGTAAGAATATTTTAATCATTAGACAGAATTAGACTTATAATTCTTAGTATTCCTCACTAGATTATATTCCAATGCATTGTATTTTGTTTGTTTCTTTGTTTGTTTAGACAGAGTCTCACTCTGTCACCCAAGCTGGACTACAGTGGCATAATCTCAGCTCACCGCAGTCTCTGCCTCCCCATTTCAAGCCATTCTCATGCCTCAGCCTCCTGAGTAGTTGGGCTACAGGTGTGCACCACCATGCTTGACTATTTTTAAATTTTGGGGGGAATTTTAGTAGAGATGGGGTTTCGCCATGTTGGCCAGGCTGATCTCAAACTCCTGACCTCAAGTGATCCACCCACCTTGGCTTCCCAAAGTGCTGGGATTACAGGCCTGAGCCACCATGCCCAGCCCATTCAGAGACATTTTCTTATCCCTTGAAATGTTTTAATATTAAAATAAAGAGCTATTTTATCTTAAAAATATGACTTTCAGTTGTCTGTTTGTATAGCCTGGATTTTTTTTAGATAAATGAAACTTTCTCATTTGTTAAAAAAAAAACTAAATAAAAATAAAAATAAATAAATAAAAATATGAATGTATTGAGTAGTATACACTCTACTGAATTTATAATTATAAAAAAACAAGGGAGAAAGAAACACATACACTTAAAAAGACTAGGGAAGACTGCAATAATTGATGGTAAAGGAAGGGAAGATGAATTTCTAAAATTGGAAAAAAAGGTAAAATATGTTTAAAAATGTGATTTAAAAATGTTTTAACACACAATAACATAGATGTGAATATCATTCAGTCACAAACATCGATATACAAGTAAACTTTATGTGAGACCTATACTGAAAATCAATGTAAAATATGTTAAGGAAAAGAATCCAGAAGATGCCTATACCTTTTACATAAAAATAAACATCGACCTCAAAGTATGTTTTATTTTCTTTAATTGATATTGTCTTTACTCACCAAATGATTATGTTGAAAATATAAGCTCTCACATAGGTACTGTATTGACCAAAATATGTCCTCGAGAGAAATTTAGCAGCAGCTCCAAAGATGAGTTACAACAGAAATCTAGTTAACAGGATAAGGGTTACTTGTGTTGGTGTCTACAGTTAGTCATGGGGCTGCGTTTCTATGAACTCCACACATGTGAAAATGGAGACAAATATTAGAGTGATGTGTCAACAAGACAACGAACATGAGGCTTACTGACACCACCAGAAGCTTGGAGAGAGGCATAGGAGATTTTCTTCAGAGGTTCCAGAAGAAACCAGTACTGCTACCACTTCGATTTCAGGCTTCTGGCTTCCAGGACTGTAAGAGAAGTTTCTGTTTTGAGCCACTCAGTTTGTGGTGCTTTGTTATATCAGCCCTAGTAACCTAATAAATATAATACCTAGACCCAGATTTGTTCTACTTAAAACCTAACTGATGGGGTGAAGGATGATGTGGTCTTGTCTAAATATACAATTTTACATATTATACTTGATCTGAAGCTGATAGTCTAAGTGGCAATCCATTTTTTAAAAATTCAACTTTCTTCTGTTCAGATAAAAAAATTCATAGAATGAAATTATAGAATTAGTGTTAAAGCTGTATAGATTTGTTCAGAAGAAGCCATCACCCCTTATTAAACATGAGCAGGGTGATATGGCTTGGCTCTGTGTCCCCACCCAAATCTCATACAAATTGTAATCCCCGCTTGTGGAGGGAGGGACCTGGTGGGAAGTGATTGAATCAACGGAACGGTTCCCCCATGCTGTTCTTGTGATAGAGAGGAAGTCCTCATGAGATCTGATGGTTTTAAAAATGGTAGTTTCGATGACAGAGAGGATGTGGAGAAATAGGAATGCTTTTATGCTGTTGGTGGGAGTATAAATTAGTTCAACCATTGTGGAAGACAGTGTGGAGATTCCTCAAGGATCTAGAACTAGAAATACCATTTGACCCAGCAATCCCATTACTGGGTATATGCCCATAGGATTATAAATCATTCTACTATAAAGACACATGCACATATATATTTATTGTGGCACTGTTCACTATAGCAAAGACTTGGAACCAACCCAAATGCTCATCAATGACAGATTGGATAAAGAAAATGCTGCACATATACACCATGGAATACTATGCAGCCATAAAAAGGATGAGTTCATGTCCTTTGCAGGGACGTGGATGAAGCTGGAAACCATCATTCTCAGCAAACTATCACAAGAACAGGAAACCAAACACTGCATGTTCTCACTCATAAGTGCGAGCTGAACAATGAGAACACATGGACACAGGAGGGGAACATCACACCCCGGGGCCTGTCGGGAGGTGGGGGGCTAGGGGAGGGATAGCATTAGGAGAAATACCTAATGTAGATGACTGGTGGATGGATGCAGCACACCACCATGCACGTGTATACCTATGTAACAAAACTGCACGTACTGCACATGTACCCCACAATTTAAAGTATAATTTAGAAAAAAGAAAAAAATGGCAGTTTCTCCTGCACTCTCTCTCTTCTGCCAACTTGTGAAGAAAGTGCTTGCTTCCCTTTCACCTTTCACCATTATTGTAAGTTTCCTGAGGCCTCTCCAGCCATGCAGAACTGTGAGTCTATTTAACCTCTTTTGTTCATAAATTACCCAGTCTCCAGTAGTATCTTTATAGCAGCGTGAGAAGGAGTAATACACAGGGGTTATATATTCATTGATGTGGAATCATAGTTGTATTACTCAGGGTTCCCTAGAAAGACAGAGCTAATAATGTGTGTGTGTGTGTGTGTGTGTATATAAAATATTAGTTTATTAAGTATTAACTTATGTGATCAGAAGATCCCACAATAGGCTGTCTGCAGGCTTAAGGAGCAAAGAGAGCCAGTCTGAGTCTCAAAACTGAAGAACTTGGAGTCTGACGTTCGAGGGCAGGAAGTATCCAGCACAGGAGAATATGTAGGCTGGAGGCTAGGCCAGTCTCCCTTTTCATATTTTTCTGCCTGCTTTATATTCACTGGCAGCTAATTAGATTGTTCTCACCAGATTAAGAGTGGGTCTGCCTTCCCCAGCCCACTGACTCAAATGTTAATCTCCTTAGGCAATGCCCTCACAGACACACTGAGGAGCAATACTTCGCATCTCTCAATCCAATCAAGTTGACACCCAGTATAAACCATCACAATAGCTTTCATGCTAAATCCTAGTTTCTACTTTATGCCACCAAACTGACTTCATTTGAGAATTTAATTGCCACCAGTAGATTTAAGAATAAAGACTTACGGTGACAAGGGTTGGAGAGTGGCATAAAAAAAAAGAATGAAAAAAATGTTAAAAACACCACTCAGGAACATGGTCAGGTAAGACAGGTCCTCTGGAGTTCTGTGAGACTCTTCAGTATAAAAGAACTTGGTCCCGAGGAGAAGGCTTTCATTTCTACCTTTCTACTTTATTACCGAATTTCAATGTCGTTAGAGGTTTTACTATTAATATGTGTAACATCATAGGAATTATCTGAAGAACGAAATCAGGGGCCAGTTTTTGTTACTTCCAAATTAGTTACGTTAAACCTAACAATGAGTTGATCTTTAGAAAGAAATGAATACAGAGAATGAAGCAACACCATGGAAAGAAGAAGAGCAACATTGGTTTTGGCTCATTCCTATTCACTGCCTATCCCAGATAATATCCATAAATTCAAAAAAGAAATTCTTCCCAGCATTTATTCCTGTTTCTGATAGAAAAGGACACCACATCTAAGGTTCAGGGCAAAGTATGCCTAGCAGTAAGATTTGTACAGGCTGGGGCACAGGTTCCAAAAAGAGCTCTGCATCTGTTTACTGATACTAGAGTTGTCATTGTGAATAAGAATTTCTGGAGTTGGTATATGAGTCTGTATTCTTAGAACTTCTTTTGTAATTGGGATTAACAGCCTGCTTAGCTAACTACGCTTCCAGTGATCCCCATTACTTCCTGTCCTCATTCTACATTCTGATGAGGCAGCTATTCAAACAAATGCATAATTATACTGTTAAATGTTGAATAAATGATGTAAAGAAAAAATAATAAAAAGTAATACATTAATAATTATTGAATTAACTGTAAAATTAATGCATGGAACACATCACTTAATTTTGGATAATGGTTTCATTTATTAAAACTTAACAGAGTTTTCAGTACATGTGCCACACACTGCTACGTGCTTAATGTATATTAATCTATTTAATATTCAGAACAGTCTTATGAGGTAACTATTACTATTAGTTTTACTTAGTATGAGGCTATGTAGCTTATAAATAGGAGAATATGGATTTGGCCCCAAACTCAGTATTTTCTTTTAACTTTGCTATAACAGTTCTATTAAGTGTTATGCAATTAATAATCAACAAAGTTAAAATTAGACTGTTTCCTCTTAAAATTAGGTATTCTAATACATTTTTTATCATATTGACCACTTTTCCAGTACGATGCATGGATAGCAAAAGAGCCTTCCAATAGAGAGTAAAAATGAATCTCAGCTCTGAACTAAGAAGAGAAACTCATTTGCATGGAAATTTACATAATGATGACAAAATCCCTCTTCCCTAACTTGTTTTATTAATAATATGGTGTGTCGATAGAATTATTTTTAAAACCCATAGTTACATGTAGCTAGTTTAATGAAAGATATCAGGCTGAAACCTCATGGAAGCTGTAACTGTACCCTAACTTTATGCTTTTTTAACTAAAATAAGTGTTATGCTCATTCCAAAAATGGATCCAATTTGACATGGGTCCTCTCCTACCCTTCACAATTGATTTATATTTTATAACCAGGGAATTCTGCCCTGACTATAAAATAGGAAACATAGTATTTAATACTGCATATTAATAGGTATAATTGAAATTTCTATAAATGTTTTCCATAGTATTGTTTTAATTACTTCATTATACTCAATATTGTAAAAGGAAATCAAATGATAAGAAAATAAATTAATGTCACAGAATTATAAAAGAGAAATGCTAGCAAGATATTTTCCAGTTCTATTACCCCATGGAGACCAATTTTGTATACTTTTAAATCTCCACATTCTTGTACAATGTTAAATCTCAGAATAAGTTTTGAATCACTTCTTTTGACTTTCAACCATTGCTAATACCTGAATAACACATAAAGATATTTTCTGATACAGATTAGAAGTGTTGGTTATATTTTTATTGTAACTTTAGGAAATGCAATATTACTTAGCAATATGTTGATTACTTAAACAGATTATTTTGTCAGTTATACATCTACTTTTTCCCAACCAGACCAATAAATAAAATTTTGTTTCTTATAAGATGGACTTCATAAAAGTCAAATGAATTTCTTTTTTTTAGAAAAGAGAAAAGTTTCAGGAAACAGAACACTCGACTTCAAAAATTAATTTGGAGACAATCATTAATAATGCAAACTTAGCAACACATATCACTTTAAATCTGGTTACCATATATTTGCTTCTATAATACCAGCTTTCTATTTGCTTCTATGATTTTTGACCTTGGCATGCAATTATGCCACTATTTCTGCAATCCAAGGTTTATCTCAAAGGTTGAGCAAATAAAGAAATAAAAATTGTGAATGGAAGAAAAAGCAAAACAGCAGTAAAAATATTCAAAGACTAAACTAAAAGAGACAGAAAACCTTTTCAACACAATAAAAATGAAATCATAGTAAGAAGTAGTCACTTTGCTTGTATCACTTTGGCATCCATAGTGACAAGTGTCTTTATTCCTAAAAGAGTCTATTACTCTCATAATGTAATGGTTTCTGTTAGAAAAAAAAAAATCCATGCCTCATTACTTTCAATCTCATTTGTTGCTCCATGTCATGCATTTAAGAAAATGAAAGCACATTAAAATGCTCACATATCAACATAACCAGTTATGGAATTTCTAGCTGGATTGTACCTAAGATATTGCAATTTATTAAATCAGTTGGGAAAAGCAAATTTATTTTGTAATGCAATGAAAAATATTAAGCACATTTTCTGCACTTATATCTTATGTTACCTTACAATGCACACAGGTGCTTAATGGAATTATTTTTGACAATATAAATAATGTAAAGTAAAATAATAAACAGCACATTATTAACAAAATTATCTAATTTGGTAATGACATTTCAAATAATCATATGGTTTTGTAATGTTGGAAGTTACCAGAACACCAAATTTGCTTTGTAAATTCATAATGTTTGGTCTTTTTAATTTTCTTTTCTATACATGTTTGAATTACATCAGGCATTATATTTGGATAATATATTTTAGGGGCCAAGGACACTAATAAGTAATATGCATATCTTCACCCAAGTTCAAAACTATTTAAATGATTTATTAGATAGATGAGTATTAAATATTGGCATAAGTATATACGAGGTTAATTTGAGGATGGTGTCTTGATCTTCAGCTGCATCTGGGCTCCTGATACCTATCTTCTAATTTAAGCTTTCTCCTACAAACCTGGATACTTCCCTTTTCAGAGATACAACCCATTCTTTTAAGCATTCTCGGTAGACAGACTGGTTCAAAAGAGAAGCCAAAAAGATAGAACGACAAATGCCCAATTCATCATTAAGAGATGCAGCCACTGTAGAGTAAAACCATCTGCCATTAACCTCTCCTGCTTTTCACTCTTGTAAATTTCAAGCCTAACAAATAAACCTTTGATGAGCAAGATGTGGCTGACCTTAGGGCCAGAGATACGAAGTTTATCAGAATTGTCAGAAATCATGGGCTAGCCTTCCAATGGCAAACACTAAAGTGATCTACTTCATGTATTCTCTTAGGAACACTGTCTGTCTTTGCTCATCCCTAATGAATTGGCTGATGAGGAAACAAGGATACTTTTTCTTTGTTACTTTGCGTTTGCTTAGCCTCTGTCCCCTATCTAAGCCAGGGACCTAAAGGAGAACCTGAAAGTTCTCCTTCTTGGATGAAATCTTTGAGACACTCTAATGTAAGCTGCAATGACCTGAGAACCACATAATGCAATCAGTGAGGGATAATTGCCTCAGCTGTAGACAAAATACAGTATAGTTTAGTACACTGACGATTCCACAAACATGACCTCCTTGACATGTTGAAGATTCAGGCTGTATGACTATGATATAATTATGATATATTAACCTCAGCCAGGGCATTTATGTTCTCTCCATAAGCTCTAGCCGCAGCAGAAGTGGTGTGGCAGCAGAAGAAAGCAGCAATTAGTAAACAAATATCAATGCAAAGGACTTCAAGGAAACCTAAGAAATTGAAATCTGTGAGCTCATTCCAAACACCTACAGGTTTCAGTGCCTTTTTTAGAGAGAAAAGAAGCTGCAGGGGTAGATGGGAGCAATAGGGAAAAAGTGATGTGTATGTGTCTACTACAGCAGTGGTCAGCAAACTACTGCCCAGGACTAAATCTGGCCTTTCCTCTGTTTTTGTGGAAAAAGTTAACTTAGAAACAATCATGCCTATTTGTTTAGGTGCAGTATTTCCTTTGGATGCTTTTACACTACAACAGCAGAGTTGCTTATTTGTGACACAGACTGTATGGCTAGTCAAGAAGAAAATATTTACTATCTGGCATTTTACAGAAAACATTTGATGATCCCTGGTCATCAAATGGACATAGCTGCAAAGAATGGGGCGATACTATGAATTGACTTATCTCTGAGAATGTTAGAGTTCTACACAACTCGAGCACACAGTAAAGGTTTTATTTTTGAAAAGTTTATAAGCATGTTTGAAAAGTGGATAATTACGCAGGAATATGTCAGAAAGATCCATACATCCAACAATGACTTTAATTCAAATACCTCTCCAGAATAAAACCAGTCTGCAAATATGTACTAAGTATCTCTTCAGCTGCAGACCTTGTCCTAGTTACAAGTGTTCTGCTAGTGAATAAGTCAAGTACTATCTCAATGTGAATGTAGCTTTTATCCAGGGGAAAACAGAGAAAAATAAACACATCGATAATTTATATTCGTAGGTCCAAAGCAGAAAATATAGCAGGACAAGGAATAACCTGAGAAAGAGTAATATATTGGGCATATCACACTCATCACACAACATAGGATCATGCCCACTGAGCCCAGCTGAACACTTGCCAGCCCTCAGATATATAGGTGAAATGAACACGCTATTTTTTTTCTTTTTTTTTGAGATGGAGTCTCACTCTGTCGCCCAGGCTGGAGGGCAGTGGCGCGATCTCAGCTCACTGCAACCTCCATCTCCTAGGTTCAAGCAATTCTCCTGCCTCAGCCTCCCGAGTAGCTGGGACTACAGGCACATGCTGCCACGCCAGCCAATTTTTTGTATTTTAGTAGAGACGGGGCTTCATCATGTTGCCCAGGCTGGTCTCAAACCCCTGAGCTCAGGCAATGCACCTGCCTTGGCCTCCCAAAGTGCTGGGATTACAGGCGTGAACCCCCGCGCCCGGCTGAACATGCTAATTTTTGTATACTACTGTGTTTTGCAGTGGTTTGTTAATCTCAATTATTGTGACAAATACACATCACGTTTAAATCAAAATACAAAATCTTTTCACGTTTACATAGGTTTATGTCATCTATTTTGGGTCATCTTTTTCTCATCATATATCAGTCTACTTTTTCTTCACTATGCTTCAGCTACACTGATATGCTTCCTGCTCCTTCACTATGCCAAGCATTTTTTTGACTCAAAGCTCTAATCAACTTAGTGTGGAATGCTTTTTCTTCATGTATCTTTTTGACCTTTTTCATTTAATTCATATATGAAAATGAATGTCACTGCGTCAGAGAGAAGTTCCCTGACCACATCATCTAAAATAGGACACTGCTTACCACTGAGCTCTTTAGTATGTTAATTTTTCTTAGTTGTTCATAATACCTGATACTATGTTATGCATTTTACTGTTCATTAACTCATTGTCTCCTCACCTAGAATTTTAATACCATGAGGATAAGGACTTTAACTGTTTTATTTGTTTGATTTTCTACTCCATCTCTGGGATACAGAATAATATCTGAAAATATTGGGTTATATAATAACACTAGTCAAATGAATAAATCATTGAATTTAGTAGGATCACTAGTGGACTTCAGAATCTCTTACTCTGTCATCCTATTTTAATATACATATATAATTTTCATACAATTTCTTCAAAACTTATAAAAGTTTGATGAATTATGAGCTTGTTTTCGCTGTCTTATATTTAAAGGGAACAGTTTAGGGCTGTGCTTAAGGTTGAAGAGAAGCATTTAAAATGCCCATATAAATTATATTTGAAAGTGTTTAGGGAGAACCTAGAATATCTGCAATTATATGGGAGTTTATTTGCTATGAAGGAGTGACCCTGAAACACTAATAAACATAAACATATATGTAATTATAAGAATTGCCTGTTGTTCAAAATGTAAAATATAATAACGTTAGAAAACAATATTATATAATCTGAGAAAGGGTGGTCTTCGAAAATGCCTTCTATCTTCATGTTCATATTCCATAAAGAGGTACTACATTTGTGAGCCTGACAGGTGTTTTAAGAAGAGAGGTACAGATGAACATCCAAGGAAACAGTGGGAAAAAATAATGTTAAAAGAGATATAAAGATTTTTGGAAAAGGCTGAAAAATGAGGAGAGATTATAAATATTTTTAAATCCTAAGCGTTGCTTAGATTTTTTTTTTTAGTAAATAGAAGTAAACCAAAACTATATTTTTTACAGCTCTCCAAGCATGCTTTGCTTAGAAATGGAGCCATACCACAGCATTTAAAAACATTTCATGGTCTGTAATTAAATGTGCCATCTTTCTCAGAAATGGACCTATCTTTTATTTATGGGTGACATAGAGTTTTAATCAACATAGATCAATATATTTTAAGATAGATTAGGTTTCCAGATAAATATTTACAAGTTTTTGTGGAAAAGGCATTGCCAGTTGAAAATAATTCCTAATAAATAGTTAATAATCAGGAAAAATAAAAGTTATTTCAGGATATACTGAAAATCATAATATAAAAAGTGGCAAAATATCATGTTACTGGAGAAGTTTGATACAGGCAAATATAACTGATTCACAGGGCCTCAGTTCTGGATACTACAGGGATTCTAAACAGATCAAGCTTACAGGGTCAGTGAAATTTATTGACCCCTAATGCTGTTCCTTCATCCACTTACCTTAGGCATATAAACATAGTTTGTGCCTGTATGACTCAAACACTGGATTGTGGCAAGGTCGATTGATGTTTTCACCCATCGTAATGACTGATTTGGACTGTCACCTGGTGGATCTGATTGACTGTACATAAATTAGCCCACAAAAGTCAAAGTTGCTTTTCCATAGCTGCTTTTGTCATGGCATACAAACAAACATAGATGTTTTATGTCTCTCCAGAGCAGCATTTGAAAGGGGTTATAGAAAGCACTCTGTTCCCTCTACAAATGCAGATGTCTAAACTGAATACTTCTCACTTGATCTGCCACCACCAATCCTTCTCTGAGTCACCACCTGGCACTGCCATGGTTTAAAACACTGAAATGATTACAGCGGCCATGAGTCCTCTTACATTTGTTTTATGCCTGGGATTCAGAGAACTGATCATTTGCTCCAAGAAATGCCATGTGGGCCTTTGACATCTTTTGGCTGCTTACTCTTCATACTCCCACACTATGATGCTATCATGTTTGTAGACCAATATAAATTCAATAGTTTGTTATTATTGATTATTTATACTTTCCACTAATAACAAACATCAAATTTCAATTCAGGAACAAACAAAAGGTCTCTGTAATTATATGAGAGGAAATAACTTCCATTGCCACCATGGGTAATGATTAATATTAATTTATAAAACAATTACAAAGGAAATACTCTCAAATTTTAAAATACAATTATCTCAGCTTATATTTAGCCAGATTACTTTTGTTGGAAATGTATATACCCAAATCATTAAGCCTAAAAATTGTATTTTCATCAGACTTGCTAGATCCCCTTCAGTTAAATGTGAAGAGTTTGTACACAAGGAAAGTATTATATACTCTTGTTTTTATGCTGTGGTCTCAAATGTGTTTACAATTTTAATAAGGCAAAGATGAATAATATGGGTTCTGGGTACAGTCTAGACATTATTTTTTAATTTTGCTGAAAGACTCAGGATGCGAAAAGATTAGTATATTAGTATATATTTCTAATAGTTAATAACAAGTATACAGGGAATTTGGTTAGACTATTCCCACAAAGAGATAAAATGAGCACTTTCTTAATATTGAAGGAAGAGTAGCAAGTCTTATGTCAGTGGGAATTTAAAGTGTCTAATAGTATTGATAAATTATTTAAATAAACAACAGAAATAAATTAGTATTTTTAAAGAGATTGAACATATTACTGTTTTCCAGCAAATTTGTGTCCTGTTACATTTATTGGTAGTCCACTTACATTTGCTATTGCTTTGAGAAGCGAGGTTGTAATTTGCTTCTTTGAGGGGAAAGATTGGTAACTAACATATAATGAATTTATGAATTTTTCATGAAGTTATCCACACATACAAAATTGACTAATTTTATAATTTTATGAGTTTGTCATTAAAAATGGAAACTGTAAGTATGTTCATTTCAATACTTAGCATCGAAGCACTTGAACAAATAAAGAAGGCCAGAGTATTAGCTTCAAACTAACATCCTATTGTGCTACATTTTTTGACTTTATTATTTTAAAATGAATTTATTTAATTTCTAATTTATAGAAAATCTGTGCTACAAGTAAATTGACACAAACTTAAAATAGCTAGTTTTTCTTGCATATTTAACACGATTTGGAAATATAGATTTGGGAATCACCAGTGTAGTGTACAGCCCACTATTAGATCTAGGGATATAGAAAGGTCACATAGGTAGAGACAATAGAGTAAAAAGCAAAGATAGAAAAAAAACTTTAAGAAAAATTATTAATATGAAATTAATTCCATGATCCTTTGAAGTACAGTCACCTTAGGCTCAATACATCTCATTCTTGCCCTACCCAGTTAGAAATGTCTGCCATCTCTTTTTTTTTTTTTTTTTTTTTTTTTGGCGGAGTCTTGCTCTGTGGCCAGGCTGTGCTGTGCAGTGCATGATCTCTCTCACTGCAACCTCTGACTCCCAGGTTCAGGCAATTCTCCTGCCTCAACCTCCCAAGTAGCTCGGATTACAGTCGCACACCACCACACCCGGGTACTTTCTGTATTTTTAGTAGAGATGGGGTTTCGCCATGTTGCCCAGGCTGGTCTGGAACTCCTGATCTCAGGTGATCTGCCCACTTTGGCCTCCCAATGTCTGCCATCTCTTCTATATATAGTAGTGCAACTATTCTTCAGTGAATAAGAATAAATGGATAATAAAATAATGAATGAGAAGATATATAACTGAAACTTACACATAAATTTAGAAAATTTTAAAGCTTGAAAATACAAAACATTCATTTGAACCACATTCGTAATTAAAAAATTAGAAAGTCAGAACATGAGTAAATAAATAAAACATTACTAAGAAAAATGGTAATTATAAAATGTCAGTTCTGTGCTATGGATAATTAAGATGGAGGAGAAAATAAGTGATAAAGAGATGACCAAAGACCAAAAAATGTGTTCTGAGACAAAGATAGTGTGAAACAAGCTCTTAAGAGAAAGTACTTGAAAACAATATATTAATTTATTAAATAATATATTTATTCAGATAAAATTAGTTCAAATAAAATTCATTTGTCATGGTTATTGATAGTACTGTTATTATTATTATTATTATTTATAATGTACATCATTCTGATAGTGTCTTTAGGAAAATTAAGGTAAAAATCAGTCAAGATGAAGTTAGGCCAGTCACAATCCTTCCTAAAATCACGTCTCATGCCCAAACTCTTTACGAAAAACGGGAATCCAGAGTAACATAAAAATCCACTATAAAATACATAAAATAGTTAGTTAACTACCATTGGCGATAAGGAAAGTGTCAACCAATTTTGTTCTCTTTTACATAGTGACATAAGTCATGTGCTCTGGATTCAAATTTTAGTTTTTATTACTGAAAAAAGACAACTACTAGATATTTTGTAATGATTAAATTAGATGAGGCATATTAGAATTTGCCAAATAATGGATATTCTTTTTTTATCTCACTATCCTCACTCTAGAAAAATTTTCTTTATTTCAGATCACCTTACTTCCCTTTATTTCAGATCACCTTACTTCCCTTTATTTCTGATCACCTTACTTCAGATCCCCTGAAATGACAGTTTCCACTGCCTGAGGAATGTAGTGATGATGATGATGGTGATGGAAACCTGTGATTTGGTACTGCTATCCATCATGACCAACATTGATAATGAACTTTGAGTTAGTTGTATAACAACAGATTTTATTCTTCAGAGTTTTTTAATAACCATTCTATTTTTCAAGGAGGTATAAATGGCAAACAAAATAGAACTTTCATATATATAATTATCTTGAAAAATAACAAGATTGATACTAAAATTAATAAAGGCATTATGGTATGTTAATATTTTTTTATTTTTTATTGAATAAATTTGTACTTAACTATTATTCAATGAGCCATTTTACATGTAATTACACATTAAAGTTATTTGCATTATTTGCATTTTATTAAACTACACTTGTAGTTTTATGATCAAGAATAAAGTATTGAAGTGCAATCTAGTTATACAAAGAAAACCATACTATTTATTTTTTTACATTGAAAACAGGAGTTTTTTTCTGAAAGATATATTAATTTTGTAAGCAATAACTTAGTTAAAAAGTAAAAGGGAAGAGATTGTTGATGGAATGTTTCTTAAAGAAAAAGAAATTACACTCATCACACTTCTGTGTTTGGATCAGTGATTTTGTTTTGATGTAACATTATCCTATTCACTCCTTTATTCCTCAAATGAGGCTGCAGATAATTTTAGCTTTACTAGTAGTTTGTCTATTTTTCTCACAGCTATGACTTTTTAAATTACACATTTCTAATAGAGAGGTGGGGAAAGGAGGTTCCAATCTAACCAAGAACTACATTTGTAGATTTGATACATGATTCTCTGAATGTAGCTCATTGTATATGAGCTTAGTCAGGTTTTCTCCTAATAAAAGGAAAATTTTGTGCATTACTAAAAAAGTACAAAATGGCATATTTATACCTAATTCTAGAGACTCAGAAGGATATCCAGGAAAGCCAAAGTCATCAAAGTTCTTAGGGCAAGATAGAGCAGTAATAATGTTATCTTAATCTATTTTGTACTGTTATACTGGAATACCACAAACTGTGTCATTTTTAAGTGATAGGAGCTTATTTTATTGGTTCTGGAGGCTAGAAAGTCTGAGATCAAGGATCCTCATCTGGTGGGGGCCTTTTTGCTGGGCCATAACATGGTAGAAGACATCACGTGATGAAAGAGAGCAAGTGGAAGGGGGCTGAACTCATCCTTTTCTCAGGAATCTATGCCTGCCTTTTAATTAAGATATTCAGACTATTTACATTTAATCCTGTTTTCTTTTTGGGTTAGATTTAAATCTATCATATTGCTACCTGTTTTTTTTTTTCCTCAGCCATATCTTATTTTTGTTCTGTTTTCTCATTGTGGGTCTTATTTTCAATTCTTTGATTTTTAAAAATGATTGTAATGTATTTTCTTTGTTAAATGGGGTTTCGCCATGTTGCCCATGGCTGGTCTGGAACTCCTGATCTCAGGTGATCTGCCCACTTTGGCCTCCCAATGTCTGCCATCTCTTCTATATATAGTAGTGCAACTATTCTTCAGTGAATAAGAATAAATGGATAATAAAATAATGAATGAGAAGATATATAACTGAAACTTACACATAAATTTAGAAAATTTTAAAGCTTGAAAATACAAAACATTCATTTGAACCACATTCGTAATTAAAAAATTAGAAAGTCAGAACATGAGTAAATAAATAAAACATTACTAAGAAAAATGGTAATTATAAAATGTCAGTTCTGTGCTATGGATAATTAAGATGGAGGAGAAAATAAGTGATAAAGAGATGACCAAAGACCAAAAAATGTGTTCTGAGACAAAGATAGTGTGAAACAAGCTCTTAAGAGAAAGTACTTGAAAACAATATATTAATTTATTAAATAATATATTTATTCAGATAAAATTAGTTCAAATAAAATTCATTTGTCATGGTTATTGATAGTACTGTTATTATTATTATTATTATTTATAATGTACATCATTCTGATAGTGTCTTTAGGAAAATTAAGGTAAAAATCAGTCAAGATGAAGTTAGGCCAGTCACAATCCTTCCTAAAATCACGTCTCATGCCCAAACTCTTTACGAAAAACGGGAATCCAGAGTAACATAAAAATCCACTATAAAATACATAAAATAGTTAGTTAACTACCATTGGCGATAAGGAAAGTGTCAACCAATTTTGTTCTCTTTTACATAGTGACATAAGTCATGTGCTCTGGATTCAAATTTTAGTTTTTATTACTGAAAAAAGACAACTACTAGATATTTTGTAATGATTAAATTAGATGAGGCATATTAGAATTTGCCAAATAATGGATATTCTTTTTTTATCTCACTATCCTCACTCTAGAAAAATTTTCTTTATTTCAGATCACCTTACTTCCCTTTATTTCAGATCACCTTACTTCCCTTTATTTCTGATCACCTTACTTCAGATCCCCTGAAATGACAGTTTCCACTGCCTGAGGAATGTAGTGATGATGATGATGGTGATGGAAACCTGTGATTTGGTACTGCTATCCATCATGACCAACATTGATAATGAACTTTGAGTTAGTTGTATAACAACAGATTTTATTCTTCAGAGTTTTTTAATAACCATTCTATTTTTCAAGGAGGTATAAATGGCAAACAAAATAGAACTTTCATATATATAATTATCTTGAAAAATAACAAGATTGATACTAAAATTAATAAAGGCATTATGGTATGTTAATATTTTTTTATTTTTTATTGAATAAATTTGTACTTAACTATTATTCAATGAGCCATTTTACATGTAATTACACATTAAAGTTATTTGCATTATTTGCATTTTGTTAAACTACACTTGTAGTTTTATGATCAAGAATAAAGTATTGAAGTGCAATCTAGTTATACAAAGAAAACCATACTATTTATTTTTTTACATTGAAAACAGGAGTTTTTTTCTGAAAGATATATTAATTTTGTAAGCAATAACTTAGTTAAAAAGTAAAAGGGAAGAGATTGTTGATGGAATGTTTCTTAAAGAAAAAGAAATTACACTCATCACACTTCTGTGTTTGGATCAGTGATTTTGTTTTGATGTAACATTATCCTATTCACTCCTTTATTCCTCAAATGAGGCTGCAGATAATTTTAGCTTTACTAGTAGTTTGTCTATTTTTCTCACAGCTATGACTTTTTAAATTACACATTTCTAATAGAGAGGTGGGGAAAGGAGGTTCCAATCTAACCAAGAACTACATTTGTAGATTTGATACATGATTCTCTGAATGTAGCTCATTGTATATGAGCTTAGTCAGGTTTTCTCCTAATAAAAGGAAAATTTTGTGCATTACTAAAAAAGTACAAAATGGCATATTTATACCTAATTCTAGAGACTCAGAAGGATATCCAGGAAAGCCAAAGTCATCAAAGTTCTTAGGGCAAGATAGAGCAGTAATAATGTTATCTTAATCTATTTTGTACTGTTATACTGGAATACCACAAACTGTGTCATTTTTAAGTGATAGGAGCTTATTTTATTGGTTCTGGAGGCTAGAAAGTCTGAGATCAAGGATCCTCATCTGGTGGGGGCCTTTTTGCTGGGCCATAACATGGTAGAAGACATCACGTGATGAAAGAGAGCAAGTGGAAGGGGGCTGAACTCATCCTTTTCTCAGGAATCTATGCCTGCCTTTTAATTAAGATATTCAGACTATTTACATTTAATCCTGTTTTCTTTTTGGGTTAGATTTAAATCTATCATATTGCTACCTGTTTTTTTTTTTCCTCAGCCATATCTTATTTTTGTTCTGTTTTCTCATTGTGGGTCTTATTTTCAATTCTTTGATTTTTAAAAATGATTGTAATGTATTTTCTTTGTTAAATTATTGGTAATAACTTTTGTTATGTTATGTTAGTGGTTACTTTGTGTTTATAGTATTCATCATTAACTTAGTCTACCTTCATGTGATATTACACCATTTTATTTACAGTACAAAAAATTATTATGTGCTTCCCTTTATCTGTCATAGTCTTTCTTTTATTACTATCTTATAATTTTGCTTATGTTAAATAGTATATGCTACATTATTTTGCTTAAGTATAATATACGGTTATCATTTTGTATGAAAGGTAACTTACCCATTAAAGAAATCTTAAAGTTAAAAATTCTGTCAATCCAAAGGCAGAGGCTGCCAGATTGCATACAAATACAAAATTCATCTATATAACACCTATATAAAACACCTTTTAATATAATAAAACTAAATAGTCTTAAGAAAAGGAAAGAAAAACAATAAATTCAGCTATGATAGTCAGAATAATGACCCATGAGAGATGCCCACATCTTAATTTCCAGTATCTGTAAATACGTGACATTACTCGGTGAAATATACTTAGCACATGTAGCCAAAGTTATATACCTTGAAATAAGGATAGTATTACAGAATGCACAGGTGGACTCAACCTAATCACATATGCCCTTACTAATAGATATGTTTCCATAGCAGAAGTAGAGGAGATGTGGCAGGAAAATAAGTGTGGCACATGTGGCAGAAGAGGAAGTCAGAGAAATTCCAGCCTTGAAAAGTATTTTGAACATCATTTCTGTCTCTGAAATGTAGAAGGTCATGGTGCAAGAATAATCCAGAGACTTGTAGGAGGAAAAGTTGATCACCAGGTAAAAGCTGGAATGGAAATGTGGATTTTAGTTCTATTACTACAATGATATGATTGAGTTCAGTCAACCCGAGGAGCAAAGACAGAGATTATTCTCAGAGCTTGCTCATAAGAGAACACCCTGCTGACACTCATATTTAGACTTGTGATATCCAGAGCAGAGCGCCAATATGGGATCCCAAAGTTTTCTTTAAGTTGTGTTGTTTTTAAATGGCTAAATTTACATTAACTTGTTATGGCAAAAACAGACAATTAATACATAAGCAAGGTAATTTGCCATTTTAAACTACTATAGAAAATCATACAATCATGTCAATAGATGCCTAAAAATAATTTGACAAGATCTAACATCTATTCTAGGAAAAAAAATCATTAGCGATCTAGAGGAAAATTTTCTCAACCTAACAATGGGTATCTATGAAAAAACATATAGCTCATATTCTACTTGTTAACTATTGAACAGTTTCTCTCCTACAATTAAGAAAACTATGTAAATATCTAACCACATGTATTAAATTACATCTTACAGGATATAACCAACACAATAAGGTAAGAAAAAGGAAAGTCACTCAAATTGGAAAGAAGAGGCAAAACTCTATTTATTTGCAGACAACATGATTGTCTATATGAAATAAATGATAGAATCTACTAGCAATAATAGAACTAATTAATGAATTTTACAGTGCTGCAGAATTCAAAATCCATATTCTGCAAAGAAGACATACAAATGGGCAACTGGTGTATGAAAATGTGCTCAGCAACACTAATCAGGGAAATCGTGATTCAAGCCACAATGAGATACCATCTTATACTTGATAGAATAGCTATTATTTTTTTTTAAAAAATGTAAGCGTTGGCAAAAGTAAGTGTTGGCAAGGATGTGGAGAAACTAGAACCGTTGTTCATTGTTGGCTGGAATGTAAAATGGTGTAGCCACTATTCAAAGCATTATGGAAAAATAGAACTACCATGCGATCTACCAATCCAAATTAATTATATAATTATATAATACAGATTATGCAACCAAAATAATTAAATCAGGGACTTAAACGGATATCTGCACCCCTATGTTTATTGCAGCATTATTCTATAGCCAAAATACGGTAACAACCCAAATATTCATCCATGAATGAATGGATACCGACAATGTGATTATATACATACAATGGAATATGGTTAGCCTAAAAAAGAGGAAAATACAGATATTTCGGAGAACTATGAAGAACCTGGAGGACACTGTGCTAAGTAAAATAAGCCAGTTACAAAAGAACAAGTAATGCATGATTTCACCTATATAAGGTATCTAATATATTATGGGATCAGAGAATAGAAAGGTGGTTACCACGACTAGAGGGAGGGAAATGGAGAGTTGATGTTTAGTAGGTATACATTTTATACTCATTCGTGGAAGACAAATACGTATTAGAGATCTGCCATACAAGTTAGTGTCAACAGCTAACAATACTGTATTGTACATTGAAAATACTGTGAAGAGAGTAAATCTCAAATGTTCACACTTGTTATTACCTTGGTTATGATGATGCTTTAACAGGTGTATGGATATATTCAGACCCATTGAATTGCATGCACTAAATATATGCAGTTTTTTTTATGTATAAATTGCACCTCGATAATGCTGTAATTTCACTCATATGTAAAGATCTTGTGAACACAGTGAGTAGAATGGTTACCAGAGACTGGGAAGGGTAGTGAAGAGGGTAGATGAGGAGAGCCTGGTTAATGCAAAGAAACACACAGATCAGAGGAATAAGATTTAGTGTTTGGTAGCATAATATTTCAACCCCAATTTATTATGTATTTCAAAATAGCTTCAAGATTTGGAATGTTCCCTACCCAAAGAAATGATAAATGTTTGAGTTCATGTTTTTCCCAGATATCCTTATTTGACTATTACACATCATACGCTTATATCAAAATATCACATGTACCCCATAAATATGTACAACCATGATGTATCTATAAATTTTTTAAAAAATAAAAAGTAGGTCAATACTTCAGAATTTAGAGTTGAGAAACATACCTATACATTTCTGACAATTTTTCTTTCTGATAAAATTGCCAGGGTCATTCAGTGAAGAAAGTGTAGTTTAAAAAAAATGGTATTAAAGAGCTGTTATCTGTATGCCACTAATGAATTCAGTTTTAAACAGTATGTCATATTTTTAAAAATGGGTACAACTAGGTGATAGACTTGAAAGTAAAATCTAAAACTTTAAAAGGTAAAGAAGATAAGTTTGGGGAAAATCCTTGTGACTTTGATTTAGAAAGAGATATTTAGAGATGGCAACAAAAGCATAATCCATAAAAGAATAAATTGATAAATGATATTTCATAAAAATTAGCAACTTCTGATTTCCAATAGACACTAAGAAGGGAGTAAATAGACAACCCTTAACCTGGAGAAATGGATTTGCAACTCACTTACCTGCAAAACGACTTTTATTCATAATATACAAAAACTTCTCAAAACCCAATAATAAAAATGCAAGCAAACTGTTAAAATTTTTTGAACATACACTTCGTGAATAAAGTTTGCGTGGATAACAGAAACATGAAAATTCTTATCATTATTCGGTATTAGAAGAATGCAAGTTAAAACACAATGAGATACTTGTTACACCTTAAGTAGCATTGCCAACGTTAAAAAGACTAGTCATCTTAAATGTAGGTGAGGGAGCATAGAAACTGCAACTCCCAGGCACTATCAGTAGGAATTTAAATAAAGCAATCCCTTGGAAAAAAAGTGCACAACAGTTTCTCAAAAGGTTAACTCTACGCTTCCAATAGGATCTAACCTTTCTACTCACAGGTATTTAGTCAAGAGGAATAAAAGCATATGTTCATACAAAAACTTGTAATCAAATATTTGTAGCATGTTTATTTATAAAAGCTTAAAACTAGAAACATACAAATGTTCATTAACAAAAAATTGATACTGGGTGGTGGCTGGCAAGATGGCCAAATAGGAACAGCTCCAGTCTGCAACTCCCAGTGAGATCAATGCAGAAGGCAGGTGATTTCTGCATTTCCAACTGAGATATCCAGCTCAACTAATTGGGACTGGTTATACAGTGGGTGCAGCCCACAGAGGGCAAGCCGAAGCATGGTGTGGGGTCACCTCACCTGGGAAGTGCATGGAGTCAGGAAACTCCCTCCCCTAGCCAATGGAAGCCAAAGGAAGCCATGAGGGATGGTGCACTCCGGCCCAGATACTCTGCTTTTCCAATGGTCTTCGCAACCTGCAGACCAAGAGATTCCCTAGGGTGCCTACGCCACCAGGATCCTGAGTTTCAAGCACAAAGCTGGATGGCCATTTGGGCAGACACCAAACTAGCTGCAGGAGTTTTTTTCATACCCCAGTGGCACCTGGAATGCCAGAGAGACAGAACCAGTGACTCCCCTGGAAAGGGGGCTGAAGCCAGGGAGCCAAGTGGTGTAGCCCAGCAGATCCCACCCTAATGGAGTCCAGCAAGGTAAAACCCACTGGCTTAAAATTCTCGCTGCCAGCATGGCAGTCCGAAGTTAACCTGGGAAGCTCCACCTTGGTGGGGGGAGGGGCATCCACCATTACTGAGACTTGAGTAGGCGGTTATCCCAAACAGTGTAAACAAAGCTGCCTGGAAGTTCGAACTGGGCGGAGCCCATGACAGTGCTGCAAAGTTGCTGTAGCCAGACTGCCTCTCTAGATTCCTCCTCTCTGGGCAGGGCAGCTCTAAAAGAAAGGCAGCAGCCCCAGTAAGGGGCTTATAGGTAAAACTCCCATCTTCCTGAGACAGAGCACCTGGGGGAAGGGATGGCTGTGGGCACAGCTTCAGCCAACTTAAATGTCCCTGCCTGCCAGCTCTGAAGAGAGCAGCAGATTTCCCCACACAGTGCTCAAGCTCTGCTAGGGAACAGACTGCCTCCTCAATTGGGTCCCTGACCACTGTGCCTCCTGACTGGGAGACATCTCCAAGCAGGGTTCTACAGACACTTCATACAAGAGAGCTCCAGCTGGCATCTGGCAGGTGCCCCTCTGTGACAAAGCTTCCAGAGGAAGGAACAGGCAGCAATCTTTGGTGTTCTGCAGCCTCTGCTGGTGATACCCAGGCAACCAGGGTCTGGAGTGGACCTCCAGGAAATTCCAGCAGACCTGCAGCAGAGGGGCCTGACTGTTAGAAGGAAAACTAACAAACAGAAAGGAATGCTATCAACATCAACAAAAAGGACTTCCACACAAAACCCCATGCAAAGATCATGAACATCAAAGACCAAAGGTAGTTAAATCCATGAAGATGAGAAAAAAAAAAAAAAAAAAAAAAAAACAGCGCAAAAAGGCTGAAAATTCCAGAAACCAGGACACTTCTTCTCCTCCAAAGGATCACAACTCCTTGTCAGCAAGGAAACAAAACAGGGTGGAGAATGAGTTTGATGAATTGACAGAAGTAGGCTTCAGAAGGTGGGTAATAACAAACTCCTCCAAACTAAAGGAGCATGCTCTAACCCAATGCAAGAAAGCTAAGAACCTTGAAAAAAAAGTTAGAAGAATTGCTAATTGGAACAACCAGTTTAGAGAAGAATATAAATGACCAGATGGAGCTCAAAAACACAGCATGAGAAGTTCATGAAGCATACACAAGTATCAGTAGTCAAATTGATCAAGCAGAAGAAAGGATATCAAAGATTGAAGATCAACTTAATGAAATAAAGCATGAAGACAAGATTATAGTAAAAAATAATGAAAAGGAATGAACAAGCCTCCAAGAAATATGGGACTATGTGAAAACATCAAACCTACGTTTGATTGGTGTACCTAAAACTGATGGGGAGAAAGGAACCAAGTTGGAAAACACTCTTCAGGATATTATCCAAGAGAACTTCCCCAACCTAGAAAGACAGGCCAACGTTCAAATTCAGGAAACACAGAGAACACCACAAAGATACTCCTCAAGAAGAGCAACCCCAAGGCACATAATCATCAGATTCAACAAGGTTGAAACGAAGGAAAAAGTGTTAAGGGAAGCCAGAGAGAAAGGTCCAGTTACCCACAAAGGGAAGCCCATCAGACTAACAGCGGATCTCTCTGCAGAAAACCTGCAAGCCAGAAGAGAGTGGGGACCCATTGCTGAATATTTTCAACATTCTTAAAGAAAAGAATTTTCAACCCAGAACTTCATATCCAGCCAAACTAAGCTTCAAAATCAAAGGAGAAATAAAATCCTTTACAGACAAGGGAATGCTGAGAGATTTTGTCAGCTCCAGGCCTGCCTTACAAGAGCTCCCGAAGGAAGCACTAAATATGGAAAGGAAGAACTGGTACCGGCCACTGCAAAAACATACCAAATCGTAAAGACCATTGACACTATGAAGAAACTGCGTTAACTAATGGGTAAAATAACCAGCTAGCATTATAATGACAGGATCAAATTCACACATAACAATATTAACCTTAAATGTAAAAGGGCTAAATGTCCCAATTAAAAGTCACAGACTGGCAAATTGGATAAAGAGTCAAGACCCATTGGTGTGCTGTATTCAGGAGACCTATCTCACATGCAAAGACACAGATGGGCTCAAATTAATGGGATGGAGGAAGATTTACCAAACAAATGGAGGCAAAAAAAATAAAAAAAGAAAGAAAAAGAAAAACAAAAAGCAGGGATTGCAATCCTAGTCTCTGATAAAACATACTTTAAACCAGCAAAGATTACAAAAGACAAACAAGGGCATTACATAATGGTAAAGGGATCAATGCCACAAGAAGAGCTAACTATCCTAAATATACATGCACCCAGTTCAGGAGCACCCAGATTCATAAAGCAAGCTCTTAGAGACCTACAAAGAGACTTAGACTCCCACCCTGTAATAGTGGGAGACTCTAAGACCCCACTGTCAATATTAGACAGATCAACAAGACAGAAAATTTGTAAGGATATTCAGGACTTGAACTCAACTCTGGACCAGGTGGACTAAATCCAGAATACATAGGGAACTCAAACAATTAATTCACAAACAAACAACACAGTTAAAAATAGGGCAAACAATATCAACAGACATTTCTCAAAAAAAGACGTACAAGTGGCCAACAAGCATATGCAAAAATGCTCAACATCACTAATCATCAGAGAAATGCAAAACCACAATGATATCAAGTTATACCAAACAGAATGTCTATTATAAAAAAGTCAAAAAACAAACAAACAAACAAACAGATGTTGGCATAGATGTGGAGGAAAGGAAGCACTTATATATTATTGGTGGGAATGTAAACCTCTATAGAAAACAGTATGGAGATTTCTCAGAGAACTTAAAGTAGATCTACCATTTGATTCAGCAATCGCTTCACTGGGTATCTACTCAATGGAAAATAATTATATACAAAAGACACTTGTGCTTGTACATTTATTGCAGCACTATTCACGAGAGTAAACTTATGGAATCAACCAATGTGTCCATCAATGGTTGAATGGATAAAGAAAATGTGGTGTGTATTCACCATGTAATAATATGCAGCCATAAAAATGAATGAAATCTTGTCCTTGGCGGCAATGTGGATGGAGCTGGAGGTCATTATTCTTATTTTCAGTTAAATAACTCAGAAATAGAAATTCAAATGCCACATGTTCTCCTTATATGTTGGAGCTAAACTTGAGCACCCACACACATAAACATGGGAACAACAGACACTGGAGATTCTGAAAGTGAGGAGGATAAGAGAGGAAAGAGGGTTAAAAATTACCTATTGGATACAACATTTACTATTTGGGTGATGGGTACACTAAAAGCCCAATCCCCACCATTATGCAATATATCCATATAACAAACATGCACATGTACACACTGAATCTAAAATAAAATTAAATTTATAAAACAACTAAACACAAAAAAAGCAGCAAAGAGTATGTTAAATGATGAATCAATTATATGAAAATATTTTGTTGTTTTTCTTGTGTTGCAATTGTCAATAAGGACATATTAGTAGAATTATATCCCCTCATTCTTATTTATATGTTTGTGTATGTTTGTGAGCATAGGTACTCATAGCAAGTGCTCATCAAGACATCTACTTGTCAGTATTTCCTAGTTAAGAGATTTAGGTAGATTGATTTATTGATTTGTAATAAGTAATGCTGAATAGTGTTTTGCAGTCAAGTGTGAATTTTAAAGAATGGTTGTTAATAGCTCAATACCACATAAATAAAAAGGATCCAATTAAGTTTCTCAGGAAGTCATTACTTGATATACAAGTAGATAAACATCCAACAAATATTTACCCATGTGAAATCTTCTGCCAGGCGTTGTTCTAGATAATGGGGAGAGTGAACAAACCAGAGGCCATCAAGCTTTCATTCCAGTGGGGAGAGATAGATAATAACTTACATATGTTTAAAGTGCATGTGAATAAGACCTTGTGTGTGTATCCAGGTAATGGTAAGGGCACTATGAAGGAAACTGAGGAAAATGAGATATCTGAGAAACAGCATTCTGGAAGAAGGAAACAGACAATGTAAAGGTTCTGAATCAGAGAATGTTTTGTCATATTTTGGTAACAACTTCAAATACCTTTTCATCTTGGGTTCTTCTTATGTCATGAAACTACCTCCTTTATACAGGATGGCATTGTCAGTGAGATATTTGCCTTTAACCTGCCTACACTAGGTTAGGAGTCATATAGATGTAGATAACTTGGGAAGACCTGCAGTGTTTTCCAGTGTTTTTCTCTCTGGACTTTAAGCTTCCTAAGAGCGGTAGCATCCATGGTGCCTAATCACAATCTGGAAAGGGATGTGCTGATTTTTTTACCTGAATGGATAGATAGAAGGATAGTATTCTTCCTTGTCAAATATCTCTTCAGGATTATCAACCCTAAAATCCTTACCATTGAGGAAAACACCAAAAAAGTAAATGACCTTGCAGGAATGAGGAAAAGTATATCTTCTACAGCAGGAGTGCCCAAACCCCAGGTCATAGACCAGAAGTGGTCTGCAGTCTGATAGAAAATGGGCTGCATAGCAGGAGGTGAGCAGCAGGCGAGAGAGCAAAGCTTCATTGGTATTTACAGCTGCCCCCCATCACTTGCACTACCACCTGAGCTCCTCCTCCTGTCAGATCAGTGTCCTGAGCTCCTCCTCCTGTCAGATCAGTGGCCTGAGCTCTGCCGCCTGTCAGTTCAGTGGCCTGAGCTCTGCCTCCTGTCAGATCAGTGGCCACATTAGATTCACACAGCAGTGAGAACCCTACCTTGAACTGTGCATGTGAGGGATCTAGGTTGAGCACTCCTTATGAAAATCTAATTCCTGATGATCTGCTACTGTAGCCCATCACCCCAAGATGGGACTGTCTAGTTGCAGGAAAACAAACTCAGGGCTCCCACAGATTCTACATTATGGTGAGTTGAATAATTATTTCATTATATATTACAATATAAAAGTAATAGAAATAAAGTGCGCAACAGATGTAATGTGCATGAATCATCCCAAAAGCATCCCTCACCAATCCTAGTCTGTGGAAAAATTGTCTTCCACAAAACCAGTCTCTGGTGCCAAAAAGTTTGGAAACTTTTATTCTGTGGCATTATTACCAGCTTGATAAAATGCTGAAGTTCTCCCTTATTTATTCTAAAATCTGATACACATGATGGTTGAGTAGTAATCATTGAATTTACCCAAATGTTCATGGTAAGGTGCTTGGAAGGGTGATAAAGTAATTCATCATTTGCAGAATTCCACCCCTTTCTCTGTCATGTGTGCCCTTGTCCTTCCCACTGCCACATGTTTCAGTGCCAGACTGATCATCATTATCATATCAGCATTGTTGCTTGTCACTGTTAAGCGTAACCACAACTTTCACACTACCCATGACACTGCAGTTTATAAGTACTTGGAAAATCTGTAGTCATGCCAAACATTGTACACACAAAAGAAGGTAAGACAGCTTCAAATTATCTTCCAGATAATTTGTTCTTTTAGTGATCTTTCTAATCCTCTGCTTAGATTTATGGGAAAGCATTCATCATTCAAATTGGCAATGCTTTTAGTCACATTCAGGGGAAAAGGTGGTTGAATTTAATCAACAAATGCACATGTTTTACTCCTGTATATCTAACTATAAGCCCCCTTGCAGTTTTAATGGCTTACTTCACACATTTTCAGAAGACTATCATTAGTTATTCAAATGCATTTGATCTCTGCCATCTACTTATTCCACACTCAAATAAACAATTTGTTTTGATAGCCTCTCAACTTCTATTATCTTTTTTCCTTCAGAGTGAAATGCATTTTTTTTTCCAGTCTTGTGGTGCTAGGCATAGTGTAGATCAGAAAACACGGCAATTTCTTGTTTTCTTAAAGGAAGTCTTACATTAAAAACAATAACAACAAAAATAAAAAACCTCATAGTGTAAATGGTATCTAAATACAAGTGGTTTCTCTATTGTGAGATTTTATGCAAAATAAATTTAAGCCAGAGCTATTTTGTGTGCTAGAGAAATGCCACATTCTTGCAACTGCCACCAAGGTGCAAAATAAGTGAATAATACTCTATATTATTATTCTAAACTCACATCCCAATATTGGTATCATTAAAATAAACAGGACACCTGGCCTGCTTGATCCTCACACAAATGATAAATAGCTAAGCCTCTGCCAAATCCCTTAGATACAGAGTTTCTACATTCTGTGTCTTTGACTAAAGGGAAATAATAGTTAAGAAAATCCAATTGGCAGCAGCAATCAAGTAGTCTACTATTTGAAGACAGTTCTAAGTTGCAGCTGTACCAGTATTGGCATAGTAAGCTTCTGGAAGATCCTTGTGAATCCGTCTTTTTATTTCAAGTGTTAACAGACAACAACATTCAAATGCATTTGGATAACTAATGATAGTCTTCTGAAAATGTGTGAAGTAAGCCATTAAAACTGCAAGGGGGCTTATAGTTAGATATACAGGAGTAAAACGTGTGCATTTGTTGATTAAATTCAACCACCTTTTCCCCTGAATGTGACTAAAAGCATTGCCAATTTGATTGATGAATGCTTTCCCATAAATCTAAGCAGACGATTAGAAAGATCACTAAAAGAACAAAATGCAATATGACTGGTGCTTGGATACCAAGATGTAGAAGGCAAATAATCACAGGATACATATGTTACTTCCATTTCAAAATTTCAAGTAGTACATTTCAATAATGGACCGCATTAGTTTTGGCATAAACAGAAAATGACCATGTGTTTGTAATTGGGGCAGCCCAATTTATATTGGTGACCAGAGTATTGCTCACATTTTTATTTTGTCATGCAAGGATAAAACAACAATGTTCTGATTCAAGATATTTCTATTGCTGAGAGTCGGTGGGGATGATGACACATAGAGTCAACATCCCAGCACCATCAGTAGCAAAGGCTTCTGTTCCAGCCCAAATTTCTCCTGCGGGAATATAATGAATACACCATTTTTTTGTTTGCCATTTTATGTAAACCATTTAAAAGAAGGAAACTAAAATGTAAACAACTATTTTGACTTTACTATGGCTGTTCTATTTCCTTTAAATCTGTTAGTCTACATACTTATAATTAAGATTTATGGATTTATAAAAAATGACGGCAACATAATTTTACATTTTCACTAAACAATTTGCTGCTTGTGAATTATTCTAACGACTTAACAGTAACCAAAGGAACACTTTATTCCAAACAAATCAACATCCTTTACATCTATTAGTTAACAATAACTGTTATTAGTATTATTACTTTATTAGTAATACAGTTAATATTATGAACTATGCTTCATTCTAAAAACCAGTAATTTATAAGTATAACTATAAATATATATTTTCAGTTTTTATAATACATTTAACTCATATAACACGTATACTAACCATAAATTTTTGAAATGCTTATTTGACTTATTTCATGCAGGTGCCCATGACATGTTCTTTTTGACTGAGATCCAATTAGAACTTATCTGTATGGTGAAGACAAAAAAGCATGAAATGAATATATGAATCATTTAGATTGAAACTTTACTTCCTAGCACTTCCCACTTAAAAACTTTATCCATTTTGTAGAAAGTATAAACTGTATTAATAAGGATTTTCAAGATTTAGTTATTTCTTTACGGCATATGTTAGGCATGGTTGAAAGGAAATCCTGATAACATTTAAAACTCTTCCTATTAAATTCTTAAATAATACATTCCTTCCATGTTTTGTAATTTTGTTTTGTGAATGAACACCTATTGAATTCAGTTAAATAATATATAATATCTATTAAAATATAGTGGTGATATTTGCCCATGATAAAGACAAGTTTATCAGTGCATAGCTCCTCACATATTTCAGAGGAATTGGTAATAATATTGAAAATCAAACAGCCCTAATTATTTAGCTATAATAATTAATAATTATATTAATGAATCATTTACACTGTCTGGAGGTAATGAAATCTAATTACTGTTGGACATCTGAAAAGCTGTTGGCTGTAAATTTTATCACCTGAATAGCTCATGTTTTATAAATATATTTAGAATTTTAGGCATAATAATTTTTAAATGTCTCTATTCATGTATTAATGTAACTTCTCCGTATTTTCTATGTCTAAAATCTGAACCTGCTCTAAAACTTGTATTTCAAGAATTATGTTTTAGGAAGTATACAGATACAGAACTATGGAAAAGTTGTCCTTTTAGTATTAATAGAAAACCACTTAATCATTATATTACAAAGATAAATATATAAGTATATTTAAAATTTTGCCAGTATTTTCACCTGCTGTTATATTTATTATTTCATTACAATTTGCCTTCCATCTTATGCAAATTTACCTCTATTTCTTTGTCTTGTTCTTTTCTTTCTTAAGCATTTTCATTCCTATAGAGTAAGTAAACTAACAAATAACTTCTATAGTTATTGAATATATCCTCTTTAACTTTCTCTGTGTTCTTCCTCCTTTCATTCTCTGTTCTTTCTACACAGGGACTGATTTTGAATTATTGCCTCTGAACTCCAAATTTACTCTTCATTGTCTGCTCTGTGAAAATGGAGCTTGACTCTATTAATATTCGTCCTTTGCCAGCTAGCAGGATGTTACTCTTTGTAGTAGAAAGCACTAGAGAGACATTGCGAGGGGTTTCTCTTACTTTTTTCAGTCTACTCAGATTTCCCACTTCTGCAATGCACATAGCTCCTCTGACATCTGGCTTCTGCAGTGTGAGCAGTTTTTCTGGGGCCAGGCTTTCAACACCTGCTTAAACAGATATTTAGCTTTATTTACTTATTCACTTAATGTTTAATTTTTTTAACATTTAAGAGAGAAATGTAATATTTATTTAGTTTTCTTAGTTATGAGTGGATTTTGATGGCTAAACATGACAAGTAAATGTGTAAGATGAATTAACTGTCATAAGTTTCCATGTTTATAATTAGGAATTAATTTTCCTGTACACTTCAGGGCTTTAAAAGATATCAGTTGATATTTTGGTATGATTATTATATTTTAAGTTCTGGGTTACATGTGTACAATGCGTAGGCTTGTTATACATGTATACATGTGCCATGTTGGTTTGCGGCCCCCATCAACTCATCATTTACATTAGGTATTTCTCCTAATGCTATCCCTCCCCCAGCCCCCCACCCCCTGACAAGCCCCAGTGTGTGATGTTCCTCTCCCTGTGTCCATGTGTTCTCATTGTTCAACTCCCACTTATGAGTAAGAACATGCGGTATTTCGTTTTCTGTCCTTGTGATAGTTTGCTGAGAATGATGGTTTCCAGCTTCATCCATGTCCCTGCAAAGGACATGAATTCGTCCTTTTTTATGGCTGCATGGTATTCCACAGTGTATATGTGCCACATTGTCTTTATCCAGTCTATTATTGATGGACATTTGGTTTGGTTCCAAGTGTTTGCTATTGTGAATAGTGCCAAAGTAGACAAATGGGATCTAATTAAACTAAAGAGCTTATGCACAGCAAAAGAAACTATGAATAGAGTGAACAGGCTACCTACAAAATAGGAGAAAATATTTGCAATCTATCCATCTGACAAAGGGCTAATATCCAGAATCTACAAAGAACTTAAACAAGTTTACAAGAAAAAAACCAACAACCCCATCAAAACGTGGGCAAAGTATATGAACATGCACTTCTCAAAAGAAGACATTTATGTAGCCAACAGACATATGAAAAAATGCTCATCATCACTGGTCATCAGAGAAATGCAAATCAAAATCACAATGAGATACCATCTCATGCCAGTTAGAATGGCAATCATTAAAAAGTCAGGAAACAACAGATGCTGGAAAGGATGTGAAGAAATAGGTACGCTTGTACACTGTTTGTCAGAGTATAAATTAGTTCAACCATTGTAGAAGACAGTGTGGTGATTCCTCAGGGATCTAGAACTAGAAACATCATTTGACCCAGCAGTCCTATTACTGGGTATATACCCAAAGGATTATAAATCATGCTACTATAAAGACACTTGCATGTGTGTGTTTATTAATTTTTATTTAATGTCCAGAATGCAATGGATAATGCTAAAGGATACATGCACCAACTATATTTAACATAAGATTGAAAAGTTCAGGGATGTATCACAGAGAATTCCAGAGTAACACAACTTAGTTCAGGAAAAAAAAACGAATAGAAAATAATTAATACTATTTTTTATTTTGCCTAAATGAAAACTCCTTCTAAAGGACACACACAAGTGGATGGAAGGAAAGGGCATTGTACATGAATTTAAAAAAAAAGGAAAAAGAGAAACTTATACTATGTATCAAATCGTCATCACTTTATACTTTAGACTCCCCATAGAGAACAAATTGTGCTTCTTCATAAAATAGAATAAAGCTAGATCTTTATCACCAAAGACAGGTGTTAAAACACAAGCATTATAGTCGGCATTGGAATATTATATATTGCATCTATAAATTAAACAAACAACAAAATAGACAATTTTGTGATCACTACATTACTAAAACATATTCTACATATAGTAATTTTGCTTCATTTTAATTTATATAGTCAATATTTTATTTAAGCCTTAAATTCTCCAAAACTCACAAAAGAAGCACCTCTACAAAGAAAAAAATAGTAGGTGCTTTGCTATCTTTCGACTTCTAAATAGATATACAGAACTGAGACACATTGGAAAAAAATCGAAGTTATTTCCAACTATACTTATGATAGCAGCAGCCTTTCATATCCTATCGCACATCCTTGACTTCTAGACTTCTGTATTTTAATAGAATTCCCTTCCACTCCATTACTTCAGCCAATAAATATTTGTTAAATGTTTATTATGTATCTGGCAGTGTCATATTCCGGATAGTGAAAAATGGATAAAATAAACTCTACATATTATTTTCTTTTGAGAAATTCACAGTCTAACGAGGGAATCTCCCTGAATTAAGGCAATGTTCCCTAGAGAAATCTCCCACATTGAAAATAGAAATAAAAGGCCTTCCAGATAGAGCAGATAGAGGAAATTGTACGTGAATGCATTGGAGGTTACAGAAAGACAAATAAAAATAATACATTGTGACATGTGAAGATAATGAGTAGTTTGTGATCCTCAAGAGATGCAGGAAGACCTATGGAAAATTTCTTTGAAAAAGTTAGCCGAGGTAGATTTTGAAGGGCTTTTTGTCATGTGTAACTAAGAAGTTAGAACATAATCCTGTGACTACAAACCCTAATTTTTATAGTTATTATGCTAACTTTTAGAATGTCATTATTATGTAACAATCTATTATCAGTAAATATTGAGATTAATAGAAAAAAATACTAGTTTTATAATGTTTAAGTATTTTTGTAAGCATATAAGCAATCTGAGTATAATGCAAACTGACAATGGCTTATGTTTTTAATTTGTGGTAAAAGCCCATTAGTTTTAGTCAAGTAAGTATTTGTGATATAATGTCTACATACAGTAAAAACTCAAAGGAGAGAAACTGTAAAATAGACATGTGAGCTACTTCTTGCTGAAAATAACTTTTAAAAAATAGGATAAAGGGATAAAATAACCCTTATGTTACCTTACAGATGATGAAGTAGTTCTTGTACACGCTTAATCCTCTCTCAATCAGTGTCTTGAATTTAGTAGAACAATTTGAGAAAGTTTATGCTGGGACTTAACCTACATCTAATCATCAGTTCACCTTATCAAATGCCTAATAAATTACTTCAGTGCATATTTGAGACTCCAAGTCTCAGTGCAGAATTGTCAAATGCTAATTATTATTTTGTCCCTATCACACAGAGACAAGTATTCTTCAAAGAGGAAAACTTTCAGGGAAATAGATATAATCCATTTCTATAATAGTTGAGAAAAGCTAATGCAACCATTCTCTTTTTAGTTATTTTTTGTTTCTAGGCTAGAGAGTAAAATTTTGTACTGTTCAAATCATGCAACTAAAATATGGAATATGTTTTCATAAAAAAAGATACTGTTTTTTTCAATGTTATTCAACAAATTGATATTGAGCACTAACATTAAACTACTATATTTAGCAGTAGGAAATAGATAAATATATGGATAGAAGGGTGTCTGCCTTGCAGGGACTTATAGCTAGTAAGAGATCTTTCAAGGGTTGATTATAAATTTTTTATAGTCCTTAATGGAATAGTTAACCTGTAAAGCAAACTGATATGGTTTGCCTCTGTGCCCCTATATAAATCTCATGTTGAATTGCAATTCCTGATTTTGGAGGTGGGGTCTGGTGGAAGGTGATTGAATCATGGGGGTGGTTTCTAATGGTTTAGCACCATTCCCCAAGTGCTGTCTTGTGATAGAGTTCTCATGAGATCTGGTTGGTTGAAAGTGTGTGGTACCTCCCCTGCCACTCTCTCTCTCTCCTGCTGGTCAGGGAAGATTTACCTGCTTCCCCTTGCCATCTGCTGTGATTGTAAGTTCCCTGAGCCCTCCCCAGAAGCAGAAGCCTGAACAGCCCACAGAACCGTGAGCTGACTAAACCTCTTTTCTTTATAAATTACCCAGTCTCTGGTAGTTCTTTATAAAAGTGTGAGAACGAACTAATATATGTACCTTGAAGCTTGGAAAAATAAATGAAGATAACTGTTTGAGCCATGTCATGGATTTGAAAATACCGAATGGTATAAAATAAAAGACTGGAACTTTGACGTTGTAATAATCTAATAAATGAAAGCAACTTTGCTCAGTAGAATAAAATTTTAAAAGATCTACCAAAGGCCCTTGTGATGAAAGTTATAATAATCCAATGCTTCATAAACATTGATATACAACAGTTTGAAGATAAATAAGAATATAGAAACCGTGACGGTAGATTGAGCTACATGGGTGACATGGATCTACGTAATATTTCAAGAATTACTTAGGATAGGCCCAAAGACTGTGGCCATGAGAACTGAGAGCATGAACGATATGACAAATATTTTAAGGAAAGATTCATGATAACTTAAAGACTACCTGACTGTTTCAGAAAAGGAGATGTCAAGAAATCTGACACATTTTGTCTGAGCATAAATAAAGTTAGCAAATTGAGAATAGAAAAATGTGGAATGGCCCCATTTGTAGTAATTTTTGAAAATACACCAGATAATTAAATTATTTAATTAAGAATGGTTTTCACCAAGAGGGTGAAATGTTACAAAATCCCGAGGAACAGAATATTTTAATAAAGTCAACAGTGACAATTTTGGAATGGATATTTTCTCTTATATATTACAAAGAATAAAAAATGTGAATTTTATATTTGTTAACTGAAATAGTTTATGTAACTTAGAAATTAACTTCTTCTGTACATTAATAGCTAAATAGTCCAAATTGTTTGCCTATGTGGAATTATAACTGAAATGTTTCTATTAAATCAATGTTGATATGTGTTTACTTGTCTCATACTGCCATATCCCTGGCATTTGCATTGACAGGTATTCCATAAACACATGTTGAGTTCATGAAAGAAAAAATGAAGTTTTAAAGTTGCAAGTTAGTTTCTCTAATATGTCCCATGGACTTGGGTTCCTTAACTGTGAAGCAAAATATTATTCTGTTTTCTTGACCCTCATTTAGAAGATCAATATAATTTCCTCTCGTCAATATGTTCAGAAAGATAAAAAATCTTTGAATTATGAATATGTAAAACAATCCCAATTACACTGATGTTTAAATCAGTACACTTGTGCCATCAGTAGTCTGGAAAAGGAGGAGGAATAGCAAGAGAAGGAGGAACAGAAGGAGAGGCAGCAGAGATGGGTGCAAGAAACATTCAGGAGACAAAGACAGAGGTAAAGAAACAGCAGCAGCAGCAGCCATAGCCAGTTGACATCATATCTGTGTTCAATGAAAAGGACATTCACATAAGAATGGACTCAAGATTGAGGGCAGGAAGTGAACTTATAGGAGAATGTGCCCACTTGCGATGTGTGAATATCCTGCCTGTTTCCTTTGACTGTGGCCACAGTCCAGACTCTTTTTGGATATCTGGTACTGGCTAGACTCCCAGGATTGGATCCCAGCCCAGGTCTATCTTGTTGGTCGGTGGAATACTCCTCTGAGAGATTTTATTTGGAAGTAGGAAAACTTCAGTGAGTATCACAGCAGTTAGATTTTCAAGTATGGTCAGCAGAGTATGCAGTTAGAAAACTGTACTTCTCAAAATTTTTCCTAGAGTGAGAAAGTGACTGCCAGAAGTTCCACTGTCTGGAATTTGCAGTTGGAGTTGAAATGAGGAATACAGAGAACCATCACAGAAAACAGTAAGTTGCAGTTCTGCTCATATTATCTAAAAAAAAAAAAAAAAAAAAAAGGAAAAGAGTAGGAATGTAGAGTAAGCCGTTAAGTAAGATTGGGAACAGATTGAGTCAGAGACAAAGTGTCGTGATAGAGCAGTTTGTTGAGTTGGGTGTATTAATTTTCTATTGCTGCCATTAAAATACCACTAATTTAAGTCTTAACAGAAATGATTATCTCACAGTTCTGTAGATCAGAAATCTGGAAGGATCGGTTGGATTCTCTGCTCAGACACTAATACAACCAGAATCAAGATGTCAGCAGAAGTGGGCTCTTGTCCAGTAGCTCGGGAGAATAATTCTTTTCAGACTTACTCAAATTGTTGGTTGAATCCAGATCCATGTAGTTATAGACCCTTGTTTACATGCTGGATCATTATGAGCTGCTAGAAGCTACCTGCATTCCCAGGCTCATGGCCTCCTTCATGTTCAACGCAAGTAAGGGCAGGTGAACTCCCTCACATTTCACATCCCCTCTGCCACTTCTTCCTCTCCAATTCGGAAGACTTTTCTTTTCCATGTGTAATCGCTCTAGCTTGGACTTCCATTACTCTGCTGAACAGAAATGGTGAAAGTCGGCATACTTGCCTTTTTGCCATCTTAGAGCCAAAACTCACTTTTTCTCCATTGGATTGTGATGTTAGCTGTGACTCTTTCATATACAGTCTTTACTGTGTTGAGGTAAATTCCTTCTGTACTTATATTGTTGAGAGTTTCAGTCATGAAAGATTGTTGAACTTTGCCAAATATTCTTTCTGCATCTACTGAGATGATTATGTAGTCTCTGTCTTTCATTTTGTTAATGTGTTTTATCACATTGATTGATTTTGGTATGTTGAACCATTTCTGCATCTCACGAATAAATCCCACTTGGTCATGGTGTGTGATCCTATTAATGTGCTATCAAACCCAGCTTGTCAGTATTTTACTGAAGATTTTTGCATTTATTTCCATCAGGGACAGTAGCCTGTAGTTTTATTTTCTTGTAGTGTCTCCATCTGGTTTTGGTATCAGAGAGATAATGGCCTCATATAACAAATTTGAAAGTGTTTCCACTGTTATTTTTTGGAAGAGGTTAATAATGATGAGTATTAATTTTTATAATATTTGGGATAATTCACCCATGAAGCCATTGGTTCTGGGCTTTTCTTTCTCAGGAGATTTTTGATTATTGATTCAATCTCCTTATTTGTTATTGATCTATTCAGATTTTCTTTTTGGGTTGGTTTTGGTAGATTGTGTGTTTCTAGAGATTTATCATTTCTTCTAGCTCATCCAGTGTGTTGGCATGCCATTGTCTATAATAGTCCCACGTAATCTTTTTTATTTACTTATGTTTTATTGTTTTTTTATTTTACTTTTACTTTTTTGAGAGATAAGGTCCTGCTCTTTCACACAGGCTGGAGTGCGGTGGTGCAATTATAACTCATTGCAGCCTCAGATTCCTGGGATCAAGTGATCCTCCCACCTCAGCCTCCCAAATAACTGGGATTACAGGTGCATGACACTACGCTTAGATAATTTATTCTTTTTTGTAGATGGAGGGTCTTGCTATGTTGCCCAGGCTTATCTCTAATTCCTAGGCTTAAAGGATCCTCTCACCTCAGCTTCCCAAAGCACTGGGATTAGAGGCAAGAGCCATGACACGATGTCCTTTTTATTTTTGAGGCAGGTGTTATATCACCTCTTTCATTTCTGATTTTATTTACTTGAAGCTTATGTCTTGTCCTTACTCTTAGTTAAGCTAAGGGTTTGTCAATTTTGTTTATCTTTTAGAAAAAAGTTTTATCTCTAAGGGCTCATGTAATTATTTTAGGCACAGTTTGATTTATCCAATATGATCTTCTCATCTCAAAATTCATAACCTTAATCATATCTGTACAATCCCCTTTGCCATGTAACCTTACCTGTTCATAGGTTCCAGAGAATTGGGTATAAATATCTTTGGTGGTTCAGTGTTTAATAATTATTAGCTTATATATAGCTAATAGAACTAAGCAACCATTCATTCATTCTTTAGGAATAACGAATGAAAAGTATATCTAAATGCAGTCACAATGACCCACAATAGAATTGTACAGAAACTGAAAGAATCTTTCTATTATGAATACAAATGGAACCAATATTAGCTTCCCAGATTTTAAAAGCTGTAATGTTTCAAACGTTTTATTGAGAGATATCTAAATGATAAGGTGTTTCTGAGAGACAAATAGATGACCAGGGCAAAATCTGATTCTCTCTACATGCCTTGGCTAAGAAGAGTATATGGTATAAGATGGTGTAAAGCTGGCTGTCATTCAAGTTATGTTCTGAATAACTTCCCTATGATATTAAAGTTTAATAAGAGCTAAGTTAGAATGAATGTATGCTACCTATTTATAGTGGCATTGAAGAATCTGGTTACACTGGAATCTTTTTGCTTTTTGTTCCTCTAACTTTGCTTTTATTTCAGCAAAAATGGAAATGGTGACATCTTTACTTAATATATTTAGTGACCTGAGAATCTCATGCTGCTTTCTCTTCAAGCTTCAGCTTAAAAGACACCACAGATTTTTTAAAGGGAAACACTGTCTGAATGGATTTCTTCTTAATGACAGACAATGTTACAAAGTAATGCATTTTGGCAAGTGCAGGGACTGTCTCTACTTAAGATTTTTGAGGTACATCTGGTTTTTCATATTACAATAGGAGTTAGGAAATAAAGACTACTTGGGTAGTGTGCACAATGCCCAACTACCTGTAAATCCATTTTGGCACACTGAGATACTGCTGTATTCTCCACTTGTCTATTTTAGGGAATTCATAAACACAGCTTGGCTTGTTTATCAGAGTTCAAAAACCTGGCAAAGTACGTCACTGCAGCTCTTTTTCATCTGCTGTGTTGACACAAAGATCAATGACCCCTTTTGAATGATCAAGATGTTGACAGCTTAATTTCTGTGTCATGAGTTGCTAAGGTAACACTATTTTTGTGAATTCTACAGTTAATAAATCCTTAAGAAATGTCTTCCATTTTTAGTATTGAAAGTAATTTAATGTTGAAATTAAAAAGATTTATTTCTTGGTTCACGTTCCATTCACTGAAGCAGCTCACTTTACCTGTTGGCTGTTGTCTTCTTTCTTGGAACAACCGACTCAATCTGGACAGAAAAAGAAACTTAAAACACAGTGACTTACAACTGAAAAGGAAATAAAATATCTTGAAGAGAAAAATAAAGCAACACTTTTTCTTTCTAGCTGGATTATGCTTTAGAGATGAGCAGACAAAAGCACAGCTTTTAAGGCAACTTTTAGATTTACAGTTTTATTTTCAAAATCTGGTATAACACTTAATTTGTATTAATATTACATATAGCATTTTCAGAGAAAAGCAGGGTATTAGTGTTCTAGCACTGTGTAATAAATTACCACCAATTCGTTACTTCAAACAACACCATTTATTATCCTACAATTTGATAGGTCAGAAATTGAGGTATGGCTGAATTGGGTTTTCTACCCAGAATCTCACAAGGCTAAAATCATGGTATCAGCTGAACTGTGTTCCTTTCTGACATGAGGGTCCTCTTTCAAACTCATGTGGATTTTGGAAGAATTAACTATCTCATGATTATTTTGACCAAGACCCTCATTCTCCTTCTGGCTGTTGGATAGGAACTACTTTCTGCTTTGGCGACTGCCCACAGTCCCTAGCTGTGTGGCCTCCTGCGTAGGTTCTCTCCACTTTCTATGTCTCTGACTTCAAAAAGAGCCCAGTCTTCATAAAGACTCAGTTGATTATATGAATCTCACCTGGTAAGCTCCCTCTTAATGAAATCAAAGTCAACTGATTAGTAATAAGATTACAAAAGTAATATTATATATTCACAGGTTCTGTCAGAACTCAAGGGGAGGGGATTATAATCAAGGTTTATATAACAGGGACCAGGAATCATGGAGGCCATCGTAAAATCCTGTCTACTGCCTGTAGGTTATGTGTATTCAAATACAAAGCACTGGTATTCATACAACAAATAATTCCAGGCATGTTTTGGTGAATGATTGATACTATTTTAAACAATCAAATCCTATAATTTTTGCATTTGCAAAATTCTCTATTATGATGCCATTTGCTTTATAACCATAAAATAGAGAAAAGCATCTGACACATCTGACTAATAATATAGATTGACTATATCTGTCTGCCCATTGACTAATAATATAGATTGATGATTCAACTGCAATATTTACATATTAATATTTTAAAATCAGTAATGATAACATCTTCATAAATGTACACAATAAATATAAAGATATAAAGATACATTCAATAAATATATAATATATTAAATATTTAATATATTTATAAGAATTATTTCATATAATTATGGAATTTTAAATTATGACAATTCACAAAAAAATTCTATTTCAATGTCCAGAAAAATAGTTCTGTTCATAGGAAGTGTATATCATGTAAAATATAGATAGAAAGCAAACACACAGTTTAAAAACATATTCTGGAAATAGATCATTCAAGAATTTTGTAAAAACTACATGCCCTGATGGAGAAAAAATGTAATCGGTTAGACATGCAAATCCAGGAAGATTTATGTCATGGCAGTAAACATCATATGAGAAATTAATCACCTGTTACAGGCAGTAGCAGTTTTATACTGAGAATTCAGAATGGGGTCATATGAATGGATATGAAATCTGGAAGTCAGTTATCCAGCAGACAGAAAGTACCCAAATGAATTATGAACACAGTTGTTAGAAATATTAATAGAAAAACACATGTACCAAACTAAAAAAAAAACCCTCTGCAAATCTCTTCTGTAAAAGAAAATGTCCTTTTGATAAAATATCATTCCAAGTACAATATCACATAAATAAAGCAATATTTTCTAATTAATTTTACATAAAACATAGAAGCATGTTCTTAAAACTGCATAAATGTGAATAGGCAGTGAAGAATCCACAGAGGAATTAATGTAATTTGTAGTTTAATATGTTGATACAATCCAACATCCATATAATGAAGACAGAATTTATTTTCTACTATTCCAAAGATTTATCTCTTCTTGTTGTCTAACATTTTCATTGATATTATCATTATGTACTTAGACATAGTCAACACAGCATTATTCCTCAATTATCAGAACAAATCATGAAAGTATTTTTACTCCAGATTTAAAAGGTATCTTGAATTCATTTAGATTTTCTGCATTCGTCACAATTTTCTACTAATTATTCTCATTTTACTTTAGAAAACTTTAACCCGTGGGAAATTTTAATGTACATGTGATTAGGTTTCTCCCCTTAAATTCTGATTCAGAAAGCCTGGATTGTAGCCCAAGCATCTACCTTCCCTGAAAGTTGCATAAGTTATTCTAATGAGGCCTTAGATGAAAACTACTATGGTTTTTCTGGCTTTCACTGTTGATACAGACTTCTTGTTAATAATCTATTTCTTCATTACCATACATCATGCACAAAGTTCTCAGATTGTATAACCTTAAAAATTTATATATCACCACATCTTTCAGTGACAAAGTTACAGTTCTTAAGCATGATAGCCAAGATTCTTCAAAATGTATTGTTAGTGTCATCTGCATTAGTTAATGCATTAATTAAAAGCTTTCTTCCAACAGTATTGAACTTATCCTGTTCACTGCCATTGCATACATTTTTATACTCCTGCGACTTTTTTAATACTCCTTTTCCATTTGTTTTCCATTCCCCAAATATTATATGCCACTTTTTCAATCTATGAAAATTTCAACTCATCCTTTAAGATTTGTCTGAAGTGTTATCTCTTCAATAACATCTTACCATATTTAACCTAACAAAGTTAGCTGGTCTCTCCTCTCTGGTTCCACAAAAGGTTTCTTTTACTTAAATAAAGTACTTACATTTTTACAAGTCTGTCTTCTACACCAATCTTCCACTTCTTCGAAAATATAAGCCATGTCTTATTCATTAGGCCAAGTCCACACTATTTTATACATACCAGGGCTGAATACATATTTGTTTTATAAATAATAAATGAATGCATGCACACATGTGTGTATCAGTGAGAGGAGTTAATTTCCTTCCAGCAAACTTTCCAAAGACTACAGAAATGATAATGGTGAAAGTGTGACAATTCAATTAAGAATAGAAAATAATATTTGTCACCCAATTACTTGTGGAGGTACATTTGTGGAGTTTGATGAATTCGTTTAAGTAAGAAATATTAAAACCTTCAGTGTACAGTAAAAGAGTGATCTGGCTGAGTGCTTTGACCCGACGCTATCAATTTAATTCTTCACTACATTCTGTCAGGTGCCTAGCTGAACTGGGAGACAGCGCTGAGCTGCCAGGTGTCAGGGTAGTTGATTAAATCAACTGGTCAAAAATGGAGTTAATGTCTCAATCACTTACTGCAACAGTATAAGCAAGGGGCTAAACTCAGAAAAAGAGTTAACTCTCCCTGTTGCATTTACACCCATGGAACAGAGCAGGAGACTCCGGTGAATCAGCACAGACATGGGGGTTGTCTCACCATTGAGGGAGCTCTAAAACAAAAGGCTGTGGTAGTTTTATGGACTGGAAATCGAAGGGAGAGCAAGAGGTAAGGGCTAAGAATGGAAAAAGAGTACCCAGTACTGAGTTAAAGTGAGGAAAGTGTCTTCAAGTTCTACCCCTCTTCTCTCCAATAAGAAAGCCTCCCCTGAGGCACCTAAAGAAGACCTCTACGCCAAGTCCTCAAATAAGAAAATTCGGAATGAAGGCGCTGGAAATGCAGATACATCCATGAAAGAATGTAACACACACATGCATACTTCCTGTTGGTTCTGTTTCTCTGGAGAACACAGACTAATACAACATCTAATCTTTAAAATTTTTAACTAAAAATGACTGATCTCTTCTTTCATTCAGTCAGATCATTGGCTCTTCTCAAGACACTTAAGCATATAACTTTTCTTCAACTATACATGGATTTAGCTTCCTAATCTTCTAATTTATTTTTATTTAGTAATTTCCAAGAAAGATAAATGTTTCCTCCAAGGAATTATTATCTCTCATAATGTTCCCTACAAGTCCAAAGAGTTTTATATGTCTGAGTTATATAATAAGTAGCTTATAATTCAATCTGATAGCGGTTTATAGGTTAGTTTACCTCAATTTATTTTCTTGATCAAACTTTATATTCCATAAGCTGCCACATTCAGTTGCGTAGGGCCTAAAACATGGTTGTAATGTATATGTTCTACATGGTGGCCCTGGTTAAAGAATGGAAAATGATAAACTAAAAAAGTATGATGATTGTATATATACATTTATTTATATTCAAGACCATATATATATGGTCTTAAAGCATACCCAGTTCCTAAATGAGAAGGTATCTTCTAGAATTGTAGACCACTTGACAACTCTAGTTTTCTAAAAAGAACAGAGGCTCACAATTGTCTTCTTTTATAGTTGCTCAGATTTTCATGAAAATAAAGCAACCCATGAATTTAACTAATTTGCATCCTTTACCTTTACAAGAAGACTTTTCATGAAGTATTTTCCATACATGTGCAACAATTAATGAGACCACTGGTTCTTTAGGAGTTACATACTTCAGTCATAATTCAAACTCAATAATTATTTATCCAAATATTGGTTGTTGCTGAATCTTATCTTTGGGGAAGGGTTCAAGGTCCTTGAATATTTTTACTTCATCCAAGATGGCAAATAAAATAATGATCCTTATATTTACTATTAAAACCTTTAAAACAATTCTTACTAGATTTTTCTTCCATCATAGTGTTTAGAATATTTTCCAGACTATAGACTGCCAGATACTTGTTAAACATGTAAAAATTCCAATAAAACAAAAAATTACAGATTGATATTTTATTTTTAATTATTTTAAATTAAACTCATTTTAAAGAATAATATATACTTATATTTATTTAATACATGTTAAATGTAATCTCAAAACTAACTCGTCTTTTATTGTACTATATGTTAATACATTTTGCTAGATATTTTCTTGATTTGCTTTCAAATGCTTTGGTTTCAAAAAGAGATACTTAAAGTTTATTGTATATAAACTTAAATGCTTAACATTATTGTATTCATAAACTTTATTAGATAAAGTTGATTGTATAAAATTTATTAAGTAAACTTTATAAATGCATAAGACTGATCATGGCCTAAAAAAAACAGTAATTGTTTTACAGTAGAAAACAAAACAAAAGACACTTTTGACTTTTATCATAATGGAATTCATGCAAAATACATTTTCCTACATATTTATCTTTTGACAGGAGAAATAGACATCTTTTAGAATTAGGTAGGTTCCATTTCCCTGGGGATCCAATTGCAACCAAAACGAGGTGGTCTGTATTTAAATAGAAAGCAATAGAGTTGGTACATAGACTAATAAAATATGCCTATTTTGTACAGTTTTGAACACACAAAATATGTTGCCTGGTAACATGTATATCATTTGTTATCAGACGGCTTTGTCTTAATTATACCAATCCTGGGCTTTTTTGGATTCACATATAGTTTTCTCTAAGATAAATGCCAGATAAATATGGGTATATTTGAAGTAGTTTTCATTTACATCAATTTATTTTCATCTACAGATTGTCAACAGGAAAGATAAATAAACTTTCCAAGGAGTAAAGTTGATGTAATTTATTAGAGACAAAGTTATATTTGAGCATTTGTCTGCGAAATCCATTTAACTTTCTTTTTTTCTTGATATGGTGGTTTGAAAAGCACTAAAAAAAAATTTTTTTTGACTGAAAACTGCCTAGATCATGGGTAACTAGACTGAATGAGGTCTCATAGATCAATGACTGTAAGTCTGGCTGGCTGACTTACATTTCATGAAATCGTAAGAGAATACTGAAGTCTCTTCAGACTTGTGTAAGTGGAAATCGTGCCTGCACATTGTTAGTTATGGCAAATGTTTCCAAAACCTCTTCTCTAACAAAAAGAAAAAAAGCACAGATTGAAGAGCGGAAAAGGATATTTTATAACAGTCAGAAAATTTCAAAAGAGTTAAGGAGGAAAAAGAGAGAGGCACCAAGTAAGATTTCACAAAAATCAATCACACATAATAAATGGAAATGGTTTTTGAATTTTGCATATTATTAATTCCTTCAGAATTTCTCTTTCTCATCAGAACCTCTTAGCCATAATTGTTTTTAGAACTGTTGGTCTGAATTTTCTAGTCCTATAATTATTTTCTAAAAAAAAAATACCTTTTTAAATTACAAAATAGAGTACAATCAACTAGCACACTTAATGAATTGAGCATTCCTTATTATTTAATTTCATAATCCCTCATTATTATTCTTCATTATACTCTGAACATACTTCTAACTCTTTATGTCTATGTTTGATTATTTTACAAGTTGCTCAAAAGAAAAAACTATGTCTTAATCATCATATTTATATCTCTTGTAAATAGCAGTTTAACTGCTTTTTAAATGATTTATCAATCTACTTTTATTGATTAAATATTTCTTAGGTAAAATCCAAAATGTTACCAAAGTTTTTACCCTGTTTTATTTGTTTGGCCTCACTTTTATCTAAATAAACATGAAGGAATCATTTAAACTGTATAAGCAAATAACTGTATTATTGTTTTTGTTTTTATTTCTCCCTCTATTTGGATATAGAATGGAAAACATCGAGAAAAATAAACATAGAAGAAAAGCAAAATACAAAGTTTGTATAATGTGGAGATGGAAGTTGTTTGTTTTACAGAATTCCCTGAAAAATAAGGGGAAATCCATTCTCTTTTTCTATCACGTAACTTGACCACTGTGGGTCAAGTAAAGATAGCTTCCAAATTCATGTTTCTGTAGAATTACTCATAGCTTGCTTTCATGCAAATGTGGATGATGCAGGCACACATTTTACTGAAGTGTTTAGCAGGCCTGTAGCTATGTGACTCAATTTTCACATTCGTTATGTAACTTTGAAGGAACTCGTGTGTTAGTATTTTACAAGTGTATTTTAAATGCCTTCAACATTTCAATTTTTGGAAGGTAATGAAAATAACTGCTTCAACTTTTTCCTTTTAAAAATAATAGAAGGGATAAATACAACAATGTAATTTTTCCGCGATCAAAAAACTAACCCCAAATATGCCATGTGATTAATATCTCAGTGCAGGCATTACAAAACAACTAATCAAAAATAATGTTAATAGCAATAATAACAAAGCCACTGATAAATATGTGATGGTATATATAACATTTTAAATTTTAACACATAACTAGATTATAGAAATATAAAATTTTGAGGAACATGTTGTCAGTTAGGTTCATGGCAGAAAAGAGTATATTCAAATAGGGAAATTTCAGGAGAGTTTGATAAACCAATTATTTACAGAGATTTGGAAAATATGGAAAAATCTCAAGACAGTGTAGGATTTCCTTGTATCTATTGCTAGTGGGCAGGCACGGTTACTGTACCTTTAATTTCCAGTTTCATCACATAGAAAAAACAAAAGTAAGAGATCCACAGACATTTCTGTACAAAGACAGCACTATGTATAATGGTTAATGCAGTGAATTAAACTAAACATTCAGCAATAAAACATACAAAAGTCACTTATATTTGCACAATAGAATGATACGAATTTTCAAATATTTTCCACAAAAAGACATGGTAAAAATAACTTAATTTTTTTAAAAAAGGAACATATTTTTAAAATTTTATTTAGGTATATTTATTGTATAAAAATTGTATTAATTTGCAGTATAAAATTTTCTGACTCTTAATATACATTTGTATACCATAAAGACACCATAATGAATAGAATATTTTCTCTTCCCTTATTTTAATTTGTCTCTCAAATCACTTTGGCTTAGAAGAAACAGTGCCATTAATAGATTATTTTTCATTTTAGAGATTTTTAAAAGATTGAGTCATATCTACTTTTTTCTTTGAAACATCATATATCTCACAATAGAAAAATAAGTAACAGAAGGAAGCTAAAACAGCAGTATTAGTAACTGAACTAAGTTTTATTTAAGATGAAAATATTAATAAGAGCAGTATATTTAAGATTTAAAAAAATTATTAAAATTATTACAGGTTACTTCTATAAGCAATGGAATATCGAAAGGTAAAGAAATATTAGATTTGAAATAAATACATAACTGTAATCATAATATAGAATTTAATGCAACTCCTTCATATATTATATTTGTTCTGGTTTAGTCTGAAAATTGAGCATCTAAAAGAATTAAACAATGAAATAATAAATATTGAACACCATGATTCTATTTCTCTTTCTTTGAGTACATAGAAAGTACTGTACCCAAAATATAGATGATTAACAACCTTACAAATGCCAAAGCAATATTTACAAAATAATGACAAGCCACAAGTAAAAAATTCTCAATACTGTACAAATAGACATTAATTTATATGAAAAATCCAATAAAAATATTAAAATTATTTAATATTGAAAGCTATATCCAGAATCTAAAAAACACATTCTAATCACTAACATGATAAATAATAAATGTTTACCGCTCAGGAAAAATGACAGTGTGTTTTTGCATCTCAATTTCATTAAGTTCTTCTGCAATTTTAGTTATTATAGTCTTCTACTATCCTTGGATTTGGTTTGCTCTTTTTTCCCCCATTTCTGTTAGGTGCAAAGTTAGATTGTTAATTTATGATTGTTCTAACTTCTTAATGAAGGTGTTTAGGGCTATAAACTTTCCTCTCAACACTGCATCTCAAGGATTTTGATAAGTTGTGTCCCTATTTTAATTAATTTCAAGGTATTTTTTATTTCTGTCTCAGTTTCAGTGTTCATCTAATAGTTATTTAGTAGAAAGTTGTTTAATGTTCATGTATTTGTGTAGCATATATCTTAAATAAATGATCAAAGGAAAAAGGAAAGTTATGATTCCTATTTGTATACCACAGCAGGAAAACATCAAAGCACTTTAAATGCACCCAATAATGGGATTTTAAGTTAATGATTGTGTATTCATAGTATTAGATAGTATACAGCACTTAGAAAACAATTTTATAAAATGACCACCTTATATTGTTAAATGCAAAATAAGCCAAAAGTACTCATAGTTAATAGTTACTTGCTCATTTACAAAGTGTATGTTGAATGAGCTATATCCATTTTTCTATGAAGGGGGTTTTTCTCCAGATTTGTTCTATAATTGTTAGACAATAATATAAAATCTTGTTAACGTTACTATAAAAAACAGTCACTTAAACAAATAAAAGTATAATCCTCCATGAAATAAACATTTTTGTGTAACATAGAAAACAAATATTACAATAAATTTAATAAAATATAGTACTGACAATGTAAGTAGGATTTTCCATTCAGAGAAGATAAAAACGCTAAAAATATTTCTGAAGGAAAACATTTCTTCTATTTTAGCATAATTGGATTATGCAGAAACAGTTACTAAAATATTGATAAATACATACATATTATTCATTGCATATGGGTGATTCATATGTATATTATTACAGGTATATTGTATATTATATATGACATATAACATATATTTATATATCATATATATCATAGGCTTATATTATTATAGATATATAATAACATACATATAGTATTCATATGTATATGTTATTCATTTCAGTAAAATGTGTGTGCAGAGAGGTCATTTGAGTTTCTAAGATTTTCCAAATAAGTTCTAGTTCTACAAGTAATTAATTTAAATAATAAAATAATGATAGGCTTTAAACAGTTGAAAACATAAACAAAATTAACTTGCTTCACACTCCCTTATATCAATTTTCTTTTCTTGGACCTAACTCCATTTAATATTATTTTAAAGTCGGTAGCTTTTCCACTTACCACTTGCTAATTGTACCCTTATCAGAATCATAGGGCTTGTTTCTTTATTCTCAGAGTTTTTTACTTCCACTTCATGCAAAAAAAATGAGGATTTTTGTCTTGATTTGTTTTATTATTTATTCCTGTTTGACCACATCTTTTACTTGATGTATTAAGTTTAGGCTCTGCCAATTAGATTCAGCTAAGTGATTGAGTTTCATTTTTCCTATCTTGTTATAAACTCTTAGATGAAGACATCTGAGCAGAGAATAAGACTTCATATGTCTTTATTTAAAAATAAGACATGAATACTGTGATCGATTTAATTTTCAAAACTAAGAACAAATATTTAATGTGCATTACCACATCTATTAATATTTATTTTAATGATCTTAGAATATATAATCTGTATTTTAATATAACTCCTATTGGAGATTTCTTCATAAATGATATTATAATCATAAAAATGTATGATTAACTTTGGAGTCATCGAACTACTACTATATTCACCATCCTCATAAAAATGTAAAAATTGATTTTAATTATTAGTATTATTATGTTTTCCTAATTAAATATTATTTGTTCTTTAAAGCATTTAGATTCTGACAAACTATAACAATTTTGCAATATTTTAAATAATGTAAAATGAATATTTTAAAGCAAAGACACTTTTAGTAATCAAAATATTATGCCATAAATTCTAAATCCTAACCAAACAAGAGGTATGTTAAGAATATTTTGAATATCTTCAAGCAATAGCACTGTCTCTATTCTCTTTTGCAGTTCTTTTCTTTACAAGATACATGGAATTTCTGTTTATTACTGAGTATAAATTTACACAAATGATGCATTAACTTATTCTCAATTAGTCAAATTATAAAGCAGTGTGGTATTCCTATCCTTGCACCAAAAACTTCTACAGAAGGAGCCCATGCATTATTTAAGACAGTTCTTGTTTCCCTGTCTGTGGCATTTGCTAGATCACACAGAGTAACAGCAAGCTGTGGAAAACAGAACTACAGTTTAACAATGGGTTTGAACTGTGTAGGTCTGCTAGTATTTGGATTTTCTTCTGCCTCTGCCACTTCTGAGACAGCAAGAGGAACTATTGCCCTTCCTCCTCCTTATCATCAACCTATTCAACATGAAGATGATAAGCATAAAAACCTTTTTGATGATCCACTTCCACTTAAAAATACTAAATATATTTTCGCTTCCTTATGATTATCTTAATAACATATTTTTCTCTAGCTTACTCTAAGAATACAGTATATAATATATATATATATATATAACCTATAAAATATGTGTTAATTGACTATGCTATGAGTAAGGCTTCTAGTCAACAGTAGAATATTACAAGATTTGGGAGAGTCAAAAATTATATGAAGATTTTTGACTGTGCCAGGAATTTGGTTACTTCTAACCCTTGCATTGTTCAGAAGTCAACTGTAGTTACAAAATTAAAAGCAGTAATAAAACACTTGGCACACACAGCCTGGGTGGAGAAGGGAGGTAATAAATGCTTGAACATAATTTTTTTATCATTAGGAAAATCCAAGAAGTTAATATTAAAATGAAAATGTGATTGTATAACTACAGAATCTAGAAGTGATAGAAATAAAAAAAAAGTTTATTGAAATAATTATTTATATCATGCATTTAATGTTAATTCCACAAGCTTTAGTAGCCTAAGGCATATTCCTGCATAATGTGTGACAAATGAATACTTTCAAATAATGAAAACATCACAACTTAGCAAAACTATGCTAAGTTCAGTCTTTTGAAGGTATAAGAGAGGTGCTTAATCAAGGTTATACAATGGGGGCAGCTTAAAAGAGGCCTTGACAGACTAGTTCTTATGCAAAGCATCTTTAACTAAAGACATTGTAAGATGCATAATGCTACCCAACATAAAGCTGCTGATATTACATTGTGACAAGCGTCTTTTTTTTTTTTTAATGGCAATTTTCTGAAAGAATAAAACCTAAATTAGAAACATTACATGACACCTTTTGGAAAGCCAATGAAAGGAAAAGTATCATAAAAGCAGTTTCTCTCTTACAAGGAAAGAAAGGGAAGAACTTCAGGACAATGTAAATTATCACCTTTACACTACAAGCTCAAAGGCAGATGCTATTTCTATACAGATGAATACTAGCCTGATTTCCTCACTCCCTTCTTTTTCTTCGAGTTGCTATTCAATAATATCAATGGGATTAGAAAATTAGGCAGCTTTACTTAGTCTTCCGCATTTCTAACTTTACAATGACTTCATGACAGTTAATTGTCCAATTCTTTTGTCCTTGGCCAGGACTACAAAGCTTCTTTTAGATGTAAGTAGTTAATAAATATTTGCTGAATGGGATATTAATATCTAACTAGGAATGCTTTAAAAAGAGCGTTCTTTGTCACCTGTGTTTGTCCTTGATTCTACTTACTCTCTTCTTCTCATTGCATTTTCATTCATAATATTTTATATTATTATGGTATATTATCATTTGAGGGGCATGCTTCAAGTACTCAAGTAACTTTTACCTTTTTTGCTATTCTCTCTCTCTATATATATAATTACAAATATGTAAATATGTATGCAAATGTATGCATGTGTATTTAGCACGCATCTATTGAATACTAATCACATAATGTAATCAGTTTAAGGGACTGGACAGTAGACTAAATGATAATGCCCAGTAATAACTACCAGTTTAATAGTCCTTTACACCTTATCTGTAAGTCTTTTGCATATACGATCTTATTTGCTGATAAATACATATCACTTTCTTAATGAGACATACTACAACTTGTGTAAATTTCTATTTCTCACAAAAATATCTTTAAGAAAGTGGAACATATCATGAAAAATGAAGATTCACAAATAGTAGGTGTGATATTAAAATTAATATATTTGAAAGTTTATCCACACCATAAACAAAAACAAAAAAACAAGTGAAAATTTTCACAGTGGAACTCAACTATATGAAGTTCTTTAATAAAATATATTTTTAAGAAACTTGTATAATGTTTTCACGTTTGGTTATTGTATTAGTCGATATTCTCCAGAAAAACATGGCTAATGAGATTTAGAGAGAGAAAGAGAAGAAGAAACAGGAAAAGAAAGTGAAAGAGAAAGAGACGTGTTATAAGAAATAGGCTAGGCTTTGGTATCAGGATGATGCTGACCTCATAACATGAGTTAGAGAGGATTCCCTCTTTTTCTATTGATTGGAATAGTATCAGAAGGAATGGTACCAGCTCCTCCTTGTACCTCTGGTAGAATTCGGCTGTGAATCCATCTGGTCCTGGACTTTTTTTCATGGTTAGGCTATTAATTATTGCCTCAATTTCAGAGCCTGTTATTGGTTTATTCAGAGATTCAGCTTCTTCCTGGTTTAGTCTTGGGAGGGTGTATGTGTTCAGGAATATATCCATTTCTTCTCGATTTTTCTAGTTTATTTGAGCAGAGGTGTTTATAGTGTTCTCTGATGGTAGTTTGTATTTCTGTGGGATTGGTGGAGATATCCCCTTTATCATTTTTTATTGCATCTATTTGATTCTTCTCTCTTTTCTTCTTTATTAGTCTTGCTAGCAGTCTATCAATTTTGTTGATCTTTTCAATAAACCAGCTCCTGGATTCGTTGATTTTTTGAAGGGTTTTTTGTGTCTCTATCTCCTTCAGTTCTGCTCTGATCCTAGTTATTTCTTACCTTCTGCTAGCCTTCGAATGTGTTTGCTCTTGCTTCTCTAGTTATTTTAATTGTGATGTTAGGGTGTCAATTTTAGATCTTTCATGCCTTCTCTTGTGGGCATTTAGTGCTATAAATTTCCCTCTACACCTGCCTTAAATGTGTCCCAGAGATTCTGGTACGTTGTGTCTTTGTTCTCATTGGTTTCAAAGAACATCTTTATTTCTGCCTTCATTTCGTTATGTACCCAGTAGTCATTCAGGAGCAGGTTGTTCAGTTTCCATGTATTTGAGCGGTTTTGAGTGAGTTTCTTAATCCTCAGTTCTAGTTTGATTGCAATGTGATCTGAGAGAGAGTTTGTTATAATTTCTGTTCTTTTACACTTGCTGAGGAGTGCTTTACTTCCAACTATGTGGTCAATTTTGGATAAGTGCGATGTAGTGCTGAGAAGAAAGTATATTCTGTTGATTTGGGGTGGAGAGTTCTGTAGATGTCTATTAGGTCCACTTGGTGCAGAGCTGAGTTCAATTCCTGGATATCCTTTTAACTTTCTGTCTCCTTGATCTGTCTAATGTTGACAGTGGGGTGTTAAAGTCTCCCGTTATTATTTTGTGGAAGTCTAGGTCTCTTTGTAGGTGTCTAAGGACTTGCTTTATGAATCTGGGTGCTCCTGTATTGGGTGCATATATATTTAGGATAGTTAGCTCTTCTTGTTGAATTGATCCCTTTATCATTATGTAATGGCCTTCTTTGTCTCTTTTGATCTTTGTTGGTTTAAAGTCTGTTTTATCACAGACTAGGATTGAAACCCCTGCCTTTTTTTGTTTTCCATTTGCTTGGTAGATCTTCCTCCATCCCTTTATTTTGAGCCTCTGTGTGTCTCTGCATGTGAGATGGGTCTCCTGAATACAGCACACTGATGGGTCTTGACTCTTTATCCAATTTGCCAGTCTGTGTCTTTTAACTGGAGCATTTAACTTATTTACATTTAAGGTTAATATTGTTATGTGTGAATTTGACCCTGTCATAATGATGTTAGCTGGCTATTTTGCTCGTTGGTTGATGCAGTTTCTTCCCAGCATTGATGGTCTTTACAATTTGGCATATTTTTTCAGTGGCTGGTACCGGTTGCTCCTTTCCATGTTTAGTGCTTCCTTCAGGAGCTCTTGTAAGGCAGCCCTGGTGGTGACAAAATCTCTCAGCATTTGTGAAGACAGCATCATCCTGACACCAAAGCATGGCAGAGACACAACAAAAAAAGAGAATTTTAGACCAATACCCCTGATGAACATTGATGCAAAAATCCTCAATAAAATACTGGCAAACTGAATCCAGCAGCACATCAAAAAGCTTATCCACCATGGTCAACTGGGCTTCATCTCTGGGATGCAAGGCTGGTTCAACATACGCAAATCAAAAAACGTACTCCATCATATAAACAGAACCAAAGACAAAAACCACATGATTATCTCAATAGATGCAGAAAAGGCCTTTGACAAAATTCAACAGTCCTTCATGCTAAAAACTCTCAATAAATTAGGTATTGATGGGACGTATCTCAAAATAATAAGAGCTATTTGTGACAAACCCACAGCTAATATCATACTGAATGGGCAAAAACTGGAAGCATTCCCTTTGAAAACTGGCACAAGACAGGGATGCCCTCTCTCACCACTCCTATTCAACATAGTGTTGGAAGTTCTGGCCAGGGCAATCAGGCAGGAGAAAGAAATACAGGGTATTCAATTAGCAAAAGAGGAAGTCAAATTGTCCCTGTTTGCAGATGACATGATTGTATATTTAGAAAACCCCATTGTCTCAGCCCAAAATCTCCTTAAGCTGATAAGCAACCTCACCAAAGTCTCAGGATACAAAATCAATGTGCAAAAATCACAAGCATTCTTATACACCAATAACAGACAAACAGAGCCAAATCATGAGTGAACTCCCACTCACAATTGCTTCAAAGAGAATAAAATACCTAGGAATCCAACTTACAAGGGATGTGAAGGACCTCTTTAAGGAGAACTACAAATCACTGCTCAACGAAATAAAAGAGGACACAAACAAATGGAAGAATATTCCATGCTCATGAATAGAAAGAATCAATATAGAGAAAATGGCCATAATGCCCAAGGTAATTTATAGATTCAATGCCATCCCCATCAAGCTACCAATGACTTTCTTCACAGAATTGGAAAAAACTACTTTAAAGTTCATATGGAACCAAGAAAGAGCCCACAGTGCCAAGACAATCCTAAGCCAAAAGAACAAAGCTGGAGGCATCACGCTACCTGACTTCAAACTGTACTACAAGGCTACCGTAACCAAAACAGCATGGTACTGGCACCAAAACAGAGATATAGACCAATGGAACAGAACAGAGCCCCCAGAGATAATACCACACATCTACAACTATCTGATCTTTGACAAACCTGACAAAAAACAAGAAATGGGAAAAGGATTCCCTATTTAATAAATGGTGCTGGCAAAACTGGCTAGCCATATGTAGAAAGCTGAAACTGGATCCCTTCCTTACATCTTATACAAAAATTAATTCAAGATGGATCAAAGACTTAAATATTAGACATAATACCATAAAAACCCTAGAAGAAAACCGAGACAATACCATTCAGGACATAGACATGGGCAAGGACTTCATGTCTAAAACACCAAGAGCAATGGCAACAAAAGCCAAAATTGACAAATAGGATCTAATTAAACTAAAGAGATTCTGCATAGCAAAAGAAACTACCATCAGAGTGAACAGGCAACCTGCAGAATGGGAGAAAATTTTTGCAATCTACTCATCTGACAAAGGGCTAATATCCAGTATCTACAAAGAACTCAAAAAATTTTGCAAGAAAAAAACAAACAACCACATCAAAAAGTGGGCGAAGGATATGAACACACACTTCTCAAAAGAAGACATTTATGCAGCCAACAGACACATGAAAAAATGCTCATCATAACTGGCCATCAGAGAAATGCAAATCAAAACCACAATGAGATACCATCTCACACCAGTTAGAATGGTGATCATTAAAAAGTCAGGAAACAACAGGTGCTGGAGAGGATGTGGAGAAATAGGAACACTTTTACACTGTTAGTGGGACTGTAAACTAGTTCAACCATTGTGGAAGACAGTGTGGCGATTCCTCAAGGATCTAGAGCTAGAAATATCATTTGACCCAGCCATCCCACTAATGGGTATATACCCAAAGGATTATAAATCATGCTGCTATAAAGACACATGCACACATATGTTTATTGCGGCACTATTCACAAGAGCAAAGACTTGGAACCAACCCAAATGTCCAACAATGATAGAATGGATTAAGAAAATGTAGCACATATGTACCATGGAATACTATGCAGCCATAAAAAATGATGAGTTCATGTCCTTTGTAGGGACATGGATGAAGCTGGAAACCATCATTCTCAGCAAACTATCACAAGGACAAAAAACAAACCCCGCAAGTTCTCACTCACAGGTGGGAATTGAACAATGAGAACACTTGGACACAGAAAGGGGAACATCACACACTGGGGCCTGTCATGCGATGGGGGGAGCGGGGAGGGATAGCATTAGGAAATGTAATGTAAATGAGGAGTTAATGGGTGCAGCACACCAACATGGCACATGTATACATATGTAACAAACCTGTACGTTGTGCCCATGTACCCTAGAACTTAAAGTATAATAATAAAAAAAAAAAAACAGAAAAAAAAAAGAAATAGGCTAATGCAATTACGAAGGCTGACAAGTCTCAAGATGTACAGGGAAATTAGCAAGCAAGAGATCCCAGAAAGCTGGTGGTGCAGTTCGTGTCTGAAGGCTGGAAGGCCGAGACCCAGGAAAAGCTGATATTTTAGTTTGAATTTTAAGGCCAGAAAAAATACATAATATTTCAATTCCAAGGTAGTCAGGTAAAATAACTATCTTACAGTAAAAAGGTCATAATTTTGTTCTGTTTAGGTCTTCAACTAATTGAATGAGGACCACCCACATTAGGGAAGGCAATCTGCTTTACTAAGTGTTATGGTTTGGCTTTGTGTCCCCCCCAAATATCATGTCAAATTGTAATTCCCACATGTCAGGGGAAAGACCTGATGGGAGGTGATTGGATCTTTGGAGTGGATTTCCCCCATGTTGTTTTTGTGATAGTGAGTGAGTTATCATGAGATCTGGTGATTTAAAAGTGTGACACTTCTCCCTTACTCTCTCTCTCCGGCCACAATGTAACACATGAGTTGCTTCCCCTTGGCCTTCTGCCATGTAACACATGAGGCCTCCCCAGCCATGTGGAACTATGAGTCAATTAATCCTCTTTTCTTTATAAATTACAGTCTCAGGTAGTGTCTTTATAACAGTGTGAAAACAGACTAATACACTAAGTCTACTGATCTAAATTTTAATATCTTCTAAAACATCCTCACAAAAACACCCAGCATGATGTTTGATTAAATATCTGGGTATTCTGTGGTCCTGTCCAGTCAACACATGAAATTAATCATCACAGTAATAAATTAGTAACTGATAATTATTTTACCTACTATGTTGAGGATAAACACACTAGAAGTCGATCTCATGAGAGAGCATCTCAAAATGATATGACTGTCTAAATTTAATGATATTGAACTTCTGAATTGCAGGCATGTTTGATAAAGAAGCAAGTTTACCTCTTTTTGTTGGTGTTGTTAAATTTGGTAAACTATAGTAAAACATTCTCACGTTATTTTTAACTTGGGTTGTATTGTTTTAAACAATTATGTATGTACCCAACATGCTTTATGTGGTTTTCTTATGTAGAATAGATCATAATATGTATTACCATGGTAGATGGTATCTGCTAAATAAATAATGTTATTGAAAAGTGGTCCTGATCCAGACACCAAGAGATGGTTCTTGGACCTTACACAAGAAAGAATTTTGGGTGAATCCACAGAATACAGTGAAAGCAAGTTTATTAAGAAAGTAAAGGAATAAAATACTGACTACTCCATAGAGCAGGGCATTCTTGACATCAAGAGGAGAGACTTGTCCACCTTAGGTAAGATGCTTGTTTATGTATAAGACAACAAAGTCAAAAAATCATGGGGAAGATTTTTACTACTACAAGTGCTCCTGACAAGGAATCAACTTTTGTGTAACTATTGTCTTCCACATCAATTTATACTATCATTTTTAAAGTGAAACTTTTTCTTAAACTAAGAATGCCTTTGTTCTTAAGATATGAGGACATCAGGACATTTCTGGGCCTGTTAAGGGTCTGTTAGGTAAACATTATTAACCTGTTCCCTTAACCATAAATATCCTGTCACTAAGAATGCCTGAACTCCTGGGAATGCAACCAGCAGGACTCAGCCTCATTTCACTCAGTCCTTATTCAAGATGGAGTCACTCTGATTTAAACAGCTTTGACAATATTACTTAAAATAAGCAGTTTTACTTTTCACTAGGAAAAGTTATAAACACCCAGGGTACATTCTGATTGACCTGATATGAGTTTATTTCTGAAAATCCTCCATCCCTCCACACACAAAAAAACCTTAAATAGCATATAAAGTAAAATAAATATCTCATGCTAAAACAAACAGGCACACCCACACACTAATTATAGATAAAACTGATCATCCATAAAAAAAGCCATATAAATTTTGGAAGACTAGAGAAAATAAACAGAATCTTACTTAAACAGAGATTTGAATCTAATGGCTCACAGAGATGAGGAGTAGGGGGAAACCATACAGATTTTACCAAGGTATAAAGAAAAAACTGAAGAATTGTAGCTGAATATCTCTGCAGCCTGCCATGTGGACTGTGGTTAAAAATAAGATAATCTGTTGAAACATCATATGAATAAAAGTGCCCACATCTCCTCTAAATCTTAGTCAGCAATCAACCCCAGATGCCAAGTGATTTAAGATTTGGACAAACTGAACCAGAGAAGTGGAAATACAGACAAAAAGCCCAGTGGATGCTGAATAAGGATAAGAGGCAAAAGTAGGGCAGTTAGTTTCCATTTAGAACAGCAAAAAAATTAGAGCACTTGCCCAATTTGGCTCTGAGGTTGTTACCAATGGTAAATCCATACGGGTCTGCAGCAACTTCAATTCTTGCCTCCTCAGAAGAAATAATTCATCTGAGGGGCATTGGGCAAAAGGATAGACCGAGGCAAGTTTTAGAAAAGGAAGTGAAAATTTATTTAGAAGCTTTAGAGTAGGAATGAAAAGAAATAAAGTACACTTAGAGAGGGCTAAGTGGGCAGCTTGAGAGATCAAGTGACTGGGTTGACCTTTGACTTAAGGCATACTAAGTATGTTGGCATACTACAAGGGTCTTCTGTCCCTTTCTCCCCTCATTCTTCTCTTGCGGTGGGCTGTCCACATGCACAGTGGCCTGCTAGCACTTGGGAAGGGAGCAAGCACAGTGTGTTTACTGGAGTTGTATGCGTGCTCCCTTGAGGCATTCTTGCCTTCCAGGTCAGGTCAATTGTCTCTAGATCATGTAACAGTTAAACTCCGCCATTTTGCCTCTTAATGCGCATGCTTGAGCCCACCCGCCCATCTCTTGAGATCTTATTGGGAAACTACTAATCAGTAACCAGTTTCAGGTTTTTTGTATCTATTGGGAGACTGCCTTTCCCTGGCAGTGGCTGCGACCAATTATTATTTTATAGAAATAGTGTAATACCTGCCTGACCATCACTTGATGATCATTTAACGTTCCTGATGGGAGCAGGAGGGAGCCCTCTCCTGCCGTGCTCATGCCTGACTACATGCCTGACTAGCTACCTACTGTAACAAGGTCGGTGGTGACCAGGCTTGAGGCTCCTAAATAGGCATTTGAAGCATTCCTCTCTAAAGAAAGTGATTGACTACTTTAAAAATTACAGAATGTCACAATATGAGATGTCTAAATGAAAAGGCAAGTTCTCATCCAATAACTATAAGCTCCATCTGTGCACAGAATGATTCCAATCAGCTTTTTAACAGCTAGATTTCTAAATATTAAATATGAATAAAACATAAAGACTAACCCAGTATTAGAAGAAAGCCTTTAAAAAATAAATGGAACAAAAAAATTTCAAAGGGGACAGAAAGACAAGAAAAATAAAATTAATATATACAAATGTATATAGATATAAATTAAGTTAAAATTCTTAGAGGGAAATTCATATATTGCATCCTTCAGAAGAGAACAAAAGGTATAAAATGGGAACCCTCAGATAAGATGCACAAGTTCCAAATGTGTGTGTGTGTCGGTGTATAAAACGTAAATAGATAAACACACACACACATACACAAGGAAAGGGTGTAAAAGAAAGAGAGGAAGAGATAAGAGTATACAGTTCTCAGTGAGTGTGGGTGGAGAGCCATAAGGAAACCAAATAGTTTGGGACATCTCATTAACAACAATGAAACCTAGAAGACAGGACAGGGAGAACTTAAAAAATTCTGAGATATTTATTTCCAATAGAACGTTTGTAAAGAATTTTAATTTTGTCCAAATTAGTACTCACTTTAGAGAGAAAAATAAAAGTATAAAACACGTAGAACCTCAAAAAATTATACTCATTAGTTTATTCTATGGATGCTACTGGAGGATTCCATCCGCCAAAAAGAAAATTTTTAAAATGTAGAGGAGGAGTGTGCATGTGTAAACTAGTAACAGAGGAGACAATACGGAAGTGTATTTTTTTACTTTCTACATTGAATTACAGCCTCATGACTAAAATCAAAGCTACCTGCTTTTGACTTCTAACCCACTTAGCAATTAAAGGATGAAACTATTATATAGCATTTTAGAAATATTCGTGTCACTATACGGTGTAATCTTAAAAAGTAGTTGCAGCATATTTATATAATGACTATTAAAGTTTTCATATTTTCAGCATTATGCAGCTACCAAAAAAATGGTGAAAGAACTTTCAGAAAGCATTCATACTAAATCCATTTATGCCATAGAATTAAAGAGAACAATTCGTTCCGGAAATTTACATTTACATATTTAACATTAAATATGTTACTTTAAACATTAGAATATCAAGGATATACATAAAGAAAGAAAATGTACATGATTATATATGTAAAATAAATATTGAAGTGTATATTTATGCTACATATATTCAAAATTGATTTCATTTTTATCAAAAACATGCATGTACATAGCTATTCATCGAGTAGAAATATGAAGATTTATCAAAATCCTTAGATTTATCACCATTCTATCCCTAGTGCCATGTTCCAGCAACTTTCTTTTTCAACAGTTTTATATTCTCTTCATGGTCCTAAAATGCACATTTCTAAACAATACCATGTATATACTATTTAATATTTATTAATTTTTGATATTATTTGTTTTCAGTGATAGCAAATGAGGTTTTCAGTTATTTTTCACAACCAATGCTTGCACATTTTATCTTCATCTCTCAAAATTATTATACTTTATTCAAATAAATATATAGTGCTCATATTATTCTGAATATGGTAGCATTCTGATTTGTTTAACCAAGAGATATGTTGTATTTTCTGTTACGTATAGGTTTTATTTTCTTTCTAGAGTTAATTTCCTGTTTTCTCACCTAAGTGTCTCTGTACTCATGAGATCCTTTAAATACCTAGCAATCTTTTTTATTAATATTGATTTTAATTGATAAATAACTGTGTGCATTCATGAGGTACAATGTGGTTTTAATATATTTATACATGTGAAATGATTAAATCAATTGAATTAACATATCCATTACTTAGCTTACCTATTTTTCATGATGAGATATTTGAAATTTACCGTTAGTTATTTTGAAATATATAGTACATTATTATAGATTATAGTCCCTCTATTATACAATAGATCTCAAATCTTATTCCTCTTATCTATCCAAAACTTTGTACCTTTTGATCAAGAACTTCCCATCCCCTTCTTCCCCCTTCCCAACCCACTCTCTGATAAACATCGTTCTGCTCTCTACTTCTATGAGTTCAATATTTTTAGGTTCCACATATAAGTAAGACCATGTGCTATTTGTCTTTCTGTGCCTGGCTTATTTCAGTCTGTCTTAAAAAGTCCTACAGGTGATTCTGATAAAAAGCTAAAGTTGGAAATTCATTTTTGTAAAGTAATTAAATGACAAGGGACCTTCCTTCTTTTTCCCTTTTAATTGTGGGTATCCCAATTAGAAAGCTGCAGTAGCATTTTTCTCTTTAGCTGCTCATCAAATTCTTTGAGTGTGTCATGAAGTATCCCTGGAAAATGAAATTCTCCAAGTGGAAGAAAAGAACTGATAATCTCAAATTTAAGTATACAAACTTCTAATTAATACACTGTTTGCAGCACTGCGGCTGCTAGTTCTCTTAACCCTAGAGCTCCTTAAATGCCACTTCTTTAGTACTTAAGCTTTCTCTTTACTTTGAGACTATCTGGGGGAGAGGTAGAAGCCTAGATTCATAGACTAATGAAGACTGGAAAATTGTAGCGACAACTCATCTGTGAACACACTTTCACATTTCATCCCTGTGTTTTATCTCCTATTTTCTGGAATACCTCGTGTTAGAAACGTGCATGGTGAAATTTACACATGACGCAATTTCTTTTTATTACCATTTTTCCTCTTGAACAGTAGATTAAACCACACTGTGATGGATTTTTCTGTTGATTTGGGGTTTATGGTGATAGAATGTTGAAAATAATCCCTTAAAGAAGCTATATTTTTACTTGTCTCGTTCATTTGCTATAATAATTGACTCTATCTACCAATCATTTAATTTAACATATGGTAAAATTATTTCTTTTCAGATATGTAAGTTTGGAAAGTCAACATTCAATAATTCCTACACAATTATTGAATGTCTACTATGTTCCAGATATTGAGCTAGATACAGAATGATGTTTTGTTGCCATTTTCCTTAGGAGAATTACTATCAAGTTCATGTAAAACTGTAGATACCTATAGAAAATGAAACAATAATGCAATTTGGCACACACACACACACACACACACGTACACACACATATCTATGTTATTTTTAGACAAGGTAGAGATTAATGGGAATGGGAATTGCTAAAATTACTTAACTGAAATGTGGAATTTGGGTGGGAAGAAGGAAGAAAAAGCATGTTTCAGGCAGGTTAAATTATTAAATTCTTTCTACTTTCCTCCTATAAAAATCCAAAATAATATTTTCTAATTATAATCTGTGTTATATCTTTATCTTACACATCTTTACTATGTTTCCATTAACATATTTTAACACTTTCTACATTGTTTTCTAAAATACGCATTTCTATAAATAAAGCATTTTAATAAATATATTTATAACTTATTTAATATGCATATTAAATCTATATTTCCAGACATACAAACATATTTACATATATTTATGGGTATTGCATGTTTGGGTATATATCTATATGTGTAGGGCACTGCACTGTGAACCACCGTCTTTTCACTTTTAACTGTTAACACAATCCTAGCATTAAAGTAATATCATTCTCATTTTTCAGATGCAGAAATTTTGACTTGCCCAAGGTTACACAGTTAATTAGTTAATGGCAGAGGGATCCACTCCTCTTAGGTTTAGCATGATTCAGATAAAAAATTACTATGCTAACCACAATTACCTCTCCTTTAAATTAACTGCATTAAAAAAAAATAATTTGAATAGCTTCCTCTGCAGAAAAAGTCACCATGGCTCGTGTTTTAAGGTAGTAGAGAAATTGAGTTTTCTATTAATTTGGAGCTAGATGAAGAAGTAAAGCATAATTTGTTTTTGAGAACTGTTGAGCAAGTTGAGAAGGTATGTGATCCAAAAGGCAGTTACTTGGGAAGCAGCCAAATTAAAAAGGATAAATCTGAATGAGTCATAAATTGAAAGTGGTAGGCAAAGAAGGTGAGTCTGGGTTGGAGCCAAAGAAATAGAGAACAGCAAATTGTAGAAAATGCCTGTGCTATTAGGAAAAGACAGGAATGGCCTAATTCCCTAGAGGGATTTACACTCAGGGAAAGCATCTGGAGATTATCTGGAAATTATTCCTTTTTAATAATTGAATGGGAAATGCTTTTAGTTTTATTGCTATGATTTTATTTGTAATTTTAAATGTTTATTACTTGCTGATTATAAAATAAATCAATGTCATCAATTTTAACCAGAAAAAAATGAAATCTGAGATACTGAATGCTTGTTAAGGATTCACATCAGGATTATCAAATCTCCTTCTATGACCCCAGTTATTGGTACATTATTCTTTGTAATTAAAATGAAGGAATATGGCAGAACTTCCATCTTTAGCAATAAGACACACTGAATATTCTGAAATCTCCCTGCAGCATACCTCAATATGCTGGATATTTTTTAAAATCTGTAATTGCATAGTTTTAGCAAAAAAGTTTAAAAACATAAAGATAAAACAAAATATATTGAATAAAGCAGGAATTCCAAGAAGAAAGCTCCCAAAGAAGAGTCAGTTGCCCTGAGGAACTATGTCGTGTCTATGAGCTTTTAGGCATATGGTTTTAATCCAACAAGTACAAAAAAAAATCTACAGGCTGATAAGGATAAAAGTTAGAAAACCAAGAGCCCCGATATAAAGCCATGATTCCAAAATATGAATAATCAATAAAATATCTAACTGGGAGGTAAATAGCACGCCCCTCCCCCCCACAACACACACACACACACACACACACACACACACACACACACACACACAGCCAACTACAAGGAGAAAATAATCAGACTTAACAGATAAGGGAATGGAGTACCAAGATCCTCCTTGATAATACCTAATCTCCAGTCTGGCCTGAAGCAAGTTTTAGACTGGAAAACGCATTACCTACAGAACCTAAAATACCTAGAGCACACAGACTTTATGTTAAATTTCTGAGTATTATCAAGTTGGACACTTCGTAGAAGTAAACATAGACCTCCTTATAGCAGCAGATGTTATCACAGTCCTTCAAAGTTCTCTGAATAATAAAGTACCATAGTGAAGAAATAAACATTAAAAATGAAAATTGCCAAAGAAACAAGCTACTGTGTGTGCAAGTTAAGAGAATAAATACACAATAATCAGAAACAGATGTAAAGTATTAAAGACCACATATAATGTGTTTAAGTAACAATAGGTGGTGTGCAAGTATGCAAAAGAAAGAAGGCTATCAAAATGCTGAATCTGATTTGGAAAATAACCAAATAAAAATTCTAGAAATGGAGAAAGAGATCTTTAGATGAGATATATAGCAGAATAGGCATTATGAAGTTAGCATGAGTGAACTGAAATACAGATCTTAATAGAATTACTCAATTCAGTACAGAGAAACAGAGATGTAAAAATATAAGTGATGTTGAGAGATGTGAGAGTGAAATGAAAAATTTTAACATATATCTACTGAGATAACCAGAAGAAGCTAGTAAAAAAAAAGTTAGATAAAAAGATATACTGAATAGAATTATATAAAATCTACTCATATTCTGTAACCATTGTGAATCATAGGTGGGATATATGACTATAACTTTATACCTACCATCATCATCATGTAGTTACATAGTATCAAAGATAAAGAGAAGACGTTAAATAAATAGGAAAATAAAGTATTTATTGATCTTCAATGGAACTAACTTTGAACTGAGCACTTCCAATAATATCTTTAAATAATATTCCAAATAACATTACCTAGATTTGCATGGAAATCAAACATGGTCAAGAACAAAAATGAAATAAGAGCACTGAAGACAAACAAAAGTTGTAAAGTTTATTGCCAACACATCTACAGCCAATAGGAGTTAGCCAAACAACCTAATGAGAAAATGGGACAAAATGTAAAAAGATAAACAGAAATGGTCAAAAGGTAGTAAAAGAGAATGACAGTTTAATGAGTATGAGGTTTCCTTTGGGGTGATGACAGTCTTCTGAAACTAGATACTAGTGAAGGTTATATAACATTGTAAATCTACTAAATTCCACTCGAGTGTGCACTTAAAAGTGATTAAAATGGTATATTTTATGTGATGTGTATTTTACCACAGTAAAAATGATATTCACAAAAATATATTACCAAAACAGTAGTAGTATACAACTGCTTCAAGTTTACCTTATAAACTGTAGTATTTCAAGAGTTTCTGAATGCACATCCTGGCCTCACAACTTATTATTGTGTATACTGGTGTCTTAGTCCATTCAGGCTGCTCTAACAAAATACTATAAACTGAATAGCTTATAGACAGCAGAAATTTATTTCTCCCATTTCTGGAGGCTCGGAAGTCTAAGATCAAGCTAAGATTTGATGTCTTGTGAGGGCCTATTTTCTGGTTCCTAGTCAACAACTTCTTGTGTTTTATATAATGGAAGGGGTGAGGGATCTGTTTGGGCCCCTTTTATAAATGTACTAATCCTCTTCATGAGGACTTTACCTCATGACTAATAAACTCTCAAAGGCCTCACCTCCTAATACTATAATCTTGGTGGTTAAAAATTCAACACATAAATTAGGGGAGTGGGAGACATAAATATTCAGATCATTGCAACTTGTGCAATTTAGAGGACTTCCTTTTGCCTCTACCTTCTTCTATGGTAAAATGAAGGTGATTATAATAGTAACTACAATGTGCAGATTAACCATATAAAAAAGCATGGAAAACCCTAAAATAATAAGATCTAAATTAGGTTTTCATATTATTAGTTTTAATTTCTTATCATCATCATTATTACTAACATTTTGCTTCTAACATTTTCCAGTCTAAAGTATTCATATCAAATTTTTGTGCCATCCATTATCATTCAAGTTTTCGATTAATTGTGCTAGAATGCTTTCCTCGAATCGTCATCTTACATTTATATCTGTCTCCACTTTCCAGGGTTGTTGTATATTACATTCCCTTAAGATTAATGCCATGTTGAAATTATCAGTTTATTTTTCTTTTTTCCTACTAGTTTCTCAAGAGCAATGTATCGTCCAAATTGTCTTTTGATCACATATTGCCACACCACACATACACACGTCTCATGAATTCACAATTGTTCAGTTGAACAGTGTCATCTACATGATTGACATATACTTTGTTTCTTTCATTGAAAATATTTTTCCATTTAATTTTTGCCCAATTATAGCACTAAAAATGTCTGAAACTCTCAATTTCTCATATTAAGGTAAAAAATAACTTAATAATGCATTCATTTAGCAAATATTTAGTAGCACTAACTACCGGCGCAGCACTATGGCTGTGATAAGTATTTCAACATTAATTCTCAAAATATTTTTGTTTGCATCTAAATTTAAATAGGAAAGAGAAAGTTATTGATAATGCAATGTGAAACTTCAGAAGCTATGACTATAGTTACATGCTGGCTAGGAGTTTCACTGATTCCCAGCCAGATCTTTTTTTTGGAAAAACATATATTTTTTCCTAAATGACAAGAAAAAAACATATAAAATTAGATTATGAACACATTTTTTGGCATAGGTCTCTGTCTCTTAATCATATGCATGTTTAATACTTTAAATATAACTTAAACAATTGACATGCTTAGAATAAAAGAGAGTATGATACATTGAAACTGAATATACCATAATATTATCAGTTTGGTACAAAAGACCAAAGAAATGTTGGGTTACATCAGTATGTCATTGATCTATTAGGAGAGAAAAGCTGAGAAACCCAAGAGGCTGTGATCCTTAACCTTGTTCACATCTAAGAAAGAAACACACATATACTAGCTTCTTATCCAGATACTGCAAAATTATAATATTATAACATATAAAACTATGTCTAGCGGATTTGATTTTGATTTCTATTTTGAATAGTTCTTGACAATATCCATGGATAACAACTAAATTTCTCTCAACACATTTTAATGATTCTATACATGCATAGCAGTCATTTCATGCAGCTTTAGGGGGTAAAGATGGATCAGTTAGTGATCTTGGCTTGATTTCATTTAAACAAATTATTTTCCATTTTGAGATATATAATACAGAATTTGTACTCTTTTTCATGTGTTTGTTTTCAGGAGCTTCTTAAGTGGGATACAAATTATTTTGCCCTAACTATATGTAATGAAATCAAACCAATAATGGACACGGTGATAAGCAGGACCCCACAAGTTCTTTCAAAACCAGCATACATTTGTCAAAATCTCCATCGAGCTAGTCAGTAAGGAAAACAATATATTTACTGTTCAAGCCCTGAAGCTTTTGAAAATTTTATGACACAATAGAGAAAAAAATTATATTTGACAAGTTTGAATTAGAGCTTCATAACCTAGGAGCATTTATATTTTGGGAGTGGTTTACATGTCCATTAAGATATTAGAGAGATTAGGAAATGCTTTCATCCTCCAGAGGATGCCTGGGATGGCCATATCATGACTCAGGAGGCTTGTCCAGTTATCCAGATTTTTGTAGAAATGATGTAATTTTCTCTGTGTGATATTGTGCTAAAATCTGTGGGAGTCACCAAGACTGCTCTTGTAAAATGGGCAGAAAGTGTCTAAAATCCAGTCCCAGTTCTGTTGCATTCACCAAGTAAAACAGGCCTTTCAGTAATTTATAGTTGTATTTTCATTCTACTTCATGTTTAATATCTACACAGAGCTTCTCTCATGCTATGGAAATACAGAGAGTGAGATTTTAGGGATATAGTATCCAATGTTAACTATAATAATGATACCCCAAAATTGAGTGATATCTTTGATAGGCACTGACATATATTTATTTACAAGTTTCATTACTATTCCAAGAGGCAATTAACAATAGTCCTTTTCAATTAATAAACATCATCAGGTACTTAATATTAGCTATATGCTATGAAAGTTTCTGCAGAATGAAAACATGAATAAGGCATAGTCTCTCCTGAAAGAGCTTTCAATCTAGTGGTGGAGCCAAATAATAATGCCAGCTCAATGGGACAGATTTTATAAAAGAAGTAGTAGAGGAAAACAGTATATTATAAAAACACAAAAGTGTAGTAAGTAATTCTGATTCAGCAATAAAGGAACACAATTTAGACTTAAAAAATTTGCACTTCAAAGTATGTAAAATATACGACCCAACGTGGAACAGACTAAAAGTAAGATGACCATGTTTAGTACAAAATGGAAAAATGGTTTTCTAGGAGGAATAAAATTAAAAGAGAAATTGTCTGAAAATGTCACCTTGATATTGAAACCAATAGACAAGTTGGAAACAGATTTTATCAATTCCTCATCTTATTCTTGAGGTGAACTCCACTCGACAAAATAGTTTCCAAAATAGATGTCCTAAAACACAAAGAGTACCAAATACATGTAGCAATACCCCAAAGAACACATACTTTCCTTGCTTCCCTTCATTTTCTTTTATATTCCTACACATATGAATCTTTACAAAGGGAATTTAATATTTAATGTGATACTTGTACACTAGTGATAAATATTTGGGCCATAAATTCTTATTAATTGCTTAGTAAAAGTTAAGTGTGTTATGGTTTATTTAGGATTTTTGCATGTAGATTTATAAGTGATATTGAACTATATTTTTACAATTTCAACTAACTTTATCTGGTTTGGTATTGAATCAGTTCTCTACTGCTACATGGCAAATGAGCAGAAATTTAGCAACTAAACACCCATTTGTTATGCTACCATTTGGTAGATCACAAGTCTGGGAGGGTTAATTGGATTCTCTGCTAAGGGTCTTTCAATGTGAAAATCAAGGTTTAGGGGCTGAGCTCTCATCTGAAGGCTCTAGGGCAGAAGTGTTTTTGAGATCATTAAGGTTGTTGGCTGAATTCAGTTCCATGTGGTTGGAAAATTGAAGTCCACATTTCCTTGGTGGCTGTCGGCTTAGGGGGTTGTTCTTGACTTCTAGACATAGTCTGCATTCTTCATCATGTAGTGCTCTGCATTTTTGAGCCAACAGTGGTATTTGAAATTCTTCTAGTGCTTCAAATCTCTGGACTCTGTGTGATAAGTTTAGACCAGTGGATACTATCTTGGTATCTCAAAGACAGTTGATTTAGAACTTTACATTTGCAAAAATCTCTTCACAGCACTTAGATTGAATATCGGTGATATGATTTGGCTGTGTCCCCACCCAAATCTCATCTTGAATTGTAACTCCCACAATTCCCAAATGTCTGGGGAGGAACCTGGTGGAAAGTGATTGTTGAATTATGAGGGTGGGCCTTTCCTGAGCTGTTCTTGTGATAGTGAATGAATCTCAGGAGATCTGATGATTTCAAAAATGGGAGTTTCCCTGCACAGGCTCTCTCTTTACCTGCCACGATCCACGTAAGATGTGACTTGTTCCTTTCTGCCTTCTGCCATGATTGTGAGGCCTCCCCAACCATGAGGAACTGTAAGTCCATTAAACCTCTTTCTTTTGTAAATTACCGAGCCTTGGGTATTCCACAGCATGAAAACAGACTAATACAATAAATTGGTACCAATAGAGTGGGGTGCTGCTGAAAAGATACCTGAAAAGTGGAATCGACTTTGGAACTGGGTAACAGGCAGAGGTTGAAACAGTTTGAAGGGCTCAGAAGAAGACAGGAAAATGTGGGAAAGTTTGGAACTTCCTAGAGACTTGTTGAATGGCTTGGACAAAAATGCTGATAGTGATATGAACAATAAGGTCCCGGCTTAGGTCGTCTGAGATGGAGATGAGGAACTTGGGAACTGCAGCAAAGGTGACTCTTAGTGTTTCAGCAAAGAGACTGGAGGCATTTTGCCCCTTCCCTAGAGACGTCTGGAAATTTGAACTTGAGAGAAATGATTTAGGGTATCTGGCAGAAGAAATTTCTAAGCAGCAAAGCATTTAACATGTGACTTGGGTGCTGCTAAAGTCATTCCATTTTATAAGGGAAGCAAAGCATTAAAGTTTGGGAAATTTGCAGCCTGATAATGTGATAGAAAAAAAAAAAAAAAAACAACACATTTTCCGAGGAGAAATTTAAGCTTCCATCACAGGCCCAGAGGCCAAGGAGGAAACTATAGTTTCCTGGACTGAGTCCAGGGCCCCCCTGTTCTGTGCAGCCTAGGGACTTGGTGCCCTGTGTTTTAGCCACTCCAGCCATGGCTCAAAGGGGCCAAGGTACAGCTCTATTGTTGCTTCAGAGGGTGGAAGACCCAAGCTTTGACAGCTTCCATGTGGTGTTGAGCCTGCGGATGCACAGAAGTCAAGAATTGAAGTTTGGAAACCTCTGCCTAGGTTTCAGAGTTATATGGAAATGCCTGGATATCCAGGCAGAAGTTTGCTGCAGTCACAAGGCCCTCATGGAGAACCTCTGCTAGGGCAGGGCAGAAGGAAAATGTGGGGTGGAAGCCCCACACAGAGTCCCTACTGGGGCACTGCCTAGTGAAGCTGTGAGAAGAAGGCCACCGTCCTTCAGACCCCAGAATGGTAGATTCAGCGAGAGCTTACACTGTATACCTGGAAAAGCCACAGACACTCAACACCAGCCCATGAAAGCAGCCAGGAGGGAGGCAGTACTCGCAAAGCCATGAGGGTGCAGCTTCCCAAAACCGTGGGAACCCTCTTCTTGCATCAGCATGACTTGGATGCAAGACATGGAGTCAAAAAATATAATTTTTGAGCTCAAAGATTTGATTACCCAGTTGGATTTCAAACTTGCATGGGGCCTGTAGCTGCTTTGTTTTGGCCTATTTCTCCCATTTGGAACAGCTGTATTTGCCTAATGCCTGTACCCACATTGTATCTAGGAAGTAACTAAGTTGCTTTTAATTTTACAGGCTCATAGGCAGAAGGGGCTTGCCTTGTCTCAAATGAGACATTGGACTGTGGACTTTTGAGTTAATGCTGAAATTAGTTAAGACTTTGGGGGACTGCTGGGAAGGCATGAATGGTTTTGAAATGTGAAGACATGAGATTTAGGGGAGACCAGGGGCTGAATTATATGGTTTGCCTGTGTCCCCACCCAAATCTCATCTCCAATTGTAACTCCAAAATTCCCACATGTTGTGGGAGGAACCTGAAGGGAGGTAATTGCTGAATTATGGGGGCGGGCCTTTCCTGTGCCACTCTCATAATAGTGAATGAGTCTCACCAGATATGACAGTTTTAAAAAAGAGAGTTTCCATGCACAAGCTGCCTTTTTGCTTGCTATTATCCATGTAAGATGTGACTTGCTCCTATTTCCCTTACACCATGATTGTGAGGCCTTCCCAGCCATGTGGAACTGTATGATCATTAAACCTCTTTCTTTTGTAAATTGCCCAGTCTTGGGTATGTCTTTATCAGCAGTGTGAAAATAGACTAATACAATCAGGGATAAAAATCTTGGAATATCATTTTAGAATTCTGCTTATCACAGGTAACAAGGTTATGATGGCTTGCTAAAATGAGTTACTTACCAATACCTCTCTAGTAGCTGTAAAACTTTACATGTAATCCAATCTTAGATTGTTGGTAGAAACTACTGGTAAAAAAATTAATTTGTTGGTAGTTAGTAGCTATTACTGGTAAAAATAGCTGCAACTCATGTTTTATTTAGTTTTGTATCTTGTGGGTAAATTCCATTTCTTTAATGATTATGTTAATTTTTATTATACAGGTTTACTATGCTTGTTTTAGTTTTGGGAAGGTTTGAATTAATTGGCATAAAGTTACAATATTCATTTATTTTTATATTATTTCTGCATATGTAATTATGCCTCCTTTTTATGTTGAATATTGTTTGTCATCCCTTTCTCTGTCCTTCTCGCCATCTCTCCTCTCTTCTTGATCACTCTTGTTTAAAGCCTATATTGCCAGGTTATATATATATATATATGCACTTTTCTGATAAAATGCTTAGTTCAGGTTCCTGTAACAAAATACCATAGTCCAGGTAGCTTACAAACACAAGCATTTATTTTTACAGGCTGGAAGGTCCAAAATCAATATTTCATTGTTATCTGGTGAGTGCCCACTTCTTCACAGATAGTGCCTTCCAGCTCTGTCCTCACATGGTAGAAGGGGCAAACAAGCTCCCTAGGGTCTTTTTTATTGGATATTAGTAGCATTCACCTCTCAACGACTCCCACTTCTTAATACCATCACCTTAGGGGTTAGGATCTCTATTTATAAATTTTAGACAACACAAACATTCAGAATATAGCAAGTAATTTTGATCCTATCACCCTCTAAAATTGGTTAAAGTTTCATTTTATTCTGAGGTTAGTATTGCTCTTTCCTTACAGTTACTTGAATTAAATTTATTTTATTTTAATAACTTTCAAGTTGGATAATTACATTACTTATTTTCAGACTTTCTTTTCAAATATCAGCATGTGAAGATTTATTTTCCCCTGGGTTTTAAATGCATTTTATATATTTTGAAATATCGTATTATGATGACTATAGAGTATATGTATTTTCTAATTTCAAATAAGACTATTTATTGATGCATGGACTATCTCCATGTTATATTCTTTTAATTTCCAAATATATGGTTATGGTTTCTATATATGTCTAATTTGATTGTAGCATGCAAGAGAAGGTAAATGTAGTCAAAATTAATTATTCTTTATGCCCCATATTTCTGCACAAGCATTGATATTTGTATTATGACCAGATATTATTATTATTATTATCATCATCATTTTTTTTTTGAGACATGGTCTCTCTCTGCCGCCCAGGCTGTAGTGTTGTGGCATGATCACTTCTCACTGCAGCTTCAACCTCCTGAGCTTAAGTGATCCTCTTCCCTCAGCCTCCCAAGTAGCTGGGACTACAGGCACAGACTACCATGACCAGCTAAATTTTTTACTCTTTGTAGAGATGGGTTTTTCTATGCTGCCCAGGCTGGTCTTGAATTCCTGGGGGTAAAGCAATCCACCTGGCTCAGCCTCCCAATGTGCTGAGATTGCAGGCATGAGCCACCGTGCCTGGCAATGACCAGATAAGCTGTCTAGTTTTGTAAATACTGTACTCCTCTGTGTCTTAAAGAGAATGAATATTTACAATGGTTGGATGTAAGATTCAATATGCATGCATTACACCAAGCTTTTTATGTGTTCTATTTGTCTTTTATTTGTACTATTTTTCCTCAACAACTAGATTTCTTAGCAGTTTTCTTTAGATGAGAAGAACTTGCTCAATGCAGTCTGAATGAGAATCTTGTAGCAAAGATTCACAATTCAGTAAACACATACATTGAATTGTCTAGCCACTATCACCCCCCAGCAAAATTTCACAATATAAATCACCAAGAAAAGTTGATGGTAGGTGAAAATCCCAGAGTATCACTGAGGATTTTGCCAATTTCTATTTGAAATGACATTAGTAATTAGTTCCCAATATTTAGCTAAGAACTAAAAATGTATTTTGGGGAAAATGTTGCTGTTGTGTTATTACATAGGGGCTGATCTATTGTTCTAATCATATTTTTAATAAATATATGGTTCCTGATGTTAGTAGATCTGTATCTGTTTTTATATATTTTGATCCTACTTTAGGTGTTTCTTTCATTTAAAAAAATCATTAAATATTTCATTCAATTTGAAAATGTGTTTCTTTTAGCAGGATCATTTTATCCATTTGTATTTACATTCTTACTGGTATATTTAGGGTTATTTCTCCACCATAATGGTTACTTTCTATTTGCCCTTCTTTAACTGTACCAAACATCCCCAAGTAATTATTACAGCTATTTTAAAGCTTTTTGTTGTCTAGGATTTAGGTGTTTCTGATGGTGGTGGAGGCTTATCTGGTGCAGACGCTGTGGGAAAACCAGCTGCAGCAGGGGAGACATGGCCAGGCTGTGTGCTCCATGGACCCGGCAGAAGACCTTCCCACTACCAAGTTAGCGTGGCAGGAGCCCATGCTCCTAGATGCAGCTGCAGCTGCCCAGCCATGGCTCTGGCCCCTGGAATGTCTGCATTCTTTGGGGCCTGGGAAGTGCCCTGCCTTGACAGGCTTGAAAATGCCTACTTCCACTCCTTGGCCTGTTCCTGCTCCTGGTGCCCACTCCGAGGCATAACAAAGTTGTGGCCAAACCTGGGTGCTGTTGCAACCCAGCCGGGTGTAAGTGTCAGCAGGGTGATGCTGACACGTCATCCCCCTGCTGCTTTGGCCCCCTACAGACTTTGGGCACCAATGATCATGAGAGGGAGGTCAAGGGGGCACTGAGGGCAGTTTGGGATGAGCCTGCAGGCACCCTTTGGCAGGAACAGCCTGGGTGTCACGAATGACATGTTGATGGCAGCAGGTGGAAGAGAGACTCCTGGGTGTAAAGAGGTAGGTCCCCACTGAAACTCCACCTTCAAGCCAGGGACAGCCTGAAGCCTGGGGCTGCCAGTTTTGGGTGGAGTCCGCTGCCAGTTTTGGGTGGAGTCTGCAAGCCTGGAGTGAAAACTTATGGTTCTTTTTCCAAGCCCAATCCTGGCTGCCCATGGACCAATCAGAACACAGTTCCTCCTTTTGTAGCCAATAAAAGCCCAAGACTCAACCAGACTTGAACAGATGTTGGAGCTACCAGCTGTGTGAAGGGGCTACCTGCCTCCGGTCTCTTGGACTCTTCAGGATGACCTGCCTGCAGAAAGGAGCTACTCATTTTGGGTCTCCTGAAAGCTATCCTGTCACTTAATGAAGCTTCTCTCCACCTTGCTCACACACAAGTTGTCCTGTACCTCATTCTTCCTGGACATGAGACAAGAACTTGGACCTACCAAATAGCAGGACTGAAAGAGGTATAACACAAACAGAGCTGAAACACTCCCCCCACACCACTGGCCATGTTGTGGGTGACGAGAAGGAGAGATGAGCTGCAGCCCTTCTGGGAGCTTAGATTTGCAGACTCCCTAAGCAGGGGCTGTGACAACCTCTTTGAGACTCTGTGATTCCTGGCATCTCCAAGATTCTGGGTGCCACCACCTTCCCCTCACCCAGAAGGGGGTGCCCACAGCCACGTGCAGTAGGCATGCCTGTCTGTGCACAGTGGCCAGAACCCATGCTTACTGCCCATACACCCCTCACCGTTCCATGCCTGGCTTGACCTTAGCAGGTGTGGGATCTGGGCCAATAGCGCAAACCGAAGGCAGCTTGCTCAGCTAAGTGGATGGGATGAGCCCAGCAAGCATGAGCAATACTCAGGCAGAAGGTGCCGTGTGTCACGGAGGCTTCCAGCTGCCCAAGCAACACTCCAAAATCCTGTAACATTTTCTTAATTAAAAAAACATATAGCTAGATATTTCATTCAATTTGAAAACTTTTGTCTTTTAACAGGATAATTTTATTAATTTGTATTTATGTTCTTGCTGGTATATTTTGGGTTATTTCTCTCACCATAAGGTTTACTTTCTATTTGTCCTTCATTAAGTACACCAAAAATACCCAAGTAGTTTTTGTGTTAGCATTTCAACTTATGATCATGATTTTTTTATAACTGCTAAATGTTTTATTGTAGGTGATTTTTTTTAAAAAAATTAAGAAATAATGTTTCTTAAATTGTAAATCTTTGATGTGGAATTTTCATTCAAATTGTATGATAGCATCCTATCCCAACTAAAAGTGCCAATAAATGTAATAACAAAATATGGTGGTCTCATACCAGTTGGTAATGTGATTTTGATCACCATGATTTCAAAGATTTAATAAAATATATAAATAAAATGTTGAAATTAGGATATAGCTTCACAATCTTTGTCTAAATAAAATACAAATAACATACAATTATTAAATTGATCTATTTTGGGGTGTACAAAATAATAAAACAGATATTTTTCTATGTTTCATTGGAGAAGTAAATGATTAAATCATTAAATTGTCTAAAATAAAAATAACTTTTTATAAACAAATTTTAGCAATTTAAGTATGAGTTATAGTGTTTAATTTTTCATTGTAAAGTGATTTTTTTCATATATTTTGTGGCTACTAAAATTTTTAAAAAATATTTAGTGTTAGGTGAATTACAACACAATATTAACTACAGAAAAGGATGATATAAAGCTTCATATTTTAAGTATGACCATCACTTTTATTATATTATTACTGTACTTTTCTTTGAGATATAGGTGGTTTTTTGTAGATGAGTCATACAGAAATTCCCTCAAAGCTTCTTTCAACATGCCAGTGTTGAAGAGAAACTATTTCTCACAGATAACTTTTACTTTCAGTTTTTTGAAAATTCTGTAGGCTTAAATTTAATAACTCCAGGCTGAGAAGAAAATATTTTTATTACATATACTAAAAGGTATCAGTGGAATATGTAACATTTTAGGAATCAGAAAGCTGATAATCTACCCTGAGGTTTAACATTTACTTTCACCAAACTTCCCCCAAAATATATCACCACTTTGAGTCATGCAATACATGATTGTCAGAAGAAAATATGAGATAATGCAATAGAATTTACTTTGTAATAACATTATAAATATCATTGTTAATGTGAATTAAATGTAATCAGATTCCAATTTCACAAAGTTGCATATTTTATGGATGCTCTTAAATGTTGACTATCAGTTTGCAAAAATTTTATTTATTTTTTCAAACTCTCTGTGAATAAACGAATCACAAATAATTACACAAATATTATGGTAAATTAGATTAAGTGCAGTTATAATGTCACAAGTAACTTTAAAAAATATTCAATATGGGCATTATATTTTCAAGAACTCTGAAAGCTATCAAAATGTATCTATCCTTCTGAAAAGCTAACAAGTAACCTGATACAGTTTCGTGGATGCTTACAGAAGAGGTGAGACTTCTGTACACAGTAGGTTGGATGAATTTCATGTTGATGTCAGTACCCTCTGTTTCCCCAAGTCTGATTAGTCTGAAGCGGTCCAGGTGGAGGGTGAACACCTGGTAGATTTGCTTCTCAGTTGAGGATCCCTGAGCTTAGGAAACCCAGATCTTTTAAAGGGGCTACCAGCAACATAACAAACCTTTGACCTGAAGAGAGACATTACCTTTTCTATTGTGGAGCACAATCTAATGTGGCCCCTGTTTTCTTCCTTCATAGGAAACACAGTTGACCCTTGAAGAACACACATTTTGAACTATGGCCCAGTTACACGTGGATTTTTTCAGTAAAATTACACCATGTCTGTCTGCCTCTCCTGCCTCCTCTTCCACCTCCTCCACCTCTTCTGCCTCTGCCAACCCTGTGACAGCAAGAACAACCCCTCCACTTTTTCCTCCTCCTCAGCCCATTCAATGTGAAGAAAAGGATGAAGATCTTTACAATGATCAACTTCTATTTAATGAAAGGTAAATATGTTTTCTTTTTGTTATTATTTTCTTAAAAACATTTTCTCTTTTCTAGCTTGCTTTATGATAATAATATAGTGAATATAACATAAAATATGTATTAATTATTTATATTAAAGGAAAGACTCCTGGTCAATAGTGATATTTATATTTTGAGACAGTCAAAAGTTATACCTGGATAGTCAATTGCATGAGGAGTCAGTGCCCCTAGCCCCTGCATTCTTCAAGAGTCAATTGTACTAGCTCAATCTTCCATGACTGATGTTACATAAGCATCCTTAAAAAGATATTTAAGGACAAAAGCTGATGCAAGACATGCAGAATTGTGAAATCCATGAAAAAAAACAACTCATTACGTAAATCAGCAAATTAAACCTCCTGTTTAGAATAGAATGTCTCCTACTTATTTAAACAAATTGGTCAGACTCGGTCTATGCATTATGCTTATTAATACTCATATTGTCAAGATATTGTTTAATAAATTCAATCTTAATATGTAATCAGCATAATGTATTTGGGAGAGGAGGTATTAATCCAATAGTAATCACAGTAAAAACAAAAATGCCATTGAAAGAAAACAGATATTATATGCCTTGCAAAGGCTTCTGCAGTGAATTCTCCTTAAACATTATTTCATCCAATAATAGCACCTATTTTTAACCTCACTGCAGTAAAACTCAGCTGCAGCTGACTGTCTTAGGAAAGACAGGCCTCATACTAACGACAGGGTTCAATTATCTTTAGGTAATTTTTCACTCCAAGGTTCTTCACATACATATATTATTGTGTGTGTGAATTTAAACAATAATAAAACATTTTCAGTATTTTTTATTTTCTTATATATCAGACTATGTTAATAAGTATCCTCATTTTCAATAATCCAAAAAATTGTTTTGATAATAAGATATTTGGAAATCAGCAAAAGTACATAACCAAATGTATTTTTTATTCATTCATCAAACAGCATTTAATTTCTACTATGTGCTCAGTACTGTCCAAGATGTTAGTGCACATAATGATGAAAAAAACAAAACACCATGTATAAATATTCTGAATTTGATGAATAAGTAACGCTGAAATTTTATGTTTTTTTTTTCTGCAAAATAACGTTTTTACAAAGAAAAAAACCCAAAATTTCAGAGAGAGTTTAAAGTAGTCCCTGAAAGGTAAGTGTAGTAAGCCTGATGGTTGGTGCCTAAATATTGCACTCACTTTCTCCTACGGCTTATTTGCTTTAAGGACATATTTCAAAATAGTATAGGTGTAAAACTCTGTTTTATATACATCTGACAAAGTGATGTCCTAAGGAGCACCTCATTTCATCCACACCAAACATCTTGAATGAACAGGAACTACCAAACATAGATATATCAGTGGGCATAAGTGGTTGCAGATAATAATTAAATATTGAATCACTTTCTCTCTTACTCTCTCTTTTTCTCTCTCTCCGTGTGTGTGAAGGTCTCTCTATATACTCATATATATTTATATATCAGTATATTCAATATTTCTCTCTCTGTCTTTATATATGCACACATGTATATATATGTGTGTGTATGTATACATCAAATCAAAACAGAAAAATAAATGATATCTATATTCTTTTACATTAAATTTTTGTTAAAAATGCTGCAAGTTTTCTGTGTTTTTATCTGAGATTGAAAAAGGATTTCTCTAGAAAATCAAATACCACATGTTCTTACTTATAAGTGGGAGCTAAACAGTACATACGGACATAAAGGAGGAAACAATAAACACTGGGAACTACAAACGTGAGGAAGGAGAGGAGGGGACAAGGGTACTACGTATTGGGTGCTACCTACCAGGTACTATCTATTGGGTAGTATCTTTTGGGTACTACCTATTGAGTTCTATGTTCATTATTCATGTGATGGGTTCAATAGAAGCCCAAACCCCAGCATTATGCAATATACCCATGTAACAAAACTGCACATGTGCCCTCAAATCTAAAATATTTTTTTCAAAAAAGAAGCATTTATTATAGGAATACTTTTCCTTTTTATTTTATATCATTTTTATTCATGTTATGGAAATACTATAATGTGTAATCTGCATTGGTTTAATGCTGCTGATATAGTCATAGTAGTATAAATTCAGGTAATGTAATATGTGCTGTATTATATACATTGTTCATTTAATTTCTACCTCTTGGTGACAACAATATTGTCTAATGATTGGGTTCTAATTGTCTCTGCCAATTCATAATTGGCCCACCTAGAATAAATGGAACATTTACCATTATCTTTCTCTCTCTGATGTAAGCCCGGGTCCTGAAAGGATAGAAACATGCATGTAAAAATTTTATATTATGTTGAATTTCCAAAATATTTCTGGATACGCCTGCAGGTAAGTGTACCTCATAAGTCTTAATATGATAATTGTCATGGTTGTTATGAGAGTATTCAATGAACCAATTTGATTTTTTCTCCCTTTCTTTTTCATTGTGTTGAAATGCAGTAGTCTCCCCAAATTTGTGAGGGCGATGTTTCGAGATCTCCATTGGATGCCTGAAACCACAAATAGTAATTAATGAGAAATTTTAATGTATAAATCAGGCAGAGCAAGAGATTAACAACAATATATAATAATAAAATAGAACAATTATTACAGTATGGCAGTATAACTACTCTTATGCTTTGGGGCGATTATAAGCAAACTAAGGGTTACTTGAACACAAGCATTTATCAATCTGATAACCAAAAGTGCTACGAAGTGACTCACAGGTGGGTAGGGTCTATACTGTGAATATGGTGCACAAAGGAAGGATATACATCATGGGCAGAATAGAACAGGATGATATAAGATTTTATCATGATACTCAGAACAGCAAGCAATTTAAAACTTGTAAATTGTTTGTTTCTGGAATTTTCCATTTATTATTGTCAGACCACAGTTGACAGGTAACTAAACCCATGAAAAGCAAAATCACAGATAAGCAGCGGGAACGACTGTAAATAGGATATATCACATTGTTCATATGAGAACAATTTTACTTCAGTATAAGAACTAGTCAAACACTTGTTACTTTTGAGAGTGAGGAGGCTATGACATCTGTTAAATAAAAAATATATTTCCACTGCCAACTCTGCTGAGACATATTCCTTAAGTCATCGCCAATCTAGGTATTTTGGTTCTAAACAGCTATACTGTTTTTTAACATAGCTATACATAGTTACACAATTAAATGTTTGCTAGATGATTGATTTAAAGTGTATCATAAGATACGTAAGCAAATAAACTATATAGAAATTTAAAACTGTATTTTTTGATTCAGTGTATTCAAACAAAAATGATAAACTGGATGGATATATTGTGCCAGATAGTGTCTGCCACTCAGGATTCAGTTAAAAGAAAAAAATCATCCCTTCTTCCCTGAAATTGGAGACTCTCCCTTCCCAAAAGAAAGAAAAATGTGAAGACATGTTATAGATAATATGTAACATGTCTATATCTTGTTAAAATGAAAAATAATCTTTATAGAATATATACTTATAAAGCAAACAACAATATTACAACCTATTTTATGACTTCAAATGTTTGTATATGTTTCAACAATAAGTATTTTATATTATTTAAAATGATCATGTATTCAGTCTATTAAAAACACTTTTTTCTATTTTTCAAAAAATATATATTTATTTTGAAAATTGGAACACGTTAACCAAAATGAAAATGCAATTTTCATGTGACCCAAAGACCTCAGAAGTACAGAATAAGATTTTTTATTTTTTTTTTTAATTGAAAACACGGGCTTGAGAGATTCAGGGAAAGAAACATAAATTAGAGAAGTCAATTTTGTTGGAAGCAGTGCCTTTGACAGATTCATGCCAAGATGAAAGAATAATTTTTGTTTCGAACAGTAGGTTGAAAGATTAACGATAAGAAATAGAAAAATCATTTTTATTGGGAGATGCAGGGCTAAGAGATTTGTGATTTAAGAATCTATGTTTTTCTTTTTTCATTCTTGGAATCTGATGGTCTAAGAGTATTTTTTTAAGATCCTTTTAATTGTCCATAGTTTTTTTCTAGAAACCTCAGCTAATGATTTTGTAAGAGCTAAAGTCAAGTTTGCTGATAGTTTTCCCTTGCATTAAGGTTATTTTAAATAAATCATAAGAAAGTTACTTTACAAATACATCTTTACTTCTGTATTTTCATCTGTTTACGTCAGAGTAAAACATGCAAAGATTCTGAGAGACTTAAATCACCAAAAGGTCAGCATTTGTGCCTGTTTTATTAAATTCTATATTTATCAGCCTTTTGGTGCACCATATCAGAAAAATAAATATATCTGCTGATAGCCATAAATATATATAAGTTCTTCCGTGGATTTATGGGTGATAATTTCCTGCCAGTAAAAAAAAAGTAAGACATGTTTACCATTAACATGGTCTGTCATCAATTCTTTAAATTCTAGAGAGTTACTTTCTTCAACATGCAATTTAGAAACTATTTTAAAGCCCCTGTATAATTATAAAAATATTAAAATTTGAAGCAATTGCATCATATCAATTTAAAATTGAAAAGGGTTACATTATAGTATTTAAATTTTCCTATTTACAGTGGTGGCCCACAAAGGACAACACCCAATTCAGGGAATATGTTCACAGTATACTCCAGTGACTCTTTAGACTCAGGTACAGCAGGACCCGAATCCTTGCTCTCCCAAGTTCTTCCTGTGGAAACTCCACCAGGTTCTTGAACCTCTTTAAATACCTTTCCTCATCTGTAAAATAAAAACACTACTAGTACATACTTCATTCACTTTTTATAAAGCTTAAATAAAGCATTGTTTCTAAAGTAATTAGCATGGTGTCTAACACAGTGGGAAAAGTCAATAAGTGAGTAGAAATTACTTAGTAATTGGTGCCATTAGTGGTGTAGTAATGATAGGTAAATACAATGCTTCGGACGATAACCCAGATTTCTCCCTATATAGCTATTTCTTTTGATATGTCATTCAGCTGGATCTTTCAAAGAATATATTAAGCATTGTTTCTTACATATATTCTGGAAATAAATTAAAAAAACTAATACAGAAAATTCCTCAATATCACAAGATTTTTACAGTCTGTTTTTATTTTTCCATCTACCATCTTTGGTAAATTTGCTTGTGTGGAACAGTATACTGGATTTGATTTTAAACAAATAATGATACTTAACAAAATAGTTGTAAATCATCTGTAATCTGACAGTTATTGTTACACCTTCTATCTGCCTGCTGTGACCTTTTATTTCTAAATCTATAAAAATGTTCCTCATTATGAATGGCAAGATTGAGTTCTATTTGTCCAATGTTATTCCATGAAATTTATTTCTATAAGTTTTTGAGTCGTTATAACAAGGATATGAGTTAGATAAGTACGATCCCTGTGCTAGTGTGCTAAGGACGCCATTACAAAGAACCACAGACTGAATGGCTTAAACAACAGAAATTAACATTGTCTCTGTTCTGTAGGCCAGGAGTCTAAGATCAAATTGACAGCAGGGCTTATTTCATTCTAAGGTCTCTTTCCTTGGTTTGTAGATAATGTTCTTCCTCTGGTATCTACAAATGGTCTATTTTTTGTGTGCCTGTGTCCTGATCTCCTCTTCTTATAATGATGTCAGTCATGCTGGATTAAGACATACCCTCGTGACCACATTTAACCTTAACTATTTTTTTAAATACCTGACTCCAATTTCAGTCACATTCTGAGGTACTGCTGGAAATTAGAACTTCAACATATGATTTCTGTGGAAACACAACACACCCTGTAACAATCCCTATTGTTAACAGATGAGACAAGCAACGAACAAAGAAAATTTGCCCACGGGTACACGAGTAGCTATTATAATACTTGGGATTTCAGCTCAAGTAATCTAACAACAAAGGCTAAATTTGTAGTGGTAGTTAGACCAACTTTGCTAGAAATAAGTCAACAAATAATAGCCATGTCTGTGAAGCAACTGACTGTTTTTGCTATGGTAAAATCATAACTATTTCATTTTCCATCTGGCTGTCCGATGCTCTAGGCTTTCATATACTACATTAAAGAGTGGAGGTGACCTAAAATATTACAGAATATAAAGCAGAAAAAGAAAAACTTGATAACCAAAACATGTATGAAAATTTTTTGTCCATAAAAATGTTTCATATAGAGTCAATCATATGGATAAAGTATGTGCAAATACAGATGTTAAAGATCTTTCCTTCATATATAAAAAGAGATCATAGAAAAATGACAGAAAATAATAAACACTTAATAGATAAATGAGAAAAAATTATACCAATAAGTAGATCATTTACTCATACAGTTCATTTAATCCTAATAAACTTTGATTAATGTTTCATCTCAAAAGTAAATATAATAATAATGAGGTAGAATTTTCCCATTAATTAAAAAAAAACATTTGTTTAAGAGGACCATCCAGTGTTAGCTGTCAAACAAAGTCATACTCCGTTAATGTCTGAAGGATGTATAAAGCTCACAGGAAATTAAATTGATAATACACACAAAAAATCCTTAAAATGTTGTTGTTTTTTGAACTAGGAGTCTTCTGGGAATGTATCAAAATGAAATAGTATTAAATATATTATCAAAGATTTTACAAACATAATTATTTTAATGTTAGTTAAAATTAATTGGAAATAACCTCAGTGGAAGGAAAGAAAATTATTTGGTAAAATTTTCACATTCATATGATGTGAAATATCCTGTTATGTTTAAATGAGTTTGTTAAGAACAGGGTAATGTGAATATTGTAATGTAAAAAATGAAGGGAAAGACTGAAAGACTCAAAATGTAAACATTTTCTTTTCTGTGGAAAAATGTGAATGACTTTTAAATCCCTTTTTATACAAGTAGTATTTTGATACTTTTTAAAAAAGTCAATATGAACAATCAAAATGAATTTAAAACTATACAATTAAAAGTCGTGTTTGAATTTTCTCATAGAGATTTTAAGAGTACAGTATATAATTTTATCTAATCCCAAATAGAGATATGGGTAAAAATAATTATAAATTTTGGGATATGATGAACTGGAAGAAGGAAAAATTTAAATTTACATGAGAAATGTACTGATATTCCTGCATAAGGTCAGACCCATATATGAGCATAAACTAACCATTAACTAAAAGAGAGCATTTCAAGGATATTCTTATTCATTCATACATATTAATTGAAGACCTACTATGTAATAGACACTTTTGTTGGCACTGTGGATATCTAACAATCAGGATAGGAAAGAATCACCACTTTCAACATGAATTATTTGGCAGAGAGAGAGGCAAACACCTAGGTATGTATATAATAAGTTAGATGGTAATGAGAACTAATAAAATGAAGTAGAAAAAAATGAGGTAGAAGTTTCTGGATCAGGGTGAAATTTTAAATTTAATTTTGAATAAGGGATTCAAAGAAGGCCTCCATGAAAAGACATTTGGGTCATGAGTGGAAGGTGATGAGAAGCGAATCTCATGGATTTCTGGGGGAGAGATATTCTAGAAAGAATGGCAAGTTTCAAGGGCCTTGGAAAGGAAAGTGTCTGACGTGCTCAAAAAATAAGGCTAGTATGGCTAAAATTTTCTGGACAAAAAAGAGATTAGAGGTAGAAAAACCCAGGGTCACTCAGAGATCTTAATAAATATTAACCAGTTCACCTGGCTAAAAATTCTTCTAAGAAAACTGGTAATATATACACCAGCTCCATAACAACTACTTACAAATGAACTAAGTCTTGAAGAGTAGTTTTTATTATTTATTTTGCATTACACCATTAGTTCCTATTATCTATAAATACTTATGTTGAAATGCATTTTGTATGTTGCAGATGAATCTAAGTTTTTTCCAATTAGAACTACGAATGCTAATAATAAACAAATACACAGATAGCTTTCTAGAAATCTTTATTATTGAGTTTTCCCTCATATTTTAAAAGTTTATGTCACATATATTTTGGATTTGAGAAAGACTTGAGATCACATGACATTATTCATCTGGGATGTCTGCCATAAATTAATTTCTACAGCTATTTTTTTCTTTCCAACTTTTTTTTTTATACTTTAAGTTTTAGGGTACATATGCACAACGTGCAGGTTAGTTACATATGTATACATGTGCCATGCTGGTGCGCTGCACCCACTAACTCGTCATCTAGCATTAGGTATATCTCCCAATACTATCCCTCCCCCCTCCCCCCACCCCACCCCAGAGTGTGATGTTCCCCTTCCTGTGTCCATGTGTTCTCATTGTTCAATTCCCACCTATGAGTGAGAATATGCGGTGTTTGGTTTTTTTGTTCTTGTGATAGTTTACTGAGAATGATGATTTCCAATTTCATCCATGTCCCTACAAAGGACATGAACTCATCATTTTTTATGGCTGCATAGTATTCCATGGTGTATATGTGCCACATTTTCTTAATCCAGTCTATCATTGTTGGACATTTGGGTTGGTTCCAAGTCTCTGCTATTGTGAATAATGCCGCAATAAAATTTATTTTAGGTTAGGTGTGTACATTTGTAAGTGTGTTACACTGGTAAATTGTGGACCAGAGGTTTGGTGTACAGATAATTTTGTCACCTAGGTAATTAGCATAGTACCCAATAGGTAGTTTTTCAATTATCACCCTTCTCCTACCCTCTGCCCTCAAGTAGACCCCAGAGTCTGTTGTTCTTGTTTTTGTGTCCACATGTATCCAATGTTTAACTTCCACTTATAAGTGAGAACATGCAGTATTTGGTTTTCTGTTCCCATGTTAATTGGCTTAGGATAGATAATGTGCAGTATTTGGTTTTCTGTTCCCATGTTAATTCGCTTAGGATAGATAATTCCCTCCAACTCCACTTGTGTTGCTGCAGAGGGCATGATTTCATTATTTTCATGGCTGTGTACTATTCCATTGTGTATGTGCATCACATTTTCTTTATTCAGTCCACTGCTAATGGGCATCTAGGTTGATTTCATGTCTTTGCTATTGTAAATAGTGCTGCAATGAACATATGTGTGCATGTGTCTTTACTGTAGAATAATTTATATTCCTTTGCATATATACCCAGAAGTAGGATAGCTAGGTCGAATGGTAGTTCCATTTTAAGTTCTTTGAGAAATCTCCAAATTGCTTTCCACAATGTCTGAACTAATTTACATTCCAACTGACAACGTATAAGCGTCCCCCCTTCTCCACAACCTTACCAGCATGTGGTATTTCTGACTTTTTACTAATGGCCAATCTTGCCAGGTCAGTCCCACAGGCCCTAGCTGAGTGACAGATGAAAGGAGTACTCAGACACAGGTATGCAGTGTAAGAGCAGCTGGGGGCTTCTGGGCTCTACTGGCAAAGGTGCAGCAGCAACCCCGAGAAGCTGAAGCTGCTTGCTTTTATTCAGAGCAGACAGAATGCCAAAAGCCTGGAGCAAACACAGTCTGTGGGTAATTAACATTTACAGTTCCCCTTTCAGGGAACCTCATGTGCATGGATGATCAAAGATTGGGTTCCCAGTCAACATAAGTAAACAAGCCTGTTTAAGATAAATTCCCCTACACTTCCTTGTACCTACTCCTTGCCCTCTGCCTTAGGGTCAGAGAACAGCAGCCTTCAGCTATTCTCCCCTGGAGCTTTGCAGAGCCTTCCAGCCTTTTGGGAAGGCCTGCTCCTTTCCCTGTCATTTCTCCCACCACCCTGGCTGATTTCCTACACATTCTGACTGGTGTGAGATGGTTTATCACTGTGGTTTGATTTTCATCTTGCCATAGTTAGTGATGTTGAGCATTTTTCATATGCTTGTTGGTTGACTGTATGTCTTCTTTGGAGAAGTGTCTGTTCATGTCCTTTACCCATTTTTTTAAATGGGTTTCTTTGTTTTTTGCTTCTTGATTTCATTAAATTCCTTATAGATTTTGGATACAGACTGTATTAGTCCATTTTCTTGCTGCTGATAAAGATATACCTGAGACTGAGCAATTTACAAAATAAAGAGGTTTATCGGACTTACAGTTCCATGTGACTGGAGAGGCCTCACAATCATGGTGGAAGGTAAAAGGCACATCTCAGTTGGTGGCAGGTAAGAGAAGAGGGCTTGTGCAGGAAAACTCCCCTTTTAAAACCATCAGATCTCAGCCAAGTGCGGTGGCTCATGCCTGCAATCCCAGCACTTTGGGACACTGAGGCAGGTGGATCATGAGGTCAGGAGATTGAGACCATCCTGGCTAACATGGTGAAACACTGTCTCTACTAAAAATACAAAAAATTAGCTGGGCGTGGTCATGGGTGCCTGTAGTCCCAGCTACTCAGGAGGCTGAGGCAGGAGAATGGCGTGAATGCAGGAGATGGAGCTTGCAGTGAGCTGAGATCATGCCACTACATTCCAGCCTGGGTTACAGAGTGAGACTCCATCTCAAAAAAATAATTAAATAAATAAATACAATAAATAAATAAATAAAACCATCAGATCTCATGAGACTTATTCACTATCACAAGAACAGCATGAGAAAGAACTGCTTCCATGATTCAATTACCTCCCACTGGGTCCCTCTATGGTATGGGAATTTAAGATGAGATTTTGGTGGGGACACAGCCAAACTGTATCATAGACCTTTGGTGGATGCATGCTTTGCAAATATTGTCTTCTATTTTGTAGGTTCTTGTTTTGCTCTGTTGATAGTTTCTTTCACTGTGCAGAAGCTCTTAAGTTTAATCAAGTTCTATTTATCAATTTTTGTTTTTATTGCAATTGCTTATGGAATCTTCAACATGAAATCTTTGCAAGGGCCTATGTCCAAAATGGTATTTCCTAGGTTTCTATCTAGGGATTTTATAGTTTTAGATCTTACATTTAAGTTTTAATCCATCTTAAATTGATATTTGTACATGATGAAAACGGTCCAGTTTCAGTCTTCTGCATATGACCAGCCAGTTATCTCAGCACTGTTTATTGAATAGGGAGTCTTTTCCCCATTGCTTCTTGTTGTTGGTTTTGTCAAAGGTCAGATGGTTGTAGGTGTGTGGCTTTATTTCTTGGTTCTCTATCCTACTCCATTAATCTATGTGTCTGATTTTGTACCAGTACCATGCTGTTTTAGTTACTATAGCATTGTAGCATAGTTTGAAGTCAGGTAGTGTCATGCCTGTAACTTTGTTCTTTTCTTTTTGCTCAGGATTACCTTGGTTATTCAGGTTCTTTTACAATTTTGCTGAATTTTTGAAAAGAATTTTCTAAATCTGTCTATGGACATACCACCCTGAACACACCTGATCTCATCTTAAAACTATTTCATCACTTATCCAAATATAATTACTGTGATCATTTTTTTACAAACTTATTTTCTTATGTCTCTTTTCATTGATTTCTTCTACTAACATGTTATTTAAACTCTACCTCATAACAACGCTGCCATTTTTAAAAATATATGAGTGTGTGTATGTATATATGTTACATATATATATTTAGAGCTTCTATGTGTGTGTGAGTGTGTGTATATATGGTGTAGATAAAATACATGAAATTTTTTTCCACATAGATGGTGTGAGAATGAGTACATGTAAAGAAAACTTTATCCAAAAACATCAATATTGAATCAAATTTTAATTTGCAAATTTTAATTCATATATAAAATATTTCCTAAATCTAAAAATGTTATGTTTTTCTATTTTTGCATTAATATTTATTTCAAAATTAAATACATGGAAGAATTATGAATATTACTGATTAATGAATAATTTATACTAAAATAGCTTGCTTGTTTAAAGAAGGTGGGTTTTGAAAAGCAGTTTCTTTGGATATTTAGAATCTTGATTCTCTTATTGGTAAAATGATGTTAATAACAATTGCTCTGCCTTACTCATAGGTTGCTGTGTGAGTCAATTCAGATATGATATGTAACAGTGGTTTGGATACAGTAGATGACCCAAACCAAATATATGTGGTTGTTATTGGATATGTTAATCTACCAAAATTTGATATCAGCTAGGAGTTTTGTCTAGTGTAAACAAACGATAGATGAAGAAGGAGGGTTGGAAATATTACAAGGCCTAATGGCTGTTGAGCTCCAGTTTCAAGTAAAATGTCCTTTTTGGTTGTTATTTCATCATCTAATTAAAGACTCATTAAGGTACATGTGAAAAAGGTGAGTGTGGCAGCAAATGAGGGTGAAAGATTTTGTGGAAAAAATTAAATTTTCAAAGAGAGGAAAACAATCTATATAATCTATACAAAGAAAATGATATAGCTATTTATTAATAAGTAATTGAAGAAAAAATAATTTTAAGTAAAAATTTAAGATGTTAATTAAAAATAAAGTAAGTTAATAATAATAGGATAATGATTCAGCAATTTAAACTTAGAGTTAGGTATAAACAAAGGAATAGACTACAAAAGGAGAACTGTAAATGTCAATTACCAAATAACTCCAAAAGGCACCCATTTAGCAATGATAAACCAGAAAAGTTTTCTATGTCTACAAAGTAAAGTTTTAAGACTGATATTATTCTTGCCAACTATTTTGGCAACAGTTGATCTATCTTTATTTACATCGCTCTTCTCAATAAAATGTCTTAAGTCAAATTGTTTATATTCTAATTAAATTCTACCAATTTTACATTTTATAATTATTGTGTCAGTGAAGAAGTTTTATTGTTGCTCTTCTCTACTATAAATATTCAAGCAGTGGTTTTCTTCTTCTTTTTACCTTTTTAAAATTATTATTATACTTTAAGTTCTGGAGTATATGTGCAGAACATGCAGGTTTGGTACATAGTTATACACGTGACATGGTGGTCTGTTGCACCCATCAACCCATCATCTACATGAGCTATTTCTCCTAATGCTATCCCTCCCCTAGTCCCCACTCCCTGACAGGCCCCAGTGTGTGATGTTCCCCTCCCTGTGTGCATATGTTCTCACTGTTCAACTCCTATTTATGAGTGAGAACATGCGGTATTTGATTTTCTGTTCTTGTGTTAGTTTGATGAGAATGATGGTTTCCAGAGATATCCATGTCCTTGCAAAGGACATGAACTCATCCTTTTTTATGGCTGTATAGTATTCCTTGGTGTATATGTGCCACATTTTCTTTATCCAGTCTATCATTGATGGGCATTTGGCTTGGTTCCAAGTCTTTGATATTGTGAATAGTGCCGCAATAAACGTATGTGTGCATGTGTCTTTATAGTAGAATGATTTGTAATCCTTTGGGTATATACTCAGTAATGGGATGGCTGGGTCAAATGGTATTTCTAGTTCTAGATCCTTGAGGAGTTGCCACACTGTCTTCCACAATGTTTGAACTAATTTACACTCCCACCAACAGTGTAAATCATTCCTATTTCTCCACATCCTCTCCAGCATCTGTTGTTTCCTGACTTTTCAGTGATCACCATTCTACTGGAGTGAGATGGTATCTCATTGTGGTTTTGATTTCTCTAATGACCAGTGATGATAAGCTTTTTTTCATGTTTGTTGGCTGCATAAATGTCTTCTTTTGAGAAGTGTCTGTTCATATCCTTCACCCACTTTTTGATGGGGTTGTTTTCTTCTTGTAAATTTATTTAAGTTCTTTGTCGATTCTGGATATTAGCCCTTTGTCTGTCAGATGAATAGATTGCAAGCATTTTCTTTCATTCTGTAGGCTCCCTGTTCACTCTGTTGATAGTTTCTTTTGCTGTGCAGAAGCTCTTTAGTTTAATCAGATCCCATTTGTCTATTTTGGCTTTTGTTGCCATTGCTTTTTGTGTTCTAGTCATGAAGTCTTTGTCCATGCCTATGTCCTGAATGGTATTGCCTAGGTATTTTCTAGGGTTTTTATGGTTTTAGGTCTTACATTTAAGTCTTTAATCCATCTAGAGTTAATTTTTGTATAAGGTGTAAGGAAGGGATCCAGTTTCAACTCTCTGCGTATGACTAGCCAGTTTTCCCAACACCATTTATTAAATAGGGAATCATTTCTCCATTGCTGGTTTTGTCAGGTTTGTCAAAGATCAGATGGTTGTAGATGTGTGGTGTTATTTCTGAGGCCTCTGTTGTGTTCCATTGGTCTATATATCTGTTTTGGTACCAGTACCATGCTGTTTTTGTTACTGTAGCCTTGTAGTATAGTTTGAAGTCAGGTAGAGTGATGCCCCAGCTTTGTTCTTTTTGCTTAGGATTGTCTTTGCTATGTGGGCTCTTTTTTGGTTCCATAAAAAATTTTAAGTAGTTCTTTTTTCAATTCTGTGAAGAAAGTCAATGGTAGCTTGATGAGGATAGCATTTAATCTATAAATTACTTTGGGCAGTATGGCCATTTTTATGATACTGATACTTCCTATTCATGAGCATGGAATATTTTTCCATTTGTTTGTATCCTCTCTTATTTCCTTGAGCAGTGGTTTGTAGTTCTCCTTGAAGAGGTCCTTCACATCCCTTCTAAGTTGTATTGCTAGGTACTTTATTCTCTTCATAGCAATTGTGAATGGGAATTCACTCATGATTTGGCTCTTTGTCTGTTATAGGTGTATAGGAATGGTTGTGATTTTTGCACATTGATTTTTTATGCTGAGACTTTGCTGAAGTTGCTTATCAGCTTAAGGAGATTGTAGGCTGAGATGATGGGGTTTTCTAAATATACAATCATGTCATCTGCAAACAAAGACGATTTGACTTCCTTTTTTCCTAATTGAATACCCTTTACTTTTTTCTCATGCCTGATTGCTCTGACCAGAACTTGTAATACTGTGTTGAATAGGAGTGGTGAGAGAGGGCACCCTTGTCTTGTGCCTGTTTTCCGAGGGAATGCTTCCAGTTTTTCCCCATTAAGTATGATATTGGCTGTGGGTTTGTCTTTTTACCTTTCTAAATAATGTTACTCATCTTTGTTGGTCTCTATTAAGTTCTAACTTTTCTATTTTTTTTTTTGCACTGAACCCTGTATCTCATATCAATCTGCACACTAATCTGAAGTTTTGTAACATTTACTGTCCATTCAGTTATTTGGCATATCATCTACCTCTCACGTTGAATGATAACAAATGTTTGATTTTTTTCTTGTAGTTATAAATACTTCTCTTCCAGCTGATTTTTTAAAGGACCTAAACCTTAATCTGAATTAGATTAAGATGGACCTTAACTTAATTAGTCTGATTTTCAATTTAGAGCATTAAGTTCATAGATTGAGCTAGAAATCTTGCTCATTTACATTCTTGTTAGAGAATATTCACTCATGAATTTAACTTATTTTAAAAAACAAATAATTATACATTTTAGTTATTGTTTACAGTTTTGGAGATGCAACAGAAAACAGGCCTGAAAAAGTATATATGCCCTCATCAAAACTATATTTTTATGAAAATAAAGCCAATACATCTATGATAAATAAATACATGTAAACATGGTGTATGGTAATTTATGTGATTAAAAAAAGAAAAATTTTTAAAAAGTTCTATCAGCTGATAGGGCAGACATTTTTCTCTGGATAGAGTAGGCAAGGAAAAGAATGGGACTACTTACCCCCAAAGCTCCATAAGGAGGGGCTCCCTAAGGTCATCATTCTTGAAATTAAGCTTGTCTGTAAGAAGAATTTGAGACCACATCTCAGGCAAGAGGATTTGATTAGCTTGAATCATCAGTTCCACTCTGAAATCACCATTCAAATCATGGGGAGAAGATGGAGTCCCAAGACTCTTGGAATTTTTTGCCGTATAAGAATCGAGTATCATTGTTTCTTCTCTGTTGTCTTCTGATGTCAGAAGTTTGCAGAGTCATCCTGTGCCACCAGGATAAATACCAATTGTGGTGTTGCCAGGCTGAAAATAAATAGAGGAGGGCAATTATTTATGTTTGTCAGTGGTTCAGAACCATATGAATGAACATAAGAAATAGAGAAGAAAGAAACAGCTTAGGACTGCTTGATATGGTTGGCTCTGCCTCCACCCAAACTATCATCTTGAATTATAATTCCCATAATCCCCATGTGTCAATGGGTGGACTAGGTGGAGGTAATCGGATCATGAGGGCAGTTTCCCCCATGCTTTTCTTGTGATAGTGAGTGAGTCTCAGGAGATCTGATGGCTTTAAAAGCATCTGGTGTTTCCCCTGCCTGCAGTCACTCCATCTTGCCACTCTGTGAAGAAGGTGCCTCCTTCTCTGTTACCTTCCACCATAAATGTAAGTTTCCTGAGGCCTCCCAAGCCATGAGGAACTGTGAGTCAATTAAAACTTTCTTTTATAAATTACCCAGCCTCAGATATTTCTTAGTAACAGTGATTGATCCAGACTAATACACTGCTCAAGGGTCCACTCAGTTGACTAACAGATTGCTTTATCTTAAAAGGATATTTAAGAGCTTAATATTTTGGGAAGTTGAAAAATATAGGGCTACATAACTCTACATACTCACTCAGTGAAAAGAGTGAGCCGAAGTGACAATATGTACTGTTTCCAAAGGAACTAGATACTCCATCAACACATTGTCTTTGTGCAAACCTATCAATAAAAACCAGCAGAAGAGATGAAAACAGGGTGATCCAGAGACTAACCAAACATATTGGAAACACTGACAGGTAACACATTTGACTACTTAAGACACAAAACAAATACTGTAAGATATTCAGGTGTTTGGGGTTTTTAGAGAATGCCTGCCTACAGTTAAACCCATTGGCAGGACATGATTCTTAATGGGTTTAGAGCCATGTCAGACAACATTAAATTCTAATCCATCCCCCAAAGTACTTCTGATGTTGCATACATGTCTTCCCAAAATCATTTACTGAGGAAACATTGAAGAGTCTGAAAGAGTATTAGTGGATTACTGCAACTCATTACAGTTATTAGGAAAACAACTCACATGTTTGAGAGTGGCTCAGCAGATAACCCCAAAATGTTAAAAATCATTCCTAGAAAAGTACACGTCTTAAGTGAATTAGGAATTCTCTAAACAAGTAATCTCTAGGATTACTTGTTTAAACATATAATTCAATTTGTATTTTGAATTCATCTTCGTATGTCCCAACTGCCTTTTACATTCGTAGAAAATATTTTCACTTGTTTGATGTACAAAGAGGCAATTCATTTCTATTTTTTTTATTTATTTATTTTTATTTTTTGATCCACATTTCAGTTAGAAAAGAAAAAAAGTTCTATTGACTTTTATGTCCATCTTGTATTTAAGGAGACTTGTTGAGATGTAAATTAATGTATAATGTAAAAAATATAATGAAGTCCCTTTTGCTTTTCAAACATGTTTATTATTATTCTAAAATGAAAATATCTGGATTTCCCTATTGGAAAAAAGAAGTCACCTTTGTTAAAATCTTACTTTACAGTAATTAGAAAGTTACACATTGTTAAAGAAAAGACCTGAGACAAGTTAAATTTAACAGAGTTTAAGCAGAAGAAAAGATTCATGAAGCAGGTTGCACTCAGGACCAAAAGCAGTTCAGAGAGTTCTGTCCTCCAATATGTGCAGGCAATATTTAGAGTCAGAGAAGTGAAAACGATGTACAGAAATAGCCTGATTGGATGCAGTATGGCATTTGCTTAATTTGAACATATTTTGACAGCTTTCAGTCTATGATTGGCTGAAGTTTCAGCTGTTCTGATTGGCTGAGATTTGGCTACAATAAGGTGCCAGTTAACAACCTCCATAGCTTATTGGAAACTGTGCCTTATAGCAGAAGCACACATAGGAGGTCCTCGAATAAGGTTGTCCCATTCAATTTTGTTTTTTATAAATGTAATAGGAAAATAAAAACTGGTTTTGTTTTATGTCATTTCACCTAAAATCAGTTTCCAAGAACCTGTCAACTACATTAAATGAGGACTTAATATACTTGTAAAAAGAATATACTCGCAGATTAGGTCGCAGTTTGTTTACACATTAAGTTACATTACAGTTTCCTGGATACAGAGGCAGATTTAGGCTAAACTTATTTCAATTTAACAACATGTATGGATACACTCATAACTACATGGTTAATACATCTTGGTAAGCTACATACAAATTATTAGACTCTACTATACATATGTGATTATTAATATGGTAAGATGAGTATCCAACCTAGAGCTTTTGTCAAGGCAAGACAGCTAATTCCTGAAAGTACACACTGTGGAATCCTTTCACCTGTCGCTATTGCTTGATTAGTTTCTAACAAATCGGTGATTTTTACATTGCTGCACAGTATTTTGTGACTAAAAGAGTCATCATATTAAACAATTAATATGATGCTTTAATATGATGCTTCCACCTCAGTGGAAGAACTAAGCAGTAATAATGAGCAATTAGAAAATTCATATTGGTATTGCATCAACCTAAAGCATTTTGAAGGAAATGTAGTGATTTAATTTAGGCTCCAGAGAATAGAAAATTACAATCTGCCAGACTTAGGTATGTTTATCTTTCAACATCTAAATTATTATCATGTGCTCTTTTCTTAATGTGGTAATGTTAGGTCTCTAACATATGTGCCATAGAGAAAAGAAGTTAAGATTGCACTATTTGGGAAGGAGGTAGGTATTCCAAAGTAAACTAAAACTTTCTTCTATAAGGAAACAGTTATACCAGAGCTACTGAAGTGTAAGGAGGAGTGGGAAAGTTTTTCTTTAATAAATGTGAGTACACCTAGTGGGAGACAATCAGCAAACAAATTTTGGAAATCCTAACTGATGTGCCCTCCCTTTCAGGCTATTTCTCCCACAATATCATCACTTATCAAATAGAAGCAATGACCAAGGAGATCTCAGAGAGATGTTGTATGTACTCATAAATAAAAATAGAGTCACCCCAAATGTGATAAGACAAAACAAGTAAGTCTGAAGTATATCTCAGAATAATGAAAGAAGTACAGATGTTCCTGGATTTATTTCTGAGGTCACATACAATAAACCTATCATAAGTTCAAAATACTGAAAGCCAAAAATGCATTTAATACACCCAACTTAGGGAACATCATAGCTTAGTTTAGCCTAACTTTAATGTGCTGAAATAATTACATAGCCTACAGTTGGTCAAAGTCACTTAAAACAAAGCCCATTTTTTAATATAGTGTTGAATATTTCACATAATTTATGAAAATGAAACACATAATGTTTGTATCGGTACTTGAAGTATGGTTTCTACTAAATGTGTGTTATGTACCATGTTAAAGAAAATTTTGTAAGCTGAATCATTAAAATTTGGGGACCACGTGATCAAGAGTGAGTAGCTAAGTGAATTTGCTCAAAAAACAAAAATACAATTTTTGAGGAGACTGTAAAGTATAACAGATAAGGCAAATGAGGTAAGAATGACATTTGCCAAGCCTTAAATAAAAACTGAGCATTGTAACTAAAAATTCGTTATTTTTTTAAGATGAAATCTTAGACCATTGATTTAGAACTTCTTTGCTACTGTATTTAAAAATATAAGTTTACTTCCAGACATTACTTCAGCTGAATCACACAAATTTTAATACAATGTCTCAAAAGTGAACATTGTAACTAAAAATCCAATGGGATTACAGGGCCAATCCCTTGCAGAGCAATGATGCAGTAAGAAAGGGCTAGAATAGTTTCTTCCTTGACTGTACCCTCAAAAACTTCAGCATATTTTGAAGAATGCTGTAGTAATAACAGCCGTGTCATAAATGTTGATAGAGAATATTTATCCATTTAGTTTATTTCCATGTAACTCGGTTTACATTTCTCAAATGTCTTGTAGGGAGCACTGTAATCAGCCATAAAGTTGGAAAAACAAAATAATATATTTCCACATTCCAAAAGTAATTATAATATAACAAAGAGGTGGAAAGGTCAATCAAATATTTCAGCATAATTTGCCAAGCTCACAGTTAAAGTATTTGTGGAAGCAATAAAAATATATCAGAGACCATCTAAATCAAATTTTCAGTTGGTGTTAAAGAATATACCAAGAGATGAGACTTGCATTGAATTATAAATGAAAAATGGGTACAAGCAAGATAAACAGATTGATTGAGAGTCTGGGAGAGAAAGAGAGATTAAGATGGACTGCATTTATGACAGAAGGTGTACTAGTCTAAAGTAACTTCTACAAAAGCAGCCTCACACATGTAGACAGTCCTCAATGATTTTGGAAAATAAAATGAGCCATGGAGAAAAGGCAGAAGCTCAATAATAAACAGCAGTGGTATGCGAATTTATCAGAACCATCGTTCCAATTTTGACTTAAAAATTGTAACTCTTTTATAATGAAAGTATGTCATAGAAAATAAAACACATGGGCACACGTAATTTTTAAAATTTCAATGTAATGTGCTATATTTAATAAAATAAAAACTAAATGTATAGCAATATCTATTAAGATATGATGTATATCAGGAAAAAATGCTTGGATCCAATATATAAGAAGACATATAAGGTAGTTACATGCTTGTGTCTACTTAAAGTAAGTATTTACTCAAGAAATAAAAATATTAGAAGACATTTTGAAAATTAATACTTTGTGTAGGAAGGTTTTTGGAAGACAATTCAATTTCTTTAATTCGTATAGAGCTATTCTTATTCTATATTTCTTCTAGAATCAATTTTGCTAACCTTTCTTTCAAAGAATTTACACATGTATCTAATTTTTGAATTTATTTGCATAAACTTCTTATAGTATTATTCATTATCATTTTAATTTCTGTAGTCTCTGTAGTGAAGTACCTTTATTATTGTTATTGATGACACATGTCTTTTATATCTCGATTGGCTTAGAAAAAGTATTAATTCTTTGTCTTTAAGGACTCATTAACCATTGGTTTTATTTTTTAAATTACATTAAATAAAATTAACTTTACCTTTTTATTATGTGTTTATTCTTACATTCGCCTCCAATTTTGTCTTTGTTCCACAACACTGTGGGTTGGTTATTCTTTTTCTTGTTTTTAAGATGGAAACTTAGACCATTGATTTAGAACTTCTTTGCTACTCTAAGCATTTAAAAATACAAGTTTACTTCCAGACATTACACAAGGTGAATCACTCAAATTTTGATATATTTTGTATTTATTAACATTTTTAATTTCATTCAATTAAGGATATTTCCTATTTTCAGTTATAAAATCTTTTTAACCTGAGAATTACTCATAGTTGTATTTGTTTTCTAAGAGTTAGAAAATTTTCCAAATATCTTAATGTTAGTAATTTCTGATAATGCTGCTGTGGTCAAAGAACATATTCTGTATGATTTCAGTTATTTTAAACTTAAAAATATGTGTTTTAATGGCAAAAATATGATTAATATTGGTAAGTGGGTTCATGTTGACTCAAAAAAAATGCATTGTGTTGTTTAATTAAAGTGTTCCTTAAAGGCCAATGAGGTTGAGTTGACTGATATAGGCAACCAAATTAGTTCACATTTTCTACAGCCACCTAGATCTCTGTAATTGTCCCACCAAAGGCTAATATGGTTTCTGAGGAGAAATCTGGAATAATTTTTATCTTTTGTTATTCTTTACAAAATGTATCATTGTTGTCTGCTTTTAGTATTTTCTCTTTTGCTGTTTTCAGTGATTTAATTGTGACATTTTATATCGTGGATTTTGTTGTTTTATTGACAGTTTAGAATTTTTGACTGTCTTGAACTTCAAATTTATTGTTTTCATAAAATTGAAAATTTTGGCCATTAGGTTTTCAAACGTGTTTTTATTATCCCGGACTCCTCTAAGCATCTGGTTGCATGTAGCAGAACTACTTGTGATGTTTGGCTCTCTGAAACTCATTTCTTATTTGCTTCTTTTCCCGTGATTCCATTTGGACAGTTTCTATTTCTGTCCTCAAATTCAATGATTTTGCTTTCTTTCTACAGTATCTAGTCTTCTTTGATCTTATCTAGCAAATTTTGTACATTAGACAATGTATTTTGCATTTCAATAAGTTGTATTTGTTTGTTGTATGTATCCTTCATTTCATACTCATTATGCCTATGCTTCTAAAAAATATTGGAGCATGATTATAAAAGATACTTTAATGTTCTTGTTTGTAAATTCTTCATCTTTGACATTTCTGGATCTTACAACAATTTTTTTCTAGTTATAGATCTCATATTTTTATTCGTTGGCATGTCTGTTGGTTTGATTAAAGGACATTTTGCTTTGTTTTATTATTTATGCCATGTGTTGTATGTTGTTGCCATTTTAAAGAGTGCTGAACTTTGTCCTTACTGGTAATTTTTCTTAGGGTCACCTTGAACCATTTGAGGCAAGTGCTTAAGGTTTGCTAGAACATGTTTATACTAGCTTTTAATATAGGGCTTTTAATATAGTAGCTTCTATTCTAGGGCTACTTTATTTTTACTATTAAAACATTACCTTCTTGAATCTCTTTTGAATACCCCAGTTATTCGCTGAGAACTCCCTAGTCCAGCTGGTTAGAATTTGAAAATATTAGAGACCTTTAAAAGCTTTGGAAACACTAAGAGCTTCTGAGTCATTCTCTGCCTGGACTCACAGATTTGCATGCTACTCATACATATCTTAATACCCAGGAACAGAATAATATGAAATTCTGTGCAGTTTTCTACAGTTCTTTCTTTGTTGAGTTCCCTCTGTTTATGTACTCTGCTTCACAAATTCCAAATATCTCTGAGTTATCAAACTCTAACCTCTGCCTCCCTAACTAAGCAACACCTCTTTGCTCTCAATGGGTTTCTCACTCCTTACCAGGGTCTAAAGCGTCTCCAGGCTCAAAGTCAGGTGACCACAGGGCTCACCTCATCTGTTTTTCTTTTTTTAAGGTTCATCTTCTGGCACTCTCTGTTGTCTGATGTCTGGAAGCATTTGTTTCATGTATTTGTTGATTTTCAAGTTCTTTCCAGTAGAAGTAAAAAGGTAATTTTCACATTAATTAAATTACTCCATTATGCATGGAAAGCAGAAATTCTCTTATAAAAAACATATTCAGTCAATAATGTTATTTTTCTTAAACCTACAAATGTATACTATTTTTAGGCAACAATATTTTGAAAATAACTACTTTGTAGTTCCAACAGTATTAATCAATAAATCAAGCAAGAAAGAAGCATTTCAAAAATATTAGGTACTAATTGATTTAATACCATATTTCACGATCAAGAATGTCCCCATTTAAGTGATATATTATGTGGTTATCCTATTTTTAAGTCTGTTAAAAGTTGTTTCAAATCTCCACTGTTGCATACTTGCATGTGAAAATTACTAATGTGGATTGTGTTAAACTGACAACTCAAATGTCACAAAGTCTCTGTCATATGTGTTTTATGGATTGCTTCAATGGTTAATAACTTTAGATAATGTCATAGAAGTGAAATACAGTATATTTTTGATTATATGGTCATAGGAAAATAAAGAGTACATAAAAACTTTAAAATACTGGATTTTTATATTTTAAAAACACAGATTCTAGGCTCTGTTTTTATAAATGGTTTTGTTGTTTCTGTTTTGTTCTGTTTTGTTTGATTTACCTGATAATCTAGATGGATATTCAAGAATGGTAGGATACTGGGCAATTTTTACTTGGTGGTATTCTTCTTTATAAAAGAGAAACCTTACAGTTGTGGTTCCACCTAGTAAGTGTATAAAATTTCCCAAATATTAGGGAAAAAACATAAAACAGCCTTTGAAAGTAATACGATTCCCTTTCAAAACTACCCATAATATTGTGTGGGTTTTGTCTTACCCTCAGTGAGGTGGAGACTTACTAAGGGTAGTAATGTAAGGAAGTGAAAATGTGACATAAGCATGTTAGTATTTTACTGGCTGTGTGTTGGATTAGAAATGAAGGTTTGTCAGAATAATGGTGGCAGGGAGAGGAGCAGACCAATTAGGGCATTATTTCAGAAATTTAAATATGAAGTTATGAATATAGATGTAACATGTTTAAATATATCAGCAGGGAGCAGAAGGAAAAACAACAGAGAAATAAGCATGTTTTCTAGGCTAAGATTCCAAACTGCCCAAGGAGAAAAGTGATGGTAATAGATAGAAGAAATTGGAAAAATAAGAGAATAAAGGCAAGAAGGAAAAAACAGACTGAATTTTTACTAGATATTAGAGGAAACTACCTACATTCATTTAAAAAACAGGAAGACAAATGCCGTATTTTTGAAATAGAAAAGAAATAATCTTCAGGAATTATAGTACATTCTAAGAAAGCAACGTTGTAGAAGGATTTAGATAAATGTAGAAAAGTAATTTGTAAATTTAAATAGTGGTAACAGTTGGAATGTGGTTAAAAAGGACTATTGCTGTTTTTGTGATTATTAATAGCTGATGTGCTTTCTACTTTCTTGTCAGTGATACTGAGAAAAGTAGATGGAATAATTCAAAATTAATTAACAGACTTCTCAGTTCCAAACCAAATGTTCATGTGTTTAGAAATAAAGATATTGTAAAAACCTTGGGCTTCATGTCAAATATTATTATGTAATATGTATTGAATCACACATAATTTGAGAGCTTAATCCATTTTTTAACTTATTATATATATATTCCAAGTTGCTGAATCAAGTGTAACATTGTACTGAGATTCAGAAATTTCATGGGATGAACAAGATGTACCAACCAAAGATGAAGACATGAACCTCTATCTAATAAAGATAAATTATTTTGGAGAATATTGCATGACGAGTAATGGATACTAGATTTCAAATATTTACTGACAAAATGATCAATTATTGTTAAGAATCTGAAGTTGATTTTTTTGATATGTACTGAAATGTTTTATTCAAATGCTATTTTCTATTAATTACAAATAGAATCAAAGTTCTAAGAGGAGAAACTATTATCCACCACTGTTTACACCAGCAAGTTATCCGGAAACCTACTCGGAACTCTGTGGGGTTGTTGTCCCTAACCGTGAGCTTCCTACTCATGCATCATAGTTAGGTTTGATGATTGTGGGGCTTGCACTATGTTCTTGAGGATCCTTATAAAAAAGACTCAACCTTTGAGGGCACATCAAATAAAGGCATTCAAACACAATGCCTGAAACTTCAACTCCATTCCCAGAAATAGGTCCACTTGAAGTTCTAGAAAAACAGGACTATAGGGAGGAAAAGTAGAAAGTCTAGGAGGAGGAGGAAGAAAACTTAAAGAGCAGAAGGATAAGAAGGAAGGGTTCAGGTCTTGAAATAAGTAACATGGACAAAGAAGCTGAAACTGCTGGAAATTTATCTGTTAGGATGCCCTATCAATATATTTTCTGTTGTGTATCTCTTAAATAGATTCACATCAACATCTGAAAAGTATATATTAAAATAATACCAACATTATAAAAGACAACAATAACAGCTAACATTTGTATAGCATGTTCTACGTGCTAGGCAGTGTTTAATAATTTTGACAAATATTAACACATTGAATCATCACTTAAAACGATGAAGTGAGTATTTTCTATTATTTATACATAAATAAATTAGGGTATGGAGAGGGTGCCTTCATGGGTAACCACTGATTATCAATGAATATCTTTTGAACTATCAAGCAGTGCTTTTTCAGGTACTTTTGAAGGTTTTCTTAAAAAAAATCACACAAGCTCATTTCATGAGTTTAATTTCTATAGTATTATAGTACTTAAGTATCCACATTAAATTTGAAATCATTAGACTTGAATCAAATTCATTTTCAATTTCATGCCAGACATTTAGCAATAATCTATTAATTTCATTGTGTTCTTTTGTAAAATGGAAATAATATCTATCTCATATATTTTCTGAGGATCAATTTTGATATATTTAATAAGGACAATTGTTTATCCCTTCCCAAATTAAGAAGTTAATGTATACAAATTTTCAAAATAGCCAAACGTTGCATTCCATTCCATTGTTTCTCTTTGGTATCATAACATGTAGAGAAATATTATTTAGAAGGTCAAGTAAATGTTTTAGTAAGATGAATAGTGATGTGTGTGTATTATACGGGGGGCCATATTCATCAGAGCAACCAAAAAATGTGATGCTTTTAAATATAATAGAAATATTTCAAATTATTTATTAGCTTTGTGATTTTAATAAAGTATGACTTTATATTCTGATTTTAATGATATCTCTCATCAATTATATATCTCTATTCTCTATTTTATGACATAAATATGGCTTTGTCTTTTCTTGTGTTTATTCTAAGAACTCCTCTCAACTAGATTATCAACATTTGTGGGGAAAGAATTATGTTTGATTTGCTTTGTAACCCCTTTTTTTTTTTGTAAACTTTTGTAAGCAAAAGTTTAAGGGAATATTTATCCGGAGAAAAGGTAACTATTTGGAAATGTTTGTATTATTGTTTCTTTAAAAAGCCTAGACAAACATGATCTCGGTCATGTTTATTCTGTAATCAAGAAGGAAATAAGCACATGAACCAGACAAGCATCAAGGCTATTTTTCTTATCTAAATATATTTATAAACAAATTAGAAATAATAAATTTACATTTATTTTACTATTAAATGGACCGTGACCCACTTCATGCCTTGGACAATGAGAACTCAAGATAAAAATGTGTAATATTGTTATAACAATAAAAATAATTTTCATCTCCCTCTGAACCAACATTCAAACTATTGCTCGATTTACTAGTGCCTTCTAAATTACAAATGTAATCATGTTTTCTTTTAGTGTAGAATATGTAAAGTATTTGAAACTGGATACATTTTACTTTTCCATAGCTGGCCCTGACTTATCCCTCTGGCCCACATATCTTTTGCCTGTCCTCTTCCATCTGCTGCCATGGCCTTACCAATTCTATGTTATCATAGCAAATACATACCCTTCCTTCATAACCCAAATTAATTGCCACACCTCTAAAATTCTTCTTATATCCTGAAGCCAAGGTCATCTTTCCCTTCCATGTGTTCCCTCATATATGTGTAGTTATATTATGAGGTAATTGTTCCTTTTTATTCTTCTTACTTGGGTTCTTGAGAGGAGGTTATGTCATTAGTCCATACTCTCATCATATGGAACTATGCCTGGTATGTAGTAGATTTATTTAAATGCATGTTGAAAAAATAAATAATAAATGGCGTAGCCATAGTGCTTCACAATGACTAACAAGCTCACTAGAGCTAACCAATAAAATAACTCTCTTTAACTACTCAAATTTTTAATTACCCACAATCTACACAACACTTTTGCAGCAAATCATTAATATAATTAGAGGCAGATTGCTTAGTGAAGATTAATATTAAAAGAAAAAAATATATAAATATATATAAATGGGGGACATATTTAATAGAAGAATTGGACATATAAATAAAAAATGCAAGAATTCTTGTCCTTAGAAAAGACACTGTAGTAGATTTACTGAAGGTGGAAAAATATGAAATAATTAGAAGAATTTAAAATATGATAAAAATCAATGTATTCATCATTGAAACAAATCTGTGTTTGAACCACATGACACTTTTATGTGACTAGATATTTAAAGTAGCAAATGCTGACTCTTCATACTAACCGATGATAAAAGAAAAATTATTTCCTCCAAATTCTATTTTTTTCCTTATGAAAATAATTTGGGTACATTAAGCATATGATTGAGATTATGGATTTAAATTTTTCAATATGTGTGACAGGGAAAATGTGTAGATAAAAAAGACCCTATAAAATTGACAGGGAAAATATGTAGATAAAAAAGACCCTATAAAATTGACATAGAAATTGTATCATAAAGAAAATTTGAAGAAGTACATGCTGAGCATCATTTTAGAGGAAAGTAACTTAAATAGTTTATTTATAGAAACAGTGGTATATTTTAATTTGATTTTTAAAAATGTATAGGTAATAAATCTTACCCTCTTTGATGAGAAGTTTTATGAGTTTAGACACATGGATGCAATCATGTAAAGAGCATCATAATGAAGATTAAGAACAGTAATATCAATCTCCCAGTTCTCTAGAGATGGCCTTTTGTAATCACCATCAACTTCTGAAAATCACTGATCGGATGTGCTGTTGTTCCTTTTTTTTTTTTTTTTTTTCCTTAAAATATGGAACACCGGCCGGGCGCAGTGCTTGTAATCTCAGAATTACTTTGGGACGCCGAGGCGTGTGGATCACCTGAGGTCAGGAGTTCGAGACCAGCCTGATCAACATGGTAAAACCCTGTCTCTACTCAAAATACAAAAATTAGCTGGGCATGGTGGTGGGCGCCTCGGGAGACTGAGGCAGCAGAATCTCTTGAGCCTGGGAGGCGGAGGTTGCAGGGGGCGGAGATTGCGCCACTGCACTCCAGCCTGGGAGACAGAGCAAGACTCTGTCTCAAAACAAAAAGCAAACAAAAAAATGGAATGCTTCATGAATTTACATGTTGTTCTTGAGCAGAGGCCATGCTAATCTCCGTGTTATTCTAATTTCAGTATATGAGCTGCCAAAGCAACACTGACCAGCTTTTAAACCTGTATTTTTTCCTTTTCAAAAATGTCCTATAAGTAGATTTATAAAATACTTAGTCTTTTGGGATTACCATCCTTCACTTAGAGGGATACATTTAAGATTACATTTGTGGTGTTTTATCTATTAATTATTCCATCAAAAATGTGTACCACAGTTTATCTACTCATTTTACAATAGCCATTTTATTTTAATGGATTGGTCAAATCTTACCACCGCAAAAAAATTTGTGGTAAAAAATCATACTAAGATAACTTCCAGGTATTTCTTTTCAGTTCTTAATATAAAGTTATATCTAAGATTTAGATAATACTTACAATATTTAAGACATACAACTTTTAAAATTGATTTTATTTTATATTTCTAAATTATTTAAATATTTGATAAAGTCTAATTAACAATTATTCAATTAGTTTAAAAATCATTTCAGTTCATTAAAATAATGTGAAAATAATATGAAGAAATGTAGATAGATGATAGATTAGATCAGATAGATCTATTTTTCTTCTAAAGACAGGAATATGTATATTTCCAACATTCTGACCTATTAAATTCATACATTTTCTAATCAAACTCTGTTTAATTTTTTTTTCTTTAGAATACATCTCAGCCAGTTTTGTTAAAGGTACAAGACACTATGATGTTGAAGATGTATTGGTATTATACATGTATTAGTGTCACATTTTAACCTGCATTATTAAACCAGCTAGAAGTCTTCAGGACGTAAATGCATTCAATCTAACGCACGCTAGTTAACAGAATTTCTATCACACCATTATTGGGGAACATTTAAAAATGACTGGTAGCCAATGATACACGCAATGAAGTTGTTTTAGAATGAATACATTCATATGTCATATTAGATTAGGCAAGTTATACAATCATGTAGTACAGCCGCCTGCCTGGAAATTGAGTTTCCTTAAAGAAATGCATATGGATAAAAATTTAGACACTTAAACCTCGCTTGCCAAATTATATTCTCCACAATAAGTATTTTATACAGATGTTTCATTGTCATATTCACATTTTTATTTCTATTTTCATTACAAAATAAAACATAAACATTATAAAATGATTTTCACTTATAGTACTTCAAATAAAGTAAAATATAACCAGTTAAACAGCTTGTTAGATCGACATTATTTAACATTCACCATCTGCAAGATAAGTGTGACATATAATATCATATATAATATAATTATATTAAAAAGTAAGTATGTCAAATTTTATTGAAATTAAATCCTGGATCATTACAGATGCTTCCTAATATTAATAATAGTACATATGAGGAAGAAGAATCCAGTAATACCACACATTAATATTAGCAAATAAGTATTTAGTGCAAAGTACCTGCAAACAGAAATGGAGCAAATTGATGCACTACATTTCTAACTACATTATTCCAAGTGTGATTTAACCAAAGGAAAAGAGATCAGAATTGGAAAGTGCCCACTAAAATACTAACAGGAGCAATGACTCATAATATAAAAACCGTTTCTAAATTAATGGCAGACAGAATATACATATATTATATGGAGAGACAAAGCTGTTGTTATATATAATGTATTATATATAATGTATATTATATGGAGGGAAAAAGCTGTTGTATATATAATATCTATTATATATACTATATATTAATATATGTATATTATATATATATATTAAGCAAGACTGTCTCAATTAAAAATATATACTCTCTCTCTATATATTATATTTTTAAAATTGAGACGGAGTCTTGCTGTGTCACCCAGGCTGGAATGCAGTGGCTCAATCGTGGCTCACTGCAATCTCTGCTGCCCGGGTTCAAGAGATTCTCATGCATCAGCTTCTCAAGCAGCTGGGACTACAGGCACGTGCCACCAAGCCCGGGTAATCTTTTTTTTGTATTTTTAGTAGAGATGGGGTTTTGCCATGTTGGTCATTCTGGTCTCGAACTCCTGACCTCAGGTGATCTGGCCGCCTCAGCCTCCCAAAGTGCTGGGGTTACAAACACGAGCCACCACGCCCGGTCAACAAATTATATATAGATATATATGTGTGTATATATACGTGTGTGTGTGTGTGTATATATATATTTTTTATTGACTCCATTCCTTCCACATGAATACCAGGTTTTGTCTTATGAAATTACTTTCATTGAAGAAAAAGACACATTAACATAATATTACGAGGCTCTACTAAAAGAGTTTTTATGTGAGTATAATGGACGGTGTATGCTTGGGAGTTATGAGTACAACAGAAAAGCACAAAATATTTTCGATTTGCAAGGAGGAAAGTAGAACATATTCCCAAGAAACAATAGATACGCAGCAATTAATGGAACTTAGCCAACAGGAAAGGAGGGACAAAGCTGTTTTATAAGAAGGTAAAAAAAAATATATGAATGTTACGGAGATGTGAAAAAAACAGAATGAGTTCAGGAATTTCAAATAGTTCAATATGGTTGAAGGTCAGTGTGCTTAACAGAGAGTAGTGGAATGAAATTAGAACACTAGACAAAGTCTGGATCACACAAGATTTTAGATTTTATCCTAAATAAGCAATAAAGAGCCATTTGAGTGGCTTAAAACACAAGGAGTAAATAATCAGATTTATAAATTAGTCTAAAACCTTAGAAAGTTTTGGGGAAGCCAGTCTGAAAGGAGAGCAAATCTGAGGCTATTGCAACAAATTCTGGAATTCAGAGTTTCACAGTGTGCTCTGAGCAGAATAATTTTCCTGTGAGATTCTCAACAAGAAAGAGATTCTGTAAAATACTTCATACTTTATGGGGCTCTTGGCAATTCACAAAGTATTCTAAAAGTAGTCTAAAAGTATCCTACAATTAACAAATGTATCTGTTTGTTTAATGCACTTCCCAATCTTTATTTTCTTTTTCTTCCTTTTTTTAAAAAGAGAAATCATTTTTATATAACATTTTATTAAGAATCAAATAATTAGTGGCCCATAATACAAGCTATGGGAAATTTTACCCTGAACAGATAGATGTGTGCTAAGGTGAAGAAAGAGAAACACTAAGGATGTGAGAATTATTTCCAAGGCAGAATGAAAAAAAGTAGGTATGGACTAAATGTAGGAAATGAAAAACAAGGAAATTTAGAAAATCCCCCAGTTTTCAGCTTGAAAAATTGAGCATTTGTTGTTTATGTAGTTTATATCAGTGCATAAAATATAATTTTATAAATGGGCAAAGAAAGAAGAACTATGAAGAAAATTGGTATTTATGCCTTTGTGGTAAACCACCTAAAAGGTAATGCTCTAGAACAAAAGGAGAAGATAATCTATATAGGAGTGAGTTGTAAAATGGCCAATGCTATTAAAAACCCTTATAATAAAAGTTTGAAATAAGGTGTGGAGTGAGAGCTAGCACATGGAGCCATTAGCAGTAATTGAGGAGTGTGGCAGCTGCAATTTCATAGGTACCATGTAGCTGAGAAAACCTGTCCCAGAAGTTTAGAAAGTGAAGAGAAAGTGTGGAGTGTGTAAGAGAAGAAATGGTATAAAACAACAAAAAAACACGATTCCATTTAATCATTACACCATGTAAACATATAAGAGAACATCATTCATTTCCCATAAATATATAAAATTATTACTGCAAATAATAATAAACAAAACACTTGAGTGAAGAGATGAAAAGAATTTAGAAAATCGTAGGAGAATAATTAGGAAAACCTATAAACTTCTTTTCTGACTCCTTCACAGCTTCCACGTCCTTTACCAACATGTGAGCACTGATGTTTCCTGTCCATTATCCTCTGTTCCCCTATCTTCAAATGCCCACATTTTGTATTCTTATACCCTTATTGTCCTTCAACAACTTTCTACGTACTGAATCTTTTTCAACACTGGTCCAACCCTGATTCCTCCCTGTGCTACAGAATTATATCTCCAAACATCCGCTGTTCGTATCCCCTTAGATGTTCCTCTCTAACCATATGTTAAAAATGTGCAAAATAAAACCGTTTCTTAGAATGACAATCAGATCACCTCACTCCAATCTCCAAAACGATTGAATGGCTTCTCATGTTACTCCTCTAGAAGCCAAACACTTTAGGCATTGGACTGGGTCTACATGGTCTCAAAAGCTAATGGCTTTCTGAATTCAACTTCTATTAGTTCTTCTACTCTCTCCTCTTTACTTTACTTCACTTCACTTCAACTACACTCAACTTGGAACTGTCCTCTTCCTCCTCAATGATTAGAAGCTTTCCCCTTCTCATTCAACCTCTCTGCAGTGCTTTGTGCACTTGTATCACTGCATGGCTGACTCTTTTATATTATCAGGTTTTCACTCATATGCCATGTTATCAAGTAGGTTTCCCTCAACCATCCTGTCTTAAAATGGTATTGCTTCTCTTGTGCCCAGGGATTCTCTACCCTTCTTTATTATTTCTCTTAATAAGAATCAGGCCTACACTATATTGAACATCTTATTATTTTATAATGACTCAATTGATTATAAGCTCTTTGCATATAGTTTTGCCTTTTGGTTCAGTGTTACAGCCCTAGCACCTACATCGCTACCTGACATATAGAAGATACTAAAAAATACTAGTTGAGTCAGTTACTATTTAAATTTAACTTATGAGTTAAAGAAATACAACACTTTTAGTGCACTCAATACGTGATAGTTCAATCCTTTGAATTATTGAGAGAATGAAAAAAATTTAAAATTTAAAAATTTTAAATTTTAAATTCAACAAAGATATCAAACTTGGAATAAAGCATGATGGTAGAAGTTTTGGTGAATGAAAATTTCTGTACACCTATTAGTAAATCTAAATATTTGCTCATCTTAAAAAATGAGAGATAGAGATTCATTATGATTGTTGTCAATAAGATCAAATTAAAGTAGTGAAGTTGTGAGAGGAAGGGAGTTAAACTTTGTTATTTGGCAGAATATTGAAAAAATGGATTACCTTGACATTGGTTAATTCATGCATGCATATTAAAAAGTAGTCATGTAAAATTATAACTTAACATAGTACTTGGCACATAGTGAGTTCTCAGCAAATGTTAGTAATACTATTATGTTTTAATAAGAAGAATGGTGATTTTTCTCCACCACCATTTGAAATGAAAATGATTGACCATGCAGAATCAATATTGTTTTATATCCAGATTTTATGTTTAATTTTCACAAATACCAACCACTATTAAAAATAAAAAATATTAACTAGAAAATAAACAAATAAATAAAATATAAACATTTACAACTGGGAAAAAATAAAATACAATTTTAAAATGTAATTAATTTGGCTGAATTAGCAGATGAAAATAACACAAACAAATAAATGATGAGTTAGAAAATAACTGGAGTTTGAAAAAAGCAGACAAAATATATCTATAATTGATTTCCTCCACAATGTTATCCTGAAAGTCCCATCCAGTAGAGTAAGAATAGAACATACTTGAGAACATAACTTAAGAAAACTATCATAGAAAAGAAAGAACATAATTATTATTTGCAGAAAATACAATTGGGTATATAGAAAATTCAAACAAATCTATCAGCAACTATTTAAAAACATACTGAGTTCCACAAGGTTGAGTGAATGAAAAAAAAAGTAGGTAAAAACAAAAGCAGTAGCATTTCTATACATCAACAGTAAAAACATTATACATAATATGATAAAAATATGATAAAAATTACTCCCAAATGTTACTTAAATATGAGTCTAACAAAATAATTACCAAATGGTACTTGACAAAATATTCAATTCATGGATGAATCAATAATTAATATGCAGGGATGTGAGTACTCAATGTTTAAAACAATTCAGTTACTCAATAAATTCAATGCTATTTCAAACAAAATTCAAAAGACATTTTTTTTAAAGAACCAGACAAACTAGAAAACCACAAGTCCATAAATTTGTGAAACAGAAAAACAAAAAATGGAAAATTGATATACATTATGTCGGAAATTATTACAAAAGTTATTCAATTAGCAGGTGAGTGGGGAAGATTCTCTACAAACACACACACACTTTGTACAAGCATATATTCATCTATTATTGTACTATATAAGATAATACTTTTTGTTTGTTTGTTTATTTTTGAGACAGAGTCTCTCTCTGTCGCCCAGGCTGGAGTGCAGTGGCATGATCTCGGCTTACTGAAACCTCCTCCTCCTGGGTTCAAGCTATTCTCATGCCTTAGCCTCCTCAGTAGCTGGGATTAGAGGTGTGCGTCTGATTACTTTTTGGATTTTTAGTACACATTAGGTTTTTCCATGTTGGCAAGGCTGGTCTCAAACTCCTGACCTCAAGTAATCCACCAACCTAGGCCTCCCAAAGTGCTGGGATTACAGGCAAAGAATACTATGTTGAGCTGTTGGGTAGAAAGAATTCCACATATATGACAAAATAAGAACATTTACATTAAATGATTAATACATTTGTCTGCTTCAGAATTTAAGTTAAATGTCACAGTAAGAGTTACACATTTAATATAAAATTTAAAAACAAAACAAAACAAAAAGCTTTGACATTACCTGGTATTTCCTTTGGTAATGTTCAGAGTCAAGAATGCTCTTACACTGCTAATTAGACTAAACATGTGTCCAGCTTTTGAAATCAATTTTCCAGCAGCTAATAAAGCTAAAAAAGAAAAAAGATTATAAAGTTTGAATCAGCAAATAGGCATCAAGCTCCATGAGAAACACTGTACAGAAGTACTCAGGAGGCAGAGACAAAACCTTGCCTTATTATTTGTAAACTTAAAAATGTATGTATCATCGATGAGTAGCAGGAAAAAATTGTATGAATACATGGTTATCTATTTATGCTATCAAACACTATGAACCAAATGAAATTGTAAAAATTAGATCTATTTATAGCAATATGAACAGACCTAGAACTTATTAAAAGTAAAATTAAACTGCAAAATTATAATATAATAACTTTGACATAAAAATGAAACATTGGCCCCATTTCGTGGCTCACGTGTATAATCCCAGTACTTTGGGAGGCCAAGGTGGAAGGTTCACTTTAAGCCAAGAGTTCGAGACCCACCTGAGCAACAAAGCAAGACCCATATCTCAAAAGTAAAAATAAAAATAAAAATAAATGTTTGAGGATGGTGGAGCCTGTCTGCAGTCCCAGCTACTCAGGAGGTTGAGGCGAGAGAACCTCTAGAGCCCAGGAGTTAGAGGTGGAAGTGTGCTATGATCGTGTCATTGCACTCCAGCCTGAGTGACAGAAGCTCCATTTCTGAAAAAAAAATTCAAAAAAATCAAACATGTGCAATCAACAATATATATTGCTTATAGATACATTCCTACCTAGTAATAGCATCAACAATTGGAATTTCATTTTTATTATTGGTTGGTTCTGTTTAATATATGGGAAAGGAAGGGGAACTTCAAATTTATATATTTTATCCTTTTTCTTTCACTTAAAAAATTCGGAAATAATACAAAAACACAGTGGTTTTATATTATTTTGTATATTTTTGTTTGAGTATTTTCTAATAAAGAAAAAATCATGAATAAAAATTTAAAATATATAAAGGAAACTACATAAGGAAACACAAAGACCTCCGGGATTTTTTCCAGACCTATTTTGTCAATTTTCTTTTAATTATCATATTATATTGCTTCCTCTATTCAGAGACCTCAAAAACGCTTTGTTCAATTAGTATTGTTCAACTACTTACCTTTTTTCTCCCACATTTCACACAATTCCAGTTGCGTGGAAAGCTGGAAACTATATAATTACTTTGCTATCATTTAAAAATATTTTCTTAAAGAAATAATATATTTTTTAATCATCTGAAAGATAATTTTTTAAAAACATTATCAATGCAGCTTTATATTTTCAAAATCAATTTGGGAAAAGTTACTATTCATATCAATTTTAATTGTTTTCAATGTTCTTTAATGTACCTGTCTTACTGTTTTGTCCTTGACTTTTCATTTATTAGAAATTTGAAAATAGATGTTTTACACTTTGTAGTATGACTATACTTCTGGGTCTGCAGAACAAATTAGAAACTCCACATAGATGTATTGAGTACTTGTCTGGATGAACAGCCATATAAATCACTTACCAATAGAATACTGCCTATACTGAGAGAAATTATCTTGCTGCCTGTTGTCTTGAAATGCCTTTCTAAATTGCTTGAAGGAGAGCTTTTGTTGCTATATGGTAGAAAGGTAACTCTGATTGCAAACTAGAATTCCTACAGAAGTCTAGACTTTATTGACATTCTACAAAATGGGAGAAAAATTGTTCCGACAATGAAATTCAGTATCCTAAGAAAATAAATTTTCAGCTAAAAATGTTAAAAAGCATTTGGAAGAAAATGCACAACTGACTACAAATACTTCTCCATCAAACTACAATAGAATCATAGCATAACTTTCAGGCATTAAAAATAAACTGTCAAAGGAATCTATCTATCTATATATAGAGAAAGAGATAAAATATATATAGTTTAATATGTCTACATGGTGTCAAAAAACCTATAATAGTAGTAGTAATGAAGTAAAGATGCTAATGATTAACTAATTTCAAATTGAAAGAGTCTATTAGACTATTAGTATTTAATCCAGCCATCAATATTAAATAAAATATTATGAAAATTTCATTGTTTAGAAAATTGTACATGAAAAAAATACATTTTTCCACTTCCTCTCTTTAACATTAGCCAAGCACAAAACATACCCAGAAGTCTATTGCTTTGACATTGGCATTGATAAAGAATTAGTTCTTAACATTCGTTTTCAAATAAATCTCCAGGAAATGCTGATACAAACCATCAACCTTTGGTGCTGCAGTGTTTCCAGGCATACAATTTTGAAATAGATTTCAGGTTGTTTGGGCCTCCCAAATAAACAGGCTGATTCAAACACCACATTTATGGTAATTCAATCTGCCCATTAGATAACAGGAAAATAAATACAGCCAAATTTCAACAGTGGTTGTATGCTTGCATTGTGTCCAGTCACCACTTTATTTATTACTGCTTGTCTGTATTTTCTGCTTTCTCCATAATGACTGTGATTATTATGACAATATTGTTTTGTCTATTTCTTATGCAACAAAAATATTCAATTAAAGCAAATTAGAAAACCTAACAAGATTACCTATATTATTGATAGAAGGATAATTTTAGAAGTTTTTGTTACATTATTTTAATCTAGTAGTGTCAACAAAGCAAGGCTAATAACCCCACCAACAATGTTATAAGTACTATATCACCTATTACACACAACTACCTTTCTAAGAATCATGTATTCAATTACTACTCTTTGGGATTGAGCTACATTGACAGCTTCCTCAGGTAAACACACATCTTTTTTTATTTGTTCTAATTCGAACCAAATACAAATGTGAAATTCTCACCAGAAAGTTTTTCAATATTTCATGAGACTCTTTATGATATGCATTAAAAAGCTATCTCACCATCATGTTATCTGCCTAATTCTATCATCTAATGAATGTTTATTAATTATCTGCTCTACCAAGCCTCAAGATATACACAAAGATGAGGAAGGCAGACACTAGCCACTGCTCTCTCAGAGGTAAAGGATTAGTAAGAAAGACACACAGGCATGAAGTAATTACTCGGCACTTACTAGATTTGTCACCTTGGACCAGTTAGTACAAGCAGGGTCTAATAGTTAGTTTGAAAATTGAGATAATAATATGGTGGCATCAACCTCAAGTGGTTGTTGTAATGAGTAAAAGAGTTAATGAATGCCTGACATGTAGTCAGAGCTCCATAAACATTAGTTGCCAAGTTCTCATCCCTTTACTCCCTCATCCTCATAAAAAGGCTTTAGGATCCAAAAACAAATGCAAATAAACCTAGATTACAGGAAGGCTTTCTGAAGAAATGTCACTAATGTGAGGACTAATTCAAAATCATTTTAGAATATTTCCGGCTGAGGAAGCTGTCCACTTGAAGATCCTGGGAGGGATATGAGCATACGGCAAAGACCAGAAAGGAGCTAAAATGGCCAGTAATGAAGTTGGTTAAGAGATACAAAAAAAATACATTAAGATGAGGAATAAGTTCTAATATTTAATAATACAATAGAGAAATTAGACATAACAATAATGTGTTGCATATTTCAAAATAGCCAGAATAGATTTGTAATGTTCTCAACACAAAGGCAAGATAAATATTTGAGATGATGGATATCCCCGTTACACACTGTAAACAGGTATCAAAAGATCACATGTACCCCGAAATATGTACAACTATTATACATTAATCTAAAAATGTTAAAGTCCACTAAAATGACCAAGAGGAAAGACAGTGAAACTTGAGATTGCAATGTTGGGCAGGGACATGCCCGTTCAAGTCTCCGACTTCTTGAATGCTAAATAAAGCCTTTGTATTTTATCCAAGAAATAGTAAGATTCTGGCACAGGATTTTTTTTTAAGGCAAATGACATGATTACATCTTTACTTCTAAAACCTGCCCTCTAATCACTTCCAAACAAGGTCCACTTCACGTCCAGTGTGCTTTTAGCAGTAGTGCGCTAGCATTGGAACTTCGGAATAGTTACAGGGCACTGATCCTTTTAGCCTCTTTTCTGAAGAACATTAAAATTAAAATTACATTACTCTAAGAAGTCTGTGGGAATTCTGTGAACATGGCCTCATTTCAAGTACAATTCTCTTTGGCAGCTACTTACACTGGGTAAGTGGTCCAGGCAAGCAACTCACCTCATTTTGGCAATGACCCTGATCCCAAGAATTATACTTTAACCATGTCAACAATCTGATTAAGACAGGTTAATGTGATCTGAAGGCCACATTTAGGTGGAGGGAAAAAATACCAAAATTTTAAAAATCTATAATAAATATCATGAGTAATTACAGTCAAGACATACATTCCCATGTCTAAGCTGAAATAATTTCTAGAAACAAAGTACATTGAAAAATTCTAAGCAGATTAAATAATTAATGTTGTCACTCATTTTCATAACTATTTTCCCTTGTGCCTGGTTGGTGGAAGTTAATCACATTTCCTTTCTGCTCTCAAATTTCCTTTATGAGAAGGAAGAAAGTCTAGAAAGGAGTTTCATCATTTCATAAAAAATATGGGTGGGCGTAAGGGTCTATAAAAATATCTACTACCAGATTGAAAGGATCTCCTAACATCATTTAAAAAAATAAATAAAAAGCTCCAACAAACTTTTTAGAAATGGCATTTTTACATACTAACATATTGTTTGTGCTATCAGACGTTCATGTGCTAGCTGTTATAAACACTGGGTTATACCCATTCCTTATGCCTCTATCATGGTTGCAAGAACCAGAGTTCTTTGATTTTTGATGCATGAATATTCTGAAGAAATAATTATGTATAATTATGTGCCCCATTCACTTGTTTAGTTCATATGAAATTTCCATTGTATAGAATGTCTGCTGATGATTTAATGAGGACCTCCTTGACTTATTGAGAGTAAACACTTGGAAACGATTTGACTTGCAAGAGCCTCTTTGCCTAGTCCATATATCCAAACATTCCTCTGTTTGATGATATGGAGACACATTTATGACTACAAAAATGCTGTAGAGTGTGGTGAGAGATGTATATATGTATATGTGTTTGTATGTGTGTGTGTGTTTTCAAAGTTAAGGAAGAAAGATGAGCAAGGGGAAGTTGCATCTCCATCACAGCACTGCACCACTGCACTCTTAGATTGACTTTTGAAAATAGCCTATGTGAAAGTTGAGAATCTGAAAATTGATTACCTTAAGACTAATTGTGTGAAAAAATCCTTTACTCAGTTATTATGCACCTATGGGTGTATCAATTTTATGGATCCTTTATCAATCTCTGAAGACATAGTAACATCTCTACACTGTTCCATGAAGTAAAAAGGCCACTATTCTTACTTTTTTAGAAAGAGAAAAGCAACACATATATAGCTAAAACCAAATCCAGAATTCCCTCCTGATTTTGATACTGGATTAGGTTACTCTTACCTTTTGTATCAACAGAGTACTGTATCTCAATGCATAGTGAGAAATGAAAAGTGTTAATTTAATGTTGTAATTGTGAGGGAGGCAAAATGAAGTCAGAAGCTGAGGAAGGGCAGTCAGAGAACTTACCCTCCAAATCCATCTTAGATACTTAACTTAGTTCTCTCTTTTTACATTTATACACACTCTCTGAGTTCCAGTTTATATTTTTTTAAAAAATAGATATTATTATTTTCAATAAGGAGCTCAAAAGTTTTTGTCTAAATAAAAATAAATAGTATGACAAAGAGCTTTAATATATAAAAATGAGTCTTTCCAAGGAGCACATATTTGATTAAAAAGCCCATGTTGGCTGTTTTAATTACCTCTGTGCTCACTTACAAACGCTGATTATTTTTGTTCATCTTTTACTCATCTTCCACCCCAAACTTCCTATCAATGTCTCTCAAAACTGAAAAACAAACAGAAAACAAAAGCAAAAGCAGGACCCTGGCAAAGTCTTCCTTGTCCCTGTTCCCACTGTCCTGTAATTAAAGAGGATGAGACAGAAAAGAACAAAGAAGCATAGTGCGTCTCCTGTGCTCTTGGATGGGAGAGAGTTGACCAAGGAAAATTATTTAGTATATATACTTATACACACACACAATACACACATATAAACGTATTCTTATATGTTCATCGTACTTATATACATGTTCATTCTTTTGTTAGGTATTTATAAGTATTTAATCAGATCAAACCTATTTCCTGAACTTACCCCAACTATAAAATAGTTATTGTCTAGGAAAATACTCAAAAGAATGGACCGAAAAGGAAATACATTGATTATTTGACGTGAATCTTGGTAACTGTTTTTATCTCACATCTTTCACCTGCTTTGCTCTGAGATCTGCTTTGGGTTCTGAATTGTGAATTTAATTTACATCCTACCCAGGGATTCTGTTAATTCTGAATTCTAGCTTAGGCTCTAGATCAACTGCTTACTACAGAGTCATCCTATTCCTGTGTGTTTGTGATTGTGTGTGCTCGCATGCATGTGTGTTTTTCCTGGTATTCTAATCCTACCACTGATTAATGCAAGTAGTTGCATTCCAGGATTATGTAGGAGATAGTGCAGCCTAAATTGCAGGGAGCCTCATTTATCTAGGCCCATTTGAAGGCCCTGCGTGTAGCACCAATAATTTTTATATTCAAAATGTTGTATTACTTTCCATAATGAGGATTCCCAGATTATAGATTTGGACTTCACAAAACTTGAATGTTTCTGTTTGTGACTGGCCTGTCCATGTAATACCTTTCTTATCAGTGCCACTTACCTAAGTTCAGGAAAGATTTTGTTATATAATGCATTTTTCCCCAATAAGAGTTGCCAATCTTCACCCTGACTTCCTGATGAAAGACAATTCCATGAAGTTATGGAAGAAGTTGAGAAACAAGGTGAAAAAATAGACACCACTGTCAAGAGCAACCAATATCCTATCTTAACATTCTCTTGAAACTGCTCATATTCAATTAGTAAGAAGGATTTTGTTTTTTATAAGAAAAAAACATGAAGAAGAAAAGATGAGCTTTAGTTTCTTCTGTCTCAGAAGCACTGAAAAAAAAAAAATCACTGGGATACTTTTGTGGCATGTTTTCTTCCAGCAATTTCAACAGTACAAAGTAATGGAGCCACCCCCACACTCCCCAAATTGCACTGGACAGAGTTAAAAAGACAAGAAGACTTTAAGGCTATTGCAATAAAGGTCAAGACTATTGCAATAAGGGAGACAAATCAAACTCAACTCTACTGAAGCAAAAGGTGGGAGAGATTTAAGCACTGGGGTGGGCTAATGAAAAAGCATTAGAGGACATTAGGGAGAGGGAGCTGACAGGATTGGTCCACTTGTATAGCCTCATTGGCACTTATTTAAGTCTGACTCTTATCTTCCTACAGACTGGAAGATAGGGGCTCTGTCTTCCTTGATGGTTACATTTCAAAATGTTGGTTCCCAGATCCATGGGAAGACATTCTTGGGTTGTAAAACTGGCAAAAGGCTGGGAGAAAACTTACATCTCAAAAGAACAGAGCAATAACTTAGAATTCCAAATTTAATAAACTAAATAAGAAAAGAAAAGTCAGGGACATATACTTAGGAAAAAAAAACTATCTAAAATTTAGACAAGTTGACCGGAATATTACGGCTATGGTGGTCACTAAGAAGCTTAAAAATATACAAAATATTTGGAGTTTGTCCTTCCATGCTAAATCACATGGTAATAAAATTATTGGCCAAATTTCTTATAAGACATGGCATTAGAGATTAGATAATAAGATTATACATAGTTATGAAGAGCTTAAATCACTTGTGATTTAAATTAAAGCACTAAAATGTTAAAGCACTAAAATTGATTATTGTGATATTTTGGTTCTAGAAGAGGTAGGAAAGATGATAAAGATTGCCAGGGAAAACTAGTTTTTAATATAACAGGCAGCAAGAAAAATAAAAATTTTCAGTGAATTATCATTATACAATGAAAAATTCAGTGGACTTTCAGTACTGCTATATTTAAACATAAAAATCCCTTTCATTACATTGATGGCATATTAATTAGAAACACCTGTGTACTTTCTTTGTTAGAGTTATAGCCAAAACTCTTGAGGTAATAGATAAAAATTCAGCCTCACTTTGATACATTTGAAAGCACCAATACAGGCTTCAATTTTTTAGAAATGAAATCAAGATCATTGTATTAGTAGAAAGGTACCTCCATAGGCCTTCAGGAGCTGTCTTCGGTGAGATTCATACACAACGAATCAAATAAATCCAAGAGTAGTGCCGGAGAAAACACTTTAAAATATCCACTCAGAGACATCCATTTGAAATTAATTATGGGGCTTTATTTTACATATATATATTTTTTTCTAAAGGAAATCTATCATGATTTAGAGCTCAAAAATTAAAACGTTTATTGAACATCTGTTGAAATGAAATATAGTTTTACTTTTGAAATATAAAAATTACATCCAGCAGATTTTGACTTCATAAAAATAAATATTAAGAACTATAGTTAAAGAATAGTTGATGAAGTACTGCCATCTTTTGGTTGTATAAATTACATATATACAAAATATAGAAATTTTAAATAGCCAAAAAAGCATATGTACAGCTTAAAAGTTTAGAGATTAAAATTTTAATAAACAACAAAGAAAATAGATGGTAAATGTTAGGTTTTGGCAGAGATAGGCACACACCTTAGCAACAGAACTTTCAGAGGACAACTGCCAAACTCTCAACTTCAAGCCTGTTGGCATTGATAGAAAATAAGATATAACTAATATTATTTTAACACTCATTACTGGATTCATGTGCTCCATTTATGAGAAAAATTACCAATGAATGAAAAATTGTCAGATTTTCTGATGATATATTCATGAAAACCTGTGATTTAGAAGTAGATATTGTAGAAGAATTGTTTATTAACTTCCAAGGTTTTAATCTAGGAAGCTTAATAAATGCTATTAAATTTAACTAATGATACTTTTCAATGACAATGACTATATTCAGAGGTACATTTTCTATATATATCATCAGTGTAATAAAAAACCCCTGAAATTTCCCATTTGTATTTTTTCCCCAATTAATGATATAGAATAATTAAGAATTTTGACACTACAGAATTTGCTCTTGCATTTAGCATTTTAATTAAACTCTTACAAGAATAAAACAATTGGAACACTTGAATCTTTGATAAGTCATAAAGGTAGGCATATGACAACATCACATTTATATTTAAAAAATCAAGTTGTCTTTCTAATAGAGCCTATGTTTAAAAGAGAGGCAATCTAAGCATATTGCCTAACTTTATTTTAAATGAGCCTTCCCTACACATATTAATTAGTCTTATAGGGTTGTAATAATCAAATAGTTCACATTATACAGTTAAATGGTCAGAAAAAATAAATTTTATAAAGTAATGGCTTGCTGAGAAACAATCTAGAATATATAGTGCCTTGCATATACATATATATACAGTACTCATACTTGTAAAACATGTTGTATTTTGGGATTTCCATGATTTTAAGGAGAATATCACCTAAAAATTTCTGCAACATATATTTGTTTTTAAAGTAGAATACAATCTAAATAATAATTTTTAATGACATTAGCAAGATGGCAGATAAGTCATCGGGCTCTACCCTTCCCTCGCAGAAATCTAATTAGCAACTATCCATAGGCAATAATACCTTTGTGAATATCCCAGAATTTGAAAGTGAGTCTAAGCTATGTCCTTGAGAAAAAAAAAAGAACTGAGAAAAGCACATCTGTAGGGTAGGAGGAACAGTTTTCTTTGACAACACAGCCCTTCCCCAAACTGGCACAGTGCCACACACAGAAAAATTCCCTGGATTCAGTTTCTATAGTGGAAAAAGTGAATAGGAGGTGTATATTTATTATAGCTTCCTCACCATTCTAGAATCCTTTGCCAGAGCTCATTCCTGTATTGTCTCATAGGAAACACTGGGAGTACCAGTAGGGCTAGACCACCTGGGGTTGGTTAGACACAAAGAATGGGGATGGAGCTCACAGCAATCAGTGTGCAGATCTTGGTTATTGTTCTGCAGCCTGGCCTATGGAGGTGCCAGACCAAAGAGAATAGCCAACAGCATCATACTATGGGGGGATAGTCCACAGATCTCCCAAGCTTGAGGCCTTAGCCATCTTTTCTACATAACCCCAGTGCTCTTGCTTAGTCCTCCCAAGGCTGGGAAGAAACTGAAGGTGAGTGATTATCTGTGAAGGAAGTATCTGGCTTTGCCCAACCCCAGCTGCTGAATGGCAACTCCCCCAAGCCTTTGTTTTCTACATAAGTCTACCCTAGGCCAGAACGCATCCCCAAACCAATGCATATCTGTGGAACATGCCCTCTGGCCTCGTTCACCCTGTTTTCCTGAGCAGGAACCCCACAGATCTTACTCAGCCGTAGAGCCAAGCATTCGGCCCTGCCCAGCTACAGATGTCAATCAACAGTATCACTCAGACAGGGAAGACAACCTGCAACCCTTCCCAGTTAGAGATGATCACAGAACTCAGCCAAAAGCTGCTCCTGACAACGGAATCCATCCAGCAGTCACACTGAACCACAGAGCACAGTCAGAAGTACCGTTCAACCTCAGAACACTGGAAGCAACCCATCCCACCTAGATAACCCAGATAGCTTTTCCTTTAAGATCAGGGACAAGGCAAGAATGCCCACTCTCACTACTTCTCTTCAACAAAGTATTGGAAGTCCTAGCTGGAGCAATTAGATGAGAAAGAAATAAAAATGATACTAATAGAAAAGGAAAAATAAACGTGTCTCTATTTGCTGATTACATAATCTTATATATAGATAACCTAGATAACCCAGTACAAAAGTTTGCCTGTCCATAGTTGCAACCACTTGGCCTCTCTAGAATTTCAGGCAAATAGTACAGGCTTATCACCACCAAAGAACATGTTCAAATGCCAGAAGAGGTGGATGTCTTCTTATATGCAGAGGCATCAACATAAGGACACAGGATTATGAAAAATCAGAAAAATATAACATCACTGAAAGAAACCAATAAGATTCTAATAATGCACCTAAAAAATGGAGATCTATGACATAACTGGCAAGCATTCATAATAATTCACTTAAAGTAATTCAGAAGACTATAAGAAAATATGGATAGAATATTAAAATTTTAAAAATTCATGAACAATATGAAACATTTGACGTAGAAAAAGAAACAATAAAAATAGAAATTCTAGAGATAATGGGTACAAAAACCGAGTGAAAAAGATCAGTAGTTAGCTTCAACAGCAGACTTAATCAATCAGAAAAAGAAGCAGTACACTCAAAGATAGGACAGTTGAAATTATTCAGAGAAGCAAAAAGAAAAGAAAGAAAATAAAATGAAGGCCTATGAGAATTATGGAACACTATCAATGGAACTAACATTCACATAATAGAATGCAAAAAGGAGAAGATAGAGAAAAAAATCTAGAAAGCATATTTTTAAAAATAATGATGGAAAGTGTCCCATATCTGAGGGAAGAAGCTTAGAGGTTACCAATTAAATTTAACCCAAAGAGAAACTTAAGACATATCATCATCAATTTATCAAAAATCAAATACAAAGAAAAAATACTGAAAGTAGCAAGAGATAGGAAATAAATCACATCAAAACAGCTTTCATTGTATTTTTCAGCAGACACCCTACAGGCCAGGGGAGAATGACATGTTATGTTCAAAGTGCTGAGAAAACAAAACAAAACAAAACAAACAAAAACCATAAACCTGGTAACGAAGAACATTTAACTCAGCAAAACTGTTCTTTAGAAGTGAGGGAGAAATAAAAACATTGCCAAACAAAAGGTAAGAGATTTAATCACCATTAGGCCTGGTGTACAAGAATTGCAAAAGGGAGTTCTTTAAGCCAAAATAAAAGGCAGATAATTAACAAGAACAACAACAACAAATGTGAAATTTAAAAAAACTCAATGGTATAAGTAATATATAGTCAAATTCATAATTATTAAACTGTAAGGGTGGTATGTAAGGCATATTTATTCCAATTATGAAAGTTAAAAATTAAAATATTGAAAACAACTATAAATACTGTAAATTGTTAACAGATACAAATTACAAAAAAAATTGTAAATGTTGACTTCAAAATCATAAAAGGTAGGAAGAGAATGAAAGTATAACATTTTTATATTCCTTTAAAAGTAACTTGTTATCAGATTAAAGTATCATTTTAACTTGTTATAAAGATGAGATATTTTGTGTAAACTTCATGATTATCACAAAGCAAAAACCTATAGCAGTTGCACGCACGCACACACACACACACACACACAAATTCAAAGCATTCCACCACAAAAATCAAACAAACCATGAAGGAAAAAATAAAAATGAAAAAAAAATACAAAAAACATAGGACTTAAAAAATATATCAGAAAACAAGTTCTGAAATGGCAGTAGCAAGTCCTTACCTATCAATAATTACCTTGAATGTAAATAGATTAAATACCCCAATAAAATATACAGAATGACTTCACAGAACTGTTCAATGTTGTAAATTAAGGACCATTTTTCTCCAATGTGTGCCATGTAGAATATCTTCCACAGGTTCCAAAGGTTTGTGACAGACTTCTCTATGATGTGCAAAGATGAGTGATGCCTGGACTTCAATAAAAAGTCTTGGTAAAAGAAAAGTTTCCAGATTATGGCTCATAAGAAATATAGTAAAGCCTTCCATTCTTGTGTTTTCCATGACGCTATCAAATGTCTCCTAGGCTGAAATCTCTTAAGAAATTGTCACTTTAATTTAACAGGATATGTAAGAGTCCATATTACAGGACTTATAATTATTCAAAAAAAGGTTTACAAACTCTTCTTTAAAAAATGTTTTCAGATCACCCAGGGCATTCACTGCAATATGCTCAAGGATGCTTATTTCTGGGATATATTTGTTTTTGGGAAGTGAACAAAAGTTAATTTGAGCAAAGCATATTGTACTTTAGATTACAAATGTGAAGAATGAAAACAAAGAAAGTGGAAAAATAAAAGCTTTGGTTGATCCTGTCACTGTTTTTAGTGAACGTGGTGATACAGTATATCTTAATGCATCTATTTTAATAACACAGAAAAAAGTAGATATAATTTTGATCTGCAAAGAAATAGTAATAACAAATTATTCCGAGCACTTTTGATTAGTAAAAAAGTATGACAATTGTGGAAATAGGAAAAGAAGTTATACCAAATGTAGGGAAAATCTAAGAAAATTTTGCTACAGTTAAAAGTGCACTATGAGTAAAATGAGGAAGAAAAATTATATTCAAAGAATTTAAAAATAATACTTTCAACTACGAACTGAAACATTTTAAGGTGGACATTTTCAATAGTACACCTTGGAAAGAAGGCCTTATTATCTACTATATTTTCTCTGAACTTCAAATAATTTTATCAATTTGCTTCATCTATTTTTAATTCAATGCTTAAAATATTTTTTAAAAGTCTCTGGACTTGAAATTTTTAATAAAAATCTGTAATTTCTCCAGGGTTGGCAAATCTCATCATACACTGAATGTTTTCGGAAAGGTAATTTCAAATTGGCCAAGAATCTTTAAGAGATACTTTTAAAGTTAAAATGGACTGAGGTCAATCTAGATGTGCATAAATGATACAATTTAAGTGTTGCAAGGGTGGTCTAGGGTCTGATTTCCAATACAACGGCTCTCCTACAGCATGGTTCCTTGGGGGCCTAAAGCATTTTTAAAATATTATGTTAACTATCTTTCAGTATCATCATGAGGGAGGCTGAACCTATTATATCCAATTTGCAGGAGATAAAAATAAGTCAATGAGAGGTTAAGTAGCTTATTCAAGGTTGCCAAGCAAGTTCTAGTGGAGCTAAAAATGAGTCTCATCTTGAAATGATGTCACCTGGCCAGGGGGACTCATTCAGAGCCATTATACTAAACATAAGTCTTAGGTAAAAGCATTAATTTCATTGAAGGCAGAACCTAAAAAGGTGAAAAAAAAAAAAAGAAACCCTCATAACACCACAATTATGTTTTTCATACTTAACATTTTGTTTTCCCACATTGCTGCTTCAAATTTCTAATTCCAAAAGCACCTCATTTTCAAGAAAAATAATGAAATTAAGGTAAGGTAGAGTTAAATGACAATGAAGATGATGTTTATCAAATGGCAGCACAAGCTTGCAGACATCTGGGAAATTTGGGGGCTATGATTACTAGTTCTATAGATGTATTGCTAAGGTGCCACTAGTTGTCTAATTTATGAAGCCAAATTATTAGCCTTTGTGAAATTAAAGCATGATTATTTGAATCATGCCCAGAAAAAGAGATTGCATTGCAATGCTGTCATAGGAAAACAAGAATCACTAAAAGACACTACAGCTGTTCAAGCAGCAACTAGACAGACAAACAAATGAAGGCACCTTGTGGTCTCTCCTGCCAATGTCTAAAACAGCCATTTCTTGACAGTTTTCAAAGTACAAAGGCTATTGCAAAACAGCTAATCAATTCTCTGTGCTTCCTATATACAGCCGAATAAATTATTTCCCACCAAAATCATATTGATTATTTAGGAAAAACAAAAGTACACATCAAATAGTTCAGTAATTGGTGGCTCTTCAGTAGATAGAGTTTACTTTCTTATTTTTCTTCCATAAAAATAGATAATTTTTCCCAAGAATTGAGCTACAGTGAATAATGAAAGATACAAAGCATGTTAAATGTTATTAGAGAGCTGTAAGCAAAATATTTTAACACATAAACAACAACCAATGAGGGATTCAATGAGAAAAATTAAATTTGGTAACACCTGCACACCTTGGGTGCATTCACAGGGTAAGTGATTTATTCCTCCAAAATCCTGCATAATGGTTAAACTACATATATATTTGGAGCAAAAAAAAAAAAAAAATTCCATAAATGTTTTTGTCACTTCCTGGCCATCATCATAGCTTTAATGGAATCTTTTTGGGATACAAACACCCCTAGAGAACCAATAAATTCTCTATTTTTATGCTTATCTGAATTGGTAATGAAATTCATTCCATGTTAAACACCCTAAGGGGTAGCAGAATTGATTTTTTATCCAGTGTTCTGGATAACATTTAGTTTCACAATTAAAAAAGGTTACCTTGTGACTGTTGTGCTCAATTGGCATCTACATTTGCCGTGTAACTGGGAGTGATATATGTATGTCCCTTGACAAGGTAAGATGCCATGACGAATTTAATTTCTACTCATCATAGATAGCTAAAATATATTTTTTCTATTTGATAATATGAAGAGTCAATGTATGACAATGCAAAACAAAGAGTTTTCCCATTCTAATTACATTATTTCTAATGATTTGAACTACAATCAACATGTTTTACCAGTCAATCAGAACATAGTTTATTTCCAAAATATAACCTGTTTGCCATATTGCCAATTCTGTTCTGATTCTAAAAAGCAATGCCAGAAGCTTTGTACTCAACATACAAAACTTCTAATCTGGAACTGATTACCTTTCCCTCAAACTACTGTTGTCAGAATTATTTGTGAACTCCCCAAAAAGAGCATATTCCAGGCTTAACAAAAGCCAGAGCTGGAGATATACATTTTCTTGCCTGTGTTAGTTTGTTCTCATGCTGCTATATACTACTACCCGAGACTTTGTAATTTATGAAGAAAAGAGATTCAATTGACTCAAAGCTCTGCGGGCTATACAAGAGGCATGCCTGGGAAGGCCTCAGGAAACTTACAGTCATGGCAGAAGGCAAAGGGGAAACAAGCATGTGTTCACATGGCCAGCAGGAAAGAGAGAGAAAAAAAGGGGGACGCACTATAAACTTTCAAACAACCAGATCTCATGAGAACATCATAGAGAAAGTTCACCCCATGATTAAATAAACTCCCGCCAGGTCCCTCTTCCAACACTGGGAATACAATTCAACATGAGGTTTGGATGGGGACACAGAGACAAACTCACTGTCCCAGCACTGAAGAGATGCATATGAAAGCCATTTCCAACATAAATTGGTGGACAAAGTCATTCGAAGGACTACCAGAAAGATCCATTAATGGACTTTTACTTCTTAAAAACAATAAAAAGCAGCTTCCTTAAGCTGATATTCAAATATTTCTATAGTTTAAGTGTCATATACTTCCTGGGATTTACCTTACATCACATTATTTCTGAACCCCTTGCCAGAGAAAATGAAGTTATTATTAAAAATTCTATGAAATCATGATCTTATGCACATTTGTTTATTCTCTTCTTTATCTTTTTTTCCTCCACTGATCTAATCCTGAATAAAGCCTTTCTGAAATTCTCCAGCATTCACTTAAAATATTCATAAGTGTTTTCGTCACTTTTTTCCCTCTCCTTTTTCTTTCCTGTTTTATGGAAAAAATTGAGAAAAATAGAATATCCTAGCATGTTTTTCAGGGTTAAATGGGATACTAGCTGTAAATTACTTAGCCTACCTCTTGGATAATATAACCTTAAATTCTTCTTTATACATTAAATTATATGTCCTGAAGTCCTGACATGTTACAGCAACTGAAACCAGACTGTCATAAAAACAAACAAAAGCAACCTAAAAAATCGTACAAAATATATGAAACTCTAAAAATTTTGAAAAGAAACAAAACAGGACTATGACACTAGGAGAAAAAGAAAAAAAAGCAAGGTGAGCCCTATGAACAATCTGGCTTTCTGTGTGAAGGAACTTTCAAGACTATAATAAAGTCAAAAAGAAACCAAAAGGATCCTGAAGCCTTGGTTAGGTAAGGAGAAGAGATTGTAGCTGAGAAAGGGGTGGGAAACACAACTGGAATTTACAGGGCATAGAAATGGAAAGAGCTTTACGTGAAGTTCCAAAGAAATAGCTCCAAAAAGATGCATTATTTTTAATCTTTGGCTGAATATAAATCCAGACATGCATATGATGAGGCTCTAACAAGCTGACCAGAGAACAACTAGAAATTGGTTAACTAATGAGAAGCTGTAAGCCAAAGATCTTCCAGAACTCACACATGATTGAGAGATGTTCAGATTCTGACTATACAAGGTAGAAATACCTCCCTGAACATTTAACACATTCAACAAAAACACCAGGCAGGCAGTTTTTAAACAATGAGGTCAAAAAACAATGCTAGAATAAAATGTTTACTCTAGTCCTAAACTAATAATATTTAAAATGAAGATTATACACAAGAACATTATCTGAGAGAATAAAACTCATCACTTTTAAAGCTAGACAAGAAAACCTATGTCCTCAATAACATAGTGTTCACAATATTCGTTGCCCATTGGAAAACTATTAGATATGCCAAGAAGTAGGAAAATTAAACCTGTAATAAGAAAAACAATTGAGTTGATAAAAATAGAATCTGAAGCAGCAAAGATGATCAAATTATCATACAAATGCTATAAAGAAGCTGCTGGCAATATTTATATGTATTTATGGAAATAGAAGTCATAAGAATAGAATCACAGGAATATAGAATAAGAATAACATGAACATAACAAAGTATAGAAAGAAAATAATTAGAATTTTTAGAACTAAAAAATAAAATACCTGAAATGAAAAATCCACCATTTGTATTGAACAGAAGATTAGATGCTACAAAACCAACAATAGGTTTTTGAAGAGAATGCAAAAGAAAATATATAAAATGAAGCACAGAAAAAAAATAATCTTACCAGAATTTTAGTAGCCTGTGAGAAAAAAAGGCAATCTACAATACAAATAATTTGAGCTTATGGGGTAGGGGTGGGGAGAGAAAGCAAGAAAATCCCTGAAGAAATCACAACTAAAATTCATTCAATTTTAATACAAAATCTAAACTAAAATTTTCAAGAAGCTCAAAAACTTTATGTATGATAAAGAAAACCATATCAAGGCTCAAGATATTTAAAAGCAGTGATAAGAAACTTAAAAATAGACATTAACAATAGTAACATAAAGACATACTGCATTAGAGGGAAGAAACGGTGTCAATCAGAAGAAAATACAGCCAGGCATGGTGGCACACACCTGTAATCCCAGTACTTTGGGAGGCCGAGGCAGGCTCAGTGCTTGAGGTCAGGAGTTTGAGACCAGGCTGGCCAACATAACAAAAGCTTGTCTCTACTAAAAATACAAAAATTAGCCAGGCATGGTGGTGCACATCTGTAGTCCCAGCTACTTCAGAGGCCCAGGCACAAAAATTACTTGAACCCGGTGGGTGGAAGTTGCAGTGGGTCCAGGTCATGCCACTGCACTCCATCCTGGGCAACACAGCAAGACTCTGTCTCAAATAAACAACAGCAACAAAAGAGATAATGGAACTAATTATACAAGTGTTGAAATAAATAAATATGAATGTAACATTCTATATTCAGTGAAAGTACAATTAAAAACTAAAAAATGAAAGCAAACAAAGATCAAACAATTTGTGGTCAGTAGACTCAAATGATAAGAAATATTAAAAGGTTTTCAGGCTGAAAAAATATTGTATCTGAAAAAATTTCAGATCCATAAAAATAATGAAGAGAGGATGAATATTAAAAAATGACAAAGCAAAAACAATATTAATAATAAATTCTAGTAAAGCAATGAAAAATCAATGAAACTAAAATTTTATTATTTGAAAATAATCCTACTGATAATTTTGTAATTGTCATATTGATAATTTTCTACAGGCACATGTAATCCCAGCTACTCGGGAGGCTAAGGCAGGAGAACTACTTGAACTTGGGAGGTGGAGGATGCAGTGAGTCAAGATCATACCACTTCACTCCAGCCTGGGTGACAAAGCGAGATTCCATCTCAAATAAAATAAATAAAAATTAATAATAAAAAGTGTGAAAACACAGTTTAGTAGTATTTGAAATGAGTGATGGACATCAGTTCAGAGGTTAAATACATTCAAAATGATAATCAGGAAATGTTATTATTATAAAGTAATGCCAATAAGCTTAAACTAAGATAAAATGCACCAGTTCTTTGAAAGATACAATGACCAAAATTGAAACAAGAATAAAAAGACTTAACAACAATCCTATATCAACTCATTAAATCATATCTGCAATGAAAGCCTTCCTACAAAGAGAATTCAAGACAGGTTTTTCTTTGTCAGTTAAAATCTATTCGATGAGGGCAAAAGTAATTGCAGTTTTTGCATTGGAATTTGCCATTTGATATTGGAATACATTCTTAAATAAATGTGGTTATGGTATACATCATTTTAATGGGCATTTCTCGCTTTTTTTTGGCTAATGACTTATTTCTTGCTATTATTTTATGTTTATTTTATAATATGGAAATAATGTTGGAAACAAACCAAATTCAAACGAATTTCTTATTCGAGTTCAAAATGGGTCATATAGCAGCAGAGACAACATACAATATCAACAACGCATTTGCCCAGGAACTGCTCATGAAGATACAGTGCAGTGGTGGTTCAAGAAGTTTTGCAAAGGACACGAGAGCCTTGAAGATTAGGAGCATAGCGGCCAGCCATGGGAAGTTGACAACCACCAATCGAGAGCAATCAATGAAGCTAATGCTCTCATAACTACACAAGAAGTTGCCAAAGAACTCAACGTCGACCATTCTATGGTCATTCAGCATTTGAAGCAAATTGGAAAGGTGAAAAAGCTCACTAAGTGGGTGCCTCATGAGCAGAATGAAAATTTTAAAAATCGTCCTTTTTAAGTGTCATCTTTTCTTATTCTGCGCAACAACAACAAACCATTTTTCAATTGGATTGTGACGTGCAACAAAAAGTGGACTTTATACGATAAGCGGGGATGACCAGCTTGGTGGTTGGAATGAGAAGAAGCTCCAAAGCACTTCCCAAAGCTAAACTTGTACCAGAAAAGGTCATGGTCACTGTTTGGTGGTCTGCTGCTGCTCTGATCCAATATGGCTTTCTGAATCCCAGTGAAACCATTACCTCTGTGAAGTATGCTCAGTAAATCGATGAGATGCAACAAAAACTGCAGTGCCTGCAGCCAGAATTCGTCAACAGAAAAAGCCCAATTCTCCTCAACAACGCCCAACTGAGCGTCACACAACAAACACTTCAAAGGTTGAACAAATTGGACTACAAAATTTTTTCTCATCCTCCATATTCACCTGACCGCTTGCCAATTGTAAACCACTTTTTCAAGCATCTTGACAACTTTTTGCAGGGAAAATGCTTCCACAACTAGCAGAATGCAGAAAATACTTTCCAAAAGTTCATTGTATCCCGAAGCATCATATTTATGCTGCAGGAAAAAATTTGTTTCTCGTTGGTACAAATGCATTGATTGTAATGGTTTCTTTTTTGATTAATAAAGATGTGTTTGAGCCTAGTTATAATGACTTAAAATTCTCGGCCTGAAACTGCAATTGCTTTTGAACCAACCAACCTAATATTAAACAGTAAAAAAGTAATACGTACAGCCTTCCATAAAATTTCAGCATACAGGAAAGTAGAGCAACACTCCTCAACCCATTGCATGGATCAAATTTAAATTAATATTAAACCACACAAAAAGTACTTCCTTCAAAAAAAGAAAATTATATAGATATATCCATCACAATCATAGAAGCAAAATTCTTAACAACATATTAGCAAATCGAATGCAACTGTATACCACAAGCTTACAGTATCATCACTGAGTAGGATTAAACCAAGGAAGCTAAAGTTGGTTATGAAGTTGCTCTCTATGATTACTCTCATTCTTGTACTAAAGATCTTAGCAAAATATTATGGAGAAAAATGAAATAAAAAGTATATACTTTTGCAAGCATAGTGTAAAATTGTGTTTATACAAAGGCAATGTAATTATTATGTAGAAACATTAAGGAATCTTTTAAAAAATCAACTAAAAGCAATTTTAAATTTAGAACAGTTGTCTTATACATGGTCAACATAAACAGAGAATTGTATTTTTATATACTGGCAACATTAAGTTTCAAAATAAACTTTAAAAATTAGTGCTTTTACAATAACATTAATATATACAAAATATTTTGTGATAAAATTGAGAAACTGTTAGAAGACCTCTACTTCAAACAAAACAGAAACAAAAAAACGAAAGAGGAGAATTTTTTTTTTTTTTTTTTTGGAGCTGGATATTCTCCCTGTTGCCCAGGCTGGAGTGCAATGGCCCAATCTCGGCTCACTGCAACCTCCGCCTCCTTGGTTCAAGAGATTCTCCTGCCTCAGCCTCCCAAGTAGCTGGGATTACAGGCATATGCCACCAAGCCCGGCTGATTTTTTGTATCTTTAGTAGAGATGGGGTGATTTCACCATGTTGGCCGGGCTGGTCTCAAACTCCTGACCTTGTGATCCTCTCGCCTCAGCCTCCCAAAGTGCTGGGATTACAGGCATGAAACACTGCACCTGGCCAAGAGGAGAAAAATTTTATCGACATAGTATAGAAGGCCAAAATACGAAGTGCACCTCTGTTATTGATTGAAAAACTCAAAAGTGTTAACATAGCAACATTACAAAAATAGATCAGTAAATTTAAAAAAAATCCCAGTCAAATTTTGAGCAGATTTCTTTCCTATGTAATATCAAAAAAAAATCTAAAATTTATAAGAGAATGCAGGAGACCCAAAATAGCTAAACATATTTTTAAAATGAAAAGAAAAACTTATAACTTAGTTCCTAAATTCAAATTTCAGTTTGACTATACTATCATGGCTCTGTGTTATTCTTGTAAAAATAGATTTTTAGCTTAATGAAACAGAGTAAATAATTAAAGAAAATAACCTAATACAGGTTGACTATTACTTATCCAAAGCGCTTGGAACCAAAAGTCCTTCAGATTTCAATTTTTTACAGATTTGGTTAAATTTGCATTATATTTACCCAGTAGAGCATCCCTAGTCTGAAAATCAAAAATCTGAAATGCTCCAATAAACATTTCCTTTGAGCATCACATCAGAGCTCAAAAAGTTTCAGGTACTGGAGCATTCTGAATTTCAAATTTTTGAAATGGGGACACTCTAGCTGTATATATGTCCTACCAATACCTGAAAAGTGTTAAATATTTTTTTTCCTCTAACAACTTGAAATTCATATTAAAAAATATTGATCCCTGTTTGAAATAATATGTAGAGATTAATTTTGAATAGGTCACAGATCTGTATTTTAAAGTTGAAGTGATAAAACTTCTAGCAGAAAACATACAACATATTCATGATCTTAGAATGGGCAAAAATTTCATAGACAGGACATATAAAACAACTATAGTAGAAAAAAAGGATAAATTGAATGCCATCAGTATTAACATTTTCTTCTCTAAATAAGACAGCTTTACAGAAAAAAAAAAACAAGTTATAGGCTGGAAAGATAGATTTCCTTCATCTATAGCTGAGAAAGTGTAAAACCTTTATAAAATAAACTTGATGTTCAAGACTAAGATGAATAAAAAACTAAAAATGGACTAAAAGTTGATTGGGCATTTTATAGAAGAAAATAAAAATGACATATAAGCAGCTGGAAAAATTCTAAAATTATTAATCATAGGGAAGAGAAAATTAATACAATTAGATATAACTACACATGCTTTAATATGAGAAATAGCAAAGTTGGGAAAGATACAAAGCAACCAGAACACTCATGCATTGATGGTGGATATGAAATACTACAGTCAATTTGGAAAATGATTTGGCAGCTTCTTATTCAGTTAAACATGCACTTACTATTGACATAACAGTTTTACTCTTAATTACTTCCTGAAGAGAAATAAGATTTCCCTGTGTAAAGACATATACATGAATGTTCACAGCAGCTTTACTCTTCAGCTAACAATTGAAAATAATCTAAATTTATGTAAATAGGAGAATGGATAGAAAAATTGCATTACATTCTTACAAAAGGCTAATATTTACAATAAAATGGAAGGTACTATTGATACACACGGAAACATGAATGCATCTCAATAGCATGCTAAGGGAACAAATCTAGACAGAAAAGGCCACATGTTGTATGATTCAATTAAATAGAATGATTCTGAATACTACTCAGCCCACTTAAGTAAAATCACAGTTTTCTTGCAATCAAATAGACATGAAGTTGTAGTTCAACAAAAAATTATAAAACATTTACTTTAAAATGGCGATTAAGCTTCTTAAAAACGTGTATATTTTTATGCTTGTATAAACATATGCATATATTTAGTGGAAAATTAGGTATCGTGTGATAACACTTTAAAAAGAAATTGTTAAGGGAAAAAGTAGAAAAAAGCAGGGTGGAGTAATTGTCTTTTCATTTGAAGACCAAAATGAGTTGTTCCTGGGATGACTACATATTTAGCAACAATAATCATTTGTTGTGGGGTACTATCCTATACACATTGTTTAACTGCCTCTATGACCTCTGCCGACTAGATTTCAGTAGCACCCCCATCCCAAGTTATGACAACCAAACATCTCTTCAGACATTTCCAAATCTCCTCTGAAAGGAATCATTACCCTTGGTTGACAACCACTGGTTTAGAATACTTCCCATACTATCTAAGCAGAATTAAGAAAATGTATGTACACAAGACTAGGAGAAGAAATCCATGAGCTTTTATTCTCAGTGCCCCATTTGGTTTAACTGAAAAGGGGTTGTATATTTCCAGGTCCATTTCAATTTTATAACCCAAATTTAATAATTATGCAATGCTTCCAGCTGCAGTTTATATTGTCCAATATTTGTCTAAGTGTTTGAATCCTGGTATTGATTTGTGAGGCCTTATTATTTCTCATGAAATTATGCCTTTCCATTTCAGCTGCTCATGAATTTGTCTCTGGTTTTGTTTTTACTGGAAAGCACTATAGCACATATTTTTTTTTCTTGGGGTACTAGCAATCAATCACCCTTGTTTATAAATTTCAGTAAATAAATAGCAGTGGCATTTTCTCAAGTGTTTATGGAAAGAGATACCATGTGCTTTCATAAAGGAAGGGCTAAATTTTATGTACTGCAGCAGTATACTGCAAAATATTATGCATCTATAAAATTATTTTCTGTAGGTAAATCTATATTAAATAAATAAAACAAGATGGTCAGTTTTACATATTTCTTTAAAATCACACTGCATTAGTTCATTCTCACATTGCTATAGGAAAATACCTGAGACTGGGTAATTTACAGAGAAGAAGTTTAATTGACTCACAGTTCTGCATGTCTCAGGAGGTCTCAGGAAACTTACAATCATGGCAGAAGTCACCTCTTCACAGGGTGGCAGAAGGAAAAACGAATGCCAGCAGGGGAAATACCAGACGCTTATAAAACCATCAGATCTCATGAGAACTCACTCACTATCACAAGAATAGCATGAGGGAAACAGTCCCCATGGTTCAATTACCTACCACCAGGTCCTTCCCATAACATGTGAGGATTCCAGGGGTTACAATTCAAGATGAGATTTGGGTGGGGACACAGAGCCAAACCATATCACATACCGCCAACAATCCCTTGAAAAGAGTGAATTAACACGACAAAGTCAATACTGTATAACGTTACGATCCACAGGAAATTAAAATTTAAATTATGCAATCCAACTGAGAGAGGTATTCACAATAATAACCATCATACTTTATAACAGAAATTCTCAACTGAGAAAGTAGGCATATGAAAATCATATAGAGACACATTTCTATTTCGTGTGGTTCTTCTAGAGCACGTATTTGAAAACCACTGCTTTATGGGAGGAAAATACTACTGTCTAAATACTTAAGGTTAAATGATTATTTTATTTGCTTTTACAAATTGTTTAATTCAATAAGCTATTATACCATTTTATAATAAGTCAGATTCATTTATTTTAATATGTATTTAAATCAGAGTTTATGGATTGGATTGGAAAAAGTGTTTGCTGAGTAGGAGAATATGTCTTAGTTCTATTAGTGTAACTAGCTAGATAAACTTTGAAAGCGCAGAAAGAATTCTAGGATTTATAAAAAACTCTAGGATTTTTATAAATTCTATAAATCCTAGAATTTTATAAATTCTAGGATTTATAAAAAATTTCTTGTATATTGGACAAATTTGTATTTTTACAGAAGAACAAAAAGGGAAGGGGAAATTACAATGGGTATAATGGCACAAACAATAATTTATTGAAAAATTATTTAATTTAGCAGGTATACATATTACAAAGCAGTATTTCTGAGACATTAATGATAAAGCAGTGTCTTTATCATTAAAGGACTGGGAAAAAAAATAAATGTATTTAAAAATGTATAACTCAGGTTAACTCTTCCTGAGTAGGAAACTATCACACTTTGGGATTGTCTATTTTAATACAACAATGTTAAAATCTCCTTTCATTATTTGTGTTTACTGCTTGTATATTAGGCAGGTTAAGGTTATCTGTCCTTCCTTCCTTCCCTCCTTCCCTCCTTCCCTCCTTTCATTCCTTCTTTCCTTCTTTCTTTCCTTCCTTCCTTCCTTCTTTCCTTTTCTTTCCCATTCTTTCCCTTTCTTCCTCCCCTCCCCTCCCCTCCCCTCCCCTCTCCTCTCCTTTCTTCCTTTTTGAGATGGAGTTTTGCTCTTTTTGCCCAGGCTGGAGTGACAGGGTGCGATCTCAGCTCACTGCAACCTCTGCCTCCCAGGTTCAAGCGATTCTCCTGCTTCAGCCTCCCAAGTAGCTGGGTTTACAGGTGCCTGCCACCACGCCCGGCTAATTTTTGTAATTTTAGCAGAGACGGGGTTTCACCATGTTGGCCAGGATGGTCTCGATCTCCTGACGTCGTGATCTGCCCACCTCGGCCTCCCAAAGTGCTGGGATTACAGGCGTGAGCCACCGCGCCCGTCCTGTATGTCCTTTCTTAGAAAAAAAAAAAAAAAAATTAGTGCAATTCTTTATGTTGGTAGAATTCCTTTTAAAAGTTTAGTCTTTTATAAAACCGAAAAATCTAAGAACTATTTATTTTAAAAATTTTGTTGAAAATAAATACCATTTTCTGTTGGAAGTTACCTCCTCATTTCAAGATACTTATTTTTAAAAAGCACTTTTTTTGAAAGAAATTTGCTTTGTAGTCAGTCTTATTGAGATTCACTATTCTTTAAGGTGAGGGACAATAACCCTTAAAAGTACTTAAAGACTAAAAAGATGCAATAATGTTAATAAAGAAAAGAAATCTAAGATATTATAAATTGTTATAGGGATGATCACATTTCTGGATGTCATTCTTAGCAGGCTTCTGGAGTCACTACTATTTCTTTTGAAAATGTAAAAAAAGGGAATTAGTATTATAGTCCTTTATTAGGCCATAAAATGGTGAATTTGGATAAGATAAAATTCATAATATGTATCATGGTTTCAGTTGTCTCAGATAATTGTTCTGAATGCATTTAACTATATATCACCATCTTCCTATGGCAGTTTGCATAATGTGCTAACATTTTTTAAAAGGCTAACACTATGGTTAATTTTAGAATAATTTAACCTAGGTGTTGAGTAGGTCTTTGGTATTTATTTGGTATATTGGATAATAAAAGGAATTTAATATGACTAACATTGGACTTAAATTTGCAGATTTCAATTGGAATAAAGGAAAATCTATATTTTCTTCCATTTTATTTATTTATTTATTTTTGGATATGCTACTTTTCTATCATAGACGTAGTAAATCACCATGTTAAGAAATCATGCTATGGTATCACACTCTTTTGATTTGAATTCTGTCTCAAAATTTATTAGCAGAGCGAACTTGAGCATATTTTGATTTCTTTTGATCTTTATTTTTATCTCTAGAATAAAGATTATCACAATAGTTACTTCATAGAAATTTGTGATGGTAATCAATATAAAATACTAAGCATATTGTCTGGCTGATACTAACTGTCTAATATATACGTAATATTATTATTACAATCATATTTTAAAGATAGCTGGTGTTTAGGAAAACTGCATACAATTACAACATAGAATTTTCAAAAATATTTTATGAAGATTATTTTCAGAAGATAACTTAGCAGTCTTCTAGTCTAGTCATTTAAAGGTTGAGAGAATTAAGGTTTCCATAAGTTACATAACATACTTAAGGTCGTGCAAAAGCAGAAGGAGAGCCACAGTTTTCTTTACCAGGTAAAGGTCTATGTTATTAAAACTAGAAAGGAAGCACCTGTGTTTTGTGTGCTCGTGAGAAGGAAACTTACATCCCATGCCCTTGTGATTCACACATTCACTACCCTATTGCCTTGAGACAACTAGGACTAATAATGTCATTCCCTCTAACACTGTGTATAACAGTAGAAGAGGAAGTCGGTAGTCGGTTATGCATGCAGACCTTTACATCCTCTTTTTTTTTTTTTTTTTTTTTTTTTTTTGTCATCATATCTCATTCAATTCCAATCACTGAAATTCTTCCATATACTCTCTGGAATTTATAATAAATACATCACCATCATCATTCTTTATGTATTCAAACTCTTTGAATATTGTTATCCCTTCTTACTCAGAAACTCATCTCTCTCCTAAGGATACGGTTTTCCCCATAGCTCTCTCAAATAGTAATTAGTTTTGCTCTCATCCTGCTTGAGCAACAAGATCTGGAGGTGACCTCTCCACTCATTTGTGTTTTGTGACTAATTTTCTTCCCTTTACATTGCCACTTAGAATTTCAATGACTAAGATTTACCATCCCTCATGATAGCATCATGTTAACGAAATCGTAACAATTTTTATAGTCATTCCACGATATATTTTTTAACTTTCCTATTTCCTTTTCACATAATGTTGACTCTAGCCAAAGAAAAACTTATATGCTAACTTTTAGCTTCTGAGCTCTTGCAAATACTCTTTTTATTTTTAGTTTTTGTGGATACATAGTAGATGTATATATTTTTATGGTACATGAGATGTTTTGATGCAGGCATGCAATGTGAAATAAACACATCATGAAGAATGGGGTATCCATATTTTCAAGCATTTGTCCTTTGTGTTATAAACAATCCAGTTACACCCTTTAAGTTATTTAAAACTGGACAGTTAAGTTATTATTGACTATAGTCACCGCATTGTACTATAATATAGTATATCTTATTCATTCTTTCTTTTTTTATCCATTAACCATCCCCACTTCCCCTCCAGCCACCCATTACCCTTCCCAGACTCAAGTAACCATTCTTCTACTTTGTGTCCATGAATTCAGTCGGTTTCATTTTTAGATCCCACAAATAAATGAGAACATGCAATGTTTGTCTTTCTGTGCCTGGCTTATATCACTTTACAGAATGATTTCCAGTTCTGTCCATGTTATTGCAAATCACACAACCTCATTCTTTCTCATAGATAAATAGTACTCCATTGTGAATATGTACCACATTTTCTTTATCCATTCATCTCTTGATTATTAAATTGCTTCCAAATCTTAGCTATCATGGACAGTGCTGCATCAAACATGGGAGTGCAGATATCCCTTCGATATATTGATTTGCTTTCTTTTAGATATATACCCTGCAGTGGGATTGCTGGACCACATGGTAGCTCAATTTTTAGTTTTTTGATGAATGTCCAAACTGTTTTCTATAGTGATTGTACTGATTTTCATTTCCACCAACTGCACAAGGGTTCCCTATTCTCCACATCCTCGCTAACATTTGTTATCGACTCTTCTTTGGATAGAAGCCATTTTAATTGGGGTGAGATGATATCTTTTGTAGTTTTAATTTGCATTTCTCTGATCATCAGTAATGTTGAGCACCTTTTCATATTCCTGTTTATTATTTGCATGTATTATTTTGAGAAATGCCTATTCAAATTTTTTACCAATTTTTTATCAGATTATTAGATTTTTTTTCTGTAGAGTTATTTGAGCTCCTGATATGTTCTGGTTATTAATCCTTTGTCAGATGGGTAGTTACAAATAAATATTTTCTTCCCCCCTCTTTTTTTTTTTTTTTTTGAGACGGAGTCTCACCCTGTCACCCAGGCTGGAGTGCAATGGAGCGATCTCGGATAGCAGCAACCTCCGCCTCCCGGGTTCAGGCAATTCTTCTGCCTCAGCCTCCTGAGTAGCTGGGATTACAGGCGCCCACCACCATGGCCAGCTAATTTTTGTATTTTTGTAGAGACGGGCTGGTCTCAAACTCCTGACCTTGTGATACACCCGGCCTCGGCCTCTTAAAGTGCTGGGATTACAGGCGTGAGCCACTGCGCCCAGCCTTTTCCCATTCTTAGAGTTGTCTCCTCACTTTGTTGATTGTATCTTTTGCTGTTCAGAAGCTTTTTAACTTGATGTGATCCCGTTTCTACATTTTTGTGTTGGTTGCCTGTGCTTTTGGGGTATTACTCAAGAAACTTTTACCCAGACCAATGTCCTAGAGATTTTCCCTAATGTTTTCTTGTAGTAGTTTCATAGTTTGAAGTCTTAGATTTAAGCCTTTTATTGATTTTGATTTTACTTCTGCATACGGGAGAGAGAGTTATCTAGTTTCATTGTTTTGCATGTGGATATCCAGTTTTCCCAGCACCATTTATTGAAGGAACTCTCTTTTCCCCAGTGTATGTTCCTGACACCTTTGTTGTAAATGAGTTCCCTGTAGATATGCGGATTTGTTTATGTGTTTATTCTGTCTCATTTGTCTATGTGTCTGTTTTTATGCCAGTACTATGCTGTTTTGATTACTATTGTTCTGCAGTATAATTGGAAGTTGGATAATGTGATTCCTAGAGTTTTATTGTTTTTCCTTAGGACAGCTTTAGCTATTCTAGGTGTTTTATGGTTCTATATAAATTTTAGTATTTTTTATATTCCTGTGAAGAATATTATTGATATATTAATGCATTGAATCTGTAGATTGCCTTGGTAGTATAAAAATTTTAATAATATTTATTCTTCCAATCCATGAATGTGGAATGTTTTTTCATTTTTTTGGTGTCCTCTTCAATGTTTTAAATTACTGTTTTATAGTTTTTATTATAGAGATCTTTCACTATTTGGTGTCCTCTTCAATGTTTTAAATTACTGTTTTATAGTTTTTATTATAGAGATCTTTCACTATTTTGATTAATTCCTGGGAATTTAACTTTATGTGTGGCTATTGTAAATGGGATTATTTAGTTATTTTTCAGATTGTTCACTGTTGTCATATAGAAATGCTACAGATTTTTTTTTTTTTTTTTATACTTTAAGTTTTAGGGTACATGTGCACATTGTGCAGGTTAGTTACATATGTATACATGTGCCATGCTGGTGCGCTGCACCCACTAACTCGTCATCTAGCATTAGGTATATCTCCCAATGCTATCCCTCCCCCCTCCCCCCTCCCCACCACAGTCCCCAGAGTATGATATTCCCCTTCCTGTGTCCATGTGATCTCATTGTTCAATTCCCACCTATGAGTGAGAATATGCGGTGTTTGGTTTTTTGTTCTTGCGATAGTTTACTGAGTTAGAATGGCAATCATTAAAAAGTCAGGAAACAACAGGTGCTGGAGAGGATGTGGAGAAATAGGAACACTTTTACACTGTTGGTGGGACTGTAAACTAGTTCAACCATTGTGGAAGTCAGTGTGGCGATTCCTCAGGGATCTAGAACTAGAAATACCATTTGACCCAGCCATCCCATTACTGGGTATATACCCAAATGACTATAAATCATGCTGCTATAAAGACACATGCACACGTATGTTTATTGCGGCATTATTCACAATAGCAAAGACTTGGAACCAACCCAAATGTCCAACAATGATAGACTGGATTAAGAAAATGTGGCACATATACACCATGGAATACTATGCAGACATAAAAAATGATGAGTTCATATCCTTTGTAGGGACATGGATGAAATTGGAAACCATCATTCTCAGAAATGCTACAGATTTTTGTATGTTGATTCTGTATTCCACAACTTTACCAAAAATTTATTTACCAGTTCTAATAGTTTTTTTGTGAAATATTTATGTTTTTCTAAATAGGAGGTCATATTATCTGCAAAGAAAGATACTTAGACTTCTTCTTTTTCAATTTTTTTTTTTTTTTTCAATTTTTTTTTTTTTTTTTTTTTTTTTGAGATGGAATCTTGCTCTGTTATCCAGTCTGGAGTACAGTGGTGCGATCTTGGCTCACTGCAACCTCCACCTCCTGGATTCAAGCGATTCTCCTGCCTCAGCCTTCCAAGTAGCTGGGATTATAGGCGTGTGCCACCATGCCTGGCTAATTTTTGTATTTTTAGTAGTATTTTTGGTAGAGATGGGGTTTCATAATGTTGACCAGGCTGGTATCAAACTCCTGGCCTCAGGTGATCCACCCACCTTGGCCTCCCAAAGTGCTGGGATTACAGGTGTGAGCCACTGCTTCCTGCCTTCTTTTTCAGTTTGGATGCCCTTTATATCTTTCTCTTGTCCGATTGCTCTAGCTAGAAATTCCAGTACTATATTGAGTAACAGTGGTGACAGTGGGCATGCTTGTTGTGCTCCAGCTTTTAGAGGAGAGGCTTTCAATTTTTCTCCATTTAGTAGGATACCAGCTATGGGTCTCTCATATATTGCTTTTACTATGCTAAGGTACATTCCTTCTATCCCCAGGTTTTTTTTTAGGATTTGTATTATGAAGGTATGTTGAATTTTATCAAATGTTTTTAAATCATCGGTTGAAATAATCAAATGTTTTTGTCCTTCACTCTGTTGATATAATGTATCACATTGATTGATTTGCATATGTTGAACAATCCTTGCATTGCAGGGATAAATTCTACTTTGTCATGATAAATGATCTTTCTAATGTATTATTGTATTTAGTTTGCTAGTATTTTGTTGATAAATTTGCATCAATATTCATCAGCAATATTGGCCTGAAGTTTTCTCTTTTTGATGTATCTTTGTTTTGGTACCACAGTAATACTGGCCTTTTAGAATGAGTTTGGAAGTAATCCTTCCACCTCTAATTTTCAGAATAGTTTGATTAGTATTGGTGCAAGTTCTTTAAATATTTGAATTAGGTCATCAGGTCCCAGGATTTTCTTTACTGTCAGATTTTTTATTACAGTTTTGATCTTGTTACTTGTTATTTGTCTGTTCCGGTTTTGGATTTCTTCCTTGTTCAATCTTGATAAGTTGTGCTTATCTAAATGTTTGTTCATTTCTTCTAGATGTTCCAATTTATTGGCATATAGTTGTTCATAGTAGCCACAAATGATCCTTTGCATTTCTGCAGTATCAGTTGTAATGTCTTCTTATTAATTTCTAATTTTATTTATTAGGATCTGCTATCTTTTTTTCTTCATTAGTCTGGCTAAAGATTTGTAAATTTTCTTTAACTTTTCAAAGTACGTCATCCCACTCTCTCCTGGCCTGTATGTTTTCCATGGAAAAGTCTGCTGCCAGATGTATTGGAGCTCCATTGTATGTTATTTGTTTCTTTTGTCTTGCTGCTTTTATAATCCTTTCTTTATTCTTGATGTTTGGGAGTTTGACTGTTAAGTGCCTTGAGGTAGTAATCTTCTTTGGAATAAATCTGATTGGTGTTCCATAACCTTATTATACTTGGATATTGATATCTTTCTCTAGGTTTGAAAAGTTCTCCGTTATTATCCCTTTGAATAAACTTTCTACCCCCACCTCTCTCTCTGCTTCCTCTTTAAGGCCAGCAACTCTTCGGTTTGTCCTTTTGAGGCTATTTTCTAAATCCTTTAGATGTGCTTATTGTTTTTTTTTTTTCTTTTGTCTCCTCTGTGTATTTTCAAATAACCTGTTTTCAAGCTCACTAATTCTTCTGCTTGATCAATTTTGCAATTAAAGGACTCTGATTCATTATTAAATATGCCTATTAGATTTTTCAGCTTTAGAATTTCTGCTTGATTCTCTTTAATTATTTCAATGTCATTGTTAAATTTATCTGATAGAATTCTGAATTCCTTCTCTGTGTTATCTTGAATTTTTCGAGTTTTCTCAACACAGTTATTTTGAATTATCTGAAAGGACACATTATCTCTGTTTCTCCAGGGTTGGTCTCTAGTTCCTTAGTTCATTTGGTGAGCTCATTTTTTTTCTGAATGACATTGATGCTAGTAGATGTTCTTTGGTGTCTGGGCATTGAAGAGTTAGGTGTTTATTGTAGCCTTCATTTTCTGGGCTTATTTGCAGTCATCCTTCTTGGGAAGGTTTTCAAGATATTTGAAAGTACTTGGGTGTTGTGATCCAAGCTGTATTTTCTTGGGGGTGGGGGCAGATACATTTTATAACCAAAAATTTCATCAGGTCTCCATTCAATTATTCATTTCATATATCTTATCTACCTGCTTTCACAGAGAGGAAGAGCACAAAATATAATATGGTCAATACTGAACCGATCAGGGTAATGGTGGGTAGAAACAAATATACAATACAAGGAAAATCTTCCTAGAGGCTTCACCAGAGTCTGGAAATGGGTTTATTTGTTCTCTTGATAAAAAAGGAAAGGTATACATTTACTCTAGACAAACTAGGAATTTGAGTAAATCAGATAGTATTGTATATTTAGGAAACCATCACAAATACATATCAAAATGGTTCAAATTGATTAAATTGATGAAAGAATGTGGAGATATATCTAGAGAAATAGGACAGGGTTGACCTAAAAACAGTCTTATACAACATGAGTATGAGCTTGGTTTTTATAATGAAACATGTTGATTTATGTAAAAAAAACTTGATTCAGGATTATATGAATTTTAGCAACTTTACTCTGAGAAAAATGTGTAAGATGAGCAGAATAAGGCTGATGATACACAAAATGAGTCAAAAGGGATTATAATAATCCAGGTGGGAAAGTATAGGGTCATAACATTTACAATATTGAAAGAAGAAATTATATGTAGAAAATGCAAAAGAGGTAGGACAGCCTTGATGTGTGGTAACATTAAATGATGGTCATGAAGAAGAGGATAATTTGGGGAGCTTCTATGGTGTCATTCACTATGATGACAAAGGAAGAGCAAAATATTTTCATTAGAGAAGAAAGTAAAATTACTGAGTGGGAATGAATGAGGAAAAAAAGAATGTCAGTAAAAGTGGACTATTATTTGAGGAAGCCTGACTTTGAAGAAAGAATCAATAACACACATTCAGCAAATAATTTTCCAGTGCCAGTTACTGTTCTAGGATCTGAGGATATTGTGATTAAAAAACAAAAAGAGATAGGGAGCTTGGGCAACAGCTGGAAAGACATATTTGCTTCAGAGGGTGGATTCTTTTATTTTTCTTAAGTTACAGAAACATAACATAATATTAAGCTTCAGAGAGGAAGAGAGGAAAAAAAGAAAAATATAGGAGAAATAAGATAATAAAAAATATTAAGGCCCTTGGTCTGGAGATCATGTATACAAAGAAAGGGATCAAAAACACAACTGGATGCATTGTCTTTAAAATACAAGAGGGGTAGATACTGATTATGTCATATTGCATGCCATTTTTACGTATATTAGGATGAGATGCCCATGCGATGAATTCCCGAAGACCTCATTTTATTCTCATTAAAATAGAAAGGTCCAGTGCTGAGAGAGGTGAGGGGTGAGGCTTGATTTCGTTCAGCTCTAAGTGTAATGAATCTAAACTACAACATTTCTGCTTAACATTCTAGAGGAAGTATCTGAGTCTGTGTGCTGGGTAGAAGTTATGGAGGTATTCACAAAGAGAGAGGGGTATTTTTAACTGGGATATAGAGAAGTAAGAGCATGTTTATGTCATGGAGCTGCATTTTGCCAAGATTAAATGTTTATCCATTGATTGAATGTGTGCTTTAAAGATTGGTAAAATGGCGTAAATGAAGGAGCACATTCTAGAACTAGAGCTGTTAGGTCATGAATTCAAGAGGCAACTACAAGAAGTTAGACAAACGAGACCACCTTTGTATGACTGGAATGTTTAGAACACGTTGGGTACCAAAAGAGAATATCATTAATGTCAGCCTGGAGTTAGACTGTAAAGTTCCTTTGCTGAAGGCTCTCCTGGAAATACTGCAGTCCCTGAATTTCTATAGAACTTTAGATATTTTTTCTATGACCCTTGACAGTTTCTAATATATATTTTAATTATGTGTGTTAATTTCCTAAACACAGGGATATACATTAATTAAAAAACTAAATTGATATTGTGATAGATTCACAGCTCTTTTAATATTTGTGTAAGACGTATAAAAATCATTTTTATTTCACAATCTGTATTGCAACATAGTTTATAAATTAGGCTTTATTTTAAGAAGTGAAGGTTTATAAGGGCAAAGCAATTTTCCATTTTGCAGAAGTGTGAAATATGCCAAGAAGGAATGCACAATACCTTCTTCCATGGGGAATATATTTTCTATATTTTATCTTTCTTATGGGAAGTATTTAAAAATAGCAACTTGCAAAGTTTGAATTAAAGTAACATATCATCTTCTCAGGATTACCCCTTTAAACCAATAATCTCAGGAAACATCTGAACAAATACTGTAATCTGTAATCCTAAGTAGTATTTAATTCATTGACATAAGTCATTATAATTTCTTCTCTTTTTTCCTCTATATCATTGCATCAGTTTTCCTTGCTTTCTTTTCCGAAATTATTTGTTGTGATATATTATTTATATAAACATTCCCAGAATGTATATGTAAATTTTTAAGACTATAATTGTCTTTCCATTCATATTGGTATTTTACTTATTTTCATTAAATTTATTTATATGTTTTCTATAAAACAATTACACATATTTAGTTACATTTGTTCTTGGTACTTTATTTTTGTTACCATTATAAATGGAGTTTTAAAGCACATATTTCCTAGCTGGTTGTTACAAGTACATAGCAATAAACAGATATTTATATACTTTTTTCAGAAATACTACCAAATTTTCTTCTAAATTGTAATAAGTTTCCAGTTTCTATTAACACTCTTAAATCATCTAGAAGTGATGATGCTTCTGTTTTCCCTGCATTTTATACTTTTTATTTCTTTTCTTGAGTTACTACAATATATGGTGACTTCCACAGAAGTAGAAGTCATAAACACCCTTACTTTCCTCTTCATATTAAAAAGTATGTTTCTACCATCTATTCATTAAGTTTCCCTCTTTTAGAATAAAAAAGCACCTATTTTGTCTGGAATTATAAGTTCCTTGTTTATTTTGTTTTTAAATTATAAATGAGTTAATTTTTAATCAAATTTATTGATGGGGCATCTATTGAGATGATCATATAATTTTCATCCTTCAATAAATTAATATAATGAACAGAAATTATTTAACTTCTAATGTAAAAATCATTATTTTATTCCTTGTATAAACACCAATTCAGCTTTTTCGGATGTTTGTTTCTTTCTTGGAGATTTTTAATTATATAATTGTCTTCATCTATTTTCACCGTATTTTTAAACTAATAGCATTTTAGCAAAAAATATGGTCAATTTGAGCCCAATATGTTTAAATTTGTTGAAGTTAGCTTTTGCTAGTAAGTACCTAATTTTTATATATATTTTCAATTATTGGGTGCAGTTATTTATGTGTTCATTTGTTCAAAGCTGTTATTTCTGCTGTTCAAATCATGTACATCCTTATTGATTTTGATCTACTGGTTTAATTAATTAATTATCCAGTGAAATGTGCTGAAATATCCAACAATAATGGTGCTTTGTCAGTTTCTTTCTCTCTTTTTTTTTAATCTCGTATATGTTGAGGTTTCAGTAAGTGCGTACTAATGTAGATTTTCATAGTCCCTGGTGAATTAATTCTGTAATCAGTATAGAGCAAATCTGGTAATTTCTAGAAGTGCTATTGACTACAAGCATTTTATCTATTTTGTCTAATTCTTGTAGATACATGATCTTTCTATGGGTATGTTACTGTTATACTATTTTCCATTCATTGTTTTTCCAGTCTTCCATAACTTTAACTTTTGAGCCTGCTCCAATTTAGAGAATACAGGTGGAAGGTCTTAAAATAAATGCAAGGTTCCTGTTGGTCTCATGACATGCAGGTGCCCTGGGTGGTGACTGGTAAGTGTGGAGGGAGTGTTGACCTGGTGCAATGCAGAGCCCCAGGTGGGGGAAACTTGCTGAATTAGAAGAGGGGAGAGATACGGAGTTTCTAACTGTTGCATTTTTGAGCTTCACAAATGATTAGGGATTACTAGGCAAAGTGGAAGTGTGCACAAGCTAAACCTACAGATGAGGATGCTGCATTTATTAAAGAATGGTGGTTTGGATTAAAATAAGATAATTGAATAAACACAGATACCCACAAACTGTTGAAGGACTTTCTGATATATCCACAATAAAAGCATTGGTTTCAATTTGGACAATGACTCATTGCCTGTAAACTCTGGTTAGTTGAGGCTGATGTCCTTGGGTCTCACATCACTTTGCAGATGAGTCTGTGCAGCTTCAAAATACAAAGCCAGAGTTTGAGACACAGCAGACACTCTCCCCAGCTCCTCCTGTCTGCCCTGTTGTGAAGTTGAAAAGCTTCTGCTTTTTATGACATTATTCCTGTTCTCATTCAGTCCTTCAGTTTATTTCAGAGCAGTATTCAACTATTTCAATAGAAGTGTTTGTGTATTTTTGTTTTATTTCTTTTGCTTATCTCTGACTCCTCAACCAGTTAGAGAGATATTTATTTCCTGGAAGAGATTACAGAGTCCAAGTTCACTGACACTGCTTAGCAAAGACAAGCTGCCCTCAAGGAGATAATACCCTAACAATTGTAAAACAGAAGCTGTTTCTTTTGCCTGGTTATGCAACACTATCTTATGTTTCAAACAGAAGAACCTTGGATGTCCTTGATTAGTACATGATTAGTTAGTTTATCTTCAGTACTGTTAAAGCAGTTGCTTATTACCTGGGCAACAGAAACTGTAAAGACTTACTCCACGTATTTAATCTTATATCACAGCGCATGTCACCTCTTTGTCAGAGAGACTGAAAATGAAATGCTATGAGAAATTGTTATGGATTAACTTGTGTTCCCCTAAAATGCGTAGATTGAAGTCCTAACTTCCAATGTAAGTATGTTTGGAGATAGGCCTTTTAAAGAGGTAGTTAAGATTAAATGAGCTCATCAGATGTTACTCTAATCCACTATGCCTGGTGTCCTGCTAGGAAGGAAAAAATAGAGGAAAGGCCATCTGAGAACCTAAGAGAGAGGCCACAGAAAAAAAACAAACATGGAGACACATTGATCTTGGACTTCTAGCCACTAGAACTGTGTGAAAATAAATTTCTGTTGTTTAAGCCACCCAATGTGTGAGATTTTGGTATGGCAGTCTTAGCCAATTAATACAAAAACTTAATAATTTTAGAGCACGAGTTAAATAAAATGTACTGCTGTTATAGTCTTTGAGTATCCTTGATGTGCCTTTTAGGAAAAATGAGACTGACAGTTCCATACCATGCTGTGGTCTGCACACATGTGCACTGTTTTGATATTGCTCTTCCTCTACAAATGAATAAGAAGCCTACCTGAAATCATGCTGCTTTGTCTTTAATACTAGACTGGATTTTTGTGGAGATTCCCAATTACTTTTCTGATGTTGATAAGATTAAATGCCACAATGTTTATCTGTATATCCAGAGAGACTAAGAACTGAAGCTATGAGTGTAGCCAGTCAACAGTACATAATTATTGAAAGCCTAAGTCTTCTTAGCCTTATTCATGATCAGTGAAGCAAAGAAGGAGAAAGTGGATATTATTGGCCTAACTTTAGAATACGCTTCTGGTGGAGAAACAAAGACTCTTCTAACAAAAGAAGTACATATTGATGCAGGAAGTACAAAGCAGTTCAACCAAAAGGGTTTTTTTTGGGGGAAGGGATGGTGTTTATTTCTGGTACCTATCACCTTCTCTAGGGATTTCCACTGTGGCTCCATTTATCTTGCTGCTGTGTTCTAGCTTTATTGAGAGATTTCTTCACACCATTTCATTATACTCCAATGTCACTCATGACCTCAGATTGCTCAGCTTGAGATTTTCCTTTCCTTAATTCTCCTTGACACCTAGTAATATTGCTTAATGGTTTTGGAAGTCTCATCTTGCCCTATGGAGCAACCAGTTATGTCTGTCAGAACTGAAAGTACCCACATAGCATTTTGCCTGTTACTTCATCCTACAGAGAAGTGAGACAGGAGCAGGAGTAATGGCCAACAAAAGAAGTGACATCTCAATATCATCTTAATGGACTTAAGGAGGATTGACTAAGCTTCAAATATTAGCTAAAGCCGCTTTTTATTGGACCTCTGATCCATGGAACCTATTTTATTGGCTGTTTCTTTGATACTTATTGAAACATCAGACAGATATTTTTGCTTTTAATTCTTATACTATTTTTGGCATAAAATACATTCAGAAATATCTGCATCTTCTGGAGAAATAGATTTAAGTGGTATGTGTTATTTGATGGATTATATGAATTTGTTTTAATACATAGCAATAAAATTATGTAAGTATTCAAACAATATTTTCTGATAAGCTATAATTAAGTATTCTAGAAATATAATTAAACTTAACGTTTGTAAGAACTGATTTGACAGCTATTTTTTTTCCTTCTGATCTATGTTCCATTCTTCACTCTCAATTTTGGGAGGATAATCATTGAGGAATCCATCAGCAGGCTCCTTTGACCATCAGTATTTAGTTGGATTACTCAATAGGGATTTCCAGTAAATCATAGGGAGTGCAGTGAACGAGGTTAAGATATTTATTCCCTTGGATTCCTCCTCAAAATGTCATCTTGAGCTACACTCAAAGAGGCCTCCTCAACATAACTCTTACCTTGCATTAACTGTTCCCATCTCTACACCTTTGGACCTAGAGGTAATAACAGTTTTAATGATTATAAGCCTGGGTAATTGTGCTTCTCCTAAACCAACTCAAACTTTTGTAAATGGTCCATTTACTAATAAACCCCCTGAAACTTGCAAAAGTTGAGATACCATCTTTCCCTATTTGAAACTTGACTAGTATAATTGGAAAGGCTATTCTACTTACATTTACTCTGACTTCTGACATATATTTGTTTTATTTCCACTAATATATCCTCTCATTTTCATTGACTATTTTTTGTCCTTCTTCTTTCTTGCCCTGTTGTTTTATAAGTTGAATTCTCATCCTTTTTTGCATTCTATTTATCCTTTTTAATTTTTTGAGGAAGTTAAATACTCTTAACTCAGTCTTCTCTTTATAACCCTAGCGATTTTAACATAAGTATTTAAACAAAAAATAATCAGCATTTTCTCTAGCTTTTTGGATAACAAATGTAACTGAACAATTTAATTCTGTCTCTCCTTCAAAACTTTTATGGCATTGTAGGTCAGCATTCTGTTCCATTATTGTCCCCCACCCATGGAAAACTTGGTATTACTATAATGGTTTCCTATTACCATTCCTTGGGTAGTTCTATCAATACAGTTGCCATTATCAATTTGTTCACTATTTCTATTCACATATAAGATCTCCCATGTAGAATCATTTTTCTTGTGCCCAAAGTATACAATTTTAGACTTTGCTTTAGCAGCATAAACTGTTTTGTTTATGATTGTAAATAGTTATTTCCTTTTTCATCCACAAAACATAGTTTAGCTGTTTACTGAAATTTAGATTGACAAATTCTTTTCCCTCAGTCTGCTAGAAATGTTCTTTTTCTTTATTCTGACCACCATTATTGCAGTTGAGAGATTATTCCCCAGACCTTTTTGTGAATAATCTGCATTTTCTTTATTGCAACTTTTAAAAATCTTTCTTATATTTCTGGTCTTCTGTAGTTCAGCTAAAATATGTATAGCTTTGTTTATTGGTTGGTTGGTTGGTTGATTGGTTGGCTGGATTTCCTATCCTACTTGCTATTTATTGGATTTCCGGGATCTGGCTCTTGGAAGAGAAGGACATTAGCAGAAAAACTTGTGAAATTTGAGTAAGTTCTATGCTTTGTTTTGTTTTGTTTGAGATGGGATCTCACTCTGTTGACTAACTTGGAGTACAGTGGCGCGATCTCGGCTCACTGAAACCTCCGCCTCTGGAGTTCAAGTGAATCTTCTGCCTCAGCCTCCAGAGTAGCTGAGACTACAGGCACGTGCCACCATGAACGGCTAATTTTTGTATCATTATTATTATTATTATTATTTTTAGTAGAAACAGAGTTTTACCATATTGGCCAGGCTGGTCTCAAACTCCTGACCTCTTGATCCACCCCCCTCGGCCTCCCAAAGTGCTGGCATTACAGGAGTGAGCCACCGTGCTTGGCCAGTTCTATGCTTTTTAAAATAGTACCATCTCAAAGTTCATTAATTTTGGTAAATGTTCCATACTTTATAAGATGTTAACGTAAGAGAAAGCCAGGTGAAATATATAACTGTACTATTTACACTTCTGTAGAAAGAAAATTATCCCAAAATTAATATAAAAAATATTCTCTTGGAGTTGCCCAAATATAACATATAACAATTATATATCCTATCTATGAAACCATTTATAAACCAAAGTTGTGACAAATGATTAAAAGTGAAATGAATGACATTAATATATGACATAAATGAAACTAAGTAAATGAGAAATTACAATGCCAAAACACAAATATTCAATTTAAAAACAAAATAAATAAATAGGGAAAAATCATTGCATGTGATTATATACGTAATTTAAGATGAAAAATATCATACATGAGCATAATACGCAAAATGAAATGCTATCATAGATTATTTTTAAATTACAATATATAGAAGGATCTGACAGAAACTACGCAGTAGTAGATGGGGGTAAACAGCATCTCTTTCTCAGTTCTGATAAGTTAGAAAAGATAAAAATTATATAAAGAGAAAATCTAAAACAATCTTCGTGATAATGTTGAATATCTATCTCTATTTGTATTTCATTTATGGTTCAGTCAAATAAAAACACTCCTTGCATTTCCAGTAGAAGAAATTAAAAGACGGAACTGATTGCATAAGTGATAAATGAATTTAGAAGCCAAGCAGTGATTATGACACAACTCAGATTAGAAATAAGAGGCAACTACCACCTGAAGGGTATAAAGGGTCTCAGAGAAAGGTAAAATTGTCTCATTGCTAGTGCTGTGGGATCTGGAGCCACAGAGAGAACGATTGTTTTGTTGAACACTGGAGCCCAGAAGAAGATGACCCATGTTTTGAAAGCTTCATCTAATAGAGAACACGAGAACAGAATAGACCTTAATCTCCTGTTGACTCTTCTAGTTTCTCACCAGTAGTGCTATTTGGGATATTCTGGTCAGAAGAAAGTTGAAAAAAAGAGTATAGCAAATCAATTTTGCAATTAAAAGGTGATAACTGGATTTGAAAGCAAACCTACAATAACACCCATGTTATGTCCACATAAGGGGAAGAAACATTTATGTACTGATATTCTACAGACCAGAAATAGTAGACGTTATGTTTTTAAACACTTATGTATTTTAAACAAAAATAGAGAACACAGGAGAATGAATATAATTGAATTTCTGCTCATATATAGGGAGACTCTTTCTATTTACAAGGGCAAATGAAGAAAGTGTAAACGATATTTGATATTTTAGGTTTTTATTTTTGCAATTTCAACTTTTGTTTTAGATATGGGGATACATGTGTAGGTTTGTTACATGGGAATACTGCCTGATGCTGAGGTTTGTAGTATGGATCTTGACACCCTGGTACTAAGCATAGTACCCAATAAACAGTTTTTCAACGCATGCCCTCCTCCCTCCATCCCCCCTCTAGTAGTCAGTAGTGTCAGTTGTTCCCATGTTTATATCCATGTGTACTCAGTGTTTAGCTCTCACTTATAAGTGAAAACATGCAGTATTTTGGTTTTCTGTTCTGGAACTAATTTGTTTAGGATTATGGCCTCCATGTTGTTGCAAAAGACATGATTTCATTTTTATATGGCTGTGTAGTATTCCATGGTGCATATGTAACAAGTTGTCTTTATTCGACCCACCACTGATGGGCGGCTTAGTTGATTATACGTCTTTGCTATTGTGAATAGCACAGTGATGGACATGACAGTGCATCTGTCTTTTTGGTAAAATAATTCATTTTCCTTTGGATATATACCCAGTAATGCAATTGCTGGGTTGAATGCTAACTCTGTTTTAAGTTCTTTGATAAATGTCCCGACTGTTTTCTACAGTGGCTGGACTAATTTACATTTCCACCATAGTGTACAAGGGTTCCCATTTTTGTGTAGCTTCACCAGTATCTGTTGATGTTTTTACTTTTTCATAATAGTCATTCTGACTAATGTGAGATGGTATCTCATCATGGTTTTGATTTGCATTTCTTTGATGATTAATGAAGCTAATCATTTTTTTTCATATTGGGTAAAGGACTCCTATTCATTATGTGCTGCTGTGATAACTGGCTGGCCAATATGGAAGACTGAAGCTGGATCCCTGCCTTTCAATATGTACAAGAATTAACTCAAAATGTATCAAAGATTTAAATGTAAGACCCCAAACTATACAAACCCTAGAAGACAACCTAGAAAATACTCTTCTTGACATCGGCCTTGGCAAAGAATTTTTGGCTAAGTTTCCAAAAGCAATTGCAACAACAGCAACAACAAAAATAGAAAATTGGGACCTAATTAAACTAAACAGCATCTACATAGCAAAATAAACTATCAAAAGAGTAAACAGGCAGCCTATGAAATGGGAGAAGATTGCAAACTGTGCATCTGACAAAGGCCTACTAGTTATTATTTATTTATTAAGTACTCCATAGAGAACTAAAATCCACAAGCAAAAACCAAATAATCCCATTAAAAGGAGAGAAAAACATAAGCAGTCAATTCTACAAAGAAGATTTTGGGTTTTCTAATCATGAATAATTGCTGTAGTTTGAAAGTGATAGAATTAAAAGACACACAAACGCTTTGCCTTTTTGAGGAATTTTATATAATTCTTTAAGGGGAACTAGCTAATCTAAAAGTGAACACTGTGGGTGTTCTGATCTCCATGATCATTTTTGGTATTATTATGTACCCCCTCTGAATTTCTGAAATTTTTTCCTTTAAAGCTTATACTTTCTATTCTCCTTGCAGAGATGTCACAGCACTATGGGATCTGCTTAAATGATACAACTGGAGTTTATGTTCCCCTCTGCCTTCAAAGGCTTTTAGCCCATGATCAGTACGTTGGAGCATCAGAACTCCGTAGTCCTGCCCCAGGTTTCAACAAAGCTGAGGTGTAATTTACTCTTGAGCGTGTCCTTGAACATCAGAGCATAGCTTCCCTCCATTAGACTGTGTATGACTTTGCACATTTGCTTGCCTTCTTCCCCTTCATGTTTTACTCTTTCACCTCACTGGCATCTCCTGAAAGTACTACCTTTGTAAGTCACTTGCACATGAAATCTCGTGATATTTCTCCCTCACCCTTTCCTTTGGCCTCTATTCTCCACATCTGGTCGTCTCATGAATTCTTCAGACTTTGCATGTGGAGAATGCAATCTTAAGAAAGAGAGTATGGTTGGTTTGAAGGTAGAATTGGTGGGGAGGACAGAAACTTTATTATTAATAGGTAGATCTTGCTACCAGCCTTCCCTCAAATGTTTAAAGGGAGAGATAAGTGGAGAAGTTCACTGTTTTAGATATTGTTCAGAGGATGGTGAAAAGTATTGGAGAATCTAAGCAGAGTGGCTTAGCAGAATAGCTTTGGAGTAACAGTTTAGAACTTTTTCTTTTTCCTTTTTTTTCTTGTCAGAAAAGATGATCTAAGTATAACTTAGTGAATGCATGAATGGATGGAAAAAGATAAGGCTAGATTCAAGGATACCATGTATATTAGTCAGAGTTCTCTAGAGGGACAGGACTAATAGGATGGTTGTATATATGAAAGGGAGTTTATTAAGGAGTATTGACTCACAAGATTACAAGGTGAAGTCCCACAATAGGCCATCTGCAAGCTGCGGAGCAAGGAAGCCAGTCCGAGTCCCAAAACTTCAAAAACAGGGAAGCCAACAGTGCAGCCTTCAGTCTGTGGCCGAAGGCTCAAGATCCCTTGGAAAACTACTGGCGTAAGTCCAAGAGTACAAGAGCTGAAGACCTTGTTCAAGAGTCCAGTGTTTGAGGACAGGAAGCATCCAGCACAGGAGAAAGATGAAGGCCAGAAGACAGCCAGTCTCATGGGCCTGCTTTCTTCTAGCCACACTGGCCACTGATTATATGGTAACCATGCAGAGCAGATTGAGGATGGGTCTGCCTCTTCTAGGCCACTAACTCAAATGTTAATGTCCTTTGACAACACCCTCACAGATGCACCCCAAGAAAAACACTTTGCAACCTTCAATCCAATTAAGTTTATCCTCAGTATCAACCATCACACTATGTAAGAGGTTGTTGCTGATATTAAAATGAGAGAAGATAGCAAGCTAATAGGATTAGATATATGGTATATGTAAGAAGGGAACATTTTAAAAAACTGATCCTGAAGATTGTAGTTAGCCAGTTGGACCAATAATTTTATAGAGAGTTAGAAATAGACTCCTTCAGCCGGGCGCGGTGGCTCACGCCTGTAATCCCAGCACTTTGGGAGGCCGAGGCTGGCGGATCACGGGGTCAGGAGATCGAGACCATCCTGGCTAAGACGGTGAAACCCCGTCTCTACTAAAAATACAAAAAATTAGCCGGGCGTGGTAGCGGGCGCCTGTAGTCCCAACTACTCGGGAGGCTGAGGCAGGAGAATGGCGTGAACCCGGGAGGCGGAGCTTGCAGTGAGCCGAGATAGCGCCACTGCACTCCAGCCTGGGCGACAGAGCGAGACTCCGTCTCAAAAAAAAAAAAAAAAAAAAAAAGAAATAGACTCCTTCAACAGTTTAAACATGATATTTCTCCCTCACCCTTTCCTTTGGCCTCTATTCTCCACGTCTGGTCATCTTTTTATAAAACCTGTCAAGCTAAAACCTGGAGATAAGCCGAAAACAAGTTGATCTGATTAGTTACTAGGAAAATAAAATGATGTGTAAGTTAGAAAATTCTCCCTGATGCAAGAATCACACAATAACTATCATCCTATAAAATTTATAATATTGGTATTCAAGTAAACTTCTTATACAAGGAAAGAATATGCTGTTGACATTTTAGGGAATGTATATTAGTGTGTACCTGTAGATGATGGCAAATATTATGATTTAGCAAACTAACTTACATTTTACCGTTGGTAACGAAGACTAAAATGCTTGAAAATTTAGTCATAAAATTGAGGCTAACAGGGGAATGTCATTTTATCTACAGTAGTCTCCCTAACAAGTAATTGCTTTGTGTTGACCAAACAACATTTTTCTCACAGTGCTCCCGCTGTAGTGTCTGTCAAAATCTCATCATAATTCTCTATAATAAACTCTATTTCCTAGAAGCCTATGCATTGGTCAGACAAATAAACAGTGCATGACATTTTTCTTGCAGAATGTTGTCTTGTTCTGAAAGCAATTTTCCTTGTATAATTTCTATTTGAAAATCCATTCATTTGTGACAGCAGTGTAAAGAGAACATTAATTTTAGTACTCTGGGGATTGTTTTCCTTCGTGGCCAGTGCAACATTGCCAATGACAGTGGGGAAATTGTGAACTTGACAGCATACTGGCAGTCTCTCAGGAATAGGGCTATGAGGGAGCCTCAGAAATGGGCTTCATGGGCCAGGCCCAGTGGCTCATGCCTGTAATCCTACCACTTTGGGAGGCCAAGGCGGGAGGATCACCTGAGGTCAGGAGTTTGAGACCAGCCTGACCAACATGGTGAAAGCCTGTCTCTACTAAAATTACAAAAATTTGCTGGGCTTGGTGGTGCATGCTTGTAATCCCAGCTACCCAGGAGGCTGAGATAGGAGAATCGCTGGAACCCAGGAGGCAGTGGCTGCAGTGAGCTGAGATCACGCCACTGCACTCCAGACTGGGTGACAGAGTGAGACTCTGTATTTTAAAAAAAAAGAAAGAAAGAAAGAAAAGAAAGAAAGAAGGAAGGAACGAAGGAAAGAAGGAAGGGAAAGAAAGAAAGAAAAGAAAGAGAAAGAAAGAAAGGACAAGACAAGACAGAAAGGCTTCATGCAACTTTGATGTGCCTAGTTTGAGATCCCATGTATCAAAAACTAAGCGTGTTTTAGAAGGCATACTCCCCTTCAACAGTGAGGATGGCCACTTTTGTAAAGTGAAGTGCCGTCTCTCTGGAGTTATTATTTTTTTTTTTTAATTAGAGAGGTGTCCAGTTGGAATTTGGGAACTTATAAAGACTTAAAATGGCAGACACATGTGGAAGTTGCAAATGTCCTAATACTATAAATTGCTCTTCAGCTAGAGGCAATCACTTGAGATATATTTCTGTAGAAGTGCATTTTCTAGGAATAAATGATATTGTACTGTGTAATGCAAGATATCTCAAGCTGGCTATGAGTAATACTCACCAGATGTGATTTTAAAGTACTGACTGCTAGGTCCCAAATGGACGTTTTCCTCTAAGGGAATAAGTTTTTTTTTTTTTTTTTTTTTTTTTTTGAGACAGAGTCTCACTCTGTCCCCCAGGCTGGAGTGCAGTGACACGATGTCAGCTCACTGCAACCTCCGCCTCCTGGAATCAAGCAATTCTCCTGCCTCGGCTTCCCTAGTAGCTGGGATTACAGGCACCCGCCGCCACGCCAGGCTAATTTTTGCATTTTTAGTAAAGACGGCGTTTCAAGATGTTGGCCATGCTGACCTCAAACTCCTGACCTCAAATGATCCGCCCACCTTGGCCTCTCAAAGTGCTGGGATTAGAGGCATGGGCCACCACGCCCAGCCAAAATCTATTTTTAAATGGAATTTTTGTTACTTATAATAAGATGACTTAGGGGAAATACCAGGGTTGTGTTTAAAAATATGGATTTTGATAGAAACATTGATAGTTGTGACAATGAATGTCATTTCTGCACCTGACTTCTCAATGATATCAAGAAAATATTTAATCTTTCTTAATATTAATTTATTTGTTAAATACATAATTTTTTATTATATTATCATTTCAAGGATACTTGTTTTATGTAAGTTTTCAAAATACTTTATCCTCAAAAGTGAAGAATCAAAAAGATCCTTAGATCCTTAATTACTTGAAAACCTAGATAGTCCATAAAATGCACTTGAGAACTCTCCTGTGTACTGAAAATGAAGGAGTTGTGAAGGGAAAACTGAAGTCACAAACTTGCTCCCCTCTACTCACGGCAAAAAATGCCATGTCTTTATTTGTTTTTGTATAACAAATTACATCTAAATTGAAGCCAGAGCTGCCAAAGTTGTAAACAATTCATTTTTTTGAAGCATGTCCTACTTCCATGATCATTTTCCTAACCCAGGGATTAAGTGAACCAAGAGAAAATGGGATGCTCCCTGATACACCGTCCTTAGTGTAAAGAGTTTTTTTTGTTGCAGCATTTTCTCCAACACCATCTGCCCATTGTAATATGAGGATAGTCCCCCTGCTCTTAAGATATTGATGTTCTACTCCCTAGGACCTGTGAATATGCTCTGTTACATGTCGGTAGGAAATTCTGACCTTAAAGTACATTATCATGGATTTCCCAGGTGGGTACAATGTAAGAGTAAGAGCTTTCGAATGTTCAGTAAGGAGACAGAAAAGTTAGTATCACAATCAGAGAGAGAGCGGAAGATGCTATACTGCTGTCTTTAAAGATGGAGGAAGGAGCCAGAGGGGAAGGAGTGCAGGCAGCGTTGAGAAGTTGGACAATGCAGGGGAACAGATTCTCTGCTGGAACCTCCAGGAGAAACAGGCCTGCAGACTGTTTTGTGCCCAGTGAGACATCGATTTCATACCTGGGAACTCCAGAACTGTAACATCATTAGCTTTTATTTTAAGCCATGGAATTTGTGATTATTCGTTACAGCAGCAATTGGAAAAGATCAGTGAGGCAATTTAGATGGATTTAACCCATCCACCATGAGCCAATTTCATTAGTAATTTTGTCCCCTCCATAGCGTCTGCTTATGTTTCTAAGTCTCTGGCATTTAGCACTCACGTATCAACACATAATCAATCTATGGCTTCCTCCCTCCTTCTAGTTTGTGGATGTTCTTCTTCCTCCAGGGTCAAAGAGGTTCTTTCTTCCATTCAAATTGCCAGCCTTCACTCATGCTGTACTGGAAAATCAGATTAATTACGTTGACAGGGCTCCAACTTTGAAGCTCAGAAGTCTTTTGGGCTAATCTCTACGGTAACAGATCCAGGTTATAAAGTGAGTTGTTCTAACAGAAATCCTTACCTCTCATGATGTCTAGAGGAGGCCCCAATGTTTAAAAACAATGTTTTCATCTCTGCTTGCTGAAGGGGTCATGAAGGGGCAATGGGAGAAAGATGGTAAACACATGGCAACAGAATAAGACAAGACAAGAAGTCCTCTTGTATTACTCGCCATTGTATTGTTAAAAGAAATGCTTTTTTTTTTTTTTTGCTTTGTTTTTTAAGACGGAGTCTCACTCTGTTACCCGAGGCTGGAGTGCAGTGTAACGATCTCGGCTCACTGCAGCCTCTGCCTCCTGGGTTCCAGTGATTCTCCTGCCTCAGCCTCCTAAGTAGCTGGGATTACAGGCCCACCACCATGCCCTTCTAACTTTTGTATTTTTAGTAGAGACGGGGTTTCAACATGTTGGCCAGGCTGGTCTCAAACTCCTGACCTCAAGCGATCCGCCCACCTGGGCCACTGAAAGTGCTGGGATTACAGGCGTGAACCATCGCGCCAGGCCTGTGTTTTTTTTTTTTTTAATTAAATGTTTTTTTGCTATATAATTTCTACCAGAGTCAGACTGTAGTTTGTAGAAGGAAACTAAAGTGAAAAAAGCAAAAAAAATTCAATTGATTAAATTAAACCTCAGAAATATTTGTTTAGCAATAGTACTGTTTTTAACATGAAATTGATTTTATGTTGTGGTTAAAATATTTTAAATTATATGTCACGAGCCCATATTTTAATTTCAGCCTAAATACAATAGATCAGTGAGCCACTGCTTATTAAAGGCGTGTTGTGTTTTATCACTAAGTGCTTCATGTGCGATGTTGCATTGTTTTATCTTCACAACCACCCAATGAGATAGGTTATATTTTTATTTTTAGATTACGAAATTAAGCTCCATAGAAATTAAATATACTGGTCACACACTTTCTCAATATAAAACTTTGACTAATGGTCAGCAGCTAGCTCACAGAGATTTGAATAGACTTAGACTCCCAAAGCAATCTGAAAGGTAGTATTAAGAAATTTTCCCCTCTATAACCTTGCTATCTACACTATAAAATAAGCTATTCCAGTGACCTCATAAAGTAGTGAGTATTGAAAAAGATCGAGATAAATTAAAAGTGTCTGGAACATAACAGTTACTACTGTTACTTAAAACTATTATTATTCCTTGTATTTGCTGCCATTGTAGCATAAAATACTTAAACCTATCAGAGATTAACTCAAGGTTACATGTTTTAAGAAAACATAGAAAGTGGTTTCTGAAAATACTAAAGATACCTAAGGTTTATGTGTATGTAAAGCTCACACTTATTAATTAAACTTAACATCAAAATATTGGTACAGTGTTTGTCCTATTTGGCCCCAAGATTAGGAAAAGGAATGTATGCCATGTTATATAAACTGATTGCATAATTTGTCTTTCTATAAAACAATTAGCTCATACCAAATTGATATGTCAAGAACAGATGACATTATAATATTGAAGTTACATTGGTTCTTGGATGATGTCCTACAAGGTAAAGTTATAAGCAATTGAGTAACAACAAATGAGCACAAAGTAAAGTACAAAGCTGAACCCAGAAGATCTTGGAGAGTTATAAATACTATATATGTATATATAGTATTATATAAAATATGTAGAGTAGGATATGTATACATTATATATGTATATATTTACAGACACATATACACACACATATATGGTATATATATGCCATATACATATACACATACGTATATACATATACAAACATATATACATATACACACACATACATATATGGTATAAATAATTCCTTCTTCTTGTTTAAGTGTGGTCCTGTAATATGTGTTAGAACTGTTTATGTTATACCTCTCCTTTTGTTAATAAGGTAAACACAGAACCATTTCTAACTTCATTATACTTTGTAAAAATCCTGCAATTGCTTCCCCACCAGCAGCTTCTGTTGATGACATCCTCCAACTTTCGTTTCTCTAACCAAGTGCCTCAATTTTTTACTTTGTCTGCTTTTCCTCATACCCCGTTTAAACTACCTTCACAATTTAAAGGTCAATGCTTATGTTTATTGCCCTATTTATGTATTTGAGTTGAACATGTATTTTAAGCAATGTTTGTGTGTGGTTGTGCTATTTTTCACCCAGAAATACTGATGACATCACACATTTTTATTCTGGTAACACACAAGAAATAATGATATTGCAAAGACATTTTTTGTGATTATAAAGCTATTGCCGAATGCATCCGCCAGTTGCATCAGATCTGCTGGAACATTATTTCATCCATTTCCAATTGAGTGAGGCAACACTGAATAACAGGTACACTTTCATGTTATGAAGAGCCCGGGCTCAAGAGTTTGGAAGTATTTTATGATCTCCAGTAAACACTTCATGTGAAAGGCTGTAATTAAAATTGTTATAGATTTTTATAGACTGTATATAGACTCTTCGTTGCCTTAGCTATAAAGACATATATGCAAAAAAAATTCTTTATTTGTCTGCACTCCAGAGTGAGGACCATCTTTGATGTTTACATGAAGCCACTACCCTGCTTTATTCTTTATATTTGTGCTGAGAATATTGTTCAAAAACATGATGCTGCTGCTCATTGATCTGCCCTACCCAGAATCACTTGAAGGCCTCCACATTCGAAAGCGGTTCTCAAACAACTATCTGTGCAGGTACATGGGTTCTGGTGAAGCGCCCCACAAGACAGGATATGCAGAAATGAGGAAATACACATAGACTCAGACTTCTGCAGCAACCAGTATATGTATTTATACCTACATGTTTGAAAAGTCTCCTGTATTGAGTTTCAATTATGAATGAAGAAAAGAAGAAAGCAACTGACTTAAGTCTTCAAATTAAAATTAGCCTTATGCTACATTACCCTCAAATTGGTCTGAAATTCATATTTAGGTGAATTTAGTTGAAATATTTATATGCTATAAAATGTTCAGATAACCCCCACTATATTTATGATAATGAAATTAGCTTGCATTTTCTTTTATTAATGTTTTTATAGATACTGTGTAGATACTGAAAATTTTCTTCAATTTTCTTCTTTCTAACCCAATTATCAAAAGGAAAATTACAACGAAATACACTGCCTTTTTATTTTTCCAGCTTTATTGAGTTATGGTTGACAAACAGAAATTGTATACAGTATATTTAAAATGTATAGGCTGATGTTTGCCTATGTATATACATTGTGAAGCAATTACCACAATTAAGCTAAATAACATAATGATCACCTCAATTGATCTGCCCTACCCAGAATCACTTGAAGGCCTCCACATTCGAAAGCGGTTCTCAAACAACTATCTGTGCAGGTACATGGGTTCTGGTGAAGCGCCCCACAAGACATGATATGCAGAAATGAGGAAATACACATAGACTCAGACTTCTGCAGCAACCAGTATATGTATTTATACCTACATGTTTGAAAAGTCTCCTGTATTGAATTTCAATGATCACCTCAATAGTTTCAATTTTCTGTGTGTGCTGAGACGCAAGCTCAACTCTTAGCAAATTTCAAGTATAAAACACAGTATTATTTAATTATAGACACTATGCTGTTATGTTAGATCTCCAGAACTTATTCATCTAATAACTGAATCTCTGTATTCTGACCAATATCCCTCTAATTTCCCAACCCCTAGCCCATGAGCCCTTAGGAACCATCATTCTACTCTTTCCTTGTGTTAAGTTTGACTTTTATAGAGTCCACATGTTAAGTGAGATCAGTCAGTATTTGTCTTTCTCTGTTTAGCTTATTTCACTTAGCATAATGTCCTACAGCTTCATCCATGTTATCCTAAATTACTGGAATTTTTTAGGGCTAAATAATGTTTATGTTTATATATTATATATAATAAATAAAATTCATATGTATGTATATTCATATATACATCACATTTTTACATTGTTTAAATCCAGTCATCCATTGATGAACACTTAAGTTCTTTCTGTGTCTTGGCTATTGTGAATAATGGTGCCATGAACATGGAAGTGCAGATATCTCGTTGGCATACTGACTTCACTTATTTTGAGTATACATGGAAAAGTGGGATCGTTGGATTATAGGGTAGTTCTATTTTTAACTTTTTCAGGAACCGCTATACTGTTTTCCACTTACAGCTGTAACAATGTACATTTCTAACAACACTATAGAAGGGTTCCCTTTCCTGGACATTCTCACCAACACTTATTCTTTTTTGTCTTTTGGTAATAGCCATTCTACTAGGTATGAAGTGGTATCTCATTGTGGTTTAGACTTGCACTTCCCTGATGATTAGTGAAGTTAGTTACCCTTCCATAATCTGTTGGCTCCTCTCTTGTCTTCTCTGTAGAAATGTCTATTGAGTTTATTTCCATATTTTCATCATGCATTTGTATTTTTTGCTATTGAGCTGACTGAGTTCCTTATATATTTTGGAAATCAATGCCTTATCAGATATATGGTTTTCAAATATTTTTCTTATTTTATGGGTTGCCTTTTCAATTTGTTGATTGCTTCTTTTGTTGTGCACAATTATTTTTATTCTCAGGCAATTCTATTTGTCTATTTTTGCTTTTGTTGCCTGTGCCTTTAATATCATATCCAAAATATCACTGCCTGGAGCAAAGTCAAGAAGCTTTTCCCCTATGTTTCCTTTTAGGAGGTTTATGGTTTCAGATCATATTTTTAAAGTCTTTAATCCATTTGAGTTGATTTTTGTTTATTGTGTGAGATAAGGTTCCAATTTCATTCTTATGCATGTGGATATCCTCAATAGCCCACTCTTTATAATGGATAGATCATCCAGACAGAAAATCAATCAGAAAATAGCAGAACTTAACAACACTATAAGTGAAATAGACCTAACAGACATATACAAAACTTTTCTTTCAACAGCAGAAGAATATACATTCTTCTCAGGGGCACATGGGACATTCTCTATGATACACCACATTAGGCCATAAAACAACTTTCAACAAATTCAAGATGGCGCTACCTCTTTTGAAACCTAGAAGCCAAGTAGTCTGACATCTTATTGTTCTCCTGTTTTCTTCAAACTTTTCCAGTAATGTTTTTGGAGCATCTACTGAATTCTGTTCTATATTATATAATATATATGTATATATATTATATATGCATTATACATAATATACGTAATATATATAATATACATATGTATTATATACACATATATAATATGTATATATATGTACTAAGTGCTCTTAGTAGTTAGCAATAATATACATTATATATTATATATACATATATGTGTGTATATAATATACATAATGTATATTATTTGTATATATAATATATAATGTATATTATTGCTAACTACGAAGAGCACTTTTCAACTGCCTGCAATCCCAATATGTATATTTTGAAGGCAAAAAACCTATCTGGAGTGAACTTTAGGCTTTGGAGGGAGATTGGCATCGTTCTGAAAGAGCCTCAGTCCTGGGATTAACAATGGGATGTTAGAGATTATCTGAATGGGTATACAGTGGAGGTACCCAGGCTAAAGATCAGCTATAATAACAAGTCAGTCACAATAAAAAATACTCTAGTAATAAGGCAATAGTACATTTAATACAACTGAAAAAAATCTTAATTATATTAGTAGTTATAGTAGCTTGATATTGATTACAGAGTTCTATAATTTTTCCCCTTGACTCTGAAAAGTGGGGCAAGGCCAGATTTTGCAAACAGAGTTCCAATGAGAGAAATGAAAAGTGGTCTGGTCATGACAGCATTCCTCTATGTATGGTTTTTTGTCAACTAGAAACATTCTTCTACCAAAGTAATTAGTAAATTTAGTATACTAATTTCAAATCATCAAGTCCACCATTAAAGAAAAACAACATGCAGCTAAGGAAGCCAGTGGAAAAAAAACATAGCTGAGAATGGCATACATTTTGGTCACTTCAGATGTGCTATCTTTACAGAAGAGGTTTTCTTTTCCTTCCCTCCCTCCCTCCCTCCCTTCCTTCCTTCCCCTCCTCTTTCCTTTTCTTCCTTTTTTATTCCACATTACAAATCCAAAATGTATATACTACTTGCTGACTGCAAAGTACATGTAAGCAATACCTCAAAACTGGAAATACAACTACAATGGTGAGAATGTCCTAAAGGTTTCAAAACATTTGAGATCTGTTGCACACTTTTTGAACATGTTACCAATACCTGAGTGGGTATTTGTAGACATTTTCAACAGTTCTTACTTTTTTCAAGATGCCATGTAAAATGACAAAACAAGCTTCTTACCAATGAGGTCATTCACACTGAAGATATAACTTTAAAGAAAAAAGAGAAGTCAATTTAAGTGGGCAATGGGGGAGAATAATCACACGAAACTAAAGAGCTAGCTAGCTGATGATAAGCTGAAGAGAGGTGCTTGAAATTGCTGTAGACAAAAGTGACACTCAGAGAGCGTGTAGAAGCCCAACTTCAAGCAAAGTATTAACTTTCTGAAAGGACTGCAGCCAACATGCCATCCCGATATAAAGCCTTCAGAAATGAGGATTCTATTTATCAACAATGTCATGTTGCAGCCCACAAGGTGAAGAAGTGAAGAATTGGAGCTGCCAACAGTGACAAGAGATAACATATCTAACTTTTAATCTAACTTATATACATGGATAGTTGCACTGTCAAGAAAGCGATTTTTCTCAGTGTCCTTCCCAGAAGGCTGAGATTTTTGTTTACCACTACATGGAGCCCACTTTCAATTGAAACAAATCAATGTTTTAGGATTAATCATTATTATCACCTGTCTTGGTCATTAAATTATGATACTACTGGCATCAAAAATACCTGAAGTGCCTGAAGTCAATAAATATCAAGAAAATGTTTGTGTATGACTATAATATAGAACTGTAAGACCAGTAACTCAACACTATTAATAGACAATTTATAACAAACATGAGATTTAAGAATATTGGAAAAGAACCTTTTTAAAGTTGTTAACAAGATCTTTAATATGACTGTAAAAAGACTCCCTTCTGGAAAAGGAGGGTATATACAATCTTTCTTACTTACCGGCTAAGACTTTTACTTGAATTTAATTAATTAGATGATAATAATAATAACAACAGCCCACATTTCTTGAGTATTTTACATGTATTAACTCTGTATATTAACTCATGCATTAATTTTATGTGTTAATGCACTTATTATTTATCAAGATAAAAGGAGGTTGCTATAGTTATTTATTCCCTTTATTTGCAAGTACACAAAGAGATTAAATAACTTTTCAAAGCCACACGAGTGACAAACGGCAGAAACTGCCTATAAATCCAGGAACTCTGATTTAAGTATTGGCAATGTAGCTAATCCATTACCCTAAATATACTCTATGTTGGACCAGTTGCAAAAATTCTTGGAAAACAACAAGCAAGTAATAAATGTAATACTTTATCTTTTCAGATACTTTTCTACAACTAATGAGCATTTGGAAATGGGTAGGCCATATGCACCCTATTTTATAATGCTTTGTTGGATGTTATTTTTAAAAACTGACTTGAAATTACATCCAATAAAGCATTATAAAATAGAGTGCATATTTTTTAATTGACTTAAAATAACAAAAAAGAAAAATTTTAGGTGGATGTTATAATTTATAAAATCATTTAAGAATATCTCATTTTGACCACAGAAAATGAGGGATTGAGACAATTTTCAGGGAAGAGAAAAAAGTATGAAAAGTTACCAGAAACTCAGTTATTTTTCCTATGATGATCCATTTTATCCCCATTTCTAAGATGTTTTCTTGGCTTCTCAGACCACACAGTATGCAGAAAATTACTTGTCCAGAGCCCCTAAACTAGTATATCTTTTGCCCATTTCTCAATCCTGGGAGCAAAGATGTTGCTGTCCCCAAATGAATCTAGTCCTGTCCAGACAAATTGTCCAAAGAATGGTCACATAGAAAAGATAAACAATTCCGGGTTCATTTTCAGAGAACAGAAAACAGCTCATTTTCTCTCTATAACAAGATCAAAATATTTCTAAGATAAAGGTAGGCATGAGACAACATTTGTAGTAAGAAAGTAAAAAAATAATTTTAAGATGTCTATCTTAAGTAGACATTTTCTTATAGAATCAAATTTTATTCAATAATTATAATCTCAGAGCACCTTACAAAATCTCAACATATACAGAGATGGTAATATAATGAAGATGATGGTTGTCCATAGTGATGTGATACTACAGAATGATATTGCTAAACCTAAGAATTTTGTCTTTTTAAAAAATTCTCGTGATTTCTACTTTTTAATCTGGTAACATTGTTTCCTCTCTTAAATCAATACCCTGTGACTTTCATTTTGGTATGATGATGTTAATCCTTCTTTAGGAAGCTGAAAATGATTTTCACCTCTTTATGCAGAGCCATAGATGGCATAAACTCACCTGATTCATTAGATAATGGGTAAAAGGAACAAAGCGGTTCAAAGAAGACAGGCACAGTAGTACTGTTTTATTAACCTGCTCAATTCTATTTGAACTTTCTCTACATTATTTTTTTTTTGCCTCCTACCTACCCTCTCCATTTCTGTGGTTTGGGTGCTTACATAACATTTAAAGCATTTTGGTCTCAATTTGCTTTTCAAAAAACACATGGTTTTTAGGAATCCTACCTGGATGCCTGACAATCCAGTTTGGAAAATAGAAGCTTTTCGGGAGTGACATGGATGAACTTCTTAAGCGGAAGCACATAGATTTAGAAGGAGCTTAATATTAATCTTTTTCTTTCTCAAGTCAAAGTCTCATTCCCAACAATCTTGTTTCTGTTCCCAATAATTGGGAGCAAGAAACTCTACTTAAGAGTGGGATGCTTTGGAGAAGAGAGCACACCAAGAATGAAGAAAGGTATTAGTTCAACTGTCAGAGTGAATCAGAGGGTGGGTTTGAGGGAAAAGGGATTCTCTTGGAAATGACACATGAAATATGTTATTGATACTCTTAAAGATTCTATTGTCATCCAGGTGTGGTGGCATATGCCTGTAATCACAGCAACTTAGGAAGTCGAGGGAGGACAATTTTTTCAGACCAGGAGTTCGAGACCAGCCCAGGCAACATAGTGAGCCCTAAGATCCCATCTCTAGAGAAAAAAAAAAAAAAAATCTGGGCATGGTGATGTGTGCTTATAGTCATAGCTACACAAATGGCTGAGGTGGGATGATTGCTTGAGCCCAGTTCGAGGCTGTACAGTGAGCTATGATTGCACCACTGTCCTGCAGCCTGGGTGAAAGAGTGAGATCCCATTTTTTTAAAAAAAGAAACAAATAACAAAAGTAGCTTTTTTAGTGAAAAAGCAAAGAATTTCAAGCTCTCTTTAAAAAAAAAAAAAGAAACTTTTTCATTTCTACAGGTTTTGGGGGAACAGGAAGTATTTGGCTACATGAGTAAGTTCTTTAGTGGTGATTTGTGAGATTTTGGTGTACGCATCACCCGAGCAGTATACACTGAAACCAATTTGTAGTCTTTTATCCCTCATCCCCCTCCCACCCTTTCCCCCGAGTCCCCAAAGTCCATTGTATCATTCTTATGCCTTTGCGTCTTCATAGTTTAGCTCCCACTCATGAGTGAGAACATATGATGTTTGGTTTTCCATTCCTGAGTTACTTCACTTAGAATAATAGCCTCCAGTTCCACCCAGGTTGCTGCAAATGCCATTAATTTATTTATTTTTCTGGCTAAGTAGTATTCCATCCCACAATTTATTTATCCACCTGTTGATTGGTGGGCATTTGAGGTGGTTCCTTGTTTTTGCAATTGTGAATTATGCTGCTATAAATATGAGTACACCAGCCCTAATTGTGGGGTAAAAGTTCAGGTTTCATGAGGTACTTGTGTGTCAAAGTGAACCAAGTTTAGTAGGAAGTGACTATCTGGGGAAAAAAATGAAAACAAAACTATAGATGTAAAGCAGTGCTTGTTTGATACTCTAATAACCAATAAATCAGAGATAAAGTTACTTCCTTAAGGAGAGAAATGAATTCAATCATGACTAATTGAATAAAATCCTAAATGAAGCAATGTATACTTTACAGCAAGGGGCTCTTAAAACCATCAGAGACTAGCTGGTTGCTCTAATTTTCATCTTCTATTCTTTGCTTCAGGAATTTAAGTAAAAATATGAAGACCTAAATATCAGTTAACAAAATAAAACTGAATAGCAAATGAATTATGAAATTTTAGGTTACTCATATGTACAATACAAAGTTGAGGATATTGAAGAGTTATAGTAATTCAACAGACATAATTGACATAGTAAAAAAAATACATTGTGGCAGAAAGCTAGAAGCTATTTTTTTCAGTAAACTGGTGTGTGTATGTGTACATGCTCATTTATGTGTAAAAAATACACATTGTTCAATTAAATAAGAAGAAGGTGATAAATTAATGAATAGAGTTTTGAAAATAAGTTTTCACCCAAATCATAATTGCCAAAGCATCCCCAACTTCTTAGTTTAGTTCTTCAGGTCAGCTATCATGCATTGACTCTTGTCTGGTGAGAATGATAGTAGGTGGTAAATAGTTCCAATGACATAGGTGGTACAATAAAAAACATTATCATCTCTAACCTCAAAGAGTTTAAAAATCACTGTGCATGTAAGTGGTGCTGGTAAAGAGATGAGATATAGAAAAGCACAAGTATATGTAGGCCGAGCACAGCGGTGTCTCATGCCTGTAATCTCAACACTTGGGGAAGCCAATGTGGGAAGATGGCTTGAGTTCAGGAGTTCGAGGCCAGCCTGGGCATCTTAGTGAGACCTTGTCTCTTCAAAGAAAGAAAAAAGACAGAATAAAATGTAATTAGCTAAAATAGAAGATAGGATTGCATAATAAAAATCCAAATAAAATTATTATTTAAATGGACAGAATTTTATAGTGGGAAGTATTATAGATAACTTCTGATTTCACCTTCACCATTTCAATTCAGTTTTCAACAGGTTGATTTTATTACCAGCATGCAATTATTAATGTAATTCATTTCAGTTTATAAATCTTCTGAATGTAAGATGCATTAATAACTCAAAGGAAGGAAGATTATATCTCAAATTGGGAAACTTAGTGATGATCTCATAAAATAGGTAATATTAAACAATGACTTTGAAGTAAGGTTATTTCAGACATAACTTTAAAGCAACCTAAAAACAAACATTGAAAAGATAAAATTAATTTGCGAATAACTTAAATTAATGCCAGGAACAACAGAAACACTTTTAAACATACAAAAAAATTCAACACTCAGTAGTGTAAAACTGACGATGAAAAATAGGAAAATGTGATCCATAAGAAGCACAAATATGAGAAAATAGAAACAAACTCAGGTATGATAGAGATAAGGGGGTTACTAGACAATGCTATTGGAATAGCTAATACAAACATATGCCACAGGCCCAAGGAAAATATAAATAAAAATATAAACATTGTGAGAAGAGAAATTAGAATTATAAAAATCCCTACATGGTACTTCTAGAGATATAATAGTTGAAAAAGAAATGAGCTTTTAATAATTAATAGATTAGGTGCTTTAAAAGAAAATATTAGAGAACTTTAAGATCTGTCAGTAAAACTTATAGAAAATTAATCATAGAAAAGAATGAATTGAAGAAAAAAATAAAAAAATATCAAAGGTTGATAAAAAAATTTGAATGCCATTGGAGCCCAAAACAAGAGTAGGGGTAAGGGGAGACAAATAAATATGTAAGAAAATATGTTAGTCAAAAAATATTTCCAATTTGAAAAACAATATTTATATAAACTAACAGGTCAAAGAAGCCTTGACATACACAAAGCAAAAAGAGAAAGGGAGAGGAGGAAGAAGATGGGAAGGGAAAGAGGAAGAGCAGAAGAGTGGAAAAAGGGAGAAAAGGAGAAGATGACCATGACTATACAAGACTCAATGAACACAACTTGCAAAAAAGATATGATAGACAATAAAAGCTTTAGAGGAGACACAGTTCAAAATATATATTTAATAACGAAAAAAATTAAGATTGATAGCAGTGTTCTCATTTGAAACTATGCAAGTCTGAAGGCAATGGATTGAGATATTTATAGTACCAAAAGATAAAATCTGTCAACCATAATTTTTTTTTTTTTTTGAGATGAAGTCTCGCTCTGTCACCAGGCTGGAGTGCAGTGGTGCGATCTTGGCTCACCACAGCCTCCACCTCCCAGGTTTAAGTGATTCTCCTGCCTCAGCCTCCCAAGTAGCTGGAACTACAGGTGTGTGCCACCACACTCAGCTAATTTTTGTATTTTTAGTAGAGATGGGGTTTCACCATGTTGGCCAGGATGGTCTCGATCTCTTGACCTAATGATCCTCCTGCCTCGGCCTCCCAAAGTGCTGGGATTACAGACATGAGCTACCGCACCTGGCCAACCATAAATTTTTATGCTCAAATGCAAACGCCTGTCAAAAATAAAGACAGAATAAAGTCTTTCTTAGACAATCAAAAGCTAACAGAATTTATAATCATAAGACATGCACTACAAAAATAAATGTAAAGGAATTTCTTCAGGCAAAAGGAAAGGGACATTATATGAATATCTTTACCTACACAAAATATATAATGTATGACAAAGAAATTTAATATGTAGATTATTATAAAAGGTATTTTTTCTTTTAAATTAATTAAAAAGTTAATTGTTGAATGTGTCAGAATTCTCCTGAGGAACAGAGCAATAGAATGTACAAATATAAATATATATATATATATATAAAATTGTATTTTTCTGATAAATTATTTTTTTTTAGGAATTGGCACATGTGATTGTGTATTCTGGCAAATCCAAAATGTGCATTGTTAACAGGCAGGCTGGAGACCCAGGAAAGAGCTGATGTTGCAATTTAGTCTGAAGATGCTTTGGAGGCAGAATTTCCCTCTTCTTTCAAGTACCTCATTCTGTTTTCTTTCAAGTCTATCAAGTGATTGGATGAGGCCCACCCACATTATGAAGAATAACTTTCTTTCCTTAAAGTCTGTTGATTTCAATGTTAATCTCATCTCAAAAATTACCTTCACAGAAACACTCAAGCTGGTGTTTGACCAATACATCTTGGTACTGTGGCCTAGCCAAGCTGACATATAAAATTAACCATCATAACTCTTTAAAAAATAATAATACACTCAGATATTTCTAACAAATATACTAGCAAAAGTATGATAATAGCAAATGAAGGCATGAGTTCAGAAACAGAATATCATTTGGTACTTACAATGTACATGAAGTGGTATACTGTTATTAGAACACAGACTTCGATGATTTACTGAAGTTTATTGTAGACCCAAAAGCAACCACCAAAAATATGAAAACATGAAGGTTTATCTAAAAATAACAAAATCTAGAAAAAAACAAATCACAAATAAGGGCAGGTAAAGATGAAATAAAGGAGCAGACAACCGACGGGAATAGTAGAAAACAAATAGCAATGTAGTATATTTTGAATCCAAACAGTATTGTTAATTGTATTAAACGTAAGTTACCTAAACAGAGTAATGACTAAACTACAGATTATAAAAGTGGATCAAAAATCAACACTATAATGTATGCAGTTTGCAAAACACACTTTAATTATAAAATACACTTTAATTATAAAATACACTTTAATTAGAAAAAACACTTTAATTATTAAAATATTCAAAGACTAAAAGTTAAAGATATAAAAAAGGCTGTGAAAGCAATTTTCAAAAATGGGCTGGAATGGTTATATCAATATCAAGTAGACCTCAAAATATGGAATATAGCAACAAAAAATATGAGGCACTTCCTACCGATAAAAAGGGCATTTCTTAAAGAATATATAAAAATAATATACTTCACAGCTTTGAAAAATGTGAATAAAATACCCATGAAACTAGAAGTAAAATATATGCAAGTTTATAATTCTTGTGGATTTTAACTCTGCTCACTCAATAATTGATAGAACCACTAGTTAGTAGAGACACAGAAGAGTTGAATAACACCATCAACCAACTAGACCTCATTTATATGTATGATATAGTTGAATGCACATTTTAAAAATGCAAATGGAATATTTACCAAGAAAAATTATAATCTGGATCATAAACCCAGTCTCATGTTTTAAAATATTGAAATTATATAAAGTATGTTTTCTAACCACAGTGGAATTAAACGAGAGTTTAATAATAAAAAAATTGAGAAAAGGTCCAAATATTTGGAAATTAAAACTTTCTAAGTAAACCAAATATTAGATAAGAAATCAGAAGAAATATTAGAAATTGTTTTGAACAGAATGAAAAAATATCTATATATCAAAATTTGTAGGGTGCAGTGAAAGTGCTTGTAAGCTTGTATGTAATTTGAGATTACCTACTGGGCCACTGGAACAAAGAGGATTAGGCATGTTCTCACCTATTTGTAGGAGTTAAAAAATAAAACAACTGAACTCATGGAGATGGAGAGTAGAATGGTATTTGCCACTGGCTGGAAACCATAGTGGGGGGCTGGGGGGACAGGGGATGGTTCCTGAGTACCAAAAAAATAGAAACAATGAACAAGAGTCAGTATTTGATAGGACAACAGGGTGACTATAGTCAATAATAATTTATTCATACTTTTAAAAATAGCCAAAATAGTATAACTGAATTGTTTGTAACACAAAGGATAAATGCTTGAGGTTATGGGTACTTCATTTACCATAACGTAATTATGACACATTGCACACCTGTATCAAAATATCCCATATATCCCATAAAAATATACACCTACTAAGTACAGTACCCACAATAATTAAAAATTACAAACAAATAAACAGGCATACAACAAAGACCTCCAAAAAAAACTATTAGGTTGGTGTGAAAGTAATTGTGGTTTTTGCCATTGAAAGTAATGACAACAACTGCACACAATCTGGATCTTGGCATTTTTAAGCCTATTCCCATTTCCTACTCTTCTCCACATTCTCCTCTACCATGCCATGCCCATTAGTAGTTGTATGAGTTCATTTTCATGCTGCTGATAAAGACATACCTGAAAGCAGGGACAAAAAGAGGTTTAATTGGACTTAAATAGTTCCACTTGGCTGAAGAGGCCTCAGATTCATGGCGTTAGGCAAAAGGCACTTCTTTTTTTTTTTTTAATTATTATTATACTTTAAGTTTTAGGGTACATGTGCACAATGTGCAGGTTAGTTACATATGTATACATGTGCCATGCTGGTGCACTGCACCCACTAACTCGTCATCTAGCCTTAGGTATATCTCCCAATGCTATCCCTCCCCCCTCCCCCCACCCCACAACAGGCCCCAGAGTGTGATGTTCCCCTTCCTGTGTCCATGTGTTCTCATTGTTCAATTCCCACCTATGAGTGAGAATATGCAGTGTTTGGTTTTTTGTTCTTGCGATAGTTTACAGTTAGAATGGCAATCATTAAAAAGTCAGGAAACAACAGGTGCTGGAGAGGCTGTGGAGAAATAGGAACACTTTTACACTGTTGGTGGGACTGTAAACTAGTTCAACCATTGTGGAAGTCAGTGTGGCGATTCCTCAGGGATCTAGAACTAGAAATACCATTTGACCCAGCCATCCCATTACTGGCTATATACCCAAAGGACTATAAATCATGCTGCTATAAAGACATATGCACACGTATGTTTATTGCGGCATTATTCACAATAGCAAAGACTTGGAACCAACCCAAATGTCCAACAATGATAGACTGGATTAAGAAAATGTGGCACATATACACCATGGAATACTATGCAGCCATAAAAAATGATGAGTTCATGTCCTTTGTAGGGACATGGAAAAGGCACTTCTTACACAGCGATGGCAAGAGAAAGTGAGGGAGAAGCAAAAGCGGAAACCCCTGATAAACCCATCAGATCTCGCGAGATTTATTCACTATCACGAGAATAGCATGGGAAAGACTAGCCTCCATGATTCTATTACCCCCTCCCTCCCACATGCCTCCAGGTCCCTTCCACAACATGTGGGAATTCTGGGAGATATAGTTTGAGATTTGGATGGGAACACAGCCAAACTGTATCAGTAGTCATCTGGAAATTTTTGATGCCAAATGCCATTCAGTTCTGTCTTGCCAGAGCCCCTTGAGATTGGCTTTATAAGTATCTCAAATCTGAGAAAATGTCCGGTGGGAAAAGTTAAAATTCTTGCCAGGATCAATCTATTTGAAATGGAATGATATCTACTGAATGATGTGTGGTAATTTACACAGTATTAATTAGAACGAATTATTCTTCCGCAAAGAAGCAGACTTAAGGGTAATGGAGAAAAGAGCAAGATTGGAGGTAATAGTCACCAATCATGTGTTCAGCACTGGATTAGGAATTTCTACATTTATGTCTCCTTTAATTCTCACGTTAAGCATATGTGATAGAAGGCATTCGTGTGTAGATGACAGGAAGTTTGGATTTTGAGAGGACACTCCAGCAGTTTACATGATCAGCAAAATAGCTATGGCGGTCCATGACACCCTTGGCCAGCTGTGTAGTAAGGTAAAAAAGCTTCTGAATACACATGAGAGAGACCCTTATCCTTTCCAAATGAATCTCAGAGAAAACATACTGTTAAGAGAAACGGAAAACACATTTGTTGTGTGTAGTTACTTGAAAGCCACCTGAATGTTTCTTGATTACCAGATATAGCAGAATTTATGCTTAGCTTATTCTTCTGCAGAAGGAGACACGGAGGAAGATGAGTAGATCAGTATTTTAACATATATATATATATATATATTTTTTTTTTTAAAGAAGCTTCATGCCATGCAGAAGCAGAAAGTTACTAAATAAAATATCAGGCTCATGTTTCAGGGCTGGTGCCAACAAAAACGGTGGTATCAGAAAATCGACTTCACCTTTTCCACACCATCTCTTTGTGAACATTTTACTGAATAAAGTTTTTTTTTAGACCCTTTCCCTCAGTCTTCCTTTTTTTTTTTCTTTTTTTTTTTTGAGACAGGGTCTCGCTCTGTCGCCAGGCTGGAGTGCAATGGCACCATCTTGGCTCACTGCAACCTCCGCCTCCCGGGTTCAAGCGATTCTCTTGCCTCAGCCTCTTGAGTAGTTGGGATTACAGGTGCGTGCCACCACACCCAGCTAGTTTTTGTATTTTTAGTAGAGACAAGGTTTCATCATGTTGGCCAGGGTGATCTTGATCTCTTGACCTTGTGATCGGCCTGCCTCAGGCTCCCAAAGTCCTGGGATTACAGGTGTGAGCCACCGAGCCCATCTTCAGTTGTACTTTGTCAAGTACTTTTCCAAAGTAATTATTGCAGTAAAGTCACTAGTATTAGTCACTCATATTGGGTTTGTATTTTCACCAAAATATTTTATTACTTGATTTAAGATTAATATTAAGTAAGAGAATGAAAAGTTTTGCCTCACTTCAAGAAATATAAAATTAGAGCAAGCAAGTGAATGATATTTTTTTTCATAATGGCCCTAAAATATCTGCTTTTTGGTGTCAATGATGCTACTTTTGTGATGTCTATGCATAACTAAAATATTTTATGTTTCAATTCTCTACTTAACCCAATGTTCTGCATCACCCTTGAAGATTGAAAATCTCAGATGTTAAATAGAGCAATATATTCATTTATATATTTGTTTGTTTATTAACCACTACCCCCACTAATTGTTATTTAAAGTGAATTAACATAATATTAAGGTTAGCTTGGCTCTAAGATAATAAACATATATCCATATTTTTGCTCTTTATGTTGCTCACTTTGAACTCAGTAAGGAAAATAAAGTAGGAAAAATTCATTTTAAATAAAATAGCAAACCAAGTACATTGTTTTGTATCGATTATTTCATCTATCGTCACTCTCTCTAATAGCATACATAGATCAAAAAGCCAACAGTTTTCACACATAGAAAACAGCTTCTTACTCGACCAAAAAGACAGCTGAGCTACTTATTCCTACAACTGGCCATTGACCTTAAAGGGTTTCTCAAAGCTTGTCTTGAAAAACAACTATGTTATTTAAAAAGGACAAGATATCTGAATTTGAGCAACTTTTCTACTATGTATATTTGCTATAGAACATCATGAAATCTAAAAAAAAAAGAAATTGAGCAACTTTTCTACTATGTATATTTGCTATAGAACATCATGAAATCTAAAAAAAAAGAAATTGAGAGCTGGGCGCGATGGCTCATGTCTGTAATCCCAGCACTTTGGGAGGCTGAGGCGGGAGGATCACGAGGTTAGGGGATCGAGACCATCCTGGCTAACAAGGTGAAACCCCGTCTCTACAAAAGAAAAAAAAATATTGACTCACTACTTTATGCTAAATGTAGAGTTTTATAATCATATGATTTCCAAAATCAAATCACTCTAGCCATGTCAAGAAAATCTTCAAGGTACGTTTAAATCGAAGCTCCACCAAAATGTGGATGGAATTAAATAAAAATGAGAGGTAAACTAAAACTTTAGATCCTCCTTTTAAAGTACCTTTAGATCCTCCTTTTAAAGTACCATTGTATCTTTTAGCCATCAATCTTTCATGAATTCATGGTTACTGAAAACAGAGTGTGCATGAAGGAAGACCAAGAAGAATTGTGCAAAATTCTCAAAGGCATTTGGCAGATTGTGAATGAATAGAAAGAGCTTCCCCACCTGTACTGTATTATTACTAGTTCTAATTTAATTTGTGAAATAATTGAGTTTACATAATCTCTAAAAATATATACCTAAGGATGGAGCAAAGTAATGTTCCATTATTATTGTAAATAAATTTTTTTCATATAATTAATGATTATTTTTATCATATTTCACGTTTTATTTTTAAATTATTATTTACAGTTAAAATATCCTACCATGAAATTACAAAAATTACATTAATTTAAAAATTACACATATGCAATTTATTTTTACTAATGAGAGTGCAGCAACAAAGGATATAAAATTTTATAGTAAGAAGTAAGGTGATATTTCAGGAAAGGACAATTATGACCAGAGAGACTCAAAGAATAAATCTGCTAATTTCAGCTAAATGGGAGTTAAGCTAATGACCTTGACAGAAGAAAATTATTTTATAGCTATTATAATACCTGTGGACCTAAAGCCTAATATATGGCTTAAAAGATAGCAGATAAGATACTCTACTAGAGCAATTCCATTTCAACCAGAGCAATCCTTATGTGATTCTGGACATGGCTGGAACATATTGTAAAATACTGGTTTGGCAAATAGCCACTTAAAGACATAATTACCCTTGAGGGAGCAGAGCACAGTGTTTTAGAATCAATGATATTATTTGAAAGAAAAGTTTGAGGAAATTGGGCTTATTCATTTTGATAAAAGGGCATTAACCTTTTCAGACCTTATTGAAGTTACAGAATTCTGAAAACAATAGATAAAATTGATTCTAATAAACTCTTCTCTCCAATCTAAAAGTCAATAAGAGGATAAAATGATCCCAAAATTGGGAAACGGGGGGGTTAGAAATGAAATTTAGGTATAGGCATTTTATTTACAGCATGAGACAAATTGTAACTGAGGCTGTGGGGGGTGTGTCTGTGTGTGCGTGCTGAAAAATGAAGAAGCAACAGAATTTTGGAGGAATAATATGTAATAACACATGGTGGACTGAACCTACATAAAACCACACCAATTAGTAGATACCATTTTAAATATGTATATGAACGTCTGGATTTGGTCAAACTAATAAAGCAAAAGGACTTTCATTGTTATAGTAACCTCCTGGGCACTCCCTAGAGCAAATTTTTTTCCCAAAAGTTTTCTCTGTACAATGATGCTGGATTCACCTTAAAACACCCCTTTAATCATTTCATTCCCTTTCGGTGTCACTTTACACTTATGTAATTAAATTCAAAAATTTTATCTTGTCATTCAAACATCGTAGAATTTTATCTCAAAAAGTCTTTCAGAATCACTTTTTTAGCTTCCCTTTAGTAATGTGTAGCAAAGCTTGTATATGAAAATGCTTGTCTCTTGAGAGACTCAAGGAAATAAAAAAGAATAAAAAACCAAATTTGGAAATTGCTGCAGAGTAAATCATCAAGATGAAAGTCCTATGGGCCGGGCGCGGTGGCTCCTGCCTGTAATCCCAGCACTTTGGGAGGCCGAGGCAGGCGGATCAAGAGGTCAGGAGTTCGAGACCAGCCTGACCAACATAGTGAAACCCTGTCTCTACTAAAAATACAAAAATTAGCCGGGAGTGGTGGCGGGCGCCTATAGTCCCAGATACTCGGGAGGCTGAGGTAGGAGAACGGCGTGAACCCAGGAGGCGGAGGTCGCAGTGTGCCAAGTTGCGCCACTGCACTCCAGTCTGGGCGACAGAGCGAGACTCTGTCTCAAAAGGAAAAAAAAAAGAAAGTACTATGGATAGTGTCCCAAATTTATTTGACAAGACCTTTTTTTAAAATTTATTTTTTTCAGCAGACCTGAATAGGAACATATCCATAGACTAGTATTCTATAGAACACATTTTTGTAAATGATAAGTTTGGAAACAAGCCCAGATCAATGCTATGTTAATAACCTATTTCAGTGTCATAGAGCCAAAATTAAATTGTAGTGGGGAAAGAAAGCTCTAAACCTTTCCCCATTCTTCTAAATGCACTTCCCTTTTTACACAGTGTAGGTAAACTTGTAGACCCTCTAACAACTGTCAGCTTTAAAATTCTTATTTTTTATATTTTGAGCGCTTAAAAATAGAAAACACACACTACTGACTATGTGCTAATGCCACATTTTGATTTAAAATTGAATGTCAACTTCGAGCAAATAAAATGTAAGTTCTTTATAATTTAAATTTTTCAAGATAAGCACTGAATAATTGTTATTTTAATAAGAATTTCAATTGTATATGAAATATCAACAGAAAACATATTTTATATTATGATAAAAAATAAAATTGTACTTCTGAATCCTTTGGCAACTTCTACCCAAAGATTGCCAGAATGTTTCAATTGGAAGATTTTTAATTCAATGTGAATGCCTATAGTAGAATGTGTTACATTCTTACCAAATATTCTGCCAGTCTTCAAGTTGTATGTGTCTTAACTGCATTCTTTACTGAATTAATAATTACGTAAATATATAGATTCTCTAAAATCATACTTTTTATACCAAAGTAAATGTTGATTTTTGAAAACCAGGAGCCATTAACTTTCTTTTAAGAAAGAAGGATTCGACAGCTTGAGCTTTTATTGATTTAGAAATTGTTTCTTTTGGAATTCATCCTCTTGATAGTTTTTAGATATTGTTATTGCTCCAGAAATAATCAATGTTGGTAAGTCTGTTTGCTAAATCTGTTTACGACTTTCATCAATATTTCACTGACAGTAGATAAAAATCAAATTTACACATAGGTCTTCAGATGTCCTTAGTGTAATAAAAATATGGTGTTCGTCAATATAACTGAGAAGTATCTTGGGATATATAATTTCTTTTAATTCTTTATATATTTGTTCATTCCTATATAAGAACAGAATAAGTATCTTTTATAGTTTGTAGGTACTTTCCATTGTTTATGAACTATTTTAAAGCTTATGAATACTATATAAAATTAAAAATATGTAAACAGAGACACATATATATGCTTTTTGTTCATTCTACCAATATGATATATATATGATAATAGATTATATGTACATATCTATGCATGTAAATATATACACAAAAACATATTCGAAAAAATATACATTGGTATTAATATTACACAGTCATATAAATATATTTGTGGGTATACACGTATATATGCACACACACACTATATATAAAATGAAAGAACTTTTTTTGAAATTCTGTGATGATGAAACTAAAAAATCATCCACTACCATGGAATATTTTACTTCCTAAAGCAAAATAAAACTGCAAATCTTTTCCCTATGGGTCACCGTAATCTGCATGGATGCTTTCCAATTTCGTCATGAAAAAGTGGCACAGATCTTAATGCAGTTTATATAGGACAGTATAGAGTACCTGTAGGAATTAGGTTTCCTTTTGCCTCTGTGAGCCAGGATCCAAAAGCAGTAAAAACTTTCCTTGAATTGGGCAGTTACTTCAAGACAGCCCCATCTTCACTCTAGGTTTTTAAAGTTTGATAGGCAGAGAAAGCCATCTATTGCGCTATCATAATAGGGCATGGTAAGTGTAAAGTCCAAGCAGAAACATACTTAATATTTATTAGAAGCAATCAAGGCAGAAGTCTGGAGTCAACAGGCATAAGATCCACCGATTAGAGGCCACTGTCATATAAAGCAATCTTTTAAAAATAATTATCAGCTCAGCATGGTGGCTCACAACTATAATGCTAGCACTGTGGGGTGCCGAGGTGGTAGGATTGCTTGAGCCCAGGAGTTTGAGACCAGACTGGGCAACATAGTGAGACCTTGTCTCTAAAAAGGTAATTTAAAAATTAGCTGGACATGGTGGTGCACACCTATAATCCCAGCTACCCAGAAGGCTTAAGTTGAGCCAGGGAGGGCAAGGCTGCAGTGATCCATGACCATGCGTCTGCACTCCAGTCTGGCAACAGAGCAATACCCTGTCTCAAACACAAAATAAAATAATAAAATAAAATAAAAATAATGAATCTCTAATGAGCTCACGAAGTAAATCTATCCACAAAATGATTTTTGGTCTCAACATATTACAGGAAGCTACCCTTCTTGTTTCCGTAGGACTTGGCAAGATTTCAGTATGCTATTAATTTTCTATATTCTTTCTCACCCTGTAGTTAGGAGAGCCAGTTTCTGTGTATTTCTGAATTTATCTGTCTTCCTATACTCATATCTTGACCAATTCAAACTTCACTGATTTTTACTTTGTCTTTTTAATAAAACAGAAACTTATTAAATATTTCATATTCTAATACCACATTTTATTAGCTTGAAATAATTTAAATTTAGGTGCAAAAAACAGCTATATTTTTATGGTAAAAAAGGTATTATGAGAGTGCAGAAGCTTCAGTTTTATTATCATAACATTTTTAAATATATGTTATTAATTAATTTAATATTTTGATCTGATTCCCAAATGAAACTATAAGCTTCTTTATAATGGAACTGTCCTGTTTTGTTTTGTTTTGCTTTGTTTTGTTTTGTTACATGATGAATCCCTATGGCTGGATCAGTGCTTGGTACAATAACTATGAATATTAGGTCAAATAAATAGATTATTGGGAAATCCTTTGCTTAACCCATCTGGAGTCTGGAAAGTATTTCATATAAACTTAGGAATAAAAAAATTAACAGAACTATAAATCATGCTGCTATAAAGACACATGCACACGTATGTTTATTGCGGCATTATTCACAATAGCAAAGACTTGGAACCAACCCAAATGTCCAACAATGATAGACTGGATTAAGAAAATGTGGCACATATACACCATGGAATACTATGCAGCCGTAAAAAATGATGAGTTCGTGTCCTTTGTAGGGACATGGATGAAATTGGAAATCATCATTCTCGGTAAACTATCGCAAGAACAAAAAACCAAACACCGCATATTCTCACTCATAGGTGGGAATTGAACAATGAGATCACATGGACACAGGAAGGGGAATATCACACTCTGGGGACTGTGGTGGGGTTGGGGGAGGAGGGAGGGATAGCATTGGGAGATATACCTAATGCTAGATGACGAGTTAGTGGGTGCAGCGCACCAGCATGGCACATGTATACATATGTAACTAACCTGCACAATGTGCACATGTACCTTAAAACTTAAAGTATAATAAAAAAAAAAAGAAAAAAAAATTAACAGAACTTTCAGATGTAATCAATTTTTAAAGTCTACTTTGTAGACAATTTTATACATATAACTTCATTTTTATCTTCACAATGTGAATGGTACATAAAATAAGACCATTGTTGCAGAGGAGAAAACCAAGGCTTTAATTCTGCCCAATTTAAAAGTAGAATAATAATCAAAACATGTTTCAAATCTCACATTGTGTTAGTCTGTTTTACGTTGCTATAAAGGAATACCTGACGCTGGGTAATTTATAAAGAATAGAGGTTTATTTGGCTCATGGTTGTACACACTGTACAAAAAAGCACGGCATTGGCACCTTCTTCTGGTGAGGCCTCAGAAAACTTATAATCGTGGTGGAAGGTGAAGCAGGTGGGAGCAGGTGTGTCACATGGTGAGATAGGGAGCAAGAGAGAGAAGGGGAAGTTAACACACTCTTTTGAACAACTAGATCTCACATGAACTCATTACCACAAATTACTGTGGGATGGACACCAAGCCTTTCATGAGGGATCTACTCTCATGATCCAACACCTCCCACTAGGTCTCACCTCCAACACTGAAGGTCACTTTTCAACATGAGATTTGAAGTGTACGCACTTCCAAACCATATCACATATACTTTTCACTTTATCATGGTGATCTATTGTAAATCCAGATGTGAAATCAAAATTATTTAACAATTTCTGGTACAGAATGGGCAACCATCAGACAGAATGGACACTGGCCTATGTAGTGGAGCTGAGGATGTCTGCTGCATAAGACATTCATCCTTCAATTGATAAATCATGGGAAACTCTACGAAAAGGCCAGAGCTATGGCAAAAAGACACTGTGGAGCTCTCAGGGCAGTGGCTATTTATAAATCTGCATGGGAGTATTCCAATATTTTATAAACTGGAAATTAATACAAAATGGTTGCATATCACTCATGTAAATGACTGCATACATGTCACAAATCACTATGCTATTTCTACTTAACATTTCTGTTGAATAAGATAGCACTATCATAAGAAAAAGGATTATCTTACATTTTATTTTGTTGAAATAATGACAATAATACTCATGGCATTTATTAAGTGCTTTGATTATACTAGGCATTTAAAAAGTATTTTATATATGCTAAATAATGTCTTGGTAACATCTTATTTTTAACATTTTCTAAAATTTTATTTTATACTAGATTTATTTTTTTTAATTCTAAAAATAGAATATCTAAGCTCATAATTTATTCATTCCAGGGTGTGGAACTAACATATAACTGTTCGAGTTTTGTTCAGCTGGTTTTCATAAAAAAATCTTTTCACATCGGCAAAGTAAGCTTTGGTATTTAAGGAAATAACCATACCATTTTACCAGGAAAATCTTTAAACTACTGGGGGATGCAACCTTCTCCACTTGTCTTTATGAGGGCAACTTACGTATTTGAATAGAGTAAAATCAGGTCAAGTGATATCTTTGTCATTGTTCTATCAATGAAACATCTTTAGCAGTTGAAAAATAAAAGAAAAAATGCTTTCAAATCAGATTGGCATTCTGGGAAATTGGAAACATGAGAAGAAAATATCAGTTTTTTTTTGGAAGATAATTTATTTATTAAAATATCAAATAAATATCAAACATACATCCAAAGTTGACCTTGTTTCATCAAACAAATAGTTTAATTTCAGCTACAATAATTATGCCACTAATTGGAACAAGTATGTTTGTAATACCTAATGAGGAAGAAAAAGGAAGAGTATTGATTGCTCCTACCTGTGATGTTTCTCTTATTTATTATGCAGACAATTTTGAATATCTACTTGCTGCAGACCACTTAAGAAGATACAGATCAGAGAACAGGCAGATCAAATTGTTCTCTCAAGAAATTAGAAGACTGTGTGTGTGTGTTTGCGTGTGTGTGTGTGCGCGCATGCGCGTATGTGGTCGTGGTGATTTCTATTCACCATTTCTTTGGTTCAAATTTTCCCAGCTCAAATCCTGTATTTTTTTTTTTCCTAGTTAAGGATGTATTTCCCTGCTCCTCTGGTGAACACTTATCTGTCTTTCAAAACCCACATAAAGGATCACCCCTGTGTGAAAGTTTCCTGGGAGCTTTTTGTTTGTGAAAATATCGGTTCTATGCCAAAACTGATTTAGTTTTAAAACTGTTTTTAATATCTAAACAAAAGGTGCAGTCACCTGTGTTTTTCTATATTGATTGTCCCCACACCTAAAAAGTAGCTTTAATGTGCAAAACTCTACTGATTTAATATATTTACAATATCTATCATAATTTTTATTTGCCAACAGCATATAAATTTGTGTTTTCTTTATTGTTTCATATAATACAAATCCATGACCCATAGTAATATGCCAGTTGAGATTTATAAACATCAAGTAGGAACAATTTTCTTCTGCCTCTTTTATAATTACAAAACACATTAATATTTAAATGGCAGGAAATAAGTTCAAAACAGCAAAAATAAAATTAAGTATTTTCAACTGTCTATTTTGAGCATTATTCATTGTCTTTCTTAACAACTTTCATAGAACATTATTTTCTTGTTTATATATCTTCTTGAGCTAGTCTATACCTTACTGATGTGTCCCCACCCAAATCTCATCTTGAGTTGGAGCTCCCATAATTCCCATGTGTCATGGGAGGAACCTAGTGAGGGGTAATTGAATCCCCTACTGTTCTCATGATAGTGAATGAGTCTCACAAGATATGATGGTTTTATAAAGAGGTGTTCCTGGCTGGACACAGTGGCTCATGCCTGTAATCCCAGCACTTTCGGAGACCGAGGTGGGTGGATCACCTGAAGTTGGGAGTTGAAGATCAGCCTGACCAACATGGAGAAAAATGACTAAATTTTTCTCTACTAAAAATACAAAATTAGCCAGGCATGGTGGCATATGCCTGTAATCCCTGCTACTCAGGAGGTTGAAGCAGGAGAATCTCTTGAACCCCGGAGGTAGAGGTTGCAGTGAGCAGAGATCACCATTGCACTCCAGCCTGGGCAACAGGAGCAAAACTCCATCTAAAAAAAAAAAAAAAAAAAAAAAAAAAGACGAGTTCCCCTGCACACGCTCTCTTGTCTGTTGCCATGTAGGACGTGACTTTACCCTTCTTTCACCTTCCTCTCTGACTGTGAGGCCTGCCCAGCCACGTGGAACTGTGAGTCCATTAAACCTCTTTTTCTTTATAAATTACCCAGTCTCAGGTACGTCTTTATGAGCAGTGTGAGAACAGACTAATAAACTTACTGAATGAAAGGAATGTGATTTATTTACTTTCACTTCCTAGTAGCAAAAATATTAAGCACAAAAGTATTTTTTGAACTGAACCACTTTAATTAAATTTATAAGTAAAACCACTAGCTATAGACAATTCACCAAGGAAATAATTTAATTATCCCAAAAAAAATAACATTGCACTGAGCCTCAACTCAGATAATTAAACAATGAATTCTCTTAAAATTTGGCATTATATTCCATTTATATTTAGTTATGAAATTATGAAATTAGTTATGAAATTATGAGATTAGCTTTTAAACTATGGAATACTTATTTACATTTAGTTATGGAATGATGGGACTTTAAAATTTGTGATATAATAAAGTAATAAAATAAAATTCAAGACTATTCTAATATAAACAAGGTCTGCAAAAATGTTTTATTTATTATTCATTTGAATGCAGAGAAATTTTTTAAGTTTTACAGAGAACAAAAAATCATATTAGAGTGAGTATTGATAAACGCTAGATGCCCTCATCAATTATCTTGACACTCATCATGTGGCAGGGATAGTTTGCCCTCAAGTTCAAATCAATCTGTTTTTGTTGTAAGGTACAACACAAAGTAGTTAAGTGTTGCTTTCAAAACTCTAGAAACGTATTAGTTTACAATAATACACCTAGGTCTGCAATATAAAAACAGGCATTATTCCCTAGGAATAACATGTATCTACTAGATAACAGAAACTCAAGCACGAAAAGCTATGGAGGAAATATTGGTGGAATTACTCAGTAGGAACTTACAACTTTGATTTGATATATGAGTTTAGAAAGTACATTCAAGTAATGTCTAAAATAATAGCAGAAGGCACTGTGGAACATTTGTATTTATCAGTAGGCTGTTGACAGCCCCAAGTTTAATGTCAAACAATTTTATGCAAGTCAGTTCTCGTTTTTCACAAAGCAAAGTGATAGCAGCATGATTTGGGGGTATGGAGGAGAGGTTATAACATTTAGCATCCTTTTAAATAGCTTTCCATTGGTCTGCACAAGGCCAGTTTTTATTCTGACAGTACTTGTTACTGGCAAATGATATTTAATCAATTCATTTTGTCAATGAATAGATTCTTTGTTTCTACCTGGCCTGAATGGTATGTTCTCTTTTTAACAAATGATGTAGGAAAGAAAAAAGATTACTTTAAATTTTAAACTGAGTGATTCCTTTTTTTGTGCATTGCTATGAAGGAATAGTTCATTAATTTTAGCATGGGTTGGATCCCATTATTTCAAAGTATCAAAAAAAGATACATGGATTTGGGGCACTTTATTTTTTCTTTAATCCAGTTTCCCTCCAATAAAATCTTTAATATCCATAAGTTTAAGCATGCCAAAAATATGTGTGTAAGATTAGTATCTATTTTATAGTTTTCTATTTAATGCTTTAGTATTCTTAAACATTTAAAGGGTTTTAAAATAAATCAGCAAGAGAAAAAATGTACCAATAGAAAATTAAATTCAACTTAAAAACAAGTAATTGAGAGTAATATTTGAAATATTCAAAATCAAGCAGGGCATGAGGAATGCATGCCTATAGTACCAATTGCTGGGGAGGCTGAGACAAGAGACTCACTTGAGCCCAGTAGTTAAAGGCATCCTGGGCAAGATCCTGCCTCTAAATACATATATATTTATATAATACAAATATGTATATTTATATATAACATAAATATAATAATATACATTGGTTCTAAATATATATTATATATTATATACATAGCTCATTCTAATTAGCTCCCTAGATTATTTTAAATATACATATTTTATATATACATATATGTATATATAGTATACATATATTTACACATATATTATCCATTAATACATATTATATAGACCAGGCACAGTGGCTCACTCCTGTAATCCCAGCATTTTGGGAGGCTGAGGCAGGTGGATCATTTGAAGTCAGGAGTTCGAGACCAGTGTGACCAACATAGTGAAACCCCATCTCTACTAAAAATACAAAAATAAGCCGGGCATGGTGACAGGTGCCTGTAATCGCAGGTACATGGGAGACTGAGGCAGGAGAATTGCTTGAACCCAGGAGGTGGAGTTTGTAGTGAGCCGAGATTGTGCCACTGCACTCCAGCCTGGGCAACAAGAGCAAAACTCTGTCTCAAAATGTATATATATTATATATATAAATGTATATACATATAAATATACACATATACATATACATATATATACACACACACATATTTAGAGGCAAGGTATATTGTGTATATATATATATATATGATACATGTATATTTAAAATCTTCCAAGAAGCTGTCTAGTTAGAATGAGCAACTGAGGAATGAAAACAGATCTAAGCCAAAGCACTTTACTAGAATAAAAAATACTAATTACACTAAGAAACCACATTACTCATGTGATCCATAAACAGGATTTGAAGCATAATGTCCTGAATTAGCATGTCTACAGGAAAACTGATAGTGATGCATCCCTACTGAAAATGCAAATATATTTAGTTTGTGTTGCAAACAAGTCCATATGTATGAAAATATTTTAAAAATATTTCACCAAGCTTTCTACCCTCATGAATTTATTCTAAAAAAAATCATCATTGTTGTAGTTATTGTATTTATTTTTTAGCTAATTATTGATTAAAAATTTAGAAAACCACCTAAATGTGCAATGATAGGGAATATTAAATACACTATTAATCAACCATGCAAAGGTATGTAGCTAGCTTAAACATGGCCAGCTAAAATGATAAGGTGAAACATCAATTTTTATGGTAAAAATTGAGAAAATGGACCATAATTATGACTTTTCAGGTTAAATGAATATATAAAACAATAAGATTCACAGAAAATAGCTAGAACTTATCAAATATATGAAGTAGTTCAATAAAGTTTCTAAATTTAGAATGAAAATAAAACTCACATATATAGTTTTATAAATGTTATACAAATTCTTTATTGAGGAATTTAAAAAATATTATAAAGACCAAAAATAAATAAGGAGATATATATTAAGTGCATAAATAGATTTCATTTGTTAAAATTCCAATTCTTTCCTAAGTAATTAAAAAACAAATTTGGAGAACTTGATTCTCTAATTTATATTGAAGACACAATACAATATAAAATAAACAAAAACATTCTGATAGGAAATAGCATGGGTAGACACAAGGGACTTCAACGGCATACTTGAATTTAATATTTTAGAGAAAAATAAGTAAAAAGGAAAAAAGAAAACAAGGAAGGAAAGAATCAAGAAAGAAAAGGAGAGAAAGAGGGAGAGAGAAAGAGGGAGGAGGAAGGATTGGAGAAAGGATGGAGGGAGGGAGGGAGGGAGGGAGGGAAGGAAGGAAGGAAGGAAGGAAGGGCAAGAAGGAGGGAGGGAGGGAGGGGGAGGAATATGTACATTTCTGAACTTTGGCGTTTCCTAGATACAGTGCTATGTAATTCCTTGATATTTTCTTTTTGTTATATGATTTCCATAAATATATTTCCTTCATGTTTTCCATGCAGTGCTGTAAATCTTCTGAAATTTTTATGGCAGAACATTTTGTAATTTCATACATAGAAAGATCTATTAAGTTACATAGTATGTGTTTTGAGATGACTCAGCTTCTGGAAATCTGATAGTAGTCCATGGTACTTTAAGGAGTTTTCTAACTATAAAAATTGTTTACTTCACCTTTAGATTTTTTTTTATTTTAAAATCTGCATTTCTGTCTCGTAAGTTGTCTGTAAATAGTAAATGATTTTTTTCAAAAGTGTTTGTAAATAAAAAGCAACCAGTAACATGTTATTTTTCCTGTCATTTTTGTATTTATATGCTATAAAGGATAGAGAAACAATTACATGTTCTTGTTTACTGTTCAAAAAGAGAGAAAAATATGCAATGGTCAATTTAAAGTAGATTTTTGTAGCTTTGTAAGAGTAAATTTTCTGAATGTACAGTAAAATGAACATGTTTAAGCTTTACGATTGGGTGAGGGTTGACATATGCATACACATACGTAACCAATGTCGCAGTCAAGTTTCTCTCTTAAACAAGTTATAACAGTTTCCATTTATTATTTTTTATGTGGGAAGCATTATACATACATTTCTAAAACACTCAAGTCCTCCACAAAATCGTTATTAGTTTCACCATTTTACACGACAAGAAATCTTGGCTGAGAAAAATAGATGGCTTACTCCTGGTTTTAAAATAATAATAATAAAGTAATACAATTTAAAAGAGAGAGAGAGTAAGAAGAAAAATATATTTTAAAAACAAGCTTTCAGTGTTGGAGCTGTTTTGCCTACCTACTTCTGTTTTACCCTAAATCCCTTGCTCTACCAATTACATCAAACCCGAGTTAATATGCAGTTTGTCCAGATATACAAGTCATGATGCAAATCTATTATTTAAAAACATTAATTAACTGTTTTCTTATTTGCTTTCAGTTAAATTAAGGAAAGAGGTATTTTAATTAGATATTATGTAGTTCTTGTTTTCTGGGTCTAGCCTCTGATGTGGTAGCATTGTGTGACTGTTATGCACCATTCGCATTTTAAAATATTGTTGTTAGAAATTAAGTCCAAATGTAATTTAGTTCTTTTTTTAAAAAGACAAATTTATTTATAAATTGATAAGAATCAGCCATAATTGCTGTATGGTGCTTGTGGCTTTTTATCTATTTTGTTGTGGCTTTCTATAGACTCATTTGCATAAAAGTTGTTAAATACAAAGGTTTAAAGTGAAACATAATTTTAAGGGTGCAATTATTGACATGTCCCAGCTTTATGTTGTAATCAATTGCACAATGAAATAAATAGTCACCATGAAGTGTCTAAGAACTTTGGTGTAGCTTTTTCTTTATCTCTCCGGGCTTCTAAGGATGTTCTATGAGTTCAGTCAATGCTGAAAGAGACAAGGCAATCTTGCTTCTCTCACTCCACTCCTAAGTTCTGCTCTTCTTTCCTAGTATTTTGACCTTTGAGTCAAGTACTCTCAAGTAACAAGTTAATGAAACTACAAGGCTAAGCAGCCTTCTTGACTTTTTGTTAGTCCTCTGTCTTTGGTACATCATTGTGTCTGCTAGGACAGCTGAGTGTTTTATAATGTTTTAAATAACAACACTCTGCATTGCTGACTCATAAGCAATTCATTGCTCACCGTGAGCATCACATAACAGATAAGTGAATCACAGCAGAGAGCTCTAAAGAGCTATGCTGGGAAAACAGTCTGCCAAAGCAGTGGCATGCAAAATGCATATTCCTCTAAGACACTCAACTCTTGGCTAATACCATATATACAATTAATTTCATTTTTTAAAAGTATTTTCAACATTCAGGACTTCTTTGTGTCCAATCATCCTACTAAAGGCTGGCAAGCATATTCATGTATAACTGTCCAGCTAGATACCGGAGAGACAGAGGAGGTTTCATTGACACAAACCAAATGACAAGCTGCCCAGGAATCTCTTAATTTAGGCTTACTTCTCAATTTAGTTTTTAATTATGCTTATATTGTACCAAAGCTTTCTTGAACTGAATTAGGGTATATAAGACTCTTTAGGTAAGTGTATTTTATATCCAAAACAAGATTAATAGAAACATAAAACAATAATACAAATGACAACTTATTTTAATTCTTTTAAGTGTAATATAAGTACACTATTATAGTACATGTATTTTTGTAGCATTTCTTATAATACCGTAATACAGAGAACTTATTATGTAATTAAATTTTATTATTTTTATAATGTTCAGTCATTGAGAACTTAATATTTACCACTAACTGTAGCAAATACTTTATCTCCACAAACGTATAAAATTGGTTCAGTTATTGATATTTTATAACTGGAAATTTTCATTTCAACAGGTAAAGTAACTTTTATTTAGTCAGGATTTAAGCTGAATCCTTCCTGAAAATAAAGACTATGATCTTACTGCTAAGCTAGTACATTTTTCAAATATGATAATATTTAAATTTAATTATTATGCTTTACTTCTCTTAAGATCTACTTTATTTGCTTTGCATTAATATGAAAATGAAATAATACAGTAATACTAAAAAACTGCATTAGATTATAATAAGAACTTTGTATTTCTACTCTGTATTTTATTTCCAGGATACTACCATATTAGCTGCAGTAATATCACATTTCAGTTTGACCAATTTTGACTTTTCTAATTAATTTTGGTTTTGAAGAATCTAGTATTGAACTGTATACATCTTTACAATAACAGTGTATTTAAAATGCCCAAATTCTTCCTTGGAAGTGTATAAGATATTTATTGACATAGCTTCATATGTCAATGTTATTATTAATCACAACATTAGCTATACCTAGGAGATATTTTGTAATTTATCTATAGATGACCTAACAAATTGATAATTTTATTTAATTATAAAGTTATTTAATTAACATCTGAGTTTCATATTGACAAACGGTCATTAACATTGTTATCACCTATGTTTTACAAATATTTCCTATTTTAGCTAGGCTAGTGTTATACCTGAAAAGTACCCATTTTAATTCACTCTAAGAAAGAAATTATTTTACAAAGCATGCTAGACGTCAGAAATATCCTTCAAATTAAAAGAATGAGTAAATGTTTGTGATCAGCAAGAAAAAAGCTCAGTAAAACAACAATATATTTAATAAAAATAACTAGAATACATGACTTGAAATGATACCAACACATAGAAATGATAAATACTCAAGGTGATGGATACCCAAATACCCTGACTTGATCATTACACATTCTATGCATTCTGTTCTTTAGCAATTGTTGTCTCAGAGCTCCCTATTAGACTGGCCAAAGCTCACTCAGAGCTGCACTACTATCTGGGGATCGATTCTCCTTTCTCTCAGACCTGTATTGTCTGCACATGTTTCCCATCTACTCTTGCTCCTCTCCGTTTTATCTTTCATAGATATTGTGAACAAGATTTTCTTGTACCTTTAATTTTGTCTCGATGTCTGCTTCCAGGAGGATGCAAGTGACTCAAAGGGGTTCATAAGAGTAAGTGATAGAAGGGTCTAAGTGTGATCTTCTGACACTTTACAGAGCTAATTTTAATACCTTTCTTGTATAATGGACTCAAGAAAGTAATCCAAGGAGACCATCTATAAGCAGTAGAACTTACACTAAACATAAAAACAGCAAGCTAAGAGGGGATGCCATCAGAGATAAAGCAGATGCCACTGGACCATCTCCTGTTTCTTTCTCATCATCTGCTTCCAATGGTGCTTCTTCAGGACCTAACCATTATCAGAACTACTGAAACTACTGTCACAAAAATCACAATCAGTTTGGAGGATGTTCCATACTAATTCCTGGGAGAAACAATGGTGTTCTGAGGGAGGAGGCTGTTTTTCTTTTCTTTTTTTTATTGTTTGATATTAGCATGCTTACTAGGATGTAAGCTCCACAGGACAATCATTTCTGTTTGTTTTTTTTTCATTCCTGTTTGTTTTTTTGTCATTCCTGTATTATATGTGCCTACAATAATGCGTCATGTATAGAAAGTGCTCAGTGGATATTAGTTAAATGAATAGCTTTTGGTATGTGATTCTAGGAAGTGCAATTGAATTTGATTACTTAATACTCTAAATGAGGTACATTTTGAGTCTTAATCCACACAGCTTTGTCCAGGAGACATGAGGGAATGGCACAATAAAATATACATTGGTAGACAAAGGGAAGAAATCTGGAACAGGTGAGGTTGAGACTAAGTTCTTTCCTTGGGTATGAGACTGATAAAGTGAGAGACAGCCAGAAATCAACATGAGGTTGTACATTAAAACACAGTGCATTTGTTTTTAATTTGATTTTGGAGCTGTTTTCAAGAAATTTCCTATACAAAAACTTTGAAAGATTTTTATCATGACATACACGATATTCCAGGATTTGATTCCTACCTTTCTATACAGTTATATCCCCCACCTTCTTCTTTGAACTTCACATTTAAATAATACAAACTATAATTATCTTCCCACAACTAGCTTATTTATGTCTATAGGCTTTTTAATTGCGCTTTTTGTTTTAAAGGCATTGTAAATATTATGTCAGTCCAGTTAATAGAAATAATGAAATAAATCCAACTTACATACACGCAAACTTATATACATAATCCAATTACTATTTTATGTTAGCTCTTTGGAAATTTTGATATATTTTCTCATATAAACTGTGTTATTTATGATTTAATTGTGTTAAATAGCAAAATTGTCAAGGTGTTAGTCTTCACATTCTCCAGCTTTACTCCATGTCAATTATATTCAGTTTGTATCAGTCCCAGAACCTATTCTATAAAATATGGGAGTATACAAACAAATCCTATGTCACAAATGGGGGATAAGAGATTTATGTATCAGAAAGTGGTGGGAAAATGGAAATCTAGTCCTTACATTAAGGGATAAAAGGAATGGAAGGCAAATGGGCTAAACATTAGGTATTCTTGGAATTACTAAACCTTTCTCCCATATTTTACCTTATTCTTCAGACTGTAAAATTAGTATTTTAATTCCATATTAGATTTAAACTCTCAGATCACTTTTCTAAAGATTCTACTTATCTGCATAATTATTGTCAGTCTTCTTCAGCTGTGGTCTTGATATTGCCTTTAATCACGTTTTAGTGATGCGTCAAAGTACATCTAGTGCCCTGAAGCCAAAATACACACATTGGGTATACTGTCAGTAGACAATAGGTTCTACGTCATACCACTTCAAATACAGGAAATTGAGGCCCTGCTATGTAATAGAATTCTGAAGTTCAATAAATCCTATCTGCACTTAAAGATCTTATAGAATAATTGGCGTAAAGATATAGATCGATTCAATCCTATTTATTCTCCAATTTTATATCCTTTATTTCAAATTTGTCTCCTTGTTAAGATTTATTCGCAATCCCCAAATCAATGGTCAAGGTGCGTTTATGGTAATTTGTAGGCAAGCACATAACTGAGGTTGAACAACCCTCTTAATACTGTGAACAGCAATCTCATATTGGAAACAACAGCTATTATACTGTCAACACAACTGTACTTTTTGCAGTCTATTTCATGACACTTTTATTTCATGTTTGTGCCTTTGATTGGTGATCTCATTATTTAAAATGACCTCAAATATAATGTTGAAGTGCTGTCTAGTATTCTTAGCACGAGAAGGTTGTGATATACCTTACAGAGAAAATATGTGTATTAAATACCCTTTGTTCAGGCATGAGTTACTGTGCCATTGCTGTGAACTCAATGTTAATGAGTCAATAATATGGTACATACAGAAAAAGGAAAAATTTGCCAATCCGTACATGAGGCTGCACCAGAAAGCCCTATGTAAAAGATGGAAAAGTGGCAAAATTTGTGGAATCATGAAATGAAAACTGATTTTAAAAAAAACAAAAAAGCATAGCGAACATTGTTGTGAGGCTGAAGACCAAAGTATATGGTCATTTTGCCCAGGGTCAAGAAAATGTTAAACCCCTCTTGGTTAGTGCTGACTGGCTCATATGTCTCAAAAGCCAATGCAGTGTGAAAAGTGTTGAGTTTGCAGGCAAGGTAGATTCTGTTATGCAGGAAATAGGAAAGGTGGAAGAGCAGGTTTTCAACATGGATGAGCCTGGCTTGTTTGACAATGCTATGTTTTTTTAAAAGAAACTATGTAATACAAATGGAGAGTTGGTTGATGAAATGTGTGACCACAGGCTTGCATGAATCTCACTGTATTTCTCCTTGGAGCAGTGGGTTCAGTACTTGTTTCAGTGTTCATGGCTATTTTATGAAACACAACTACTGTGAATAAAGTGAATTGGCTGTATACATTCCTTATACACACACACGTATATACCCACACATTTATATACATATAGTAAGTATAGAATATAGGAATAAGGCAAGTGGAAATACATAGAGGGGCGTATATATTATTTGGAGCAAATGAAAGGGAAATTTAGCTTCTTTTATTAATTATTTTCAAACAATTAAACTAGCACTTAGTATGACCTACTGGCCTTATACAATTTACTTGGTAATGTAGGGAGAAACACAATCATCTAATAAGCAAATAAAAACAAGGTGTTAACCAATAGCTATGTCTTTCAATGAAAGAACTAAAACAGTGTGATAATGACTAGAGCTGTGTTATATATAACAGATATTACCAAAGGACTCTTGTAGGAGGGCATATTCCAGCCAAGATATAAAAATTTAGAAGCCAGCCATGTGAAAACTTATCATAAAAAACAATTTTTCCTACATGAGATTTGCATTTAATTTTGTGTAAATGCATATTGCCAATTTGGAAATGAATGTTTGAAGATAGAGTCAGTACATATTGAAATATGAACTGGTTTCTAAATATTTCAGCAAATACCAATATAAAGACACATTTATCATATCAACTAAATTGTGTCAATAAGATTAATTAAACAATCACATGATACAGAAAAGGAAATATATTTATTAAAATGTCTTTCCTGATACTGAAAAACTAGATATTAATTCTTTTAGAAACTTGTACATTTTCGGTTTATAGTTGGGTAGAATCATTATAGAAACAGCTTTTCTAACACTGCTAGTGGTTCTGCTTCTAATTCAAGCCAGAAACAGGAAATAAAAAGGCGTACAAAGAGGAAAGTAATGAATAAAGTTAACCAAACTTCGAAGCTTTCACATTTGATTTAGGTCAGTCATGAATTTTAGATGAAAACTTGAATCACAATTCATCTAATTAGGTCATCCATCCCTGGTGACATATGTATTTCAGAAATCAGCATTGACTTTCAAGTAACTGAAAATATTTCTTTGAAACTTTGGAAGAGTTTCAAATAATTAAATATCTAAGTTTTATTTTAGATAAGAATTGGCCGGGCGCTGTGGCTCACCCCGGTAATCCCAGTACTTTGGGAGGCCGAGGCGGGCAGGTCACGAGGTCAGGAGATCCAGACCATCCTGGCTAACACAGTGAAACCCCCGTCTCTACTAAAATACAAAAAATTAGCCGGGCGTGGTGGTGTGCACCTGTAGTCCCAGCTACTCAGGAGGCTGAGGCAGGAGAATGGCGTGAACCTGGGAGGCGGAGCTTGCAGTGAGCAGAGGTCGCGCCACCTTACTCCAGCCTGGGCGACAGAGTGAGACTCCGTCTCAAAAAAAAAAAAAAAAAAAAAAAAAAAATTAAAAAGGAAAAAAATTATAAAATTGTAATCTATAATTTAAAACAATCTGAATATATTCAGAAGTGTAATATCTTCATTGATTACAACATTAATTACTAGCATTCTAACATTTACTTTTATTACATATATCATATCATATCATCATATAATATCATAGTTATTAGTACCTTATTTTAGAGCAGGCTAAGGTATAAAGTAACCCAAAATTCTTCTTTGTCCATTCATTAAACATGGTCAAACTATGCTGATAATACATTATAAAGACACTTAAACAAGTGTACTCGTTTGGTAATAATCATGTTTCTATCCATGAGAGCCCCTCCTAGCTTTTCGCCCACCCTCACTAACTCTGGCCCAGGAGAGGAAAGATCATTTTCTTACTTGGTTAGATTTAGGAGATAAAACTGAGGCTAGCACCCCTTCCTTGCCTCACTGGTGAGGTCAAGTTCAGCTCTACACTATGAGCTAGGTTTAGTAATGAGGTGCTGTTCTGTGAAGAGGCCTACAGTTGTCCAGTTCTGTCTCTGATTGGGTGTGAGAGCCTCTCCACTTCAAAGATGAAGTACCAAGAAGCCTATTTTACTTTATAAATACAACGATATCTCCCAAAACTAACATCTTGATCTTCATTTTTCTACTTCCTATGCCTTATTTCTCAAATAGTTCTGAAATCAGGATGGAAAGAGCAGATATTATCTACTAACTTTTAAAATCCCCCAAAATATAAAATAATTTTAGAAAGAGAGAAATGTGATAGAGAGGAGAAGGCATAGCATTTGGAATCAGAGAGCCTCGAATTCAAATCTCAGCTGTGCTACCTCTTGGGTAGCAATGCAGAAGTTACTTATCTTTTTAAAATCTCAGTTTTCCAAGTACAAAATGGAAATACTACTGGTTAACTTCAGAGGCTTTCGTAAGATTGAAAAATACTGAAGATACATTTTACAAGACAAGACAGGTTCTAAAGGAATGCTCATGATCAATATTAATATATTAATTTTATATTGATACTTTAAAAACACAGACTTAATTTAAAATGATGATATAGCTAAATATTTTTTAGTTGAGATGATTGTAATTGGTTTTCTCCACTGTTACAATCATAATTAATTAATTCTTATTAATGTCTAAAGAAAAGCATCACTATTACATTAAGAAACATATAAATTAATAAAGTCCACTTCAGTTTGTGAAATCGTTACAAAATCCAATTCATGTTAGATAGATTAAAATACTATGCATCAACTCAATCACTAAAAAACAAATAGTATCTTTCTAAATTTCTTGATACAAATTTTGACATTAAATTTTTTTTTACCTCTCATCCTTTCTTCCATCCCCTATTCTTCTACCAGCACAACCAAATTACTAATATGTACAGTTATTTCTAATGATACCATTAGAAATGAGACAAACTGACCATAGGTCTTGAACAACAAAAACAACAAAAGATGTAGGAGGCTACAAAATACCTTCTCAAAGTAAATTCAGGATTTCAGAATTATTTTTCCCAATGGTTTCCCACCTTGCTACAAAACCATGCATTTGACTACTCAGGAAGTAGTAAATAGTAAAAGAGGTTTTTCCTTCCTCTCTTGACTAGCAAATCAAAGCGTTTGAGATAAGGAGACTCAGGTGTTCATACCCAAACAAAATGAGATAGTACATTAAAAAAAAAAAGGCTCAAAAATCATTGCTCTAATCTAAAACTATACCAATAAAACAGGTGGCTTAATAATGAAGTTTGTGGTGTGTGTGTCTGCAAACATCATAAAATCCTATGTTAGATTTATATTTCACGAGTGCCTCCCAAACATTTTAACACTTGTGGTATCATAAATTTAATTCAAAAGAGTGCTCATTCTCCGACTGGTCTTTAGCCTCTTTTAACATTTCCCCAAATGTCCTGCTACCCCCAGAGGTGATTGATTTATTTTAAGTAGTAACTGTCTTTAAAAAGAAAACAACAAAAAAAAAAAAACAAGAAAAACTGTCTCCAGCTGCTTTTAGAAGTTCCTCATTTTCTTATGTGCCAAGGTAGGAAAAGAACCACTTTACATTTCTGAGTTGTAAGGAAACTTGAATGGGCATGCGCAAATGACAAGCTTCATCCCTCATGCTTTTGGTTTTGCCTTTTCACTTAAGCACTCTTCTAGTTTTTATTTAGTTCTTTATCTCTCTAGGATCTTTCCTTAACACTTACAATCTAAATTTTTTCAAGCTTCCCTTTCGAATTCCAGGTAGTTTCTCTATTCTTACCTTTTAATAATAATCCTCAGACAATAAGCAACTGTAACATAAACCATCTACTTTAAAAATTGCAAGATCACTAGGTTTAAATGAAGATGAGATTGTGTGCATATTATTGTAATATCTTTTCCCTGACATCACATGTGTGGCTTTTTCCAATATGAAATGCATGTCCTTTTCCCAACAATTCTCCAACGCCAACTGGGTGTCCAACAATTCAATTCTGATGCTTTGTGAAGTTAGTCCAGGCCTCACAGTTTAAGGGTTCACCCATAAAGTCAGTCCCCACTTTACAGGCCAGCCAAAAATGGGATATGATGCTACCCACACTTCTGATTGGCTGACTCACATAACTCAGGAACATGTTTTGCTTACTCTTTCAGTTTATTATAAAGGATACAATGGAGAAACAGACAAATGGATGATACGCATAAGGCAAGGTATGTGGTAGGGCAGAGCTTCCTGGCCCTCTCCAGGTACACCACCGCCACTGTCCTTGCACCTTGATGTGTTCACAGACCCTGTCATTTAGGGTTTTATATATGGCCTCATTATATAGGCATACTTGATTCAATCATTGGCCACGGGTGATTTCAGTCAGTCTCCAGCCTCTGTCACCTCCGAAAAATCAAGAAGTGGGGCTGGGAGATCCATTCGCTAATTACATTGTAGGTTCCTCAGTGACCAGCCCCCATGCTAAAGCTATCTAGGGTTTGCCAAGAATCACTTTATTAGCATAAACTCAAGCTGTGGTTGAAATCATCTAATTAATAATAATGAATGATGCTCCTATCATTCTAATCTCTCAGGAAATCTTAAGGGTTTTAGGAGCTCTGTGTCAGGAACCAAACAGGGGAAAAGGACCAATTTGGTTAATATAATAATATATATATAATAATAATAATAATATACATATTATACCACAATGATAAAGGCTAGCATTTATGCACTTTTTCCCTCCAAGTTCTCCTTCCTTAACTATTAGTGAGAACAATTTTAGCTGACACTCTAATATTGAAGACAGATTAGATAACTGAAGAGTTACTTAGCTCCCCATTATCTTCTTCTTTTTAAGTTGTGGTAATGATAGTTTGGCCTGTCTCCCAGATATTGAGAAAGAATAACGTTTTAAATTTGTTGACTTTGCTCTTTTCTTAGTAGCTGTCTATGTAAGGTCAATAAACAATTATAATTACAGTCAGCTTTCCATATCTGTGGGCTCTGCATCCTTAAATGCAACCAACTGGGGATTGAAAATATTGGGAGAAAAAAAACTGTATCTGTACTGAGGATGCACAAAGCTTTCTTTCTTGTTATTATTCCCTAAAAAATACAGCATAACAAATATTTACAGCATTTACAAAGCATTAGGTATTATAAATAATCTAAAGAAGATTTAACATATACAAGAGGATGTGCATAGGTTATATGCAAATACTATACCACTTTATTTCAGGAATTAGAGCATATATAGATTTTGGTATGGGGACAGCGGTCCCTGAAACCAGTCCCACAATGAATATCGAGAAACAAGTGGACTAGGAAAAATAAAGTTGGGAAATTATTTGTATATTACCTGTGTATCCAGTTTGACAAACTATATTAGATTACCATACTACTTCTGTTTTCTGAATGTATGAGCACTTTTCTTTTTTTATTTTTATTTTTTGCAACCATATTCAAAGCAATTTTAGCAAAAAGCTATCTTTGGCTTTTGTTATATTCCACAAAGCAGTAAAAAATGGACTTTAATATAGTAAATGTTTCAAAAAATGTATATTGTATACATTTACTATCATCTACTTGCATGGCATTCCACATAATTTAGAAGGGAAGTTTTTGTGAATTTATACTTGAGTAATGAATTAACTAATAAAAATAGGAAAGAAAAAAGGGTATGTGAAGACACATAAGCACTTTTCTAGTGGTTATTTAAAAATAGATTATTTAAATACATTGGTTCTTCTACACAGAAAAGGTGGACTAGGGAGGAGGTTAAGAGCCACAATATAAAATTATGATTTTATTCCCAGCCTCACTAATATCTAGCTCTAAATCATATGGCAAGATGCATTTTGAGCTTCCTTATGAGGAAGAAATATGCGTGATAAAAGATTATTTTTTTCAGTGCAAATGATAAACCTTCACATGGATTTGCTACACATTATTAATCTCTCTCCTTAGGAAGCAAACAAATGAATAAACAATAGAAGATTAATATGTAATACCACTGCAAGTAATTTTGTGTGATTGTGATTATGTAATGATGAAAATAAATTATATGAACACAAAATTTTTCATAAAAAATTGTTGTTTTTGCTTAATAAAAACATTTATTTTCTTGATTTCTTACTGTGGTAGCCAGCCTCCAAGCTGGCCACTGATGATCTCTGTTTCTATGTATTGATGACTTTCAGTAATGACCTCCCATATTGTCTCAAACCTGACTGTGTGGTCAATATTTTGAAAGTGATGGCATGTGGCTTTCACAGAACAGTCATTAAAGGTATTGCAACTTTCACCCTGCTCTCTTAGATTGCTCATTCTGGAGGAAGCCCATAGCCATGCCATGAGAACACTTAGGTAGCCCCATAGAAACGCACGTACATGGAGAGCTGCAGAAGTTTCCCACCGGCACTCAGCAATAATTTGCTAGTGATGTGAGAGAGTCACCTTGAAAAAAGATATTCTGGTCTCCGGAAGGACATTGAATGACTGCAGCTCCAGCTTATCTCTCAATGCAACCTCATTAAGACCCTGAGTCAGAAGCACCAGACAACCTGCTCCTAAGTTTATAACCAACAGACACTGTAAAAACAATAAATAATAATTACTGTTTTAAGTCACTAAGACTTGAGGTAATGTCTTATGTAGCAATAAAAAGTAATAGTCATTAATTTAAAATTTTCTTATTTTGACAATAAAAATCTTAAGATAAATTTACTTTTGTTATTTTTTAAATCTTTACTTTCTATAAGAGTTTGACACCATAAAGATACCAAACTTAAAGATAATTCATTTCCATGATTCACATTTTCAAAGACAGTAAACATGATCACTGCATAAATAAATACGACCTTTGTACATACATATTTGGACACATTCAACAGCACACAGTACTACTATCTCTACTATGCATTCTATTCAACTGAATATTAAGACTCTCTATAATCACCAAATACCTCCATTTGCACCTGACTCTTTAAATTAGTATAAAAACTCACTTATAATCACCTGTTTCTCCTATGTCTAAAGTTGACTTGAAAAACATTTGGTTTGGCTTAATTAGAATAGTATGGTCATATAAACTGTCTGATATTTTTATTTAATTATGTAACAAAAATATAATTGCATATAAATTTTTATTTCTATTAATTATTCTCATAGTATTATGTATGTACTAGTAAATATTTATTTGTCTATCAACACTTTAACATTTATTGATTGATTGCTTTTTATGTAGTAGGACTATGATAAATACAGTCAATAAAATGTTGAGAAAAATACATTCTGTCCTTTTCTTAATAAAGCTTATATTTTACCATAGTTATATAATGAACAAACAATTACATAAATAAATACATAACCTCATAGAGACAAAAATATAATTCTCTTTTCAGCAAAGCAGAAGAATCAAAGGATTGCTTTCTACAGACGTTAACTAAGAATGAACGAGGCAAATGAGTAAAGGAAGCAGGTGAGTATTACAGTGTCCTTAGGACTAGAAGAGCAGGCAACAAGATATTAAAGGTAAAATGGTAGAGACTTGGTTATTAGTTTCAGATTGGTCTAATATTTAAAAGATATGAGTGATACTATCAATAATAAATTGACTAAATTAAGTACAATAAAGTATTTTATCAAAAACAATAAAACAGAATGGTGTCAGACAATGCATAAAGAGACAAATTTTTCTTTCATTACCCAAATGTCCAACAATGATAGACTGGATTAAGAAAATGTGGCACACATACACCATGGAATACTATGCAGCCATAAAAAAGGATGAGTTCATGTCCTTTGTAGGGACATGGATGAAATTGGAAATCATCATTCTCGGTAAACTATCGCAAGAACAAAAAACCAAACACCGCATATTCTCACTCATAGGTGGGAATTGAACAATGAGATCACATGGACACAGGAAGGGGAATATCACACTCTGGGGACTGTTGTGGGGTGGGGGGAGGGGGGAGGGATAGCATTGGGAGATATACCTAATGCTAGATGACAAGTTAGTGGGTGCAGCGCACCAGCATGGCACATGTATACATATGTAACTAACCTGCACAATGTGCACATGTACCCTAAAACTTAAAGTATAATAAAAAAAGAGGAAAAATAAAAGGAAAAAATATTACCAAAATATAATTAAAATAACTCTTGGAAAATTATAAAGTGGTAAAATATGATAAATTTGTATATTATTTAGAATTCTTAGTTGGAAACAGAATCAATTTTCACTTGTTTAAGCAGAAGAAGAATTTTTAAGGGCTATTAGGTAGATTGTATAAACTCCAGGAAGGTCAAAGTTATTATACCAGACCAAGAACAATGTAACCAGAACCATAACCAAATCACCAATCAGTAAGCCAACACACAAATTCATCCCACCTCATCTAGGCACAGGCACCAAAGCTCATGTCATAGAACCCTGAGGGCTAGATTTCAGTGGTAAAACATTTTCCATTGAAACCTCTGGGACATTGATAACTCTCAACCAGGCCTCACTTTGAGTACCAGAAACAGAGTCCAAAAAATAGCTACTTCACATCAATGCTCTCTTTCTCATTAGGCTCATAAAGGTATCTCTGATTGTCAGAACCTAGGTCACATGCTTGTATTATAGGTACAAAGAGAGCTAAGACTTTGAATTTTATTTCCAACCATGTGGGATCCATATGGGAATGTCTTCAGATAAAAGGAGAGTATGTAAAAGATGCTACAACATATTAAAAATGCCCACTACAAACAGGTTAGAGGCAGAAAACAGATGTATATGAAGAAGCAAATATTTAAATTGGTTCTTGAAAAATTGAGGATATTGAAATACATAGATACAGAAGGAGAAATAACTCTGGGTAGATACCAGTTTCACCACACATTATATATGAATTCAACTTTATTTTAGTTTGTCCTTTTATTTATTTATTTATTTATTTATTTATTTATTTATGTCTTGATTCCTAACAGTACTCCAGACATTGCTGTAGGGGAAATAAATAAAACAGTAAACATCAACCATAAGGGAGCTGGGAATTATAAAATTAGCAAACAAATATGTGATAAAAACAGAAGATAAGTTCTATGAAAAAAATTGAGCTCTAAAATGGAAAGAGAGAGAGAAGTGGGAATGTCCACATTGTCATTAATGGTGGACAAAATTTTTGAAAGAACTCTCCTTTTGCAGAATAAATAGACCCTGGACAGCATTCACAGTTTGACATAACAGTCTCACAAGATGTAAGGAAAGTCGACATATAATTTCACACAATGAAAAAAAAGATTCATATGTTGGGATTGGAACAGTGGATCCTGGGAAATGGATATCTAAATGATCAATGATCATGTCCATATAGCAGTTGCCAGCAGCGGTATTACAATCCAGATCCTGAAACTTGGTCTGTTTTGTATGTACGCCATGTTCATTAAACCCAGGAGTCTCAATTGAGCCAGGATCCTCAAGGAGGACTAATGTGATTCCTACCTCCATGGGGCCCTTAGCTACTGCAAGAAGTAGATGCAAATATTCTCTGGAAGAAGGTTTTCCCATTTAGGTCTGCAAGTCTCCCAAAGGAAGGATAAAGTGGTCAATCCACGTTCAAAGTACATTAAAAATCCTTTCACATTCAAAGTACATTTAAAGCAGATGAGAAAAACAAATTAATGTAAGGGACAATCATCAAGAAATTACCCCAACAAATTTAAACCTGAAAATATTAGAATAATTAGACAAGGGATATCAAATAACTATGAATGAAATATATGAAAAATATTTAGGACACATGGAAAAATGTTTAAGCTTCAAAAGACTATCATACATGAGCAGGTAAATTAAAAAAAACTTTTTAAAAATAAAAAATGTATTATGATTTTTAATTAATCAAAAGGAAATACAACATATTAGATACAACCAACAAAAGTAATTAAATGGAAGTTACTCCCAAATAATTAACCTATAATGAAGCACAGTAAAACATGAAGATGAAAATATAAGAATGTTATTGAAAGGTATTGAGGATAGATTGAATTAGATTGCCATCCAATTGGAGTTTCAGATGAAAAGACAATATTTTAAAAAGCAATAGCTACACATTTGGCAAAATTTATGACAAACGTGAATCTATAAAATAAAAAAGCAAAATGTGTCAAAAAGGATAGCAATAAATAAACACATGGCTGGATTAATTATAGCAAAACTGTAGAATACTAGAGACAAAGATAAGAGCTTAAAAGAAGCTAAAAAAGTTTTCTTTAAATGTCACATACAAAGAAATGGCTTTTAACTTGACAGCAGAGTTTTTGGTAGTAACAGTGGAAGACACATGCAGTGGAATAATATCCTCAAGGTTTGAGAGAAAATAATTCACAGCCCAGAGTTATGTATACAACAAATCACAAAAGAAGGTGAAGTAAACAAAAAATATATTGATGAAAAAATACTTTAGTGGTAATATAGCTTACCGCCAAGATAACTGGACTTAAAAAAATTATAAAATGTGAACTGAGGAAGAAAGACATTGAACACAAACAAATAGTATAAGGTACAAAAGGAATGGTAAGGAAAATAAAAAGTATTAATTAAATGCAAATGGCCACCGACAGCAGCAATAACAATTATTATTATCTAACTTATGAATTTTAAAAAAAAGAACTAAAAATATTGGAAAAAATAACACATATGTTGAAAAGAAAGAATCATAATCTAAGTGTTTTGGGAAACCTCACAGTGTTCATAGGAATAGTTAAAATGTTATTTGAATTGTTAATGTAAATGTATATGGTGAACTTTTGAAAGTAACTTCCTGTAAAGATTGGCAAACATTTTCAGTAAATGTTTAGACTTTGACAGTCAGATCTCTTTCTTAGCTACTCAACTATGCCGTTGTTACTTGAAAGCAGACAGACACAATATATAAGCAAACAGATATGGTTATGCTTTAATAAAACTTGACTTACAAAAATATGTATTAAGCCACATTTGCCTCCCTAGGAAATAGATTTTATATCTCTCCTCTAGAAAATAAAATAGACAAACCAATAAAGAGAGAATAAACAAGAAAGCATGAAATAAGAAAATTAAAATTATAATAGTAATAAGAGCTCCATCAATGCAACAGAAGGCACGAGCATTAAAAAACACAAGCACAGAAATGTAAGACTAATGGACATTATAAAGTAAGTTGGTGAAAGTAAGCCAATGTATTAATAAATGAAATTAAAACTTCTTAGTTAAAATACAGATAACAAAAAATAGGACGCAGAAAAACAACTATTTCCAGGAAGCATTTCTAAAGGAACATACTAGGAAATGTTGAAATTAGATTAATGGCATGAGGTTTCAGGGATGGGGGTGATTAGCTTGGTGCTTGCTGTTTTATATAAGGTTTTGGGAATTTTGAGTTAATGCTGGAATGAGTTAAGACTTGTGAGATTCTTACGAAGGCATGATTGTACTTTGAAATGTGAGAAGGACATGAGATTTGGGTAGCCAGAAGCAGAATGATATAGTTTGGATGTTTTTCCTTTCCAAATCTCATGTTGAAATGTGATTCCCAATGTTGGAGGTGGGGCCTGGTGTGAGGTAATTTGATCATGGGGGTAGATCCTTCATGAATGCTTTAACACTATTCCCTTGGGAATAAATGAGTTCTCCTTCAGTTAGTTCATGCAAGATTTGGTTATTTAAAAGAGTCTGGGACTTCTCTCTTCTGTTTCTCTTGCTCCTGCTCTTACCTTGTGACCTGCTGGCTCCCTGTTGCCTTCTGCCATGACTGTAAGCTTCCTGAGGTCTCACCAGAAGTAGCTGCCAGAGTCATGCTTTCTGTAAAGCCTGTAGAACCATGAGCCAATTAAATCTTTTTCTTTCTCTCTCTCTCTTTTTTTTTTTTTTTTTGTAAATTGCCCAGCTTCGGATATTTCTTTACAGCAATGCAAGAATGGCCTAATACACTAAGGCTGAGTAGGCACCACTTCATAGGCTTGTAGCTGGTCACTCTTTCCTTGGAGTCTGCCCAGAAGCACCAGCAACACCACCACTACCTTTGAGGAGCATCTTAATGATGCCCAGATCTAAGGTGTCCTTCATTGACATCTTGCCATCATCAAGCTGCTTAACTTATGCCATGGTGAGTCCCTTGGTGTCAAGAAGCTTAATGCTTGGGATTGACATACAGAGGATACTGAAAGAGAGTTTCTCCTGCCACTTGGTCACCATCTCCTTAATGATAATGGTGAGGATCTTGATAATCTTCTCCATGGGGGCTTGCTCACCTGTGACTTCCAGGACAGTCCCTAATTGTACTTCTCCATGAAGTACAAACTGTTGTTATGCTCCAACACCATGACTCTAATACCCTGGAAGCTGCCAATGGGCACCTCATCTGTGGCTTTGGAAGGACTCATATGGTTAGATGTTGATGTAGAGATCCTTCTTTTGGGCCCAGATATTCTTCTCTGAGAGTGGCAGCAGGCTCAGCCCTGCCAGCTTTTCAGCTTGTCAGCTTACAATGTCAGTATCACTGCTGAAGCCAGCTGTGCATGACCTGCTCCTGTGTAGGAGTCATAGCACACATTGGCATTGTCCCTGGATACCAATTAACACGTCTTGTTTTTTCATCCAAGTACCCCTTGGCACAAGTGATGTCCAGCGGCAAGGGATGGCTCTTTTTGGAGATACATGATGCCACCTGTGAATAGTTGTGTAGCCAGCAGTTTCAAGGCCTGGAGATGAGGCCCTTCTTGAGAGCCTGGAATGGCAAGACTTTCTGTCCAGAGTAGGGAACTCTGTAACCTATCACAGACTCCTCTGCTGAGAGTAGGTCTCATATATCTATGAATCTCTCAATCTGTTCTTCACTGCCTCATCTATGGTTATCCAAAAAATCATGGTTGTTATGTCTGGTGCTACCTGCACCTCCAGTGAATCCATGGATACCTCCAGCAGGTTTTTCTTTGGTCATGACAGATGCTAATTTATTGCCCTGTTGCCATCAGTCACACATTTTTGACCACAGCATGATGCATAACTGCATGAGCTATTCCTCACATAGAGGGCTAGTCCCACTATAGCTGCAGTAGATATCATCTTCATTGACCCTGGCAATGATTTCAAGCAGCTCAGTCACTGGCACAAAGGCATGCAGGCTCCCAAAACCAATTATGCTCACGCTCTTTGATTGTAATGATGACATACATAATAGCTTTCAAACCAAGGGCCTATCTCACATCATGTTTCCATTGTGGTTGGCAATTTAGTAGTTGTAAAAAGGGAGAAGTAAAATAAATGGCAAAACGAAACAAACAAATATATTATTTTCCTCTTCTAGAAAGAGGCAAATACATATATTCTTTTAATCTCTTAGTCTGTAGTGGTTAATTTTTATATGCCAACTTCATTGGGCTAAGAGATATCCAAATTGCTTATAAAACTATTTCTGAATGCATCTGTGAAGGCGTTTTCATAAGCAATTACCATTTAAATAAGTATACTGTGTACAGCGTGTTATTGAGTATGCTCTCAATAATATGGATGGGCATCATCCAATTCACTGAGGGCACAGATAGAATGAAAAAGGCAGAGGGGGGATGAATTAGCCCTCTCTGCCTGAGCTGGCCAGTCTGCTTCTCCTGCCCTTGGCCACTGGAGCTTCTGGTTCTTGGGTCTTTGGACTGGGATTTAGGCCATTGGCACCCCGGGTCCTCAGGGCTTTACGTTTGGGTTGGAATTGTACCACAAGCTTTCCTGGGCCTCCAGCTTGCATACTTCAGATTGTGGGATTTTTCAGCCTATATAATCAAATATTCTAATTCTTCATAATGAATCTCTTTCTATATATCTATATGTATGTATGTATCTTTCTAGCTATCTAATCTAACCTATTGAAGACACATTCAAATAAGGTCTTTCAGTTTCTGAACTAATTATCTTCGATAAAGGCAAGGTATTGAAACAAAATAAAACAACAAAAGAATTCTCTTATTAGAATTAGAAATACTTTCTATTGTTTTTTCAAGACATTGTGTTTGTTCTAGCACGGGACCAAACATACTTTGAATTTGACGTCTGTATGAAAAGACCTGACAAAGATATAAAGAAGACAAAACAACCACAAAAAGACATATTTCAGTGATATAACGTTTTTTATTAAAGTTTTACCAAAGTAATGAATTTCCCACAATCTCAAAAGACACTGAAAGGTTAGTTTTATTTTTTAACTGCATTTTCTTCACGACAAGAGTATTTATAATTTATAGCACTGATTTAATTTCGAAAATGGAAACTGACTTATGTGGAGTTTTATGCAACAAAGGGAGGTGGATTTTTAAGCTGAAAAATACATATTACAAAGATGAGAAAAATAAAACGTTCTACACTTTTAAAGTTTTACAGAAAAGCAGAATCAATTATATTCTCTTCTAATCTAAGTAATATTTTTGTTGTGGAATCCCAAAAAATAATCTCCACAACTCAGTAAATGAAGGACAGCAGCTCTCACATTCTTATATAAATGGAAACATTTAGGATGATAAAGGATACATAAATTGGATTACTAAAATCTGTGGCTTATTAACAAGTTCCTAAAGAAGTTCATGGCTTAGTCATCTGAAGAGCTCTTTTTATGTGAACCAAAATACTTCGTTTTTGAGAGACAGAATTTTTCTTTATATTTATATAACCAAATAAGGAAAACTATTATTTCATGTAAGTGAACGTTCTAGGAATAGATTTGTTATTCTATACAGGGCTGGTTCTAGCTGCATAAACGATTTCATGGAGATTAAGTGTTTCTCTGTGTGGATGTCTCTCTCTCTCTCTCTCTCTCTCTCTCTCTCATCTCTCTTCTCTCTTCTCTCTCTCTCTCTTCTCTCTTCTCTTCTCTTCCTCTCTCTCTCTTTCTCTCTCTCTCTCTCTCTCTCTCTCTCTCCCTGTCTGCCCTGACCCCCCCACTTCTGGATTCTTTAAATTGGCTTGATTTTCAAGCATTCTCTCACTCTTTGGTGTGACAATGACTGGCAATGTCCACCTCCAACTAGCTTAATAAATCTGTAATTCAAAGAGTTCTAGTGAATATCTCGGGTTGTGTCTTTGGACCAACCAGGATCACTTGTCCAGTCCTGAGTTAACTGGATAGGACATGAAACACAAATTGTGATGGGTGGCATCTTGCATCATCCCTTAGAACCACAAGTGTGGCGTCAGTCCATCTTAAAACACACAAAGCTAGAATCTGGGGAGCTGTTCCCCAAACAAAAAATTTGTATGATGTTGCCAAGTATCAAGGAATGAATACTTGGAGAGAAAACAAAAAACAAAAAACATAAACAACTCTCTTGCTAACTGAACTTCCACTGTCTCTAGAGTAAATATTACATATTGGAAAATATTTCTTAGTTTTTACACAAAATAAGTGCACTGATTGTAATCTAGCCTTTCTTTAGCAATGTATGTGTATGAATGTGTGTGTGTGTGTGTGTGTGTGTGTCATCCTAGACCTTTCTGGAGACATTCGTTAATTGAAAAAGTTATTAAATGATGGAACTTTAAGGGTTAATAAAACGGTTCACTGGAAAAAACGAGTGGGAATAAATGAAATCCTATCTCTATTTATCCTCACCTTGGCCTGCTTATGTTTGAGATCATTGTCATGATCACGACACCATTAGAGTGATTCGAGTTCTAGATAGCCTGTCTAAACCAGTAGCCCAGCGAAGTACTTTGTAAGGAATTTGAAACATAAAAAGCTCAAGAAGGGAGCAACGTAATACAAAGCAATCTGAAAGCAACGCTTAGCAATTAATATATGGTAATTCCTCTCTATAATTTTTTTTGGTATTTTCTTTGAAAATCATATTTTTCAAAATAGTTTATTTCAAAAGATGCCCTCACAATACTTCACACACATTCAAATGGTGTTCTCATTTGTCTGCTTTCCTTAAGGGTAGTAGTAGATGTGTGGATAATGTTGCAAATAGAGAACAGAAACAGGAAACAGTAAAGATATATGTTTTTATCTACCAAAAAAGCATTGATATTCTTAGCATCCTCTGACTTTCTGTCCAAAATTAATCTCCCTTTCACACCTCAAAATGTCAGCACTGTCTGTTTTAAGAGCTGATGCTACACTTTAAAAAATATTTATTTTATCGTTGTTTTTTAGCTCTTTCAGGCACTATAGGAAAGAGAATGTATTTAGGTCTTTCAGAAGAAAACATTATTTTGATACATGCTTCCTGTCTTTTTATGTCTGGCATTTGATATGTAATATAAAATAAAAATTGTCTAAGTTTAAATTTATTTTATTGATTAATTTGTATTCTTTTTTAAAAAAAACACAGAAAGCATCTGTTTTTACTCAGATTGGCTACATTCCCCTAAGTCTTCAAATGCCTCCTATAGACTTAAATAAGATCAGACAATGGGGAAAATAAAGAGATATCCACAATGAAACCTAAAGACTAGCTAGAGTGAGACTGACCTATGAAATATTCAGCAAAGTAAAACTCTGTTCCAAGTCTACCTGCTTAGAAATCATCTCTTCAAACTGTCAGAAGTCTTCAGAAGAACTTTACTGTATATAACTACTGGTAAAATAAAAACTTATGAAGAATTAAATTTAACAGAGTTTAATGGAGCAAAGAACAATTCGCAAATCAAATAGCACCCAGAACTGGGATAAGTTCAGAGCAACCCCAGATCCCATGGCTGCCAAATGGTCAGATAATATTTACGGACAGTAAAAGAAAAGTGATGGAAGGAAAATGGAAGCGAGGTACTGAAACAGCTGAATTCATTACTGCTCAGTGTTTGAGTTATTTGAACATATTTTAAACAGTTGCCGACCTGTGATTGTCCAAAACTCTGTGATTGGTACAAGAGTAGTGTACAGTCTGTTTCCACATCCAGTTAGGTAACAGTTCATTATGTATGCAGAAACACTTAGGCAAAATTAAAGTATGTAAGAAGGCAGCTTTGGGCTAAACTTAATTACACATTATGAAAAGTCAATATAAAAATGATATACTCAAGACTTTCAGTGTTTATTACATAATATGTATAAAAAACAGAACACAAAACATTAGTGATGTCATATGTAATACGACTTACTTCAACAATAGTTTGTTGGGAACAGTGTCATGTATTTCTATACAAGTTAGAGCTAAGTACCAACCTAGGGAATGTTAGCTAAGATTTGAAGTACTCAAATAAGGAATTCATATTCTAAGCGTGTTTCATTTGTATTTGAAAGATTAATGAGGAATTTATACTCCATAGGTTATAGAAAAAGGCCTATATAACTTCATCGAACTCTGCATAGAGGAATCAGTACTTAGTATGAGTAATGTTAAACATAATTTTTTGTGGGCAAAGTAAATTCAGCAAAGTAGTTGCTTAGAATATCTGCATGAATCCTGATATTCTTACAAAAAGTATATAAGAATTCAGCAGATCCTGCAGTTTGGAATGTATGGAATTAATCTCTAGGTCAAGATTCCTGGTTGGTCTTGTGTCTACCACTCTCTAGGCATTAGTGTAGGATTCTGTTGTCTGATCCCAACAGATATTTGCCTAACCTGCCATCATATTGTGGTTCTGCCTGACTCAAACTGACCCATTCCTTATAAGATACTTGTCAAGATGTCTGATGACAGAGGAGGGCAGTTTAGGAAAACAGGTTATGTGATGGATTTGTGCTTCTTTTCTAGGCTCTGTACTTCTTTGTTAGACTTTGTGTGTCTTTGCTTCTTTCATATATGTATTGGTATCAATTTGAGCTTACTTCCACTTAAGCCTATCACCTGGTTAAGAGCAGACATAATCCCATTTATATCTAATTGTAGGAAGTGACAATATTTAACCATAGAACCAGACACTTGTTTGAAGCACCACTTTTTTTTAGATATTCACAATAATATTATGTGTAGGTTTGAGTATTTGAAAGTTACCTATATTGAAAGTATCAGGCAAGTACTTTGTTTATAGCATCTCACGTAATCTTTATGACAAATAAAATTCAGTAACAAGTATTATCTTGTGAAGACAAGATGCACTAGAAAATGGATATAATTAAATCCAGGCAACTATGATAAGAAGAATATTTATTATTGAGGGGAAAATAGTATGGTTTTATAGAGACAGGTAAACAAAGGAGGAATCCTGAATTCTTATGGACTTCATTAGGAAGAAAGGAGAAGCATCTTCTTTGAGTCTTTGAGGAAAGGTGGAAGTGGGTGTTATCTCAGAGTAGGCAAATTGACCACAACAGCTTCATAGTCCCCCAAGAATAACAAAAATTTAAACAGATTTCTCACTGAACATAGGCTACTGACCTTCCTTTTCTTAGGGTATTTATTTTAGAAAACTTTTAGTTGTGGATTCTTTTTCTGTGTCTTTGACATGTAAGTCTTCTTACAGCTTCTTACCAATTTACAATGCAGGCATGTCTTTCTCAAGGACTTGGAAGCCAACCCTTTGAACTGTAATTAGCAAGAAAGGTAGAGTCCCCATCTGTATCAATTAGGAAACAAAAGTGTCCTGATCACACTGATCATCCTTCCCTCTAATGTTCTCTAATACTTTTTCACAAGCTCACCCTGGCACTTAAAATCTCTCCTCTTTTGTTTCACTGAAGTCAAGTTCAATCTCTCTCCTCTATTGTAATAGTCTTTAATAAAGTCTTCCTTTACTGATTAACTTGCTATGGTATTATTTTTCTTTGACTAGGGCAGAGATGCTCCTTTAGAAAATAAATGGTGAATGGGATATTTTAACTGTCCAATTTGTTGCTTTCATGGAACCACATGATTCAGGTAAAATTCAGCTTTATCTGCCAAACTTTACAGAGAAGTATGAAATAAAAAACAATCCAGGCTTATGAAAGGAGAGATTTACTTGAAAGAATTATATTAATAAAGGGAAAGATACTATTGTAATAGGGAGAAAATATATGCAGTACAATCTGAAAGTTAGACAGAAAAGAACTTTTGTTTTATAGAGAAGAGTAATAAGGCTAGAAAGAATTGGATATAAGAAAGGAGAATGAACAGGATGAATTGGTGAGTAAACCCTGAGGTCAGCCTATTCTAGCAAGGGGCCATTAAGGAGGGATTGTATTCTCGCATAGGCTTAGGATGGGCCAAAGTTCAGAGCCTGGTGGAAGGAAAGAATCTTATCCAAAGATTGATTAACAAAGCATTTCAATTTGATTGATCAATGAGAATAAAACAGTTCAGCTAATAAATATAAGCCTCTGTGTCTGGCCTTGTTATAGGTAAACAGGTGGAACATCTAAGTCACATGGAAAATGTTAGTGGTTTTTTATTATTATTATTATTATACTTTAAGTTTTAGGGTACATGTGCACAATGTGCAGGTTAGTTACATATGTATGCATGTACCATGCTGGTGTGCTGCACCCATTAACTTGTCATTTAGCATTAGGTATATCTCCTAATGCTATCCCTTCCCCCTCCCCCCACCCCACAACAGTCCCCAGAGTGTGATGTTCCCCTTCCTGTGTCCATGTGTTCTCATTGTTCAATTCCCATCTATGAGGGAGAACATGCGGTGTTTGGTTTTTTGTCCTTGCAATAGTTTACTGAGAATGATGATTTCCAATTTCATCCATGTCCCTACAAAGGACATGAACTCATCCTTTTTTATGGCTGCATAGTATTCCATGGTGTGTATGTGCCACATTTTCTTAATCCAGTCTATCATTGTTGGACATTTGGGTTGGTTCCAAGTCTTTGCTATTGTGAATAGTGCCGCAATAAACATATGTGTGCATGTGTCTTTATAGCAGCATGATTTATAGTCCTTTGGGTATATACCCAGTAATGGGATGGCTGGGTCAAATCGTATTTCTAGTTCTAGATCCCTGAGGAATCGCCACACTGACTTCCACAATGGTTGAACTAGTTTACAGTCCCACCAGCAGTGTAAAAGTGTTCCTATTTCTCCACATCCTCTCCAGCACCTGTTGTTTCCTGACTTTTTAATGATTGCCATTCTAACTGATGTGAGATGGTATCTCATTGTGGTTTTGATTTGCATTTCTCTGATGGCCAGTGATGATGAGCATTTTTTCATGTGTCTTTTGGCTGCAAATGGTAGTGTTTTTGATGAGTTGTATTCTGGAACAAAAAAAGTGTGTGGGGGGGTATTTCTTAATCATTGCTATTATTCAGGATCACAGGGCACTAGTAATGTCCAACATCATCAAGAGAAACCTTGGGTTCATATTTGTTTAAAATCCTGTCAAAGGCTTACAGATATTAAAAGAAGTTGTGACGTGAACCCTAAGCACCATTCTCTATGAATTCTTGAACTTTAAGAAAGGTGTGAAGAAATTTTCATGGTTGCTTGAAGAGACAATTTGAAATAAACCGTAGAAATAGCCAATCTAATTAGACTTCCGGCAGCTTAGATACAATCTGTGAATCAGAGCAGACATACATTCAGAAAGAGGTGGTTTCTCAGGTTTGATTGTTCATAAATCTTTAAAGACTTATCATTTTGCTTTGGTATTATAACAACATGTATTCATGTCCTATTCTTTCTTGTAGCGTTCCAACTCTTCAAATACATTAACTTTGTCAAGTTTATTTTCATATGTTAGCATTGCTTGTGTGGCACATGTATGAAAGCATTAGAAAGCCCTTAACAGTCAACGGGAAAGTTAACAAGTCCATTTTTCCCAGTTCTTGAACTTCATAATTTCTTTATATATATATATATATATATATATTTATTTATTCATTTATTATACTGCAAGTTCTAGGGTGCAAGTGCACAATGTGCAGGCTTGTTACATATGTATACATGTGCCATGTTGGTGTGCTGCACCCATTAACTGTTCATTTACATTAGGTGTATCTCCTAATGCTATCCCTCCCCTCTCCCGCCACCCCACAACAGGCCCCAGTGTGTGATGTTCCCCTTCCTGTGTCCATGTGTTCTCATTGTTCACTTCCCACCTATGAGTGAGAACATGTGGTGTTTGGCTTTTGTCCTTGTGATAGTTTGCTGAGAATGATGGTTTCCAGCTTCATCCATGTCCCTACAAAGGACATGAACTCATCCTTTTTTATGGCTGCATAGTATTCCATGGTGTATATGTGCCACATTTTCTTAATCCAGTCTATCATTGTTGGACATTTGGTTGGTTCCAAGTCTTTGCTATTGTGAATAGTGCCGCAATAAATATGCGTGTGCATGTGTCTTTATAGCAGCATGATTTATAATCCTTTGGGTATATACCCAGTAATGGGATGGTTGGGTCAAATGGTATTTCTAGTTCTAGATCCCTGAGGAATCGCCACACTGACTTCCACAATGGTTGAACTAGTTTACAGTCCCACCAACAGTGTAAAAGTGTTCCTATTTCTCCACATCCTCTCCAGCACCTGTTGTTTCCTGACTTTTTAATGAGCACCATTCCAACTGGTGTGAGATGGTATGTCACTGTGGTTTTGATTTGCATGTCTCTGACGTCCAGTGATGATGAAAATTTTTTCATGTGTCTTTTGGCTGCATAAATGTCTTCTTTTGAGAAGTGTATCTTCATATCCTTCACCCACTTGTTGATGGGGTTGTTTTTTTCTTGTAAATTTGTTTTGAGTTCATTATAGAGTCTGGATATTAGCCCTTTGTCAATGAGTAGATTGCAAGCCTCATGGAAATCTACCTATATATTTTGGAAGAGAGTATACTTTCATTACTTTAAAATCCCTAGCATATCTTTATCCCTCAGCACTTATCAAAGTTTGCTACCTGTAATACTTTAATGTGCTTATTTTCTAAACTATTCTTTGAGTTGCTAAAGGAGAGAGACCATATCTTTTAAGACGAATGTTTGTCAATGCAAAGCACTTACTACATTCAAAACTTCAGGCTGGGTGTGGTGACTCATGCCTGTAATCCCAGCACTTTGGGAGGCCGAGGTGGGCAGATCACGAGGTCAGGAGATCTAGACCATCCTGGCTAACATGGTGAAATCCCGTCTCTACTAAAAATACAAAAATTAGCCGGGCGTGGTGGCAGACGCCTGTAGTTCCAGTTACTAGGGAGGCTGAGACAGGAGAATGGCGTGAACCTGGGAGGCGGAGCTTGGTGAGCTGAGTTCACACCACTGCACTCCAGCCTGGGAGACAGTGCGAAACTCTGTTTCAAAAAAAAAAAAAAAAAAAACCAATTCAACAGACTTCAGCAGTTAATTTTAATTTTTGTCTGAAGTCAGAAATCTTCGTTTTTGCCGCCTAGTAACGATGCAAAATCTTCAAGATTCTAATATGCCTAAACAAATTTTTCTACTTCTTTCTTTGTTAATTACCTTCTCTTTGCTCATTGAAAACAATGAAGCTATCTGATATCATCTTCTCCAATTTTACATATTTTTCAAATCTTTTAGAAACATCTAATTTACAATTACACTCTATTCTCTTATAAATTTTTACCTTTCTATTATCCTAAAAAGGTAAATAAAAAATAATGAATGCTCTGTTTATCTGTCTCCCACCCATATATAATCAAACCAATCTCACTTTTCATCAATAATTTCTCGAATGTAAGTCAATGAGGAAATAAGGGAGGGAGTATAGAAAGAGAAGAACACTTAGTACCAGAAAACAGCATCATTTAAACCCTAAAAGAGAAGGGAAAGCCAAATAAAATTGTTTGTAAAGTGGATATAATTGCAACAGAAATATTGAGAAATTCAGGTTTAAAAAAATAAGAGCAACAGAGAGAAAGTAAAGATCACAACAATAATGTTTGTCAATCACTAAGCACTCCAAGTCAGGGCATCAGGCAGGCATTACGCTGAATATTTAACATACATTAATTCACACAGGTATCACCTGGACATTAACAATATAATTCACAAACATTGCCACATTTTTTTAACTATGGTTGTGGGAAATAGAAAAGTACAATACGCTGTTTTTGCTCTGCAGAGACCATAAAAATTTTAGAGATACACCTAACAGTTCTGAAATACAGAAACAACCATGAACTTCACTCATTCATTGCTGCATTTCATTGAGGCAGATAGCAATTTCTATAGGACATTAGAGAATGAAGTATCCAGCCATTAGTGATTCCAAGAGAAATGAGACAAGAGATCTTAAAAGTTAGTGTGATTTCAAATGGTTAATTTTAGAGGAAATTCTAAGAAAATGTGAAACTTGAACATGACAAAAGCTGGAATGAGCAGGGTCTACCATATTTGAATTGGGTGTCAGTTCCTGCTAGCTGATGGATCTGGTTGAAAAGTGATAAATATGAATAGCTTGGGTGTGGCCAGACTGAAAATGCTAAAAATACACACAACATTTGCTCTTTTTGGAGGTGAGACAAAACTTAAGACTTGTGAACCTGTGTTTAGTCACACTAGAATTAACTTATCTTAATTAGGAACTGTGCTAAAATATGAGTCCTAGATTTTCAATAAAATATGATTAGGAAATAACAAATGGAAAGAATACAGAACATATATATTTTTTTCAATTTATCACCAGAAAAAGGAACATTGAAAATATTTTTTTTTATTTAAGATATCAGAGTTTGATGCCTTTGTTACTTACCAGATGAGCACACTACATTTTTCATAAAATACAATGTAATCATAAATGATTTGAAGTTTTGGAACAAAATAATAACTGCACACACCAATATGGAATTGCATTACATGTTATATAAAAAAAGTATTGTCTTTGATATTCCCAACTTATATGAAATTTTTAAAAACTAGCAACAAAAATTGTTTTCAAACTTCTTTAGTCATATTTACCTACATTTATTTTAAAGGAACATAAAATTATTGGATGATTACTAATAATTTTAACAGTGAAATAATTAATTTTAAAGAACCAAACATAAACAAGGTATCTAAAAATTTAATGTCAAAAATATGCTTACATTTAAATTATGTATAATTCTTTCAAGTAATTAAAAATTAGTTCTATATACTAATTAACTAAAATTGGACATGGAAAGCTGGAAAACATTAAGAGAATATATTATTGTTCTCTCAAAAATATTGCTTTTAATTAAATGAATTGTGAAACTGACAATGTCAATTTTAGTGCAGTTCACATATATTTTCTATAAATTGAAAGTACTATTTGTTTAAGAGGAAACATCACCGTTTTTGGGTGACAGGGAGAAGATATGGAGTAGGAATGCAGACAAGACTATTTTATGTAAATATTAAGTGCCATTTTGTGTGATAAATTTATAGGTTTAATAATAATATATAGAATTTCGTTACATAAAGTGAGTTACAGGGAAGTTATTTAAATTGACCAATACAATATATCCAGTAGATGTAAAAACTGTGTAATACCATAATCTCTATGCTACACTGCTTCCTTAATGTAGCATTTTAAAAATAGCCATATTAGCAAATTGCAGATTGAAAATTATATAAAATAGATCGTTTTTACAATTTCAGATGGACCATTTCTATATGCTTTAATGCAGAGTGGTTGGAGTCACAAATCAAGACTCTAGAAATCGTACTGAACTATCTCAGTGACTTCAAGATGTCATGAGTTTTTTTTTTTATTTTTCATCAATAAAGACAAATACCTTGTATTTCAGTCTTCTTTTTTATCTGGTGTTTCATATTTCCTAGCAGATATCACCTTCAAACACCATGCTATATTCCCTAGACTTGCTTAAATTTACATTAATTCTTTGTCAACCAGCAGTATGGAACTTCACTGAAATCCTGCAACAGAATTTAAAAAATCTGTTACCTTCGAGATTTTTCTTAACCTCAGAGAAAATGTTGATTGTCTTTGTTATTTACAAGAAAAGAGAAAGAGTCGAAAGAGTTAAAGGGATGCTATGAGTTAAGACTTGGCTTCAAATTAAGCCAAGGGATTTTGTGGGTGGATCCATTTGGGAGCCTGGATAATTAGAAATTGGGAGTAAAGATTTTTCTCTGGAAGTTTATAACAGACAAAACCCTGAAATGGCAGTAGTTATTTATCATTGACTGAGTACGCAGGAGAATTTGCACAATGCCTGCAACTACGGTCCACAGAAAAGTTTTTTTTTCAACTTCATAGAGCTAAATGTTTACAAACACTTTATAAATAAAAAGGTGAGGTCTATTTTCAATATGATTTCTCCACTCAGCATTTTTTTTCACATAAGGCCATTCAATCTGACATATGTCAGAGGCAATTAGCAGTCTCTGCTAACAGAATACCTGCCCTACTTAGCAGGCATTTCTTGTTCCTCATTAACCAAATTATGTTCAGGTCATACATCATACCTTTGACAATAATGCCACTTTCATGCTTAATTGGTTAAATAAATGTGTAATTATGGAATTAGGCTAAGGTACTACTGTAAATTCTTATAACCACGGCATTTGCCTGATATAGACTAGGATGTTATTTGATCTACTATAAGATATAAAACACTAAAACTTAATGTAGCATTTATTCAATGTCAATGAAGAGCCTTCCAGATGTTAATAACATTTTATATAAAATGTTAGAAAACTCTGCCAATTTTGTTCTGAATATTCTATTAAATGAAGACATAGTATTTTTGTAAGAAATATTATCACTAACATTGAGCACAGAAAAGTAAACTGGTAAATTTTTACTAAGTGGGGAGACTGTAAATTTGACATATGGCAATTAGTAGAATGTATATCTTGCTGTGGGATATTTACAGTAATGACTATATTCTCAGAAGATTTTAGATCATAGCAAATGTTGGCTCATTGAAAATTAAGAAAATCACGTTAGAGGAAGAGGAAGGATACTAATAGTTGTCTCAAAATTCTCTCTAACTTTTTTTCTTTCCAATTAGCACTTTTCTGATGAGTGCTAACAAAATGAGGCTTTGACATAAATTTTCAAAAAAGTACCTAAACCTCTCTAAGAGAGAAATAAATGACATATGGCAAAATTTTTCACATGGTAAACATTTAAACGTATTAGTTTTTAATGTAAAGTACTTTTTAAATATTAAGTAGCAATTCTGCTACATAATGGATATATCACTAATGACAAGATTTGGCTACATATATCTAAATACATACATACGAAACACTGTCTTAAACAAGGTTGAAGAGTATTTCCTTTCACCGGGAGGTAAGTTGTCTATAACTGGTGTAAAGTTTTATGATTACCAAAGAGATAGACATTATCTTTTCTTTTCCATCATTCTAGTTAGGGGTAGAAAAACGTAAGAAACTAGACAGAAAATATTTTAATATGCCCAAGACATATATTATCCATCATAACTACTCAACTTTTCTTCTCACACAAAAAGTCAACTCTCCTTTACTGCACAAAAGTAGCGTTAGGCAACAGGGAAAAAAAATATATGACTGCAAACCCATGCAAATAAAACTTTATACAAAAACAGGTGATTGACTGGATTTAGCTCGTGAGCTGTAGTTTACCGAGCCCTGTATTAGAGTGTAGCTTTTATCTTCAAGGTCAACTTATGATCTAAGATGGATGTTCAAGCTCTAGAGAGCATGTAGATGGTGAAAGTCAAAAAAAAAAAAAGCACTAAAAAATAGGACACATGGGTTTTCTTCTCAGTTAAATTAGCTCCTTTTAAGTTGATTTTCTAGAGAATCAGACCCACATTTTTAATTACATCTTTGCATAATAAAGAATTTGGCTTGTCTGTATCCTGGTTCCTGAGAAGTAACCACTAAACCTTTGAAACAGAGAATTTGGCTGGTCTTTGCCCCTGGTTTCTGGAAACTCATCTCTAAATCTTTGGAATTTTTGAAGTGACAAGAAGTGTGGGCCCCTGGGAACAAACCTGATAGTTTATGTTAACAAGATGTCTGAGAAAGGGCCCCTCATTGTTTATGCTAATAAGATGACACAGATGAGGGTTGTCCATGAGACAAAGGCCAATCATGTGATTAGTGGGTTGAGGCTTTGATCCATGATATCAGCCCAAACTCCAGAGAGGAAAGAGGGCTGGAAATGGAATTCATCCACATGGACAATATTTAGATCAATAAGGCCTAAACAATGAAACCCCAATAAAAACTCTGGACACTGAGCATGGTTGAGCTTCTCTGGCATTAGTCTGCATAATGTCACTCATTTTGTTGTATCTTTTGTAATAAAATTTTAACCATAAGTTTGGTGCTGACCTGAGTTCTATGAGTCATTCTAGCAATTATCTGAACCTGAGTGGACATTGAAAACCTCCAAATTTGTTCACAAGCTGGGCCCCTACATTAGTGTTTAGTATCTGAAGGTGAGACAAATATTGTGGAGAACTATGCTCTTAACCTCTGAGGTTTGGTCCAACTCTAGGCAGTTTTTGTCAGAAGTCATTGCAATCTTATTTACCAAAACTTAGTCATTGGGCTAAATCTAGATTCAAGTAAAACTTTTAAACTCAGGCTTGCCATGCAATCACTAGATAAATGTTGCCTAAATGTCAGTAATTATTAACTAAATATTCTGGACTCAAACTTGAAATTCTGGGCCACCTTCTTACAAAAGACTAACAGAACCAATCCCATCATGATTTACTTTTTGGTTTGCTTTAGTTACCACAGGAAGAGCAAGACTACACGGTTATCCTAAAACTCCCTGGTATTTAACTCTCTTCATAAGTCAGATGAAAAAATAGGAAATGGCTTATATTCCTATAACTATGCTTAAAAACCTACTTCTTTCTATACTTGCTTTCAATGTTCCTTTCTATTAAAAACAAGCTTTTGCTCTATCATAAAAAAGATTCTCTTCTTAGTTTCTGGATCTCATTCCTTGTAAATTGCCAGAGAGTTTGCTTTGCAAATCTATGTATTCTCTTTATCACAGTAATAATCTTCTGGCATGCAAACATCTCTTTTTATCTCTTATTAGACAAAATAAAACTAAATGAAAGCCTGAATTTTAAGCTTACATCTTGCTTCAATTACTGCCCAATTCCTCTGGTCCCCTACTTAGTATAACTTTCACCATATCCATTTGGATGTGATGCTTGTGTTTCCTTCTTCCCACTTTTTATGTAGATTCCATTCCTACCAGTCTGTTCTTGTAATATTTTGTAAAGTAATAAGGTTATATTGTACCAAAAGCATACCCATTATATATGCTTTTTTTTTTTTTTTTTAAGACAGGGTCTTTTTCTGTCACCCAGGCTGGAGTGCAGTGGCACAATTATGGCTTGCTGCAGCCTTGTATTCCTGGGTTCAAGCAATTCAGCCTCCTGAGTCGCTGGGACTACAGGTATGTGCCACAATGCTTGGGTAATTTTCTAAATGTTTTGTAGAGAAGGCAACTTGCTGTGTTGCCCTGGCTGGTCTTGTCTTGAACTCCTGGACTCAAGCAATTCTGCCTCGACCTGAAAAAGTATAAGCCACCATGCCCAGCCTACACATGTCTTCTTTTCCTCTAATTTCACTGATTTTTCTTCTTAGTTCCCATTGCCATTGTCCCTTTTTTTTTCAACTTATTCTGGGGATGCAAGAGAAACTCCAACAACTGGCTCTTAGCATTTTCAATTATCTCTACACACATATTTTTATTAGAGAGTTTTTACCAAGTCTCTTGCTTTTAATACCAGTACAGATGATCAACCAATTTCAGCTGTAACTCTAACATTTCTTCTGAATATTAACCTCATTTTATGGGATATATCTGCCTTCTTTATTTTTAAATCTAAGAGATATCTCAATCTAGTTTTGCAGAATGTACAAAAACAGAGTTTGTAATAGCCCTGCAACCAAACCTTTTCCATTCCTGTGTTCATCTCAGGATTATCAGAATCATTTCCATGTCTTGTTGAAATAATATATAAAATGGTGAACATTTTCATTTCTCCCCATCTTGACTACCGCTACTTTAATCCAAGCTACTTTTGTCTCTTGCATGTGTAATAAAATAAACTCCTCTCTTTCCTTTATTCAATCCTATTATCTCTTCTCTACAATTTGTCTTTTTAAAATATAAATCATATCATACTGCTTGTTTGATTAAAATCCACTAATAGTTCTTCCAATTGCAGTTAGTATAAATCAATGTTCTTTTTTATGTCAGAGACAGGCCTGTATATCAGGTTCTTGCTTACATCTTCCTATCTTTTCATTTTCTTTTTACTCACCATATTCAAGTCACAGTAGCTTTTCTATTATCTGAACATGTCAAACCATTTCAGTCTCAGAGCCTTTGCAGTTGACAGAGTTTCTGTGTAAAATATTCTCCGGGTTGTTCATGCCTGGATCCTTATCACCAACCCTGTCTCAGTTCAAATGTTAGAACCTCTCAGAGGCCTACCCTGCCCATTAATTTATTTAAAGTAGCAGGACCTGCCCGAATTACTTTGTAACACATCATTTTGTTGTATTTTCTCCTTAGTAGTTGTCACTAAATTTATTTGTTTTACTTTGTCTTCCTCTGCTAGAATGTATAAATATATATTAATATGTAGTCTATCAGAGTATATATATAAAAAATATAAATATAAATATAAAATATATATAAAAATATAAATATATATAAATATATATGCAGATTCTGCATATATATATGCAGATTATATATATGTGCAGAATATATATGCAGATTATAAATATATGTGCAGAATATATATATATATACATACACATATATATATGCAGATTCTGATTCCAGTAGGTCTATGGTTGGACCTGAAAATTTATATTTCTAACAATCTTCCAGGTAGAGTACATTAGTTAAGGAATTTGATGTCTCCCTTTAATTTTTTGTATATCTTCTCTTAAAAGGTCATTATAGTTTATCAGTCAGGATTTAGTTGCTGAACTGAATATAACTAGGTTAAGAAGTGGGTTAAAATTGCCTTGAAGACTCATTTTTCCTAATCATATAAACCTATTTAAGCTTCCAGGAATGACTTCTAGAAGCTTACCTCGCACAAGCACGCCAAAGGAGTGTCCTGTACTACAAGATCATTATGTTACCTGTGGAAAATGGAAGTCACCACTACAGTGACTGGCTCCAGAGTCACTGAATTGGTATGATCTAAAAAATGGGAAAGTCACAATACAGCTTCTAGAAATAATGCTGTGTTCAATTTCTGGTAACGGGTGGCTCATGCCTTGCTTCTCTGCTCATTGCATTCTTTTCCAAATCAAGCCCTAAACAGTTAAATGAAAATAATATTCAAACTCCTACTTGCAAGCAAGTCATAAAATTTAGCTTTTAGTTTTATAAGTTACACAACACTAAAAGGCATAGCAGGAGATCAAAATGAGTAAGAGAGTTAATCCAACTTATTTGCCCCAAATAGCCCTGAGGCAGTGCTATTTGTGCTCAGCAGCCTAATATAGTTTTTGCTGAACTATGTCTCATGATTTTAATTTGTTATGCCTCCATTTTCTCCCTTCAGTTTACATATGACTCAAGTGAGAATAAAGTTGGGTCTTAGAAGGGAAAAATAATAATTAAATGTAAAACAGAATGCCCACTCTGAGCACTCCCCTTCCCACTAACAATCTAAGTTTGGTATTTCAGTCTTAGGGTGAATTACATCGTAGGAGGATTCCTTATTCTCTATGCAAATATCCATCTAGCTACCAAAATCCACAAGTTTGTCAACACAAATTTAAATAATGCTGCTGTAATGAATTAGGCAAATTGCGCAGCGTAGGAGTGGTCTCCACAAGACTGCCCTCATGTTACACAGCATCTGAAAGTTTTGGGTTTGCCCAAGGCCACCCTAATTTGTATCAACTGATTACAAAATCAGGCTTGTTCCTGTAGCTACCCTCAAGTTCAACATTTCACTAGAACAACTCAAGGAACTCAGAAAAACCTATATATATATAATAGCAGGTTTTGTTATTTTTTAGTAACAAAAAGACACAATTTCATGCCAGCCAAAGAAAGAGATAGATAGGGTGAAGTCCGGGAAGTAAACTACAAAGGGATCTATGTCCTCGGGGACACTTACCTGCTTCTCATCTTTTTGTGACTATGGCTGCCCAATGGGTTCTTCCTGTGCACTACACAAACAAAACCAACTCACAAAGACCATGGCATTGCAGTAAAGGAAGAGTTTATTTCACATGAGGCTGGCCATGCCATGCAAGAGACGGAGTTATTACTCAAATCAATCTCTCCAAAGACTTGGAGGTTAGGGGTTTTTCCAAGATAGTTTGGTCGGCAGGGGGTTAGAATAGGGAGCGTGCTCATTGGTTGGGTTGGAGAAGAAATCATAGGGAATCAAAGCTGTCTTCTTGTGCTGTTCTCGAGTGGGGGCTACAAGACTGATTGGTGGGTCCAGATGGGCCCATCCAGTTGTTAGAAATGCAAAAACCTGAAAAGACACCTCAAAAGGCCCATCATAGGTTCTCCAATAGTGATGTTACTGCAGGAGTAATTGGGAATGTTGCAAATCTTATGACTTCCGGAATAATGCCTGGTAATTATTTAGAATTCAAGCCACTTTCACCCCTCTAACTTGGTAGTATTTAATTAGTTTTACAATAACAGTTTAGTTTGGGGGAAGGGGTATTATCATTTAAACTACAAACCAAATTTCTCCCAAAGCTAGTTTGGCCCAAGCCCAGGAATGAGCAAAGACAGCTAGTCTGTGTAGCTAGAAGCAAGATGGAGTCAGTCATGTCAGGTTTCTCTTACTGTTATATTTTTGCAAAGGTGGTTTCATGACAATTTGCATGGAGTATTGCCAAACCAGGAAGCTCTTTTGAACTTTTATCTTCTTAGTTTTTATTGGGACTTCATTAGATAGGCACAGTTGATTGAATTATTGGCTATATGGGTGACCAAAATTAATTCCAACCTTTCAATCACATGCTTGGTTCTACTGACATAACTTTTTTTTTTTTTTTTTTTTTCGAGACGGAGTCTCCCTTTGTCACCCAGGCTGCAGTGCAGTGGCACGATCTCGGCTCACTGCAAGCTCCGCCTCCCGGATTCACGCCATTCTCCTGCCTCAGCCTCCCGAGTAGCTGGGACTACAGGCGCCCGCCACTATGCCCGGCTAATTTTTTGTATTTTCAGTAGAGACAGGGTTTCACTGCGTTAGCCAGGATGGTCTCGATCTCCTGATCTCGTGATCCGCCCGCCTTGGCCTCCCAAAGTGCTGGGATTACAGACATGACACAACTTTTATAGTTGAACTTTGCTAAGAGAGTAGTTCTCAAGTGTTCTCATGACAAAAAAAAAAAAAGGTAACTGTATGAGGTGATGGACATATTACTGTACATATCCATTAAATCATTGCCTTGTGCACCTCAGATATATATAATTTTTATTTGTCAATGTAACTTCAAAAAAGCTGGATAAGAAAATTATTAGGTGTGGTTGACAATGATTCTTTGCTTGGCCAAACTTTAGTCAGGCTCCTGAAACTTCTTCATCCTCATCTTGTACTTCCTTGTAAGATCCAGTTTTAACAACAAACTTTGCTAAATCAGTTCAGCAAGAACCTCTCACTTTTGATATTTGATCACTCTTGATAGTTGATTGGGTTTCTCATCTTCCACTATCCCATGATGATGTCTAATCACCCTGGTCTATCTTCAGCAAAAATTCTGTTAGGTGGGTTTAGCCAGAAGATTTTTTACTTCTGAAGTTTTCTCTTAGTAATTTTCCATCCACCAACACTCACCATGCTCTGTAAATGTAATTTGCCACTTGCCTATCATGTATTTGGTGTTGAGCCTAATCTTTCTCACCCACTGCAAAATTGCATTGCCATGGTCCCTATCTAACCAGCTAGCCCTTTAAAAAAGGTCTTTTTTTACCATGCTTTGACAAGCATCATTGAATACATTTTTTTCTATAACATGGTCTAAGAGTTCACCGTGAATAACAAAGACACATTTATAACTTGGGAAATTTGAAGGGTTTAGAAGTTACCTTCCAAGAATCAGGAATCAGGACAAAAAAATAAAAAATAAAAAGACCTCTCTTTGGGTAAAGTTAATTCTTTTCTTCACATTTACCTTTGCTGTGAAGCTCTTCCCGGCTTTCTTTTTCAAGCCATAGGGTGGAATTTATCATGCATTTCTCTGTGCTACTAAAGCATATTAAAGTATTCTCTTATTTTAGACAAATTCACACAGAACCAATACTTTAACAGCTTCGAGCTCATCTTTGTCTTCCCTACCAGAAGACAGACTTTTAGCAAGGAAGAGCCAGTTCATCTTGGTGTTCTCAGAATCTAAAATGGTAATTGGAACATAAAGAAATCATAATCTCTCTCTCTCTCTCTCTCTCTCTCTCTCTCTATGTATCTATGTATGTATGTATCTATGTATCTATCTATCTATCTCTCCCCCCGGCCCCCCACACATCCCCCACTCTCTCCCTTTCTCTGGAGCACACATACATACAGGTTGGCACACACAAGTATATACCAAAAAAAAGCATGTAGGTTGGTACAAGTAATTTTATCACTTCTACATAAAATAAAACCCTAACGATAAAGCCTTGTTAATAGACAACTATAGATAATGTCTTTATATATAAGAGGGACAATACGTTATTTGGCTGCTAACTATACCAAGAAAAAAAAGCACTCAAAGAACCACATATTTTTGGCCTTAAAATTGGTATTTTCCATCTTACTGAAGACGCTGTAAGTGACGAGGTACAGGTATAGAAAATGGGAGAAAGTATATGTATCCCGTGACCCACTGATGCCTGGAATATATAACCAACTCATACTGTGAGGGATGCCCTGACGCTTTTAAAACTGATATAACGTTCCTCCTGGAAACACCCTAAGCACAGTGCCTCCCTTTCAAAGCATAACTTGAGCAGGATAATCGACTTACTGGCAATGAGTTTTGATCTAAAAATTGAGGGAGCTCTTCTATAATTGTCTTTAATACAGTTGTAAAAAGGAAAGTAAAATCCTTCTTTCAAGAAAACTTGCAAAAGTATTAATGTAGTAAATAGCATATTTGATGCCTCTATTAAAGCTCTGTTTAAATGGAAATTGACTATATAACCATGTTTTCACAGTCTGAGCTTTTTAACATTTGAGTACTAACACTGATGATAAGATTCTGCCTATTAAGTTTTATGGAAATAGAACAATTTCAGTTCAAACACTAGACTTTCTATAAATGGGAATTTAATTACAATAAGATTATGCCAACAGTTTTTATAGTTTTTGTGTCTATAGGAAAAACAGTCTCTACCTAATGTTACAAGAAAATTCAAATCTGAGTACCGATATCCATAGGCAAGCTAAAAATAGTCTGATGCTTTAATCATTATAGAATAATTAAGACTTACTGTAAAATTTAAAGATGGAACTCATTCATTATGATACATTTTAAATTCTGTGTCATGTTTTTTCTGCTTTCAGTCTCATATTATCTAAATATAAATAATTTTAAGTGAAATAGGTAAGAGTAACTCAAAGGATGGAATTCTGTAACCCCAAAATTCATATGTTGAAGCCCTAATTCTCAATATAAATGTTTTTAGAGATGTATCTTTTAGGAGGTAATTAAATACGGTCATGAGGGTAGAGTACTAAACCTATAGAATTGGAGGCCTTATCAGAAGAACACAAGGTCTCTCTCTGTTCACATACATGTACCAAGAAAATGTGTGTGAGGACGCAGCAATGAGGCAACCACCTACAAGTTAGAAAGAGAACCCTCACCAGACATGGAACTGGTGAGCACCCCAGGACTTCCCAGGCTCCAAAACTATGAGAAATATGACTGTTGTTTAAGTCACCCAGCCTATCATATTTTGTTATGGAAGCATGAGCTAAGACAGTCATAAATATTTTCAAATGTATGTAACACAGAAAAAGAAATATAAGCATATTACAGATATGTTTGTTACATTAGTAAACATTTTTTAATGATTCATTCATTCATTTATTGTTTCATTATTAATTTGGGTTTAGTTCTGGCCTGGGGTTATGAGAATTAATCAAAGGTAAGAGCACATAATGTTGGTCTTTGATTTGCAGTAACAAGGGGTCTTTAGGAAAATTGTAACGTGACTAATAACTGAAATGAGCCTTTTCATTGCCAAGCAGTCATGTTTTAAAGAAGCAGAAAATGTGAAGAAGTTCTATGGGAGAACGTATTATCTCATTTAATTATTACAAATAGCCTCATAAAGGTAGAATAGTCTATTCCAATACAGGCTTGGGACTGCTTCTATTTATAAATGTGTGGCCTGGAGTGAGTTACTCAACCTTCATTTACCTCGGGTTTCTCATCTGTGAAATGATAATGTTAACCTACTGTCTGTATATCCCTACTTTACAGAAATTAAAAGAAATTCAGTGTGCCAGCTACTTTGTGGCAGAGCACAGATTCATCATCAAACTCTTCTGAATTCAAGCCTATAAATTTCCATTAAAATAATTACTAGACCTTCTAGTTAGATGATACATATATTTTTCTTTCTAAAGCCTCAACTTTTAAAAATCAGGCCTAGAAAGGACAACTCATACACCCATAACCATTCATATGTATTTGAGCAGGCTAATTTGGAAGCTTTATTTCATTTATTTATTTATTTTTGAGACAGAATCTTGCTCTGTTGCACAGACTGGAAGGCAGCGGTGTGATCTCGGTTCACTGCAACCTCCGCCTTCCAGGCTCAAGTTAAGTTATTCTCTTGCCTTAGCCACCCGAGTAGCTGAGACTACAGGCATGAGCCTCCATGCCAGGCTAATTTTTGTAGTTTTAGTAGAATCAGGGTTTCGCCATGTTGGCCAGGTTCGTCTCAAACTCTTGTCCTCAAGTGATCCGCCCGCCTCGGTCTCCTAAAGTGCTGGGATTACAGGCGCGAGACACCACGCCCAGTCTGGAAGTTTTATTTTTGAAATCATGACAAGTAGAAAATAATATCACTTGTATGCCTTTTGAGCAATGAGGAAGGATGTCTAGAATGTATATAGAGGCAACACAGAGGAAGATCTGGAGGACAGATTGGAAATACACTGATGTGGCAGAGTGAGAAGAAAGGAGAGAAAGGAAAAGATTAAAATCTCTGCTGCTTAAACTTGTGATGGAAATTTAAATGAGCTAGTAGGGGTTAATTGTTTAGAAAAATGTATGGCACATATCAGTGATAAGAATATTAATTTAAATGCTGAAAGTTTGAAAATAGAGGTCAAATTAGTTTTTACTATTTTTGTGGAAGAAAATGTTCAACTTATGAAAAGAGCATTATGGGTTGAATTGTAACCCCCCAAAAATATATATAATATTTCTAAGCCCTAGTACCTCTGACTGTGACCTGAAAGTAGGATCTTTGCAGATTTAACTAAGTTAAATTAAGTCCTTAGCATGGGCCCTAATGGTACATGACTGGTGCCCTTATAACAGGGAAATTTGAACGCAGAGATATAGGAGGAACAACACATGAAGACAGAGACAGAGATTGGAGTGTTAAATCTACATTCAAGGAATGCCAAGGATTGCTGGTTGCCACCAAAAGATACGGGAGAGAAATGGAACTGATTCTCCCCCAGAACCTTCATAAGAATTATATTTATTCATCCAATCTAACTATTGCGTCAATGATGTTGGTTTTCTTGTGATTAAAAATCTACGTGGGGCCAAGAAGGCAACCAAAACAAATGGTTCATTACAACCTGTAAGTAGATGCAAAAACATTCATACCATGATATCTTTTCATAGAGCAAAGGATATTGAAGAGTCATAAAATTTCCTGTCAGGGTACTGAAAATCATCTAGTCCAGTTTCCTAATTATACATGTCAGAAGCTGAAGCCCTGTGACATAGAGCAAGTGCCATGGTCTCAAAGCTAGTCAATGTCAAAACTGGGACTATCACCAGGCTTTATTGATGTCAAACTGAGACTCTGGTCCCTAACACAGACAATACCATCACCACCATTGTTGATAGCAGTGAGGCAGCCACTCCAATGCCTTCTTTGTCTTGCTAGACCAAAATTGCCAAATGTAGGTCTTTAGTCTGATACTAGACAGGCTGCAGTCATCACCCCAGAGAAGGTGATGTGAAAACTTTGATTCTAATTCAGTGAGTCTATAAAGCCATGTTTGCAAACCACTCCAGAAAAAGCTTCAGAATTATCCTGAGTACGAAAGCTCATGCCAGTCAAAGATCTTATTATGAAGAGATTCTTCCTCATGGCTGAACTATACATTTTAGGTACTGAAAGAGAGTAGACTCTAATAACCCATCAGCTGATAGAATTTCATCCAATGCAGAAGACAGAATGTTAGTAATGTTTCTTGGAAGTTTCCTTCTGACAAATTATGATGACAGAAATAAAGGTAGAAAACGATAACACTGGCCCTGCTAAGCTATTGAGGAAAGAATAATATCCAGCTTTCTTTAAAATAGTATTCTGGGGACCAGGCTCAGTGGCTCATGCCTGTAATCCCAGCACTTTGGGAGGCCGAGGCGGGTGGATCACCTGAGGTCAAGAGTTCAAGACCAGCCTGGCCAACATGGTGAAACCCTGTCTCTACTAAAAATACAAAAATTAGCTGGGCAAGGTAGCACCTCCCTGTAATCCCAGCTACTCAGGAGGCTGAGGCAGGAGAATTGCTTGAACCCTGGGGGGCAGAGGTTGCAGTGAGCTGAGATCACACCACTGTACTCCAGCCTGGGCAACAAAGTGAGACTTGTCTCAAAAAAAAATGGTATCCTGGGTTCTTTTCACCACTGACTTATTTATTATATGTTTTACAGAAACGAGATGATATATGCTATAGTAAATAAGAGAGGCCTCTACAAATGTCAAGATAAATATTTTAAACATAAAATACATGAAGACCAATCCAAAATCGAAGGAACTAAAATTAAAACCCTACTAAATATAGGAATACTTAGTTCAAAATATTATGTGTACGTAAAACTCAATGGTGAACAGACTATGTCATGTCACATGAGATCACATCATTTCTATGGAAGTAAAGGCAGTTTGAGTAATTTTGCATTAATAGAAAGCCCTTGAATATATACTCATATTTTTAAGTAGATTGAGCTTTTCTAGTAGATAGGATTATAATGTGGCATTATGGGATATTTAAAAATATGATTGTAAATTTTTATTTTTTTAACAAGACTTCTACCAAAAGATTTATACTTCTGGCATGTTGCCTCGAGAAAAGTTTTCTGAGTAGCACCCAAACATTGTCTGGAAGTTATATTATTTGGAAATACTACCATAATTAATATCAAGAATATGGTGACTTCTGTTAAAATATAAAGTTTTGCGAATAAAGCAAAACTTGGCAAGTATGAATCATTTTGCTGGTATTGCAAAAAGTTGTAATAAATCATTTTGCACTGGTATAGTATGCTCATTTTCACCCTAAGTAACAAACAGCCTCCACCTGCAAAACTTCTTCCAATGAATTACACCTGAGTGCTCATTAGTGCAGTAAAGTCCCCAAATGAAAATCAGACAAGCAGACTTTCAGCCTTGTGAATGTGAATCAGTATATACCTGAGGGGAGTAAGATGAACGAGGTGCCTTCACTTTTGGTCTTATTAAACGATAGACATGGAACCAAGTGAGAAGGAAAAACACATAAACTTTTCTCCCCACAAGTTAAGAAATAAAATGGATCATGATTTTAGCACTGGAAAAACAAAAACAAAAACAAAACCCAAAAACAATAATAAAGCTGTTTGGCTAGAAGTACTTTTCAAAAAAGTGGATAGGGATTTGAAAGTCACAGATTTAATAAACGGCTTAAGGAACTTTTGTGCTGATTGCAGTTTTTATGTCCTGAATATGTTGGCCTGGTTAAAAAAAAAAAAAAAAAAAAAAGCAGTGCTTCTTTTTACTTTTTTATTTGATATTAGGAATCTACGTATCTTGAACACATTATAGAGAAAATGCACTGCCTTGCTTTATTCAGGAATAACAAAATTATCCAGAATAAATTATGTACCCAGCAATGACTGAGGAACACGATTTTGTTGTGTTTAGTAAGCTTATATCAGGTTATCTGGAGAACAAAAATTACTACTTGAAGAATTTTATAAACATTGGAGAAATGATGATAGAAAATTAAGAGCAGATGAGATCACAATTGTATTCACTCTCAAATATGATTAGCTACACAGAATAAAAATTATATGTAAAATATATATATAAATCAAGTAAATATATTGTTCGATTGGACTTTTACAGTTACACAATTGCAAATAAGCATACATGCACATGCATGCACACACACATACACATAAAAGTGGAAGGCACAGAAATTAAAAAAGTCAGGCTTATTTATTACAAAACAGTTTTCATTCACAATAAAGTGAAAAGTGATATAAAATTCCTAATTATATTTTGGATTTTTAATGCAAACTATGTTATCATTTTACCATTTCACACATGGTCTTGAATGTGATTCTTTTTCTTTATATTTGAATACATAGTTGATAGACTAAGCTCAGTCAGAATCTTAAATTTAGGATTTGAGTTTTCACAGGTTTATCATGCCTAGTAATTTCTATCTTTAAGTTACAATATATGTAGGGGGTACCATTTTTAGAAACAGAAGAAACACTGATAAAAAGAGGCATAGAGAATTAGGAGACATTTTGTCTGTTTATATAAGAAATTTGAAGTAGGGCACATCCAATACTTGTTTTAAAAAAATTCAGAGCTCAGTAAAGTTATGGCTCTCTGTGGGCCCACGTGTGATTTTCTTGGAACCTCTCTGAGTCAAGATGGCTGCAGCAGTTGCATCCAATATTTCCTTTTAGAAAAGAATGTCCAAAGTCGAACTAAAAAGAAGTGCCCGCACCTTATGTCCATTTCTTAAGAAGAATGTGAACTGTCCCATACGTTCTTCAGAAGACTTCTTATCACAATTCATGGATGCACCTGAGTCACATGACTATGCCCAAACTATTATTTTTCATAGAGGACACTATAACTGGCTTCTATCAAACAGGAGTCACACTCAGCTACATGTCCCACTTCTTCTGAAAAACATGGCTTTCTGTCCTGAGAAAAGTCAGGGAGCCTGTAATACTTAGATCTATGAGTGCTGGCATTGTTATGTTCGTTTTTCAATGAAATTTTTATGGGGTAACAAAGGCAAAATATAATAAAAATTCAAGTAATTTCACAAATAAACATTAGGCAAGAAAGTAACCCTGTGAAATCAAAATGTTGTCAGGCAGATAACATCACCTGATCATCATGTGAGGTTTTGTAGACTGATGCATGTAGGTTTGAGTTTCATTTACTGCAGACAGTGAGTGGAAGGTAAAGTTAAAAAGTGCATGTTGCAGAAAATTTAATTGGAAAGAAATCTACTATAATGGCAGTCACTTTATACTGAAGTTTTCTGTTATATTATTATAATATACTCAAAATGAAAATAGTGTTGAGGTCAGATGTTCAACCCTTGGTGTTTTTATTATCTGAAGGAAATTTCTATGAGCAAATATAGTATTAAAGTCCAGAGGAATATATAAATGCTACATCTATTCCTGCAGCCTTCAAGTTTGTTCTCCACCCATAGTCTCTTATTCACCAAAAATATATTAATTGATCACTAGGGGTGAGACTACAGATGTGGCCCTTGCCTTTCTAGTTCTTATGGTCTGTCAGGAAAGACAGACAAGTATACCATCAGAATAAAATAAACTATGAGGACAGCTACCATAGGAAATATAGAACACATATGTGTGTGAACACGTGATGGAGGCTGCTTATCTAGTCTGTGAGATGTCAGGGAAGGTTTCACAGAGGAAACCTGAAGTTTCATTGAAATCTGAAGACTGAGTTGCCAGTTGAATGGGGAAGCATGAAGAACATTCCAGCACAGAGAATAGCATAAGCCATGTTCTGGATGCATAAAAGAACATTGCTGTTTCTAATAAAAATGTAATATGATGAGAGAGTAAGGTTTTGAAGTGGAGATGTGAAATTATGTCTCAAGGTATCATTTGCACTCAGATACCCAAGGTGTTTGTAGAGCTCCTTAAGTAATTTGTACTTCATCATAAGGACAATGGGACATCATGTTGTGGTTTTAATTAAGGGAATGGAATAAGCAAATTTGTATTATAGAAATATTCCTCTGACTGTATGGAGTCAGGTTTGGGGTGTACAATACTGGAAGCCAAGTTGGGAGGCCACTTAAGGTAAGACTTAATAGTGGTCTGAAGAAAACTTTGGCATGGTGTTTTGGAAGTGAATATATTGGAGAAAATGTTTGGTGCCATCATCTAAAAATTTAGAGGCTATAGAGACACAGTGGGTGAGAAAAAATGAATTCAAATCTGACTCTGAGGTTCCTGGCTTGGGTTACTGTTTGGATATTGGTGTTAATTACTGAGATATGGAATTCAGAAGAAGAATGTTGCTATGCATAACTCATTCCCTTTTTAGCATGTTAATTTTTGTGGTGCTTTAGTGATTTCAAAAAGCAGATTTTCTTAACTTGCTGGATGTAAGCATCCAGAGCCCAGGAGAGAGAGCAGGTCTAAAGATTCATTTGTAAAGCATCTGGTATGGATATAATCTGAAATTAAAGGATTATGATATTGTCCAGGGAAAACATGTGGTGTAAGTAAGGAGAGAAGAGGAGAGATGAGAAAGGGCACAAAATAAAACTCTAGGGAACACCAAGCATTCATCTACTGAAACAGACCTTGCCCATTGTCTTAGTCTCCTATTGCTACTATAAAAATGCTATCACAAACCTAGTGGCATAAAACAACAATAATTTATTCTCTTACAGTTCTGAAGGCAAAAGGCAGTGTTTTGTACCAAAACAAATGTTTCAGATGGGTCGAGCTCCCTCTGAAGGCTCTGGGGGGGATTCCATTCCGTGTCTCCTGGAACTTCTGGTAGCCAGCATCCCTTGACCTGTGGCTGCATCACTCTAATCTCTGCTTTCCTGATCACATGGCCTTTTATTCTTCTGTATAGTCAAACCTCCCTTTGCTTTCCCTTTGTGAAGGATAAATGTGATTGTATTTAGGGCCCATCCAGATAATCCAGTATAATGTTCCAATTTAAAATCCTTAACTTCATCACATCTTCAAATTCTTTGTTGTTATACAAATTAGCATTCACATGTCCAGGATTTAGGATGTGGATTAATTTGGGGAGCTATTATTCAGCCTACCGTACCTACTAAGAGGAAAAGAACACTTTATCTGCCCACATGAAGCTCATAAAATGTATTAAGACAAGAATAAGATAAATTCACAACAAATAGTGTTAAAGGCCATTCAAGTTACGCCAAATAAGTTAGTTCTATAGAAGTTCAAAGATGTAAGAGCCACATTTGACCTGAGATTTCTGGAAACAGTCCTCCATGAAAAAAGGCAAAAGAGAATATTATAAGAAATTATATTATACAAAATAAATGGAATTAGTGTTTTTAAAGGTGATATTTGTAGCACCAAATGAGAATTTCACATAAAAGTGTGAAAACGTGTTTCAACTAAACATTTCCTGTGGTCTTGAAGACAGATTTTCTCCCTCAAATTATCTTTGTCTGCCTTTCCAAGATATGAAGCAAACAGAAAATTTTAGTTCGTAGAAAATACAACAAATAACTTTCTGCAAATCTATCTTTCTATCTTTACAGAGTTTTAAAAATTTATTTTAAAAAAATTTAAAATAAATTTAAAATTGTGGTTTTAAATGTGGTTTTTTAAAATTATTTTACTTTAAGTTCTGGGATACACATGCTTAATGTGCAGGTTTATTACACAGGTATACATGTGCCATGGTGGTTTGCTGCACCTATCAACCCATCATCTAGGTTTTAAGCCCCACATGCATTAGGTATTTGTCCTAACTCTCTCCCTCCCCTTTCCCCACCACCCCCTGACAGGCCTTGGTGTGTGATGTTCCTCTCCCTGTCTCTATGTGTTCTCATTGTTCAACTCCCACTTATGAGTGAGAACATGCAGTGTTTGGTTTTCTATTCCTGTGTTAGTTTGCTGAGAATGATGGTTTCCAGCACCATCTATGTCCTTGCAAAGAACATGAACTCATTCTTTTTTATGGGTGCATAGTATTCCATGGTGTATATGTGCCACATTTTCTTTATCCAGTCTATCATTGATGGGCATTTTGGTTGGTTCCAAGCTTTTTCTATTGTAAATAGTGCTGCAATAAATATAATGACTACCAACAGCTATTTCTTTATTACATGTACTAGAAAGAAAAGTATATTGACTATTAACAGAGACTCAGCATTGTTTTAAACAGCTCTATTTGGGATTCAACTAACCAATATACATTTATGGAATACGTATATTGTTCAAAGATTTAGTCAAAACACTAGGAAAAAATTTCAGTCACTTTAATCCCTATTTTCACAGAGCCTACAGTATTTTTGAAGACAAGTCACACCTAACATGTTGTGCAATATTACATTTTTCCCTATTTAAATCTCAATATACCCATGAGATAGAAAACATTTTCAATTCATTTTGAAAATGGAAAACTATAGCTTCAAAAATTTTAAGTGGAGGAGCAGTAACTTGAACCCATGTTACAAGACATCTTGTCTGAAACTTTCTGCAATACAGTCTGCTTTTGCTGAGCAGGGCAGAACATAAGTAGTATTACAGTGAAGAACAAGAGGCAATTACCACAGTGGGCCTTGGTATTTATGAAAAGCTTCCTAAAAACAGTGGAGAAATCATAAATAAGGCAGCAGAAAAATGGATGTCAATTACATAGGACAACAAAAAAAAATGAGGGAGAAAGGAAGAGTTTAAATTGGAGAAATTAGGTAAAAAAGACTTAAAAGCAGCGGCATGCAACCTCCAGAAAACAATTTAAAAAACTCTCTAAATACAAAATACACAGCTTCATATTCAATTATTAATGAAATATAAAATCTTGATATGGTTATTAAATTTATTATTTTTCTATTTTTTACTTTTCCATTAAATAATAACCAATTAGCATTCCACTCAAATGGTATATAACAACACCGGTATAGAATCATACTATCCTTAAAATTAAGAATCAAGGCTAAATAAAAAAAAAAGTTGAAATGTCTGATCAAGAATAGCTTCATTAATTTTTGAAATAAAATATTTCCAATTTGTGTGAAGTCTGGCAATAGTAAAAGAAAAAAAATATTGTTAACTGGACTTTCATTTAGATTCTAGGAAGATAAACTCTGAGAAGAAAGATCCTCTGAACTTGAAAGTTCAGTCCTTGAATAGATTCTCTGCCATAGCTTGTTTCATTCCTCCTATTAGTCCAGAAGAATATATAGTCCCGAAATAAGGAGATTATTAGGGTCTCATCTAAAGGATATGCCTTTTCAGCTAACATTTTATCATAGCTGACCTTGTATTTTATAGTGTTTTTTTAAAATTCTTTTCCTGCTACTCTGATTTTGCAATGAGTACTCAATAAATATTGACAAATTGAGTGATAGTCACCAAGTACAATGCATCAAAATGTGTTTTAAGATGCTGGCCAATTATGATTTTAATTGAGTTCTGAAAAATCTTAGAAATGTAATGGTCTTGCAAAGAATATATTTCAGATCTGAGAAACAAAAGATAAAGAATTAATCTGAAGAAGAGGGGCTTAGATGAAGGGATGGCAGCAAGCACCTTTCTATTCTTCTGGGTCTGCTGAGTACTGAAAGGATAATAATTCAGAAAAATAGGAACAAGGTTGCATGGGGTGGGGGAAGAGGAGGGAGAAACTGAGAATATGAGAATGCATAAAGAATGAATTTTTCCTGGAAGCCAAACAGCAGAACTCATACTGCTATTATATCTCTCTTACTTACTAAATTTAGGGCTCTTTTCCTGGAGCCTCCTGGGCTTTCCCTACCTGCACTGAATGTTTTCACCATTAAAACTCTCAATCTGTTCAAGCTGTGGGGTGAAAGAGAGAGTGTGATTAGTCTACTGCTTAAAGGGAAATTAAATCTGCAGTGGCTTCCAGAAAAATAATAATTAAAAAAACAAGTCAAACCAAAGCCTCTTCTATCACAAATGAGGATAATACAAGTAACGTAAGTCAGTATAAGATTGCTCTGAGCACAAACATCATTCTACTAAAAGCTTCTTTTAGAAACAACCATAAAAGAGCATTTACTAGTCAATCTTATATTCTTCCGGAGTTAGGAATTGAGTTTGTAGTACTTATTATATTCAAAGAATCTAAACATAAAACGAGTTCTGAATAATCACTTAGTTTAGTTCCTTTTTTAATAGATAATGGCAATGCATCCTGGGAAGATTAAGAATAAGAATTCTGACCTTCCAGTTTGCAGTCCTGTACTCTTTACTACAATGGCAATCAAAATTTTTTGATGTTTTATTTAGACTCTATCTTAATCAGTTTGTGCTGCTATAGCAAAGTACTATTGGCTGGCTGGCTTATGAACAACAGTAATTAATTTCTCAAAGTTCTGGAGCCTAGAAGTCTGAGATCAAGTTGCCAGCACGGTCGAGTTTTGGTGAAGGCCCTGTTCTGTGTTGCAGACTGCCAACTTGTCTCTGTATCTTCAACATGACTTAAAGAGGCTGGAGAGCTCTCTGGGGTCTCTTTTTATGGGCATTAGTCCCATTCATGAGGGTTCCATCCTCATGGCCTAATTACCATCCAAAGGTCCCACCTTCTAATCCCATTATATGGGGGATTAGGATTTTAACATATGAATTAGGGGGACTGTAAACATTCAGTCCATAACAGACTACTTATCTGTCAAGGAAATTTCATAAAGGCCTTAACATTTTACAAGTATTTTCAGTCTTTAGTGACATTTGTGTTAAATATTTTACTCCTATGGATTATATCATAATAGTGTTCATTCTTATATACTACTGTGTTAGGATAATTTGTTGAGATATTAACTTCTGTTTTGTTGTCCTGATACTTTTACCATCTCCATTCTAAGAGGTAAACAAAACTTTGTGTTTCTTTGCTGAATGAATATTTATGTCTGAAGAAAAAGAAGAATATGAGAGATAAACAAAGTTTAAGGATTATTATATATAGTTGTATCATTGTGCTAGGTTTCCAGTACACAAACCTGGGCAACGTTATCCACTTAATGACCTATGTAAATTACATCTTCTGGGGCTATACAGCCCGCACAACTCTTTGTGGTCACTCTACTACTTCTTGAAATAAAAACTTCTTTTGTCAAATCAAATGTGTATAAGAATGATATTGGACATTGTGAAGAGAGAAGCAGACTGACTGTAGGTACACACACATCCATTCTATAAAGAAAATAATCATCCTTCACATAAAATTAGGTAGCATTACTAATCTCCAATAGATATTTTAGTAGTCTGTGTTGTCAGATCTACAATTTTTTCAAATGAGAACTGAGATCTATAATTTAAAAACTGGGTTGAAATAGGATAACATTTTATTGGCCAAAATAAAATACAAATAGAATAAAATCTATAGAAGAAATTCAAAACTTATACTTTGAGTTTGCAAACTCTGACTTAATCATTTTAGTGGAGCTGTTCTAGGAAGAGGCAGTAATTATGGTGAGAAAATGAAGCATAAAAGATGAAATGTTAGAAGAAAGGGATTAGAGTCCCATGACAAAGAGAGAGAAAGAGAAAAAGATTAGGATTCTGGGGAGACCCATGAGGGGAGCCCTAATTCACTACTACAGAGCTCCTGGAATGGAGCAGGACATCTGAGATTGATCCCTATATAATGAATTTAGAAAGATTGCATGGTACATTGTAGGGCTATCTTGTTAAAGACCCAAAAGAAGCCACAGAACATAAATAAGAGCATACATAAGCCAAAGAACAGCATATTTTCAAGGGAAGATACAGACTTAATAAATTATCATTGAGAATTGATGAGTGTTGACAAAAATCAAAAGTGTACTCTATAAATGTTTTAGTGTCCCAAATTACTTACAGTACCCTGAATAGACTGAGCAAATTCCTCAATTATGACTGAGAATGATCTGTTTGTTACAATCATGAGTGAGATGGTTAATTTGTTAAGAAATATAAAGTGATATTTAATGATTCACATTGTATTAATCTGTCAAGGCTGCCATAACAAAATATCAAAGACTGAGTGATTTAAATAACCAAAAATGTACTTTTTCACAGTTCTGCAGTCTGGAAGTCTAATATGAAGGTGCAAACAGGGTTTGTTTTTGGTAAGTCCTCTTTCCTTGACTTGCAGATGGCTGCCTTCTCACTGTGTGCTCATATACCCTCCTGTCTGTGTGCACACACTCCTGGTATCTCTTCCTCTACTCATAAGACCACAAGTCCTATTAGATTAAGGTCTACCCTTCTGATCTCTATTCACCATAAATGCCTCCTTTGAGGCCCTATATCCAAATATAGTAACATCAGCGTTAGGATTTCAACCTACAATTTTGGGAAGATGCAATTCAGTCCGTAACATCCATGAAAGCTTAAATGCAGACGTTTAGCTTGTATATATCCAAAACACTTTAGAAATAATGACAATGAAAAGAAAAGTTATACACTAACAAAGCAGAAGTATGCTAGAGAAACGACACTGGATGAGCAAGGCCAAGAAAATTGTAAGAATTATAAAATAGGCAGATGTTTGGTAATAGAATTAATACAGAATAAAAGGATGAAATCCAACTACTTGTAAGTCAGGAGGCAACAAAAAGGAAGAAAACTTGCTATGGAAGCATCAAAAGGCTCTGGAATTAGAAGTACCAGTAGCTCTGAAGGTAGAAGAGATAGAGGAAAGGGACTGAAAAGAGCAAGATGGATTAAAAGTATGCCGTTTAATTGAAACCTTCAAATCATTTTCCTGACCTCATTATGTCAAGGGTCCTATTCCTTTTTTGACATGATGGGAGACAAATTACTCCCTGGTTAATTTAAACTAGAGACTTTTCAGACTTGGGGAGACCTGGCATCACCAAGAGTGACACTGATGCATGAGACTGAAAAATATGAGGATTGTCTTCTAAATAATGGCATCTCCCATTCCACTTCTTTTACTCACATTCCAGAACATCAACATACAGAATTATATCCAAGATAGGAAATTTGAAAAATACACTCTTGAGAAATGAATTGGCTTAAGAAAAATGACTAGAAAAAGGGTAATTTGTGTGTCCTCCAATTCCTTCAATAAAATGACTGATACACTCTACAAAACAACAGCAGCAACAACAAAACAAACACAATGTAAACATATTCACAGACTGTGGGTGTTGCTTTCTGGGAGACATTTTGCCTGGGATAAGTGTTCCAAGAACAGAAACGTATTTGTTTTCCAGGAGGGTTATGCCTAAGGCTAGTGCTTAATGGCCTTATGTGACCTATTAACTGTTTCTGCTATTATAAAGTAACATTTGTGAGAGAGCATGCCTTGATTCAGACATCATTGGCTTTCCTGAATGAACTATCATCTCCTGTTGGCAAAACATAGTCCAAATCAGAGATCCCATAAGCCGCCCATTTCTACTTCAGGGTTTGAAATTCAAATGAAATTGAGTGGAAATCAGCGGTTATGAACAATGGTGTTCTTACTTATTTTCATTAAATTTCTACTCTCAAGCACGAGACAATACAATTTAGATTTTAATTTCAGAGAAATATAGTTGTTTGGACTCTCATTTGCAAGAGAATTTAATTTTCAAATTTTATTTTTTTTCTGTGTGTTTCACAATGAGCATCAGTTAACATTGAAGTGTAAGGTATCTATCTCTATTATGCCGAAATTTTATCTCATTGCCTTACCTCTGATAGGTTACATAGGATAATGTAGTTGCAGATAATCTAAGCTGCATAATAAAGTGAATTTTCAGACTTAACTACAGAGTTAACTTGAAGTTGATTCATTAAATGTATAATCCTGACCTATTTCTTAGAATTTTTAGGGCAAAATTTATACTTCAAATTCCTATCTGTGGTGGACTCCCAAAGAAAATTGGTTGCAGAAGTAGATAAGTCATGAAACTAATAAAACAAGCTTCAGGGCCCTTAACTTGCATAGGCCCCTTCTAAGACCTTGAGAGGGACCCAGAAATGTGTTCAGATGGATATATATTTTGGTAAAATTTTCAACCTTAAAAATATTACTTGCATTCAGTTAAGATCATTGTCCTTTTTTTACTCTGACACCACTTACATCCCACTTTTCTCCCTGTTACGTAGTGCTCAAGGATCTGCAGGTACTTTTTGGATCCAAATTAAGGAAAGATGAGTGGAGAATATATGTAATGTGAGTTTAGGGAGATGACATGTATACAGTTCCCGGTAATATTTGTTTAGTCTTAAATTTTACTGCTAGCTGTCCTGTTGTAGAAATGACTTCCAGGAATACTGGTACTTCCCACCAAGTTGCCTCACCAGGTGAGGTAACAAGCTGCAGAGCCAGAGGTAATATAATTCAAACACTTCCAATAATGTCAATACCAGAAGATGTGGGTAATGGAGGAGAAACAGATTCAGATGTATTAAACTGATAACCACTGTGGACTATCCAACTATTAGATATAAGGGGAGATTTGTTTCTTTTCACCACGTAATTGAAATTAAAGTTCTCTCAAGTCAGTAAGATACTTAATAATAAAACGCATCCAATTATAATTACATCATTGCCTGTTTTGAAATAGAAACTGCAATACAATTTATCAGTATTTCTGTTTTTTCAATAAACATCAAAAACGACTGCCTAAAGACACATTTTATGCATTCCAACTGTGAATACTCAAAAGAAATTCTGTAAGTCATAAATACAAAAAAGGCTAATATACTTTCTTCTTGTATAGAAAATTGTATTGCAATTATTGCCATAGATAGGGCATATCAAAGATAACAAAAGAAACACTAAGTACAATAAATTATTATATCTCTTTAGAGATACAGGAGACTATAATTCCACCATACAACAAGAAGAGTATTCTATAAAAAAGAAATATTCAGAAAATAAGAACTCTTAAGAATATACATACGATAGAAACATCTGAGAACTAAAAACATGACATCAGAAATGTAAATGGAAAAGGAGATTTCTTAAGATAAGCTTAAAAAAAAAAAACTCCAAGAAAGCAAAACCAAAAGCAAGTATAGAAAGTAAGACAGACAATTTTAAAAATGAATTAGTGTATCTAGAATATTCGGTTTATCAGTAACTGAATTTCCAAAAAGAAAGAACAGATAAAATGCAGAATGAAAAGTATAAAAGTATTAATTCAGAAAAGCCTTAAAAAAACAAAGATCTTTTAAGGTTCTCTCTCTGTCTTTGAAACCTGTTGAAGGATCTCTCTCGCTCGCTCGCTCTTTCTCTATCTCTGAAACTTGTTGAAGGATACTTTCCACATAAAGGAAAGAGTAGGCTGGGCGCGGTGGCTCACGCCTGTAATCCCAGCACTTTGGAAGGCCGAGGTGGGCGGATCACGAGGTCAGGAGATCCAGACCATCCTGGCTAACTCGGTGAAACCCCGTCTCTACTTAAAAAATACAAAAAATTAGCCAGGCGTGGTGGTGGGCCCCTGTAGTCCCAGCTATTCCGGAGGCTGAGGCAGGAGAAAGGCGTGAACCCAGGAAGCGGGACTTGGAGTGAGCCGAGATCGTGCCACTGCACTACAGCCTGGATGACAGTGCGAGACTCCGTCTCAAAAACAAAAAAAAAAAAAAAAAAAAAAGGAAAGAGTTAAAAAAAAAGTTCTAGGATTTAGAGAAAGCACAGATCCATGACTGGAAGAAGATAAAGGCAACGGCCATGGTGAATGCTATATGCCAAGTGTAAAAGGATGATCTCAGCACAGACATTTCTAGCAAACGAAAAGTGATTATATTGTATTAAATACCTGAATGATGAATGTATTTGATTCCTATTACTGCTGTAACAAACTTGTAGATTCAAAACAACAGTGATTTATTATCTCAGAGTTGCATAGATCAGACATAAATGAGCTTGGCTGGGCCCAAAAAATCTGCTTAGGATCTCTCTAGGCTAAAATCAAAATGTTGGCCAATCTGAACTCAACCTGGAGGCTACAGAGGAGACTCTACTTCGGATTTCACCCAGGTTGTTGGCTGAATTCAGTTCTATGGTTCTGCACGACTGAGGTCCTTGTTTCCTTGCTAGGTTTTGGCAGGGCTTCTTCTCAGCCTCTAGAGGCTGTCTGCATCCCTGGACTTTTGGTCCTCTTTGTGTTCAAAAAAGTAATGGTTGATTGAGTCCTTCTCACACTTCATGTCTCGCTGACCTCCATTACTCTGCTCACTACTCTTATTTTCTGCCACATCTCTTCAAGTGATTATGCCACTTTCCTTTTCTGGTTTTAAGGGCTCATGTAATCACATTATAGCCATTCATATAATCCAGTATTATCTTCCTATTTAAAGTTCAGCTGATTAGTAACCTTAATTCCTTCTGCAAAATCCTTTCATGGTAGTAGCTAAATTAGTGTTTAGCTATATTAGTGTTTGATAACCAGAAGATAAGAAGCTTGGGGGAATTTCTTTAGAATCTATTCTGCCTGCTACAATGAATAATAGTTTAATCTCCATAGTAATGTAAACACTGACTATTGATTTGGCTATATATTGTATATCAAAATCTTGAGAAGATAGGAGGAAGGGATGCCTTTGTATAAAATCTTAAGGGTTTTGAGGGGAGTTGGGTAAGTGTAGAAAACCTAAAGTACTCTCATATAGAATTTAGAAACATGGAACCATATTTCTAAATTTCTCTTAGGCAGTACTAAGAGTACTAAGTAATTTCTCTTAGGCAATACTAAGAGAAATTAGCTAAGAGTGTACTAAGAGAAATACTAAGATAAATTAGCTAACTGAGTTAAAAGTGCATGAATCTAAAAATTGGGACAATAATAATGAGAGTTTAGGGACAGGAGAATACCTTTTTATAATTATAAACCATGTAATACCATTTTATTTTTATAAATTAATTACCTTTGTTGCTTTGATAAAAATTAGAATAAAAATCACAAGACGCATTTTTAAAATGTCAATTCCTTTTTTTTTTTTTTTTTTTTTCTCTCTCTGACGGAGTCTTGCTCTGTCACCCAGGCTGGAGTGCAGTGGTGCAATCCCGGCTCACTGCAACCTCCGCCTCCCGAGTTCAAGCGATTCTTCTGCCTCAGCCTTCTGCCCCAGCCTCCTGAGTAGCTGGGACTACAGGCGCCCAACACCACGCCCGGCTAATTTTTTTTTTTTTATTTTTAGTAGAGACGGGGTTTCACCGTGTTAGCCAGGATGGTTTCAATCTCCTGACCTCGTGATCTGCCCGCCTGGGCCTCCCAAAGTGCTGGGATTAGAGGCATGAGCCATCACGCCCGGCCTAAAATGTCAATTCTTAAATTACTGACCCATCCTACTTAAGCATAATACTTGGATTTCTCTTGAAAAGTTATGGGTTATAGTCTTTCTCTTCTCTAATATCTGTTGTGTTCATTAATGTTGGTACACTTAAGCGAAAATGGGTGATAGGGTCTCAGTTTTTCTGTATACAAAATAAGCATGCTCAAATAAAGACTCATATTTTAGTCTCGTTAGCTTTTTTTTTTTTCTCTTTTGTGAGACGGAGTCTCGGTCGGTCCCCCAGTCTGGAGTGCAGGGGCATGATCTTGGTTCACTGCAACCTCCCCCTCCCAGGTTCAAGTGATTCTCCCATCTCAGCCTCCCCAGTAGCTAGGAGTACAGGCACCCGCCACCACGCCTGGCCAATTTTTGTATTTTTAGTAGAGATTAGTAGAGATGGGGTTTCACCATGTTGGTCAGGCTGGTCTCCAACTTGTGACCTCAGGTAATCTGCCCACTTCGGTCTCCCAAAGTGCTAGGATTGCAGGCATGAGCCACTCCGCCGGGCCAGTCTCCTTAGCTTTCTTATAATATAAATTGGGTACTGAGTATGAAATCGTTGAATTAATGAGCCCAAATGGTAAATGTAAGTAGTTTACTTAAATAAAACAATTTGCTTAAAACATGTTTGAAAATACATTTACCACTAATTTGTCAAAAATTTAACTCCTAGAACCAGCTAGTTTTTTATAACTATTAATGGCCACTGTAGCTCCATGATGAGGGACCATGTTTTCCAAGGGAAAAACAAACGACTAATTCAGTCTATGATCTATCACAAAACTTCTTTGTAATCCTGAACACCAGTTTGTAAGAGTAAATGACTAGGTGCTAAACCTAGGGTCAAAAGTTTTTGGCAGATGTTTTAATTTAGAAGACATAATCTCTTGATCATGGCAGTAAATATATTTAGAAAAAGATTATTTTTACAAGAAAAATACAGATATGATAATTTTCCAAGTTTTTGTAACAGAGGGAAAATGTTAAATATTTTGAAAAATACTACTTTTGCAGAGATATTTAAATATTTTATATATATTTAATTTTTAATTATCAAAAATAGATTGAAGTAGGTATATATACCTTCTTATTGACAGGTAAAGTAAACCAATTCATTCTCAAGTTTTATTTAGTATTATATAGTTGTTTTTCATAGTTCTAAGTTAAATTTAAATTACTAAAGTTACCAGAAATTTCTTCAGGTAAATTTCTTTAATGAATTCTTAATGCTTAAAAATTAGCAATTAGTCATATTCAGCAAAAGAAAACAGATGCAGTAATTAATTATTTTTTAATGGGGATTGAAAGAGTAACATAAAATGTAGATGAGTTACATTGCTTAGTATCTCAGTAATATAGAAACTATGAAAAATTCAGACTAAGCATTAATCATTCATGGGACAATTAATTTTAATTAAGGCAAGTGTAGAATCCCATATGGTATTAGATATCATCTATTCATTAATGCAAACAGTCTGAGAGGAGCCGTTTAGAGCATTTTGGTTGACAGAAATGGTAGTCAGCTCTAGAAACACCTGGTTAAACATCCTCTCATTTTTATCCTGCTGTGCATCAGTGGGCAAGAATCCGTGTTTAACCATCTTTGGCATGATTGACTACGTGAGAAGAATTTATTATATCCATTTTTCTTTAAAAATCCATATCACACACCACGCTTTTACATGGGGAAATTGGATATCCTTGCTTCACAAATTTTTCTGATATATTCTCTCTTGGTATTATTTTGAATATGCGTATATTTCTCTTTGTCCCATCCATCAACAGGCATAAACATAAGCACAGAAAAATTTACAATGATACACGAATGCTAATGTTTCTTTTTTTATATACTGTTCTGTTTATATTTGTTATCTGTTGTAGTATATCTGACTACCCTTCAAACTTAAAGGTTTAACATGACTAGAATATTTATTAAGTCACACATTTTCTGTAGGTAAGGAGTTCAAGAGAAGCATAAATGGTTACTTCTGCCTGAAGATCTTTCATGAGGTTGAAGCCAAGATGTGAACTGGGGCTGTAGTCATCCGAAGGCTTAACTGTGGCTGAAAGATCTTCTAAGATGGCTGATTTGCATGATTGTCAGTAAGAGGCTCAGTTTCTTACTGGCTGTTTTTGTCAAGAAGCCTCAAATCTTTACCATGTTGATCTCTATTGAGGACCATAGTCATGGCCTCAGAATGTGGCAGCTGATTACTCCTAGAGCAAGTTACTTGTAGAGCAAGGTGAAAGTCGCAATATCTTTTATAACCTAGCTTTGTCATATTTCACAAAAGCCTATTTTTTTTCATGCATCAGTCCTATTAAACATGGGAGAGAATTATAAAAAGTGTGAATACTAATAATTGAAAATCACTAGCTACCACATTGCTGAAATGTATGGACCCAGAGTGAAACCTTTAAGCCTAGAAGCCATGGTTCATCTCTACCTCAGCATGTATCACCAAATAGCACAAGATTTGGTGTAAATGTGGAGCTGTTTAATAAATCAATAAATCATTTTTATTTATTACTATTTCACTTCATTGTCATGTCAATATATATCCTTTTAAATGTCTCCAGTCTATAAGTTAACAATAAAATTGGCCACCTTAACATTAAATGTAAAAGTCATATTAAAAAGAATGCATTTTAAATGGTAGTTTTTTTTTTTTTTTTTGAGGCGGAGTCTCTCTGTTGCACAGCCTGGAGTGCAGTGGTGCGATCTTGGCTCACTGCAAGCTCCGCCTCCTGGGTTCATGCCATTCTCCTGCCTCAGCCTTTTGAGTAGCTGGGACTATAGGCATCCACCACCACGCCCAGCTAATTTTTTGTATTTTTAGTAGAGATGGGGTTTCACTGCATTAGCCAGGATGGTCTCGATCTCCTGACCTCGTGATCCACCTTCCTCAGCCTCCCAAAGTACTGGGATTACAGGTGTGAGCCAGCATGCCAGGCCTAAATGATAAATTTTTTAAAGGTACTAGATTTGGGCTATAATAGCCTTTTGTATGTTGTTTTATCAAGAATTTTGCTACTTTTCCTAGGTACAATGGCCATTTAATAAAAGGACACAGAAGACTATAAGCTTGAAATAGCTAACCTTTTTATTTTTCATAATAAAAGTGCTGAAGAAAATATTCTAATTTGTGGATACAAAGTTAAAAATACTATAATATTAATCAAGAAGCAATTTTTTAGTAAACTGTTTCTTAATAGACATTATGAAGCTTATTCTGCATATCAGTAAGTACTGTTAACATTGCTTTCTGTAACATTACTTGGAATTCCATGATTTCTGAGAGTTAAAATTCAACTTTAACATTTCATAAATGTCATTTTTTTGGTAGTTGATGTAGAAAGTGTTACTTTTGAAGACGAATTGCCTTTATGGTCTCTGTCTTTTGTCTAAAGTGATTCTTTTTATATTGAAAAAAACAATGATAAAAAGAAGAAAATAATTCAATGACTGTTGTGGTTTTTTAAAGCAGCAGTGATATTAGCAATTTTGGTGAATATTTTTATTTCCTTTGGTTAGATTTGCCTCTTTCAAATGTTAATGTGAAAAAAATGTGCTAATTTGAACAACAACAACAAAGAAAAATAGTGTTATGTAACAGAGGATTTTTTAAAATTAATTGCAGTGACCAAATTATTTTGTTTTGATTAAGTGGAGAAATTTTGTTAGGATTAATTAATTATGATGGCTAAATGAAGGTGAAATTTCACTTAAAACAAAATAGAAACTATGTTTCTTGATCCATACTTTTGATCATTGTATAATTTATCCTTTTTCTTTCTTAAAAGGTATTAACCTGAAGAAAATTAGTCTTCCATTTATTCTGTAAATATTAATTAACATTTTTTATCACTCCAGAAACGTGTGACTCTCTGAACATGAATTTTACTCTTTAGTTAACTGACTCTTAAAATTCAAGATTTATCTTTTTTATATCAATGGCTAACATGTACTTGAACATAGAAATCTTAATAATCATCATCATCACTAAAACCTTAACACTAATATATACCCTGATATTGTTCTTTTTCTCACTATATTTTCATTAGAGAAGATATAAAGCAAAATTCTGGAAAAAAATCAATCCACTTATTTGAGTATCCTAATTAATGGATTTTATTTGGTTAATAATAATAATGGTTAATATTGGTTTTCATTATTTTTAATACTCATTATCAGAAAATATTGAAATTACCTATAGACACTCTATTAGTAATCTGTTGCTACATAAAAATTAACATAAAACTTAGAGACTTAAAAAAACAAATATTTATTATCTCAAAGTTTCTATGGTTCAGAAATCTAGGCATTGAAGATCTTGTTTCTCTGGCTCAATACCTCTCATAAGATTGTAGTCAAGTTGTCAGCTGGGGCTGCAATCATTTCAAGGCTCAAGTGTGAAAGAATCCACTTCTAAATTTACCCAAGTGCCTTTTGGCAGGATTGAGTTCCTCACAGGTTGTTAGACGAGGGCACTCAGGTTCTCAGTGCCTGTTGGGTGGAGGTTGTCCTCAGTCCCTTGCCACATGGGACTCTCCATAGGGCAGCTTACAATGTGACAACTGGCTTTATTATACAAGAGCAGAAAAGAACCAGACAAAGAGGGTAACAGATATTTGGAAGTAAGTGATCTGAAGATGCAGGCCCTGTGGTAATTTCTCTCTCCCAAAATAGTAGGAGGTGCAGCAAGACTCAGTTCTCCAAAGCACCAGCAGAAATGCACATTTTATATGTAGAGGGAGGATTGGAGGCAGTGGAGCCCTCAGCCGCAGCAACATTCTGCAGAATGGAGTTGGCTGTTATGCCTGATAGTGTAGCTCTTTATCAGGTTGTTCATCTATACCAACGACATAAACTCACCAAACATGTTTTTAAAAATTCCCTCCTGCTTAAATTATCCAGATTAAGATTCTGTTGCCTGCAGCTAAGTGTCTGGATGGATGCATGTATTTTCTTCACTCATGATCTATGTTTTATTTTCAATAAGCAAGAATTTTAACATAATTGTTGAAAATTAAGTCAGAAAAATCTCTACTATTTTTGACAATTAACACTAATTTTCATAAGCTTTTATGTATTATTCTGTAGACATAGAATTAACAAAAACTATACATTTAGTTACTATACATTTAGATTTAAATTTATTGTGCAGTTTTTCTATATGCCAGGCATTGTTTCATGGCTTCTATGTATATTATTTCATTTAATTCTCATAGCTATTATATGAGATATGTTGGTAATTTTTTTCAGACAATTCATGTTGAAAGGTTAAATGAATTTCCTGCTATGATTTGTATGTTTGTTTCACCCAAAACTCGTGTTAAAATTTGATCCCCAATGTTGGAGGTGGGGTCTAATGGGAGGGGTTTGTGTCATATGTGTGATTCCCCCATGAATATATTAATGTTTTTCACTGGGAGGGAGTACTTCTTATTCTATTAGTTTCCATGGGAGTTGGTTGTTAAAAAAAGCCTGACTCCCCCCTCCACTGCCACATACACACACACACACACACACACACACACACCTCTCTTGCATCCTCCTTCACTCTGTGATCCCTCCATAGCCTGCTCCTCTTCACCTTCCACCGTAAGTGAAAGCAGCTCGAGACCTTCACCAGATGCAGATGCCAATCTGAACTTTCCAGCCACCAAAATCGTGAACAAAATGAACTTTGTTTTCATTATAAATTATTCAGCCTCAGTTACTTCTTTATAGCAACACAAAGTGGACTAAGATAACCCCCAAAATAATATAGCTGACAAGTAGGAAAAGTAGGATTCATTTGCAGATAGTTAAATACACTGAGCTCTTGCTATCAAACACAACACTATTATACATGTTTTCCAGTTCCATACTAAACAATAAGAAATATAGCACTATTCAAAGTGAGAAGAACATTTGACATAAGGCACACAAAGGAAAGCAAAGAAAAAAATAATTACTCATTGGAATAAAATAAGAACTTTTGCTCATCAAAAGTCACTATGAAGGGAATTACAAAGACAAGTCCCAGTGTAGGAGAAGAAAATGCATGCTTGACAAAGACCCATATTCATAATAGTTTCTACAAATCAACAACTGATAACAACATCTAACAGATTATGATAATAGCTATGAACAAGCACCTCACAAACATACGCAAATGTCAGATTAAAAGTTACTCAACATTTCATTAGGGAAATGTACACTGAAATCACAATGGGATACAACTGTGTACTTTCTCTTTCAATGGCTAAAATGAAAATGACACTATTTGTAAAATGTTGAGTATCTGACGTGCTTATATATTGCTTCTTGGTCTGCCAATTTCCACCTTCAAAAGTCTTTTGCCAATATCACTCAAAGGTGAACAACAGCAAATCTTGCAACTCAACAGTTAAACTACTAGATAGCTAAATGGAAGAAATACTTATATAGCTTGTATAGCTTGACATATACAAAATTGTTTATAATACACTATTTTTTTTTTTTTTTTTGAGAGATGGTCTTGCTCTGTTGCCCAGGGTGGACTGCAGTGGTAGGATCACAGCTCACTGCCGTCTTAACCTCCTGGCTTAAGTGATCCTCCCACCTCAGCCTCCCAATCAGCTGGGACTATAGGCATGTGCCACCACACCTGGCTAATTTTTGTATATTTTAGTAGAGACAGGGTTTCACTATATTGCCCAGGCTGGTCTCAAACTCCTGGGCACAAGCAATCCACCAGCCTCAGCCTCCCAAAGTGCTGGGATTACAGGTGTGAGCCACCATGCCTGGCCCAATAGCATTATTTTTAATCATCAAAACAACGTAAATACCAATCAACAGTAAACTGGATTGATATTTTGTAGTATAGTCATATGATGGTATGTACGCTATATGGCAGTGATAAAACAGGCTATGGCTATTAGGAGCAAGCATACTGAAAAGTACACATATTGTCAGGGTACAACTTACTAAATTTTTACGATGTAAATACATCTTTGAAACCAACACTAGATCAAGTTATACAGCATACTAGCATAATAGAGTGCCCTTTCTTTATTTCCCATCCCACTCTAGTGAGATGGGATGTGTGACTACCCCATAGGTCACACAAATTTTGGTTTCTAACACACAGCAGTAGCTTCCCTTTTGGAAACTTATGTACAATGAATCAATCAATACAGAATGTTTGGTAGTTTGTTTTGCTGATACACATTATGTTTGTGCTATTCTTTTTTAGAGGTGTATTTTGGCCTTGTAGGGAATAGTTTCATAAGCCAAATCAAGAAACAGAAATCATGTAAAAGTTTAATAGCTCAATTGTATCAACATGATTAAAAATCTGTATGAAATTGCACCATTATTAAAATAAAATATGCAAAGAAGTAACTTACATTCTATAAAACAGGCAAAAGATGAATACTGGAAATATATAAAGAACTTCTATAAAAGGTGAACACAACAAAAACATGAGCAAAAGATTTCAGCTGGTAATCCACAGAAGGAGGATATATATATAGCTTTAAAAAATCATTGATTTTTTTAGCTGCATAACAAATTATAACAAACTTAGCAACTTAATACAACCTTTATTATCTCATGGGTTCCATGGGTCAAGACTGCAGATATATGTCAGATGAGTCCTCTGCTTAGGTACTCACAGGCTGTAATCAATGTGTTAGCTGAGCTACAGCTTTTATTTGGAGTTTAGAGTCCTCTTTCAAGATGATTCAGGTCATTTATAAAAATTCAGTTCCTTTCAGGTAGTCCCTATTTTCTTGCTGTCAATTGGGTCCATTTTTACCTCTTACAGGTTGTCCTCTAGTTTTTGCTTTGTGACATATGTATTCAATGCCAAGTAGAGAGCATCTCTGGCTTTAGGCTCTCCATTTTACAAGGTCCCCTCCTATAGAAATCTCACTCAAATAATCTCCTTCACTGATGTCAATTGATTAAGGACATTTATGACACCTGCAAAAACCCCTAAAGTTAATTATTTCTACAAAAAGAATCTCTTTACCAATAGGATAACATTGTCACACATAAACAGGTTTCATTCATATCCATAAAAATTAGACAAGTTATGTATATCAACATATGGGACTCTTTGTAGCCATCCTAGAAACATGACAACCACAAATGTATTACAAATGTGCATTCTTTCTTTACATTGAGAAAGGAACAACATAATTTATTAAACCTATTGGAATGGTGAATAATAACAATCCTGGTCAAATATCAATCAACCTTAAAGAAAAAGCTTATCTCATACCCTATTTTTGGAATTTAAAATTTTAAAACTATGCAAATATGAAGAAAATCACTGTGGAAATATATACAAGGTAAACATAAATATAAATTATGACCCTCTATATCTATCTATGCACATACACAAATGTGTATATGTAATTTATATAAACCTATGCATTAGATATAATTTTGTTTACAAGCCCAATAGAGTGTAGGTAAGGGAAAGAGAGTTAAGTGAAGGTGATGATGAAAGGGCAGCCAAAAATATGAGAGAAAGCTAAGAAATTGCAGACCTGCAAATCAGAACTAGAGCTAGAGAACAACATATTCTAATCTTTCTTCATCCTCCAGAGCAGGTAAAAACCTGGAACTTAATTTGAGAATACATCAGAATTTTAATTTGGAGATACTATTTAAACAGTAATGTTAATGTTACAAAACTTCTTGAATCATTAACAAAGAAAATCTTATTATGCCAATCCTATATCTCATTTCAGATAGCATAGTTCTCTGGATTTTTTGTGCAATGGCTGTGATGGATAGAAGGCAGCAGCAGAATAATAATTTGGTATTCCAGTAAAGAAAGGCAGCATCAGAACCTGAGTGAGGTCAACACATGAAGAATTATAAAAGATCAAAGGGGATCTACCGAGACTGATGAAGAGAAAACCTTGTTTTAATTTGTTTATATTAATATATTATCAGCTTAGTCCCCTTAGTGGACATTAATATCAAACAGTAAATAAGTCATAAATACAGCATTTATTACTTTAATGTATAACACTGGCATCATTGCCACTATTTTGCATTTGGAAATGGATTGCTATCATTCTATTCTATTCACAGTTTGCCATTCTGCCTTTAGAACAGTTAACTCACAAGAGAAAACAGATCTTTTTGTCCCTTTGTCCTAACCATATTTACTTGGGATAAAAACCTGTATACCTTCGTGACATCAACAAGATGGCAAAGAAGCCACAGGTGATCTTTACTCATAGAAACAGCAACATAAGAAACTATGATCAACAACAAGCCTTTATGCAAACTTCAGAAAACAGTTAGAAAGTCACAGTACTCCAGTCAAGCTCAAAGCCAAGAATAAGTGAATTGAAGAAATAAGTAACAAAAACCATTTTATTTCTACCATAATACCTCCTCCTCCAAGCCAGTACAGTGAACCTGCAGTACTTCAGGCAGACACCAAAAGTAGCAAGAGACTACAATTTACTGAATAAGAAACAAGCAAACCAATCTTCCTGGGAAAGTATATTCATGAGCTCAGAGAAGACACACCTCAGAAAAGGTTTAAGAGGTTCTGAGACAAAAACAAAAAGATAAATGAAGAAACAAGGAAACATGACCCAAAAAAATCAATCCCCAGAAACCAACCTTCTCATGAAAGAGATCTAGAAATTACAAGACAAATAATTCAAAAGAATCATCTTAAAGAAACTCAATGCACTACAAGACAAAACAGACAACTAAACAAAATCAGGAAAACCATGCATGAATAAAATATGAGTAATAAAAAGAGAGAGAAACTATAAGAGAAGAGCCAAATAGAAAAACTAGAATAAACGTTCATTAGAGGGATTTAACAACAGACTGTATCAAGTAGAAGAAATTGTCAACAGACTTAAAGAGAGGTTATTTAAAATTATTGAGCTAGCAGAACTAAAAGAAATCAGAATTTTAATTAAGTGAAGACAGCCCAAATAACTTATGAGACAGCATCAAGTAGAACAATATATGTATTATTGAAGTCGCAGGAGAAGAGAAAGAGAAGAAGACAAGGCATCTGAAGAAATAAGGACTGAAACATTCCCGAATTTGATGAAGAAAATGGGGATCCAAATTTAAGAAGCTCAAATGACTCCCACTATAATAAACTCAAAGAGGTTTTAAACTGAGACGCATTATAACCAAACCATCAAATTCAAAAACAAAGAAAATTTTGAAGGCAACAAGAGAAACACAACTTGTTATGTACTAGATGCCCCCCAGAGGATTATTGGTAGATTTATTTATTTATTTATTTATTTTTAGCAGATGATACATTACAAGCCCAAAGAGAGAAGAATGATATATTCAAACATACTCAAGGGAAAAAAAAGAAAGAAAAAACCCCGCCAGGAAATAACATCCTGCAAGACTCCTTCAAAATGAAGGGGAGATAAGGTCTTTCCTAGATAAACAAAGGCTATGAGAAAACATCATCACTAGGCCTGCCTTACAAGAGAGGCAAAAGGAAGTCCTTTAGGCTGAAACAAAAGGATGCTGTACAACAATATAAAAACATACAAAAACATAAAGATCCCCAGTTAAGATAAACATATACACAAGTACAGAATTTTGAAATACTATAATGGTGGTGTGTAAACTACCTTTAATTCAGGTGTGGAATTTAAAAGACACAGGCATAAACATAACTACATCTGTTACCATAAAACTACATTAATGAATACAAAAAAATACAAAAAATCAGTAAGTCACAGAAGAAAAAATCAAGAGAAGAAAAAAGAAATAAAATAACTATAATTGCTTATAATATAGCCAAAATGACAATTATAAATCCTTCTGTATCTGTTATTATTTTAAATGTCAATGTATTTAACGCCCTATTAAGAGGACATAAAATGAAAAATAATATTCCATGCAAATTGTAACCAAAATATGTGATTATACTATGTTAAAAACGTAGACTTTAAGTTTAGAAAGTTACAAGAAACAAAAATGGGCATTATATAATGAGAAAAGGATTTGTTCACCAGGAAGATACAACAATTATGACTATGGTCTTAACAGTATAGCACTCAAATATATGAAGCAAACATTAAAAGAACTGAAGGAAGTAATTAACAGTAACACAAAAAATAATAGGAAATTTAAATACTCTGCTTTCAACAATGAATATCAAACAGATGAGATCAATAAGGAAAGAGAGGACTTTAATAACACCATAAACCAATTGGATGTAACAGATATATTCCGAATACTCCAACCAACAACAGTAAATTGCATATTTTTAAACACATGGAAATTCTTGTTTTGTGATCATGTTAGGCCACAAAACTAGCCTAAACAAATTTTAAAATATTGAAATCATACCAAGTATCCTTTCTGATTACAATGAAATGAAACTAAAATAAATAGCCAAAGGAAAACTGGAAAATTTACAAATATAATTAAATAAGACACTATTGAACATTGAAAGCATCAAAAAAAATGAAAAGAAAAATTAGAAAATATATTGAGACAAATAAAACAAAAATAAAATATACCAAAAACATAGGATTCAGCAAAAGCTACACCAAGAGGGAAGCTTATAGAGGCAAATGCCTACATTAAAAATAAAAATTATCTCAACAAACTACCTTTACACCTAAAGAAACTAAAAACAGTAAGCCAAACTAAACCCAAGGTTAGCAGAAAGAATAAAATAATAAGGAGTAGAGCAAATGAAAATTTCAACAAAATGAAGGGTTTGTTCTTTTTGGAAAGCTCAACAAAACTGGAAAAACTATAGCTACATTAATGAAAAGAAGTTTAAAATAACAAAATCGAAATGAAATAACAGACATTATAATTGATGTCACAGAAGTAAAAACATTCAGAAGAGAATATTATGAACTATTATATGCCAAAAATTGAATAATCTAGAACAATGAAGTAAATTTCTAGATACATAGAGCTTAGCAAGAATAAATCATGAAAAAAATACAAAACCTAAACAGGCCAATAGCATATAAAGAGATTGAATCAGTAAGCAAAAACTACCAAAAAGCAAATCCCAGGATGAGATGGCTTCACTGGGAAATGCTAACAAAACATAAGAAGAATTAATATCAGTGCTTCTCAAACTCCTCCAAAATATTGGCAAGAAGGGAGTACTTACTAACTAACTTACTAACTAACTCTTTTTGTTTTTCTTCAAGTCCAGCACTACCCTGATACTAAAGCCAGACAAAAGCACCACTAGAAAATAAAATGACAGATCAGTATTCCTGATGAATATTTAATACACACATCCTCAACAAGATACTAGTAATCTCAATTCAAAAACATATTAAAAGAATCATTCACCATGTTGAAATGAGATTTATTCTTGGATGGAAGAATAGTTCAACATAGTAAAATCAATAAATGAAATATACCATATTAAGAGAATGAAGGAAAAAAAACACACGATTATCTCAACTGATGTAGAAAAAACATGTGATAAAATTCTATATCCTTTCACACCAAAGCATTACTGGCATAAAGACAGACATACAGAGCAATGGAAAAGAAACAAGAGCACAGTAATGAATCCTTGTGTATAAAGTTAAATCATCAGAAAGTGTTCTAAGACTACACAATGAATAAATAATTTTCTCATCAACAAATGGTGTTGCGAATTCGATGTTCACATGCAAAAACATGAAGTTGGACCCTTACCTCACACCATACACAAAAATTAATTCAAAATGGATTAAAGATTGAAAAGTAAGACCTGAAATTCTCAAACTCTAAGAAGAAAACAGAGGGAAACTTTGTGGCATTGGATTTGGCAATGATTTATTGAATATAATACCAAAAGCACAATCAACAAAAGTAAAAATAGACAAATGGGATTGTTTCAAACTTTAAAACTTTTGCATGGCAAAGGAAATAGCTATCACAAAGAAAAGGCATATGGAATGGGAGAAAATATTTGCAAATTATATGTTTGAACAGGGGTTAAAATCCAAGATATATATAAAGAACTCTTTGTATTCAACAATGACAACAAAGTACTAGGTTGATGCAAAAGTCATTGCAGTGTTTATCATTTAAAAGTAATGGCAAAAACTGCAATTACTTTTTCACCAATCTAATAGCAAATATCTTAATTTAAAAATATCCAAAGAATTGAATAGTCAATTCTCCAAGGAAGATATATTAATATAAATAGTCAACGAGCATAATAATGATGTCAGTATCACTAATAATCATAACCAGGGAAATGGAAATCAAAAATACAATGAGATATGACTTATTAGGGTGTCCACTGTCAAAAACAAAAATAAAATAAAATAAATACCTATTGGAGAGGATGTGGAGAAACTGGAACACTTATGCACTGTTGTTAGAATATGAAATGTGCAGCTGCTATGGAAAACAGTTTGAAGTTACCTCAAGAATTAAAAGTAGAATTACCATATGATCCACCAGTCAGTCCCACTTCTGTGCATATAACCAAATTAATTGAAAATAGGATATTGAAGAGATATTTGCAGCAATATTCAAAGTAGCCAAGAAGCAGAAGTAACCTAACTAGCAATCAAAAAATGAATGTAACAGAAAATGTGGTATATACATAAAATGGAATATTATTCAGCCTTAAAGAAGGAAATTTGTAAATTTGGCCTGTAATCCTAGCACTTTGGAAGGCTGAGTTGAGTGGATCACGAGGTCAAGAGATCAAGACCATCCTGGCTGACATGGTGAAACCCCATCTCTACTAAAAAAAAAAAAACAAAAAACAAAAATTAGCTGGGCGTGGTGGTGCATGCCTGTAGTCCCAGCTACTCGGGAGGCTGAGGCAGGAGAGTCACTTGAACCTGAGAGACAGGGGTTGCAATGAGCAACACACATACAAACACACAATACTGTCTTTTTCCACTAATTTGAGATCTAAAGTAGTTAAGTTCTTAGAAACAGATATTAGAATGATGGTTTCCAGAGTAAGGAAGGAGGGGGGAAAAGGTTGTTGTTTGTTTTGTTGCTTAATGGTTATAGTTTCAGTTTTTCAGGATGAAAAATTTCTAAAGATCAGTTCCAAAATAATTTTCATATAGTTAACACTACTATAATTTACACCTAAAAATGATTAAGATAATAAATTTTATGTTGTACATTCTTCCCAAAATAGTAAAAATAATAATAAAAACTAGAGGAGAAGGAAAGAAAGTATAAAATCTTCCTACTCCTTTCCAATTTCTAAAGTTGCGACAACATTTTTGGAATACAGATCAGACACCAAAACTAAGATAAACAAGGTCTTTTGAGACCAGAAATCGTCTGCATAAAGTAAAAACAGATTCTTAGTAAGTTTTGTGGGTGTCTTTATTAATCTGTTTTCACACTACTGTAAACAAATATCCGAGACTGGGTAATTTGTTAAGGAAAGAGGAATTGACTAAGTTATGCATGACTGGGGAGTTCTCAGGAAATTTACAATCATGGCAGAAGGTGAAGGTGAAGGTGAAGCAAGCTTAGACCTTCTCACGTGATGGCAGGAGAGAGCAAAGTGAGGAGTGAAGGGGGAAGAGACCCTTATAAAACCATCAGATTTCATGAGAACGCACTATCATGAGAACAGCATGGGGGAAACCACCCCCATGATCCAATTACCTCCCACCAGGTCTCTCCCTAGACACATGGGGATTATGGGGATTATAATTCAAGATGAGATTTGGGTAGGGACACAAAGCCTAACCATATTAGTGCCCATTGGACTAATGTAAGTGTTCAGGGACTTAAGTTAAAAGTAGTTCTTATCATATCCTCAGGCTATATGTGCTGTTTATCTACCCTGGAATATAACATGCTCAGGAACAAAGTTATGTTATGTTGCAATTTGCTTGTTTTTTTTTCTTTGCAGCATATGGTGTTTACTGTATTTTGACTACATACTTAAAAAATTTTGAATGTAAACTTATAACATTTTTGTAGCACATTAATAATTATTTCTTGACCAAGAGTATTAGGAGTTGGACTCTGGATACAGAAAAAAGAGAGTCATGAAAATGTTGTCAAGGATCCAATTTTATTAATGCAAATATGTGGAGATTTATGTTTGGGGAAAGACTAAAATATCTACGTGGATAAAATGAGAATACAGTTGTCTTGTGAAGAAAGGGCATCTTAAGGCATTGTGGCTAAAAATGATTATGAATTTTGAGAGAAGTATATATTTATTCCCTATTTTTTATATTAGGAGCACTGAAACTACAACGTAATTTCTGCCACAGCAAGGTGTAAAATCAAGTGGCAGAAATTGATACATAAACATTTTACTGCAATACAATGAAGAACGGCATGATAATAAAGGTTTTCATAGTATAAAAAAGAAACAACTAATGTGTTAAGAAAGATAAGAAACTGATCTGGGACTGAAAATACTCTAAATACTGTGCTACAGAGAGAAAGAAAATTGAAGCAGGCTGTTTCAGACTGAGAAAATAGCAGAAATTCTTTCTTCTTTTCAAAAAACAGTTACAAAGGAGATTGGTGCTGGGCAATATCAAAGCCAACATCATTGTGAAAATGCCTGGGATGTAAATGTCACTGGGCCTCTGGCAGAACATTCCTCAATAGAAATAAAGCTGCAATTCTAGTTTGAGACCAAATGAAGTACTAGCTTGAATGCCACTAAGAGAGGTTGACTTTAGACTGTAGACACCAAAATACTTCTCCAGATTATTCTCAACAGGAAAACACAGAATCAAAGAACAGTGCTTTGATGAATGTATAGTTTGTGAATATTTTCTCCAATTCTGTAGGTTGTCTGTTTAATCAGTTGATAGTTTCTTTTGCTGTGCAGAAGCACTATAGTTTAATTAGGCCCCACTTTTCAATTTTTGTTTTCATCATAATTGCTTCTGGAGACTTAGTCATAAATTCCATTTATTACTTTTATTGCCAAGGCCAATGTCCAGAATTTCATTTTCTAAGCCTTCTCCTAGAGTTTTTACAGTTTTAGGTCTTACATTTAAGTCTTTAATCCATCTTGAGTTAATTTTTGTATGTGTTGAAGGGAAGGGGTCCTGTCTCAATCTTCTGCAGGATAATGGCTAGCCAGTTATTCCAGCACCATGTATTGAATAGGGAGTCCTTTCTCCATGGCTTGTTTTTGTCAGCTTCGTTGAAGATCAGATGGTTGTAGGTATGCAACTTTATTTCCGGGTTCTCTAGCCTGTTCCATTGTTCTCTGTGCCTGTTTTTTTGTTTGTTTGTTTGTTTTTCCACTAGTACAAGGCAGTTTTGGTTACTGGAGCCTTACAGTATAGTTTGAAGTTGGGTAGTATGATGCCTCTGGCTTTGTTCTTTTTGGTTAGAATTGCTTTGGCTATTTGGGCTCTTTTTTGTTTCCTTATGAGTTTTAGAACTTTTTTTTAATTTGTGAAAAATATCATTGGTAGCTTGAAAGGAATATCATGTAATCTATAAATTATTCTGGGTAGAATGGCCATTTTAACAATATTGATTCTTTCTATCCATGAGCATGGATTTTTTTTTTTTATTCACTTGTGTCATCTCTGTTTTCCTTCAGCAATGTTTTGTAATTCTCGCTGTAGAAGTAGTTCACCTCTTGACTTATCCATATTTTCAGGTATTTTATTCTTAACATGGCTATTGTAAACGGGATTTAATTCTTGATTTGGCTTTCAGCTTGGATGTTATAGAAATGTTACTGGTTTTTGTACACTGATTTTGTATCTTGAAACTTTATGGAAGTCATTTATCAGTTCTACAAGCGTTTTGTGAAGTCTGTGGGTAGGGTTTTGCATCTCACAAAGGTCTAACATCTAGAAACTACAAGGAACTTAAACAATAAACAACAACAAAAAACAGCATCTGACAAAAGGTGTATTATCTAGAAACTATAAGAAACTTAAAAATCAACAACAACAACAAAACTATAATCAATTAAAATACAGGCAAAAGACATGAGCAGATACTTCTCAAAAAAAGACATACAAGTGTCCAACAAACATAAAAAAATGCTCTACATCACTACTTATCAGATAAATGCAAATTAAAACAACAATGAGAAACCATATCATACCAGTCAGAATGGCTATTATTAAAAAGCCAAAAAAACCCCCAACAGATGTTGGTGATGTTGTGGAGAAAAGGAAACACTTAAACACTGTTGATGGGAATGTAAATTAGTTCAGCTGCTGTGGAAAGCAGTGTGGAGATTTCTCAAAAAACTTTAAAGATAATTTTTGCTTCATCCATCAATTTCCCTACTGGCTATATACCCAAAGGAAAATAAATCATTCTATCGAAAAGATGCCTGCACTTGTGTGTTTGTTGCAGCACTATTCAAAATAGCAAAGACATGAAATCAACCTAGATGCCCATCAACAGTGGACCGAATAAAGAAAATATGTATGTACACCATGGAATACTGCACAGCCATAAAAGAAGGAATGACATTATGTCTTTTGCAGCAACATGGATGCAGCTGGAGGTCATTATTCTAAGCAAAATAACACAGGAACAGAAAGCAAAATACCACATGTTCTCACTTATAAATAGGAGCTAAATATTTAATACACATGGACACAAAGATAGGAACAATAGACACTGGAGACCACTTAAGTGGGGAGAGTGGGAGAGAGGAGTGGCTTGAAAAACTACCTATTGGGTGCCATGCTCACTACCTGTGTGTTGGGATTATTTGTACACCAAACCTCAGTGACCTGCAAATTATCAATGCAACGAACCTGTGCATGTACCCCCGGAACATAAAACTCAAAAGAAAAAAAATAGTAAGTAAAAATGTTTAAAATAATAATTACAATAAAGAACCATCCTAAATTTTGAAGTCCCAGGAAGTGGTGAAATACTAGTGCCAATACACGGAAAAGGAAGTTTACAACTCAAGAATCTTAGTACTTTCTCACCTCCCATATCAGTTTTTTTCTTTTTCCAAATCTTTTTTGTACCTACAAAGAGGCTTAGCTTATATCAAATTATAGTCAACTTCTGAGTATCTTGATTCCCATGCCTCACCCATGCAAGTCTATGAACTTCAAACATAATACATATTCACCTCTTTTCACATTCTCTCTCCTTGATTCTTATATATTGGTCTCTTTGCATAGGAAAGTAACCTGGTGAAGTTACTGCAAATAATTAGTGACAACCCTTTAGGCTGGTGTTATTACTTTAGAGCAACTGCTTTTAAAACACAAATTTGTAATATAAAGAAGTACAGCTTTGATAAGAAATCAGGAATTCTGTGTCAAGAGTTACCAAAAAAGAAACCTTCAAATTGTACCACTAAGGAAAATCACTACTTTTGCCATGTTTGTGTGTGTGTGTGTACAAGTACATTGAGAAATCCATATTCTTTAATACAGAATTCAGTTTCAGTACTGGAAAATGATATTTCCTAATATAATTTAAAGTAACAAGTAAATGCAATTTAAATTTTTGAGCACATAGATCATAATTGGCAAAATGCAAATTGGCAGCCATTTATTGTGCATCTGTCATATGCTAATACTATTATTATTTTATTTTATACAAAGCACTCAGATGTATGGAAATTTCAGTGAACTTAACTATACCTGATCAAGTTTCCAACAACTTTATGCAGATAGCTTTAAAAATAATTCATCAATCTGAAATTCCACTGCAGAACATAAAATGATGTTGCCAAGCAACTAATGGAAATCTTTTACCTACTTTGTAGATTTGAGACACTATACTTGTGCTTAAATTTTAGAAAAATTTAAAGAATATTTATGTACCTGTGTGTTCTTTTTAATGTCCAGAATTTTAAAAATGTCAAATGTTAAGGTTTGTCTTTTGCTGTTTTTAGAAAAGAGGAAAACACACCTTACTGCCACTTTTTAAATTACTAATAATTCACATAAAAATGTGTACACAACTGAGTTCATAATGAATTTTTCTTATCTTATTTTATTTAGAAATTTGGAGATATGAGTTATCTTACACACTCTTATAAGAGACCTACATGTTTAAATTCCACACTCAATTTATCAAAATAAACATGTTAAACCGGCAGCATGTGCATTACTTCTTTCCTGAAATATTGTGACTTTTAACCATACTACCTACCACTATGCTTTTAATATTTGTGATAAAATATTGGGTATGAAATTGATTATTGTCTGAAACAAAAAGCTACATTTTAATGCTATGATATATCTATTTACCACTTTTAACATCATTTGGAATGTTCAAATAAAATTTTTTTCAGTATGAATTATTTTACTGTGTTGGCAACTGGAATCAGGAATATAATGTTTTGTCTTTATATAGCTTATTTGTAAAATCAAATTTACGTTGGTAATTGGGTCTTGTAATTTTGAATAATTTTTAAAATTATGTCTTGTGATATTCAGTTTCAATATTCAACACCGTAAAAACTGCCCTTAAAATGTGTTTTCCCATTATTATTCCCTCCCAATTCATTTACAAATAGCTTTATCACAGAAGTTTTTAAATAAATGATAAAAAGGCGTTTTGCTTTTATTTTTGTTTGTTTCTGTTTGTTTGTTTGTTTTTGAGGCGGAATCTCGCTCTTCGGCCCAGGCTGGAGTGCAGTGGCACGATCTCGGCTCACTGCAAGCTCCGCCTCCCGTGTTCACACCATTCTCCTGCCTCAGCCTCCCGAGTAGCTGGGACTACAGGCACCCGCCACCACGCCTGCCTAATTTTTTGTATTTTTAGTAGAGACGGGATTTCACCGTGTTAGCCAGGAAGGTCTCAATGTCCTGACCTCGTGATCCACCCGTCTGGGCCTCCCAAAGTGCTAGGATTACAGGCGTGAGCCATGGCGCCTAGCCAAAAGGCGTTTTTATTTCTTTTACATTTTACAGTTAATAAAAGTTGACAAACGTTACCAAAGATAAAGTTGTAACTTTGCTCTTAACAAAATATTGAGAACAATGGAACATCAACATCATTCATTCTTCGGAGGGACATGTTATTATCCATTGATTTGAATTGAGTCTATTAAATAAATATTAAAGAAAAATTATCACACTCTTACTTCTACACTATTAAATAAGAAAATGATTCATCAAATGTCCTGTGGTAAACAACCATGGATATACATATACTTGAAAAGCAGCATTTTCTGTTTGCATGACAGTAGACCTAAAAAACAGTTGTAATCATGATGAAGTTTGGAGGAAGAAGAAAAACTCTTCCTGTGGCTCTCATTTAGGACGGGACTTCCCCAGGGTACTCCAGCAGCTGGATCTTCATATCTCATATATGAGAATTGACTCAAATAGCCATTCACAAATCATTCAACAACAGTGAGATTGTAATTAACGGTATTGGTTTAGATTAATTATTTTAGATAGAAAGGCTCTTCTAGAGTCAAACACAGTATCCACTACATTACCCATTTCAAAGTTGCACACACAAAACCACACACAGCTAGCCTTTCTTCATTTGTCACATTTTACCTCTATAGGGGGAATTTTTTTCTCATTTATTTTTCCATGTTCAGCTTTTAGTAGTTCATAGCACACAGTATATGTTCAATATCTATGTGATAAATGCTGAATTAATAATTAGGTGACAGAATGAAATGCAGCATTTAAAAGATGAAGCAAGGAGTGCATTTGAAACTGCTAGAGAGGGAGGTTGAGGTGAACTTGCTAGTTGAAATAGAGAGTAGAGGAGGAGAAACAGTCTTTATTTCCATAGGAATAGACATGCAGCATGTTCACTACCTAATATTAAATTTTGAGGTGCTGCAAGACATTTATGTGTACTTAACCAGTAGAAGAATTAAAATAAACTACTAAAATTTAGGATGGGGCTACATTTGAGTAGAGCTTTGATAATCATTTGTTTCTGAAAATGAATGTGTTTCCCCAAGTCATTTGAGAAAGTCATTAAAATATAATGCCTTAGCATATAGTGAATCTGAAAAGGAGTAAAAGCTAGAAAAGAAGACAGAAAATAAACATTCTCAGAAGGAGTGGAAGAAACTTGGGTTAGTAGTGAATAAGATAAGAAAACCCACAAATTTTTGAAAATGGTTTTAGCAGGAGTGACCACAGGGTAGAATCATAAAGGAGAAAATTATAAACAATTTCTTTTTTAAAAACAATTATTTTAAGTTCCAGGATACATATGAGGATGTGCAGGTTTGTTACATAGGTAAATGTGTGCCATGGTGGTTTGCTACAACCACCAACCCATCACCTAGGTATTTAAGCTCCACATGCATTAACTATTTATCCTGATGCTCTTCCTCCCCCGACCCACTGAAAGGCCCCAATGCATGTTGTTCCCCTCTCTGTGTTGATGTGTTCTCATTGTTCAGCTCCTACTTATAAGTGAGAACATGTGCTGTTTGGTTTTCTGTTTCTGTGTTAGTTTGCTGAGGATAATGGCTTCTAGCTCCATTCATGTCTTTGCAAAGGACATACTCTCATTCCTTTTTATGGCTGCATAGTATTCCATGGTGTATATGTACCACATTTTCTTTTTCCAGTCTATCAGCGATGGACATTTAGGTTGATTCTATGTCTTTGCTATTGTGAATAGTACTGCAGTAAACATATGTGTGCATGTGTCTTTATAATAGAACGATTTATATTTATTTGGGTATATACCCAGTAATGAGTTTGCTAAGTTGAATGTTATTTCTGTCTTCAGGTCTTTGAGGAATCATCACACTGTCTTATACAATGGTTGAAATAATTTACATGCCCCCCAACAGTGTAAAAACTTTCCTATTTCTCCACAGCCTCCCCAGCGTCTGTTGTGTCTTGACTTTGTAATTATCACCATTGGGACTGGTGTGAGATGAAATCTCATTGTGGTTTTGATTTGCATTCCTCTAATGATCAGTGATGTTGAGCTTTTTTCATATGCTTGTTGGATGAATATTTTTTTAGAAGTGTCTGTTCCTGTCCTTTGGACACTTTTTAATGTTTTTTTATTTTTTGTCCTGTAAATTTAAGTTCCTTGTAGATTCTGGGTATTAGACCTTTTTCAGATGGATAGATTGCAAAAATTTTCTCTTTCTGTAAGTTGTCTGTTCTGTCTGTTTTTGTTTGTTTTTTTTCTGTGCAGAAGCTCTTTAGTTTAATTAGATACCATTTGTCAATTTTTGCTTTTGTTGCTATTGTTTTTGACGTTTTCATCATGAATTATTTGCCGGTGCTTATGTCCTGAACGGTATTGCCTAGATTTTATTCTGGGTTTTTTATAGTTTTGGGTTTTGCAAAGCCATAAATAATGTTATTAATAATAGTTTTATGGGCTGGGTGTAGTGGCTGACATCCATAATCCCAGCACTTGGCAGGCCAAGGCAAGAGGATTGCTTGAGGCCAGGAGTTTGAGACCAGCCTAGGCAACATAGTGAGATCCTATTTCTACAAAAACAAAACAAAACAAAAAATTAAAAATAATCTGAGTGTGGTGATGCTCTCCTGTGGTCCCAGTTACTTGGAAGGTTAAGGTGGGAGGTTTGCTTGAGCCCATGAATTCTAGGTCATAATGAGTTATGATGGTGCCACTGCATTTCAGCCTTGGTGAGAACATGAGACTCCATATCAATGAATAAATAAATAATATCAATGAAAAAATAAATAAATAAGAATAGTTTTAGGTTTTAGTGAAAACAAAGTGTGGGCAGCAATAACAGTCCACACTTTCTGGAAGCTTGATGCTGTAAGGGAGATGGGTGATTGAACACATATTAATAGATTTGGGACTGTTTACTTATGAAGAGCTAGAATCAATGTGTTTATAAAATGAGTAAGAAAGACCATGTCAGAGAGTGAGTTAAATACTTCAGTTTTAAAGACAATGACTGATGAATCCGTTTTCTATAGAAATTAAGAAATGTCAGTAGAGATGGCAGAAGTGAAGGGTTTAACTTCAGATAGACTTAAAAGCACCTGCCCCTAAAGATAGGAAGGAAGGTCAGGTAAATAAAAAAGCTTATACTAAGAGAACAGAAGAATTGGAGATAATTGTGACTAAAAGTAAGTATTTTCTCAGTGAATTATAAGAGCACATTATGCAAATAAATGATTATAAAGATGTTAATCTTTACTGGGTTCTTACAGTGTGCTATATTCATGATAATTATTATATTTAATCTTCGGCAACAATTGTACAATGTAAATATAGTTATACTAATTTGATAGGTGAGAAAGCTGAAACACATGTATCTTAACTAATTTGCCCAAGGCTATTCAATTAATAAATTACAAAAACAGACTTAAACTCAGTTTTATTTGAGAGTCCACACTTGTAACTTTATGATAGTAAGTTATATCAGCTAAATAAAATGTTTTGGTGCAGATGCTTCACAATGTAGAAAGTGAAGCTATTGTAAGTATAATTAAAATGGATTTTTAGTAATACCATACTGTTATTAATATTGAAAATTTAACAATTAATTTGCAGTGACAGACTTTTGATCAAGATTTCAGAGTGTGCACATACCAAAACTATCTAACTCTTCCTAATCACACAAAATGAATAAACAAATGCATAGATTTAAAGATTCTCAAAACTTTAAAATTCATATCTATAATCCAAGGAAGTGGGTAATATGATTATTATTCAATGACTATTATTTAATTATACAATAAAATATAAAATAAAATAATATGATTGCTATTCAATGAAATCAACAATGAAGTAAATAATAGATCTTTCCTCTGCCATATTAATACTGTGCATACTCTTCTATTTGGCATAATTAATTAATTGTCAAAAACAGATTTTATCAACTCCAGAATTCGAGAAAAAATTGAATAATTCAAGTGTGACAATGTAGTTCTAGAAAAGTGTAAGGCAAGATATCAAGGATACTGATAAGAATGCTCTTGTATGATGTATATGTTTCCTTTGCTGCTGTAACAAATTTTCCCAAACTCTGCAGCTTATAATAACACAAATATATTCTTATAGTTCTACAGGTTAATGGCCCTAAATGAATTTCAATGGGCTGAAATGTAGACGTTGGAAGGGCTACATTTTTTTCTGAAGGCTTTAAAGAATAAACTCTTTAGTTGCCTTTTCCAGGCCTAGAAGCTATTAATATATGCATTATTTGACTCGTTGATCTCCTTCCATCTTCAAAGCTAACAATGCCTGGGTGAGTAAGTAACTCTCACATCACATCATTCTAACACTGACTCTTCTTCTGCCTCCCTGTTGTACATTTATAGACAGACACTTGTGATTACATTAGGCTCTTTGGGATAATTCAGGATAAGTTCCCATCTCAATGTTAGCTGATTATTGACTTTAATTTTATCAGGAAACTTTATTCCTCCTTGCCATTTAACATAACACATTCATGAGTTCTTTGGTTTAGGATGTGCACATCTGTAGGGAATCATTATTCTGCCTACCACAAGTGATGTACTATGAAAATTAGCATTTTTAGGAAAAGAGAAAAAGAACATAAAACAGTTGAAAAGTTGGAAGTATAAGTTAAATTTTAAATGCCTCAGACTATCTTGAGATGAGACGATGGAAATTAGGATGATGCAGTTCTTCTCAGTCTCCTTATATATTTTCATGTGTTTTCATTAGTTTCAATCACATTCTAGATAATTTAATCTATGAAATATAAAGTTCCATCATTATTGATGGGTGGTGCTATTAGTCACTGTCTTCCATCATCTTTCTTTCTTGACCGAGGTTCTTAATGTTGAAAGTATCTAGAGAGAATATAAAAGTATCAGAATGCCCTAGGCTATCCATGCATCAGCTTCAACACTTTGAGTTTATTAGGTGACAGCTTTAACTTACTGAGTCAACTGATATAGACAATAAACTTTAATGAAATCACAATCACATCATGACAATAACATTATTAATTTAACTTCAGAAGTGTGTTTAAGCACAATCTACATGTGTATGCTTGAAACCTAATATTTAATGTAAATTGATTTAACTTATTTTATAATTTTTACTTTATAATTTTTATAGATAAATTTGAAGGGACAAAACTAACTCAAAATCCATGTCTTTGGTCAGGTAAACTTAATACCTCTCCTAAAGATCTATCTATTTATCATATTAGAGCCTATTCTGTATCTGGAAAGCATAAATAATTTTTTTACACAATTATAAACCATCAACTCTATAGTAAATGTAGTGGGCACTTTAATGCCTGAATGTAATGAGGGAATCTCCAAATTTACCTCCTGAAAGAGAAGTAGTAGAAATAAGCGAAATATCATTTAGAGAAGAAAAGATGTTTACATAAACTTAAATTTAGAACTTCTGTACTTCAGTTTTAAGCCTACAGTGCACCTTATTCTCAGTTCACCTCAACAACAATATCATTCTGGTATTTTGTTTCTTTTTATTTCTGATTTTTATTGTGCTTTAGACATACAAGTAGCAATGATGAGTCACAGAGTGTTATTATCTCCCACATTGCTCAAAAATGAGAGTAGTTGAAATACAAGTTTATTATTCCTCAAATTAATGTTTTCAATTATGTAAAATGCACAATTTGGTCATTAAAATGTTTTTCTTCTTTTCAAAGTACATGACATTAGTATGTTTCACCATCCAAAAATTTGCTCCATTTAAACCCTGTCAAATCAGAGCCATTGTGAAATGGTTCTAAATTCTCAGTTGAGTAGTTACTCAATTTTCACTCCATTCCCCCATGAGAGGGAGAATTGCCTGACATAAAAAGCGGTGTATCAGAATATTTCCTTTCTTTTTTTTCTTTTCTTTTATTATTATTATTTATTTTTTGAGACGGAGTCTTGCTCTGTCGACCAGGCTGGAGTGCAGTGGTGTGATCTCAGCTCACTGCAACCTCTGCCTCCCAGATTCAAACGATTCTTCTCCCTCAGCCTCCCTAGTAGCTGGGACTACAGGCACGTGCCACCACGTCTGGCTAAGTTTTTTTTTTTTTTTTTTTTTTTTAAGTAGAGACGGGGTTTCACCATGTTAGCAAGGATGGTCTCGATCCCCTGACCTTGTGATCTGCCCGCCTCGGCCTCCCAAAGTGCTGGGATTACCGGCAGGTGCCACCGTGCCCGGCCAGAATATTTCCTTTCTTAACGATAGAGATGAAATTTAAAAACTTGGTTGAGCTGTTTGGCAACAATGATATTTTCAAAATGAAGCATTTTCACAATGAATAATGCATTCCAAGCAGTGCTATACAACTGCAGATTGTATTTCATGAGGGTAAGCCCTGTCAAGAATATCGTGGTTGATACCATGTATTGGAACATAAGTTCTCTATTTAATATCAATGGAAATACATTGGTATCATCTAATTATAAGATGTTTCATAATGTGACAGAATAAAAATTGTAATATATCATACAAAAACAAAACCACAAAAAACAAAATTAAGCCAGGCTCATGCCTGTAATCACAGCACTTTGGGAGGCTGAGGCAAGGGGATTACTTGAGGTCAGGATTTCATGACCTGCATGGACAATGTAGTGAGACCCCATCTCTCAAAAAAAAAGAAATACCTGGACATAGTGGAACATGTTTGTAGTTGCAGCTACTCGGGAAGCTGAGATGGGAAGATCCCTCGAGCCCAGGAGTTTGGAGCTGCAGTGAATAGGATCCCAAAACTGCACTCCAGCCTGGGTGACAGAGTGCGACCCTATTGCTAAAAAAATTATTAGATAAATAAAAATTAAAAGTATAATTTATATGAGAAAATTTGAATTTTCTAAAAATTAATCTATAAAAATGCAAGGCATAATGGATAAAACAATGACATTCTGGAATCTAGGAATCCAGATATAAAACCATTGCAGTAATCTAGACAAGTGTAGATTACAACATATTCTGGGATGGCAAAGTGAGAAAGGAGAAATAAAAGATCCTTGTTTACAGCAAATATCGTTTATTTTATTATTGCTTATCATTGCCAGATCTAGTTCTATCAAACTGACATTCACTTATATTTTTATGAGTCACTTCTTTGTATTTATTATGGCTAATCTTGGCTTAAATAATTCGGTGGTTCATAAAATTCTTTTTAACTACCATGATGAATGTAGTACAGTATTTTGAGGCTCCCCCTGAAAACAACAAATATAATGATCATTTATAAGAATACAACAATAAATGAAAAGTAGATGTTTTACAGAGAAGTTTTTTTTAGGAGGTAAATTACACAATATAGTGATATTTAATTGGGGCAAAGGAGATGGGATTATGGTGAGAAAAAGATGACAATCAAGGGCTAACATGGGACATAAAGTCTAACTTTTAAGAAACTGAAGAAAATGTTTTTATTAATCCATTATGTCTTTAATGAATTAAATAATTAAATGTAAGACCTAAAGCTATGAAACTACTTAAAAGAAAATATTGGAGAAACTGTCCAGGACATTGGTCTGGGCAAAAATTTATTGAGTAATACCAAGAAAGGCAACCAAAGTAAAAATAGGCAAATGAGATCACATCAAGTTAAAAAGCTTCTGCAGAGCAGCAGAAATAAAAAACAAAGTGACAAGACAACCCACAGAATGACATAAAATAATTACAAACAATTCATCTGATATGGGATTAATAACCAGAATACATAAGAAGCTTAAACAACTCTATAAAAAATCTAATAATTTTGAAATTTGCAAAAGATCTAAACATGTATTTCTGAAAAGAAGGCACATAAATGGCAAATAGGTATATGAAAAGGTGCTCAACATCATTGAACATCAAAGAAATGCAAATAAAATCTATAATCAGATATAGCCTAACGCCAGTTGAAATGGCTTTTATCCAAAAGACAGGCAGTAACAAATGCTGATGAGAATGTAGAGAAAAGGGAACCCTGGTACACTGCTTTTGAGAATGTAAATTTGTACAGTCACTATGGAGAACAGTACGGAGGTTCCGTAAAGCACTCAAAATATAACTACTACAGCAATCCCACTGCTGGGTATATACCCAAAAGAAATGATATCAGTATATTGAAGAAATGTCTGCACTCCCATGTTTATTGCAGCATTATTCCCCAGAGCCAAGATTTGAAAGCACCCGAAGTATTCATTAACAGATGAATGGATAAAGACAATGTGATACTTACACATAATGAAGTATTATTCAGCCATAGAAAAAATGTGATCTTGTCATTTGCAACACGGATGGAACTACAGGACATTATGTTAAGTGAAGTAAGCCAGGCACAGAAAGACAGAGACAGAGACAAAACTTCACATGTTCTCTCTAATTTGTAGGAGCAATTTTTTTTTTTTTTTTTTTGAGACAGAGTCTCACTCTGTCACCCAGACTGGAGTGCAGTGGTGTATTCTTGGCTCATTTCAACCTCCCTCTCCTTGGTTCAAGGGATTCTCATGCCTCAGCCTCCTGAGTAGCTGGGACTACAGGTGTGCACCACCATGCCTGGCTTTTTTTTTTTTTTTTTTGTATTTTTAGTAGAGATTGGGTTTCACCATGTTGGCTACACTGATTTCAAACTCCTGAGCTCTGGCAATCCACCTGCCTCAACCTCCTAAAGTGCTAGGATTACAGGCGTGAGCTACCACACCCTACCGGGAGCAAAATTAAAATAATTGAATGCATGGAGACAGGGCATTGATTGATAGTTACCAGGGCTGGGAAGGGTAGTGGGGAGGGGACAGAAGGTGGGGATGGTTAATGAGTACAAAAATGTAGTTAAGTGGAATGAATAAAATATACTATTTGATAGAACAACCGGATGACTATAATCAACAATGATTTGTTGTACATTTTACTTTATGTTTGAAACAGGGTCTTGTTCTGTTGCCCAGGCTGGAGTACAGAGGCACCATCACCGCTCACTGCAGCTTCAACCTTCTGGGCTCAAGTAATCCCCTACCTCAGACTCCCAGGTAGCTGGGACTGCAGGTGCATGCCAGCATGCCTGGCTAATTTTTTGTTAAAATGGGGTTTTGCCATGTTGCCCAGGCTGGTCTCTAATTCCTGGGTGCAACTGATCCACCCACCTCAGCCTCCCTAAGTGTTGGAATTACAGGCATGAGCCACTGCACTTGGCCTGTACGTTTAAAAGTAACTAAAATAGTGTGATTGGAATGTTTGTAACATCAAAAAATGATACATGCTTAAAGTGACAGGCACCTATTTACCCTGACACGATTACTACACATTGTATGCCTGTATCAAAATATCTCACGTTCTCCATAAATATATACACTTACTATGCATCCATAAAAATTCAAAACTTAAAGAAACAGAAGAAAATGTTAAATGGGAGCAAATGTAGTGATAAGAGAGTTAAGAAACAAAGATAATGGAGAGAAGAGTCTGTAAACTTTCCCTTCCTCTTTTTCTACTACTGCCAAGATCCCCTAATAGACAAATATTTATCTACCAGTCTAAAAAGCTAGGTCATGTTATTTATTCTTCTTTCTCAGGGTCTATTTCATGAACATTATTTTTCCATACTTCTAAAAAATTTCTATCATTAACATGAGAGCCTTGTTTCACTTTTTGGGCTATGGTACAAATGATGAATCTCCTGTTTTTCCTTTCCCTAAATTATCTTTCTTTAAAGCACTCATTATCCTTAGCACATATTATGCTTTATTTATGTATATAATTATTGCCTGCCTTATCAAACAAGAATCTAAGCTCTATAAAGACAAAGAGTTTTGTCTGATTTGGTCACAACTAACTCTTCAAAATCTAAATTATTTAATTTATAGTAGATAATAAAAATATTGATTGAAAGAAATGAAGGAATGACTACTTCTGGGATAAGAAATCAACTTCAAATTTAAGATTTACCCTCTTATGTTAGGACAGAATAATTTATGCTGCAATGGTATGATATAATACGAAATGAATGAATGCTTAAAGCTGCATATTTATAGACAGCAAGAATTTATAAGCAACATAAGCACAAAGATAATTTCTAAATAGAGCCTTTCACATTATCTCCTGTGTTTCATCGTCACTTTTTTCTCTAATTTGGAACATAAAAAATTAAATGAAAACTATTACACACAAATTTGGTTCTGTTCATCCCTGAGCTGGTATGTTTCATGAAAGGATCAACTGATGTTACTTTTTTAAAATTCTTAACTTAAATTGTAATCTTGCCATGTAAATTTCTCCATGTAAGTCTGGGACAGGTGTTATTAGCTTGCTTTGTGCTTCAAAGTCTTGAGAGTTTGGACAGTTTGGTCTTGACAAAAATGCAGATTTGGAAACTGCAGTTTGAATATTCAGTAGGGTTTGGGCATGCCAGTGACTCAAATGCAGGTGGGTTAAAGGTATATATTTTTAAAAGATTAATTCAAACGATGATTACCAAAATAATGTGATTCACTGTTCACCCCTTTCATTTTCCACTCTGGACTCTATCCACTGCCCAAATCAAATTTACCTAAATTACGTTGCTGCAAACCCTCCCTATTGCAGGGTTGGGTATTATTAAGCATTTAAGACTAAGACCACAACATAAAATTAAGAAAAATGCAAACACGTATCCCATTTTCAGAGTTAACTACCTTGCAATTGATAAGATGCAAAAAAGATGAAAGAAAAACTAAAAGGTAATTCAGGTATAGTGTTAGCTGGTAGCAAACAAGAGACAACGTAATATTGGTGAAAAAAGTCAGTGATTTTGTATATAATAGAATGTCAATAGGACTCAAGAGATCCCAGGAAACACAGAGTTTCTTGTGCTTGACTACAGTAGCTCCTTAAAAGTTCTAGAAAGATGGAGTGTCTAGATGGGACCTGTGGAATTGAAAAGGGGTTGAAAAAATATTTTAAAATAGTCAACCCTAACTCAATATTATTCTTCACTAGATTTACTGCCTACTCGTTTTAGCTGACAATCAACCAGTTGGAAAGACAATACATAGAGAAAAGCCCTTTTTCTGCAGAACAGCTCAATTCTTTAGCCAAGGATCATATAGCAAATAGTTTTGTCTGCTGAATAAAAGTGGGTAATAAATATGAGGAGCTATATTCTTCATTATTTGATCAATATTTAGAAAATTTCTTTTGAGGTTGACACTTGAAAGGATCTAAATGAACTTGGACTTGATAGTAATGGGACTCATTGAGGAACTAGTAGAGATTAACAAGTTGATTGTCATAGAATTGGACTACTGAACCACTTGGCAAGTACTTACTAAATAAAATAGAAGTAAAGAGGACTCAGGACTTACACTATTTCCTGATCTAATAAAGCTTCATATTGTTAAATCTGTGCAACAAAGCCAAGCTAGTGAATTAGTAAGTTGTCTCCTGATATCATGATCCAAACAATATACAGGCCACAACTTGTTATTCTCACTAATCAGAAAGGAGTATGAGGAGGATGAAAACTTCATGAATCTCCACCATCAACCCTTCCTCAGACATTGTGTGAAATTCTTGGGAAGCAGCAAGGGTTAAAGAATCTTATGATTGCACATGTTTGAAGAGACTTAAGCTGAAGGCAGAAAATAATTAACTTGGATACTTCATCTTTTTCCATTTATTCAAATGTTTATATTCACCCCAAGACAGACAAGTCCAATATATTATTATTTCATTTATGGTAGAGATGCCTGGAATTTGAAAGAGGGTATCTAAAGGCATTTGAAATTTTTGCTTGGGATTGGTTAAGTCTTCTAGGATTAGGTTGTAGATAACAGAAAGTTGAAAAGTATTCATGTTTTTCCTTGCTACCCTAGAAGAGCTTGATAATTTATGGTTTCTGATGGGTGAATGCCAGACAGGAAGATTTGGAAGGAAACACATTTTATACTGGCTTGCTGGAAGGCACAACTCCCATGGGCCTCCTGAATTTTATAGCATAAGCCTGTGATTTGGTAGATAATAGAATGGTAATATGATTCCAGGGACTCCACGACAGACAAACTTTGTTGTGTGTGACTCCAGTTGCTCATTATGGATTGTACTGATACAATGATAAAGATACAGTGGCTTACTGGCTAGATCGAAACTGTAGAATTGAGTGAATATTTTAGTACAGGCAAAGATCATTTACAAGTGTTCATAAATTATATTTCCTACTCTGAGTCAAGGTTGAGACAAAGCAAAGCTTCGCCTCTGAGAAGGATGGCAGACTCCAGGATTCAATTAATTATGCTAAATTTTCTTGAACAGTGTATTCTCCATTGTACCCCGAAGTCCCAAAGGAAAATGGTTGTAAAAAGGAATTCTAGTGTTGCTACAGGGATAGCAAAATAAAGATGTTATTATCAGAATAATGTACTCAAGTAAAATTTAAACCCAATATCTCAGTCTCAAGTTTAGCAAATCTCAAGAATTTCAGAGAGCAAAGTCATTCACGATTAAATAGAAGTCCATGATAAATGATGATAAATACTATAGCAGTTACGTATAAAAGTTATGAAATTAGAAAGTAAAGGAAATCACTGATTTTTCTAAATTCTGCCTTAATTGGAAGAGTGATAGAAATTGAAAAGAGAAGATCATTTTCAACTGTTTTTAAAATGGAAAATAAAGGGGTTTTGTTTTGTTTTGTATTTTGAGACAGAGTCTCACTCTGTCACCCAAGGCTAGAGTGCAGTGGCATAATCTTGGCTTACTGCAGCCTTGACCTCCCTAAACTCAGGTGATTCTCCTGTCTCAGCCTCCTGAGTAACTGCAACTACATGCATGTGCCACCAAGCCCCGCTAATTTTTAAATTAGTTTTAGAGACGAAGTTTTACCATGTTGCCCAGGCTGGTCTTGAATTCCTAGGCTCAAGCGATCCACCCACCTTGGCCTTCCAAAGTGCTGGAGTTGCAGGTGTGAGCTACCATGTCTGGCCAGAAATAAAGGGTTTATAGAAGAAAAAGGAGGAAGGAGGAGGAGGAAGCGGCTATAGGTTGGGTACAGTGGAGGAAACGATTTTCAGGGAGAATAATGAGATTCACCTACAATATATGGAGGAATTGGCAGAATAACTGGAAGCCATGCATAGAGAAGAGGCTGGGGGGAAATTTTTAAAAGTTTTGATTGTAAATACATAGGCCAAACTTATGTCCTGAAACCCTGATTGTATTCTCTGAATATAAAGCAAACTAATATCCAGTTATCTCCACTTCCATTAGGGTTCAGAAGATCCTTTGCATCTCTCAAAACAGCTAGCTAGTATCCTATATAGAAAGAAAAAAAATGATTCAATATAGTTTTAGTAAATAAATTAACAGATATTAATGGAAAGAAAAGAAAGTTATTTGGATCCTGGTAAGACGGTATTTGATTTAAATAGCTCTATGATAATCTCCTGTTCCAGAAGTATGAGTAGCCTAACTCAAATACCCATACATGGCTATTTAAATTTACCTTTGATTAAATAAATTAAATCTAGAAATCAATCCATCAGTTGCATTAGCCACATTTTAAGTGTTCAATAGCCACATGTGGCTCGTGTCTACCATACTGGATAACTCAGATGTTATAATTTCTTCTTCATCATAGGGACCAAGACAAATCTAACCTATGCTAATCTTAAACATATAGGCATAGTTTAGTATGCCCTAGAAATTTCTTTAATCATTTATTTATTTCTTCATCCATAGAGTAACCAACTTCTCGCAGTTTTCTCTAGTCTTTGTTTATGTTGGCACCAAGGCGGAGGGGGCAAGAAGGAATATTATCCAAGCTCTCATGAAGATTTTACACTGGGAATTTGACAGTAATTAATTCATGAGGATGTGCTTGGCTACTTCTATGCTAGTTTACTCCATAGTATTAAGAGTTTATATTGATTTCCTACCTTGTAGATTGATCTTAAACCTTGTTTGCTACTACTTCATTCCTCTAACATACTATGAGAAATAGGGCTTTTTTCCTAAGACAAGATTGTGCCTAGGATCTAATATCATGCTCAGACTCTTTCTCCCTGGGCTCCTACCTTGACAATTACTCATGTGACCACACTTGAAGTGGTCACGGGAGTATACTCTGTACCAGGTTGTACAGCCCAGGTTTCCACAGTCACAGTTTTTATTATTTTTTTTGATAAAGTAATCAATTTCCTTCTAAAACAACTCAGTAGATTACTGATCCTTTTTGCTTTCATTCAGTTCCTTAATCCAGTAATTTTCACAAAATTTATTTCCAGGAAAAATTTCTTAGACTGATTTTTATTCTTATTTCTTTGTCTTTATGCCTCTCTTATTGTAATAGGAGTCCATTCAAATTTGAGGTGACATAAAACAATACGATTAGGTAGAAAATCTTGTATTCTATAGTTTGGGGCCCAATAAGAGTTGACTTCTCCTTATCTGTAAGCTTTTCATACCTTGACTCTTATCACCTTAGATCTCTTCTCTCGAAGAGAAAGCCCTTATTTTAGTTATTTTTTTTTAATTAAAATCTTACTAAAGGCAGCAGTACTGAAATTCTCTGTTTTTAATTAACATCTTAACTAAAGGCAGCAATACTGAAATTCTATGTAGGCTCTATTGGATCTCTTTCCCTAGGACTAAAGTAATGGTAGGCTCTTTGCCCCCTGGTTTACTGAAGTAATGATTTCATCAAGTGTTTTAAGTGTTTTTAGTCAATGCGTGACACAGGAATCATTTCCAATCTGTGATATCAGTTTTATAACTGCCTAGCATGTAACAGTCAAGCTATATAGTGATTTAGATATGAATTAGTGTAGGGTTTTGCTTACTTAAGAATCTTGGACAGAATTCAGGTGATTCAAGTGGTCACCCTGACATATTCAGAGACCCAAGATGAAGAACATTCTGTGATATTGCACATACAACTTTCCAGGTTAGGATGGTTTTCTCTATCCATTTAGCAGTCAGGGTGAAGGAAACATAGAGGACTTATTTCGGGAGCTTATTTATTTGGAGAGAGTGAAGAGAGTGTTAGACCACTTCCTCTTACCTTTCATTGGCTAGATCTGAGGAACATGGTCAAATCTAACTTCAAGGGAGCCTGTGAAATGCAGTCAAGTTGTGCATCCAAGAAGAAGATTACCCCAGTTTGATGAATGCCAGCAGTCTCAAATACAAAGATTCTCATCAGTAAGTGACAAGCGAGTCCACTCAGCACTTATTCACTTTCCACAGTATCTTTCAATTGTTGCTTGCCAATCTGTTTCTGCTCTGGCATAAGCTCATGGTTTCCTAGTCTACTACTTCTTTGCCCACATAAATCTTCTCTCTCTTCTTTTCTTCCCCAAACTATGTTAACTGTATTCCTGCACGTGGGGGAAAGAAACTTCTGAATTTTTTGTCTTGACTCATGCCAGGGGATGTAGACCTATAGAAACCATCATATGAGTGTTTTAAAAAATGATTTTACAACAGTTATTATATTTAGGTGCTTGCACCGCGGGAATGTTTGACTGGAGCTTATTGAAGTTGAAATGATATGCTGCCACGCTATCTCCTTCCTCTGTGGTGGAAACAGTGATGAACTTACTAAGCATAGGAATCAGTAATCCATTTTTCTGCCCTTATATAGTATGAAGAAATATATCTTGGAATATTTCTTCATGTCCTACCTTAGGCTACAACACTAGGAAACTTAGGACAATTTCACACTGTTGGAGTTTGCTGAATACTTCCTGCATCTTATAGCAGCTTCTTATGTAGCAAATCATGCTACAGAATTGGCCAGAGAAATCATAGAGGGAAAAAAGAACTTTTTCAGTGGAGACTGTTCCACCTGGAGACTATAAATAAAAGCAACTGAATGAAATAATCTGGAACTCGACACAGTTGAAAAACCCTGAGATATGGGAAATTAGAAAAAGGATAACTTAGAACTCTAGGAGAAACCTGGCCCCACAGATCTCTCACAAACACCTAATAATTTTTCTATGCTTGGTAAATACCATTATTTATGATAAACAGGATCATTTTGACAGTGTAACCTGAATGTCATGTAGGGACAGATACAAATTATTGGCATTTATTTCAAATTTTCTCCAGGCAGAGGTTAAAATGAAAGCAAATTACAGGAAAATGAAGTCTGAAGGAATAGGCAAAAGCAACATTTTAATGTTTAAAAATAGAGATATTCAGCATGCCCTGTCATAGACTGAAAATTATAACTGGAAAATACCCCTGAAATTGATTCAAAATGGGCAGAAAATAAACCCATTCTGTTTTTCTATAGGTTCTTTTTTGTTTGTTTGTTTGTTTGTTTGCAAAAGGCTTTGATTCTCTTTCATGTTTGAAGAATAATTTTGCTAGACTTATAATTCTAGATTGATGAAGTTTTTTTAATATACTTTAATTTCTAGGATACATGTGCAGGACATGCAGGTTTACAGGTTTACATAGGTATACATGTGCCATGGTGGCTTGCTGCACCCATCAACATCATCTACATTATGTATTTGTGTTAATGCTATCCCTCCCCTTGCCCCCCAGCCCCCAACAGGCCCCAGTGTGGGATATTCACCTCCTTGTTTCTATGTGTTCTGTGTTCTCATTGTTCAACTCCCACTTATGAGTAAGAGCATGTGGTCTTTGCTTTTCTGTTCCTGTATTAGTTTGCTGATAATGATGGTTTCCAGCTTCATCAATGACCCTGCAAAAGACATGAACTCATCCTTTTTTATGGCTGCATAGTATTCCATGGTGTACTTGTGCCACATTTTCTTTATCCAGTCTATCATTGATGGACATTTGGGTTGGTTCCAAGTCTTTGCTATTGTGAATAGTGCTGCAATAAACATATGTGTGCATGTGTCTTTATAGTAGAACGATTTATAATCCTTTAGGTATATACCCAGTAATGAGATTGTTGGGTCAAATGGTATTTCTGGTTCTAGATCCTTAAGGAATTGCCACACTATCTTCCATAATGGTTGAACTAATTTACACTCCCACCAGCAGTGTAAAAGCATTCCTATTTCTCCACATCCTCTCTCACATCTGTTGTTTCCTGACTTTTTAATCATCACCATTATAACTGGCATGAGATAGTATCTCATTGTGATTTTGATTTGCATTTCTCTAATGACCAGTGATGATGAGCTTTTTTTCCTATGTTTGTTGGCCACATTAATTCTTCTTTTGAGAAGTGTCTATTCATATCCTTTTCCTTTTTGATGGGGTTGTTTTTTTCTTTTAAATTTGTTTAAGTTCCTTGTAGATCCGGGATATTAGACCTCTGTCAGGTGGATAGATTGCAAATATTTTCTCCCATTCTGTAGGCTGCCTGTTCACTCTGATGATAGTTTCTCTTGCTGTGCAGAAGCTCCTTAGTTTAATTAGATCGCATTTGTCAATTTTGTCTTGTGCTCTCATTTCTTTTGGTGTTTTAGTCATGAAGAATTCGCCCATGCATATGTCCTGAATGGCATTGCCTAGGTTTTCTTTTAGGGTTTTTAGGGTTTTAGGCTTTACGTTTAAGTCTTTAATCCATCTTGAGTTAATTTTTGTATAAGGTTTAAGGAAGGGGTCCAGTTTCAGTTTTCTGCATATGGCTAGCCAGTTCTACCAACCCCATTTATTAAATAGGGAATCCTTTCCCCATTGATTGTTTTTGTCAGGTTTGTCAAAGATCAGATTGTTGTAGATATGAGGTGTTATATCTGAGGCCTCTGTTCTGTCCATAGGTTCTATGGTCAGGGCCAGCCAAATCCTGGGAATTAGAATATATGTTTTCTAAAGTCCTGAAACCATCCCCAGACCCTAAAACATGAACAGACCAGAGGTGCCCTATGGAACAGTGAGAATAGTGGTGTAAAAATAGAGGCAGGTATTTTAAAAAGTTCCTCAAGGACAGAAGAAGCAGAAGGAATGAAGTGCAATGATCAAGGCAGCATCGTCCAGAAAACACAACCCAAAGCCTCAGATTGGAAAAACAAAACAAAACAGGCAAACAAAAAAACTTAAATAATAGCATACGAATAGTTTGTTATTCCATTTCAGTAGGCTATGATATCTATTATGACCTAGGGGCCATTATGTATTTCCAAATGGGTGTTTTATTCTACTTTCCTTATGCTTTGTCCCAGTGAATATCTTGGACATCCGGGGCCAAGTTAAACTTATCAGTTAATGACAGGCTGCTAGCCGATGGTGAGCTACAGACAAGTTTCACAAAGAGAACTGAGTATCATCCAGAGATTCTGGGTATAGAATGGAATGTAATCACACATCATATTTTGTTATTCCTCTTCTTTTTAGGAGGAGTTAAATATATATGCATTTATAGCATTAGACATGTTTTTAAAGACAGTTATGAGAAGGGGATTTTTAAAAACATTGGTTGGTCAAAAAGTTGGAGATTATTGTTTATTGGTCGCCTTTCTTTTAATAACACTAATTCATATTTTCTAGCCATGTAGTTGAATTAAGATTGACCCCCACCTCTATATTCAGAAACATGACCGATAGACATAATCCAGTTAAAATACTCCTTTCTCTGGTTATAAATCCAATTAGAGTTGTGCAGCTTAATTTTTTCTTTTTTGCTAGATTTGAATATGGGAACGTGTAGTCTGGGGAAATACTAGACAGACGTGACTCAGATGGAAAATGGAAGTTTTCCATAAAATAATCCAAAGCAAAGCTGACAAGCTAGGAAAGACACAGATGAAATTGAGCCCTTATTACATTGTTTGATTAATCAAATAAAAATGAAATTTCATTTGTTTTAGAAAATAAATCCAGATTACTTTTAAAGCTGATTTGAAAGCAGTCACTGATTCCTGAAACTAGAATTATACTAAGTGAAACAAATGATGAGAAAAGGATTAAAGATTATCAATGGGAAATACACGTTGCTAAAATTTTACATAGCCAAAAATATTTAAACTAACAATAATATTCTTGACCATGCCAAGATTTCTCAAAAAAAGTATCAATATATAAATGTCATGTACCCAAATAGGGTTCCTCTAACCAATTTCAAATGACCCAATTTTAGACAACCTCATGAATCACTCCTCTAGACCCAATAATTAGAATAAAAGGAAAGCACCAAAGGGTCACAAATAGAGATAATTCATATAGATGAGTAGCCTTTAGAGATAGGAATAAAGGCAAGCAATCTAGAAATCTCAAGAATTTATATAACGAAAGGGTATACAGAGGAGAGAGAAACTAAGACCTAATGATTGCTTTCAATTGCCATGGATTATGTGACATTCTTTCTCACATTTTATTTCTGATAATCTTTATTATAATTCTCTAGGGCAAGTGTGCATTTTCCTTGTTCTTAGATGCGTTCAACAAGTATTTTAGCCAGACCTTGTGTCAGATATTATTAGCAATATAGCTGGGTATGTAATAGGTATCAGTTCCTCTCCTTTGTATGTTGTCAAAATTCAGATTATTAATCACCTTGCCCTAGAGTGTAGAGTTACTAATTAAGTAAGCAGAGATTTGAAGCTACATCTGAATTACTTCAAGCTAAAGATATTTCTGTTTCCTCTAGAATACCCCTTCATATAGATTATGAAGTCTTTTCCCCTTCTAAGACCACCAGAAGACCGACCTGAATTCTGCAAGGACTAATGCATACACATTTTTAACATTTTATTTTTTACTTTGCTAGAGATGGGGTCTCATCATCTTGTCCAGACTAGTCTCAAACTCCTAGGTTCAAGGGATCCTCCTGCCTTGGCTTCCCAAAATTCTGGGATTACAGGAGTGAGCCACTGCCCTTGGCAACATATGCTTTCCGTACAGACTTCAAGGGCAGAGATGTACTATGAATGTTGTAAGTAAACAACTATCCAATGAATGACTCATAATTTGTCTTTTTTACTTAACTAAAAGGGAGTTACAAATAAAATTTTATATATTATCATTTTGTCCATGATATAACTTCCTTTTTTGTAAGGTAATTGCATATACATTTATTTGTGGTAATCACAGTTATTCTTTCTTAGGGATAACATCAGTACTGAGCATTGTAGTTAGATTTTATTAGCAATATTACATTAACTCACTATCATCCGCCAATGGCAAATATATGGTTATAAATATGTTATTAGAGGCAAACAATTCCAACAATTCATATGACTGTTGAGATGTTGGAGAAAAATGAAAATTTCATGAAGTTTAAAGGTTTGGAGCTAATTTTTGTACAGTTGTTTTTAGATATTTAGTGAAGAGGGGAATATTGTTATGCTGTGTATGAAAGTCACTGACTCAGCAATGCCTATTAAATAGAAATAGCTTCTCATATTTAGGCAGTTTAATTCCATCATTAATCTAGTGGGAGGTTCAGAGGAAAACTTCAAGGTTATTATCTCTTTCTCATATTCCTTAAGAATTTGTGCCTCAACACTTACCAAAAATAAAAACAACGTCTCTGGTCCTGATGTCTTTAAAATATTATAGAAATAACCCACCATTTTAATCTCTAGAGCCAGTATTATTTGGGTCAGATCATACTTTCTTAAATTCGATGAATTTAATAGGTTTTTCCATAAAGAAAAAATATGTCAAGGAATTACCACGTGTAGAATTAAGATAAAATATTGAATATTTCTATTAATATTAAATGCACAAGAAATTTTGGATACACGTTATAATTATATTAGCAAGTGATATTTTACAACACATTGTGAGTAGATTTATGAATTAACTCCATAAATCAATTTGCATATGTAGAACACTGCTCACTGTAATCAAATTAATGTTCACTTAACTTCCAGATGACATAAATGTTTTTGTCACAGGAATTTAATTGAGAACAGGAATTCTCAGGGAGTTGGACATTTCTTTGTGTATTGACTGTATAAGATGTTTACTTAGTGTTGAGGTGGTAATTTAAGACAAATGGCAGTGAAGATTTGAGGTTTTACCCTTAGTAGCTGCACATTCTCAGGCACCTGATGTAACTTTCCTAAGCCTCAGTATCTTCATGTGGTAATGATACTGACTTTAAACAGCCACTGAAAGGAGTGAGAAAGCAGATATTTGACACAGTGCCTGCACTAAGTAATGAGTATATTTTCATATTTACACTTAGATCAATGAATTTGTATATTAAATTCTTTAATTTTACTGAGATGAAGTTAAGAAAATTTAAAAAAGTCTTTAACTGTTTGATATTGAATTAACTCAGACAACAGAGTCATGCTGTATTCTAAATCAATAAAATAAATTATGTCTCCTAGCTAAATAGAAAAAGAAATTTGTATTCATTCATAGCTTGATAACTTCCTGTAAATTATATCAAACTATTCTGGAGCTTATGAATGACTGCAAGGTATGTGAACTTTTTAAAGTTATGAATAAAAAGGTTTATGTAAAGCAGAACCTGCAGGCTTTTGCTTGGTCAGAGGTCTGTGAATAACAAATGCCCTAAACAAAAAACTACACCTTGATATATTTTTTTCCTATTCTAAGAACCATTATTCTATCTACTTAATGCAGAACAGAGAATAGAGGCTCTTTTTTCAGGTGAGTGGGACAATTTATATATCTGAAAGGTTAATATTATCATTCTTTTGCAATCTGCCTCTATGTAGCCCTGAGTGTACTCTCTTCTATGTTTTCTTTACTGTTCCTAGATTGCTATTGTTATCTGTGTGAAGAATTTGGAAACCACAGGTTGAAGTTTTTTTCTTTTAAAACAAAAAGTAATTGCGTTCTTTTCTATTTTAGACTTCATTCATCATGAGCATAAAAAAATAGGCAAAAATAAGGTCACTGATTTTTACATTGAGGAACTATGGGTAACAATGGGTTTAGATCACAGTGCTATTATTAGAAAGACAGCAAATGATGCCTATGAAATAATAACATAGGATGATTCAATCATTTTCAACTTCCTGCTATACAAGGGTGATATTCTTAGGTGGAATGAAAGCTAAATTATGTAGTCCACACATGCTGATTTCCTGTTTCTGGAAAGGTGCTTTTCTGAGTGTAAGTCATCACGTTAAGAGGAAAAAATAAATTTCACAGGAAATGATGGCTAATTCACTGGTGTTAGCTGGTGCTATTTGCACTATGCCTTAGTCACATATTCTACTGGTTGATGCTCTCTCATACAATTATTAGCTTGTATAGGTCATGTCCATTCGGCAAGTTGTACTATGGATTGTCCTGCCATTCCAGTTTGGAACCTTGAATAAATATATGCACATTAATCCCTGATGTGAGAACATGGTCTATTTCATATATCAGATGCCAGTTAAACCAAATACTATTTCAGAGAGATATGATTTTGAATTGGCAAGACATGAGAAATTAGCATTTGGAATAAGTGTCAATGTTATCAAACCATTTTTTTTCTTCTCCATTTCTTGACTGAAATTTTTCTTAATACCAGATGGCTTTCCTTTTTAGATGTTTTTGACTATAGCAGATAAATATTTCTCCTTGAAATTTTTCTTGCACCTTATCCTGTGATGTACCTTGCCCAAACTTCAAAACAAGTAGAGATAATTAATTTGTTCTTGTAAAGACTTCTTAGTTTATTTTGTGCCAATCTGCATCATGATGCTACTCAATTCTATCACAAGTTTCATTCACTCATTTCTATAGTGATTTATTTTGCAGTTTTTGATATGCCAGCCTATGGAAATACAAAGATGAAATGACATAATTCAAAGTTATAGTGATGCACATAGAACCCTGCAATTACAATACATGTGATAGTTGCCACAGTGACACTCTGCACTGAATTTAATACAAGTATGAAAGAGCATGAAGACGTAATTTGTTATGAAGCGATGCCTCACTGGAGGGAGCTTAACTGGAGATTTGAATAATGAAGGTGTTTGACAGTTGGGCTGGAGGAGGCGTTGGAGGAATCAAGAGTTAGAAACATATGAATGAATAAATGAATACAAAAGTGAGCTAGTAAAGAAGTCTTTATTTCCTTTCAATCTTCTTAAAACTTTGCATATTAATAATGAATATAGATTTAACCTATTAGAGTTCCCATTTTCAAAGGGAAATAAAATTAGTTTTATAAGAAATGGCTTCTTTAGAACTAAAACCTTGAAATTTAATGGCATTTTGGGGTGCATTTACAACTTTAATTTCATTATTAGGAATTTACATATATATCACTAGTATATTATTAATTATTATGATTAGGAGCAACAATGTTCACAGTAATCCAGTTTTAAATGAGGTTAAATCAGGATTTGCACAAAAACATTTTTGCATGTATATCATTCTATGAGTATATATAGTTTTCTCAAAAGATAAAACAAAATGATTGATAAAGACATTAACATTATTTATAATATATGTACGTAATATAATATAAACAGTATATCATATGTTCGTTTATGAATGGTACTTAAATTAGGTTTGCACTGCTCCTGGTAGAATTGACCTAAATCTCTTCATTCTGGTTGTATTTGATCCAGCCTTTCCAGGGTTCAAATCCAAGTCTGCATTCATAAGCTTATTTGAGACATCTAACTTGGACTTTTGTAGCTTAAAAGAAATAGTGCTATTAACCAAATAGCAGATTTTGTATTAGTTTCAGCTAGAAGGTCTTTCCTAACAATGTTTCCCAATTTACCATAAAGAAACATGGTAGAAAGGAATGAAGAACTATGAAAAGCATAGATTACTGGAATTAGAAATTAGGTCAGTAAATAAAATAATGTACCCACAACAGATATTATCATAGGAATCAACTCAATAATCTACCTGAAAAAACATAGATAAATCTTCTATCTGTATCTCATATTTAGTTACATGAACGGTATATAAGGTATATAGAAAATATACCTTAATTTTTTTAAACCCTTCATTGATTTCAGAAACCTATGGCTGGTTCTAGATTCTTTTATTCCTACAAGACATGTAATCAATTATCAAATTCTGCTGAGTTTACTTCCAACATATCTCTCAATTATATGCTAAATTAATTAGTTCATCAAAGTCATGGTTCCAATGAATTAAGAGCAATGTGGAAGACAAAATCAAGTAACCAGATAATTAAAATGCAATGTTGTCATGTTTATATAATGATTTGGATAGGATCATGTAGGAATATATGAGTAGAACACTTGACCCATTTTTGGTCTAGAGAAGAGGGGATAAAGCTATATACTCCATCAGCTTTTACCAAAGCTGATAAAATTTTGGTATCCTTAAATTGCATAAACAATGATCATAACCTCTGTGGGACCACTATAATGTCTTTGCATTTAGGGCAATCAATATATTGGTGCTTTAAGAAATGGCCAAATGCTATGCATTTTTCCTTCTATACTCTAATTCGTCAGAGTAGATGAAGAACCCTTAGATAGAATAAAGAAATAATACAAGAGAACACCTGTTTTTTTACAACATTTTGAAGAAGTAAAAGAAAACAAAATGACTGTTAAGGTTATCATAAGTGAAAAATATCATACCTTGGATAAAGAGAAAGCTACTACCTAGAAAAATTAAGGGTTAAAGTTTACCAAATCTTGCATACCTATTATGGGCATTAGGAAAGAGAGTGGTAGGAAGAGACATTCATGAAAGTGATAGAAAGAGACATGATGTCAACTCAGAGAGTATATTGGACCAATTCCATATTTCAAGGCTGGAAGAAAGAAAGTGGCTTAAAAGAGTTGAGAAGCTCTGAAAAACATATGTCTAGTTATGCAATTAAAATGTTTTTATGATTGAAAATAGGATGCCAAAAGCAACAATATGAAAAACTAGGGAGCTCTCCAACAAGTACAACTTTTTTAAAAAACTTAAATGAAATGTATAAAAGATGGAAATAAGAACACATAACCAAAAATAAATAGAAATGAGATGCACAAGTTTCAGAAGAACAAAGGGTTACAGAATATAAGGACAACAAATAAATAGTTACTTTAATCTCTGTTCACACAAGAAGGTGGCAAAATAAAAAAAGGAATAGGCCTATTTCTTAGCACAATGTTCCACGGTTAGTGAATGTCAAAGAGAAGGCTGAACAGTTATTCAATAATAAGGTGTCTATCTGTTATTACCTGAACAGGGAAAGTGAACTATTAACAAAGAATCCTAGAGGGAAAATAAATAAGAGAACACCATTATGTCCCAGTGTCCCACTTCCATTCTCTAAATGAATTAAAGAGAAAGAGGAAGAAGAAGAGAAGTTAAATGATACTGTGCAATCTTAAATGCCATATTCTTCATTAGCTTGTTTCCTTCTTCGCTCACATTCCACAGAGCCAAGGAGAAACTCCAAACCAAACCTTCCTGTAGACAGTGATTAAACAAATTTAATAAGATGATCATTGACAGCAACTCGACCTGGGTTGTTTTTTCTTTCTCCCTCAAGCCAAATTTCTTAACTCTTTGCCCAGAACCTGCCAAGTGCCTGCCTCTGCTCAGATAAGCTCCGTGGTTCCAAATGATGTAATTATGTTCTGTTCATATTCAGCAAAATCATCTTATCTTGGAGACAATCATCAGCATCTAGAGTACTTTGTGAAGATTCTGTGTATTTGATGAATATGAAGTATATAAGAAATACACTAATTTTAATTGAACTTTGAATTTATATTCCTAGATTTCTTTTTTAAAAAATGCCAAATTTTCCTATGAGAAAAATAACGATGACTCAAAAATAAATGTTTAGTTACTATATTATTTTTATTAAAACAGTTTTTATTGGCAGCTCTCAAATTCCACACAGATTTTGTATCAAGTGCAGTAATTGAAACTTTGCATGTCTCCCTTAATTCCAGTTTCTTTCTTAGTATTTTTTTGTTTCTTTTAACATATCAAATTCCATTGTTTTTATTTTATGCCAGACATTTTCTATAATTATTAGATGGCAACTTGGACAGTAACATTCTCCCAAAATATTTTTTCAAGAAATCAGAAAGCAATATAATGTTTAAGATTTTAAGTTTTTCTTTTCTCATAGGGCTAAATATGTAAAAGGCTGAGTTAGAAGAATTCATTGTGATTTTGGACTGTGTTCCAGAAAAATATACATATATATATATAGTTTATATATATAGATTCTGTATATATAGTTTCTATATATATAGTTTCTATAAATAGTATATATAATATATTTTATATATAGTGTGTGTATATATATTATATTTATCTTAATCCAGAGCCGTGGGACATTCTGTTTTATGATTTCTGACTCTGTAAGATTTTTTTTTTAAATAGACAAACGGAATTGGTATTTAAAGGTAATGGAAGATGTATTAGGTTCCCACCGCAGCTGTGACACAGGAACATAAATTTGGTAGATTAAAACAACACAAATTCACTACCTAAGGATCTGGAGGTTAAAAGTTCAAAATAGGCTTCACTGCAATAAAATCAACATATCACTAGGGTTTCATTCCTGTCTTGAGGTTTTAGAGGAAACTATGTTTCCTTGCCTTTTCTAGTTTCTGAAGACTGAATGCATTTCTGAGCTCATGCTCCCATTTCACCTTCAAGCCCACAGCTGCCTGTCTTTCTCGCTTTACATTGCTCCAAAACAAGTCGTCTTTTGCTTCCTTCTTCTACATTTAAGGATCCTGTGATTATACTGGACCAACCCAGATTATACAGGACAATTTCCTCACTTTAAGGTTGGTTGATTAGCATCCATAATCCCATTTGCAATCTTAATTTCCCTTTTCCAGGAAACGTAAAAATTTGGGGATAATGATGTGGCTATCTCTGGTATACCATTTTTCTGCATATGACAGAAGAGGAAAACAGTTTTAAGCTATTCTAATATACATATGTAAAAATTGTTTTTAAATTATTTAAATATAATATGGCTTGAATTAAAATATTTAATAAAAGTGATTCAGAACAACTGGAGGTAATAGGACTTACAGAATGAAAAACTAAGTTCCCCAATAAACCCTCTCCACAGGAAAAAAAAAATATTACCCAGAGAAATTTTTTTAAAAAGTTAAAGTTTAAAAATTGTCCTCACAGCATATCAAGTGGAGAATCATGTCTTCAGGAAAATATATTAAATCTTTATAGGAAAGAAAAAGTCTGTGGCATCTGATCCAAGTTTTACTCCATTACCCCATGACCTTCCTCATGATACAGTAGCTGTACCCTGGGCATGTGCAGCCAGGACAATGGGGACTTCCTCTCACTCTAGCTCCCAGTCAGAGGCAATGGTGTAACCCTTAGAAGCACACTTGGCTGGCGTCTCTTACCTATATGACTCCAAGTCTAAAGCTACACAAGCTCCATTCCAGGAAGGCACAGTAGAAAGGACTGCTCTGTTGTTCCCCATCCAGCCCTTATTTATACAGAAGGAGTTTTATCTCAGATATGGCAGGCTGAGAATACTGAAGTTATGATTGTCCTTGATCTAGTTCACTTGTAGAGAGAGGTTTCATGCCAGAAGGGATAAACAGGAAAGACTGCTATCCTCTTCTCCCCGGTGCCAATTTGTAGAGTTGGGTTGCCAGTCTGGGAAATGCACATTCGTCTAATTCTGGAGCAGTGTTGCAAAGCTTCTGATCACAGGGAAAGACAAACCCGAAGGGCTACCAGCCCCACAACTGTGGCTGAGGGGAGTGATTTCATTTGGAACAGAGAGTGGAAAACTCCATTCCTAAGGCCTTTGTTGAAAATAATGCAGTTCTTCCTACACCAATTGAGAGGAGATTGTAGGTCTGATAAAAACAAAACAGCAGAACGGTCAGAAGTTTGGCAGAAAAAACAAGCAGACAAGAGCTACTCTGGGACTAAAGACAACAGCTCTGGAGGTTAGCAAGTCTGTGTGCATAGGTTAGGTTGCACCCCTCAGGAGTATCAGAGCAAGACCAGGGGCAGACTTGAAAGCATTCACTAAACTACACACAGACCCAACAACTCAGGTCTAAAGCCCCACTGGCACAAAGGTCTTAAGCACTCACTAAGCAATAAGCTACCCTAACCTAGGAAGCCAGGAGTCACACTCCTTTTAGGAAACTAGGAAAACTTTCTGACAGTCTGTAATGCTTCACGAATGCCAAAGGCTGAGTTCCTTTCAACAGCAACCAGAAGGAGAGAATGTTTACACTAGTTCCAAGCTGAATGTGAAATGAAAAATGTAAATTTTGTGATGGCTGCCTTCAAGCCACATACACACATGCATACACACCACACAGCAGAAAACAGTAAAATGTAACCTGCAATAGAGGTGTAATCCAATCTTTGACTAAGTGGCTTATGAGGACCCAGGGAGCTACCTAAAAGATAAAATGAGGGAAAAATACCTGGGCAAGAATATTGAAGATTTCACACTGCAAATACATTTTGAAGAATTAGTTGAGCTAACTCACTGAACACATACGCAAATGGCCATGCAAACATCCATAGCACCCCTCCCTCCCATAGTGGGTATCAGTATCGAGAATTGCTTCAATATGTGATCTAAAATATCCAGTTTCAGCAAAAAGTTGAGACAGGTAAAAGAACACAGGAAAGTGTGATCCACACACAGAAAGAAAGGTAGGCAATAAAAACATCTGTGAAGGGGCTGAGATTAAGATTTAGCACACAAAGACTTAAAAGAAACATATATATTTCTTTTTTCTAAAAGGGATAAAGGAAATCAGAGTGTAAAGATTTAAATAAGGTGTAGTGACAACATCTCACTAAATAGAAAACATAAGTAAAGAGATACAAATTACACAAAGAACCCAGAATAGAAATTCTGAAGCTGGAAAATACAATAACTGGATTTAAAAAATTGCTGGAAAGGATCAACAGATTTGACTCAGCAGGAAAAAGAATTAGGGAACATGAAGATAGAGTAATAGAGATTACACAATATGAAGAAGAGAGAAAACAAAAAACAAGAAAAATAGAGTCTAAGAGAAATCTTGGAAACCATCAAGCACAAAAATATAGCTTTAATGAGAGAACATAAAAGAAAGTAGAGAGATAAAAGGACAGGAAATTATTTAAATAAATAATGCCTGAAAAACCCCAAAATATGAGGAAAAATACTAATCGATACAAATAAGTATCATGACAAACTTCAAGTAGGATAAATTCAAACAGAGCTACATCTGGACATATTTACAGTAAAAATCTTGAAAGCTAGAAATAAAGAGAAAATCTTGAAAGCAGCAACAGAAAAATGACTCATCTCTTAAAAAGGAGCACTAATACGATTAAGAGCAGACTTATCAGACAGGATGAAGGTGAGAAGATGGTGAGACAATGTTTTTAAAGTGCTGAAATGAAAAAAATGTTTAAAAAGCTTACATTCAACAACACAATTTTTATAAATGAAATGAAAACAAAGAAATTACCAGATAAACAAAAACTGTGCATATGTATTGTTTGCAGATCCACTTTACCAAAAATACTAAGTGTACTTTTTCGGGTTAAAAGCAAATGACATTATAATTTGATGCTACGTAGAACAGACTGTCAGTAAAGAAAATTATGTGAGTAAATTTTTTAAACGTATGATTATATATTTTTTCTTCCTTTAGCTGATTTAGAAATCAAATGTATACAACAACACATATTAATAAAATATTTTTATTTACAAAACAGGCAATATGCTAGGTCCTAAAAAATACTCAATAAGTTTAAAAGGAAAGAAATTATATAAGATACATTTTCTAACCACAATTTAATTTATAAATAATTTAGAAAACATTAAAAAAATTTGGAAACTTTACAAGTGTGTGGAAAGTGAAAAACACACTCCCAAATAACTAAGGGGAATGAGCAAATACTTGAAGAAGAATAAAAAGAAAAAACACACAATACCTATAGGATGCAGTTAGTCAGTATATAAAGGAAATCTGCTAACTGTAAATCTCAACATTAAAAAATAAGAAAGGCTTTCAATTAATAACCTAATCTTCCACCTAAAAGTTAGTTTAAAATAAATTAATAAACCAAACAAAGCAGAAGGAAGAAAATAATAAAGACTAGAGTAAAAACCAATGAAATAAAAAAGTAGAAACACAATAAAGATATAAACAAAACCCAAATTTCCTCCTTGAAAATGTCAACAAAATTGACAAGCTTTTAGATGTACTGACTGTGAAAAAAAAGAAAGAAAAAATGAAGGCAAAAAAAATAAGAGAGGTGAGATAAATTACTAAACCAAGAATAGAAGATGGGATATTAGTGTTAATACAAAAAAAATCAGGAAGAAAAATTATTATAAACAACTAATGCCAAGAAGACAGTTATGATAGATAAAATAGACAACTTACTAAAATAAGATAAAGTATCAAAGCTGATTTAAAAAGAAATGATACATTCTAAATCGTCTTATAACAAGTAAAAAGACAAAATTAGTAAATACAGACTTTCCCACAAATGAAAATCATGCCCAAAGAGCTTCATTGATGAATTCTAAATAACATAAAAAGAAGAATTAATAATTTCACAAATTCTTCCTCCTAAAAAAAGTAGAAGAGGGAATAGTTTGCAACTCACTTGATGAAGCCAGCATTATGTTGCTGATAAATAAGACAAAGCTGTCAGATAAAAAGAAGACTACACATTATTCCATGCTCATGGATAGGAAGAATCAATATGATGAAAATGGCCATAAATGCCCAAGGTAATGTGTAGATTCAATACCATCCCCATCAAGCTACCAATACCTTTATTTGCAGAATTGGAAAAAACTACTTTAAAGTTCATATGGAACCAAAAAACAGCCCACAATGCCAAGACAATCCTAAGCCAAAAGAACAAAGCTGGAAGCATCACGTTACCTGACTTCAAACTATACTACAAGGCTACAGTAACCAAAACAGCATGGTACTGGTACCAAAACAGACATATAGACCAATGCAACAGGAGGGAGGCCTCAGAAATAACACCACACATCTACAACCATCTGATCTTTGACAAACCTGACAAAAACAAGAAATGAGGAAAGGATTCCCTATTTAATAATTGGTGCTGGGAAAACTGGTTAGCCATACGTAGAAAAGTGAGACTGGTTCCTTTCCTTATACCTTATACAAAAATTAATTCAAGATGGATTAAAGGCTGAAATAGTAGACCTAAAAACATAAAAACCCTGGAAGAAAACCGAGGCATTACCATTCAGGACATAGGCATGGGCAAGGACTTCATGACTAAAACACCAAAAGAAATGGCAACAGAAGCCAAAATGGACAAATGGGATCTAATTAAACTAAAGAGCTTCTGCACAGCAAAAGAAACTACCATCAGAGTGAACAGGCAACCTACAGAATGGGAGAAAATTTTTGCAATCTACCCATCTGACAAAGGGCTAATATCCAGAATTTACAAAGAACTTAAACAAATTTACAAGAAAAAAAACAAACAACCCCATCAAAAAGTGGACAAAGGATATGCACAGACGCTTCTCAAAAGAAGACATTTATGCAGCCAACAGACACATGAAAAAATGCTTATCATCACTGGCCATCAGAGAAATGCAAATCAAAACCACAATGAGATACCATCTCACACCAGTTAGAACTGCAATCATTAAAAATTCAGGAAACAATAGATGCTGGAGAGGATGTGGAGAAATAGGAACACTTTTACACGGTTGTTAGGAGTGTAAACTAGTTCAACCATTGTGGAAGACAGTGGTGCGATTCCTCAAGGATCTAGATCTAGAACATTTAACAAAGCAATCCCATTACTGGGTATATACCCAAAGGATTATAAATCATTCTACTATAAAGACATGTGCACACGTATGTTTATTGTGGCATTATTCACAATAGCAAAGACTTGGAACCAACCCAAATGCCCATCAATGATAGACTGGATTAAGAAAATGTGCCACATATACACCATGGAATATTATGCAGCCTTAAAAAAGGATGAGTTCAAGCCTTTTGCAGGGACATGGAGGCATCTAGAAGCCATCATTCTGAGCAAACTATCACAAGGACAGAAAACCAAAGACCGCATGTTCTCACTCATAGGTGGGAACTGAACAATGAGAACACTTGGACACGGGGCAGGGAACATTACACTTTGGGGCCTGTTGTGGGGTGAGGGGCAGGGGGAGGGACAGCATTAGGGGACATACCTAATGTAAATGATGAGTTAGTGGGTGCAGCAAACCAGCATGGCAGATGTATACCTATGTAACAAACCTGCACGTTGTGCACATGTACCCTAGAACTTAAAGTATAATAATAAAAAAAAAAAGAATTCTTGACCAGCAGAATTCATGAATATACAAAGCTTTGTGGGTTATGTTTTAAATAACTTCATACTGAATAAAGTTGACCCTCAAGTTAAAAAAAACAAAAAACTAAAACAAATAAAAAAACAACAACAACAAAAAAGAAGACTACACATTTTTATCTCTGAATATAGACAGAAAATTCCTCAGTAGATACTAGCAAATCTACTCTGATTTGAAGCATGTGAAGAGGATTATATATTATGAAGAAGTGAAATTTATCCCAGAAATACTAGGTTGTTTAACATAAAAAATTAATGAATATAATACAATGTATTTATGGGAAAGAGAACAAAGACATATTATGACCTCAATAAATACAGAAGAAGCATTTGACAAAATTCAACAGACTTTCATAACAAAAATAATTAGACAACTAGAAATAAAATGATATTTCCCCAACTGAAAAACCGCATCTGTGAAAAACTCACAGGCAACATCATATATAATGTGAAAGACTGAATATTCTCCCCTCAATTCTGTAACAAAGGAAGCATTTTCAGCCTTGCTACTTCTATTTAATATTGTATTGGATGTTCCAGTTAGGTTAGTTTGACAGGATAAAGAGATAAATAAATATTTATTTATATATAAAAGATTATATTTATGTTTATATGTTTAAATATAAAAGACAATTTTTATAAAATAGAAAATAATACAAAAACTAAACTAAACTCTTACCAATAAAAGAAACAAGAAGTAAAACTATCGCTCTTTTTAGTTGCCATAATCTCATCTATAGAATATCCTAACGAATCCACTCAAAATACCGTAAAACTAATGAACAAATTCAGCAATACTGAATACAAGGTCAATATATTAAAAATTGCATTTCCATACACTCTCAATGAACAACCAAGAAATTAAATTAAAATAATTACATTTACAATAGCACCAAAAAGAATATAATACTTAGACATAACTTTTACATAAGAAGTATCAGACTTGAACATTACAATTTTTTAAGTGATAGAAAGTTAAATATCTCAATAAACTAAAGATAACATATTTTCAAAGATCAGAAGAGTAAATATTAAGATGACAATACTTACCAAATTAATCTACAGAAACAACACAAACTGTATCAAAATATCAAGTGGCTTTTTTTCAGAAATTAACAAGCTGATCCTCAAATTTGTATGAAAATATAAGTAACCCAGAATAGATCAACAATCTTGGAAAAGAAGAACAAAGTTAAATAAACCACATCTCCCAATTAAGGAACTTAATATAAACCAATAATAATCAAGATACTGTGGTCTTCCATAAGTAAATATTTATAGGTCAATGGAGTAAAATTGAGGGTCCAGAAATAAATTTTCACATTTATAGTCAGTCAGGTTTTGACAAGGGTTCCAAGAGAAATCATTGGGAAAATAATAGTCTTTTCAACAAATCATGCACAAAGTCTGGGTATCCATATGCAAAATAATGTAATTGTACTCCTACCTTACATCAAACTAAAAATTTTTCTCAAAAAGAATAATCTATGTGTAATAACTAAAACTAAAAAAAATTAGAAGAAAATTGGAGTAAATTTTTAAAACATTGGGTTAAGTGGGTTAGGCAATGGTTTCTTAGATAAGACAAAATTATAAGTGACAAAAAGAAAAATAGATAAATTGGATAGCATAAAACTATTTAAATTAAAATTAAAAACCTTTTTGTGCACAAAAAAATCATAAAGTGGAAAAAATCCACAGAATGAAAGAAACATCTGCAAATCATATATCTGTGAAGGTATCCAGAATATATAAATACCTTTTAAAATTGGACTATTAAAAAGACAATTCAATTGAAAACTGGCACAAAGATATGGGCAGACATTTTGATACAGAAGATATACAAATGGGTAATAAGCACATTAAATGATGTTCTATATGATTAGTCATTAGGAAAATATAAATCACAATGACATACTTCACAGCAACTAGAATGGCTATAATTAAAAAGACAATAAGTGTTGTAGAGGATGTGGGTAAATTGAAACATTAATGCATTAATGATAGACACATATAATGTTTTAGCTGTTTTAGAAACAGTTTTTCAGTTTCTCAAAAAGTTAAACATACAGTTACCATATACCCATTGACTGTACATCTTTGTATATACTCAAGGGAATTGAAATATATAAAATATAACTATCGGGTACTGGGCGTAATTCCTGGGTGATGAAATAATACGTGCAACAAGCCCCCATGACACATGTTTAACTATGTAGCAAACCTTCCCATGTACCCCCAAACCTAAAATAAACGTTAAAAAAGGGATATTTATTAATGCAAAATATTATATATGGATGCTATTACAGCATTTTTCATCCTTGGCCAAATAGTTGAAACAACCCAACTGTTCTTCAACTGATTAATGGATAAATAAAATGTGCTACATTCACACAATAAGATGTTATTCAACAATAAAAAAATATGTACTGACACCTGCTATAACATGGATAATTCTTGAAAACATGCTATGTGAAATATAATTCAGTCACAAAACACCACACATTACATAATTTAATTTCTATGAAATGTGCAGGATAGGCAAAATTATAAAGTCAGAAAATAGATTAGTGTTGCTTAGGGCTGGGGTGGAAGTGAGAAAAACGGAAAAGGGAGATTGACTGTTAAAAGATCCAAAATTACTTTAAGTGATTTTGAAATATTCTAAAATTTTATTGTGAACAATCTGTTATTTAAAATTTTCTAAAATTTTATTGTGAATAATCCTGTGAATATACAAAAATATCTTATTGTGTAGTTGAAATTGTGAATTATACGATAAATAATTTATATCATTTATTTCCTACTTTACTAAGGCATAACTCCTACATTTTTAATTTTCTTGCCATATAATCTTCATACTACCAAAATAATTGTAGCTTTTTACACAATTCATTTCTGTTCTGATACCAACAGTTTTCTATTTGATATTCTATAATATATTTCCAAGGAATTAACCCCTAACTAAAAATTGATTCAAAAGCCTACAGAAGAGGCAGCAAAAATTTTATTTTGCTATAAAATTTGAGAAGTTCTGGCCTAGGACAAAAGCAATCCTACTATTTCAATTATTTGTGAGTAATGGGAGTACATGTGAGCTAGGTTCACAATTCCTTGGGATGAGGAGAAAGCTTTGAAACAGTTTAAGTAACTGGAAAAGTACCAGGACTCAAAGCACTTTTACTTGCATTGCCCATAGAAAAATACAAGAATAGATCCCATAATCATTTTGTTACTGTTGTTCTTCTGTTGCTAGTACAACCACACACTGAGTACACCAATGAATTGAGTTATAATATAAAAATATTTAATATGGTTCATTTTAACATAAGAAAACATCTCATCTACATAATGTTTCGTTTTTGTTAATTGGTGTTAAGCTACTTTTCTATCACAGTACTGAAACAACTATTTCAGTTGCTCATATGACCACTTCTGAAGCAAAATTCTATCATCAGCAAAAATGACATAATTTTAAATTATATGATGTAGCAAATATTAACACCAATCTAACTAATCTGAGAACTGAAATAAATAGCAGAGGGCAGGGGTTAGGAGTTACCAGATACTCTCATAGCACTGATTGTTTCATAGTATTTTAACAGCATTGGTTTATAAAGCATTACTAAACTGGTTTCTAGGTCAGCTTCTTACTTTTTGTGTAATTAAAATATAATGAATAATAAAAGTATTATGAGAAAATTCATACATTGCTCTTGGTAGTTCTTCCTATTAAGTAAAAAATACTGAATAGTCATCAATATTGAGTTACTTTTCCTAATAACCTACTTGTTTCATATGAAATGTATTATATAAAAAAACTTTAAACACTTTCAGAAGGAAACGACAAAGTTTGAATGAATGGTCAATCAATAGAAAGCCTGTGATTTTTTTTTAGTACATTAGAATCAAATGTTCAAATTTATGAAACAATTGTAAGAGCATATAGCAAAAATGAATGAGTAACAGCTAAACACTGTGACCTGAACATGAGTATTGATCATTTATCCTTTCCATAAGCCCACTAAATAGTACTTAAACCACAAAAGAAGACATAGGCATCAAAGGCAATAGTAACAACGAACAAAATATTTTCTATAGTTTTTAGAAAAAGCAATGCAGACAGAAGAGTGATAACTGACTTAAAAGTGAGAAGAAAGTTATAATTTAATTGAAGGCAGAGGGAGGAATGTGTCAGCTATGTCAATTTGTCCAATAAAACCTCTTTAGACCATCAACTTATACACACACACACACACACACACACACACACACACACACACACACACACATCAGGACCCCACCAAAGGGAAGAGGTAAGACAATGACCTAAAAGCAGAAAGATCAGTTGAAGCTTTTTACACTGAACAGAGGAAAAGGCACAGAGATAAAAATTCTACATGCTTGCACTCGTATGTGGAATCTAATAAAGCTGAATTCATAGGAATAGAGAGTAAAATAGTGGTTACCAGAGGCTGGGGGAGGGGTGTAAGACAAAAGAGAAGTTGGACAATGAATACAATGTCACTGTTAGGAGGAATAAATTCTGGTATTCTATTGCACAGTGGAGAGACTATAGTTGATAATAATGTATTATATATTTCAAAAAAAAAAAAAAACTAGAAGAGAGAATCTGGAATGTTCTCACCACAAAGAATTGATAAATATTTGTGGTGATGAAAATGCTAATTACCCTGATTTGATCATTACAAAATGTATGTATGTATCAAAACATCACATTGTACTCCATAAATGTGTATAATTATTATTTGCCAATGAAAAATAAAATAAAACTAAAAAAAAATCTGCTGTGGAAAACTCTGATTTGCTGCTTGTTCCTCTGCCTCAGGCAGCTGGACCACTATAATTACTCCTCCCCACCCACCCAACTCTGGTGTCAAAACACCAGAGGCAAATTTTCTGAAGAAAGTGAACAAGAAAGACCTAGCAGACCAGTTTCAGCAGAAGGAAAGACATGGAACTGAAAAGTGGGGGATTCAGAGGTCGCCATCTAAATGAGGGTCACACAACCTACCTCATCTTCAGTGCACTTTGGGAATGCAGCTAAGTATATACTCTCTTCAAAACACACACACACACACACACACACATACACACACACAGTCACTAAGCAGGGGATAGGAGAAGTCTTTTAAGAAACTGAGTTTTTCCATTAATGTCAATATTTGCCAAATTGCCATCTCTGTTGCTCTCCTTCATGCTCTCCTAAGAGACACATCTGTGGAAATATGACAGTAAAAATAAAATCATTCAGTATGGAGAGTAGTTGTGTGAATTTTTTGTACTCTTGGGTTGTTTCCCTAAACCTTTAGGAAACCATGCATTTCCTCTGTACCACATTTTTCATTGGTGTCTCATCCATGGCTTCTTGTTGCTTCTCAATAACTTGGTTACCTTTTGAAAATGCTGCCTACTCTGTTATGGAAGGAAAACTTAATTTTCATTGTTTGCATATCTATGAAAATCATTTCTCTATGGCTCCTACCTTTGGGACTTAGACTACAAATGTAACTATTTGTTGGACTCTGTATCTCTGTGCCTTTTCCTCTGCTCAGTGTAACTTCTATTTATTGGACTCTGTATATATGTCCCCAACATAACTTCCAGATATCTTTTAGGGCCAGCAGTTACATCACACAGAAAGGGCAGTTCAATATCATCCTATTATATTTGCTTTGAGACTTAGAAAAAGGGAATATGTTTGACAACAATATTTTCATAAAAACAATTACCAGGGAGAAATCAATGGAAAAATCGCTTTGACATGGAACATTATGATATTTCATGAAAATTAAGATACACTGAAATGCAAAGGAAATTGATTTTCTGCAGGGAAAGTAATCACATCTGTGTAGCCGATTGTCTCACTGCTTAAAATATACGCTGTGTCTTTTCCTCCTTTCAACACATTGGCCATTCCTTCCGATGCTACTCAAATAAAGGAGCCTTGAATGGCTCCTGTGGTATGTTAGGGGCCAGTTTCCAAACCTGGCCCCTAACAAACCATATTTACTGACATTCATCTCATTGTGTGGTCCCCTATCCCACTGATTGTTAAATGATCCTGTGATTTGCTTAAACCAACAGAAGAGGATGATGGAACACTGTATCTGCTTTGCTTCTAAACCTTAAGAAGGCCTGGAAGCTTCCGTGTTTGATATTTGAATCTCTTAGTTATCATGTAAATAGTTCAGCTATCAGGGAGAGTGACTGGGAGAGGCCAAATTCCCAGTAGGAAGGGAGAGCTTCCCAGTATCCCAGTGAAACTTCAGATGACTCCAGCTTCACTTGGCCTATGACTGAAACTGCTTAAGAGACCAAAGACCTACCCTTGGTTATACAGCACTTAGCTATGCAGCAGTAGATTCCAGACATAAATCCAGAGTTATAGACTTCCCCTTCTGCCCTCTTAGGATGTTGATTTTTTCCTAATAATTTTATAACTGAAAAACCCTTATCACTTTATCTTATTTTTCAGAATTTTTAAATAGATTACAAATATATCTGCGTGCATGTAATAGTGCTACACTAGCTAATGTGAAAGTGGAACAAGGAACTAGCTGTTCAGGTCCTTTTTCTCTGTAATAGTGTTCATTTCAGTAGTACTTTCAGCGTAAACACAAAGAAGTATGTCTAATTTAGACACTTTCTGGATTGAAAGGCAGTGAGGAAGAGAAGGGGGTACATTTGAGATTCTAATATGTCTTTACCTTTACTCGCTTATCCCCACAATCATACTCAAAGAAACTCACTATGTGATTTATGCTCAGAAATAAGCCCAGATTAAGCCAGACTCAACAGTTCTGACTTGGTTCCAGTCAGTTACTGGGAACAAATCTCCTAGGGTACTATTGTCTAAACACAGTAAGAATTAATGCTCACCTTCTATCTAACTTAGCAAAGTTTTTTTTTTGAAAATTTATATATGTTATTCTAAGTCCTGGATCTAAAGGATATTTACAAGTGTATTAACACCACATATACTTTGAAAACTTTAAAATGTAGCTTAATACTTCCTAAGTCAGTGAGCCATTATCATGTGACTTTTCCATAGATCCTCAGCATTGCAGGTAGCCAGACTATCCTTCTAATTTTAAATGAAACTTTGAATACATACTTGGTGATACTTTTACGTCTCCCTATTACTATTTCTCCGTAACAGTTAAATATTACCAAATACCACCATAGCAGGAAACATGTAAGGAACACACTTATTGATGTTAATAATGTTCAGGAAAGAAGGAAATGGATGACAACTATGCCGAAGCTCACTCTCTTTTATACAAAACCACTTTAAATATTTATATCGCAGTTCAAAACAAAAAGTGTGGGTAAGCATCAAGAACATTCAGCAATTCAGACATGAGGATGAGAAATTAGATACGATTATTATTGCATATCTCTAATGTAAAGATACTTTCTTGGCAACAAGCCTGGGAAGGACAGTCAATGGGATGTGAGTCAACCCAAAATGATGTATTATTCGGCCAAACACTCATAAGAGTAATTGCTGGAACCTAAGCTACTTGGAGTGCCATTACTTTTCCCCACGAGAATCCTGGCAGATTCCCCAACATCTTCTGTAGCGGTCAGCACAGTTAATGACTGAAATCATCCTTTGAGTCACCTTGAGTTTGCAATGTCCCTGTTCTCATGGTGCCACTTTCTCTCCTGGTCTTCACTGACATTCCCTGCCACTGCACTGCTGTGACATCTTAGAGCCTCATTATTTAATGTGATTTTTCTGTACCTTATTCTCGGGGAGAGTCTCTTCTCCCCTCCCAAACGAGCGTTAGACCCCACCAATTCTCCCGTTTTTGTGTGAAAGGGAAAATAACTTAGAAAGTCTCATTTGGCCTGCAGAGAAACTAGTTACTCATTACTTATTTCCTTCTTTTTGTCTTTCCAGGGCAACGGGACAAAAGTATTTCCTTTTCGAATGTTGGAACAGAATCAGTTTCTTTCTTTCTCTATCTCTATCACTTTCATCTCTATCTCTCTCATCTCTCTCACATCTCTATCTCTCTCTCATCTCTAATAGCTCTCATCTCTCTCTCTCTCTTTTTCTATTTCTTTTATCTCTCCAGCTTAATACTTTCCCCTATCCCACTCTCAGTTTCTTTTTTCTCTCTCTCACATGCTCATACATATGAACATTTGTTCTGTGGCAAATATCAAGCAAATATGAATTAGTCTCAATCTACGCAATAGCATCGGTGGAATGTTTGTAGGAATATGCTGCAGATAATTTTAAATGTCAGAAATAAAGCATTTGAACATTAATTGCTACAAAACCTAGTTCATGTTGGAAAGAAGACTGCCTGTATCCGTTCAGATAATAGACAGCTTAATGAATCCAATCTAGGTGCAGACCTGGGCCGATTTCCACAGAAGATCCATGAAAGCAGACCTTCTGTCCTATTCTATTCTTTCTATTATTTTTTCCTCTTCTCTATCTGAGAATCTAATGTTCTCCTTCCTTTATAATTTGACTGCCTCCCCCCAACTAATTACAATATTTAAAAAAGATAGTCTTTTTCAAAATATATAGTATAAACCTAATAAAAGGAATCAGAAAATAAAATGTGAAATATAATACTAAACTGAGAAACTGCTGGAACACCACACTTCCACCTTCAAAATGCTCTAATCCTAATATAAAATCAAGGGAACAATTAGCCTTTCTTCCTCATACTACTCTTTATCTTTAACTATTGGGAAGATAAATTGGTTATGAGGACAAAAAATCTTATCTGAAGCTAAATGAAGTTTCGCAATTATTTTTTAGTCCCTACTAAATCTTGCCTTTCGGACAACGTTTGGCCAATTAGTATAATCCAGCTCAACCGCTGACCTTCTTGGTCTTAGCATCTTCTCTGGCTTGACCAGAGTCTCTAATGCCTCAAACTCTTAGAAAATACATTTTCAAAGTATGATTAATAAGGAAGATTTTTCTGAGGCATAGTATTTGAAAAAAGGATGAGAGCAGAAGACTCACCAGTTTTCTTGTGTTTTCTATAATAAATATTTAGTAGTGAATTGAAATCTCTGTGATCTAATTTACCTATAGTCAATGGTTAGTCTCTTTGCATATTAAATAGTAGCAGGGGTAATTGCATAAAATAGATTCAAAATTATTTTGAAATAAATACATTTATTAAAGTAAAAGTATTCATTAAAATATGAATTTCTGGTCTCAAAATTTTTGATGAGGGTGGAACATCATTATTCTAGATGAGGGTTTCTCAATCACACCAATATTGACATTTGGACTTGATGACTATTTGTGTTGGGGGACTGTCCTGAGCTCAGACATTTGGACTCTATGAATGTTTAACAGCAAACTTGATTTCTACCACTAAATGCCAGTAGTATCTCCTCTTTAATAACAATCAAAAGTGTCTTCTCTTTAATAACAAAAGTATCTCCTCTTTAATAACAATCAAAAGTGTCTTCAGACACTTATCAAATATGCCATGGGGAGAAAGACTGCACCTTTTTAAGAGTCACTAACCTAGATGTGAGTATGACTGTAAGATAACAAATCTAAGGAATAAGTAATAGAAGTCCTTTCTTGAACATCAAGTATAGGCCATTCTCTGTGCTGGGTATTTTATGTCCAATAACTGCAATGTGGAAAATGACCTTGATGCACTTCTACCTCTTCACAAGCTATCCTGAAAGAACAGGGCAGACTCACAGACCAAATTAAAATGCTCAAAATAGATGTTTAATTAATTCAATGTAAAGCAGATAGTGAGGAGACAGGGAAAATGGATGGGATATGCTAATTGACTTAATATAGTTGCCAAGTATGTGGACCGCAATCCAAGGTTAGGCAAGGTTCTTAGGTATGGTCTTTCTCTGCCATATCCAAACCTTCCCTGCCAATGATGTGGTTAATAGGATTATGGGTAAGTTTTGATCATGAGCACTCACAGATAGAAGGTATGGTAAGGGAAAGAGAGGTGGCCACAGATGTAGCTCGCCAGTTAGCTGTTAAAGAGCTATGGGATTTTCCTACATTTTCTGAGAAGGCTACTCATGGGGCCATGATGAAACTCCACTGTCATCATTAGGTGGCTGATGTAAGAATAACATAGCTAGTTGCTTAGAACTGGCATCATCAATTCATTCTATCTCTTTCTATTTTAAAGTCTCATACTTGTTTGTTCCATCATAACTTAATTTTATTCCCTCTTATATATCTTATAAGTTGCTAAATTACATGCTACTTGTTCTTTTCACAATCTACTTGATTATTCATTATCTATAACTTTAAACACACTCTATGATTTGCTTTATTACAAGTTACTAGTTTGAATACCATTTATGCTTAACCTTCCCAATACATTTCACTTACTCTATAATTTGTCTTTCTTTTAAGCAAATTTAATATTCTAAAAATTGGAAACTTGAATTATAGTAATCATTTAGTGGAAAATTAACTCAACAGTTAACTTTGAGGTGATTTCCCCACCTCACTCAATTTGCTTAATGTTACACAAATTACATAAAGTACATTTTAAAGAGAGGATTCAGGTCTATCTGTACCCAAATGAAGGTTTTGAGTTTGTTTGTTTGTTTGTTTGTTTTGGTTTTTGGAGGGTTCTATTTTGGTTTAGGTTGCTTCTTTTACTTTACCATTTCACTTTTTTGAACAAAGATTCCTAAAGTAAATCCTAATAATGTTTCTCCAAGATTTCCCCTCAATTTATTTGTTTTTTGTTGTTGTTGTTGTTTTTTCCACACACATTAATTAAGAAATGTCCTGGAAGGAATAAAACACACAAAATAAATAGAACATTATGTATAGATTGAATCTTACAATTAACCCTGCCACCCTGCTGTCCTTAATGAATATTCATGTAGTTATGCATTGTTCAGCAATGGGAATATGTTCTGAGAAATACATCTTTAGGCAATTTCATCATTGTGCAAACATCATAGTGTAATTATACAAAGCAGGATGGGCTAGCCTACCATACGCTTAGGCTGTATGCTATATCCAATTGCTCCTAGGCTACAAATCTTACAACATATTAATGTGCTGAATATTGCAGGGAATTGTAATATAACATTAAGTATTTGTGTAAGTAAACATATCTAAACATAGAAAACTTACAGTAAAAATATAGCATAAAAGATAAAAAGTGGTACACCTCTATAGGGCGCTTACCATAATGGAAGTTGCAGGACTGGAAGTTTCTCTGGGTGAGTCAGTGAAGGAGTGGTGAGTGACTGTGAGGGCCCAGGACAATATTGTACATTGTTGTAGACTTTACAAATGTACACTTAGGCTACATTAATTTGTAAAATATATTTTCTCTTTATTCATTAATAAATTAACCTTAGTAAAAAACCTGTGAGTTTTTTACTTCATAAACTTTGAACTTTTTAAGTATTAACTTTTTTGTTATAACACGTAGCTTAAAACACTCAGTGTACAGCTATAGAAAAATATTTTCTTTATATCCTCATTCTATAGGCTTTTTTCTGTTTTTAATATTTTAAAATTTCTTTTTACTTTTAAACTTTTTGTTATGAACAAAGACGTCTAAGACACAAAAACACACACAATGCCCTTGGCATAGGCAGAATAAGTCATCAGTATCACTGTCTTTCACCTCCACACGTTGTCCCACTAGAGGGTCTTTAGGGATAATACCATGGAGCTGTCACCTCCTATGATAACAATGCCTTCTTCCAGAATATCTTCTGAAGGACCTGTCTCACAGTTACCTTTTTTAATGAGTAGGAGTATACTCCAAAATAATAACAAAAAGTGTAGTATGGTAGACACACAAACAAGTAACATAGTCATTTATTGTCCTTATCAAGTATTGGTGCTGAAAATAATTATACTTGCTGTACTTTAAGACTGGCAGCACAAAGGGTTTGTTTACACCATCATCACCACAAACACGTGAGTAAAGTGTTGCAATACTACGTTGGGATGGCTGTGACACTAGGCAACAGGAATTTTTCAGCTCCATTATAAACTAATGGGAACATTGTCATATATGCAGTGCTTTGTTTAATAAAATGACATTATGCAACTCATAACTGAATATATATGTGTCAAGACAGCTACAGCCTTAAAGTTTTCTTCAGCTTTACTGAACTTGGTATTAATGTTTCCATTGGTATGACGCTATTTAGAAGATCTTCTTCCTGACTCTAAGATCTGATCTCCATTTTATTAGAGCATTTACTTCAGAAACCTTGTGATTTCTTTCTCCCTTTACAATGTAAATCTTTTTAAAAGCCACCTCCCAGTTTTATGGCCCAGAATTGTCTTCTTCAAGGAATGGAGAGCCATTCCTTTGAAATGTAATCAACAAGAAAGACAGAGCCTCTCTCCTCCAGAGTCTTTGGGAGTGTAAAAGTCTAACTTGGTGGAAACCTTATTCAAATTGTCAAACAGCTTTCTGTCATGAAGGTAAGAGAGTTTACTTTTTTCTCAGGAAGTAAAAGGATGGACTAAGATTCCCCCACCTCACTCCAGCTTGGAAGAACTCCCTCGCCTTTTGTTCCAGTAGGGTTGAATTCAGACTGAGTTCTGATCTCTTTCTCCCCTATTGCAATATCCTTGAAGAAACTCTTTCTGGCGTAAATTATATACACATAGTCAGGAATACAATTTTGTGCTAAGAGCACAACATTTCCATATTCAGGGATGACATCAAGGAGTTCAATTACCAGTGCTCACTTCATCCTGCTGTTGTTGGACCAGGAGGCTGATGGAGTAGCCCCAGCTCAGAACTTCACATCCCTTTCAGCAGGTGCAAGTCCTTAGCCAGAAGATGGTGGATGACTCATGAAGCATCAGAAGGCCTTCCTGGACTTCCTGAACAACCTTCCTCCCTCAATAGTGGTGTCTGAGGACCAGCTAATCCAGGGCACCCAAAGTTCAACATTGACAAAGTACAGACAACTAGCCATCTGCGTTGCCCATGCTTCCACCACAGAGAAGCTCACCAATGCCCAGGTGGAGCCATCCTGGGCCCTCAGCCTGATGTTGCACAGGATGAAGGAGGCCTTGAGTGAGCACAGTGAAGCCCAGCAGTCTACATTTCCAGTGCCCAACTCAGCACCACCAGCCATGAGGTTTGCCGCATGGGGCTCATGTACAAATTGTTGATATGAAACTGGTTCCTATAGGTGTTTAATAACATGAAAGATGGCAGGGTGAAATGTTAGATTCAATCTTAGAGAGTTTGAAATATTTATTTTCTTTTCAAACATTTAACTGACGGCTCTTATAATCATCTTAAGCCATATTACATACTCGGTTATTACTTAAACTCCAAAAGCCAAATAGCAGAAGGAGAATAAGTAATTTTTAAAAGAACATGTTTCTGTTTTCTACTCTGCTATCCAAATGGTACATCTGTTACTATAGTGTAAGCTTAATCTATCAGTTTGCAGCTCCTGTCAGTATAAAGGACTAGATCAACAATTAATTTTCAGTATGAATGTACCATTAAATTTGCACAAAATATTATATTATAAACATGTTCTGTAAAATGGTAAAAAAAAAAAGATGTTATTTCATATGGAAACAAAAATGTATTGTGACCATCTCCTTTTGAGAATCCTGAATCAGTACATTTATGCAATCAATGGCTGTTTAGTATTGAGTTATATACTAGATGCTGGACAGGCTGCTAATACCTATTTGTGTTTCATTAAATAAAATGCCCTACAGAAATGCCTCCTCTTAATTAATATAAGTATATTTGAATACTGATTGCAGCATTAAGCTGGACTCTTCAATTATCTGTAGTGTGTGTGTCTAGTTTACCACGAACGGATTTTCAGGGTAGCTCCATATTTTCATCTCATAAGTTATATAAATAATATTGTAAGAATCAAATTATGTCCTTAGCATCTTCAACAATAATGAAAGTACAAGACCTATTCCAGAGAAGATTTAGGAGAAGGTTGTCAAGAAAAAAGAAAAAAGAAAAAAAAAGAAAACTCTGACATTCTCTCAAAATGCTGAAATCCTGCCGATAATAAAGCAATCCACTGTCCAGTTCTGCATTAAGCACCTACGTAATTGCATTCACCTTTGCACTGGGCACTGTGAACAAAATTGAAAATAAAATAAATATGTAAAGTAAGCCCTCCATGGAGATGCTTAAAACTGAATTCAGGAAGCAAAATACATATTAAATAATTAACCTCACTTCCATGTACAATCTTTGGTAGTTCAACATGAGTTGTATAAAAACAGATATCTGCATGCAATGAAGTAGTTTTCTGAGAAGATAACTCTATTTCCACTGAAGTGTGGACTTGAGAGAAGAAAAGATTAACTGAAGATTAACTGATACTCGCCTATAGAGGAAACTGCAAAAACTTTCAGGGAAAAGATAATGAAGACCTGAACTAAGGCACTGGCAGGGGAAATGGACAGGAAAAGCCAGATTCAAGAGATATTTATGAGGAAAGATTAGTAAGTGAATGATTGGCTGTGCAAGATGAGGGAGCCATCAGGAGTCAAGATTGGCTCTGAAGTTTCTATCTTAGGAAACCGGGCGTCTGTGATGCTTCTTGAGATAGAAACACCAATTGACTATCTGAAAGATTTCCATAATGTGCAGGATACCACGCAGTTCTACTGTGCTTATAGAGAGAATCCAGTCTGATATCTCAATTACTGTAGGTGAGGCAGGATGTGTCAGTTATAGCAAAAAGCAGCAGTATCAGTGCCAGTTTCCCTGCTTAGAGGAGGCAGGATATTTTCATACCCCCTGAAGCTTGAGGTAACCACAGACAAGGAAGTTTTCATATCATTTGACATGAAGGATTCTTATTTCATTTTTCTTCTTTCCTTGCCATACATGATTCCAGAGTTTGAATTCCTTAAATAGATTTGCTGGATATATTTCATTTTATTTATTTTATAACAATAGGTGCAGATTAAGCCAAAGTTGTGATACTTCAATTATATGGCTACAATTATATAATAATTTTGGCTGAATGGCATTTGTTCATTTTAAGGATTATTTACAAAAATAAACAAACAAATAAGTTTCTCATTAATTTATAATAGTAATGAAACAAGGCAACGTTCTTACAACAATGGAGTAAGAGTCAGGATATTTTGGTACTAGTATCACTTCTTTTTTAAAAAACTATATGTGCCCTTTGGATCTCACTCATTGCCAAAATCCACTGCAACTTCAAATTCACTTCTGAGAATTCTTTTCATCTTCTGATACTAAGTAAAATTGAGTTTCCCCTGCAAACTCTGATTGGTGCATCTGTGTCACGTGGGGTCTGCTAGACAACTAGGCCTGGGGTTGGAGTTGGTAGGTTCCTTAATCTTCTTTGCCATTTTTAAACCATATTTCTATTCTTCTTATATAGTCACAACTTGGAATCTTGTGTCACAAGTTAAACTGTCTAGTTACCGTCTCCTTGTCTTTCATCTTCCAACTCTTGGGATAGTCTACCATATGCTCTTAAGATTTTACCTCCTGACCTGATCACTTCTTTTCTTCAGTACTATTCCTTATTCTTTCATTAACATCAGGTGATTTCTTTCTTCTTTTTTTTTCTCTTTCTGAGATAGAGTCTTGCTCTGTCACCCAGGCTGCAGTATAGGGGCTTAATCTTGGCTCACTGCAAACTCTGCCTCCTGGATTCAAGCAATTCTCCTGCTTCAGCCTCCCAAGTAGCTGGGATTACAGGTGTGTGCCACTACAACTGGCTAATTATTGTATTTTTAGTAGAGATGAGGTTTCACCATATTGCCCAGCTAATTTTTGTATTTTTATAGAGACAGGGTTTTGCCATGTTGGCAAGACAGGTGTTGAACTCCTGACCTCGGGTGACTTTGTCTCTGTGATCCAATATATTCAATAATGTCTATAAAATAATAAACATAAGAAATATGTGTTGAATGCACATGTGTAAATTTAAAGGCCATTTCATTTTCACCAAACACTCTGATTTTCATATAGGAAGAGAATACTATTAATAATATTAAACATTTAACAGATTGTTCTGAATATTACATGAGATAACATATAAAATTAACAACAAAATGTTGTTGGTTAAAATTCTGTTTTGTAAAGCTAGGACTCTTACTGTGAAACTAGCAGCCAAGTTGTTAAAAAATAAGTTGGCATGTTAGTCCCAGTGATAGATTTCCACTACATGGTTCATACGCTGAAGGATAAACAACACAATTGCTAGGACAACTCTTTAAAGATACACATATTTGGTTCCCATCACAGAACTACTGAGTTAAAATCTCAGAGGTAAGCCTTCATCATAGTATTTAGTGGAAGTGGGAAAAAGAATCTAATGTGCATTTTAGGTTGAGAGCAATGATTATCAAAATTTAATACACATCAGACACAGGATATTGCTAAAATCGATACCCCGGGCCCTCGACACAGAGATTTTGATTCTGTAGAAAAGAGGTGGGCTTCAGTGATCTACATTTTTAAGAAGTACTAGGAAAAAGTTTCCTAATAGAGCTGGTCCAAAGACTGTGTTTATGATATTCTGTTGAACACAGGTATAAAGGTAAAGTAAAAGTAATAAAGAGGAATGAAATTAAAGCATAATTCCAGGAACAAAATAATATGCAGACAAGTTAATGGCAGCATGGAAAAATGTAAATTCAGGTATCACAAATAATATTTATCACTTTAAAATTTTAAGTATGTGAACTACACATGAAATATAAAATATATTACATTTATAAAATTAAATTTTATATATCACACATGAAATGTATTCTATTTTTTAGATTCCCAAGTAGTAGAGAAGCATATAGCATAAAAGCTGATTTTTTTTAATTAAACCTTTTTTTAGGTACACTGTTAACAAAATAATTAGAGCACTATGGAATAAATTTTTCCACAAGTCTTTTTATTTATTTTTTATAAATAAAAGGCGTCTCACCATGTTACCCAGGCTGGGTAGTCTCAAATTCCCGAGCTCAAGAGATCTTCCCCTCTTGGCCTCCCAAAGTGCTGGGATTACAGTTTTGAGCCACCATGCCTGGCCGAGAAGTTTTCAAATCTACTTTGTATGCAATGCTTAAATAGACACATAGTCACATTTATTCTATAGTTAGAGTCACATTGTATTTATTATTTTGTGACATGCTGCCTTTTTATTCTTTGAGAGTTTTTTAATGTCACATATTAATGATTTAATATATAGTATTCTACAACCTAGGTGTATATTATTGGTCCAATCTAAGAATCTCTTTTGTTTAATAATGAAATTAAAAGAAATAAAATATATTGTGATAATTTAATATCTGGTCTTTTTTCAATATATTTTATATGATTGCTTATTTCCCTTCATTATTTTAAATTTACATTCTACTTTTTTCTCATTCACTGGTTTAATTTTCTTTATCTTTTGCTAGTTTTCTTTGTTCAATAATCTTGTTTTCTTCATTTCTTTCTCTAGATGACAGAACATTATCCATAACATTCTATTTATTTACTAATTGTCTTACAATTTTAACATGGATGTTTGTACTTTTGTTACTTTATTGATCTTGGAAATTTATAAACAGCATTAGTCAAGCAGTAAAAATTCTTAAAAAGCAGTAAAAAATTTTATTATGATTTAACTGAATCTCTTTCTCATCTACTTTATGTTTGTGAAAATGATCTAATTTATTTCCAGATTTTCAACATTCTTGAAAAAGACTTCTAATTTTTATAACATTTAAGATTTTAGACCGGGCTCAGTGGATCATGCCTGTAATCCCAGCACTTTGGGAGGCAAAGGTGGGTGGATCACTTGGGGTCAGGAGTTCAAGACTAGCCTGGCCAACATGGTGAAACCCTGTCTCTACTAAAAATACAAAAATTAGCCAGGCGTGGTGACAGGTGCCTGTAATCTCAGCTACTCAGGAGGCTAAGGCAGGAGACTTGCTTGAACCTGGGAGGCAGAGGTTGCAGTAAGCAGAGATCCTGCCACTGCTCTCCAGCCTGGGTGACAGAGTGAGCCTCCATCTCAAAATAAATAAACAAACAAAAACATTTGAACATCAAGATATAAAGTTGTATTGAGATTATTCATGTTCACTTATCCATTTTACTGTCTCTTTTGTGTGGCTTTTTTTCTATAGTCTACAATTTTCCACTTCACAAATATAATCCTTGATAATCTAACCTGTGTAATAAATCAAAACATAAAAATAGAAAGTATATGTATTAGAAAGAAGAAACAAAACAGATTTGTTCATGGTATGATTACTATTCAAAAAGCACCAGCAACAAAGTCAGATAGCATCATTTAAAAAGCAAGATACTGATTAAAATTGCAATTACAAATATATGACACCTAACAATAAAACCAATAAAATAAGTTCAAGAAAATTGTGAACAAACTATAAACAAATTTCAAATAGTCTTAAAATGTGTTCTGTAGAGGATAAGGCATATAATGTCAACAATAGAAATAGAAATACTTAATATCAAAAATTTATTAATTTTCTCCAAATTTATCTATAGTTTGAATGCAGTTGTAGTAAAAAAAAATATGTTTCATAATGAAACTGCACAAGTTGATACTAAAAAGTACTTTAAAAAGGTCAAGAATTGCTAAGGCACTATTGAGAAATAGTAAGAGTCTTGCTTAAAAAGCGCCATATTTATCAAAAAGCTTTAATAATTAAGACAAGTGGAACTGACACAGGCATAGGCCAATATTCCAGAACATTATTCCAAATTGTTAACAAGAGATAACTTAGAAACAGTACTTTATTTATAAGAACCCATATTATGACACAGATATTACAGTATTGTGTATGAATGGAAAATAGGATAGGTGAGTGCTGATAATTGATGGATCTGTATGCAAACAAAAATAAAATTAAACCCCTATCTCATACCATAAAAAATTCTATTCTAAATGCACAAAGTAATTGTGAAGGCAGCAATTAGATGTTCTAATAAACTATAAGTTAATATTATTGTTACCTTTAGACGGATAAGCATTTCCTAAGGAGGAACCGAAAAACTAAATAAATGTTAGATATTATCAAAATAAAGAACTTGTAGCCACCAAATTATACTCAAAGAAGACATCTGCAAAACAATAGAGTGATAATATTCGCAGTATAAAAATAACCATTACAAATCATTAAGAAATATGGATATCAGTAGGGAAAAACACAAAAGACTCAGGAATTTCATAGAAGTGGGCTACATTGGTCAATAAGCAGATTTAAACACGGTCAACCCATTCATCATGAAAATGCAATTTTAAAAGACAATGAAATGACATTTTACAAATTTTTGTGGGAAAATATGGCTATATCAGGTTTTGACAGGTCAGTGATACAGTGGGGATTCTTACAGGCCCATAGATGCAATGTAAATTGGTATATCCATTTTGGTAAACAAATTTAGCATTACTTATAAAAACTGAATATGTGCATCTCATTTAATAGTCAATGATTTCACTTTGGAATAAATACACCAGGAAAATTCTTGCATATATCTTCCATGGGAAATGACTAAGAAAAAAGCAGGTTTTTTTGAGTAATAAAATCCTAGAACATAACACAGACAGGAGAATGGATAAATCAATTATTCTATTTCTGAACAAGTATTATTACAAAGCACTAAAATGCATAAGTTGAAGCCACAACCATAAACATAATGAATCTCACCAATGAAATTTTGAGAGAAAAGACAGTTTGAGATGAATTCATATAATATGATCAATTTTTATAAAATGAAATTGCCTGATATTGAGCATTATGGCTTTTGAGGTGTATTTACATATATGATAAAACTTTAAAGGAAAGAAAGCAATGATTTACACTAAATCCAGATTTGCGGTTACCATCCAGATTTGAGGTTGGCATTTGTGATGTACTCAGATAGTTCTTCAAATATACTTTGAATAGTATTAAAAGATACTATTTCTTAATTAAGGAGCTCAGCATATAGACTTGACTTTCTTTGCTATTCTGAACTGTACAAATCAATTATATAAATAGTATATTTATACAGTTAAATGACATCTTATAGATCATATGTTATATATATAAGAAAACACATGAAAGCATATATATGTGTATATATGTGCATATATAATAGGTATGATATACATTGTATTTTTAAATTTTAAAAGGAATATTAAGCCAAAAAAATAAAAGAACTATATTCCCACACTTGATTTGGGATTGACTAATGACTAATGTTAATCTCATAGGGACACTTCCAATTTATGGAAGACCCAAATTGATTATCTTTTGAAGTCACTGTAGGGAGCAAAATGCTGCCTCCAAAATGGAAATACCCTTTCCATTTCCAAGGGAACGTGTACATGTATGTGGGAAGAACAATGAACAGTTGGGTAAAATGTGACTGAGGGAAGACTTATTGTTCATGCAGAGAGTATTGCATAATCGAGAAAGTGCAAATTTAAAATCAGTCTGACTTGGTTTCATTCCTGGCTCCAACTCTTGACACACATCACCTAATTTCTCAGTATATTTCTTCATTTTTAAAATAGGTATAATAATACACAAAATTATGGCATTATTGTGTAGGTGAATTATTATGAATACCAGAATGCTTCTTATATGGTAGAGTCTCAAAGAACATTGTTTCTATTGTATTTCTCCCTAACCTGTAATAACAATGAGAATAACAAAAGTAAAGAGTGATATTTCCACCTCAGTTTGGAAGTGGTATTGGTGATAACAGACCCAAGAATATTTTCATGGAGGTTTTGAAATAAGATGTTTCTGAGGCCAGTCGTCGCTGAGAAAGACAGCAGATTCCCTTTTTTTTTTTTTTTTTTTTTTTTTGAGACAGGTTCTCGCTCTGTTGTCCAGTGCAGAATGCAGTGGCATGATCACAGCTCACTGCAACCCCAGCCTTCCAGGTTCAAGCGATACTCCCACCACAGCCTCCAAGTAGCTGGAACCACAGGGATGCACCACCACACCCAGCTAATGAGTGTATTTTTTGGAGAGAGGGGGTTTCACAAAGTTGCCCAGATTGGTTTCGAACTCCTGGACTCAAGTGATCCTCTCCACTTGGCTTCTCAAAGTGCTAGGATTACAGGCATGAGCCACCACATAAGGCCACATTACTTATTTTTTAGGGATGTGAAAATAAACTCTCTATTTGCATTATTTCCCTTCTATGATTCTGGTCTGTTATGAACTCTTTGCCAATAGGAAGTTCAATTTTGTGTGACTATACAGCTAAGCTCAGCATTTCAATACATAATAGTGCAAGAAAATAATCTGAGAGGAAAAAAAGGAATGTTATTCTTCCTAACATTATCTCCCAGAGTATCCTTTCTAATGAGTATATTTCTAAAAATAGACTAGGGCAGTCTAAATTTGAGAGTGTCAGATGTCCAGGAAATGCTGAGTCTCCTACATAACTAAGTAAGTCTTTGTGAGCCAAAGCTCTATATTCTGAGATAAATATTATTTCCAAATTACAGGATTAAGACCCAGTTTACTTTTCTGCACAGGATAACATGAAGAAACCAAATTGATATACAAATTTTCTCAGGCTGTCAACTCAAAGAAACACAATATATCCAGCCTGTATTACAAAACATGGCAGAGCTCAAAATTTTACTGGCAGAAATAAATCTCTCATAGGAATTCCAAATTGGTTTACCTTCAGCTTCTACTTTCTGATTAAGGGTGAGTTGTTCATTTTCTAGTTCCTCCCTTATTCCTAGCCCTTGCACTGATTCTTCTTCATTCTTCCTCACATTTTTCTGCTCAGCAGTAGACTTGGCCCTCTGCTCTCCAATGGAGAATCTGACAAGTGCATTAGGGGGTTATTTTTCTGTAGACCTGATCTTATTTATATAAATCTGCTGGTTGTTTTTTTGTTTGTTTGTTTGTTTGTTTGTTGTCAGTAGGAGACTTCAACTGGAAGTTAGACGACACTTGCCCATTCCTGATATTTTTGTGCTCATGCATCTGGAGGTTTTTTACCCTCTGTAGAATTTCTATCTTAAAGCTCTCTGGAGGCTTTGCCCAGTTAAGATTTAATTCTCATTTCCCGTCCAATTGTTCCATTCCTCTCTTATTCCCCTTAGACCCTGAGTGTCGATCAGGATAAAAACATTGAATATCTTAAGAGGATAAACTAACAGCTCACACTTCAGCCTTAAATCCAGTGGTCCCAGTAATACTATTCAAAGAGATGAACAGGTGACTTTGGTCATGATGAAAAAGGATATGATACAGAATATTTGAAGCATTGAGTTGCCAGGACCAAATCAGCAGTCCTTGAAGGAGAGAAGACAACAATTCCCAGGATAGGCATCAATTTACCTATGGGTGAATGACAAATTATTATTGATACTTGTTTTGTTTCAAGAGGAACTCGTGAGAAAAATGCTTAAGAAAGATAACAAAAAAATGGGATGGAGTCTAGCTTGCAAACTGAAATGCCCTGTGTCAAAAACACTATTAACTATGAACCATGAAGTAGCTTTCCTATATGAGACCAATCTTCTTCCAAGGGGTAAAAAAAAAAAAAAAAAAAAAAAAGACATGGTAATAATATGAGATTTGGGGAACTGAAGACCAAAAGCTGCAGGATCCTTCATAATCTGGCTTTTCGACAGTGTCAGTAATGTGAAAGAGAATATGTCCCATTTGCCTCAAGATAAATAGGTTTCGGAGTGAACAAGAATAAATGTGAAATCTGATGCTACTCCAGACACTTCTAGGCTGTTACAAAAGAAACTGTAACATCTCAAAATCACGCCCTGCCTTACAAAGGCACATTGCAGCCTCCAACAAGAGACTATTTCAGCTGTTTTAATTGCATAAATATATAGTAGAAAATAGGTAGGATATCAATCAATAACAGAGGGGAAATTTATTAACTACTCTGATCCTACATAAAACAGGGTGATCTCAAATATGTTTGAAATAAGTATGAAGCAGAGTGAGTATTTCAGTGCTTTATCTCTTTAGCTTGGTCAATACCTCCCTTTTAGGATCTATGCAGGAAAGGAAATCAGTAAAATTAAATTAATCTATCCTTTGGAAATCTGTGACTTCCTATGATGATTGTTAATTGTAGTATTTTGTCAGTGTCATTGATTATAATAAACTGTTACTTACACATAAAAGAACTTTGGCTGGCAGAATAATGGCCCCCTAATGATGTCCACACCCTAATCCCTGGAACCTGTGGATATAATACTTTACATGGAAAATAATAATTAAGTTTGTAGATGAAATTAAATTTGCTAATCTGCTAATCTTAAAATAAGGAGATTTTGGAGTTTGGCCCAATGTACTTCTAGGCTCCTTAAAGTGGAAGAGGAAGGAAGAAGAAGGGGTCAGAGTGACATGAGGACTCAATATACTGTTGCTGGCTTTGAAGATAGAGGAAGCCAGGAGCCAAGGAATGCAGGTGGCCTCTGGAACCTGGAAAGTGCAAGGAAACAAATTCTTCTCAAGAACCTCAGGAAGAAACTCAGCCCTGTTGATACCTTGATTTTAGCTCAATGAGATTCATGTCAGACTTCTGACCTACAGCACTATTAAAAAAAAGTTTGTGTTATCTAAAGCCACCAAGTTTATAGAAATTGTTATATCATGTTGATACACCAATAGCAAACTAATATAGAACAAGGACCCTATATATCTTTGATTTTATTGTCATATTTTTGTTGATAAAAGATAAGTTATGCTATACCTAAACCTACATCAGAAAGAAGCCATAGTATACTGGGATGACTTTTATTTTATTTGATGTATATTTTCTAGCTTTCTAGACATCCATCTATTCAGTCTACCAGTTAGTTAGTCCATATGTTGGTCATAAATTGGTTGAGCACCCACTGTGAGACAGGTATCTTTGAAGACACTCTGCATACATAAATGAAAAATTTATGTATCATACATGCCTTCTTGGAAGTTGGCATTTTGTATTTTTTTCTTCAACTATTGAGGAAATTGTTTTTATAAATATGCTTCCAAGTATCACAGACATAAAAAGTCAGTTAACTTCTTTTTTTTTTTTAATTATACTCTAAGTTCTGGGATAGATGTGCAGAACATGCAGGTTTGTTACATAGGTGTACACGTGCCATGGTGGTTTGCTGCACCCATCAACCCGTCATCTACATTAGATATTTCTCCTAATGTTATCCCTCCCATAGTCCCCCAACCCCCGACAGGCCCCAGTGTGTGATGTTGCCTCCCTTTGCCCATGTGTTCTTATTGTTCAACTCCCACTTATGAATGAGAACATGCAGTGTTTGGTTTTCTGTTCCTGTGTTGTTTGTTGAGAATGATGGTTTCCAGCTTCATCCACGTCCTTGCGAAGGACATGAACTCATCCTTTTTTATGGCTGCATAGTATTCCATGGTGTATATGTGCCAAATATTCTTTATCCAGTTTTTCATTGATGGGCATTTGGGTTGGTTCCAAGTCTTTGCTATTGTGAACAGTGCTACAATAAACATACCTGTGCATGTGTCTTTATCAGTTAACTTCTTATTCTTATAAATCGCAATGTTGGTTGGATGGCCCTCGTCTAAGCTACCCTCCAAGCTGTGATTAGATGATCAAGGCCTCTTCCATTCTGTGGCTTCATGACCTATGAATATTTCAGCTATAGGAAAAGGAAAGAAATAAAACATTGAGGGTCCTGTAACAGATTTTCAGGGACAGTGCTAAAAGTGAGACACATAACTGTCTCATTCCATTGCCACAAATTCAGAGTGTAGCCACCTTAACTAACACAAAGTTAGGAAAAATAGTCATCCTGAAGACCAAGGAAGAGGAAATGAGATTGGGTTGCACCTCACTGGTGTTGTCTACAATCTTCTTTTTTGATTATATTCTCTCTTGTTTTCACACATGAAATATACATCTCTGTTTTCCAAGAGGAAAAATCCAAGTCTTTGCATTTACTGCAAACAACTCAAATCTAAGATTTGCAATAATATTCAGTTCTTTCCAACGTATTCAATAATCCTAAAACAAAACAAAAATTATTCACCTTGCTTCCCTCTGAAGTAGTAGTAAATATACAGTATAACTATAATAAATATCCAAATTTAAATAGAAAAGAAAGAAAGACAATTATGTCCACCTGTCATTGACGTTTAACATTTTTGACAAAAATTTTGAGAGAGAGTTGAGGCTAGAACACTAGAAATGAAAAATATTAGCCTGAAGCTGATTCTAAATTTCTTAGATGCTGTGGAGCTGAGTAGAGTTATAGAAGCTTAAAAACTTCCAGATGGACCTAGGGAAAAATCAGACTTTTTTCTACTTCTTTTAATTCATTTTAATTACTTTAGTGATAGTATATCTGGTAGCATAGAGTCATAATATTTATATAAAACAAATATCTATGCACAAAATGTGTTAACATTATACATACTATATCAGGGCTAATTTAAAATCAGCCTAGATAGGTGAAATCAAATTGAGCTAAATAAACATCATCTTAATGAAAGTCATAGGATTAGAAATATTTATAAGAGAGTAGCTTCATTAAAAGAGTAGCCTAATTCTGGCTTTTTATATTTTCTCTGAACAAAGAGAGCATAGTAAAACAAAGTTTTACTCATTTCAGTGTTGATATTAATTTTTACCAACATGTCTCTTGCTTTAGCGATCTCCTCAATTATGAGACTATTACCATTATGATTATACTGATATATAATGCTATTTTTATGATATATTAATATTTTGAGTGTTCAATGATTATATTCTATTTATATATCTAATATTCCTGTTATATGTTATATTTAACCATCATTTTTGGTAAGGTAAGTGGGGAAATGTCCTGCTTAATTGTAGAAGCAATTCTGATTTTAGGGAGAGACAAAAGCTGCTTGAAGGGGCTTTTAATAACTGTCAGCCTCAATCACATACTTAATAGGTGTCAAAGCAAAGAGTCTAAACCAGATTTGTTTATCTCCAATGCTTATGATGCTACTTTTATTCTTCAAAACTGCCTATGTAAATATTTTAAACATAAGTTTTGGAGAGTAGGAGAAAACCTAATATTTATTGAAAACTGTTATTTCCAGATACTTTTATACACTTATAATCGAGTTTAATATTCTTTGCAAAACCTCAAATCAGGATGCCTTAGTTAATAGCTCTCTAATCACACTTAAGACTGTAAGCCCTGATCACATGCTAGCCTCATAAGCCTTTTTTTGACCATTTTGTATAGAAAGAACCTGTCTCAAGCTTTCACTTCCTGTTCCCTCTATCCCAAAAGCTCATTTCCCAGTCTTGGTTCCCTTCCTGGTACTCATTGATCCACTCTCAATAAAATTTCTCCTTAAAAAGACTTTACTTAGCTGCTCTGTCACTCTCCTCTTTCACTGTTTTATTTACCATATAGAGAAATGTATCTATCTACCTATAATCTATCATGTATGTATTTATCATCTAATCTACCTACCTATCTACCTCTGTGCCTACTTACCAACCCACCTGCCTATACAATTCTTTCCACAAATAGAATATAAACTCTATGAGAGAAAAATCTGTATTTATTTTACTTATATCCCAAGCACCTAAAAAAGTCAATATATATTTGCTTAACAAATACATGTATGGTTGAAGAATCAGAGGTTGAAATAAAACTCATAAATTCATAGAGTTAATTACATTTTTGATACATATTTAATTACCAGCCGACTTTCTCATTTGTTATTTCACTGATTTTCTAAAAGTTGTTTTCAGATTATTTAAGATGAAGCAGATTCATTTTGCATTTCACTCGAAGAGGGGAGCTCTAGATGTAGAAAATGATGTTTTCCACAGTCATTAGGCCAATATTATGGACACATAGACAAAATCGTATTATAGGGAAGATTCTGTTTCCATCTCTTGTTAAAAGAGTTGTATTTGATAATAAAATGTATATAGAAATAATTTTTTACTCCAAAATTTCATTTAAAATCATGTTAGCAGAGCCGTTCTAAATAAAAATTTCAAATTGATAATATGATTGGTAAGTGATAGTGAACATCAAAGGGACTTGAAAATGACAGTTTAATATATTCATATAATGGAAATTCTCATTCAGTGGTTTTAGTTTTTCATCCCCTCTTGTTCCTACCATTTCTGTCATTTAAATCTTAAAAGTTCCTGTGGTACTGTGCCTCAGGATATGATTTTCTAGTTTATAAATAAATGATACCCAGCCAAAAGTGATGATGTATTGGTTAGTCAAAAGAGGAACGATAAACCCTATTGACTGTTAAAAATACTGGCAGCAAACCAAATATATATTGGTAAGAAAAATTAGTTCTAAAAGCAGTATAATCATTCTAAAATAAAACATGAAATTGAAAAAACATAATTTTCATTTATTAAAAATATTTTCTGTTTTGTCAAATGCAGTGGTAATTATAAAAATAACTACTTTATGCTAGTACTTCATACCAACTACAAAAGACAATGCTGACACAGTTTAAAAACAATAAAAAAATGGATAAAGTTTGCATATCTCATTAAATATAAATCAATAATTAAAGAAAAATAGGAACTTGAGCAGAATGATATTTGTTTGGTTTTAGGCAACCTGGCATCACAGTAACTTTTTTTGAATTATTGTAGTGAAGATTTAGAGTAGGTTATTGGGTTTAATCTCAATGTCTTTTACTTACAGCACTGTAAGTGTGTAAATTACAGGAATAACATGGTGGTATCATAAAATACAAAGCAGATTATTTCAGTTTTGTACAGTTTCTGGCTGAAAGTGGTTCAATGATCTAACAAAGCTTTAAAAATATTTCCTAGTTTTCTCAAGTCTTCATTAATTTTTAAAATGAAAAAATATTGTCCAACTATGCTTAAACTATGGAGAATTCAATGTATTTTCAAAATGCATTAGCACTAAACTCAGCAGGTTTATGTCTTCAGATTTCTTTCTAGTTGTAGCATTCTGAAGTGCTGGCCAGTGTACCATGGGACAAATTTAACAAAAACTTAAAAAAAATATAGCGCTCTTAGCAAATAATGTTGAAAACAATGTTCTATATAAAATATCTATATGGACACTTATATTTCTCTAATGACTTCTATTATTTCTTATAACAGCCTTGCTTCAAATTGATCTCCATTTGATCTCCAATATTGCTTTAGCTTCAAATGGTTTGTTTTCTTTATACATTTTACTGCATGTCCCCTAGTCTTGTTATAATAATACAATAATAAAAACGAATTAGTTTTCTTTAGATATATGATTAACATTTTATTATGTGCCCAGAGGTGTTATAAACAAATTGCATGACTGAGTTCCTTCAAAATACTCTATTTATAGCTGATATGCAGAACAAATAGTGGGAATGGCATATGTGGGACCTCATTGTAAAATTACTTAATGCATTCCAAATGGCAATTAGAGTCACACCAACTTAGTATGTGTCAAGTGGAAATTGAAAGAGATTTTTGTTATTGATCTAAGGAAAACAAAGAGCTAAAACTGAACTATTGATACCAAACCAGGAAAGATGTCCTAAGACAGCTTTGTTGATATTCTTGGAAGAATATATGTATGTATCTAATGATTTTAAAGATAATACTTCTAATGTTATATTGAGCAACAATTTAGGATAACTCATCAAAGCAGCCACTACTTTTAGGCATTTTTTCCTATACTACAGACCATGGAGGTGTTTTCAATTTATTTAATGTGTAGCATCTTTATTAAAACCCTGTTATTCCTACAAGAAATTGTTACAAACTTAGGGACTTAAGACAACATAAATATATGACCTTACAATTTTTGATATTAGAGGTCCAAAATGGGTCTCAGTGAGCTAAAAATCAAGGTGTCAACAGGGCTGAGTTCTTTCTAGAGATGCTATAAAAGTATGTGTTTCTTTGTCCTTTTCAGCTACTAGAGGCCACCTACATTCCTTGGCCCCCTTCCTCTGTCATCAAAGCCAGAAGCAGCAAATTGAGTCCTTTTCTTACATCACAACACTCTGATCTCATCTATCTTTCTCTTCCACTTTTAAGGACCCTTGGAATACACTGGGCCAACCTGCATAATCCAGAGAAAACTCCCAATTTTTAGTTCAGCTGATTAGCAAATTTAAATTTATCTGAAACTTAGTTATCCTTTTCCATATAAGAGAACACATTCACGGGTTCCAGGGATAGGACGTGAACATCTTCACAGGTCATCATTTTCCCAAGCATAACGCTAATAATGAGTGTTTGATAATAGGCTCACTTGTCATATTACATTGTACCTCACGGAGGTGATCTGAGCTAAACCATTTGTTTGAAGTTGATGGGCAAGGCATTGCTATGTACATGACAAGAAACAAGAAATAAACAGTTTGTTTAATTACTATTTAATTAATTGCTATAAAGGTAATTTTTCACCTTCTAAAAAGTATATTTTGATTATTAACTACTTTTCCATTGCTTACATTTCACCAGCCTCTTAAGATCCTCTTATTGACTTTACATGCAGCCATCTTGAAATTTGCTAAGCAAATGGGAGAGTCTAATTGGTAATTAACCTGGATGATAGCCAAACTCATTAATTTGGGGACTAAATGCATTTTAAATCTAATTTTTCACAGAGAAGTCCACTATAAATTGGCTGATTTGTATTTCCTGAACCTCCAGAAGCAAAATTTATCTCATTTATTTATATAATAAGAGAGTAAATTTAATAATTTTCAAATAAGAAAAATATATCCTCCTTATAGGAATCACGCAATGTGTTTAATCACATTGCAGCTCAAACTTTGTGAAAAATATGGAGTACATTTGCTTTTAATTATAGTAAGGCAATAAACATTTCTTAAAGCTTCATAGCAGATCATTACTTTAGTGGACAAATTTAGTAAAATATCATAATGAGTTGTTATAATCAGCTATAAAATTTATTTGCATAAATTTGATTAAATGGTGTTTGTTTCTAATTTCAACACATAATATTAAGTTAAAGGTGTTGTTATAACTAAAACAAATGTAGTTTTAGTCATCTCTTAAGGCATAGTGGAAATAAGGAAACTAAAGTAAAATAAACAGCAGTGTTAAATATTTAGTTATATATTTTTCCAAATATTTGTCCATATATATTTAATATCTATGAGATTAAAATGTACAACACAAAGATTTATGAAATGAGAAACTGAAACATTGAAAATGGCATTAGGTGACATAAAACTGTTAGAAATAAACTGTTTTTAATATACAACAAATAAATTGATATAAAAGTTGTAAAATAACTTTTCTAGAAAGTTTGATTAGATGACCAAATAGATAGCCCTTTTAGCCAATAAACAGCACATACACATTATTTTAACATTCCAGAGAAAAAGATTTGAAATTTTGGATATTTAAACCTAAAATTATGTCACTAACTTCATGAAAGTAGACATTCAATAGGTCGTATTTCCAAGGCACTGTGAAATGACATTGGAAAATGTCAATTAGAGTGGAACTCAGAAATAATACCTAACCACATACAATTTTTAAAATTTTTTATGGATACATAACAGGTGTATATATCTATGGAGCACATAAGATATTTTGATACATGCATGCAACGTGCAGTAATCACATGGAGTATCCATTACCTCAAGCATTTATCATTTCTTTGTGTTAAAAACATTCTCTTTTTGTTATTTTTAAATGTGCAATAAATTCTTGTTGACTCTAACCTTCCTGTTGTGCTATTAAATACTAGATCTTATTAATTCTATCTAACTATATTTTGATACTCATTAACCATACTCATTTCCCCCACAACCCACTACCCTTCCAAGCCCCTGGTAACTATCATTCTTCTATCTCCATGTGTTCAATTGTTTTAATTTTTAGATCCCAGAAAGAGGTGGGATCATGTGAAGCTTGTCTTTTTGTGCCTGGCCTCTTTCACTTAAAATAATGTCCTCCAATTCCAACCATGTTGTTGAAAATGACAGAATCGCATTCTTTTTTTATGGGTAAGTAGTATTCCATTGTGCTTTTGTGTTACATTTTCTTTATGCATTCATCTGTTGATGGACACTTAGATTTCTTCTAAACCTTGTCTATTGCGAATAGTGCTGCAATAATGGGAGTGAAGATATCTTTTCATGTACAGATTTTCTTTCCTTTGGATATAAACCTAGCAGTAGTAGTGTTGGATCATATGGTAGTTCCACTTTTAGTTTTTTGAGAAACCTTCATACTGTTTCCCATAGTGGCTGTACAAATTTACATTCCCACCAACAGGTAAAAGGGCTCCAGTTTTTTTTTCCAATTCCTTGCTGGCATTTGTTATTGCTTTTTTTTTTTTTTTTTAAAGATAAAATTACTGCTTTTTTTTTTTTTAAGATAAAAGCCACTTTAACTGGGGTAAGGTAATAACTCACTGGAGTTTTGATTTGCATTTATCTGCTGATTAATGATGTTGAGCACCTTTTCATATACCTGTTTGCCATTTGTATGTGTTCTTTTGAGAAATGTCTATTTAAATCTTTTGCACATTTTTAATTGGATTATTACATTTTTTTCCCATAGAGTGGTTTGAGCTCCTTGTATATTCCAGTTATTAATCTCTTGTCAGATGGGTAGTTTACAAGTATTTTCTCCCATTCTCTTGGTTATCTTTTCACTTTGTTGATTGTTTCAATTGCAGCAGAGGACAGTGATCTCTTAAAGATGCAAAGTAAGTGAAAGACTTAGCTTACTGCCTGTACAGAGTTTTCAGGCTACAATGCAGAGAGGAGGAACCCAGAGATCCCAGAAGTCTTTTGTAGTTGAAGAGATATAATTAAAAGTTTGAGTAGTTCAAGAAAAGTATAATTTTCAGGTAATTTTTAAAAAAGTTTTAAGTAATATATAGGTGACAGCCACACAGAGGGATTAATTTGCAAATATGAGAAAGCTGCTCAGAGAGACAGAGATAAAAGTGAGACAGCTTTCAAAATTTTCAGAAGGTTCTCAATTCTTCACTGAGTACTGATCAGTGAACATGTATGAGAAAACTACAGAAGGCTCAGGAAAAAAGCACCAGAATGGAACAGGTAGAACAAACTCAAGAGCTCATACGCTGAGGGAATAATTCAGGTCCCTGACATGAAGAGTGGAAAAACTCACAATTAATGGGGCATTGGACAATCAGGAAAGATCTTGTCTTGTTAGTGGGGAAAATCAGATGTAGACTAAAGTTGCTGTGGTTGCAACTAACAAAATTTACAATCTAGCTTTGAAAAGATCAACTACTTCCAAGTACATTAGCTATGTCCAAGAACAGACACACACACACACACACACACACACACACACACACAATCAACAATATTTATAGAAGAAGTGTAAGGTGCTCATCAAGGTAAAATTCACAATTTCTGGCATCCAATTAAAAATTACCATACATGCCAAGAAGAAAAAAAATAGAGAGAAAAAAATTAATCAGTCAAAATTGACCCAGAAGTAGCAGATGTTAAATTAGTAGGTAAGGACATTCAAACAATCATAACTATTCTGCTTGTACAAAAACTAGAGAGAACACTGCACGTGTGAGGTAGACACATGGAAGTTATAAAAAGGACCCAAAATGAACTTCTAGAAATAAATAACACAATGCCTGAGATGAAAAGTACTAAATGGGATAAATAGTAGGAAAAGATTAGTAAACCTAAAGAAATATCAATAGACTGTTAAAAATGAAACACAGAGGGATAAATGTTTTAATCAAATTAACAGAGCATCAGTGAGTAGTGAGGTGATTTCCAGGGGCCTAATACAAGTGTAATTTGGAACCCCAAAGGTGAACAAAAGGAGTGTGACTAAAATATAGATTTGAAGATTAGTAGCTCAAACTATTCCAAGTTCATTGAAAATATTAACCAACAAATCCAAAAACCTTAGCAAACCCCATGAATAAGAAACTTTGTTGAAAAAAATTACATCAGAACAAATTATAGTGAAATTGCTTAAAACTGGCAATAAAGAGAAATGTAAAAGCTACCACAAAAAAAAAAAAGATAGATAGTGTACACATAGGAACAGTAATTGGAAGAACAACAGACTTTCATCAGATAAAATCCAAGCCAGAAGATAGTGGAGTAAACATCTGTATAACACGAAAAAAAAAAATAGAGAACAAAACCAATGCCATCAACCTAAAATTTTAAGTCAATATTTGGAATGAATAAGTTTTAAAATAAAGACAACATAAAAAAAATCTTTAGACTTAGAAAAACTGAATTTCTCATAAGTCAACTTACCGTATAAATTAAAGAAACTTTTTAAAAAGAAGGAAAATTACAAACAATGGAAATCTACATTTTTATAAAGGAATAAAAAATACTGAAAAAGATAATATTTGTAAATGTAAGATGTGGTTGTATTATAAACTAGGTTAAATAAGCATTGAAACTTTAAAGAAAATATATTAAAATATTTTGCTATTTTCATTACATAAATAATATAAATGTTTGAGAACAGCAGCACAAGGGCTGGGAATAAGAAATTAAAGTCTACTTTTTTTTTCAGATTAGTTATCAGTACTCTTTCTTTTATTATTATTGTACTTTAAGTTCTGGGACACATGTGCAGAACGTGCAGGTTGTTACATAGGTATGAACGTGCCATGGTGGTTTGCTGCACCTATCAACTCATCATCTACATTAGGTATTTCTCCTAATGCTATCCCCCCACCAACCCTTTCACGGCCTGACAGGCCCTGGTGTGTGATGTTCCCTTCCCTGTGTCCATGTGTTCTCATTGTTCAACTCCCACTTATGAGTGAAAACACAGGGGTTTGGTTTTCTGTTCTTGTGTTAGTTTGCTGAGAATGATGGTTTCCAGCTTCATCCATGTCCCTGCAAAGGACAGGAACTCATCCTTTTTTATGCCTGCATAGTATTCCATGGTGTATATGTGCCACATTTTCTTTATCCAGTCTATCACTGATGGACATTTGGGTTGGTTCCAAGACTCTGCTATTGTGAATAGTGCTGCAATAAACATATGTGTGCATGTGTCTTTATAGTAGAATGATCTATAATCCTTTGGGTATATACCCATTAATGGGATTGCTGGGTCAGTTGGTATTTCTGGTTTTAGATTCTTGAGGAATCGCCACACTGTCTTCTGCAATGGTTGAACTAATTTACATTCCCACCAACGTTGTAAAAGTGTTCCTATTTATCCACATCCTCTGCAGCATCTGTTGTTTCCTGACTTTTTAATGATTGCCATTCTAACTGGCGTGAGATAGTATCTCATGTGGTTTTGATTTGCATTTCTCTAATGACCAGTGATGATGAGCTTTTTTTCATATGTTTGTTGGCCACATGAATGTCTTCTTTTGAGAAGTGTGTGTTCATATCCTTCCCCCACTTTTTAATGGGGTTGATTTTTTTCTTGTAAATTTTTTTAAGTTCCTTGTAGATTCTGGATATTAGCCCTTTGTCAGAATAATAGATTGCAAAAATTTTCTCCCCTTCTGTAGGTTGCCTGTTCACTCTGATGATAATTTCTTTTGCTGTGCAGAAGCTCTTTAGTTTAATTAGACATCATTTGTCAATTTTGGCTTTTGTTGCAGTTGCCTTTGATGTTTTAGTCATGAAGTCTTTGCCCATGCCTATGTCCTTAATGGTATTATCTAGGATTTTCTTCTAGAGCTTTAATGGTTTTAGGTCTTACGTTTAAGTCTTTAATCCATCTTGAGTTAATTTTTGTATAAGGTGTAAGGAAGGGGTCCAGTTTCAGTTTTCTGCATATGGCCCGCCAATTTCCCAACACCATTTATTAAATAGGGAATCCTTTCCCACTGCTTGTTTTTGTCAGGTTTGTCAAAGATCAGGTGCTTGTAGATGTGTGGCGACAAAGCTGAAGGCATCTCGCTACCTGACTTCAAACTACAGTACAAGAGTACAGTAACCAAAACAGGATGTTACTGGTACCAACACAGATATATAGACCAATGGAACAGAACAGAAGCTTCAGAAAAGTGTACTTTATAATGTTCTTATACTGTGCATGAAATAATATGACATTACTTAAATAAAGTTTGATAAGTTAAAATTTATGCTCCAAACTCTAAAGTACCCCCAATTTTATAAAATGAAACAGAGAACTAATATGCTAACTACACTAATGTTGAAAATCAAATACAGTTCATTTGATGTGGAAAAATAGCACAAAATACGTCAAAGTTTATAAAACTGAAATTTACTGTAGTAAAATGATACAATATAGCAAAAAGCATTTAAATAAAAATATGCTTGTTGCCAAATGTTGTTTCACATCGAGCAGTCTGGAGATACCAAGCAGAGACTTCAGTTGTCCCTTTTTGGGATTATACCAGATTCATTTTTCCTCTTAGATCAAGAACCACTGACATATGAAGCAGAGCTCCTCAGAACCAGGGATCTCAACCTGGAGTAATGGCTGGGGTTTCACATACACTGCTGGTCACGTAGGCACATTACTACTATGAGATCAAGCATGACGGAAGCCTATGGGGATCTCCTTGAAACCAGGTGCAAAGAATCAATCTTTCTGTTACCAATAATATGGACAAGCTGGCACAAAATGCTCCCAAACTTGTTTCAGACACAAAGTAGCAAAAACAGTCAGTCAGTACATTTGGGCATGACAAGTGGTCAGTGCTATGTAGATATACTTCCACTTTAGCAAAATAACTCACACCAATGCCAGGCTTGTTGGAATGGACTGTCACATCATCGTTCACCCTCACTGACCCGAGGACAACGACTTTTCATGATAAAACAATCAGTCCTATTTTGGTAGCAGTTTACCTCCTTTATAATATCATGTGATCAGTTAGGCAGTCAAAATGCACAGATACCTAACTCTGCGATAACTGGTAATATGGATTTTAACACACAGTTTAAGCATACAATAGTACCAACACAAATTTCATGAAATAGGTTTCTGAAATAACTTTACAAATTCTTTTGTTCCCCATATCTGTTATCTGCATGTGTTAGTATTCATATGCTGTATAATTAAGAACCATAATCATTGTATTGTTAATTACATTCAAATCTGCTTTAGGCAAATTCTCTACCATATAAATAATGTCTTGAGAGAGTTTTTTTTAATCTTCCAATACAATTGATCACTAACATCAGTATTACCATGAGTTTTCCAGCTTTTCCACTATTATTTTTCCCATGATTCCTGTATTATACCACTGTTATGTAGTATTCTAGTATATTGCTATAATATAAATCTGTCATTATAAAACCCTTATTTCACTCCATATAACAAAATGTACCTGTTCCATACATATTATTTCTCATAGGAATATATTTTAGTAGCCATGGCTTTATTAGTTCAGGATTAGAAAATTCTAAACACATAATCAAATTTCTTTTTGCTTAATAGATACTGGTTTCCAGTGGGAAAGTTTCCATTTCAAGGCCCTTCTATCTCCCAGGAATTACTCTAGTCCTATTAAAATTTTTTCCAGTATCCACTGGTTTCCCTGTAGGTAAATAGTGGTTAAAATTCAGCTGTAGAATAAGAACTAGCCAAGAGAATTTCAATAGGTAAAATTATCCACTGAAAAATGTCCATAGATTGGGAGGCTCATACATCTCCCATAGGTGCATACACAGATTTTGTGAGAATCTCCAGCATTTTTTCTTGATAGTTCGGATTTCTTTAGATTCACAATGTCTAATTTTCCAGGTCATTTCAGGGTACACTCTTGCCCCTACCTCTGGGTTTGATCAGTGTGTCTTATGTTATGATCTAATTGCAAAGCTCATTTTATTTAGCTCATGTTATCATTCCTAGAAGCTTGCCATTCTTGTTCTTCTGCCTAGAATAGGATGTTTTCAATGTCTTATCAGTGCTAGGATGTGGCTTTTTTTTTCACTGACAAATAAAAAATGTATATATCCATGGTGTAAAATATGGTATTTGAAATAGACATCCACTGTAGAACAGGCAAATCAAGTTAATTAACATAAGCATTACCTCACATACTTATCATTTTTTGGTCAGGTAAAAACAATTAAATCTTCAAGATTTAATTTAAGCAACATTCAAAAAGTTATTTTTAACTATAAGCAGAATGTTGTACAATAGCTGTCTTGAACTTATTCCTCTTGTCTAACTTAGATTTATATTTTTTGAACAACACCTCTTCAATATCCTCCCATACCCACCTCCCACCTCCTGGTAACCACCATTCTACTCTCTGTTTTAGTTACAGTACTTGGTCTAAGTCCACCCCAGAACATGAAGCAACATCAGGCCAGATATTAAGTTCTTATATTAAGTAGAAAAGGTCTAACACCACCAAAGAGCACCCGAGAAAGCCGGAAAATGTTAACCATCTTGTCAGAAACACAGGCTTCAAAGTAAAAATTGAAAGGCTGAAAATTCAGTGACATATGACACCAACAAAGCTCCACTAATGAACCCAGAAGAGCTGAAGATCTATGAAATGTTTGAAAAAAGAATTTAGAATAATCCTCTTAAAGAAGTTCAAAAACTCACAAGAAAATATGGATCAAATGAAAAGAAAAAGGAAAGAAAGAAAGAAAGAAAGAGGAAAGAAAGAAAGAAAGGAAGGAAGGAAGAGAAAGAAGGAAAGAAAAGGAAGGAAGGAAAGAAGGAAGCGAGGGAGAGTGGAAGAAAGGAAGGAAGGAGGGAGGGAGGAAGGAAGGAAGGAAAGGAGGAATGGAGGGAGGAATGGAGGGAGGGAAAGAAGGATCTTAACAGAGGTTGTTTTAGAACATCTATGAACATATATAGTTAATCTTATACATAACGGTAAAAAATTGAGCATTTCACCCCTAAGAGCAGGAACAGGACCAGATGTCTGCTTTCGCTGTTTTTATTTAGCATTTCAGAAGTTCTAGCCAGTGTAATAATAAAAGGAAAGAGGAAAGCTATTCAATTGGCAAAGATGTAACTGCTTCCTTCCTGAAATTCTTTACCACTGACTCTGCAAGCCTGGCTATTTCTTTTCATTTTGGCCTCAGCTTAAACATTACAGGCTCAGAAAGAACGTATAGTGAAATCTGAAATATTCCTTTGATACTCTCTTCTCTATCTCCTCAGATGCTTTATTTTCACAGTAGCGCTTGTTATTTTCTGATATATCTGATTACAATTGTAAACTTTGGAGAGCAGAGATCCATTTGCCTTTCCAGTACTGTATTATAGACTTGGAAAAGTTTCTGCAACATGGTAAGAGGTCAATATACTTACTTATTGAGGAAAAAAAGTAGGATACAACTTAATGGAAGAAGGGATAAAATTAATGCAAATGTGTAAGACTAAAAAGAATATATGCAAACTTTACAACTAAAAAAGTATTATTTAGTTATTCTTTTCTGGTTCTTTTAATTTTGATCAAAGGTATCTTATTTTAAAGATTCTATCTACCTCAATAGTTATGTCATAGATTTTGCTCCATAACTTCAGAAACAGGGTCTTTTTTAGGGCTATGTTATGAGTTTGAATATTAAAGAATAATATTTTCTCTATTTGAAAATGACCTAATTGGTCCAAATCAATTCATTTGTTTTTCATAAGCTCCTTTTAAACAAATTCAATTTTCTTATGGAATAAATGATTTTGCAAGCTATTTTAAGAAACCTGTACAAGTCAGAAATTTGATGAAAATATATTTTCATTGCTGGCTATCTTGAACTTAAGAAAAACATATTAAGAAAAGTTCAACCATTTGAGTCCACCATTATGGCCATTATTGGTTTAAAAAATATAATACGACAGGTTTTTACATGAGGATATTTAGTTATATAGGTTTACTTAAATTTAGGTTAAATCCTGTCAGATTATTAGAATTCTGTATTTCGTTTGGCCCATAATTGTCAGCTTTCATTTTATATTTATTAGCACTATTAACACTGAAGTAACAATTTTTTGAATGTCATTTACTGTCTATGCGCTATTTGCTTCTAATTGAGAAACAAACTGGTCAAATTTCTTATAATTTTGTGAAAGATAGATGACTCAGCTGTGAGTAAGTTTTTATGAGCTTTCATTAAGAAAGCTTTCATTAAGGCTAAAATGCACAGACTCTGAGACAGATGGTACTGCTATTTAGAAGTTTTCTTTTCTAAATGTTTGTGATTTTAGGTTGTAGTTCTGAGCTTTGTAAAGTTTTGATATGGTTTGGCTGTGTTCCCACCTAAATCTCATCTTGAATGGTAGCTTTTGTAATCCCCACATATTCTGGGAGGGACCCAGTGGGAGGTAATTGGATAATGGGGGCAGGTTTTTCCCATGCTGTTCTCATAACAGTGAATAAATCTCATGGGATCTGATGGTATTATAAGGGGCAGTTTCCCTGAACACTTCTCTTGTCTGCCACCATGTAAGACATGCCTTTGCTCCTCCTTTGCTTTCCGCCATGATTGTGAAGCCTCCCAAGCCACATGGAACTGTGAGTCCATTAGACCTCTTTTTCTTTATAAATTACTCAGTCTCAAGTATTTATTCACAGCAGTATGAAAATGGACTAATACGAAGACTGAAAGAATTAATAATTGTATTATTCTATATAATCTAATTTCTTCTACACAAAAGAAATCAGCATTTACAAGCTTATGTCTGTCTCATTGTATGTATTTTTATAGTTCATTAACCAGTTAATATTTCTGGAATTGACATAAGTTAAATATTATTATTATTATTATTGCTATTAAAACATCACATTGTAGATATATGACACTTAACTTCAAAAAAAATACATAAAAATGAGAACAGTGTCCTTCCCTGCTAAGTCATGAGATGAGAAAATCTAGTATAATTATTCTCATTTAATTTGTGAGGAAAATAAATTCTAATATTTCTGAGTTAAGAGCTCTTGTCTTCTAATGTTCCTGAATCCATCCCCTAGCATATAGTATTCACTCAAGTAGTGTATATTGATATATAGAGAACTCTTCTAAGGCAAACTTTTAAGTGTTTGCTTTTGGGGTCAGAAACTCAGTGATTCCTGAGTTTTCGTTTTCTTAATTATAAAATGAAAACCAAAATAAAATAAAACATGGTATGAGATGTTGTGAGGATACTGCCTATAACGTGCTTACTGCAGGACCTGAAGCTGAATTTAATAACAGTGAGTGAGTGGAAGGAACTTCCAGAAGGACACAAAATTGTGTAAAAAAATATCCGGGAGACAAAAATAATTCTATGTATGGCTTTCCCATCTTCCTTAGCTGTTGTTTTTGGTGGTGGTGTTTCATATACCATGGATTGATTCCAATATAAATAGAACAAAGGCATAACCATGAGTAGAATCAAACACATTTTTTGTTTACTGTTTAATTAGGATGGTTTCCAGTGGGAAAGAGCAAACAGTTTTATTCTTTACTCTGTTCATATCTACACCAACCCTAGAGGTTACTGGTAAAAAGTTTATGAGCTGTACTGAAACTATGAACTAGAATAGGTCATAGCAAGAATTGCTTGTATAGCCTATATGAGCTTGAGGCTTAGGACATGACAATTTTCACAGACATGGCTGGAACAAAGGTAAAATAATAATGAGAGAAAAAGTTAATGGACTTCAGTTATTGACTGGAACTACTCTTTTTTTCTTGTTGATTTTTTTCTGTTTTTTTGAAAATGATATGAGTGTCTGGTTTCTACGGCGCTTATAAAGTTGATTTCAGCAATTCCAAAAGGTGATATTGGAGTTCGTGAAAAATAATTTAGACTGGATAAATGTCTTTGTACTTGAATATCCAGTTACCATAGTGCAACATTCCACCAAAATGTGTTTTTCATGTTAAACTTAAATTATAATATTGCTTCATCTGTTACTTCCTTAGTTCCTATCAATGTCATATTCAGAAAAGCAATAAGATTCAGGCTGTATTGAGATGTAGAGCAGTGAAGTGTATAAAAATGAGACTCATTTGTTGGAAAGAAAACTTTACATCATAATTCAGAGGTACAGAACTATAAATAATTTAAATTTAGGCTAAAGAACTCATTTCTATTTTAATGGGTATGTTTACAATGTTAGAAACAGAAAATCTATCTATTATACAGAAAAAATTTGTATAATCGTTAGTTACAATGCTATATACATGTTATATACATTAGACACAATGTATATGATATATATGTAATATATACGTATATGCCAAATTTCCAGGTAAAGCATGTATAAAATAACTTAAAATATTTATGTAAATGCTAAATTTTATTTCCCATTAAATAGGTTTATTTGCAAGCATATGCGATATTGTGCAAAAGTATTTTTAGTTTTTTTAGTAAATTCTCATGTAAGATTAAAAAAGATTCTACACTACAGGTCAGGATATTTGAAATCAAGAACAAATTCAACTATATTTTGGCCTCTTAAAAGTGACTTCCTTAATAGGCCTTTCTCTCAATGGATGTTAGCCCTTGTGTCATTTTAATTTTCACACCAATTTTTGTTATTGTTATTTGAAATTTTGTTAATAGAAACACTTTTAACAACCTATTTATACCTATTTACTGTATTGGTGGTAAGCACCACCAATACAGTAAGTTCTGTTCATAAAAATTAAAATCATACTTTGAAATTAAGATGTAAATAATGGAATTTTATATATTACTAATGTAAGAAGTTGCATTTGTAAGAATCACTGGGTTTATTCTGGAATTGAATTGAACTTTCAGATGCAAGAAATTGCTTAAGGAAGAGCAACATTAGGTCAAACTCTAATTTTAGTGCAATAAACTAATAATTTTTACAAAAATGAATATTTTTACATTTCCATATTCAATTTTAAAATATAAAACATCTTCTTTTCTAAAGCAGAAGTTGCAGACTCAAGAACTCTAATAAATATTTACAAACAGCAACCAGAACTCATTTTATAGGCTAGTTACTTCACCTTATAGAAATGAGTGATAGAGGATATTTTTGCTAACTTGGCACCCAGATGTGCAAATTATCCTGGCAATACACCTTATTGTTCCACCTACAGCTACATTTTTAGATAGAAGTGGGAAGTTTCAAAGGTAAATGGAAAAGAAGAGTACTACACTGTATCTATTTATTTTAAGGCCCCTTAACACTTCAGCTTCTATAGTTAAAAATCTGAATGCCAGAAACTGGAGAATTCATTTTTTAAAGCAGGACTTGGTAAGATTTTAGGCAAAGGTTAATGTCTGGAAACTAGTGAAACTACCCCAGAAAAGCTTGTGTGAGCAGTAGTACAAGCAGAGATACTTTGGGACCCAGTTGACTGAGTCAGGAAGTGGTTTGGAGGCAGTTGTGTTATTCTTGCATGAGAGCACTTGTGCCAAGATAATGTAAATATCTGGGAAAACCCAGAGACAGTGTTACCAAAACAAAAATTGGACTTCCTCAAATAGTTGAGGAAGACTTTATTCAACACTATTACAATGGGGGAGAGAGAGATCAGAACTAAATCCGCACTCAACTCTACTGAAGCAATGATTGGGAAGATTCTTAAGTGCTGAAGTGAGAGGGAACACAGGCTATCTGTGTTTGCTAATTTACATTACTTAAAGCAAAGCTTTTCACATTTTTGTGATAAAAGTACTTTTACAACTCAAAGCAAGGAACCCACCAAAGTTAGGCTCTTACCTTGTCACGTAAACTGAAAGATAGGTGTGCTATCTGACTTGATACTTATGTTTCAAAGATGGCTCTTGGGTCCTTAAGGAAGACATCTCTGAGCTATAAAACTGGAAGGAAGTTTTTAAAAAGATTTACATCTCAATAGGACAGAAAAATAACTCACAATTATAAATGTTCTAAAAGAAATGCTCTAAGAAACTGGAGGTCAAGGCCCAGAGACAGGAAGAAGGCTCTCTAAAGTTTAGTCCTCCTGAGAAAGACATTAAGGCCACCTTGGCAGCATCGTGGGTGTGGACTATGTTGCAATAACAGCAGAGAGGGCTATATCTCTGCTGGTAGCTTCATTGGCAGTGTTCACTCACAAGCTGAGACTAGATCATGAGAAAAGCAAGAGTGTGGATGTCCTGTAGGACCCCGCTGAGCTGAAAGACCAGGTTATAGGCATGTGGTGAAGCAATGTGTGGGTACTTCTAGGAATAAGAGGGGATATTTAAAGGACAGTGAATTACCAGTAATAAATCCTGGAGAGGCCCGTAGTGGAAACTGTGGACTACTAGATGGCAGAGGCAGAGAGGGGACATGAATTGAAAAACTATCTATTGAGTCCTGTGCTCATTAACTGGGTGATGGGATCAGTATCCTCAACCTCAGCATCATGCAATATACCCATGTAACAAACCTGCACGTGTACCCTTAGATCTAATATAAAAGTTGATGTTATAAAAATAAATAAATAAATAATAAATTTAAAGAACAGGAAATTACTTCATGGTCATGGGATAGAGAGACCTAGAAGACAAATTACACTCTTATATTTTCTTTTACTTAATTGTGCAAATTAAGTTATTCTCAGCAGTCACCTTGTGCTTTTTAAAGTCCTGAGTTAAATAGTACCTCCAGCTACTATTACGTAATTCTCTCTTAGATAGATTTTACTTGTTTCCACCTGTTAAATATAAGATATTGGTACCGGTATGAGCAAAACGAGATAATTAACCTTTCTCCATCATTTAAATAATTGTTTTAGTTTTTGTTTGCTTTTTTTCAGAGTACAACATAACTTAGAAAAGAATATTTTCTTTTTGCTAGAGAAGCAAGAACCAGACCAGAATCAAGAGAAAACTGTTCATTATTGAGCAAATAAGCTTTTCTTTGCAGAAATATTTAAGAATTGAACAATCTTAAACAGGTTTCTTTTTCACTGTGTGAGTTCTCTGGATATTTAACATGCTCTTTAAATCTTCAAAGAGTTTTAAAATGCAGTTTCTTAACTTATTTGATCACAACATTTGTTCTTAAAGTGAGGTAATATACTGTAGAACCAGATTTATATGACTCAAAGTTAGGAAAATGATGCAGTTCAAATTTCTTAATGTCATTCCATAGAAAGAAACTTCTAGTTTACTGTAAGTGGTGAAATGTGTGCAGTAAACATTTTACAAATGGATGGTGTGAGCATAGGACCATCAGCAGGTAAGTCCCGCTTCCTCTCCCTGTGATGAAGAAGCAAGTCTATAGTCCAAAAGGAAGAAGCTCATTTTCAGAAAGTGAAAAAAAGCAAGAATCAGTGTGAAAGAAGACTCAATGTTAGGCAAGTCCTTATTCATAAACTGTTTTGCTTTTCTTTTTTGGAATATTCTTAAGTTGTTCTACATATTGCTGATTCATATTTTTCCACCAAGAAAATGCTAAATTTTTCTTCCTCAACTGATTAATTAACTTTGCTATTGCATGTTTCTTTCATTTCCATCTTATTGTTTCCATTTCTAAGTCAATTTGAATTCACATTGAATAGTTACAAGTAATTTCAGTTGCCATTATGCTTCCCTTAAAATGTTAATGAGAATGTCTATTGTCAGTTTATATGCTAGAATTTAGGATACTCTAATAAATTTATTTAATAAAATAAATTCTATGCTTCATTGATACTAAGATGTACATTTTCACATGTTGTTATATTTAAAACTGGATGTGTCTTATAAATCATGACATCACACATTTACTTTGGTCTGATGATAAAGACATATTTGTGTTTGTGAATATATGAACATCAAAAGCGTCTGTACCCAAATATTCAAATTAAGTCTCAAAGGCTTAGAAAATAATCTTAGAGATGATAGTGGAATTGTATTAACACACAGGAACCGATGACTGTGGGGAAGTAATGAATCAGAAATGTTTAGCAACGTATTAGAGTCAGAGTTAAAAAAAGACTAGATTTACATTAAGGCAAAGCTAGCTTGAAAACATGTGTCAGTGACTTTCAGCATTGTTAAAAGGAAAACTTTAGCAGAATTAAATTTAAAAAGAGTTTCAGAGAGCAAAGAACAATTCGCGAATCAGAAAGTCTCCCAAGCCAGAGTAGCCTCAGAGACTCCAGTGCAGCCATGGTGGAAGAAGATTTATGGACAGAAAAAGGAAAGTGATGTACAGAAAATGGAAGTGAGATACTGAAACAGCTGTATTGGTTACAGCTTGGCGTTTGCCTTATTTGAACATGGTTTGAACAGTTGGCCACCTTTGATTGGCTGAAACTTGGCGATTGGCACAAAGGTAGGCTACAGTGTGTTTACAACTCCATTTAGGTTATATTTCACTATGTATACAGAAACATTTAGGCTGAACTTAAAATATGTAAGAAGGCAGTTTTAGGTTAAACTTGATGCAACAATTCTCCATTTTTGGTCGTTCTCTCAATTTAGAGAGATTGCCCAAAACTTTAGTCAATGATGTTACCACCGTCATGGTAAATGTATTTATTTGGTCTTGAAACCCAATGGGAAATAGCAGAACAGTGGGTTCTATAAGGTAGGAACAAGATTGTTTTCCTTTTTCTTTGTAAAGGTTAGAGTAGAGGGTACCTTCTTATGCTGGAATGTCCTGTTTAAAGGAGAAAACCAAAACTGTCTGTTTTAACATCTATGTGTTTTCTTGAAGTCTTAGTTTGATTATGTCACATTTAGCACAAGTTGACTCTATTTTGGTTTGATCTGCTCTTTTGGGGTACAGTGCATGAGATCTGTTCAAAACAAGAGCCTTCCATAATTTGTTTAAAACTTCCTCCTTTTGGTCAGGTTGTCACTTAAGTGAGAGTGTGACCAAAATGTAGGGGCTTAGTGCCATTCTCAGTTACTATCATTTTGGGTTTCCTGTCTTAGCATGTCATTCATAGGCTATGGTGCTCTCATGATCACACATTTATTTCAGCTCTTGTCATTCCAGTTGAAGAGAGGCCCTATTTGACATTCTAGGATGGCTGCCTGCAAACATTTAAAACTGTTGAGAGTATACAGCACACCAGGGAGACTACTATTTATGACTATCAGGAGGATAATACCAAGAGTTTAGAGTATGCTTTTTAGCCAGGGTCCCCATAAACCAACCAACTAAAATTAAATCGATTAAAGAATGAGCTAAAGAGTCTACTCACTTTAACTAAGAAGTTTCATCATTAATCCTCTACAACTGAATAGCTATAATACCCACTGTGAATATTTCTCCCTGGGCAACAAGAAGTATCAGCCACTGCACAGATACTTCTCAGTTTAGCCAGTAAGTAATCTAGGGCCATATTATTTAGCAAAACTCTCACAAGAAAATTTAAAGTCTGTTGTGTAACCACAGCCTTTACAGTAGAATTTGCTGTAGATCCTATTGTGAGGGATAAATTTCCAATTATTGCCTTATTTACTTCAAACCATGGGGAAAAAAAAGACCTAACAAATGATGCCCTCCTAGAATAGTGAAGACTTCCTGGCAATTTTCTCTTTAACTCATGATTTAGGTTAAGGGGACTGAACCAATGTTTTGTTTCCAACTGATTATGAGGAAACATATGTACCATTAAAATTTTTCACCTACATTGAGCCTTGTTACACAATGGATGTAACAACTGTAGAGAGACCCTTCTGAGTTGTGAGATTATGAATCCAAATTTCAAGGTCCCAGAGTTTTGTGGCAGAGTGGATGGTGATGGCAGTCTTTCTCTGATGTTCCCACAAGATCCAATCTTTGAGTTCTAGATTGTGAAGGGGTTGATTTTCCTCAGTCAGTGGACCATGAAAGGCTTTCCTTACCTGGTGAAAATATACTTTGGTATAGTGAGCTACTGTTAATGTTATAATAGCCCTCTTACAGGGGAAATCTTTTAAACAACCAGAAAACCTGCATTGAAAATTACAATTGAATAAAATATCTCTATAAATGTCTAAATGGCTCATCAGATAGCAGTTTTATTGTCTTCCCCCAAATATGGGTTTGACAAACCATTGGTCATAAAATATTTTAGCAAATTCAAATAATAATGTATTGATCATAAACTATTTTAGCAGTTTAGAGGTCATGAAACACACACACACACACACATATATATATATTTGATTTGGAACATTTTATATTTTTCATGTGTTATGGAATGCAGAACTTTTAATACAAAAGCTTTAAGGACTCAGGAAGGACAAGGCAGCCATGTTGATTCTCCATTAGTTCATGCTTAGCATTGAACGTATGTCTTCTTGAATACCAGTCATCTCTCCAATTTAGGTGTAGAGCATTGATAAATAATAAGTTATTATAGGTAATTTCACTTAGAAGATGGAGTTCATTCAGTATGTATATCTAAATAATTACAATACTGGCTGATTTTTTATTAAAGTTCCAAGAATTCTTACCCAGTTCAAATGATATGATTCTAAAGTTGTCAGAAACCTGTATTTAATCATTTTTCTTAGGGTCATTTCTATCCTTGTATGAACCTGCTAAAAGACACCATATTCTAGAATTTTGTGTGCTTGTGAAGTTTTCAGAGACTGCATCAGAATTAAGCAATTAACTATAGAAATAACTTTAAATAGTCACAGTTAAAGACACAATTGACAAAGAATTTGATTATTTCTGTGGTGTATAATAATGTAATATAATAACCATGATTATGTTTGATATCATATACTCATGCATGTAGAATTTTAGAAATCCCATACAATTTTGGAACACATATTAGTAACATTCATTAAAATATAACCTGAAGAAGGTTAAACATTATTTCTTAATAATGCTTCCCATGTCATTTAACATGTCAAATAATCCTGTTTAACTCTATCTCTTTCAGTTGCTTCAGGGGCCCTCTGTAGTGTTCTAAACCTTTAACATATTTGACAGGCTTCCCAAAATCAAATTTCAGCTTCAAAATTAAGTCAATGATAGAGGTCAAAAAGGATTTATTTAATTTTGAAGCTGAAATTTGATTTTGGGAAGCCTGTCAAATACGTCAAAGGTTTAAAACACTTGACCAAAACAGAATCACAGGTCACCATAAAATGGTAGTTATAGATTTAACCAAAGTGATAATTAAAAGATTTTAAAAAACAAAAACCTGTACTCTTTGATAAAAGAAATTCAGATATCTAAAAAACTGAAAAGACCTAAGACAGCATGAGACAGAATCTGTCTCTTCTTCTTTCTTCTCTTTTTTTTTTACCTTTTTGTGGTTTATTCAAAAGGTGAGCAAAAATATTTTACTATGTCTTATTAATACTACACAAAACCTTCATTCAAAAGAGAGAGACTACTTTTCTTTTGTATTACTGTATTATCAATACTAAAACTAATTTCAATAAAACCTCATAAATTTATCAAATTTGTCATCTTTTAACTATACAAGATTTCCCTAAAGATCCTTTGCATTTTTCCCTAACTTTCTATATTCATCTTGTTTCATCTATTTTTTCTTCCTTCAACTTGAAATCTTAAAGTAATTTTAAACCTGACAAATTTTTAACACACATTTTTATGCCTTTATAAATTTTCTCATCAAATCCATACTTTGCTTTTGTTTATACACTCTTAATACAAAAATGTTTCTCTCATGTCTCACAGTTTTTAATTCTTAGTAGCCCTAATTTCTAGTAAAAAGTGTATAAAGTAATTTTGAAATGTTTTATTACAGTATTTCTAGATAAAATGATTTTATAATATTTTAGAAAACTAGTTCTTCAAATTATTGTTTATTAGCAGATCCACATGTATTTAGCTTTTGTATACCATATAAAAATAACATGCTGAGATATGTAGACTTAAACACATGTTTAATATTTCATTATCTTCCAGATGACTCAGGAATTTTATCATTATTTATTACTTAATTTAACATAACATAACTCAAATATATTAAATTACTGAAAATAATTTTGAAATTATGACACAAGTATCCTCCCTAATGACTGTCCCCAGTCATTCTAGGTCCCAAGTAGCCATGTAACACCCAGGAGGACTATGAAGGTCAAGGCCTGTCTTAATCCTTTAGGACAGAAGACAGAGCTGTGAAGACTATACATGGACGTTACAATTGCTCCCAAAATAGCCAGGAGGCAAAACAGGGAAAGCCAGAAAGAAGGGGCCATACTGAGCTTGATTCTGGCTTGTAGCTGCTGTCTAGACACTAAGAACATGTCTCCAGACCTCATTGTGGCCACCTATCCAGACCCCTGAATCCACAAACTCCAAACCAAAGGCATAAGCTTAGTCAAATCAAGCAAGTATCTAATTATATTTAACTGATTATTTTGAAGCCATTTCTATTTTACACTCTAAAAACTAGCTTTACTTACCAAATATTACCACATAAACATAACACATATAGATATACAAACACACAGAAGATCTTATAGCTTCTATAAAGGATTTTCATTTGCTGGCTTTTACATAGTTTTTCTTTTCCCCATTTTGTCTATCAGTTTTTCAGTTACCTGTTTCATTGCCCTAAGCAATTGTTAACTAGGCAATCAATTTGCATTTTCTGAAGGGACAACTCTTAGGTGAAACAAAAATAATTATATTTTATAAACACGGAGGTAAAATTTTAGGATTGAATATTATGTCATCATTTGCTCAAACCAAGGGGGGAAAAAACTGCTCAAATAAAAGTTCACTTAAGACAAGATAGCCAGAAAAGCACCTTAAACAAAGGCATTACTTATTATATAAATTTAAAAGAATGGTAACAGTTTCTAATTTACATATGCAGACTTCCTTATAAATGGAGATTTCTTTATAGATGAAAATTTCTTTTACAATAGAGTTTCAAGATAGCCAATTAAATACCAGCTTAATAGGGCGTTCTTTTAAAGTTAGCTACTGTTTTTAAGCTAAAATTACTGAGTTCAGAATGGAGTCTATTAAGAAATAGGGACAACAAAGCATTTTCTATGCTCAGACTCACCATGGATATATCTGAAAAAGAGCCAAAGCTATTTCTCATTTTCATTTAGTTCTACCCTAATTTTAGTTATGTATTTTCTTCTGCCAGCTTTATGGTTAGTTCATTTTTGTTTTTCTTTTTTGTCTAGGTGTGATGTTAGATCATTAATTTGAGATGTTTCTAACTTTTTTCTCTAGTGCTAGGATAATTGGATAGCCACATGTATAAGAATAAAACTAGACTCACCCTTTACCATACACAAAAATTAACTCATGGCAACTTAAAATTTAAACATAAGACCTCGGACTATAAAAGTCCTAGAAGAAAACCTAGGAAACGTCATTCTGGACATCAGCCTTGGAAAAGAATTTATGAAAAAGTTTTCAAAAGCAATTGTAACAAAAACAAAAATTGACAAGTGGGACCTAATTAAACTATAAAGCTTCTGCACAGCAAAAGAAACAATCAACAGAATCAAGAGACAACCTACAAAATGGGAGAAAATATTTACAGACTGCGCATCCAACAAAGTTCTAATATCTGGAATCTGTAAGGAATTTAAACAATTCAACAATCAAAAATAAAATAACCCCATTAAAAAGTGAGCAAAATACAAGAACAGACACTTCTCAAAAGAAGATATACAACTGGCCAACAAACATATGAAAACATGCTCAACATCAGTAATCATTTGAGAAATGCAAATCAAAACCACAATGAGATACCATCTCATACCAGTCACAATGGCTATCATTAAAAATTTTAAAAATAACAGACACTTGTGAAGTTGCAGAGAAAAGGAGGCACTTATACACTGATGGTTGGAATGTAAATGAATTCAGCCACTGTGGAAAGCAGTTGTTAGATTTCTCAAATAACTTAAAATAGAATTACTATATGACCCAGAAATCCCAGCACTAGGTATTTTCGAAAATAAATTGCTCTACCAAAAAACAGATGCACTCATGTGTTCATTGCAGCACTGTTCACAATAGCAAAAACATGTAATCAACCTAGGTGCCCAAGAATGGTGGACTGAAGAAACAAAATGTGGTACATATACAACATGGAATACTATGCAGCCATTAAAAAAGAACAAAATTATATTCTTTGCAGCAGCATGGATGCAGTTGGAGGCCATTATCCTAAGTGAATTAATGCAGGAATAGAAAACCAAATACTGCATGTTCTCACTTATAAGTGGTCACTAAACACTGGTAACTGATGGACATAAAGATGACAACAGTAGACACTAAGCACTACTAATGGAAGGAGGAGCAGAGGTAGTACTATGCTCACTACTTGGGTGATGGACTCAATCATAGCTGAAACCTCAGCATCATGCAATAAACAAATACAACAAGCCTGCACATGTAAACCTTTAATCTAAAATAAATGTTGAAATTATTTTAAAAATCAAAAAATTAAAAAAATTAAATGTTGATAGCATTTTACAGTATAGCTCTCCATATATTGCTGTGGAGGTTGCCATTTTAATCACCAATTTGGAGTTCAATTTATTAATATCTATATTAGTTTTCTGTGACTGAATAAATTACCACAAACTTGATGTCTTAAGACTGCAGAAATTTATCATCTCACAGTTCTGGAGGCAAGAAATCCAAAGTTAATATCACTGAGCAAAAACCAAAATAGGGGAAGATTATATACCCTCCAGAGGCTCCACAAGAGAGAATCCATGTCTTACCTCTTCCAGCTTCTAGTGGCTGCCAGCAATTTTTGGTTGTGGGTGCATCACTGAAGTCTTCAAGCTAACATCTTCAAATTTCCATTCCATCTTTACATCTTCTCTTTGTGTTTATTCTGCTTCCTTCTTCTAATGATATGCTTGATTGCGTTTAAGACTCACTCCAACATTTTAGGATAAGCTTCCCATCTCAATTATTTAACTTAATGGAATCTGCATAAACCTTTTTCCTGTAATATATATATATATATATATATATATATATATATATATATATATATATATATATATAGGTTCCAGGAATCAGGATCTGATATGTTTGGTGACTATTATTCTGCCTACTTCAATTGCCATGAAAATTTTCAAAGTGCATACCTAATGACTCAATAATTGCATTTTTTAGTGTCTTTTTGAGAATAAATATTTATAATGCATGATAATAATACATATACACACAGTTGGTTACAGATATGATTTTTTAATGTAAAAAATCGAAGGTATCTAAAGGCTTACAGAGAGAATAAATTAATAAGCAGTTAAAATGTGGTAGCTATGTATGAACCAATATGAAAAGTAAAAGGGAGATTAAAGAAATTGTGCAATTAGGTATCATATATGTAAATAAACAGAAATGATATTATGTGTTTCTGTTAAGACTACATATGATGCAACTTATGTAAAGAGAAAAACTTATATTACAATTAAATACTTTGTTTTTTCAGGAGTAGATGTCTATTTGTAAGGATTTATACTACACTGATAAGGGAGGTTTTATTTTTTGAGGAAGAACTGGAACTGGAAATGAAGAGGGAGTGGTCCAAAGACATGTTAGATTTAATTCTAATGTTTAAACGCTTACATTTGAGTAAAGAGTATGGACCTTTACTCTGTCTTCCAGCTGCAGTAAATTAGAGTTTTTAAAAATATTTCCCAGGAGTCCTTCAGAATTTCATATTTTGCTTTGGATTTGTTATAAATCCACCTAAGTCTTCTATTATCTGTCTTTATTAAATGGTACTCAGCAACAACCACCATGTGGTTAGCAGTTCCCTCATCCCTCTCCAGCACCAGTGATACTGCATTAGCCAATGTGTCCCTACTGCACTGATATTTCATCCAGGTTACCAACATAGGCAATTTTAACAGTCGTATTGCCACACCTGCTGAGCAACATCCATACTTCACCTATTACCAGTAATGGTATTCTCACTGCTAGCCTGCCAAAGCCAGCCATCTTAACATCTTTTTGAAATGATTTCCTAGAATCCTTCTGGCAAGAAATATCTTACTTATTTTGGGGGCCCTGGAAACAGATTCTGAAACAAATAATTACACATGGAACTCCAATAGGGAGAATACTTAGGAGACATACCTAGGGGCTGGGATGACAGAATTGAGCAGAAGGAGAAGCTTCCCCATAATGCAATTGCAACTAAGTCATCAGCTGACCCTATGAGAAACTCTGCAATTGAGATGGCTCTTTAGAAGTACCCCAATTGAAGCTAGGATTCTGCGATTTTGTTTCCTTTTAGTAGCCGCTTCTCAGATGGGAGACATCTCCTAGAAGGAGCATAATTAAGATGATGTAGTTCCCTGTGGTCAAGGACAATTTACAATGAGGAGCACAGCTGTAGTCTGTCAACAGCTAGTACTTGCATTACTGGGGAATAAAGACAGCTCATAATAGAGGCAGCACAATATTCAGTATCCTATCCAAGAAATGCTTTTTTCCGTGTTTTGAAGTTCTACAGTCATTCTCTGATTTACTGTTTCCAGTTTTAATAATATATCCTACTATAAAATGGAATTTAATAAAATAATCATGTTCTTGACATATAGCACTTAATCATCTCCATTGTAATTTCCCAGTTTATGCTTTGTTGTTGTTGTTGTTGTTGTTGTTGTTGTTGTTTTGAGGAGTGGTCTCGCTCTGTCGCCCAAGCTGGAGTGCAGTGGCGTGATCTCTGCTCATTCCAAGCTCTGCCTTCTGGGTTCACGCCATTTTCCTGCCTCAGCCTCCCAAGTAGCTGGGTCTACAGGTGCCCACCGCCACACCCAGCTATTTTTTTTGTATTTTTAGTAGAGACGGGGTTTCACCGTGTTAGTCAGGATGGTCTTGATCTCCTCACCGTCTTAGTCAGGATGGTCTTGATCTCCTCACCGTCTTAGTCAGGATGGTCTTGATCTCCTGACTTTGTGATCCACCTGCCTCGGCCTCCCAAAGTGCTGGGATTATAGGCTTGAGCCACCATGCCTGGCCTCCTAATTTATACTTTAAAAAATTAATTAAAGCAGATGCAGGATATTCATTCCAGTCTTATAATTGTTCCATACTGAACTCCTGGACTTCCACTTATAACCACCATCATCACATTTGATAGAAATGCCATTCTCCCAATTTATGAGGCCAGAGTCTTTGGAATCATGCGTGGTTTTTCTTTTTTTCCTATCTCATATTTAATGTGTTGGTCAATCATTATGGCTCTACCTTCAAAATAAATGCAGTTCTCCACTGTTACCATAGTGGTTTAAGCCAACACCAACAATTACCTGATTTATTGTAATTATCTTCTTAACGGACCCTCTGCTTCTCTCCTTGCTCATGGGCTGTCAATTCTGAACACAAAGACCCAGTCAACCTTAAAATAATTAAAGCAGATCAAGAAAATATTCTGAATACAAATCTGCAAGGGCTCCCCATTTCATTGTGTGTGAAAGTGAAGTTGGGTCTGTAAGCCCAATATAGTCTGTTTCCACTTATATTCTTGATCTCTTTTCTACCACTCTTCCCACTCACTTCACTCATTCTACTCCAGCTACACCACGATCCTTGCTGCCTCTTCATCACACAAGGCATATCTTTGATTTAGAGCTTTAAATTAGATACTCCTCTGCCTGGAATTCACTTGCTCCAGCTAGCCACCTGACTAACAGTTTCACCTACAAAAGCCGTTACCCAAAGGTCACGTTAGCAAGGTAGCCAATCTGTAGCACTCTATTTAAATTTGAAATTTCCTTCTCAGCATAACACCTGATTCATTTAGCTTTATTTCACAATGGTTGTTTTTTGTGTGTTTGTTTCTGTCACCTTTTTCCACATATTTTAACTTTTGAACAACTATAACATGGACCTCTTTATTATTTTTGTTATTTTTTTATCTGTTTCTCTTTTGTTGGCATGTAACTCCCATAAAGACATGAAATAGTATTGTTTAACTGATATATCTCCAAAACCTAGAACATTGCTTGGTACATAGTAAACATTCAATATGAGTATTTAAGTACATGAATTGCTCAGTTATACCACCTGACCCCTAAAAATTTTTCTCAAGTTTAATTCACAGTGAAAACTTCTTCTCACATGCGAACACTTTTCTGATATAAATCTCCAATGAATCCAACTCTCCAGGGATAACAGTCAGGAAAATGTCTTTTGTCTGTTTTATGCTTCACAGGTAATTCTGATAGTAAACTCAGATTAATCACTTCTTTGTATGCTGTATAAAATTCTGAGCTGATCCTCTCTTTAAATTACTATACTCTGCATATACCAGATGGCAAAAACGATGGAATTTTTGTGAAGAAATAAAATGTACATGTTTAGACAAGAACATCAGTATAACTGTCATTAGAAAGAAGTAATATGCCACAAATTTGAAGCTCTAAAACACTGCCGTGTGTAGATTTTCTTGCTTAATGTTATTATCACTGATATTTTACTTTACACACTTTCTATAACAATGTATTCGAGTGGTACATGTAAGATGGGGCATATATTGATTTCATACATAGATAATGAGTGGACTATTTCCTCCCTCAACAACTTCATAGTTTAATGGAGGGAGGTGCTTTGATCCAATAATGTCATATGAAATTGAAGATCTTATAATAAATGTATATTGTGTTGTAACAACAAAGATAACTGAACAGGCTCTACGGAGGGATGTAAGATAATCCTACATAGCAGAAAACACCATTGGTGTAAGATAAGCCTACACTGAAAAAAAAAAAAAGCCTTGCAAATGACTCTTTTAAAAATGGTTAAAATACATTAGTTAGAACAGGGTCTAAAGACATTTTAGAAAGAGAGAAAATGAAGGATATAATAATCACTGATTGGTGTGATGTTCCACATGGCTTAAAGATGGGCTGTATCTGTTGAATGTATATTAGCATAGGAAGATGGAAAAGGGAATTGGGGCCAGGATTTCCTAATTGTAAAACAGATCCATCATATAACATCACAAGAGTTGATTTTTCTCTTACAGTTTCAGAAATAATATTAAGGGTAAAATTTTGTACGCCTCAATTATAAATCGTTTCTTAGTAAACATATAATTATCTCTCGGAACAAAAGCTTAATAATTGTTGACAATTGTCAACCCAACAGGAAATTTTCTCTGTTTTCTAACTGTTACCAAAGAGTGGAGATAAGTTGGAGCAATGATATTTCATACACAACTATACTCTATTTTTTAAGACTGGAGATTGAAATCCAGAAACAACCGCCCTGAATTGAGAAAATAAACAATATAATAGAACCAACTTCTACTCACATATTATGCAAAATGTTCAGCATGTTGCCCAAACATCAAGAGACATAACACTTAAGTATCAATACATGTTGATATGGGAAAGCTCTGGACATTTTTCTACTTATTATAAAAGCTTAGAAGTAGGAGAGGATTACTGAAAAAAAGATGACAAAGTTACTTGAAACAGCACTTCCATTGTAAAATAAATAGATATTATAGGTTAAAGACAATTTTAACTCTCTTTCACTGAATTTATTTCTCTCTCTCTTCCCAGCCCCACCTCACCCCCTTCCCCACCTACCCCACCCCCTGCTATCTCCCTGTGTTTGCCTTTTCTCTTTGGCCTGCCAGTCTGGTGTTACTATCATTTTGACAACACAAGGACTTTTAAAAGTAGCAAAGGGTAGCAGCAGTCTGTTCCTCAACTTTGTTAGTAAGCTTAAATGCACTGTGTTTTTCAGATCAAATGGTTTTACCTTTTAAAATTTTTTAACTTTAGGAGCTTTTGTTGAGCTCTTGTGACTCACCAAAGTTTTTGGTATAAAAGTATTAGTAGCAGTTGCCCGAGGGCAGCCACTGGGGGTAGGAATAGAAACTTACACAGCACTACTTGATCCAACCCTTAAAAATGGTTCTGCAAGTTATCAAAAAATAGTTTTAAAGAAACTGAGGATACATTTCTATAGACATAAAATCCTGTGCCAGAGAATCAGCTTAATCAAGACCCAGCGGGAGGGAGAGACTAGTGAAAAGTCTATTGCCAAAGGCACAAAGGTGAGTAGCATCTTGACATCTCACCTGGCTGGAAGGCCTAGGAAAACAGAAAATGGACATGAATACCGTGATTTTTATAGTAGACATGCACGGATACAGCCAAGTATCCAACTGCATCATTCAGGAATCTCCAGAGAAACAGAACCAATAGATCTCAATCTCTCTCTCTCTCTCTCTTTCCCCCACGTGTGTGTGTGTGTGTGTGTGTGTATACACACACATATATATATACACATATATATGAACAAGACTGTACATACACACACACACAAAATGGAGCAACTGTGGGGACTGGCAAGTCTGTAGTATATAAGGCAGGCTGGCAGGCTCCAAATTCAGATTAACGGCTCATGTTGCAGTCTTAAATATGAGTTCCCCAGGGCAGCAGCAAGCTGGAAATTTAGACAGGGTCTCTATGTCGCAGTCTCGAGGAAAATTCCTTCTTTGGGAAAACTCAGCCTTTTTCTTAAGATTATCAGCTGATTGAATAAGTCCCAGTCACCTTATGGAGGTTAACGAGCTTTACTATATGTCTACAGATTTAAATGTTAATTCTATCTAAAAACCGACAGAACAATCTAGAAAGGTGTATGATCAGACATCAGGGCACTATAGCTTAGACAAGTGGTTATGTTAAACTAACCATAATAACAATTAAAATTAAGTAGACTTAGGTCCTAAATTAAGTATTCTTGATTTACAGCGCTTAATAGAGCCAATTAGTCTTAGCATCTACCTATCATTTCAGTAAGATATTCCTGCTCACCCCCATCTGTGAGCCTCAGAATAGCCAGTGACTGAAAGAAAGCTTCCACCACCATCCATAATAAATCTGGGTGTTGATTGCCCCAAATTTGATATCAGGATATCACCTCCTCACATTGGATTTATTGACTCTTTATAGCCAGTGTTCCCACCGGATTTCTGATCACTATTGCTTTGATGACTTCTTGACCAGTGGACAGTCTGTGGGCTTTAGAGATATCAGGTTCTTGTCTTTCTTAACTGCTCCATCCCAAACAAAGCTCTCTCTTAGAATGGGCGCTCAGTGCGTATTTATTGAAGATTTTATTGCATGCTTGAATTCTGAATCTTTCTGTACTCTCAACTACTGGGTTAACATAGCATTAATTTTATTCATTTCTAAAACTTACGTGAGGTGAAACCCCGTCTGTACAAAAATTAGCCAGGTATGGTAGTGCGCACCTGTAGTCCCAGCTACTCAGGAGGCTGAGGCAGAAGAATCACTTAAACCCAGGAGGCAGAGGCTGCAGCAGTCATCTGAGACTGTGCCACTGAACTCCAGCCTGGGTGACAGAGAGAGACTTTGTCTCAAAAAAACAAAACAAAACAAAACAAAAAAAACCTTACATGAAAGATACACATCAGCATCATCTTGACCCCTTTTTTGAAAACTATTTTTGTGTTTCAAATGTAAATTGAAACATAAATAAGGCACTATTTTATATTTTTAGGAAACAGAAGGAACTTTAAAATTGTGCATGTGTTTTAATAATAAACAGTTTTTACTAAATGATTATTTGAATCAGGGATTATCTGTGTGAAAAAAAAAGTCAGGGCTGGGTGCTGTGGCTCACACTTGTAAACAGCAATTTGGGGTGCTGAAGCAAAAGGATCACATGAACCCAGAATTTGAGACCCACCTGGGCAATGTGGCAAAACCCCATCTCAACAAAATTACAAAAGTTAGTCAGGTATGGTGGCACGTTCCTGTAGTCCCAGCTACTAGGAAGGTTGAAGTGGGAGGATCCCATGAGCCAGGGAGGATGAGGCTATGGTGAGCCGAGATTGTGCCACTGTATTCCAACCTGGGCAACAGAGTGAGACCCTGAGTATTGGTCCATTTTCATGCTGTTGATAAACATATACCCATGACTGGGTAATTTATATAGAAAAAGAGGTTTAATGGACTCACAGTTCCACATGATTGCAGAGGCTTCACAATCATGGTGGAAGGCAAAACGCATGAGGCAGGCAAGAGAGAATGAGAGCCAAGCAAAAGAGGAAACCCCTTATAAAACCATCAGATTTCATAAGACTTATTCACTATCATGAGAACAGTATGGGGAAACTGCTCCAAGATTCAATTATCTCCCACCAGGTCTCTCCCACAAGACATGGGAATTATGGGAGCTACAATTCAAGATAAGATTTGGGTGGGGACACAGTCAAACCATATCATTCCATCCAGCCCCTCCCAAATCGCAGGTCCTCATATTTCAAAATCAATCATGCCTTCCCAACAGTACCCCAGAGTCTTAACTCTTTTCAGCATTAACTCAAAAGTCCACAGTCCAAAGTCTCATCTGAGACAAAGCAAGTCCCTTCCACCTGTGATCCTGTAAAATCAAAACAAGTTATTTACTTCCTAGATACAAAGGAAGTACAGGCATTGAGGAAATACAGCCATTCCAAATGGGAGAAATTGGCCAATGAAAGAGGTGGGTTCCCATGATCTGGGCCAGCTCCATCTCTGTGGCTTTGCAGGGTACAGCCCACTCTTGGCTACTTTCACAGGCTAGCATTGAGTGCCTGTGGCTTTTCCAGAAACAGGTTGCAATCTGTTGGTGGATCTACCATTCTGGGGTCTGGAGGATGGTGGCCCTCTTCTCAAGCTCTGCTGGGCAGTGTCCCAGTGGGGACTCTGTGTGGGGGCTTCAATCCCATGCTTCCCTTTAGCACTACCCTAGCAGAGGTTTTTCATGAGGGCCACAGACCTGCAGCAAACTTCTGCCTGGACATCCAGGCGTTTCCATACATCCTCTGAAATCTAGGTGGAGGTTCCCAAACCTCAATTCTTGACTTCTGTGTACCCACAGGGTCAACACTACATGGAAGCTACCAAGGCTGGGAGCTTTTACCCTCTGAAGCCATGGCACAGCTCTACCTTGGCCCCCTTTTAGCCATGGCTAGAGTGACTGGGACACAAGGTACCAAGCGTCTAGACTGTACACATCAGGGGGGCCCTGGGTCCAGCACATGAAACTATTTTTTCCTCCCAGGCCTCCAAGTCTGTCATGGGATGGACTACAGTAAAGGTCATTGATATGCCTTGGATACATTCTCCCCATTGTTGTGGTGATTAACATTTGGCTACCCACTACTTATGCAAATTTCTGCAGCCAGCTTGAATTCCTCCTCAGAAAATGGGTTTTTCTTTTCTATCGCATCATCAGGCAGAAAATTTTCCAAACTTTTATGTTCTGTTTTCCTTTTAAAACTCAATGCTGTTAACAGAACCCAAATCACCTCTGGAATGTTTTGCTCCTTAAAAATTTCTTCTGCCACACACCCTAAATCATCTCCCTCAAGTTCAGAGTTCCACACATCTCTAGGGCAGGGACAAAATGCTGCCATTGTCTTTTCTAAAGCACAACAAGAGTCACCTTTGCATAAGTTCCCAGCAAGTTCCTCACCTGAGACCACATCAGTCTGGACTTTATTGTCCATATCACTATTAGCATTTTGGTCAAAGCCATTTGACAAGTCTTTAGGAAGTTTCAAACTTTTCCACATCTTCCTGTCTTCCAAACCCTCCAAGTTGCTAGAAAGTTCTAAACCTTCCCACATTTTTCTATCTTCCTCTGAGTCCTCCAAACTATTCCAACCTCTACCTGTTACGCAGTTCCAAAGATGATTCCGCATTTTCAGGCATCTTTACAGCAGCACCCCACTCTACCAGTACCAGTTTACTGTATTAGTCCATTTTCACGCTGCTTTTATAGACATACCCAAGACTCGGTAATTTATAAAGAAAAAGAGGTTTAATGGACTCACAGTTCCATGTGGCTGGGGAGGCCTCACAATCATGGCAGAAGGCAAAAGGCACATTTTACATGGCAGCAGGCAAGAGAGAATAAGAGTCAACTGAAAGAGGAAACCCTTCATAAAACCATCAGATCTCATGAGACTTATACACTATCACAAGAACAGGATGGGGGAAACTGTTCCCACGATTCAGTTATCTTCCAGCAGAGCCCCCTTGCATAACACATGGGAATTATGGGAGCTACAATTTAAGATGAGCCTTGGATGGGGACACAGCCAAATCATATCACTCTGTCTCTTTTTTTATTTATTTGAGATGGAGTCTCACTCTGTTGCCCAGGTTGGAGTGCAGTGGCACAATCTTGGCACACTGCAATCTCCACCTCCCCCAAGTAGCTGGGATTACAGCGCACCACCATGCCTGGCTAATTTTTGTATTTTAAATAGAGATGGAGTTTCACCATGTTGGGCATGCTGGTCTCCAACTCCTGACCCCAAGTGATCCAAATGCCTTGGCCTCTCAAAGTTCTGGGATTCACCCTGTCTTTAAAAACATAAAATTTTTTTTAATTAAAATAATAAAAAGTCAGGAGAGAAAAAATATTCTGCTCTTTTTGAGAGTAATTTCCTTCATTTTAATTTTGAAAAACCTCCATTTTATTATATATATAATTATATATAATATATATTTTATTATATATATTATATATAATATATATTATTTTATTATATATAATTATATTTTATAAGCCTCCATTTTATTATATATATAATTATAATATCATATATTCTAATTATATAATTATATTATCACATTATTAAAGTGAATTCACACACACACACACACATTTACTAAGCTTCTCCTTTACGCTTGCACATTCATTCCGATCATTAAAAGCAAGTGTGGGTGTGTGTATATAGAATATGTACATAAATATATATGTATGTAGTTATGTATGTATATGTATGTAGTTGTGTATATATGTATGTAGTTATGTATGTATGTATATATATACACATGCATATATACACACTTGCTTTTAATGATGGGGATGGGTATATATTTATAAAGTGTTTATATATATACACACTTTTTACATATATATATATAGAAAGTTTAGTCTTTGTTTAAAAGCCTCAGGGACCTCTTGCTTAGAATGTTTGCGTTATTTAAGTGGGCGAGACACACATGAAGTATTCAAAAATATATATTATTTTTCATTTGTGTTATAAGGATTGAAAAATTAGTTACGAAGATTCTGTCCTTAAAAATCTTCACTTCCTTTCTAGCCAAACTCTGTTCATTTCATAGGAGAAGGATAATAGCTATATGCATTTAAATTTAATGATGAACATAGGTAAAGAGGAAATTCAGAATAATATAAGAACATAGTACCACTTTTGTCCCAGTGACACCAGTCTCCATTTTTCTTTTTAGTTCGATGTTGCTATATATTTTAATAATCGTCTGGCCAAGCCCTAAGCCCTGATTTCAGATTATGAATGTGACTTTGTCATCAACATTTATCTCATAATAAAATGATGAGCTGCTCTTTCTCTCTCTATGAAAATAGGGCATATTTTACCCATAACAATTCCATACTGGGAGTTGTTATTTTGAATTTTCTACTCAACTTCATTCTTTTTTTTCCAGCTTATTTAAACAAATTATAGAAGGGAAATTAATCACAGTTTTGCATATGAATTATGAGTAACCCTGATTCTTTTTCCAAGTAAAGTATTCATTTGTAAATTGAATTTTAAAAAAAGAGATGAGCATCAACTTCACCTTTCTTGTCATTTGAATAAGCCACATTAAAATTCCATTAGATTTAAAAATGTTACTTATACACAATATAGTCACACAGAAAAAGAAACCAAATCAATAATAAAATTAATGGTAGTGGACAGCACAATTAGGCATTATCTATCTATAAAAAGTAAACACCCATTGCCAAAAGGGGAGGTCTAATTTTCATTTAAATTTCTTCATGGCTATGACTCAGGAGTATTACGTATATCATAATTGTCAGGAAAATAAATAGAGGACATAGTAAACAGGAATCACTGACCAGTTTACCTCAAATTGATGCTAACGCAAGACAGTACACACATGATAGTTTCAAATATGATTTGAAATTTTGTTATGATTATAAGCTACCTCAGAACCTTTGACATTTGGAGACAGATAATTCTTTACTAATGAGAGACTGCCCTGTTTTTAATAGGATTTTTAACAGCATTCTTGGACACTACGTACGAGATACCAATAGCTAGCACCGTTTTTTTTTTTTTTTTTTTTTTTTTTTTTGAGACAGAGGTTTGTTCTTGTTGCCCAGGCTAGAGTGCAATGGCGCGATCTCGGCTCACCACAACCTCCACCTCCCAGGTTCAAGTGATTCTCCTGCCTCAGTCTCTGAGTAGCTGGGATTGCAGGCATGCACCACCATGCCTGGCTAATTTTGTATTTTTAGTAGAGACGGGGTTTCTCCATGTTGGTCAGGTTGATCTTGAACTCTTGACCTCAGGTGACCCGTCCACCTCGGCCTCCCAAAGTGCTGAGATTACAGGCATGAGCCACCACACTCGGCCTGAACCCACTTTTGTTTCTACGTTGTAACAACCAAAAATCTCTATAGATACTCCTAAGTTTCCTTAGGGGAAAAAAAGTCAATCCTTTCCAGAGCTATACTTTAAATTCATTTTTAAAATTAACCTCAAACATTGAGCCATAAAGTGAATATAGAATAATAATAAAATTAAGAAATTAATATGTGTTTCCAGAAAACAGGCATGAGGTACAGATCTCTGAAAAACATTATTCATTAAGTCAGATATTTCACAGATCTAAATTTATCATGAATCTCTGAAGAACATTGCAATTACAAAATCAAAACACTTATAAAACTTTTTTCTAGCATATACAAAACACTAAAACAACAAAAAATTTGTAAATAAACTTTGAAAAACAGGAACAATGTTTTCTCGTCTATAAACTAGCCTGACAAATATTTCAAGGAAGAGAATGCAAAGTAGCCAACAGATTTTTTTCACGTTATCAACAGTTTGGAAAGAGAAAATGACAAAATATACTCTAATTATGTCAATTAACCACAAATTGAATAATGAGTTTTGCTTGAAGCCATTTATTTTCTGCATTATGAAGAGGGCAGTGGTTAAACAATAATTATTCATATGACATGGAAACCATGAGGTAGAGTTTGTTTATAATTAAAATTCTGGACATTAGAAATTTCAATCATTAAGAAAATGTGTGTCCAGAGATTGCATGTCTGTGGACATACGTAGCTTGCTATTATTTTTAATTCTTCCTTTTATTAAATTTTTTTTAGATGCTGCCCTTTCTTTAATAGAACATTTTAGAGGTTTTTTTGTTGTTTGTTTTTGTTTGTTTTTTGTTTTGTTTTGTTAATAAACACAACCAATCTAACCCAACAGAGATTGAAGCTATTACTGGCTTCAGATATTAATTAGTCAAATGAACATTCTTCTTTTAAAAGGAAGGTGCAATGCTTATTTGTCCATGAAATAACATAAAATATTTATAGTGATTTTAATATCACACAGCAGTATATGAAGGAGCAAATTAACTGCTTGTTTCATGTATGATATTTATCAAAAAGCAATAATTTTGAACAAAACTGTTAAAAATGCAATGTGTTTTGTGTTTTTTGTTTGTTTGTTTTCGAGACAGAGTCTCTCTGCGTCGCCCAGGCTGGAGTGCGGTGGTGCAATCTTGGCTGACTGTAACGTCCGTCTCCCAGGTTCAACAATTTGGCCTCAGCCTCCCTAGTAGCTGGGATTACAGGGACCCGCTGCCACGCCTGGCTAATTTTTACATTTTTAGTAGAGACAGTTTCACCATGTTGGCCAGGCTGGGCTTGAACTCCTGACCTTAGGTAATCTGCCAGCCTCAGCCTCCCAAAGTGCTGGGATTACAAGCATGAGCCACCATGCCCGCCGGACAATGTGTTTCTTTAACTGTAAACATTCAAAGAGGCAAGATAATTTTCAATGCAATTATTTCCAAATAAATCATATTCTATAAACTAATTTCTTTTTATTTGGTTTACGTTAGCCATATTCTTTTTGTAACTATAAAACTCTTGATGAAACTAGTGACGTAATTCAAATTATGATGTGAAGAATTAGTTAACAAATGAGATTAGTGTCTAATATATACCATGTATTGTGCTACTTAAATTGCAATTAATCACACGGAATTATAGCACGGAGGATGCTTGCTAATCTTGGAATAAAATGTTATCAGATTAAATTATTTGTGATTAATAAGGAAAGACTTTTTCAGCTGTTGTTAAATCTGGAAGGATTCTCTTTTCAACAAAAATTCAGGAAATATAAACTGGTTCCATTGGTTCAGCGCTACAAAGATCAACATTTTTATATTTTAATTGAGACAAGAAAAAGATAAATACAGTTGAGCCATGAACAACATGGATTTGAACTGTGCTGATCCACTTATACACGAAGGTTTTTCAAACAAATCAGAATAAAAAATACAGTATTTCCAGATTGAAACACTGCCTATATGGAGGGCTGACTTTGCATATAAGTGAGTGTCTGCAGCACTTGAGGATGTGAAAAATTTTATCTATATGGCGATCCTAGAACTAAGTCCCCATGTATACCCAGAGAGGGCTGTAAATAACTACAATAGTACTTTGCAAGAGGCATTTTGAAGAGGAGAAACTGAAAATTTTGGCATGGTCAATAACTTAGCAAAAAGGAGTGATAATTAGAACTATCAAAATAAAACTCACATTTGAATGATGAACGGGGATACTTCTCTGCAATTATTTTTCCTAAATAAATATTTTATCAAAATAAAAAGGAAATGAGGTAGGTGGAAGAAAAAAGAGTTTGTATGTTTTTTTTGAAGTAACTTTTCTGTATTAAATCATGTGGCTCAGGAAAAAGCATGGAGTCAACAAATTATCCAGAGCTAAAATGAGAAAATGAAGAAGACCAACCAGTTTAGAGGTACAACCTCAAGTCACATACAACTGAAGTGTGCAACTGAAATGAAGTGTGTTAGTTGTAGATTTGATATTTTGGATAAACATGCACAATATTATACACACACATACATATATAAATCCTGAAGTCAAAAATGTTGTAAATTGTATCATTTTCTTTGATCGTGAAAAACTAATAACATTTGATGAATTTTATACTTTAAAAGTGTCTGCAAAAATCACTAAACGGATATTTGAACTGAGTAAACTAGTTGAGGCAACAGTAGCAGAAATTGTGGTACCCAGAATGGAAAACTAAACCATTTATTACTCGACTGAATATTGCCATAGCAAAAGTTAATCTTTCCTATGTTTTATATATTATAGCAGTGCTTCTCCAATTGTATCACTTAGCATCAGCATCACTTGGGAAATTGTTATACATGCACATTCTCAGAACACCCACCAGTCTTACTGAGTCAGAAACTCTGTAGCCAGGACCCAGTAATCTGGGGTTTTATATGTTCTCTAGGTGATTCTGGTACACAGTGAAGTTGAGAATCATGGTGTTGTATAATATTTGGGGCACATTAGTCCCCAAAATATTGTAACAAAGCTTTATGCAAAACATGCAACATCACATGGACTAGCTTGCAACCTCTCATTTTCAAAGGCAACTCTAGTGTCCTTCTATAATATCCTACCTTATGGCACTTTGTGATATTTAAATCAAGGGGCTCCTTCCCAGTACCCAGGTGTTCCTAAGAATTTCCCTGCAAAGAGGAGCTGACAGAGGATTCTTCATGAGGTACCTCAAAGGTAACATTGTAAAGATTCACGGCAAAGGATGGGCATCACTTCCACTGAGCAGATGGCTGGCAAGATTACACTGACAGAAAGGATGAATTTTCCACTCATGAGAAGAATAGGTATTTAGCTGCCACACATTCAGGAGCCAGGCAAGGTTAATATTCCATGCACATGAGGACAAGGTGGTCAGCTGGAGTGTACCGTGAGCCAGCAAGGTTCAGACAGTGGTTACTCTTCTTGCCAACTTAAATGGATGACATCCCAGGCTCAGACCTCCTAATGGTTGGGCACTTCATTCCTTTGTTCATTATCCCGTGAATGTGTATGACTTTCATCACTTACATTTTTCACAAAAGCCCTTTATGGTCAGTCAATAATAACTTTAATGTTCCATTGAAATGAAGACATTTTAACGTCCTATGTCATTACAGCAATAACACCACCACCATCACCACTACCACCAAATGTATTTCCTTTTCTTGCATTATTCAAAGTATTCGGTCTTCATATAACACATTTGACTGTTTAGCATGTCCTAATTCTGTCCTCAAAAATGTTATTTTCATGATAATATGGGCAGAATCACTATTCTGAATGAAGCAAAAAAATAAAGATTATTATCAAAAGAGAATGACTATTCAAATTATGCTGCAACATGAAGAAAAACACACTGTTATTAAATACAGTTGGATAAAGGATAGATTGAAGAGAAAAGAGAATGGAAATAACAGACTGTCAGTATCTCAGATTTGGGGTGTTTGTGCCCTGAACTTGGCTGCTATGAACACACATACAAAGGAAAAAATTTGGTTGATTAAAGAACATTTTCTGTGTGCCTATTATGTGCCAGACTGTGATGTTAGATTTTCATATTTACTTCGGAAGTACATTACAATTCTGTTAGGTAAATATGATTACTAGTGTATACAAAAACCAAGCAAGGTTCAGTAAAGTTAAATGAAATGTAAAAGAAAGCAGTATTTGTTAGGATCATTTTTGTTTGTCTGTTTTGTTTTGTTTTGTTTTGTTTTACCAATACTGTCAGACTATAAAAACCATACTATTTTTATAAACCACACGTCAGTAACTTTTTCTGTAAAGGACTAGCTATTAAACGTTTTAGGCTTTGTGAATTGCATAGCCTTTGTGGCACTACTCAAGTTTGTCATTTGGGAAAGATAATAGTTCCAGATTTTTTCTAAAGAGATAAGTGGGAAGTTGTCCCTAGATAATACCTAAACCAATGAGTGTGACTGTGACCCAATAAAATGTTATTTACAAAGAAACCTGTCAACCAGATTAGACCCATGTGCCAGAGTTTATGGCTCCTGCTTCAAACCATAACGTAGCATGCATGGAGTAAACACAATTTGGGTGGTGCCCCATCCAAACTTATGTTATCAAGCCATTGCACTCACCTCCCAGATCTTAACTGATCACAGTCTCACTCTTCTCTGGAGTCTTGCCCACAACTGATGAAACAAGTCAAGCTTTAAATTCAAGAAGCATTATGAACAACACGTAAAGCAAATTCACCAAATCATATCATTATTTTAAAAAGCCAGAACAGAGGGAAAATCTTAAAAGGCATACAAGTTTTAAGGAAATCAATCAAATTAACAGCAGACTTCTCAATAGAAATGATGAAGGTGAGAAAAAATTATAGCTTGACAGCTATTTCCTCCCCATGTTTAAAGCATGCTATTCTTTAGATATGCAAAGGAAATATCTACCAAACTATAATTTTATATCTAGAGAAAACAATATTGAAAAGTGAAAGCAAAATTAGGATGCATTTGGATAAAAATACAAACTGTGGGAGTCAATCACTAGGGAAATATCACCAAAACAAACACTGACATGGTGGTGTTTTGTTTGTGTTTTTAATATAAAAGTTGTAAACAATTCAGGAAGAGAGCCATGCAGATAGATATCTTAGGGAAGAACATTCTGGACATAGGGGCTTAGCCATTGTAAAGTCCTTAAGGAGAGTTCATGAAGGAATATGGCTGGAACAGAGTAAGCAGTTGAGAGATTAATTACAGATGAGGTCAAATAAATAATTTTACCAACATAAGACCATATATTTTCTCCAAATGATATGGGGAACCAGGAGAGAATTTTGATCAAAGAGTTTATGTTATCTAGCTTATGTTTTAAAAGGATTTCTCTTTTATTATTAGAATTAAGGGTGAGGTTTTTCCTTCACAGTAGCTATCATTGATATGGATAAATTGTCATTCTTTAATTAGAACACACTCATCTTCTCACACACACACATACACATACAAAGAGAACACATTTTTTAATAGTCACAACTGCTATATTGATGTAAATTTGCATAATATTTAAAAGTTTAAATTATTTTTATGCACACTGATCTATTTCCAGAGCAGGTTTTAATATTGTTATTTATTTATTATTATTAATTATTATTAATTTGTTATTATTATTAATGATGATAAACAGCAACACTATTATTTGTTTGGTTGTTTTTTGTAGAGACATAGTCTCACTATGTTGTCCAGGCTGGTCTTAAACTCCCGGGATCAAGCAATCCTCCTGCCTCAACCTCCCGAGTAGTTAGAACTACAGGTGCACGCTGCCACACTATTTTTTTTTCTTAAATTTTTTGTAGAGGCCCTTTTTTCTTAAGATTTTGTCACCGTAAGCATTATCGACTAAGATTTTTTTTCTTTATATTTGTCCAACTTTCAGAAATGGAGAGAAGCAAAAATTCAGAAGATACATTAATATAATTAATATTTGTGTTTAAACCCATTTCAATAATTATGTGTATTTTGAAGAAAACTAGCTCAAATAGATTTTTTCTTTTCTTTCTTATTTTCTTTTCTTTTTTTTTTTTTACAGAGTCTCACTCTGTTGCACAGGCTGGAGTGCAGTGGCGCTGTCTCCATTCTTTTTTTTTTTCTTTCTTTGAGACAGGGTTTCACCACATTGCCTGGGTTGCTCTCAAACTCCTGGGCTCCAGTGATTTGCTGGCCTTAGTATCCCAAAGTGCTGGAATTGTAGGTGTGAGCCACCACACCTGACCTCAAACAGATTTGTAACAATAACTAAGAAGAAAATATTTAATACTATCAATTTCAAAATATTCATTCATATACTCAGTTTACATCATGTATGCAAGACAGTATTAATTTATTAGTTTGAGGGAGTTAGGGAAGTGCCAATCCAAAATATGCCAACTTTGTATATTGATTATCTCTAGCTAAAAACATTGGAGAAACTGTAGTTACAGAAAGAGCTAACTGACCTGTCTTTCTTTCCTACATGTAGCAGTCCATTAGGATTCTTTTGAGAGGGTTGCCTTCCCTGTACCAGGGCAAGAAGGTAACCTTTATCACCAGATTGGGAATTGGGGATGCGATGGACCTGAATGATAAATAAATTTTCTAAAGTAACCCTTGTCTTCCACTAGCTTTATACCCCAATATATCTCCTAGTGACTCGTCTGCAATGCACTGCCCCAGTCAGACTTCCCAGTCTAGTCATTTCTTCTCAAATTTATTGTTATTTGTCTAAAAAGTATTAAAGCGTCTTGCTTTGGCCATTTTTTCAGACTTCACTCTCTTGTGAGGGCTTCCATGTACATGTTAAATTAATAAAACTTCTATGCTTTCCTCATGTTAACTTGTTTTTGTCAATTTCCTTCCCAGATCCAGTCGAAGAGCCCACTGAAGATCTAAGAGGCATAGAGGCGATGGTTAGCGCCTCCCTTACAAGCTTACCATTAATGCGTTACAGGTTTATCAATAGTGTTATTACTTTTAGAAAGACATAGTTGTAAAAGAGGTGGATCTGAGCAGAAATTAATACAGGAAATATCCATTTTACTTTTAATATTCAATACTAAATAACGTTACTACTTACAATTGTGTTTGTTTTGTAAGTTTTCAAAAACTAATATTTTAATGTTATAGCCAGAATTATCATACAGCATTTATTATATTTTTCAGGAATCATCTTTATCATATTTTTTGACTAAAGTAATACTTTTCTATTTCTCGACCTCTAATTATAGCATCTAATTTTTAAAATATATGTACAATAATTGATGACTAGTTACTCTCAATTATTTGAGTTTACCAAGGTCTACTCCTCCACTTCAGGGTCAACAAGTGACAGTATTTATCAAACCCCTTGCAGTTGGTGGGGCCATGTGACTAATTTTAGTTTGTGGACCATGCATAGAGGTGATGTGTGTCTCATTAGGAAAGACAGTGAAAAGGCCGAGTGCAATGTTGTAGGTTCTCTTTCCTGGCCACTGTGGTCATAGAGAAGAACCTGTGCTGAAACTTTGGAGCCATGAAAGCAAAGCATCCTGTATCTCTGGAGGAATATCACTGAGGAGATTTGCTGGGACTCAATGCACTTTGAATACATGAAAAATAAATCTTTATTGTGTTAACTCATTGAAATTTGGGGACTGCCTGTTATAACATTATAACTGGGCCAATCATAGGAAGTAAAGTGCAGACACTGAAGGAAAAAATTTAGAATAAGTAAACGAGATTAAGAAAAGAAAAAATTATTGCAAAGCATGATACATATGAATTAAATGCCATTAGTCTTTACACACTATTTTGTAACCTGCTTCGTAGGTTAACATTGCCTCATGATCATTTTCCAAGCCATTAAATATTATTCTGCAACATAATGTTTAATGACAGAATAGTATTATATGCTATGGTCTATCAAAATTTATTCAATCGATTTCATACTCTTAGACAATTAGATTGCTTAGAAATTGTTTCCCTTGCAAACTGCATTGCAGTAAACATTATTATAGCTATATCTTAAATATATCCACAATTATTTCTATAAAATAAATACTTAGAAATGCAATTTCTGGTGTGAATGTTATAAAATTCTAAGGTTTTTGACAGATATCCGTAAGTGTACTAAATTACACCATCACTAACATAATCAATTCTTTTCTTTTTAGTATTTTGAAGAAGTGTCTTCTAAATTCTTAATGACATTAATTATATAAGAATCCAGACACCTAATTTTGTCCATGTAAATAAATTATTTAACTTTGCACCTTATACATATTTTTCAATTAAGTAAACTTGTCAACAATTTGTCAGAGATAGTGGAGCTATTTATCATTGGATTCAATTCAATAGCTATCAAGTACAGATGATATGTCCTATCATCTTTAAAGCACTGAGTTAGCCAGCATTAGATTTGAGTAGTGTATAGATATTTCAGCTCAAAATCTTCAAATATCTATCCTTTCTTATCATTTATATTTTTAAAAATTGTGTCAACTAAGTTCTAAGTCATTTACAATTCCAATTTCTGTTGAGAAGTTATCTTTGTCAGAATCTCTAGCCATGTGATTCTAGGTATAATTCCTGTAAAAGTATTTGAAATCTGTTTTTTCTTGAGTGTTGGTGACATGCCTAGCAATATATTTAGTTTTATTTTATCTTAATTCATTGAGTGCCCAGTATGGCCAAACTTATTCCAGAAACATTATTTATAGAGTCATTATTTCTTCTAATTTCAATATTTAAGGAAACATTCTGAATGTCTTGGTTTGGATGGAGTTTCTGTCTCTGATGGCATCTGCTGTGGCTGCAAGTTGGATTATAGTCTATGAAAACAACTGTTTCTAATGCAATTCCCCCATAATTGGAGGATTGTCTTAAAAAAAATAAATAATAGATGTGTGCAGGCTCAGTAGGAGTTGTCATCCTCAGACAGATGCCACAACATCATGCATGTATAACATTCAACATTCTAGTTACTTTTCTATAGCTCCATATATATTTTCTGTACCATTACAAACATCAAACTTTGAGGACATGAACTATGTCATTTAACTTCTTGTATGCTTTTTCTAACAAGCAATTAACTACTAAGGCCATAAACTGTGCTTATCTTGTTTAGCAATGTGTCCCTGAAACCAAAAGCAGTGTCTGACCCATACACATTCTGAACAAATGTATGTATGCCAAATGAATTAATCAATAAATAATTGGTGGATATTTTGCCAGTAAAAGATAATTGTAAATTTCATTTTAGTATTTTTTGTTTAGGGTGTTTTTGACAGCAAAATTTAAATATTAAAATAATTCGAGTAGATGAAACATATATTTGAGAGTACTCACTGTGTGTGATATTGTAGCCCTATGCATTAAAGATCTAGAAATAAGGAGATATTGCCCCAATCTTAAGGAGCTCGCAGCCTAGCTGAGGACACAAACGTTAGGGTAGATACACAGTACATGCTGATAAGGAAAGTTGAAGGATGTATGTCAAAGGAACATGCGAAAGTTGAGAAATAATAAGTAAAACATTAATGCAACAGTGATCGTATGGAGGGGAAATACCATGGTTTCATATGTTTCTAAGGGTCTTTAGTTCTGAGACTCATTCACAAAACTGGTCTCTGTAGGGTTTTGTGACAGTATTTAAGGTTATCAGTTAATCTGTACAATTATATAGGGCAGTAGAAAAAGGTTTTGAATCTTGATATAAGATGTGAGTTTTAAACAAATATTGATCATCTCTAGTTAAGACAGAATGAAGTCTTCTCCTCTTTCTCTCCCTTCTCCTCCTCCTTCTTTTTGCCATTGTCATCAAATTCCTGAATTCAGAACCTGCTTCTGTCACTTGTTAGCTATTATTTAAGGAGAATCACCTAGTTTCTTTATACAGTGCCTTGTTTTTCCCACTGCAAAATAATGTCTGTATCATAGGGTTGTTGTGAGGATTAAATAAATCAAAAGATATTAGAAAACTAGAGCCTGGCACATCATACTCAGAAGGAAAGCAATGCTATACCTATATCATACAATAAGAAAATGATTTTACTTTTCTAAGCATGCATGCCCCAAACTTATAAAGTTTTTTGCATAATATCGAATATTCACAGTAAGAGCCCAAAGGACAAATGATTGCACAGAAAGAGGAAAAGTTGAAAAGCATAAAATTCTATAATATTCTGGAGGTCTTCTCTCTCTACCCTTTTCCCACAAATGTGAATTTTGAGGTTGGAATATTAATCTACTGATTAATAGATTAGTTCTTTCTTGCAAATGTTAAAATATTAATTTCAGGAACACTGTGATAAGGGTGTCGATAATTTTTTTAACATAAGAATCAATATTCTCTAGTATAACCAGAGAGATAGGAATCAATATATATTAGTTTAATGTCAAAGCTAGACCTGCAGTTTTAAAAATAGGAAATTGCCTTCTGAGTGGAAAATGAAATGATTTCTTCTTAAAGTGGAAGGCCTTTTCAGGGCCTAACTGATACCCTAGTGATGATCTTAGGTTGTACCACATCTCTTGAGATATTTTATTGTTATTTAGCATTTTGTTTTCTGCTATTTATAATATTCATTTATTAAGAATTTTACTCTTACCTTAAAGAAGTGCTTTTTCACAAGCTGCCCTCCATATTGTAAAATATATAAAATTGTTTATTATGTGGAATTGTTTGTGAAATACTTAACTGGTTATATAAGCCACAATTTCCTTTGAGATAATTTGCATTATAAGTAATCTCATATTTTAACTGAACATTTATAACAAGGTAAAGAATGAAAGTTATATATTAATTAATATACTAACTGGGAGTAACACTTTTAAAAAGCTAAAATTCTGTTTTTAGTTTGAACCTATAAAGAGTTGCCAATGTCTGAGCCCATTGCCTTTCTCTAAGAATTATCAAAGTTTGTAAGAAGGAACTTGCCTATTACCAGTCACTAATTCAATGTCCATCCTCCCTGTTAATACCAGGAGAAAAATAAGACAGAGAAAGGCAGTTCAGTGGTGATACTCTACTCCTTCCCTGCCCCACTTATGTTATTGGTAACCCATACTCGATGTGCTACTTTAAAGACTTCAAGGCATTTGACTTGATGATCTGCCCTTGTGCTTATCTAAGAATTAGAGAGAAATATCAAATTCAATGTAATTGCCAGTTTAACTACCAGAGTGTACCAGATTGCACTGTCTTCATTCCATAAATTAAGAAAGTGTGAATATCCTGTGAATCAAAGGCTAATAGTGCAAAACCTTTTTCAGCTTCAACTATCTTACCAGTTTCTGATTCAGTAGCATTGTCTACTTGCTCGAGAGACTCTAGAAGCAACAGGTAAGTAGATGCACAAAGATGGCACTTGTAACTGAATCAGGAGTGCTATTTGGGGCAGTAAACAAGAACCCAAGAAGGAACTGGGCACTGGGGAAGCTTGGACGCTTAACTTATACTGGGCACTGACAGTCAGTCATTGTTTTCCAAAGATTCAGAAAAAAAATCAACAAGGAGAAATTATAAACATTTCCAGGTAAACAAAGAGATATTGTTTAAATTCATGCCCCTCATATCTTCAGGCCAGGGCCAGGGAAAGAAAAAAGATTCAAGTAATATTCACATAAATATTATCAACTTATAAAAACAAATTGCTAAATAATATCTGTTCTAGTTTCCTACCTTGATAAATATACTTTTATAATTATAAAATTGAAACATATGTGGGAGGCTATAGACTTTACTTTTAAATATTTAATTATTGCTTTTGATGTCTAAATACTTTATAGATGGCAAGTGATGTTTAAATGAGTAATAGAATTTATACATAATTCATATTTTTTGTATTTATTCCACATTAACTCTTTTTCTTGCCTTTATTTCAGAAAAAACAATAATTACATTATCATAATCAATATTTTTACATAATTTGTGTAGAAAGAATAGTAATAATATCAAATAACTTAAATAAGATATAATTGTATTAAAAGTGTAAAATGGTAATATTTGCACAAAAATGTAAATTAAGTTAAATGTAAGAAATATGAATATGTTTGAAAGTTATTTTTCTTTTAAATTATTTATAATTCCCTACTAATATTAAAAGGCAAAATACAGATTACCAATAAGGAATATAAATATTTGAAAATTGTTACTTAACATTATTTAAATAGCATTTAATTTTAAGTTTTTAAAAAAATGTAGATATTTCAATTATTTAAAAAAAATTGCAAGCTTGCAATATGCTACCAATTTAAGGAACTGGTATCTCATTAATAATACATATTATGTTTAGAAATACACACACATGTATAGTATGCATAAATTTAACAGCATTATACATTTTTTAATGTTAACAATGTTTATTAATCATTCAATATAACTGTTGAAAGGATCTCACTAATTCTGAAATCACAAATTGAAACACTATGAAAGAATATTGAAATATGGCACTATTAGAGTAGGGGGGCATTCCATTAAGCAAGAATCTATTGCATTCATGCTATCTGAAATTAAGCATGTGACAAATTATTTAATTAGTTTTTTTTCTTACTGAAACATTTCCACCAGGCAAATAGTATCTGAAATTCAAATTATTCACTCCATGTCCCTGACCCTGCAAATAAAGAATTCACAAACTTCCAAGACATTAGGATATACTTTTTCTTTGAAAAACATAAAGCAAGAGAGGTGAAGATGTAGGAGATTAGATGCCTTGGGGTTAAACGTCTTGCTGTGTCAACACTGAGCCAAAATCTTGAATCAATAGGCCATACACATTCTTGCATATATGCATTGTATTGTATTGTCTTATTATTTTTTGCAAATTTTGTGTGATATGCAAGCCACAGCCCAGGTGTTCTGCATGCTAAGGTCAAAAATGGATAGTGTTTGAGTTCTTTTCCTCTATCCCTATTTTCTTTCCCCTCCAGTGGAGTGAGAGGAAGAATAGTCAAAGTTTCTCACTCCATGCTAAATCTATCAAGCCACAAACTTGGCTGATAATTGAAGAGTCCAATTATATACAACATTGGAGTATTTTATCACTAAAGGGCTGGAAAGAATATGTAAGAAGCTACCGTTCAAAGCGAGGAATTGTACAGTGATTTTCTGAGGGTTCTCTGAATAATCTACTATTAAAGCCCAATAAGTAGCCAATATTTGGATACCTGCATTGGGATAGATTGCATTTGAAAGGCAGAAGAGACACACAAATAATCTCCACTAATTAAAAATTGAAACAAATAAAACACATATTTTCCCCTTTTTCACTTATCCTTGTTCTCTTAACCCTAGCTCTCTTTTCAACTCTAAAAGGGCTAAAAGCAGAAGGAATGAAAACCAGAATTTCCTAGGAAAAGGGCAGGTAATGCCCCCTTCCACTTCTACATTGTTGTTCATGGATCCATGATTAGACTTGAACTCTGGGGAAGGGAAGAAACTTAAAATTCTGCGGGGCCTGTCGTCCCAGCTACTGAGAAGGCGGAGGTGGAAGGATTCCTTGAGCCTGGGAGGTCGAGGCTGCAGTGATCCATGATAATACCACTGTGCTCCAACCTGAGCCACAGAGCGAGACACTCTCTAAAACAAACAAACCCCAAATAGAGTTTAAGTTTAAAGTTGTGAGTTAAGCAAAGTTATCTTTCATAATATATGAAAAAAATTTCAAAGTGTAAATAAAATTATACCATATACTCAAGATATCATTCAGCAGCAGCAAGGATAAATCTGATATATCATGTTTGAATACATTAATTACTGTGCAACTTCTGTTTCTTGATTGTACCCTATCTAGCCCATTTCATTCAATCAACTGGTTACACCTTTAGGTAATATTTTGACATTTGAATTTTTTCCCAGAAAAGGAATGATATAATTAACATCTTTATCATGCAGTCTCTATGCCTTGTCCTCAATATTTCCTTGAAATATATTTTATAAGTATGAGATTATATTGCTAAATGTGTAACAACCCAACTTTTAAAATTCATTAGTTTTTCATAATTTTAGTACAACTCTTTATTCATTCAAATTTAATTTTTTTCCAAGGAAGGTGAGTGCAATTTCAATAACTTTTTGGTCTAGACAACTTGAGTCCCAGTGCTAAATATGGAAGTGTAACTCTGAAAACAAAAGTAAAAGAGATTTAGGTCAGATAATGTATTAAGTTACAAAAAAATCCAAGAAATGCCATGATATTTATTTGATGCCATGCTCTAAACGTCTTCCAAATGCTCTAAAAACACCTTTAGCTTGTGGCGACCACATCCTAGGGTATAATCCCTTCTCTTTGAGTGGAGGTGCCACCTGTATGCTCCTTTTAACCAGTAGAATACAGCAAATGAGAGGGAATATCAGTCCCATAATTATGTTTTGCTATCACCACCATCATCATCATAATTATCATCATTATCATCACCTTCCTCACGTCCAAATGTATTACTCTTTGAAATGTGTTGCCATAAATTTCTTAAAAGAGCTTTATACGGGCAAGCAGTTGGTTAATGAATTTTTTTTGAATTCTGAATATTATTTCTGACAAGGCTAATTGTATTAAGGCTATTCTCTTTGTTAAAACACTGGGAAAGCCTTGTCCAAATCAATTACTTTTTTAACCAAGAGTTTAGATAAAGAGATAAGGTAAGTTGATGCATTCACAAGTGTGTTTTCTTATGGCTTCTGTTCCTTATATCTATCATCATTGTCTTTCATTATGCATGATGCATGATGCCCTGTACATATCTCTTTCTTTGCATTGTTCTTTCCCTCCTTTTTTTTTTTCTGATACACAGTCCCACTCCCACACCCAGGCTGGAGGGCAGTGGTGGTATCACTGCACACTGTCGCCTCGACTTCGTGACCTCAGGTGATTTTCCCATCTCAGCCTCCGGAGTAGCTGGGATTACAGGTATGTGACACCACGACCGGCTAAGTTTTGTGGGGTTTTTTTTTGGAAAGAAGGGGTTTCACTATGTTGCCCTGGCTGATCTTGAACTCCTGGCCTCAAGCTATCCTCCTGCCTTGGCCTCCCAAAATGCTCGGCAGACAGAGCCACCGCACTTGGACTTTCTTTGCATTTAAGACATGTTTTATGTTATTCCTTTTTCTCTCTGAAAGTTCTTTGTAACTTATTCCTCTTTGTCTCTCTGAAACTTTTTTTTTTAACTTTGCTAGGTCTTTTGATATAGAACAATTAGATTAACCTATCCTTGAATTTGGGAAACTTCAAATTATGCATTTTTACTATCTTTTTAAAAATACAAAGCCTGATTTTCACCAATATCTATATAGTGAATTTTCAACATTGTAAAGACCAGAAGTATTGTCTTTTATTCAAATCAAGTAGATTAAGCAAATGATGGAGTAAAGCACTGGTTACATTAATGCAAAAGCAACTAAGCTGGGTTTTCTTTATTTCTTGGCAAGACAAACATAAAATAACAACATTCGTCTTCCTATGTTTTATTCTGTATCAAAATAATATTATTCAATATATTTTAAGATGGTCTATCATTACTTTGAAAATGTTGATGGTGAGTAGTTTAAATGTGATAAAACATTTAAAAGAAAAAGTGTTATTTTTTGTAGATTAAAACTTTAATTGTTTTCTTTTTCATCTAAAAGTGTTAGCTAGTATTTATTTTTATTTAATGTTTTAGTTGAAAAGAAGCACAGCGTGGTCAGTTAATATAATACACTACAAAAATGCATTTTCCGTATTTTATTCATTTCTAACATTTATTTGTAAACTTCCTTAAGTCTAAAATAAATCTGAAGTGACTTTCTATATTATTTAGCCATATTGATGATTTAACCACCAAGACTCTAAGAAACTGAAGAAAGAAAAAAAGAAATAAAATATTTAAGGTAAAAGAATAAACATAGTGAACTAAACGAGAGAGAAAGTTTAAAAAGTTTTATATATGTAGTTCAGCTTATATCTTTTTCTCAGAAAAAATCCACATTTGATTATGTAAAGATATCTTTCTCTTAACTACATTGGAATTAATGCCCACATGAGCATGTACACACACACCACACACACACACAGATGTAGGATCATTATAAAGAAAAACAAGATGCCAAGGATGGCAACTCAGGTGGAAGTACAGTAGGTTTTCATTTAATTGAGGTTTGCATTTCTCCTTGCTTACAAGAAAACTCAATGCTGTCAGACTCCTTTTAATGAGAACTTTGCCCCACGAAGAAAAGAATAGTCACTTAACAAGAACTGCTCTATAAAATATGAGTAGATGCTTCAATTTGAATTTCTGCAAGGTGTAGAAAAGGTTAGCTAGTTGACTTGTAATCAAAGGATCAGGACACATTACTTTCCCTACTATTAACTCTGTGTGTGGCTTTCGGTTCCATTCCATATGTAAACCTTTGAACTCATGTTTGTGTAAACTTATTAGCTTGGTGCAAAGCTAATTGTGGTTTTTGCCATTGAGAGTAATTACTCTCAATGGCAAAAACCACAATTACCTTCACACCGACCTAGTAATTTAACAATTATTATATGGCAAAGTTAGAAATTATATATGTTGTTCTAGGCTTCTGTGGGGAATAAATATAGTTTGATAAACAAGATTCAATCTCTTGACAATAAAGCCAGTCTAATTAGGTGGTGTTAACTAGCACAAGAAAAAAATGTACCAACATAGCACATGCAAAAGCCCTAAGTTTGGAGTGCTCCATCTTGAGTGAAAATAAGCAAGAAAGACACTGTGGCTGGAGATGAGTGAGAAAAGAAAAAGAGGGGCAGGAAGGAAAGTTGAAGAAAGAAATAAGCTCAGCTACTACTGGGCCTGGTAGGCCTTGAGCCAAACATTGGCTTTTTTGTTGAGTAAGATAAGAATATAATGAGGGTTTCAAAAGAATGACATGCTCTGATTTGTGTTTTGACAAAATCACTCTTGCTGCCAGCAAGGAACCAAACTAAAGTTAGTAGAACAAGTCTCAGTAAGAGGCTATTTGAATAATGTAGGGAAAAGATGGTCATATCTTGGACCAACAAGTCAGAAGTGATGATGGTGAGCTGTGGTCAGATTCAGAATCCATTAATGACAGGATTTACTCTTAGGGTGGACCTACTTTTGGAGAGAAGAAAGAGCCAAAAATACTGATGCTTTTCATTTCTCAGGATTTTTGCCCTGAGAAATGAAATGCATACAGTAGCCATTCGCTAAGATGAAAATGATAGAAGAAATATTCTTGTCTTAACAGACTGATAGGATTTTGAATGAGGAAGGCAGGAATAAGAATAGAAAAGGAAATTTTCAATTTAATTTAATTTAATTGTTTTATTATACTTTAAGATCTGGGATACATGTGCAGAACGTGCAGGTTTGTTACATAGGTATACACATGTCATGATGGTTTACTACACCTATCAACCCGTCATCTACATTAGGTATTTCTCCTAATGCTATCCCTCCCCTAGCATCCCCCCTCCCCTGACAGGCCCCAGTGTGTGATGTTCCCCTCCCTGTGTCCATGTGTTCTCTTTGTTCAACTCCCAATTATGAGTGAGAAAATGCAGTCTTTGCTTTTAAGTTCCTGTGTTAGTTTGCTGAGAATGATGGTTTTCAGCTTCATCCATGTCCCTGCAAAGGCATGAACTCATTCTTTTTTATGGCTGCATAGTATTCCCTGCTGTATATGTGCCACATTTTCTTAATCCAGTCTATTATTGTTGGGCATTCGGGTTGGTTCCAAGTCTGGGCTATTGTGAATAGTGCTGCAATAAACATACATATGCATGTGTCTTTATAGTAGGATGATTTATAATCCTTTGGGTATATACCCAGTAATGGGATTGCTGGGTCAAGTGGTATTTCTAGTTCTAGATCCTTGAGGAATCACTACACTGTTTTTCACAATGGTTGAACTAGTTTACACTCCCACCAACAGTGTAAAAGTGTTCCTATTTCTCCATATCCTCTCCAGCATCTATTGTTTCCTGACTTTTTAATGATTGCCATTCTAACTGGCGTGAGATGGTATCTCATTGTGGTTTTGATTTGCATGTCTCTAATGACCAGTGATGATGAGCTTTTTTTTTCATATGTTTGTTGTCTGCATAAATGTCTTCTTTTGAGAAGTGTCTGTTCATATCCTTTGCCCACATTTTGATGGGGTTGTAAATGTGTTGAAGTTCTTTGTAGATTCTGGATATTAGCCTTTCATCAGATGGACAGATTGCAGAAATTTTCTCCCATTCTGTAGGTTGCCTCTTCACTCGGATGGCAGTTTCTTTGCTGTGTAGAAGTCCTTTGGTTAAATTAATGCCATTTGTCAATTTTGGCTTTTGTTGCCATTGCTTCTGGTGTTTTAATCATAAAGTCTTTGTCCATGTCTATGTCCTGAATGGCTTTGCCTAGTTTTCTTTTAGGGTTTTTATGGTTTTAGGCCTTATGTTTAAGTCTTTAATCCATCTTGAGTTAATTTTTATATAAGGTGTAAGGAATGGGTCCAGTTTCAGTTTTCTGCATATGGCTAGCCAGTTTTCCCAACACAATTTATTAAATAGGGAGTCCTTTCTCCATTGCTTGTTTTTGTCAGATTTGTCAAAGATCAGATGGTTGTAGATGTGCAGTGTTATTTCTGAGGCCTCTGTTCTGTTCCATTGGTCTATATATTTGTTTTGGTATGAATACCATGCTGTTTTGGTTACTGTAGCTTGTAGTATAGTTTGAAATCAGGTAGCATGATGCCTCCAGCTTTGTTCTTTTTGCTTAGGATTGTCTTGACTCTACAGCCTCTTTTTCGGTTTCACATGAAATTTAAAGTAGCTTTTTTTCTACTCCTGTGAAGAAAGTCAGTGGTAGCTTGATAGGGATAGCATTGAATCTATAAATTACTTTAGGCAGTGTGGTCATTTTCACGATGCTGATTCTTCCTATCCATGAACATGGAATGTTTTTCCATTTGTTTGTGTCCTCTCTTATTTCCTTAAGCAGTGGTTTGTACTTCTCCTAGAAGAGGTCCTTTGCCTCCCTTGTAAGTTGGATTCCTAGGTATTTTATTCTCTTCGTAGCAATTGTGAATGGGAGTTCACCTATGATTTGGCTCTCTGTTTGTCTATTTTTGATGTATAGAAATGCTTGTGATTTTTGCTCATTAATTTTGTATCCTGAGACTTTGCTGAAGTTGCTTATCAGCTTCAGGAGATTTTGGGCTGAGATGATGGGGTTTTCTAAATGTAAAATCATTTCATCTGCAAATAAAGACAATTTGACTTTCCTCTCATCCTATTTGAATACCCTTTATTTCTTTCTCTTGCCTGATTTCCCTGGCCAGAACTTCCAATACTATTTTAAACAGGAGTGGTGAGAGAGGGCATCCTTGTCTTGTGCTGGTTTTCAAAGGGAATTGTCCAGCTTTTGCCCATTCAGTATGATATTGGCTGTGGATTTGTCATTAATAAGTCTTATTATTTTGAGGTACGTTCCATCAGTACCTAGCTTATTGAGAGTTTTTAGCATGAAGGGGTGTTGAATTTTATCAAAGGTATTTTCTGCATCTATTGAGATAATCATGTGGTTTTTTGTCATTGCTTCTGATTATGTAATGGATTACGTTGATTGATTTGCATAGGTTGAACCAGCCTTGCATCCCAGGGATGAAGCCGACTTGATCGTGGTGGATAAGCTTTTTGATGTGCTACTGGATTCGGTTTGCCAATATTTTATCGAGGATTTTAGCATCAGTGTTCATCAGGGATATTGGGCTGAAATTTTCTTTTTTTATGGTGTCTCTGCCAGGCTTTAGTACCAGGATGATGCTGGACTCATAAAATGATTTAGGGAGGAGTCCCTCTTTTTCTATTGTTTGGAACAGTTTCAGAAGGAATGGTACCAGTTCCTCTTTGTACCTCTGGTAGGATTTGGCTGTGAATCCGTCTGGTCCTGGGCTTTTTTTTTGGTTGGTACACTATTAATTACTGCCTCAATTTCAGAGCTTGTTATTGGTCTATTCAGGGATTTGGCTTCTTCCTGGTTTAGTCTTGGGAGGGTGTATGTATCCAGGAATTTTTCCATTTCTTCTAGATTTTCTAGTTTATTTGTGTAGAGGTGTTTATAGTATTCTCTGATGGTAGTTTGCATTTCTGTAAGATCAGCGGTGATCTCCCCTTATTGCTTTTTATTGTGTCTATTTGATTTTTCTGTCTTTTTCATTCGTCTGGCTAATGCTCTATATATTTTGTTAATCTTTTCAAAAAAAAAAAACAACTCCTGGATTCATTGATTTTTTTGAGGGGTTTTTCATGTCTCTATCTCCTTCAGTTCTGCTCTGATCTTAGTTATTTCTTGTCTTCTGCTAGCTTTTGAATTTGTTTGCTCTTGCTTCTCTATTTCTTTTAATTGTGATGTTAGGGTGTTGATTTTAAATCTTTTCCACTGTCTCTTGTGGGCATTTAGTGCTATAAATTCCCCACTAAACACTTCTTAACTGTGTCCCAGAGATTCTGGTGCATTGTGTCTTTGTTCTCATTGGTTTCAAATAACTTACTTATTTCTGCCTTAATTTTGTTATTTACCCAGTAGTCATTCAGGAGCAGGTTGTACAGTTTCTATGTAGTTGTGTGGTTTTGATTGAATTTGTTAACCCTGAGTTCTAATTTGATTGCACTGTGGTCTGAGAGATTGTTATGGTTTCTGTTCTTTTGCATTTGCTGAGGAGTGTTTTACTTCCAATTATGTTGTCAATTTTAGAATAAGCATGATGTGGTGCTGAGAAGACTGTATATTCTGTTGATTTGGTGTGGAGAGTTCTGTAGATGTCTATTAGGTCCGCTTGGTCCAGAGCTGAGTTCAAGTACTGAATATCCTTGTTAATTTTCTGCCTCATTGATCTGTCAAATATTGACAGTGGGATGTTCAACTCTCCCACTATTATTGTGTGGGAGTCTATGTCTGTTTTTAGGTCTCTAAGAACTTGCTTTATGAATCTGGGTGCTCCTGTATTGGGTACATATATATTTAGGATAGTTAGCTCTACTTGTTGCATTGACCCCTTTACCATTATGTAATGCCTGTCTTTTTTGTTTTTGATTTTTGTTTGTTTAAAGTCTGTTTTATCAGAGACTAGAATTGCAACCCCTGTTGTTTTTTTTTTGTTTTTTTTTTTTTGCCTTCCATTTGCTTGGTAAATATTCCTCCATCCCTTTATTTTGATTCTATGTGTGTCTTTGCACTTGAGATGGGTCTCCTGATTAAAGCACACCAATGGGTCTTGACTCTTTATCCAATTTGCCAGTCTGTGTTTTTAAGTTGGGGCATTTAGCCCATTTACATTTAAGGTTAATATTGTTATGTGTGAATTTGATCCTGTCATTATGATGCTAGCTGGTTATTTTGCCCATTAGTTGATGCAGTTTCTTCATAGTGTCGATGATCTTTACAATTAGGTGTGTTTTTGCACTGACTGGTACCAGTTTTTTCTTTCCATATTTAGTGCTTTCTTCAGGAGCTCTTGTAAGGGAGGCCTGGTGGTGACAAAATCTCTTAGCATTTGCTTGTCTGTAAGGGATTTTATTTCTCCTTCGCTTATGAAGCTTAGTTTGGTGCAATATGAAATCCTGGGTTGAAAATTCTTTTCTTTAAGATTGTGGAATATTGGCCCCCACTCTACTCTGGCTTGTAGGGTTTCTGTCAAGAGATCAGCTGTTAGTCTGATGGGCTTCCCTTTGTGGGTAACCTGACCTTTCTCTCTGGCTGCCCTTAACATTTTTTCCTTCATTTCAACCTTGGTGAGTCTGATGATTATGAATCTTGGGGTTGCTCTTTTCAAGTAGTATCTTTGTGGTGTTCTCTGTATTTCCTGAATTTGAATGTTGGCCTGTCTTGCTAGGTTGGGGAAGTTCTCCTGGATAAACAGTGTTCTCCAACTTGGTTCCATTCTCCCCCATCACTTTCAGATACAACAATCAAACATAGATTTGGTCTTTTCACATAGTCCCATATTTCTTGGAGGCTTTGTTTGTTCCTTTTCATTCTTTTTTCTCTAATCTTGTCTTCACGCTTTATATAATTAAGTTGATCCTCATTCTCTGATATCCTTTCTTCCACTTGATCGACTCGGCTATTGATACTTTTGTATGCTTCACGAAGTTCTTGTGCTGTGTTTTTCAGCTCCATCAGGTCATTTATGTTTGTTGCTAAACTGGTTATTCTAGTTAGCAATCCCTCTAACCTTTTTTCAAGGTTCTTAGCTTCCTTGCATTGAGTTAGAACATACTCCTTTAGCTGGGAGGAGTTTGTTATTATCCACATTCTGAAGCCTACTTTTGTCAATTCATCAAAATCATTCTCTGTCCAGTTTTGTTCCCTTGCTGGCAAGAAGTTGTGATCCTTTGGAGGAGAGAAGGGGTATTCTGGTTTTTGGAATTTTCAGCCTTTTTGCACTGGTTTTTCCTCATCTTTGTAGGTGTATCTACATTGGGCCTTTGATGTTGGTGATCTTTGGTTGGGGTTTCTGTGTGGACATCCTTCTTGTTGATGTTGATGCTATTCCTTTCTGTTTGTTAGTTTTCCTTCCACGAGTCAGGCCTCTCTGCTGCAGGTCTGCTGGAGTTTCCTGGAGGTCCACTCCAGACCCTGTTTGCCTGGGTATAACTGGTGGAGGCTGCAGAAGAGCAAATATTGCTGCCTGTTCCTTTCTCTGGAAGCTTTGTCCCAGAGGGGCACCCACAAGATGCCAGCCAGAGCTCTCTTTTATGAGGTGTCTATTGACCCCTGCTGGGACGTGTCTCCCAGTCAGGAGGCATGGGGGTCAGGGACCCACTTGACGAGGCAGCCTGTCCCTTAGCAGAGCTCAAGTGCTGTGCTGGGAGATCCATTCCTCTCTTCAGAGCTGGCAGGCAGGAATGGCTAAGACTGCTGAAGCTGAAGCTGTGCCTATAGCTGCCCCTTCCCGCAGTTGCTCTGTCCCAGGGAGATGGGAGTTTTACCTATAAGTCCCTTACTGAGGTTGCTGCCTTTCTTTCAGAGATGCCCTGCCCAGAGAGGAGGAATCTAGAGAGGCAGTATAGCTGCAGCATCTTTGCCGAGCTGAGACGGGCTCTGCCCAGTTTGAACTTCCAGGCAGCTTTGTTTAAACTGTGTGGGGAAAACTGCCTATTCAAGTCTCAGTAATGGCAAACGCCCCTCCTCACATCAAGCTCCAGCATCCCAGGTTGACTTCAGACTGCTGTGCTGGCAGCAACAATTTCAAGCCATTGGATCTTAGCTTGCTGGGCTCCATAGGGGTGGGAACTGCTGAGTTAGGCCACTTGGCTCCCTGGCTTCAGCCCCCTTTCCAGGGGAGTCAACGGTTCTGTCTCACTGACGTTCCAGGCACCACTGGGGTATGAAACAAACAAACAAAAAAACTCTTGCAGCTAGCTCAGTGTCTGCCCAAAAGGCTGCCAAGATTTGTGCTTGAAACCCAGGGCCCTGGTGGTGTAGGCACCCAAGGGAATCTCCTGGACTGTCGGTTGCGAAGACCATGGGAAAAGCATAGTATCTGGGCTGAAATGCACCCTTCCTCATGGCACAGTCCCTCACAGCTTTCCTTGGTTAATGGAGGGAGTTCCCTGAACCTTTGCACTTCCAGGGTGAGGCAATGCCCTACCATGCTTTGGCTTGCCCTCCGTGGGCTGCACCCATTGTCTAACCAGTTCCAATGAGATGAGCCAGGTACCTCAGTTGGGAATGCAGAAATCACCTGCCTTCTGCATTGATCTCACTGGGAGCTGCAGACTGGAGCTGTTCCTATTCGGCCATCTTGCCAGCCACTGGAGATTTTTAAATAGAGAAAAAAATTAAATAAATGTGCACCACAGGGTAGGGTGACAGGAGAGCTCTTATTTATCTTGAAGCACAAGACAGCAATTGTCTCCGGAAGGCATAATGCATGTGGAATTATTACATCTGATACTGAGAATGCCTTAAAAAGGACATAGAATATTTCCTTGGAATTCCCCACTTTTTGAAAGTTACTAGCTTTTTCAATAGAAAAGTTCTTCATTTAAATTTCAGACGGGCTATAATTGATTACCCTATCTGAACGAGGCCAAACATTTTCTGAATAGAATCCTAGGTTGAATTATTCAGTAAAATATTATAAATATTTGTAGACATTCATGTACATGGCTGAATTGACTTGTATTTTAATCAGCGATTTATACATGGTACCCTTGAATATTTGATCAAATTTTTAAAATTACATATTATTGACATTTTGATGTATATTTGGTTCAACACTGGTGCAATTGAGCACAAAGACTTTTATCTGAATTGGACATTTATATTTCTTCTTTTTCTCTTCTTTTTTTTTTTTGAGACAGAGTCTTGCTCTGTCACCCAGGCTGGAGTGCAGTGTTGTGATCTTGGCTCACTGTGACCTCCTGCTCCTGGGTTCAAGCGATTCTCCAGCCTCAGCCTCCCAAGTAACTGATGTTACAGGCATGTGCCACCATGCCAGGCAAATTTTTTTATTTTTAGTAGAGATGGGGTTTTGCCATGTTGGCCAGGCTGCCCTGGAACTCTGGACCTCAAGTGATCCACCAGCCTCAGCCTCCCAAAGTGCTTGGATTATAGGCATGAGCCACCATGCCCAGCCACTAAATTGTTTTCATGTATCATACATACATTATCATTTTTCTCTGGTGTAATTAATAATTTCTATACAAATATATGTGTATTTCAAATTTTATGATTTATCATTTTCTGTTAATCTTTTAGGTATTCACAGTCAAATCTATTAATCTGTTGCTTGGGGTTTTCTGTTTTTAGTGTTATGTTTAATATTGCTAAAAGAAACATGTGTATAATAAGGTCTGGTGGTCCTAGCTGGTCTGTCTACCTTCTCACCCCGGGTAAATCTGCTTATCTACAGATAAGGGTGACCATTGACTCTGGACATGCTCATCACTGACAAGACCGGCTAGAATGAAAAATAAAGGAAATAGGAATGTCGTAGGCCTCCATTCATGTCAAAACAAAAAGGGATTTACTCTGAGCATCACAGATGTCATCAAGATCCCTAAATCCTTTAGAGAGCAATTATCTGATTTTACGCTGATGTTAAATCCCACTTTAACAAAGATGGGAAACTTCCTTATTCTCATTCTTTAGATTTACTCTGCTGAGTGTCCATAATAGTCACTTGCTAAGTGAAAAATATCTGTGGGCTGTGGTGCTGTGTCTATTAGTTTGACCACAAGAAGTGAAGGCTATGGTACATAAATCACACAAACAACCTTATATCATAAGAAGAATTCCAGATCCTGTATAACAGGGTACTCGCCTTTCCCCAATATGAAACTTTTACTAGTAGCTGGTCCAGTCAGAACTGATCTCATTCAAAAGAATGTCAAAAATTAAACAAACTGAAATGGATCTAGACATACATAACAAGGAAAAAATAGATCTACATATACATAACAAAGAAAAAAAAGAAACAGGCAGAAAGATGGGAAAAAATAACTACTTTGGCAGATAAAGAACATCCATAAAAAAGTCACCAAGAAAATAATTTTTTTTTTACCAAATACCACCATAATTTTTTAAAAAAGGAATAAATTTCCATTATACAATAAGAACACAATGCAGAAACACAAAATTTATTAAAAAGCTGAAATATCCAAAACTCAGAAAAAGAAGAAAGACAATATAGTGCCATAAAAAAAAAGAAGGGTAAATCAGAAGTTGCTCAATGCAGAAAAAATAAAGAAAGTTGAAATGATCTAAGAATTCAAGTACAGATTTTGTGCCCCATCTGAAGCAGCAAGCACTCTAAATTAAAGATAAGTCATTGTGGAGTCCTACAAAAATTTGAGACCTACAGAATGGTGACATATTAAATGTTGTTTCATCACAAAAGGTTGGAGGTAGTTTATTTAGAAATAGATAATTGGGACAGAAATTGAGGGTGAAGACAGAATCAATTCATTTTCAGATAAGCAAGGACTCAAAACTATTTTCCATACGTGTGGAGAATACCATTTGGTATTTTCCAAAATTACCTTGAGAAATTTTTGGAGATACAGAATAGCAAAATGAGGCTATAAAATAACCATAACAGTTGACTCAATCAAGCAATAAAATGGAGATAGTTTTATATTTTTCTGAGGAAGTGTAGTGTGTTTTCAGGAAAGCTGCCAGAGGGACAAAAGTGGGAAAGAGGTATCTCAAAAGATAAGACTCTTAAGAATTGCATGATAAGACTTGAAGCAATAGTGAAACAAATTTGTGCAGGAAGAAAATGGCAATTTCAAATTACAGAAGCACTATCAATGAAAATAATATATATATATGAAGAAATATAGTAGTATATTATCTGATTATGCAGTGAAATGTAATGATATAATCATGATCATGCAAATAATAGAGATTGATTTTCAATTACTATGGTCCTTCCCTTGGAAAAGCATGGAGAGCTAAATTACAGCCACAATATTTAGAGCTGGTTCCAGCTAACACATGTCAACAATGTAAGAGTGAAAGTGACAAGATAGCCACTGGGATGGAGTCAAGAGAAGAGCTGGTATGCAAACTCATCATACAAGAGTCATGTGATTGAAAGATTTAATCTAAAGTTGACAAAACAAGTAAAAAAGGTGTGAATAAGTAATCAAAGATAAGTGATGGAAAAATGAAAAATAAAGCCATAATTATATGAAACAGATAAGTGCTTCATGTAGAAGAGAGGTAAATAAGATTAGGTATATACATAATTGGTTTATTCAAAAATTTTAGTACACTGTATAATTCAAGAACTACTTATAAAATAAAAAGTAAGACAAACTCCAAAAATATTGATTCAGAACCGTCAACTGTGAGATACTTCCAAATAAAGGTAATCATTATGAAAGTTAAGAAATGTTTTAGCAACTAAGCAAAATTTCAAATCATCCATAAAGAGAAAATAATCAAATAATATTTTATTAAACTAATCCAAAGTAAATATCATTTCAGGAAGATAACAAAGAAATTTTTACAAAGGTCTAATAAAAGGAAGAAAAAGAAATAAAGGGAAAAATAAAGAACAAAAGGAAGGAAAGAAGTAAGAATGAAAGAAAAGAACTGTAGCAAAAATGTTTATATTCAGCCAAACTGAAAGTCAGACACAAAAGACAGTGAAAAATACAAATTCCGAAAGCCTTACAGAGTTCCCAAAAATATATTTAGAGAAAAAAAATAGAAAACACAGGCCATATAATTAAATTTTTAAAGAAAAATGAACAAAATAAGTATTACAACAAAGATAATGCACAGAATAAATATCAAATGAGAGTGTCGAGTATATCTGTGACAATAATGAAGATAACCGGGATAAACCTATCCCTAGGGTAAACCTATCTCTAGAAAGGAAATAAAAGGGATTATAAAGAAAACCTGTTTGTATGTTACATTAAAAGATAACACAAAAACAGGTAAGGAAGACTGAAAGTTTTAAAATGAGCAAAGTCATACTAGGCAAATAAAAACCTGAAATTTAAGATTCACTTAAATGAAGATTCACTTTAAATGATGCTAAATTATAATCAGGGGGAAATTTTTTATTTAAAATAAAATGTTTATTTTTTAATGACTAAGTATATATCCCAAAATGAAAAATCCTAGAATATCTATGAAGCATAAAACTTACCATTATATAATACATATGAGCAAAACTTTATGTATATACGTGTAGCTTATGAGAAAAAATAGACAGAAAAAAACACTTCTTATAAAAGGAACATTCAATTTAGCTCTCACAGCTTTATACAAGTGAACAAAAAGTATTTAAAACATCTGAATAACGTAAAAATAGGCTACATCAAGTTGGTAAATCAACATACTATTAACTCTGAAAAAATTGGCACGTGTTGGGCACAACTAGGATTGTTAACATGTTATTTTTGCTAATTCTTAAGCAAACCAATGAGGTAACTGAGGTTTAGAGAGATTAGGTAAATTCCCCATTATTTTTAGTAAACTGTGAAATCTGGGCACCAACCCAAGTTTTCTCTCAAATCCCCAAAATCTTAAACACTGGACAATTATATCTGTATACCTGGCCTTCCAATAGAGTAGAGCAAATAGATGTATTTTTCACTTAGTTTTTATGAGTGAGAACACAACATATTAATTTATAGCGTGACAAATGCAATAGGTTTTGAGTGTCAGTCACTACAGAAGTAAGTTTCTCTCAGCACATTTTTAACTTAATACATTTAAAAATTCTTTTTTAAAATTCATCTAAATTTTTCATAGTAACTAAGTTTCTACCAGGATAGGGTATTTCTTAACATACATAATTTAAACACGAAAAAGAATGCATTGGGTGTTAATGCCTTATTTCTAACAGAAAATTTCATGAGAGTTATAAAATTCAACTCTAATTTTAAATTTTCTTAGGCAATGAAATGTCCACAGAAACAGCAAAATGTTTAGCACTTGTTTATATTAATTTATGTTAACTGATTATTAAGGTAAATCTATATAAGATATATCAAGTATCATACATTTAAAAGAAGACCAGAATTCATTTCCAGTTTCCAGAGAATTTTTTTAATATTTAAAATATATTTTAAAGTATAAAAATAATAAAATATATAATACATAATATGTAATAAATATTAAAAATATTTTCTCTATTATATAAAGAAATCCAACAAAATTTAAAAAGTAGACAGATACACATTTCTGATCATAACTCACTAAACCTAGAAAATAATAACAAAATAATTGCCATAAATGGCACAATTAATATCTTTTAACATATGTCATTATTATGTGTAAGTGTATTTACATTCCTAGAAATAAAATTAATAAACAAAGGGGCATGTGATTTTGAATTTTTAATCTCCATAGTTTACCAATTAAACACCATCCAGATAGGCAAGGGAATGGCAATACAATGTATTATCTTTTAACTTCTCCAAGAAGAAGGTTAAAACAATTATTTTATTTTTCTTTAGTATAAAAATCTAAGCTATGCATTTGTCCTGAGCATTGCTGTATCTGTATGCTGTAGGCTTTTATCAAGACTGAAAATCTGATTTAAAAAAATTTTCCAGTTTAACAATTAGTCATTTGAATTTATTTGTAATGCATATCTTGGGAGTTTACTAAGCACATATTAGACACGGGTCTAGTCATTTTCCATGTGCTAATATAAATAAATCTCTACAATAAATTGATGAGGCTCAAAGATAATAAGTAAATATTAAGTAAATATTTCATTATATTTAATGTATGGTGAAGCACAAACAAAAACACTAGAACTTTCTCAAATGCTCACCCTTTTACTGTAATTTAATATTAACTATTATTTGGCCTTTGTTTATGTAAGATTTACATAAATTGAAATATACTCATTTATTTATACTACCTTAACAGGGCAATTAATGCCTGGCATGTGAGTTTCTTCATATAAATGTTTATTTTGAAACAGAAACATGAAAAACATACCTTTTAAAAATCCTCCCCCATATTGATATTTACAATCAATTAAATTATTTTCTCCAACTAATGTTATTTATCAGAAAAGACAAAGGCTAAACTTTTATGAGTTTTAAATTAGAAACAGAGTTGGAAAATATGTTAGCACTATATGAAGAGATTCGTGTGCTCCTAATAAAGCTATCAAATATTTCTAATGGTAGTAATTGTAGTGGTTAGTTATTTAAAAACAAGACATCACTGGGCATTATTATTATTATTTATATAATAAGAGTTTACATGAAAGATATTATGAATCAATCTTCAGCATCAATTTAGAGCAACTTTCTTTTTTTCTGTTTTCAGGTTTTTGTTTTTGTTTTGCTTAAATTATCATTTTTTCAGGTATTTTCATTAGCTATAACTAAAAGTCATCATCATTCAATTGTTCTCAGAGAGTCTTGCGTATGTGCAGCTGGAAAGAAAATAAGATCTCAACTTAACAGATTTAAAGTGGTGCAACTGGAAATACACACTGCAGCCACCTTCTCTTGGAGTGTAAAGTAAGTAAATAATTCATCCTATTAAAATTATGATGATTGGAAAAATAACTGTTTTCTTAAAATCAATTTTTAGATATACCTCATCTGTTCAGAAAAGATGACAGAATCCTTTCTCATTTGATAATTGTTTTTGAACCCTGGTTAATTATCTACCCAGCATCTTCTCTAATAAATCATTCGTAGTTACTGACAATGTTTATGGTCAGGCCTTCATATAAACAGAGTATCACACGCTCTGTGATTTAGTTTTCCCATCTGATGGAGTGTATATGTGTCAGAATTGTGCCAGGTTTTGGAATTTCTCCTGCTTCTTAAAAGTCAGATTTCAGAAAATGGGAGTTAAAACAATAGAATTGATTTTGCTAATCAGCCCAGGGGCTTCATTATGGGCAGTCTATGCCTACCTTTTCTTCAGATTATTATTATTTTTTAATTTAGCTTTGGCACTGCTGGATATTCTCCTGAGAAAAAAGGGCAAATCAATGGAATCTTTATGACAATTTCTAGATCCATTTTCAAATGTTTATTCTGAAAAAGAAAAGAGCACTCTGTGCATACAAATTCTTTTTTTCTCCCACATTTATGAGACACACTTGAAATCACAGTATGTAGATGGCAATCTTCTAAAACAAAATCCAGTGTTTCTCCACTTTGATTACTAAAACATGTTAAAAATGGAGACTAAAGTGGTGATTTAATAGTTGCAGAAGTCTGAGTCACTTTCATTCAGACACAAAGATTCTAACATTCTTCTTGCTGTCTAGCATAAGAAATCTAATCATATGCCATTTTTCTTGCTTATAGCTATAGATGGGGATCATACTCCCCTGTAAATTTTTCATACAGATATTTCAGAATTATCAGATGGCAGGGCAAAAACAGTTAAGGTCACTTTCAAACTTTAAATCTCCTATGGTTCAGGATGTTAAATTGCTATAAAGTTACTGGGTCATATATATATATATTCAACTATATATATAGTTAGTCTCCAAGTCAATTTTCCTGACTAAAAAGAAATAATAAGCAGGTATTTAAAGGGACATGTCAAGGTTGAGAAGCACAATTTAGCATCAGGGATAGGATTTAAGATTTCTCTGTTAAAAGTTGCATTTTTGATCTTTTCTTATTTGCTGTGTAGCCATGGTTAAATAATTTAGCCTATAGTTTGATGATTGTATTGTCTAATGGGGGAAAATAAGTATGAAAATACATAAGTCCTGTTTCAACTATCAAAGGAAACACCATGAACTTATACCAACTATACTGTTGTATGTTATTTTAAGTTACGTCAATCTTCCTTCTTTCCAAAGTAAAGGAGTATCTATTGTTTTGGATTTACAGTGACTGAAACTTCAAGTGGGAAAAAGGGAATTAGAACTTTTACAAAATTACTTATTTTTCATTTTCTAGTCAGATGTCAAATATATAGTGCTATTCACAATGTCACCATGAGCAAATAATAGACAGCAAGAGTGAATATGAGAGAGAGAGAGAACTTTGGAGTGGGCACTGATGTAGTCAAAGGTTTCTAAAAAAAAAAAGTAACAAATCTTGATGTGGGAGAAAGTCTGCCGTACAAAATAGTAAGTTCTATTCAAAAATGTTCTGCTCTATTGTGAAAATGCCTCCTTTCTGATGATAAAATTTATTTTTATTCATATGAAATGTATCTGTTATTTCAAAGTTCTTCAGTATATGTTGGTAATTTGACTCCAGTTCAAAGAGAATTTTAAAAGATACTTCTTACACAATAGTCTAATTAATCTAATTGACATATCATTGTTCAAATATTAGGGATGGACTATTTAGGGCAGGAAAATGCAATATTAAACTGAGATATCTACATAATCTTAGGCAACGATGCCAGATTTAGAAAGCGAACATCACCTTTCATAATGAAAGCAAGATACCTTTGCAAAGAATCATTTATTAAAACCAAACTACTATTTCAATAAAGCATTAAGATTTGCTGCATAGAATGCCCCTTGGGCAGCACTCTGAAATAATAGTGAATTGCTATTCCAATTCACAATGGAACATTTTAATAAGTGTGATAAATGACTCACAGAGAGCTGTAGATTTCAATGTCAGTGGAATTAGAATCAGGCAAACGCTGGCCCTGGATGATGGATGTACAGGATTTTTGTGGTAAACACTTTGCAATGTCAGGACAATACCAGCTTATGAAACTCTCAGAGGTGAAATTCATGCCCATTTGTCAACTTGTTGCCTGAGGGTGAAAATGTAGACAGAACACTAGTCTTATTTTAACAGGTGATATACTCTCTTAAATTCTGTAACCCTTCAAAATGACACAAAACAAAAAAATTAAAGATGCAATGTATAAAAGTAAATCTCCTTATAGAGATGTAACGTACATTCATAGCCTCAGTAGTAGAGTGGATTGGAGAAATATTTTGTATTCAACTGGACTCAAATTTTCAACTTTTTTCTCTCATTTTAGATAACATATTTTTTTTTCTTTAGATGTCCAAGCTTTACAAGGATATAAATGTATATGTGGGACTTCTTTATTTTTTCTAAACAGATGCAAATCACATATTTTTAGACAACATTTCTTCTGACCATGTTAACTTAGAACACAAAGTTAAGGTAAGTAAAAAATTATGAGTATACAGATACTGTATGACTGTACAGTAATATTCAAATAAAGAGTTTGGCTCGGCCGGGCGCGGTGGTTCACGCCGGTAATCCCAGCACTTTGGGAGGCCGAGGCAGGTGGATCACGAGGTCAGGAGATCGAGACCATCCTGGCTAACATGGTGAAACCCCGTCTCTACTAAAAATACAAAAAAAAATTAGCCGGGCGTGGTGGCGGGCGCCTGTAATCCCAGCTACTCCGGAGGCTGAGGGAGGAGAACGGCGTGAACCCGAGAGGCGGAGCTTGCAGTGAGCGGAGATCCCACCACTGCACTCCAGCCTGGGCGACACAGCAAGACAAAAGAAAAAGTACGATCAATACATCTTAATGTAAAATTAGTTTTCTCAAATTTCTTTTAAATATATAAAACCATGGAACACTGCAAAGTTCAAATATGCGATGAGCAAAGATATTTTATATTTATAAATAGCCACAAACCTAATCTAAAAAAACTAAATTAAAAAAATTCTTAACTATATCTATAATTTTCAAAATTGTTTTTGGTCATTGTTGTTACACTAAGGCAATACTTTCTAAATTTTAACATCCACATAGAATCCACCTGGGAGTATTATTCAAATGATAACTGTGATGCAATAGGCCTGGCAGGCGAGGCCTGAGGTGCTACCGTTCCCATAATCTCTTAGGTGAACTTACTGCTACTGCTCTGCAGACCACACCTTGGTAAATCAGGCAATAAGGTCACTCCCCTGACTTACAATGTATACAATGTATACAATGTACTCCTGTATATTCTATATACAGGAGGGTTTATGAAAAGTGAAAAGCAGCTGCTCTGTGTTGGCCTTAATTAAATAAAATAATACATTAAATTCTTGATCCTTTTTGGTTTAATTAGTGTCAGGAAGTGACAGAAAGTGAATATCATGCTATGGGGTGACATGTGAATTGTATACCCATCCTAACCCTCAACTAGCTATGGAATTAATATGGAATTAACTAGCTATGCAGCAGATATGTCAATTGTATACCCATCTTAACTCTCAACTAACTATGAAGTTAGTACGGAATTAACTAGCTATGGAATTAATATGGAATTGTATGGGGTGCAGACATGTGAATTGTATACCCATCTTAACTCTCAACTAGCTATGGAATTAGTACCTATAATTTTTCACTTGTAAGCCTAGAATATTACTAATAGTTATTTTATTTAGTGCTTTTAATTATTAAATGAGACAATACACATAAAACAGTTAAAATAGTTCCTGTCATATAGTAAACCCTTAGTAAGTATTATTCCTACGAACATGCCAATGTTACTGACTTGGAGCAAGAACATCTGGATTTTTATTTTAGTTCTTTTGTTTAAGGATTAAGACATCCTTAACCTTAAAAATTATTTAAACCATCTGACCCCAATTTCCTCATTTACAAAATGTGAATGATCATATGAATTTCAAAAAGGTGCTTATATTAAGAGAATGCATATGAAAATATTTTATTTACCCTAAATTATGCAAGTAAAACATAATTTTTGCTTCAAGTATGAAACTTTTGGGGAAAAACTACTTTTAAATTTACTAAGTATTGGTAGTTATTCAACAGCTAACAAGTAACATTTTGATTTATTTTTTATTTCAACCTAGTCAGAGTTTCCCAACAAAGTTTTGGCAAAATAAGGGGAAATGTGGAACTAGTGAGTTCTACACATACAGTATTTAATTACTGATTAGACATGGAAATAAAAGCAGAAGCATACAAAATAAATTTTCCTATTATTTTAATAATACAGCAGTGCTAGTAATATCGTATGTCTCTTTCTATGCTTACCAAAACATCACACATTTTATTTGGGAAAAGGTAAAAGGGATGCTTTCTGTTATACTTGAGCCCTTATAAAAGAGACACAATAAATAACTGTTGAAGAATCAATTCGAAAATCTAAGTTTATTCCTAATTCTATTTTTCTCTTGTGATGTGTCCTTAGAAGTGTACTTGGTCTCCTTATTCTTCAGATTCAATGCAAAATGGGACTATCAATATAGAGCTTGCTACTTGGGGACATTACAGTGAACCACAAGAATTAACAAAAACGATGACAGGTAAGTGGTTTGAACTGATTTCTAAAGAAAACTTCTATAGACACACAAACCTCTCAGGGCATGAAATTCTTTTTGAAAGTGAAAAAAAAATAGCTGAGAGGGAGAAACCTCATGTAATGAGGAAAAGGAAGATCAGAAAGGAGGGGAGGTTAGAGATCAGGAGTTACAGCCTCTTTCATTTCACAGAGGTAGCACCCAGCAAGGGCACTGCTAATCTTTTCTGGATGCAGTCAATATTAGAGTTTATTAATAACTTGGAAAAGGGAGTAATCATCCAATTAATTTGACAAATAGGCAGGAGTTATGGACGCTCATAGGGCCAAAGATATAGAGGTTAGGGAGATAAGAGAGAAATAACTTTTTTTTTAAAATTATACTTTAAGTCCTAGGGTACATGTGCACAATGTGCGGGTTTGTTACATATGTATACACGTTACACGTTGGTGTGTTGCCCCATTAACTCGTCATTTACATTCGGTATAACTCCTAATGCTATCCCTCCCCACTCCCCCCACCCCACAACAGGCCCTGGTGTGTGATGTTCCCCACCCTGTGTCCAAGTGTTCTCATTGTTCAATTCCCACCTATGAGTGAGAACATGTGACGTTTGGTTTTCTGTCCTTGCGATAGTTTGCTCAGAATGACGGTTTCTAGCTTCATCCATGTCCCTACAAAGGACATGAACTCATCCTTTTTTATGGCTGCATAGTATTCCATGGTGTATATGTGCCACATTTTCTTAATCCAGTCTGTCATTGATGGACATTTGGGTTGGTTCCAAGTCTTTGCTATTGTGAATAGTGCCACAATAAACATACATGTGCACGTGTCTTTATAGCAGCATGATTTATAATCCTTTGGGTATATGCCCAGTAATGGGATGGCTGGGTCAAAAGGTATTTCTAGTTCTAGATCCTTGAGGAATCGCCACACTGTCTTCCACAATGGTTGAACTAGTTTACAGTCCCACCAGCAGTGTAAAAGCGTTCCTATTGAGATAAATAATTTAATAGGAATGAGAATTAACCTTGGAGACCAAAAGTTAGTACACTAAAGCAAAGCCACAGTGTGGCTTTCAAAATTGAAATCAAAATCTGTGTTTTTCTTTACCAAAATAATTTGTATTTTCTAGAGTGGAGTGGCACAATCATGGCTTAATGCAGCCACAACCTCCTGGGCTCAGGTGATCCTCCTGACTCATCCTCCCAGATAGCTGAGACGGGGGTCTCACCATGTTGCACAGGCTGGTCTTGCAATTCTGGACTCAAGCCATCTGCCAGCTTCAACCTCCTGAAGTGCTGGGGTTACAGGTGTGAGCCACTATGCCCAGCCAAGGAGCTTTCAATCATGGTGGAAGGTGAAGCAGGAACAGATATGTCACATGTAGAAAGCAGAAAGCAGGAGCAAGTGAAAGAGACTAAAGGGGAGATTTCTTACACATTTTCAAACAACCAGATTTTTAGGGAACTCAGAGCAAGAGCCCACTTATCACCAAGAAGTTGGCCCAAGCCATTCATGAGGGATCTTTCCCCATGACAAAAACACCTCCCACCAGGTCCTCCCTCCAACACTGAGGATTACATTTTAACATGAGATTTGAATGGGGACAAATTTCCAAACTACATAGCCCACCAAATGCAAGATGCTATTATTAGTGGGAACTATGTTCAGAGGGGTTAGCTTGGTAGTATGTGGAACTCTGCCTGCCCTGCTTATTTTTTCTGCAAACCTGGAACTTCTTTTAAAATAGTCTATTACTTTTTAAAATGGCCTGTTTGAAGAAACTAAGTTTGTTGTGCCCAATAAATTGGATATGTATAATAAATAGGGAGATTTTCATTTAATATTTCTAGGAATTAAAGAAATGGATAGATGGACTTATTAAAAAGAAAAAGACTAGAAAGAGAGAAAGAAATGAAAGAGAAAAGATAGAAACAAGAACAAATCAAATCAAGCAAAACTTTTATGTTACATGAGATTAATGGAATTTGACATTAATTGCATGAAATATACAAACAAGGTATATATATATATATACACACAAATATATATATTTGTCCTCTGTTGTATATTCTTTCTTTATATATCATTCAGTGTTTTGCTCAACATTATGTTCGTAAGATTTATCCATATTCTCAAGCTTATTTGTAGATTTTCCATTCTAGTTGTTGTACAGTAGTCTATTCAATGAACATAAAAATTAATTTATTGCATGATTGATAAACATTCTGGTTTTTTCTGATGTTTGAGTAAAATGAGCTGTGCTGTCGTAAACTTTCTGTTGCATGTCTTTTTCGTGTGTATAGATGTACTCTTTGCTATTTGGCACACACCTAAAAGTGGAAACAGTTTTCTAAATGATTGCAACAAGTTACATCCTCACCAGAAGGAGTTTCATTTGCTCCTTGGCCCCTTCAGTACTCAGTATTTTCTCCTTTTGCATTTTATCAGTAATTGTAGTTGCATGATGTTATTGGACTTTGATTTTTACTTGGAGTTAGGTTTTTGTCATTATTGTTGTTTTAATTTTACATTTAAGTTCAAGGGTACTTATGCAGGTTTGTCATATAGGTAAACTTGTATCATGGGGTTTGTTGTGAGATGATTTTATCACCCAGGTAGTAAGCCAAGTACCAATAAGTTATTTTACCTGATTCTCCCCCTTCTCCCACGTTCCTACCTCTGATAGGCCCCATATGCGTTGTTCCCATCTTTGTACTCGTGAGTTCTCATCATTTAGTTCCCACTTATAAGTGAGAACGTGCAGTATTTGGTTTTCTGTTTCTTACATTTTATTTTTTTAAAAACTGCCAAAATACTTCCCAAAGTGTCACTGTTATTTCACATTCCTACAAGAAATTTGTGGTGGTTTTAATCGATCTGTATACTCAAAAATATTTTGCATTTTCTGTCTTTATATTATAATCAATCTAGTAGGTGTCTAGTAGTATCTGATGGTGATTTCAATGTTTATTTTCCTAATGTTACTGAGCCAGTTTTCGTGTACTTGTTATTTTTACATAATCTTTATTAAGATGTCTATTGAAACTTTTTGCACATTTTAAAAAAATGGGAGTTTTAAAAATATTTTAGGAATTTTAAAATATTTTGCATATTCTGACATTAAGCCTTTTCTCAGATATAGAATCTGTAATTATTTCCCTTCAGTCTATGGCCTTTCATTTCATTTTTTTAATGGTGTCATTTCAATTATAAATATTTTTAATTTTGGTGGAATTCAATTTATATTTTAATTTTGTATGAATCATTATTCTTGTGTATAGTTTTAGCCCTTACATATATGTGTATGATCCAAAGTAAGGGTCAAAGTTGTTTTGCCTGTGGCTGTCTGACAGACTGACTATCGTTTGCTAAAGAGTTTTCTAATCCCATTAAATTTTCTTGATATCTTTTTATAAAATCTATTTACCATGATGTAAAAATTTATCTGTAAACTCTCAGTTTATTTCCATTGATCTATATGTCTATCCTTCTACCAGCATACTCTTACTTGCTATGACTTTATAACTTTTGACTTTATAACTATTGACATATAACTATTAACTTTTGACATATAACTATAGGACTTTAATAGTTTTGAAATTAGATAGTTTCTGTTCTTCAATTTTCTACTCCTTTTTCAAAATTATTTTTGCTATACTGCATCCTTAAGTCTTCATTTACCTTTAAGTATCAGTGTGTACAGCTATAAAAATGACAGCTGGGATTTTGACAGATATGGCTTTGAATTTGTAGATCATTTTAGTGAAAGACATCTTCACAATATTCAATTGTCTTCTCCATAAACATGAATTTTTCTCTATTTATGCAGATCCAACTTTCTGGTTCACAGATGTCCATCTCTAGGTTTTTTCTTTTTCTTTTTTTTTTTTTTAAATAAGGGCACGCATCACAATCATGAGGGTTCTGCCTTCATGACCTAATCAACTTCCAAAGGTCCCACCTCCTAATACCATCACATTGGTGTTAGGATTTCAACATATGAATTTGGGGAGGACCTATACATTCATTCCGTTACACAGGCTACATTTCCTCTGATGGTCCATTTCCTTCTTACCATTAGTCCATGCTATTCTTTTGAATCTAATTACCCTTTTTCACTACAGGGATGAGAGTACAATATAATTTCTTCCATAACTTTGAATAAAGACACTCCTTTCTGCTAGCTTTTATAAACTGATAAAAAACTTGGAAATTTTGGTAGTCACATTTACCAATACCAAGACAGATAATGCACTGAAATGAAGGCAACACAGCCAGACTCGGTGGCTCATGCCTGTAATCCCAGCACTTTGGGAGGCCGAGGCAGATGGATCACGAGGTCAGGAGTTCAAGACCAGCCTGGCCACGATGGTGAAACCCCATCTCTACCAAAAATACAAAAAGTAGCTGGGTGTGGTGGTGCATGCCTGTAATCCCAGCTACTCAGGAGGCTGAGGCAGAGAATTGCTTGAGCCAGGGAAGCGGAAGTTGCAGTGAGGCGAGATTGCACCACTGCACTCCAGCCTGGATGGCAGAGCAAGACTCCATCTCAAAAAAAAAAAAAAAAAAAATGAAGCAACACAGAGTCAAAAAAGAGATTACTCTTAGATAAATTTGAGAGAGCCCCATGTCTACCTATTTCTGAACATGAACATACATGTAACGCTGAGAATGCCAGTTATATAATCCAATCAAATTATTTTTGTTGCTATATTTTACCCTGCACCATTATTTGATTCTATTTCTTGCAGCTGCAAGAAAATTGCCTAATAAAGAAATACTAAGCCAAAGAGGAACTGAAAATGAAAAAAATTTGATGTGAGAAAGTGACCTTATTGGGCATGATTAATACATAGCATAGATATTACTAATCTCCTTTACATTTATTACTTTTTAAGCAAACATTACCAATTTACCCCTTTACTTTGATGCTCAGACACACCTTCAGATTCTTACTACGATTCTCCAGATTGATCATAAAATTTTGAAATCTATTGCATTCCTGACAATAAATAATGATAATACTCAGGAAAAAAGACTGGTTTCCATTGCTTGCATACTCTCTATTTTGTAAGTACTATTTTGTTTATACAAATTAATACAGGGCAGTTGGATTATAAATAGAGATGGATTTCAGAATAATATTAAAAGTTATATTGGTTACTAAATGTGTCATAGTAATCTGTACTACTTTATCACTTATTAAAATAATTTCTTATAGTTCTATGACAATGGATGTGCATATTAGTGTATAATATTAAATAATAATTACTAAGTGAAACAATGTCAAGACAGGAACAATGTATATGCTATAAACTACACAGTCAATAAAGTTCACAAGTTTACATCCTAATAAAGGTTTCATCATTGAAGACAATACGTTCTTTGTTTTACAAGTGTCAAAGGGCCCTAATCTAAGAAATATACCCAAAGTCTTTTGGGATCTTGGACTGGCAGCACATGACAAAAATCTCAGAATTTTTTAATTTAGCCTTTATATGAAAATGCTGCATATTGGTTCAACATGTAAGCTCATATTTAGAGACCATATTAATAATTTCAAATTGCAGGTATTTGCATGCTATGTATTTTTAATAAATAATATAGAGCAAATATTTGTTTTTAAAATCTAAAACAAAATAATTATTCAGTTTCTCACTAGTATTTTCCACAGTTTGCATTTCACATCGTTGCAAACTAAAATAATTTCCCTATAGCATAGGTATAAAATTAAATTATTTGCATTAGAAAATCACCTCTAAATATATTAAAAGATGGTTCAGGGCAAAATAATCCTATTAACTGCATAGCGGGTAATAAATGAGTCTGTGCATATTATAATCATGTAATTTAAAGGGTGTACTAAGTTTTTGCTTGGAGGACTGTTGAAGTGAGTCTTTTGAAATAGGAAAGAAAAATGAGAAGGGATTCTGAGAATTTAATTTCCTTGGAGGGAAAAAAAGAAAAATGTAGTTAAAATAGATATGCTTAACTTCAATTTAAAAGTGCTTTTTAGGTTTAAAATCTTAATAATGTGTATAATATGAGTGTTAATAATTCAGCATGTCTAAATTTCCCCAATATATAATGAAATATGTAAAAGAGTTATAACAAAATTAAAATACTTTCAATTATAATTACTAAATAATAACGATAGCTAACATTGTTCAGGACTCAAAAGTTTTATTGTCTATATGTATTACCTAACTTAATTTTCCCAATTACACTAAGAGGTATGTGCTTACTACTGTGTACTTAGCGGATGAGAAGTTGAGGACTCCTTAGATATTACATAGTAGATAAATTATGATGTAACCTAGTGAAATATACACTATGCAATCATTAAAAATGGTATTGTAAAAGTATATTTACTATAAGGAAGATATTCCTATTATATAAATAAAATAATTAGATGAAATAATAGTTACTTCTGAGTTTTGGTATTCAGCATGATTAAATTTTATTATTTGTTATTTTCTTTATCTTCCATATTTTTTACAGCTGATGTGTTTTTTTTTCTAAATAAGAAAATAATTTTATTTATTACTTCAAAAAAAACAGACATAGGAATCTTTCTAGGCATAAAAATAGATGTCTTGTTCTATATTAACACTCCTTTGCCTGACAACAACTTGAAGTAGATACTATTATTTGTATTATTAACACCATTTTACAGCTGACAAACTAAGACACAGAGATACTAAATAACTTGCCTAAGATTACATCCAGTAAGTGGCAGAGCAATAATGGAAACACTTTAGATTCCTTGGCTAATCCGTTAATTCTCTTCTTCTGCCAGGACTAACATATTCTTAATCTTTATTTCCATTCTTTCATTTTGCAGACACTCTAACTCAGTCTTGAATATAAAGCCTTTTAAATGTTTCTTAATTACTTACAAGTGGCAGAACACAGTGTGGCAGTTCCTGGTTTTTGAAGCAATGTGATGTAGGATATTCTACAAGTACAAAGAAAAGCTACATGAAAAATAGAATCATCATTACATTGTCTTCCTTCCTGCTGAACTCTGCAGTCCGATATTGTATTGCGGAGGTACTGCCAAGCAGAGAGGTAATAACATCACAAGTCTCAGTTGACCTGTGTCTCAAGCATTTTTAACACAATCGTTCTTTCCATTACTTCAGGATTTCATTTAATAATCTCCACTGTTAGAATCATTGTAACAGCAGGAAGAGGCAGAATTAGCAGTTACAGTTATATACTCACTTCCCAAGTTATTTTTTTCTTCCAGTTAAAAAGCACTTCATATATTTGAATAAAATGCAGATCTTAGATCATATTCTTAAGTGGATTTTGAGTTTGCTGGTGAGATTCTTTATTTCAACTCTTAGCAGGTAACTCAATCCACCATATAATATGATTAAAAGAGCAAAGTTGTGAATATCTCATAAGCCTTTGGGCTTTCAAAGTTATTTAAAGTATGGGTGGTGGTGATGTTCATAAGAGCTCATTAAATATGAAGCTTGGTTTTGGATCTATAAGTTAATTTATTAAAGAGAAGTTTGCAGATTTTTTTAAAGAACAGATAACATGTTTATCATATACTTAATTAACTAAAAGTGAATACTATTAAAATAATAATCACTGAAGGCACAAATAAAAACTATATTTTATGATTCTCAAGTATGTGTAAAGGGGATTTTTAAATGAAGCTATATATTTATTAAATTCAGTTATCAGTCCTGTTTACTAGTTAAAAACAAAATAAAACAAAATAAACTTTGAGGCAGCATTGTCTTATATGCATATTTCCATAAGTTTTTCTCATATAATGAAATCTCAACTGTGAAGATAAAATATCTGCAAAATGCACAAATGAAAAACTATTTCCTTAAATTTAAGTTTAATAAGTTTCTTAGAAATAGGTTCTTGAAGGTTAAATTTTTCCTGTTAGTTGATTCTACTTTTAAGAAGATGAATGAAAATTTTAATTAAATAGCTAATTCCAAAAATGACATGATAGTTTATATTAGTCCAACTAGCAATTTTCTTGAAAGTTTAAGATTAATGTCTCAAATTATCAACCTCAATATTTGAAGTGAAAAAAGTAGCAAAAGTTAGCTTTTCACACTTGACCTATTAAAAACATTAACTGTTTCTGAAACTATAAGGAACACGAATTTTGCAAGAATTAGATGTGTTTATTTCAAGCTAATAAAATATTATAAGCCACATTGATATTCCACCATCATAAAATTAAAACATTCTTATACATTTTTAATATTAATGATACTATATTCTATATCAATATAATGATTCTAAAGAAAAAATATACTGATAAGTGTAATTGTATAGATGCACATGATTTTTGGGAAAGTATTACATTAGATGATATTCTATTTAGCCAAATTTTGCCTCTAAATATTGTGTTAAGAAACATTTATGGGTGGCAAGAAAGGAAAGGATGAAATTGGTATAAGGTTGAAACAAGCAGAAATGAATAAACAAGTAACATGAGATTTCCTATTTTAGGATGACTGGAGGAACTCCCAAAAAAAGTCTTTGAAATGCCAAGAAAATTTTTAAAAATGAGAGTGAATCTGCTATGTAGAATGAAACTGTGAAGACCATGAAAATAATCACAGCCTTACTCTATTCTAATAGACATCATAATTAGGAGACGTCACAATCCCTAAAAAATGCATTTGAAAACAGTTTCCTTCTGTATAATAGTTTATTAGTTTTTGCACTAATTATATCATTAGATAGGATAGACACAATAGATAAAACCTTACTGAACAAAAATTATTGTTTCAGACCTCACATTTTCATCACCTGAAACTCTCCCCATGGCTGTATCACATGACATCTGAATTTTCCAGGAGGAAAATTCAGCCAGCCAGGAGGAGGAAGAGGAGAAGGAGGAGGAGGGCAGAAGGAGAAGAGGAGGAAAAAAGGAGAAGGAGAAAGAGAGAGAGAGAGGTTCCAAGATGAATTGCACTGTTTTATAAACTAATCTTAGAACTAACACCCCCATCACTTCTTTCATACTCTGTTTATTGGTAGTGATTCAGCAAACACTGCCCACATTCAACTCCACACACAAGGGAATGGGTACCAGGAAGTGGAGGTCATCTAGGGCCATTTTGAAGGTCGGCTTCCACACTAATCTTTATATCTGCTTCTAGCAATATGTTTGGCAAAGAGCCATGATTATGGCTCTACATAATTAAAATCTTACAAATGAAATCACAGAATACTGAAGAAAGCATCATAGGTGAATTACTTTATCTAATCCTACATTTTTCAGACTATAAAACTGAAAACGAAAGAAAAAATACAACTTGTTTGAGGTAGAGATAAAATAAGAACAAATTTCTTTTATTAAATTATCCTACAAATAATCAATTTCTAAAAAGTATTTTGAAATATTTTAGAATCACTAAGTAGTTGGCAAGATCAGATAATGAGTTCTTACATAACTTTCACCCAGCATCTCTCAATATTAACATCTTATACAACCATAATATATATATACAGAAACTAATAAATTATAATTTATTATACTATTCATATTTTTAGTATTTACAGCACTTTAATCAGATTTAATCACTTTTTAAATTAATATTATTTTACTATTTCAAGATCCAATTCAAAAAACACATTTTATTTTGTAATCAAGTCCCCTCGTCTCCTCTAGTCTGTAACAAATTTTCGGTATTTCCTTGTTTTTCATGACCCTGACACTTTTGATGAGTACTGGTCATGTATTTTGTAGAATGTCTTTCAACTTCAGTTGGTTTATATTGTCTCATGATGATACTGTAGTTATGAATTTTGTGGAAGGATACAGCAGAGGTAAAATGACACTCATATTTCAGGTGGTATATGATATCAATATGACTTACAACTATTGATGTTCACCTTGATTTGTTGATTACAAGGTGTCCACCATGTTTATCTGCTACAGTCACTGTTTTTTTCTTCTCCATACTCTGCTTATAAGAAGCAAGTTACTATATCCAGCCCATTTTCAAGAAGAGAGTAATTAAATGCCACTCATGAAGATAAAAATGGTAAATAATTTGTTGACATACCATCATGTCAATTAATTAATAATTTGGGGAGTTACTCTGAGGCTTTGCAAATATGTTGTTTCTCCTTAAAGTTTTGTACTTTGTATTTTCTTCATTCTTTCTGTACATATTATGTGGAATATTCTGTAAAAAAATTTCCTTCTCCCCACTTTATTATTTAATCATGTATAGAATTCATGAATATTTATTTTATTATTTGGGTGATAATTCAATACCATTATCATCTTTAATAATATTTTTCAGACAAATACCTATTGCCATATAGGAAGAGTCAAATGAAGCAAATGAACTAAAGTGGATGAATTTGTAACAAGGAAAAAAATTCTTACTTCATGCTTTAATATAAGTTATATATTTTCCTTTGACAGTGTTGCTAAAATGCATATACTTTAATATAAGTTATATATTTTTATATAAGTTTAATATGTTATATATTTGCCTTAATTGATATAGTGTTGCTAAAATGCATATACAATTAACATGGATATATGTTATTTTAAATTGTTTTAGAAATAATTATATTTTCAAAGACAATGTTTGGATAGTTGTTGATGACTAAGAAGCAAAATAAATAATTCTGTCAATGAATAAATACCTTAATAAAATTTTTTACCCATAAGATGTCCTGGTTTGAAGGATGAAATATATAACTAGCTGTATATATCTGTATTAATTTTCATCATTTTATAACCGCTGTAGGCCTTTATGGTTCTCCTTACAATAATTAAAATCTTCTCCCCTAGATATATTATTGGATCCTTCTCATTGTTGTGAACTTTACTCAAATATCACCTCCTCCTTTCATCAGTGGCATTACGTCTTCTTGTATTTCTTATATTGTCAGTTTTCCTATTTGAAATTATTCAATCATAATTATATATTTTTGGAATAGTGTCTCCCATCACTCACTGCAAAGGCAGGGCAGAAGTTTTCAGTTTTTAACATTTTTCAGTGTAATTCCGTGCTAATTACTCCACTTACAATAAACAGTATTTGGAAAGGAACTTAAGAGTTTACTCATGTACTCTAAGCCATTATTACATATGTACACATATGGAGGACTTCCTTAAATATTATAACAGATTAGTCTGTCAAAAATCAATTTCATTGTTACGTTGTATACCTTTTATTCTATTCTATTTATAGACATGTCCCTGGAAACTTCAGATTTCAGAAATCTAACTTCTACAATACTCTGATGTTTTAAATACTTGCTGTGTTTTTCTTACACTATCTCCTCTGCTCACATGCTGTTAACCCACTATCCCAGCTCACATTTTGGTCACATATAAATCTTACCTCTTTTCCAAGAATCAAATCAAGTATCACCTCCTACAAGATGTTTGACTTTGAAGCAATCTGAATGTCCTTTCCTCTTGCGTGTGCTTCTAGCATGGTAGTGCTTGATATAGAAATGCTCTGAGCCTTTGTCATCTTTGTATATCTGGTGTCTAATACACAACAACTCTTCTAGACATTCAATAAATATTTTCCCCAATACAGAGATAAGGTGATCCACACCATGCAAAACAAATTTGTCACTCCATGTACTTGTGGATCTTGAGATGAATTGTCAGGGGATAAGTAAAATGGCAGTTCTTCAGACTTTTTCCAAGATAAAAATGTATTCTATACAAAAATGATTTTTAAAATTTTCTGTGTTGCTGGTGGGATTAAACCCATAACTCAAGCCTAATGAGAATTAGATCAATGTAGGGCTAAAGCTAGCTCCTCTCACATTCACTGATATCTGGTAGTGAGGGAATTTCTACTTAAAAAAAACTGATGAATAGAGTCAAAAATAACAACAGTTCTATCCCCCAGGATTCCCTGAGCTATTGGAAGTTGTTCTCTCTTTTGGTACATAAGTATATTAGTAGTAACTCTAATAAAGCCATTTCATTAAGTTAATGTATAACTTTATTGTAAAGGTATCTCCATTTCTGACCTGTTCCTCCCTCCCTCAACTCCACAGAATACTTGGCACAGCACAAAACACAGAGCCTGTGATTAAAGCAGGAAGAATAATAGCCCTTAAAGCTGTGCACACCCTAATCCCCGGAATCTGTGGATATGTTATGTAAAATGACAAAGTGAAATTCAGTTTGCTGATATAATTGAGGTTGCTAATTAGCAGTCATTAAAATTGATTATTCCAGATTATTTGATGGGCCTAATGCAATCACAAAGGTTCTTAAATTTGGAAAAGGAAGGCAGAAGAGTCAGCGTCAGAGTGATATGATGCGAAAAGTACTTATCCATCAGATGCTGACTTTGGAGAAGGAAGGAGTTTAGTAGCTGTTGAACCCAGGCAGCCTCTGAAAGCTGGAAAAAGCCATAAAACATTCCTCCCAAGAACCTCCTAAAAGAAACTGCACCACTGACAGGTTGAGTTTAGCCTATTATTGCATTTCTGATCTCCAGAATTATAAGATCATGAATTCCCATTTTTTGAAGCCACTAAGATTGTGATAATTTGCCGTGAAAATGATGATCAAAGGTGGAATCTATTATTCTGCTTTATGTTTTGCCAAATAGCCTATCAACATTCAATAAATTTCAAACAACAGATAAAATACCTTTTAAATAATAAATAACTTCATATATTGATGATGTTTCATTCTGAATATCTGAACTGTGATCCATCATTTACACACACACACACACGTAGACACACACACACACATATCGCATAAACTCTGTCAAACACTAGGAATTCTTGATCTTATAGGGTGAGGAGAATTTTGTAAATGTGTAAATTATGGACAAAAAAAGAGATATTGCTGATTAGTAATCAGCAAATCCTGTGCATCAACTTTCTTAATGGAGATAAAATATTAATGTCTGTGAAAATAATTGAAAAAAACATTGTTATTACCTTTGCCTCAAAAAATAATTTAACTCATCAGTAGAGTGTGAGTTTTTCTTTCTCCTCACTAAGAGATAGAAAGACAAATGGTGAGACACAGTACAGCCGTGTTTACTTTGGCAGGAAAACGCAGCTGCAAACAAAAATTGCTGTTACTGTTTTTTGTTTTGTTTTGTTTTGTTTAAGTGATGGTAACTCCTATCTATACCTTTTCCCTTCAAACAAGAGACTTTTATATTCCTTTTTTTTTTCCTCACTGCTGACTGACAAAGGCTGTGGGCAAAACAGAACTCACATCTCACATTCCTCCTCACCCCTCCTTGACAAAGATGCACACTCTGTATGTTTGATATATTATTTCCTTCATAGAAAACAATTGTGCCTCAAGAAACAAAATATAATACAAAAGGCTCAGCTTTGCCCGGTGCATGAGTAGTAAAACTTTAAGCAAATGAGGCCAGATAGAAAAAATAATAGCAACTCTATACACATTGGGATGAAATGGAAAACAAAAAAAGCACAAAAAAAGTATAAAATCTAGGTGCTTTAGATTTAATTAAATGAGTCAAATGACAATATAAAATGTGAATAATCTTAAGATTTTTATTGTCATGTTCCCCTTTGACAATCTGATGACAATCTTATGAAAATTATGAACGTTCTTCCTGGAAATCACTCACATACACATACACGCAAACACACACACACAAACACACACACACACACACACACACACACACACACACACACCAGTTTTGCAGACCATTTACATAGGTCCTTGGAACTTCTACTTTCTGGGTATCAACAAGCCCAGACTGCAAACTGCTAGTTTAAACAAGTGGAAGTCACTGTTGTTTTGTATTACTCTAATATTAAGTGTGAAATGGCATGCTTTATCTAATAAATAACTAAATTCTCTCAAAGTAAATAAATTAATCTGAATTACAGTATACCCTATGAGCCAGTTTCAGAAGAAAAAGCAAAGGCATTACCCGAATGAACTGAAAAAGTGGCTCAAGTCATTTTGTAAGGCGTTACAGGAATGTTGCGTTATGTGAAATGATGAACAAGGTGGAACTGAAGTCCACAAAGAAAGATGACATGTGAGAAACTTTTGAGATCTTGGATGAAAGGAGATGACCATTATGGAGGTGATTGGAATAATGCCATCTAGGGTCGGGATCACAATTTGAAAAGTCATACCCCGATCATAAAAAGGATGCAACAAATATAAACAGCATAGTGATAACCAATGTTATTTGAGAGTGGAGAAAAGGATCTGGTGAAGTACAACTTAGGGATTTGGGAAAATAGTTTATAGATTTGCTCCATGTTACCCAACGCAGGTTCTGGTGCAAGAGCACTTAACTCAAAATGCCTACATTGGGCATTGGGCACTGCTGCATAACACGGGCTCTGGATCAATTTGACATGGTTCAGCTCTGCCGTGCAAGTATTCACTTACCCTGAGAAGATAACGTAATCTTGCGAAGTCTCAGTTTTCTCATTTGTAAAATAAGTGAAATATCTCATAGCATTGTTCAAAGAATAAGTAGGATGATGTATATAAAATACTTACCATATTACCTTGTAGCATAGGAGACAGATAAAAAATGTAGCGATTGCTATGTAATTATTCCATAAGAATGATAAATGTGATCTATATTAAATGAAATTACAGGGTTTTTTAACCAATATACAACTATTGGATTCATTGTATTTTAGTTAGAGTCACGAGTTTCAGTAAATTCTTAATTTTATTTACTCATTTAACTGAAAGTTATGAAGAGCTTATCATGAACCAGGAAGTGTTCTAGCCACTGAGGATATGATAACAAAGAAAATAAAGTTCCCGACTAACCTTTTTTTTAATGTTACATGTTGCAATATAAATTATTAACAAATGTACAGAAATGTATGATGCCACATGGTTCTGAGTGCTCTGGAGAAGATTAAATCATCTAGAAGAGGTTTTGGGAGTGAAAATGAGGGTGATAATGCCATTTGGTTTAGAATGGTCAGAGAATAATCATTGTGTCCTTAGAGCAGAGAAATAGTATGGTCTGAAATCTTTCAAAAAGTTCACTATGGATATTGTGTTGGAAATTTACTGCTGGGAAATTAATTAGGAGGCTATTGTCGGAAGCACCACGTGGTTTAATGCTGTGTTGGACCTGGATGATAGTAATGAACATGGTGAGGAATGATAGGCTCTGGACATATCGTAAGGCAGAATTGAAATTATTTGCTTATAGGTCAGATATGTGTGTGTGAGAGAGACTGGGAAGTATCAATACATTCTTCCACATAAAAAATGTGATCTTAAGCTAATAACTTAATTTATAATAATCATGACTCATCTACAATAAAGGCAGTACTCTGTAAGTTAGAGATAAGATAATACCAATCTCAATTGAGTAAACATATTATAGTCAAATAAGAAAACAAATGCATAAATATTGGTTTATTAACAAAAAAAAATGATGCTTGTCCATGCAGTCATTCACACAGTGTAATCGAGGGCTTGATGATAGCTCTTGATCAATGAAAAGTTATTTAAATATATTTGAATTGTACAAATTTTATCTTTATAAAAATGTAACTTTTAGGTAATCAAGTAGAACTCAGAAAAAAGTTTATTCCTTATTTCAATAAATTATCTTACATTTCTTTGAAGATCTGCTGGAACATACAGCATCAGCACCAGCTCACAGAAAAATCTTTCCCTTAAGCTTTTCCTATGAAGAGAAATGAAAGGAAAGAAAGATGTTGCCTCGGATTGGAAAAATTACCAAAATAGACTCAGCAAGAATGGTCTGCCCACTATGAGTAAATATTTAATGGTTACGTGTCTTAAGATCTGATGGAAAACATATCCCAAATACATACAGGATTATCTTTCTGCCAATCCCAATTCCATGCTATTCATAGCATTAGTGAAAATCATCATACTTATGCCTGGGAGGAAGAGCTAATGCATGCTGTGAAATTATTTGAATGGAAAAATGATTTCTGAGCTCTCACAACAAGCCAATGCTTGTATTACTATTTTTTAACATAAAAATATATTTTTCTTTTTATCCCTGTGGTCTTCTCTTTTAAATAACTTTGCTTCTTCCTTTGCTTTATAAAGACATCAATTCAGCTTTTAAACCGCATATTGAAAATACTGAAAGAGAAGAATAGTTTCCTCTCCTAAACATTTTAAGTTAGACAAAACAAAAAATCAGAAAATCTGGCATATATGAAAAAGTGCATAAAGTGAAACAAATAATTTAAGGACCACCATTTCATTGTCTGCTCTACTATTCTATTTTAACATAAAATGTTTGGAAAATTCCACTTGCCTTAGTATTCACAGTGAGTGTTTTATTTAATTTGCCCCTTTCAGAGGATTTGCAAAAGTTGGAGTAGAAATGCTGATTTTTATTTTAAAGTCTAAAATTGGAAAGATACTAAACGCCTGACAGCAGCAGGAAAGTTCAGCACCCAAATGGAAATGTGATACCCTATTATGGAAGCACACGAAAATACAGATAGATTTGTCTCTGGGATTTCAGGGATTCTGATCATGTTTCTATTATGCACTTCCTTTTCCATGCCCAGAACTGCTCTCACAGTTCTGAGAATAACATTTGCAAACTCAGTGTCTTTCATAACTTTTCAGCCTTTCTACTGTCAAACATTTTTAGCACACTGTACAATATTTGCTTTTCCCACTCATGAGCATAGACCACGGCATATATTTTTGTGCATTTACTGCCTTATTTAAGCTTAGAATCTCTTCCATATTCTGTAGAAATAATATGCACGAAGTGAATTGTTTTATTACTTAATAAAATATGAACCAATTTATCGTTTTTTCTGTGACTATTTTTATTTACAAAGTAAAATGTTGACTCTTCCATCTTGTAGAAGCATATCTATGCATATGTACATATTCATATATTTGTGATATATTATGATATCACATAATAATGAAGTAAATATAATTTAAGAATGTTTATATGTTTCATGCCTAATTTCATACTATTTTATATTTTACAAGGGAGAAAACTGAGATCCAGGAAGAAATACCTTGCCTTTCTTTTCCCATTTATTTGGTGTCAGAATCACCACTATATATCTGTCAGTGAAAATGGTCCTTTTTGTAGTCCACATCTACATAAACTTCCTTTCTGTTTTTAATTTAATTTATTTTTATTTTATTTTAAGTTTCAGGATACATGTGCAGGACGTGCAGGTTTATTACACAGGTAAAAGTGTGCCATGATGGTTTGCTGTACCCATCAATCCATCACCTATGTATTAATCCCCATATTCATTAGCTATTTATCCTGATGCTCTCCCTCCCTCCACCCCACTGACAGGCCCCAGAGTGTGTTGTTTCCCTCCCTGTGTCCATCATAAACTTTCTTTCCAATGGTCTATTACCAATTGAAACTTTCAATTTTTATAATGTTAACATTTTCAAAGGAGTATAAAGCATTTCAAAGAGCAAAGAACTTTTAAAACACGTACCAGTCTGCTGAACAAAATGAATTAATTATCATCCTCTTTGTGCAAAAGCAACAGGAATGTAAAAATCATAAATACAGTATTTAGGTTAAATATAGATTTTTGCATATTTTAATCATTCAAAATTATTCAAGTGTAAATGAATTTCAGCACACTTTTAATGTAAGAATGGGTATGAAATGAATTCATAAATGTTTTAAACCACTATAATCATGAAATAAAAAGAATTATGTAAGTCCTTGACATCTCATCTCTAGACAAACCTTAATGTCTTTAGTCAAATATAGCATGTGAACATTAATCAACATAACTGTTTTAGCACTGAGTATTTGTACTGTGATATATGAGCAATTTTAATGCAAATTTTAGTTTTAGAATTAAGTTAAGATTCTTAAAGAGAAGTATTGTTGTTGTTTTCTTTAAGATAGTCTTAAGAAATTGTTTTGTTTAGAATATTGTGTTTTTTTTATAGACTCTAACACTTGTTTGTTTCTTTAGGTTAAACTTAATAAAATCTGAGACAGTTAGGCATGTTTGATGGAAAGTAACAGAATAAATATACTAACAAACCAAGAAAACTCTAGGTACCTTAGAAAAAATTAAAATATAAGATTTTTTTGTTAGCGAAGAGATCTGACTAGTAAAAAGGAAGAAGTCAGTGTCTCCCCACCACAGTCCTTTCACATTTATATTTTCTAATATCCCTCAGAAAGCACCAGCTGAATTACTGTTGGCTTATTTATTTTAGATTTCTTAGAATAACAAAGCAATGATTACAAATTAGACATCTGTGCTGGTTTCTTTTACATGTCAGTTTTGCTTGGCTATTGTGCCCAGTTGCTCTGTCAAACACCAGTCTCGATGTTGCTATCAATGTAATTTTTGGATGTGGTTGACATTTACATCAATAAATTGAGTAAAGCTGATTGCCCTTCATAATGTGAATGAGTCATCTAACCAGTTGAAGGTCATAAGAGCAATAACTGAGGATCTTGTATTAAAAATAATTATCCTGAAGACAGCAACATAGAAATCCTGCCTGAATTTCCAGCCTACTGGGACGTGTGAGCACACACGGCACAAGAGCCAATTCTTTAAAACAAACCTCTCTCTCTCTTTCTCTCCCTCTGCCTCCCTCACACACGCTTGTGTGTGTGTATGTTCATTTAGATATATATTACAGATATTGAGAAAAATTATAAAGAGCTATAACATATATTAATATGTGTAAAGAGAAATATATATATATTTCTATTTGACATCTTATGTCCTTACATAATGACTACAAATCTATTTCTGATCATGTTTATTAAACATTAAAATTAAAAATAATAATTATCATTTTAATTTTTTAAAGATAAGAGGATCAAAACAATAATGTGAAAACACTGAATTTCTAAAAGAAAACTACTTGTGTTAAATATTTACTTTCTGTTTATTGGTTGTGTAATTTTGAACTAATTATATGACCACAAAAACGTCAGCAACTTTATTGTGTAATAGCAATAATAGCAATAATATAAACTTTGTAATGTTGCTGAGATATTTAAATAAAAAAGCATATAGAGTGCTTAGTACAATAACTAGAGCAATAGAGCTTCTAGTTTTCAATAAATATTCACTTTTACTATTTCATCATTGATAATAATAATGAGACTTCATATATACAAGTTGACAAGAGCACAAACATAAAGGTAAGAAATAATTTATATATGATGTCAACATTATTCTGACTTGCATAGATATTTCAACTTATTTAAAAATGTGTTGGATCTTTAATAACCTAACATTACACCTCAAGGAAATAGAAAAATAAAAACAAATTATGCCAAAGTTAACAGAAAGAAGTAAATAATATCAAAGCAAAAATGAATAAAAGAGAATAGAAAATTAACATAAAATATTAATGAAACTTAGAATTTATTATTTGAAATAAAAATAAAATTGACAAAACTTTAGCTAAAATGAGGAAAAAAGAGAGGGAGAGAAGATGCAAATAAATAACTTAGAAATTAAGGAAGAGTTATAACAACCAATGCCACAGGACGAGAAAGATTATAAGGAACTATTATGAACAATTATATCCACAAATTGGACAATCTAGGGAAAAAAATGGATTAATTTCTAGAAACATACAACTTTCTAGGACTGAATGAAGAAGAAATAGAAAGCCTGAATGAACAAACCTTCCAACAAAGGAAAGCCCAAGACCAGATGGCTTTATGCATAAATCCCATCAAACATTTAGTTTTTAATTAGTATTTTCAAGTTTTTTTAGAGATGGGGTCTTGTTCTGTTGCCTAGACTGGAGTGCAGTGGCATAACCATGGCTCATTTCAGCCTTGACACCCCAGGCTCAAGTGATCTCCCCAGCCTCAACCTCCAGAATAGCTGGGACTACAGGCATGTCTGGCTGCTTATTTTCAGTTATTTTTTGTAGAAATGGGGTCTCCTTATATTTTCCAGGCTGGTCCCCAACTCCTAAGCTCAAGCAATCCTTCCACTTACGCCTCACAAAGTGCTAGGGTTACAGGTGTGAGCCACCACACCTGGCCTCTGTCAAACATTTAAAAATTAATATCAGTCTTCTGAAATTCTTCCAAAAAATTCAAGAGTGAAACTTTCTAACTATTTTGTGATGCTAATATTACCCTGATACCAAATCCAGAAAAAGGTATGACAAAAATACCTGCAGGCCAATATCCCTGAAAACATAGATGCAAAAAATCCTTTAAAAAAAATCTACCAAACTGAATTCAACAGCATATTAAAAGGAGCATATGATGACTGGTAAGGTTAGGCTTTCGTCCTCACTCAAATCTCATCTTGAATTATAATTTCCATAATCCCCATGTGTCAAGGGAGAGACCAGGTAATTGGATCATGGAGGCAGTTTCCCACGCTGTTCTCACATTAACAAGATACTTCTCATGAGATGTGATTGTTTTATAAGGGGCTCTTCCCACTCTACTCAGCACTTCTCCATCCTGCTGCCTTGTGAAGAAGATACCTTCGCCTTCTGCTATGATTTTAAGTTTCCTGAGGCCTCTCAAGCCATGCTGCAATGTGAGTAAATTAAATCTCTTTCCTTTATAAATTTCCCAGTCTTGGGCAGTTTTTTTATAGCAGTAAGAAAACAGACTAATTAAAGATAAAGTGGGATTTATCACTGGGATGAAACATTCAACAAATGCAAATCCATAAATGTAATCCATCCCATTAACAGAATGAAAGATGAAAATCATATTATCATCTTAATAGATGCATAAAATCATTTGGCAAAATTTAACACCTTCTCATGATAAAATCTCTCAAGAAATTAGATGTAGAAGGAACTTACCTCAATACAATAAAGGCTAAAAATGAAAAGTCCAAAGCTAACAATATACTCAATGGTGAAAAACAAACTTTTTGTCTAAGGATTTGTATAGGGCAAAGATACCCACTCTCATAATTTCTGTTCAACATAGTATTAGAAGTTCTAGCCAAAGCATTTAAGGAAGAAATAGAAACAAAAGGCAACTAAATTGGAAAGGAAAAAGTAAAATTGTATCTGTTTGCAGATAATATAATCATATCTAAACAAACCTAAGGATACCACCAAAAAACTATTAGAACTAATGTACAAATTCAACAAAGTTGCAGAATTCAAAACAACGTATAGTTGCATTTCTATACATTAACAAAATTATCTGAAAAATAAACTAAGAAAACAATCCCATTTACATCACCATCAGAAAGAATAAAGTACTTAAAAATAACTTAACCAAGGAGGAAAAAGCCTGGTACATTATAAACTATAAAGCACTGATAAAAGAAATTAAGTCAAACACAATTAAATTAAAAGATGTTCTATGTTTATGGATTGGAAAAATTAATATTGTGAAAATGTTCATACTACCCAAAAGGATCTGCAGATTTAATGTAATCCCTATCAAAATACCAGTGGATATTTTTACAGAGATAGAAAAAAAAATGTAAAATTTTTATGGAACCACAGAAGACCACAAAGAGACAAAGCCATATTGAGCAATAAGAACAAAGCTGGAGGCATCACACTTCCTGAGTTCAAAACATATTACAAAGCTATGGTAATTAAAAGAGTATGATATTGACATAAAAATAGATGTATAGACCAATGGAACAGAATGGAGAACCAAAAAATAAGCCCACACATATACAGTCAACTGATTTTTGTCAGTAAAACCAAGAATACACAATGAAAAAAGGATAGTCTGTAAGATATGATGCTGGGAAAACTGAATATCCACATGCTAAAGAATAAAATTAGACCCTTATTCATACTATATATAAAAATCAATTCAAAATGTATTGAAGAATTAAACATAAGACCTAAAACCAAAATAGTCCTAGCAGAAAACATCAGGAAAAAGCTTCTGAATATTGACCGTGGCAATTATTTCTTATATGACACCAAAAGTGTAAAAATGTGACACTAAAAATAGAAAAGTGGTATTACATTAAACAAAAAATTTCTGCACAGAAAATGAAAAAATCAACAAAATAAAAGGTCAACCTATCAGAGAAAATTTTGCTAACCACATATGTTACAAAGGATTAATATACAGAATATATGAGGAACTTCTAAAACAACAACAATTAATACAAACAACCTGATTTAAAAATGGACAAAGAAACTGAATAGACATTTCTGCCAAAAAGATACAGGAATGACCAACAGATATATGAAAATGTGCTCAACATTACTAATCATTTAGGGAAATGCAAATAAAAACTCCAATGAGATATCATCTCACATCTGCTAGGATTATTTTTATCAAATACATAAAAAATAACAAATTTTGACAAACACATGAAGGAAAGGGTATCCTTGCACACTATTGGTAGCAATGTAAACTGGTGCAGCAACTACAGAAAACAATATGGGTGTTCCTCAAAAAACTAAATATAGAACTACCATATAATCCAGCAATTCTACTTTTTGGTATATATCCAAAATAATTGAATTCAGCATCTCAAAGAGATATCTGCACTTTCATGTTCATTGTTGCATTTTTCACAGTAGCCAAGACATGGAACAAACCTAAATGCCATAGATGGATACAATAATTTAAAAATACAGTATTTACATATAATAAAATATTCAGCCTTAATAAAAAGGAAATTCTGCTACTTGCAACAACACAGATGAAACTGGGAGACAAAAATTGTCTCTAAGAACATCATGTTAGGACATAATGTCATAATATAGAATGTTATGTTACGACAATAATGTCCTAATGAAATATACTAGACACTGGCAGACAAATACTACATCATATCACTTATATGATAAATCTAAAGTGGTCAAACTCAGAAAAGCAGACAGTATTATGCTATTTTCCAGGGCCTAGAGTAAAGAAAATGGGAGTTATTAGTCAAAGTGTAAAAAATTTTGGTTACATTAAATAAATTAGCCCTAGAAAAATACTATACAGCACAGTGACTACAGTTAATACTGTACTGTATAATTAAACATTTTGCTGACTGTATATCTTATGCTAAATATTAGCATATAATTATTAATCATCATTATTATTGGCATATTATTCATCATCATTATTATTAGCATATTAATCATCATCATTATCTTGAGTAGTGACCTATTGAAGGTAGTGAATAGGTTTACGGCATAAATTGTGGCGATAGTTTCACAGGTGTATAATTATGTTGAAACTCATCAATTTGTATACATTAATTGTTTACGTATTTTGTATGTAATTTTTTCTTTGGAAAAGTTAAATGTACATCTACCATATGACCAACAATTTCAATTCTAGCTTTTTGTCCATGAGGAATGAAATTTTATATGTCTATGAAATATATGAATAACAAATGTGTACTGGAGCTTTATTTGCAGCAGCCCCAAAATGGCAATTACACAAATGTCCATCAATGTGTAAATGTATAAACTAACTATGATGTATCCATACAATGAACTAGTACTCAGCAAATAAAAAGAAATGAACTATTGATACATCCTACAATATGTATTCAGTATGGATGAACCTCAAGATAATTATTCTGAATAAAAGAAGCCAGATTTTAAAAAATACATACCGTATTATTTCATTTATTTTAATCCTAAAGTAACAAATTGATCTATAGTGTCAGAAAACAGATGAGAGTTTTTCTGGTAATAGTGAGGGGTAGGAATAGGCAAGAAAGAGGTCACTCAAAGGGGCACAAATTTTGGGGGGTGATTGATACATTCATTTTCTTAATTGTAATAGTTTTACAATTATATTAGTATGTCAAAACATTAAGCTGCAAACTTAAGAGATGTGCAGTTTATTATATGATAATTATGGCTCAATAAAGCTGCAGAATAAAAAGGAATGACAATCTCATGCCTATGTTATAAGTCAAAAATATGTTCAGTGGTCAATAGCTCGTTGTGTGTAGGAGAAAAATGTTATAAAAAAGAAAGTGGTGAAAAGGTAGCGCTTAGTCTAGTTTGTGAATATTTATACAAAGGGAAATTATATTACCTCACATAATAAAATAATACTAGTTTTGAAATTATTCTCTGGTAGTGACAATCTTGAAGATTAAATACCTGCTGGATCCAGAGGGAAGGTAACGTGGATATGCACTCTTAACAGAGAAGAAAGGCTGGAGAATTTTATTCCTGAGCCAGCTGTAGCTAGTGGGACAGCAGTGTCTAAAATTCAAGATCAGGCTTTTTAAAATCTTTTCTATAATAAATATCCTCTGCAGACCCTGCAATTTTATTAAAATTTGATAACATATGCACAAAAACAAAAATCTTTTGAGAGGCTTACCTTTTTTATATGAAAGAATAATTTCACTAATTTCACCAATTTAATTTTACAAACTATTTTTACATTAACTCATTTCCCTAATTAATGAATTAACTGCCCCTAGTAAATGTGCATGGTAAGTCTTCATCTTCTCATAGAGTGTGTGACCTTAGAGAAAACAGGAAGGAGAAATGGACTGTCTCAAACTCACATCATGCTGTATTCCTCTTCTTTCAGTTAAACCTACCTAGGTGCTTCAAATTTGTTCTACTAAACTTTTTTTCTTTGTATCATTTGTCTTTTCCTATCATTGCATTATTTAACTAAAAAGAAATAATTTGCTTAGTGATATACTTGAAAATTCATATAAAAGAGGTATGAAAAGATAGGTCTCACTTTGTTTCATACCTAAATGAATGAAATCATAGATCAATTATTTGGTCATTTATTTTACTTTTTTATCATTAAGGTGTGTTCTGGGTTTTCTAACCAGTAAATTTTAAATTCTTCTGTTTCATATCTTGACCAAATGATGTTTCTTTTAATATCAGTGGAGCTTGCATTACTTCAATTACCATTTTCAAAGTTAACATTCACCTCAAATTACCTGTAATATGTCAAATCTTCACAACTAGGATTATGTTGAAAATGGATTATGGGCAGACAACAGATTCCACAGCATAATTAATCTCCTCTAGAGAGCTCATTAACCTTTAAAGGTTTGTACATGATTCCATAATTATCTTGCAATGGGATTTTTATTTCTCTTCTATTTTCATCAGGTTGCCCCTTTATATGGCCCACTATGAGGCTGACATTCTTTTAACTCTTGGAGCTGGCAAAGCAATTGGCAACAAAGAAAAGATATAGATTAAAGCCAAGTTCATCCTTTAATCACCATCCATGTCTTTCACACATGGCAGGAAGGAAATACCACCACTTCTTATGCATACAGAATAATATACAAATGACTTAAAATAATGGCCAATGTGATTATATTCACTATTCCTAATTATTTGCCCAACTCTTACTGAAAACCTACTTTTCTTTTAGTGTTCATATATGTTTCACGTTGTACAGAAACTTCTCCTCATGGACATCTATAAACATCATTTTTTATTCGTTCTTACAGTTAGTGCTGATTTCCATAATTTACATTAGCCATACGAATAAGAAATACAAGAACAATAAAAGATATGATTATCATTCCAAACATCTAGGAATTTATTTATGTTTAATTGGCAGTAGAAGTCCATTTTTTTAGAAAATAGTTCAAAATCTAGAATTCATGGAAAAAGTATAAAGAGGTCTTTTATTGAAATAGTTGGAGAGTTTTTTATTACTGTTAAAGTCACCCAAATTGATAGTATTTTATTGTGTTACTAAACTCAACTGATCTCTTCACTTATTTAATCTTTGACTTCAGAAGACAGTAACTCAGTTGTGGGTAAGAACTGAAGCATAGATTTTCTTTGTGTTTCTTCTGGTACCTAACAAGATTCTGGGCACAAAATAGTTATGTCATGTATTTGTACTGGCTGAAGTGACCAAACTAATAACTTTCTCAAAACGAATGTATTAGTGAACCTTGGAAATAAAAATGTAAACATCTTTTACAGTGATTCAAATCGTTTTTGTGTGAATTACTAACTTTGGAGACTTCCTAATCACAGAGTAAACTTTTGAGTGAAGACAGTTTTTGTTGAGCCTCTCCCTTTTCCAAGTCAAGGTGCTCATCATATAGGTAAGTTTTGTTTTGTTTAAAAAATCTGAGGATTCTTTAGCAGTTTCACTTACTATGATACCAAATAAATCATTGTGAAAACAAATATCTACTATTTCCTGAAATACTGAACTACAGAAACTCTTTTTCTCTCTTTTTCTGTCTCTCTTCCTCTCTGTCTTTGCATCTTATTGCTTTCCACCCAATTTGGATCAATCATGCCAAATTCTTCCCAGAGAATTTTATAAAATAAAAAAAAAACATATTATTTCAAACTAGTACATTTCTTATAGCAGTATATGTCAATATTGGTTCTATAAGATGAATTTTAGCCCCTCTGGTAAATTCACTATTGACATTTTCCAGATTATCAACACATCAAAATCACAGATGTGGCCTGAGAAGTTCTAAAATTATGTCATCAGATAGGTAGAAAGGGGAAGAACAAGAAGCAAAAACACAAAAACAAATAAACCAAAAAACACAATTTTCAACAGCAAAACAATTTCCAGGTATGACAACTTACTATTTTCAGATTCTAAGGGTGGACACCATTGGTTTCAATGAGATCATTGCTATTATTATCTTATCTCTGATAGTGTATCTTCCACATCTTCCTGCCCCATTTACAACCATCCAAAATAGCTCACTGTTAACTGATTTCAGAATAGATATGTGACATGGGGCCAGTTACCTAACATCTCAGACCCTTAACTGAGTACCCTATAAAATGAAGATAAAAACATACTGACTTGCTATAGTTGTTTTATAAATTATATATATGCTGTGCAGAGAACCTAGACTATGATAAAAGTTCTATAAATATGTTTCAATTAGAAATATTATTCTATGTCTTGAAAGTAATTTTCTGGGATTTCAGAATGAATTCTGTTTTAGTAACTGTAATGGGCTCAATTTTGTCACTCCTAAAATTTATACATTAATGTCTTAACTCCCAGTAACTCAGAATGTGACTATATTTGGAGAGAGGGTCTTTAAAAAGGTAATTAATTTAAAATAAGATTGTAAAGGTGAACCATAATTCAACATGACTGGTGTCCTTTTAAGAAAAGGAATTTTGGGCACAGGAAGTGACAGAGAGAGGACAATGTCAGGATAAAGAGAGAATATGGTCACCTACAAGCTAAGAACATCCTGAAACAGAATCTTCCCTCATGACCCTCAGAAGCAACTAAACTTTCCGACATTCCTTGATTTTGGACTTCCTGTCTCCAGAACTTTGAGAAAGTAAATTTCTATTGGTTAAGCCACCCAATCTGTGTTATTTTATTATGCAACCCTAGCCAATTAACATAGCAGTCAATAAAAGGAAACCACTCAAATGGGCTAGAATAAAGGAGCTTATTATAAAGACACAGATATCAATCTGTGATCAGAAAATGAAGTAAAAAAGGCATTTATGGGGAAAATGTTATCAGGAAACAGGTGAACGTTTCCTGATCAGGACGTTTCCTCTCTTTCATCAGAGTCAACATGATATTCCTTACTTCTGTCTCACTGTGCATGTCTGCTTGCTTTTCTGTTATTAAATTAAACTCCATTGTCATATTAGCCAAGGTAGACTCAAGCAGACTTAATTATATATATAAATATATATAAATATACATATATAAATATATATACATATAAAAATATAGAAATATATATAATATATAAATATACATATATAAATATATATAACATATATAAATATCCATAAATATATATAAATATATATAAATAAATATATATATTTCAGGCAGGAAAGATTTAATACAGGGAATTAGGTGCTTACAAAATATGTGGAGGGACTAGAAGAAAAAGGTCACTGAAAACTACCAATATTCTAAAAATTCAGGAAGTTTCAAGAATCCCAGAAAGCCAGTGATGTTTATCTCAGTTTATCTCAGTTTCTTTGAATAATAAAGTGTGTGATTAACTGAATGGAAACCACTGATAAAATATTATGTCTGGCATGTCCACATTTTCTATAGCAGTCATTTTTTTAGTACTTCAATTTACCAAATCACACTCACTTTCTTCACACTGGCAGAACCTGGAGAGAAAATCTGCAAATTCCATTTTCCTGAATTTTAGATATTTGCTTAATTATATTTTATATGTTCCACTCAACTTTCCAACCCAACTATTTATTATGACAATCAGGAGATCTCCCAGGTGCCCCAGAGCAACATGTGCTCCAGATAAGGCTGCCTTCCCTACACTTACCCACACCTCCATTGACAGCAACCAAGAGGGTGCTCAGCAGCTCTGCCTGCTCCAGATACACTTGACCTTTCTTTGGTTTAACATGTTTATTTGGTAAATTAAGCAGATTTCTCAGAGCTCTGTGTGCTTCTGCAAGTCCGCCACTGCCCACCTCTCCTCCAACACTTACAACCTTATCTTCAATAAATGGATATTAAAAAAATCATAAAAATCAATTCCATTACTCCTTGTATCTGTTAATGTGAAACCTCACAGAAATTCCAGGTCTCCTGGGTCATGCCTCATTTCCCAACATCAAATATTAATATCTTTATTTGGTCTGTGAGGCAATACCCCACCTTCTGTACTCCCGATACTCCTATTCCACTCAGTTTATTTCTGTGGTTTTTTTAATCACCATCTGACATACTAGCTATTTTATTCATTTCTTTGTTAATTTTTCTCTTTTCATTATAATGTATATTTATGGATGTATTGAATTTACATTTTGTTTTATTTACTGTTCTATCCCCAGTGTTTGGGACAACAGTTGGCATGTAGCAGGGGTTCAAAAAACATCTGTTTAATCAATGAATAATTGAATGAGCTAAAAGTTTGCATATTTACCATTGGCTTCTAAAATTGCCTGTGCTTTTTCTTTTACATATTCAAGAACAACATCTGATTGCTCCAAGACAGCTCCTTGAGCCAGCTAGTTGTCTCAATACATTGGTTGCAATCCCATGGAGTCAAGAGCCTTCTCTCATCCAATCAGCCCAGGGCTCTAATTAAAGCAATAGTTTACATGGTACCTAGAATGCTTCTTCCAGGTAGTTACATGCATAGTTTCTCTACAAGATTCTGTGGACAGGCATAAAAAATTTAAACACTAGTTGGTTTTTAGGTTTTGTGTATTTCATACTCCTCTGTGTTGAAATTGCCCCAACTGATTAGAAAAGTAAAAAGAAGGGAGCCGGGTGCAGTGGCTCATGCCCATAATCCCAAGACTTTCGGAGCCCGAGGCAGGAGGATTACCTGAAGCCAGAAGTTTGAGGCCAGACTGGACAACAAAAAGTGAGACCCTCTACCTACCAAAAATAGAAATAATTAGCCAGGCATGTTGGTGCACACCAGTAGTCCTAGCTACTGGGGAGGCTGAGGTGGGAGGATCACTTGAGCCCAGGAGTTACAGGCTGCAATGAAGTATGATTGTACCACTGTAATTCAGCCTGGGCAACAGAGTGAGACCCTATCAATAAATAAATAAAAACATAAATTTGAGAAAAATGAAAATAAAAATAAATAAGGGAAATGGAAGCATCACAGGAAGAAGGGCTGATGACAAACATGTATTAAGCTGCGCTTATTCTTCCTTAATCTAAAATGAGTATCTTTGTAGTGCCCTAAAAATCCTGAACCTTTAGGTAGCATTTTCAAAATCAACATTTTAAATAAAATTGTTAATTTTCTATAAATTTTCATTAGTTAAATAATTTAAAGGTAAAAGAGAAAGGAAAACATTTTGTATTGGTATTCCTTTATAAAAAATGAGATTTTCTCCTCTAGGTATTTCACAAGAATTTGTAAAAATGATATACCAATATTCTTTTTTAGCTTTTATTTTAGTTTCAGGGGTACCTGTGCAGGTTTGTTATATAGGTAAATTGCATATTATAGGGGTTTGGTAGGGGTTTGGTGTACAGATTATTTCTTCACCCAGGTAATAAGCATAGTACCCAATAGGTAGTTTTTTGATCCTCACCCTCCTCCCACCCTCCGCCCTCAAGTGGGCCCCAATGTCTGATTTTTCTTTCTTTGTGTCCATGTGTACTCAATGTTTTGCTCCCACTTATAAGTGAGAACATGCTGTATCAATATTCTTAATAAATGTTGAATTAATTATTGGGTTACAAGTCACCTATAAAGGGATAAGGTAACATTTTGAAGTATTTAAATTTCAGTTTATTACTTTCAAATAGGATCTAAACAAAGCCAGTTATAACTTAAAATTAATAGCTAAATTTAAATAATATTTTATTCACATATTGTACACTTAAGAGTTATGGAGTAAATGACAGAACAAGTTAACATTTAAGAAAGACAAATAGAATTTGGTCATTATTCTACTATTTTAGAAAGGTGCAATTGATAGTACAAATAAAAGGTATTTATAAAATGCCTACTTTATGTTAGACACTATTTGATATGCTAGGGAAACAGCAAAAATGAAAGCAGATGAAAATCTTTGCCCCTCATGGAACATTATTCTAGGTTTGGGAGCGATAAATAGACAATGGATAATAGATAGATGAGAGAATATTCAGAATACAAGAGATATGAGAATAAGTAATGTAGGGGGATGTATATCAAGGGTCAAAGGGACCTGGTTTGTCTTCTTATATAGGATAGTCCCAGAGAGTCTCTCTAAGATAATGTTCAACAGACTTTGGAAAGAAATGAGAGAGCAAAGGATGAAGCTATCTGCTGGAAGTGCCGACCAGACAGACCAAATATGTTCAACCATGAGTCAAGTGTGTATTACATGGTAAATTTATTTTTCATTATTTTTCATGATTCATTCATTCAGAATGTTTTTGAACATCTAACAAAGTACTGTTTTAAGGGTAATATGTAATTTTATTTTTAAAAAAGTACATGTTTCTTGCCCTCAGATGTCTAAAATGATTATAAACAAGGAGATAAATTTCATACAGATGATTATATAACTCCAAAGAGAAAACTACGTAGGTGCCAAATAGTGACAATATTTAATAATTGCATTGAGAACACCAAGAGATCACATGAAATAAAGATGGTCAGAATGTGTTCAGAAGAATTGTAAATACATTCAGGGGAAAGTTTGCTGTTTAAGAATTTTTTGTAATAAATCATTTTCAAAAAAGGAGGAAACTATAAAAATCTTTCAGTAACACAATCTATTTGAGCAGTGTTAGGGATTGTCTTAAAGGTGGAAGATATTTTGTTGTTGTTTTTTTAATAGAAACTTCCAGAACTTTTTAAAGAAACTAATGAAACTACAGGAAACTTAGAAAAAGCATATAAAGTTAATCCTCATGTATAGATACAAAAAGCAAACAAAAAATAAACTTAATTGTAAAATATTTGCCTGTACAGATTGGACCAATTCCATGTAAACCTTGCAAATACTCCTTTGAATGTAGAATTCAAACGTGAATTCATGGGTAACTCTCCATGTCTGCTCACATCTCCAGATCTGTTGGCTCCTTTATGGAAAGTATCAAATGTTAGTCCCCTTTGTATTCAGAGAGTCTCTCAGCAAGGTCTGCACAAATGGATATTTAAGATGCTTATTGAGCAAATGAATAAACTAATGACGACAATGCTTGTTATAGTGGAGTTAAAAATTAATCTAGATTTTACAAATTCTGACTTTAATTCACTCCTCTAATTGTTTGAAATAATACCTCCTCTCTGAAGTTGGATGGCTTTCAAATGAAAACTGGTATCCACCTCTCACATGTCAACACTTTCTAATATTATCCTAAATAAAGTAGAGTGCCAAAGGCACAGATGTGATATTTACACCTGGGATATAGAAAGAGAGGGCTGGGTATTTGAGAAGTTCTTTTTTTAGGAATTTCTAATGATTAAAAAAATTTAGCTACTTTTACTGCTTCAGTAAATAAGAACTATTGTATTCCGTATATAAAGATAGGTACCAAGCAGGTTCTAAATTATTTTCAGCATGGTAAAATATAAACTAAAATAAAATCAAATGCTTACAGATGAACCCGAAATTCAAAGTACAGCATTAGTTGTTGTGGACTAAGAAAAGTAAGACAAACTTCTTGCATGCAAGAAAGCAGCTTTTTTTTTTTTTAATGTAATTTGGCAGAATTACTATATCTACATCTGTAGAAACTTTTGCTATCGGGGTTTTGAGTTAGCATGTAACTAAATGCTCACTCTAATACTGGAATTACTAGGGGATAGAGAAATTAAAATTCATCCTACACATTTTAGATTAAAGTAATTGAAAAGGAATTGAAAAAAGAAAGATGAGCCTTTAGTTGGACTTTAAAAGATACCGATTTTGTGGTTGGGAAAGTCAAGATCCATCTGTCAGAAAAATCTTTGAGTAGCAAACTCTAGCTTAAAAAAGTAGTCAAATTTATCTATCCAGTTATATGATGAATCTACTGTACCTAATTTTTTTTTAAACTTTGTTATTTTCTCTGCCTTAAAATCTTCCTCCTCCATTATGTTGATATTTGACAAAGTATTTATAATAGTACTAGCATATGGGTGTCTAATAGAGAAGAATGGGCTAAATAATTCATTTATTCAAAAAAATTTAATTTGTTTTTCAAGACATTGGAATACAGATATGAGCAAAGAATGATCCTGTCACTTATTGAAATGTATATTGTGACAAGGGTCAGCAAATTTTTCTGTGAAAAGATATAGAGTAAATATTTTCAGCCTTGCAGGTCAAGAATTGCTGCTGCAACTACTCAATTTGGCCACTGTATCACAAAATCAGCCATAGATAATATATTATTGAATGAGCATGTCCTTGTTCCAATAAGATTTTGTTTACAAAGAAAAAGAAGAAAAAGGAGTTGGGCTGAAGTTGGCCTACAGGATGTAGTTTGCCAATCTCAGTTCTAGCAGAATATCTCTCGGTTCTAGCACAATATGCTAGGAGGTGACAAGTCATAAAGGAAAAATGGAAAAGGACAAGATTAGGGGAATGGAGGAGAGTGAGTAGATTAAAATTGTAAATGCAATGATGAATGTGGGCCTCATTAAGAAGGTGCAAGCTTAATATGAGCAAAGAATAGAAGGAGGGGAAGAGAGAAGTCACACGTCCTTTTGTCAAAGTTGCTCCAAGTAGATGGAACATCCAGTAAATAAGAGATGCCTGGTTTGCTTTGGGATGAGCAAATTGGCCAGAGTTTCTACAAGGGAGTAAGAGAAAGGTAGAAGAGAAGTGTGGTCAAGTAATTTTCAGTGTGCAACACTGTGTATGTCATTATATGCCGATGCATAGCTACTTGCTTTTACTCTGAGAAAAATGAGGAACCCTCATTCTTAATTGTATATAGTAATAATTATAATTTTCTATAATGATTTTATATTACAATAATGGTATCTACTTAGTATAATTGCGGAGGGGTTAAATTAGATAAGGTAAGCAAATAATTTAGTACAATAACTAGCACATGGTAACTGCTCAATAAATATTAACTAATATTATTAATGTTGTTCTTATTGCTTTTTATCATCATTAACATTAGTAATTAATTCATTATAAAAATATAATTTTTAATTGCATAATAGACTTTATAATTGCATTGGATACCTAAACCAGCTCTTCTTTTGTCCAACATGAAAAATATTTGAATACAATAGTCCCCTTTTATGTAGTTTAAAATCCATGAAAAATGAGAACAATTTTAGATGGTAAATGTAGCATGCTTTTGTTTATGCTGCCAATTATAGAATTCTCTGTGAAGTAGTAAAAGTGAAATGTGTCTTCAAGATAAATAATTTTTAAACACATTATTCTCATTTTTGTTCAGGGAAGATACTATTAAAGTTATATATAAAAATTTTACTATTATATAAAAATACACTTATCTGCATATGCATGTTATGTTCTGATTATGAAGTCTTTTTTTTTTTTTTTTTTTTGAGGCAGAGTCTCACTCTGTCATCCAGGCTGAAGTGCTGTGGCACAATCTCAGCTCAATGCAGCCTCTGGCCCCCTGGTTCAAGAGACTCCCCTGCCTCAGCCTCCCAAGTAGCTGGGATTACAGGCACACATCACTATGTCCAGCTAATTTTTGTATTTTTAATAGAGACAGGGTTTTGCCATGTTGGCCAGGCTTGTCTTGAACTCCTGACATCAGGTGATTGGCCCACCTCAGCCCCCAAAGTGCTGGGATTACAGGCGTGAGCCACCGTGCCTGGCCTGATTATGAAGATATTTATAAATAATTAATAATAATATCTTAGCACTATTTCTTATCACTGAATGTCAGTGCATTTTTCTGTTGCCCAGAAGGAAAATGCTGTCATGCAGAGGTAAATGATTTTTAGGCAAAGGTTTGTTGTGGAGTGTTAAAAATAATTCTCTATGTTAAAACCTCAATTAAACAATAAAGCATATGTTTAATAACCAAGTCTTGCATATTTTAACGTTACCATAACAGAAGCTCCTGAAGAGTAGGATTTGTGTCTGCATCATTCACTCTTCCGTCTGTCCTATAGAAGACTGTCGTGAACGTGATCTGGGTTCCAGTGTCACATCTCTTTGACCCATCTCTTATTTCACCCAACTCTTCCAAATGTACTCATTTATCTTGACTATGAGCACCAACCTCAAGCACATTTCTGACTTTTCGACGTCTCCCAGGACCTCCACCAAAGCTTATGCAGCTCCAGACACTGAAGAAATTTCATCTCAGAGTGGGGAACAGCTCTACAGCACTAGCTAGCAGGTAGACTCGGGTAGATAATGTTCCAGCCTTTCATCTTTCTGTTGGATGCCCTGAGAGGCATTCAGTCTGCTTCTGAATAAAGATGCCATCAGTAAAGCACGTGGTATCACCTTCCAAATAAACTACCCATACCCAAGTCCTTGTCTCAGGCATTGTACTGGAGGAACTTGAACTAATACAACACTCTATCTCTATGTGTATTTAGTAAAGTCGTTTGCTTTGTTTTTGTTTGTTTTGTTTTGAGACAGAGTCTCGCTCTGTCTCCAGGCTGCATTGCGGTGGCGCAATCTCGGCTCACTGCAACCTCCGCCTCCCAGGTTCAAAGGATTCTCCTGCCTCAGCCTCCCGAGTAGCTCGGACTACAGGCGTGTGCTACCGCGCCCGGCTAATTTTTTGTGTTTTTAGTAGAGACGGGGTTTCACCATGTTGGCCAGGATGGTCTCGATCTCTTGACCTAGTGATCCGCCAGCCTCGGCCTCCCAAAGTGCTGGCCACCGAACCCGGCCTGCTTTGTTTTTAAAACAAGTTTTTGACATTTCCATGACACCTTTATTTTTTGTGATACACTGATCTTAATATTCATATAATAACAGGAGGAAATAGACAAAACATATACTCTAATAATTAAAACAAAACACAGTTTGCTGTAAGTGCCTCCTTTTGCTCTCAGCGAAAAAAAAAAAAGAAAAAAAGCAGCTGGAAAGAAGAATGGCATAGAGAATTTGGAGTTTTCTCTTCCCCAATTATTTTGTAAATTATTATTATGTATTTATGTCAACAATGCAGTACTTGAATACAAATGGACAATTTAACAATTTAGGGTCTTTCAGTCAGATGAGAATATAATTGATAGCTTCAAGTTCACAGTTTAATACATATGCCTATTCATTTTGTTACATTAATTAAACCAATATTTATTGAGCTCTTCCTTTTTCAGGTCCTGGGAAGTATAGATAGGATTTAGACTTCAAGAATTAATGACTGAGACTGAGATGTATGTATTTTTTCATCACATGAAATTTAATAAATCCATAGTCATATTTTATGTAATTTTAAAACACAGTTTTAGAAATATAAATGGAAACAGTTATCTCATTAATATCTTTAGTTAGAAAAATGAACTGGTGAAAAGTACAACACATTAGGCTATAAAGAAATAGTATAAGACACACGTAATTAAAAATGTAGCTCAATACAGAGGAAATACATTGAGAAGAATTTAACTGTATTTAGATATAGAATATAAATTACAAATTTAAGAATTTTTATTGGCAGAAAGTGAGTAGACAGTGAGATCAAAATAAAAGGTTTTAATAAGACTAATTGAGTTCATATCTTAATATAAGAGTTGTATTTCAAGAAAACATTTTCATCATTAGAACTGTGGATTCATTCTTCCGTAATAAGCATTGCTGACATATTTCCAAATCAAAAAATTTTTATTTTAAGAATTAAGTTTTTTGTTTGTTTGTTTGTTTACATTTTTAGCCACTGTTTTACTGTTAAGAATGTGAAATAATCTGTTGACTTAAAGATGAGCCAATTGATTTGTCAAAGATCCTCCCTAGATCAATAAAGGAGGGAATAGATTGGTAAATCAAAAGATCAAATTTCACTATGATAAACATATGTTGGGATCAGTAATTGCCATATTCTGCTGTGGTTTTTAAGCCCCTTGCTTAACTAGCCACATAGAGTCATTTCTAGGCACCTACCATTATAACATAAAACTTCCTTTAGCACATCAGAAAATAAATGACCTCATCAATCCTCCCTATACTAAAATGTGACTCTGAGTATGTATATATACTACCTGTCGAATACTGAGTGTTATAACACTCTGGCAGTTGTTCGGGAGACAGAAATGAATAACACACGATTATTTAAGATTATTCTGATCTAGTGGAGCAATGCAGACATGGTAATGGGAAAAGTCAGTGGTTGGGGTGTTATCATCAGTTCAAGACTAGATGCTATGGGACTACATAAGAAAGTCATTGATCCCCTTCTCAGAATATCTGCTGGACAATCATCTGAAGGAAAGTAACATGTAGGGGATTTGTAGATATAGACATGGTGAAAGAGAAAAAAAGGGTAAGATAACTGAACAGCTTTTACACCAGCTGAAGGCAAGTTTATGGTATATCTGGGGAGCTAACAATTTAAAATAGTTGAAGCCAAAAATTTAAGCTGGTGATTGGTAAGATAAGAGGATAAGGAAATCAATGAGTCTAGTTGCAGATAGATTTATAAAATGATTTAAAGTGTTTTGTACTCTGTCCTCAAAGCAAAGAGGAAAAATCAAAGATTTTAAGGTAAAAACTAATATGAACTGATCATATTTAGAAGTAAGTATCTGGTATCCATACTTTTATCCATTGAAATATCTTTACCCTTTCTAACGGGTGATAATCTAGCCTCACCTCAAACAATTCTAGGGATGGGCAAATTCCTATTGGAAATTTAATTTACACAAATATATTATATACCCTAAGCATTAGAAAGGTAATCGTTAGAAAGGTAATCATTGTCTGGTACTAAGAAATAATTTCTATAAGGCTCCATTTTAAATTTAAAGGGAATTTTATCAATGACCAGTTACCAAATCCATTATTTTTTCTTTTTCAAGCCTCTTATAATTATCTTAAGTTTACAATGCCTGAAAATATCCACAAAATTACTAAACAATTTTATTTTGACATAATAAGTTCCTACTAAAGTAATTCTGTAGATATATCTTGAAGCAAAATTTTCCTCTTTTCCCAGCTCTATGCCAAATGTCGGGCTAAATAAATAAAATCGTTAATAAATATATACCATGATTATTGTGTATACATTTTTACAGATAACTTATCAAAAGGCAAATGTCTGCATTATCGATATGTGAAGGCAAATGTGGGATTCAAAAATGCTAATCAGAAAAGTTTAAATCAACATTTACATTCACAGCATTGAAATGCTGGGTTTCCCCCTTGTCTGAAAGTAAGAAAGAAAAATAGAAATAGTTGCAGTTACTTCTCACAGGCTTAAAAATTGGCATTAGAAACTTTCTAGTGAAGATAGTTTAGGTTTAACATGCTTTTTATTGGTTTTATATTATACATAATCTACATACATGTACCTTTTGAATGAGAAGAAGAGAAGAAAGAGAAGGAAGGTAATTGATGAAGAAAAAATTAAGGAAGCATAGGAAAAACAGAATAAGTTACTGCATGTTTTTTGAAACCCTAATACACTTTAAGTGTTTGATGCATATTAAATTGCAGACCATGTTTTATGAATTAACAAAAATGCATGTTGAACAACTGGTTAATCTTCTCTTCCAAAAAAAAAAAAAAGAAAAAAAAAACTCATTGAAGTACAAGAAAGTAAAGATAATTGTGGAAAATTACTTATTTGCTACACTGAAAATTGATGTAGGAGAATGACAGTGTTCCTTCTCTCTTTTACTTGTTTCCACTTCTGAGTTTGAATTAAGAACATAAAATTATAAAATATTATTTTGATAAGTATCTTTCATCCGTCTCTGTCACTGCTGTGCAAATCTTTGAAATCCACAGGAGAGTCTAGTACAGAAGAGATACAAGAACATGTAGAAAAAAAAATCACTGTATTTTCTTTTATTTGATTAAATACTAATCCGATGTGAGACTTACTTGGTAGACGATAAGTACAAACATAATATTTGATTCAAAAGTTTCTGATGTGTAAATTAGGTATTTTGGAAAGCTTTATTAATCATATCTTTTGAATTTTGTATGTCTGTGTTTTCATCTAGTCTGCATATGTTTACTTAGCATTTACTATATGTCTTGTACTGGGCGAGGCACTGGGGGTAAAAACAATTGAGACCTATTTGCTGTCTTCGAGGACCAATTAATAAGCAGATTGCTGCATAATTTCTTCCTTCAACACAGAAGAAGCAGCTCCTATGTGTGTTTGGGAATCAAGAAGTAATTGTTGGATCCATTTACTGCTTCTGCGTGCTCATCTGTAAGTCCCAAGATGCCTGCATTTTGCTTCTAATCATTGTTCTTGTAGGCTTGCAGAGCCACTTTCTTCAACACAAAGAAAATGTAGAGGCAGAGGAGAGTGACTGGGTGTTTGAGTTTCCACCTTTCCATCCTAGTTTTTACACACTCCTCCAAGATGGGACAAACTAAAAAAATGTAATTATACTTCAATGCTCCCTGAGGGACAATTACAAGAATTTTTCTCCCTGGAAGCTTTTTCATAAAGGGCACTTTACCCAATTTATACCAATTTTTACTAGAAATTTGTTTTTGGTAGACATAGAAACTCCATTCTACCTCTTTTTTTTTTTTTTGGTCCTATAATTCATCTCATAGGAAAAAAAAAGGAGAGTAAAAAACTTCAAACTTTTAAAGAATTTTCTGTATTAAAGAATTGAATTTTAGATTAAAAAGTAAGATAAAAGTATATAACATTACCACATAATAGTGATTGCTTAGTAGAAAAAAAATGAAATAAATTCAAGTCTTTAAAATGTTTTTAACAGATCTCAAGAGACCTGGTTAAACCTGAACAGAGTTAAAGAAGGACATAAAAATTATATAAACATATATGCCATATAGAAAATTTATCTATAAAACCCCAAACAGAGATTCCCAGTACTTTATAGAAATGGTCCATAAAAATAAACTGGGTACTTGGCTGAACGGTATCGTATTTCTAATTCCTAGGTGTGACCATCTGGCTAAGTTTCTATGATCAATAGAATGTGATGTGTCACTTTTAGAACTGTCCCACAAAAACATCTTTCCTACAAACCTGACTCTCTTTTATTCACTGTTGCCTGATTGAAGAGGTCATTAAACACATTTAGGAGGGTGGAATACAAGGTGGTAAAAGCCTGGCCCTGTGTAGACCAAAGCCCTGGGCCCCTGGATGCCTTATCTTCCAAAGCACATAGGACCAAGTATTAAATGGGAAACACATTTTTATTGAGATAACCCATGGAAATATTAGAATTTATCTATTACTACAAATAATATTACTTGCCATTCTCTAATAAAGATGTTGCTAACATTTCAGCCTGATGTGAAGTCGTGTGCCAATGTGTACCTTTGAAATTGTGTTGGAAGTCTCTAAATAGGCTATTATAAAAATCTGTCTCCCATAGATAGCCTGTAGAAAGATGGACCACAGGTAGATGCCAAAATAACCATGCCCATACAAACTCTCTTTCACCATTTATCTTTCCATAATACAGAAGGGAAATAGAAGGCATATATAAAGAAAAGTGTTCCCAAGGCAGTCCTAGATTATAGGTACTAAGTGGAACATGTCATGCATAATCACATAGGCAAATCAAAGTATTATCTTTTAGGTGGCTTTTTAACTTTGGGATTGAGTGCCCTATACAATTTAGACCTTGGCCTTGATAGTGACATTTGAATAAACTAAGAAGGAGATGCTGCCTATCATAGAAGGCTGCTATGATCAATACAATCTATGGAGGCCTCTTGGATTGGGAGGTACAAGCCATTGAATATTAGCTGCAGTAAAAGCTGTGTCTATAGCTGGCAATAACAGAGTGATTTACAGAACTTAAAAGGAGGAACATTAAAATATAAATCACATAATAACATGAAATGTAAATAAGATACAAGAAAATGCTTACATTTCAGTTTTTAAAGAAAGAAAGGGCAATGTTTTCAAAAGAATTAACTCAAGCTTAACTCAATTCACTTAAACTTAAAATCTATTAGAGCTTTTGAAAAAGAGTCTAGCATTGAATGGTTCTATACCAACAGGCACAAATTAAGATGTGGAAGATATCATCATTAAATATATCATCATTAAATCCTAATTTTAAAAATGAAATGAAGTACATTTATTTGACATTGACTAGTGTAAATATTTTAAGCATTAGGTTTATATTTTTAAATGTTCTCTTTATTATGCTAAAAGCTCACTAAACTCATAGCCCTAAATTTCAAAAAGCAAATTGAACCAGAAGAGCCAAGGAATAGAGAACAAAATTGTACAAGTAAAATTAGTGTTCAAGAAATAAATACCTTTGACATTCTATTTGTAAAAACAGCTAATGTATGGAAGATAAAACCATAATAGTAACATATTACAATGACTAATGTAACCAGATGAATTTAAAGCTAAAATTGGTCTTCAGAAAATATCATAAGGTAGGTAGCATGGCATAATTGAGTAATTTTTCTTATTTAGTATTCCATAGACCGTATGGTATAACAAAAGATGTGAAGATCAAAATATGAACATAAAAGAGAGAAGAAATTTTGGGATAATATTGAATAAAAAAAGCCATACTTCTATTATAATCTTTTCTTATCCAATTATAAAAACTGACCATGACTGTGATCATTTATCAGATAAACATTTGTATCAATCACTGTCTTTATGTGATATAATTATATTTTTTTACCAAAGTGGAACAATAGAAAGTCACTGTTAATAACTACAAAGATATCCAAGAGTATTGCACTTTTACAATTAAGTTTTTCATTTTATAAAAGAACAAATGATAAAAATTATTTTATTTTATGCATAAGGTTTAATCAAATGATAAAAAGTAATGATTCAAATTTTAAAAAATCTTCTCACCTATTTTTTCTTAAAGATTTGCAGTGTAAAAAGTATTGCACCAAAAGCCTTGTATATCCATATGATAATATGAATTGGCATTCATTGGTTTATCCAATCAAATTATAATAGAATTATGGAAAAACTAAGCAACAGACAAAAATGAAGAATCTACTTGTAAAGGTAGCAAAAAAATATTGCTTTCTTATTACCCATAAGCCAGCTACATTTTTCTTTTTAAAGGTCAATCAATGACAGCATGAACTTTTTCTTTTCCAATACTGAAAAGCGGCAATAAATTGCTTTCACTATACATGGTAGAAGTGTATACTCTTGGATAAGTTTTAATTCCAAAAATCACAGTAAGTGACCTTCTTTATAATATCACTATTGTTTGTCTAGTTTCAAAGATAGTCTTTGTGACAGTATTCTCAAAACTTCACAATTCTGATATTTCTTGTCAAGTTGTCATTCACAAAGTGAATTTATATTAAAGCAGATTTTTCCTCAAGAACTTTTACTTAAAAGTTCAAATGCAATCAGAAGTGACAGAGTGCTCCATAAAATATAAATCGTGTCATATAGATTTTTAAAAATTAAGACACTTAAGCAATTGAATACATTAAGTAGAGCAAATAGATGCTTAATACATTTAAACTTTGCTATAGAGAGTTTAGTTCTTCCAAACTCCTGTTAATTCTCTTTCCAATGTGCAGAATCATTCTTATTCCTTGGTCGCATTCACATATCCTTTCAAATAACATGTGGTGAATGCAATTTGTAAGATTGATATTGTCCAATCGGCACTATCTGGAAACACACTGCAAAGGAAATTGCATACTACCTAGGTCAGAGTTGATAGTTTACAAAGGTAATTTAGCGTATTTATCAGCAGACGTATTGTCCTTAAAAGAAAATAATGCAAGCCAGAATCCCAACTCATCTTACATAAGTTAATTTCCCCTCAGGTGAAATTGCTTTTAGCTGATTTTGATCAGGTCCTTTAAAAAAGTTAACCCGAGCGATTATTATATATTTATTGTGTATCAGAATCGCTTATAAAACTTTTGCTTATAAAACAAATCCCTGAGCCACAAAACTGATTTAATGAATCTGAAACCATGGTGTAGAGAAGTAACAAAATGTTTGGCAATAAAAATGCTCCAAGTGATTCTTCTTGCACTGCAATGCACAAATTTCTGACAAAAAATGATAACACAATTAGTGTTATATTTAGATCATTTATTTATCTTCTATATGCTCTGGAAATGATTGAAGTCAGTAAGAATTTTCTTGACTCATTTTATAATCATACTTTGCAACTTATCAGAAAATTGGCTTTCTGTTTGGTACCAGATTCAGTATGATACTGGTTGTGACGGGACTGCAAACAGAGAAGTAAAGAGCAGAAGCTTTTGAGACAGATGCACTTGCATTTAGATGCTAACTCATCTATTTCAGGCCGTGTGAAATTTGGCAAGTTATTTAACTTCTCTGAGGCTTAGTTTCCTCTAGATGTTTACCCAATAAAGTTGTCATGGTAACTGAAGGAAATAATATATAAAAATTAGTTAACACAATAACTGCAATTAATAGTCACTCAAATAAGAGCAATTTCTCTAATATTTTATATTATAACTTATCTTCCCTAGTAGGTAGAATTAATCATGGATACTAAGCTTACTATCAAAGAGTTCATCACATTTATTTCTTCTCTCTCTCAGATATCCATTTAGCTTGCTGTCTCACTTTCTACAGGAATTTCTTAAAATATCATCCTTTTAGTAATAATTTCCTTAGCTACCCTATCTAAAATTGCAGTCACCATTTCTCTCTCTCTTTTGTACAAAATACTTTGCTTAATATGTCACCACCTAACAAACTAAATGTTTTACTTATATAGTGTGTTTAGTCACGTCCTTCTACTTGAGAATGTTAAGGTTTATAAGAGCAGAGTATTTTGTTTATATTCTGTTGCATTTATAGAACCCAGAATGCTTGTATGTGATAATTACTCCGTGATATAAAAAGGATAACAGAGAAACACAGTATGTCACAAATTGAAGCCTAGACTGAGGAATGGAAAAACCACAGTTTGCATTGATATGCCAAAAATATTAATGTATAAGTGTTTTTCAACTTTCAACTGTGGACCTTGTTAAAAACGAAGATTATTATTCAACAGGTCTTCAGTAGCCCCAAAACTCTGCATTTCTATTAAATCTAGTTGATGTACATAGTGCTAGTTTCTGGACCTCACTTTCTAAATCCTTAATTCCTCTTTCAACAATGTTCACAACATCTTCTCCAGGAGTAGATATTATTTTAAGATACCACTTTCTTTGTTCATCCATAAAAAGCAACTCTTCATTTGTTCAAGTTTTATTGTGGGATTGCAGCCATTCAATCACATCTTCAAGGCCTACTTTTAATTCTAGTTCTCTTGCAATTTCCACAGTCACTTCCTCCACTGAAGTCTTGAATCCCTCAAATTTATCCACGAGGGTTAGAATCAACTTCTTCCACACTCCTGTTAAGTTGCTATTTTTATCCCTTCCAATGAATCCTGAATGTTCTTAATGACATCTAGAATAGTGAATCCCTTCCGGAAAGCTTTTAATTTTCTTGGTCTAGATCCATTAAAAGAATCACTATCTGTGGCAGCTATAGCTTTACAAAACGTATTTCTTAAATAAGACTTGAAAGTCAAAATAATTCCTTGATTCATGGGCTACAGAATGGATGTTGTGGTAGCAGGCATGAAAAGAAGATTAATTTCCTTGTAAATCTTCATCAAAGCTCTTGGAGGACCAGATGCTTTGTCAATAAGCAGAAATATTTTGAAAGAAGTCATTTAAAAACATTTTCTGAGCAGTAGGTCTCAACAGTGGGCTTAAAATACTAAATAAGCCATGCTATAAACAGAAGTGTTGTCATACAAACTTTGTTGTTTTATTTACAGAGCACAGGTAGAGTAAATTTAACATAATTCCTAAGGGTCCAAGAATTTTCAGAATGGTCAATGAGCATTGTGTTCAACCTCACTGACTGCATTGGCCCCTAACAAGAGAATCAGCTTATCCTTTGAAGCCAAGCTTTGATTCTCCTCTCTAGCTATGAAAGTCATAGGTGGCATCTTCTTTCAATATAAGATATTTAATCTACACTAAAAATCTGTTGTTTAGTGTACCTAGCTTTATGACTTATTTTAGCTAGATCTGGATAATGTGCTGTAGCTTCTTCTTCAGCAATTATTGTTTTACCTTGCACTTTCATGTTCTGGAGACGGCTTCTTCCCTTAAACCTCATGAGTTAACCTCTGGAAATGTTACTTCAGCCAATTCCTCACACCCTTCAGCCTTCACATAATGAAGACAGTTATGGACTTGCTCTGGATTAGGCTTTGGCTTAGGAGAATGTTGTTGCTGGTTTGATCTTCTATCCAGATGAGTAAAACTTTCTCCATATCAACACTAAGTCTGTTTTGCTTTCTTATTGAGGGTTCACTGGAGTAGCACTTTAAATTCCCTGAAGAACTTTCCCTTTGCATTCATAACTTGACTAACTGCTTGGCTCAAGACGCCTAGCTTTTAGCTCACCTGGGCTTTTGAAATGCTTCCTCATTCAACTTAGTTATTTCTAGCTTTTGATTTAAAGTGACAGAAGTGTGGCTCTTCCTTTCTCTTGAACAATTAGATGTTACAGAATGATTATAAATTGGCTTCATCTTAATATTGTTGTGTCTTGGGGAATAGGGAGGCTCAAGGCGAGAGACAGACAGAGAGATGGGGGAAAATGTTCCACCATTGGAGTAGAACACATACAACATTCAATAATTAACTTGGTCACTGTAGATGGGTGCAATTCATGGTGCCTCCAAAAGATTACTGCAGTAGCATCAATGACCACTGATCATAGATCATTATAACAAATATAATAATAATAATAACAAAATTTGAAATATTGTGAGCATTACCAAAATGTGACACAAAGACATGGATTGAGCACATGCTGTTGGATAAGGGTAGACTTGCTTGATGTAGAGTTGTCACAAACTTTCAATTTTTTTAAAAAAAAATCATAATATCTGCAAAGTACAATAAAGTTAAGCTAAAAAAAGAGACATGCTTGTAAGTTTTGGAGATAGTTGTTAATAGACTTTGTGGCAAATATAATTAGTATTTTAAATTCATCAAATGCAACCAAAATGAAAAATTACATGCATAAACTAAAAAAACACAATTCTTTGAGTTATTTATTTTAGAAGACAGAAAACAGATCCTAACTACTTTTTACATTTTTGACGTTCTGTGACACATGAAATTGTTCTGCAGAAAGGTGACTGATGGGGCTTTTGAGCATACATTTATTTCTAAGGTAGAATAAATATCCAATAACTTCTAGTATTTTCTCTTTAACATTTATTTCCTTCAATATTGATTTATTTAACCTAATAACTACTAAAGTCTTTTAAGCTATTGTTAGGTCCACAAGACAGGTCCATAGCTAACCTTTAAAGAAGAGCCACTTTATCTGCATCTGCAAATGAAGCATTTCATTTAGGATGTTTTGAAAGCAATAAACTTGGTAAGACAGTGATACTTAGGGAATGCTGAAGTGCATGATCTTCCAATGGATTACTATATCAGAAGGACACAATTTATATATAATGACTATACGATAATGATATGGTTTGGCTGCGTCCCCACCCAAATCTCATCTTGAATTTCCATGTGTTGTGGGAGGCACCTAGTGGGAGGTAATGGAATCATGGGGGCAGGTCTTTCCCATGCTGTTCTTGTGATAGCAGCTAAGTTTCATGAGATCTGATGATATCGTAAGGGGGAATTTCCCTGCCCAATCTCTCTCTTTGCCTGCTGCTATCCACTTAAGATGTGACTTGCTCCTGCCTGCTTTCTGCCATGATTGTGAGGCTTCCCCAGCCACGTGGAACTGTGATTCCAATTAAACCTCTTTCTTTTATAAATTGCCTAGTCTTGGGTATGTCTATTGCCGCAGCATGAAAACGGACTAATACAGATAATATAGAAGGAGAACTTAGAAGGTGTATCTCCTTTTTGAGGCAGTATTAAAAAGCAGTAAATATTAGATTACCTAACTTCTTTTCACAGGAAATGCAATCTTGTGTAAAATGAGGATTTAGGAGCCCTAATTGGGTGGCATTCCATGGGACAAACGTAAGTCTTTATACACCATACCTCCAGTGGAATAGATCTATCAGTATCTACTTTCTCTGATTCTAATTAACAACAGGATACTTCTGGAAGGGAACAGGATGGTTCCCTTCCCTCATACCTTTTCCCACCTGCTGCTGTCTGAAATGATATTGTCTACAGCTATATGCCAATAAGTGCACTATCTCCTTTCTGCTATGGAGTCAGCATCCCCATTGCATTATCCTTCCAGCTTGGCACATAAATAAAAGTGATATTTTTCTTATATATATAGTTAAAATGATATTCTTCTTATTTGCAGCAAGTTTCATTCTGAATTTTTGCTTTCCGAGTGCTCCTTTTCTGTGTAGAAATAAGGATGAATCATAATACTCAAACTCAGATATGCATGTTAGTTTTTTACTCCAAGCTTCCTTTTGGATATTCTGAAAGAATGCTTGATCTCAGTCCTTCTTATTATCCTCTATGACTGTGGTTGGGCCACAGCTACGTGATCTTAATGTCAAGGCCTAGATGGGTAGAGTTGATGTGAACAGTGGCTTCTCTGTGAGGTTTTCTGTCTATATCAAAAGCTATTCAATCATAGCCATTGTTTTTGTAAACTTTCATTTCTGGTAGCTTTGATATTTCTACGTCTCTCTTTTCTTAAACTACCTTTATCATAGAGCTTCTTGCCATAAATGTTTTTTGTTTTTTGTTTTTCTCATATTCTATGTAATTCTTGAGATCTCAGAAAAAAAGTCCATGCACCTTGTGTTCAGGGCACTGCACATGGCTCTTATTTATTCTGTTCACATAATTGAGGAGAATCTTTCATTTTAAATGTGAGTTTAGCATTTTGGAAATAAACTTCCCCTAGAGCGAAAGTTTTTCTGTTTGCTATCTGTTGTGCTGGGTGGAAGACCCATGGGAAGATAATGGCAGAACAAAAAATATTTAAGATATTATTTAACATTAAAATAAATGATACATGAAACATGATGTATGTTTTGTTCATTATTTTGTTTGTATCATCCCTTCTATAGGAAGAATTTGTTATTATCACAAAGTAATTTCTGCACACAAACTAGTATCATTCACTTATTCTATCAGCACCAGTAAAGAGTCACCATTTATTCATTATGTTTACATGTATAGCTACATTTACATCTACATCAAGCTATTTAATTATTGTCCATGAAAAATATTTGTATATATTTAACTCTTTTAAACCTCTTGTTAATCCATATCCTACTTATTCTATCTGTAGTGTTTGCCAGTGACACTGAGAGTCACTAATTTCACAAGCTGCTATTTAAGGTGATAAAAGAAAGTTCTTATACCCACTCCTAACTACTCACCAGGAGGAGGAAATATCAGTCCAATCGATGATATTCCACACTCTGATTGGGCCACATCTGTTAAAGAGCAGCTGACTTTCTATTCATTGTCTCATACATGGTTGTGACACCAGCTCTGTTCTCTGTATAATATCCATGTTACAGAAATGGTAAGTAGGAAGATTCAAGGCCAAACCTAGCTTTGTTCTATTCTGCTTTATTCTTAAACATAAGTTGGTTAATAAGTGCTTTGGGTGAAAAATCACAACCACATGCACAAATGAAATTGAATCCCACCAACTAATCCAATTTGGTTACCAGAGCATTTTTCATCTAAGGTTTAATATGAAGCACAGCTTAAACTTGAGGATAGAATATTACTGTTTTATCGTTGCTCTTTTCCATATCATTTTAAGAAAACTTATAATAAGGAGAGGTGCCTAGGCCAAGGAACATTTGAGCTTCCCTCATGACCACCAAACTATAGGAAGTAAATACTCTACATAAATACTGTCTGAATTATTCATTCTTACTAGTATCTTGATTTGGAATAAAAGAGCTGTTTTTGATAGGGCAAGAGGAGTTTCCACAGATAACAACTTATTTTAAATATTTAAATACTTAACTCACTCTCCTTACTATGTTCAGTTGCCATAAAGCTCTTCTTTTAGTTCTAGACCTACTGTGCTCCTTTTACCACAGGACTTATGAACATAACATTTCATCTTCTTGGAAGCTTCTCTTCTTCCTTTTTGGATCACTTAATTTCCATTCTTTATGTTTTTTCCTCTTAAACCAAGCATTACTTCTTCAAGTCCTTCTGTGGCCTCTCTAACTAGACTTCTTCAGAAGACTTCATCTAGTTGCCACTTTACACCTGTTTGTGTGAGTACTGGATAAACGTCCACCACATCCGGAGGCTGTGAGCTTCATGAGAAGAAGTCTGTGGCTATATTTGTTTCCTATTCTCAACTATAAAGTCTATTGCATGATAAACCTCAGCAAACATTTTGAAGAAAATGATTTTTTTTACCACATTGTGTGTCCTTTTCATGTAACAATTAACACTTATTTTATTCTAATTTTTATTATAATTATTTTTTCATGTGCTCTTCTTTTTTATTCTCATGTTTTTGAAGACCCTACATTTTATGTACATTTTCTGATGGAAACTAGTATAATTGGGTTGTATGTTCATAACATACATTTGTAAAACTTTAAATGAATAAAAATAGCCCTTTTAAGTGGTACTTTACTGCTGATAAGTAAAAGCTTTTTAATAGTCTAAACACAAAGAAAGTAAATTATATTAAAGTAATACAAATATATTTACATATTTAATATAATTTGCCAAAAATAAAAGTATTCCTAATTAACTTTATTTTTTAAAAAATTTAATTGACACATTTATTTATTTAAATAGGTTTTTGGGGAACAGGTGGTGTTTGGTTACATGGATAAGTTCTTTAGTGGCGATTTCTGTGATTTTAGTGCACCTCTAACCCAAGCACTATATACCCTGTCCCTAATGTGTAGTATTTTTAATTGTATATATTTATCACATATGATTTTATGTTTCAATACATATAGGTTGTATAATGATTAAATAAGGGTGGTTAATGTATCTATCACCTCATGCATTCTTTCTATTAAGAATATTAGAAAGCCTCATATTTAGCTATTTTGTAATACACAATAACTTACTGTTAACTGTAGTCATTCTAATGTCCAAAAGAACATTAGAACTTCTTCCTGTAGAATGGTAACTTTATACCCACTGATCTCTTCCAAACCTTCTCCTCCATTTTTGACCCTCTGCTTCTGTGAATATATATATAGAGATATATAGAGAGAGATTATAAGCAGATAGAAGATATATAGATATATATATCTATATATGTAGATATATAGAGAGATTATAAGCAGACAGAAGATAGAAGCAGATGGAAGATAATCATTTTCCCATAATCAAGGAGAATCTTTCATCTCAAATGTAAGTTTAGAATTTTGGAAATAAATTTCCCCTAGAGCAAAAGTTTTTCTGTTTGCTATCTGTTGGGCTGAGTAGAAGATCCATGGGAAGATAATGGTAGAAAAAAATGATTTAAGGTAATATTTAACATTAATATAAATGACACATTAAACATGATGTACGTTTTGTTCATCATTTTGTTTGTATCATTCCTTCTATAGGAAGAATTTGTGATTATTACAAAGTAATATATTCTATGAGTATATATATTTATAGTAGCAGAGGGTCAAATAGTGGAGGAGAATATATATATTCTTCTATGAATATACATATTCATAGAAGCAGAGGGTCTCTCTCTCTCTCTCTCTCTCTCTCTCTCTATATATATATATATATATATATATTTAGATTCCACATATGACTGAGGTCATACGGTATTTGACTTTGGTTTATTTCACTTAACAAGATGTCCTCCAAGTTCACCCATGTTGTCACAAATGACAGGATTTCACTGTTTTTATAGTTGAATAGTAATCCATTGTGTATGTATACCACATTTTCTTTATCCATTCATCCATTGTTGAACACTCAAATTGATGACATATCTTGGCTATTGTGCATAGTGCTATAATAAACATGAAAGTACAGATATCTCTTTGACATACTGGTCTCATTTCTTTTGGATATATACCCAGTAGTGGGGTTACTGGATCATATGATAGTTCTATTTTTAATTTTTTGATGAACTTTCATACTGTTGTCCATAATGGCTGTACTGATTAACAATCTCACCAACAGTGCATAAGTCTTCCCTGGGAAGTTTTCAGCTATTTTGTTAAATAGGTTAACTGTGTATTTTTAAATCTCTTCTCCCTCTTGAACTCCAATAAGAAAATATTTAAAAGTTGGCTTTACAGTGTACCATTCCCCCCATAGGCTATTTTTTTTCACATTTATTACTTATTATTTGACTGGATTACTTCAAAAGACTTGCCTTCAAGTTCAATAATTTTTTCTTCTGCTGATCTAGTCTGTTGTTAAAGCTCTCAGTTTTATTTTTTGTTTCTTTAATTGAAGTTTTTATCTCCACAATTTGTATTTGGTTCTTTTTTATAATATCTTACATTATTGAATTGCTCATTCAGATTACGAATTGTTTTTCTGGTTTCAATAAATTGTTTGTTTGTCTATATTCTCTTATATTTTGCTGAGTTCCCTTAAAATCATTATTTGGAATTCCCTTTCAGGCACTTTGTAAACACCCTTTTCTTTGAGATCTATTACTGAAGACTTGTGTTCCTTTGGGGGTGCCATATTTCTTTATTTTTTGCAGGTCTCTATGTTCGTATGTGGATAACTGTGCCTCCAGTGGAACATATACATTTCACAATTTTATAGAGTAGGTTTTGCAGGACAAATGTTTTCTTGTAGATGGGTCCTAAGGTGTTGGTTGGGAAGAGTGCACTAGCTTTGATTCTGAGTGGATTGTCAGGCCAGACGTGTGCATGAATGGCATGCCAATGGGCTGTGTGGCAGGCTCTTTGGGAGACTGCAGCCACTGCTGGAGTGGCTGTTGGGTTATTATCAGGTGTGTTGGCCTGGATGTGCAGCTGTGCTGCACTCTTTTCCAGGAGGCAAGGCTGCTTCTGAGTGGATGTTGAGTCAGATGTGAGTGTATGCATGTGAACATGGGAAAACAGTTGTCTGTATGGCAATTTCTTTGGGGAGGCCGGTCCATTGATGGGATAGCTGCTGGGCTGGACCCTAGCACTCACCAGCTGGCTGGGCTGCCCAGTCATTCAGCGTATGGGCAATGGGGGCTGGCCAGCTGCTCAATGGCTTCCCACTGGGCAGTTTTGCCTGTTCCCTGAAAAATTGGGTGACTCCTTAGTTCAGACACCAGGCTCTCAGTTGTTTTGTGAAACCTAGACTCCAGATAGATGATGTAATGGTACTGCAGGTATTTATTATTATTCTTTTTTAGTGTGGTATAATGTCAGCAGAGCCTCAGTGATGGAGAGAATCAGTGGTTACTTGTCCCCAGGGCAGGACACACACTAGCAGAGGGTTTAGTTTCAAGGTTTGCCATGCAATAGCAACTTATGTCATGGGGATGAGGACTGGAAGGGAGGGTTCTTCTCTGATGCCATGCAGCCACATGTACTCCTGGAAATTTTCCAAACTGCATTTAATGCCTAAGTGAACTGGCGACTCTCTTGTATCATAAATTACTGGTATCTGTGGCAGTACTGAGGACTGCTGGGGGTTTCCATATTGCCTTTTCCACTAAGTCTCCCCTGACTCTCAGCCCATCCAGCAGGGCAAACAATTGGACAGAGGCAGGGGGTGCCTCACTCCAAGCTCTGTAATGCTATGCTAGGCATAAGTTTGACAAAGATCTTGATGCTCCTCTAGTGCTCTCCAGCATACTTCCTCAGTCAATACAGTTGAAATACAGTTGTCTATCTTCTATTTTGATCACTTTTAGTAGGAGGAGCAAGCACCAGGCAACTCTATTCAGCCATTTTTTCTGATATCACATAACTGTAAACATGTATTTAAGTAAAGTAAAAACAACTGTCATTAAAACAGTATATTTAATTTTGCATTATAATAAGGTGAAATAATATTGCCTTTTAATTAGAAGGTGATAGAAGAATGAAAAGTGTAGAATTACTTCTTTATGGCTTAAAAAATTGGAATTAATTAAGGAGTTGGGCTTAACTATGTAGTGTCTATGGAATAATTGATTGAAAGTATCTACAGTACAGTAATTCATAAAAATGTTAATTTGTTTTGACAAGCAGCTTAACAATGGCAAGGAAAAGCAACTTTATAAAAATTACAGTATCTTATACCATTAGATATTAAAATATATCCACTGATTCTTTTAAGGTACAGACAGTCATGGAGGAATGCAGAAATCGCAGGCAAAAAATACTACCTTAAAATGGTCCAAAATCATCTGTGAAGTGTAGGGCCTGAATAATATGTGCAGAGTGTTGAAGGAAGTTTTTAGAATTGTCTGGCCTCTTTATCTTTTAACTGGCATATGATTCTAAAAATTACCTTCTCTTTACAGTTTATCTTTATATTAGCTTATGTATGTGTTTATTATTATTTGTTATTTTGCTAGAGGCAATTTTTCTAATACTACCAGATTGTTTGTTCATGGATTGTTTATGTCAAGGTTAAAATGTCTCTAAAATAAGGTGAGAGATGTGTCTTCATGTGTGTTTTGATTCTAAGGGACCTGACCTCACTGTATTTATCCCATTTCATTTCTGGGTGTGAATGTGGGAATTTCCTTGTAATATTCACGAGACTCGAACCAAGAATGGAATAAGTATGGTCACACTGGCTTCTGACCTCTTCAGTTACCTCTTCAATGCATTCTAATTCCACAGGATCAAATAATGTCATCCTCTTTCTCCCAACTACCACCTGGACCTGAGTAGCATAGCAGGACCTTAAGACACTTTAGATTGACTGACATTTTTACAATGTTATTGTGGAAGTCAAATTTAAACATTAATATTGTGCTTTATTTCTATAAACTGTCCTAATAACACTCCTCTGTCCTTAGCTTACTTGAAGTACTAGAAAATAATCTGCATAAACACAAGAGTTTTGTTTTGGTCACTGATTTAAAAGTCTTTCTTGGTCATTCATGAATAGTTAAGACTTTGAGTGTTCAAATTTACCCTATTCTCTTCATCTGTTTTCCACCTTCACACTTCCAGTACGGCATGAGCATGGGACTGCTTCAAGCCAATTGGTCAAGACAAAAGTGATGTGCTTCACTTCCAGGACAAGCTGTTTATTGTTTATATAAGGCCAGCATTCTTGACCCTGCTTCAGCAATTGTGAACAGAGTCTTGTGTTGAGGTTGTGAAGTTACAAGATTAATAAAGTCTAAATTGACTCATTATTGCACACTGGACATTTCCCTGGATGATTTACATATGTGAAAAGTAAATCTTGTAGTATGAAGCCACAAAGATTTGAAGGTTTCTCATTATTATTTTTGTGGGTTTTTTTCCCACAAATTAACATAGCATATACTGACTGTCATTAAAGGGATCCAAAACAATGCTTGATACAAATAAGCATGAATTAATTTTCTATTGCTACATGAATTGCCAAAAATTTAGTGGCTTGTAACAACACTCATTTTTTTACCTCAGCATCTGTAGGTCAGAACTTCAGCATATCATGTTTGGATGCTTAATCTAATCTGGAAGCTTTGAGGAACAATTCACTTGAAAGCTCATTCTTGTTGTTGAAAGAATACAACAACTTGTGGTTACAGTACTAAGGTCTTTACTTCCCTGACTCACAGTTAGGACCTAGCTCAGTTCCGTGAGAGAAGAACATTGTTTTCCTTGCCTCCTCCTATATCTTCAAATTAACAATGGGAGACGAAATCTTATACTTGGATCACTGGATTCTCTTTTATCTGGCATTTAGGCACAAAATTAAAGGCACATATGATCAGCTCAGGCTCACATAGATAATCTCCCTTTCAATTAATTCAAAGTCTACTTGTTAGTAGTAACCATAATTACATCTTCAAAATCTCTTTTGCCATAGAATGTAATATAGCCTTAGGAGATAGACCTCATATTCACCAGTCCAAACCACACTCATGAGAATAAATTATATGAACTCAAGGGTATTTGAAGGCAATCTTCCGATCCTGCCTACCACAAAGTGCTTAGAAAATTTTTTACTGAAAGAAAAATGAATGAACAGTAAGAGAACAGGTGTATGGTCATGTACAAAGAAACCAAACAGGGAAACCTACAGATACACACACATACAGTGTCATTAGAACGATTACTTAAAAACAATTTTGTACTAAATGATGTTACATTATAGCTCCTACTACAGATACTTCATAGTTTATTTGAGGATATAAAGATACCTCATTATGTAGAATGATCATCCTTCTGATTTCCTGCTGTGAAAGTCCTTCTTAAGATTGCAGACAAGTCCCAAATTCTCCAGGTGGCTTTCCTGTTAGTCATTCAGTATTTATATAGAAATTACTTCCAGAGGTCCTTCTGCAACTCCATATTATAATCTGTGAAGCAACGTCATAGTGCTCTGTCCATCTAACGTTAAAAGTAGCTCATCATTCCTGGCACTTGACTTAATCATGAGTTCAACACTTTATCCTTAAACCTTAGTATACTGTATTTATTGCATAAATGGTTTTAGTTTTTGTAAAACCCTTGCATTGTTCCCCACTTTCCTAAATTCTACACTATTAGTCTTTTATTATTAAGCACTCAAATTATGATGAATTTGCTTTGAGTGTTATTTGTATTCCCCCAAATACATTTTATGTTTCTTGAAGGCAGGTGTTATTTTTCCCCCCTCTACTTTCCACAGTATACGACATTATCATGAAAATAGGAAGTATTTTGTAGAGATCTATTATTTGGTGGGTCACTAAACAAGATAGTATCTGGCAAAGCAAATTTCATGGATGAAAGTAATTAGTAAATAAAATGGCATATGAGTTGTTAATTATGGAATACAGTGCCAAATTGGGAAAAGAAGGTAGAAACTTCATATAGGATGGAGTTATTAGGGAAGAGACCCTGTAGATGGGTGGAGTATAGATACCTATCAATCAGACAAAAGGACATTTAAAAAAGTTATCCACTTGAAAATGCTCCCATTGCCCAAAGCTGGAAAAATTAAAGGAACGTAATAATTAATGTAGCATTGGATTCCAACCCAAACCACAAAACAAAAACTTTTTTTGAGTATGGGCTTGTATTGACTTGTATCCAAAGAATAGACTAGGGGAAGGAAAAGCACAGTCACATTATAGTGGAAAAACCTAGAAAACATACAATGAACAAGTAATCAATGTTAGCATCACCAGCACTAAGTCATATTGATATGATGTATCCTTCATATGATGCAGTAAGAGGATTCTTCACCTCTTGGATTTTCTGCCCCCAAAACTATACACCAGTCTAATATTGAGAAATTGGGGGACATTCTACAAGGGGAACAGTGTTCTTCAAATTATCAACATCATGAAACAAATAAAAAGACTGATGCACTCCCATAAACAGGAGGACAAATGGAAAGTAAATGCAATGTGGTATTCTAAATTGAATCCTGGAACATTCAAAGGATGTTGTTGGGAAAAGTGATAAAATCTGAATAAAGTCTGTTATTTAGCTAATACTAATGAAATATTATTATTATTATTTATTTATTGGAGACAGAGTCTCACTGTTTCGCCCAGGCTGGAGTTCAGTGGCAATCTTAGCTCACTGCAACCTCTGCCTCACAAGTTGAAGTGATTCTCCTGACTCAGCCTTCCGAGTAGCTGGGATTACAGGAGTGCACCACCATGCCCAGCTAACTTTTGTATTTTTAGTAGAGACGAGGTTTCACCATGTTGGCCAGGCTGGTCTCAAACTCCTGACCTCAGGTGATCCACCCGCTTCAGCCTCCCAAAGTGCTGGGATTACAGGCGTGAGCCACTGTGTCTGGTCAATTTTCTTAGTGTATTAGTCCATTCTCACATTGCTATAAATAACTACCTAAGACTGTGTAGTTTATAAAGAAAAGAAGTTTAATCGACTCACGGTTTCACAGGAGGCATGACTGCGGAGGCCTCAGGAAACTTACAATCATGGCAGAAGGCAAAGGGAAAGCAGGCACATCTTACCATGCTGGAGTAGGAGAGAGAGCATGAAGAGGGAGGTGCTACACACTCTTAAACAACCAGATCTCGTGAGAACTCACTCGCTATCACAAGAACAGCAAGGAGAAAATCTGCCTCCATGATTCAATCACCTCCCACCAGGTCCTTACCCCAACACTGAAAATTACGATTTGACATGAGATTTGGGCTGGGACACGCAGCCAAACCATATCACTTAGGTTTGAAAAATACGCAATGTTTATATGAGATGATAAATTAAAGTGAGATTTATTGGAGTGTATATGGAACTCTAATGTCTGCAGTTTTTCTGTAAATCTAAAATTATTCCTAAAAAAAAGTTAAAACACACACACACATATTTCCCACCTAACTCAGGAAATTTCCATGCAAAACACTACCTATGAAGTCTTTAAGTAATATTCTTAGTCCTGAAAAATAACCTTCTTTGGATTATAAATAAGTATAGCTTTGAAAACTAATGGAAGCCATCACTCCATAAATGCTTACTTTTAATCATGTAATTCATAGCATTTTGTTAAATAAAACCCACTCAAAGTAACCCTCAATAAAAGACAATAAATGCACACATATGCACATGCATATATCCACAGAATTAAATAAACAGTACATAAGAATACAAGCAGGAACTCTTGATGTCAGATTGTGAAGTAGACTCCCAATTTCTGGCACCACCTCAAAGCAAGTTACTTCTCTAAGCCCCAGGTTTATTATCTGTGTGATGGGGATAATAATAATATGTCTTGTATTGCAGTATTATTCTGAGGCTTAAATATGATAACATGTAAAATGTGCTTGATATTGGCACATGGTAAATGCTTGTTAAATGAATACAATTATTTTGGGTACCTACTCTGGGTCTACCATGAAAATGCAATTACTATTTCCTCACAGAGTAAGAGTGGCAATTAATATGTATTGAGCAACTATTAAGTCTGCCAAGTACTATGCTAAATAAATTATCATTTAATCCTTGTCACAAACATATAAATCGTATATCCCCATTATTCACACAAGAAAGGAGAATTAACTTGTCCAAATTTAGAACAGCAGCCGAGAAAGGTGCTGAATATTTAAACTAGCCTGGTTAACTCCAAAAATTGTGTTTCCTGTGGTAAATTTCTTTCACTGGCTGTTTCTTTTCTTTAAGGGTGTAAGGTGATTAGGATAAATGAAAATTTAGATTAGCTAGAACTATGACTGACATATAGAACACTTTCTTAATAAAATTCTATTATATTTTTAAATTTGTGTTGTAAACAGTTGCTGTAGATGAAGGAAGAAAAATAAAAATATTTTACGTAAAAGTTTATCTGATAATATACACTTTCTGCTCCATTACATGTTTTCAGAAATTCTTATTTCTCGTTTCCTTTATAGTTTTCTTGTATTAAAATATAGTTTTAAGAACTTGCATTGTTGTCATTTACTGAATTCTTTTCCTTTAAAAATCTAATTATATTTTCCACAAAAAGAATGCATAGCAGTAAGAATAAAGGCATTTAAACTGAAGTATAACGAAATCTTTATAGATTGTGAAAAGTAATTTTTTTCCAAAAATAAAACATACGTTACCATATAGAAACTAAAGAGACATGCTACTAAACAGATAATTTGTGTAGCACATATAACATAAAAAAATATTATTTTGATAGAATAGAAAATATTTAAATGATAAAACTGAGTTGTTTTGAGGATGCACACAAAGTTTTGAAGCTTGTATAACAGGATGGAGAAAACAGCTGATAAGATATCGGGGGAAACAGATCCCCCAGAGGTCCTTTCCAGCCCCAAAGTTCTCATGTGCTGTTTATGATTAGGTAGCTGATGCTTTTCCTAGCATTCCTTCCCAGGTTGTTGAACAAGGATAGTACTCATAATAGGTACATCAGTCTCCCATTGGAGAGACCTGACAACAAAGTTTAACTCTCTGTTAAGGCCACCAGTTAATTCTTTGGCATCTCCTCAAGACAGGCTGTGGGTAAAAGTTTCTATTAAGGGTTTTGTTATACTTTATCATGTGTGAACCACAATATTCATGCCGATGACATTATATATACTTTATTACTCTGATTTTCTTTTAGCTTTTAGCCATTCTTTTAACTCCCCTAACAAACTTCTGTCTTTCTATAACTCATGACTGAAACACAAGGTTTTGATGGTGGAGGAAGTATTTATATATAAATCCTCCTATGCAAACACATAGAGGGCCTTCCAAGGTAGGTGGGAAATTTCTCTTGCTAATTTTCCTGATATGCAAGAAACAAGAGGACGCTAAGTTGCTTCCTAATAATAAAAAATAATAACAAAAAAACTTAAAGATATGAAGGGTCAAGGAAAAAACATAGATGAAAAAAGGAAGAAAGAGCAGGCAAGAGACAACAAAAACTGTGTGACTGTGTAGAATAAAACTAGACAAATGGATCTTCATTTGTTTATTGTAATACAAATATCCCTTCTCTGTTTCCCAGTTAAAAACTACACAAAATAAGCATTTCACAGTCATGTTTTCATTAGTGGAGTTTTAGGAGAGTCTGAAAATATGTTGAGCTTTACATCTAGGTGCAAACAAAAGACCAAGAACCTAGGAGCCACCACAGGGAGATAAGATAACTGATGTCATTTTATAAAAATGACAGAGGTTGGCTGGGCGCAGTGGCTCATGCCTGTAATCCCAGCACCTTGGGAGATGGAGGTGGGTGGATGATCTAAGGACAGGAGTTTGTGACCAGCCTGACCAACATGGTGAAACTCTATCTCTACTAAAAATACAAAAATCAGCCGGGTGTGGTGGCACATGCCTGTAATCCCAGCTTCTCGGGAGGCTGAGGCAGTAGAATCGGCTTGAACCCAGGAGGCGGAGGTTGAAGTGAGCTGAGATAGTGCCACTGTACCCCAGCCTGGGTGACAGAGCAATACTCCATCTCAAAATAAATAAATAAATAAATAAAATAAAAATAAAATGACAGAGGTAAGAATCATCCATCTTTCGCAGGGAGTAACGTTTTGTTATTAGGTCACTGGGTCTTCCTTATCCACTTCACTTTGGATGCATTCAATAACAGAGAGTCCTTCAATCCTTTTGAAACACCTTTGCAAACAGTATGACTGTGAGGGAAATCTAACATGGCTGGTTCCATCTTGCTTCTAGCTTCACAGGGTGGCTGTCTTCACTCATGACTGGGTGTAGGCCAAGTAAAAGTGTGGGAGAAATTTGGTTTATAGTTTAACTTTGAAACAAAGATAATCATAGCCCCTCCCTAAAACTGACCCCCTACTCTTTCTTTAGGGGCTGAAACTGCCTTTGTAAAATTAATGAGAGGCCACAGGATTAGGATTATGGAAGAGGCCTGAATTCCGCTAAAATGTAGGCATTGTTTCTGTAATCTCTTACTGCTAAGGAGTTATGTGGCCAGAGGTTGCAAGATTTCTGACTTCCCCAATTGCTATTATAGGTAACATAACTATTTTAGAACATAAGATTAGTCTTTTGAGATGTTTGTTTTTTTCAGATTGGCCCCACCTGCACTCCTGACTCATGGCTCAACTAGTCCTGTGGCTCTCTACTATGAGACAGACTCAGTGCATGAAGACTATTTACCACACCACTATGATCCCATTCCCAACCATTCAGCATGACTGATTCCCGGATCACCTGCCCACCAGACTACCCTTGAAAAACCCGATCTTCAAGCCTTCAAGGAGAATTTTGGGTGATAACTCCAGTTCTTCCATGTGGGTGCCTCATATTAATTGAACTCTTTCTTTACTGCAATACCACTGTCTCAGTACACTGGTTTTGTCTGTGCAGTGGGCAGGAAGAACCTGTCAGGCAATTATACTTTCTTCAGATAGATTTATGGGCATATTTCCATTCATGTTTGAATACAGGTGATGGGTACAGTTTAAGTTTCAGGAGATAAGTCTTGCTAGTAGAAACAAATGTATGATCTAAACAATTATAAACATGTACATAAACGGTTCATAAGCAATATTTTAAGTGTTTTTTCCATAGAATAAATTTTAAAACATGAAAACATAGGTACTTATGCTTTCCTTCTCTTTATGTTACAGTTTTCCACAAAATAAACCCTAATAAAACACTGAAAAGAATACAAAAACCTTACAAAGTTGTTTCCAAGAAAACAGTGTGAAAGCCCAGCTTGAAAGAGTTAATGCTGTTTATTTTGTTTTTGCTAAGTAAAACAATTTTTTTTTTTTTTTGAGATGGAGTCTCGTTCTATCACCCAGGCTGGAGAGCAATGGCATGATCTTGGCTCACTGCAAGCTCCACTTCCTAGGTTCAAGTGATTCTCCTGCCTCAGCCTCCTGAGTAGCTGGGATTACAGACACCTGCCACCGTGTCTGGCTAATTTTTGTATTTTTAGTAGAGATGGTGTTTCACCATGTTGATCAGGCTGATCTCAAACTCCTGACCTCATGATCCGCCCATCTTAGCCTCCCAAAGTGCTGGGATTACAGGCATGAGCCACCACGCCCAGCCAATAAAACAGTTTTTTATTTTGTTAAGGGATCCTTCTTCTGTTGTCTAAGAATAGGCAGCTCTTGCCATGAACCTGAGAACAAAGAGGTGCCCGCTCTCAAGTATTCCAACACAGTGGGAGCCATTAGAGAAGCTGGACTGCTCCCACATAAATGGCAGCTGCCCTCCAGGAACCTTCTAGTCTAAGGAGGCTGCCTGCAGGGTTCAAGGCTCTAGTTGTACATGAATTTAGGCTCTGAAAGGAAAGACGAGGGTATTTGACAAGGAGATTCTACATGACCTTCAGTGGAGAATTGAGAGATGAAAAGCATCCCATCAGGCACCCAGTGTTTAAATGCCATCTACAGAGACAGCATTAATATCCAGACAGCATCATCCAGAGAATGGGACAACCACGAGAGCAAAGACCAGTAGTCTTGCCTGTAAACTATAAAGGCAACACATTTTCATCCTTTTTCTCTTCTCTCCTTTCCACCACATTACACTGAAGTAGCTGAACCTTCAAGAAAGAAGAGACAAGTGATGTCTCAGACAGATCAAGGGCAGACTGCTCTCCCATCCTCTTTCTATTCAATCAGCCTGTGCTCTGAAGGATTTCTGCAAGAGATTTAAATTGGTCAGTTTTAATAGATAACTTGTTAGCTTCTCTCTATATTTCCCTTTCTCATTCAAGGGTTAGGTTTGTTTCATAGTTGAAAGACAGTACTTCTTGATTTTTCCACTTCTCAGTTACTGTTCAGAATCCTCTGTTTCTTCCTGACTGTCTCAGCTTATCCAGAAGCTCTTACCATGACCATAGCTTGGTATTTCTGGACACGTCCCTCTAATGGAGTATCACTCTTTTGGCACAGGCAGAAGTTGAAAGGTAATGGGCTGCAGATAGCCTACTCTTCTACTTTATTGTCTTCTCCCCTTATTCATGACAAGTTCATCACTCAAGAAGGTTTGGATGCCATTGCATTGAATTTTTTAAGGATTAGAGTAATTTAATGAACTTATGAAGAAATAGAAAAACTAAAATGGCAGGCAATATGACTTTTTACCCTTGTAAGGCACACACACCCTAGGAGATTACTAATAGAATAGCAGTTTAAGTAGTAAAATAACATGATTGGATTTCATTAAGAAACAGTACTTTAGTAGCAGAGAGGAATGGGCGAAGTTACTGAAACCAATGAGAATGATATAGAAGATGCATATTTATAGGTCATCAGTATGTCAATTAGTACATTTTAAGAACTTATTACTATTATATATTTTTTAAAATATCTCATGGAAACTAAATACTCCATTCTCAGAAATACGCGCATGTAAAAATTTCACAATTTCGAGGGTTGTATGGATCTCTTTTATCCATTGGAACCACGGGAGGATCCCTTTTGCTACAAGTAAGGGAAAACTCCAGATTACAGCAATTTAAATAATAAGAAAAAAATTGTTATCATACTTAAGATCAAGTTCCAAAGTTGGTGAAACAGTCAAATTATCACTATGGATATGTTTTCTTTTTTGTCTTTTTTTCTTCACCTTCCTTAGCATTTCAGGGTTTTTTTTTTTTGTTTTTTTTTTTTGTCTTTTTTTCTTTACCTTCCTTGGCATTTCAGTTTGCACTTGGACTAGTTCTCTTCATGGAAACAAGATGGATGCATGAGTTCCCAGAATAGCACCCAGAGCTGACAATACCCATGTAACGAACAATGACTATTTTTCTATATATATATCTCTGTCTTTTTTTACCAGCGAAGAAAACTTTTCTGGAAACATTCTGGCCTTCCTCCAGACGACTTCATTTCATGTTTAATTACTAAGATTGATTCATATATTCATATATGACATTCTTCAATCAATCCATTAGAAAAGGAATGAAATCATCTTTCAAAGTGCTACAACTTTTTACAAAATTGAGACACTGCCAGCTAAAAACCAAGAAAGAATGACTATTAAGGCTGAGATAGCATTGAATAGTTATTGTTAAACTATATATAGACTGAATATCTCAGACCCTAATTTAAGAAACCCCTTGCAGAAATTGCAATTCAAGGAATTGGAGTCCATATTTGAACAGCTTGCAGAACAAAACCTATAGTTAAGGGATAAGCATAAAAATGAATAAAGGAGATTGATAACAAATAGAGAGATGAATGGAAATCAAATGGAAAGAGATCTCTTAAGCCCAAGATGAACAGAGTTTCAAAAATGAAGTAGTCAAGTGCTTTAAAGGTTTCAGATATAACAATAAATATATGCAGAGAAAGATTCTGTTCAAACACTGTCAAATAAATAAGGTTTTCCTTTCCTCAAATTGTTGGTGGTAAAATTTCTCACATCTGAACCACCAAAGAAACATTCAATCTTTTCTATAGGAAGGCAACTCTAACTACTGCTCTATACTTCAATATTTCATGCCACATACATCACAATTATGCCTAACTTAATTTACTTACATAGTTGGGCAGAGCAGGAATGTTCTCCCTTCTTTATTAGACTTATTTAAATCCAGTCGTTCTGCAGTGACTATTGTGAATCCCACTTCTCATACCCAAACTCAATTACATACCCAAACTCAGTTATATTTTCTAATGAAACTTTCTTTTACCATTACAGGCCATGTTGTTCTCTCCAGGGTAGCACAGAAGTTGAGAATCTGGGTATGTAAATAAAATTGACATGGTTTTGAATCTCTCCTCTGATGTGTGATCTTAGGTCAATACATGTCCTCATCTCAGTTTCTTCATTTGTAAATTTGGAATTCAAAATTTCTCATTTTTTAGATTTAAGTTAGGTTTATACCTAAAGTGCTTGGTACAGTACCTGACACATGGCAAATTTTCAATAATTGATATTAATAAACCGAATGCAGTGCATTTAAGGGCAATTTGCCACTTCCCAGTTTTCTATTTCTTAATCTCCCATTTCTTTCAAGCCTTCTGATATGGTTTGGATTTGTGTCCCCACCCAAATCTCATGTCGAATTCTAAATCCCCATTATTGAAGGAAGGGCCTGATGATAGGTGGTTAGATCATGGGACAGATTTCCTCCATGCTGTTCTCATGATAGTGAGTGAGTTCTCAAGACATACAGTTGTTTAAGAGTGTGTAGCCCCTCCCCCTTTGCTCTCTCTTTTCTGCTCCGGTCATATTAGACATGCCTCCTTCCTCTTTGCCTTCCTCCATGAGCGTAAGTTTCCTGAGGCCTCCCCAGCCAGGCTTCCTGTACACCCTGCAGAACAATGAGTCAATTCAACCTCTTTTCTTTATAAATTACTCAGTCTCGGGCAGTTCTTTATAGCAATGTGAGAACGGACTAATACACTTTCACTGTTAGTTTCACAAATGAAGATTTATCTGTCCAGTTAAGGTGTAAGGACCAGCCCAGCTAAGAAAGTGGCTCTCCTGCTTTATGGTGTATAATAATCTCACAGAAACCTGGCTGAAATGGAAATTTTCTGGCTGTCCTTTGAGAGTTTGATATAGAATTGTTATGTTTGTGGCTAGAATATGAATTTTTACATAGTTCAGGCAATTTCTATCAGGTAGTCCATGGATGACTTTCAGAAAAGCCCAGTTTTAGAGTTAAATGAGACAGTGAACTGAGAATTCTTCCAGCTATGCCATGTTAGAAGCTCTATAATCCTGACATTACTATTTTAAAAAAGTATCAGGAAGATAATATTACCCTTGCAAGGGTGAAATTCAATTACATATGCTAGAATAACACACAAATTTTAGTTAATATAATTCTGACATCTTCGAAGAAATTGTCATGGTTTTCTATGCATTACCAAATAACATAGTAGAAAGTAATACAATCTATTGATCCATTAATTTAACAATACAACTTAACTGTGTAGACAAACTCCTCTTATAAATAGTTCATATCCAAATGAGATCATATGCTAACATCAAAGAATATGTACTGTGTAAATATCCCAGTGTAGAAATATCTTTTTAATGTAAAGTCTTTTGTCGTTTGCTTAATTTTCATTATAAATCCAGAGTAGTAGCCTTTCCAATGCTTCTCTAAAATATTAATAGCCCTTTTTATAGGTTTTCTTAAGCAATCATAGAAGCAAAGACAATACAAAGTTAATATAGTGAGTAGGTCATACATTCCCTCCTGGGACACACTATTCCCTGCATTACAATTGTTTAACTCTCCAGGGCTACATTTTTCCAATAACGTGCATGGATAGTTCCATTATCATCAAAGGTAACTGAACATTAATGAATCACTCAGCATGAAAAGAATAATGTTCTGTATCTTACTGAATTTTCTAGGAAATCATCTAATAGTAGTTGGGTAAGTCTAAAAGAATCTTCCCTGAATAGACACTCTTATTTTTGACCTGGATTGGCTGTACCCATTAGTGTACAAGACACTATTAAATACATTGGAGTTTTTAAGCTAGATGGCTTCTCCACCTAAGAAATATGGATTCTCATTGTAACATATTCTTTGGATGTGAACAATTGACAGTGATATATTTTATTATCTTCTTTTCTGCACTATGTATACAATCCAGATAAAAGAAAGCAACAGAAAAATCTCTGGAAGTCAAGACAAATGCAACTGAGGAATGGAATCTGTGTTTAATTAACTGGACAGAACTTCTTCATTTACAGCAGTCTATAATATTGAATAGGATCATTTTAGTAAATAACTACCTTGTAGTGAACCTTTATTTTTGACAGATTATGTTGATGAGTTCCTTACATAATATACACATGAATATGTTATTTGAAGAATGATATACAACATTTAATTGGCCAAAAAATGTGGTTTCCTAATGTTTTCTCCTGTGAGGATCTCCCAGATGGCTAACAGGGATCAAGATTTCTCACTCATAGAAATTTGGAAAAATTTTTGCAGTAGGCACATATTTACACAACTCTTATATTAGGGATACTCTGAAAATGGCCTTCAAATATTCCTGCTTCCTGGTATTTACACCTTTGTATAATTCTTTTTGAGTGTGCACTGAGCATCATAACTTTCTTTTAATAAGTAAAATATGACAGAGGTGACAGATGCCACTTCCATCTTGTTGGCACTCTTACTTTCTCTGACTTGATCAATTTGATAAAGCCAGCTGTCATGTTATGAGGTGACTTATGGAGAGAAGTTAGGACAGCCTCCAGCCAACACATAGATTCAGCCAGCAACTGAATCCTGCAGCCTAAAAGCTCAGGACGAACCAGTCATGCCATCAACTATGTGAGGGAGCTTGGAATGAAATCCTCCCCAAGGAAAGGCTTGTGATGAGTGGAGCGTTGGCCAACACTGATTGCAGCCTTGTGAGAGACTCATGATCAGAGGATGCGGCTAAATTATGTCCAGATTACTGACTTACAAAAGTGTGAGATCATGACTGTATGCTGCTTTAAGCCCCCAAATTCTGGGATAATTTGTTATGCTGCAATAAACAACTAACACATTCCCATTACACAGGTATTGATATGTATACAAATAGTATGAAGAGAAAATATGATTTGCTTTACCATCTCCCTTCTTACTAAATGCCATTCTTGTCAATTAAAGCATTCATATTTTACATATTTTACATTTATATTTACACAAGATGCCTACATTTATCACAATACTTTTCTCTAATGCATTGGTGTTGAAGAATATTGAAATATAGAAACAAAAAAGTTCTATCTATGTTTACATAAAATGTACTAAAAGCGAAATATATGAAAACTAAACAAACAGTGCTTTACAGCATGTGTATATGGACACTAGGTGTAGGGTTAAGGAGAAACCAATTAGTTTATATTCGTAAGTTTTCTAAAAGTTAGTTGTGAATAATTTTAAAGAAATTTAAATTCCCATGTTCCTGTAAGAACATACTACATTTTTACTAAATAGCTTTTGCAAGCATTTTCATTTGCAGAAATAAAAGTTTATGTATGAGAATATAAGCAATATAAAACACATAAATGCTATAAAATACTAATAACATCTTAAGTACATACTCATATGCAAAAAGAGGCGAAAACATCTTTTTAAAAATTTCCCAAATATAATCTATCACCATTCTCATATAAGAAAACTTCCATATTATGGAATATTATTGATTAGACAGATAGAATTACTATTACATTTAGATTGGATTTATATCTATTTATTTATTTTTGAATGTCTCATTTGCTGTTCTAAGAGACAATCAATATCATTAAAATATTTATTGGAGTGAAATCTATTTGAGAGCAAATTCCACAGTACCATTTTATTTAGCCAGCTTATGTTAATTAAAACACCCTATTATTAAAATAATAGAAAAAATTAGCTAAATGTATAAAATAGCAGAAAGTTTTACAGTAACAATAATGCAAATATTACTGAAAAGGACCATAATAATTCTCATGGATATAGTCTAATGAGAAGTAAAGAAAATTTGTTGCAATATCCACATTCACCACATTCAAATATTCATAACGTTTTATTTTGTTTTCTTTTGTGTTACAGAAATATGGTTTTATTTGAACTCATGTAAAGAATGAATTGATAATACTTTCAATAAAAAAACTACTTTGAACTATGTTCATAATTAACTTACTAATGTATATAAGCTTATCTTGTAATGATCTTCCTTTAAAAAATTAGTTTTTAAAATAGTTTTTTCACACTTTCGTCTGAAGTTAGCCAATTTTTTGGAAGAAGGATTCTTTACTTCTTGTATAAGAGTCATTTCTAAGAAGATTTTGAAATTGTTTAATATTCATCCTTAGGAAGTCTTTCATCAGCTTTACATGTAGATTTTACTTCAGCTATTCAAATTTAATTTCACACCTTTGATTTACAGTAAAGTTTAAATAATTGCTAACATTTTTATCTAAACTATAGGAAAAATTGGGGCACACAACCAAATGAAACATTTTTGAGTTTCTAAAATAATATTTAATGTTATGTATATGCTGGACTAGTTTTTTCCTACAATGGAAACATTTCAAATAAGTTTATATAGATAATAAGACTAAATTTTATTCAATCGTACAGATGATTTACCAAAACATTAAAATTAACGTTTCCATTTAATTCTTTTGAAATAATGCAGAATCTAAAACATCATATTTGAAGATAGAAATATTATCCAAAATATCTTCATTTAATTGTTTAATTTAAAGTTATATTATATTGCAGAAATAAAACTAAAGAACTTTAGAACGTGAAGTTACACTTTGATCATATATTTTGTTATGCTGTTATCTCCACTGGGCTAATTCTTTTTTTTAATTTGACAAAAATCACATATTTTTATGCTGAGCCTCAACTCTAACATTTATGCTAATATTTCTAACTTCTTTTCTGCCCCTTCCTCCTAGTGTAGGGCCAGATATTAATTTAATTAATGTATCATTTGACTTTTTCCATATGATAAGTTAAAGTTTAGCATCCAAATCCTAAATGTCTTCTCAATGGACACTTCATTTTCATTTGCAATTTATTAATGCCAATGGGCAGTAATCCCTTTAAATATGTTCAGATGTTTTATGATCATAAAAAGTAATTCAACTCGACATACTAGGATTTCTCTGAAGCTCATCTTATGAAAATAAAATATGCCTCAATTCCTGGGCTTTAGAAACTATATTTTTCTATTTATGAAGTACAATATCAGTTCTCTACTTCTTTTTTGATTATCCATACTTGTCATTTTTTCTATACTGCTGATATGATAAGGTGACATAATAGTATTTCATCATTTACTCCTACTATATCATTCTGAATGTTTCCCTTCTAAGCTATAAATTGAGAACACAACAAATGCACACAACATGCACAATTACATGATGGTGTTCTATGTGAAAACACACACATATAGGAGATAAAGTCACAGGTGGAAGTAGGCAGAACATGCATTATATGAAGCTAAGAGCCTCAGAAAAGTGTACACATATACAGAATGTAAGAAAAGGCACGATGTTACCATCACAACAGAGCAATGGAATACGGTATCCCAAGTATTAATTTTAAAGTGGTCAGCTGCTATAGGGACCTTTGCAGCCATTACACGCATCTGTAAAACTCTCTCTCTACATAGTATTAAAAAGAAATAATTGGTTTGAAGACACATTAAAGACAGTAGGCTAGAGCCTGAAATTAAAGCATGTCCCTTAAAAAAGGATACATATGGGAAGAGGGCAGAGCATCTTCCTGTGATTTTAGGAGCCTCAGAGTTGCGGTGATCACACAGTTTCCAAGTTTAAATCATATCCTTTATACCTGTTAAAAATTCTAAATGAATTTCATTGTTTTTAGAATTTAATCTAAGTATTTTAGCAATTTACATGATTCCAAGCCCTGTGCCATTCCAGGGGTCTCATCTGTGACAGTGACCTGCTCACTTCCTGTGCTCTCCCTACACTGTTGCTTAGTTCCTTGGAAACAAAATTTCTTTCCTTTTTGGCCATATTTGATCTAATATTTTCTGAGTATTCTACCTTCTCCCATCTGTACATCTTTGCTTCTCATAAATAATGCCCACTCATTGTTCAAGTTTTAGCATAAATGTCACTGTTTCAGAGAAGCAGGGAGCTCATTTATTGTCTCTTTCATATGCAATTGTTTAGTATACTACATCTGTCTTTCACGGTATTAAGAGAAATTATTGTAACACATATTGCCTGAGGTTTATTTTGTGCTTATTTCCTTATCATTTCTTACATCTTTCTATCAGCAGGTGTCTTTCTATATGTCATATCCTCAGTGTTAAAGCTTGTGTAAGTTAAGAATGCCACTTTTTTTTAACTTCTGGTTTTATATTACTTACTTTTTTTTTTTTTAAGACGAAGTCTTGCTGTGTCACCAGGCTGGAGTACAATGGCACAATCTCAACTCACAGCAACCTCCACCTCCCGGGTTCAAGCAATTCCCCTGCCTCACCCTCCCAAGTAGCTGGGATTACAGGCATGTGCCACCACGCCCGGCTAATTTTTTGTGTTTTAGTAGAGATGGGGTTTCACCATGTTGACCAAGATAGTCTCGATCTCCTGACCTCGTGATCCACCAGCCTCTGTCTCCCAAAATGCTGGGATTACAGGTGTGAGCCACCGCAACTGGCCTATATTATTTTCTTGACATTCTTAGTATAAGACGGATCTTGACGTAACACTTGAATTGCAAGTGGCATACATTTTTGAACAACAAACAGGCTTGGGATTTCAAAGCCTGGCTTTTAAATAATAAACATCAAATAACTGAGTGAAAATGTTATCATTAAATGAGAGACTAAATAGAATTGGGAAAAAATGAGGAACCATATAAGAAGTTGCCTCCTCCAATTGTATGGAGGAGAGGATTGGAGATGGAAGAATTGAGGAGTCATCTGTGTGGATTATCAATGAATATACTACGTATATTAGCTCCTCTCAGGTCCAAAAATTGTGGAATGAGAGATGGAGACTGCAGTAATGTAGAAAAAACAGCTTCAGGATACAAAATCAACGTGCAAAAATTACAAACATTTCTATACACCAATAATAGACAGACAGAAAGCCAAATCATGGGCGAACTCCCATTCACAATTGCTACAAAGAGAATAAAACACCTAGGAATGCAACTTACATGGGATGTGAAGGACCCCTTCAAGGAGAACCACAAACCACTCCTCAAAGAAATAAGAGAGGACACAAACAAATGGAAAAACATTCCATGCTCACGGACAGGAAGAATCAATATCGTGAAAATGGCCATACTGCCCAAAGTAATTTATAGATTCAATGCTATTCCCATCAAGGTACAATTGAGTTTCTTCACAGAATTAGAAAAAAAACTACTTGAAATTACATATGGAACCAAAAAAGAGCCCACATTGCCAAGGCAATCCTAAGCAAAAAGAACAAAACCAGAGGCATCATGCTACCTGACTTCAAGCTATACTACAAGGCTACAGTAACCAAAACAGCATGGTACTGGTACCAAAACAGTTATATAGACCAGTGGAACAGAACAGAAACTTCAGAAATAACACCACACATCTACAACCATCTGATCTTTGACAAATCTGACAAAAACAAGCAATGGGGAAAAGATTCTTTATTTAATAAATGGTATTGGGAAAACTGGCTAGCCATACGCAAAAAACTGAAGCTGGACCCCTTCCTTAAACTTGATACAAAAATTAACTCAAGATAGATTAAAGATTTAAATGTAAGACCTACAACCATAAAAACCCTAGAAGAAAACCTAGGCAATACCATTCAGGACATAGGCAGGGGGAAATTCTTCATGACTAAAACACCAAAAGCAAGTGCAACAAAAGCCAAAATTGACAAATGGGATCTAATTAAACTGAAGAGCTTCTGCACAGCAAAAGAAACTACCATCAGAGTGAACAGAATGGGAGAAATTTTCTCCCTACAGAATGGGAGAAATTTTCTCCCTACAGAATGGGAGAAAATTTTTGCAATCTATCCATCTGTAAAAGGGCTAATATCTGGAATCTACAAGGAACTTAAACAAATTTACAAGAAAAAAATAAATAACCCCATTAATAAGTGGGCAAAAGATATGAACAGATACTTTTCAAAAGAAGACATTTATCTGGCCAACAAACATATGAAAAAAAGCTCATCATCACTGGTCATTAGAGAAATGCAAATCAAAACCACAGTAAGACACCATCGCATGACAGTTAGAATGGCATTTATTTAAAAGTCAGGAAACAACAGATGCTGGAGAGGATGTGGAGAAATAGGTAGGCTTTTACACTGTTGGTGGGACTGTAAGTTAGTTCAACCATTGTGGAAGACAGTGTGGCGATTCCTTGAGGATCTAGAACTAGAAATACCATTCGACCCAGCAATCCCATTACTGGGTATATACCCAAAGGATTATAAATCATTCTACTATAAAGATAACATGCACACTTATGTTTATTGTGGCACTATTCACAATAGCAACGACTTGGAACCAACCCAAATGCCCATCAATGGGGCCTGTTGGGGGCAGGGAGTTAAGGGAGGGATAGCCTTAGGAGAAATACCTAATGTAAATGACGGGTTGACGGGTGCAGCAAACCACCATGGCACATGTATACCTATGTAACAAACCTGCACATTCTGCACATGTATCCCAGAGCTTAAAGTATAAAAAAAAAAAACCACAACCTTATGTACATCTTTAAAATATATATATAATCAAACATACACTTAATAATTATATTACCCAATTGTTTATATAATGTTAATATTATTATTATAGGCCTCAATTATGTTATATCATCATAATAATTAATAGCATTTATTACTCATCTATTATGTATAATATCAAAAATATATTTGACATTATTTCTAAAACTTTACATTGAAACGTTTGCACAAGTTAAAGTTGGCATACGAGATAATAAGAAAACAAATTTCGCTTTCACACCTAATTCCACAAATATGGTTTACTTTAATATCATACACTCATGGTATTAGAAAACATTAATAAATTTTAAAAAAGAAAAAACAGCTTCAAAATTTATAAATCAAAAAGCAAAAGCATCTTAATCCTCTTTTCTATTTGCAACTCTGGGGAAATTTCACGTCATATTGTAGAATTACTTATATGGGATACACAGAGTTAAAGAGAAATGGCATCAAGGCAGATCTAGGAAGTGAAGAAGTAAAATGTACTGTAAATTTCTTTTTACTTTGACCTCCCAAATGTATAGTACTCTAAGCCAATGAAAAGGAATATCCTAAGATTCCTCTCCTAAGAGAGATACAGAAGATGCCTGCATTTTATGATCAATTTTGAAGGGATTCCATGACTCAGCGAAGAAGACAGAGATATGGTAATTTCAGCCTGGGAATGGAGAACAAAATGATAGCATATTTTCCAGGCTCCAGCATGAATAACTTCCCTTGAACACGGTGCACACATCTTTCCAAATGAGGTAGAATTATATGGAATGTTCTCTGGAATTTAGATCATTGCAGGGAAAGTAAAATAATAAGATAAAAAGTATAATAAATTGACAGAACCAGTAGTGCTCACTATCTTGAATTTGCAAGACTATATTTTCTGCTACCACTGAGGAAGAGGGTTGAGAAATAAATAGAAGTGTAAATAAAGTTTACTTTGAGCACCATGTCTCTGAGCTTTAAATACATAAATACACAAATGCTTTGGTTTGTGATTAGTTTATCAATATCTACCTCCTCTACTGGTTCATAAATTATTAATTCCCTAATAACTAGAACTTTGTGTTTTGTTTATCACTATATCACTAAGGCCTGTTCTTGCAAATAGTAGTGTTCAATAAGTACTTGTTGAAAGAAGGAATGAAAGTGGGAGTAAAGAAGAAACGAAGGGAAGGAGGCAGAAAAAAATGTTGGAATTAAACAAGACTTAAATAGAACAAGAAAGCTACAGTACAGGCTCAGTCACTGGTGATTTAGGATCCTGACATGCAAATGATGACAGCTATGCACAATCCCATTAAATGGTTTTACTTCGTTTTTGTAAATAATGGTATATGGGAGAAGAAATTATTAGACACTGCATAAACTCTGATGTTTCTTAGTGAAAACTTTGAATTAGGGCAATACATCTTTTTCTCCTGTGACTGCCCCATGTCTTTCATTGTCTTATTTAATTTAAGGCCCTCACCCATCCTCTAAGACCTTGAATATGACCTATCCTCAAACATGTTAATTTCCAGCCCTGTGCATCACTTTGGGGATATAACGAAGAAGAAAATACTATAATTTCTCTAAAGCGATTCATAATCTCATAAAACTAATTATTTTATTCTAAATATACTTATTGACTCAAACAGCACCCTGAAAATTATAATTGGAATTTATCAGCAGACGAAAGATTGGATTTTTCTTACTTTCCATATTGAAAAATGAGTCCAATAAGGCTAGAGGTGACTTTTTCCAAATTTCACAGTAAGACTGAAGAGCAGGGATTCTCCTCAACCTCTTCACAGTCAGTATTCCAAAATATGTTAAACTGATTGTCTAAAAAAACCTGGAATTTTCACCACTATATGGTGTGAAATCAGACTTCCAAGTTATGCTTAAACATTACGACATCAAGGAAACCTTCCTATCTTTCCACATGTAGTTCATGTTCATTCTCATAATGCAGTATTTTTCCCTTCCAGAGTACTTAACAAAAATTGGTTAATTATTATTCAATGTTTTGTTCCTGTCTGGAATGTACGTGCTATGAAATAGCTTTATTTCTCTTTTTTCCAAGTCTATGCTCTCCCTACTTTGTAAGAATCCTTCAAATAATTAATATTTATTAAATAGTATTGACTAGCATATAACTTTTGAACTAATTAAACAGAAGCGATCGATCCTTTGAGTAGTAAGGCTCTATTGTTTGAAAATGACAGAAGGTAAACCTTTATACACTGTGCCAAAAGGGAATTTGATGGAAAGAATCCTGGTTTATCCAATACAGCTAGAGTAAAAACAGCACTGTGGCTGATTAGCAGAAAAAAACAAAACCAAGGATTCAAATGTGGACAGTTTTCTCCTCTACCCATTACTCATTTGGGAAAATCTTGGTGCCAGCTTTATTCTCTGATTCTTCACACTGACTTACCCTGCATGGCAGAAATGTGAGCACTAATGCTCAGGAAATAAAATCTCAGTCTAGCCCCTAGAAGGGAGTCGGCATTATGTATTCAGTCCAGTTCAAAAATCCCCAGTAAAAGTTATTTCCCACTGTGAGCTCATTCCTGGACCATTCAACTGAGACCTGGGATCGTTGGTGCCATAGTAAATAGCATAAGGTCTCTTTCAAGGCCTTGTCTGAATTTCAGGTCATGCATTTAGTTTGCTAACCACTTTGGGAGAAGTGTACTTAATATATTAAACTTTGTAATGTAGATGACTCTCAGGAAAGCCTCCTGGATGTGCCTGAGGCCAACTTGACATTCTCATTTAAAGTTTTTTGCTTATTACTGGGAACAGAATGTATAATATGCTGCCATTACTATTAGAAAGAAGGTATTTTAGAAACTAGTTGTCCCATCCAAAAAGAGGACACACACACCCATAAAATGAAAGGTATTTAAGGAGTATTTTATAATCTGCTGCTAGAAGTTGCTTTTTATGTTTAACTTTATGTTTAACTATCAAACTTTTATGTTTTGATAGATAAATTTAAAGGTGTATTACCCACTAACCACTGATATTCCACCTACAGAAATAATATTTATTATTGGATACAATTATAACTCTTAATATCTTTCTCAGAACACTTAAAGACAGGGCTATTACACAGTTGCATTTGATTTATGTATGTGATCACCTTTAATAAGTTCATATTACATGAGGTCTGTTCCTTGGCTTTTTAACAGGCTGAAATTTTTACCTTCAGGCAGGAAGACTGGAAGCAATATGGCTACTAAAGTTTTAATGAAGAGGACACCAACTTTACTTGGTATTAGGCTATGAGTCTTTCAGTTTATATTTTATTAGGCTTCTAAATCATACGAAGTTCTGGACTATTTACAGAAAAACGTAATATGATCAAAAGTCTTTTTTATAACATTCATATAGGAAGTAAGCATGATACAAAGAATGAGCAAAAGATAATTTAAAAAATTTTCCAGGATTCTTATTTTGTTGACTTTATGCCATGCCAAGCAATGATGTATTTTCTCTTAAGTTTACGTCCCTATAACCATAGGTGGAGCTGATATAAATCAAACGCTACTATTTTAAATGTTAATATTAAATAAATAATCAATAAACTATGAGAGCTGATATAAATAAAAAATTTTAATCCCATAATGTATATTATCCATTAGAAGGCTAATTAATCATGCTCATTTAGTACATCATTACATTAGCTCATTCAATTACTCAGCAAACATTCACTCAATATAGTAACCTACAGAAAATACAGTGAAAAAATCTATGAACAATTCAATAATAAACAGTTGGAGATGCCATATAAGTATGTACTAAAGAAGACAATTGTCACTATAGGATTTTGGTTTGACTCTGCAAATGAAGAAATTACAAATGATTATACTTATTCCTTTTCTGAATAAAAAGTCCTTACTCCTATATAACGGCTTACCACTATAGTTTGCCAAGTCTGTTTAATCTTCCTACTCTGAGATAAAACTCAACTTCTGGTATTTAAACTTTGACTTCTGCAACTGTGCTAGATAGTGTTCTGAGCATCTAATAAGGGTTAGTCATCCAAATCTATCTACCTGCTCTTATAAGCTCTTCATTATTATGCTATTACTAATAGCATTAATGTAAACGGTAGTAGTAATAATGATGATAATAATTAGTACATACTTCATGCTAGTCACCACACATGTTCAAATCTCTCTACATATATTAACTTATTTAATCCTCATTATTGGCCTTCTAGATAGGTACTGTTATTACCCACTGTATAGTTCAGTTTTTTTTTTAAATAATTTGAATACTTGAAGCAATTTAACAAATGATCTTCAAATATAGTCATTCAATTGCAAAGGTTCTTCAGTCTAGCACAATACCAGATTGCTTAGAAAAATAGTTTTGCATTATATTGAATAACATTTTTTATGGATGTATAATATTAAACAACCATGTAAGTTGTGACATTACAGTTAAACACATTTTTATTTATATTACTATATGTGTGGTGTTCTTAGGTATAAAATTATAAATCTCTTAAACTATAATGTTGTTCTCAAAAATGTGTGTTTTAACGAACAAGTTTAATTTACTAAATGTCGCTGTACAGCAGCTACAAAAAATCAGTTTTATTTTATAATTTTATATTTATAATTATATCTTGAGCTAATTCCATTGTCAAGAAAATTAAGTTTTTGTGTACTTGTGGAATTTGTATTTCTAAAAGCAAATTAAAATGAGCTTTTGAATTTTAAAATGGACATTAAATATAATTTTTTAAAAAAATCATTTGTGAAATGATTACTAAATATTTGAAATCTAAACATTTTCAAACATTTTTCTCCCCTTTCAACTCACTCTCAAGACGAAAATACTATCTAATATTATCTAAGAGAATTATTGGAAGATTCTTCTGCCTGGTCGTTGGCGTCTAGATTCTTCTTTTTTTCCCCTCTCTATAGCTGGGACCTCTTTATCTCTCAGTGCTCCATTGGTCCTTAATGTTTTTCTATGGATATTATGTTTAAGCTGAGATATGAATGACAGAATGCCTTCTATGTGAAGATCGGGGAAATAAAGATAAAACAATGGTGAATTGAACATATTTAGAAAGAGCTTTCATCTCTCAGTGCTCCATTGGTCTTCAAGGAAGGGAGGCTGTGTAAGAGAATATGAGGGTTTGGACATCTGTTTTCACCATCCGCAGATCTAAGACTCAAGTGATTTATGCACCTCTGCCCTTCTAACAGTGGCCCATTCACCAAGTCTAAACCTCCATTTGATCAGCCCTGAACTTAGCCAGTACCTTGAGCTTTATATTCAGATCACTTTAGCTTTTATTTTATTTCTGACTTGTCTTTCAGTTTTAAGAGCTTCACTTTTCCTCAACCATGAGACATATTTTTCCCATATTCTTCCAGGATACTCCTATCTCTATTTCTAGCTGTTACCCTGGGCCTAGGTCACTTGTTGCCAGCACTTTTTCCATCTTTGTGTAACTCCATGGACTAAGGCAAGGAGAGTTCATAGCCAGGTGAATGTGCAGTGGGAAGGTGGTTTTTATGATTATCCCCAAGATAATTCAATTATTTTATACAATCCAAATCTATTTTTTTAAGAAGATAAATAACATATAATATAGGGCAGTAAGGCAAGAAGGCCAATTCAAAAATGTTTACTGAAAAGGCCACTCAAACTCAAAAAGCCAGAACTGATGGAAGATAATTTAAGCGAAGGTTGGAGGGGTGAATTTTGTCCATTCTTTACAGATTTGATGAGTTAATTCTGTATGTCAAACACAGCGTTAGCCATAAACAAGGTAGTTGCTCTCATGCTGTTTGTATCAGTACGTACATAACCTGAAATCAATCAATAAATCCAAAAGTATCTATTACTATGTGCCATACAGAGAATTAAGATAGGGGAACAGGACATGATATGAAACATCAAATTGGAGGAGGAAGTCTGGTAAGATTTTTCTGTGGACATTATGTTAAACTAAGATATGAATGACAAAATGCCTTCCGTGTAAAATCAGGGGGAACAAAGATAAAACAAAGGTGAATTACACATGTTTAGAAGTAGTTTCTATTAGTAAGGCATGCTTAAAGTGGTTTGAGTGAGATTTGCCAAACCAGACAGAAAACTATTTTTAAAGAAGTAGAAATATCCCTACATTTATTTATATTTATTTATTAAGCACCAACCCCGTGTCAGTAACTCTACAACATATGTAAGATATAATGATGAATAGAACCTCTTCTTCTGCCTTTTAGGTACTTAAGTTCCAAGGAAGGAATAAATATATGAATATTACTATTTATGTATTTATTATTTTTTAGAGACAGGATTTTGCTCTGTCACAGCCAGAGTGTTGGCACATCACAGCTCACTACAGCTTCTAACTCCTAGGTTCAAACAATCTTCCAGCCTCAGCCTCCTGAGTAGCTGGGAACAAATGGATAATACTGTGGCAGATATTACAGACATTGTGGCTCATTTACATTCACTCTCAATATCTACTTTCTTTTCCCATAACATAGAGATAAGAAGCTAAAAGAATATATAATTTATAGATGTCCTGGCTTCAAATTGTCCATATATGGTCAATGTTTCTGCCTAGGGGCCTTGGAAGTATGTATGAGGAGCATGTGTTAGGAAACACACAGGACACCAGCTCTTTCAGGGAGTAGGGTAGACGGGAATGGGATTTTGCATCTTCTGAAGTAGTCGTAGTGGTATGTCTCATCTTTGGTCACAAGCCTCATAAATGCAGAGCTGTAAGTATATAACTGTGAGGTTTCTATCTAGAACAGTCTTATGGTACAGTTACATGTCTTTCCCATATGTAGACTCCTGGCTATTTGAATTTAATCATTTTACTTATATATTCTACATGAAGTTCTATAAGTTACTTAATACCCAGTTATAGGCAGAATTTAGCTTCTAATGCTTTATAACAAATTATCCTATAATTGAGCAGTTTATTTTGGCTCATTGATTCTGTGGGCCTGGAATCAATACAGAAAACAGCAGAGATGGCTTGATTTTGCTCCAAAATATCTTGGTCCTCTGCTGGGAAGATATGATGGCTCAATATCTCTCTGTGTCTGTAAGCTAGAATCATTAGGTGATGTCTTCACTCACATGTCTCACTATTGATGTTGGCTGTCACCTGGGACCTCAGCTGAGCCTGTCATCTAGAACAACTATGTGTGGCCTTTTCAAGTGTTCCGAGCATTCATATAGCATAATGATCTAGGGGTACTCAGATTTTTAATGTGGTGACTCAGGAAGTATTAGTTTTCTATGCTGTGTAACAAATTATGACAAATTTAGTGACGTGACTCAGAAAAACAGACACTTAATATCTCACCAGTCTGTATGTCCAAAGTCTGGGTTCAGTCTTGGCTGGATTCTCTACTCAGAGTTTCACATTCAACTTTTTGGCCAGCTGTGTTCTCATTTGAAACTCCAAGGAAGAATTGGCTTTCTAGCTCATTCTGTTGGCAGAATTGAGTCCCTTGCAGTTGTGAAAATGAGGATCCCATTTTCTGATTGTCAGTGGAGGGCTGCTGTCACCTCCTGAGGGCCAGCAGAAGCCCTGTGCCCCAGAACTTCTCACAGGCACTTGGACAATTCCTCAAACATTGCAATTAGCATCAGGACCTCTCACCTCAAATCCCCACCATGCTTCACGCCTCTGTAACTTCTTATTCTGCTTCTAGACAAAATAAATGTCTATGCTGTTAAAGGTTTCATGTGATTAGGTCAGGCCCAGCCAGGTAATCTTCCTTTTGATCAATATGAAGCCAAATATAGGTACCTTTAATTATGTTTAAAATTTTTCCTTTTGCATGTAAAATAACATAACCACAAGTGTGAAGTCCTCAGGATGAGGGCAAGGAAACTTGGGGTACCAGTAAAGAATTCTGCCTCCAACAGTGTGCAGGGTGGAGCCTGCATCATCTGTTACAGTGCCAGGGGTCATGGAGCATCACATCTGGAACATTCTCTTGGCTAAAAGTGAGACCCTCTGATCAGCCCAGATTCAAGCAAAGAGAATGTTGAACCCGCCTCCTGAAGGGAGTGTCAAAGAATTTGCAGACATATTTTAAAACAATTGTTACCATTCCTTAAACCTATTTTATGTAAATAAGTTGGAATTACATTTATATATAATCACAATTCGTGGTCACTGTTAATTACAATACAGAAGAGCTGTGTAGACTCCTGTGAGCACACAGAACAGGTCCCTCAAATCGAGAGTTAAGATTATGAAGGGTGATATTTCCTGAAGGAAATATCTAATTTGACACATGGAAGTTTGGTACAAGTTTGGTATGTCAAAGAAGGGGATAAACAGAGAGTGTTGACAGAGAGAAGAGGATATGTAATGTCCTAGGTTTGAGAAAAAGTACGACACATTTGGAAATAAAAAGGAGTTTGGTGTGGCAAAAATGTTACATTAGAGAAAGAAGAGTGGAAGGAAATAAAATTGAAGAGGTTAGTCGAGACCAATCTCTAAAGGATTTTGTAAGCCATATTAAAGAGTAGAAAATATGAAAAAATGCTCATCATCACTGGTTATTAGAGAAATGCAAATCAAAACCACAATGAGATACCATCTCACGCCACTTAGAATGGCGATCATTAAAAAGTCAGGAAACAACAGATGCTGAAGAAGATGTGGAGAAATAGGAACACTTTTACACTGTTGGTGGGAGTGTAAATTAGTTCAACAATTGTGGAAGACAGTGTGGCGATTCCTCAAGGATCTAGAACTAGAAATACCATTTGATCCAGCAATCCCATTACTGGGTATATACCCAAAGGATTATGAATCATTCTACTATAAAGACACATGCACATGTATGTTTACTGCGGCACTTTTCACAATAGCAAAGACTTGGAACCAACCCAAATGTCCATCAGTAATAGACTGGATAAAGAAAATGTGGCACATATACACCATCTAATACTATGCAGCCATAAAAAAGGATGAGTTCGTGTCCTTTGCAGGGACATGGATGAAGCTGGAAACCATCATTCTCAGCAAACTATCACAAGAACAGAAAACCAAACACTGCATGTTCTCACTCATAAGTGGGAGTTGAACAATGAGAACACATGGACACAGGGTGGGGAACATCACACATCAGGGCCTGTTGGGGGGAGGAGGGCTAGGGGACGGATAACATTAGGAGAAATACCTAATGTAGGTGACAGGTTGATGGGTGCAGCAAACCACCATGGCATGTGTACACCTATGTAACAAAATTGCACGTTCTGCACATGTACCCCAGAACTTAAAGTATTAAAAAAAAAGAGTAGAAGATAATGAGAAGTGAATCCTTGCTACTGTCACAATTCAGAAACAATTCCGAAGGCCACCTGACGGCTTTATGGATCTCTGTTACCAGAGTCCCTGCAACCGCACTCAGCTTGTGTGCATGACACTCTGTTATCTGTCACTAGCATATCTTAATAATGACTGGTCAGTGGAATGGCCTTCCACAGACACCAGTGTCAGTATCCTCACAATTTACCTGCTCCTTCTGGGTCTTGGCACCTGTACTGTTTTCTCTGGCTCCTCGCAGTGACCCAGTGTATTCTGAAATACCAAATTGAACTACTTGCTGTTATAGTTACGTGGTTACATTCAGAGATTCTGTACTACCTGTGGTTTCATCCAGACATAAATTTTCCTGACATTTAGACACCATCGGTGTAATCATTAATAATTACATACGTTTATAATAATATACACTTATATACCACTTCAGCTTTTTCAAGCGTTTTTAAATGAATTTTCATACTGTGTCTATCTCTGAACTTTCCCTAATCCCAGTTGTGTACCCAATACTGAAGCAACACATTATACTTTGTCTAGCTGATTCTTTCTTATGTTCTCTTTAGGTCTCAGGTTAAATGTTTCTTCCTTAAATGTTACTCTTGGGTTGGTTCCAAGTCTTTGCTATTGTGAATAATGCCGCAATAAACATACGTGTGCATGTGTCTTTATAGCAGCATGATTTATAGTCATTTGGGTATATACCCAGTAATGGGATGGCTGGGTCAAATGGTATTTCTAGTTCTAGATCCCTGAGGAATCGCCACACTGACTTCACTCATAGGTGGGAATTGAACAATGGATCACATGGACACAGGAAGGGGAATATCACACTCTGGGGACTGTGGTGAGGAGGGGGGAGGGGGGAGGAATAGCATTGGGAGATATACCTAATGCTAGATGACGAGTTAGTGGGTGCAGCGCACCAGCATGGCACATGTATACATATGTAACTAACCTGCACAATGTGCACATGTACCCTAAAACTTAAAGTATAATAAAAAAAAAAAAGTTACTCTTACATCCTTGCAATGAATCTAAATTTCATTCTGTTACCACTTTTATCGTATTTCATATTCTTTCCTTTAGAATTATATATTGATTTTTGTTATTTGTTTAATGTCTGCTTCTCCCATGATAATGTGTTGTCTCACAGGAAGTCTGCTTTTCTCACCATGTATTACCAGAATCTCATAGGTTTTAATAAGTATTTCTTAAATTTATGTATAATTCATTGGCATTTCCGGATTCCAGTAGAGAAGTAGAGGTGAGAGATGATTAAAAGTATGAAAAACCTATCTTCAGTATAATTTACAATGTGTGTTGATTTTGACACAAAATACAAGTAAAAACATCCTTATAGGTAAATACAATTTGAAGATATGTCCCATTGCCACTGGTGTCTTCCTCCCCATCTCAAAGAATATATTGACATGCTCACCAATCTTGTTATGGTAATCCCAGAGCTGCTGTTGGAGTAGAGAAGTATGCTTGAGCTTTTCCAACATGTGACATGAGTTAGGGCAGATTTTCCCCGGTGACATAGACTTTCTGTGATAGTGCAGTGAATAGGTGGCAAAGCCTTGGATGTCTAATACATGTTACAAAATGATGATATCTAAAACCAGACTTTATCCTTCTTGCCAAACTGCTCTTGCTGTAGTTTTCCTAATTTTAATAGAAAGAACCTCCATTCTTCCGGTTGTTCCAACCAAAAAACCTAGAAATATTCTTAACCTTTCACTTTCTCTCATATCTGGTGTTTATTCCATCATGATACCCTGTTGACTCTCCCTTGAAATACCTCAGAGCCTGGTTCTTCTCACCATGCGTGTCCCCCGGGGACAAGCCAAACAATACCTTTCACCCTTATCAGGTCATCATTCTCATCAGCATCATCTTTCACTTCTAATCAGGACTTCCTATTTCAACTTTGCCCTCCACATTCTATTTCCTTATTAAACATTTATCTATTTCCTCTATGATATATTTAATATAGCTTATATATGTTTATATAGCTTATATATGTTATATATGTTGCTATGATCTATAAGATATGTGCTTATATGTATATTATTATATTTCTATGACATATGATGATATATGCTTATAATATATATATAATATAAGCATATATAAGGAGCATATATGACTCTATATGCTCTTTCTTTGCTCAAAGCCATCCAATGAGTTGATATTTCCTTCAGAGAAAAATCCAAAGTTTTCCAAAAGCCTTATATGCCTGCCCTCAAATTCCTAATAGATCCTTTCCTGCCCATTCTCTTCTTGTTCACCAACTCAAACCACAGCCTTGTTGTTTCATCAGCTTACTGGGAATTTTGCATTTGCTATTGCCTCAGCCTGAATGTTTCTTGTGTTCAGTGTCCACATGATTCTTCTTTTAATTCAGGAGTCTAAAGTGGTGTCTAACCTGGTGTCAAGTGTTTAAATGAATGCCACCCCATGAGTCTTTCTTGGCTACTTTATATAAGAGTTTATGCTATTTGCCCTTAATCTCTGATTTAGTTTAGATTTCTCCTAAAGCAGGCCATGAGTGATAGTTCATTTTACGTGTGAGCTTGAGTGGGCTGAAGGATGCCCAGATATCTGGTAAAACATTATTTTGGAGCATATCTGTGAGAGTGTTTCTGGAAGAGGTTAACATTTGTATTGATAGACTAAATAAAGAAGTTCATCTTAACCAATGCAAATGTACAGCACCCAATTAGCTAAGGATCTGAATGCAACAAAAAGTTTAATGAAGGGCAAATTTGATCTCTGCTTGAGCTAAGACATTTGCCTTCTCCTCCCATAAGACATCATAATGCCTGGTTCTTGGGCCTTCACATTCAGACAGGGACTTACACCATTGGTCTCCTGGCTTCTCAAGCCTTTGAATTTGGACTGGAACTATATCATCAGCTTCTTGGCACCTCTAGTTCGCCAACTGTCAGTCTTAGCCTCCATAATCACATGAACAAATCTTTCATAATAAGTCTCTTTTTTTGTATCTACAAATATCTTATTGGTTCTACCTCTCTGAATCATCCTAATACATCCTGAGAAAAATATTTGGGTGTAAGTTGTTTTTTCAGGAGGTGACCCCAAGAACACAATGGGAAGGGAGTTTGCGGCAGTTAATACAAAGTATATTACTGAGTAGGCTAATGCTATGGGATAGCGCTGTGAAACTCAGTAGATTTCATGAAAAAAAAAATCAGTGTTGTCCCACCTGAGGGGAAAGGAGGCTACAATATTTAGCCCCACTGCATTACATATGAAAAAAGAATTGCTCCTGGGTTACTATAGCCTCATTGTCTGTCTCTCCTACTTACAGCTCCAGTGCACTCAGGCAGCCAGAAAAAGACCTCAGTCACACGTTCTTTCGCTCAGAAGCTTTTGGATCCCTACACATAGAGACAAGGAGTACAGGCATGTGGATGGGGCTCTGACAATGTATACAACACCCTCACTTTTGATGAGTTGAAATGTTATATCATATCATATCATATCATAGCAATTATCGATCATCTCTCTTTCTCAAATAAAATAGTAACAACTTAGGAGAAATAAATATTATTTTGGCCATTGTTCTATTTTCAATGTCTACCAGGTACTTGTTAGTTTCCCCCAAATTGCTTTTTATTTCAGCAAATAAAATCAAAGTTTGCAGGGCACATCTCTAGATTCTCAAACCTTACCACCTACTAATGGACAGTACATTATGCAGGACATCTTTAGTAGATATAAGGCATAAAAGTACCCAGTTCACATGATAGGAGTATAAAAAGATTGTTAGAAAATTTATCCATTTGATAACATAATTCTAAGACGTCTTGCTTTCCCTTTTTGCCAAATCTTGTTCAGGAAAAACAGACTGACATTTTAAATATTATAAATGTTGACATACATGTAGGAATAGGTACTTATTTCAAAAATCTAAGATGTTGGTAAACTTTCTGACCATCTGTGTATTTGAACAAGACAGATACCCTCTTGACCTTTTCCTGCAGCTATGGCAGTGCAGTCAGTGAAATGAAGCTGAGAGAGTAGCGCGGAGGCAGATGGCCTATGTGAGCGGTCTCATAGAAGGGAAGGAAGATTTAAATATTAGATCCAGCATATCCCTTGAATTTGAAAATGTAATCTCCCTAAACTTCAGTTTTAATAAGACTTGACTATGCAAAGGTTAGAAATCACTCATCTGGTCTCTCTTATAAGAAAATCTGCCATTACTGGAATCAGCTAGTATTTTATTTGAAACAACTAAAATATATATTTTATGCCAATATTGATTATATAGATGTTTACATTTTTCTTCTTGAGATCATGCTTTTAATTGAATATCATTGTCTAAGAGAGATTATAAGAGTCTTAACAAATAGATGTTTCTCTTTCAGTTCATTTATCATTTGTCTGCCTGCGAGTTTGTGCAAAGCAAGAGAAGGCCGGTGGCCCATAAGAAATCCTGAATAGATGGGCAAAAGCTATTTAGGTTTTGCAAATTTCCTTCAAATCTCTATGATAACAGAAATAGAAATATCTATAAAGGTCAAAACAGTGGTTACAGAGGAAGGATGTTTAGTGGCTTTTAGTTTTAAATGAATAGCTCCCCAAAAATAGAAAGTGAAAGACAAGTCAAAGATCTTTATTTCACTTTTTAATATTCTAAGATTTTGGTCAAGGTAAAGTTTAACAAGAAAAAATGTTTCAGCTGAAATGTTCTCCCTTCTTTCTTCCAGTATTCTTCTTATATTCAACTTATATGCAGAGAATTATAAAAATGACGCCTTTTTTCTATTGCTTTGTTTATCCAAGTCTTCTAAGTTATATTTGCTTTTTTTAAATTTTCCAATCCAAAACTTGTCACCGTACAATTTTAGTCTAAATTCTTAAAATAATAAAACAAACATTAATTAATTATATATTTGTCAATGCATATTCCATAACAGTTTTTCTTCTCTGTCCATGTCTAGAAAAAGCCATGAGTAGTAGATGATAGCAAAAATCAGAACACTCTTCCTTTCTCTTGAAGATGTGGAGACTGGCCTCCTCTATTTTAATCTGGGCAGGGTGTGTGACTAGCTTTGGCCACAATGTGGCAGAAGGGACAATGTATGAGTTTAGAACCTAAGCCTCAAGAGACTTTGCACCATTATGCTCTCTCTAGGAATTCTGGGACTGCCACTTTAACAAGTGCTATACTCTCCTGCTAGAGAATGAGAAAAAAGGTGAGGTGAGGCCCCAGTTAGCCTTTCCTTATGACTATTTCATACGAGGCTCTCATAAAGCAGCCTGATGTCTAGTTGATTGCAGCTGTATAATTTACCACATTTAGATTTCATACCAGAAGTACCACATAGCTGAACCCAGTCTAGTAGATTTGTTAGATTCATGAATATTTGTGGTAGGTAGGATTTCTCACCTGCCAAATATATATACACCATGTGCATATTCAAGTACACTGTGAATTTGGTGTGTTTTCATGATTAAGTTATAGTATATGGCATAGTTGGCCTTAATATAGATTATCTGGGTAAGCCTGACTTAATTACATGAGCCTTCTAAAAGTTTTTTCTAGCTACTCTCAGAAAGGGATATTGAAAAGATCAGAAGCATAAGAGGGTTTTTGACATAGGGGAGTTGTTCTGCATGACTCAGAGGAGCCCAGATGGCAAAAACTGGAGAGCAATATCTAATTGCTGAGAGAACTAACTAGCCAATAGCTAATGAGACAAGGGAGACCTCAGTTCTGCAACCACAAGAAAGTCAATTCTGCCAACAACCTGAGGGATCTTGGAAATAGATCTTTCCTAAGTCAAGCCTAGACATAAGTACACAACCAGTCAATGCCTTGATTCAACCTTAGGAGACCCTGAGTTGAGGTAGAAAATGCTGGATTCTTCAGGACATAGGCATGGGCAAGGACTTCATGTCTAAAACACCAAAAGCGATGGCAACAAAAGCCAAAATTGACAAATGGGATCTAATTAAACTAAAGAGCTTCTGCACAGCAAAAGAAACCACTGTCAGAGTGAACAGGCAACCTACAGAATGGGAGAAAAATTTTGCAACCTACTCATCTGACAAAGGGCTAGCATCCAGAACTACAATGAACTCAAACAAATTAACAAAAAAAACAACCCCATCAAAAAGTGGGCGAAGGATATGAACAGACACTTCTCAAAAGAAGACATTTATGCAGCCAAAAAACACATGAAAAAATGCTCATCATCACTGGCCATCAGAGAAATGCAAATCAAAACCACAATGAGATACCATCTCACACCAGTTAGAATGGCGATCATTAAAAAGTCAGGAAACAACAGGTGCTGGAGAGGATGTGGAGAAATAGGAACACTTTTATACTGTTGGTGGGACTGTAAACTAGTTCAACCATTGTGGAAGTCGGTGTGGTGATTCCTCAGGGATATAGAACTAGAAATACCATTTAATCCAGCCATCCCATTACTGGGTATATACCCAAAGGATTATAAATCATGCTGCTATAAAGACACATGCACACGTATGTTTACTGCAGCACTATTCACAAAAGCAAAGACTTGGAACCAACCCAAATGTCCAACAATGATAGACTGGATTAAGGAAATGTGGCACATATACACCATGGAATACTATGCAGCCATAAAAAATGATGAGTTCATGTCCTTTGTAGGGACATGGATGAAGCTGGAAACCATCATTCTCAGCAAACTGTCACCAAGGACAAAAAACCAAACACCACATGTTCTCACTCATAGGTGGGAACTGAACAATGAGAACACATGGACACAGGAAGGGGAACATCACACACTGGGGACTATTGCGGGGTGGGGGGAGCAGGGAGGGATAGCATTAGGAGATATACCTAATGCTAAATGACGAGTTAATGGGTGCAGCACACCAACATGGCACATGTATACATATGTAACAAACCTCCACGTTGTGCACATGTACCTTAAAACTTAAAGTATAATAATAAAAAAAAAAATGCTGAATGCTTGACACGTGGATATTGTGAGATAATATTATTATGTTGTTTTAAGCACTAAATTTGTAGTAATTTGTTACATAGCAATAGAAAACTAATGCATTTGTTCTTGTTTTAAACTGCTAAGTTGTGTTGATGTTTTATTATAATGCAAAAAGTAACTGCTACCCTGAGAATAGAAGCCATAAGATTGCAGTTGATAGTCTGCTGTTGAGTTAGCTAGATCAGAGCTACATTTCTGATGTAGAACCACATCATCCTAAAAATAATTAATTTTTAAATGTTCATGTAGGGGCATCCCCTTTTCTTACCTCTCTTCTAAGGGAGCAAGCACTCTCCTCTTTAGGGTACTATTTTTTTCTCAATCATAATAATAAGCAAAGACATAAATAATTAACATAGTGAATAATAATAGAAAAGGCAAATTGTTAACCTACTTTTTGTGTTTTTTTTTAATCCTGAAGATTTATCTGAAGATAACCATAGTAATTACCATTCCAGCACAATTGGTAGATCATTTCAAAAGATTCGAGACATTCATTTGAATATCTGGATCATGCCTCCATTAAGTTCCTTGATTCTCATTTGCCTTTTCCATATTAGCTTAGGTCAGCAACTTAAAAATAGTAGGAGATCAATAAAAATTTTGGTGAAGTAATTGCAAAATTATTTTAGAAAACATCAAAAATATGCTACAAAATATTACCTCTTGGCTTTCCATCAAGAAACAGCAGCTAATCATCTAACTTCTATAATAGGAAATGAAATCAATTATTTTAGCTCATCCATGTTATTTGTCTTGGATTACTGTAGATAACAGCACAGTGAGACTTAATTGCAAACATACCCTTAACAGGAGTTATTAAAACTAATGGGTGAGATATCTTCATAGCAAAGACCTGCTCCTCAATATGTCTAGTTTTGCATTTAGCCTCCATATGAATAAATGTTTACGGACTAAGAATATATACATAGAGAAAGAAAAATATAATATTACATACCAGATAATTGAGAAGCAAGCCTCAGAATAAATTAGCATATGCAACTAGAAAATATAAGCAATTCAAGGAAAATATCAAATATTACATACAATGTTTTAGAGGTAGTTATATTTTTAAAGTATACTTCATGTATTATCTGAGTCTGAAAATGTCCCTCTTCTAAAACTCCTTTTATATTATGATCCTACCCTGGAAGTATTCCTTTATCTCTAGCTTTCAAGCTGATGTAAGATTTCAAAGTTATGGACTTATAGTTCTTTATAGAATTTCTTTTGTTAGCCTAATAAGAACTGCAAAACCTGTACTAAATGCCTCAGAATAATTATACCAGAGTTAGAATAAGCCAAATGGATACCTTTTAAAAATATAGTCTATTATTACAAACAAGTTTCATGTTTAATTCTAACAATAGTGGTAGCCATTTGTAACACAATGAGTAAAATAAAATAGGTTCTGTCTTGAATATTGTATTTGTATATTGTTTAAGGTCATGCTTAAAGAAGTTTGACCATTATATTTGTAGATGCACATAATCTTTCAGCTTTATAATTCAAAACTGAGCGCATAAAATGATAGAAACACAAATAATGGAAATGTGAAGTCAGATCCAAGAAAAATGTGAACTCAATTTTTTTTCTGGTGACATATTTAAGTAATAACTAAACAGACAATGAATTGTGAGGAGAAAAGGGAGCATATATTATTGTGTCCACATTATATTGGGAAGGGTAAGAACTAGAAAAATCTCCAAATACATCGTAAGTTACACGATCACAGTTTTTAAAACATCAGGCCAGATTAAGAATACAATTTCTATCACATTAATAATATTAACCACTATTGACTTTTTTAATGACATATGAGAGTGCTCCAAATAAAACCTCAGAAGTTTAAAGACATGCTTTAAGAAAGCTTGAAGACAGAACCATCATTCTGAAAATGAAATGTCTAGAACGGACTGTCCTAGAAAATCAGCAAAGAGCAGAGATTGGAAACTGGAAGCAGAGAGATTGTACACTGTTCATAAATACGACATTTGCCAATCAATAATAATGATAACGATGATGGTGTTAAAATTACTAGCTATTATTTCAAAGTACACATTTAAGATTATCTTGTAAAAATCAGACTATCTAGCCACATTTGGTAGTCAGCATTCTCACATGGCAAAAACAAGCCAGAATTAAGAAGCAGCTTTACCATTAAAGAGGGCTATGCTCATGTTCCCCAGAGTCTTCAAACTCCCTTTTGCATTACTTTAGTTATTTTTTTTTCTTTCCTGTCCCTATATCCATTTGAGAACCTTATCAAAAATCAAACAAACGCAAATAAAAACCTTCGGGGAAAGGAGAAAAGATAACTGGGTTCTAATTTAGTCTTTCTGCCCTTTCATCATTTAATCCCCCCTTTCCTCCTTTTCTCTCTTCCTCCCATTTTATTCAACGATACCTTTAGCAAAAATAAATCAAGCATCACCTATGCTCCAGGATTTGTGCACAGAGCAGTGGGCAAGACACAGCATCTGTCCTCATTTACAAAACAGTTCAGCCAGAAGCAGAGAGAGGTAAGACGCCAATAATCACACAAAGTGACAGATGCTATGTCAGTGTTCAGTGTTAAGGGTTCAAACACAGTACATGAGTAGTATTTGGGGGTCAGACAATATTCAACTGAGGAGATGATGTAAAAATGATGACAAGAAATTAGCCAGGTGAAAATTTTGAGCAAATTTCTGACAAAAATGAACTGAATATGCAAAGTTTGATTATAAGAAAGTGTAAAGTATATTCAGGATGCATAAGATGCATCTTTCAATGAAACATGTAAAGCATATAAAGAAAGAGACTAAGCCATCGTAACAAATTCCAAGTTCATCCAGAGGTCACAGGGTATTCAATCAAGGACATTAAGTAGTGGAATGTTAGTTCATAAATAATTGTATTCATGAAATGTATAATGACACAAATGTTCGCATGACACATGGGTACTCCTTGTTCATGTCTGAAAGACACTCAAACCATTTTTCATCTGTTCTCACACCACAGCATGATCAACACAGAAGACTTCTGCAACCAAATGTTGGGGGAGGAGTTTCTCCCCACCACTAAGCAAGCAAACAATTCTGCAGCAAACAACTAAGTGTCCTCCAATTCAATTCTGACACTATCTACTCGGAGATAGCATCAGATCCTACAGGTTTTGGGCTCAGTCCCCAAAGCTATCCCCACCTTCGCCTTCAGAGACCTGTTGCAAGTCCAGGTGTTGGGAACTTCTGACCAACCGATTTCAAATTGGGGCTCACACAGCATCCTCTTTGGGTTCAATTAATTTAATAGAGCAACTCACAAAACTCAGGGAAATATACACTACTCTATATGTCCTTTCCTATTTTATTTTTCTTTATAACATTATTTTACTTAACATAACAGTACATATCTACGTAATTTTATTTATTATCTATCTCTCTCACTAGAATATATATTTCAAGACATGAAGCCAGGATATTTTCTGGATTTTCCCTGTTGTAACTCCCTTCTGTAGATTGTTTTCACACCCTCTCTGAAACCATTAAGATCCATTCCCAAATAAATAAATGAAAATATGTGTAGTTTAATTCCAAATTGTCCTCATTTCACTCTTTACCAGAGCTCTACTGCATCACAGTTGGCATCTCTAAGAGTCAAATATCAGGATAGCGAGTGCTTTTGAATTCCGTGCCCAGAGTCTCAGGAGACTGATTTTCGAAACCGGAGAACTAGAAATTGGAGAACATAGCAGCAGACAATAGTAATTCATTGAGTATGAGGATGAGTAGTGAGAAAAATCTAAATGTAGATTGAAATTAGGTCCTGAGACAATTAGAGAAAATGAACTGGTCCCCACTTTGAGTAAAACTCTGTATGAAACAACTGACACAATGATTTAAACACATGTACTTAATAAATAATTAGAAGAACCAGGAGGAAGAAGAGCAAAAGGGACAAAGAGAACTGGAAGGAACTGGAAATGGCAGAGTGACCAAAAGTGACTTGGAGCATCATGTAACAAGGCGGCCAAAAATGACTCTGAGCATCACGTAACAAGGCAATTTTGCCATTACAACATTAAGGCTACAATCTGTCTTGTGTGGCCTGGCTTGGACGGTATCTCTCTAATCTTTAACATAGGATACAGACATTGTTTTAAAGCTAGAAACTTGGGCTTAAATATTTTGAGTAATTAGTTTGGCAGTCAAAGCCATATCATGTTTCCTTATTACGTCTAATTTTCATCATGAATATAATAAAGTTCAAAATGAATGTTCTGAGATCTGTTTCTATTTTAAGTGGCTGATATTCCTATATGAAAAGTCAATGTCAATGCATACTCCCTCTTGCTTACGTTTTCTAGGAGCAAGAAATTTTGTAATATCAAACAATATTGTCCACAGAAGTCTGAAATATTAAAGTATCCCCAGTGGAATCAGTAGGCAACGATAGATAGAGCAGAGTGTCATTGGCATAACAGTGATGAATCAGGCTATTTTGTTGGAAAATTGAAGAACATGATAGATAGATAGTAAGGAATTTATTTGGTGAGCAGGCAATCTCTCATGAAAAATATGTGTCGCAGTCAGACACACTAACATTTTGTATTCTCTTAAAGCTTTAAATACCCATATTTTGGAGACCACTCATCTCCTGGCTAATTAAGATGTGTGTAAATAGAATGTGTAAGTGACAGGGTTAAAATCTATTTCTTGAAAAAGACTATAACTATTTGGCTGATTTCGTTAAAATTTGTCAATTTAAAGCCTTCATTGTGAAGGGTCAATATTGGAGGAAACTAGACTTTGGCTTTGAAAAATCCTACTAGTTAGTAGTCCTTTTCTCTGAAGGTTAAATAGATTCAAGTCCACTTTGATATATATGTTTGGAAAATTAAGTAAATTGAACAAAAATGTTCACTAAGAGTAACAAACTTCATAGGAAAAAGTTTCCTAGCCTTTCCATCCTGACATCAAGACACCAATTTGGTGGACATACACATGAATACTCCTCTGTCCTTGAGTACAGGAAGAACCTGTGACTAGGAGGATCAACCAAAAATGACAACATTAATGGGATGTCACTCCCTTTATTAGTTTATATTATATTCCAAAGGTGTTGAGATTTATTTTCATGATCACAATGTGTTATAAATAATGCCACTTTAGGAGACTGGGGAGAGAGATTATCCTTCTGGCCATGAACAAGTAAGCTGCCACGTTGTAAGAAAACCACATGTCAAGGAATCACAGGTGGCCTTTAGGGGCGGAGAGCAACCCTCAACTAGCAGTAAGGGAGAAAACAGGACTCTCAGGCCCACAGCCATAAGGAAATAAATGCTGCCAACATTCAGAGTGTCCTTAGAAGCCGATTCTTCCTCAGAGAAGCATCCAGGTGACCATGCTACTTGGCCAACACTTGCTTGCATCCTTGTGAGAGACCCTGAGCAGAGGACTCAGCTAAATAGTGGTCAGGATCCTCAACTGCACAGGGTTAAATAATAAGGGTATTGTTTTCAGCCATTAAGTCTGTTATAATTTGTTATGCAGCAATAGAAAACTAATACACCCACTGTGGTAAGCATTATTTTAAACATCTAGCAATGGCAGAATATAAAGGTAAGGAACATATAGAGACAAAATAATGATGTCAGTTGTTTGACCTGCACGTGAAATTATTGCATTATTTACACAATTTTATTGTCTGCTTTTTGCCTAACATTGCAGTATATTAGGCCTACAAAAAGTTATGCCAAAATAGAAGGTATTTATTTATTATCTTAAAAAAATCTTGCAGTGTAAAGGACAGGCTTCCACTTATCAAAGAAAAGGTGATACACTGAAGAGAAAATTTTGGCAAATGGTAAAGCATAATTGAAGTTTGTCATTTACACACACATATTTTATTTTATGTTATGTTATTTATAAAACAAATCATCTCCAATTTGGGTTAACCTGTTTTTTTAAATATATTTTTATAGGGTACAAAAACATCAGAATACTGAACTTTAGTTTAGTTGTGAGATACAGTCTTATCATTCTCTGAAGTGTGGATTTGGTAAAGGGGTTACTAATACATTAAAATTTAATCAGATAGTTTGTAAATCTTAAAGCTCAATTGAATGTATGTATCATATATTTCAGTTGTAGCAAAAAGATCATATGGACATCTATCTGTGAGCAAATCAAGAGAAAGAAATGTAACTTGTGTTCATTCTTACACTTCCTATTTCTAGCATAGCAGTATGCATGTTTAGGCATGAAAATGGTTGTGGACAGAAAAAAAAATTAGAGCATAGAAAGTATAATGCAGTAAATTACAGTCCCTGGGACAGATGATCCCTACAGTTACAGAAGAGAGTGAAATTGGTATGAGTTATTGGATATAAGGAAAGTATTGGGGAAAATGCAGCACTTAGATTATAAGATAGTGGAGGCAGAATAAATAATAAATTCAAAGATAAAAAATAGCAATTTAGAAACAGAAAATCACTTGGTTAAAACAATGAACCCAGTTCAATGTATAATAATAAACACACTGACTGATGTGGAGTGGATTGATTATACGGAGGCATAATAAAAAATCAGGAAAATTTTTAAAGGTCTAAAATATTTTGGACATTTGAGATACTCAGCTTGATGTACAAATCAATGGGATGTAATAGCATGCCTGTACAAATAAAAATTACATAAAGATAATGTTATTTAAGAAAGGAAAATGTATACATGAGATAAATTTTTTTACCTTATATATAGCAGCTGAGAAAGTGGGTCCAGAAGTCAGAAAGCATGAATTAAAAATCAAGCTTTTTAATTACCTTGCTGTGCTCTGTTCTTTAATATATGCTAAGTTGTAAAATAGGACAATTAAAATACTATCTGTTAGGATTACTTTACATAAGTCCTTAATTTATAAACTACTTGGTTTCTCCCAAAATAGTCGGGGTACATAGAATCACATAGGTACACATAGTTGTTCTCTTTTTGAGCATTGTTTTTCTTTACTTTACACTTTTTTATAGCTTAGATTTCTGAAATGCGTTAACTTAGGGATGAAAACAATGGGTTAGACATAAAAAGCATTACTTAACAGCTAGACATATTTGACAAGTAACAGATAGGTTTAAAGAGTCTCTAAAGTGTCGTATACCTTACACTTAATAACTGGCCTTTCCCAAGACGTGCCAGTCAATCTTAAATTGTGAAATTTGAACAAGTTACCTTTGTTAAGAAAAGTAAATTATGAATTCACATTCTGTGTGTGTGTGTGTGTGTGTGTGTGTGTGTGTGTGTGTGTGTCTGTGTGTGTGTCTGTCTCTCAGTCATTTCCAAAGGTGAAGTTGCATAAGCACAAACACTGTGGCCATGGGAATATCATTCTCATTTTATAAACATGCGGAAAGAAATACTGCCTCTTTCTTTAATTTGGGCGCTTAGACTCTGCTAGTAGAACTTGTGAGTGGAGTCAGGCACAAATCGACTATTACTGCTTTTGGTAGGAAAGGAAGCCTTTGCTTTCACATCTGTGAAAATCCCAGAAATTGAATCTTCAAGCCATTGACTTCTGAATTAAAAATCAATCTGGATCAGAGACTTGGAATGGTCCACCTGGATTTAAACTCCAGTTGCACCATAGGAACCAAATATTTCCTTTGCTGTGTTGAAAATTGTGAGCTATGCTCTATGACAAATATCCTTTTGATTAAACACCCACTCACATTTGTCAAGGTTCTGTCAAGTGAAAATTTCAGATTCTAGGGGGACCCTTATCCTCCAATTATTTTGTTCAGAACATTTGGTGTTTTGATTTCTGGGAAAGTTTGCTTTCCTGCAGCATGAATGAGCCTTGCCAAGTACTGAGACGATTAGTACCAACAATAATAATTGAGCCATCATGCGAGGGGAACATTTGAATATGGATAGATTCTCAGTTCCTGCTTTATATATAAAAAAGAAAGCAAAATCTTCCGTGGAAACCAAGGAACCATCACAGCTGTGAAACTGCAATTTTGTCTTATTATTAGAAGTTTCAAGAAAATAAAACCTCAGCATAATAATCAAAGGTTTATTATTGTAAAGAAAACTCATGTTATGATTCTGGGCATACTCACTTCAAATGAGTCACAAATTCCAAAATAAACGTATATTTTAGTAAATATTTATTGAATTAATGTTTAAGTAATTATAATTGCATAAAAAACGAAGAAACTCTCAGCTCCACACCAAGGTGTAGAGTACAATTTTAGATTCTTCTTGGCTTATTTGTATGTGGTAATTACTTTCAAGTAATGCCTTTAAATTAGAAATTGACAGTCTGCTTTTGCTTGCATAAGAGTCATCAGTAATTTCTTGGGGCTACTTCCAAAGTTTCTAAGTATTTATTTCCATCAAGTATTTAAATGAAATAATTTTTAACTGTCTTTTCAGAAAAAAAAATAGCCGATCAGTATATTCACAAAGGCCAACAATGTATTTAGTCCTTTAACAAATAGTTTCTTATTCTGACTGTATGCAAAGGCTGTAGACAAGATGTATATAGTGAAGAGAGAATATTTTATGGCTTTGGCCATTACAGATATAATATTCCGATAAGTGACATAGAAGTAACACATAGTTATAATATTTACTTTAAAATAATAAGAATTATGAAATAGAAGTATATGATATCATGAGCATATACAGTCAAAAATTTGTTATGCTCTTGGGAATCAGCAAAGGCTTACATAAGGGAATAATGATTGAACATTGCTGGGGCAGAGTCAGAGGAGGCACTCTAAATGGTGAATGTAGAATTTTTTTTTGAGGGCCCAAAGGAAGCAGAGGCATGGCAAAGTCAAGAAGCAAACACTTTCACATAGTAAATGACATGAGAAGGAACGTTACAATGATAAAGAGCTTTTATACCAAATTAGTAGCTTTCAATGATACCTCCTATATGATCAGTTCTTGCATTGCTATAAGAAATACCTGAGACTGGGTAATTTATGTCATATATATACACACTCATATAAGTCACATATATATACATATATGTCATACATACGTCATATATACACATATATAATTACATCATATATACATATGTGTATGTCATATATACATATATAATTTTCATACATATGTGTATATACGTCATATGTCATATATACATATATAATTATGTCATATATACACACACACACATATATATATGGAGTTTGGCTCACAGTTCTGCAGACTGTACAGGATACATGGCAGCATCTGCTTCTGGGGAGGCCTCAAGGAGCCTTTACTCATGACAGAAAGCTCTTACATGGCAGGAGCAGCACCGAGAGAGTGAGGGAAGGTGTCACACACTTTGAAACAACTAGATCTTCGAAGCACTCATTCACTATACAGCACCAAGTGGGGACGGTGCTCAACCATGCATGAGAACTCTGCCTTCATGACCCAATCACCTCTCACCAGACCGCACTTCCAACACCAGGGATTACAACTCAGCATCAGATTCGGGTGGAGACACAGATCCAAACCATATCACCTCCTTAGATGCTTCCAGCAATGATTGCTATTCTCAGTAATCAGGGATTCCTCTTGTTTTTTCTCTATCTTAGGTACAGTTTCATGAGGTTTATTTTACTATAACTACAGGTGGCCACAGTCCCTCCTTCTGCTTTGAGTACTGACAGCCTCTTATTCGTGCCTTGCCTGCTACAACAACTTAAGTGACAAGTTCAGTTCTCTTCCTTCTGGTAGTTTTGGAGAATTCACATTTGTCTTTTACTATGCTGCCATAATACTATAAATAAATTATCTAGAATTTTTTTTCAAAACCCTACATTGACACATTGGGGCAGGCTTCACACACAATTTTGGGGGCTAAAAATTACATACACATACGTTTACGTTGGCACAGAAAGTGTTGTTACACAATATTAAACATGAACTACTTTCACAGCATTTAAAAATTGATAGATTTGGTAAAAGACCAAGAATAGCTAACAGAATATTGACAGGAAGAACAAAGTCAGAGGATTGACACAACCCAACTTCAAGACTTACTATGAAGGTATATTACTCTTCAAAACTGCTGAAAGAACAGACAGACAAATGGAACACGCTAGAGAGTGCGGAACTAAAACCACATATGAAGAGTCGACTGATCTTTGATTAAAGAGCAAAGAAAATACAATGGAGAACAGATAGTCCTTTTGACAAATTGTGCTGATGAAACTAGATAACCACATGTTAAATATATATATATACACATATGTATACATATAGACACAACACTTAACACCCTTCCCAAAAATCAATTAAGTGGAACATAGACTTACTTGTAAAATGAAAAATTATAAACTTCCTAGAAGATAACATACAAAAAAAACTAGATGGCCTTGGATATGATGACTTTACATACAATACCAAAGGCAATACGAATATTTGTAAAACTGGATTTCATTAAAATTAAAGACTTCTGCTCTGTGAAAGACACTGTGGAGAGAATAAGACAAGCCAAAGACTGAGAGAAAATATTTGCATAAGGCAAATCTGGGGAAAAAAAACTTTTACTCAAAATACACAATGGATTCTTAAAACTTAACAATAAGGAAATGAACAGCTCAAATTTAAAAATTGGCAAAAATCTGAAAAGAAACTGCATCAAAAATATAAAGATGGCAACTAATCATATGAAAAGATGTTCAACATCATATGTAACTGGGGAATTGCAAGTTAAAACAAGTTACCACTACGCACCTATTTGAGTAGCCAGGACACTGATAATACCAAATACTGGTGACAAGGTGAAGCATTAGAAACTTCGTTTCATTGCTGGCGGGAATGCAAAATGGTACAGCCACACTGGAAAACAGTTTGGCAGAACTGCTCTGCAAAATGAAACATATTTTTAGTCATAAGTTGCAGCAATTGTACTCCTTGATATTTACCAAAATGCAAAATGCAATAAAACTTACGTCCACAGAAACCTACACAGTAGTGTCTCTGGAATTGGTGGGTTCTTGGTCTCACTGACTTCAAGAATGAAGCCGCGGATCCTCGCGGTGAGTGTTACAGCTCTTAAGGTGGCGCGTCTGGAGTTTATTCCTTCTGATGTTCGGATGTGTTCGGAGTTTCTTCTTTCTGGTGGGTTCACGGTCTCGCTGGCTCAGGAGTGAAGCTGCAGACCTTTGCGGTGAGTGTTACAGCTCATAAAAGCAGTGTTAACCCAAAAAGTGAGCAGTAGCAAGGTTTATTGCAAAGAGCAAAAGAACAAAGCTTCCACAGCGTGGAAAGGGACCCGAGCGGGTTGCCCCTGCTGGCTTGGGCAGCCTGCTTTTATTCTCTTATCTGGCCCCACTCACATCCTGCTGATTGGTAGCGCCGAGTGGTCTGTTTTGACCCGGCGCTGATTGGTGCATTTACAATCCCTGAGCTAGACAGAAAGGTTCTCCACTTCCCCACCACATTAGTTAGATACAGAGTATGGACACAAAGGTTCTCCAAGGCCCCACCAGAGTAGCTAGATACAGAGTATCCATTGGTGCATTCACAAACCCAGAGCTAGACACAGGGTGCTGATTGGTGTGTTTACAAACCTTGAGCTAGATACAGAGTGCCGATTGGTGTATTTACAATCCCTGAGCTAGACATAAAGGTTCTCCACCTCCCCACCAGAGTAGCTTAGATACAGAGTGTTGATTGGTGCATTCGCAAACCCTGAGCTAGATACCCAGTGCTGACTGGTGTATTTACAATCCCTGGGCTAGACATAAAGGTTCTCCACGTCCCCACCAGAGTAGCTTAGATACAGAGTGTTGATTGGTGCATTCGCAAACCCTGAGCTAGATACCCAGTGCTGACTGGTGTATTTACAATCCCTGAGCTAGACATAAAGGTTCTCCACCTCCCCACCAGAGTAGCTTAGATACAGAGTGTTGATTGGTGCATTCGCAAACCCTGAGCTAGATACCCAGTGCTGACTGGTGTATTTACAATCCCTGGGCTAGACATAAAGGTTCTCCACGTCCCCACCAGACTCAGGAGCCCAGCTGGCTTCACCCAGTGGATCCCGCACTGGGGCTGCAGGTGGAGCTGCCTGCCAGTCCAGCGCCGTGCTCCCGCACTCCTCAGCCCTTGGGTGGTCGATGGGACTGGGCGCCGTGGAGCAGGGGACGGCGCTCATCGGGGAGGCTCCGGCCGCACGGGAGCCCATGGAGTGGGTAGGAGGCTCAGGCATGGAGGGCTGCATGTCCTGAGACAGGCCCCGCGGGAAGGCAGCTAAGGCCCGGTGAGAAATCGAGCGCACCGCCGGTTGGCTGGCACTGCTGGGGGACCCAGTACACCCTCCGCAGCCGCTGGCCCGGGTGCTAAGCCCCTCATTGCCCCGGGGCCAGCAAGGCCGGCCAGCTGCTCTGAGTGCCGGGCCCGCCAAGCCCACGCCCACCCGGAACTCCAGGTGGCCCGCAAGCGCCGCGCGCAGCCCCGGTTCCCGCTCGCGCCTCTCCCTCCACACCTCCCTGCAAGCTGAGGGAGCCGGCTCCGGCCTTGGCCATCCCGGAAAAGGGCTCCCACAGTGCAGCGCGGGGCTGAAGAGCTCGTCAAGTGCCGCCAAAGTGGTAAGCCCAGGCAGAGGAGGCGCCGAGAGCGAGCAAGGGCAGTGAGGACTGCCAGCACGCTGTCACCTCTCAGTAGCTTTATTCATAATTGCTAAAACTTGGAAGCAACCAAAATGTCCTTCAGTAGGTGAATGGATAAACAAACTGTGGTTCATCCAGACAATGAGATATTACTCAGTGCTAACAAAACGATCTATCAAGTCGTGAAAAGATATGGAGCAACTTTAAATGTGTATTACTAAGTGAAATAAGCCAATCTAAATGGCTATATACTTTATGATTACAACTATATGAAATTAGTGAAAAGGCAAAACTATGGAGACAGTAAAAAAAACATCAGTGGCTATCAGGAGTTAATCAAGAGGAAAGGATGGACTGGTGGCCACCAAGGATTTTTAGAGCAACAACACTATGCTGTGTGATACCATAATGACAGATACATATAATGCATATAACAGATATGCATAAAGGTGGATACGTTTTCTCAAACTCAGAATGTACAACACCAATAGAACTATGGACTTTGGTTCATAATAATACCTCAATGTAGGTTTATGGATTGTAACAAATTTACCACTCTGGTGGGGCATGTTGATAGAGGAGGAGGCTGTGCATCTATGCTATACCTCTACTTCCTTTGGGCCCCTTGATAGAGGGGAAGGCCGTCCAGTATATGGGAAATCTCTGTACTTTCCACTCAATTTTGTTGTGAATCTGAAACTGCTCTAAAAATGATAGTTTATTTAAAAATAAGGAAATAGTTAAAAAAGCAAACTCCCCCTTTCCAGTGGAAAAAATAGATTTCCAAAAACTATTTATACTTTTCTTTGTGAAAAATATGACAGTAATAGATTATCATATAAATCAGCAAATGAGTGGTACACTCTGTTCCCATTTGATACATGCTCTCCAGTTCATCACATTCCAACATTTTCATGGATCTTGAATATGGAGGCCAAATGTTAGATGCCATTTAGTCCACTTAATTCTATTAAGGAATCTGTGTCCCATCTGGGCAATTACACTGATGACCCTGACAACGTGGATACAAGTTTCATCTTACTCCTAACTGCATTTCCGTTTCTCTTATATTGTATGGTGTATCTGTTAACTCTCTCTTCACTCAGTTTAATTCTTATATTATTCTGTTTTTCATTGTAATTCATGTTGATATTATAATTTAGCTTATCAATGCCTTCCAATATTTTAGTATAGAATTGATCACTTCTTTTTTTTTTTCATTCAACACTAGTAATTTTATTTCAAAATATAAATATTTCACATTAACAAAGAAGTTTCATCAGTAGGTTGTCAAAGCAAGTTAAAGCTAAGAAACAGCATTTGTGTGAGAACAGAGGGTATTTATTGTATTCGAATATTCTTTTTTACTTTTGAATTGCCTCCTTCACCTGAGAACCCAGGGATGATACATTTTCAAAGAGTTATGTAAGCAATTACAACTCTATATCAAATCTTAGTTCAAAATCAAATTGTACTGGAAATACACTTCAGTTACCTAAATAAGTGGCACTGCAAAGGGCAAAGAAGGGTTTTCTTTGGGATGGCTACAATGACAGTTACATCTGCTGGGTCTCTGCAATAAAAAATAAATGGTATTTGATAATAAGCCAAAATGATCAGGATTTGCTTCCATACTTTTCACTGTAAAATAAAAAGCTAGCAAAAAGCTAGTAAGAAACCAGATGTCTAGTAAAGAACTCTGGACTTGGAGTCAGAAGTTCTGCAACTAAATTCTGGCTCCATCATACACATACAGCCGGTTAGTAACAGAATTCAGAATAGAATAGAGTTCTTTTTTTTTTCTGTCAGTCCGTTGTTCTACTTCTCTTTCCTTTTCTTCATGGTTGAGCAGCTTTTGGCAAAATGTGTTCCTTATAGCAGTAGTTCCAAGAGATGTTAATAGATGTAAGAAAAAAAGTGTGTGAGAATTGATCACTTCTTGTAGTGAGCACTGGTATACAGTGAATTAGATAAAAGGTATTAATATCTCTTCACAGTCTCCCTGCACTCCCATTGGCTGCTTTGTAGGTGAAAGTCTCTATGACGTACCAAATACAGCAATATTCCTTGATAATTTTATAGTCTTCCAAAGACAAATAAATAAGTTAATTTTAAAAGTAACTTTGGACTATGCTACCTTTTATATTTTTAATGTGCCTTTTCTCATAAATAAAACACAAATGTCTAATATTGAATATTCAATGATTATGTTCAAAACCAAAAGTGATATCTTTCTTATATAAATGATCAAATATAGAATCACAATAAATACATTGTTGACAGTTAACAAATTGGTAACTGGGATCAAAGATCTGGCTTCAAACCTGGAATTCTGAAGTCAGAATTTTGCTGTAATGGCAGATAAGGTAAGAATGCATTATAAAATAACAACCTGCTCTTTTCAATTTTTCCTAGATTAAACATTTAATCATATAGTATTTCTTATTATGAGGGTTTTCATGAAATATTTTATTCTTTAAGAGAAGAAAAAGAAAATATAATACAAATATAAATATAATTAAGATGAAACACACTATGCTATTGTATTTATTTTGAATTTGTTTATAATTCTATGCATATTAATTAAATACTAGCCTAACAAATAAGTAACGTTATTCCAATAATAAATGAACCATGATTAGCATTACTTGTAATTTGGTAATTTCAAATCTAATCTATTCATTAGTGTCTCTGATACTCGTTGTCAAACATTATTACTCTCTTTTAAACTGGCTTTTCAAAATGAACATTTAAAAAACTATTATTACTGCTACTATTATCACTACTACTACCCTGACTTTTGTTTTTAACTAACTGCTATATTGCAGTATGTTCCAGGTATGTACACATATTTCTGATTTATGTAACTTTAAGCTGCAGTAATGATATGTCATGTTTGAAAATGGTTGCATGTATCTCAACTAGGGCTAAAATTAAAAGCCACTAAGAATTTCTTACATAACTTTTAAAAGGGCTTTCAAGATATGTTCAGATTGTTTAGAATCCCTAATGTCTTTAGATTCAAGTCATCAAAATGGAAACAGGTATTTTTCTAAATGTATTCTAGGCATGAAATCAAGACAACATATTCTAAGAGAAACAAGACAAACTGTACTTATTTTTTAAGGCTATGGATTACATAATCTCAATTATTTTCCTTAAGTCATGATTCTCTTAAATGTTTACTTCCAGTAGCACTCTGTGATCATATTTGCAAAGTGATCAGATGAATAAGTGTAAAGTTTTTGTCTATTTTAAGCGATTAAACTCTTAAATTTTATCCTTTAGATCAAAGTTCCTAAGGACAATTTTACTGCATATACAAAACTGTTTTCTTATGGGAAATAAAGTAACAAAAATAAGATCACTTTGCAAAATTCACCCATATCTGAAACTTGTGGTTGAGTTCTTACTTCCTTTGCATGCCTCAAAGTTTATAGGAACCGATACATTATGAAACAATTCTTTTGGGATATAAGTAAATCCTCTAGCTCAGCACAACCCGTGAAAATCCTGGACTGTTAGATATATGCAATTCTTTTGTTCTTTCTTCTCAGCAGTTATCCCTACTGATATAGTCAGTGTTTCGTCTCAGCATGAAAGAACATCAGATAACGCTGCACTCTGAAAAGTAGATAAAATGAGGACTCTCAAATGAGAATGAATTAGAAATGTCCCCACAGTAGCAACCAGGAGTTAAAAACATGAAACTGACAAATGTACTACAGAGGGCGTTTACAAAGAGTTTTCCACTTCGACTTCGTATTCTTCACAGAGATTATTAGTAGTGGAAAGTGTCAGAGAGCAAATGATAAACCTGGCCATGACAGATTTATGATTTGACGCAAAACCAGCTGTCTAGTAGATATCCGTCTGATGACAGCTTTTAAATATAAAAACAAATAAGCAAGGCATTTTCTCAAATTGTCTCAAAATTATCTGTTTCACTGGATGGGTGGATGTTGGAGGGGGTCTTATCTTTTACTTCACTGTGATAGTGATAGAATTTACAGAGAACACGGTTTTTCAAATATCTAAGGAGGAAGTCACGAGAATACTTTCTAACATATAAAACCTTTTCTGTTTAATATTTATTTATATAACAAACTATTTTCCTGAAAGACACACAATTTGTTATGAGTCTCTTAAAAAATTTATTAAGTTTCCTCTTGAATGAAACTTACTTATTTTAACCCTTTCGAATAAAGAAAGAAAGAAACTGAAAACCAAAAAGATTCTTTTTGGTGTATACATTTTATAGCTTTTTTTTCTTCCTGAAATCACTGTTATTATTCATATATTTTATTCATAATACAAAAATGTTCAAGTTTCTGATTAATCTTCCTTTTCAGTGAGTTAAAAATTTGGGTTCCATCATGGCAAAGGTAGTCAAGTAGCATAGCATATATCAGCTTAGAGGATGAGTTTATTAAATTCCTACTAGGATCAGATGCCGTTCTAAACTTAAACTGGAAGAGTAACACTTATACATGTGTGCACACACACACACATACATACACACAATTATTTTTTCTTCTCAGATGTTTTTCAGAATTATACAAAATTAAGGCAGCATTGCAATTAAATGTCTAGAATAATACGATAAAACAAGAACATAGTATTTTGGCAGACAAGCATATAAGTAATAATCTGGTGTAGGACAGATGAGGGAGTACATTCCACAGAATGTGAATGATAAGCTGATACATAAAGTATATAGAGAGTTCACAAATTAAAGTGAGTGGAGGAGTCAAGTAAACATCCTTCAAATCAACTTATCGTATGAAAACTTTATAACATAAATATAATTATATAACATCATATCATATTGCATCTGTTTCTCTAAACATTATAAGCCAAACAAATTCTCTAGATGTACTCAATTACTATATCGTCATCATTTATTTAGTAACTACCATAGGCCTCATATCATATTCTCTACATTGTTTTTATCTGATGGCAAGATTAAAAAATAGATTTTTTTTTCACTTCAGACAAAAAAAAAATGAGGAGGCTCAGCGTCATTGAAATCAAATGTCTTTTAAATGGCCTATATGTCAAACTCCAAAACTCAGAATCGTAAGCACAATCCTACCCTTATTACTCTTCTTTGGCACTGTGTAGATACAGGGACCCAAGGATCTCATAGTTTTTAGCAACAATTTTACTTAATAGACTTTCACTTTTTCTGAAATTACATGGAGCACATTTAAATGGGTTACTGTTTCCAGAAACTTGACATGGTAACTATGACATTATATTTTTTTTCTCCAGCTTACTCGTTAGTTATTAACCAGGAAACTATGTCTCTGCCATTGCATACTTGTTTCTGAAGTATATTTGAAATGTTTTCTTCATGGAAGAACTAATTCGTAGTTCTAGCAGCTAGCAAAAACTCCAAAATGTTTAAATCTGATACTGTAGTGAAGAATCATGCCAGTGGATTTGGTTGCCATTTACAGACGCAACCTTTGAGAATCTGGCTTTGCGATATTAGGTATAGGCTTATATACATCTATTGTTTTCTGGGGAAAAAGTGCTTCTCATAGGGCCTGTTTAAGTGAATAAATGACTTGAATATCAGGAGTGGATACCTAAGAGATTGGAAGTTAGTAATTTAGAAAAGATCTTTTTTTCTGACAAATTCAAGTAAAGCATTTTAGTTTGAATTATTTGATAAGTAAGCTAAAAGCATAAGAGAAAAAAATTAAAGAACACTTTTGGAAATTCTTGTTATATTTGTATGTGTGACAGACCAAAATTCATCTAGTTTTGTTCAAAACTCACAAATATTTGATAATGAATCTTTTCCTTGAGGGTTAAATGCAAAGCCAGACTTCTGCTGGCAAGGTCCTCTGGTAAACCTTAAAATGCTCAAATCATGATTTTACTGTCTTCAAGATTTCTACTTCTTCACCTAAACACAATATTTCTAAGGGTGCAGACAGGCCCATAAAAGTGAACGAGAAAGAGGGATTATTATTTTATAGCAGTTATAAATAGAGGTTTGGGGAATAGTGAATACCTGCCTCAAGAAATCTATAGATTTTTGCCCATTTTTTTAAAAGACCGATTCTTTCTCTCCCTCTCCTCTCTTTCCCCATCCTGTCCCTCTTTCTCGTGTACATGCACAGATTTTGCTGGAAATTATTTGGTGAATGAAAGGACTCGTGAAAGACCTAAGATGCATTAATAGTTTTCTATTCATATTCAGAAGGAAATTATATATTGTACTTTGGGACATTAAGAATAGAAATAATTGCCAATTAAGACATTAAGATGTGTTTAAATATATTTTAATAAAATAGAGTATTTAAATGCCGTTTCACGTTTTTGTTGACGATCCTGGTGTTATCCTGGCCTCCTTTTAGCTCCAGCTCAGTCCTTTGCATTCTGCAAAGTATGTTGCATAAGTGCTCCCCGTCCTCTCAGAAACCAGCGAGATCCATCCCAGAGAGTATATTATATATTCTCACTTTTAAAAATTAAAAACTGCAAGTAGTTATTTATTTGTACATCCACCAAACACAGTGAATCATAGATCTATCCAGGAAAGGGCAGACTATTGACTGGCTCCTCCTTACCTTGCAGGCTTCTCATTTCATAGGAAGGAATGGCTGCCCTTGGAGGATTTCTTCCTGAGCCTCCACAGGGATCTCCTTTCTTAATGCATTCCTATAAACCATGTGGTGTGGGTAATGAGTCTCTCTCCTTGCTTTCCCTCTTCATCTTTGAATTTTATTCATCTCTGCTTTTATTGCTGTTTATACCCTTGATATATTTATGAAATCAATCTCCTGTCCTTCACCTTCAGATTATAGTTGGACAGTGAACCCTCTCCTTGAGATCTCAATATCTACTTCTAGTAGACTAGGTTATCAAGCACTATTCTTGATTTATAACTGTATTCTTCTCCAAGAAGTAGTGTCTTTTGTTTGCCTTTTCCTCCCACGATGAAACAATGTAATCAATTTTTGATATTAATATTCACAATGATGGCAATATAAAATGCAAAGTATAAACCCTTTTTAGAAAGTGATTTGACAGCAAATATGGAGAACTGATGTTTTCATATATTTTGACTATAGGGAAAGGATTCCAAGACAATTATTCAATTTAGAGCAAAGGTGCAATACCTGAAGATATCCATTGCAATTTCATCTCCAGTGGTAAAGATCTAAACACAACTTACTGTTAAGCAATATTATATGGTTAAGATGATTATGTTACATCAATTAAATGCATTTGGTTTGTTCATTTAAATAATACCTATCAAAACGATGCAAAAATGCAAAAAGAATTTATGTTATAACTCCCACATAAGAAACATAAACACATACATATATGCATAGATACACACACATATATGTATATATATAAATCTATAATGGCATATTGGAAAAAGTAAATAATTGTTTTACTAGAGTCTAAATGTGATTAATCAACTTTTAATTTCAATTTTTGTTGGTATATTTTTATGTATGCATATTGAATAAAACAACACATACGATTTGGAAAATAACTTTGGAAAAACAGTTATTAAGTAAATATTAATAAAAAATGCATGTTGAACAATGTCTGCAAAGTTTATCATCTAAAACATATTTATAAAATAGCAACAAACGTACAACACAGACAACTAAATCTTAACTACTGCATTTAGGCATGAAATACGTTTATCTTAAGATATCAGAATCTCTACAAGATTATTAATAATACACATTCTTAAGAAGTTTACTGATTTATTTAAGAATTGTATTTATTTGAACCATTTTTTTCTTCAAATTTTGATGTAATAGAACAAGTGTTCAATAGATTTGTTGGTGAAATATCTACCATAGTAGAGTTTCTAAAGCCTGTTTGTTGTATCCTCTTGAAAAAAATATAACACATTTATATTAAAAATGGAGCATACAATTGTATCTGCTATACAGACTTGCTTACATGTCTTGATTTTCTACATAAATTTTGAAGTTTCCTTACACCGGATATAAAATCTGAAGCAGATGCCGTTATATAAATGCTTCCTGAATGGCTGCTATGGGCCCAAAATTTCCAAATTCTGTTTATTCAGTGGTAAATAAGACAGACAAAATACATGCCATATGAACCTTACATCCTACTGTAGGAACAGAAAATACAGAAATACACAAGTACATAAATAATATAACTTTAGAGAGTAGCAAGTACTATGAAAAATACAACTACAAAACTTATAGAGTTGGTTCTCTTTTGGTCTTAGAATCAATAAGCTAAAAGCATATCAAGTAATGATCATACATCAAACAGAAGTACTATTACAGCCAAAAGAATATTGCAGGGGCTTAGAATATCTTTCTTTTTCACTAGTAGATTACTGATCAGTTGTGTCCTAACTCTGCTTATAACAAAATTGACATTCATACACAAAAAGGAAAACACAAACATTTAAGGTTATAAAATTTAAAATGTCTGTGAAATTAAAGTAGAAAAAAGTCCTTAATAAAGTTTTAATCAGTAATTTTAATATATCTTAAAATATTACAACTGTGAATCATTAATGTGTGCATCCTATTTTAGAATAGATATGAGAAGAATTATGCATCTTACAGTTTGATTAATGTTTTAATAGTTCCCCTATTTTTCATTGGTTAATAGTTTATAAATAATCTTATATCTAACCCTGTCTTTGAACTTATTGTGAAGAACTGCATTATTCAGTTGAAATTGAATAATATGTTGTGTTATAAATACTTCATTTTAATAGACACAAAATAGATCCTATCTTTACAGGTTTTATATATAGCATTGCCTCATATTTGTGTAGCTCAAATGTATCATGTAATGATATGTTGTGTTTGCATTTTTATTATGACTTAAAAAATACAGGCTATAATGGTGCTATGAAACTCTAATACAGAAACTTGGTGAGAGGACCGGTTCAGGTTGGTGGTCTGAGTAAAAATTTTTGAGGGCAAATTCTCTGAACTTGAATCCCAGACTTCACATTTAAATCCTGAGTAAATCTGATCAATGTCTCAAATTATTTATACCTCGATTTTCTCAATTATAATATGGATAATATGCTAATACCTACCTCACAAGTTATTGAATGAGTTAACATTACTAAAGAACTTAGAATATATGGTGTAGAGTAAGTGCTACATATGTCTAGTAATTATTATTCTTTATTTCATTCTGAGTGTCTGAGTGTCTGAGTGTCCAAGGGGAATTATAAATAGTACTTTGTCATGGTCAAAATATAGAGTTTGCATATACTGGAAGAATGACAGGGTGAGGAACAAACCTGGTGAAATAGACCAGGGTCAGATTATGATTGCTATAGTAAAATACTAAGTCACAATAGAAAGTATACAATTTTGGGGGAGAAAAGAGAAAATACACACACACACTCCTATATAAATACACACACACGTACGTTACACACACACCCCTATATGAATACACACACACATACATACATTACACACACACACATATACATATACATAGGTGATGTTATCTAGTGGAAAGTTGTTTATAATACTTAAAAATTAAGTAATAATTCTGTCATATCTTTTATTATTGCTAATACATATTGTACAATTAAGTTTCTACATAGAAAGGACAACTATAGCTGCTACATACCTATAGGCAAATAAAGAAATGAAGAATTTCTTTATAAAAATGGAAAAATAAATAAACTTGCCATAATGTGATGGTTAAAAGGCTACAGACTAAAAAATCAAAACAAAGCTGCTAAAATGGTCCAGTAAACGATGAGATCATAAATAGGGCCAAGACTTGAAGTGATAAAAAGGGTGATAGTAGAGACATTTCAAGAGAGTATGGCTAGGACATAAGATCTTACATGTTCTTGCATCCTCAGCACTCAGCAAAGTGCATAATACATGCTCATTAAATTTTAGTATCATGATGAATTATGAGCATTGAATATTCTAGTAGAGAAGAAAGAGAAAAAAATATTAGAGGTGAACTGCGGTTTCTTCTTCAGTTTTTTCTTGGGTATTTAGGAGGCTAATGATGCCAACTTAGATTTTGAACAAGGCAGAAGAGAAAGCTTTGTAGCAGGAACAGGAAGTGACACCATTGAGTTTCAGATAAATTTGAAACCACATGAATAAGCGTATCAATGTGATATATTTACTATTCACTGATCTCTTTAAGTAGCCCATTAAAATTACTCTACTTCACTGAGCTAAATTAATTTAATTTAGCAATGTGTTGGCAATATAAGTCCTCCAGTAGTTTAGCCCTTTACTATGTAGGATAGATATATTTTGTTAACTAATTTAAATTCGGTGAGTACCCATTTTAATGAAACATAGTATAAAGTGCTGTAGGAAACCTGCTTCTGATGGGAGAAGAAGAAAGTTAGGAAGCAGAGAAAGGGAGGAAGAAAATTTCTTTTGAGGACTATGCCTTTAGGAATGAGCTAGAAAGGACCAGAAGATCAGAGATGGCAGAGGAAAAGAGGACCACATGGGTTTTAAGAAGGTTAAATTTTAAATGTAGCACGGAATAGGATTAAAATGAGGATAACAGAATTTTCTAGCTTCTGCACTTATTTTTGTAGTTTTTTTCTTTTCTTTTTTTTCCTTAAATTAAATAAAAGGCTGAATTTCACTTTGATCCACTAAAAAGCTAGTTAATGATTATAATTTAGATGCTAGTGTAAGGCAATAGCTATTTATACAAATTATTACCCTGAGCACCTGCTCCAATTTTTCATGTATTATGCTAACAGTGTTTTTTGTCTTAATTAAGAATGTTAATTAGTGGTGATATAAACAGCAAAAGAAGAGCTGGTAACATATGCACAAGAATTTTACAATATGTGCATAACTTTTTCAAATTGATAAACTAACCATGAAAGCATCTAAAACACTTAAAAACAGTTGCAAATTTTCAAATGAACCTGAGATCGTTCCCTGAACATTAGAGTGGGTTAACATATGATTGTTCTCTGCTTTCACATATTTTACTTCTTGCCAAATTATTGCACATTTATGAAATAGGAACGCTGCTATCTCCATTTAAATGCATTACATTTGGATGCCTAGCATGCTTTTCCAGCATGTTTTTACATTTTGAAGTTTGCTGATCATAACTTATCCCAAAACCACTTCCTAGAATATTTGGAAATTTCTCCTTCACAAATCCACCACTAAAAAATTGGCAGGTATTTACGTTGATTACTAGTAAGGATGAGGAGAAAGGAAAGTGGAAAGTTGATTTCCGAAGGTGTAAATAATCTTTTGTCCCTTATCCTTTCAGGGAATAATTCACAGGTGAAAGAATCATTGTGATTTTTAATACATTTTACATAGGGGGTCGTGTAATTCTGCCCCCTAAAATACATTAGATTTTTTGTATTGCACTTTAAATATCTTAAGACATGTTTCCGATATTAGACCAACCTATTAGAAAATTTCTGCCTGTTTTATTATTAAAGCAAACAAAAATGTTGGCAACTGAATAATTCAGCTAAAAGGTAGGGTGTAGGGGGAGGGATTAGTTTTCTTATTTACATAATGCCTGACTTTTATATATTTGATATGTTTGCAGTGGAACAAATCACAATTTTTTATTTCTTTAAAAGAGTTGAAACCCTATGGCATGTAATAAAAATTGGATAATTGAAAGAATGAAGCTGGGCACAGTGGCGTGCTCTCATTGTTCCAGCTACTCAGGAGGCTGAGCCAGGTAGATCACTTGAGACCAGGAATATGAGGCTGCAGTACATGATTATAGCACCTGAGAATAGCTGATACACCTCAGCCTAGACAATAAAGAGAGACTCCGCCTTTAATAATAATAGAAATAATTAATATGGTAATTCAATGTTATTTCTTCAATAATATTCTCTTTATCTCTTACAGCCATTTAAGGGGAAATATAAAACTATACAATCAATAAGCTCCAAATGTATGAAATTAAATGATCAAATTAACATATGGGCCCTTTATAAAACAGAAATAGCCCATCTTCTTGGAAACAGTGTGCTCTAATTGGAAGCACATTGGAAATTAGGAGATCAAATCTTCAGTTCTCTCATTTTACCTTGGCTGATTTCTTCTAGTCCCCTGGTTTCTGATCAAATACCACATTTTTGGAGAGAATTTTCTTAATAATCCAGGTCACCGTGATATCCTTCTACCTATACATACATATACAACCCTGGCATATACTTACTGTCACATTTTTAAAACTTTTCTTTGTAGCCCTTTCAACTTATAAAATCGTTATATTTATTTTTTTGCCTGGTTTATTAAAATGAGAGATCCATAACAGCAAAGACCTAATCTGCTCTTGTTCCGCTACGTTTTCAGTTGATAGAACAATGCCTGGACCCTGACTGAATGCTTCTGTAGAATGACAGAACTGTCAGCAAGTATTGATGAAGAAATAGAAGCTGACTGATAGTAGAATTGGATAGATTCCTCTTGACCTTGTTTATTTACCCCAGGAAAGGTTTAGATTAGTGACAAATTAAAGAAAGTGCTGTAGAATCCTACGGTCCTTTACCTTTGCCTGAATAACTGTTGTTTTTTTCCAGTTATGAACTTTAAAACATAACATTCACATCATTCTTATCATTGGCTAACCCAGTTAAGAGTAATGCAAACTATAAGAATCATGAATCAAAAAAGATCTGAACAAATACAACAAGGAACTGCATATAGCAAGATGGCATAAAATAGAAAAAGGAACACAAATGGCTTTACAATTGAGCTTTAATGTGAACATTTCCAGTTTATGTGGGGGACGTGTACACACACACACACACACACACACACACGCTCATTTGCCAAACACATATATTAAAAATGTAGCTATATACAAATTTTGATTGAAAATATATCTAATATAATGTTCTTTCATATACAAGGAGAGAGAGACTGCATGTATATAATCTAATCCATGATGCACTGTGTATATCTAAGTCACAATTTCTAACTTCTTTATAGCACACCACGGTGTCATCTGCCGCATTTTATCTATTCACTCTCTAGATGATTGACAGTCAATTTGCTTCCAATTCATTTTCCTCGCTAAGAACACTGCTGCAATGAATAACCTTGCACCTATCCCCATATGGAGATTTCCAGAATGAGTGCCAATCCCTGCAATCTTACCAGCAGTGAAACTCACATTCCCACTAACACTTGGCATTTTCCAGCTTTTTTGATTATTGCCAATCCAATAGACAAAGCCACATCTTATTGTTATTCTAACTTGCTTCCCTCTGCTTAATAATACTTTTGAATTTTTTAAATATATTCATTAGTTTTGGTGACTGCTTCTGGCTAACTTTTGTATTTTTAGTAGTGATGGGGTTTCATCATGTTGACCAGGCTGGTCTCAAACTCCTGACCTCAGGTGATCTGCCCCCCTCGACCTCACAAGTAAACTGACTTTTTATTTCTTTTGTACATTTTTTGTACTTGCATTTTGTCTTTCTCTTGTCGATTCAGAGAATCTCTCTGCCTATTCTAAAGTTGCATCTCTTGTTATTTTAGACTTGAGTATTTATTATATTTTGTCATATAACTTTTAACTCTGACCATGCTCACACTCAATGAGGAGAAATATAACATTGTGATGTAATTATAACAATCATATTTAGCATTATTTTGGTGCATTTGAAAGTTTAGGAACATCTTTGCCACCCTAGGTCAGAAATTTATTCTGTGTTTTTATTAATTATATATTGTAAGTCTTTAAACCAACTGGAATCCATTTTTATGTGTGCCATTAGAAAGAAATCTAATATTACTACTCCCTTTATGCTAATTCAGTTTTTCTAACACTATACACCCAACTATCTGACATGTCTTCAACATATGAAGTGTTGATGCTCACTTCAGAATATTATAAATTTTAATTTTTATTTCTATCTATGCAAGCACTCTATTTTCTCCAAGTTTTTAAATATCTTTAGTTAATACAGGTTATTATTACTGTTGTTGTTGCTGTTATCATGATTGTGACTTTGAAGTACTAAAATATTTTTTGGCTCTCCAGGCAGGCCCCTTCTTTATTATTTTCTAATGATGTTGACTTAGCTACCCATAGTTTTGAATTTCTTTGTATGTTATATGTATACCAATGTTAATTTATAAAGGTTTTAAAAATTAAATTGTTAGTGTGATTGCATTGAAATCATAGATTACTTGGTGAAGATAAGACATCTTACATCAAGTTATCTCTTGTAAGAATATGGATTATTTCCCCATTTATTTGGGTCAGTGCAATTTTACTCTCTCAGAACATTTGGCAATATCTAGAGATATTTTTGTCAAAGCAGAGTGGATGCTACTAACATAGAGGCAAGAACGCCAAACATCCTATGATGCACAGGGCTGTCCTCCATGACAAAGAATTATCTGGTCCAAAACGTCAATGGTGCTGAGGTCAAAAAACCCCAATTTAGATTAATTTATCTCTCTCTCTTATTAGCATATTAAAATTTACTCCACAGACTGCCTAATTATTTTCAGTAACACAATTCCTAGACATCTCACATTTTTACTGGCTCTTATGTATCACATCTTATTCTCATTTGTATTTCTATCATATTATTGCTGCCATAGAAAAATGAACCTGGCGGGCCACGGTGGCTCACGCCTCTAGTCCCGGCACTTTGAGAGGTCAAGACAGCAAATCACTTGAGGTCGGGAGTTTAAGACCAGCCTGGCCAACATGTTGAAATCCTGTCTCTACTAAAAATACAAAAATTAGCCAGGCGTGGTGGCACGTGTCTGTAATCTCAGCTAGTTGGGAGGCTGAGGCAGGAGAATTGCTTGAACCCGGGAGGTGGAGGTTGCAGTGAGCGAAGATCACGCCACTGCACTTCCACCTGGGTGGCAGATCAAGACTCTGTCTTAAAAAAAAAAAAAAGAAAAGAAAAGAAAAGAAAAAAGAAAAAAAGAAAAATGAACCTGAGTTGAACATGGAAATAAAACTAAGTTTTGGTTTCATTTCTATGGCCTTGTCAAAATTTTAATTACTTCCAATAGCTCATTTATTCTATTGGATTATTTAGGAGATTCATCTTCAGATAATATATTGAATTTCTATTTTGTCATATCTTATTAATAAACAAACAAGTATTTTATTTGGCTGAGGCATTGATTACAATGTAGTAGTATTAATATTGAACAATATTTTCTTATTCCTGATATTACAGAGAATGTACATAAAGTTTCCTTTAAGTATAATATATATACTTTTAGGTTGTAAATTTTGATAAATAAATGTCAACTTTTATATGCTTAAGAAGTCTCCGTTCTATGAAGCATTTTTTATCACAAATAGGTGATGAACTTATGTGTATTATTGTAGTTTTCTGCAACAGCTAATGAAACAATATGGTTTAATGCCATTAATCTCTTAGGGTTACTGACTATCAGAATGTATCGGTGAAAGTTGTTTCTGCTGTTGAAACTTTCTCATATTCCTGGAATAAAATTTCTTTAACTATAAACTGTATCTATTAAGTGTACTTTTAGAAATGGTAACTTACTGCTTTGCTTTAAATTTTAGCATCCGCGTTCCTCAGTAAAATGGTCTTCTATTTGTTTTTATTTATGCATTTCTTTGCTTGTATGTTTGTTTGTTTTGTCCTGGATTGGTATTGGAAACATGATTAAGAGGGCCTTATTAAACAAACTGATAAAAGCGTAAAACAAAAATGGCACAACTGACTAAAAGAAGGTAACTCTTCCTTGAAAGTTTAATAAAAATAGCTCTTAAAGTTGTCTGGTTTTGACATTTTTGAATGAAGCTCTTGAGTGCTTACTTTGTCTTTGTTAACATGTATTATGATTTATGTTTTATTTCTGTTTCTTTATTTTCCACATAAGTAATATAATAACTGTGATCCACAGGTTTTGACAGAGAGTGTTATCATAAACATTCACTTCTAAGTATTTCTTAAATTATTTTTAATCTAATGGTGCCTTGTAACATGTTATTTTGTCACCGAACACATGGTCTTTAAAGTTATTCTACCATTAATTTCTAATTTTATTGCATTATGACTTTCAATAGATATTTATTAAATATCTGCTTATGCCAAAATGTTGACATGGTCGCTGTTGTGACAGGACATCTTACATTCCATGGAGACCGACAGCAAACAGTTACCATTGTGGCAATGGCTGCTACACTGAATGGTCCAAGAAGACCTACGTGTGGTCTAGACATTTAAAGTGAGAACTAGAAGCTAAAAAGAGGTAAATGTAAAGTCAGATTAAGAACTGTTAAGCAGGCCAGGTGTAATGGCTCAGGCCTGTAATCCCAGAACTTTTAGAAGCTGAGGCGAGCAAATCACTTGAGGTCAGAAGTTTGAGACCTGCCTGGACAACATGGTGAAACCCCATCTCTACTAAAATACAAAAATTAGTCAGGCATAGTGATGCACTCCTGTAGTCCAAGCTACTCAGGAGGCTAAGCATGAGAATTGCTTGAACCCGGGAGGCGGAGGCTGCAGTGAGCTGAGATCATGCCACTGCACTTTTGCCTGGGCAACAGAGTGGGACTCCATTCCCCACCCCCCAAAAAAAAGAAAAAAGAAAAAAGAACCATTCAACACACACACACAAAAAATGTCATTAAGCTGAGAAGAGCTAATTTTATTTGAAGAACTCTAAAACTAAATATTAATTAATGCCCAAGCTAAAAGAAAATGGGAATGGGATGAAATTGAAAAGGTATTAGTTAATATCATCTTTCATAGTTCACCATACATGTGTACTAAGTGTAGAAGAAGCCATTGAAAAGCTAAGTGCAAATAAAAAAGTAAAATGTTTTCTATTTTAAAAACTTTGTTTTAACTGCTGTTTTTTGATAAACATCAAGATGCACTGCCAGATCACCCTTCAAGGAAAAAAAACCAAAAATCCCAGCTGCTGGTATTGCAGTCAGCGCATAGCTGCCACTTGTCAGCGTTTTCAGGGTTTGCCTCAGGGACAGAAAGACCCCTCATCTGAGGTTATATTCTTTCCAGGGAAGCCCATAACCCAGGGACAGAAAGGCCTAGACATTTCAGTCACCAAGGGAGAGCACCAACATATAATATTTCCTCCAGATGTTCCTCTTTCTCAAGTGTGTGTTGTCCCTGCATTGCGGTTCATCTATGAAGTTTCCTTTCTCCTGCTTCTTTTCAAAAATATGCATCCCTAGTAAACACCTTACATCCCAAACTCTGTGTTGGTATCTGTTTTAAGGAAACCAACGTGTACTTCGATTGAATAGTGGAGTGTAGAGGGCAACAGTATATTAGGAGATGAGTAGAACAGTCTTGGTTAGAAAGATGGAGGCAGGTACATGCTACGGATCTACTTAACTGAAATTCACAGTTCTCAATTCTAAAAATTGCTATTTGGCTTCAGAGAAACTTTGACTCAAACTGTTAATCTGTGTTTAACTAAATGATAACTTGTATCTTTGGTTTCTCCTCAGAGCTAGTGATGTACGTTTGCAACTTTTAAGTGTTCTTTCTTAGGTAGAGTTGTACTTACGTGATACTTTGTTTTGCTCAAGTTTGTCTTCTTCAAGACAAAAGTTGAGTCTCCTCATTGCTTGACTTAGTATCAACATAACTTCTGTCTTCTCTCATTTTGTTTTCATTTAAAATATATAAGGTTGACCACCCTGTTTACAATGACTGTACCAGAGAAGAGATTTTATACAATAATTGGCATCTCAATAAATGACTTATAATTATTTCCGTGCATAATTTAACAATATTATATTATTTTATATACTTAATCTCAGAGCATAGTAAATCCTATTAGAAATATCACTCATGATTCTAGCAATACATATCCTTTGGGAATCCTTGTGCCACCAGCATAATGGTCAAGAATAGGTTCAGGCCCATGGCTTCTTTAGTTAAAAATGCTTTATAAAAACAGAATTACTGCGTTGGTAAAAGTCCTGTCAAGAATCGGTAACTGGCCAGAAAATATCTGCTGCTGAATATCAAAAGAGGAGTGAAAATTAACTATGATCTCATGGCAGAATAAGGCAGTGATGGCTTGATGATGTAATCTCTGTATTTTGCAAGGTATTCTTGATCATTTTATCAGAATATAGTGTCATAGCCATAGCCTTCAAGAGTGAATTCCCAGAATTGCTGTTATTAAGGCCATAAAAATTAGCTGAAAACAATAATGTATAAGTCTTCAGCTTCCACAAATATAAGTACATGGAGGAATTTAATAAGCCCAATAAGATTAACCCAAAACAAATAAATGTCTCTCAAGTTTTTCCATTGAAATAACCAGTTGAAATTAAAATAGCAGTCATTCTATAACTTGAACAATCATTGATAGAGTATAACTCTGAAGAATACTTTTTAAAAACAAAATTCTGTTATTCAATAATATATGCTCGATTATGGAGTATGAGATACATTCACATATTATGCAATAATATGTCACCTAGATGGTTAGAGATTAAGAGAGTTTCCAACAGCTATAGAAAAGCAAATTTAATTATGACAATCCTTAGGATCATTCTTTATCTACTTAACATATGATGACCTATTAAACACCTGTGGTACAGAGATGGCTCTATGACATGGACACCTTCTGTGATATAGAGGTATTGTTGGGAAGCATCTGGCTGTCCAGCCACAGGATTTGTAAACATCCTTGCACCAGGTGAGGCCATGTTTCTGAGTTCTGGCCAATGGATTATAGGCAGAATTGTTGTATGCCACTTTCAAAGCATAACTTATAAAAACCCCTCTAGGATCATCCACTGTCTCACTCTTCCCTGTCTGTGGACTAGATGTTAATGTTGAAGATTTCCTTAGAAGCCATTGAAAAATTTCACAAGTTGAAGATGGAAGAGATGTGGTCAATTCCCAAGCAACAGTGTGGATTACATTAGGACATCGCAGCATAGAAAGTGATAAAAGCTTCCTAATTATTAAGATCAAAATAAATGATTAAGTAATTCTACCTGTTTCTGAATATAGGTCGCTAGATATAGATATATAGGTATGAATAGTAAATATCTGATATTTTCTTCAACTTGCCCCAAATTAACACTTTTTGTGTGTGTGAGGAGCCCTTATGTTTAAATACTGCGGAGATCTTTAACACACCTTGAAATGAAAACGTGCTTTTACCTTTCTGTTCTTATCATCAATCTGCCCATCCCCTTACAATGCATCTTGTTAACCTCCTGAATTAGAGATTCTTCCAAATAGAAACCTTTTTATTGACCACTTTTTCCTCAACGGCTAGCATAATACTTGATTCCATTAGAAGTTTAATAAATGTTTTGATTAAATGAGTGAGGAAATTAGATAAATCATGAATCTATTTTAGTTACCATTTTCTGCATCATGGAAATTCTAGTTGATAGCTTCTAAAAATGTTTCTAGCACTGTTCTTCACTTTGTTTAAAAGAGGTATATCCTCAAAGTGTAAGCCCTTGAAGGAAACCCAATGAATTTTTTCTTCCCTTTGATTGTTTTCATGGCCCCTTTCTATTTAAGAATCTTATCTTTACACCTGTAACATCCCTAGAGGCAAGAAGAAGAACTTCTTTCTCTCAGGAGTGTAGGGAGTTAATAGGGTCAGCTCGCCGCATAGAAAAACAAAAGAGGTGCTGTGTTCACTGATTTTTGAACTTGACAAAAGCGGAAACATAATATTATGTCTGCTTACTTTCTGTTATGTATAGAAAAATCCCAAACACAGTATCATCCTATTAAGTGGGAATATTTCTGAAAAACATTCAGTTGCAATAGCGTCCTGCCAGTATGCTGCTATGTCTCTTAATCAAGGCAAGTGGTTGTTTACATATAGTGTTGATAACGTTGTTTCATAGGTGGGTTACAAAAAGCATAAAACCTCAATGGGTCAATTCAGACAAGGAGTCAACAAACCTTTTCCGTAAAGAACAAGACAGAAAATTTTCAGATTCTGCTGATCATAGTGTCTCTGTCACAGCCACTTAACAAAGCCATTGTAGTACAAAATCAGGCAGAAAAAATAAAAAAAAATGAATAGGTTTGGCTGTGTTTCAATAAAAGTTTATCTATAAAAGCAGGCACTGGTTTGGATTTGGCTTATGGTCCGTAATTTTCCAGTCTCTATTCTACATATTTTTAATCATAAAATGATCATTATTGGATATGAGCTATCTGTGGTGAACTCTTTCTGATCCTAAGGTAGAAATATATGGTTTAGTTAATAGAAATGGATTTGGTTACCTTTGTAATTTAAGGAAAATATTTATTATTCACCAGTGTTCTGAAGAGTAGAAATAACAAGAAAAGAATTCCTAGGGCTCTTACTTTATCAAGACTATAGGAGTGACACGATCAAATAACACGTAACATGTCCTATCAGATGAAGCATAGAGTTCATTTAAGAATACTTTGTGCCAGTCTCAATCCTGTTGGTCATGATTACCAGGACCTTTTACATATGTTACTGGTATTATAGTGAGAAAAGCTTTAGGCACATAAAGTAAGCATTAATTAAAGCCAGAGAAATGCATGTTTAATAAATTCTCCCTGGGAGAAACTTTATGGATTTGTTTGAAAAATTATCTGAGTAGAGAAAGTATAACATCATAAAAGGATTACAAGGTGTAAATGGAGGACATTGAACTTACCCCTGAGCTCATCAACAACTTTGGCAGACCTGATGGGTTTCCTGCTGAAATGGCCCTGATATTGCCTCTGTAAATGAAATATGAATGCATTACTTTGCCTCAGCTATTCAGTGTGATAACATTACTACATGATAGGAGTCCCCAGGCTCATTCTCTTAGTTTGGTGCTTTTGTAAATTGGTTTGTTGAGCTATTAGCAATAATGGAAGCTCGTTACTTTGTTGTTTTTCCTGCCCAATGTTGCTACCAAATTCACTCAAGTTATTCCAATGAATGGAAGATAAGTTAAATACAGACTCAACAGCAAATAATTAGCTTAACATTTAGAGTTGTAAATCTCTGCTTATCATCTGGTTACTTTGCATTAATCCGAGATGGAAAATTCCTAGAATAGAAAGGTAAAGGGATAATTTTTGATTAATGGAAAAATACACAGGATTCAGGAGAGAATATGATTGATATATGTCTTATTGAATGCCCATGCTATCTCCTATTTCAAAAGACAGTGAAAATCTCTTGCCCACTAAGTTTTGCTTTTACATAGTGATTAATGAAGATTTATTTCAAGTCATACAGGTTTAGTCCTGGATAACCTTTCATAAAGCCTGAAGGCAAAGATAACATTATTTTTCACAGAAGTAATGTAGTTATTTCTTCTCTCAAAATTCCATGTTGTACCAAAGTCTTCTTGAGGAAGTGGCTTGCAATAGTTGGAAGAATACTGCATTGAGACTGCCACAAATGTCTTTCCACAATATCTGTCCCTCTGTGAAACCTTGTGAAAATCTAGTAACTCTTCAGGACCCAAGTCTCTTTTTGATTGATTAAGTAAACTGACATTTCTTAGTGCTCCTGTGTGGCCAGTAATGTGTCTTAGTGACTTCCTCACGAAACCCACCATTAAGTCAAGAAAACAGTTCTATCATCTAATAAAGTATGAATGGTTTTCTTAACTCAAATTATTGTTAGATCGTGATGACCTGTAAAAAGGCTTTGCTGTAATATTTTTTCCCTTTTTACATTGAATACAGCACTGTATTTATTTCACAGGTCTTAAAAGTTCTTCTCAGAAAAATGAATTCTGATGAACACATGTTAGAAAGCAACGTATTTTGAAAAGGTAAAGTGTGATGTAGCTGACTTCGCATAAGAACAGACTAAATAACCGTATTGCCTTCAATCACAAGAATGGTTTCATTTTGGCAAAAATCCAAAACTGACTGAACTGAAAAAATCAACAAAGCTTAATATGAAAAGCAAGTTGAAAAGGACAAACTCATGTTTATAGGAATGAGAGGTTACATTTTTATGGCCTGAATATAGAGGTAGAAAAGCAAAATTTATCAAAAAATTTATAAGTTAATGTATTATTATAAGATGTGTTTTTGCTGAAACAATCTTAAATAACAACACATGGAAATATCTGTTAAGGTAGCCATTGCATCTGGGTATGTTTTAATCTACTGTAATGATTAGAAAGATGCAGTGTTCTGTCAATTTTTTTAGGAGAGAGAAATCATATGAAATATATAAAACACTTTGCTTAAAGACTCAAATATATGTATGATGGATATCACAGAAACAAATTGTACAGTATTCTTGGTTAGCTATAAATTCTTATCTCTCATCCTTAATATAGGGCAGACTCTGAAGAACTAAAAGCACACAAGGTCTAAAAATGAGTGATTTCTCTTGCTTTAGGTTAAAAAAAAACTATGAATTTCTGTCCTGATTTGAGACCTCAAAAAATCATAGATACATAATGGAAGTAAGTCTTACAATATATATCTAGTCAGATACATCGTACCTCAGGGCAATTGTGTATGAGTTGCTATTCTCTTATGTCTGTCATTGATTATGAGCTAACAGCCTATGTTTTGTAGATTCACATAGGTACCATGAATACAAAAATACGTATTTACTCCAACTTGTGATGTCTTGGGATAAAGTCTGATTACGGTGCATGGAGACTTGGTATAAAATACAATATGGTCTTACCACTTGCAAAATCAATCTGTATATATAGTTCCAAACTCATTTTCCTCCAATATCTTTATACATTTATATATGATTATTTTTAAAAGACATATGTTAATGGAACATATATGTACATAAAGAGACATGGGTGGTTGAATGGATAGAAATAAGATGATAGCAGGGTATAGCAAGTTTTCTATTAGCCAATTGCCTGTATAATCGTGTTGTGTTTATGCAGATAAAAGTTGAAGTCAGGAAGTTTTACATCCAGTACTGAAGAATGCATTTGCTTGTTTAGCTATAATAATAAACAATCAATCACTTATTCATTTTTCTATTATTATGTGGTTTTATAAACCACCTTTCATGCTTTTAGAGTTGCATTTGAGAGCATGAAAATTTCAGTTTTCTACTTTGTATTATATGATTTTGTGATTTCCTATGAATAATAAATATTATATATCACATTAATAAAATTACCATTTATTTAAAAATTTAGAAAACTTACTACTTTAAAGGACCTAAGGAAGGAAAGAAAAAGGGACAGAGTCGGAGGGAGTGGTTTTGCTGCTACGAGAATCCCAACATGGAAAGTGAAACAGACACCAAACCCCTTAAAAACTAACTTATTAGTGGGCTATAATAGTTGAGGATGTGTGTGTGATTAGGTCTTTCCGAATTTAATACTATAAAACATTCTGTAGCTCAATATATTGAGAGCTTCCTAAGACTCAGGAATTCTGTAAGAATCCTCCACACATCTACCTCACTTTGTTCTTAAAAGTATGTGAAAAATATACAATTATACCCATTGTATAGGCAAGTGAAATAATGTTTAGAGGACTAAAGTAGCTTAACTAAGGCTTTATGTCCAGCAAGTGACAAGAGTTGAAATTTAATCCCAAAATGATCCTAACAATAAAGCTTATACTAGGAAAATACTGCCATTTATTGCTTATTCTCCCTTAATTTTGGACACATAAAGATTAAGTGGTCTGGTGAAGTTAGGTTATGCCTTCGTGTTGTATGAGATTGTGTTAGCATGTGTCATTTCTTGGGATAGAACTAACTCTGATGAAACAGATACAGAGAAAAAAAAGTACACAATTTTCTGTATGGAATTTAATTTAAGATCATCTCCTGAAAGAAAAAAAATCTAAACTCAAATACAGGTGTGATAGCTTCCTGACCTTTTTGATGAAGCCACATTCTTAATCAAGAGTGTTGAGGGAGTGGTTAAACCACAAGCCAGTTGGAACAGTGTCTGAACAGGTGCAGCTGCAAACAGCCTGAAAATGAACAGGACTCATTTTTGATTATCTTGAATACAGTTCCTTTCCAAAGTAGATTTTCTGATTCAAATTCTTTGTGTGCTATAGTTTGCCATAGAAATAAACACTGAAAATAACACATAGAAAAGGTCATTACTTGAACTAGGGTCATTTCATTTGCTTACCAATTATTTCAGATAACATCCTGGGAAGATAAAAGAACTTTTCAATGATGATACATTTGCTTCCTATCTACCTTTATAACCTTATTGGAGTTATTTGTCCCTATCATGTAACAGGGTCGGTGTCTAAAACTAAATTAAAGTTGCCAATGGCTTCCTCACTTTTAAAAAAACATATCTTGATCAACATATTATCAATCTGAATCAGGAAATTTGGGTCCTTGGAAGAGACATCACGTGTTTGCATTTGTGAAAGAAATAAAGTTTCTCTGATATCCCCAATACTCTCTGACTCCTAGAGTTTGAAAATAGGATATTATTCATCCTGTTTCCTGTTCATGATTTTAGCAGTGATAAGGACTCATCCAAACTGATCAGACTTTGCAATGTAAAGAGGGAAAAAAATTCTGCCAAGAAACTTAACAGCATGCTTCATACACACTACACACTAAAACTGTTCTCTGTCTATATTAAAAACAAATGAATATAGAAAGACTTAGCTAGTCTGATAAATTCAGGAAACTTTCTTTAAGTATTTCACCTAAACACCCTACACTCTCTAAATAATCAAGTATGCTCAGGGAATGTATAAATACATTGATCTTTCTCTGCCCTCCCACCTCAATCCTTGCTGTTAAAACACATTCTGAGATGCTGACAGAAACTCACATACACACACACACACACGCACACACACACATGCACAAAGGAAAAATATATTAAATTGGTAGAAAGAGAAAAAAACTGAATTTTTATCTTTATTCATTTTACAATTTGTTAAATAGAAGTTTCCAAAAGTTAATGAACTCCCTGTCCCCATAAGAAAGATAAACAAATTATTTAAAATAAATGAAATAGATAAATTTCTTAGGAATTACCATAAATCAATAAAGGAAACACCTGTAGATCTGTCTAAATAGATTTTAAAGTGGCTTATTGTGGACATAGGATTACACCATTAGAATTAAGATATTTCTCTCCAGGATCATTTCTTTGCCATTTTTTAACATTCCCATAATTTTAATAAAAACAAAATTTCAGCAACTCTATGAATCCTGAATTAAAAATCTAAGCATATTAGTGTGATATATTAGTATGCTCATCTCAATATGGCTGAATGAGTCAGTAGAAAGCTTGAATATGAAAGTCAAACAGAACTAGGTTTAAATGTAGTGTTTATATTTAATGAAAATTGAGCTTGAAAAGATAACTGAAGGTCTCTGTTCCCCGTTTCTTATGTAGAGTACAGAACTTCTAAAGCTTCTTCATAGATTCCTATAAAAAACACACCCCAGACAAATGTGAAATTTCTTTAACTTTTTTTAATTTCACTGCTCTTGCTCTCTCCCCATTTTTTTGTTTTAACTTCTATTCTTTAATGTTCTCACTCTATAGTCTAAAAACAAGTGACTAACCACCTTTTTACAAACACACTAAATGTAACATCTCCTTTATTTGATTATAATGTGTGGCATTGTAATTCTCTTTGGATTTATCCTAGTTAGATTTCTTTAAGCCCTTCAATTTGTATATCCATTTCTTTCCCCAGGTTTGGAAAGGTTTGGACCATTATGTCTTCTAATAACCTCTGTATACCTTTTTCCTCTTGCTTCACTTGTGGGATTTCCATAATATGTATATTGGTCCACTTGATAATATCACCTACAACTTAGGCTCTTCGGCCTCATCAAATCTGTTGTTAAATCCCTCTAGTAATTTTTTCAGTTTAATTATTGTATACATCAGCTCTAGAATATGTTTGTTTCTTTTCTTTTTCTTTTTTGTTTTTGTAATGGAGTCACACTGTCGCCCAGGCTGGGGTGGTTTCTGTCTCTTTGTTGATCATCTCATTTTGTTCATGTATCGTATTTTTGATTTTGTTTAATTGCCTATCTGTGTTTTCCCATAGCTCATCGATCATCTCGATGACAGTTATCTTAAACTGTTTTTCAAGAGCTTATAGATCTGCTTTTCTTTAGAGACTTTTGGGAGTTTATTTTGGTCTTTTTATTTGGCCATGTTTTCCTGATTCTTTGAATACTATGTTTTGCTGGGATATGGGCATTTGAACCACCTCTCCTAGTCTTTAAGTCTTGGCTTCATGCGGGGGAAGACCTTTGCCAATCAGCTCAGCTGGAGGTTCTTTGACCTCTCAAAACTTTTCTGGTCTCTGCCTGCAATAAAACAAACAAACAAAGAAACAAATGAGTTGGTGACAAATATGCTCTTTTGAACCAACTTAATCATGATTCATTATTATTTTATTATTAATTCTGATGAAGCAATTGAAATTATTTGACCATTCAATTGCATTGATTATTTTCTGGAACCATTATCTACATCAGATACATTGTACTCAGTTATATGCACATGGAAAATGTGGTTAAGCTTTATTTATCCACAACTTGAATTTGCACAAACACATTTTTTTTCTCACTAGGAACTTCACTAAAAATTTTGAAGTTATGATGAGTTCTTGCAACATTTCCCTAATATTTTTTCTTCTTTCCTGCATCTATCATCTTCTTTATTTTCAAAACATTTTGAAGAAAATCTTGAGATTTTTCTATTAAAATCAAACAACTGTTTTCAAGTTTCATTCACTATTTCAAAAGAGAACTTTTAAAGAAGGTTTTTAGAAACTTACGTGGCATTTAGCCATATCTATAATAAACTAAAATAGAACAAGTGCCACTCTGTATTATATTTCAACTTTTATAAGTTATACTACTATGAAATCCCATATTGTTTTATTTTTAACCCCACTATACTGACACTTTCAAATCAATGAGAAAATGTCATTTAATCCACAATATATTGCTAGATCTCATATTGATTTGTTTTTGGTTTGAGGGTTTTATGTTAAATTTGATTGTATTAATGTAAAATATGAAAATAGTGTACCTAGAATATTAGTGTACCTAGAAACATGTAGGTTTCATTTGAGAACATTTTCTTTTCCTCAATTTTGGCTACATATTTTATCATTTGTGTTATGGATACAATATAGATGTTAAGGTATTGTTATTTTTAACAAGCATAATTCAGCATATAAATATTTGCAGAGTATCATCTCCAACAGTTAAGTATACAAGACTCTGAGTACCAAGCAGGACCATAAATATAAGAGAGAATCTGTTAAATTTTATAAATATTTTCACAAATTAATTAGTTGTCAGGAAACTGAAAACAGAGATGGGTATGTATTGCTAAAAATCAATTATATATTTTATGCCTTCATTTTACACAGTGCTATGAAGCATATTAATGAATTATTGTTATGGAAAGAATAGAAAAAATATTTGGTTATCAAATTAGAACTATGAATTCAGTTGGGATTTCATGAAAATCCAAACCAAATTTATGAAACTTTAAAGATTTCTACCTGTTCAACAATTGTTTTAGTTTAAAATATTCCTGATATATACAGAATTCTGAATAAAATACTATGAAATATGTTATTTCTATTATATCCTTATATATTTACTTTAAAAATTGCTCATTATGCTGTTTAAATATAACATTTAGCATCCTAATTCATATTAGGAATTATATAAAGTTGCACAATAAAATTTCTCTTCAAAATGAAAGTATCATTGTTTCAAACTATAAGTGAAATAGATTGATATTTTATTGTTTTTGCTGTTGTTGCTGTTCTTAGCAAATTTTCATCAGGTTTTATTTTTTATGGAAAACTGCTTACGTATTCCCTTAACTATCCTAATAAACTCAGGAAAGTTTGGGTGCCACTCACTGCAGACAGATTTTCTAAGTTAATAAATGTACCTGAAGGCTTTGTAATCAAGGAGGTGTCGTGGAGAAGTATACAAGCCGGACTCTATTCATCCTTTAACTTTTATCTTTTGAAGTAACTAATCATACTGACTAACAGAGAGAGAGGAGGCACTTTTTTTTATTTTTCGTATTCTTTTCTACAGCTTCCACAAGCCCTTTTTTTGTGTTGGAGAATTGCATACATCTTCCTCACTCCTGACATGCTGATAAACTGCTGCTCTTTCATGTGCATGATGCAGTAGGATTTGGACCTGCAATTTTGTGTTTTACAGCAAAATGGAACTGCTAACATTCCAATACTACTGGCTTATCTTGTATAGCTGAGACTAAATTTTGTTGCTTTTCTCAATCTCATACAAAACTGGAAGACTGATTGCCTTCACTTGGAAAGCAAATTGCCAGGTTCCATCAGCTCTGGTGTGGAAATACTGCAGGAGGTAGAATCGCAGATTCTAATACACTTATACACTGATCTAAAAGCTTGATCCTGGTATTGATCCTAGGTATATTAGATCTCAGTCTGCAAACCCATAAAACAATTTTTTTAAATGGTGATGTTTCCTGCAACTTTACATGTCTGTCTAAATCCTTTCTAGAGTAAAAAAAATTATAGTTAATTTTAGTATTTATATATTTGTGGGTAAACTCAGTAAGGATATTGTGTTAATGGTTTCTCCTTGTTCTGTATTTTTGTAATAGTTGAAAGTGACTACAGTGCCCATGGAGGAGAACACCTAATTCATACCATTCTGGAAGAGAAGATAGATATTCCTAAGAATATGTTAGAGCAATCCAGGAAAATGTATAGGGCTTATTTAGCAATTAGTTACTAAAAGACTCAAACGTCATGTTGAACCTCATTACTTTAAATCCCAAAACTATATTACCACTAATAATTTTACTTATTTTCAACATATAAATATCTAAAATTAACCAGTTCAAATGACAATAGTAAATATAAAACTGAATATGTCTCTTTTTCATGATTTATTTTCAATTCCCTTGTTATGATTTAGTTGCCTCTTTTTGCTTTCTAATTTTCCTATTTATAGATATTTCAAAAACAGTCATTTAAAATATTTCTACTATAAAAATGTTCAAATATATGTAGCAGTGTTATCAATGAATATATATCAAGTATTATCGATGAACTCTCATATTCTAATCAATCATCAATCACCTTTTCAAGGCCAATCTTGTTTCATCTCTATCTGTGCTAATTTACTTTAAAGGATATCTCAGACATTTTATCTCTTTTCCTATGACAATTGCAGGGTACAGGTTTAAAACCTAAAGACTTAAAAAAATCACAATACCATTAATAAACCTTCAGTATCATAAGATTTTTAAATCCCATGAAAGAAACAGTCAATGTTCAATTTCTGTCATTTTCTGATAAACTATAATTTCTCACACATAAATATGTATATTTAATCAGAATGAATCCATATATTGGATAAATCAATAAACTGCATTTTGTTGATATACCTGTAAAGTCCCTCCATTTTAATATATATTTTTTTGAGATATAATCTCACTCTATCACTCTATCACCCAGGCTGGAGTGCAGTGGCATGATCTAGGTTTACTGCAATCTCCTCCTCCTGGGCTCAAGTGATCCTCCCACCTCAGCCTCGAGAGTAGCTGGAACTACAGGTATGCACCACCATGTCCGGGTATTTTTTGTGTTTTTAGTAGAGATAGAGTTTCACCATGTTGCACAGGCTTCTCTCGAACTCCTGAGCTCAGGTGATCCACCTGCCTCTGCCTCCCAAAGTGCTGGGATTACAGGCGTGATCTACTACGCCCAGCCCCTTTTAATCTTTAGACAACTTTTATCCATCCTTTGTTTGTCCTTGCAATCTTCTTTATTAAAGAAACTGGATCCCTTCTCCTTTAGAGTTTAGTATATTCTGGATGTCACAGATTGTTTATCCATAAGGTCATTGAATACGTCTTTCTGCCTAGTATATTTCTGTAAAATAGTAGTTTGACCTAAGAGCTTAATTCAATGCAGCTGGATTACACTTTAGGGAGAGAGGGAGGCATAATACTTTATAGTTATGTTGCATACTTCCATCAGGAGCCCCATAATGTCCGGTTGCCTCTTTTTATGATGTTAGGAGCCACTGTGATCATTTCCTATATTCATTATTTTTTAGGGCTTTGAAAATGTCATATTCTAAATTCGTCATTTCTTCTCCGTCAATAAGCTGAAATATACTGAAGAGTAATTTTTTTTCATCAACTATTTGGTTACACTGAGGTATAGACAATGGAGGAGATGCAGAAAAATACTTGATTTTCTCATTTTCCTTTATTAATTTAGAACAATAATATGGTGCTTTAGTACCCTTTAAAGGGGAAAAAATGTTTAATTTGTAGTTATCATTTTGGAATCAGTTATGTTTACTTATTTTATATGTTTCAATTAATTTCAGTGTTAATTCTTATTAATCTTTGGTGGAATGTATCATTTGTTTGTAATTGTTCATTGTTTTCCCCTTCATGTATCCTTATCTTTTCCTGACAGAAGAAAGATAGAGAAAACAAATCTCTATCAGAGAAAACTTTTCTGCCTCAATGACTTTGAGCTTAAACTTCTAAGTACTTTGGCCAATAGAGTAAGAATGGGCTTTACTTTTGCCATGTTCCACTATAAGCTGTTAGAGGCAAAGAAAATGTATGCCATCCCTGTTTCTTTTCTGTTCTTAACATTAAGTGAACAGAATGTACACAGATCCATTTTTTAATTGACTATGCTGATACTCAGTGCCCATGCCCGCCCCTCCACAGAGTATATACAGCAGTCTCTATTCTGATTGATTTGCTTCCACACTGTCCTAAGTATTAAATATGTTTGTTATCAATGTTATGTCAATTGAGATAATTTCAGTTACAAGTACCAGAATACCAAATTATAAAAAGGTTTAAAAATAAGGGCATTTATTACAAAAATTAGCTGAATGTGATGGCGCATGCCTGTAATCCCAGCTACTCGGGAGGCTGAGGCACTAGAGTCGCTTGAACCCAGGAGGCGGAGGTTACACTGAGCCGAGATTGCAGCGCTCCATTCCAGCCTAGGTGACAGAGTGAGACTCGGTCTCAATAAATAAATAAATAAATAAATAAATAATACATAAATGAGAAGCGCATTTAGTAACACACATAACACATTTCCAAGGTTATTGCAAAGTTGATACATCAATTCAGGACTTTGTGCCTCTCAAAATTCTCTTATGAGTACGCCCGCTTTTTTGTTATGATCTTGAATAGTAATATCCTAAGGCCAGGATCAAAAACGGTTTTCCTCCGACAAAGGAAATAAACCTTTCCAGAAATGTTTATCAGACATCTTGTATTTTATTACCCACAGTACAGTTACATTTCCACTGCTAAGCCAATCACCACCAAAGGTATTCAGATTAACAAATCACAATATTTTATCTGGAACAGCCTTACTGTTGCTTAGAACATCATTAATATTGGAGGGCTGTAGCATACAAGAATGAGTAACAGCAGTTGGGTAGGCCACTAAGAGTGTTTGTATTAGGTTATTTACTATTAGGTAGCATTTTCACTTGTGAATACAACTTAAAGCTCAATCTAGATAAGTACACATAAGGCTAGTATTCAATTTTAAACATGTACATATAATAATGCATTTAACTATTCCCATTGCCTTTACTGACTTTTGTTATTATAAATAATATTTTATTTGTTTATTTGTAGTATTTGTTTTTCTTTTTCTTTCTTTGTTTTTAGAGACGGGTCACAATATGTTGCCCAGACTGGTCTCAAACTCTTGTCCTCAAGTGATCCTTCTGCCTTGGCCTCCTAAATTGCTGTGGTTATAGGCATGAACCACCACACCCAGCCCAAATAATATTTTAACAGGTATTTTTTGTCTTTGAACTCCTCGGAGATACACACACAGACACACACACGTACAGATATGTTTATCACACTAAATATGTATGCATGTGTTTATATGTACACACACACACATATATATCCTCCTGTATACATATTTTGTTGGATCAACGTTTGAACAGTTAACAGTTTGAAGGATAATGCAAATTTCCTCTACAAAAATTTTTAATGCATACATTCATCAATAACATATGACTTCAATTTTTCTCCTAATTTTTCTTCAGCAATGCAACATCACACTTTTTGTCTTTGCCAATTTAACTGATTAAAAAAAGTCTCCTGTTATTTTCTACCTTGTATATCTCTAACTATGGGCATTTTTAAGCAACTTTTTTTGTGTTCGTAAGGCATTTTTTAAAATTTTATAGCCAGCTACATTTCTGTACTGGAAGATTCGTATTTTCTTACATCATCATAGGATATATTTTGGTTTACTTGAAAGAAACTGAAAAGTTTAAATGGAAAATAAATAGATAGAAATAGCTGACATTATTTTGGTAAAGATGAAAATACATTGTGATTTGCATTATTAGATATTAAAATTTTTATAAAAATACAGTAATACAGATTTTTTCTTCAGCATAAGAAGACAAATATAAAATACTATGAAACTCAGATACAGAAAAGTAGTATAGATAAACATTAGTGTACTCTTCTTGCCTGATGAATTAATGAAAAAACATACTGAAGTATTATATTAGTATTGAAAGATAGTAGGTGCACCTAAAATATAATAAAACACATAGATTTAAATATAGGTACACTTTATAGTCAGTTTAACTTTGGGACATCCCTGAGTATAAAATTCAATGAAGAAGCTCTAAAAGAAAAGACAGTATGACCATTGTACTGATTCTTTTTCACCAGCATACAATTAGATTCTAGTATTTTTTATTATAATAACAAAATCACAACACTTCATTGACCTTTCATCACCTTTCATCTTTCATGACCTTTCTTTTGTCTTTCATAAACTGCCTCATTCATCTTCTAACGTCTACAGAAAAGGTTTTTGGGTTATGTTCACTTTGGCCTCTACGTCCTTCCTTTCCCTTAACCCTTTAACGATTCCCATGGAGCTTCTTTTACTACCACTGCACTGAAAATCTTCCTTACAGCATATTCATCAACATCCATCTGACAAATGCAAAGGATACTCAGTTTATAAAATTCCTTAAGTATAACTTCATAACTCTTGTGAGAAATGTTGCTTTGGCTGCCACACTCAAAAAAAGATAATTTCTTAGTTCCGTGGTCTGTAATTATCAGCCTCCTTTGTCCTCCCCCCTCTACCTGAATTCTAAATATTGTAGTGCCTTGGGGATTAATATTGCTACCCTTTTCTAGGAAACATTTTTCTGGTAGTGTCATCTGATTCCATAGTTTTGCATATTATCTATGTGCTGGAAAGTCCCTAACACATTTTTCTATACTCAGTATCCCCCTTGAGGTTCAAGAATATCATAGCCAGTTCCTCATTTGATATTTACATATCAAGAAGGGATATCAAAAATGTGTTATGGCCAAATAAGAGGTCTAGATTTTGTCCTCCAAAATGTCCTCTAATCTATCCATTTCAATAAAAAAAAAAATCACTATCCCAATTGCTCAAGACTTCAACTTGCTTTCAGCTTTGATTCTTTGCCTTTTCTCATTTCCTATATACAATTTTTAAAGAAAAACTCTTATTCCTACGTGGAAAATGTACTCTGATTTCCCCTGTGTATCTGCGTCCCTACTGTCAACAACATCCTTCAACTGAACAACTGTTGCTAAAAGACTACCATCTTCATTTTGTCCCAGAGAATTGTCCTTTAACGATTGGGAACTGTTCGATCAAGAGATGTCCGGGAGATTGCACCAATCATGATGAATTACTCACTGGTGTGGGGTATAAAACACAGCCCCCTGCCTCACGATAATGCAAATTTTGTGACAGAATTCATAGACCAGAACTACTCCTAGGATCACTAAGAGACTAGACTATCCTTGAAAACACATCTTTGTGTAGCTTCTTTCTCTGTCCTATCCTGCTTCACAAACTCCCTTACACTTTTTCCCTAAGGACACTGTCTTAAATCACTTGCATAAGAATCACCATCTCTGGCTCTGTTGCTAAGCAAAATGACTGAGACACCAACCTGAACAATGTGGGAAGATGAAATTCAAAGTGACATGAGAACACAAAATTGGGAATTGTTGCCTAGATTTTCATAGATAAAGAGTCTATAGATATTTAATTCAGCTCTTTATTTAGCCAGATGATATGAAAGAAATTTCCTAAAATAAACAATGCTTTAAAAGTTGCAAGAGCAGTAAGAATATTAAATTTGCAAAAAAGTAAGTTCAGTAGGTCTGGAAACAACATGATAGGAAATAGTAGGAAGATATGACAGGAGTGAAAGTGAAGGGAAAGGTTGTAGAGCTACATTGAGTAGAGACTTAGAAATTGTTTAAGCTGTTATTGACATGATTAAAATTTTAAATTAGAATGTTATCTTGGTTGTTCCTTTCTCCTCTGCTTAGAGACTTTCCAGAAATATTGACATCCTAATTCAGAAACAACCTTGCCCTGAAACTGCCATTGGCAGTATCATTAAAACTCTTGCTTCCAACATTTCTATTTCTTGTTTAATTTCAATTTGTTCATGGCATGCTTCATTCTACTCCAGTACATATCATAACCTGTCTTCAAGGCAGGAACTTGGCTGTTTAATTTAGGTTTTTATTTTTCATTTTTAATACAATATTCCCAGTGTCTCAGGTTTCACACATCACATACTAAACAGTAAATAATAAATGTTATGGGTTTTGTCTATATTTTGAGTGATTTAAATTATAATATATTATTAAAATAATGTAGTAAAGTAGTTCTTATATTACTCAAAAAATATATTTCAAAAGTTAAAAATATTGGCGCAAGAAATAAACAGACTTACCTTAATAGTGTCTTTCTAATAAAATTATACCTGAAACCAAAAAAGCCATATTTTTTATTTCTAATCTTTAAAAGATATGTTTAAGTATTTTCTCACATTGATTTTTGTATTATGAACTCAAAATTTCTGATTTATGTTTAACTGTCCTGAATGGGAAGCAAAGGTCCCCAAGACACTTTTCTCGACAGCTGAGAACCTTGTACAGGCTTCCTTTTTGTTCTTCTTTAGGAAGAAGTCAGGAGTTACTCATATCTAGCAACATTATAATCTTTCTGAGTGATAGGTGTCTTACAACTTATAAAAAAAATAAAAAATGGTCATGCCTAAACTCGCCATACATTTTCTAATGACTCATTTAATGTAGTTGACTATTTCTAAAGTCATTATTTGAGAGGAATGACTTATATGAGGGTAGGTTATCTAGCAACCATTCCTAACACAAGAGTAAGTGCTTTGTTCTAATTATGAAGGACAAGTAGGTCCATGTGGGTCTGTGTCCCAAAATCTGATTGTGATTATGGTTATTTTTGTTATCGTTAATGTGTCACGGCAGTAGAAATATTTGGTCTAAACTAGTTCAAGAATTAGATTTAAAAACATAAATACAAAATAGGTAGAGTGGCTTCAGATACCATCTTCACATTAGAAAATATATGAGAAAGTTATGGACAAATTAGACTTAAAATTAGGTAAAAGTCCAAAGAAAAACTGTTATTCTAACTTGATGTAATTTTCACCTTTTCCTTCCCAAACATTTACCCTTTTTCCCAGTCCATTGCCTCTGCACATTTCTCAGATCTTGCCTGTCCAGAGGAAACAACTATCATATTCCTGGGAATTAATGTATTTGTTTGCTTCCAGCTTTATTACAAAAGCAGATTCATGAAAAGTTCTAATAGAAAATGCATATCCTACATCATACTGGAAGAGCCAAGGGGCTTTCTTTAGGCTAACACATTGATACTGAAAGAACAATAATAACACAGAACTGTAGAAGACTGTGGATTTTTTGGTAGAGTAAAAAAGTTTTATATACCTCAATACTTTCAAATAAATACACTTTCAACCTTTCATGTAAATGGAAAATAAAAGGTTATTAATATTTAACTGGGAGAACTGATTCCTTTTATGACATATTGCAGGTATCAGACTTTATCACAATAAATCTGATTTCAAATATCTGAATTAATTTTATAATCTGTTTATAATTAAATGTATTCTTAAAATCAAAGTCATGCTAACAGTTTTAGTGTTTACTATAAATATTACATGTTCAAAATCATAGTTTTTATACATTATGTATTCAGTGGTCTTATCACTCGTGTTTAATTGCGAATTGTGAACATGCTTCTTTTTATTGTCACTGAAATTCATTTTATTTGTTACAAATCAAATGTTTAGCTTGACAAAGAGAAATAATGCTTGACAAGAGATGTCACATCGATATGCCATTAAAGGAGACATTATGTAATTCAACCTTGATGAAGGACTTTATGCAAAATTCATCACCTCCATTTGAGTGGAGCACTTGTGTATTCATTTATCAGATAAGTACTACCTTGAGCAGTCTATTTTTTTACAGCTGTGATCTCTGACCTAGTTTTTAAATGATGGCAATAGAAAATGCCTCCCAAATACTTGAAAACATTTTATTCTCAGTGACATTTTATAACCAGTTCACTATTTAGCAGTTGCTAAGTAGACTGTGAGATAAAGGTATATAAGAAAATAAAAAGCAGAAGAATCTAGGGTCAGATTTGCATGAAGTTTAATCAAATTCAATCACAGCAGCACCACCTATTGGTGATATTTTTTCAGCGTGAACTCTAAATAATATTGCTTGTATTAACTTATATTTTGAATTAAAATATGAATATTTTCCTTATACTCAATTCATACATTATTTCTCAAACCAGGCCATAATTGTCAAGTGCATTCCTTTTTTTATGCTAATGTCTACATAAATATTTCTCTTTATATATAACCTTCAGTTTTATATTCTGGGAGTATTCAGTGTCTATTTCTACCCACTGAATATTGTCAGCATGCACATTTCAATGTGTACATCAATACAGGATTTTTCATTTTCCTAAAATAATGTCATTGGCTCATTGCCCTGTGTGTAAGAGACTAAGGAATTTTATTTTAGAACCAGAATTAGAGTTTTCTTATTTATAAAAATGTTATGTTTTTTTCCTGTCTAAAATTACTATTATCTTTTGGGATCATACATCTGTTGTATGAAGAAATACCCTGACTACAAAAGAAGGAAAGTAGAAGTGAATATAATTATGTCTGTTAACACAGGGAACAATCCCAGTGACCTTTATTCACCACAACATCATTATAATATGAGGCTTGGGCATCTTTCTTAGGTGTCCAGATATAATAAATTATAGTATAAAATAATATTAAATATTAAAGAAGATAATGTCAACTGTGTCAAAATATATACAGAGGGTCAGGTGCAGTGGCTCACACCTGTAATCCCAGCTATCTGGGAGGCTGAGGCAGGAGAATCGCTTGAACCTGGGAGGCAGAGGTTGCGGTGAGCCGAGACTGCACTATTGCACCCCAGCCTGGGCAACAAGTGTGAAACTCCGTATCAAAAAAAAAAATACATGTATAAAAATAAATGTATATATATACATGTGTGTATATATATATATTTGTGTATATATATGTGTGCATATATATATTTGTGTGTGTGTGTATATATATATATATAGAGAGAGAGAGAGAGAGAGAGGTTTCTGGACATTTTATACCATAGGAAGTGAGACTAGCCCATTCTCAGGGAAGGAACTAGGAAAATATAGCCAATAAATCTGAAGTTTTATAAAACTCCAAAATGACCTCTAATCATTATTAGGCTATAGGGTGGAGGTAGAGCCCCTCAGACTTTTCCACACAATCTATAATATACTCAACAAATAGGCTTCATTTAGTCATCACAAGTTGATTTCATTGACCCACATATTTACACTCACAGAAATTTGAAAATAAAAAGTTATACCTTTTTCCACATGAATTATCTTAAATAGAAACATTTCATTCTACAATTAGTAAATAAAATATCTGTGATGAAATAAGCTCTTAACACTTTTGGATTTCAGCTAAGTGTAATTGGGAAACAAATACAGACAACTATTGTTTAGATCATTTATTCTTTTGCTAAGAAAAATACAAACAATAAAACACCTATAGAGATATACACTTCTCCTAAAATTGAGAATTGCACATGAAAGTATTTGAAAAATTATTGAAAGTAATGACTAAATAAAAAGGCCTTGTTTAGTCTCAAGAGCCAAAAAATAACTCATAAGGTAATATGTTTTTCAGTTCTGCAGATGCAAGTTGCTATATTTGACATGATTTCTAAGTATTTTGTTCATATGTATTTATGAACACACAAGTCTCTGTTCTTTGAGGAACACTCATTATTAAAGCTTCATAATATTGGATACTTTTCAGAAATACAGAAAACAAAATAACCCACTATAATGAAATGAATGGTGTCCGTCATAATTCATGTATTGAAGCCCTATCACCCAATGTGACTATATTTGGAAACTGGGCCTTTAATAATTTAATTAACACTAAATGAGGTCATAAGAATGGGGCTGTAATTCAAATAGGACCAATGTTTTTATAAGAAGAAGAGACACCAGGGGGCTTGCTCCCTCTCTTTGCCACACATACAGAGGAGAGGTCACGTGAGAACACAGCCAGAAGGTGGCCATCTACAGGCGAGGAGAAGAGTCCTTACCAACACTGATGCCACCTTGATCTTGGACTTCAAGCTTCCAGGATTATGATAAATTTTTTTTTGTTGTTGTTTAAGCCACCAAGTCTATGGTATTTTGATATGGCAGCATCAGCACACAAATATAGCCACCATACTCATTCTGTTTCCAATGTTCTACTATTTCAGAATTTTATTTGTAGAAGATGCAAACACATTTAACAATACATTTCTCTTTATTGAAAACTTGGTGTTTGGTCCTGAGGCCTTCTCTTGTATCTATTTTGTAAACAATAAAATATGCCCATATGTGCAGTCCCATTTCTCTTCTCTGGCCGTGTGTCTCCAGATATGCATGGATATGTATTATACCATTTGTATTTACTTAGCCCTTGCTGCATAGCACACCATCCCAGAACTTAGTGTCTTCTCACAACCCATTTTCATCATTTCAGAGTTTCTTTGAGTCAGGAATCCAAGCGCAGCTTAGCTGGGCTGTCTGCTTCACTGTCTTTTTGAAGGTTACAATAAAGATCTCCAGGTTCTCCAGTCTCATTAGCAAGCTTAACTGGGGCAAGTTTGGCTTCTAAGCTTACTAACCTAGATGTTGGCAAGACTCAGTTCCTTGAATATTGTTCAATTGAGGTTCAGTTGAAGATGTTAGTTCTTCACTGACTGTTGGTTGGAGCCTGCCCTCAGTTGCTTTCCAGGGGAGGTTATTCTGCCTTACAGTTTGCTTTATCAAAGTGTGCAAACTGAGATGGCAATCGAGAAAGTATTTCGGCAGGATGAAACACCTGCTCTTTTATAACTAATCACAGAAGTTACATCTCATCACTTCTGTCACATTTTAAGTACTAGATTCAGTCCACACAAAGAGTGAGGATGACATAAGGATGTGAACACCAGGAGGGCAGTTTATGGAAAGCTGTAGCAGAAGCTAAAGTTATGTTGTATCACATTAAATGTATATGTATATTTTCTTGGAAAAATATACACTGTTGTTTGAGCATATGCAGTTTTAATCTTAACAAAAATGTTGTTTTATAGATGATAGATAGATAGATATGGTGTTATTTGTTATTTTCTACTTTAATGTGTGCATTTTTATATCTCTACATATGCCTTCCTATATCTATATCTCTACTTCCCCAATATATATCTCTTACTCTGTTTATCTCTGGGCATCTTGGCTTCTGTGCCTATCTCTGTCTCTGTCTCTCTCTCTCCACATACATACACATATCTGTTTATCTATCTATCATCTATCTTTCACATATCTATCTGTATCATATGTGTATATATCCTTGAACTATGTATATTTGTGTTTGTGGGTATGTATTTTGGAATTCTGTATAGATACACAGTGTTGTTCTCTACTTTTTTACTTCAATACACATTTTTATGATCTATCCATGCTGCTGTATATGTCTATTAATATTTAATTTCTGCCTATTATACATTACTGTAGTTACACTGTAGTGCTTTTAGTACAAAGAGCAATGAATTGCACATAGTAGTATTCAGTAAATATTTATTCATTGATAAGTGCAACTGGACAAGGAATTGAAAGACAAGTCAGTTTAAAGAAATAGAAAGACCATTAACGAAAAGATATTTCTAAACTGTCTCAAACTTAGGAGAATTAGGTGGGGTTAAAGATTGGCAAATTTTAAACCATAACTTATAACAAAAATTAGAAGTGTAATATCTCCACCTGGTCCATTGGAGAACACTTTCCCAAGTTTGAACCTTACTTTAATCGAACAAATTGACATCTTTTAATACATTTTCTCTTCCCTTTAGTTTTTGGGGAAAACATGATATGCTAAGAGATTATGTCTTTAATTTAATCTTTCATTCAGGGATGAAATTAGATTTTCACACTGCCTCCTAATTTACTCCCTAGGACTTATAAAATTGAATAATTCTTAAAAAAAAAAAATAGCCAGGCTCAGTGGCTCAGGCCTGTAATCCCAGCAGTTTGGGAGGCCGAGGCAGGAGGATCACGCAAGGTCAGGAGTTTGAGACAAACCTGGCCAACATGATGAAACCCCCTCTATACGAAAAATCTAAAAAAGTAGGTGGGCATGGTGGTGCACGTCTGTAGTTCCAGCTACTTGGGAGGCTGAGGCAGGAGAATTGCTTGAACCCAGAAGGCGGAGGTTGCAGTGAGCCGAGATCACACCAATGCACTCCAGCCTGGGCGACAGAATGAGACTCTCTCAAAAAATAAAAATAAAATTAAAATTAAAAAATACAAAAAATAAAAATATAAAAATATATTAGTCATACTTTTTTTTAGCTGAACATCTTCTCATAAAATAAGATTTTCTGCCATGATATATTGGTCTAAATTATACAGTTTGTTTGACTCGCAGAAACTAAGTCAGAGACCAATATCCCATTGTACTGACAAAAAAATTAAGTATATGTTCCCATATTCACTTTAAATTGGCACAGATCTTGGCAGTTACATGTACCTAGTCTAAACCTAAGTTGTGAACATTTATAAAATTGTTGAAAATAATATGAGTAATTTTAATTAATGAGTTCTGAGAATGAAACTCTCTTTTACCTTAAAAAAAAAAACACAGATGTAATGTGAGAGAGAACCCCATACCCATTTCCATGTCCTATGTATATTGAATGGATTTTTCTTTCCTAAACAAGGCGTTTTACAATGTTCAACGTTTCTTAGTATTAAAGAGTCATGTTGAACTTTTTTGAAACAAAGTCAATTTTTTCCAAGTGTTTAATCTTTGAGTAACTGGCAGTCTCTTTTGTCAAGTGAGTAAATACGTCTCAACCATTTTTGCTCTTAAAATTCAAATTCAAATTATTTTTGTATGAATACGTTTCACCACGCACCCTATATAATAAGCATGAACTGTCAATTCCCTGTAATTTTGAGGCAATTTTTATATGTTACACCACTATTATGTTCTTGTAGGGTAATTGGTAATTATACCTAAATTGGGGTGCTTAGAACTCTTACTTACTCTTGAGGAAAAATTATCCATAATTTTCCTCAATAATCTTTTTTTTCTACTTAGATATTTTATAATTCATTTACATCATGTGCATGACAGATTTAGCCTCTTTAATATTCTCAGGACAAGATAGGTTAAATTCTTCATCGTGTAAGATTAAGTAAATATAATGAATGGTTGCCAGTCTGGAAATGACTCTTCCTTCCTCTCAATCTTTACATCTAAGTCAGAAAGATAATGTTAAATGTGTCTGACCAAAAGACACACCAGAATGTTAAATCCTTGTGCTATTCTTTTGCTTATATTAAATGTAAGAAATGGTTGCAGCAAATATTCTCTAGCCAAAGACCACTAGGAATAAAACTATAATTGAATAATTTGGGTTGATTATTTGTTTCATATATAGGAAAACATTTACATACCATAAGGAACTGTGAAGCTTCTCAACAAAAGCAGGTAAAAAAGAATTAATGTATTTTGGCCTGTATTAGATGATTCAGGGGCAATGTAAGAAAGTGTATTTCCCAGCTTTGCTTTGAATTCAATATTGTTGGGAAGCAGGAATAATTCTGTGATTGAGTAACTTAACAAATCTTATAAAGAAGAAAGGCCAGGTCAATCTAAAGCTATAACTGGGAAAGAAGCTAGAGTCACTCAAAGTAGTCAAGGTAAGGAAGTTCTTGGACATTTCTGTGGCTTGGACAATTATGGCATCTTGTCTGTGTTCTCACATTATTATGGAGAGGTCTTGTTTCTGTCCTGATCTAACATGATTACAGAATGACCTCATCTGACGTTGATGTACCGTGAAATTGTGTTCAATAGGTGGACACCAAGGCCCCGCTGTTGAGTGCCAGACCAGCTCATAGCATCACCATGATCTAGCTGGCAGTACTAAGCCAGCTGCTGGATTTCAGGGCTTCTCCCCTTTCTCAGTAATTATAGCCTCTTATAACATATGGCCAACCACCTATGCTAGAAGTTGGAGATAAAATGAAGAGAAAGCACTCTTTTTGGTGAACTGATATCCCCTTGACTCATTCATTAATGGCCATATTTGCTGGCTTTCTGTCTGTCTACAATACCCAGAAACTTTCTACCTCTGGATCTTTTAATTCTCTTCATAATCATCAAAGTTTATAATTATAGTTATTATTAATGCTTTTGTTTAAAAATCTTAAAAATAGCTGTCTTCATCATGCAATTGAGATAGCCCTAACTCTTAGTTCTTCATTACTCTTTCTTGTTAATAATATTATTTTTATTGGCAAATTAAAATGGCATATATTTGTGATGTAAAATGTGATGTTTTGATATATGTATATGATACGGAGTGATTAAATCAAGTTAATTAACATATTTATCACCTCATTTTGCATCATTATTTTATGGTGAGACATTTGAAATTTACTCTCTCTTAGTTATTTTGAAATATACATTACATTATTATTGACTATAGTTAACCTGCTATGCAACAGACCTCAAAGCCTATTACTTTTCTTCTTTGGCAACTTTTTATCCTTTTACCCAAAACTCCCCAGTCCTTCCTTCCCCACCTCCTAGCCTCTAGTAACCATCATTTTACTCTCTACTTCTATGAGTTCAACTTTTTTAGATTCTAATATAAGTGAGATCATGCAATATTTGTCTTTTTGTGCGTGCCTTATTTTCATTAGCATAATGTCCTCCAGATTCATCCCTGTTGTTGCAAGTGACAGAATTTTCACCTATTTTAAGTCTAAACAGTATTTTATTGTGTATGTATACCATATTTATGTTATCCATTCATCTGTCCATGGATACCTAGGAAAAATCCATATCTTGGCCATTGTGAATAAGGCTGCAATGAACATGGAAGTGTAGATATCCCTTCAACTCTCTTCCCTTTTATCATTACATCTATTAATCTCTAAAGAAAATATCTTGTTTAGTTTTTATTTACTTGCTGTCTGGGCAGATCTCCCTCTAAAAATGATAAGTGCCATGAATTTATAAATCATCTTGATTGTATTCACTACTCTTTCCTCTGGCACATTCTAGGCACTCATTAAATACTGGATGAATGAATAAATATAGAAAGTGGATTCAATTATTAAGTCCTGTGTTCTCTAAAGTTTTTAATATTATTGCTCTTCTGAAGAAGAAAAATTTCAAAATTAGGAAGATATAATTTATTATCAAAGTGAATATAAGAAAGGCACCATACTAATTAGAGTCTTCTGAAAGAACCTCATATTTCCTGGGAAATGATGTCCAGGAAGAGCAGGAAGAGGATCCTCGAAGTCATATCATGTGGGCATAATTTTGGTCACTATCTTAGAGACTCTTCTTTATCCCCAGGGCTATGCAGATAAAGCAATTAAAATTAATGATTTTTACACTTAACAGAATTAATTTTGTGGCATTCTTATGACTGTGGGCTGAAAGTTTTCACCTAGAGGCAATCACAAGCTCTCTTGAGAAAACAATTTAGCTGATTGTGGATGATACATTCTGATAAATTACATCTTATGTCAAACTTATCTGTCTAACCCTACTGCAGGCAGCACATGCTTGCATGTAAACTTAGATAACTAGACTGTAGGGCAGGTTCTCTCTCACATTCCAGGAGGAGTATACTGCCTAATCCCTCCTGGTGACAAGATTAGGCAGTCCTTTAGGGTCCTAGCACAAGATAAACTCAGACTGTTTCAGAGTGATGTCAGCAAGATAGTGGAATAGATGGGAATCTACTCATATCCTTCTACAAGAAGAATTTTGCAACTATCCACAGACAAAATTCTCTCTGCAGGAGTTTTGGGATTCAGTTAGAAAGTTGTGAAACACTAGTAGAGTCCTAGGCCTAGGACGGCTGTTTTGAGAGTGCAGACCACCATCCAGCTAGCACACCCATGGATCTTTCTCTTGGGTTCAAACCAAGAAACAGACACATTTTCCAAAGGGCTTTGCTACAGTGCAGTTTAGACTTGAAGCGTCAACCAGAACCATCTGTCAAGGGGTCTGGGAAGAATTGTACACACTGGTTCCTCAGTGGAGAGGCTCCTCTTCCCATTAACATAGGTCTCAGCAGTAGACTTGAAAGTTTTCCTGTGGCTTGGCTCCATCTCCCAGCAACCAGGGACTCAGCTTAGAACTGCTCACACAAAGATCCCAGAGGAAAACATATCCATATTTTATAGTCCGGGAGTCTGAAATTCCATGATGGACTCACCAACGTCCATCCCATAGAAGACCCCTAGGTGGCCCAATTTTAACTCCAGACCCTCCTGGTACAGTTGGAGACCTATCCAGCTTATGAAAAAACCTACTGGAAGACAAGCGCCTATCTAAACCGATAAGCAGGACTGGCCAGCCTCTGTTCCACAAAAGATATTGAGGGGGCCCAGTATCAGCTCTAGCCCCTCTAACTGAAGTTGAGAAAATACCTTACCTGTGCAGGAACCTATGGGGAAACATGTGCCCCAAAAAGCCAATGAGACAGGTTTGCCAGGCTCTGTACCATAGCAGATCCTGAGGGGTCCAGTCTTGACTGCAGCGCATCATGCTACAATCAGGAAATTGTCCCATTTTGCAGGGTTTTGCTGCCCATCTGGGTTACTGGGTCAGGATCTGGACATGTGTCACTGGACAACTTGTCACATAGCTCGAGTACCATCCTAGAGTCTATCCCAAGTCCATTCAGGGAGGAAATCCAGGCCAACTTTGAAACTCTCAAAAGACATGTAGCAAATATGGGTTTAGGTCATCCTCTAGTAGTGAGACAGTTTTAGAGGTCATGGGTCCAGGGAGCACAAGAGTCAGTCTACTTAGAATCTGAAGAATTAAAGAAGAACAAGAACAAACAAAACCAAACTGCAAGGACTGGAAAGAATACCTGATACCACAATGTACAGAAATTGTCACATGTCTACAAGTATCAAGAACATTAAGGGAGCTGGGTGCAGTGGCTCATGCCTGTAATCTCATCAATTTGGGAGGCCAAAGTGGGTGAATCACTTCAACCCAGGAGTTTGAGAGCAGCCTGACCAACATGGTGAAAACCTGTCTCTACCAAGAAGAAAATATAAGAATTAGCCAGATGTGGTTGTGAGAATCTGTAGTTTCTGTTACTCAGGAGTCTGAGGTGGGAGGATCGCTTGAACCCAGAAGATGAGGGCTGTAGTGAGCCAAGATTTCACCACTGCACTCCAGCCTGGGTGATGGAGTGAGATTCTCTCTCTCTCAAAAAAAAAAAAACAACTTAAAGATCATAATCCATAAACAAAAGGACAAAATAAAGTTCCAGAGACTGATCTTAAAGTGACAGAGATGTGTGTAATGTTTTTTCAGACAAAAAATTCAAAATACCTGTTTTAAGAAAGCTCAATGAATTCCGAAAAACACAGAGGAACTATTCAGAAACTTATCACAGAAATTTAACAGACATGAAAATACAAAAAAAAATCGGAAATCCTGGAGCTTAAAATACAATAAACAAAATAAAAAATGCAATAGAAAACATCAATGGCAGAATCAATCAAACAGAAGAAAAGTTAGTGAGCTCAAAGTAGGCTATTTGAAAATACAGTACATTATATAAAAATACTGTCAAAGGAGTTTAAAAAAAGATGTAAGAAAACATATGAAATTTATAGGACAACATCAAAGAGCAATAATTTGAGTTATTTGAGTTCAGGAGTGAGTTTAGGAAAACAAAGGAGTAAAAAGTTTATTCAAAGAAATAATAACAGAAAACTTTCCAAATCTGGAAGAATATATAAATATCCAGGTTGAGGAAGGTCAAAAGTCACCTAGCAGTTTCAACCCAAATAAGCCTAACAAAGACATATTATAATCTAACTCGAGGGTAAAAGACAGAAAGAAAATTCTGATAATAGTCAAAGAAAAGAAGCAAATAATATATAAGGGAGTTCCAATAAGCCTGGCAGCAGACTGCTCAGCAGTAACCTTGAAGGCCAAAAGGGAGTGGGATGATATAGTTAGAGTGCTGAAGAAAAGAGAAAACAAAACAAAACTGCCAATGAAGAATATAGTACCCAACTAAGTTATCTCTTAGAAAGGAAGGAGAGATAAAGACTTTTCTAGACAAACATAAGTTGAAAGAATTCATCATTATCAGATCTGCCTTACAAGAAATGCTAATGGAATTTCTTCAAACTGAAAGGAAAAGATGCCAATATGTAAAAAGAAAACATCTGGAAGTACAAAACTCACTGATAAAAAATAATTACGTAGGAAAACCTTACTTGTTTTAATACTCTAATACTTTAATAATGGTGTATAAACTACTTATATCTTTAGCACGAAGATCAAAACACAAAAATATTATATAATGATAAAGGGGCAAGATGATAAAATAATTTTAAAGATATGTGTACCCAACATCAGAGCAGCTAAATATACAAAGCAAATATTGATAGATCTAAAGGAAGACATAGAATGCAATTCAATGATAGTTGGGGAACTGTAATACTCCCCTTTTATCAATCAGCAAATCATCCAGACAGAAAATGAAAAAAAGAAACATAAGAGTTAAACAGCACTCTAGACCAAATGGACATAACAGACATTTATAGAATATTCCATTCAACATCTGTGGAATACATATTCTTTTTGACAACACGTGAAACATTCCCCAGAATAAACCATATGTTAGGCCACAAATCTTAAAAAAAATTAATTAAAATTTTATCTAGTATCTTTTCTGACCAAAATGAAATAAAAATAGAAACCAATAACAAAAAGATGATTGGAAATTGAATAAATACATGGAAAAAAAGCAAAGTGCTTCTGAACAGTCAGTGGATCAATGAAGAAAAGAAGAAATCAAAAAAATTATTTAGGTAAGTGTAAATAGAAACACAACATACCAAAATCTATGATATACAGCAAAAGCCATTCCAAAGAACTTACAGCAATGAATGATAAAGTAAATAATAAACCAAATGATAAAGCACTTACTTTAGCAAGAAGTAAATGGAGTTCAAATACCTAATATCAACATAACAAAAATCAGTAGCATTCCTACACACTGGTAGAAAACTACCTAAAAAAGAAATCAGAAAGTAATTCCATTCTCAATAGCTAACAAAAAAAAGGTACTTAGAAAGAATTTTAATCAAGAAGAGGTAAATATATCTACAAGAAAAATTGTAAAATATCAATGAAAAAAATTGAGGAGGACACAAAAACAGATCCCATGTTCAAGGATTTGAGGAATCAATATTGTTAAAAATGTCCATGCTTCTCAGTAAGATCTCAATACAATGTATAGATTAAATGCAATCTCTATCAAAATACCAATAACATTCTTCACAGAAGTTTTCTTTTTCTAAAACCCTAAAGTTTTGATAGAACCACACACGAGATGCCAAATAGCCAAAGTACTCTTGAGCAAAAAGAACAAAGCTGAAGACATCACACTACTTGACCTCAAAATATATCACAAAGCAATATAATAAAGTAATAAAGTATACAACCTGGTGCTGGTATAAAAACAGACGTATACTTCAGTGGAAAGAATAGAGAATTCAGAAATAAATCCACAGATTTACAGCCAACTGATCTTTGACGAAGTCACCAAGAACACACATTGGGGAAAGGATAGTCTCTTCAATAAATGATGCTGGGAAAACTAGATATCTATTTACAGAAGACTGAAACTGGACTCCTATCTTTCACCATATACAAAACTCAACTCAAAATGAATTAAAGGCTTAAATGTAAGACTTGAAACCATAAAACTACTAGAAGAAAACAGGAGAAATGCTTCACCACACTGGTGTGGGCAATAATTTTTGAAATAAGACCTCAAAAAACACAGGCAACAAAAGAAAAAGAAAGTAGATAAAATGGAATTTCATCAAACTAAAACTTCTACACAGCAAAGAAAATAATCAAAAGTGAAGAGACAACCTATTGAATGAAAAAAAACTTTACAAATTATGCACCTGACAAGGGGTTAATATCCAGACTCGCTAGGAACCCAAACAACTCAATAGCAAAAGCAACACAATTCAATTTAAAAATGGACAAAAGATCTGAATAGGTTTTGAGATTCTCAGAAGAATACATACAAATGGCCAATCAGAATATGAAAAAAATGCACATCACTAATTGCCAGAGACATGCAAATCAAAACCTTATTGAGATATCATCTCACCCTAGCTAAAATGGCTATTATCAAAAGCAGCAAATTCTGGTAAGGATGTGAAAAATGAAGAAAATTATTCATTGTTGGTAAGAATGGAAATTAATATAGTGATTATTCCCGTAGTGATATGGAAAACATTATAGAAGTTTCTCAAAATGATTAAAAATAGAACTGCCATATGATACAGCAATCCTACCACTTGATATATATACAAATAAATGGAATCAGTATGTCAAAGAGATACTTGCTTATCTGTGTTAACTGCGGCACTATTCACAATTGTCAAAATATGGAATCAACCTAAGCACCTATCTACAAATGAGTAAATAAAGAGAAAATGTGGTACATTTATAAAATGGAATACTATTCAGTCATAAAAAAGAATGAAATATTGTCATTTGCAGCAACATGGATGAGCCTGGAGGACATTGTTAAGTGGAATGTGCCAGGCACAGAAAGACAAATACTACATCAGCTCACTCATATGTGGAATCTAAAAAAATGATCTTAAAGGAGTAGAGAGTTGAATAGTTGTTAACAGAGACTAGATAAGGCTAAGGGAGAAGGGGAAACGAGAGGGGTTATTTAAAGCAACAAAGTTATAGTCTGATAGGAGAACTAAGCCCTATTGTTCCAATATACATTAGGATGACTATAGTTAACAGTAATATATTGTACGTTGAAAAATAACTAGAAGAGGGAATTCTGAATGTTTTCTCCACAAGGAAATGATAAATATCTGAGGTAATGGATATGCTAATTATCCTAATTTGATTATTACACATTGTAAACATGTATGAAAACATCACTCTGTACCCCACAAATATGTACAATTATTACATGTTAATTAAGAACAAATGGAAACAATAGAAACCTCAGGCTGTTTCTATAGGCACAACCTGTCATACAGAAGAAAGGTAAAACAAATAAATTAATATTTGTTTAATTATTTAGCTGGAGAGTTGGCCATTGTCATGGTATTGTAAATTATGTACAGCCATATGGTTGGCATGTTTTATTTAAGTGCTACCATTAAGATCTAATCTCATACATACTCTGCAGATCCCTTGAGGGTCATGTTGCAATAGAGTCATGTTGAAGATTGATTCTTCACGGCCCTTCTGCATGTTCTATATCAGTATTTATTTTGAACTATTTTCTCAATATTGTGTATACAACAAGCAGCTTTGGAAGATACAAATTGGGCCTTTCTCTGGGGCAGCGGGCAGAATTGGTTCCTGCCCAGGATGGTAAAGTTCCGGTCTTCCTCTGGGATAATGGTAGGAAAGCTTTGCTAGAAGCTGTTTTAAAAGATTTGCATTTCCTAAACTCATTATTCCTTACATGTATACACACATATGTAACCACTTTATATGCAGCATCTATTTGTGTCTGCCTTCACATCATTTCAATGGGACTTGGGGGAGGTCAGCTTATGTGCTTTCCTGTGCCATGAGTAATAAAGCTACCCTTTGTTTCAAACTCAAGACGTTTGTGTCTTCTGTCACCATTTATGAAACTTTGGCAGGCTAATTTGAGAGCTTTCAAGTAAAGTGTCAGACCCTCCACAATTCTCAGTAGTCATTCCCCTGTGACTATGTACAAAGTTTGTCATATGGTACAGAAAAAAAATATATACTAAATGCATACTCAGAGATACGTGTTAGCTCTGCCTTGGGCATGCTGCCTGCTGTGTATGGACATATTTTTATATCTATAAAATGAGCAAAGTATACTCACTCATATTGCTTCATCATACATAAGATCAGTTGATAATCCACACAATTCCACACAATTTTAGCTATAACTCTATCCTTTTTTCCCATTCCAGTAGATAGATGTAGGTAATTAAGTGAGAAAATGTATTAGTGAAAATACTGATTTATATTTGTATAGCTTAAAGAAAAGTAAATTAATCAAAAGCCAACTGTTTATAGGTATAGATGACTTGTAACTGGCCTTATAACTAGTTATGACACATCACACAGTAGTTTCCTTGAAATTATGTGGATGTGACAATTTCCAATGTTTCTTCCAAGGCTGCAATTTCTCCAAGTACTAGCTTGAAGTAGGAATGCAATCACCTATTTCCATGTTATCCAGACAAATATATCTCTCCTCATACTTGCTACCAGAAAGTGACTTCATCACTGCAGCAGATCTGGCTTATTTTGTAGCTCATATCAAACACCTTACATTAGTCACCACATTTTTCTCCTGTAAGATACATATGAAAGAGTCACATAAGTAGCCTGATTGATATCTCACATCTTTCTACAAATACTCATTTCTAAAAGGCATACCAAACATGTTCCAACACTGAGTTACCTCAATAGTTATTCATGCAATCCAGAGCTCCTTTTCTGTGACTATGAACTAAAGATTCAATTTTTATTTTGGCCTTTAGATGAGTGACAGTGTTAAAATCCAGCAGGCAGTACATGAAGAAGTCAGCTAAACATTATTTCTTTTGGACTAATAGAGTTATAGGAAGAAAAAAAGTTACTAAAAGCTAAGGTTAGAAAAAAAAAATGACAGTCAATGCTGTCTGTAGGCTGGCATGGTGGCTCACACCTGTAATCTCAGCACTTTGTGAGGCCAAGGCATGTGAATCACTTGAAGCCAGGAGTTCGAGACCAACCTAGCCAAAATGATGAAATCTCGTCTCTACCAAAAATATAAAAATTAACCAGGCATGGTGGTGCATGCCTACAGTCTCAGCTACTCAGGAGGCTGAGGAAGGAGACTTGCTTGAGCCCGGGAGGCAGAGGTTTCAGTGGGCAGAGATCACACCACTGCATTCCAGCCTGGGTGACAGAGTGAGACTCTGTCTCAAAAAGAAAAAAAAGAAAAAGAAAAAAAGAAAGAAATGCTGACTCTACATGATAATTTATTTCTTGAGAAGTGATTATATCTTTTAAAAAATGGTTAGCATGGCAGTCCATTTACACAACATATGGCAAATTATGAAGAATATGAGTTTTGCTTATTTTAAAATAACTTTTACAGCTATACTATGTAGTCAACATAATAATAGAATATGTTCGTGAAAATATCACATCTGTAGTACATTCAATGACAGAATAAAATAGAATGTTTTCTCTCAATCTCATAGATCAGACATGCTGATGAAACTTGCGGTGACCTGAAATATATAGCAGAACATAGCAATACCCTCTTTGAAAATAAATATAATTAATCATATTTTTACCATAAAATATTTCTCATACATCAAATGTTCCTCAATATGATTGTACATTACTGGAATTAGAGCCAATTTTTAACTCTGTGTGTGTGTGTGTGTGTGTGTGTGTGTGTGTGTGTGTAGAGCTCCAGAAAAAAAAAAAAAGCTATTACAGTTCTTAAATTGAAATAAAAATAAAATAATTTTTATGTATATAAAGTATTTCCATAACACTATGAGTTAACCATCTTGCTATGTGTATTCCAGGAGCAGCAGATTTGTGAGGTTGGCTTAACCACACTCCAGGAGATATTGAAGATAGTCAGAAGCAGAACTTGCTGCTTCTGTGTTCGTCCTCAGGAGCACACACTAGGTCCTGCATAATCTTAGCAGGTGAGAGAGCAACATTTTCTTTATTCTCTGAAACTCTTAAGTTATTAGCTGTTACTTACTTCATGGACACTTATTTGAGATTTTTTGATACTAACAATATTCTTTAACAATATGCATGGCAAGAGTTTGAGGTAAGCAGTGGTTTAGTGAGTTGTCTTCCAGGTATGAAATGGTTCTGTCATTTGCATATGTCTCTCTTTATCTGTGAAGGCAGTGTCCAATTGGTGACACGAGCAAACCAATCACATTGGCTTGACTCTCAGCTGCCCTCACTTTTCCAAAAAATATCTACTCACTTGATCTTTTGGCATTCATTTAAACTAAAATGAAAGTTATTTGTCATCATTTTTATCATCATTCTTTTTTGTTTTAAGTTTCTTTTTAAATCCATTTCTATATGGATTAAGAAAATTTAAAATCATCTAATTCTCAGAAAGTTTCAAACCCCATAGTTCAATAATATGCACATTAAGGTCTAGCATAAACAACAACAACAAAGATGTAACTGACATTTGAACAGAGTATTGAAGCACTATCTTAGTCCATGCAGGCTGCTTACAGTATGAAGATGCCAGCAGATTCAATGCCTGGTGAGGTTCCCTTCCCTGATTCATAGATGCTATGTTGTTGCTGTTGTCTTCACATGGTGAAAGGCGCAAGCAAGTAGATCTTCTTTACGTGGACCTTGTTTATAAGGACACTAAACCCATTCATTAGAGTTCCACTTTAATGACCTTACCTTTTCCTAAAGGCTCCATCTCTTAATACCACCAGCTTTTGAGTTAGGATTGTAGCATATGAATTTTGGATGGTGGGATGAGGACGCACACATTCACATAACAGCAAGCACTGTTTGATCACAAAGAGGCAAAATAATCTGTCATGACTGCATTTTGTCTTTCTAATCAACTATTTACCAATCATGAGAGAAGCATACAAATTTTAGCAGTATTGCTTTAAGTTTTCTAAAAGACATCCAACTATTGTAGAACACATGAACATACAAGTGTCTTTCTACATAGTTAGCAGCTTTTCCTAGTTTGAGTTTGAGTCTGACATTCCTCCCTGGTGTGCTAGACTCTTTGAAGTTCCCCAATATTGAGTACAATTCTTTGTATTATTCGTATGCTTGCTCATGTCTCAGGTCAGGTTGCTAGGATCCTTTTCTTCAATTGGGTTTCAGAAGGAAATGTTAGCTAGTATGAGTAGACTACAGGTTATTGAGTGCTCTCTAACAGTATTTAATAGCAACCTGGACCTCTTAGCAGGCACTCAAGCTTTTTCACAAATATGAGTTGAACTACTGCTCAGAACATTTTTCTTTTATTTTGTTGATTATACTGTATTCCTCTTGTTTGGATGATGAATTAAGCTGGCAAAAGACAGACTTTCCAGAAAGGAAGAGTCTTGTTTTCAATTTTGTACTGTAATTTCTTGTCTAAAGCAACAATTTTTGTTCCATTTTCATTTCATCATCCAACTATGATGACACAGGGGTCCTGTTTTGAACATTTCTTTTTCTCCAATGAAATGCACTCTAATGTCTTATCAATTAAGGTTCTTTTTCTTTTCCAAGGTGACATAGTTCATTTACTAAGTATTCCTGCACTATCTTTTACCAAGAAAAAATATAGTTACAAGGATATGAATAATAAAACAATACGAAAACACTAAGAAATAATGAAGAAGGATAAAACACTGGGAACCTATAAGTGGGAAAGAAAGTGGTGCCTACTGGAGCTTCTCTACAAATTATGTTTTATGTGTTATACACAGAGATAGGCCAAAGCTTGTCTGTTACATTTTTTTTAGCAGTCACTAGGTGGGAGATTACACAGTGAATGATAGATTTTACAGAATCCATGAGGTGAAGTGAAAACTCATAGAAAGCCTAATTGTTTCTGATCTGAGAAAAAGTAGAAATGCTTTGTAAGTGTTCTCACAGGTAATTAAAAAATATATATACATATTATGTAACACATCCACAATGTACTTTCAATATAGTCTAGCATTAAAATGTAACGGAGGCCCTAAAGGCCTGAGGTCAGCTTTTATTTCTAGCACTTCATTAAAAAGTAGTATTCTGAAGATAATGGTTATAAATCTAATAATTTAGAGAGAAAGAAGGGGAACTGAGTCCATATTTATGGGTAAAAAGAAGGTTTGTGATTGTCTACTTGAAACTTCATAATTATTTCCCATAAGTAGAGGTTTTAAATGTGTTTGATCATCATTCTTTCATAATCTACACTTAGGTGATACATTTGTCCCAGTTTTTTGAGGTTAGCACTGAAAGGCTTACATTTGTGGCAAATTCTTAGACCTGTGCCAATCGGGACGGTTGGTCACAGTGACCAGTACCAAGCTGTGTTCTTTGCCTGAAAAATTTTCTAGACTTTTATTTTCATCATGGGCCATCAAACTACCAGTTTGTAGGTATTCATTAAAACCTCGGTCATGATTCTTTATACCTGTACCACTTGCATTTTCATAGATTTTAGCTTACAAATCTGTTGAGCACTTATTTTATTCTTGTATGTATAAATCTGACTCTATCTGTGGCTGAGTTCAAAGTTCACATTGTAAATTTTAGAATGCAAGAAAGAGTTTTGCACAGATAAATTGTTCCACAGGGACTTGATATTAAGAAATTAAATTCATTAATTTATGCTAGAGTGTGTTTATTTTAAATATATTAAGAACTATTCTGATTAAGCATTTTTAGAAGAGTTGTGCGAAGGTAGTTGTGTAATCTATGACAGTTTAGTGCCCTGGCATTGCAGGCCATTTTTCCTTTTACACTCTCAGGAGGCCAACTATCCATGAGTGCTGTAATTTTAGCTTGTGAGAGAAACATGGAGATGTAAGATAAGCTAATAATCCATAAACAGCTATTATATAGCAATTATGTGGGATTAATAACCACCGCTAGACAATGTATACTACATAAGACATGATAGTGAGAAACTGTACTTTTAAAAATGGCTATTCAGCCAGGCATGGTGGCTCAGGCCTATAATCCCAGCACTTTGGGAGGCTGAGGTGGGCAGATCACTTGAGGTTAAGAGTTTGAGACCAGCCTGGCCAACATGGTGAAACCTCATTTCTTCTAAAAATACAAAAATTAGCCGGGTGTGGTGGTGTGAGCCTGTAATTCCAGCTACTCTGGAGGCTGAGACAGGAGAATTGCTTGAACATGGAAGGCAAAGGTTGCAATGAGCCAAGATCGTGCCATTGCATTGCATTCCAGCCTGGATGACAGAGCGAGACTGTCTAAAATTAATTAATTAATTAACTATTCTCACAAAAACAAAACAAACAACACAAAAATCAGATAATAAGTGCTGATGAAAATGTGAAGTAATTGGAACCCTTTGGTATTGTTGATGGCAATGTAGAATGGTGCAGCTACCATGTAAAATAGTAAGGAGATTCCTCAAAAAATTAAAATCAGAATTACCATATGATTTAGCAATCCCACTTCTGGGCATATAGCAGCAGAAATTGAAATCAATATTTCAAAGAAATATCTGCAGCTTCTTTTGTATTATAGCATTATTCACAATAGTCAAGATATGATAACAACTCAAATGTTCACCTACAGATGAATTAGTTAAAGAAAAAGTTGGTTTATACATTCAATGGAATATTATTTAGCCTTAAGAAAGAAAGTTCTACAACTTTCAACAGTATGGATGAACCTGGAGGACATTATGCTAAGTGAAATAAGCCAGTTACAGAAGGACAAATGCTGCATGATTCCACTTATAGGAGGTATCTGAAATAGTCACACTCATAGACTAGTGATTGGTAGTTGTCAGCGGGTGGGAGGATGGGTAATAGGAAATCATTGCTTAATGGGTTTAAAGTTTCAGTTACGCAAGAAGAATAATTCTAGAGATCTGCTGTACAACATAGTACCAGTAGTTAATGATATGGTATTGCACACTTTAACATAGGGACAACAGCTTGGATATAGTTTGTATTCACCAAAACTCATGATCAAATTTGATCCCCAATGTGGTGGTGTTGGGAGGGGGAGCCTAGTAGGAGTTGTTAGATCAATGCCCTCCTGAGAAGGTGAGTGAGTTCTTACTCTCTTAGAAATGCATTAGTTCACGTGAGTGCAGATTGTTAGAAAGATCCTGGGTTTCTTGTAGTCCCTCTCTTGCTTCTTATCTCTTTACACATACCCACCTGCTTTCCACTTTCTGCTACGAGTGGAAGCAACTTGAGGCCGTCATCAGATGCAGCTGCCCAATCTTGAACTTTTCATCCACCAGAATCATTAGCTAAACAATCCTCTCTTCTTTATAAATCACTAAGTATCAGTATTCTGTTATAGCAACACAAAGTGGATGAAGACAATACATTAAGAGGATGTGTGTCATATTAAGTTTTCTTACCACAAAACAAACAAATAACACCCATATATAAAACATAAGGACATTTTTGGAGGTGATGGTTATGTTTAGCTGCTGGGTTGTGATGATGGTATCACTGGTGAATGCAGTTATGTTGAAACTCATCAAAATATAAACATTAAATATGTGGAATTTATGTATCAATCATACCTCAAATTTTAAAAAAGAAAATTTAAAAATAAATAGAAAAGGCGCTTACTTCTAGAAATGAAGATACAATGTCTTGTGAACATTTGAGATAAGATAATTTATTTGAACAATAGCACTATCTAATTTTTCATTTTTCAAACAGGAAAACAACAACAAAAAATATGGACATTCCCTATATTCGCTATATTACACAGCCAAATAAAAAAACAATGACTCATTCTTATGGCTTCATAAGCCAGGTAATTTAAAATAAATATAATAAACAAGAGAAATCCAAATCAAAGGCATGGTGACATACCACTTAACACATAGAGTGACTGTAGTGAAACATATAGACAATGAAAATGTCAAAAAGTATGTGGAGAAATTGGAATTCTCATACATTGCTGGTGGGAAAGTAAAATTGTGAAACAATTTTGAAAGACATGCTGGGATTCCTCAAAAGCTAAGTACAGAATTCCTAATTATATACCCAAAAGGAGTGAAAACATATGTCCACACAAAAACTTGTACATGAATGATTATAGAGGTATTATTTATAATAGCCCAAAGTGGAAACAGTTAAATATTTCTCACATGGTGAATAAAAACGTAAATAGTGTTATATCCAGTAACAGAATATTAATTCAGTCATGACTAGGAACAAAATACTGATACATTCTAAAACACAGAAGAGCCTGGAAACATTATTCTAAATGAAAGAAGCCAGTCCCAAAAGATCACATGTTGTTCGATTCCTGTTATATGAAATGCCCAGAATGGGCCAATCTAGACAGAAAAAAAACAAATTACTAAGGACTGTGGGTAGAGAGAATAGGAAGTTATTGTTAATGGGTACATGATTTCTTTTCGGATTGATGAAAATGACCTAAAATTGATTATGGAGATGGTCACATGACTCTTTGTATGTCACTGAGATACATACTTTAAAGGATGAATTACAATATATGTGATTTATATTTCAATAAATCTTTAAATAAATAAATTTTGTTTTGTAATTGGCTAAGGAGGTTAAATCTGGTAGAAATGAGTGATTCATTGATAACAGATATTGAAAGATGAAGTCTAAGGTTACGTTCTTCTTTCTGGTAAGCGGGTGAATGAAGGGATAATCCTCAAAGACAGAAAATATAGGAGGAGGAGTCAAGCTAAAATGTTGGGTGTAATTTTTCAAGGTTTTCAGTAATCACTAATGTTCTACAATAATTGTCTTTACATAAGGCTTTCATTTATTTTCTTGCAGCCACAGTTTTGCTTTGATTTCCAATTTACAAGCCCTAGTATAACCTGTATGAAAATATAGCTATTTAATATTATATTTATGTTATTGTTAGAATTCATCACAAGCTGTACCACTGTCCTTTAGAATGTGTTTGATAAGCAGAATTCTGAAAATATCATATTTTAAAAATAGACTACAGTCAAATCTTTTAGCAATTTAATGCGTGATTTCTGATAGACACAACAGTGAAATATGTCATTCAACCTTTAAAAAGCTGAAGCTGAAAGTTTAATGAAGACATAGTTAGACTCATATTTCTTTACAAGTGCCCTGACATTATAGCCCTTCTGTTTCAACATTTAATTCAGTGTTGCTGCTTGAAATCTTGCTAAAATCACCTTCAATTGTTTGTCCTCTTCCTCCCCTTTGGATGAATATAGAAACAGCAGTTATGAGCTTTCTCTTGAGATTTCGCATGAAAAGGATCTAGAGATGAAAAAGACTCTTGTTGTTTCATCATTCTTTTTTTTTTCTTTTTTTAGGAAAGTCTTATAATTTTTAAAGTTAAAACTTTCAATGTATTTCTGTGACAGACCAATGAAACTGGTCATTTTTTCCTTCCCGTTGGTGGTTAAGCCTTTTCCAATGACATATGGAAGGAGAGTTAAATTGTCTTTAAAGACATTTAACTTTAATATATCAGGCTTTACTTCAAAGAAAGGTACCACATTAATTGAAGGAAAGTTCTAGGGAGAATAAAAATAATGGAGACACTAGATAATTTTTAAATATAATTTCACAAATTAAGAAGGTTATTCAGACATTAGTGGATAATTAACTTAGAACGTACCACTTACACAGAATAATTTTCTCCTCACAAACCACCCAAGTGCTGCTAGGGGTATATGCAGTAAGCAGAACAGGTACAAGACAGCAGCTGAAGACAAATGAGGAGAGAATATATTTATTTTAAGTAAATGAGCTTGTTGCTTGACTTATGTTATTGGGTCAATGGCTACTTTTTCTAATATAAATAAACCCAGAATATTCTACATTTGTTTTTCTCTAGACAATGTGATGTAGACTGAAAACATTATCAAGCTACATTCCAAGTGGAAAGAAAATAATTCAGAAAATAAGATGACAGTCTTCCCATTTATAGCCATTGCTATTAACCACAGAAATTTGCCATTAACCACAGGAAAAAAAATGTGTTCTTTGTGTATTTGAGGTAGCTGTGCAACAGTCAGTGTGGTCTATAATTGATCTAGCTACTGTAAGTACTATAAGCTCAGTGGTTAATTTTCATAGGTGTTGAAATCAAATTACCTTATCTGAATTTTTTTTCTTTTTTTTTTTTTTTTGAGACAGAGTCTTGCTCTGTCACCTAGGCTGCAGTGCAGTGGTAATCTCGGCTCACTGCAAACTCCACCTCCCCAATTCAAGTGATTCTCCTGCCTCAGCCTCCTGAGTAGCTGGGACTACAGGCTGCACCACCACGCCTGGCTAATTTTTGTATTTTTAGTAGAGATGGGGTTTAACCATGTTGGCCAGGTTGGTCTTGAACTCTTGACCTCAGGGGATTCACCTCCCTTGGCCTCCCAAAGTGCTGGGATTACAAGCCTGAGCCACCGTGCCTGGCTCCTTGGTTTGAATTTGATAGTTATGGGATCTAGCAGATTTGTCTATTATGGCTAGTACTTTTTGTACTATAATTTATTTAAATCTACTAATTCAATATTTATATAAAGTCGTCCCTGTGTATTTTTTGTGGAATTGGTTCCAGGGCCCCTTGCACACACCAAAATCCATGGATGCTCAAAGTCTTTTATATAAAATGATGTGGTATTTCATATAATCTATATGCATCCTTCCATATACTTTAAATTATTTGTAGATTACCTATAATACCTAAAACAAAGTAAATGTTGCATACATTGTTGTTTTACTGTATTGTTCAGGTAATAATGACATGAAAAAAAATCTGTTATTACTCTTTTCAACTATTTCCAATCTGCGGTTGGTTGAACCCATGAATGTGGAACCCACGAATGTGGAACCCACAGTTACAGAGGACCAGCTGTATTTTAGCAGGATAATTGTAATGTTGTTGTATATAAAGTAAATTGAGGAATATCACATATATTTGCACTTCCATTTGTTCAATGTCTAAGTTTTTTGATAGAAAAAGATATTCTTAAAACTATCAACTTGTAATAAAATTCACTATATTCTCTTTTCATCTTGAGAGACAAAATGGAAATCTTCAAAAGGACTTCAAAAGAGCACTTGATAGTATATCAGGGAAATGAAAGTTTCAGTTAATATGTTTCTAATAATCTCTCTCTAAACGTATTACCTTTGCTTCAAGATGAGATAGTGTCTATGTCCTGTATACACAGATTTTGTCTCTTTTCTCATTAGACCTGTCCTAATACATGATGAAAATGAAGAATATGCTTCTAAAACAATAGATTACAGGGTTAGAGAAAATATGCCATTCATTTATTTACTCATTCATATATTTATTAAACTGCTTAAAAAATTAATGGGTATGTGGTATGTCTGAGTCATACTTCTTAATACTTAAAAGTGGAATACTTATAGAAGTAGATCTTGAGGGGCAAAAAGGAATAAGTCAAATTATTATATTCCAGAGAGATAAATATAAAATTAAAGGTATGAAGAAAAGAAAATGAAAATAAAGAGAAGGTAAGTAATTCTGCCTGAAATCACAGAAAACTTAATAGTAGAAGTCAAGGTTCATCTGATAAAATCTTGTTGACTTAATAGGAGTTAGGCAAAGAAAGAAAGAAAATGCAGTGTACCAGTGCAGAAGAGTTGCATGCACAAAATTACATAAGTATAATGGTTTTGATGAATTCAGGAAATAGTGATAATCTTTAAGCAGCAGGATTGTACATTCTAAGACAATAAGTCTGTATGGAGTAAGAAAGCAAATTATAAAGATCTTAGATATTATCCTGTGAGCAAGAGAAAGCTAGGATGTTTTTTTCTTAGTAGAGTAGGGACTTGATCAGATTTACTTTTAAGGGGAGCAATGGAGACAAATCCAGTTGAGGGATATGACTATTCTGAACATTCCATATTACCTTTAGGTGTATTTAGGCATTGATAATATGACATTATTTTAAAATCAAATTATATTATGTGTATTTATTGTAGTACCAAAAGCCCATTTTAGATTAATCTTTATAGAAGCTTCATCATATTCAAAACATCAGCCAAACTGTTATTTATCATATATTCTCTTTTTAACATCTTATTTTCTTTCTGCTAGTGACAGAATATTGGTTCTCCATAATTATCCAATGATCCTCAAGGTTATGCAAACTCCAAATTATACAGGTATCTTTCTTTAAATAAGGCATTTTATTAAATTTTTTAACAACATACATAACTCGTGAGGGAATTTTTCCACATGTAATACTCAATATTCTCACTTTTTTTTTTTTTTTTTTTTTTTTTTTTTTGTGAGACAGAGTCTCTCTCTCTTGTTGCCCAGGCTGAAGCGCAATGGCTCAGTCTCAGCTCACTGCAACTTCTGCCTCCCAGGTTCAAGAGATTCTTCTGCCTCAGCCTCCTGAGTTGCGGGGATTACAGGGGTGTGCCACGAAGCCTGGCTAGTGTTTTGTACTTTTAGTAGAGATGGGGTTTCACCATCTCAGCCACGCTGGTCTTGAACTCCTGATCTCAAGCGATCTGCCTGCCTTGGCCTCCCAAGGTGCTGAGATTACAGACGTGAGCCACTATACCTGGCCTCAATATTCCCTTAATAAATGTGTATTGCTATTTTTGTGTCCGCTGCATGTAATAGGACTCATTTAACAATTGTTCTAACAGAAACCTTGATTTATCCACAGGGAATATGATTCAGATCTTTGTACATATTAAGACTGGGAAATTTTTTGTGACAAAGTTGAATTGTTGCTTTACTCCCTTTTTTGCTTTGTGACATTGGATTAAAGTTAAAATAATTAAATACAAAAATGTCTCCTTACCTGTTTCCATTTTGTTCTTAGAATATTTCCTGATAGTCTCATAGGGTAGATCAACAATTTCTGTAATCCTCTGCATAATTTCCCACTTTGTTAAAAATACTACATGATCAATAAGTGCTTGAGTTAGAAAAGTTAAATACTTTTCTGCCTGAACGAAATTGTCCCAAGTATTCTTTACAACAGTTTTTATATATCCATTTATTCATATAGAGAGATGCCCATATATATGTGACAAGAGCCAATTCAATATTTGTGGTTTGGTGACTATGGGTCAGTCTCTGTATTTTGCTGGTATGCATTGGATTATATAGTCTTTATTTACTTTTAATTAGTTTGGCAATATTTAGTTATTCAATACATTGATAATTCATCATCAATACACTGAAGTTATCATACCTGTTTAAACCATGTTATAGGGTTTGATTAATATATGAGTGAGATAACTAATGGAATAGGATTTGGAAAACTACAAAATTCTATAAAGATGCAAGGTTACATGCATCCATAACCATCATGGAAGGTTCACCTCTTGTTGATAAATTGAATATATTATTTTGACAAATAAGTATGTGACTATTTGGACATAATAAGTTGCCTATGCCAAACTTTTTTCATGGTGATGTTGTTCAGTGTATGAAGTGTGACAAAATTTTCTAAATTAAAACAAAAACACACGCTAATGGTGTTACAGAATATTTGTCAAGGTTTTTTTTTTTTAGTTTCTAGTGAGAGAAACTCACCTTAAACTAATCTAAATTAAAGGATATATTAGTTTTAACTGTCAGAATATATATCAGAAAACTATGTGTGGTCAAACAAGGCTGGCCCCAAGAGCTCTAATGATCCATTAATATTCAATCTGTTCCCAATACATTGTACCATCTTATTTGCTTGTTTTATCTGGTGGCAGCTTTAAATATATAGGAGCTGCTACGTTGTTGTATTAGTCTACTTTCACATTGCTATAACATACTACCTGATACTGGGTAATTTATAAAGTAAAGAGGTTTAATTGGCTTGTGCTTCCACAGGCTGTACAGGAAGCATGGCTGGGGAGGCCTGAGGAAACTTACAATCATAGAGGAAGGCAAACAGGAAAGAATCACATCTTTCACGGCCAGAACAGGAAGAACAGAGAGGGGAGAGGTGCTACATACTTTTACACAACCAGATCTTGTGAGAACACACTCACTATCACAAGAACATAAAGGGGGAAATCTGCACCCATTATCCAATTATCTCCCACCAGAACCCTCCTCCAACATTAAGGATGATAGTTCCACATGAGGTTTGGGTAGGGACACAAATCCAAACCATACCAATTATCTTCAGTGAAAAGAATTTTAGACAGAAACTACTCTTTGTTGATAGATCCAAGAACGCTTTAACTGATTTCACTCTGAGCTCATCATTAATCCAATCACTGTGACCAGAAATAAAATCACTATTCTATTTAGGCAGTCCTGAATATGTGCTCTCTCCTATACCCAGGGATGCAGTAGGTCTTATCAGAGCCACAAAAACTATAGAGGACGACTGGCAGACCTAAGTGATGTTTGGCAGAAACACACACAGACACACACACACGAGTACAGAAAGATTTGCACATAATAAAGTAGAAAATAGAACAGCGTAATTTGAGTTTGTTGTATCCCCAGAATTCAAGGAATCTCGGGTTATATGGAAAGAGAAGCATTGTTCTAATTTTGTTTCTGCCAATGCATTGGTTATGGTTCTCCAGAGAAAAAGAACGCATGAAATATAATTGTTCTACATTTACTTACCGATGTCATCCTTCTATAGTTTTTATTCTAAGAAGGAAGCCTCAAAAAATTTAAAAAGCTGTTCATTACAAAGGCACAAAGTGTAAGCATGTGTTGATCAACTCTAATGGTCGTTAATTGTGAAAAGGCTCTTTAAGGCCATTTAAGGTGCATTCACTATTGTTCTTTGTGGTGACAGACTAGCTTGACAACAACAGCATTTATTTGCTTTAACATGTAAGACTGTGTATAATTTAACTGTATTAGTCCATTCTCATACTGCTATGAAGAAATACCCAAGACTGGGTAATTTATAAAGAAAAAGGGGTTTAATGGACTCACAGTTCCACATGGCTGGGGAGGTCTCACAATCATGGGAAGGAGAAAGGGGAGCAAAGGCATGTCTTACATGGTAGCAGGCAAGAGAATGTATGCAGGGGAACTGCCCTTTACAAAACCATCAGATCTCATGAGTCTTACTATCACGAGAACAGCACAGAAAATAACCACCCCATGATTCAATTACCTCACACCAAGTCCCTTTCATGACATGTGGGGATTATGGGAGCTACAATTCAAGATGAGGTTTGGGTGGGGACACACCCAAACCACAACACTAACAAAATCAGTTAAAAAGAAAGAAAAGAGAAATAGTTAACATGATAACTATGAGATATATTGATTGTAATGACAAATGTTATAAGAAATTATTAAAAGGAAATGATGAAAAATATAAGTAAAATTGCTTAATAATAACAGCTACATAATTTACCTAACACATTTTTTATATATATATATATAGTGTTAGCAAATATATAATATACATTTATATTCAGTCAGAAAATATTTATTGAGTAGCTTTTGTATGTTAAACATTATACAAGTTTCACAAATGCAAAGATTAAGGAACAAAACATTTTGCCCTTGGTGAGCTCACATCATTCTGCAATATACACGGTGACTTATCTGACTGTTTTTTTTTAAGTGTGATATAGTAATACTTGTGAAGCAGCACATAAGCAAATCCCCAATACCTTTCTCTAAACAACCAGACAGGCAAAACTTTCTACAAGTTATAGTAAACCTAGACACTATCTTTTCCTCTTAACACAGCCTAGAGGCAGGATAATGAAAGGAGGGAGCAGTGAAGACATTTCTGTCCTGAGGCAGTTTCAGGCTACCGGAGGCTAAAAACCAAACTCTCCGGAAGCCTCAAGGAAAGGATGTGAGCAAAAACAGCCCTTCAGAAATAATTTGGTACTTATTTTTACACTCTAAGTGTTGCAAAACATCTTCCCCTTCATGGAATAGAGATTTACTGATTTTGTGAAGTTTGCTTATATAATTTTTAGTATTTGGAGGCATCTGCACTCTTTGAAAACAATTGAAACCATGAAAATGTTGTAGTAATTCTTGTATTTGTTCTTAATCAGGAGCACTCATTCATGTCAACACATAATTTTTAAAACTGTATTCTGTATGACACTACTTTCTCTACTTTAGTCAACTTCTTTTCGCCCCATTGGAGAGGAAGGGATTTCTGCCCTACGATTATGGGGATGGCCAAACACATAAAACACCTGGCACTAGACAGATGAAATTAACAGCAGTTTAATAGTCACATGTACTCACAGTTTATGTGAGGTGCATGCTGACTGCCACAAAGGATCTCCCGGGGGTTGCACTTAGAAGCAGTGACCAACTGGGGACAGTGGGAGGCAGACTTCGTGGTATCAAGAGGTTAGAGGTGACCCATGAAAGAATATGAGTGACTTATTTGAATCATTCAACATGCTGACAGGGAAATAAAACCTGCTACTCAAATCCCATTGAAAAGGAGAGATTTTTGGCTAGAAGACTCTTATCCAGAGCAAAATGGGGAGAGGAATTTGTGGTTAGGTCAATCAAGGTCCAACCAGATGTCAAGATAGCAGATAATATCAAGCCTTAATTTTAAGTCTTATACCACAGCTTCAAATTCTTTGTTTATTTTCTCTTAATTTGTATTCCATATCAAGTGTGATCAAAAGTTATTTTAAAAATGTGTAATGTGTGAAGTTTCACACTGTCTACCTTCAATTGGGTTAAGGCTACAATTGTGTTTGTCCAAGGTGTTAGTAAAATGTGGAGTTTGAGTATTTTTAGTTAGAGCATGTCTTTTTCAGTTTCCCACATTCACTGTGTTTCTCTAAAAGAAAATACTTTTTAAAAAATTTTCTTTCTGTATGGCTCACCGAATGCATTTGAATTGGGGATCATTGGTACCATTTATAAACTTGTGACCCATATGACCAAATTCTCATTAAGGTGTGTCAGTCAAAACAACATTAAAATAATAAACAGACTTACTTTCCCAATGGCTCGAGTTTCCTATATTGCCAAATAACTAGAACACATATTTCCTATATTGCCAAATAACTAGAACACGTTGGTATTTTTTTAAACACATGACACATGATACCATAACATGTGGTATAACTCCTTCAAACCCTCTAGCTTTTTAAAATCAGCCTAGTTTATGTCCCTATTCTTCTATTTTCTTTCCCAAACAATTGGCCACTGACCTTTTATTCAGAATCCTTCAGCTGCAAGTCCAAAGGAATTAGCTAGCAAGGCTGACCTTCCTAAGAGGTTGGCAGAGAGGAGGAAATAGAACAAAGAAATCTCAAATCCTCTTTAGAAGCAGAGAAAAGACAAGACTGAGAGAACTTAAAAGTTAATGATGAGAGTGGCTTTTCATGTTTAATTATGATTTTAATTAGTTCGTATTAGGAACTAATTTTTATGCTCTCACAGGTAACTGAGTCTCTTAAAGGCACTTATATACCTGCGAGATTCAGAAGGTAAGAAACAAAAGAACAGAGGAAACAAAAAGAGACAACCAAAGACAAAAAGGAAAGAATAATAAAGTTAAAAATAAAGAACAACAGTGTAAGAAAGCACAAAATAAATAAGGTTTCAATACCTTTTCCCTGCTTTATAACTGAGGAATTAAATGAAAATCTTTCAAATGCAAATGTTACTTTGTTCCCCTCATTTTACATCCTACATCAAATCCTGAGGAAGTACAAGGTGTTCTTTTTTTTCTAAGGGTACATTTGAAAGACACTATTAAGCTCACTTGCAGCATTTTGTGAATTCCAAGGTGCATATTTCTCACATTTAATATCTATGACATCTTCAAAGTCTGACAATCACAACCATCTGGGCAGTCGTTGTGAGGTGGCAAAGCAGGTGCTTGCTAATCAAAACTTGCAGAATAAGTTGTATGAGTTCGAAAGAACATTCTAAAGAGAATGATAGTGCACTCATTTAGGACATTCTACCCTATAGATGCTTTGATGCCAGAGAGGATGATGTTATGTGGAAAACCTATGACATTTATCACTGAGAGAGAACAGGTGACTCAGAAATAACAATCTTTGAATGAGCAAATATTTTAGGAATACTTCAACCACTTTATTTCATTTATATGTCATTTTACATGGTTTCAAGTTTGATATATGATAAAAAGTATATGTTAAAATAGGTCTAAAATATCATTAGATGAAGAGTAAGAATTTTCAATGAGAAAATAATTTGTCATATTTTAATTGTCAGTATTTTATTTTCCTTTCTGAACATCATATAAAATAATGATGCCACAAAATTGATATTATCTTTTATTTGATAAAAACCAGTTATTTGTGACTTCATCTTATACCTGATTTCCTATTTGCAGATTAAAAGTGAGATATTGTCAGACTACATGAATGATCAGAAAACAATAGAATACCTACCACATTTTTCAAAATACTTTTTTATTCTGTGAGATATAGAAACAATTACATTTCCAGAATACTTCTCCTTACTGTGTACCTAGAGTTATTTCTATCTGAAAATAGCCACAAGGTTCCCAAATTGCTCTTATCAGTGCTCCAAGGGAAACGCAAGTTGTAAATGTTTGCAAATAGGGGTGTGTGTGTGTGTTGCACACTTGTTGCCCCCTTTCTTTTCTTTGTGTGTGTGTGTGCGCATGCACACATGCCTGCATGTCTTCGCAGAGCTGGATACATCTTCTTACTAACTTTAAAACATTTCACTCAAAATGTGTTTTTCTAAAGGTGGCTTAAGGAATGCAGTTGAAAACTAGAGATAATAATGATAGGAATTTATCTCTAACACATCTAACACATTCCCCAAATCAAAATTGCCAAAGTAATTTTTTCCATGGTCGGGGCATAAATGCCTAAGTTTTGCTGAGATGAAAGCCATGTGTGAGAGACACTGAGGAATTGTCCTCTGCATCCTTCACCTTCACAAGTCCTTGTCCCCTGCAGTTTCTCCCCGCTCCCTTTGCAGATGATCTACCAGCTGGTTCTCCTCACTACTCTTGATAAACACCACCCAAACAATGGTCAGTACTCCTCAAGAATGATTTCTCTCTTCCCATTTCTGAAACTAGCTGAACATTAACAGACATTCTCCTGCTAAAACCCTGTAATAAAGCGCCATATTTTCTTTGCTCTCCCCAAGTCAGAATGCACCTGTAGAGTCTTTTTACGCCCAATAGTTGCCAATAAAGACTTATGCTAATGATATTCTAGTTTATTTTCTCTCAAACTTGTTATTTTAATTATCAAATAAAGCAAATGTTTGCTGTTTAAATTTAAATGAATTTAAAGAGGATAATGCACATAAAGCACTTAACCCAGTGAATGGCACATACTAATCATAATTATGCATATAACTTAATGAGCTGCATTCTACAAGGGTTAAACTGGTAGTAACTATTTGCCCTTTCATGTGACTGCTTTATTTCCCTTGTGGATCATCTTATTGCTTCATTTTCGCCCATTCGGCTCCACTCCTATTCTTACAGTCCCTTGAGACAAAGACTCTTTATTTGAATAAACTTTAATCAGAATCCTCTGAGCCCTCTTTTAAAATAGGCCTCAATCTTGGGCTCTCTCTTCAATCTGCCTAGTTCAGTTATAACAAGAATCATGCTAAGTCATTTGAACGCGAACTGCCCCACATCACTTGTGATATCTGGTCTCCCCGGCCTGCCTTCAGCAAAAATAAAGTTAATTTGGTTTAGCAAGGATATCCCTACCCTTAATGTCTTCTCTTATTAATTTTCCATCCACTGTTCTCTTTCACTCTGCGTCTCGGGTATCAATTCCCACTTGCCTTTGTAGCATCCAGTGTGAAACGTGATCTCCCCCCTTAGTGCAAGAGTGTTGACACCTACAATAGAAATCTTGAATAAAGTCTTCCATATTGCTTTACTGTCATTGCTTTACTAATAATGCTTTACTAATATTTTCCTTAGAACCAGACTGTCTCATCACTTTTCTGATTACCTTCTGTCTTAGTCTGTTTTGTGCCCCTATAACAGAATACATGAGACTGAGTAATTTATAAAGAACAGAAATTTACTGATTACGATTCTAAAGGCTGAGAGTGTGTCCAGAATTGGTGGGTTCTTGGTCTCACTGACTTCAAGCATGAAGCTGCGGACCCTCGCAGTGTCACAGTTCTTAAAGGCGTCATGTCCCCGGTTTGTTCCTTCTGATATTTGGATGTGTTAGGAGTTTCTTCCTTCTGGTGGGTGTGTGGTCTCGCTGGCGCAGGAGTGAAGCTGCAGACCTTCGCAGTGAGTGTTACAGCTCTTAAGGCGGCGCGTCTGGAGTTGTTCATTCCTCCCGGTGGGTTCGTGGTCTCGCTGGCTTCAGGAGTGAAGCTTCAGACCTTCGCGGTGAGTGTTACAGCTCATAAAGGCAGTGTGGACCCAAAGAGTGAGCAGCAGCAAGCTACATCGCAAAGAGCAAAAGAACAAACATGCCACACTGTGAAAAGGTATGTGCGGGTTGCCCCTGCCAGCTCTGGAAGCCTGCCTTTCTTCTCTTATGTGGCCCCACCCACATCCTGCTGATTGGTCCATTTTACAGAGAGCTGATTGGTCTGTTTTGACAGGGTGCTGATTGGTGCGTTTACAATCCCTGAGCTAGACACAAAAGTTCTCCAAGTCCCCACTAGATTAGCTAGATACAGAGTGCTGACTGGTGTATTTACAAACCTTGAGCTAGACACAGAGTGCTGACTGGTGCATTTACAAACCTTGAGCTAGACACATAGTGCTGATTGGTGTTTTTACAATCCCTTAGCTAGACATAAAGGTTCTCCAAGTCCCCACTAGACTCAGGAGCCCAGCTGGCTTCACCCAGTAGATCCCAAACCCGGCCGCAGGTAGAGCTGCCTGCCAGTCCCCCGCCGTGAGCCCACACTCCTCAGCCCTTGGGTGGTCGATGGGACCGGGCGCCCTGGAGCAGGGGGCAGCACTCATCAGGGAGTCTCGGGCAGTGAAGGAGCCCACGGCGGGAGTGGGGGCTGGGGGGCTCAGGCATGGCAGGCTGCAGGTCCTGAGCTCTGCACTGTGTGGAGGCAGCTAAGGACCCACGAGAAATCGAGTATAGCCCCGGTGGGCCAGCACTGCTGGGGGACCTGGCGCACCCTCCACAGCTGCTGGCCCGGGTGTTAAACCCCTCACTGCCCGGGGGCCAGCCAGCCACTCTGAGTGCAGGGCTCACCAAGCCCACGCCCACCCGGAACTCTAGCTGGCCTGCAAGCACTGCGTGCAGCTCCGGTTTCCACCCGTGCCTCTCCCTTCACACCTCCCCGCAGGCTGAGGGAGCCAGCTCCGGCCTCAGACGTCCCAGGAAGGGGCTCCCACAGTGCAGCAGGGCGGGGGCTGAAGGGCTCCTCAAGTGCTGCCATAGTGGGCGCCCAGGCCGAGGAGGTGCCAAGAGCGACGGAGGGCTGTGAGGGCTGCCAGCACACTGTCACCCCTCAAGAGGTCCAAGATCAAAGAGTTGCATCCAGTGAGGGCCTTCTTGCTGTGCCGCAGTGTGGTAAAAGGCATCATATGGCTAGAGAGAGAGAGCAAGAAAGGGCCAAGCTTGCTTTTACAATAGGCCCACTTCTGCAAAAACAACATTAATCCGTTCATGAAGAGCCTTTATGACCTAATCACTTCTTAAAGTTCCAACCTTTCAAGATTGTTGCATTGGGAATTAAGTTTCTAACATACAAGCTTTGAAGAAGACATTCAAACCATAGCGCCGCCAGATAATAAGCAAATCTTCCTCTTTTCCAAGAATAGATTTCAATGCAGCAAAATATATAAACTTCATGATCTCATCCTTATGCTATCCTTCCAGTAAGCATGAGTCAACTTCAGCCTGAGAAACCTGTAGTTAGGAATAAAGCAGAGTTGGCTCCCTTTTTTCTCTATTTCTCAATTCATCTGCTCTTCCTCTCACTGAGCTGATGTTTAAAACAATTCCTGAGCGGAGGTTGAGCAGAGGAAGAAAAAAAGTAGAAATAAACATTCTTTCTGGACTGTTATAGTTATAATCTGGGTATTGCCGGTAGCAAATATGGAAACCTTATTTCAAAAGGAGTTTATATAGTTTCACACACATAACGCATCACACATACACATGCTCATGCTGCTGGGGATCTTTTGACACTGAGGTTACCACCTCAGCTGGCATCTTACACACTGTCTTCTCTATAACAAGTGCTCAAGGAATCAGACTGAAAGTTTGTGTCCCTTTAAAATTAATATGTTGAAATCTTAACTCCCATTGTGACAATAATAGGAGATGGGGCCTTGTGAGGTAATTAAGTCATGAGAAAGAGCCCTTCTGAATAGTATTAGTGCCCTTACAAAAGAGGCTGCAGAGAGCTGTCTCATCCTCTTTCCACAATGTGAGTATTCAATAGGAAGTCAGCAGCCTGCAATAGAAGAGGACCTTCATCAGAATCTGGCAATGCTGACACCATGATCTCAGACTTCCAGCATGTAGCACTATGAGAAATACATTTCTGTTGTTTACAAACCACACAGCCCATCGTACTTATAGCAGCCAGAACAAACTAAGATGCTCCACCTCAAACCACTTTCTCTTGAGGTCACAAAGCATCATGAATCTGTCTATAGACAGGGCTTCTCTCCCCCGAGAGTAAACCACATTAAATTTTGGTATATGCTTATCCTGGCAGAACCTGTAAATACAGGTTTTTTTTAAATTTAATTCTCTTTTTGTTCTGCTGATCTTTGCTTTGTTAGGCTGAACTAGTCAGATTACCTGGTTGAGCCTTTCTCCTAGTATAAACCAAATACCACTCCCTGTTTCCTCAAACTCTGCAAAGGTGTCACAATGCACTTCAATAACACACAAACACACACTCTCTCTCTCTCTCTTTCTCTATTTTTTTCTTTTTTGACATGAAGTCTCACTGTGTCACCCAGGCTGGAGTGCAGTGGTGTGATCTCAGCTCACTGCAACCTCTGCCTCCTGGGTTCAAGCTATTCTAATGCCTCAGCCTCCTGAGTAGCTAGGACTACTCGGCCTCCCAAAGTGCTAGGATTGTAGGCGTGAGCCACCCCACCTGGCCTGCACTTCAATAACTCTCTACAGAAACTCTATCAGTTTGTTCAACTTTCTGATTAATTCTTTGATGTTTCTTACGTGGCCTAGAGTCAGGTAAAAGATATTACTAGCAAAAGTAGTTTTACAGTCTTTTTTTTAAAATTTTATTATTTTTATACTTTAAGTTTTAGGGTACATGTGCACAATGTGCAGGTTTGTTACATATGTATACATGTGCCATGTTGGTGTGCTGCACCCATTAACTCATCATTTAGCATTAGGTATATCTCCTAATTCTATCCCTCCCCCCTCCCCCCACCCCACAACAGTCCCCGGAGTGTGATGTTCCCCTTCCTGTGTCCATGTGTTCTCATTGTTCAATTCCCACCTATGAGTGAGAACATTCAGTGTTTGGTTTTTCGTCCTTGAGATAGTTAGCTGAGAATGATGGTTTCCAGTTTCATCCATTACATGATTTTTTATAGATATTTGAGCGCCTAGTTTTAGGATGTGTAAATACTTGACATCTACTGAATTATTCTGACTCCACAAAAACAATGAAGCCACAGAATACACTGTCATAGATCTCTCCTAGATAGATAGATAGATAGATAGATAGATAGACAGATAGATAGATATACATTGCACACACCTGTGCAAGTATCCCCTTGAACTTTTTGACCCTCATTGGGCTTCAAGATATTTCAGTTTCTTTCTTCTGATCCATTATGAGATCCTTTTAGAGATTTTCCTCAACAAGGAATTAGGACTTTCATAATCACACCAAAGAATGAGACAGTGCACTGGTTGACAATGACAAACAGCCAATAGGAAATCTTTAGGCTCCAGGAGGAAATCCCAAAAATGACTGGCAGGAGCCTAATAATGAATCTAAATAATTAACATGATGAAATAGATTACTACTGGAAGACCAAAACCTACTTCACATCTGGCCACTGAGAATTACTCAAACAAGGTCATTGCAAAGCCCATAGTTGATAATGCATAAATGTTGAGTAAATATTATGTGTCTCTGGTCAGGCACTTTGGGAAGCTGAGGCAGGAGGATCCCTCGAGCCTAGGAGTTCAACAGCCTGGGCAACACAGTGAAATCTTGTCTCTACAAAAAAACAAAACAAAACACCCAAAAATTAGATGAACATTGTGACATGTGCCTGTGGTCTCTCAACTACACAGGAAGCTTAGGCAGGAGGATTACTTGAGCCCAGGAGTCTGAGGCTGCAGTGAGCCACGATCATGCAATTTCACTCCAGCCTGGGTGACAGACGGAGACGCTGTCTCCAAAATATACATATATATACATGTATATGTGTGTGTGTGTGTGTGTATATATATATATTATATATATATAATATATATATAATATATATATATTTCTCGAAGACTTTTACCAATAGAGTATTATCTTTTCTATGGACTTTCTATGGCACTCCATACTGGGAATGTTAAAGATAAATAAAATTTGGTCCTTGCCCCTAGAAATTATAGTAAAAGTAAAGTGAAGAATTAATATAACATAATGGTTAAGATATTCTTTTACTGTGTGTCTACTTTTATTAATTGGCATTGGTTTCAGCATTTGTAGTTGTTTTCAGTTTGGTGGGTCATGTAACCACTTTATGCCTTAGTTTCTTCTATTGTTAAGATGCAAATAATAAGAGTAACTTTCTCATGGTGTTTATTTAATGGGTTAAATAAAAATCAATCCACAGAATTAATTCATTGAATGAAAATGTATGTCAATTACCTAGTTTTATATTAGAATTTTTCAAAAAGTGCAAATGATTGCTCTTCTATTGATAGTATTGTCCTACTATTCCCCATTGGCTTTATGTGGTGATTACTAGAACTGAACTGGCTTCTGAGCTGGGGAAAGTCATACCATGAAAAATAAAATAAAGGGAAATCTAGAAAAAAAAATTACACAAAAAAGCTAATTCTCATTTTATTGATTTGATGTCTATCCAAAGAGTTAAGAAAGGAAAATTTTGTGCTCACAGACACAAAATTTTGCCTATTTATGAAATTACTTTTAAGAGTAATAACCAATACTAACTTACAGCTTTTCCGTTTTATATATTAATAGTATTTCTCTTGAAATGCTAATCCCTGTGGATATCTTGCTAAAAGCTGGGAATAGAATTATATACACAGTGCCAATTTATTTCTGATTCTATTCCATAGCATCTCATGTGAAAATGAAATCATGCTCAAATCAAAGAACTAATTTGATTGCAACCAGACCGAATAGAACACCCCAGACACATTTTGCTTTAATTTTAACTTCCAAAAAGTGAAAAGGAAGGAAGAATTTCACTGAAACGGTTATCCCTAAGCTTCTTTCAGATTCGTTCATAAATCAAAGAATACCAAGTAGGTACAGTTTTGCTAACGTGGGGTAATCTGATGAATTTTTGAATCCTTATTGAATGGGACACATCCTTCCAAAAAGTGTGTTTGTTAAGACATTGCATCCTGCTTTTGAGAGCTGGTTTCTCAAAATTATTTTACAAATGAAAGATATTATTTACTTTGTAAAGATCTTAAAAGTTGTGTTTTGTTATTTTATCAACATTCACCTTTTATCTATATTACCTTTGCACTGAATTCAAAGTCATAAAGTATATTTGTAAAATAAAATATGCCGGATTGGATAACAAGAAGATCAGTCTATGCATATTTACTTTTCCTTTTCAATTAACCATTTTAATGCTTCTTAGCATTTATCAAATTTAATATGAGTTGTTTTAATTGTTTCACATGTTATGCACATTGACCAATACTCAGCTGACATAGGTGATTGGCTTACCTGAGAAATATGAATAACAATATGCTGTGAAACTAGAAAAGGTGAACAAAAAGTGTATCTCTTATAAATAAATGACTAAGTTATGTATTATTTATGTTACACAAATTTAAACAATGTATAATACATGAGGAGAAATTTACTATATTTGGAACAAAAATAACTGAACAGTCTCTCAGGACCTTTATTAATATTTCAACATCAGTATTATTCTGCTGTATAATTAATTTTTGAAGAATATTTTGCATATGTTTTCTGAAATCTAATGACAAACTCAAAAATGTTAGAGTATGCATAAGCTTGATATCACTTGTTTTGGGACAAGCTTCAAATCTGAGGCCATGCTGAAAGCTATTGCCAACCTGGCAAGCATTTTTAAAGCTTTGAGAATCATCACCTTTCAGAGAATCTCTCCACAGGTTTATATCCTTCACCTCATGCTCACAACCAAATGCATGAACCGTAAGAAAGATCATAGCCTTTTACTATTCCCTGTATTCCAAACTTCATGCCTTTTTTATTTTCCTTCTTTCTTTCCTTCTTTTCTCTCTTTTTTCTTTCTTTCTTCTATCTGCCTTTCATCTTTCTTTTCTTCTTTTTATATTTCTGTCTTTTGATTAATTATTTGACAGCAAAAAATGAAACAGATTTCAAATGACGTGGCTTTGACTAACAATCTAGAACACTGAATTTATAAATAATCCATGGAGACCTTTCTCCCCTTAAACCTGGATTTTGATATCCCTTTTGAACTATCAGAAAGCAGGTTCCTAATGTTTGCAAAGTTAAGGTGAAATGCTTTTCTGTAAAAAGGAGCTTAATAAATATGTGTGAAAAAAATATCTAAGAATAAGAAATTACTTAGCTTCTTCTACTCAATGAGAGAGAGGCATTGTGTTAGGTTTTTAACAGACATGAAGGAAAACAATTATTTACCAGTCTTTACAATAAGACTGAGTAATAAAAGCATTAGCTAACTAAAGCTAACTCTTATTGAGCGCTCACTATGAGCTAGACATTCTTTGCTCTGGTTTATCTCTATGAACCCTCAGAACAAATCTGTAAGATACATATTTATATTAGTAGTAGTAGTATTAGGTTTCTTGTATAGACAGATGGTATTAGACTTAAGCTGAGTAATACATCTAAAGTCTCACAATATATAAACCTGTGTACTTGAGATTTGAACATAGGCAGTTTTGTTCTAGAAGCTATTTGTTTATCTACTGTCTTTTACTCCTTCTCATATCATAGAATTGTTATTATCTTTCCACTTAGCAGTGGATAACATTTGAAAATTTCAGATTGTAGTTCAGTATAACAAGATAATGAAGAAATAGGTCAGGATTTGGAACCTAATTCTATCCTATTCCACAAAAAAATACTTCATTGGCATAAATGGAAAGATACTGAAGATAAGAAGAAAAAAAAACTCTTCTAATGTGTCCTCAGGTTTTAAATATTAAAGTTCCAAATCATAAATCTAATTATGAGAATTCAGATATGGTTACATCTGTCTAAAGGAATTTTTTTTCAGAGAAAGTTGTTACAGTTTCTAAAATAACACCGTTCAAATTTCTGTCTCCTCTATATATTTATAAGTTTATGCCTGAAAAGAGTTGCTTGTGCTAGGGTATTTTCAAACTAGGAGTCAAAATAAACTTACAAAACAACTTGAGATGAAGACCTAAGAGTAGCAAACAGGTTTATCTTAATTTTGTAATGGGCTTTGGAGAATACTTGTTTATAGTCTCGGAAATCCTTGCAAGATAGTACTTCCTGTCTTGCTTCCTTTCAGCATTATTTATTTTGCCATCATTTATTTATTAATATATTTATTCAATAAATACTTTTTGAGCATATATTACAGGCTAAGCCTTTTTTCAAGTGTTGGGAATTCAGGAACAGGCACTAACCACAAAGAAATTTTATTTCCACTAGAAATACAAACAAATGAATCTCTTTATGTGTGAGAATAGAGCCAGGATAAGGTCAAGTTCAGAAGCACAGTGTGTTATGGAAACACAGATAAAAAGCTCACAGCCTAGATATGGGGACAGGACTAGATACAGGGACAGGAAAAAAAAAAACTTCCAACAGCAGAAATAGAAAATGTAAAAAAAAAAAACCCTGAAGTTTCTCAAAGCATAAAATATTTTTAAAATGAAATGGCAGTACACGTGGCTTGAGAAAAGGAAATTTGAATATGGAAGTAAGTGAAGTTTGAGAGATGTAAAGAGAACAGACAGTGTTGGTTTTTGAGATGAGCAGTGAGCTTAGCCGTGCATCTTTGAAAGCTCCTTCTGACAGTCATGTGGAACATTGGAAAGCACTAATGAGGTTAGAAGAAACTGCTTAAGAACAGGGAATGATGAAGGGTAGGATGAGCCAGCCAATAGCATGTGACCACAAGGATGCCTTAGGAATGCTTATAAATGAAGAATCATGAAAATTAGAGTGGTAAGCCTGGTAGACAGACCGTTCTTTGGAAAACAGTTTCAAAATGTTGGCTATATATTTCCACAACACGAGATACACCCTTGTGCCAAAATGACTATAAATAAATATATATATATATATATATATATATCCTCTAGAGTAATATGAACACTGATTTGTATGTTATCCAACTACGTAAGTCAATACTTTATTTGTGATTCCAAAACAGCATTTTTCATAGAATAGTTAATATATCTATTTAAATAATTTATCCTTTTGTTATTAACTAGCCCTGTGAGAGGATAAATATATTTTCTAGTATAGCTAGAGATTTGGGGTGGTGACATGACTTTTCTGTCCTTTATTTTTCTGTTATCATAAAAGGTAGTTGATCATATGTCTATAACAAGATCACCAAGATAACAAGAATATTAATCTCATTTGTTTTGAAGTAAAATATAGAAGAAGAAGAGAACAGAATATACCATTCCTGCTTCAGCAAAGCATAGTAGTCACTGTAAGCCCCTGGCTTGAAGCTAGTGCTCATGTGCACCACATATGCACTTGTGGGTGCTGCTCTGTTGTTTAGAGTTGGCGCACACTCCAAATGATAAGCGTCTATCACAACCAGGTTGTTAAATAATTTCCATATCATCTCTATCTTTCGATTCAGGACTACTTTTCCTTATGTACTCTAAAACGTCAGTTTTAGCCTTACTCCTCTTCCCTTTTTGAAAAATTATAAAGTTCTTTATTCTAAATCTATTTTGCATGTAGAATAAGAAACTGTGGTAGGAATGTGTTTAGTGTGCCAGAGACAATAAATGCATGGCAATTTATGACACTTTAAGAAAACACAAACTAATTACAAAAACATGTCCAGGCATTTCTAATAAAAAGTTACTGTTTTTTTTTTTTAAGAAAGTTAATACAGCCAATAGTTTATTTTGCTCTCTATGGGCCCTGGATGAAACCTGAAAGAAGAATAAAGTAATACCATATTTACAAAGCAGAAACAGTATTTCTTTCATACCTTATGTCATCTCCTGAAATCTCACATTCAAACACTGAGAGGAATTGACCCTACTCAGCTACGAAGACTTGACAAGATCACAGCTCAAGATGCTATGCCTTGAGAAAAATTATTCTTTCTGACTATCCTTAGCACGAACGTCTCAATAAAATTCACCAAGTTTCCATTTCTCTCATTGAAGCTTCTTAATTTTCCATATTATTTTTAAGAATGAATTGCATAGATAGGCAGACCAAGTAGTCAAAATCCCCCCTCAAAGCTACAATTTTTAGTATGTAATTCTTAACAGTTTATACTCCTGGTGTTTAATTTTTTTTCTGAAGACTGCTAGTTGAACTTTAAAGTATGAATAAAGGAGAAAATATGCGTGAACAATATTATTTACAGATATAATCTTAGCAGAGATATTCTTATATCCTTGCCTGAGTTTCTGTAATAGATTCCATTTCTAAAGACTCTTCAAGCTGAAGTTAGCAGTAAAATACTTTAGCATGGAGATAAATCTACTTTATCCAGTATACTTTAAATGATTATGAACAATCTTGAAAGACCAAATAAAAACATGTTCTCTAGTCCTAAAGTATTTTATATAATTCAAAATATATTTCATTTTGAGTACGAACTTTGGATGATTATTATTAAACACAATGAAAATGAGTATTTAGAGATTATTTTAACATAATGTAGGAGAGATATAGTTTTAAATCCAAATTGAGGAAGTGTTATATTATTTCAACACTTTTGGAATTAGTGGTGTCTCACAATTAGGAACTGTTCTCTGATTTCAGTAATCTCTAATATCGTACATAGCAACATTTCTGTGGGTTTCCTCTGATCTCTCCAAATGGGGTTCTGTTGAATCAGGAATCAGCCTGGAGAGTGGTGGCTAGAATGGTCTCCAGATCTATTGTTATATACTTAGCAAAGTCCCTTAAACCAGGGTTAAATGAGGCCCTTTTAGACCAGATACTCATATTGAGTCCATCAGACTATGATTAATTACAGACTCATCTATTTGTGAAGATTTCATTCAGTTTTCTTTTAAGCAAAGTTTTGACATAAACAAGTACTTTAAATAGGGATGCAATATAATAGAAAAACATCTGAACATCTGACCATTTAAATTTACATGAAGAAGGGGTGATAGATCTATTGTTTTTTCCTGCCCTTCTGCTGAATCAAGAAATTTGCTTTGAATATCTACATTCTTATAACACTTTCTGGATTGAGAAAAGTGCTCGTATTAGCTTACATATAGGTTATAAGTCCAGAATTCTTGAAAACTTTGAATGCAGAGGAGTATTAAAATACATTACCACAGTTTCTCTGCATTGGATAAAAACATAGAATGCCTGAGATTAGGTTAACTCTGGTCAGCATCATCTGCCATAAATACTTAATTCCTAGGTACTACCAAGTATGCCCATTTTTCAAATATATGAGATAATTGTGATAGTTTTTTTTAGTGACGCTTAATAATGAATAAACAAATGAAAGATAAATTACCATCTATGCCTTAATGGTTTTGAAGGAAAATGGATCGCAGGCAGCCTACTATGATTTTATATGTATGAACGAAATTCATAAGCAGAAGTCAAGGAGTGTACTACAAAAAGCTAATTACAGAAGAGAGGAAAAGAATATGCGGTTGTTCTGCTCATTCTATTTCATAAGTGTCTGAAACCCGAACAAAACCTAAAAGTTTTCGTGGGCAGGAATTTTTCCACATTTACAATAATGCTAAACCACAATCCAAGAATGTCACTAACATTGTGTGCATTGTTTGCTCTGGAACACAGGCTCATTATAGCTTTCAACTAGCAAAAAGGAATCAGGAAGCATGGTTAATGGGCTTCTAATTTTGTTTGTTTGTTTGTTTTTGGTACACCATTAAGTTGGCCTGCATTGTATTCTAAAGTATTAAAAGAGACAACTAAAGTAGAAGTCATTTTATAATGACTAAAGAGAGAAAAAAGTAGGTGTTATTACTATTTGTTTTTATTCTCTTGGTGTCTCATAAATAGTTCATGTATGTGTATCATAGAGGGAAGGTCAGTCTTGAATGTGAAAGTGTCTAGGGGCATAAAATGGGAGTAGTGATTTGATTAGGTTACTGAAGTTGCAGACGAGTATTTGTAGTGGTCAGAACGAAATTAAAGGGTGGGATGGATGAAGACTATGAAGAAGGGTCAAGGATGTCTAGGGCTTAATATTTAGTGGCCAGTTTAAATCATTGTTACACCATACAAAACTAATTCAGGTAACTTTGGTGCAAAAACCATAAGAGTCATATATACTAAAATCTCACATCTTTTTTACAAATAATATATTACATGGCTTTTGTATCTTAATTAAGCTAATATTATTTTTCTATATGCATCCTTTCCTAACCAGTTGCTAATGATGCTGTATGAGTAAGTAACTATTAAAGAATTACACACACATATATATATATATAAATTATCCTTGAACTGTCTGCAGGTTTCAAAACAATTGTGTATACTTTAAAACAAACACTGAGTAAAGAAGGTAAATCCAGTGTATCTGATGGTGAAACTAAAGAATTGACTGAAATTTCTAATTGTTTCTTTCTCTCATATTCTCCTCCTTTAGCTCAACATAATTAATGGCTCCCTCTGAGTAGTGATTGTGCACTATATTTCTGCTTTCTTGATTGCCCAAAGCTTGGGCAAGGTTGGATTTTAGCGTACCATAAGAATGAGCATCTGATATGGTCATCACTGCTTCCTGCAGGTAGGTAGGAATATCCCTTTCTGTTTCCCTCCTACTCTGGCTCCTATTCTTCAGAGAGCCAACTGATCTTATCAAGTTTTTTTTGATAAGTGCTCTATTATACTCTTTCAAAAACAGGCAGTAAACAAGTATAGGTAGGTTTGTAAAGATTTTTTCAAGGCATTTAATTATTCTGATGTATACTGTGGATATCCCAAAAGGAGAAAAATCATAGGTATTATCTCCCAAACTATTTTCTTCTGCTACCCCAAGATTTTTATTTTAAAAATAAATCCTCCAAACATCTTTAATGCTAATGCTGCATGAAATATATTTTAGAAAACCATTGCATTGATAAATATTAGACTGTATGGCAGGCCATCTCTCTCTCTCTCTCTCTATTATTTCTTACTCCCTTTCCTCTCTCTTTCTCTGATATCATAGCCAACAGTGTGACAATTTGAATCAGTGTAATGATCAAGATTATAACAAAATGGACATAAACTTACCTGACAACTAGAAAGAATTCAATCATTACTTTTTACCTGATCTCCAGAGAGGATATTGCAAAAGGTCATCATTTAGTCCTACTGCTTTGGAAGAGCCCCCAGCATTTAAAAATTTTGTAGAAACTCTGCATGTCATCCAACTTCCCAGTATGCTTTAGACAACTGTTTGAAATGTATGATTTATTACCAAAATTAATGTAGACATCATGCAGTAGGTTCCTGGAAATTCTTTAGAGAAGTTTAAGCATATGCACAATCCATAAATCATAGCGTTAAGAAGGGAGAAACAAGATTCTGGCATGTAGTCACTGACTCTCAAATACCATTAGATGCTTTCACTTTGTTGAAAATAAAATATTGCTTTTATTGTCTTTAAAGATGCCTTTAGACAAGCAATATAACATAGAAATATTAAGACAGATAGGGGTTTGTTCCCACTGATCAATAGCTCAAAAAGTTTGCACAGAAAAATTCAGCAGTATGTGAGGAAACAATTTTGTTTCTAAATGGAATTTGTTGTGATCAAGAACATACTTTGAAGGCCGGGCGCGGTGGCTCACGCCTGTAATCCCAGCACTTTGGGAGGCAGAGGCGGGCGGATCACGAGGTCAGTAGATCGAGATCACGGTGAAACCCCGTCTCTATTAAAAAATACAAAAAATTAGCCGGGCGCGGTGGCGGGCGCCTGTAGTCCCACCTACTCGGGAGGCTGAGGTAGGAGAATGGCGTGAACCTAGGAGGCGGAGCTTGCAGTGAGCCGAGATTGCGCCACTGCACTCCAGCCTGGGCGACAGAGTGAGACTCCGTCTCCAAAAAAAAAAAAAAAAAAAAAAAGAACATACTTTGAGAACTGCAAGAGAAAGGTAGAAAGGCAGGAGAATGATCACCAGTAGCTTTCAACTCAACATAATTTGAGCATCAGCAGCAACAAGCATACAGTTTGCAAAAGTGGCCACAAGTGTTGCATGCCTTATATGCACACCTTTTGGCAAAGTAAGTTTAAAGCTGTTTCAACCAAGAGATGAAGTTTATTTCTCCACTCCGTATATCTGTACTTGACGATATTACTTCCTTTGACTCACGGCATGTCACAAAATGTGACACAAGCAGAGATTTGAAAATACCTCAGGGCTCACTCTTCGTGTGCTTGAAAATCTGAGATTGCCATGTAAACAAAGCTGACATAGCTTACTGGAAACTGAGAGACCACAGATAGCTGAGATGAGCCATCCCACCTGAGGATCCACCAGCTTGCCAGTAGCCAGTCGCAAGAGTGGGGTCATGTGGTATCACGCAGCATCCAGACAAGCTGCCAGCTGACCATAGATAAAAGTGAGAGAGCAAGACCATCAAAACTGGCCCACTGGCCAGGCACAGTGGCTCACGCCTGTAATCCCAGCATTTTGGGAGGCCAAGATGGGCAGATCACCTGAGGTTGGGAGTTCAAGACCAACCTGGCCAACATAATAAAACCCCATCTCTACTAAAAATACAAAAATTAGTTGGGTGTGGTGATGCATGCCTGTAATCCCAGCTACTTGTGAGACTGAGACAGGAGAATTGCTTGAACCCAGGAGGCGGAGGTTGTAATGAGCCACTGCACTCCAGCTTGGGCGACAGAGCAAGACTCTGTCAAAAATGAATAAATAAATAAAAAATAAATAAACCTTGCCCAAAGTGACAGAGCAGGAGCATCGCCATCTTGGACAAGCACCATTATTCTAAAGTTCATCTTGATCCCAAAACTCCTAAATCCAAAAGTCATCAACCCAATGGTTAAGGTCAGCATCACCATAAACCATAAATGACATCTTCGACCAGAAACATTCCAAACCCCTCCTTGACCAGAGACATGCCAGCCCCAAGATAACCTTCCCTCTGGCCAAAGAGATAATGTCAGCCCCAAGATAACGTCCCATCCAATGAGAGACATTCCAAACCCACCATAAACTTCTCCCCACCACAGAAACATTCTAAGCTTATGATGGGCTCTCTCACCCTGAAACCAATAGTCTTAGTCTGTAAGAGAGAGCACTCCTGAACAAAAATTGGCCAGAAACCCCTCTTAGGTTTATTCCCCAAAATATACCTGTTTTTAACTGTTAATCCACATTTTATGTTTCTTTTCTCTTTCTTTAACTTTTACACACACCACATGGAAAATCAAGATGACCTACAGAATTGAGCAGTAATGAACATCGTGACTGTTTTAAGCCACTACATTAGGGATTAGTTTAATATATGGCAAAAGCTAACTGAAATACCTCCTTAGTCAGCATAATGGAGATGCCAACACATGTTTACCAAATACCATTTCCTTTTCCTTTTCCAGGATTCACAGAGAGAGTAAATTCCCTACCCTCCTTTGTTGTTAGCTTGGTGCCAGCTAACATGTGGTGATTTCTAGCAAATATCTTCCTCTATTGCTCAAATTAATAGTTGCATTTTTGTGCTTATGTTTCTCAATACTTACCTCTATTTGAAAGGAAAGTGAAGTTGGGTAGCTTTTGTGCTGTTGATATAACAGTCTGGTATAATTAAGAGTCGATTTTAATGTGGTAATTGGCCCTTTTCACATTTTCACAAGTCAGTTTCTGCCAAAGGAACACATAATTACTATCTAGGAATTTAGCCCCAGGGATCACTGGAAGGCCCAGAGATTTCTGTTGACTGTGATAGTTCTTTACCCAAGGTAAAGAATTGGATTTATCCAATCCAAATGGTTCAAAACTAATTTAGGACATTTCATCTATTCTGTTTACTTTTCTTCAGTCTAATGCAGAGTAAAAGTACTTAAGAACTTAAGGGGCAGAAGTCTCATCAAACCAATACAAAGAATCTCAAGGGATTTGGGTGGCATTCCAACAAAGAAGCCTACTCCAATGCGTAGACATACTGTCCTTGGAGGGTGGGGTAAAGGGGCCAAGGAAGAGTTTCAGTTTCCCTTTATTCTTCCCTCAAGGATAATTTAGAACAGGTTCTTAACTAAAGAAATGCTAAACCTGTTCCCTGATAATTATCAAAACTTTCAATAAATTCCTTGCTAAAGTCCAAAAGAAGGGAAAAGGACTTGGATGTATGAAAAACATGAATTTAGAGAAATAATGGGGCTATAAACAGTGAAAAGTGGAATCCTTGGGGAAAAATAAAAATTGATTTTGAAAAAGATTTATTTTCAGTTCCCTCAATTTGGCCACAAAATGTACAGATCAGACACTGGTTGCAGTAAGAGTTTACAGAAAAAAAAAATGGGGTTCTAATTGAAAATAAATACTGCTTTCCTCATCTCAGGATTTCACATAGACAAGATAAAAGACAGCAATTTGGGGATAGCCAAGTACAAACAGCCCATTTGTAGTCTGTCGCAATCTCCTTTATCAGATGATGTTGGTCTCCTCATCATTTCTTAAAGGACTAAACTGTTAACTTCCTTTTCAATTTTTGAACATTTCAGATCCGTATTTCATTTTCTAAACAGATGTCCAGAGCAGAACATGTCCTCTGTTTTAATAAGCATTTGTATGATCTGTAAAAAAATTCACATAAAAAATAATAGCAATCATAAGTAACTCAAACTGCATAACAGTTTTTTCAGAAAATAATTTTTTAAAGTATTTGGATCACAAAAGGCATAAGGAGGGATCTTGGAAACAATTTGAGATATATACTTTACAATGTACAATTTTTTCTAATTTTAAGAATTTCAATTTTCATTATTTTTATAGGTGATGTTTTTGTAAGACATTAAGAGTGAATTAAAAATATATATTTCACATATATATTCTGTAATTGGTAGTAGATTTACCGTGGAGCTAACCAAGCTTAAACTTCTGGGCCACTACTTTACATTGGTCTCTTGCAAGAAAATAACCCACACTTTATATTTATTGTTTTTTATTTATTTTCTCAAGGAAGATAGACAGAACTGTATGAGCCTCTGGTCTACAAAACCTTGATCTTATCTGGTTTGTAAAGAATGACCCATTATCAATGCGTTTATCTGTTCTACCACTAATCTGCCCATTTGGATCTTTTGCCACTGCTAACTCTAGAACTCCTGTGAATATTTTGGTGCTCTAAATATTTTTAGGTTCCAAGTCTGTAGACCTTCATCTTTTCCTTTATTTCCACTTACAGCCACATAGTACTCACGCTCATTCCCAATCTATGATCCTGCCCTTGTCCCATTTTTTAAAATGCTACCTTTGTAACAGTCAAATATCATCCTCAAAAATGATGTCTGCACAAGGAAAAGACTAGTTCATTGATAGTCATAGATATACATCTATTCAAATGCATGTTCAAATTTAGCTATTACTGAGAAACTGCTAACCCTATGATATGTACTCAGTTACCTGGCTGTTGTGCCCACATAGTTAATCTGCACAACTGCTGCTGCTATTATCATTGGGGGTACCTGTTAATGTCAAAATAAGCTGCTTCGACCTCACCTTAGATATATACCCAGAGTCTAATTTCTCAATACATTGATCATGAACACCCCAATCTAAGGAACCATTATGTCTTTCCAGGATTTTCATCCACTAGCACTCCTCCTTCCTCCCTGGACCCTTTGCAGTCTCTTCACCCAGCAGGCAGAAACGATGGAGGTACAAACTGAATCACATTCTGTTACTCTTCCATTAGTAATCATGCAAAGACTAACTAGGAGAACAGGGAAAAGGAGGAGGAGGAGGGGGAGGAGGAGGAGAAAGAGGAGGAGGGGAGGAGGAGGAGGAGAAAGAGGAGGAGGGGAAGGAGGAGGAAGAAGAGGAGGAGGAGGAGGAGGATTCAGTACAAACTGAATCACATTCTGTTACTCTTCCATTAGTAATCATGCAAAGGCTAACTAGGAGAACAGGGAAAAGGAGGAGGAGGAAGAGGAGAATGAGGAGGAGGAGGAGAAGGAGGACGGGGAGGGGAAGGGGGAGGGGGAGGAGGAGGAGGGGGAGGAGGAGGAGGGGGAGGAGGAGGAGGAGGGGGAGGAGGGGGGGAGGAGGAGGACAATGAGAGGGAAAGATTAAGGGAGAAAAAGGAACATCTCCATCACTAAGAGGCAGGAAAAGAGATGTGAGAGGCAGGCTTGGACATGGACTTGTGAATGTACAACTTCAAATCTTCCTCTGATCTTATATTTGATTATAGTAAATCATTGAGCTTTCTATGCTTCAGTTCCCATAAAATAAAAATGGGTATAGTGTGAGTAACTGTTGCATGTATTATGTATATATTCATTCATTTATCATAATTAAAAGGTTTAATACACAATGTTTCTGACATATGGTGATTACACAATGAGAGTTAGCTATTATTATCTTCAGGATAACAGTTTACAGAGCATAATAAAGAAGGGAGCCAAGCTCCTAAAAGTCAGTTCAACTAAGCTTGTTCAATAGCAATGGATCAAAAACACCTCCTTCAATAACTCTTATGGATTTCCATGATAGAGCTGTGTTAACAATTATAGTAATACCTGATAATTTGTACACACACACACACACACACATATACAGAGTTATCTAATATGTACACATACTACCTTATTTAACCTTTATAAGAAATTTGGGAAATAATTACTAGTGTTTTCCCCAGCTTTACCAATGACAAAATTGAGCCATCAACTATTTAACTTGTCTAAGTCAGGATTCAAACCCAAGTAGTGCAGTAGTATCATATGTCTACTAACTCCTTAATGACATTTAAGATTATTTGGCTGGGACTGGATAGATAAAAACAGTAGATTGTCTTACAGACAATGATTTAAGATGGATTGTGTCTGTCCATGTGTAATACGCCTACTCTGACACAGATATAGTATATTCATCTAGTCTGCCCTTTTCTGTTGTCTACAATATTTCGTTAGCAGAATTTTTAAAAGTCATTGTTATCTGAATTCTGCAGAAAGATAGAAGTACAAGTCCATTGCAAAATTGCATTTGGATAATTTCCACTTCAGATTTTACTTTCTCCCTCGTGTAGTTGTTCATATTAATCAGATCGATGATGACTCATTAGACCCTCTAGTAACTACCTTATATTATAAACATATGCATATTTACTAAGAATTGTTGCACAATTGTTGCCTAAAGTTAGGATGCAATTCTGTCATCTTTTATTTCATAGTCTGGGAATGTTTAACCTATGCATGCAGCCTTCACAAGATAGGCTACCATTATTCTTACAAGATCGGGTTGATTTGATACTCTTTTTCATCTCCTCACCTCACTGTTTCTCTTTGCTTCCTGCTGCTTAGGCTCACAAACTACAGAGTTGTATGAATAATTGAAAAACATTTTAATCTACATAATTTCACCAAGGCTATGTGTGTGATTCTAAAAATCTCAGACTTTATCTAAGTTCTAAAGAAACTATTTAATACACATTAGTCTTTTCTGTATATATTTATTTGTATGGCAAAAGTAGAGGCATGTTTTCTCACTTCTGTGGTATTACAGAACCCCTATGTTCTATACCATAAACACTCTTAGGCAATGTATATAAAATAACTCTATTAAATAAAATAAAGTTATCAGTACCTGAATTTTTTAGTTTCAAGTATTAGCGAATTTTAGTTGTATTGACTAACTTACGTACTCTTTATATCATTATTGAATGATTATTGCGTTCCCGGAAAGCTCATCGTGATTACTGGTTTCATGGAGCTTCCAGATTAGTCAAGGTTAAAGAAAAGCTGCTTTTAAATACAGCAGCCACCACTTGTCTATGGTTTTGCCTTCTGCAGTTTCAGTTACCCGTGGTCAGTCAGGGTCTGATTACAAGTGAATACAGTACAATAAAATATTTTGACAGAGAGAAAGAGAGAGATTATATTCAATAATTTTTGTTATAGTTTATTATTATAATTGTTATGACTTGTTATTAGTTACTGCTATTAATCTCTTATTGTGCCTAATTTATAAATTAAACTATATCATAGGCATAAATGTACACAAAAAGCACAGTATATATAGGGTTTGGTACTATCCATGGTTTCAGGCATCCACTGAGAGTCTTGAACTGTTCCCCCACATATAAGGGGGAACTACTGTAATAGGAAATAAGATTGCTATGAAATACACACACAAACACACACACACACACACTCAATTGCTCAGTTTTGGGAGAAAGTAAAATTTTCCGAGGGCTAAAAGTTAAATAGAAATGAGCCAGACAAATGTATATGGAAATGTGGAGGAAGAAATTAAAACTGAGTGGGGCATGGAAGCATCTGTTTAGGAGAGAGAACAAATGCAGACAGCTGAGAAAGAGAATATCACAGTCAAGGATTAGAAGTTTATGAAATTCGAGAGTGTGGAGAAAATTCACTCACCCTACTGGTTCCTGAGACAATTCTGACAAAAGTGGAAGAGATATTAAAAGGCCAGCGCCTATGTTTTGCTGCCCTAACCCTAGTTTTCAATGTGTCTAACATGAGTATTTAGTATCCACATGCCACCAAGCTGCACTTTCTTCCCCAAAGACACTGTGTCCAACGTTTATATTTGTCACTCAGTCATTCACATGTCTGCTGCTTTTATTTAACCATTCACTCACCTTATGAGTAAATACAGCAAATATTTATTGAGTTTCTACTTTGGGCCAGGCAAAACAGAGAAAATTTCTGCCTTCATGGAATATTCTAGTTACAGAGACTAACGTAAGCATGTACACATAACATATGCACATGTGATTATATGATTCCTTTATAAATGTGTATAAATATATAAATGTACTCATATATTATTCTGGTCTTCCACTTCATGTAGAGAACTGCCTTAAATCTCTGTCAATATGAGTAGACCCATAATACTTTCTCTGCTCTTGCCATTTTATTTTCCTAAGAGGATAGACTATATTTTTCTGGAATAATCAGCTTCTTGAAATGAAGGGACACCTTGAAACCATAACTGGCATTGAATAGATGGTTTTCCTAGGTTGAACTTCCTTGGTTATTGACATGGGCCTGGCTAAGTTTATGATGATCATCAATGCTAAATATGCCCCTCTACCTTAAAATGTATCATTATAACCACCTCCATCACAATTTCATGTTATTGTAACTACTCAGTCTTTGTGTTCCTCGAAGTCCAAGCATGCTTAATATCCATATATGGTCAGGTTCATTTAGAATAATAATTTCTCTCTGTAATACTCAATAAAGATTTTTTTTTCCAGGAATAATGCTTCTGTTACTCAGGCAAAATTAGTTATGTTACAAAGCTAACTCCTTAATCTCCATGGCATAATTATCAGAATTTATTCTTCACTAAATCTACCTGTCAAATTCTGGTTAGTGAGGACTTTTCTTCACTATTGAATCAGGGATTCAGGATAACAGAGGCTTTGCCATCTTGTTACACCACCATCTTAACACAAGAAAACATCTTCAGCAGGGAAAGAGAATGAAATGATATGCCTGCTCTTAACAGCCAGAAATATGTATCTTCAAAAAAGGTCTAAATTCAGGCACCTACAGTTTTATTTGAGACTCAGCATCCATGACTAATACATAATTGTCAACTTGTTATATTTGTGTAGTGTTTAGAAAGCGTATTTCTACATTTTATTATACTTTTTCTTTACTAAACACTATCACCAAATAATTATTATGCTTATTTTGAGAAGAGAAATTGCACTATCATGACACTTAAGTTACAAATCCAAGATCACAAAGCCAGTAGGGAAGACATCTAAGTAGGCTTAAAACTCCAAATCAGGTCTTTTTACTTTAAATAAATCCAATTCTTTCCTTCATTATATCATATCTACCCTACCTGGAGTTTGGTTATTAAACGTATGTAGCACCATAGATTTTATGAAGCTCAATGAGACTTTTTAGATAATCTCATCCAATATTTTTATTTTACAGATGAAAACACCATAGGCAAGAAAGGTTAAATGGTTCACCCAATGTATTCAGCTAACTTCAACTCATCTAACTTCAAAATCCTTGCTTTTTCTACTACTCTACAATACCAGTAGGTTAAGTGTTATTAGGTACGAGACACTCAGTATATACATAGTGAAAGGAGGTTTTATAACTGATGTATTATGAAGCATTTTCACTAGCTTGGTTGGAGACTTTCATTCACTCCTTATGATATTTCGATCATCACTTTTGTGCCAAGGTTATGGATCAAATTAGCGTGAAAAACCTACTGTTCTTCTCTTCTTCTATCCTTATGTACCTTGGAAACCTCTGCCCTACTGATAGCAGCTTGCCTGTACATTTCTGTTTTAAATTGCCTTCTCAGTAAGAAGTGACTTATTAATGATTGTATTCCTAGTATTTCTACTTGCCAAGATATAAGCAGTCAATTCTTTTAGTAAGATTTCCAAAAGAGTCTCTACCACAAGAGAAAAATGAGTGTTTATAAAAGTGACATTGTGAAAAAAGTTGAACTGTCCACTCTATAACTAGTACCAAATTGTTTCCTTCATAATTTCAGAATTACTCCAAACTCATGGTTCCTGGTACAAACAAAGGTGATAACACACTTGAAATCCTCTACGTAAAGACTCAAATGCTCAAATTCCAAGGTTCTCTAAATGTAACTTTATTTCAGTCAAGGATGCTAAGGGTGACAGCTCCAGAATGTGGGTTCATTTTTTTGCTTTCCTTTTTTTTTCTCATTTTTCTGTAGTTAACTCATTCTCACTTGGAATGACTATAGCATTCCCTTTGAGTAAGAAAGAAACTTGGTCTGTAACTCACAATTTTTCTAATAATGTTGTTTATCTATGACAAGCCGTACTGGAGTATTCATAGTATTTATAGTATTAAGGATTTACAGTATATAGGAAAATAATATGAAATTTCTACAATAATTTTATTTTAAGGCATTAGTATTATTATTTAAAAGTCATGGCAAATACTATTTTTTTGAAGCAAACAGAAAAACAAACATGATAAAATGATACATTGAAAGCAATTGACGGTATTTATTGGGATTTTTATTTTATTTTATTTTATTTGAGACAGGGTCTCACTCTCTCGCCCAGGCGGGAGTGCAGTGGTGCAATCTCAGCTCACTGCAGTCTCCAACTCCAAGGCACAAGCAGTCCTTCCTCCTCCGCCTCCTGAATAGCTGGGATCACAGGCATGCCACCATGCCCAGTTAATTTTTGTATTTTTTTTGGTAGAGACAGGGTTTTGCCACATTGCCCGAGCTGGTCTTGAACTTCTGGACTCAAGCCATCTGCCCTTCTCGGCCTCCCAATCTGCTAGGATTACAGGTGTGAGCCACCACACCAGGCCTTATTGGGAATTTAACACTTTAAATATTCTTTGCAGGTAAAATTTGATGACTAGTCTTAAAAGAGTCTATTGAAGTCTGTTACTCTAACTCATAAATATTGGACATTATTACATTGAAATAATATATTATTGCTCCTAATAATAGCTTTTACTAGATTTTATATGTTCTCTGACCTATATACAAGTTATTTACATGGAATAAATACAAATGTTGGAAAGTTCCCCTCTGTGTCTTCTTTAGAAACCAAATTGTAGATCTAATTATAAAGGCTGCATTAGTTTAAATAGTGTAGAGGACAATGTTCACTAAAGTCTGACTAGGCATGTAATTAGTTGGTACCCATCTGGCTTCACTGTACATTGGATCTCACTCTGTATTAAGTGTTACATAAATAAGTATTTATGAATAATTGTTAATTGATTTAGCTTTCATTTAAAAAAACTATAACAACATACTGTAGTTGTCAGTGTGGGTAAGATAATAGAACGCGTTGAGGACTCAGTGAGAGTGGAAGCCATTTCTACTCCTAGGCATGAAGGAAAGTTGAGGGGAAGATAGATAAAGACTTACAGCTGTATAAGAGAGTTAATAGGTAACTTTTTGAGGTCCAGCAAAGCAAGTTAGGACAATAAATAGCCGAATCTTGTTGTCTTCCCACCTATGCTCTCCCATAATTGTCTCCTATTAGCTGAAGCCAACCAAATGCCAGAGGACAAAAGGGTTTGACTGAATTGGTCCACAGAGCTCAGCTTCCTGGGGATTGGAGGATGGAAAACGTTGAAATAAATTAGCAATATGATCTCTATTAGCTAGAGAGGTAAAGTGAAACTATCTACTCATTAAATTTATGGTTTTAGGAGATGTTGTTTTGTTATGCTTATAATAAAAAATGTTATTAACTTTAGTCAGAAGGCAAACAAAATTATTTTCTAAAAATTTTACTGAAAATTCTAGCCATGAAATTTAAGGATGAAAGGTGTGTTTGTGAGTACATGTGTTTATGGGTTATTTTATATATGATAGTGGATCTATTTTCTTTTTTGTTTCTTCAAATTACTTTATTATCTATAATTGACAAATTATACATAGGAAAATCTAAACGGTATAGATGTGTATTTTTTTACATAGTTACTCTCTTTTATTATACAATTTATATTTCATATATAAAACACGTTACTCAACAACTATAGAATAGACATAATTTTCAAGTACCTGTGGAAGTTAAAAAGATGTATCACATAGTTTGGGTAACTATACAGCATGGTTTGCTCAGGAAAGTCCTTGTTTGTGCCTATTGTCCTTAGCAGTCATCTGGTGAGCAGGTGTTTTTTTAAACTCAAAAGTGTGATAGTTTAAAATAATAAATAATACTGTAACCCTACATATACTGGAATGTATAGTAAGTCTCAAAAAAAATCAAAGACAGAGCATGTTCTGTAACCATAGCACAGCAGAAATCAATAACAAAAAGCTAATGAGAAAATCTACATTTCTGAAAACGAATATTAACACTTCTAATACATTAGTTTGAGGACAAAAATCACAATAATACTTAGCAAATGATAATAAATGATGATAATACATGAAGATTAATTGATTTGGCACACATTTGAATGTTAAGGACTAGAAATAAGATAGAAGTGAAGGAAAATAGAGTCCTTAAGCTTTTATTAGAAAACTATAAAAGCAATGTACTAAACATTCATTCAAGAAGGTGAAGAAGACTATTACCAAAAAGATAGCAGAAGAAAAAGAATAAAGAATGCAACACAAACAACAGAAAAAGAGATGCACAGAATGTAGTAAAAAAATGAAAAAGAAAAAAACTCAGAAATCTCAAACATTAAGTGTTTAAAAAATAAAAAATTGTAAAAAGATAAAAACTTTGAATATTTAAATGAAATACACAAATTACAAAAGCTGACTCAATAAACAGAAAACCTAAAATTTATACATTTATCCAAAATTAAATTAGAACATACACATCTTTTCCTGAAATTACATCTGGCTGAGAGATCTTCACAACCAAGTTTACCCAAACTTTGAAGAAAAAAATTTTAAAAAGAAAATCTGAAGGGATATTTTTCAACTCATTTTAAGAGAGTATAAGTTGATATCAAAACTTGAAAAAGACAACTGAGAAAGAAAAATTTTATTCCTATTTTAATCATAAATAATGATGCAAAAAAGCCAAAATAGTGTACTAATAAACAAAATCCAGCAATGTATATAAGGTTAATACGTCATAATTAACTTTATATTATCTGAGGTATGCAAAGTTAATCATTACAAAATTAATGAAAGTTTAACCACATGAAACACCAATGAATAAAAAAAAGAATGGGTTCTTTGAATAAATGCAATAAAATAATTTATTAAATTAAACAGCTTTTCATGTTTTTTAAAAAGACAGAAATCTGAGTGACCTTTCAAAATGATAGAAAATATCTTTAAAATTTATAGCAAACATAGCTTAATTATAAAATATGCAAAGAAAGCTTCCCTTTTATATTCAATTTAAAACCAAAATGTCTGCTATTATCGTTTCATTTCAACATGTTACTTTAGAACCTAGGCTATGTGATAAGGCAAGTAATTAAGAAAAAAGTTATAAAATTAAAAAAAAGAAATACAACAATGTTCACCAATGACATGGCTTTGTACATAGAAGTTCCAAAGCAATTAACAGATAAATTTATTAAATTCCTGAATACATTGCTGAAAAAAACAAAGAAACTTACCAATGAATACTACCTTCTACCAATTAAAAGTTTAGAAAATAAAATTTTGATGATGCTATTATAAACACTGCAAAAATGTCAAGTAGTGATGAATAAGCTTATACTAAAAATATAAGACTTTTATTAAGAAAATTTTAAAACATTTTAGAGAAATTAAAAACCAAAATAATTTTTGTATGAATTAAAGAAATGTTAAACTCATTACTGGAAAAAATTCTAAAAATTCTGTCCTAATGCATGTGTAATTTCAATGCAATACAAAATTAAACTATTATTTCATGAAAATTAGTATGCTGATTTTACGCTTATTTGGAGTACAAGGGGACAAGAATAACCAAAACACACTTTAAAAAGATAAAGTGGAAAGAATTGATCTTCCAGAACCAAGATGCTTCATACACTGAGTGCTGAAATTTCTGAGACAGAGCTATAACATTTTTAGAAGTTAATATTTCATAGGAGAATATTTCCATAACCTTACCTTGTGACTAATTTTTTTTGTCTTTTCTTTCTTTTTTTATTTTTATAATTTTTTTTGAGGCTCTGTTGCCCAGGCTGGAGTGCAGTGGCATGATCAAGGCTCACCATAGTCTCGATCTCTTGGGCTCAAGCAATCCTCCCATTTCAACCTCCTGAGTAGCTGGGACTATAGGCATGTGCCAGCACGCCTGGCTAGCTTTTTAAATTTTTTGTCTCTACAAGACCCTCTACAGGGTCTTGCTCTGTTGCACAGGCTGGTCTCAAACTCTTGGGCTCAAGTGATCCTCCTGCCTTGACCTCCTGAAGTGTTGGGATTATAGGTGTAAACCATCGTGCCCAGCCCATAACCTCACTGTGAAAAAGAGCTTCTTAAGTAAGACCAAAAACTATTAGCCATATATTAACAAATATATGGCTACTTTAAAGATTACTTTAAAGATTGGAACTCCTTTAATAAGTATTATAAAGAATATAAAAAGATATGCTACTTGGTAAAAATATACATGGGAAACAAGACACATCAAAATATACAAAATGACTTCCAAGCAAGAGAAATAGACAAGTAATCCTTTAGAAATAAAAAATGGCTGAAAACTTACCTGGGCACTTCACAAAAGGGGAAAGTGCAAATGGTGAATGAAGACATAAAAATATGCCCAACCTCATTGGCAATCAGGTAAATATGGTACATATTGCAGGCACAATAAAACACCATTACACATCATGTAAGAAATGTGAAAACAGCAAATGTTGATGAGAATAGAGAGCTATGACAAAATACTGGCCCTGATTACTTGCCCTTCCCTATTTCCATATCTTTTGTTACATAGCCAGGTAATATCTCCCACTAAAAGTAAAGTACCTTTGCTTACTTCTGACTTTCGGATTATCCATGTGGTTTGCCTTAGCCAGTAGGATGTTAGAAGATACAATGTTAGCAGAAGCTTCCAAAGTATGTGTGCCATTTGTCTTGCTCTCTGCTATCTCTACCATTACCATAGGAAGAACGTGCCTCTGTGATATGGTTTGGCTGTGTCCCCAGCCAAATGTCATCTTGAATTCCCATAATCCCCATGTGTCCTGGGAGGGACCTGGTGGAAGGTAATTGAATCATGGGGCGGTTACTCCCCATGCTGCTGTTCTCAGGATAGTGAGTGAGTTCTCACGAGATCTGATGCTTTTAAAAGCGGCTTCTCTCTTTGCTTGGTTCTAATTCATCTCTTTCCTGCCACCACGTGAAGAAGGGCGTGTTTGCTTCCCTTTCCGCCATGACTGTAAGTTCCCTGAGGCCTTCCCAGCAATGCAGAACTGTGAGTCAATTAAATCTTTATAAATTACCGAGTCTTAGGTATGTCCTTACAACAGCATGAGAACACTCTGCTACTCTCCTCTTCTAAGTGGAATGAGGGACACACCTAGTAGACTCAGACCTACATACCTGCAGTGTGAAGCAGAGACAATCCACAGATTGATGGGAATAAACAACTGCTGTGCTAATCCACTGAGTTTGGGATGGTTTGTTGAGCAACATTATGATAATAATTTACCAATCCAGGTGTAATGAGAATTCTTACACACCGGTGGTGGAAGTAAAAATTGGTACAAACGTTTTGAAAAATAGTTGTTCCTTACTTATAAATATCTATACAGTTCTCTACAACCCATAAATTCCACCAGTAAGTAAATAACCTGGAAGAAATCAGGATGAATATAATAGAATATGCATAAAATGATCTGTAATAATAAAAACTGAAAAAATCCTACAGAGAATAAATATATAGTAATATATTCATAAAGTGGAGTAAGTATGTATACACAGTAATATTTTAATAAAATGGAATAGAGTATCACTTTGGAAATAAACGTATTTGGCTACAAATGCCAATATATGTCTCACAAACAGAATGCTGAATAAAAGAAGAATATTTTCCAAAAAACACACTTTTTTTCCAGTCTATGATATTCGAAAACATAAAATAATACTTTAATGTTCAGGAATGCATACAAAAACACATATATAAGAGATATTTGTCATAATCTTGGTTTCCATCTATTTAGAAGGAAATCCTGGTTTCCATCTATTTAGAAGGAAATCCTGGTTTCCTTCTATTTTGAGAATTTTCCTCCATGAGAATCTGATATATACAACTCTCAGATGAGAAGCTGAATTCTTCCGCCACCATTCTAACATCAGTGTCATGAGTATATAATCTAAGCTCTGTCAATTAACATATCCTGCCTGGAACTTCCAATCTTAAGTACAAGTAGGATAGTGAAGAATTTGTGTTGCAGCAAAACACATTGTTCTGTGTGACAACAGTCCCTTCCTTTGGTAAAGGTTTGGCTATCACTCTAGCAGTAGCTTCCTTTGGATTTCGATACAATTTTTTTTGGTTCGTTTTGTTTTATTTTTTAACCCTAGTTCACCAATTTCCTGTATAAACCACTATAGTTTTTAGTAAACTCTTGTTAATGAACTAGTGGTGATTTCTGGGGCTTGCTGCTAAGAAAACTAGGAGACAAGCTAACAAGATCTTAAGACAGTCAATGACTGTTTGGGATCTTTCAAGTCTGGGGCCAGAAGGGACTTAGAAAAGAATATGTCCAGCTAAACATATGCCTATCTTACTACTAGGTGTCTGAGGCCCTAGATAAATGCAGGTCAGTAATTCCATTTTTCACAAGTAGACTATTTTCTGAGTTATTTTGAAACTGTAATCTCCAGTGAGCAAAGTAGTTGTTGTTCTCTGTGTAGAAGGTGCCAGGAGGTTTGCTCTGTGCTGTCCTGTCTCTCTACAGGAAATTGCCTCATTAACTTCTGTGACATTGTAAGAGCTGCTGTATTACTTCATAATGTTGGAAATTATGTCCAATCGCCATTCTATTACTTTACTTTAGCATCCTCTGTGACTTCTAAAAGGGAATTTGTCTCTTTGAAACTGCTAGATCTTTTTTTCACGTTTAGTAATACAAAACCTTTTGAAAAGCCTAGAAGCGTTTATAAACCGTGACAATTTTTAACAAACAAAAACATAAAAGAAAAATGCCATGCAGAACAGAGTAAATTCACATGAGATGCTGGTTATACATTCATTTTGACTCTGGCAGCAAAATAAGAACACCAGAGAATCAGCAAAGGGAAAATAAAAGGTAGAAAAAAACCCAAAAAGCTGACAAAGAGTTCTGAACATGAAATAAAGGCAGAAATAGAGAAAAGTAAACTCAAAGAAGGAAATGGAAATCTAAAATAAATAAAGGTAACCCGTCATGAAAATAATTGACAAAGGCAAAAAATAAATAATCAAGCTAATCAGAAGGAAAAAGAAAAATGGAAGGAAGAAAAATTCCATATTCATATTTAATTTTCTCAAGTAAGCAAAAATACACTAAAACAACAAGGGAAAAGAGACCCTAGAAAAAGAGAAAGAATAATATACAGTGTGCAAGTTCTATCTCTTAAATCTTAAGATGTTGGAGAGACTTGAGATGTACTCATTCTTTATTAAACACATATAGAGAAATATTTTGCTGCTTTCAAAACTACACTCACTCACTGCCCCTGTTCCATCTTTACTGCCTTAAGAAGTAAAGAGCCCCAAAGCTGAAGGCATTTCAGGTTTAGTTATCAAGGCTAACATTCCATAAGTGATTTTGTATAGACATGAAACAGGTTAGAGAAGAGAGGCATGGTCACACATTTTGAAAATCAGTATTCCCATCAGTCTACACATCTTTTCAATAATGTATTCAACAATATATTTACCAGACATTTTCCTTCAGACTCACTGGGCTACACTAGTCATTTCCAAGAGGTCTATCTGAGTAATATGACATTTTACATAGGTATTTGCAGTGCATGAGGCTTTTCAAAGGAATTTTATAGATGCTAAAATTTCCTTATTATGATAGGTTCCTATATTGTTTTTGCATAGCTTATAGGAAGAGGGAAGAGGTATGTAAATTAAATACTGTGGCATTTTCTGGTCTTTCTCGACTGGAGTTCATGAGAGAATAAGCCCTATTGAAATTATTTATAGGATTATTCTCAAAAGTACAATTCTACATTAAAAGAAGTCAACTGATTATATTATTTGCAATTGTTCGCAAATGGCCTCAGCATTATCTAAAAAATTGTCAGAAATTTAAATGTTTGGTCCCCACCTTAGATCTACAAAATCAGATGTTATATTCATGGGGTGAGACCAGACAGTCTGTGTTTTAATAAAATCTCCACATGATTCTGATCCAGTCTGAAATTTGAAAATCACCGCCTTAGTGCATTCAAGCCTAAATCCCTTTGGAGCCAGGTTAAGACAGTTGTATCAGACTGTTCTTTCATTGCTATAAAGAACACCTGGAGCTGGGCCATTTATAAAGAAAAGACGTTTAATTGGCTGATGATTCTGCAGGCTTTACAGGAAGCATGATGCGGACAGCTGCTCAGCTTCTAGGGAAATATCAGGAAGCTTACAATAATGGCAGAAGGTGAAGGGCCATGGGGGATCGGCCTCATGACCCAAACACCTCCTAACCAGGCCCCACTTCCAGGACTGGAGATTGCAATTCTACATGAGATTTTGGAGGGTGCAAATATTCAAACTACATCAACAGCCTATAAGCTTCTTCAGGAATGTTTTTCAAATAGTCACAACGTAAAATGATTAAACTAGGACAGTAGAAATTTTAATGTTATTCTCTTACATAGACAGATAGCTTTAGGAAAAAGCCTGCTGTGGTTTTATCAAAAATCATCCTTATAATAACAAAAATGTAAATATCAATTTTCAATAGCAAGGTAGAGTATTTGAAAATCTACTATTCTGAGTTCTACATCATGTAAGCAAACTTACTACAACAACTGCTACCACAAAGAGATACATAATGAGAATTACTACTAATAATATAGACCTATGGCAACTGATTGTCAAAAATCCAATAAATACAATTCTACGGATAAAATACAAATGGAAGGGAAAAATCTTTCTATGTGTTTGCATGTGTATGTGTGTGTGTGGGTGTTTGTGTTAGTAGGGGAAAGTGGCAGTTATATAGTTTCATTTGGTTTGTTTTTTAATGAGACTGAAGAAACATACCCCTGAACTTCATACAAATGCATACTTTACTATTTACTTTGATTTACACACACACACACACACACACACACACACACGCACACACAGGCACTGCTGTAACTTTCTTTTTGTTCTCTATCTTATGCTATCATAGTCTGTTTTTCTTCTTCTAGTGATGAACAATATAGATGTAGTAGGAGATAGTTTCTGCAGAAAAAGACAATGCATCATTAAAGCACAAGGATATTAAAAGCAAATTCAAAATCAGGAAAACATTTGAACTTTATGCACCAACTTGATTTGGGGACTAAAATGTATTTCAGATTTAGTATTCTTTCTTTTGCTTTTTCTTTAGTTTTCTTTCTTTTTGCTTTTCTTTTCATCTTATATTTCTTTTGTTATTCTCCTTCTTTGTTAATAAACTTCTTCTGCTTCTTCCACCCAAATGAGTGAAATATAGTCAACTGGGTCTGCATTTTCACTTTACATGTTGAATTGAAGTACAGCAATCCTGTTCAAATAGTTTGATCCTCTTCTCTCAATATCAAGGACAAATTATTGAAGATCAATACTGATGCCAAGGGACATGGTCTCCTAGTTACTGCAACCATATAGAGAAGAGGGTGATCATATTTGAATGGAAAGTGAAGTCACAAATAATTGATATCCACTACAAAAATAAACACAAACCATCATTTCTATCACAATATTATTACTTATTTACTCACCAATTCTGAAAGCAAAAAGTACTGCTGACATAAAATAGTAACTAAACAAAGTATTTTCTCTGTAGTCACAAATTAAAATTACTCTGTTACATTAAACATAAATGTTATTTGATAAATGTCTATTCAGTACACATGTGAAAGACAATATGGTAGATAACATATGCATTATTTCTTAGCTTGCCTATATGTAGGTATTAGTTGGTGGGCTTGTTAATATACGTATTTCTGGCCTCCATTCAAAGAAATTACGCCTCATTGTTATGGAGAAAGGGCTCAATAATTTATTTTTAACAGGCTCCAAAGGCGATTTTCATGTTTTAGGACAAACACTTGAAAATGCCCTTGGAAGAGAAAATTGAAACAATGTCACTCTCCTCAAAATTCCTAAATTCTGAAGCATTTGAAATCATAATCATCTTTTGATGTTGGTGCACACATATAGTGGCTTCAAATACAAAATAAAATACGTTATATTTTGTAAAGCATAGGCTCAACTTAAAGGTTCAGGATCAACATGTAAAATGCTTATAAGTAATCACTCCTGTCTTTACAATAACAGAAAGCTAAAGAAATTGAAAGTCAATTAACTTTTCTTGGACCCGTCAGATAACTGAGGTCACAGGGTAAACAGCAAGCCTAAAATCTGGAGAGAAAGGGAAATCCAGATAGTCATAGCTGAGATCTGCTTACCTGGAGCAGATGCTGAGGAACCATAAACTGGTAGGCAAACTTAAATAGGAATTTTAATAAACTGCCCAAAATGAAATGTAGACTAGCTTGAGTTTGAGAAATTCCTAGGGCTGCATTCTAAAAACGTCCTTCACACTTTTGTGGGTTCTACTACCAGAAACTCACCAGATTCTTATTAGTAGAGAGCCATGAAAGATCCTCTGAAGGACCTGGCAAGGTTGGGGAGGTATGATCATTATAAAATACACCTAGAGAGTTCTCCATAAAAACAAAACAACAATAAACAACAACACCTATCTCCAGTGGAAGAAACTTTACCAGAGCCTTATCCCATGTGGAAAAAGAGTATTTTTTCAACTTCAACCCCCTTTAGCCTTCTTGTTTCAATTTAGTGGGGGAAGGATTAAAGCTAAGAAACACCAGTGAAGCGTACAGCCTTGTGACACAGGCCAGCTGAAAGAATGATATTTAACCATACAACTATAGAATATTTTGTTTTCCTCACAGCTTACCACCTTATCAACAGGGCTTTAATATAATAACACTGGATTACAATAGAAAGTTGCAAAGTATAGACTTTTATTTTAAAAGGAATTCTTAGGGAAGCACAAACACAATAGGTGAGAAAATAAATGAAGAAAATAAAGGAATGTGAAGCCTCTGGAACTTACAACTTTAACAAATGTTCAAAACAGTTAATCTCCTAGCCTAATTTAAAAGCTCATAAAAGCTCATAGTAAAAGCCTATTTACTTCAGTTCCAATTACCTGATGCAATATATATGGATTTCACCAAAAATTATAAAGCATGCTAAAATGCAAGTAAAGCATAACCTAAAGAGACCAAGCAAGCATTAGAACCAGGCAGAGTTATTACACTGATTTGAGAATTATCAAACAGGAAATTTAAAATTACCATTTAAATATACACAATGTTTAAGTAGAGATAGATAATAGAAGTAGGAAGAAGGGAACATTCAGAAGAGTTCAAAAGGAAATTCCAGAAATAAAAAATACTGCAACAGAAATGAAGAATGTCTTTGACAGGTTCATCAGTAGGTAAGACATGGATAAACAAATAATTAATGAGCTTTGAGAGAAATCAATACAAACTTCCCAAAATGAGAGGCAAACAGAAAAGAGAATAAAAATAAAAAAAATAAAATAAAATAAAAAAACAAAGCACAGAACATCCAAGAACTACAGGACAATGTCAAAAGGTCTAACACATGCCTATTGGAATATCAGGAAAAGAAGAAATCAGAAATCCCCCACTATCTTTCACAAAGTCTTCTGGAGCGCATAGGCAATGCTTCTGCCTTTCTCTCTTTGACAAAAATTTAGTCACATGATGCCAAAAGAAGGTTGAGAAATGTAGTCTTTTAATTGTGCACACTGATCGGTTTTATGTTACTCAGGGAAAATTGGAGAATGGTAGAACAGCCTCTATTGTACTCAGTTGGAAGTAATAAAGTTGGGAATAAAACAGTTTGATTATAAAAACATATTTGTCATTCTAATGTGGAAGGACTTTATTCTTTAGTGTTCTGAAAGGCACATGGTCATTTACTCTGACAAGGTCTATATGAACTATATTGGATCTGAGCATATCTTGCCTTAGAGATATTGTTGCCCATTCTTCACATAACTTTTTAGCTAATCAGTGTAAACATGTCATATTGCTGAGCAAATGCAAAAAAAAAATGAGTTGAATCTGGGGCTAATCTCAGAAGTCCTAGATGTAACCATTCATAGTGGTATTTGTCTTCAGGCCTGTTGAAGTATGAAGAAAGAAAAATAATTTAATTTGGATGGAATATCAAGTTCATTAATTAACAAGTAAAAAGAAAAGTTAAAAAAAGGACAATGTTGCAAAACTAGAGAGGATAAAAAATGTGAAGACTGTGAGTAAACCTTCCTGTTATACCAAATAATTTGATTTTATATTTTCTGAATAATGAATGGGAAACCATGAAATTTTAGAATAGGTTGAAAATTCTGAGATGCACTTAAGGAAACAAATTACAAACATTGTCACATGCTTTAAAAGAAGAAAAATGAATATACAAAAACCTGGTAGGTGAGGAATGCATTTATAGTAAAGGTAAGAGATTGAAAAATAAATACATCTGAATTATATTGAAAGCAACCTTTGCCTACTTTCCTAATTTAACTGTAAACAACTTTGCAAATAGTCAATCCTCCAAAATCTAGACCTCACTAATAGTTGTCCAAAGTTTACTATTTAACAACAGTTTGAAGAAAGCATTCTGGAATTTTAGGTGCACTGCAAACTTTAAGTTTAGGTTAAGAACATTTCCCTCTTTTGGAGGGAAGCAATTGTTTATTTTATTCTATCTTTTTTTTCCAAGAGTGGAAAATATCATGCAATCTGACTGAAATTCAGATTATCTTCAAACAGTTATGCTGAGACTACAAGGTATACTGGGAAGAGAGAGCTCACTGTCTGATCACTTGCCATAAGTTTAACATGTTGGAGAACATCTTGTATTATTTGGAATCTATCCATCATTAAACATGAATGAGGAGACTGTGGTACACAAATGCGGTAATACCAAATGGATACGTGTATTAAAGACACTGTAACCATCTGGACTCAATATGGGACCCAGAATGTTCCCATTTATCAAATTATAATTCCCATACGATATTTTATATCTGTAATTCAATGTTGATGAAAACATAATTGTTTTTAATTTTTCAAAGTGATTTTCAGCAGTAGTGGAGTAAGTTCACACATTTATCAGAGGAGGAAAAGATTGGTGGCCAATAGAAAATTTTACTAAATTCTCTTGTTTTAAAGAAAGAGGAAGCACAGCAACAAATAATAGTCACCATCAGAGGATCATTCAAAAATTTTGAGAATGAACACATTTGATAATTATTCTTGTCTCCATCTGTTTGAATTCGTTTCCCCTATCTTAAAAGTGCTCTCCCTTTTCACCGTTTACCTAGATATTAAACAGGTTTCAAGATCCATCTTTTCCATAAAAACTTTATTACTACCATCCACTCCATTATATACTGAACTGTCCCTTCTGTAATACTGGAGACATTACTACCTCCACAAAGTAACTTTTAATACGGGCTTTTTAATGATCTCCATGCAAAATAGAGGTCTGTCTTCTTTCCTGTCTTTTTTTTTTCTATTAATTGATTTTTTCTTTCTTTTTTCCTTCCTTTTTTTCCCCTGAAGAAAAAAAAGTTTTATCATGAAAAATTATATAACACCAATAAATAAAACTAAGAAAAATGCAGATATTATTTTTCAAGAAATAGAAGTTCCCATACTTTGTCTACCAGGCCCGTGTTATGGCTGAAACATCTCTACTGGAAACTCAGGATATCTTGATAGACCATTAGCACAGCCTGTAAAAAATATTTACATAAATAATTCTTTGATGAATATTGGCACGCCTTTTAGTCCCGGCTATTGCTACTTAGGATAACCAGTATCCTATTATTTCCCCTTGTTCTGAGATAAATGCTGTCAGGAACACTTTCACTTCCAGTCCATCCAGGCTCTTTAGCTCTTCTAAGAGTTAGTCCAGGAAGGAATCTATGATGATAAGATTCAAGGTATTAATGCAAGAAGTAAAAGTAAAAACTAATAGGGAATAATAAGTGCTCTGAGAGCTCCTTCCTTCCTCCAATCTAGACTCTGTTTTCTCCCAAATGTTGTTGGGCATCCTGAATCTTTTTCGATCATCTCCTGTTCCTCTCACCTAGCCACATTTTGCTTCTTAGCACTTAGTCCTTGAATCCTACAGTCAAATTTTCATGACTTTCTAAGTATTTTTCCTCTCCAAAGTGTATAATCCTTATTCTAATATTCTTCTTCTCAGTCATGGCACCTCCGTTCTTCCAGTGAATGGGGTTAAAATCTTGGAGATACCTTGCAGTCACTCAGTCTTCAAAATACCCCTGAAATCTAACTTTTTTCTAGCAATATCACCCTAGCCCAAGCCAACAACATACCTAAATGTGACCATTGCAATCCCCTCTGAGAGTCTTCCATTTTCCAGTATTATCAACCCTCCTGCACATATACTTCTGTCTATCTTTTCCAAATTACTATGTGACACATGAATCTGTTTATGACCTTCCTCCAATCGAAGTTCTCCGGTGGCTTCCTATCATGCCTAGAAAAATACTCACATTTTCTTCCAGGCTTATAAATTCTAACAGGAACTTGTCCCTGACTGCCTCCCCTACTCGCCTCCCATTGTCTTGCCACACTTTTTACCGTTTTAAAAACTCTTCTGCCTTGGAACTATTGCACTTTGCTCCACCCATCCTATTACTCTAGATAGCCTTATGACAACTTCTTATTTTGTACAAAAGCCAGGTCAAATTTATTACCTTCAGAAATGAACTTCCTAAGTGCCTCAATTAAATAGAAGTCTTCCATAAAATGAAAACTTACATTAAAATGATTTTATATTTATCACTATGTGACAGCATATAAATAAAATGTGTGTATACATATACATGTATAATGTCTGATAACAATTAATGTATTTAATATTTTCCCAACTAATAGACTGTAAGTGCCATGAAAACAAGGATATTATTTATATGAACAATAGTGCCTGATACATAGGAAATACATAATAAATATTCTGAATACATAAATAATCTAAAGAATTATACAATTTATATATGTCAAAAGGTAATATAAGCATAATTTAAAACAAAATATTAAAGAGAAAAAATATTTTTCAACATACATACCAGAAAAAATAAAATTCCAAAAACTTAACCCTGAAATTCTTCATGAAACTTGGTCTAACAAGACCTTCCCCATTACAGATGATGGCAATTTCCTCTTTCCATTTGCCAAGTACAAATCCTTGAAGACTTCGTTGATACCCTTCTTTCTCCTGGAGTCTCATGTAATCTGTTATTTTAGTTGCCCATAACTTCCAAATATATGCAAACTCGGACAGTCTCTCAGCACATTTTTATTAGCCCTTTGTCCCATGGTCATCTCTATGCCTAGGTTACTGCCATATTCTCGTAAGTTGTGTCTTTGCCTATAGTACAGGCTTTTCATATAACAGCAGCTGGAGTGATCTCTTTCTACTGAAGGATTGAGTGCTGGCATACGATAGGAACTTTTTCCTGCTTGCACAGCTTTCCAATTATTTTGTAAATTAGCGGTGGCTCTTTGAAGCTCTGGAAAATCCTGTTTTCTGAAGCTGTCATCATCACCAATGAATATTCATGACAGTGGTGTTTATTGTATGAATTGCCATGATTTTTTCTGGAGTTACATGAATTTGTGTTTGAAACAGAAGCCTACATAAGCCTTGAATTTTTAACCCAATATTCTTGAATCTCTACCTGTATTGTTATGACTGTGATGAATGTCATGTGAAGAATCAAAATTCCAAAGGGGTGCAGCATCAAAGCAGTTTCTCTCATCAGACCAGAGAAATTCAAAATAGTCTTCAAAATGAAAAAAAAAAAAACAAAAAACTTGACTAACAGTAGGCTATTGGTAAGAAAATTTCATTACTACCTGACATTACATCTAAAGATAAGATAAATTTTTGGCATGTTCTTGTGGGTTTTTTAAATCAACTGTAATTTCTATTTCAAGGTTTCAGTGTCCTTTTTTAACTTCAGAAAGGAGAAACTAAAATTTAATTTTAAAAGTTTTTATTCCAACATTTCTTTTATGCTATTCTTCTGCTTTATAAGCATGAATAAGTATTAAAGGCATAAAATAATTGGATATATATATTTGTATATATATACATATATCAGAGTATTTTAACATATCAGATTATGTTACTATTTCTTTGCTCAAAATTCTGCGTTTTAATAATATTAAATTCAAATTTCTCCACAATGGTCTCCTAGGTACAACGTGATTTGTGTCCAGGCTATGACACTCCATTACCCCCACCTTGCCTCCAACTGGTTCTTGCCTTTTCTTTTCCTCGCTTGCCCCTGCATATTGGCCTTCCAGCTGTTGTTGAAACTGACAAGCACATTCCATCCTTAGGGCATTTGCTTTAGCTGATCTTTGTGCCTGGAGCACTCTTCTCTCAGATTTGCAATTGGCTTCCTGCCTTACCTTTGCGCAGATATCACCTTCTTAATGAAGCTGACCCTCACAAATCTATTTAAAATGTTCAGTCTGGAAATCCATATTCCCCTAATTATGTTCTATTTTATTTTACTTTGTACAGTATTTATCATCTTCCAGCACAAGTTTTAAGTTAGTTATTTATTATGCCTGTGGTATATTGTCTTTTTCTGCAAGAATATCAGCTGCATGAGCACAACTTATCTTATTCTTGTTGTCAAACTAAATAACAGAGAGAGGCTCTCTAAAAGAAAAAAGATATTTTTTCAGGAGTAAGGTATTTCAGTGGGAATACAAGTGCCATAGTAAACTATGTGTGTATTCAGGGAGGCCAAGGAAGACAAAGGTTTTTAAAGGAAAAAATGAAGAGGATTACACAATTGTTGTCAGGTAATTATCCTTGATTATAAAGACCAATAATAAGGGTGACAATAATCTGAGAAGAGTTTCTGGGAAGATTTTTTTGCAGAAGTATTTTTGTGTAAGGTTGCAATAGCTTCTGTACAAGGTTGTGATTTTTGCAATACTTTGTGGTAGTTTTGGTCTCAGGCATACAAGCATGAGAACCTTCTTCTCAGGGCCTTTTCTGGCTCTATTTGTCTTTATCTTTTTGAAAACACTAGTGACTCCCTTCTGATTCTGATAATTTTCACACTGTATGTGAAGCACTACTATTATGCATATACATGGTAAAAGCTTGGAGGGCAAGCTTCGAATTCTATTTGTTACATGAATATTTTAAGAGCTCTTACAAATAAAGATAAAAAACCAAACCTGTCAATCGAAGAAATGAAAGTAGAAACAAGAGTATGAAAAAGAAAAATTCAGCTCAACATCAAAGGCAAATTAAAGGCAAAACTCCATTTTAGGCAATTAATTTAGAGGGAGCTTTTCCTTTAATTCCTGATAAACATGTTTTAAAAAAGACAGTATAAATAATAGAATCTAGTAGAGAGATTCAGTCATGGTTGCTGCCCTATCTCACATGATTCCTTCTTAAAAGAAACCTACAATAACCTTCATGTTCACATTCCAGGGCAAATATTTAGCCATGATTATGATTCTATATGCTTACGGTGTAGCATAAATATCATGCATATGGATAGAACCCTCTAATGTTGTATCTCTATTTAACCTGTTCTTCAGAAAAGGGCAGCTGACCCACACCCTCTGGGTCAATCTTGATAACTCTCACTGTCTTTCTCCATATGCAGCCAAATCTGTCAAGGGCAACATACCACTTTCATGTGAAAAGAGACTTCTTTCTTGACTTTTGTGCTTTTTTTGGTCTTCTAGTTTTCCCACAACAGATCTGTATTAAACATCAAATTTAGTTTAGAGAATTGGGGATGATTAATTAGCCCAGCGGACTTATGTATAATTAACTGAAAGTTAAATATGGCCCTAAATATGAACGTAGTCCATTCCAGCTCACCAGGAGAACTCTGCTTTAGAATTCCAAGAACAGATCTGGAAAGTATAAAATACTGTTTTGCTCAATGTTGTCATATTTTTCTTATTTACTTATCTCAGTTGTTTAATTATGGGGTCAGAAGGCTGGGATCTAAAGTAGAATTCTCGTACTGTAGTTTCCTCAAACTCCATATAATAGAACTAGAAAATCCTACATTAAACCTGAAGTGTGTGTGTGTGTGTGTGTGTGTGTGTGTGTGTATTTCTTGTGTATTGGTATTTGTCTGTTTTTAAACCTAGGATAAAAAAATAAGATAGGGAAACAAGATATTTGGTATATTTGTTGATTGGAAAGATGACAGTTACAGTGAAAGAGCTGTATTAGATCTACAACTAAGAAGTGAACATTGAGCAAGAAAGAAACACTAAAAAGATAAATAAACAGACAAAAAATTCTGTCTGGTAATATCGGTATTGTAGAAAAAAAGAGTATCTTTTTTTCCCATCTTAAGTTCATGGCTGAGTTCTCTATAACAAAAGACAGATTGGCAACACAAAAGCATACACATTTATTTAATATAAGTTTTATGTGACACAGGAGTCTTCTGAAATGAAAACATTTCAGTCAACAATCAACTGCTTATGCTACAGTGGTCTCATAAGATTGTAATACTGTATATTTACTGTACCTTTTTTATGTTTAGATATGTCTAGATATGCAAAAATTTACCATTGTGTTACAATTGCCTACAATATTTATATAGTAAGATCCTGTATAAATTTGCATCTCGGGAGCAATAAACCATACCATGTATGGTTTATTAGGGTTTATAGCCTAGGTGTGTAGTAGGCTATTTCATGTAAGTATGTGTAAGTATATCCTATGACTTTTGCATCACGAAATTGGCTAATAACTCAATTTTTGGAACCTATTCCCATTGTTAAGCGATTCATGACTCTTTAAAAATTTGGAAATTGGAGTGGCAAATCACAGGTGCAGAACCCACCATCTTGGCATAGTCAAATAAACAACACAGAGACTTAGGCACTGTGACAAAAGTGATCAAAAGAGTCAAAATTGCCCATGCAAAATGTTGCATATTGTAAAGATCATGCCAGTTACTGTTTTCATTTATGCACACGTTGAAAAGGGTGTTTATCTCAAGTTCCTTATCGTTGTAAATCAGAGGGAAAAAATGGATAGAGGTGAAGCAGTGGAGGCCTAATATCAGAAACAAGAAGTTGTAGTTGGAAATCTCACAAAAGAGAGGTATAAAACAACATATTAAAAACCGGTCATGAGATATTTTAAAACAACCTATCTACTGTTTTTTTTTAATTCAGATATATTCAGCAGGTCAGTCATATAGCAGTTATATATATTTTTTCTTGTTTCAATTCTAAAACTGCAACTGACAAGTTTTAGTAATCTCACCAGATAGAAAGAAGAACAATTTTAAAAATTTTTATAATTTGAGATTATTTCACCATAACCATATTGCAATGAAAAATGATGCTTTATTTTTAATAAAAATAATTTTGTCAACAAAAACTTGCTTAGGGTGTGATTTCAAAAGTGATAAAGTAATGCATTTAGAATTAACAATTAACTATTTTATATATATATACATATATTTATTATAGTTTAAATTTTAGGGTACATGTGCACAACGTGCAGGTTTGTTACATATGTATACATGTGCCACGTTGGTGTGCTGCACCCATTAACTCCTCATTTACATTAAGTATATCTCCTAATGCTATCCCTCTCCCCTCCCCCCACCCCACAACAGGCCCTGGTGTGTGTTCCCCTTCCTGTGTCCAAGTGTTCTCATTGTTCAATTCCCACCTATGAGTGAGAACATGTGGTGTTTGTTTTTTTGTCCTTGGGGTACTTTGCTGAGAATGATGGTTTCTAGCTTCATCCATGTCCCTACAAAGGACATGAACTCATCTTTTTTTATGGCTGCATAGTATTCCATGGTGTTTATGTGCCACATTTTCTTAATCCAGTCATCATTGTTGGACATTTGGATTGGTTCCAAGTCTTTGCTATTGTGAATAGTGCCACAGTAAACATACGTGTGCATGTGTCTTTATAGCAGCATGATTTATAATCCTTTGGGTATATGTCCAGTAGTTTTTCCTATTTTCTGAATTCCTGATGCTGTGGCATCTGGCCCTTGCTGACCTGAGAGAGATTGTCTCACCCAGGATTAGTTCATTCTCAGAGATAGTAAAGAACTTGCTTGAGAGCATGCCTTTGGTATGCAAACCAGCCAATGCCAAATCTATGTCTCCTCCTCCTTCTGTTATGTTTACACTATAGAACACTTTCCTCCAGGCCTAAGCACCCCAGATCAATGTCACTGACAACTAGGGACTCCTCCTGCACCCCACAGCCCACCAAATTAATCAAAATATCTCATTTTAAACCTACTTGGCTTGCGTGCTTTCCATTGTCCATTCCTCCCAACAAAAACTCCAGTCAAGGCCCTGCCCTCAGCTCTCCTCTCTGCCTGCTCATCTCATGCAGATACTTCCCAGGCATAGTGTGCTGGGCCTTCTATTTTTAGGAGACCGTGAGAATAATGCAAATGCCTTTATTAATCACAATCACATTCGTGCCTGTGTGCCTTATCAAACTTAATTAAAACAAATCCTGGGTACCATAAAACAAATCTGTATAAAAACATTAAAAAGTATGAAACCATTAAGATATAAAGAGTTAATCATCAATTATCCAGAAAGTTTGCTTCACTAGAAAACTCATTGCCAGATAATGTCACATAAAGGAGGTACTACAGTTTCCTGAGTTCTTGTCAAAAATTGAACATAAAACGTAAAAAAGAAATTAAAGATAATCAGACCTAAGAGCTTAAAAACACAGTAGATTGTTCACTGGCCTACACTGTAAAACTAGAAAATCTGGAGATCTCATTTAAAATAATGACCAGCCTCACAGGGATTTTACTTGTAATGAAGACTTAATGTATCTGAAACATTTTAAAACTTTACGGATGAGGGACATGAATCAAAGGCTTTGCTAAATCACTCTTCTATCTCTCGCCTCAGGAGGTTAACTGCGATGCCAGCTTTCCTATGAAGGGGAGAGGCCCGAATTTTGGAGTTTGTTTTGAGCAAAAGTCAAATAGAACCGTTGCTCCAGGAATCATTGCTTTTCTACATGGATTGTAGTCATAACAAACAAAAGAGCTATATTAATATATATCGAAGTGGTCCTGATTAGCAGGAAAGTAAATCAAACTAAACCAACACAGAGCCACACACACACAGTATGTCTACCAATCCCCAAAGAATAGAATGGTGGGATGTGTCTTTATCACACAGAAATAATATGACAGTTATGACTTTCTGTGAAGAGGTGGTTGCTGGAACATAGAAAAATAAACTCACTTTGAAGGAGACTGGAGATAGGGCCAACTTACAAGATGAAGGTGAATCATTCTATGCCTAATGTTGTTCAAAATGTTATTGGAAACTTTTTTTTAAAAAAATTAAACATTATTGGGCTGTATTGATATAGCGTTTGCAAATATGTTCTGTATATAAAATTGCATGAAATAAATGGAGGTTCAGAGAGACTCAATAACTCCTCATGGGTTCTTTTTGATGGTGAAGAGCTTGGATACGATTCCTGATCTGATTTCAAAACCCTAGCTAATGAGTTTTGAAACATTAATATGTTTTATTCATAGAAAACATTATCTTGAGTTTTCTGTAAAGAATGTGATATCTTTGTAACACCGTAAAATTATTTATGTTTTTAAAACCATTTTTCTATATTACAATGAGTGATAGTGAAAATCACATGGACTTTAATATTAGAGACCTAGATTTAAATAAGAGCTTAACCATTTGATATTTGTGAATCTTAGAAAAGTTACCTAATCTTTCAAAGCTTAAGTTTTTGAATGTGTGAGCACAGCCAAGATGTGGTCACAGAGAATGGTTTGCATAATAAAGGGTGGTGTGTTTAAGAAGTACTGTTAAATTAGAACCTACAAAATATAGTTTCTACTGTAGCACATAACAAGAAAAAAAATTACTTGGAAAAAAAATCCCATAAAATGCCTGCTTTGAATTTGAAAAAAAAAAAAACATGGAAAATGTATTCTGTTTTAAAAATAAAAATGACACTCCAAATTCAAAAGAACTGCTTTTCTAAATGATGTTGCTAAAGTAGAGTTGTATATTAAAGCATTTTTTATAAAAAGAAAGTTGCTGATGTTTTTTCAATATATTGTGTTGTTCAAGCCCCCAGTCATCTAGCAATCCTTCTTAGCTATGTATCTAACTCATACTCCATATTTTAAAGACTCTCCTCTGCTCTTGTGGTTTACCTAAAAATTCCACATTTCAAAATTTTGTTTTCCTTGTAAACTGTTGAAAGACTTTTTAAGAAAGTCTTCTTCAACGCTAGTTTTTTAAAATTCCAATTAGCATCTAGCCATTGAAATTAGACCTTCTAGCCTCTTTAGAAATGATGTGCTGAGACCTGAAAATGCTCTGCTTCTTTGCAGAGGATGTTTTTGGATAATTCTCCTTATTACAAGCAGATAGCTCTGAGTGTGTTAGAGCCAAGCACTGAGGATCTTTACATTATTCTACATTTTTTTTTTCCTATTCTGAACAACACTGGTGACTAGAACTTATGACTTCCTCAAGGGTAGCATCCTGAAAAATTGTTATCCCAATTCAGAATATTTATACTTTTTAACAACAGATAGGTCACAGATGCAGATAACCAAATCAGACCTCGTCTCTGTAAACAACTGATACAGCCAAACGTGTGCGTACCAGGTGACTGTCATCCCTGGTCAAGATTTGTTATGAAAAGCTAAAGCTCTTGAGTTTTCACAAGGTGTGATCCTCGAGGTGTCTTCTAGGTGTGATTGCAGAAAGCGTTCAGTACTTACTTCCAGCTTTAACTTTCCTGCATTTCTGAAGGATGGTTTTCAAACCTTGACATATCCTTCTATCCCCTACTCTTTTTGGTGTTGAGATAACTTGTCTTTGTTTCCATTTTACTCCATTTAAAAGCCCTCCAAACACTTCATCTTCCCACTTTTTCACTGAAAAACATCATGCTATAAGTGAAAGAAGCCAGGCACAAAAGACCTTGTGTTATTCCACTTAAATCAAATGTCCACAACAGGCAAATTTATAGAGATGAAAAGCAGACTAGTGATTGCTTGGGAATGAAGGAAACAAGAGAGTGATAGGTAAAGGGTCCAGGGTTTGTTTTTGAGGTCATAAAAAATATTTTGAAATGTTTTGTGGTGATGTTTATACATATCTATGAATTTACTGAAAACAATTTCATATTTGTGAATTACATCTCAATAAAATGGCTAAATACCATATTAACAACTACAGTCTAGAGAGACAGGCACTAAAATACAGATTTCTAAGTGGTTGCCAATTGATCAAATAGTGGCTGTTTCTAAGTAGTTGCCAATTGGTCAAATAGTGGCTGTTTCTCTTTGATTATCATTTACTTAAATGCATTGTCAAAATTTAAAAATGTAGGGATCTCACATAAAAATCCAGAAGAAAGAGAAGGAAGAAAGGAAGGAAGAAGTAAGGCAGGGAGGAAGGCAGGGAGGAAAGAAGGAAGGAAGGAAGGAAGGAGAAAAGACAAAAGAAGAAAGAGAGAAGCATTATACCTTGTCTGTTGGGTTTTCATAAGAGTTATTATCTCTGGATAATTATCTCTGAATAATAATAGTTTGAGCCCCCTAGGAACACATTGAATCCCTTTCCTAAGTACATATAAATGACAGGAAAGAATGACAGCATCCTGGACTCCTCATTTTTCTCTTTCCTTTTTTATAACACCTTACATTGAATGAGATTGTAGTCAAAACTGGGGACAAGGATGGTATTTTTCTCTTGCAATGAAAGAAAAAAAACCTCAGTGTCAATCATTGACAACATTTAAAGAGTATCTTCTACTGACTGACAACTTTTAAGCCAATACTATATTGCCCAAGGAATGACTGAGATATCAGACTTCATAGTTAAGGATGCTATTTATGAACTCCAGGGGGTTGTGATGTTCTTACTGTTTAACAAGTGTAAGTAAGAGATCCCACAATGCTGCTGTACAAAATCCCTTTGTCATTCCACTTAATCCCCTTCACCATTTCCTCTCCTGAGCCTTAGCTTCATGGTCACTTTAGTTCTTTGAAGTTTGTTTTTCTGCCCCCCATCTGTGTGAATCACTGCAGGCCAAATTCTGTTTTTGTGATAGTCAAGGGGAGCTGCCAGCCTGTATCTAAAGGCTGAATTGAGCACCAGGGGTGGTGGCTGATCTCTAGCAAGTGTAAACAAACCTATCAGAAAATGTGGCTAAGCTAGACAAGTGCTAGGGAGGGATGTTAGCAGAGTGGCCAGATAATGATTTTTATTTGGTTCTACAGAACTGACTGTGTTCTTTTCTTCCTCCTTCTTTCTTTCTTTGTTTCTTTGTTTCTTTCTTTCCTTTCTTTCTTTCTCTTTCTTTCTTTCCTTCTTTCTTTCTTTCTGTAATTCTGTAATTCCTTTCTTTTTCTGTAATTCCAGTTCAATTGTGATCTTATATAAATAACTACAGGTTGCATAATAATTGTAGGGTTATTGAAAATATTGCATTTTATACCAATATTATTTCTGTAGACCTTTACATTTAAAAGCACTTTCAAATTCCTTTTTTTGTAACATAGTTAGGATGGATTATCATATTAGATAAAGGTTTATAAATTTAATGTATGATTCCTAAAGTATTGTTTTCTAAGTACTTGTCAATGAGAAACCTAATTCAATGATTATAAATCAACATCTTTATATTCATTTATTATTTACAAATATGCAAGGATTGTTTGTAATAATCTGGTAGGATTCTCAATTTGACAATACAATTTCACTCAATTTCCCCTAGTTAGAATACAGGAGTTAAGGAATTTGTTACAAGTATGACTTCTGTAGAGAGCTGCCAATCTACAGATCTTATTCTAATAGCTTCAATAACTCTAACACTACTATAACTCTAACACTACTATAACTCTAACACTACTATAACACTACTAACTATAAGTTGCTGAAGAGAGAGATTTAAGTAAAAATTTTAAGGCAAGTAAAAAAAATCAACTTAATTATATCCATTTTGGAAAGCATATAAATCAACTTTTCACTACAAAAAAATGCTAATTCAGTAAGCTATCTAATGCTTAATCTAAAGGAGGTTATATTGTATTATAAATTGAGAAAAACTGCATTACAATTTAACATCTATTTAATTGAAACCTTTGCCAGATGTAAGTATTCTAATAAGCTTATGAATATCTAAGACAAATATGTAAAACTGAATGTTTTCATAAATCATACAGAGGGAATTTCTGAAGCATAAATGTCAACCGAGTTGTCCCTTCCTTGAGGAAAGGGAACCAGTCTTTTAAATTTCCTTTTCAGTGTGTCATTGATTCAGACTGTCCTGGGATTGGGGCATAAGTGCAAAATCTCACAGGCATCTCTGGGCAACGTTGTTCTAGGCAAAATAATTCTCAAGAGAGTGAAGCTATCAGAAAGTGGCAGAAAACACACTAGTTGAGGGGATGCATATTGCCCTAAATCAAAAAATGGATCTGGGTGGTACACCAACGGCATCTGTTATAGTCCACAACTCACATTGCTCAAATCCATTTGCATCTCAAATCAAGTTGACTCCATTAGGGCAGAACTTCTCTGGGATTCTTATTAGTCACAATTTCTAGGGAATGTATAAGAGAATAGTTAATTTTATTCACTATAAAATATGATGTTGCTTTTTTGTCTTGAAGGCCATAAAAGATACCCATCATCTTCCCTCTTCACCATCCATTCTAAAGTTACTCCTTCTCAGGTAGCATTTTATAGGTATAGGTTGTTTGCCTGGTGACACAGATTCTCATCTTTGAGGAGATTCTGAGCTTCTAGGTTCAATTTACTGGTCAAGCTAAGATTTCTGCACCTGCTCAGTTACAGTTAAAACTGAATAGAAACTATCAAGATATTTCCCAGTTGATCATCAAAGTGCAAAACATATTCATTCCTGCTCTGATATTTGCCAACAACCTTCCCATGTATAATGATCATGTTCAATTATTACTCTATTATGACTACTCTATTTCTTTCCTGATAATCTTCTAGCACAAGGAGCCAAACAGTTCATAAGGCCACTGTGGTTATGTAAGTTTAGTGAATCTCTTACTGTGTACCCAGGAGGAAACATCTCTTCTGTGAGAACTAGGACTTTGGAACTACAGAATCTAAAGTTGCAAGTTTAAGAAACACAAAATTCCTAAGAGGCTCAGTAGGATAGTAGAGTCATCCTGATTTCCATCCCTTGGATTCCGAGTCCACGTGGTCTACTAATTTAAGAGAAGAGCACAATCTCTTTCTCAGTGAATATTCCTCAGTAGCTACTAGTGTAGAAATTAAAGATCTGCACACTTGTGCCCATTCATATTGCTTCACCCATATTCATCTTCCCCAAAGTTCCTTGTACCCATATTTCAATATTGTTTCTTACAAGCCAATGGCCAAACAGATAACCTATTTGGTACTGTCCATGAATATTATATATAATAAATTTGGAGCTGGATGTGGTGGCACATGCCTGTAATCCCAGCACTATATGAGACTTAAGTGTGATGATCACTTGATCCCAGAAGTTCAAGGCTGAAGTCAGTTATGATCATGCCACTGCACTCCAGCGTGGATGACAGAGTGATAACCTGTTTGTAAAATGAAATAAATAACTAAAATGATAATTTTGGTTTAATTATTTTATTAGTCTGTTCTCATGCTGCTAATAAAGACATTCTCGAGACTGGGTAATTTATAAAGGAAAGAGGTTTAATTGACTCACAGTTCCACATGGCTGGGGAGGCGTCACAATCATGGCTGAAGGAGAATGTGGATCAAAGTCATGTTTCTCATCGTGGCAGGCAAGAGAGCTTGTGTAGGGGAATGCCCCTTTACAAAACCATAAGATTTCATGAGACTTACTCACTGTCATGAAAACGGCATGGGAAAGACCCAGCCCCATGATTCAATTACCTCCCACAGAAGGGTCCCTCCTATGACACGTGGGAATTGTGGGACCTACAGTTAAAGAGGGGATTTGGGAGGGGACACAGCCAAATCATATCATTCTGCCCCGGCCTTTCCCAAATCTCATGTCCTCACATTTCAAAAACAATCATGCCTTCCCAACAGTCGCCCAAAGTCTTAACTCATTTCAGCATTAACTCAAAGTCCAGAGTCCAAAATCTCATTTAAGACAAGGCAAGTCCCTTCTGCCTATGAGCCTGTAAAATCAAAAACAAATTAATTACTTCCTAGATACGATGGGGGTACAGGCATTGGGTAAATACAGCCATTCCAAGTGGGAGAAATTGGCCAAAACAGAGGGACTACAGGCCTCATGCAAGTGTAAAATCCAGCAGAGCAGCCAAATCTGAAAGTTCTGAAATGATCTCCTTTGACTCCATGTCTCGCATTCAGGTCACACTGATACAAGAAGTGGTTCTCATGGTCTTGGGCAGCTCTGCCCCCGTGGCATTGCAGAGTACATTCTTCCTCCCTGCTGCTTTCATGGGCTGGCGTTCAGTGTCTGTAGCTTTTCCAGGTTCATGGTGCAAGCTGTTGGTGGATCTACCATTCTGGAATCTGAAGGATGGTAGCCCTCTTCTCATAGATCCACTAGGCAGTGCCCCAGTGGCGCCTCTGTGTGGGAGCTCCAACCCCACATTTCTCTTCCACACTGCCTTAACAGAGGTCCTCCATGAGGCTTCTGCCCCTGCAGCAAACTTCTGCCTGGAAACCCAGACATTTCCATACATCCTCTGAAATCTAGGAGGAGTTTCCCATACCTCAATTCTTGTCTTTTCACCCACAGGTCCAATACCATGTGGAAGCTGCCAAGGCATGGGGCTTGCACTTTCTGCAGTAATGGCATGAGCTGTACCTTGGCCCCTTTTGGCCAGGGCTGGAGCTGAAGCAGCTGGGATGCAGGGCACCATCTCCCAAGGCTGCACAGAGCAGGGTGTCCTGGACCTGGTCCATGAAACCATTTTTCCCTCCTAGGCCTCCAAACTGTGAGGGGAAGGGCTGTTTTGAAGACCTCTGACATGCCCTGGAGATGTTTTTCCCATTTTCTTAGTGACTAACATTTGACTCCTTGTTACTTATGCAAATTTCTACATTGGGCTTAAATTTCCTCAGAAAATGTATTTTTCTTTTCTGTAATATCAGCAGGCTTAAAATTTTCTGAATTTTATGCTCTGCTTCCTGTTTGAACATAAAGTCCAATTCCAAACCATATCTTTGTGAATACATAAAGTTGAATGCTTTTAACAGCACCCAGGTTACCTCTTGAACACTTTACTGCTTAGAAATTTCTTCTGCCAGATGTCCTAAATCGTTTTTATCAAGTTCAAAGTTCCATAGATCTCTAGGGCTGGGGCAAAATGCCACCAGTCTCTTTACTAAAACATAGCAAGAGTCACCTTTATTCCAGTTCCCAACAAGTTCCTCATCTCCATCTGAGAATGAGCAGCATTTGGTGAAAGCCAGTCAACAAGTCTCTAGGAAGTTCCAAACTTCCCCAGATCTCCCTGTCTTCCTCTGAGCCCTCCAGACTGTTCCAACATCTACCTCTTACCCAGTTCCAAAGTTGCTTCCACATTTTTGCTTTACAGCAGCACCCCACTACCTGGTACCAATTAACTGTATTAGTCTATTCTCATGCTGCCAATAAAGATGTACCTGAGACTGGGTAATTTATAAAGAAAAAGAGGTTTAATGGACCCACAGTTTCACATGGCTTGAGAGGCCTCACAATCATGGTGGAAAACAAAGGAAGAGCAAAGGGACATTTTACATGGTGGCAGGCAAGAGTACAAATGCAGGGGAACTGCCCTTTATAAAACCATCAGATCTCATGAGACTTATGCATTATCACGATAACAGCATGGGAAAGACACACCCCTGATTCAATTACCTCCCACCAGGTCACTCTTGTGACATATGAGAATTATGAGAGCTACAATTCAAGATGAGATTTGGGTGGGAACACAGCCAAACCGTATCAATTCTCTTTTGTCATAAAATGGACAATAAGATGTACCTGCCAACCCTATACCTACTGAATAGATTCCTTCTCACCATTATGTCTCATAGCTACCACTAGAGACCAGCCTGGCCAACCTGGCGAAACCCATCTGTACTAAAAATACAAAAATTAGTTGGGCTGGTGGTGGGTGGCCATAATCCCAGCTACTTAGGAGGCTGAGGCAAGAGAATCACTTGTACCCAGGGGGCAGAGGTTTCAGTGAGCCAAGATTGCGCCATTGTGCTCCAGCCTGGGTGACAGACCTAAACTCTGTCTCGAAAAAAAAAAAAGTTGTTGTACAAAAGTGCATTTTTGGCTTATACAAACATACGAGGTGACCTATTCATGAAGTAAGTTCTGTACTATTCTTCCTCTCCAGCCATTAAAAAAAAGATCCAGCTTGGGAACACAGATGTGAGTATAAAAGAAGGTACTATTGCAACAGTGGTGGGTGGCATTTATGTATCTTATTTTTACCCATTAAACTTGAGATTGATCCTAGATGCACTACTTCCATCTTACCATGGATTCTAGCTGGTTCTCACTGACTATCTGACTTTTTAAGTCTTCTCACACCCAGATCTTGATAAGCAGTACTCATTCCACGGTTTCTTGATATGCCATGGTCAGATATTCAATCTTTACCAATGTCCAATAGCATACTTACAGTTGCTTTTCAAATATGCATGCATGTTTGTTGCAAATGACATGATCTTTCTTACTTCTTAAACCTTGGAGTTTGAACTATGGTTTTCATATGAATCTGTACAATAGACATCACGTAAAACCTTTTCTGTAAATTAGATAACTTTAGTTCTATGAGATCTTCTAGTTGCATGGCTCAAACAACATCTTGGATCTGTTTCAGAGCCTTTTCTTGTTCTAAGTCCCACTCAAAGCCATTAATGTTACCTAACAAATGTGTCAGAATAGCATTACATATAATAGCATTATTATGTAATAAATGTGTCAGAATGCCATTCCCAAGTATAGTATGCTGTGTATGACCCCCAAAGAAGGTTAGGAGTTTTGTAGCTATTATTTCAATATGTTGGCCTGCCTTGGATTCCTAAAAATTTGAGAAATATGATAGGCACATGAATAACTGTAGGGATATATCTTTACCCTCTAGAGCAAGATATTCAGACTGCTAGCCATTTTTTGTTCATCAAGTCAATCAAAATGAAGAGTGGACCAACTTTATCGCCTGTGGATTGTTTAGATGGTACTAGAGCCTACTGGTATATTGTGTCAGCAAGCTAGAGAAATAAACTTTTTCAAGAGAAAGACCCAAAATATTTGTTGTCATATATTCATTGTGAATGTGACTGTTTCTTATTCTCCTTCTCAGTGGGTATGTAAAAGAAGGCACTTGCTTTAACAATAGCTAATATTATATAACAGAAACTGTGCTAATCTACCCTTGTAAATATACCAAATCTGGTACAACAGCTGCAATTAAGGTTTACAGTGGTCCTGACTCATAAGCCAGACCAACTATATTTTAGGTGATTGTGTTGTGAACTAAATGGTGATATCATAAGCTGGACCAACTATATTGTAGGGGACCGTGTTGTGAACTAAATGGTGATATCATAAGGCGGATCAACTATATTTTAGGGAATCATGTTGTGAACTAAATGGTGATATCATGGGGATCACAATCCCTGCATCTTTTAAGTTTTTGTGAGTAGCACTAATCACCCTGTGATATAATTTTGTTCAGGATTTGCTATATTTTATGGAAGAGATTAGTTTCAGAGTCTTCTTCTTGGCATTTCCTAATGCAATTATTCTTACTCCACAGAAACCAAGGTGTGGGTTCTGTCAACTACTAGAGATGTTCATTCAAATTATATATTTGTGAAATAGGGCTTTGGATGTAGTGGATCTTCTGTGAGTCAGATCCGGGCCAAGACTCCCTTTATGACTGGACCGTATGTGCTTATTGTCTACCATAACAGAGAGAATGAGAATTTAGGTATCTAGTATCTGTGTCCATAGCATTTTTTTTTCTAACTAGCCATTGAAATATGAGATCTTCCTTTACCTCTGTGTAAAATTACCCAAGTAAATTGCCATATAAATGTGTTTAGTAAAGGAAGGTGAAAAATCACTGCTGTGTACACTTGCTGTGCTATTAAAGGGTCCTTCTTCATGGGGCCCTGCTCCCCTCATAACCAGTTCTTGGGCTAAAAAATGTCTAAGCTATGAAAAGTGGGGAATGGGCCATGAAAGCTCACTGAGGTAACTGACTTCAACCTTTTGCTCATTCAATCTTGATGTATTTTTATCATAGATGTTAAGAAATATACTTTTCTGTGGTTTATTCATCTTGGCCCTTGCATCTCCATGTTTTATTAACATTCTTCACTTCAACCTTGCTGCCCATTATGATATTGTCTCTCTTGCCTCTACTATTTGTCATCTGGTATTTCAGAATCTTATTATCCCAAATGCTATAGGGAGCCCAGCTTTATAACAGAATCTCCTGTCGTTCTCAGCTTACCTTGAACAGTCAATACTGAACATCTCAGCAATACTGGAACATTTTTCACTTGCATATTTATTACTAACTTGGTAAATAAAGTGTCTCTAGGACAGTGATGCCCAACTTGTGGCAATGGTCTCCACTGCACCACAGGGTACAATTGACAATGTCTGGATACATGTTGGTTGTTACAACTAGAGAGGGCTTTTGAGGTCTAGTGTGGAAGGGATACTGTCCAATATTCCACAAGGCACAAGACATCCCATCACTTCCACAGTAAAGAAATTTCAATCCCCCAAAATCAATAATGCCAAGGTTGGGAAATTCTCATCTACACTGTCCAAAAAATCAGTCGAACATTTTTAATTCCCCAGAGCTATATAATAGGTTCATTTAGGAAGACTCATTTCTCTAAGCTTTTTGATATTTTCCTCCAAATCTTACTATAGTAGATCTGGCATCCTATACTGCATTTAATATGAATCATTACTTTTTTCAAAGATCCAAGAGTCATCTCAACAGTATATTAAAATTTGTTTCAGGGATGCTCACTGAGATGTCACATCCTAAGGCATGAGGTATTACGTTTATCAACAAAATCTCCTTTATCTAGCTTTCCCTTTCATTCTGCCTTTTATTGGGCACCCTAAGGATTCTCTTTCAGTCTTACTCAGGAACACGTTGGCAGTATATGTTAGCTGTGTCCTGCAGCTTATTTAGTACAAAATTACTCTACCCCCTTATCAGGTTCAGCACTTTCCCAGTCAGATAATGCTGAAATTTAATGCTAGTTACTGCTTTTATGCCATGGGAAGAGATGGGAGCATATCCTTAGGAAAGCAAACTTTGTAAAGCACCTGCTTCATTTGAAACTTCCCCATAGTCTTTAGGCAAAGGAGTTGAAGAAGTCTTTCTTTTCAAACGAAGTAGAGTGAATCACTTCTGCAAACCCAGAGGATTCAGGAAAATCTTTACTTTTAAGTTTCTCAAGTGACTGTCCCCAGACATATCTATTCTAATCTCATTTCACTTCTTCCCTCTGATGACCCTGATTTTGGCATGGAAGACTTGACTAGTCTAAGAAATTCAAACTTTTCCAAATTTCTTTCAATTTTACATTAAGGAATATTATTTTTTTAGCTTTATATGTTTTAATAGAGAGTCTGAATCTAGGTTTGGAAGTTTGAATACTGACATCTTTTATGCCTAACCCTTTTATGCCCCACATCTGAGATTGCTGGTAAGAAAGCTTGGGTGCTCCCTCAGATTGTACAGATGGGAAGTTTAAATTACATGCTGTCACTCTAAGCCTGGCCTCACCCCTAATTACCATAAAAATCCCAAGCCAGTCTTTTTGTTTGTTTGTTTTTACTCTCTCAAGATATTTTAGACTTGCTGGAGAAACTCTCGCTTCAGAAAGCCCTATTGTGTGAGTAATAAACCTTCTTATACTCTTTGGGTAAATGTGTGACATCATCAGTTTTAACAGGCAAGCCAAATTTTGGATAGAGGTATATTCTGTTTCTGTAGAGTGGCTGCACCATCAGCTTCAACCTGCAGAAAATTAAAAGTTGCTTTAAAGGTTTCCAGTGAGACCCTCTGACTTAAGTATTTGTGTATAATAGATAACAACACATCCATGGCTGTGGCAGTATCTACTCAATTCCATAGTCCTTGTGGTTATTGCCTTCAGACCTCTCAAATATCAGAAACATTGCACAAACTAATGTGTCTCTTCTATTTGTACTTTGTCCTGCTTTCCAAAAAGGGACAGCTTCAGCAGTCACCCTGTTAGAACTCACCAAGGATAATCCATATTCCACCTAACACTTGTCAAGGGGATCATTGCCATCCAGGCAACAAGTTATGTGACTGTAAACTTTCACCCTTAAAGTCCATTTCTTTGCATTGAATCTTGTACCAACTGTCTTAAGTCCTTCCTATTCTTTAAGCAGTGCTTCAGATGATAATTTTTGTACAAGAAGTTTTGTTTGAAGATGCGATTTAGGTGAAAGATGAAAGGAGGGAGGAAATCACAATAAGCCAAGATAGGAAGCTAGGAAAAGTGTGCATCCTCAGACTGATCACACACAAAGCTCTGGAGCATGAATGGTACCACAGAGTGTTACCTCTTTGAGACAAGGGGGATAGACTTTTACACCCTTGTATCAATCAGTCATCAGGTATGGGCTATTATCCCATGGAAAGTATAACTGGGTAAGATGATTTCCATTGCTGAGGGTAACTCTCCAGGGTTAACAGACAAAACCCCACAGTAAACATGTATGGGTGCAACATTCTGATAAAGAGGGTCTGTGCAAGATATTGAAAATATGTACATCAATTAGACAAATACAAATAAGAAGACTACTCCAGTAGGTATTGCAAAGGTACACACTTAGCATATTCCAGGAACAGAAAGAACAGTTCAGCTGTAATCTGGTTGGTTAGAGGAGTGATTTGAGATGAAGTGCAAGAGGTAGGTAGGGGCTAGGTCAGATAAGCTTTTGAAGGCCAGGATAAAGAGTTTAAGTTTTATCTTAAATGGGAGTGGAGAGTTTTTAAAATAATTTAAGACAGACAGTGGAATAATCTGATATTACCCTTTTAAATTTTATCTTTTTAAGAGAGTTAATAAACTTTTGTTATTGATGTCTCAGTCTTATGTTAAGTATTAAAAAGGAGTTTCAAAGTGGACAGGTGGGTGTGAAAAGGGGTGCCAAACTCTTTCCTAAACTCTGTTAACATATCTGTTTTAAGATAAAAGTGAAGGTAAGGAAAGAATAGAAAATTGATTTAAACCTCAAATGGACTTCACACTCATGTTAGTCAGGAGAAATTAGAAAAATTATTTGATTTGAAATGGCATACTTAAAACATTTTACTTTTTTGCTCATTGTAAGTTGTAGAGCAAATCACATTTATTATATATGTGAAAGATATATTTAAAATATGTGTCACTGTTGGAAGCAGCATATGTTGTTTCATATAAACATTAAGATAAGTTTTTGGCATTGTCTTGTGACACAAAATGATATATTTTATCAAGAACAGTGTCTTGCACACAATCAAGTGTCTATATATGTAAAATTTGTTGATGGACTTTTATTTCACAGATGACAGAGGAAAATCATTTTCTGAAGTTTTTCTATTATTTCAATTTATGACTCTCATTACCATACAATTTCTTTGTTAAATTGAATATTATATTGACTAAACATATTTTTATGAAGACCATCATATAAGTGAGAAGTTTCAAATGATATGTTCTGTTGAATAAATAGCTAGTTTTAATAGAAAATAACCATTTTAAGTATTTTTTTATTTTGTCCTAATCATTTGGAATACATCAATAATCTTTTAGAAAAAAGCACAATATTATATTAGGCAGGATAATAAACTGTTGAAGTAATTATTGATGGTGTATTAGCCACTGAATAAAAACTAAAACAGTTAAATTTGGGGGAATTTTATCTGAATTTGTGCTTTTAGGAACATTAGATAAGCAATCAATTTCATGTTTAATGATAGAATTATGGTAGAAACAAAATGAATATATGAAAAGTACACCGCCCACACTCTATTTACATTTTAAAAATGCAATTCTTTTTTTACAACCTATGTATAGTAGCATTCATATGTCTTACCCATACATCCAAGATCATTACAATGGCTACAATAAGTTTTTGATTTAATTGCAACCATTATATTTTTAATTACTACTATTTCTCATTATTACATTCCAGTCTATTAAAATAGATCATAAAAATAAAACAGAAATAAAGAGCTTTTTTTCACCCAGAATATTGGTCTTCTGAACTTAATGATTCTAAAGGAATATAGGCATCACAGGTTGCAAGCAGGTCGATGATCATGAATCTGAAATCTAAGCTATAGGATTTTTAACTGAACTGTGAAATAGGTGAAGTTTCACAGATAATGAAAAGAAAAAAATGTATTTTGGAACTACATTTTTTTCTGAAGTTCCTCATTATTAAGTATGCACTGATTGTCCAGCATTATGCATTTGCTTTAGGAATGAATTGAAATTTCACTACCTAGAGAAATGGCTGAGATTTTTAGTTCAACTGATATTTTATGTAACTTAGCATTATAGAAAAAGAAAACATCCTTCTACTTTGATTTTTCATAACATATATTGTAGACAACAACCTTGTCAGCCAGCTTTCCAGCTCTTATGGTTTAATTATACAATTTCAATGTATTTGTGGAACATAGAAATGAATAAAATACTATTTGATTTGTGTTAGCAGAGTTTTCAAAAGGTTTAAAAGAGATACTAAGAGTTATAGGTTGCATTTTGTATCCCCCACAAAAAAGTTCTAACTTCCAGTACCTCAGAAAGTGACCTTACTTGGAAAAGGTTTGTAACAGAGATAATCAAGTTAAAATGAGTCCACTACCAAGAGCCTAATCCGATATGACTGAGATTTTCATAAAAAGAAGAAATTTGAATGCAGAAACACGCAGAGAGGGAAGATAGTGTGAAGAGACATAGGGAGGATACCATGGGAAGACAGAGAGAGACTGGAGTTACGTTGCCACAAGCCAAGGAACACTGGGGGCTACTACCAGGTGGAAGAAGAAAAGAAGGCATCTTACCTTACAGACTTCGGAGGGCTAAAGCCCTACTGACACCTAGATTTCTGAATTCTAACCTTCAAACATGTGAGACACTAAAATTGTGTTGTCTTAAGTCACCCAGTTTGTGGAATTTCGTAATGGTAACTATGGGAAGCTAATACATATAATTCTGAGAATTAAGTGAGGTTCTAGCATAATCCAAAAAAATTAAACAAAACTATTAAATTAGCATTTGGTTTTACTTAAAACTCTGAATAAGTTAGTTGAGATATTATCTATATTTTCAAAGTAACAAATGCCCAAGAAATTACCTTGGATATGCCAATAAACCCTTATCCATATTCTTAAAATATAAGATAGAGAAACATTGTCTGAACATTAACATTAGCTAGTCTTTCACTTACATTTGTATATACATGCTGTTGGAAAAAGTCACAAAAATTGTTAAACATTGAACCTGAAAAGTTTAGCCAGATCTCCTACTTCCCGAGCCTGTGACTTGATTATTTTAAACACATAGTATCAGTACATGCTGAATAAGCACTCAGATATCTGGTGATGAAAATGTCCCTGTGTGTAATCTTTAATACACACTTCACATGACAGACTTGGATAAATACATAAATCAATAGATAGATGAATAGATTAAAAGAAAACTTGTTCCTAAAGAAATTCCTTCTACTGAATTACTTTGGAAAAAAATAGAAAATCAGAGACATTTGGCACTTTTTGGAAAGGAAATGGGTAAAGCTTTTCAGAATGACCTTGACTTGACATAAATGTAAAAGGAAATTTATTAAAGGATTTCTGACTAAACACTTATCTTTATCAAATAAAATTATTCTCAGAATATTAATTTTTATCATTTAAACAAAGGTAATTGAAAAAATACGATATGAAATATTTCTCCATTTTAGAAGCAGAAAACACGCAGAAATGTTAACCTCTGAATATAAAAGTTTGCTTTTATAATTTTAAACCAATATATTTATTCTCAGTGCATAATTCAGTTTTACTTTACAAATGTCAGTTGAATCAATAGAGATAATTATTGTCATCTGCAGTCATATTTGGGATTTCCAAAAATTTTTAAATGACATCATGGAGGCTTTTCCTGTCAGTCATGTAAGGAGCTTGGGAGTCTCCAGTTTGTTCTAAAAAGAGGTACAGAGTGAAACAAACTGAACAATAAAAAACTCTTCTTAGATCCATTAAAAGAAGTGAGATCACGGGGTAAACCGATGCCTCTCACATCGGAAAGACAGGCAGATATAAAAGAATTACTACTTCCCAGAGCAGAAACCCATAAACAGAAACCTCCTGGGATGTAGTACCGTGGTAGGAAAATCGAAACTGTAATTGAAAAACTTCCAGAGAATCAGTGTGGAAAAGTTTGTGAGTAAACTAGGGAGGCCTAGCCATAGGTGGATCCCCACACCTTGTGAGTTTTAACTCCAGATGCCCTACCAGGTCACACAGTGACTGTCAGAGAAAAATCCCCTGATGATTCCGGCAGGGGGAGAAGAAAAATCACCATTTGAAAAACAAAGCCAAGCCTCAAGAAAAACTGTTTTATTAGCCTAATTAGTTGGGGTTTTAAGACAGCCTAGCCAACCTGAGAAAAGGAAAATTTACAAAGAGCAATGAAATGTCACCGCACATCTATTAGAATGACCACAATCCGGAACACAGAAAACACCAAATGCTGATAAGGATATGGAGCAAAAGAAACTCTAATTCATTGCTGGTGGGAATTCAAAATAGTACAGTTTAGTGGTTCCTTACAAAACTGAACGTTAATACGAACTTTTCCCAAACAAGTTGAAAACTTAAGTTCACACAAAAACCTGCACGTGGATGTTTACAGCATCTTTACTCATAAATAAACTTGGAAGCAACTAAGATATCTTTTAGCAGGTGAATGGATAAATAAACTGTGGTATATTCAGATAATGGAATTGAGAGGTGAAGCCGGCTGGACTTCCTGGGTCCAGCGAGGACTTGGAGAACTTTTCTGTCTTACAAGGGGATTGTAAAATGCACCAATCAGCGTTCTGTAGCTAGCAAGAGGTTTGTAAAATGCACCAATCAGTGCTCTGTAAAAACACACCTCTCAGTATTCTGTAGCTAGCAAGAGGTTTGTAAAATGCACCAATCAGCACTCTGTAAAATGGACAAATCAGTGCTCTGTAAAATGGACCAATCAGCAGGATTCTAAAAGTAACCAATTGCAGGGAGGATTGAGAAAAGGGCATTCTGATAAGACAGAAACAGGACATAGGAGGGGACAAATCAGGGAATAAAAGCTGGCCACCCCAGCCAGCAGTAGCAACCTGCTCCAGTCCCCTTCCATGCTATGGAAGCTTTGTTCTTTTGCTCTTCACAATAAATCTTGCTGCTGCTGACTCTTTGAGTCCGTGCCACCTTTAAGAGCTGTAACACTCACTGCAAAGGTCTGCGGCTTCATTCTTGAAGTCAGCGAGACTACGAACCCACTGGAAGGAACCAACTCTGGACACAGAATGTTCTTCAATGCTAAAAGAAATGAGCTATCAAGCCATGAAAAGAGATGGAGAAATTTTAAATACGTATTACTAAGTCAAAGAAGCCAATTTGAACAGGCGACATACTGTATGAGTCCACCTTTATGACACTTTGTAAAGGCAAAACTCTAGAGGCAGTAAAAATATCAGCTCACACTTCTGGTCCCAGCCATTTGGTAGGCAGAGGTGGGAGGATTGCTTGGGGCTAGGGGTTTGAGACCAACCTGAGCAACATGGTGACATTCCAATCTCTTAAAAAAATAAATTTAAATTTAGCCGGGCATGATGGCACATGTCTGTGATCCCAACTGCTCAGCTCAGAAGACTGAGGTGGGAGAATCAGTTGAGCCCAGGAGGTTGAGACTGCAGTGGGCCATGATCAGCACCCCCTGCACTTCAGCCTGTGCGACAGAGTGAGACTCTTTCTCCAAGTGTGTGTAATATATATACATATATATATATATATATATATATATATATATATATATATATATATCTTCCATATGTACATATCTGCAGTTGGGGGGAAAGAAAGATGAATAGCTATGATCAGCCCCTAGCACACTCCAGGCTGGACAAGAGAGAGACTCTGTCTTTAAAAAAAAAAATCGTGTGTGTTTATATAAAGAGAGATTAATAGGCAAAGCACAGGAGAATTTTAAGGCAAGGAGACGATTGTGTATGACACTAATGGTGGATATATGTCATTACATATGTATCCAAGAATGAACCCTTATATAAACTCTGGACTCTACATAACAATAATGTGCCATTGTGGACTCACTGATTATAACAAATGCACCACTCTGTTAGGGGATATTGAGAGTAGAGAGGCTGTGTGTGTTGGGGGGCAGGTAGAGGTTTGTAGAGAATCTCTGTACTTTCTGCTCAATTTTGCTGTGAACCTAAAACAACTTCTTCTAAAGAATAAAGTCTATTAAAAAAATGAGACTCATGGACACGTCATCATGGTTTACATTCTCCGAGTGACAGTTTGGGTTTCTGAGACTTTTATATTTTTGAGTAAATGACAAAAAGAAGCTAAATGACAATCTGATGATTGAAAACTATAATCAAAAAATTATATTAACGGAAAATAATATATTATTTTGAGGAGTAAAGAAAGATGTGATGAAGATTAAAGAAAGTGCTTTTTTGTTTAGTTGTACAGTTGTTGGAAGAAACACAATCCTGAGCAAAAATCTATCTTTTTAAAATTTAACTAATTCTGAATTGAAAGCAAATGCGGTACCTTTCCATTTTTAACTCTTCCATGATTTGCTAATCTGTAAGGCAAAAATGAAATTCTGTATACCTTAACTATGAAATGTCAACCATAGTTTCAGACCATTTTAGAAGTGGAAAAAATTTCATTTGAAACATTCTTTTAGAAATGTATGTTTGAATACTAACCTTAGATTTAAAAACTATATTCATAGTTTTTGTTGGAAACTTTAATAGTTCCAGTTGGGTTGAGTCGTATTCATAAGTATAGAAGGATTCATCAAATGTGTGTGTAAATAGAAATAAATATACTGGAATCATTTAGACAATGATAGAATTGTGGCTTTTTAAAAATGTTCAGAGACTCATTTGTTCGAAAGAAGTCTGAATCCATGGTTAGTTTTTTAGATAATGACATTGTCTTGGAAAATGCCATGAAAAACAAAACAAAACAAAAGAAATAAAAAATAAAATATCTAATGGAAAATTCTAGAAATAAATAATTCATAAATTTCATATTGCACTGTGTTCGAATTATTGTGATGAAATCTTGTGCCTTTCTGCTATGTCCTGCCTGGGACCATGAATCATCCCTTTGTCCAGCATATCTATGCTGTCTGAACTCCCCTTCCCTGCATCACTTAGTAGGCTTTTTGATAATCAGATTAACTGTCACTGTATCACAGTGCTTGTGTTCAAGTAACCATTATTTTAATAATGGCCCCAAAGCACAAGCCTACTGATGCTAGTGTACTGTTATAATTGCTTTATTTTGTTATTAGTTATTGTCCATCTCTTTCTGTGCATAATTTATGAATTAAACTTTATCGTAGGTATGTATTTATGGGAAAAAAACATACTGTATATAAGATTTGGTGTTATTCACGGTTTCAGGCAGCCACTGGGGTTCTCAGGGGTAAGGAGGGCATTACCGTATGTCAGACCCACACCCTTTTTGCCCAATAGTCTATTCCTTTTTTGTTCTCCTGGATAACTGTATTTTATTTGCTGTTATACTGTAAACTACATGTGAATTTTTTCCTGTAAATTACCATAATCCTTTTTTGTGATTATGAAATTACTTTATTAATGGCAGAATTTGTCTATTTTCTCACATGTGAAATACTATTAATGTAATCTTTGCTACGTTAGAGGTAGAGAAAGAACAATGAAACACGAAAAGCATCTCCACACATGGACCCAGATGAGTCTTTGAAAATAAGTGTGGTTGATCATGTATTACTATACAGTAAGAATGGGCAATAAGAATGTTATCCCAGGAACCAAAATCAAACATCAAAAGTTCTCCCCTTGTTTTCTCTTGCACATAATCCCCAGTGTAAATTATGGTATTCAAGTTGTAAAGGTAACAAAAGGATACCAAACAAAGAAGATGGGTTGTAATGCTGCTTGCTTCTCTGGGCTAGACACAAGCATTGCATTTTCTACTCTCTCGCAACCAGCTGACATCACTGCCTCAAATAAATGTGCTACAAAATTATGAGACATACAGTGTGGTTTTGAATGGCAAGTTACTGCAATAGTAGTAAGAAAGATTCTGAAGAAATTAAAATCAAAGTATTATACACTTTGATGGAGGCAAGCTGGTGAGAGGATAGTTGGCTAATATTTTTTTTAAAAAGGTCCAGATTACACTTCAGAAATAAAACAAATAATGGGGTAAAATATTCACAAGAGGTAAGGCGCTATAAGATATTCTAGGATTTAGGAGTGAGTAGAAGAGGAGGGAGAAAGGGAAAAGTCTCTTATGATACATTTCGATTTTGGCCAAATGTTATTATTAGTTTTCTATTAGGTGGTTGTCATTATTGTTTATATATTACATAAGTAAAAATTTGTATATATACATATATGTCACATAACAAACGTGTGAAATACTTCATTTATTCATATCATATATTATTGTACCTCTGGATTGTGTTTTTATAGTTGTAAAATTTATATTACATATTACTTGCAATCATTTTACTTATATCTTATATTTCATATGTTTTATATTTTTTATTGTTTACTGTTAAATAACCAGGACAATCTTCCAAGAAAAATCTTTTCTTCGTATTATAATGACACAGTCCTTACACTGGTGTGAAATACCATTTAATGTATTCAAACTGCTTTTTCTCTAGATTGCGCTGACATTTTGTTTCACTGTATGAATTTGAAAAAATATATATCGTAAGCTTATTTGACTAAGAGTCTTTCATGTATAACATGAAGGTGTTACACTTTTGGATATAGTCATCATTGTGAACATTTTGGATATAATCATCACTGTGAACATTTTGGGTATTAAAATTATTTAACTATGCCGTGCTTTGTATTCTTTTCAGCTCTTAATAATGATAGTGCAATGTTTAATACCACAAACTATCTCAAAATGCAGAATTTATTATCCTATTTTAAAGAGGAAAAAAACTGAGACCTTTCCAAGTTCACAGAGTAAACATATGGATCAGCTTTAAAAACTTACAACATAAATTTTATAACGTGCCGTGTGGTATATAGCATAGTAACAAAGGATACAGACACTTAGGTCCAATACATCTGAGTCCAAATCCTGTGTTTTTCCTAATCAGATGTGTCCATAATTAAAGTTTTTAAATCTACCTAAGCTTCGATTCCTTCACCTTTATAAGTGAACATCCACAGAACAAATCTTTGTTCTTTACTTCTTTCCTAAATAAGTTAGAATTCAGTTTATTATTTGCCCAGGAATCTAAGAGAATTTATTCAGCTGCAGAATAAATAACCAATTCTCTTTAATTTTCACCATGTGAGTGAATTGTATTGGCTTCAGAGCAATATAGTTTTAAATGCATGAGGTTTTTTTCTTATTTAAATTATTTTTCAATTGCTAGAATATGGATTTTTTCCAGTTTATGCTTAGGTTAATAATGTCAAGTCCATTGTTTGTCACTTTAATGACTTTTAATTGTCCTTTGGTCAATGCAAGCATATGATAAATGTGACTTACTTGCAGTTTGTCCACATGTAGCATTGTAATCAGAACCTTAAAATATGCAGAGAAAGCTGAATAGCAAAATCATGATTAACTGCTTTCTATTGATGCTTTTACTATTGTTTAAATGTCACACATGAAATAAGTCACAGAATTCTAGAAATAAGTGGTCTCGTAGAAACCACCAAATCTATTGTCTTCATTGCATAGAAAACAAATATATTCAATTTAGAAGTTGTATTTACTGACAGAATTAAGAGAAAAATACAGAATTATGCATTTGTGGACCTGTAGAAACTTCCAGTACTTCTTTTATAACAGATCTCAGATTTCAACAATTTACCCACAAGTCTACCATAAAAGGTTTTGGTGAATTTAAGTTAACATAGCACTTTGATATTTCCCTACTAAAAGGAAATATAGTTAAAATAATGTAACATATATGTATGTATATAATTATGTGTGCATATGTATGTGTATGTGTGAATGTATATGCGTGTGTGTGTATATATATATAAAACCTTTGCTAAAATATTTGTTTAATTGCAGATATTCACCTTGTATTGCCCAATAACTAGGTCGTTCTTCCGCATAACTGCAATATAATTAACACCTTACAATATACTACCACTCCTCATATGCAGTCTATACTCAACTATCTCTATTTTTTATTAAAGATGCTGTTAATTAAAGGAAAATACTTTCATCTTAGTTGCAAAGTCTATTGAGTTCTTTTAATCTACAGTGCTTCACCAAGAAAAAAATTTTATTTTTATTTATATATATATTATTTTTTGTCTTTCATGACTCTGGCTTTAAAAAAGAAAATCGTAGGCCAGTTGAATTGCAGCCTCCATGGATTCTTCATCATGACATGCATAGGATTTTTTCACACAGACTGTGGTTTATCTGGATTTGTAAACTCTTTATAGTTAATTTGTAATGGTTCTGTCTTCATTTTTCAACTTTATTAAGGTTTAATCGAGAAATAAATTTGTACATAGTTATGAAGTATAGCATGAAGTTTTGATATATGTATACCTTGTGGATTGATTAAATCAAGCTAATTAACATTTCTATTACATTACATACTTATCATTTTTGTGGTAAGAACTTTTCACATCTATTCTATTAGCAATTTTATGTATAACATACATTATGATTAACTATATTGTAGAGCATGATCACCACGCTCTACAATGAATTTCCATGATTTACTCTTCCTGTCTGACTGAAGTGTGTGCCCTTAAACCAGCACCTCAATACTCCTACCTCCCAGCCGCTAGTACCCACCATTCTCCTCTCTGCTTCTGTGAGTTTGTCATTTTTAAATTCCCATTTTTAAATTCCACATATAAGTGAGATCAGGCAGGATTTGTTTTTCTGTGCCTAGCTTACTTCATTGATCATAATATTCCCCAGGTTCACCTATGTTGTCACAAGTGACAGCATTTTTTTTTTAGGTTGAGTGGTATTTCACTGTATATACATTTTCTTTATTCGTTTATCCATTACTAGACACAGGTGGATTCCATATCTTGACTATTTTGGATAACGCTGCAATTGACAGGGGAATGGAGATATCTCTTCTACATATTAATTTCTTTTTGTTTGGATATATCACAAGTAGTTTTCTCTTATCTTCATGGTATTTGTTCTAGTGTTTTCAGTTTAAAGTAATTGCTTAGAGCTTCATTTTAAATAATGTGAAAACAAAAATAAACAGAAAAATAAAAGTAGGTGCAACATGCATGAAATTAAAGAAACTATCTGTAATAGATAAAGTTTACATACATTTCTATAGCAATTTGGCAACCTCAAACTTTGTATTTACATCATCACAGTTGGCATAATATTGTTTATTGTTAGAATGTTTTCTCCCCTAGTCTCTGTTAAGGCATATTCTTCCACATTTCATCTATTTTTTAATTCAGATTGCACTTGCTTGCATTTTGATCATCCAAATCCTAGTCAAAAGACTAGGCAGAGAGCCTTGGTCCAGAATTTTATGATTTAACTTTGCATTATAACCTGGGACTTTTGAGATGACATAATAAATTAAATATGGAGGTCTTCAAGTACACCCAGTTTATACCCATGTCCTTTTGGAAGACACTCCAATTTTAATTGGTATTTTGTTAAAATAAAATTAGTCCATCCATTCAAGATCAGAAGGCTCATCTATGGTTTTAGAACTTTTTTCAAGGGATGAATTTAGCGCTAATGCTATCACAAGTGATATACTTATGTATAACATCTTGCCAATGCAGCTGACTCTTCCCTTTATCTGACCATGACTAAACGTAGATATTTGGCATTTAAGAATGGATTAAATATACCAAACATTTACCTCAAGTACGGGCAGTATTACAGATTTTTATATAGAGCTATCTGAAAATAATATACAGTTAAGCATCAATCCCTGTTAAAATTTTGTTACTGGTAAAAGGAAAATGTTTTTATGAAATGGATAAGTAGACAGGATGAGAAGTTCTTGCAGGTCATCATATTTAATCTTTGCCCCTCAAGACCACCCTGGGGTTTAATTTTAACAGATAGGCTCTTGCTGTCTTCAAAATGCTGGCTTTCATGCAAGGTTTGTTGCATTGCTGTTATTTTTAGTCATGTCTCTCTGGTGTTGCTTAGCCCGAAACTTTTCTAAAAACTGTGATAATCAAATGAATGAACTTTCTAAAGATCTAGAAAGTGTGGAGTTCTAATAAATCAGTCTAGAGACATTTGAAATATAAAATCATAAGAAGCTTACATTGATTGGTATCTTGCTTTACAATTTTAAAAGTCCTTTAACACATTTTATGTCATTTGATTCTTGAGTTAAAGCTGAGAAATGAACAAGGTATTTCTCATTACCTCAAAGAAAAAAGTCACATCAGTGACTTTTTCAGTCCTAAAATATACACAAGATTTGTTTGGCTAAAATTTATTGCAAATCCCACTTTTTTTTTTTTTTTGGCCATGCTACCTTAGTGCTAATTCTTTTTACCGCTATACCTAAAATTAAACCATTTTTATGGACTCTTAAGTTCAAAATAATTATAAAAATATAATTAATTTAGGAATAACCACTTTTGCCATTTATTTTTTGACAAGTTCTTTTAAGTGTTCGTCTACATTATTTTATTTATAAATACAACATCCCTTTGAAGTCATAATTTTAATGAGAAAACTGGAATTTGAGGAAACTAAATGTATTAGCTAAATAAATAGTAAATTGTAGAGTTTGAATTAGAACATTAGCTTCTATAATTCCAGTCAGAGCTACCAACTACTCAATGAAGTGGTCATAGCATTTAGGTTCATTAAGGTCAAAATTATAGATTTCCTGAATAAAATATTATTTATAACATATTATGTGTATAGTTGTATATATGCAGGAGGCACCATGGGTATTATCAATTATTAATAAAAGTAATAAATTATTACTAATTAAACACGAACCACAAATAAAGTATGGCTATCTAATTTTTAAAATACTTTTTTCTCCACTTTTCCCAGGAAAATTTACAGAATAAAACAACTTTTTATTTAACATAAATTTTAAAATATTTACAAGAAGTAGGAGCAAACTCAATAGAAAGCTAAATTAATCTTAAATAAACATATTCTCTTAGGCTTGACACTGTGTTTTACAAAAGTTTATCACTGAATTTTAAATCTAGGAGGACTCAGAAACCTGAGTGAATGTTGAAACCAAACATTTTGATACCAGCATATAGAGCTCAGCCCTAAACCTCAGTATACAGAATGGGGAACCTGACCTACTTATCACTTCCAAAATAACACCCTTTCTAATTGCTGTAGTTTCAATGTGCCCCTCAAAATGTACATGCTGGTAACTTAGTTCCCAGTGCAACAATATCGGGAGGTAGGGCCTAGTTAAGAGGTGATTGAGTGATTAGGGCAAAGTCCTCATGAATGAATTAATGTAGTCATCAGTTCAAGGAATGTGATGCTGTAAAAGAAGCCCAGACCTTTGGGCTCTGTCTTTTGCACCCACTTCCTGGCCCTTCCACCCTTCTGATGTGGAATGATCCAGTCAGAAAACCGTTGTCAGATGCCAGCCCCTTGATCTTGGACTTTCCAGCCTTCAGAATGGTGAGTTAAATACATTTCTGTTCATTATAAATTACACAACCTGGGGTATTCGGTCACAAGAGCCAAAAGAGATTAAGAAACTAACTGAAACCTACTTCCTGTAACTCATCTTTTTCATCTATTCTAAAACTACCATGGAAATTGCTCTACTCATCTCTCAATCAGATACCTCATTACCTCCAGCCTGCTCTAGAGACAACGGAACTTCATGATCCTTGGTAGAATGATTGGACTCACTCTCTATTGTAAACCCTACTCCAATAATGGGGCTATATCCTCTTGTTTCCATGTGTTCTATTTATTTTTAACCTTAGTTGTGTCATGTATCCATTGGATTGTGACCCCAGATTATCTTACCATTTTGCTTTATCTTTCAGAGATCGCCCATGGTGCCTCCTGCACATATACAACTATACACATTTTCTTTTTTATTGTATATATTCAAGGCTTACAACATGATGTTTTGATTTTTAAAAGTCAAGTACACATTGCCTTTTAATTGTTGGTTATTTTGCACTCTTTTCTGCATCTTCCTTTTTCACTTAAAATATTCCTTGTGAACCGTTCCCCTTCCTCATACACAGAATCAACTGATACAGTTCTCAATTATTTTTAATCGCACATAAAATTTATACATATGCATATATATACATATACATGCTATATATGAGTAACCGTTCTTGTATTGCCGATCATTGGTTTTGTATCTGCTTTTTTGCTAATAAGAAAAAGTCAATATTTATATGTGTATGTTTAAGTATAAATCTTTTTTATCACTGTTTGTCCATATATGTGTTTATATATAAAACATTTATATAATATATAATATATAATACATATTAAATATAATTTATATATTTTATATATATTAAATATTTATATAAATATATATTAAATATAATTTATTGTATACATATTACATATTTATATATAAAATATATTTATATTATATATAAATATATACAAAATATACTTATATTACACATAAATATATACAAAATATACTTACCTATATTACACACGAATACATCGAAAACATACTTATATTACACACGAATACATCGAAAACATACTTACATTACACACGAATACATCGAAAACATACTTATATTACACACGAATACATCGAAAACATACTTACATTACACACGAATACATCGAAAACATACTTACGTTACACACGAATACATCGAAAACGTACTTATATTACACACGAATACATCGAAAACGTACTTATATTACACATGAATACATCGAAAATGTACTTATATTACACATGAATACATCGAAAATGTACTTATATTACACATGAATACATCGAAAATGTACTTATATTACACATGAATACATCGAAAATGTACTTATATTACACATGAATACATCGAAAATGTACTTATATTACACATGAATACATCGAAAATGTACTTATATTACACATGAATACATCGAAAATGTACTTATATTACACATGAATACATCGAAAATGTACTTATATTACACATGAATACATCGAAAATGTACTTATATTACACATGAATATATATCAAATATATTTATATATTACACATGAATATATATCAAATATATTTATATATTACACATGAATATATATCAAATATATTTATATATTACACATGAATATATATCAAATATATTTATATATTACACATGAATATATATCAAATATATTTATATATTACACATGAATATATATCAAATATATTTATATATTACATATAAATATATCAAATATATTTATATATTACATATAAATATATCAAATATATTTATATATTACATATAAATATATCAAATATATTTATATATTACATATAAATATATCAAATATATTTGTACATTACATATAAATATATATCAAATATATTTGTACATTACATATAAATATATATCAAATATATTTGTACATTACATATAAATATATATCAAATATATTTGTACATTACATATAAATATATATCAAATATATTTGTACATTACATATAAATATATATCAAATATATTTGTACATTACATATAAATATATATCAAATATATTTGTACATTACATATAAATATATATCAAATATATTTGTACATTACATATAAATATATATCAAATATATTTGTACATTACATATAAATATATATCAAATATATTTGTATATTACATATAAATATATATCAAATATATTTGTATATTACATATAAATATATATCAAATATATTTGTATATTACATATAAATATATATCAAATTTATTTGTATATTACATATAAATGTATATCAAATTTATTTGTGTATTACATATAAATGTATATCAAATATATTTGTGTATTACATGTAAATATATATCAAATATATTTGTGTATTACATATTAATATATATCAAATATATTTGTGTATTACATATTAATATTTTAAAAAATATTTGCGTATTACACATAAATATATATAAAATATATTTGTGTATTACATATAAATATAGATAAAATATATTTTTGTATTACATAGAAATATAGATAAAATATATTTGTGTATTACATATAAATATAGATAAAATATATTTGTGTATTACATATAAATATAGATAAAATATATTTGTGTATTACATATAAATATAGATAAAATATATTTGTGTATTACATATAAATATAGATAAAATATATTTGTGTATTACATATAAATATAGATAAAATATATTTGTGTATTACATATAAATATAGATAAAATATATTTGTGTATTACATATAAATATAGATAAATTATATTTGTGTATTACATATAAATATAGATAAAATATATTTGTGTATTACATATAAATATAGATAAAATATATTTGTGTATTACATATAAATATAGATAAAATATATTTGTGTATTACATATAAATATAGATAAAATATATTTGTGTATTACATATAAATATAGATAAAATATATTTGTGTATTACATATAAATATAGATAAAATATATTTGTGTATTACATATAAATATAGATAAATTATATTTGTGTATTACATATAAATATAGATAAAATATATTTGTGTATTACATATAAATATAGATAAAATATATTTGTGTATTACATATAAATATAGATAAAATATATTTGTGTATTACATATAAATATAGATAAAATATAGTTTATATATATAAATGTTTATATATTACGTATAAATATATAAAATATATTATATATATAAATATTTATATATTATGTATAAATATATAATATATTTTATATATAAAAATATTTACATATTACATATACATATTTATATGTTACATATAAATATATATAAAATATATTTTATATATAAATATTTATATAAAATATATTTTATATATAAATATTTATATATAATATACTTTATAAAATATATTTTATATATATAAATATTTATATATTACATATAAATATATGTAAAATATATTTTATATATAAATATTTATATATATTTATATGTAATATATAAATATTTAATATATAAATATATAAATATTTTTATATGTTCATATATAATATATAACTATATAAATATATTTATATATTGATATATATAAATATTTTTATGTAGTTATATATAAATATTTATATATTATATATTAAATATTTCTATATAAATATATATAAAATATATTTATATATTATATATAAGATATATTCATATATTATATAAATGTTTTATATATATATATATATATATATACACACACACACACATATATCAGACATTCATACCTGTGTATTTGTGTGGGTATGTGCAATGTTAGGCAGTATGTGCTTGGCATTTTACAAAATTTCCTGTCTTGCTATATTTTCACAATATAAAAATTCTGTAATCCACTAATTCCACTAACAATTACAATTTTCCCCACATTCCTTATTCTCACACCTCTGTCAGCCAAAGATATTCACTAGCTATTTGTAACTTAAATAAGTTGTCGTGCATTTGTTTGGCATTGAAGTCTTAAAGTAGCAGAGCAATGATGGTAACACACCCAGAAAGGACCCTTATAACTATGTAACATTTCAGTTAAGAAAATAACTTCTTTCTGCATTATTTATTTGATTTTTTGCCAGAACCCTGTGGTATAAGGAAAGCAGCATGGTTATACCCTTTTTACAGATCATGCTGAGAAGGAGAAAAATCAGTTCCTTGCATAAGGTCAGAGGAATCGGGACAAAGAACCAAACCTTTCTGTGTACTTTACAATCACATTTTCTAGAAATACAAGTAGCTTTATTGAGTGCAGAAAATAGAATAGTACTTCACGTAAAATTTACATTTTATTCTCAATGGATTGTTTCATTTTTCAGTCTATATAATATATGCTGAGAAATATCTTTCCAATTACTCACATAATATTAAATCAATCAGACACCTAAGAGTTGTAGTCTACTTATTAAATTCTACCTATGACAACATGAAAGATATAGAATTTTAATTTTTTTCCTATGTCTTTTAGCTTCTCACTGGCCCACCAGAATGTTTGTTTCCTGACTTGAAGCCCAGTGTTTTTAATCCTATCCTCCCACTGCATTTCAGTTCTTTAAAAAGGAAGCTATTTCAATTCAGACTGGACTAAGTGATTAACCCTGTCAGAAAAAGAGTGGCTTTCATGTCTAAAACATAGTGATGGATTTTGATTGGTAACCTAAGGGAAAATGGACCACAATTCTATTACTAATCTAATGAACTATACATTACTACCCTAGACAAGTTTTATCATATTTCAATGCAAATGAGTCACTGTTCAATACTTCTGCTAAGTGTGTGTCTCACAGCATTACCTAGTTGACTGGATCATTACATAAAAATGAGTATTTCATAAAATTATAAACATTTCTTCGGAAATTTGCTGCCCCTCCAAATGACAAATGTCATTATTTTATAAGGTATAGTTTTGATTTCTCAAGTTCTCTCTTTAAAACAAATATATGCAATGGGCTTATCTAATTCTACATTATTTCTGGAAAGGGCGTAGTTGAAATTGCCCAACTCTTTAACAGCTTAACAGTTTTGAATGCCTTCTATACATCTGGGGTGCAGACATGTGCCCTTCGTTCTGTGTGTCAGGTGTTTCCATGGAAAAACTCAGATCCTCCAACCTTGTGATATCCTTCCTTGCAAAGCAGGCAGGGAGAGTATTTTTCAGAGGCAACAGCAGCCAAGGTCCTGGTGGTAACATTTGTGGTGTGTGATTTTAGGTGTCTGTATATAGCAATAGCATCATACTGGGCCCCACAGGAGCAGCCTGACAGTATGATTTGGCTATTATTCCTGGCTGCATGACCCCCAAGCTTATTTCTTTGTCTTCTGGGAGATTCTATGAGCTATCTAACATTCTTTATTATATTCACTTTCTCCATAAAACAGCTGTAGGGGATTCTGCTCTTTTGCAACTAAGACCCCTAATTGATATGAAGAATAACAAATCAATGCACTGTGGCCCTCAAAGCTGTCATTCCAGGTCTAAATTTTCAGGCAAGCTGTGGCAAGTGGATTCATTAATCTCATAAACAACAATAGGTTTTTGCAAGGTTCTGTGTTTAACATGAGAATGACAACACAGAGTAAGAAAGATTTCAGTTTTCAAATTGTTAACAGTCTAGAAAAGTGGACAAATACATGTTTACTAACTGTACAGCAAAATTTGTCCTAATATAACACAAATATTAGTGTATTATGAAAGCATAGAAGATCCCAAACATTCTGGCTGAACTTTTTTGAAAATGATTACTATTTCACCAGGCACAAAATAGGAGGAAAGGCATGTTGAGAAAAGAAAGCATGAAGAAACCCACACTGATGGGAAGTAAATTATATATTGACAGTTCGATGTGTAGTCATGAAATGTAAAAGTCATTGAATACAATTATTATGGAAGAGACTGACGGGACAGCATCAAAAGACAGCTTGAGAGAAGATGATGAAGGTCCTTAAAAATATGATAAAAATTTGGAATATATATATGGTGGTAAGGCTGAATAATGGACCCCTCAAAGATGTCTGTGAATTTATAAATCTATGAATATGTCACCTTATGTTGTAAAAAGGACTTGCATAAGTGATTAAATTAAAGAGTCTGCAATGGGAAGATTATCCTATATTGACCAGAGGTTCCCAATATAAACATAAGAATCCTTCTGAGAGAGGAGGAGCAGAAGGATCAGTCTTTGGTAGGAAATGTGACTACAGCAACAAGTGGCACCAGTGATACCAGGAAGAAGCCAAGAGCCAAGTGATGTGTTCAGCTTCCACAATCTGAAAAAGGTGAGAAATGGATTCTCCTTTGAAGTCTCCAAAAGGAATACATATTTGCTACCACCTTGATTTTAGATTTCTGACCTCCAGCATTATAGGATGTGTTGTTTTAATCCACTAAGTTTGTGAAAATTTGATACAGCAGTAATGGAAAATTAACACATGTAGCCTAGAAGGAAAAGGAACTTTATTAACACTTGGAATGCAAGTGAGAAATATGCCAAATCATCATTTTAGAAAGCAGACTCAAGTGAAGTATGAAGGCTTAATTAAAGAGAGAGAAGTTTAGTGTTAGAAAAAATAGGTGGCTTTTGCAATAATTAGTTTAAATTATCCATCAATGAGAAAAGAGATGAAGAGACATTATACAGAAAAGGCATTAAACCAACTATAGTTGTTCAATTGGTTGAAATAATGGATGTAGCATGTTAATAAGTGGGAGATCTCCAAGACACTAAATGTGATATTTAAAATATAATCAACATTTGCTATGTAGTATGTATTGTAACAAGAACTTTGCATGTACTGTATTATTTGATTCTTATATCAGCCATATGATCTGAATATAAGTATTATTATCTCATTTTTATGAAAAGAAAAATGTGAGTTAGTGAGGCAAAGTAACTTACCCAAGTCACAGAGCAACTGAACTTTAGTGTTAATAGGCTATTGCTGATAGGAATGAAAAAATAATGGCTCAAACAAGAGTGCCACTGTGTACAGAAACACAGTCTTACTTACTTAAGGAAAGGATAGGAATATCCAAATGCTCTAAGGATTTGGGTCTGCATAATGTCTCCCTTGCTAATACAAATACACAAAAATATGTAAGTTTGGGGAAAATATCAGTCTCCAGAAACAGAGTCCCCAAGGACTGCCAAGCAATCATAAAGGCAGTATTTATCCCTTATGCCCGGAGAAGTTGTGCAGACAGTGAGTGTCTAGGGAGTGACATAGTGAAAAGCTTCCTCAGGTTCCATTATGCTACACACTGGCTAATCCACACTTAAAAGTCATCTTCAATTGTGAACTCATGATGCACCGGGGACATATACAATACCACAGAGAATTTTGCATTTCACACATTTATTTTTCTGGAAATGAAAGATATTAAAGAACAATCAAGAAAGAGGAAATCTATATGGTTTATCCTCTAGAACAAGGTTGTGTCAAGATTAAAGACTTAATAAAACAGTAAATACATTTTAGTATCCTAACTTCCAAAGAAGCACATAGCAAATCATTGGCAGTGAGGCTCTGGATTTTGTTCAAGACATTTTTGTGGAATAAAGACTTGTTAAAAACATATTATAAAATTAATTTTATTTGATTAATTTGATTTGATAGTAATTTGTCTATAAATCTTCTATAGTTTTGCTCTCAGAAGTTAAAAATGTCAGGTGATAAAAAGATTTTAAGAGCATTTTGAAATTTTTATAGAATGTTTTGGTAAGTTTAATGTTTATAGTATAAAAAAGGCTTGATTTTAAAATATATTGATTTGTCATATTATGGAGAAAAACATCTTATGAATTTGTGACCATAAGGGGGATGCTTATGAATAAATGTATAGAATATTTAATCTAGAAATTTTCTTTCTGATTAATCAGTTTTATTGACGTTTACATTTTGGCCAAATGAACCTGAGTGAGCACTTCGTGTTTTAATGGAGGGTTTTAATGACAAAACCAGGGTATATTACCAATACATATCATTTGGCTAAGGCAAAGACATAACTCTAAAATAACATAAAATATTTTTAAAGGTTATTAGTCTTATGTGTCACCCAATAAAATATCTTAGATAAAGTGATGAAAGGATTTCACTAAATAGGTACAAGAGCATATGATGATTAATTTTATGTGTCAATTCGACTGTGCTATTTTATACCCAGATATCTGGTAACATGCTATGTCTGGGTGTATCTGAGAGGGTGTTTCAGGAAAAGGTTAGCATTTAAATCAGTGGACTGAGTAAAGAAGAGCACAGCTCGCCAGTGTGGGTGGGCGTCTTATAATCTATTAAGGGCCCAGACAGAAGAAAAAGGTGAAGGAAGGGTAAATTACCTCTCTGTCCTTTTAAATTAGGACATTCCATCTTATTCTGTTCCTAGACAACATATCTCCTCATTGTTGAACCTTTGGCCTTGGATGGAGAGTCACGCCATTTGCTCCCCCGCTTCTCAGGCCTTTGGACTTAGATTGAACTGCACGATCACATTTCCGGGTTCTCCAGCTTACGGATGAAATATTATGGGACTTTCTGGCCTCCACAATTGCATGAGCCAATTCTCATAATAAATTTCCTTTCAAATATCTATATATAGTTTATTGGCTCTTTTCTCTGGAGAACACTGATTAATACACAGCAACTTGGGGAAAAATAATATTCTGACCAAAATGACTTGAACATTGTGCTGGATTTAGCTTAGCTACAGATTGTTCCAATGAAAGGTGAATATTTTGCCCCATCCCTTGGAAAATGCAAAAGGATTACTTTCCACCTGATATGGTTTGGCTGCATCCCCACCCAAATCTCATCTTGAATTGTAGCTCCCATAATTCTCGTATGTTGTGGGAGGGACCCAGTGGGGCGATAACTGAATCCTAGGGTGGTTTCCCCCATACTGTTCCCATAGTAGTGAATAAGTCTCATGACACCTGATAGCTTTATAAGGGGAAACCCCTTTTGCTTGGTTCTCATTTTCTCTTCCCTGCTGCCACATTAAGACCTGGCTTTGCTCCTCCTTTGCCTTCCACCATGACTGTGAAGGCTCCTCAGCCATGTGGAACTGTGAGTCCACTAAACCTCTTATTCTTTATAAATTACCCAGTCTTGGGTATGTCTTTATTAGCAGTGTAAAAACAGACTAATACACCACCCTTTCAATGTATGAATCCCTTAATAAGTAAAGCACACTGGAAATGATGCTATTCCAGATCTAGGCCCTAGGCAAGTTCTGTCTTGCTCTCCTAGAGCTCTGAGTCACCGTAGAGAGGCTGATTTATCTTCTACAGAGACCAGGAGCAAAGGATATCAGACTAAGTGGAGAGAAATGCAGCCCATTTAAGCCCTTTCTCACAGTTGTTCCCACAAGGCACCAGACTTATGAGTGAAGCCTACTTGAAGCCATCAAGCCAGTCCAGCTTCCAGATAAATAACCAAGTGACTATAATTTACATCAAATGGAACACAAAGAAATACCATATAATCCTTGCTGATATGACCTACAAATTGTGAGATAAAATTTTATGTTTTTGATGCCAATGAGTTTTGAGGTTGTTATGTGCAGTTTTCTTGACTTATCTGCTTTTCACTTTCCTCAGCTACAACATTGGCTTAAGAATCTTGTAGGTTTGTTAACGTGATTATTTCAACTGTGTAATGATAAAGCTTAGATTGCCATCTACTGATTGTTACCATAGCACCTGGCACATTGCAATAACAACTGGCATTTATTGGGCAATCTCTAGCTTCTAGGGACTGTAAAGACACTCAGGACAGTTCTTCATGCAGAAAAATTACACTGCTTAAACTCGATGGATGTGTGAGCACTTTAAGTTTTCTCCACTTGCAGAAGTAGATTTACATTGATTCATCTGAGTTCAATCATTTTCCCTACTTTGTAATAGAGCAACATTTTTCAATACAGTTAACCAGAGTTACAGGAAAGCTAACTGGTTATATTCACGAATGAATGTATGACTTTGACTATATGAGCAAAAATACGTTATATTCACAAAGCTCACAGTTTGTAAATGCTTTTTAAGCATGTCACATGTTTTGAGTATAATAAATCAATTCTGTGGAGCATATGTGGGGAATTTCTACCTTCATTTTGCAGATGAAAATCATGAGTCTTAGAGATGTGACATGTGACTGTCAGTATTAAACGTATGAGATGATATGAGAACAAGTTCAGACGTTTTTCTGACATTGTGCTATATTCCTCCTTTGCAGTACAACAATTTGAGCTAACCATATTGTGTTATACCTTTCAAATGATTTTCCTCATTTTGTTGATATTCTAATTATTTTATTTTAGAAGCCAATATAAAAAATTCATATGAAGAATGCACTTATACTTGTTTAGAAACCTGCAACAAATATAACATTTGGATACATTTAAACAAATAAAATTTCAAAAACAATACTCAGGTAAAAAATCTAAGTAAACAATTGTCAACATTTCTTTTATGAGTGTGGTACAAAGTTCTTTATTCTAAGAGGAAAAGAACAAATAATTTCACTTAAAGTATTTCAACGTTGATGCTTAATGTGCAACCAGCATCGTTTCCAGGCAACCTCTGATGTTGCTATTTAAAATTGTACTAACTGTAGAATATGGGACCATGCCATGGTATCAAAATTAAACCATTCTCTTGATAAGATCTAAAATTGAAACCGTAGAATTCCTTGGGCTGATAAACTTATTCTAAATGTGCATTTGTAATAGTAATAGATTATCCTTTTAGAGAAGAAGAAAGTATAATCATGTCAGGAACAGGAATGCTTCTAAATGTAGAGTTGATAGGCATGTGATCTCTACCTAACACAGTGCTTAGTGGATAGTAGATACTCAACTCAATATTGAAGGACTTAAATGCTTCTAGTAATTGCAATAGCAACAACAGTCTTAATACTTTTTATTAAATAATTACATTTCACCTATTTTATTTGTAAGCTGTACAGCGCCCTTGATAATTAGATATTATATCAATTCTACATAAATTAAAAGTGAGGGCCAAAGGGTTTAAGAATATAAAAAAAATCACAGTAAATAAGATACCAATTTTTTAATGTGGAAATTGAGGGAAATAGCCAGAGTGAACTTTAAAAACATTCTTTAGAAAACATATTTTGAATATTTATATATGAGACAGACAGTAGATAAGATGAAAATAAGAAATATGACAATGTATTACTGACATCCCTATACCATCATGAGGGACCTCATTCAAGTACACTAGATTGCAGGGGCTTAGAAAGCTATCAGAGTTGGTTGTCTGCTGGCTGACTCTACTTCCCCTCCCTTGGAGGATATAACCTCACTGATTCCAAGTTTTATCAAGTATCAGTAGAGCTGTATGTCTGTACAGAGATAAAGAAAACACACAATGAAGTTGTCTGTTTCTGAGACAGGATATTACTGTGAGTTTCCCTAGAACTGCATGTCTGGAAGCCACCTCACTTCTTGCTGAGGTTTGTCTTGTTTGTTTTGTTTTATTCTGATAAATCAAAATCATAAAGGGCATGTCTGTATGGGCCTCTGTAACAAAAGGCACCTACCTGGAATGGTTACCTAGGTTTTTGAAATATTAGGCTGTACACAGATGTGCTTGGGATAATTCATGAAACTGCTGAAATTCCATATAAAATTGTTAATGTATTTTTATTAAAGCATTTTTCAGGAAAAACTATTTTTCATCAGAAGCTAAAAAAATGATAAACCAAATATGGTCTACAGGAAGATACATAGTGATAAAAAGCGTCATGGTATAGTATATGAAATAAGCACACACAGGTTGCCATGGAATTTGAGATTAGAATCACCTGGCACAGAAATAGACATTACAGAACAATTCTAGCAAAAGATAATGGTCAAAATTACCTGTAAATGATGAGTGGGAGTTAACTGGTTCCTGAAATATGGCAAGAACACTTTTAGTGAGAGAAAAAAGTAACTGCAAAGAGACTGAATTACTAAAGAGTTTGATTCTTCATGAAAATAGCAAATCGTCCAATATAGTTCAAATTAAAAGAAGAAAGAGAATCATTGTAAAAATAGTAGTTTATTTCCTGGTTTACCCACAGAGTTATCCCAGTTCAAGTTCTTTTAAAGCACTTTCTAAACAACAGACTCTCTTGCCACCTGATAATGAGCCTGTGGCTTAAAATCTTAAGTTGGAGAACAAAGAAGGACAGGAAATCAATAAGATACGCCTGTTGATTTGGTAAAAGGTATTAAGTTTGAATAAGATTTCATCACTCAATGAAAAATAACAAAATAAAAACTAAAGTATAGGTTATAAAATGATTCCATGATGATAAGGATATAAAACAAAGCACTCTTAAAAGACAACAATAATAATAAAAATAATTTGGAAACTTAAGTAAAATAAAGTTTCTGACTTGTGCTTTCATTAATTTGAGAGAAAACATGAAATCTATAACGTAATTGTTGTAGGCAACATGACAAGACCAAAGATTTGATTGAAATGATATTAGGGGAAGAGACATGAAATAATTTATTTAATAAAACTAAAATAGAGTAAAAATAATTTTTAAATGTTTAAAGATGTTAAGAATAAAATAAATAACATAAAAACTAAAATATGTGATGTAGAGAACAAACTTCAGGTCCTAGCTGAGAATCCGGGGGAGACAAAAAGATACAGATCAGCAGAAAAAAGAGGATGAAACCTCAATGGATTAATGTAGGAACAGAATTAGAACTAGATTCAGAATTAGTCCAAGTGTTGAGTTAGAGTTAGGTTAAGAACTCTATCAGCCAATAATTAAAAATAATTAAAATTACTTTGAGACCAGCCTGGCCAACTTGGTGAAACCCCATCTCTGCTAAAAGTACAAAAATTAGTCTGGCATGGTGGCACGCGCCTGCAATCCCAGCTACTCAGGAGGCTGAGGCAGGAGAATCACTTGAACTAGGGAAGCAGAGGCTGAAGTTAGCCAAGATTGTGCCACTGCACTCCAGCCTGGGTGACAGAGAGAGACTCTGTCTGAAAAAAAAATTACTTTGAGTAAAGAACAAATGAGAAAATAAACTATTCAAATTATTATAGAGAAAATATTTTCTAAACTGAAGAAATCACTGACTCTGTAGGCAAAAAAACAGAGTGCCCTTGATTTATATGACAAATTAAGTATGTAAAAAAAAAAACCCACTGTATCTTAGTGAAATGCTTCACTTATAAAGAAAAGAAAAAAAATCACACATTTCACCAACATACAGGGAGGAATATAGTTTATAAAAAAGAAATGCGAAAAAAGCACTAAAGTCTGCACTATGATTTTTTATGGAATCAGTTAATTTCCTTGTATTATAAATACTTACATGATCATGGAATACATGGAAATCTTCCCATTGTGTTTTCTGAAGTAAGCACAATCTTGACACCAAAAGTGGTTAATAGTAAATGCCTTGGAGCCAACCTGACTGGATTCCATCTATCTTCATTACTTATTTGCTCTGTAATATTGGGTAAGTCATTTTTCTTTTTTGTTTCTCACTGTACTCATGAGCCCAAACTGCCATAAAAAAATATCATAAACTGAATGGCCTACCCAACAGGGATTTGTTTCCTCACAGTTCTGGAGGCTGAGGCTGAGATCAGAGTAGCAAGCATAGTCAGCTTCCGGTGAGGACCCATCTCTTGGCTTGCAGATGGCCTCCTTCTTGCTGTGTCTTCATCTGGCAGAGGGAGAGCCCTCATGTTAATACCATCATTAGGGCTCCAACCTCATGACTTTACTATTCATTAATTCATCATTTGGTATTCATTATTCATTAAACCTAATTATCTCCCCAAGGCCCCAACTCCAAAAACCATCATGCTAGGAGTTCCAGAGCTTCAATATATAAATATGGGGAGGACACAATGCAATCCATGGCACTCAGCCTCCTCATTTATAAAATAGAGGTATAAATAGAATACTTTCTTAAAGGCTGTTCTGAAGGCCAAATGAAGTCATAAATGTAAGAGAGTTATAAGTGTTGTAGCATGTAGTCAATGCTACATGAGTGCTGGCTAATATCGTTATTACCTCCAGGCCACTTAAAAACAGATATAAACAAAATATTTAATGAAATGCAAGCAAATTCAATCTAGCAATAATTAAAATAGATGACCATAGAAATTGTTTCTGGAGCTCAGGGATTTTTTTTAGTATTATTTTTTAACAGTACAATTCATCATATTACTATATTCAACAGACAGTATCTACATTATCACATTAGTGGATAATAAAAATGTTACTAAAAGTAATAAAAATATTGCTTTAAAAATCAATCAACCAATAAAAATGTCAGAAAGAGAGAATATTAGAGAATTAAATGTGTAAACCACGCATCATCCTAAAAGCTCTGAGGCTTTCTCATGGAAACAGAAATAAGGCAACTAGGTTGCCATTAGCTAGTATTATCTAATTCTGCTTCAAAAGTGACAATACCTGAAACAATAAAGTGCCACTGTACCTCTTTAAAAAATACCTGGAAGCGCCGGGCGCGGTGGCTCACGCCTGTAATCCCAGCACTTTGGGAGGCCGAGGCGGATGGATCACGAGGTAAAGAGATCAAGACCATCCTGGCTAACACGGTGAAACCGCGTCTCTACTAAAAATACAAAAAATTAGCTAGGCGTGGTGGCAGGCGCCTGTAGTCCCAGCCACTTGGGAGGCTGAGGCAGGAGAATGGCGTGAACCCAGGAGGCAGAGCTTGCAGTGAGCCGAGATCGCGCCGTTGCACTCCAGCCTGGGCGACAGAGCAAGACTCCGTCTCAAAAAAAACAAAAAACAAAAAACCTGGAAGCATAATCATTAGTAAGTTGAAAAATTCTCATTATTTTCAGATGAAATAATTGTTATCCTGGGAATCATATTAAATTTTAAAATTCTTAGGAATAATGAAGTAGCAATATTAAATGAATTAAAGTTTTTATAAAATAAGATTGTTTTATAATTGATGCACACATATTTTTAAATTACTGACATAGATATATATATACATGAACATATAATCATTATTTTATAATTGATGCACATTTTTTAAATTACTGACATTTATATACACATATTTTTTAAATTACTGACATTTATATATATGTGCACACGTATATACACATGTATATCATTTTAAATTACTGATATTTATACACATATATTTATATATATATACACGCACATCATCTTTATTTTAGTCGTATCGTATGTACCCTATTTTCTTCAATTCTAAGATGTAATGATTTAATAACAGAGTAAAGAAATTACAAACCACCTTTCTATCACTTCTCTAGCAAATTATAACAAAAGTAGTGGATTAAAACAACACATTTATTATTATACCATTGCGTAGTTCAGAATGGGTCCCACTGGGCTAATCAGTGTGTCAGTAGGGCTGTGTTTCTTTCTGGAGATTCTAGAGGCAAAGTCACTACCTTCTTAGCTCTAGCTTCTAGAGGATGTATGTAGTCTTTGGGTGAGTGTGGAGTTCAAGATAATGATCCTCTTGAAAAATACTCTACAATTTCCCTGATTGATATAATTAGATGTTATGTCCCATGAAATTTATACTTTCAATTCTATTTTAAGGAAGTTTTGTGATCATCATTTTTGTGTTTGTTTTAAAAAGAATAATTATTAAAAGAAACATTTATTCATTTGATAACAATTTTAAAATTATATATTTTTAAAATCTCCACAGGATATTGATTCTCCCTTTTTTTCACCTTGAACCTTGTTTAAAACCCCAAGACTTGAATAGCTTTCTAGAATCTCTCTGGAAGGTAACTCTGAGATTACACAGATGAGTCAACTTTGTTTAATGGAGTCACAGGCAAGGAATGTGATTAACTGCTGTCTCGACAGTACACTGTTTTCCAGTTTCTCTCAGGAAGTCTAAATACTGCTGCTGTTCATTTATTTAGCTCCCCATGAGAAGGATTCTGATGACTAGGCTGCTAACCATCACTGAAAAACCCCCTTGCCATCACGCCACACTGCATTAGAAACAGCGGCAGGGGAGGGTTGTGTACTGTTGTATCAACAAGATGAGCACGACAGCACAACAGCATCCTCGTTGGAGTCAATAAGACCCAGAGATTACTACCCTTAAGAGGATCTAAAGTTTGATGAAGGGTTTTCTACAGGGAAAAGCAAAAATCGGAAACTACAGAAAAGGAATTTTTCATTTGTCACAGTGTTGTCACAATGTTGGTACACTCAATGCATATAATATTTTAACTGTTATAAAACCACTCAGGAACTTGACAATACATTGGTTCCAGGGATATGCAGCAAATAGTGTATACATAACACATTTGCCTCTAGGAAAGAATAGTCAATTTTACATGAATATGAAAATCATATGGAACAGACTATTCACTTTCTTTGTGATTGAAATATAGCTTTATGTAAAGGAAAATGACTGCCATAAAGAATGGAATTCTTTTTCTGTCATTTTATTGTTTGTTCTATTTTCTGGCTTTGAAAACTATAGGACAAAAACCTATTTAATAAGAAACATCTCAAATATTTGAGGAGTGAACATAAAATTGCATATTGTTTAACCTCATTAGGCTGATTTGAAGAAAAGGAAGTATTGAAATACTAGATTTGGTATCTAGATGTCTACCACTAAAAGAAATAGCAAATGTATCTTTAATGTAGTGAAAACAATTAAATTATTTTTAAGCTACAAAGAAAAAGGTATTCTCTCAATTATGCTTGTTTGGACCAGGGAGTTTATGAAACAGAAAAGACAGTCATATAAACATTTACAGAACTACCTTTTATGAAATATTAAGTAGTCTCTATTTAAATTTGTATTTATTTATTTAGAGACAGGGTTTCCTTCTGTTGTTCAGGCTAAAGTGCAGTGACAATCAGGTTGTATAGCTCACTGCAGCCTCAAACTCCTGGGCTCAAGTTATCCTGCTAACTCAGCCTCCCAAGTAGCTAGGACTATTTTTAAGCCAAAGTGATCATGTATTATGACTATGCGAAATAGCAGAGTGAGAATAAAAGGGGCACAAAAATTATTTTGTAAGTGAAAACTGTGTTTCAAAAAATATATTCGGTGTAATGTTTAGTATGTTTAACAAACAAGAAAGACAATAAAATGCAGATTTGCAAAATATTTTTATTTTTACTTTTTTCATGTATTTTCATTAATGATATGCATTACGTACCATGGCCTTCTATCTTATATTCCAAAGAGATTAGTAACATAAAAAGGATTGTTCATTGCTAGATAGTACTTAATCAAATTAGCAAAGCATGACAAAAGATTTTCCTAAATATGCTAAAATCTTTCATGTTAATATTAAACTTTTAAATGATAGAAAACAGAATTAAGACAGTAACTCACTGCTATATGCTAAATCAACCAATACCAATTGTGATTACACAATGTCTCTCTAACATGTTAGATAAGGCCTTCACTACATCTTACCATAAACATGTTCCTTATTTCAACTCCCATGGTTCAGAATTGTCCTCTTGAACTCTGTCAGAGTTAAATTTACAGAAAAAAAAAATAACATTTTGAAATAAACTTAAAACCATTAAACAAATTGCTGGTCTCACTTCTCTCCACCAAAATCTCAAGTTGTGGCTGTCACCAAACTCACAAGGTCACTTATTGGTTGTCCTTGGAAAACCATTCAGAGCTTGCAGACCACTCACTATTCAGATGGAGCATGCATAGGGTCCAGTCTAGCTTCACATTTGTTTAGGTCTCTGAGTGTCTTTTCCTAAGCTAAAATGAGAGGACCATTTCCTCAGCATGGAAAAGCCAAGAAAGAAAGTAGAATCTAGCCTTTTCTTGGGGCCTGTCACTTTTTATGTAGTTAGCCAATTCCTTTGAGTTATGAGGTTAAAGATTTTAAATTTACCACCATTGTTAATTAAGTAGAAGAGGTATCTCAAAGTAAAAGAGTTTTGAGGTGGATGATTAATAAAAGAACTAACTCTTATCAAAGCAGCCCAGACAGGAGAGCAACTACAAGAAATAGCTGGTAAGTCACATATGTTGCATAGTCAAATCATGCTGGGGTTTAAATAAAACAAAACGGAAAAGAAACCACACAATTCCTGAAATTGACTAATTTATAGAGGACTACTAGTACCTTTGATAACTGGATGAAATTTCATTCAATAATTATGTTGCATGCCTTGCTAATTAATATTTTTTGTTTGTATGCTGGGTTAAGGATCTTTGTTATCTGGTATTTGCGTTCATTAGAATGTTTCATGTCTATTAAAATTTAAAAGAATACTATTTTCATTTATTCTTTGATCATGCACATTCATTACTGGAGAAATAAAATTTTTGTTCTGTGATGTATTATTAAGTATAATTTAATTATTGAAAGCTGAATAATTCTGAAAAAGGAAAATGTGAGTGTGTGTGTGTGAATGTGTGTGTTTCATTAAGTAAATATATTATAAATTTCCTCCTTTGCAAATTACCTAATAAATTTTATTTTTTTCAATAAAACCATAAGTACAGTTTCAAACTTTTCTTCTAGGGTGCTTATTGACACAAATAACAATAGAGTTGAACTATACTGATTTACCTATTTTTAAATAATTGCTAGAAACATGCTGTGAAAATTTTTATTTCTTATGATTCACAGTTGCAGGGGGCAATTGTGGTAGATAGTCAAACAGCATTTACCTTCTCCTGAGACTTGTTAAAAGGCAGCACGTAGACAAGAGAAAATTTGTAGAAGTAAATTAAGGAAAAATATTTGCAATGATAAAATTTTATATAGTTACAGAAAATACATATTGGTGTGATTCTCATGCATTATTGGTGTGATTCTCATGCATGAGAGCAATTTTATGCCAAGTAGAAATTGCAAGTCTTCTGCAAGCCTGCAGGGGGTTTAAATACTTATGATCTTTTCTGTACAATAATGTGTTTGTCAAAAAAAAAAAAAAGCCCACTCTATAAAAGGAAAATGTGGAAAGGCAGCTACAAGCTGTAATGTAATGGTTTTCTACAATAAAATGCCAATCCAACTTTGAAACTGGTACTTCATGCTGAACCTTTTTATACAGCTCTTCCAGTAGATGAGTAGGCTTCAATAAATGTTGATATGACATAATTTATCACTTCCATCAGGCCTTTATCAACTAGAGTTTCTCATTTGAAACAAAGAAAAGAGATGATGAATTCCATAACTGTGTTCTCAATTACCCCACGTTTGATTCCATGACTATGTTCTCAATTCCCCCCATGGTTAAGTAGTAACTAATATCACACTAACTGTATAGGAGACAAGTTAATAATTTTTATATACAATGGATGCCTTAGGATATTAAAGCTTAATTTTCTTAAGAAACACTAGCTGAAAATGGCTGAGAGCTTCATCCTAAAAGTGACACACTGTTCATATCCCTTGCCTTTTTTTATATAAAACTGTGAATGGTAAAGGTGATACTGTAGATCTTGAATAGTGTAGCCCTGGCCAATGAGAAAGAGACATCTACTGCCACTGTATAAAATTTGAAACGTGTCATTTCCCTCTTAATATTATGTCAGTTTATTCTCTCACCAAAAACTGCAGTTGCTAAAACTGAGATAGTTTTGTGATTGGTATAATTGATGATCTGCTCTTTAATGTTAGGGTATAAATGGGAGGCATAGTTTGATGAGTTTTCAATTCTGTGTATGGGTTTTTTTTTTCCTTTTTTTCAGTCTCTACAAGAAATCTTTCATTTATTCTTTTCAACAAATATTTATTACGCATACACTCCTTATGCACACTGTTCTATGTATCAAGGATTTAAGAAGCGAATAAAACAAATCTCTGCTTTTCTTCAAGGGGTAGAGTAGGAGTGGAGACAGAGACTCTAGTAGAATAGAATGTATAAGGCCAAGGACAGAAGCAAGAGGCTCTAAGAGTTTAATGAAATTCTGGCAAGGCTAATTGTGACTTTGGGTAGCCATTGAGGTCACAACGAACAATCAAAAGTCACATATGTTAAGAAGCTAAAGTAGACAGAAATTTGTGGTACACTAGAGGCAGGTTAAGGAAGATTGAGAGAAATCAAGTAAGCTAAAAGGAACTTTGAGTATAAATTGTTTTATACCTAAATGAGTATCTTTTATGTAGCAGCCAAGAAGACATCATATAGTTACTCAATAATTGAATCATGATCAACTAAAATGAGTAATGGCAAACAAAATGTCTGGTCCCAATTATTTTTACTATTTTAATTTTTTAAAAAAATTTCAACTTTCAGGTTCAGGTAATACATGTGCAGGTTGGTTGCATGGTATATTGTGTGACGCTGAGGATTGGGGTAAAAATGATCCCATTACCCCAGTAGAGAACATAGCACCCAATAGGTAGTTTCTCAACCCTTGCCCCACTCCCTCCCTTCTCCTTTTAGTGTTCTCCAATGTCTATTTTTCTCATTTTCATGTGCATGTGTCCTCAATGTTTTGCTCCCACTTATGTGAGAAAATGTGGTATTTGGTTTTCTCTTCCGGCATTAATTCGCTTAGGATAATGGCCTCCAGCTGCACCCATGTTGTTGCAAAGGACATGATTTCATTCTTTTTCATAGCTCAATTCTTGTATTATAGATTCTCTTACACATGGGAGTGCTAGAGAAAAAAGTGATGTTTTAAATTGCAAACATTGTGTCCTATAAGAGCAAGATGTCCTAGTGATTTCATTTGATCATTTTAACTTGAATCTCAGAATATAACAGCAATCCAGCAAGTCTCTGAAGTTAGCATTGTTACTATTCCATCATTTTTGTTTCTAAGCTAGCCTATATACAATTAAAAATTCAATAGTTCTCAGACTTGTTCTAAGATGATCTATTATTGGATTCTGCAATTAATATTAATGATAATCTTACAGATATATACACAGGATAATAAATGCAAATTTCAGAATATGACACATTTTTAAGAACTGAAAGAATAATAAATTTTAGCAAATAGTAAAATAAATGAATAATCAATGACTTCAAATAAAAGTTAGTTTCTTTCTATGTACAAGTTCCTTTGCTGTCCCTTTAACTACCACTTGCTGATAGGAAGAGAATTTGTTTTACAACATTTACCATTGTGGGGGTGGAAAGGTGTGATGCCTTTCATCAGCATCATAAGGGGAACTGCCAACAATCCTATAACAAAAAGCAGGTAAACAAGGACAAATATAATAAATTTATATAATCAAAATTTTTTTGTAACACAGAGCCTTCAGAAATGAAGACCCAAAGGTCCAGGAAAACCTGGCAATTTTTATGCTTAGGTTTGATAAAGAATGAACAGCCATGTCGAAATGTGATCGGACAAGATATGATCTAGTAGACTGAGGGGGAAACTCCAGCAAGGCCTGTCTGTTAAGATTCTTCTTGATCATTTTGTGTGGCATTCCTTCCTCCCACATATGGGGTAGCACCCCTCTAGAATGAGGGTCTTCAAGGGTGAAGGAGAAGAATCACCTTTCTAGGTTTTATGGCTTGCTTTGAGGGACAGGAGTTCTTTTCTATGACCCATCTCGCAGAAATAGAATTCCGGTTTGTGTGACCTGCTTCAGGGGAGAAGGAGACTTGGGAGACAGGAGGGTTGGAGAAGACCAAAGAGACACATTGCCTCTGAGGCCTTCCAATCCCCTTTAGTCGAAAGTACTCAGCAACACCAAAGTGCCATTTTTTGGAATCTTGTTTTTCTGAGCCCCAAAACCTCAAAATTCTTATTTATTATTCCAAAAAGTTCAAACCTATCGTCATTAAACTCAGAGTCAGCCTTCCTCATTTGAATCCTCTTTTTTTTTAGACTTCATGCTTTGAATTTTAGCGATAACCCTGAATATGCTTGTTAAGACCTCATTGGTGAAATCATCTTCAGTGAAGTTACAATTAGTAAACTAGTGTATTGGATGTTGTGCATATTGGTGGCATTTAATATAAAGACTAACATTAAAAGGGTGAAAATGCAACATGAATCAGGCAAAATGCAACATTAAACACTCAGGATCGGTTGTGTGATAAATCGTATCTTGCAGTTATTTCTTTCTTTTTCCCTTTTCAGTAGCCTTGTCTTTGTACCAATAGTAGCATTAACAAAACTTATCAATGAGTGCTTTTTGCCAGAATTTATTATCAGATGGAGATTAAATATTAGATAACCAAGAGATGAGGAAAAAGTCAGAGGAAAAACATAAACTAATAATCTTTAATTTTAAAGTGTTGACATAATATTCAAGTGATAGGTGATATATTTGCTTCAAAGTATAATCTTTTGGTCTAGAAAAAAAGAAACTACTATTTTAACCCCATGAATAAAAAAGAGACAGATAAATTATATATTCATTCATATATTTATATTTGAATTCAGTAAAAAAATCAATATAATATGTTTAACCGTAAGTAGGCTGATGATGCAATAAAACATAATAGAACTAAATTCACAAAGTTACAAGGTTTTGGGAAAGAGGGGACCCACAGTTGTATTGTTGTATGTGTGTGTGTATGTGTGATATTGTATTATGTTTCTCTATATTAGCAATAAATAATCAGAAAGAGATTTGACATGGCACCATTTGTAATAGCATCAAAACACATCAAATACATTGAAATAAATTTTACAAAACAGATGCCAGATTTATATGATGCAAAATATAAAATAGTGATGTGAGAAATCAAATATCTAAGTAGAGAGATATACTTTGTTCCTGATTGTAAAAATCAATATCATAAAATTCTCTCCAATTCTCTCTTATAATATCGTAAATTATTTCCAAATTCTTTACAGATTCAATGCAGGTTCAATTCAATCAGAGCTACATTTTTGTTGTAAAAATTGACAAAATGGTTCTAAAATTTATATCAAAAACAAGGGCCTACAATAACCAAAAAATAATTTCGAACATGAGGAATAATGTTGTGTTTGTATACTACCTGATTCCAAAATGTCTTATAAGTGTACAATAGTTTATACAAGAGTAACATATAGAGATCAATGGAGTGGAATTGGGAGTCAAGAATTAGAACCACATATTTGTTGCCAGTTAATGGCTAATGTAGACAGAATAATCTTTTCAACATACAGAGCCAAAACGTTCAAGTATCGATACACACACACACACACACACACACGCAAACTCTAAGACATATCTAACATCATACCCCATGTAAAAAAATAACTTGAACTGCATTATATATCTTGTTAGATAAAAAAACTAATAACAACTATTTTAAAAGTAAATAAATGGAATTCACTAAAATTAAAATCTCCTGTGGTTCAAAAGACACTATGAAGAGAGTGAAAAGACAAGCCACAGAATACAAGAAAATATTTGTGAAACACATATATAATAAAAGACATATGTCCAGAATATATACTGACATCTCAAGGCTCAATAATAAGAAAATAAACAATTCCATTTAAAAATAAACAAGAAACTCGAACTGACAGTTAAATATATATATGGATGACAAATGGTTTCACGAACATATTCTTGTCATTAGTCATAAGAGAAATAAAAATTCATTTTTGCATTAATTAGTGCAAACCCTTACAGAAGTAATACAATACATAGCAATGTGTTGCATACAGTACACAATTAACATATGGATTAATTGCTTTTTAACCCTTAATGAGATGCAATTACACTTATACCAAAAATACTACCCCTGACACTGGTACTGCCATGTGCTGGCAAGGATGTGGAACAATTTGTACTTTTTAACATTCCTTATAGAAGTGAAAATGGGAGTCTAAGTCTCTTTTTAGGTCTCTAAGAGATTGCTTTATGAATCTGGGTGCTCCCGTATTGGGTTCATATATATTTAGGATAGTTAGCTCTTCTTATTGTATTGGTCCCTTTACCATGATGTAATGCCCTTCTTTTCCTCTTTTGATCTTTGTTGGTTTAAAGTTTGTTTTATTGGAGACTAGGATTGGAACCCCTGCTTTTTTTTTTTTTTTGCATTCCATTTGCTAGATCTTCCCCCATCCCTTTATTTTGAGCCTATGTGTGTCTTTGCATGTGAGATAAGTGTCCTGAATACAGTACACCAATGGTCTTGACTCTTTATCCAATTTGCCAGTCTGTGTCTTTTAACTGGGGCATTTAGCCCATTTACATTTAAAGTTAATATTGTTATGTGTGAATTTGATCCTGTCATTACAATGCTAGCTGGTTATTTTGCCCATTAGTTGATACAGTTTCTTCATAGCATTGATGGTCTTTACAATTTGGCATGTTTTTGCAGTGGCTGGTACCAGTTGTTCCTTTCCATGTTTAGTGCTTCCTTCAGGAGCTCTTGTAAGGCAGGCCTGCTGGTGACAAAACCACTAAGCATTTGCTTGTCTGTAAAGGCTTTTATTTCTCCTTCATTTATGAAGCTTAGTTTGGCTGGATATGAAACTCTGGGTTGAAAATTATTTTCTTTAAGAATGTTGAATATTGGCCCCCATTATCTTCTGACTTGTAAGGTTTCTGCAGAGAGATCCACTGATAGTCTGATGGGCTTCCCTTTGTGGGTAACCCGACCTTTCTCTCTGGCTGCACTTAACGTTTTTTTCCTTTATTTCAACCTTGATGGATCTGACGATTACGTGTCTTGAGGTTGCTCTTCTCAAGGAAATGCCCATAAATGATAGACTGGATAAAGAAAATGTGGCACATATACACCATGGAATACTATGCAGCCATAAAAAAGGATAAGTTCATGTCCTTTGCAGGGACATAGATGAAACTGGAAACCATCATTCTTGGCAAAGTAACACAAGAAGAGAAAACCAAACACGACGTTCTCACTAATAAGTGGTAGTTGAACAATGAGAACACATGGACACAGAGAAGGCAACATCACACACCAGGGCCTGTCAAGGGGTGGGGAACTGGGGAAGGGATAGCATGAGGAGAAATACCTAATGTAAATGACGAGTTGATGGGTGCAGCAAACCAACACGGCACATGTATACCTATGTAACAAACCCGCATGCTGTGCACATGTACCCCAGAACTTAAAGTATAATAATAATAATAAAAGTGAAAATGGGACAACTACTTTGAATAAGTTTGGTAGTATCTTGCAAAATTAAACATATACACTCACCACACTATCAAGTAAACCTATTCCTTTTTATTATCTAAGATAAATCAAAACTCATGTCTTCCCAAAGACTTCTATACAAATGTTTACAACAGCTTTATTCATAGTTAACAAAAATCTAAATCAATTTATTTTCATCATGAATGAATTATCATGAAACTGAGGTACATCCATAAAATGGAAGTCTGTTAAACAATTAAAGAGAACAAACTGCTAATAAGTGCAACAATATGGATAAATCTCAAAAGTATTATACTAAATGTAAAAAGCCAGACACAAAATGCTACACACTATGTGATTCATTTGACGTACTAGAAAAGATGAAGATATCAGGAAATAAATAAAAATATTCTGTAAATATCCTCATATGCCAGGAAATGCAGAAAGTTCTATTAAATGGAGAAAAGGAAGATGGCACATCAATAAATAAAAAATAAACTTTCTGTCTTAAATGAAACTGTGCCCCCAGTTTTAGAAGATGTAGCTTATATTTAACTTTGTAAAAAAATGTTAACAGTCATATTTTAAGAAAATTAATCAATTTACATTTAGCCCTTGCTGAAGACTGACTAATCAACACTTCTAATACTTAAACATTCTGTTCTATTTTTATTTTGTAACTCTGCGATACAATGATACCAGTTCGTAACACAATTTGGCAGTAATAAAATATTTGGAAATTAGTTGATTAACAAAAGCTACTTCTTAAATAATTTTTAATTTATGAATCACTTTTAAAATGTGAATGTATGAGAAAGTATCAGCATTAATGTCATAAACTAACTCATATTTTATAAAGAATTGTGCAATATCAAAAGAGAAAATGCTCTGTATTGAGATTTTCTTTGTAGAGTGATTTGAAATATATTTTTAAATTTTATGTATACCTTATTACCAACTATAAAGTTATTTTTAGATTATAAATAAGATTTTTTAAATTGAAAAATATATTTGTGGTATAACATGGTTTATGCAGTTTCTCCTAAAAAACTGTTATGTATTTCATTGTTTCTATTTATCTTTCTGCAAAAAATCTAATACAGTATGAAATATCATGAATAGTAGATATTTACTAACTGATTAAATAGTTTGAATATTATTCTTCAAGTTTTTTCAAACAAGAGTTTACATTTATTGGATCCATGTATTATATCATAAAATCAATGTTGTGCTGAAGCCAGCTCATCTTGGCTCACAAGAGCCCATCATTCATTTTTCAGTAATTTTGCTTTCTAGTTATTAAATACAGCCATCATTAAAGATTAATTACAGAAACTTATGATCAAGCATATAATATTTAAAAAGGAAATGAATTCTCAAAACCATCACTTCCTAATGGTTTTCTATTCTTTATTAATATTTGTGTCTATGAAGTTATTTGTATCTAGTTGCTGTGTATGGTGGAAATAACATCTCCCATTTTCAGCTAAAAATATGCTATGTTGGGAGTATTTGCACCATAAGAAATTCCATGAAATTTTTTTTTTCTACATTAACTTTATTGGTTGAGCAGCCATAATTCCCTGAAAATCTGTGGTTAATTTCTCAGGTTCAATTAATGTATTAAGAAAACATCAACATCATAGCTGTTATGTAGCTATATTTCTTTTTAATTTTTTTCCTTTTATTTATTTTTATTTTTAACTTCTATTTTTGGTTCAGGGATACACGTGCAGGTTTGCTATACAGGTAAACTGCATGTCACAGGGGTTTGGTGTACAAATAGTTTTGTCACCTGGATAATAAACATAGTACCTGATGATACTTTTTCTGATCCTCTCACTCCTCCTACTCTTCACCCTCAAGTAGGTCCCAGTGTCTGTCGTTCCCCTCCTAGTATCCATGTGTTCTCTTTATTTAACTCTCACTTATATGTGAAAACATGTGGTACTTGGTTTTCTGTTCCTGTGTTAGTTTGTTTAGGTTAATGGACACCATCTCTATCCATATTGCTGCAAAGTAGTTGTTAAACATGTTCCAGCACACAGCCACATTAAACCGTGCTTTTAGATATCTGCTATATAGTAAGCATGTATATTGAAAACACAAAAAAATAAGGTACGTCACTTGCCCAGGAAACCTAAAAGGATATAAGACTTGCAATAAGCAGTGATTGCACCACTGCACTCCAGCCTGGATGGGAGAGTAAGAACCTGTCTCAAAAAATAAAACAAAACAAACAACAACAACAGCAAAACACTGCAAAAAAGAACTGACTGCAGACATGTGGGAAATGAACTCCTCCAGAATGCAGGTATAGACTATACAAAACAGGTGAATTTGGAGCTAGACCATAACAAATAAGTAGAATCTCATCAGGTAGAGAACATGAGCAAAGTTATTCCTGTCATGGAGAAAAGCATAATCAAAGTAAAGAGACATAAGACAAAACCATGTATTATTAGAAACCCTAACATTTCTAAGTCTCCAGAAAATAGGGTATGTTATCTCGCTTTGCCTCTGTTTTATAAAGAACACTTGTGATGATATTAATATTTAGGGACCATCCAGATAATCCAGAATAATCTTATCAAGATCCTTAACTTAATTGTATCTGCCAAGACTCCTTTTCCCAATAAGGTAACATGAATTTCAGAAATTAGAACTTAATAGTATCTTTGAGTGGCCATGGTTCACTGTACATGGTAGTGATAATTCAAACCAAAGTAGTAGAAGAATTTGCAAAGAAAAAGTTTATAGAGAAAAAAAGGAAAAGGACCAAATTTAGTATTGCTATAGTCACCACATTACTTCAGTAAGCAAATGAGAAACCAATGAGAGACATTAAAATGCCAGGAGATATTTAAAGGAAGAAGGCCAAGAAATAAACATGGGATCCAAGTGAGTAGAAAAGATACAAGGAGAAAATTGACAGCAGCTATGAATACCTGCATTTGTATGTTCATCACAGCACAATTCACAAGAGCAGAGATATGGAATCAATCTTAGTGTCCGTCAAGTCATAATTAGATAAAGAAATTGTGGTATGTACACAAAATAGAATACTATTCAGCCATAAAAAAATGAAATCATGTATTTGACAGCAACAGGGATGGAATTGGGGGCCATTATCTTAAATGAAACAACTCAGAAACAGAAAAAACAAATACCACATGTTCTCACTTACAACTGGAAGCTAAATAATGTGTACAGTGGACAGAGAGTGTGGAGGGATAGACAATAGACTCAGAAGCCTGTGGAGTGAGAAGAGGGTGGATGATGAGAAATTAATAGATACAAAGTACACTACTCAGGTCATGGATACACTAAGAGGCATGTAAGAAAATTACACATGTATCCCGTAAATTAACACACATTTTTAGAAATTAAAAAAATTAAATTGTAAAACACAAAAAGCTTGAATATTTACACATACTAATTGCAATCTTAGATCAATTGCACAGGCAATCTAGTCTCATTTCAGTTGTTTACAGATGAGCAATTGGAAAAATATGACTCTCACCCCTGAAGCTAACCTTAAAGCCAGGGAGTTAACTAGTAAACTTAGCACTAGAGAGGCAATATTAAAATCATACTTGTAACTCATGAAGTAGTTCACAGTTGTGAAATATTAAAATTTATACCATCAAGGGAATTTCTACTCAAACTAATCACAGTTACTAAGTAGTTGCTAAACTCAATTGCTTTTAATCTGTTGAAGAAGTGAATATGTGAGTATAAAGACATAATTAAATATTAGAATATTATAATCAATTATTGTTGAAAGACTTTATAATATTTACAGTTTGGTTCATTGTAGCAAAGCCATGTAACCTTAATTTAGTTAAAACTCTCCTCAAAGATTAAGATTATTCTAGCTTCATTACTAACTACATAGGTCTGTCATTTCTCCAGATATCCAGTTGTTTTACATATCCAGTTTTAGTTCTTATATGCCAGTAGATGTAGAAATGTGCTTAACCACTGTTTAATTCTGTATGGATTTGTAAATGATTGCATTTTAGTCTGTCTTGAAATTAACTCTTGCATCTTTTGATCTTTTGCAGAGTGCTTCTTTTGCCCTGATATTTGAATTTTGGTGTTACCAAAAAAAAAAAAAAAAAAAAAAAAAGAGAGAGAGAGAACTGACATTCTCTTAAATTAGGTCATTTGTTATTTTTTCAAGATTTTAAAATCATATCTAGTGTCAGCTTTCAACTTCTCAAACTGAAAAATCCTATTTTCCTCTTTTTAGACTTTATGGATTCTTTCATTTTATCAAAATTAAGGCCACATTTTAAACTTTATTTATATTATTCCCATTCACGATAGGATAAAACGTACTGAGCTTTTTGACCAAAAATGTCTCAAATCCTCAAAAAATGAGTCATTGGCTCCTATGAAGAGGATCAGACTGGACACAGCAAAATGTTTACTGGGGAGATGGATCATTCAAAGAGCACTATGAAAATATAAGTTATTCTATGTATCCCAAGCAGAAAGAGATTCAAATGTTTACAGCACCATTGAAAATTCTAGGTTTATGAAGTTTAGAAAGTCCCTGGAAGTTTCCATCAATTACCCTATTTGTCTACAGTTTCACAGTGAATGATCACAGGAAGCACTGTAAAACCTTAGCAAAATCCAGTGTTAGAAAGCTCTGTAATCCACACATCTGTCTGTGGCTATCCCTTGAGAATAATGTTTTGTTCTTAAATCCCAAGTCTCAGATTTTACATTAATCACTCTCATTGGCCTAATATGAGAACTCTCCTGGTAAAGAAGTTAGGGAAATACAGTTTCCAGGCTTTTAATCATTGAAGTACAAAGGATAATTTAGAGTTTTCAGCACAGATATTTGACATGATTTAAACCATGATGATTAAATGTATAGTTCAGTCATGACAAAGAGTTAATAGTTCTCATTTGTTACAATTTGTTTTCTTGAAAAAAAAATGACTGTTATATTACAGAACAAGTACAACTGTGACACAGATTAAAATCATAAACTCATTGTTTGTACTTTTAAGAGTTCTATAATAGTTTTATTATATACACATTTTTCCTGCTCTGGTAAAGAGGAGGGTGATTGTGCCATTTCTCTTTTTCTAACTGCTTTCCTGCAGATGCTAATTTCTCAGCTCTTGAAATCTTCCTAGGTTTATTTATTTACTGGTGTTTATTTATATTAGTGTATATTACTTATGTTTTATTTTAGTTTTGTATTTTATTTATGTATCATTTTATTATTGGCAATTCCGTATGTTCATCATCTCTGTTTATAGAACCATTATTGAAAATCATGTATGATATTTAAAATAAAACTATATGTAGTTCAAAAAGCTATAATTTTAAAATATCACTGCATTTGGTATCACATAGTAATGTAATTTTAAAAATTTTATTAATTTAGCTATTAACATCTGTGAGGTATGGATTTATCTTTTAAATGGCTCCAGACCCCTTTATTTTTCAGTTAACGTATGGCTTATTTTCAGGTAACAACACAAAACTTAATGTTGCCAATGAAATGAAAAATATAAAAGAACATTAAACCATGAATAAATTTGTACATGTTGCTTCGGAATCTTAGAATGATTACTTCCTTTCTCACTTCAAAATGATCTCTAATTTTTACTAATGTATTGAGTAGGAGAAATATGAATTCTGCTTAATTCTTTCTTGATTACTACTCAGATATATGAGTGATATATATATACACACACACCATATATATGTATATATAATTACACAGGTATACACATATAATTACAACTCATATATGTGACTGGTGTGTGTATATATATATACACACACTATATATATGTGTATATATATGAGTAGTATATATTTATCTATGAAAATCACCTCTACCCTACAATTTATCATTAGCCACAGAGATTAAATTATATAAGAAATTATCTATTATGATCACACAGTCATGATTACTTGTTTCCAAACATTTTTGAGACCAAATTTATAAGATATACCTTAAATCCCAAACTAGAGGAAGATCTGATGGCTTTGTGACAGAATACATGTACATGTTGCAGCAATTGGTTCTGCTCTTTTGGTTCTAATTAACTAGTCCAAATCTCAAGGCTAAAAACCTAAATAATTTTAGTGCCCTTGCCCATGAACTTTTACCACAGTTACAAAAGTATAATGATATAAGGATTATTTTCTTGACAGTTTGCATTTTCTTATCCTGTTTGATCTTATTGAGTGACTAAGATATCCAGTGGGATGTATGAAAGTTTAAGACAAAAAAAAAGATAGTTGATTAATAAGGAAGACACATTCTCTAAATGAACGGATAAATAGATTTCATCACATTTGAAAAATATTTCGCAGATCCTAATATTACCAAAACTTAATTTTCAATTCTGAGCCATTTTATGATGCTCATACTTTAAAAAACCTGAAGAATTGCTATTTACTACAGTTTTATTTTTCTATCTACTGTTTCTCCTATATGCAATCAAAAGCATTGTGGTGCTGTACAAACAACATTAATCTGAAGTTAGAAGACCTGTTTTCAAAATGTGATTCTGTTTTTCAGATGACCTTGAAAAAATCACTCATTTTCTCTCCAGTCTCACTTTAAAGAACCACCATAGGCCAGACGTGGTGGCTCTCACGCCTGTAATCCCAGCACTTTGGGAGGCCGAGGCGGGAGGATCACAAGGTCAGGAGATCGAGACCATCCTGGTTAACACAGTGAAATCCCGTCTCTACTAAAAATACAAAAAATTAGCCGGGCGTGGCAGTGGGCGCCTGTAGTCCCAGCTACTCGGGAGGCTGAGGCAGGAGAATGGCGTGAACTCAGGAGGCGGAGCTTGCAGTGAGCCGAGATCGCGCTACTGCACTCCAGCCTGGGTGACAGAGAGATACTCCGACTCAAAAAAAGGGAAAAAAAAAAAAAAAGGAATTTACATGGTCACTAGCTGGACCCAATGGAAGTGGGTTAACAACTCATTTTTCTATATATATCTAGTCTAAATAATGAAGTAAATTCTTAGATTTGCGGATTTTATGTCATGACAGAGATACAAGAATTGCACACAGAGTAAGATGAATTAGATAAAATAAGTAACCCCTTGCAAAAGCCACATGCTATTGGTCACATCTGACTCTAACCTGCTAAAAATAAAGTGTAATTCTTTTAAATCTGTCTCAAACTTCCAGGGAGTCAGAATGAGTAAAATACTTTCTCAAAGCAAGTTCTTCATACTTGAAAGGTAAATTGCCTCTCCTGAGGCACAGGAAGGAACTAATATACCCAAGCAAAGGTAATTTCTCAGGGAGTCTCTTCTGGAAGAATTGGCTAAGCAACTGAATATTTTATGTATGTAAGCTCCCCATGAAATCAAGTTCGATATGGACACAATTTGCCCTGTTTTCCTCCAAACTTAATATCTAAGTTTTCCTTGTAAGTCTATGCTTTAACATAATAATAAATTCATTGACAAATTTGCTATTTCTTGAGGGCACTGCATGTTCAAAACACAGTGCTAACTACAGTTGTTACACACTTGAATCATGCCTAAATGTAATTCTCAAAAGCCTTAAAAGTTATTCTCAAATGCCTTAAAAGTTGTAAGGTCATGTTAGGTCAGCCCAAAGCACCATGGTCTTTATATACACATGATACGCACATTGCACATCAGAAATAATCAGTTGCTTCCCTATAACATGCTAATAGTCATTGTGTGATACAAATGCTTTATGTTCTGTTTTTGTCTTGATTTTTATAAATTGTATTGTCTACACTGTACAGCATGATGTTATACATATAGATATATAGAGAGATAATAAAGTTGCTACTATAGTGAAGCAAATGAACATATCCATCATCTCACCTAGTTACTCTTATTATCATACCACATTATCAACTATTGACTTCATGTTGTACATCTCTAGAATTGTCCAATCTACCTACCTGCTACTTTGTATCCTTTGGCCTTAAGAATCCCCATATGATGAGATCTTGCAGTATATTTCTTTTTGAGTCAGGCTTATTTTACTTAACAAAATGTCCCCCAGGTTCACCCATGTTGCCGTGGCAAATGGCAAGATCACGTTCTTTTTAAAGGTGGAATAATATTTTATTTTATATGTATATATATATCACAGCTTCTTTGTTAATTTGTTGACATACACATAGGTTGTTTTCGTATCTTGGTTATTGTGAATCAAACTGAAAGTAATGGCCAGGTGTGGTGGCTCACGCCTGTAATCCCAGGACTTCGGGAAGCCAAGGCGGGCGGATCGTGGGGTTAGGAGATCGAGACCATCCTGGTCAACATGGTGAAAACCCGTCTCTACTAAAATACAAAAAATTAGCCAGGCGTGGTGGTGTTCCTGTAGTCCCAGTTACTCTGGAGTCTGAGGCAGGGGAATTGCTTGAACCCAGGAGGCGGAGTTTGCAGTGAGCCGAGATTGCACCACTGCGCTCCAGCCTGGTGATAGATCAAGACTCCGTCTAAAAAAAAGAAGATACTGAAAGTAACATGAAAGTATAGATATCTATACAATGTGGCAATTTCATTGCTTTTGGGTATATACCCAGGAGAAGAATTGCTGGGTCATAATATAGTTCTAATTTTAATTTATTTAGAAATTTCCATAATATTTTCCACAATGGCTGTACCAATTTACATTCCCACCAACAGTATTCAACGATTCCTTGCTCCACACTGTCACCCACACTTATCTTTTGTCTTTTTGATAATAGTCATCCTAATGCTATGAGATCTCTCACAGAGGTTTTGATTTGCATTTTCTCTGATGATTAGTGATGTTGAGCACCTGCCAATATAACTGTTGGCCATTTGTATGTCCTCTTTGGAGAACTATTTTTGAACTTGCATGCATTTCTTTATCTTCTTGCTAATAGTTTTAAGTCTTACCAAAATGCACTCAATTGATAAATTACAATAATTTGTAAGGTTTCTGCATATGATTATAAAACATATAGGCAGATATATGTTTACCCATATATGTATATATAAACACATAAATATGTATATCCAGATGTGCACGCTTTCAAGTCACAAAAATAAATCTTCTTTGTTGGGGAAATAATTCAATGAAGAAATAATTTCTGGAAATATTATGTATTATTTTTTGTCCCTAGTGATTCAGAAAGCCTATTAAGACATATATAAACAACGTTTATTGAAGATACTGAGATGTTCTAAAATAAAGAAATATAATTAAATTAGACTGACTCAAAATTTTCTAAGTTTAATTGACTAAAGTATTACACACAACACATATTTATATCACGACTTCAGGCCGAGTCCACAGACATTGTGAAACCCTTCAGTAGAGTCATAGGATTTATCTTTAAGCAGCAAACTGCTCTGTGGCAAGACAGAAACATTGTGTATTTCAAAGTACATTTAAAACACAGTGCAATTTGGCATATTAAAGTTCTAGATTAATATTCTAGACTACCACCTCTCAAAGTAATATGGAAAAATATATTTCTGAACCAAAATCTTCACAAATGAAAAGAGCAGTTAATAATACATAGCTCAAACATTTGTGATTATATTTGTTGATTATATATGTAAAATGTATTCTTTCAGTACCTAATATGCAGCAGATAGTAGTATTCAACAAAAACTAGTTCATTTATCCCTCACTTAACTTGTTAGATTCTTATTTGCCATTTTCACATTACAGAATTCTGACTCTGCATAACTAGCCTCACAATTCTACTGTACATTCCACCCAGTAAACACGGAAGTATGAGGATTGAAGGAAAAGAGATAAGACTTGAGCAAACTCACCTTTGAGAGAATGTTTGACCTTAATATTTTAATTCTTCTTAATTCATAAAAAGATAAAGTACATGGATAATAAATGTCAATTCTAAAATATCTGGAACATGCCATTGATGTATAAAAAGTCCCTGACACACATAAAAATTGTACTTTAAAAATATAATACAAAAATAAATATAGAGATAAGGATAGGGATAGGAACATACACACATACACATTGGCACTCAAATACATGTATTTGAGGAAACCAGATAGGTAAAATATATAACATGTTGTACATAGAAAAAATAATATCTACCATACAATTTTTACATTCCCGTATTCTGTTTATTTTGCCTTAGGTTTTGCTTAACTCCCAGGGAATAGAAGTTCAATTTCCACCTGGTATACACCACTGACTAGGCTACCTTCTAGACTTGGGCTTATATATTAGGCTGGTGCAAAAGTAATTGCGTTTTTTGCCATTAAAAGTGATAACTATCTTTCTAGGCCAATATTCTGTCACAACTGTGTGAACACAAGAGCTCGTGAACAAAATCACAATGATTAAGCTTCATTATTATTTACTTAAAATGTTTTAGAGCTTTGGCTTGTGGGCTAGAAATTGTTAGCTTATCTCCTAATAAATATTCTCTCCTTTTCTTATTAGTAAGAAAGTGTTTAGCTCAGCAAATAGACAACACTGCATTTTCTTTTTCCATTGAAACTGTATTTCAGTGATGAATTCTATGTGTGGAAGTACTGTGAACAACACCCTGATGAGAGTCTTAGAAGGAAATTTTCTCTTTTCGTCCTGCTTGCTGGTAAGAATAAGTACCTAATGTTGAGCCATAATGGTTCATGAAAGAAAGACAATAACTTTGCAACGGTGGAGAAAAAGATAGCTACATCCTGGATCCCTGGGAAACCTTGTGGAGCAGAGCCATTATTCCATCTGTTCTTCCTACTTCCAGATTGATATTAATGAGAGATATAAACTTAACTTAAACCAGAGCTATTTTGGCTCACAGTTACACCTACAGCTTAACATATATCTTACCTAATAAACAATACCTCATCTTTGCTTATCTTTTATTAATTATTAAAACACACATTTAACCAAATTATAGGCAGCGTACAATAAAAGTATAAATACGGGCTTTTGACGCTCCTGGTCCTAACAATTCACAGAAAATAAAAAGCATAGAAGAGCTTGTAAAACACTTCTATGATGTATTCAGAAAAATTTGCAATATTGAAACTCTGCAAATTAAATCACTCAGTTTAGTGAATAAATAAATAGTAAGAATAAAAAAAGTAAGGATGGGGAGAGGGTTTATAGCTGCAGATATTGCAAGGCACAAATCAACAAAATGTCATAAGTGGATCTTGTTTGGATTTTGATTGTAGCAAATCATCTTTGAATTTTGCATGAGACAATGGGGTATTTAAGTACTTACTGAGCATATGAAAATATAAAGGAATCATTGTTTATTTTCATTTAGATGTTATAATGGTACCACTGACACTTGAACAGCATGAGTGTGAACTGTGCAAGTCCTCTTGTAGGTGGATTTTCTCCCACCTCTGCCACCTCTGTCACACCAAGAGCAACTCTCTATGTTTTTCTTCTCCTCAGCCTTTTCAATTATAAAGATTAATGACCTTTATAATCATCCACTTCCATTTAATGAATAGTAAATGTATTTGCCTGATTTTCTTGATAACATTTTCTTTTCTCTAGATTCTTTTATTAATGTTATAAGCATACAGTATATAATATAAATAACGTAGAAAATATGTGTTCTTTTTTCTTTTCAACTTTTATTTTAGAATAAGGGGGTACATGTGCAAGTTTGTTGTAAAGATGTATTACATGATGCTGTGGTTTGAGGTATGACTGAAACCATCACCCAGGTAGTGAGCCTAGTATCCAATAGGTAGCTTTTCAGCCATTGGCTCCTCTCCCTCCCTCCCCCTTCTAATAGTCCATAGTGTCTATTGTTCCCATCTACGTGTGCATGTGAACTAACACAGAAACAGAAAACCAAATACTGCATGTTTTCAGTTTTAAATGAGCTAAGCTGCCACTTAAAAGTGAGAACATGTGAAATTTGGTTTTCTGTTTCTGCATTAGTGCATTTAGGATAGTGACCTCTAGCTGCATCCACATTGCTGCAAAGGACATGATTTCATTCTATTCTTTTATATGCCTGCATAGTATTCCATGGCACCGTTGATGGGAACCTGGGTTGATTCTGTTTTTGCTATTGTGTACAGTGCTGCAATGAACATATGGGTGCATGTGTCTTTATGATAATTTATTTTCCTGTGCATATATATCCAGTAATGAGATTGCTTGGTCTAATGGTAGTTCAACTCAGTTCTTTGAGAAACCTCCAAACTGCTCTCTACAGTAGCTAGACTAATTTATATTCCCATAAACAGTGTATAAGTATATCTTTTTCTTCACAGCTTTGCCAATATCTGTTATTTTTTTGACTTAAAAACAAAGTCATTCTGACTGGTATGAGATGGTATCTCATTGTAGTTTGTATTGCATTTCTCTGATGATTATTGATGATGAGTATTTTTTTCTTATGTTTGTGGGCCACTTGTATGTCTTCTTTTGAAAGTGTTCATGTCTTTTGCCTACTTTTTAATAGAGTTATTTGTTTTTTGCTTGTTAGATTAGGTTTCTTATAGATTCTGAATATTAAGACTTTTTGAATGCATAGTTTGTGAAGATTTTCTCCCATTTTTAAGCTGTCTGTTACTTCCTTGATCATTTCTCTTGATATGCAGAAGCTCTTTAGTTTAATTAGGTCTCACATGTCAATTTTTGTTTTTGATGCAATTGATTTTGAGGACTTAGCCATAAATTCTTTGCTAATGCTGACATCAAGAAGGGTATTTCCTAGGTTTCTAGGATTTCTATAGTTTGAGCTGTTACATTTCAGTCTTTAATACATCTTGAGTTAATGGTGGTAGGTAGGGATTTGTTATTGGTAAGGTTTTCAGTAAACAGTGGGCTACCAGTAGCTAAGTTTTGGAGAGTAACAAGTTATACATGGATTTTGAACTGGATGTGGGATTGGCACCCCAACCCCTGAATTGTTCAAGGGTCAACTGTATTGCAACAGTGCTAAATAAAGTCCATGTGTTTTATAGAGCCACAGTGACATTTTAAGTTGAAATTGTATGATATGTGAGATCTTTCAAAATAATACAGATGAGGTGGAGGGAGAGGTTTAGTGAAGATATGTATGGAACAACAATGGTCATGAAATTAGACGTGTTCTGAAGCTGAGTGATGGCTATACAAGAGGTTATACTTTTATTCATACTTTTGTACATGTTTGAATTTATTTATATTAGAGGTTTTAAAATGGCATGAATTACATGCTTTGGAATAAGATCCAAACTTTCTAGTCTTAGTTCAACCACTTGCAAACTGGTAAACTTGGAAAAATTGACCTCTCTATTTCTTTGTTATATATCAATAAAATAGGAATAATAGTGATTATATGTGCTAATAGTTATTAAGAATAAATTAGCTCATATTTTAATGTATTTAGCATGTTAAGAATCAATAGATGTTAACATTGATTTACACTTACTCAGTGTTTAATATAGTTTGGCTGTGTCCCCACCTGAATCTCTTCTTGGTGGGAGGTAATTTAATCCAGGGGCTGGATAACCTCATGCTGTTTTATATATATATATATATATTTATATATATTATTATACTTTAAGTTCTAGGGTACATGTGCACAATGTGCAGGCTTGTTACATATGTATACATGTGCCATGTTCATTTGCTGCACCCATTAACTCATCATTTACATTAAGTATATCTCCTAATGCTATCCTCCCCCCTCCCCCCATCCCACAACAGGCCCCGGTGTGTGATGTTCCCCTTCCTGTGTCCACGTGTTCTCATTGTTCAATTCCCACCTATGAGTGAGAACATGTGGTGTTTGGTTTTTTGTCCTTACGATAGTTTGCTGAGAATGATGGTTTCCAGCTTCATCCATGTCCCTACAAAGGACATGAACTCATCCTTTTTTATGGCTGCATAGTATTCCATGGTGTATATGTGCCACATTTTCTTAATCCAGTCTATCATTGTTAGACATTTGGGTTGGTTCCAAGTCTTTGCTATTGTGAATAGTGCCACAATAAACATACGTGTGCATGTGTCTTTATAGCAGACCTCATGCTGTTTTTGTGATAGTGAGTGAGTTCTCACATGATCTCATGGTTTTATAACGGGCTTTTCCCCCTTTTGCTTGGCACTTCTCCTTGCTGCTGCCTTGTGAAGGACACGTTTGCATTTTCTTCCACCATGATTGTAAGTTTCATGAGGCCACCCCAGAGATGCTGAACTGTGAGCCAATTAAACCTCTTTTCTTTATAAGTTACCCACTCTTGGGTATGTTCTTAGAGCAGCATGAAAACAAACTAATACAGTATTATTTATAGGTATTTTGTGAATTAGTTTAGGAAGCTAAACAGCATTTATAACATTTTTATGGGGTAAAACAGATTATTAATTCAAATACAAATTAATTTGGGGGTCATAGTCTCTTTATAACTTTCTAATTTCTAGAATTATTTTAACTAGAAATGCTTTACATTTTTGCACATAAATAAAAACCTTGATAGATTGGCACTTCCTTGATTATCCCAAGGCAAAAATAAACAAATCTCTTAGCAGAGAGATTTTTTTTAATTTAAAAATGATTAAATGAAACCAATGATGAGAATATTTAGCAGGAGAGTCATGCAAATAAATTTCTGTGCCATATATATCTAGGGAATTTATAGTAAATAAATGCATTTGATATCCTCTCTTTCTTTTTTTTTGTCTTAGTCATATGTAGAATCCACAGGATCTACTAATCATCTAAAAGGTTGCAAAGGGCATGTTGAGAAAGTATTCATTGATGTACATTTGATAAATTTACATGAAATTATTGTGTCTGAATAAGTTTTTTGTCCTTTATAAGCGTAAAAAATGCAAACTTGCTTTCTTTTCCTTTTATTAAATCAGCACTTTTGAGGGCCAATTAAACAAATAGTCATGGAATTGAAAGATTTTTGATAAACTCTTTATTTCCACTTGCAATAGACATTTTCAAACCTTTTCTTATTTAATTTCTGAAAATAATTTAATCCTGAAAATCTTTCCGGAAGGCATTCTTCTCTTGACTTCCATACGATCACCTAATTCTTTTCTTTCACCTAATTTACTATTTCTTCTCATTCTGCTTCATTTTGCTCTTTTATGGCATAATCTGGTTATCTTGTGTTCCTTCTCTCAACTTGCTTCCTGAGAAATCCAATCTGTCAATGAATTTAGTCAACATCCAAATGTATATGCCTGTGGCCTCACAGCTTTATCTTAACAAGACTGTTTCTCAATGTTCAAAATCACATATTCAAGCATAGTTTTCCCAGCCAAATTACAAAATTCTCCCTAATACTTCTACTTTCAATGTGACTTTTTCAACTTGGCAAATATTAATAGTGCATCTCTTCATGCAGTTGCTCAAGCAAGAGGACAAGAACATGTACATCTTTGACTTCTTTACTCTATTAATTTTCATGTGTAAACACTACTGAATCATAATTTTATACATAGCTCACAGCGTTCTCTCTTCTATATTGTCACTACCCAATTCCAGGCCTCCATATCCTCTTACCAGAATGCAGTAACTTCACAACTGGTCTTTCTGATTTCATTCTTACCGTTTTCCTATCTGCTCATTGCTGCGGGAATAGTTTCTCATAAGTATAGCTCTGTTACTTGTCTGTCTTATCAGCCTTTCCTGGCCCCAAATTGCTTTCAGTATAAGGTCAAAACATCTCAACTTTATATTCAAAACTTTAAACAAACAAGCTCTTGAATTCCCTCCAGTGCCATAGAATCAATAAGACCCATTTATTCCCCTTTGAATACATGTAGCTCTTTAATGTTCTTCTGTCTTTTTCACGTTATTGAATTACCTGGAAAATCTCCTTTCTTTTCTTTGAAAACATTTACATTTTACTGAGAAGTAGCTCCAACAACATTCTTGCCCTGGAATATGTGCTTATATCCACCAGATGCAAGAGGTCACTCCTATGTTGTTCTTCTCTGTCTCCCTATAACACAATGCTGTCATGATGTCATGATACACACATTATATTCATTATAATTATTGACTTTCTTCTGCTTCCTCACACTAGACTGTAGACATTTAGAAGTAAAAATCTTGATTATTCATCTGTAAACACTTTTCAAGATTGAAATCTCATGTGATCTCATGGTTTTATAAGGGGCTTTTCCCCCTTTTGCTTGGCACTTCTCCTTGCTGCTGCCATGTGAAGAAGGACATGTTTGCTTTTTCTTCCACCATGATTGTAAGTTTCCTGAGATCTCCCCAGAGATGCTGAATTGTGAGCCAATTAAACCTCTTTCCTTTATAAGTTACCCAGTCTCAGGTATGTCCTTGAAAAGACCGAAAAGTGTCTGACTTAAAGTAAGGCCTAGTCATGTTTGTGGATCTAGAATTTATCACAGTATGGTTGGCAAAAGATATATTTCCTTTACTAAGATAATTCAACCAGGGTTTCAAACTCTTGCATTCTATTTACAAGATTAAAGAGTATGTTGTATTATTTAGATTAAAATTCTTATATTCAATATCTTAGTTTGGCAAATCTGCCATTGTTATCATCCCTTTTCTCTGAAAAGTTTTGGCATAATTCCTTTGTTTTTGTTCTTCTTTTGGTGCTATCTGTTTTTTTTTTTTTTTTACAATAATGATGGCCCTATAGATTGGTTTTATTTCTAGCTGAAATAACAAGGGCAAGTTATCGAAAAGTCTAGTACTTTTCTTTGAATTGCGGAGTTTAGTCATTTTTACATACTCTATACAATGTTACAGATAACTTTGGACATAAACTAACTTTTTCTTAGATAAGTTTTGGGTAAGGGTATATAGAAAATGTGTGGTCAGTGTTCAGTCTTGTCTACTAAGTTTGGAATTATCTGTTATCTTTGGTCATTTTACCAAAAAATAAAAATCAATCTGATTCAGGTCCCCCAATAAGGTAGGAGAAGAACCTGTTATTTCAAAGCACTTTCATTTCTTCGAATAATAGACTGATTTAATGACAAAACTCGGCTAACTTTTTATAAAATTTATTTCCAAACTTTCTTTTACAAAGTTATTTTCAACACATGAAGTCTTTTACTGAACATGAAAGCAGTAGAAGCACATGAAGAACTGTTAATGAAAAATAGTTTTTAATTAACCTCACTACTTTCCATTAAGTTAGGTAATATTTCTGTTTCTGTATAACAGGGAAATTTTGGCTGTTTTGAGTTATTATCATATAGTAATAGTAATTACTTTGTGTGGTATTACAAGCTACCCAAAAGGTAAAAATGAAAAGGAAATCTTAAATTGTTTGAGTAATTGATGTAATATTAAAATGAATGTATATCTTCCCATGGTAGTGATTTTTATGAATAATATTCATTAACATGTTTCTTTTAAAATGTGGCCTCATTATCTAGAGCTATTTTTTATGTATAATAAACATTTCACTCTAAGCATTTGGAAACAACTTGTTGCAGAAATGGGCTAAGTTTTGTTTGCTTGTTTGTTTTTGTTTCGTGCGTGTGTGTGTGTGTGTGTGTGTGTTTTCTGTGAATGTGGGTAGACTACATATCCCATTTTCTTTAACAGAAGTCAGGTAACTGTGTTCTGCCACAGATGACAAGTGTGGATCTCTGGCACAATGATCTGTTCTTATCCCTCCTATGTTCTATAGAAGAACCAAGGGTGGACTTTAACCCCAATGGGGAAGTTCCATGATTTTCAAACAATAAGATCTCATCATATTCAAACTCCTAGAGTGATTCCTACAAAACAGCCATCTTAGAGAGTTTCCCAGAAGTAAGATAGTATTTTGTTAATTCACTGACAATACAGGAGTTTTTGCTGTATTACTTAACATATTTTGACTAGTAAAGAAGCAGAATACTAATGTGACCTACAAAGAAACAGAAACATATACTAAACCATGTGATGAAACTCATCTAAAATGACTTAGATGTCAGACCATGTGTCCACTGAAGTGCTAAGGGCAGAGGATAGAAACTAGAATGTTGGAATGTGTGTTGGTTGGTATGATGTGTGTGTTACACAGTAAAATTACATATGATTTGAAACAAGAACTGGCCAGTTGGAAAACATAAATGAAAGTGAGTAGAAAATGACCAGAAATATAGGGCCTTGAGAGATTGGAAAAAAATATTGTTTATGGACTCCAAGCAGTAAAACATAAGACTGAATATGATTTTGAATTACAAAATGATTTTGAGTTACAAAATGATTTTAAGTTACAAAATGCTGTTAAGATTCAGCTTTGGATCAAAGATCAGATTAAGGATGTGGTTTTTCCACTCAAGACTATCTTAGATAACCTCCAGATAACACCTAGATATATCACATAACCTCAAGGTATATCCTTTAAGCACAAAAAAATGTAGCGAGATGAGTGCTAATAAGCAAAGCAATCAATCGATCTTGAAAATGCATTCTAAGGGAAAAAAGTAAAACCTTCAGGTATGATGACTATGACATAAAACTGTTTCAAAACAGCTAATTTCAGTATATACTAAGATTTTGAATTAAGTGTCCTGCCCCAAAAGCACAAGGCCATTATTAAAAAAGCCTTTGTTTATCTGAAAAGCAATCTTGGGGGCAGTGAATTTGTTCCAGCAGGAGATGCTGTGCCAACACAATGCAATGCACTTGGAAAGTTATTTCACAGGGTTTGCTTCTGAAGGAGCCAAATAGAATGGTACCCAAGGGCGAAGTCACAGGTCATGGAGAACAATGAACAGAGGAGTTCCTAGCACAGAGCAACATCAGTTTCTGGTCTTGAAGTGATAATTTATATTGATGAATAAAAATTGTAGATATCCATAGGGTACAATGTGATGTTTTGATATAAGTATGCATTTTGTGTGATCAAATCAGGATGATTAGCATATTCATCATCTTAAACATTTCTTTGTGGTAAGAATAGATCTGACGTTCTACTGCATAGTTGAGTGACTGTAGTTAATAATAATGTATTATATATTTTAATACTATGTCAGTTTTTAATCAAATATAAGGTTTTCACATTCCATGCCCAGCAGGATTTCAGAATTGCTATGGATGAATATACACCTGTATATTTTCCATTCTTTCCCTTGTCAAACTGGAGTTCGAAATCATTACATGTTGTCTGCATGAATGAGAGTATGGATAAAGATAATTTGCCTTTTTAGTCCGCATAATGCCAAACCCTAAGAAGCAATATGTGACTAATCCCTACAAGACATTAGACTTTGAAATGGTTAAATGGTTGCAAAAGTTGATGAAGACTTTTTTGTTCCGTTGCCAACCACTATCTCTTGATGGCTTGTAAGTTTCCATCACTTGTTCACTTTGTTCCTATGCTATACAGGCAAAACACTCGGAAGTTATATGTCCCAGCCTCCCTTGCCAGGGAGAACTGGGTTAGATTCCACAAATAATGAGACACTTTCATGAGAAAGGGAGATGTGTAAGGAGAGAGCGGACATGAGTTTTGAGCAGCTTTTGAGTCAGCACACAAATCACTGGTGTTACAGGCAATTGCAATCATGTAAAAGTCTCTCCAAAACGCAGAAGAATTCTGATTTTGCCACAGGGCACAGCAGTTTTCCAGGATATTTGCTTTTGTAGATTTTTCCTTGTTTTTAAGCATATAATTCCTTGTATCAAACCCCTTCCTTTTATAAATTTTTTAAAGCATATAAATCCTTGTATCAAACCCCTTCCTTTTATAAATTCTGGAGAGGTTTTTATTTCTTGATCGTCACTGATTAGTATATATCCCAAACAAAGGGTGTCTATTATATGTGCGCAAGAAGAGAGAAGTAGATATTCTATGTCAAGAAAAGTGAAATGTGGCAAAATTTGGCTAACTGCTCACCAAATCATTTTACTTTTGTTTTTAGGCACAAAGCTAATCTACATTTCCCAATCCCCCTTGTAAGTAATACAATTATGTGACCACCTTTTGGCTAAGGTGGTATACTGGCCATACACAGAAGATTCCCTGGAGGACTACAAGATACAGGAGAATGGCACAGCCAATGGGTGAAACAAAACTAAGCCTTTAAGTTACTGCTTGAAGGAGAGCCACCCAACCAGAAAAGTCTGTGTTGAGCTCTTTATACGTAAAAATAAACTTTTATTGTTGTATTCCAATTACTTTCTTTTTGATGTTACAAAATTTAGTCCACCGTGTGTAATACACAGCTATTTAATATGAATTTTGTGCCAGAGTTGAAATATAAAATATGCATTATTTCCATTGTTTCTATGAATGATATACCCATTAATTGTGCACACGCTCACGGACAAATGTTCAATGATTTCTTAGCACAGCATTGCCAGAGAGTTGAAAGCGAAGGAGGAGAAATAGGGAAGTAGCAATGGCTTGAAAACACTGGGCTCTTTCCTGAACCAGCCTTGACTGAATAATGAAGAGATTCAGAGTCAGACGTTGCTACAAACATCAGATTACTATATCTTAGACCAATTGTACTTTCTGCATTCTGAGATTCAGGCTCTTTCCTCTTAATCTTTGCTGTTCAAAATCATGCTGCCTTCCTGATATTCTCATATCCATGGAGCAATGGCACAATGGAAAGAGCAAGACATTTGAACACTAGTGCATATGTCAGCAAATCCTTGACATTAAGGATTTCTACCTTCCTTTTCTTCTATGCAAAATACAGCTGGTAGTGTACACTTTCAGTGTGTGATAAAGGTTTGAGTTAAAATGAATTAACGTGTGCCTAAAATAAATGGATCACATTAGAAACTCAGGGAATAATAGTTTGTTCTATTTTCATTACTGACTTGCTTCCATTGCTTTTCATTTGAATATCACACAGGTTAGAACTTAGATATCTATTGCCTTATATTAATGATCATTTTACCAATGCCAGTATCATGTACTAGATATAGAGTCTTAGATATGTAAGGACATGCTCTTTGAATATAAAATAATAAGTCCTGCCTTGAAAATTAAAGATAAATTGTTAATAGAAAACTAACAAACATACCTGTTCTTAATTTTATTATTAATTAAAAATTTTGAGAGGATAGGCAATGTCTAATTATTTTCATCATTATAATGCCCAGAACATTGTTGGACTACAGAGTAAAGAATTTAATGAATGATTGAGTGGATGTAAACTGACTGATTCTGAACCAAACTACTTTGCTAAGATTTTTGCTTATTTTTATATTCCTGTGTTTCCATATTTTGACATTCGTCTTACTTGAAGTCATGCTTTCCAAACTATGAAGAGTTTAGTTAATTCCTAACCCAGCGTTTTATAAAATATGCTGCATATGACAGTTTTTAAATATGTTCTATGAAAAAAATAAAAAGTAATCTGTGTCCAATTAAGTTTACTGTACACTCTCTAGGGTATTTTACTCTTAGAGACTGATGGTGTACCTGAAGATATGAAGGGCTCCATCAACTTGAGCAATAAAGAGACATTTTTACCTTTTCTTGTCTCAGTGTTTCTCTAATGCTTCTGCCAAATGAAACGTCCCCACCCTCACCAGCTACCCCAGTCTTCATCACGAGGTACTTATTAGCAACTTTTCAGAGCTAATATAATATTGAAATACAACCCCAAATCTCCATATTAAGCCTAGAAGAGTCTACCCTATGAGAAGTTACCTTTCCTCACTAATATCACAATTCTCTTAGAGACCTGGTCATTTCCTAGGATGCCTGCCTATGCTCAGTATGTGTGTGCACCTGTGTGTAATTGTCTGGCAGTACAGAGTAGCTAACCATACATCTTTGGGCTTTTTCTTCTCATACCTAGGATGGCGCTGGGGAAGACAAAGGCTATCAGAGCCCTCTATGCTAAGAATAGCTGATAAAATAACTGCCTATCTACTTACCAACCAGTGTAATTGCTCAACATTTTATTTCTGTCTCAAAGTCTTGGCCCACTGGTGTTACAGATGGGCATCTCACTGGATGCTTGTGTTGTCTTCCTGTTTGTGTCTTCTTCTAGAACTGTTCTGTGTGATAGAGAACTAATCTTCCTCTATCTACTTGGCTAGCCCACTGCCCTGGGTTCTCAGACTCAATCCTGGTTAGGCTTCACACATCCTGAATTCTGGTTTACATTACACATCTTGCTCAATAAAAGCAGCCCTTACCTACTCCTTCAATTTTGCCTTTATTTAGTTTTTTTTTTCCTCGTCTCATATATCTCTAATACCTTTATTTTACAAGAATTTTCAGAGAAAGAATTTTCACTTTTATGTTGTCAAATCTGTCAGGTTTCCTTCATTAATTCTAACTTTGGTTTGATTAGTAAAGTCTTCCCTTCTCTACCCCAATATTATTAAATTTTCTCCTGCAACTGCTTTTAGTTTATTTAAAGCCAAATATGTACCCCAATTTAAAAAATGTAGGAGCAAGTTAACTGAAGCTGTCATTTTGTATTGTGTGTTTTTATAAGCCTGAAGTTAATCATACTCATAATATTGCCTTATGATTTTCTTGATTGTATCTAACCTTTTCCATATAATGTCTCTAAAATGTTCAAATCTTTTTTTCTTTTTTGCTCATTTACTGTGATTTTTTTCCAGCCAGGCTTCTGCTCTTGAAATGTCATGTCTAGAAATCTTTATTCAAGTCATATAGCCTAGTCTGACTTTCTGAAGAACTGTCATTCCATACCTCCTTAAGACTATTATCCCTAGTCATTTGTTTTCTGCAACTAAAGTTTACTGATAGCACATTTTCTAAACTATTTCCATAGCATGAACAAGCTACTTGGGCTAACTGCTGTATCAAAAATATATAAATATAAAAATAGATAGACATTCATATAATTAAGATTTTGATTTTTAACAATTTATCATATAACAGTTGGGGATAAAATAATGAAAACCAGTTAATTAACTAGTACAGATACTTCCAGTGCTGGAGGAGCTATCATGGCGATTGCAGCTCTTCTATTTATAGAGTAGAATTTCACCCATAGGCATAACTCTCTCTCTGTATATTTATCTGTCTATCATCTACTGTAAATACCAACATTATAGCTTATCAAGGGCCCCATTCAGCTGGAGGTCAGTTTATTTTCCATTTAATGAAGAAAAATACATAGCTGCTTTCTCTAGTCCTATAAGTGAAAAATTTGAAATACAACTGCAACCCTGTGGCAGAATGTAAACTATCCTTAATAAGTTCATGTAGAATATGTTTTAGGAACATCAGCCCCCCAGTTGAGATCTATTTACTTAATTCACCTTTATTAATTCTGACCTGTAGTCCAGTATTCCTGGCGTAAATTCTGCTACAGGCCTAGTCTACCTGGTTTATTGCTTATGGCCCTAGTTAATTACTGGGTTTGTAGCTCTCTTTAATTATCAGTACTGTTTCCCACCTCACTGTTCTGAGGCGCTGGACTTTTATGAGTATCAGGCAATCACTGGCTGGATGTTGTAGCAAATACATTTTGGAATGACTCTCTTTTTCTCCCTGAACGCTGTATAGTTCCTGCCATTTACTGTGTATTGAGTCTAGACTGAGTTTCTTTGGCTTACCGTTGTGCCCAATTCTGAGTTTTGTATAAGCCTTTGATTATACTCTAGAAAGATACTTTGTAAGAAGTAGTTTAAATGGGTTGCTTATTTTCTCTCCCCCTCTTTCCTCATCCTCAGGCGTTTAGGAATTCTTCCCATTTTCTCCACCGTATCACTGAAGGCTTAGCATACATTGCATTGTGCTATGATCAGCATATAAAAAAAAGAGTTCTTATTTTAAATTACTTTTACTTTGAGATCCAGATATTTCCCTTTTTCAATGATTTATAGTAAGTAAAATGTATTAAATATGGTTTTGCACCCATTTATTTATTCAACATAAACTTATTGATCACCTACTGTATGCTGGCCCTAATGATTCAACAATAAAACAAGACAAAAACTTTAATAGTCAACTGTGTGTTTTCTGGTATTGTGAAAAAATAGTTCACATACACATGTCTAAATTTTATTAGATGCTAGTATATTTTCAATTTCTGGATAAAGTATACAGGCCAATTACACAATGACAAAGATTGTTTCCCATTTACTCAGGTCACTGAAAAACATTGATCACTTTGTGTTCAAAGCAGCAGCTATCAGTACTCTTGGGTATGTAAGAAACTAAAACAAACTATGTAATTCCCAAACCCTATCTATGTTGCCCTTTGCCAGTGCCAAAGTGAAAGGGGATTGATGGCAGTTTTGTCAACCATCTTCACTCAGAGACTTGGCAGCCCTCATGACAAAAGACATTTCAAGTCCTTCTTTTTACTTTTGCCTAATGAAATCCTCCCTTACCAAATTAATTGCCCCAGCCACTTCTATTTCTATGTCTACAAAACTGCACCCTGTTCAGGTTACAGTTTAAAACTCACAACATGTTCGATCCATCTTAAAGCCTTTATGCTGTAGCTAACATTAAACTTGGCCCATTTAATATTTTACAGTGCATACTTCTTATAGCTCCCATACTTGCGCTATAGTTATAATTCTAATAGCAATTAGATTGTAAATTTCACAAAGATGAAAATAAATAGGATGGGAAACAAATTGTAATACTGCCTATACTTTGAGTAAATATATCTTTATTTTACACACCTGTTTGTTATTTGCAAAATATGTTCTCATATGCTTGTAAAACAGCTACATGTAAACATTTTATCAATTATCACCTTAAGTTAATATTATGGAATATGGCCTAGAGGCTTTTTATACTTTCCTAATTTTTCACAAATGTTTAAAAATTTAAAAATTAGCCAAAAAAATTGCATCAAGACATTTAAATAACAAAAAGCATTATGTAATATGCATTAAATGCGATAAAGGTAATATGAGTACTCCAAAAGTGTGTTCAAATACTCATTAGAGATGTTTAAGCACCTCAGTTCACCGAGCTTCTTGCTCAACTCACATGCAAATATAACACCTTATGCATTTTTTTTTTTTTTTTGAGACGGAGTCTTGCTCTGTCGCCCAGGCTGGAGTGCAGTGGCGCGATTTCTGCTCACTGCAAGCTCCGCCTCCCAGGATCATGCCATTCTCCTGCCTCAGCCTCAGGAGTAGCTGGGAGTACAGGTGCCCGCCACCCCACTCTCGGCTAATTTTTTTTTTTTTTTTGTATTTTTAGCAGAATCGGGGTTTCACCATGTTAGGCAGGATGGTGTCGATCTTCTGACCTCGTGATCCTCCCACCTCGGCCTCCCAAAGTGCTGGGATTGCAGGTGTGAGCCACCGCGCCCGGCCCACTTTATGCATTTTTATGTGATTCGAACTTCTCTTTTCCTTTGTTCACTGATTAAACAAATATGGAGAACAACAGCATTCCAGAAGTCATGCCAAAAATAGGAAGTAGGTTAGTGTTTTATCTCCATAATGATATTGTTGATGGAGAAAAGCATATATTATTATTCTCACAGACAGATGAAAGGTGACTGACTTTTTTGTTATAGACGATGAGAACCTTAAATCAAATTACTAAAACACCAGTTGGATGTAAGCACTTTCAGAGGTAAAGAGTGTTGGAGCGGTATATTGTTTTAGATATTGGGGCTTGGGCTAGGTCCTCTTGAGGACTCGATATTTGAGTAGGGAATTGAATTATGGGAACAGTTCATTTGGATATTTAGAAGAAGAAGAATTATTCAGGTCTAGGGGAGAAAAATATAAAGACTCTGAGATGGGGATGAGTTTGGTGTATTTTAGGAAAATCAAACTAGCATAGCTTGACTACTATAAGAAAGAAAGAAATTATGATGGAAGATGAGTTCAAAGAGAAGGGCAGTAGCATTCATAAAACAAACGTTTATTCATTGCCATTCATCTATCAGGCATTGTCTGTGTGTGGGAAAAAACAGACTTAGTCTCTTTTCTCAAAGAGTTTATTACAAAATAAGTAAATAAGCAAAAAAAAAAATTCTTTTCTTAGCGGGCTTTGTCAGTGTTTTCTCTGCACCTTACTTTGTAACACCTTTTATGCTATTTTTCTCAATTACTATCATTCTGGGTAGTATTTCATCTCCATAATGATATTGTTGATGGAGTAAAGCATATATTATTATTCTCACAGACAGATGAACAGAAATAGATTGATTACCAAATCTGATTAGGCCATAATTAGTAGCGTGATGGAAACAGAAATTAAATCCAAGCCTCTGATTTTATGGACAAGCTGAGAGATTTTCTTTGGTGAAATATCATTGCCAAACACAAACTTATCAGGGTGATCATATTGTAGGCTATGAATTTTTCTGGAACAAAGGTGGTTTCACTGAACATCACACTCAGTGTGCAGGCAGAAAGGGAAACTAGGTTGATCTACATTTTTAACAAATTTTTCCTATGGCCACTATACTCATGCTCCCCTTATTCTAAATGGGACTTCACTATAAATGCAGAATTATAAATCTTCAAGTCCAATATTTGCAGAAAAAGTATCACATGGATTCAAGCACAACTTAAGGACTTTCACTTGTTTAATTTGGTTTTTGTTTTGTGGGGGTTTGATTTTAGTTTGTGGTTTTGTTTTGTTTTGTTTTTAAGGGGTTGGGGGGCATTAAATAGGGAAGGTATATTAAAAGCCAACATGCATAGTTTGATGAATTATTGAAGTCACTAGGGAGATTTACTCTGAATGTGTTTGTTTAAACATAGGCACACATACTTAAATACATGAATTTGAAATATACAGATGTTTAGTATGCTAGTAATCTAAAAAAATTATTTAATAATCTGAAATATATATACTAATATTTTTATCATTTGTGAATCAGCTACATATGTGGGTGTAAATAATGCTCACTACTTGGAACGCTGAACTTTTCTTAGCAGTGTTTTTGGAGTCACAGTATGTGTTCTCTGGGCAGATGGGAAGCAAAAGTTTATTGGCTAGGGAAGTCTGTTTGCAAACTGCAAAAATAAAAGGAAGGGATGATGTAGTACAAAAGATGTTTCACTAAATCAGCGAAATTTTCAGTTTAGATAGCTCATCTATCCTTCAAAACAGTCTTTGAAAATTGATAAGGCTAAGAAGGGTGACTGACTTTTTTGTTACAGACGATGAGAACCTTAAATCAAGAGGGTGTCATTAAGAGTTGTCTAACCCTAAATCATTCCAGATTTATGAAATTCTTGTTTACTTTCAGGAACTGGTAGAGAAAATTTGCCCTAAATCTTTCAATAGACACATCTTAAAGAACTCGTATGATTCTACACTAATGAATGGCTGCGTATTCACACACAGGGGTGGAGACAAGCTGGATCCTTGGAAATAGGCCTGGAGAGAATGATTTATTTGGGCAAAACATGATGCACTTTGGGGATTTTTAGTTTTCACTTTTGTCTTTGTTTTATGTGTATTTTTTCTCAGATTGGTAGGTACTTGTCTAATACTAAGTGAAACACAGTGAAAATATGCCTTAAAGAAAAGTCCTTGTGAAAAAGTATGTACATAGTATTTCTTGGATGATGAAATAGAGCCTTATATTGAATAATGAAGTAAATTAATAACATAATTTCTGTTCCTAACCAAATACTAATTTTACTGAAACATGAAACCTCTAGGATTTCATATATATGAAATTCTATATTATATATATATAATTAAACTATAGGAGATGATTCAAACTAAAACAAAACTATATCTGGACATATTATAACGTCATTGAAAAAGAATAAACCTGAAACCAGGTTGTTTTCTCAAGTACATTGTTATCACATTTCCAATACCTAAAATTACCCTCATCGTGTTTTTTCATTGTTTCTTATAATCAACATGATAATGACACATCTTTGACCTAAGCCCAGAAGAAGAGTTGGAATGTTATGGAATAATTTCACTTTCTTAGAAGAATGTAGTGAAAAAAGTTTCAGCTTGGAGTTCCTTGTACACCCCTAATTCTGTAAGATGTTGCCAAAATGAATAACAACTACAATTATAGTCAAAATAACACAATGTATTAGTTGGGATTTTTTAAAGGGTCGAAAAAGAGCTGGGAATATCCAATTTTTAATAATGTATTTTGGACCGGCTAAAACAGAAATTTATCTATTCACTTCCCTGGGGGGGTCAATCCTGTAGAAATTATCTGTGGCCTTCTGTATATTTCAGGGCATACAAGGTTGACAGATCTTGTCTCTGCTGCAGAATAAGCTATTCAGCTGCAAATTTGGGTAGCCTGAAGAATACATTTTGCCTCATTAAATATGTCTGGATCAGCTTGTTCCACTGGAATAGAACAGAAAGAAAATATAGCTGTGCCATGATTGGGGGCGAGGGAGGGGGAAGAAAATGGAGATGGTTTAACAGATGACTCAAAGCAGATTTTTTGTTTTGTTTTGTTTTTTCTTAATCAGATTGAACGATTTAGTATACTTTTGCGAAATAATCTCTTTCTTCTTCATTTTTTTGAAAGGAGATGGACAAGGACGTAATGACTAAGGATAATAACTTGCTCAAAAAGACACTGCAATGTTTTGAGTCTAATGATGCCTCTGCTTCCATTTGAAACAATGGAAATTCCATACAGCTTCTATTACCTGGAACGATCAAGCCACAGGGCAAAGCAGAGTGCTAATACTCCTCATTATCAAGATAAATGTGGGAAAACAACATTTATTTTGTACCAAATCTTGTAGCTGAAAATAAAGTACAATTCTAGATTTCTGCCTAAGGAAAATTGTAATTAGAAAGACTAAGTGTATTTTCTTAGTGATTCAGCATATCAGGAATACTTTCTAATGATCATTTTGAACATTGGTTATCACTTAGAATAGTGCAGCATTAGAAATGATATGAAGTTGGAGTGTTTGCATTTTGAATGAAAGATGTAACTTACATATTTGAATTTTTTTTTCAGTAATTGACATGTGCTTGGTCCCATAAATTTTTCTTCTATTGTCAAATAAATGGCTGTAAAACTATTGTGATTACTTAAGTCTTGGGGAGTCATCTAGTGCGGAGTTGTTCACCTATGATGACCTATAAGTTGAATTCCATACTTCCAATATATCTAAGAAACAGCCAAACTAACCAAGAAGAAGTGCTTTATCCTCACATATTCTCCTTAATTTATTAACACTAGTTATTGTTGGTCTACTATACTTACAGGACACAGATAGGCTTACTGAACACTATGCTCAAGCTTATTATCTATTATATGTCAGTCATAATGTATTATTCCATTTAATGCTCACAGCATTGCAATGTTAACATTATTTGTAATATTTGTTTGTAGCAAAACAATTACAGAAAACCAGGCATATCCAATTCCTAAGATGCTTTTTACCACGTTATCTTTATACAAATAAATATATATATAAAATATATATAATGAAATAAGGAAGATGAGAAAGGAAGGAAAAAGAAAAGGAGTAACAGGTGAGAAGAGAAAAGAAAGAAAAAGGAAATAACACTATAGGGTACATAATATGTGGTAACTATTGTTTTCATGTGAACTTTTTTTCTGGAAATTCTTTGGATATTTATAAATTTTTAATTCTGATTCATGAAAAAAGAATAAAATGAGAAATTGGGAGAAAGTATTACAGTTTTTAAAAATTTAATAATATATAATATATAAATTAAAATATTTTCACAGTAATTAAAGCTAAACTACCAACTTAGAGATGTTACTGGTTCAAGGAATGTGTTGATCTCATGTCTGCAGCAAGAACAGAAAATATGCATTCCCTTAGACAAGCAATGGTTCCACCATCAGCCCTGACACCTGCACCAGATACATTGAAGGCACTGCAGATTTTGCTTTCTCCATCACCCTCTTTACCCTGTATTCAGTCATTCATTAAGTTTTCAATATTTGCTACCTCACATAAGATATTTTTTCTTTCTCTTTTTCCCATTGAAATGATAGTGTCAGATTCTCTCACCATGAAGAGCAATAAACTCTGACTATTCAATACCTGCCTTCTGAACTCCAAAGTAATTTTGAAATACTAGAAATCTAATTAATTATATCAATTTTTCTCTTTAAAATGTGAATAATCATTAAGTCTCTGTGATAGATTGTATAACTACTCATAAAACATGTTATTTACCTTGCCATGTTGCCCTTTCCTTCAGGAAATCAGTAATGACCACATGACATGGTTTGGCCAATTAAATGTGAGCAAAAGAGTCATGTGCCATTTCTAGATAAGAGTATTGAGAAACACTGCCACCATGATAATTAACACTGAGCCAGATAGATGTTGTTTCACAAGCCTGAGTAACGAACCAGGGTAGCAAATGGCTCTATTGGATGTATTTTGCAATAGGAAAAGTAACACTTGACTTGTGATTATAGGCACTGAAAATAGAGTGTTTATTTATTTAATTTTATTTTTCCATAAGTTATTGGGGTGCAGGTGGTATTTGGCTACAGGAGTAAGTTCTTTAGTGGTGATTTGTGAGATCTTGTTGGATCCATCACCCGAGCAGTATATACTTATATACTGCACCATATATGTCATCTTTTATTCCTTGCTCCCCTCCCACTCTTCCCCTCAAGTCCCCAAAATCCATTGTATCATTCTTATGCCTTTGTGTCCTCACAGATGAGCTCCCACATATCAGTGAGAACATACGATGTTTGGTTTTCCATTCCTGAGTTACTTCACTGTGAGATATATATATATATATACACACACACACACACATATATATATATAATGGAATACTACTCAGTCATAAAAAGGAATGAATTAGCAGCATTTGCAATGAGCTGGATGAGATTGGTGTGTTGTTTTTTGTGGCAGTATACCCTAACCTTCCACATCTGCTAGTCTACTACACTGCCCATCACTCATGAAAAGATCTTTAAAACACCTAGTTTGACATGTTGGACGCTTTATCATATAATTCCTGCCAACACTTCCAGTTTCATTTCCATCCTTCTTTCCTATGTCCTTCTACTCTCAATATCATTTCAAATCCACAATGCTTCTCTGCCTTCCATGCCTTTAAACATGTTTTGGCACCTTTCTCTAATACTCATTACACTTCACATTTCATCTCCTCGGTGAAATCTTCCCTGAAGCATGTAATCCAGAAAGCTACTAACCTTGTGTTCCCAAAGTGGTCCACACATGTCCCAAATACTGTATTAAGTGGATAGTGTTATAATATGTTTCACATATTTATATCCTTGACTAGATAGAGCAACCTGTTGGGGACACAAAACTTACTTAATTCACTTTTGCATAAACAGTGCCTAGCACGGTGTGGTGATTGTGTAGCTATTCAAGAAAGCATTATTGAACATGTAAATAATCAATAAACAATGGATTTTGAGGTTAAGTTCTGATTTTTATTAATAAGGAACATTAAAATATGATAATGCTTTAGTAGCTATGGATATTGACTATAGAAAACATGATCAGATTTTGAATCATCTATTATGCTTTAAAAAATACACATACTAAGTCTGCCACTTCCCTTTAAAAACATTCACAGCAGATGAAGGGAGCTGGCACGTCATCATTTTAGCTTTATTCAGCAATGGCCATTCATCCACAGTTGCAAAACTCTTTTCAATATTTAGGAATTTTATCACTGAACAGGAGGAGTCTTTATAACTATTTTTCTTGACTATACTGTCACAAAATCTGTGCAGTCCATGACAGCCCTATAGTTAATGAACTGGAATCCCCTTTTCAGTGTTTGAGCATTCTTTCTTTTCCACCCTCCCTGCATAATTTTCTTCCTTTTGTTACAGAACAAGTCTGTACAGTAGTCTGCACTTAATCTCCATATCTTATCTTCCCAATTCATCTTGTTGGATAGAATTCAACATCCTATAATTTTACCCTCCATTGAACTAGAATAATTTCTACATTTAGATTATTCAGAGCCATTAAGAGAACTTTGTTTTCCACCAGCATTTAATTCTACTATAATCCACTGTCAAATGCATTAAATAACAGCATCACAGACCTTTCAGGGGCAAAGACAAACTGGCAAGGAATAGAAAGTGTTTAGAAATACCTTTGTGAACCACTATAATAATCATGTCACTATTATGGGGCCATCATATGTATATTCTATTTTATGTGAAATCAAAATCAGTTGCTCAAATAACAGTCTTTGCTAAAGTACACAATGCTAGTTGAAGCCCCTTCTGAAAGACAGGCTACACAGAGCTGCTCAAGCTTCATGGCAGATATTTTCTATTTGATAAATGACAATCACAAATTTCAATGATTCAGAGGGCAATGAATAGCTACATCCTTCTTATAACTTAATTGGGATGTGAAGTAAACAACCTCCAAAGAGGGCTACGATCAGTAGTTTTCCTCCCTGTGGGTGCATGTCATTTCCCTGTGAAAACATGAACTTTACTTCTGTCTTCCAGACTTTTAGAGAACTGGCAATGTTCTCTCTCTTTTTGTTTAGAATACTTCTTGGCATCCAGATGCTATGCTGTGAGGCCCAAACAGCCATATAGACAAGCCCACAAGGCCCCAGGCCCAGTGGCCCAGCAGAGCTTCCAGCCAGCAGCCAACTCTGACCATGCACGAGACCATTATACACCTTCCATTAATATCAGAGCCACAGTGAACATCATCTGATAGAGGACTGTTTGGTCAACCACCCAGTTACGAGAAATAAGAAGCGTTTTTATTTTATGCCACTAAGCTTTGAGATAGTTTGTTGTGCAGCAGAAAGTAACTGGAACAGAATTCTCTTATGCACTACATTTAGAATTAAACAGCCAGCTATTCTACAGAGAAATTAACGTAGCTTTAAAGAGAGTGCACCTGAAACCAGACTTCCTGGTTCAAATGCCAGTTCCATCACTAACCAGGTTCATGACTCTTGCTAAGCTACTTAGGTTCCATGAATCACACTTTTTTTTTTTCCATTTAAAACGTAAGAAACATAGTTAACAGCCATTTCTTTTAGAGTGGTTGCCAGGGTTATATGTGGGTAAAACAAGCAAGCATAATGCTTAGAATAGTGTGTTGCACATAGTAAATGTTTATACTAGATATCATCAGCTTCTGGATGAAGATCTTGATCATTTAGCTGCCATTCAAGGTCCTTTGTAAGCTACTCCTTTTATTCTTTTGGTTTTTATCTTCCACCATTCTTCCACCAAACTAATCTATGTTCTAACCAATCAGAAAAAAAGTTGTGTTTCTGCTTCTTTAACATGACACTTTTCCCCTCTCTGTTCTTTTTTCCACATTCTACTCGTCCTTCAATCACTAGACGATTTCCTCTTTACTAGCAGTTTCCCAATAATCCTACAAACCATATATATTTTTTATCAAGTATTTAATGAGCAGCTTCTATGTGTCTGGGTTTGCAGATAGAATAGTATAGACGGTCAGATTCACTGTTCTGTTAAGGCATATAATCTAGTTTTTTGTTTTGTTTGTTTGTTTGTTTTGAGATGGAGTCTCGCTCTGACCCCCAGGCTGGAGTGCAGTGGCGCCATCTCTGCTCACTTCAAGCTCTGCCTCCCGGATTCACGCCATTCTCCTGCCTCGGCCTCCCGAGTAGCTGGGACTACAGGTGCCCGCCACCATGTCCAGCTAATTTTTTGTATTTTTAGTAGAGACTGTGTTTCACCGTGTTAGCCAGGATGGTCTGGATCTCCTGACCTTGTGATCCGCCTGCCTTGGCCTCCCAAAGTGCTGGAATTACAGGCGTGAGCCACGGTGCTCTGCCGACAATAGTTATTTTTTAAGCAACCTGGTCTACATTGGTCTTCCAAGTCACTACTTTTAATCATGACTCATTTTTAGAGATTTTGCCCCTTATTCTTTTTTCTGCATAATAAAGTAATTTATTGAATTCTGAAGATATTTAGCAAACATGTACTTATAACAAATTACAGCATATTTATAATAAGTAATTACAATGTACTTCCACATACTTTATCTCAGGTTGTAATAAAAATCCCATTAACTTCAATACTATTTGCTCCATTTTGTAGACACAAACTGAGACAAGTAACTCAGATACGTTAAGCCTTATGTTACCAAGCTAGTGCCTAAGTAGAAATCAAATCAGGTTTCCTGTGTCTGAAGCCAGTGATCTCTCTAATTCAGTTACTTATATCTGTGAGCCCATGTGTTACAAATCCTAAGGGAGAATTGTAAATAATTATAACACAAATCCCTAATCTTAAAGAGGGAGAGCTATTGTGATCAAGGTTAGAGGAAGTAGAAAGAATGAGAGTAGGAGCATGAGCCAGGTTTATAGAATATGAACTGTGTAATTTACTTTTCACCCACTTAAAAAAAAGCAAGCTTAATTCTATGACATTTATATTTGTGAGAAACAAAAATGTTAGGCAAAATAGGAAACCCTGCTCATTCTTTTATCCTTAATACATATGTATTATTACACAGAATAGTTATTTGTGTATACACAAAACACTCAGGGTAAACTTCACATTTATTAAAAATAGGTTTTCCAGCATATTGGAATAAATCTTTCCCTCCTTGGGGGATCATCCTGAAAATACTCTTAATACCAATGAATGATTGATTATACAAATTCATATTGTGGTGGTTAAGAGTTCAGCCTTTAGAGTCACAAGCCTAGACAAGATTATTGGCAAATGCTCCGTTACTTTAAGGCTTACATTTATGCCTTCATAGTTCTGAAAATGACCATGAATTCATTCTGCAAAAAGCAAAGAAAAACAGGTACTTATAATAACTTCACAAGGAGGAAATAAAACCAAGTAACATGGATATATACTTCCAGAAGAAAAGTACATAAAGAAGAACAGAGTATTGCATGTGTGTATGAGAGAAAAGAGGGAGAAAGAGAGGGGAGATGGAGAAAAAAAAAGAAGTCTCTAGTAAAGCAAATCTAGGCCAAAGTAGTCTTGATGTATCTTTACTAGACATTCAAGTAGTCCCCATGGAACAAGGGAATCCATAGGGTACTAGTTTCTCATTCCAGGACACCACCCACTTCTGTCTTAGAGGCTCTGACCCACTATCACTTTTGTCTTGGTTATTTCCAGGAGAACTATTACCATGAAGTCTAGGTATCCAAGAGAGACATCAAGGCTTGCAAGCCTTTGTACAGTCACAGCAGTTTCTTTTTTTGTTTTGTTTTGTTTTGTTTTATCGAAGAAAAAAGTCTGAAGTTAGAGTGTTCTATTCAGCCAGAGGGACCTAGGGAATTCTTGGCACAGTAAAATTTTATTCTGCTAATGAGGCAGGGATTTTCTGACAACCAAAGTATTTATTAAGCCAAGGAGGTTAGAGTTCTCCTCATACTTAGATCAGCACATTTATCTTTAGAGAAGAATAATAACTAGTCATTAATGGCAAATAGATTGCTTGTAAATTTCCAATTCTGGTAGTGTCATTTACAGATGGATTACCTAGGATTATTACTGTGGTCCATAGCAAAATTTTTCTGAATTCCTTGAAGATTTTCAGACTCTTACCTAAAAACTGATGCAATGCACTTTATATTTGAGATTTCAATTTTTTTCTTTTAAAAGTGTGTTAAGTTTATCTCTTCCTTAACTTTCAAATAAAGAGGTATTTTAATATCACATCTAAGGGAGGCAGCTAGGGAATACAGAGTTGGGCAAAATATAACGATTGTTTTTAGTTGAAAAATCTAATGATTATGGGAAAGCATCAGAGAAAGTGGGAAAATTTTTAATGGGGACAAGGAGGAGGTGGAATTGAGAAGTAAGGTCTTCCCAATGCCAACTAAGCTTTGGAATCAAAATCCATAGAGAATTCAGAGATGGAGAGAGACAATTGATATGAGGAGACAGTCTCTCTATATAGAACGTGTACACCATATTGGGTCCTTACTCTGCATAGCAAAAAGGGCACATACACACAGGTCAAGAAATGAAGTAAAGCAGCTCAAATTCCCCTCATACCAAGTGCATTGCAGCTCAGTTTCCTAATACCAGAATAATCAAGGTTGCTAACCCTCTTCCCCCTTCTTCTCCACCCACTTCTTTTATTTGTCATGATCCCCAAGACTGAGGAATGTGCCTATGACAAAACCACAAGCACACGTAGGAGTATGCACATTACTCATTGTGACCAGGAATGCCAATTGTCTTTCATTATTTTTTTTCTTTCTCCTTAATAAAATAAACCCTACGGTGATGGTTAATTTTATGCATCAGCTTTACTGGTCATGGAGCACCCATATTAAACAGTAATTCTGTACGTATCTGTGGGAAGGTTTCCAGATGAGATTTGAATTGGTGGACCCAGTAAAGTACATTTTTCTCCTTCAATGCAGGTGAGCATCATCCAGTTCCTTGAGGGCAAAAATAGAAAAAAAGGCAGAGGGAAGAGGAATTCACTCTTTTTTGCTTCCTGCCTGTGTTCTGGAGCTGGAACACCTTATCTCATCTTTGCCCTGACTGGTATTCACACATTAGATCTCCTAGTTCTTAGGCCTTTGGACTTGGACTGAATTTTAGCACCAGCCTCCTAGATCACCAGTTTGCAAAAGGTGGGCTGTGGGACTTCCTCGCCCTGATAATCTCTCTCTCTGTCTCCCTTTCTCTCTCTATCTAGATAGAAATATAGATATAAATGTTTTATTGGCTCTGTTTCTCTGGGTAACTCTTATTAATAAATCCACATTATAGTTAAATCCATAACAATGAAGACAAAGACAAGATTCACCAGCCTCCCTTGCAGATAAATGTATTCATGTGACAGAGTTTGGTTTATGGAACATTCCGCTAGTTCTACTTCCGTGTCTCTTAATGCTTCTCTGTCCATTCCATGTCTGCTGGCCTTAGAATCCCAAGACATTTTTTTTGTTTTCTAATATGGGCTTCTCCACTGACTATCTCTAATTTCCCTATACACTAGTGCTTTCTGCTCATTTTCACTAATAAATAAATAAATCCCTCTTCAGAATTGTTAGAGTCATGGCACATTTCTGCTTTTCAAAGATGACTCCTTAGTGCATAGAGAATAAAACCCCAATCCTGTAACATAGAATTAAGGATGTGTCATAGTTCCAACTGGACCCTCCTTTCTTATATTTATTCTACAAAACCCTTGTTATTCCAGACACCCAAAGTCGCTTGCTATACAGAAAATAATTATTTTTCCCTACCCGTCTTTTCTATCTTTCCTTGCTGAGCCGTGCTATTTATATGCTATTGGCTATTTATATGGCTATCACTCTGATTTTTTTTTTTTTTTTTTTTTTGAGATGGAGTCTCACTCTGTAGCCCAGGCTGGAGTGCAATGATGCAATCTCGGCTCAATGCAACCTCTGCCTCCCAGGTTCAAGCAATTCTTCTGTCTCAGCCTCCTGAGTAGGTGGAATTACAGGCACATGCTGCCACACCCGGCTACTTTTTTGTATTTTAGTAGAGATGAGGTTTCACTGTGTTGCCCAGGCTAGTCTTGAACTCCTGAACTCAGGCAATACACCTGCCTTGGCCTCCCAAAGTGCTAGAATTACAGGCATGAGCCACCATGCCTGACCACTGAACTTTTTAAAGCAGAAATTGATTATATGCACTGCAATGATTAAAAATCAATTGCGTCTCATAGCACAATCCACATTCCTGAATATGGCTTACATGACCTGATTCCTACTTGCTTTCCTCATCTCTTCTCATACATAGTCCTCTCCCATCATCTGACAGCCAAATCCAACTTCTGGAATGGGTCATGTTCTTTCCTGACTCCAATTTGTCACATAAAGTTTCCCAATGCCAAAATATTCTTCCCTCCCCTGTTACCCTAGTCACCTTATACTCATTTTTTCCATCGAATCTTTACTTATTTATATTTAATTGCAGAAGAATTAGTTGGCCCTCATGCTTCCATCTTAGTCATGTCCTCTGTAACAATATCTTGTTGTCGTCTTTAATTATAGTTTATATCAGGAGCCAATACCTCTTTCCTATAAAAGGTCAGAGAAAAAATATGGTAGTCCCAGTAGGCCTTAGGTCTATATCAATGCTACTCAACTCTGTCATGGTAGCACAAATGCAGCCATAGAAAACAGACCAAAAAAAGAGATGAATATTGCTGTGTATAAATGGACATAATTAAATTCTGCCTTATTCACATTTTAGGCTAGATAATTCTTTGGTGTGGAGGACCATCCAGTGTATTATAAGATGTTTTACATCATCCCTAGTATACCCACTAGTTGTCAGCTGCACCCCCAAATTATGACAATCAAAAATGCATACGGGTATTACCATATATCTCCTGAGGGGCTATATTGCCTCCAGTTGAGATCTAACAAAATATAATTTTGTTTACAAAAAAGGCTGCAGGTGGAAGCTAGTTAACCCCTGGTTTGTAGTAAAAACTGTAATTTATATTCACATTTTAACATTTTATTTATATGTATTTACACATGTAAGCAAACACTGGATGCTGCTCTCTATCTGTTTGACTCATCACAATAAACTCATTGCTTATAACAAAGCAAGGGGTTCGGTAAGTATTTCATGAGTGAATGAGTGAATGAATGAAATCATTAACGTCTTTTCAGGAGAGTCACTAGGTCAAAAGTCAGTATTTGAGGCATTGAAACAGAGAGAATGTAGCATTTAGGGATTTAAGACAGAGTAAACCATAGCATATTCAAGGAGAACAACAATAGAAAGAAACAAATGAAAAAACATTACCAGATGGTAGAGAAGATCCAAGAAAGTAAAGAGTTCTTTTAATATGAAATAGATGTGAAAGTAGAAAGGAAAATGACAATAAGAAAATAAATAAATAAATAAATAAATAAATAAAAAGTTGTTAGCAGAAGGAAGTGGTGCATAAATGCCTAATGGAAGAAAACAGAATTTATTCTCAAGCTCAGGTTGCTCCAGGACCCAAGACTAGAGGGTACATGTTTAAAATGAGTTTCAGACTATGCTTTCTTTTCCAAATCTGTAGTCTATTGACTATGAAAAAGCAAAATTGCCCTCAGGCTAGAAAGGCCTATTAATGCTTCCATCAAGGACAGTCCTCAGTTTGCAAGGCAAGCTGGAGAGTGAGAGAAAATCTATATCAGGAGATAATGCATTTCTCATGCTTAGGACCCTTAGGCCAAGAAGTTTCTGTTGAAGCACTTCTCATAGAAAGAGTCAGGGTCACCTTAATGCTTGGAAATGTGGGAGGCAATGGTGTGTCTAGATTTGCCTGGAGCCTATGGGTTGTGTGAGCTACAGGCTTGTATGTTCTGTTCCTTATTTCATTCACCTACATAAATGTATTATATTTGACTCCATCTCTTCAAGCATCATTATATCTGGAAAATATAATCTGTTTTTTAAAAATTAAACTGCATAGCTGAGTATGCATAGGTATTTTTTCTTTAACATTGACTATGACTATTAAAATGAAAATTAAAATAATTATTAAAATATCAGGATTTACATAGTAGTATTTCAATATTTTTTTGAATACACCTTTTATCCCAGTCCCTACTTTCCTGATGTATTCTGTTAAGGTTCATTCTCTTTCCCTATATTATATGTTGGTCCCTATTTTTTGTGTTTTGCTTTTGACAATATCTCAGGTTGGTACAATCGAAGGGAAAAATTGTTGTGGTGAGAATAATCAATAAAGAATTTGGAAGCAGAAATAATTATTCAAATAGCGATTCTATTTCTTTCTAAAGTTTTTAAGTCCTCTGCTATTCAGTTATCCATTTTGAGAGAGAGAGAGATCTAGTATAATTATTCCCTATATTGTTCTGTTTGACAAATATATCAATTCATCCTTCCATTCTGTCTCATAGTAGGATTACACTTCTAGAGACTCTTGTTGTCTAAGGTCATGTAACCTCGGCTGGTCAATGAATTTTGAACACAATGTGATATATCTCACTTTCAGTCAAAGCATTTTGTTGTTATGTAAAACCAATAAGAGCTCTCCTTTTTTTTCTCTATAACTATGATGAAATCATTTCTTATTTTCATAGTCCATTAATTCAGGATTTAGCATTGGCACGATAAGTATTAGTATACCACCTTACTCCCCAGTGTTGACTGTATTCCATTCTTGCGTTGCTATAAAGAAATACCTGAGGCAGGGCGCGGTGTTTCACGCCTGTAATCCCAGCATTTTGGGAGGCTGAGTCGGGCGGATCACGAGGTCAGGAGATCGAGACCATCCTGGCTAACATGGTGAAACCCCGTCTCTACTAAAAATACAAAAAATTATCAGGGCGCGGTGGCCAGCGCCTGTAGTCCCAGCTACTCCGGAGGCTGAGGCAGGAGAATGGCGTGAACCAGGGAGGCGGAGCTTGCAGTTAGCCAAGATCCGGCCACTGCACTCCAGCCTGGGCGACAGAGCGAGACTCCGTCTCAAAAAAAAAAAAAAAAAAAAAAAAAGAAATACCTGAGATTAGTTAATTTATAAAGAAGAGGCTTAGTCAGCTCATTGTTCCATAAGCTGTAGAGGAAGCATAGCAGCTTCTGCTTCTAGGGAGAATGCAGGAAGCTGATAATCAGGGTGGCGGACAAAGGAAAAGCAGCCTTTCACAGGGCCAGAGCAAAAGGGAGAGACCGTGGAGGTGCTGCACGCTTTTAAAGAACCAGATTTCGTGAAAACTCATGCACTATCTTGAGAACAGCACCCCCAAGGGGGAAATCCACCCCCATGATCCAATTATCTCCCACCAGGCCCCACCTCCAACACTGGGGATTACAATTTGACATGAGATTTGAATGGGGACACAGATCTAAACCATTTTACATACCACATACAAAAAACTATGAGCCATTTTTCTTTTCGGCTGTTATTGCACCATAACCTAGCCTGTCCTGACTGTATACAAATTGCTTCAGGAAATGGAGCTCTGAAGTAATATCTTACCTCAAATATGCAGCATTGTCTTGAGAGTCAGGGCACAGCCCAATCATTGGAAGCCGGAAGGATGCTCATTGATGATACTGCAAACTTTTGGTAAAACATTAATCCATGATAACCTGAGACAGTGATAGCATAGAAGTAGCTTGTTATTTTATGGGAGAATTTGGAAAAAATAAACGCTTAATTGTAGATCTTTACTATTCCCTTCATTTTAAAAAGTAGTCTAAGAAAGATGCTCTCAAGAAAAAATAGCCCAGTTCACAAATATGATTAAAGGAGAACAAGAAGAGTCAAGAAATTGGGTTCTCATTGAGTAGGAAGAGGCAATATTTTTAAACTAGAAGACATGATAGAAAAATTTGGGAGAGGCTTGAGTCACAAAGACTGATTAAAATTAAACCTTCTGGCAAGAAATTGATTTAGACGATACATGACTCAGGGAAAAGACCCTGAGGATATGACTTTTTCATGTATGACTGATAGACTCGTAGCACCTTACACTTATTCCGGAGACAGTGTCATAGATAAAAGAGAGCAGCAAAATACAGAAATTTTGTTAAAGAAATTTGGGTGTGGAGATTAGTATATAAAGTTAGTTAAGACCAAGTTGGTAATAAGCCAACTCTGTTTCTGCCAGAATATAACTACACAAAGAACCATCAACCTGAACCAAAAAAGACAGCAACAACATAAAATTAAAAGTAATCCTTCATATTAATTTGCTGTGCTGGAATACCAGGATGCAACAAAATCAGTGACTTAAATCACAAAAGTAATTGTCTTACACTTTTAGATAGTAGAAATCCAAGACCAGAGAGTTGGAGGGTTGGTTCTTTCTGAGGGCTGTGAGGGAACAATTTGTCCTGGGGCCGTCTTGTTGACTTAAAGATGGCCATCTTCTCGCTACATCTCTTCACATCATCTTCTTTCTATGTGTAATTGTGTCCAACATTCTTTCTTTTATAAGGATCATTCTGGAGTAGTCCACCCTACTCCAGAATGATCACATCTTAACAAATTATGTCTTCAACAAGGTCTTTCCAAAATAGGTCACATACAGAGGTACTGGGAATTATTTCAACCTATGAATTTTGGAAGAGACATAATTCAACTCATAACAATCTTGGTCTTCCAACATTTCACAGGCAGGAAGGAGGATAAAAAACCTGCTCATGCTGGCTAATACGGTGAAACCCTGTCTCTACTAAAATACAAAAAGTTAGCTGGGCATGGTGGCACGCGCCTGTAGTCCCAGCTACTTGGGAGACTGAGGCAGGAGAATCGCTTTAACCTGGGAGGTGTAGGTTGCAGTGAGCAGAGATGGCGCCACTACACTCCAGCCTCGGTGACAGAGTGAGACTCCGTCTCAGAAAACAAACAAACAACAACAACAACAACAACAAAAAAAAAAAAACAAAATAACTGCTCAGCCCTTAATGAAGGCACGTTCTTTTGTTTTTCTCAGATATAGCCAGAGAATATAATGGATAAAGAAGTTCCTCTCAAAGGTTGGATAGGTCAACAAGATTCTGTGGTTGCTGCAACTGTTGAATTCTAAATGAGATTCCAGTTGTTACACAGGCACTTAATATCTTCTCTTCCAGAAAACAAACAAATAAACAAACAAACTAGTATGTTAGGAATGTTAACACCTCCTGCTCACATAGTTCTTAAGAAACCCACTATTAGGATAATGTGGCCATTGTGGGACAATCCAGCCCAAGTTGGGCAAATCAGTGGTCTTCTCTAGAAAGTTAAGAAGTGTTAATGAGGATGGGGCACGGTGGCTCACGCCTGTAATCCCAGCGCTGTGGGATGCCGAGGAGAGCAGATCACGAGGTAAGGAGTTTAAGACCAGCCTGGCCAACATGGTGAAACACAGTCTCTGCTAAAAACACACACACACACACACACACACACACACACAAATTAGCCAGGCGTGGTAGCCTGCACCTGTAATCCCAGCTACTTAGGAGACTGAGGCAGGAGAATTGCTTGAACCTGGGAGGTGGAGGCTGCAGTGAGCTGAGATCACACCACTGCACTCCAGCCTGGGTGACAGAGCAAGACTGTGTCTCAAAAAAAAAAAAAAAAAAAAAAAAAGCATTGAGAAGCCCATGCTAGTTTTTCTCACGGCAGCAGTAGGTGAGCATATATACAATAGCATCTGATGATCTTGTTTAGTCAAATGAACTGAGAAACAGAAAACGATGGCTGGTATAAAAGTGAAGTGTGCAGCAGAGAGAAGTGGAGGCCAAAAGCTCTGTTCCTCGGCTTCTGGTAGATCTGCATCTCTTTTGGAGTCCATTCCTGGCATTTATTTTCACCCTTAGATTTCTTGAGGTGCCACAGCATGTTTCTGATATATCTGCTCTTGTCTTATTGCTGTTGCTGCTATTCGGATACAGTCAGAGTTAGTTTTGGTTGCATGCAACCAAATGGAGACTATTTCATACAGAAACTATCACCCAGAAAGGAGTATTACCAAGGAAAGATACCAATATGGACTAATCAAATTGAGGGAGATTATAGGGTAGTGAAGTTTCCCCTGTTCTTCTGGAAAGATGAAAAATCATTTGTAAGTATTACAATAATTGAATATAAAACGCAGAGGATCAAACCCATTGATATTAATGCTATGTCTTAGATCAGGCAGTGGCACCAAGAATTGTTTCTTACCTAGAAGAGAGGTTGTGGCTGCTCTGGGGGAATAAACATAAGAGTAGTGGCTTTCTCAGCCTCCAGAATCACCATAGTCTGCAAATGTCCCCCTTCTCATCCAGAGCTCCCGGATGACTGTATTTGGTTTCTTCATGAAGACATGAAGGGTTTAGCAAACATTGTAAAAATGTTTCACTTTGTTTTTTCCTGAAAATTCAAAATAAATTATTGCTCTGGAGTGAGATGAACTCTGTACATTTGTTCCACTTTCTGTATTTCTGGCCACTGAACACACTGAGGTGCAAGGAGAATTATAGGATGCTTTGGAGACACGACTTTTTTATTTCTTCATAATTTCAGTATCTGTGAAATGCCTTTTGTGCTTTTTACCTGGTCAGGAGTCATGGTGCGTCTACCTGACTGCTTCATTTGCCACTGTAATGCCTTGTATGCAATTTTTTGTTTTTTGTCTGTTTGTTTGTGTGTTTGTTTATTTCAAATACCTTATATATATATATAAAATGAAGTGTTTTAGTTCAGTGAGTATTTCTATACATTGGACGTAACTCTGAATTTGCTGTTAGTCTACTTCTTGCTGCACATATCTTCCCAAACTTCTGTGATGTTATGCACAGCCCTTCTGCTGTCTTTTCAATCAAGACATGTTCCTCTTTTCAAATATACTGACTAGCATTATTCTCAGCCACATCTTCACTGAAGAAGCTGTAGTTTTTAATCTGCAGACATCTCCAGTGTTTCAAAATTGAAAAGGAAAAACATAAGCATTATAATAGTTACAGCTGATAATAAAATTCTTCCAGTATTTCCTCTCTTTGAAAATAAAGGGTTTTTCATAACATAATTGACTTTCATCAGTTCTGCAGTCTCTCTGGTGGCTGAGCTGTATGTCTTTAAAATTTGCCTCCCGGCTATCATGAAGAGGAAATGTTCTCAACACCACTCATGTTACGGGATATATGTATATATATGAATATGGATAGGGACATTTAAAATAATTATACTTTGAAATGGTATTTAAGACTATTTTCCACTTGAAAACTACTAAGATATTTTACATACCTTCAGGGTTTATAATTATGAGTTTTCAAATATAAATAGATATGTAGATAGATATATAGATTGATATAGATATCTCTCCTGCCTGCTACGAAGCTCATTTTCTTCCTGAAATAAAACATGTAATTTCACATTGTTTCTGAGTAAAATTATGTTTATTGCCGTTACTTTATAAAAGATATGTCTATGGTTAAATGAAAATTACAATAGCTTTAATGAATTTTAAAATAGATATATATAGAAACTGTAAGTCTGAATTATAGAAAACCTAAGAGATAGTTGTTAAAACATATGTCAATATTTTACTGAAGACATAAATTACTCTAAATATCAGTGGTTTTAGCAACAAAGTTTTATGTGCTCCATCTGCATCATGGCTGTTATGGGTTCACTTCCAGGTCCCTCAAGCAGCCCGTATCTCTAATAGTTACTGACAGTTTCTTAGATTTTTCTAGGCACAAAACCACATGGAGAAGAGAGCTCTTACATGAGTAATTAAATAGAATTGGTACTACTCTTTGGCCAGGACTAGTCATGTGACCACATTCAGCTACAACAGGTGCAGGGAAGTTTCTCTTTTTATGTGCTGTTAAGGTAAGGAGAACCATTTACCAGTGAATGTAATGAATTATTTACCCAAGGAAGAATACAATTTGGACTCAGAAGCCTTACATTTCAATTTCATTATCATCATTTGCTACCTAATTTACATTTAAAAAATCAAATAGTTTTGCTACTACTTCCACTTTTATAAAATGTGGATGCAGCATCTATTGCAATATTTTGATATCAAATTAAACCTGCTAATATGCAAGAATTATATGTAAGATATAAAATATTGCTTTTACAGAAAAATCCAGGAAAAGGAAGATCCATTTAAAATAAGCAAAAAAGAAATTAGATTATTTGGTTCATGTATCGAATATTAATTAGAAATTTATGCATCTAGAGAGGAGAAAATAGAAGAAATTAATTCATTTGAGTGTGTGGTAACACAGTCACACAAAATGCTTTCTCTGCCTATTGCATTATGATTATTGACATATCAATAATTTAGTTATTTTTCTGGATCTTCATCAATAGTGTTGCAGCAAAAAGGTACTTTTGCTCATCTAAATAAGAGGTCTCTTTTCACATATTTTAAGAATTTTTATTGATAGTTTATCAGTGAAATTTTGATTTTGATTTTTTATATTTGTATATTCGTGAGCTCACCAAATAGCATACTTTATGTTCTAATAGTTTATAGCTGATTTTTGTGGATTTTCTAGGTAGTAATTATGTCTATGAATAACAGTTCTAGGTTCTAATTTTCATTATTCAATATTTAGACTGCTTCATTTTGCATTGGGCCTTGTCTAATTTACTGGCTGCATCTTATGGTTAGGAAAGTTAAAAACGTGTTGGAATACTACCAACAAAGACTTAAAAAACTGTAGTTTAGGCAAACAGAATGTTTTATTATCTTGCAAAAAAATAAATCCAGAGGAAGACAGCTTGGGGATTAGTATAGAAGTAACATCATACCATAAAGCCTAACTCTTAACTCTTTACAGAGTTAAAAGAGTTTGAGAATTGGTTTAAAAAAAAATATGCTGATTGACAACACTATAAATTGCCACCTATACACTGCTGACTCTCAAATGTGTGTCACTACATAGATCTCACCTCAGAGTGTCACAGAACAAAACACAACCACCAACATGACATTTATATTTAGATATGTAATAGGCATCTCAAAGTTGTCATGTCCAAAACTGACCCCCAGTGTGGCCCCTCCTTTGTCATGCTTTTTAAATTCTTTTCTTTATCTCAACTAACTGAAATTCTCTCTCTCTGAGCCAGAGCAGAAATCTAGTGTCCTAGTTTTTTCAGACTGCTATAAGAAAAATACCATAGATAGAGTGGCTTATAAACTAAAAATTTATTTATCACAGTTCTGGAGGCTGGAAAGTCCAAATCAGGGTGTTAGCTTGGTCAGTTGTGGTGTGGGTACTCTTTGGGATTGCAGATCACTGCTGTCTTGCTGTTTCCTCACATGACATAAGAAGGGCTAGAGAGCTATCTGGGGTCCCTTTTATAACAAGGACATAAATCCTATTCATGAGAGTCACTCTCATAACCTAATTACCTCCAAAGGCCTGACTCCATAGCCTCTTCACATTAGAGGTTAAGATTTCAATGTATAAATTTGGAGGGAACATAAACATTCAGTCCATAGCCCTTGGGGCTGTACATGACTAGAGGGCTTCTCTCTTACCACGTGATATCAGATCTTGCAGCAAATCTTCAGGATGACCCTTCATTATATATTCAGAATTTGACTACCTCTCATGAGTCCAACTATACCACCCAGATCCACAAAGTTCAATCAAATTTCATTTGGATTGTTTCCATACTATATTCCTAACTAGTTTTCCAATGTATGCCTTTGCCCTTACCCTCACAACAGCAACCAGAAAAAAATCATATTGATACCCAAGTCCAATAAAGCCACTTTTATGCTCAATTCCCTTTTCACTCCACTCAACAACTTCTCACCCCACTCAAACTTGGGGATTAAAAAAATAATTATTATTATAAAAGTCAATATCTTACTATGACCTACAAGACCTTCCTAAATCTTACATCTGCAACTCTTTGACTTTATTTCTCTCACTCTCCCCCAAGTTTCTCTGTTCAGATACACAGCCCTCCTTAAACTTTCTCAAATGTGCCAGCCCTCCTTGTCTCAGGCCCTTTGCCCCCGTTCTTCCCTCTTCCTGAAAGGCTCTGGCCCTTAATATCACTATGCTTCCTTCCACCTGGCTGCAGGCCCGTTCTCAAAGTCATTCTTCAGTGAGGCTTTCCTGGAAACCCTATCTAAAATCCACTCTACTTTCTCTGAAAAAAATTTATTATTTTTTGTCATTGCTTTATAGGTTCTATGTAGCACCTATCATCCTCTAACATACTACGTATTTTTAAATAATTTTTTCGTTTCCATCTCTCATCAATATAATGTAGTTTCATGTAGCTAAGGATCGTTGTCTGTTTTCTCCACTGAGGAATCTCCCACATCTGGAATAATATAGTACCTAGTAATAAAATGTTACTATTAGACTGTTACCTACTACGTCTACCAAAAGTATTTATTGAGAGAATGAGTGAATGAATAAATGAATGAATGTGTATTTATTTTATCTTACCTTTCTGGTGTCTATGGTTTCAGAGTGAGCACTAAAGGCTCAGCTAGCACCGCTACATGCAATGTAAAAGAAGAAATAAAGGGGCCAGGCATGGTGGCTCATGTGTGTAATCCTAACACATTGGGAGGCCGAGGTGGATGGATCACTCGAGATGGGGAGTTCGAGACCAGCCTGGCCAACATGGAGAAATGCTGTCTCTACTAAAAATACAAAAATTACCCGGGCATGGTAGCACATACTTGTAGTACCAGCTACATGGGAGGCTGAGGCAGCAGAATTGCTTGAATCCGTGAGGCAGAGGTTCAGTGAGCGGAGATTGCACCACTGCACTCCAGCTTGGTCAATAGAGCAAGACTGTCTCCAAAAAAAAAAAAAAAAAAAAAAAGGTTGCCTAGTGTTACTTTGCCTAGTGTTAATGCTAATTAAACCTCTTTCAGTAATTTTCCCAAACCCTCATATAATTTCTGATGAATCACAATGTATTTAAATATCTATATAAAACTTATTGGTATATGAATGTTCTTTCGTGGAGCCCTGTTTAGACTTAAAATCAGAGTTCAGCCAACTTTCTCTGGGCATAAAAGTTGTATATTCCTTAAGTAGTCTTTCTACCAAAGCTATGACAAAAATTAATTCCTAAGCTATATGCTGAAATCAATCAACACAGGTTATCTTTTAAGACAGAAGTAAATGATTTAATTAGAACAAAGTTGCTTTTTTATCAGTAGAAAGAAATTTTAACACAAAGTTGTATTCTGTTTTATTGAAATATGCATTATATTTTTTATCTCTTTGTGATAATGACTTCTATGTTTCTAACTCATTCTAACTCATTAAACACTGTTTTTAGTGAACATTGCTATGGTTCACAGAGCTTGCCAAACACTGAGCCAAAATCTACTGATCTACTCAGATATTATTATCCCAGAGGCAGTGAAATCTTAAGCAACTTCTTCCCAGTAGCACGTAAATATTGTCATGTTTACCATGAGTCAAAAAGAGTTGGAAAAGCATGGGACTAAGTATTTTCTTTGGATTTATAGCCACCAATAATCTCAGTAGGTAGTTCCTTTCAAATAATTTAACAACTAGCAGGGAATGGAATAAAACAAAGTATAGTAATTGAAACCCAAATTGAAATATTAATTAAAACCTCTACGAAGCTTAACAGTTACAGGTTGAAAGAATTATAAAGGAAAACTGTAAAGAATTATAAAAGAATTACCTTAATTCTCGTACATATGAAAACATTGACAGACAATATTAATAATTCATTCACAGCTCATTGTGTGGTTATTTGACAGTCCTAGAGGGAAGTATCAGTGTGTCTACTGGATAGTTGTGTTATTTATAAATTAAATATACTCTGAAGTGAAAAGTAGCTTGTTCTCATGAAGAACTATCGATGGCAATAGCGATGGTAATTCCAGGCCTCATTAAGTATCAGGCTTCACAAACTCACCTCTGCGATAGTGGATATTTGCTCAGTTCTTTTCATACAACAGATTCATCACAAATGTTACATTCCTCAGACTCTTGTTACTGCCTATTAAACTGACCACTTCTCTGACATGTGTCTTCAAATCATGTTCCCTTTTGTAACTTTTCAGTGTGGTCTTAAGAACACATTCTCATTTAACCAGTGCATTCCAGGTGTGTTGAAGAGTAATATTTGCTTACTTTCCAGTCAAGAGCTCCTGAGATTTAAAGCTACAAAATATTTGAGCAAAGTGCTTTTCCTATATAATATCTCATTTGATGCTTATCAGAACTAAGGAAATTAGGAAACACATATAACTTCATTCTGGTTTTCCAGATTAGAATGATGAGATAGTCTTCTTCTTTCTCCCCACCATTCATCTTAGCAAGTTCAAGAAACGGTTGTTTGATAGCCTCTGGAATTCAAACTCATTTCCAACACTTACTGATTCTGGAATTGACCCCATTGCTAAAAATCTCTGAGCCTGTGTTTTCTTATCTGCCCAGTAATATTAAAAAGAAAAATCATTTACCTCATAGGGCTGTTGTGAGTATCACGTAAAATAATTCTCATAAATCTTTTAGAGTATGGTGAAACACTCACGGGGTGAAAAGAGTATTACTTTTTTTCCCACACATTATAAGGGTCACAGCCAACACTTCTATATTGAAAGACAGAACAATAAGAGAAAAGCATAACAAATTTAATTAAGTTTACATGATGAGAGACTTCACATTAAAGATGCAAAGATACAGAAGAAAGTATTTGATATTATACTTAGGTTTGATGAAGCAGTGTCAACCTTGTAGAGATGTGATTGGACAAAAAGTGTATGAGCTAATGGAAATAGATTGATCGGGGAAAGCTAGAAAGGCCTCTCTGTTCAGATTCTTCTTGGCCTCTCTGTGCAGCATTCATTTCTATGGGGTATGTCACATGACCCTTTCTGGAACAGGGGTCTTATGACCCTACTATCGGAGACAGTAGGTCAGAGAATTTCTTTATGGCCAGTTCTTACACAAACATGTGGAAGGAAGTTAGAGTAATATTTTTAGGTTTTATGGATGACTTTGGAGAAATGGAGTTCTAGTTTCTCTGACCTGCCTTGGAGAACAGGGAATCTAGTTTCTGGTGGTTAACCTCTGGGGGAGAATGAGGCTGAAAGAAAGGGGGTCAGAAGAAGTTCGGGTATCATTTTCTGAGCTGCAACATAAGCAATACATACATGTTAGTAGACATTACGGATATTACCAGAATTTCTAAAATGTTTCCTCAAATTTCAATGGCCCAATACTTCTTCAACTGCTCAAATCATTTATATGATCCCCTTCTTCCCCTCAAAATCCCTTTTAACCAATGGATTTTTATTTAGATGTGTTAATAAGTCAAAGCCCTGCTCCCTCTCAGAAGTTATTCTGTTACTTCAAGAAGAATTTGCATCTGACTGATCTAATGCATTATTAGGTTGTTAGTTTCTCTCTCAGAACAATCTCATTTTTAGGATGACTGGAGCATCAAATCATTCTTATGTTAAGCTGCTTCCAACCTACACATCATTTATTGCCCATAAGACAGAAAAATAATATTTAGGTATAAAGTGGGATTTGAAAGATAGGTCGGAGGTTAGAGTAGAACAATCCAAAGTGGATTATAATGAGTCAATTCATGACAGAACAAAGAAGACAGGCTGGGATCATTAGATGCAAGAGAAGCGCTAATTCAGTTAGGTGTAAAGATGTAGACAGTTCTGACTCATTTCATATCATGTATCAATTTGACAACCAGATAAACCTTATCCAAACTGAATCCAATCACAAGGTCTTAGGAGATTTACCCGTTCCTAATTAGTGAAAATAGCAGAGAAATATCATGTCCCTAATGCCCCCAGGAAAAAGAAAAAAATGCAGTTTGTTAATTGTCAACTGCCAGACTGCTCTCCTTATGTGTCAGTCATGACAAGGAGGGTAGCTGTGGTCACTAATTTGATTCTTTAGTACAAGAGAAGAGAGGCAGTAAGTAAAAATATTTCCTCTGGTGGCTGTTACAATTCCACAGACATCCAGAACAATTCCTGTGAACAAACTCAAATGATTTCACATTGAAAATTTACAGCTGGATCAAGGAACAAGATTACATTTGTGCTTTCAATGTCACCAAAGGTGCTAGAGCAATGAAATGAAAGTTGCAGTATGCATGACCTACTTATGATACCCCACACTAAGTCTGTACTTCATAAATCTACCTGGAAGTTTATGTAGAAATGGCCTAATGTAACAGTGCAATTAGGAAGAAGGAATACTTACGTGAAGTTGTTTCTTTTCAATAATAGAGGAAAAATAAATCCTTTCAGTTTACTAAACCCGCGGTCAGACCCTATTCAAATGTTCAAAATGTTTCCAGAAAATGACAAACAAGTTAGTTCCGGGCTTGCAGATAAAATATTTAAATCAGTGTGCTTCTAAATCCATGCCCATCAACCTCAGTTGTACCTCCAACACTGCTTCCAGTCTGATTACATTTTCCTGGTAGGTTCTGGCCCATTGACCACACCAACAATTTCAAACCTTTTCTACAGTTCACCTCCAAACACTGACTCATTTTCTCCTCCAGCTCCCAGCAGATAATCATGTCTCATAATTCACAGAAAAAAAAATGAAGTTGTTAGCTTACCACCTCTTCAACTTTTGGCTACTAAATTATGAACTTACTTAAATCTGTCTCATATCTAGATGTTTCTTATAATTTAAACATGCTTTAGTTTCTCCCATGTAAAATGAAATTAAACAGAAACCATGCTGAACTCTTTATGCTCCTACAACTGTTGCTAACTGCTACAACTGTATATATTTGCTAATTTTACTTTCTGAAGTTTTATTTACTCTTTAAAATGCTCTACTCTGGTTTCAGCCCTTATCATGTAGGGCAACTACTAGCTCTTATTTTGTTCTGGTATGGTGGCTAGAGGTGCTCTGTGGACTAACTCGTCAGTGGAAACAACCATAATAGATGAAAACCACAAAATGAAAAAAAAAAAAACCCAAACAAACAAAACAATCATTTAAAGTATATTTAAGTAAATTGCCATAAGGACATACAACAAATGGAGAAACCATCACTCATGATAATTTACTAAACCTCAGAATTAATAAAAGTTTGGGACATTTGACCATAATCCAATTTCTATTATTCCCTTACGTCAATTAGATGGAAGCTCTACTATGAAAGGGTTCACCCAACAAATCAGAGGTCTCTCTCCACGGAAAGTCCAATCTAGGGCTATAGTTTCTCACTGAAAAGGACAGATCCCCAGTATTTATCCCACCCTTGCCTTCCCACCAACTCACCTAAAAATATTGCCAAAAAATAGCAAATCTCCTCAAATTAATCTACACATTCAACTCAAGCCCTATCAAAATCTCAACTGGCATTTTTGCAGAAATTGTCAAGTTATATTAAAACTCATATAGAAATGCAAGGAACCAAGAACAGCCAAAAGAATCTTTAAAAAAGAACAAAGAGAAATAATACTCCCCAATTTCAAAATATATTACAAAGCTACAGTAATCAAGAATGTATGGTACTGGCATAAGGATAGACATAGACAAACGGACAGAATTGAGAGTCTAGAAATAAACCCTTATACTTTTGGTTAACTGATTTCCAACAAGGACACCATGGACATTTTACATACACCACACACAAAAATTAACTCAAAATGAACAATATAAGTAATGCACAAATAAAAACTATAAAACTCTTATATGAAATCATAGAAGTAAATTTTGACTGGGGTTAATCAGAGCTTACTAGATACAATACTAAAAGTACCAAAGAAAACTTTAAAAATAGACAAAATGGACTTAATAAAAATAAAAATCTCAACTTTTACATGGCAAACAATACCATCAATAACACACAAAGCAAATAATGGGATAATGTATTTTCAAATACTATATCCAACAAGGAATTATATCCAAAATATATAAAGAACTCTTATGATTCAATAATAAAGCTATAATGTAAAAATAGGTAAAGAATTTAATTAATATAATGTAAAAATAGGTAAAGAATGTCCTTATAAATTTCTCAAAATAAAGTATATAAATGACCAATAACACAAACACACACACAGAAATGTTCAATACTATTATCCAGTAGAGCTATGTAAATCTGAACAACAACTAGAATCCACTCACACACACTTGAATGGATATAATCAAAAAAGACAGATAACTGAAGTCAAAGATATAGAGAAATTGGACCCCAATATATTCCTGCTGAGGATGTGAAATGGTGCAGTCGCACAAAAAAAAAAAAACAGTTTAGTAACCGTTTCTTCAATGTGTCAAACATACAGTTGCCATTTGACCTAGCAATTTCATTAATACATACATATTCAAGAGAAATGGTAACATAGTCCACACAAAAGCTTGTACGCTAATGTTCAGAGCAGTATTATTCATAATATCTAAAACTCAAATGCCCATTAACTGAATAATGGGTATATGAAATAACTAAAATGTGATGTAGGCTTACAATGGAGTATTAATCAGTAATAAAATAAGGGAAGTATAAATGCACAACTACAACATGGATGAGCCTTGAAAACAGTAGGCAAAGTTAAAGAAGGCAGTCTAATATCCTGTATAGTGTATGATTCCATACATATAAAATGTCTGGAAAAGGCAAATCTATAGAGACATAAATTGATGGTTTTCCAAGTGTTAGGGGGAAATAGAGTGAGGAATTATTGGTAAAGAGGTATGCGGCTTCTTTATGGAGAAATGAAATGTTCTAAAATTGATTGTGATAATGGAGATTTATCTATCTTTATGAATATATACAAAGACACTGAATTCTACTTTAAGGAAGAAAATTTTATAGTGCATAGTATGCACATTATATCTTAGTAAAGATGAAAAAACATATTTTCCAGAAATATGATTCCAAAAAATATGATCATGTAACTTCTATAGGTCATTGTTCTACCTTCCTCTCTTTCCATATACTATGTTAAACATAGATAAAATAGAAAAAAGTAGGAATACTAGTAAGAATAAAACATTAGAGAATATGAACTCATGATCAATTAAAAAAGAGATATAAGAAATTAGATACAGGAGAAAGGCCGTTGTCTGCAAATGAAAACAGAGCTACTTAACTGTCATTAATTAATTACCAAAAAGATCATTATCAATACTATATCTGATGTTTTTCCTCCACCCCCAAAATTGAGAATGTTCTTGGAAAGTGCTTATGAAATATTGATCATAGGTTGTTTTTCTTGTTTTATTAGATAACTTGCTGATAACTGTCTTGCTAACTACTCAGAATGTCTTTCTCACCTAGAAGCCCCAGAATTTTCTGGATGGGCTCCCTCAACCAAGCTAGCAGATTTTGTCACATCTCCTGTACTAACACTTGGGGAATCTAATGATGGCATTATGTTGGTATCAAATAAGCGATGTTCTCATGAAGATGAGATAATGGACTTAGTCCTTAATACACAGCTTCATTGAAACAAGTTACACTAAAATATCCAAAGTTTCTTTTGTACTAAATCAAATGAGCCCTTTTAATTCCTTTCCTTTTTTATTTTTCCCGCCCACGAGAATTCAATACACTTACTATTTTCTACCTGAGGCATTTTTTTTCCTAATCCTTGTTGCAATTTCTGATGGAAATTATGAAAATATTTACCAGTATTCTTGTGTTTGTGTCCCATCAACTTGGGTGATGGAAAATAAAAAAAAGATTGTGACTTTGACAGAGACTCCAAAACTGATAGCTACTTTTGGATTCCATGAGATTACCCAGGTTTTCTCTTTCATCTTGTACTCTCCTTTTCCATCTCTTTTGCTTGTTTCTTGTAATCCTCAAACAAATTTTTAAATATCAGAAATGACAGGGACTCAAATTTAGGCTTTCATTGTTTGCAACCATGCAATTATCCTGAATGTTACCCTACCCAGTACTTTGGTTTCAATTATAATCTATATGTTATTTCCAAATTTAAAATTTAGTTCATCACTTTTTCTTGAGATCTGGAGTTGCATATCCACTTTTCTATTCAGAACCTTCATATCACTGTCTCAAAACATCTGGAAACAAATATTTCAAACATTAAAATATTTGAAATTATTTCTTCCCCTCTGCTGAACCAAAATTATTAAATTGAGAGAAAATTTTCCTTCTTTTTCTGTGTTCACATGCAATAAATCATCAAGCCCTCATCATTCTGTCTCCTAAATAGGTGTTGAATATCCTCATTCCTCATCTTTACCACTATTTTCTTAGACTAGTAGGTCACCATGATATTTACTTGATCTAAGAAAAGCCTTTCTATCTCTTCTCTGCTCTTGAGTCACTTCTCACCGACGATCCTTGTGATCCTTAAAGTAAACCCTGTCTCTTGTCTTCAGAGAAATACTTGAAGTTCTTAACATGTCTTACAAGATTCTTTTTGATGTGGCTTCAAGCTTATCTATTTAGGGTCTTTCAACATTCTACTTAACACGTCAGCCATATACTGCTCTTTTTCTTTATTTTGTCATGATTTCTCTCTCAACTTCAGGGTTCTTTGATATTGTTATTTAGTTGTTGTTATTAAAAATTAATATTTCTTTCTGGAGTTCTTTTGTTTTGTTTTGTTTTGAGACGGAGTCTCGCTCTTGTTGCCCGGGCTAGAGTGCAATGGCGCGATCGCGGCTCACCGCAACCTCCACCTCCCGGGTTCAAACATTTCTCCTGCCTCAGCCTTTGGAGTAGCTGGGATTACAGGCATACGCCACCACGCCCAGCTAGTTTTATTTGTATTTTTAGTAGAGATGGGGTTTCTCCATGTTGGTCAGGCTGATCTTGAACTCCTGACCTCAGATGATCTGCCCGCCTAGGTCTCCCAAAGTGCTGGGATTACAGGCGTGAGACACCGCACCCGGCTCTGGAGTTCTCTTTCTTTTCCTCCTTTCACAACTCCTAATTATCTTTTAGTTGTTAAGTGTAATTTTCTTCTAGAAATATCCATGAAAGCTCTATGCTAAGTCAAATATTTTTACTAGATATTCCCAGAACATCATAAACTTCCTGCATTACAAAATTATTATGTTTTAAGATTAGTTCCTATTTATTTGCCTGTTTTCTGTACATGAAAAAAGATTCTTCATAAAAAGATTTTGCAAATAAGATTTCTCAAATGTCTTCAGAGGTTATATCTTCGTGAATATATTTTCAAATTTCCGTTGAAGTTTTTAAAAATATTTTTAGTATCTTGTCATAGTGGTTAGATACAGTAAAATCCTAAAAAGAAAAATAAGTTGAATAAATGAGTGAATTAACTCAGAAAAGACCCCTTGCAATTTAGTACCAGATTATGGAGAACTCTAGAAAGGAGTCCTCTATGTTTATAAATATGTCCATCTAACAATTTAATATTCACTGTCATATTCCGTTTCAAAAACACTTATTGTTCTAGGAGATATAAAGGATTATATATATAATATGATACTTGATTTGGTATTAGGCATTCTGTCAATTCCCAGTATCTACCATTTATTTTCAAGAAAAGAGTTACCCAGAGTGCCTATAAAAATGAGATTTTCAGCTAGCTTCTCATGACGTTAGATGTCCAAGACAGCTGGCCAGACATCCTAAAAGGAGTAAAGAAATAAATTATCACAAGAGAAGTGGAATTAAAGTCCATTTCAACTATAATGGCAGGAAATTTATATGACATTTATTTTAATACACTTGATAAGTGTAATGTTTGGTAGAATTTGTGGTATTCCAGTTTATAATCTCTCAAATGTCTATCAAAAAGCTATAGTCACATTTAGATTTAAATTTTAACAATAATATGTAGCCATTAAATATTTTTAAATTATGTGTCATTAGTTCACCAATACTCTTAACATTATCCTGATTTTTAAAATTATATCTGTAGGATAGATTGTTATAAATAACTATTAATAAATAACGAAAACAACATATAAAAGAGAATCAGTGTCCAAAGACAATCAGTGTCAGAAAAAGAAAAAACAGAATCTACTGCTTTCATAAAGTATTTTTAAATGTGTGTGTGTGCGTGTGTGTGTGTGTGTGTGTAGAAACCTTTAATCTACAAGAGCTTCTTAGCTTCAAAGTTAGGGTATAGGTTAGGCCCACAATATGTTGGGTTAAACAAAAATCTCCCATTCAATAAAACTCAACTCATATCCTCATTTATCTACAAGAGGTGCTGGAAAATATAGAACCTCACTGAATGGCTTTGGACCCAGCTGAAATTCAAAAATTTATTGACAATTTTGGCACCTAGAATTGTTATTACATAGCACTTATTATAGTTTATACTTTTATATGTGTAATTACTTGTTTATTGTATGTTTCTCCAATTAGATTTTAAGCTCTTATGGATTTTTGTCTGTTCTTCTTATCATTGTAGAAGGTATCACAAAAATTGTACTGCAGATTAAAATCTCAATAAAAATTTTGAGACATAGAAGATTTCCAAAGTCTAACATAGTAACTGAACCACAGCCAGTCATGAGTAGACATTTATTTAATAAATGAATAAATAAATGTATTTAAACATGGAAGGCATTTAGTTTATCTTACCGGATATAAATGCCGATGAACCCTCAACCTCATTCACTATTTTTAAGGCTAGTAAAAAAAGGTAAATTAAAATCATAGTCAACAGAATGTTCAAGAGTGGGACTTCACATATGTTAAAAAGTTGCTCACAGTATTGCCAAACAAGGAATCATTAAGTAGCATGCGAAACCCTGCATTCTTTCCAATGGTGCTCTAAAATATTCTCCACGTGTATCCAGAGGTACAAGGCATTCTGTCAGTTCCCAGTATCTGACATTAATTTTAACTTTGGTTTAAAGTTCAGGGGTACATGTGCAGATTTATTACACAGGTAAACTTGTGTGATGAGGGTTTGTGGGCAGATTATTTCATCACCCAGATATTAAACTACTACCCATTAGTTATTTTTCCTGATCCTCTTTGTCCTCCTACCCTCAAGCCTCCAGTAGGCCCCAGTGTGTGTTGTTCCACTCTTTGTGTCCATGTTTTCTCATCATCTAGCTCCCACTTATAAGTGAGAACATATAGTGTTTGGTTTCCTGCTCCTGTGTTAGTTTGCTAAGGATAATGACTTCCAATTCCACCTATGCATCTGCAAAGGACATGATCTTATTCTTTATGGCTGCAATAGTAGTCCGTGGTGTATAAATACTACATTTTCTTTATCCAGTCTTTTTTTTTTTTTTGAGACAAAGTGTTCCTCTGTTGCTCAGGCTGGAGTGCAGTGGCACGATCTCGGCTCACTGCAACCTCCACCCTCCGGGGTTCAAGCAATTCTCCTGTCTCAGCCTCCTGAGTAGCTGGGACTACAGGAGTATGCCACCACATCCTAGCTGGGACTACAGGCGCCCGTCACCATTCCTGGCTCACTTTTGTATTTTTAGTAGAGACGGGGTTTCACCACACTGGTCAGGTTGGTCTCGAACCCCTGATCTCAGGCGATCCACCAACCCCGGCCTCCCAAAATTCTGGAATTACAGGTGTGAGCCACCACACCCAGCCTTTCCAGTCTATCGCTGATGGGCATTTAGGTTGATTCCATGTCGTTGCTATTGTAAATAGCGTTGCAATGAACTATTTACGCATATGTCTTTATAACAAAATGATTTATATTTCTTTGGGTACATACCCAGTAATGGGATTATTCGTTTAAATGGTATTTCCATCTGTAGGTCTTTGAGGAATTGCCACACTGTCTTCCACAGTGGTTGAACTAATTTACACTCCCACCAACAGTGCATAAGCATTTTTTCCACAACCATGCCAACATATGTGATTTTTTGACTTTTTCATAACTCCCATGCTAACTGGTGTGAGACTGTATCTCTTCATGGTTCTGGCTTGCATTTCTCTAATGATCACTGACATTGATTTTTTTTTTCATATGATTGTTGGTCACATGTATGTCTTTTTTTTTTTTTTGAGACGGAGTCTTGCTCTGCCGCCAAGCTGGAGTGCAGTGGTGTGATCTCGGCTCACTGCAACCTCTGCCTCCTGGGTTCAAGCGATTCTCCTGCCTCAGCCTCCTGAGTAGCTGGGACTATAGGCGGGCACAACCACACCTAGCTAATTTTTGTATTTTTAGTAAAGACAAGGTTTCACCATGTTGGCCAGGATGTCTTCTTTTAAGACACATCTGTTCATGTCCTTTGCCTACATTTTATGGAATTGTTTGTTTTTTTTCTTGTAAATTTGTTTACATTCCATGTAGATCCTGGATATTAGGCCTTTGTTAGATGCATAGTTTGCAAACATTTTCTCCAATTCTGTTGGTTGTCTCTTTACTCTGTTTATAGTTTATTTCTCTGTTCAGAAGCTCTTTAGATTATTACATCCCATTTGTCAATTTTGCTTTCATTGCAATTGCTTTTGGCATCTTCATCATGAAATCTTTGCCCATGCTTATGGCCTGAATGGTATTGCCTAGGTTGTCTTCATGAGGTTTTATAGTTTTGGGTTTTACATTTAAGCATTTAATCTATCCACAGTTACTTTTTGTATGTGGTGTAAGAATGGGGTCCAGTTTTAATTTGCTGCGTATGGCTAGCCAGTCATCACAGCACCACTTATTGAGTAGGGAATCCTTTCCCCATTGCCTGTTTTTGTCAGGTTATTTAAAGCTCAGATAGTTGGAGGTGTGTGGTCTTACTTCTGGGTTCTTCATTCTGTTCCATTGGTCTATGTGTCAGTTTTTGTACCAATATCATGCTGTTTTGGTTACTGTAGCCCTATAGTATAGTTTGAAGTCAGGTAGCATGATGCCTCCAACTTTGTGCTTTCTGTTTAGGATTGCCTTGGCTATTTGGGCTCTTTATTGATTCCATATGAGGTTTTTACTTTTTGTTGGGAAAGGGGGTGCAGAGTCTCACTCTGTCAGTGAGGCTGGAGTGCAATGGCATGATCTCGGCTCACTGCAACCTCCACCACCCGGATTCAAGTGATTCTCTTGCCTCAGCCTCCTGAGTAGCTGGGATTACAGGCACGCACCACTGGAGTGCAGTGGCACAGTCTTTGCTCACTGCCACCTCTGTATCCCAGGTTCAAGCAATTCTCCTGCCTCAGCCTCTCGAGTAGCTGGGACTACAGGAGCATGCCACCACATCCTAGCGGGGACTACAGGCGCCCGCCACCATTCCCAGCAAATGTCTGGCTAATTTTTGTATTTTTAATAGAGATGGTGTTTCATCATGCTGGCCAGGCTGGTCTCAAACTCCTGACCTTAGGTGATCTACCCACCTTGGCCTCCCATAGTGCTGGGATTACAGGTGTGAGCCACTGTGCCTGGCCCCATATGAATTTTAAAATAGTTTTTTCTAGTTCTGGGAAGACTGTCGATGCTATGTAAATAGGCATATCATTGAATCTCTAAATTGCTTTGGGCAGTATGATAATTTTAACGATATTGATTATTCTTATCCATGAGCATGAACTGTTTTTGTCATTTGTTTGTATCATCTTTGATTTCCTAGAGCAGTGCATTGTATTTCTCACTGTAGCGATATTTCACTTCTGTGATGGCTGTACTCAGTATTTCATTTTTTTGCATCAAGTATAAATGGGATTGTGTTTCTGATTTTGCTCTCAACTTAGAGGTTATTGGTGTATAGGGGTGTCACTGATTTTTGTACATTGATTTTGTACCCTGAAAATTTGCTAAAATTATTTGAGAGCTCAAATACCTTTTGGGCAGAGTCAATGGAATTTTCTACATACAGAATCATGTCATCTGCAAAAGGTATAGTTTGACTTCCTCTATTCCTATTTGGATGCCCTTTTTCTTTCTCTTGTCTGATTGCCCTGGCCAGAACTTCCAATACTGTGTCAAATAGGAGTGCTGAGAGGGTATACTTGTCTTGTGCCGGTTTTCAAAGGGAAGGATTCCAGTTTCTGCCCATTCAGTATGATGCTGGGGCTGTGGGTTTGTCATATATGGCTCTTATTTTTTTGAGGTATGTTCTTGCAATACTTAGTTTATTGAGAGTTTTTAACATAAAAGGATGTTGAATTTTATTGAAATCCTTTTCTGCATCTATTGAGATAATCATGTGGTTTTTGTCTTTTTTTCTTCTTATGTGATGAATCACCTTTATTGATTTGCATATGTTCAACCAACCTTGCATCCTGGGGATGAAGCCAATTTGATCATGGTGGATAATCTTAGCTATGTCCCAAAGATTCTGCCATGGTGTATCTTTGTTCTCATTAGTTTCAATAAACTTCTTGATTTCTGCCTTAATTTCATTATTTACCCCAAAGTCATTCAGGAGCAGGTTATTCAATTTTCATGTAACTGTATGGTTTTAAGTGAATTTCTTAGTATTAATTTTTAATTTGATTGTGTTGTCGTCCAAGACACTGTTTGTTATTATTTCAGTTATTTGGCATTTTCTGAGGGTTGTTTTACTTCCAGTTATGTGATCAGTTTTAGAGTATTTTCCATGTAGTGATGAGAAGAATGTATATTCTGTTGTTTGGTGTGAAGAATTTTGTATATATCTATTATGTCCATTTGATGCAGTGCTGTATTCAGATCCTGTATATCTTTGTTAATTTTCTGTTTATGATCTGTCTAATAATGTTAATGAAGTGTTAAAGCCTCCTACTGTTATTGTGTGGGAGTCGCAGTTTCTTTGAAGATCTCTAAGAACTTGCTTTATGAATCTGGGTGCTTCTGTGTTGGGTGCATATATATTTAGGATGGTTAGATTTTCTTGCTGAATTGAACTCTTTACCATTATGTAATGACCTTCTTTGTCTTTTCTTTTATCTTTGTTAAAGTCTGTTTTGTTAGAAACTATAATTGCAACTCCTGCTATTTTGTCTGTTTTCCATTTGCTTGGAAGATTTTTATCCATCCCTTTATTTTAGCCTATGTGTGTCACTGCATGTGCAATGGGTCTCTTGAAGGCATCATAACAATGGGTTCTGGTTCTTTATCCAGCTTGCCACTTTGTCTTTTAAATAGGGCATTTCACCCATTTACATTTAAGGTTAGTATTGATATGTGTGGATGGATTTGATCCTGTCTTCATGATTTTTTTTTTCAGCCTTGTTTACGTGGTTGCTCTACAATGTTACTGGTTTGTGTACTTCAGTGTGTTTTTGTACTGGCAGTTAATGGTCTTTCCTTTCCATATTTACTGCTTTCTTTAGGAGTTCTCATAAGGCAGGTTTGGTAGTAACAGATTCCCCCAGCAGTTGCTTGTTTGAAATGGATTTTATTTCTCCTTTGCTGATGAAGTTTAGTTAGGTTGAATACAAAATTCTGGGTTGGAATTTCTTTTCTTTAAAAATGTTAAATATTGGTTCCCATTCTCCTCTGGCTTGTAGGATTTCAGCTGAGAGTTCTGTTAGCATGATGGGCTTCCTTTTGTAGATGATCTGGCCTTTTTCTCTAAGTGCCTTTAACATTTTTTCTTTCATTTTGATCTTGGAGAATCTGATGATTATGTGTCTTGGGAATGATCTTCTCATGGAGTATCTTATTTGGTTGTCTTCATTTCCTGAATTTGAATGTTGGCCATTCTAGCTATGGTGGGGAAGTTCTCATGGATGTATTTGCCTTTTTGTCCTCCTCATAGTGAGTACCCCTTGATTTCCAGCTGCTGAGTCAATTTTGCCTGAGTACCCAAGCTTGGGAAAGGAGGATTTAAAACTGGGCTAACACTGAGTTTCTTCACAGGATATTAACTCAAAAGGCCAAGCACCACATTTGTTCCTTACATGTTGTCCTCATGTTTTACTTGGAAAGGGTAATCAATTTTTACCTTACTCCCCTGTGTCCAAGTCCCTTACTTAGAAATACTCTTACCAGGCTAGATCCTTGACGGTTGGAATCCAGTCTTGATTATTTCGGAATGAACTCAGGAGAGTTGAGTCCTGTCCAATTCTGGGCTCCTAACACTCACTAGGAGATGTCTCTTCTACCACCTTGTACCTGATTGTGTCTGTACATATCCATGTTGCAGGATTTCTCCTTCTGACCTGTCCTTGCCTTTAAGGACAACCTTTACTCTGCTATCAATTCTCCACCAACTACACAATTAGATGCACTCTGTCACCAAGTCTTTGACATTCATCACTGCTTATCTCCGAAGCTGCAGTCTCAAACAGCTGGAAGATCTAATTCCAGGTACCAACATTACTCAGTTTGCTTCATCCTAATGATTAACTTTTTTAAAGCCAGCTACATCCTTACAGAAGGTATCTGTAGTTTTAATGTTTCTAATTTTATTTTTAACATGGAGATTCTTTAACGTTTAAATTGAAGTCATAAAAAATGTTTCAATCTAATTGATTTATTTTTACTGCTCCATCACTGATAACACATTTGGTCAGATCCTCACCAACTTAGGCATTGACTATTAAGATATGTTTTGATTACGAGTTTTCTCAGCATTTATATCAGCATATATATACACATATATATACACACATATATATATACACATATATATATACATATATATATACCCAACAGATTAATTACTCTCTGCATTCATTAATATTAAGTGATTTTTCATTGTTTATAAATGAATGTTTAAATTCCATAGCCTGAAAGTCCATACTGTTCACAAATCAAGGTTTACCCTAGTTTTTCTAATCTACTTCCACCTATTTTCTCACAAAGAGATTCTCCATTTCCAAGAAATTATTCAGTCAATGACTTAAAAGCTAATCTGGATAATTGCTCTTCAAAGTCTTTGATCCTGTTTTTCTACTTCTTTAAAAACTTAGTCCAAGTTCTATGTCTTCCATAAAGCCTTCATTATTTTATTTTGTATAAGCATGGCATCTTTTATCTACAAAAGTAGTAATTATTTTTATATAAACTAGATTTATTTAAATCTATTTAAAATATAAACAATTTTTTTGCTTTCTCTTTGTTTGGTAGAATACATTTAGTGCTTGACACATTTCTTTTGCTAATACAAAGCATCATTTTGCTGTGCAATCTAAAGAATATATTATCGATTTTTAAAAAGTTATATCTATTCCTTTTTACTGTCATACCAGCCTAGCACACATTGTTGTCTTTTCTGAATGTCATATAAAAATGATCCAAGGTTTTAAAGATTTAATGCAAAAATGATTTCAATCCTTATCTCTAAATGGTATATTTAAAACTTACAATTTCCATACAATTATAACAATTTCAATTTGCGTAAACTTTTATTTAAAGTAAAGGATAATTCACTGATAGTTTATACAGTGTTTCTGATAATGCCTTGGTTTATTTACAATTAAGTTGTTAATCCTTTGCATTTTCCACAATATCTAGAAATGTTGTTCCAGCTTGCAGAAGAGAATGTTGAGGCAGGTAGATTAAACGATCATCTCCAAATATATGATAATGAGATAGACTTTTACTTAATATATCCTAATAATGTAGTTGTGTAGATTTTAATATGAAAAGGCATTTTATCTATGGGACAAAGACGAAGAGGTGTATTAAGATAATTATTTAAATAAGTCAAGATGAAGGGGACATTTTCTCAATTTTTTAAATAGTTTGACTGAAAGCTTTCTTTTTAAGTCTAAGATTACATGAATAATTACCTCATTTCTCCATTTCACTTTACCTGTGTCTATTTGACCTCAATAGTGTGAGATGTTATCCCTATCAGAAGCATTCAGGCCGTTGCTTTCTCTTTTACCTTGCCAAGTCATTTCTTCCAAAGAAATAGAGAGAGAGTCTGAACTTGAAATTTAGAATGTTGTTTAACTTTCATCTTTCTTTTTCTTAGGGATATTTTTAAAATATTTGAATTCACACTCAGAAACCCTTTAATATAGATTTTGATTCTAATCATACAACAGAAGAGGCTGAACACAAGCTTATCACCAAAAAAAACCCACAAGCTATTTTCCAAAAATGATTGCCAACTTGCATATTTATAGTTAGCAAATGTTTAGTAGTCTGAACTTTCTCAGTAGCAGTCAGAATGCAAATTGGACCTGCGTAGGTACGAACAACTACCCACGTATTTACTGTGTAAATTAACCAATAAAAATTTTCAGGATTTTTATATGAGGCTGAAAACTCTCAGCTGTCTACTACAATATGGTACTTTTTAAACAATTCATGTTTTTTCTTAAGCACAATGAAAAATAATGACTGAATATGTGTAAAAAATTTGAGGCTTTTTTCCCCTGATGGTTATAGACCAAAACTATCTATCAATGCGAGAGAAAAAAACAAAAGACCAAGTTTTTTGTCTGGATTATCTGTATTTATTACCTACCTTGAAAAGTAATCTATTTCACTCTTCAATTCACTCAGATTAGAGAGTCAACCTTATAAAAATACAGGGGAAAAAAGATGCAACTTGAACATACATTCCTTTTTAGCTGTTGTATTACTAAAAAGAATAAATCTTCAAAGTGCAAAAAGAAATGTATCAATGCTTTCAACACTAAATTACTCATCTTTGAGGTTTTGATTCAAATTACATTTAGATTGACCCAAAATATTCTATGTAGGTTTTATATTAAATATGCACAATCTATTATTTTTATGTATTGGGTTGTTCTACTTTGTAACAATTTTAGTTTCTAAGATACGTCATCATATTCACTCCATATTTAAGACACGGTAGAGGAAAATTTCTTAAATGAGTGTCAAAACAGTATATTACATATTTATATGTAGAATATTTGAGAAATTGCCTTCATTGAAACAAACTATAAAAACCTTAAAGCTTTACAGTGACAGACTTGGTAGGCCACACAGCCAGTGTAAAATTGGATTCAGTGTGATTATTTCTGGGCAATAATTCAGAGCAAATAACATCAAGGAAGGCTTGCATAAATCCAGATGGAAAAAGTGGATTTAAATCAAACTAATAGGTTGCAAAACATGAAATATGCTTTGTACTGTGCCTTGGAGACACATGGCCAAATCCATATTCAAAAAGTAAAAACAAACCAGAGTGATTTGAGGAATAAATTACTTGTCATCATGATCTTTTAAAAATGCCAGAATTTAATGCAAAAATATAATCCTAACATTTATTGCAGCAAAAATAAATGTCAACATATTAGACTTAACTGGCAAAGCCTTGTGGTAGCATTTCTACAGAGTGAAAGAAATGTGACAAGCTGCATTTCACATTTATTAGAATAAGATCTGGTCTTCTTTATCATAAGCAGTAGATTTAAACACTCTATTTTAATTTACTTCATGGTATTGAGGAAAACATTGACTCAGACAAGAAAAAAAAATGCTGTATAAACTTGTTCACTGGAGCAATCCATCAATCTTAGAAGCTAAATATGTATTATGACAACACCATGCCTTTATAGTTAGAAGAATTGAGCACAAAATGGCTGTGACACATTCCATGTTTCAGGCAGCATATGTGAGTGGGAAATTCTGCGTGGATGCCTAGTCATACATAATAGACACTTTTTTTTTTTTGTATCTTTACTTGATATTGTATACAGAGCTCAAGAGTTGACTAGAAATAGTGTCTGGGCCTAGAAATTTCCTTAATTTATTCTTCCCCAATTGTTTTCCTTTTATTAAAGACTATTACAAGGTATAATTTGTATGTGTATTAAGTATCTTTTTGATATTTCTGCACTATTTCAGAAATAAATGTTAGGTTTCTGAGATTTTTCATAGCTGATATTTTGTAAGTCTTTTAGGCTAAATCAGCCCCTATATTCTCAACAGATAGAATATTCATAAAATTTAGTTATTCTGGACAAATGACAAATTTGACTTCTCTAGACTTGATAAGGGTCAAACATAAATGTACTTATCATAGGAAAAGCAAAATGTATATAGTGCACTATGTAATACCAAGAAGTAAACACAATAAATATGTATATATGTAAATCCAAATGTTTGCATACACATTGAGTGTGCACAGATAAACATATAAATACCTTTGCAAGGAGTGCAAAAACCAGGTTTTTATATGCACGAAGGAATGCAATTATACATGCAAATTTTGAAGTGTCTAGTATGAAAATTAGTAATTTTAACACACTGCACTCTGCAAACATTTTTACATTTAAATATGATTCCACTTAGCACTTAGGTAGTAAACAGAATTCCACATGCCAATGCATAAATGTGTTTTACATAAATACCCTAAATGTTGAAAAACTATGTGATTATATGGACTCAGCATATGTGCCACCAAAGCCTGACAAGTTATTAGATAATGTTTGGTGAAAAGGTATTTTTTTTCCAAATACCTCCTATGGAGTTTTAATTTTAAACACTAATACTTGAGAATTAAGACCCCTTAAAAGTAAGCATTTCATGTACATTTGTTTGACTGTTTAATGAGAGTTTTAAAAGCTGCCATTCTTAAGTAGTTACCTGGGAAACTAAGATAATACATTCATATTGTTCATATTGATAAGAGATAAAAGTAGGCCTGGCAAGCGGTGGCTCACACCTGCAATCCCAGCACTTTGGGAGGCCAAGGCGGGTGGATCACAGGGTCAAGAGATTGAGACCATCCTGGCTAACACAGTGAAACCTTGTCTCTACTAAAAAAAATTACAAAAAAATTAGCTGGGCATGGTGGTGGGCGCCTGTAGTCCCAGTTATTGGGGAGGCTGAGGCAGGAGAATGGCGTGAACCCGGGAGGCGGAGTTTGCAGTGAGCCAAGATCGTGCCACTGCACTCCAGCCTGGACGACAGAGCGAGACTCTGTCTCAAAAAAAAAAAAAAGACAGATAAAAGTGTAACCCAAACTAGCAGTATAGCATGCTGAATGTCACAGTTTTCTTTAGTTATTTGTGCTCCATATAGCCCTATGCCAGATTAAACCAGTCTTTTGATAATTCAATCCTGTCCACCGTTTACAATTTCTTATTCTCATTTTTTACTGTAATGCACTAAGACTCTAATGTACTATTTTCTTTATCTCAATTAATGATATATTGCATCAATGATAAACTTAATAACTGTATCTATTAATCAATTCCTTCAGTGATAAAAAATCAATTTCCTATGCACATAGCCCAGGGCTCAGCATATTGTATGTGCTTTGTACATACTAAATGAACATACATCAGACCCTCATATGCCAACTACTGAACTAAGTGCTGCAGATTCAAAACAGATAACCCTCAGGACACTCATAGTCTAGTGAGGAAGACAGACAAGTTAATTTTAGTGTGATATGTTAAAAGTACGGAAGCAGAGGATGTACCTAATCCTGCTTAGGTTGGGACTGAAGAGTACAGTGTCAAAGGGAATGATAAGATGGTGGTTATGAGGGAGACTTCATATAAAAAGTGATTTATATCCTAAAGTTCAAAGATAAGTGGATGTTTTCCAGGTGAATAAATGGGTGGCATGTTCTATGCATGTGTTGGCTTTCAGAGGCACATCAATAAACAATGGCTGAAAGACTAGATTGATAAAGCCATAGGCAATTTTTGTCTTGCCCTTGCCATATATTCTAATTGGCTCAGGGTTCTCTTACTATTTCCCTGGTTCAGGGCAAGAAGAAAGTTTTCTGCATTTAAAAAATCTATCTATTCAACCCAAAGCAAAACAAATCATTAATTAAAGAATCAAGGGGTTTACACATAAAAACATCAAGTCTGTATGACTCAGAGGAGTAAAAACAAAACCAAATCCATCCACACAACTTTTTAAGTTTCATTTGTGTGTGTGCACTGGTTCCTGATGGCTACTCAATTGCATTCTCTCTTTCTCATACCTACCTTGTTTCGTCCTGATTTCTAGCTCTATTAATTAGTATTTCCTATTCTTGAGCTTCATAGAAATAGATTCATGCAGTATATAATCTCTAGTGTCTGGCTTCTTTCACTCAAGTTATTTTCTCGAGATCTATTTATGCTATTAAACATAGCAATAGCTGATTCTTTCTCCTTGTCTCACAGTTTTCCATCACATTGTATGCACAGTAAACAAATTAACTATGCTCAAATATGACTCAGTAATTCCTGGTTCAATGAAATGCCAATAAATGTATACAAGTTCATAAAGGATCATATATAACATTGTTAAACCCAGTGTTAGTGATGATAGGAGGGAAGCAGAGGCCGTCTGTTTCTCCATCTATGGAAAAGTGGGTAAAAAATTGTGGAAAATGTAAACCATAAAGTTCCCCACAACATTTAAAAAGAATAACTAGCTGAATATTTTAAAATAATGCCAAAGTAAATATATGCTAAGAGAAAAATTAAGTAAAGAATAATGTATATAATTAACAAAATTAAAAGTAAATACAAAGAAAAGAATAATGCACATTTTTAAGAACACAGACTTATACATTCATTAATCACATTAAAATGGTTGCCTGTGGAGTGTGGATTGGGGGGAATGATAAGGATAAAGGAAACAAACTGGAAACAAACCTTGCATAAATAAATGATATAAATAAATGATAATATCCCTGTGCTAAAGGCATATGGTTAATTCAATAATCTGAACCTGAGGTCTAACAAAATAAAAAAATCTAATCTATCAAAAATAGTTGTTTGTTCTTAAATATATCCTGAATTCATCCATTTCTCTCCATTGCCATAGCTACTACTAAGTCCAAGCTTCCCTGAAGTCTCATAGGAGCCACTGAAATACCTTCCTAGCTGTCTCATGCTTCCATGCTTTCACCCCTGTTGTTATTTCTTTACTCAACAGCCAAAGTGAGCTTTTTGAAACTTATATCAGATCCCTCTTTTCCTTTTCTAAAATATTTACCATTAGAATATTTTAGGCAAACAGAGTAGGTCTTGTCAGTAAATGTTTTAACAATAAGAAAAAATAGCATGGAGAAATATGGGACACCTGAATAACAAGGTATGACAAAAAGCTGGTTATAAGACTTGGGCTTGTGTTGAGTGATTTTAGAATATGTTCAAGGAACCATAGGTTTGCCTTGGACTAGGTACTGAAGTTTTACAATCCATTGTCTTAAAAATCTGTATCCACTTGGTAAAGAAATGTGCAAAGCTGAAATTGAAACTGTCTTTGCAAGAATTATAACTGAGAAAATTATCACAGTGAAAGAGATATCACTTAACCAACTCCATCTTGCTTCTAACTTCCAGTCTGTCCTTGTTCATTCCGGGGCATAGGCTGAACTAACTTTGAGAGGAACTTAGTTTATAATTTGAAACAAAGATAATAACAGCCCTTTCCCAAAACAAACTCGTTTTCTGCCTGGGGACTAGACCAACTTTGTAAGACTAACAAATTAGTCACAAGATTAGAAATTTGGTTTAGGGATCATGCAGTTGTGGGCTGCGAGATTCTGACTCTCCCCAGATTGCTCCTGGGGAAAACATGACTGTTGTAAAACCTAAGATAAATGCTTGAGATATTTCGCAGACCCTGCACTTGATGGATCAGCTGGCACCACCCAGATCAGTAAACTGGTTCCTCTGATCTCATAGCCCCCACCCAGGAACTGACTCAGGGCAAGAGGAGAGCTTGGACTCCCTAAGATTTCATCTTCGACCTAACCAGTCACTACTCTTGACTCACTGGCTCCTACCCACCAAATTGTCCTAAGAAATTTGATCCCAGAGTTTTCAAGGAGACTTCATTGAGTAACAAAAAACTGGTCTCCCATACAACCAACTCTGTGTGAACTAAACTCTTTATCTATTGTAAATTCCCTGCCTTGATAAATCAGCTGTCTAGGCAGTGGGTAAGGAGAACCCGTTGAGCAGTTACAAAGCTCTTTTGGAAAAGAATGATCAGGCATCCATGTTAGTTGAGTGAGGAGGTTTGGTCATATTTCTGGTTTACCCAGTGTTATTGGTTTCGTCTGTGGTCACACATGATTACAATATGGGCTTTTATTTTGTCTCATCTCACCATAGTCGCAAAATAATCCTGCCTAGGTTTGGAGAAAATGTTTACTTTTTTTTTTTTCTTTTTTTTTTTTTATTATACTTTAAGTTTTAGGGTACATGTGCACATTGTGCAGGTTAGTTACATATGTATACATGTGCCATGCTGGTGCGCTGCACCCACTAACTCGTCATCTAGCATTAGGTATATCTCCCAATGCTATCCCTCCCCCCTCCCCCCTCCCCACCACAGTCCCCAGAGTATGATATTCCCCTTCCTGTGTCCATGTGATCTCATTGTTCAATTCCCACCTATGAGTGAGAATATGCGGTGTTTGGTTTTTTGTTCTTGCGATAGTTTACTGAGAATGATGGTTTCCAATTTCATCCATGTCCCTACAAAGGATATGAACTCATCATTTTTTATGGCTGCATAGTATTCCATGGTGTATATGTGCCACATTTTCTTAATCCAGTCTATCATTGTTGGACATTTGGGTTGGTTCCAAGTCTTTGCTATTGTGAATAATGCCGCAATAAACATACGTGTGCATGTGTCTTTATAGCAGCATGATTTATAGTCATTTGGGTATATACCCAGTAATGGGATGGCTGGGTCAAATGGTATTTCTAGTTCTAGATCCCTGAGGAATCGCCACACTGACTTCCACAATGGTTGAACTAGTTTACAGTCCCACCAACAGTGTAAAAGTGTTCCTATTTCTCCACATCCTCTCCAGCACCTGTTGTTTCCTGACTTTTTAATGATTGCCATTCTAACTGGTGTGAGATGATATCTCATAGTGGTTTTGATTTGCATTTCTCTGATGGCCAGTGATGATGAGCATTTTTTCATGTGTTTTTTGGCTGCATAAATGTCTTCTTTTGAGAAGTGCCTGTTCATGTCCTTCGCCCACTTTTTGATGGGGTTGTTTGTTTTTTTCTTGTAAATTTGTTTGAGTTCACTGTAGATTCTGGATATTAGCCCTTTGTCAGATGAGTAGGTTGCGAAAATTTTCTCCCATGTTGTAGGTTGCCTATTCACTCTGATGGTAGTTTCTTTTGCTGTGCAGAAGCTCTTTAGTTTAATTAGATCCCATTTGTCAATTTTGGCTTTTGTTGCCATTGCTTTTGGTGTTTTGGACATGAAGTCCTTGCCCACGCCTATGTCCTGAATGGTAATGCCTAGGTTTTCTTCTAGGGTTTTTATGGTTTTAGGTCTAACGTTTAAATCTTTAATCCATCTTGAATTGATTTTTGTATAAGGTGTAAGGAAGGGATCCAGTTTCAGCTTTCTACATATGGCTAGCCAGTTTTGCCAGCACCATTTATTAAATAGGGAATCCTTTCCCCATTGCTTGTTTTTCTCAGGTTTGTCAAAGATCAGATAGTTGTAGGTAAGCGGCGTTATTTCTGAGGGCTCTGTTCTGTTCCATTGATCTATATTTCTGTTTTGGTACCAGTACCATGCTGTTTTGGTTACTGTAGCCTTGTAGTATAGTTTGAAGTCAGGTAGTGTGATGCCTCCAGCTTTGTTCTTTTGGCTTAGGATTGACTTGGCGATGCGGGCTCTCTTTTGGTTCCATATGAACTTTGAAGTAGTTTTTTCCAATTCTGTGAAGAAAGTCATTGGTAGCTTGATGGGGATGGCATTGAATCGGTAAATTACCTTGGGCAGTATGGCCATTTTCACGATATTGATTCTTCCTACCCATGAGCAAGGAATGTTCTTCCATTTGTTTGTATCCTCTTTTATTTCCTTGAGCAGTGGTTTGTAGTTCTCCTTGAAGAGGTGCTTCACATCCCTTGTAAGTTGGATTCCTAGGTATTTTATTCTCTTTGAAGCAATTGTGAATGGGAGTTCACTCATGATTTGGCTCTCTGTTTGTCTGTTGTTGGTGTATAAGAATGCTTGTGATTTTTGTACATTGATTTTGTATCCTGAGACTTTGCTGAAGTTGCTTATCAGCTTAAGGAGATTTTGGGCTGAGACAATGGGGTTTTCTAGATAAACAATCATGTCGTCTGCAAACAGGGACAATTTGACTTCCTCTTTTCCTAATTGAATACCCTTTATTTCCTTCTCCTGCCTGATTGCCCTGGCCAGAACTTCCAACACTATGTTGAATAGGAGCGGTGAGAGAGGGCATCCCTGTCTTGTGCCAGTTTTCAAAGGGAATGCTTCCAGTTTTTGCCCATTCAGTATGATATTGGCTGTGGGTTTGTCATAGATAGCTCTTATTATTTTGAAATATGTCCCATCAATACCTAATTTATTGAGAGTTTTTAGCATGAAGGGTTGTTGAATTTTGTCAAAGGCTTTTTCTGCATCTATTGAGATAATCATGTGGTTTTTGTCTTTGGCTCTGTTTATATGCTGGATTACATTTATTGATTTGCGTATGTTGAACCAGCCTTGCATCCCAGGGATGAAGCCCACTTGATCATGGTGGATAAGCTTTTTGATGTGCTGCTGGATTTGGTTTGCCAGTATTTTATTGAGGATTTTTGCATCAATGTTCATCAAGGATATTGGTCTAAAATTCTCTTTTTTGGTTGTGTCTCTGCCAGGCTTTGGTATCAGAATGATGCTGGCCTCATAAAATGAGTTAGGGAGGATTCCCTCTTTTTCTATTGATTGGAATAGTTTCAGAAGGAATGGTACCAGTTCCTCCTTGTACCTCTGGTAGAATTCGGCTGTGAATCCATCTGGTCCTGGACTCTTTTTGGTTGGTAAACTATTGATTATTGCCACAATTTCAGCTCCTGTTATTGGTCTATTCAGAGATTCAACTTCTTCCTGGTTTAGTCTTGGGAGAGTGTATGTGTCGAGGAATGTATCCATTTCTTCTAGATTTTCTAGTTTATTTGCGTAGAGGTGTTTGTAGTGTTCTCTGATGGTAGTTTGTATTTCTGTGGGATCGGTGGTGATATCCCCTTTATCATTTTTTATTGCGTCTATTTGATTCTTCTCTTTTTTCTTTATTAGTCTTGCTAGCGGTCTATCAATTTTGTTGACCCTTTCAAAAAACCAGCTCCTGGATTCATTAATTTTTTGAAGGGTTTTTTGTGTCTCTATTTCCTTCAGTTCTGCTCTGATTTTAGTTATTTCTTGCCTTCTGTTAGCTTTTGAATGTGTTTGCTCTTGCTTTTCTAGTTCTTTTAATTGTGATGTTAGGGTGTCAATTTTGGATCTTTCCTGCTTTCTCTTGTGGGCATTTAGTGCTATAAATTTCCCTCTGCACACTGCTTTGAATGCATCCCAGAGATTCTGGTATGTTGTGTCTTTGTTCTTGTTGGTTTCAAAGAACATCTTTATTTCTGCCTTCATTTCGTTATGTACCCAGCAGTCATTCAGGAGCAGGTTGTTCAGTTTCCTTGTAGTTGAGCGGCTTTGAGTGAGATTCTTAATCCTGAGTTCTAGTTTGATTGCACTGTGGTCTGAGAGATAGTTTGTTATAATTTCTGTTCTTTTACATTTGCTGAGGAGAGCTTTACTTCCAACTATGTGGTCAATTTTGGAATAGGTGTGGTGTGGTGCTGAAAAAAATGTATATTCTGTTGATTTGGGGTGGAGAGTTCTGTAGATGTCTATTAGGTCTGCTTGGTGCAGAGCTGAGTTCAATTCCTGGGTATCCTTGTTGACTTTCTGTCTCGTTGATCTGTCTAATGTTGACAGTGGGGTGTTAAAGTCTCCCATTATTAATGTGTGGGAGTCTAAGTCTCTTTGTAGGTCACTCAGGACTTGCTTTATTTCATCTGGGTGCTCCTGTATTGGGTGCATAAATACTTAGGATAGTTAGCTCCTCTTGTTGAATTGATCCCTTTACCATTATGTAATGGCCTTCTTTGTCTCTTTTGATCTTTGTTGGTTTAAAGTCTGTTTTATCAGAGACTAGGATTGCAACCCCTGCCTTTTTTTGTTTTCCATTTGCTTGGTAGATCTTCCTCCATCCTTTTATTTTGAGCCTATGTGTGTCTCTGCATGTGAGATGGGTTTCCTGAATACAGCACACTGATGGGTCTTGACTCTTTATCCAACTTGCCAGTCTGTGTCTTTTAATTGGAGAATTTAGTCCGTTTACATTTAAAGTTAATATTGTTATGTGTGAATTTGATCCTGTCATTATGATGTTAGCTGGTGATTTTGCTCGTTAGTTGATGCAGTTTCTTCCTAGTCTTGATGGTCTTTACATTTTGGCATGATTTCGCAGCGGCTGGTACCGGTTGTTCCTTTCCATATTTAGCGCTTCCTTCAGGAGCTCTTTTAGGGCAGGCCTGGTGGTGACAAAATCGGTCAGCATTTGCTTGTATGTAAAGTATTTTATTTCTCCTTCACTTATGAAGCTTAGTTTGGCTGGATAGGAAATTCTGGGTTGAAAATTCTTTTCTTTAAGAATGTTGAATATTGGCCCCCACTCTCTTCTGGCTTGTAGGGTTTCTGCCGAGAGATCCGCTGTTAGTCTGATGGGCTTCCCTTTGAGGGTAACCCGACCTTTCTGTCTGGCTGCCCTTAACATTTTTTCCTTCATTTCAACTTTGGTGAATCTGACAATTATGTGTCTTGGAGTTGCTCTTCTCGAGGAGTATCTTTGTGGCGTTCTCTGTATTTCCTGAATCTGAACGTTGGCCTGCCTTGCTAGATTGGGGAAGTTCTCCTGGATAATATCCTGCAGAGTGTTTTCCAACTTGGTTTCATTCTCCGCATCACTTTCAGGTACACCAATCAGACGTAGATTTGGTCTTTTCACATAGTCCCATATTTCTTGGAGGCTTTGCTCATTTCTTTTTATTCTTTTTTCTCTAGACTTCCCTTCTCGCTTAGTTTCATTCATTTCATCTTCCATTGCTGATACCCTTTCTTCCAGTTGATCACATCGGCTCCTGAGGCTTCTGCATTCTTCACGTAGTTCTCGAGCCTTGGTTTTCAGCTCCATCAGCTCCTTTAAGCACTTCTCTGTATTGGTTATTCTAGTTATACATTCTTCTAAATTTTTTTCAAAGTTTTCAACTTCTTTGCCTTTGGTTTGAATGTCCTCCCGTAGCTCAGAGTAATTTGATCGTCTGAAGCCTTCTTCTCTCAGCTCGTCAAAATCATTCTCCATCCAGCTTTGTTCCGTTGCTGGTGAGGAACTGCGTTCCTTTGGAGGAGGAGAGGCGCTCTGCATTTTAGAGTTTCCTGTTTTTCTGTTCTGTTTTCTCCCCATCTTTGTGGTTTTATCTACTTTTGGTCTTTGATGATTGTGATGTACAGATGGGTTTTCGGTGTGGATGTCCTTTCTGTTTGTTAGTTTTCCTTCTAACAGACAGGACCCTCAGCTGCAGGTCTGTTGGAATACCCTGCCGTGTGAGGTGTCAGTGTGCCCCTGCTGGGGGGTGCCTCCCAGTTAGGCTGCTCGGGGGTCAGGGGTTAGGGACCCACTTGAGGAGGCAGTCTGCCCGTTCTCAGATCTCCAGCTGTGTGCTGGGAGAACCACTGCTCTCTTCAAAGCTGTCAGACAGGGACATTTAAGTCTGCAGAGGTTACTGCTGTCTTTTTGTTTGTCTGTGCCCTGCCCCCAGAGGTGGAGCCTACAGAGGCAGGCAGGCCTCCTTGAGCTGTGGTGGGCTCCACCCAGTTCGAGCTTCCTGGCTGCTCTGTTTACCTAAGCAAGCCTGGGCAATGGCGGGCGCCCCTCCCCCAGCCTCGCTGCCGCCTTGCAGTTTGATCTCAGACTGCTGTGCTAGCAATCAGCGAGATTCCGAGGGCGTAGGACCCTCCGAGCCAGGTGTGGGATATAGTCTCGTGGTGTGCCGTTTTTTAAGCCGGTCTGAAACGCGCAATATTTGGGTGGGAGTGACCCGAGTTTTCCAGGTGCGTCCGTCACCCCTTTCTTTGACTCGGAAAGGGAACTCCCTGACCCGTTGCGCTTCCCAGGTGAGGCAATGCCTCGCCCTGCTTCGGCTCGCGCACGGTACGCGCACCCACTGGCCTGCGCCCACTGTCTGGCACTCCCTAGTGAGATGAACCCGGTACCTCAGATGGAAATGCAGAAATCACCCGTCTTCTGCGTCGCTCACGCTGGGAGCTGTAGACCTGAGCTGTTCCTATTCGGCCATCTTGGCTCCTCCCTGAAAATGTTTACTTTTAATAAAACTATGGTTTAGTTGTTAATGCCAGGGCAGACAGCTGGCAGGGCTTTTGTTTTCTTTCTCCAAATCCCCCTTTCGGCTAAGGTAGATGAAGTTAGCTTGTAGGACATTAATTTGTGATATTTACATCTTCACCACTGCCAACATTCTGCTGCTCAGGAGAGTGTCCAGAGAATGTGGTTGGTAGTTAGACTCAATCTAGTCTCCTTTTATCATTTTGTTTTCAAATGAATTTTTGAGTTACCTGATGTATCAATAGCTACAGAATAACACTCAAGGCTCTGGACAGGATTTATAAACCAACTGCAACACAGACAATTGCCAAAAACCAAAATGGTTTTTGATGGTCATCAGTCCTTATAATTGGTCCTGAATACAAGGTCCTACAGTAACCAAACTCACACAATGAAAACGCGTCACAAAATTTATCAGGGCTCTTCTAGCTTTAAAATTGTAGAAAAGGACTACTTATGAAAGATTAAAAAGGTGAATTAGTGGCAACGAAGGCAGAAAAATATATAACTGAGTCAGAATAATGGCAGAACACAAGACCAATAAAGGGAGCTATGATATCTCTGTTTACATAATATACAATAGAGCTACAGGGATACAGTCTATCTTAAAGAATGGTCCATTGTTCTTTATTATGCCTTGTGAGTTTTCTGTTCTTCCTTCATGTGTCTCCACACTTTAAACTTCCATTATCTGAAGTAGCTTGAAGGGTCACTGGTATATCCTCAGTTCTTAGAAGAGACCACATAACAGTGCTCAATAAATACTGAAGGAAATAATTAATGAGTATGACTCTGTTTCTGAAAGCTGGGAGAATCTAAACCACAATCTAGTACTGTGGTTTATATTCACATATAACCTTCTCAGATACACTCCTTTTTCTTCTCCAAGAACAAAATTTATGTTCAGACTGCGAGAAATGAAGTCAAACAATTGTAATCCTATCTCTATGGAACTGCCTTTTAATGTGTTCTCTGTCTTACAGTTATAGATCTCTAGTGGTTCAATAGTGAACTCCAGTTTCAGGTACAAATTACCACTTTCAGACAACAGCAGTCATGGTTTAAGGTTACACTCTTTACCCTAGACATGTCTATGCTATTTTGTGAAATTTGTAAGCTATGTCTCCAAGCATTTGAGTGTCTCTATCTAAGTTCTCAAAAAGCTTCAGTTCACCATTAAGAGGTGAGGTCACCATCTCTGAGATAAGAAAAACTCTAAATAAACATACAAACACCCTCACAAACACTAACACACAATTACAACCTCTGCATAAAACATGATTCCTCACTTTTCAGTCTTTATGTTAATCGAAGTAAATCAGGCCTAGAGATACTGTGTAGTACACTCATTAAAAAATATTTCAGCAATGTAATTGCCTGTCCCTAAGTTTCATAATCATAAAACGTCAGAGATAAAACTGAAAAAAGACATTAATGGACCCACTCATCTATTATCTCACCTATAAAAGGCTTCAAAGTTAAGTGACCTGAGCTGTCTTCTGGGTGTTTCTCCAGGCCTGATGATGATATTCCTGTCTTTGTTGTCTTCCTTCATTAATCCCTTGGTTCTCTCCCTCCTATCATTAAAATAGTGTGTCATCTACATAATTTGAATGTCTTGTACAGGCTTTGTTTACTGTAGAAGTTTGATACCATTGTCCAGATTCAGCATGACACAGCTCTGTGTGCATGAGACCTCTAAGAGTGGTGGTGATGAAGAAATAAATCAAGGGATGTACATCTCTGAAAAGTGTCTTACAATGAGTAAATATTCAGTAAACGTAAGTTGTCTTAATTTTGCCTAATTCAGACTGTGGATTTCTATATTCTCTCTACAAACATTTACGATGCCTCCTCCATAAACCATAATTCAATCTCTGGAGATACACAATAGATCACTGCTCATTATAAAGCAACTCTTAATCTACTGGAGGAGATGGATAATAAACAGGCAAGTTATAATTAGCATAGTAAGTTTTATGATATTGATTTATGCAAGGTATTATTAAAATACAGAAACAATGTGAGTGGTTAGAAAATGGGCTGTGATTTCAAATCCTGCTAGCTTTTTGTTTTTTGTCTTTTTTTCTCCCAGAAATATAGAATTGTTGTATTGTATTGTGTAGTTCAAATATGCTAAAAAACGTAGGTATAGATGCTATAGAAAACTTACTTCAATTTAAGACTCTTTACTCTCCCCATTGTTAAGTATAATTGCGTTTAATGTTTCTGCTGCACGCATTGAACACATCAGATTGTGTTATAATTTTTGTTTCAACTACCAATAATAATTTTAAAAAAGCACGAGAAGAAATATAGTCTGTTATTATTTACTCCTACTTTTATTCATTCTAAGCTTTTCTTTTTGAAGTTCCAAGCCTCTTTTTCTTTCAGTACTTGAAAAATATTATGCCGCTTCCTTCTGCCCCCTAAGGTTTTATATGAGACAGTCACTGTCATTCAAATTGGTGTTTCTGTATAAGGAATGTATAATTTTTCTGTGAATACTTTAAAAATTTTTCTTTGTTTTAATTTTCATAAATTTAATTATGATACATTATGGAATTAATTTGCTTATGGCAAGCTTAAAAAATATATTTCTGTCTGTTTTTCAGATGGGGTAAATTCCACTAATCTATCCTCAAGTTTACTGATTCTATCCTCTGTCAACCACTCTCTCTATTATTGAGCCCTAGCAAGGCTTTTTGCTTTTGTTTCATATATTTGCTGAGTCTTTCTAGTTGTTAGTTTTCTTTCATTTTGTTTTGTTTTTTACTTGTTGAAAGTGTGTCCGTGATTGTGATGGAAGCATTTTTTGTAATTGTTACTTTAAAAGCTTTGACGGATAATTCCAACATCTGAGTCATCTTGCTGTTAGCTTCTGTTGATTTTTTTCTCATTCAAATTGTGATTGACCTGGTTCTTGTTATGAGAAGTGATTTACAATTGTATCCTGGACATTTTTAGGTATTATGTGAGATTACCCAAGAGATTCTGTGACCTACTTAATTTTTTAAATTGATTAAATTTAAGATTTAATTTGTCGTGAGATTCTGAAACTAGTTAGTCTTTTTTAGCAGGCAGTTGCTTTGTTTAATTGCAGTGCACACAGGTCCTCGGGAAGGTAGATCCCCAGCTTTCTGTTGGACCCTGTTGACATCACCACAGAAGAAATGGGGCTCTGACTCACACTATCTCATTGCAGTCAGAGTGCAAACTCAGCTTCCACTCTGAGATGGGATTGAAGGGGGAACCCCAGTGGTAAGTAGTCCTTCACTCTGCTTCATTTAGTCTTGATACTGATGAGTGGGGGTGAAGGTTCAGTTTTCCACTAAGTCCTACTGAAACCTACTAAAAGAGGGGTCACAGAAAACTGAAATGCTGGCAAGCTCCTACTCACATTGCCTTGTTCAATCTCTGGACTGTTTCAAACCCTGGCAGGGGAATCAGAACACTGTACACATCCACTAAGCAAAGAATGAAAGATTAGCTCTCTGCTTGCTGGCTGACAATACAAAGTGAGGGATTAGGTTACCAATATGTTTCTCCAAGCGCGGAGAGTGGGTAAGAAGACTGGCTACCTGCTCAGTCCCACTGACCCCTGCATGGACGGGGAGGGGCAATTTTTATATTGATGTTTGCCTGGAATAGAGTTGCCACAGATAAGCCACCCTTTTCCTCCATTCTTTGGCTGGAGGAAGAGTCTTTTCTTGGATTTATTGTTTTTCTGTGTCTGTTGACATTTCCAGGTTGGAGTCTTCTGAACGTTGCTTTCCCAATTATATGGAAGGAAAGAACTCATTGCCATTTCATTCTTCACATTCTAGGATCCTTAAGCAATCTGCATTCTCCTTTGAAACTTTCATCATCTTTTTATATTAGTTTGTTGTGTTATGTCCATGGCTTCCTTAGTAGTAGAAGGGAAGACCTGGGAGGAATAGGTCTACTCCATGTTCATCAGGTCTTTAGATTAAATGTTAATAAATTTCTCGGACAATTAATTAAGGGATTGAGGATTTACTAACAGGTAAGCCTATATAAGGGGTATCATCCCCTGTGAATACTGTCTTCCTCACTAATTTTATCCCTTTGGTTTATCCTTTTGAATGTTTTGAATTCAGGCTCTTTACAACATAAAGATGATACGTATCACATTGAAGTGAACTGAAAAGTCACGAAATACATGGAACACAATCATCAATTTGTATTGACTTACTTCTCTCACTCTTATGCTTCCTCCCATTATCTTTCCTCTCATGCTATACTTAAGTTATTCCAATTTCTGAAAGCAACCTCTCCTCTCCCCTCTAGACCTATATACTTATAGGACTCAGAACACTCCTCCTGTACAAAAATATCCCCAAGGACTCCATGTATATTCTTCCAAGAAAACTAAGGGCAGTGTTCTGCATGATGGAAAATATGTTTTCTTCTGTCATAGGACTTGCCATAAATATGAATTATATACATAGGAGTTGCCATAAAATAGTTTGAAACCATACACTGCAACATTTTTACCATCACACTCATATTTGTTGATTACGGCATTGTCTTATTTGGGAGTTTTTTCATTTGACATCCAATGAATACTCATAATTGAATTGGCGTTTCATTTGAGCTAATTAACACTTTTCACAAAACAGTCTTAGGAAATTAAATGTGGATTGTGATGGAATGAAGAAAATTCTGGACGCGGTAGAAAAGGAAATGGAACTATAGCTGCTCTGTCACAAAAGCAGTGAACGTGCCTTAAAATGGTAGTGACATAAGAAGATTTTTGAGTGCTACTCCAGCAGACTTCTGGCCAGGGTAGATGGAGGTATAGGCCAGTCGAACCAATGAGAAAAATGAATGAGATAGAACAATAGAAGTTTTAAGTGCCATTATGGAATTTTTGCAAGCTTTAAGCAATGCGATGAAAGAACTTATTTTGAAATTACATTTGGTTGTTAGCTTTTGTTCTTTTGAACTGGAAATGTTCTGAGACTGGGCTTCAAAAAACCCTTAAAACGTGACCTTCAATAATAAAGGTTATTATTTTGCAGGGAGAGCTCTAGGTTGCATAAGACCTCAAAGAGTTGAGATAATTGCACAAGGATGCTAAAAGGAGAAATATTGCTGAAAAAGATAAGACATAAGTTATGGTGTCAGGTAATTTATATATAACTTATAATAATTATCTTAAATTTTATCAAAGTTAAAGCAGCCTAAATCCATGTCATTGTGCTACAATGCCCAATGATAAATAAGACATTTGGCAGTCTTCTGAACTTCAATAGCCCTAAAACAATTTCAATTATACACAGTTGAAAATAAAACTGTACCTCTAATATAGTACATCTTCAACCAAACAGTGTCTGTTTTGTTGTTGCTTTCTTGTTTGGCTAAATTATTTTCAAAATTTTACCTATCTTGTACTATTCTAATATTCTTTCCTTTAAGTCTTTTAAAAATGCTCAGACAATGCATTCTGTCTCTACATTTTAAGATAATCTGTATATGACAGAACTATGGAATAATAACTTTATGCTAATGTCATATTTTAATTTGACTCAGGCAAAGTTAACTTATTATAGCAAAGTGTCAGGTGAAAAAGATCAACTGGTCTTAGAAAGGTATTTCCTATTTTCCTGATTTTGAGATTAATATTTGAGAACAACAACAAAAAAGTGGTACTGCATTAACAACATCTCATTTGTCCCAGGAAATAATTTCACCAATCTTGTCAGCACTTTTTAAAATCATTTATATTTACCTTTAGGTTTAGATAATGAAAAATTCATTTCTTGCTGTAATGAAATCTGTGTAGTCTTTTCATATAATGCTACCCACATCTGATATCATATAAAAACAAGTTTGTATACACAAACATACATAAATGCAAATATTATAGACAGAGTTTTGATCTTCCTTCAAATATAATTTTAGACATGTCTTTGTATATGTATATGTGTGTGTGTGTATGTGTGTGTGTGTGTGTGTGTGTGTGTGAGAGAGAGAGAGAGAGAAAGAGTGGGGAAGTGAGGTGACCCACATACAGGTTTAATATTTAATGCTTTCTTTAGTGTTATCACTATCAATCAAAGCATCCATAATATATACACAGAAGTTATTTATCTCCAAGCTAGCAATTACATTACTGTATGCTGATAGCATAACCATTCATATTCTCTTTCTTATTCTCACAATATATTCATTCCTCCATCTCCACCTCCCAGCATGATGCTTTTTCAGCAAATTCTAAGTGTAAATGCCAAAAACCTATCTAGTGTATCTCTTTTCTGTTCTTGTTTCACAAACATAAATTCTAATTCACTATCCTTGTTTGTGTCAGTTCTTCTCATAACCCTATTGTTGGGGATGCCAGTAAGGGAACAAATTTATTATGAATACTGGACACGTTTGTGTTTTCTGTCTGCTTGGCTGGGCATTGCCACCTCTGGTTGCTGTCTCTTTTGTCGTTGAAATATCTATTGCCTTGACATATAGCACATAAAGGCTTCATCAGTAAGGAAACTGTTTTTGAATATGCTCTGAAGTCTACAGAGTAATCCAATTGGAAGCAAATGATTGGCAATCATTACATTTTCTCTTACATTACCAGGCTGTGATGACTTTATCAGCTTTGTCACATAAGCACAAATGCTTTCTCCTTCAAACTAACTGCAGTTTGTAAAATCTCACTCTGACTGTCATTAAAGTAAAGTCATCATCGTTTCATTGAAAATCCTCACTGCAGATTTCCCAGGTGTTTCCAAATTTCTGACTAGAACATGTGATTTTCCTGTGATTAGACTATAGGGCAGACCTAGCCTTACTTTGCCTAGTTTCAATCATCTAGCTATTTCCACTTAGATTTAGAAATCCGACATCAGTTCAGACCAGAAAATCCTAATATTCACCAATATATATGTTTCTTGAAAAGTTCTTAATAAATAATTGTTATCCCTTCCTTTTATTACTTTAAATGCTGACATTGCTAATATTAAACTAAAGAAAAAAATTAGATGGCATTTTCATTCAGAGAGACCAGTTGGCTTTTTGATAAGGATCTCGAGGACAGTTTCTTGAGTGGGATAGTACTTGGGTCTTGGCCTCAACTTTTAGGCCTAGGAAATGCTTTTCAGCATTCATGGATGTGATTGCTTTCAAAGGTATGTGATTCATGCTAACCAAACAGAAACGACATCTGTAAAGTCATGATGTGCAATTTATTTTACTAACCGGCAAGCTAAACAAAATATACATGTTGAAGAGTGCAATATCTTCCAGTAAGAAAGTTTTATCAGGAGGAAACTTCTAATCAATACATTGTGTGCTAAGTACGAATCATAGCGAAAGGAATCACTGAAGATATTAATGACCAGTGTCATCAAGTCATTTGTAGTACATCTGTCTTCTGTGTAGAAATAGTTCTACTGAGCAGACTACACAACTGCATCAACTTATTATGAAGTATCTCTCCTGGACATTGGTGTGTGTACAATAACACATCCTTGCTGAATGCAACCCCTGTTTTTATGATGCCATGATAGCTCTACCTTTTTTGAAAAAAGTTGTTGTCAGAGTCATATTTGATTAACCTGACAAATTTTATTTTAAAATTTATGCAATTTTAGTTTAAAAAGTTACTCTTATTAGGCAATTCATTTGTAAAAATCAATTCATGCCTACTTGATCAAATTCTTTCAGCTATTGCCTTATGAGGAAGATGACCACACTATTATTTAAACTAGAATACTTTTGATACCTTTATGCTGAGACTACCACTGTAAAACTGGACTTTGCCAAGAAAACTGGAATACATCATTATGTTACTGATAGGTATTTCATAGTTTTTCAGATGACTAATCTCATCTGTGGAATTTACTTGTTCCATCCTTTTACTTCAAAATTCTTGGATTGAGTTTTTCTCATCTTTGACCTTTATCCTGACTGCTGTTCTTTTCTCTATCTGGTTGCTTTAGATTCATCACACGCTAGTACCTATCCACTTTTTTCGTGATATCTTTTTAATTTTGAAAGACTGTTGCCCACATTAGGACTCTAATGTAATAGTTGTTTGCTTGTATATTATTCCTTAACAGCCTTGTTAAGAAGTCACATTCTCTCAATTTCATCTGAAAAAAACTTCTTTTAAGAAAACAAGCATCCAGACAACCTCAACTCACACACTGTAAGACACTTCAACTTGTTTCTTCATTGGTAGAGACAATTGTTCCCTGCTTATGTTGTAATTAGATGGAGAACTCACTGGATTCTGGCTAGAGTCACTCTCAGGTCTACCCTTTAATATCTCTCAAGAACCTTCTTCCATCTGTTCCAGATGGATTCAAAAGATCTAGTGGAGGACTGTTGTGTCACCTCCAGAAGGTGGCAGTGAAACAGAATTTAAAAAGCCTTGGCCCTACCTCAAAGACCCTCTCTGGGATGAGAAATAAACTATCATTATGGTAAGCCACAGTGATTCAGAATTACTTATTGTGATGATTAATCTTCCCTGATTAATATGGGTGCCACTGAAGATGAATTCACAAAAACACTACCAGAAAAGCCCTGTCTAAATAATATGCAATACACTGGTGAAATAATTACATACTTTTCAGAGCATATAAGGCTTTGCAATATTTTCTCCAAGCACATCTTTTCTGATTGTCTTTCTCTTGATCATCTCTGCATTTCTACAAAACTCAACCAGTCAATGTTCTTCTTGCATTTCTCTGCTTTTTTGCTTTAGTGACTTCACTCATTGTGTAACTTTTGTCCTTCTTTCTAAATTGCACCTGCCCATATTTGAATAGCATCCTTTCTATGAATCACTCCCAAGCAAAACCAACACACACACACACACACGCATTGAAAACAAAACCAAATAAAATAAAGACTACGGAACGAGTTAACACTTTTCTGGAAAGACTCATGCCACTCCATTTGAGTATGTTTTGATTATGAATCTCATTTTACCTTATGTTATAATTGTTTAAGAATAAGTACCATCCCTTTTATTGGAATATGCTACAGGTTTCACATTTCATTTAGCTTTGTATTTTCCAAAAGTTTCAAAGTACTATTGAAAATATTTGTTGAATGATTGGAAGCTCTTGAAGGTATACTGTTTATTTCAAAATGTTTACAGATTTGCCCTTTAGCTGTTATCTTTAAATCACTGCCAAATCTATATCTCTTGTCATTACACATTTCTACTGTCCATTGCTGGATAGTGCTTACTTTATATTTTACAGTGATTTTTAAATAATCATACACATTCCCTGCCTTTCTGAGTTCTCATTCTTTATACTTTTTCTTATAGCTCTACCTTAATTTCTATTACATTTACTTAAAACCTGGTAGACATCTTTGGTTTCATACTGTAAATTATCCATTCATATATTCCACAAATAGGATCTAAGAATCAACTTAAGTGCAATATATACTTTACCACTACTTGGTACCAGTATAAGTAAGTCAGCAGGTCATGTCAGTGCTTATGGCTCGTTCTATTAGGTTTAATTTATTGTTAACTACATTAAACTAATTTACATTAAATGTAGTATTCCATTAGATTTTATTCTTCAAACAATGTTTATGAAGGTTTTACTAATTTAGGTCTTATCATCACAAATCTGTCTATTCTGCACTCCCAATTGACTATATTGCCACTTGTCTTTCTATTCTTTCATCCATAATATCCAGTATTTTTTGGTTGCTCTTCATAAGGCATTAATTTAATCACGCTGTTCAGTGGACTATCCCCAGTGACTTCGTCTTTGCCACAGGATAAAGTCTAAACCTATTAGCCTGGTACTTAAACTTTTATCTTCCCCATAATATTAATACCTAAAAAGCCCAAACTGACCAACTTTAATACTCACTAATTGACCACTCCTTCACATTAAAAACTATGTTAATCACTTTACAGTAATCTTCCTAACAAGCTGCTTGCAATTTCCATTGAAATGGTGAAAACAACAAGCCTTACAAGGACTCAATATCCTACCCAAAATTGCATTGGTAGTAAGCACCCAAACTGAATCTATAATTCAGGCAGTTTTTACTTTAAAGTTTTCTAGATTCTGCTAGTATTTTGTCTTGCATTTATCTATTAGAAACACATATTTTCTTCTATATGCTTATGCTCATTTGCCTCAAAAGCAAGAATGAGCAAAGCCATACAATCCAAACAAATCTAAAACTCCAGTGAATGCATAATCAACTAGAATGTCGCAGCAGGTAAAGCACAGTCAGCACTCACATTGCAGTAGTGTGGGTCATAAAAATGACCACGGAAGTGGAAACTTTGCAAAGCAATTGAAATAACCAATGTGAAAAAAATAATATTTAAAAATGTTTGCCAAAATTAATTTTTTTCTTATTTCTGATTATAAATGTCCAGTGAGAAATAATCAGCCAAGTAAAAAGACAACCCACAGAGTGGGAGAAAATATTTGCAAACTATGCATCTGACAAAAAACTAATATCCAGAATCTACAAGGAACTCAAACAAATCAGCAAGAAAAAAATTGATGAATCCCATCAAAAAGTGGGTTAAAGACATGAATAGACAATTCTCAAAATAAGATATACAAATGAACAACAAACTTGAAAAGGTACTCAATATCAATAATTATAAGGAAAATGCAAATCAAAGCCACAATACAATTCCCCCTTAATCCTGCAGGAATGACCATAGTCAAAAAAATCAAAAAATAATAGATGTTGGGATGGATATGGTGAAAAGGGAACACTTTCATACTGCTCGTGGGAATGTAAAGTAGTACAACCACTATGGAAAACAGTCTGGAAATTCCTTAAAGAACTAGAAGTGGAACTTCCATTTGATCCAGCAATCCCACTACTGGGAATCTACCCAAAGGAAAATAAGTTATATGAAAAAGACACTTGTCTGTTTATAGCAGACAAATTTGCAATTGCAAAAATGTGGAATCAGCCTAAATGCCCGTAAACCAAGGAGTGGAAGAAAAAAATGTTGTATATGTATATACGCATCATAGAATGCTACTTATCCATAAAAAGGAATGAAATAATGGCATTCACAGCAACCTTGATGGAGTTGAAAACCATTATTCTAAGTGAAGCAACTCAGAAATGGAAAACCAAACATTGTATGTTCTCACTTATAAGTGGGAGCAAAGCTATGAGGATGCAAAGGCATAAGAATGACATAATGGACTCTGGGGACTTGGGGGGAAGGGTGGGTGGGGGGTGAGGGATAAAAGACTACACACTGGATGCAGTGTACACTGCTTGGGTGATGGGTGCACCAAAATATCAGAAATCACAACGAAAGACTTTTTCCATGTAACCAAACACTGCCTGTTCCCCAAAAACTATGAAATAATAATATAAGAAATAAAAAGTACAATAAAATAAGTTAAGCAGTAAGAAATTAATATTATTGTTTTCTAATTAATAATATAAGTAACAAAAGATGCTAAAATATTCTTTAGGAGAGATTTCCTCTAGAAGTAGGATTGGGGGTCAGAAAGTTTTGGGAGAGACCCAGACTGATGCTCTAAGGTACTTAATTATACACTACAGTCAAAACTTGGTATCTGGAAGGATTGGTCCCAGGACCCACCACAGATACCAAAATCCACAGATACTCAAGTCCCTTATATAATATGGTGCAGTATTGTGTATAACCTACACACATCTTTCTGTATACTTTAAATCATCTCCAAATTACATATAATACCTAATACAATGTGAATGCTATATTTATTTATTTATTTTTATTTTATTTATTTATTTATTTTTTTTTTTGAGACGGAGTCTCGCTCTGTCGCCCAGGCTGGAGTGCAGTGGCGCGATCTCGGCTCACTGCAAGCTCCGCCTCCCGGGTTCACGCCATTCTCCTGCCTCAGCCTCCCGAGTAGCTGGGACTACAGGCGCCCGCTACCACGCCCGGCTAATTTTTTGTATTTTTAGTAGAGACGGGGTTTCACCGTGTTAGCCAGGATGGTCTCGATCTCCTGACCTCGTGATCCGCCCGCCTCGGCCTCCCAAAGTGCTGGGATTACAGGCGTGAGCCACCGCGCCCGGCCGTGAATGCTATATTTAAAAAGGGCAGTGAAATTTAAAAAGTAAAAGCTATTTATTTAGCATATTACAATTTAAAATATTAGAGATATTCAAAAATATTTTATTTCTTCTTTAAAAAGCTAAGAGTAGTTGGAATAGTGCGTGACTTATTTTCATATAACTGATGATATAGAGTAAGCATCTTTTTTAGGCTTGGCAAATCCTCACACTCTTCCAAGTTTAGATTGGTTTCCAACATTTTATCCTCTACACTTTCAATGTCATAAAAACTTTCTAAGAATTTCTTAATTGAGAGGCTTCTTTTTTTTTTTTTGCCAGCATCACTCCCTCTAGGATATCTTGTCCCCTTTTATCACAACACATTTCCTCATTTATGTAGATTCATTTGCCTTTACTAAATTCCTCCTCTGTTGTCTCTTGAATGGTGGCAGTGTCATCCTTCCTACAGTCAACTATTTATTCTATGACTTTTCTTAAATTATATTCAGATTTTACCTCCAGTACTATCACTTTTTGTTTGTTGCATTTTAAGCTTTGTTGGCCATTTTCCCTTTTTGGTTATCCAGTTTTGAAAATGTCATATGGGTTTATCACTGGAAGACTACACACTTTGCTGCCTGTACATGATATAACTAACAAATATGTAGGAAATAATTGACAGCATTTCAAGGAAGTAGCATAGCTGGTCACAGATCTGTTGCACATCTGTTACTTATTGTTGCATCTGTTACCTATTACCAAGAATAGAAGTCTGAACACTTCTGCCCACTGTGTCTTTGGATAGGAGTCACCAAAGAAAACACAAGACAGCAAAGCACTGGATGGAACAAGGCTTTGCTCAACATTGAGAAGAGACAGAGCAAGATCAGCTTCTGTAATGGGCGTTGAATGTCCATGGTCAGCAGGTTCCTCCTGGCAGCCACCAAAGGCAATTGGCCTGCACTCACCTCTCTTGTACTACAACAGGACCCCATAACTCCTTTCAGGGGACAGTTATAAACAGTAAAGACACACTCAAGTAGCACAAAAGATACACATGGAGTCAGAAACAGGGACATATATTCCCACACAAGATTGTATACCTAGCATAGGCTGCATGTCAGACTATTCATCTCTTGGCAAAAAAAAGTATTCTAAGCTCAAGGCCAGTTCTCAGGTGGCTTCCTGGGGACTGAAAGACTTTGTGCATGAGATCTTTCCCAACATTAATGCAGTGCTTTGTGGACTCAAGACCTAGTAGCAAAGTTTGTACTTTATAAAATTACCTATAGTTCATTGGAAACTTAAATTTGAGCTGCAATTTCACATAGATTCACAAATGATTCTCATCTCCAATATGTATGGGCATTCTTTTTTTCTCTAGTAAATAATTTCTTTAAACCCTTTACTCACTCTCATAACCTCCTTCTCCTTTGTAATTTTGACCTAAAGAGTGAGGCAGTGTCTAGTCCATCATCATCATATTTGCATTTGTTGTTTCTTCCTAGTCTCTCTCAATCACTCTTTTATATATAGGCTCATATGGATTTTATATAAACTATCTTAAACTCTACGTCAAAGATACCAAAATATATGTGCCTAAGGGTTAAACAAGCAATATAACTGAATGTTGTAGAAAGAAGACTTCTGACTGACTGAAGGATTTGTGCCCTTCATAATGGACTGAACATCTTCTTTGCTCCAGAAGGATCTCTGCAATGCCAAAAAGAGAACTTTAGGATATTTTCCCAGAAGAAAGCAAATTTTGTTGTTGTTGTTGTTGTTTTGTTTTGTTTTCATAAAAATTACTTCATATGACAGTTTCTCAATGAGTTAAAAATAGAATTACCACACGATCCAATAATTTCACTTGTGAGTACATACTCAAAAGAATTGAGAACAGAGACTCAGATATTTGTATACTCATGTTCATAGCAGCATTATTCAAAATAAACAAATGGTGGAAGCAGCCTAAATATCCATCTACAGAGGAATGAATAAGCAAGATGTGTAATATGCATACAATAGAATACAATATTTTTAGCCTTAGAAAATAAGAAAATTCTCGGCTGGGTGCAGTGGCTCACTCCTGTAATCCCAGCACTTTGGGAGGCCAAGGCGGGTGGATCACCTGAGGTCAGGAGTTTGAAACCAGCCTGGCCAACATGGTGAAATCCCGTCTCTTCTAAAAATACAAAAATTAGCCAGGCCTGGTGGTGGGCGCCTGTAATCTCAGCTGCTGGGGAGGCTGAAGCAGGAGAATCGCTTGAACCCAGGAGGTGGAGGTTGCAGTGAGCCGAGATTGTGCCACTGCACTCCAGCCTGGGTGACAGAGCAAAACTCCATCTCAAAAAAATAAAGAAAAAAAAAGAAAAAGAAAAAGAAAATTTCGTCACATGCTACAACTTGGATTATTCTTGACGGTATCATGCTATGTGAAATAAAACAGTCACAAAAGGACAAATACTGCATGACTCGACTCATTTTGACGTACCTAGAGTCATCAAATTCATTGAGCTAGAAAGTAGAATGGTGGTTGCCAGAGGTTAGGAGAAGGGATACTAGGCAGTTATCAGTTAATGGGCACAGTATTTCAGTCTTACAAGATGGAAAACAAAAAGCCCTTCAATGGATGATGGTGATAGTTGCATAACAATCTGAATGTACTTAATGACTCTGAATGGTATCCCTAAAACTGGTTAAAGTGGTTAAAAAAAGATGCTATGTATATTTTTTAATGCATTATTTTAAAATATTGGCAACGAATTCATGTAAAAACAAAACAAAAGAAAACAACCCTGGATCAGAAGGGCTGAATATAGTTTTTTTGTTGTTGGTGGTGGGGGCGGGGGGGCGGGTAGTGGATTATGCTTATAAAATAAAAGTGTGGGCTCCTTTAAAAAGGCTGTATAATCAAATATATTACTGACAGAGAGACTTTGTTTTTACTTGTTTTTAAAGGAAAACAAATCCTCTCCTTAACAACTACACATTTAATGATTGTAAGAATTTTCCACAGGCTAGCTTCTGCTCTGTACAATTCTAACTTTTTTATCCCCTTCTATCTCACATACTTTAGATCCCAGTTTTACAGAATATTTTCATGTGATTTCCACTTTTGCAAATTCATGTCAAAATTCCTGAAGCCTTTCTATAGGGCTGTAACTGGAAATACTACTTATGGGAGTGATTGCAACCATGTGACTATATCATACTAAATCTAAATGAAATGCCTCTCTTTTTATAAGATTCTCCTTAACAGACTTGAAAACTCCTCCTAGCCACCCCAAGACGACTCACCATAAGGCAAAGTGTGGCAGAGGTGACATTGTAGTGGAAAGAGATATTTATCTTAACTAATCGAAAAAAAAATGGACAATCTGATTAAAAACAAACTATAATTCTGAAGGAACAATAGACAAAAGAGGAAAAAGAGCAAGGAGAAGGATAAAATGTGATTAGCAAAGCTGAAGATATATACTTAATAATATTACTAGAATATTAAGAAAAAGACATTGGTATAATCTAAGAGTAAAGCTAATGGAAATTATATGGCTAGAGGATCTTTGACTCACCATAACATACTTGAAAGAGAGGGAAGGAGAAGAGATAAAGAGATGGTTGTATACAGAAAGAAAAATATGTTTGGCAGAACATATACAATAAAGCAGGTAGAAAGGATTCTGAAACGGAACGCCAGTGCAATGAAGCAATACTGATAAGATAGGAATGAGTACCTGGCAAAGAGGGAGTACCAGATTTAAGCACTAATGATATAACATGTAACAAGAAGGTGCTCAAAAGAGGAAGAGAGGAATGGAGTCAAAAACATTTACTTGCCAACTACATTTGCCATCTGTTAATATGACAGTGTAACATAAAGTAAAATTGTTCAGAAACACTAACGAACGGCCTTTAAAAAGTACAACCTGTGACATCTGATAAAATACAGATAATTGAATGCTTGCAATTTACAGATCAAGCAAAATTAACTGAGTATCTGAGAATTCAAACCCTCAACTAAGCATATATGTCCTCCAAATGAGAAATGTTCTTTGATTACTGTTTAAAATATGTTGTATTTATATTATTTAATAATGAACATTTTATATCAAGTTTGAGATACTAAGAATGAAGTTATTTAATAAAAAAAGTAAAAAGTTAATGCTCATGATTGGTTTGAAGGTGCTTCAAATATATAGTACCCATCAGTAGTAGAAACTGTATGCAAAGGTTCATAAATTGTATTAAAGCATTTTGAGGGAAAAAAAGTAGATTAAAAATGTTTGGTGCAAATTTAATTATTATTTAATTGGTAATTTAATTTTTTTCCTACTGTTTCTCATGGTATAGTTGATTTTGCCTTGAAAAGAACAGATATATTTTATTGCAGAAATGGAAAGATATCTTCAGAGGCTTCCATGCTGGTAAAATAAATATTCAGACATCTCAGGGGTACAATTTATTTCTGCTCTTAGAAGGATGACCTATTTTCTCCTGAATGTGAGGCGGTAGTGGCCATAAGGAAACTGAAGCACAAACATCTCACTGCTGCTATGGAGATGAGAGATAACCCCTCCTTCTACGGAAACTCAGTTTGTCCTTTTGCTTGATCTTGTCAAAAATATTTACCTCTGTCATTAGATCCTTGAAGCTCCATCCCTTGACACTTCATAATAAGTAGTTAAATTACATAATCCAGTCACCTACGATATTAAGTATAAGATTTGAAATATAGAGCTTTAAGAAGTAAAAGTTTGGCCGGGTGCGGTGGCTCACGCCTGTAATCCCAGCACTTGGGGAGGCCGAGGCAGGCGGATAACGAGGTCAGGAGATCGAGACCATCCTGGCTAACATGGTGAAATCCCGTCTCTGCTAAAAAAAACACAAAAAAAATTAGCCAGGCGTGGTGGCGGGTGCCTGTAGTGCCAGCTACACGAGATGCACCACTGCACTCCAGCCTGGGCCACAGAGCGAGACTACGTCTCAAAAAAAAAAAAAAAAAAAAAAGAAGTAAAAGTTCGTCCGGGAATGGTGGCTCATGCCTGTAATCCCAGCACTTTGGGAGGCAGAAGTGGGTGAATCACCTGAGGCCGGGGGTTCGAGACCAACATGGTGAAACCCCATCTCTACTAATAATACAAAAAAAATTTGGCCGGGTGTGGTGGCATGCACCTGTAGTCCCAGCTACTAGGGAGGCTGAGGCAGGAGAATCGCTTGATCCTGGGAAGCAGAGGTTGCAGTGACCCGAGATCACATCATTGCACTCCAGCCTCGGCGACAAGAGCGAAACTCCATCTCAAAAAAAAAAAAGAAGTAAAAGTTCAAATTAAGCATTCATATTTCACTTAGAGTATCAGTATTGTATATATAATTGTGTGTAAAAATCCTATGTAATAATTTCTTTTTTTCTTTTTTTTTTGAGATGGAGCCTTGCTCTGTTGTCCAGGCTGGAGTGCAGTGGCACGATCTCGGCTCACTGCAACGTCCACCTCCTAGGTTCAAGAGATTCTCCTGCCTCATCCTTCTGAGTAACTGGGATTACAGGCACGCGCCACCACTCCCGGGTGATTTTTGCATTTTTAGTAGAGATGGGGTTTCACCATGTTGGTCAGGCTGGTCCCGAACTCCTGACCTCGTGACCCGCCCACCTTGGCCTCCCAAAGTGATGGAATTACAGTCACATTAGCATGGACTAGTATGTTAAGTAGTAATTTAAATTAATTTTCTTGTATTTAGGAATTAAGTAACCCTTAATAATAAGTAGATTCATCATGATATCCCAGAGTCATACAAAAATATGACAGTAATTAAATTTTTTCTTTTCATTCTTTTTCTTTCTTTTTAAATTAATTTTTTTCCTTCTTTTTTGTTTTTTTTTTTAATTTTTTGTCTATACTATTTTCTTCACCACACCCAGCCCTGTATGTAAAAATTTCTCTGAAAAGTTAGAACATTTGGAAATCTGCCTAGGTTTTAAGCATTAATCATTTGCAATCATTTTTTAACATTTGGAATGTTACCACAACATTCCAAACATTAACTTTCATTGACCATTGTTATTAGCAATTGTTCCATGTACTTTCACATTAGCATGGACTAGTATGTTAAGTAGTAATTTAAATTAATTTTCTTGTATTTAGGAATTAAGTAACCCTTAATAATAAGTAGATTCATCATGATATCCAAGAGTCATACAAAAATATGACAGTAATTAAATTTTTTCTTTTCATTCTTTTTCTTTCTTTTTAAATAAATATTTTCCTTCTTTTTTGTTTTTTTTAAATTTTTTGTCTATACTATTTTCTTTTATTCCTTCTTATTTTCATTCCTACTTGCCTTTCTAAGCATTGCTATTAACCAAATTAACTGATGGGGATGTGTCTCTTGCAAATAAATGTATAACAGAGAAGAGGAGGTTAATCTGCAAGACAAATATACTTGAATGCAAAATTCCTCTGCAGTGGTATCTGTTCAAAAAAAAGTCAAAATACAAGTTAAATATTATTTATAATGATATACATATATATTTTACTATATTTCTGAGGTTATTTGCTTTTGTCGCAAGTTTGCTGAACAGTCATTGCTGACATCTAATTATGAATTTTAACTACTAAATTTATTTTGGCCAAATGACTAAGGTATTTGCTAATTACTCCCCATTATGTTACATTTTATCATATCAGAAAGCATGACTTTTTATTTTTTTAAAGCCTTAATAAGACTATCTTCATAAAACATTTTTAATCTCTTTAAAACATCAATTTGATCATTCTCAGTGAATATCTGCTATGTGGTCTCTGCTATATTTGGCACTGAGACTACAAAGGTGAGCAACCTGAGCTCCATGGAAATGGAAGGAGTGTACTGTGGCTAGATGGAGACAAATGAATAAAGAAAAAAATGATCTGGATATTGAAGCATTAGAATGATATCTCTCAATGGAAAATGAGAATGCCACGTGGAAGATAAAGGAAAGAAAAAGGACATGACAATTGTAGGTGGAAGGCAACAGGTATCATTCTCTTTCAAGAAGCACAAAAGTCCATATAGTAATAGTGAGATTAAGTAGAGTGAGGCTAAATTCAGATTAATCTAAGTTACTAAAAACAGATTTATATTTTATTTGGTCGACCTCAGAAAACAACGATGACTTTTTGAAAATGGAAATCTATGTAACTAAGAAACATTTCCAGAATACAAATTTAAAGGCAAATATATAATATGAAGAAAGTGGAAGCAAGTTGTCCTCTAAGAGATTATTGCATTGATTCTAAAGAAAATGGCTGAGAAATTAGGATATGATTGGATTAAGTTTTGTTATCATAATATTGATAATAATAACATCTGAAATTTTCTGAGCACACTATTAAGTGCCATGTAATATCATAAAGCCTCTTCAAGTGATTTCTTGTTTATTTTATGATGTAGGTGACAATAATAATTATTTTCAAGATGAGAAAACTGAAATGTATAAAGATTATATAGTTTTCCTAAAGTCAGGCAACATAAGTGAATAAATTAGGGTATAACCAACTTTATGTATAACCAATCATATCTGATTGTAGAGTTTAAATTTTTAATCATTACATTTGCTGGTAATATTAGGTTTGATAAGAAAGAAAATGTAGGAATATTTTGAAGAAAGAAAAAGCATAACATTGACAAAAATTATATAGTAGAGAGTAAAACAGTTAAAAGTAGATAAACCAAGATCAGTAAGATGAACTCTCAGTGAATCTTACAATAATCTACAAGAATTCCATCAATCCATACAGAACAAATCTCAGCACAAGTGCTATCACAGCTAATAGCCTTTGTAATGTTGCTTCAACATTGTAGATAGCTATAGAGCACTCACTCCCATGCCCTCTTCATTTTCCCTGTTTTCTGATTTTCATGTACTACCTTGAATGTTATCCTACCATAGAGTCCATTCTCCCCAGGGACGGCTGTCATAAATTTTAGCTCTATAAACAAAAAGTCATTTTTATCATGGTTATTCATTAAGTAATAGGAAAGTGCCAATAATTAGGTCAAACAACTTGAGGTGAGATATGCTGGAGGCCTCTGCTATTAGAAAACAAAAACAAAAACAAAAAACCCTGTTTTTAAAAATCAAGACTATGTCACACTGAAATACTTCTTCTTCCTATACACAATATTGTATATGGCTTTGAAGTCTCAAGTTGTCATTTGCTATTGTCAGGGAAGCCAGCCTGATGATACAACCCAACCTGATGAAACAAGCATACAGGAGATCAGCCAAAGGTAATCTACCTCCTACACGGTACACCACCTTGGAAGTTCCAATTCTATACACCTCTATATAGTTGTATTCCTTAAGAGAAATAGAGTTGTTCTCTTATTTGAAGTTGAAAGCTTTCTGCTTGCCATGAATGTGTACCTCAAACGTTCAAATACAACACAACTATTTGTGAAGAAAAGTTCAGTTTAACTTAATATTTACAGTAAGTTATAGATTCCAATTAGCTCCTTCATTCCATATAGAACAAAAAATTGAGTTTAAATTTGTTGTAATCGTTTTATGGTGCAAATGTTGAACAAAGAGAAGTAAGATATTATCCTGTGGAATGTAGCCAAATTCATTAAACAGACTTTAGTGGATGCCACACCAAATTACAATATCTGCAAAGAAAGCTACACACACACATACACACACACAAAATGACAGCAGGAAAAAGCGAGAAGTCAGAAAACATACTTCAAATAGCAAAACTTAGAGTGCTTTTAAAGATAATTCAATGCATACCAAGTCAGAAAGCTGCATTTCATATACGATACTTAACAAATGTGTGTTTTAAATATTAACAAAGAAAAGGAATATGGATATTATCAAATCTAATATTCCTAGGAATCAAGAAAAAGAAGATATTATTATGCAATCCATACATATGTTTTAAGATTATATGTGTTGTCAACATTTGTAATTGTATTAGAATTCATGAAAATCATCTAAGACAATATCCTTCTGAATCATATAAAAATAACATAGTCAACTGTTCATTCAATATACATTTATGCACAAGCATAAAGCAAGTATCTTACTAAACCTACATACAATGATCAATTTCAACCACAAACTTATCAGGAGTCAATGTGAATGGAGGTAAAGTGATGTATCAGGAAGCAAATTTCAAAAGAATTGCAAAATTAAAATGAAATAATTATATTTATTAATAAAATAGGTTAGATTTGAAACTTTCAAAAAGAATTATTATATTTTGAACACTGACTAGAAAAAGCTGGAAAAACTAAACACGATTTATAGATGCAGAAAACATAATTTGCCCGATTTGGAGAGAAAAACAGAATATCAAATTTAAGAGAAATGTAGCATGGGAAAACAGATCTTCATTAAAATCAAGAAATATCTGCATGATGAATTGCCTGTGAAAACAAAAAAAAATTAGTTTTCAAACTATTCATTTTACCATTGATGATTTATGAGTAAGAAAGCTGGTCAGCAATGCATACCTCAACAACAACAAAAAAGGCACGTCTCATTCTTCAGATAACAAAGCACTACACAGACAGCTTATCATATCTTGCTATTTTTTTAAAGAAATCAACAAGCAGGAGTTTGAGATGCACCGCTAGAACTACATACAAAGTAAAACAAAGACAGGAAAGCTAACTAACTTAAAGATGAAATAATATACCTATTAAGAGCTGAATTGTACCCCCTTATTTTATGTCAAAGTCTTAACCCCCAGTACCCCAGGATGTAACTGTATTGTAAATAGAGCTTGTAAATGAGAAGTAATTAAATTAAATGGAGTTGAATAATGTAGGCCCTAAGTCAATATGACTGGTATTTTTATAACAGATTAGGATGCAGAAATACAGAGGGGAGACCACAGTTAAGACCCAGGGAGAAGGTAACCATCAATAAGCCAAAAAAAGAAGCATCAAAATGAAACCCACCCTGCCAACATTCTGTCTTAAATGTCTGGCTTTAAGAATTGTGAGAATAGAAATTTCTATTGTTTAACCTATCTATTCTGTGGCACTATGTTTTAGCAGTCCTAGAAAACAAATACAATGTGTATAGTCTATCTTCTCAAAAAAGAAACTCTTCTAGGTACAAAATAGAATGATCAGATCAATTAACAAAAATAGGATGGTCAGATTAATTAACAAATCTTCCCTAAGTACATACACTCTGAGGAGGAATGCAGTGGATTGCAGCCTATGCCTGTGTAAAACCCAATAAAATAGAAATATCTTCCTTTTTTGGTAGCCTAAAGTGTGTGTTAGTAAGTAAATGATTTTACTTTACAAGAACTAATAAATAACAAGATATTTAACAAACGCCAAATCCCTAAATAGCAAAGCACACTAAAAAAAAAAAAAAAAAAAAAAAAAAAAAAAAAAAAAAAAATCACGCAGGTTGACCAGATTCTACTGAATTTCAGGAACAATAGACTGTATATGATAATATTTATGTTGTTTCAAATAACACTTATTGGTAACTGCAGTAAGTTATTTCTGGTCAATGACTCAAATGGTAAAAGATCGATAATCACAGCCGGGCGCGGTGGCTCACGCCTGTAATCCCAGCACTTTGGGAGGCCAAGGCGGGTGGATCACGACGTCAGGAGATTGAGACCGTCCTGGATAACACAGTGAAACCCCATCTCTACTAAAAATACAAAAAAATAGCCGGGCGTGGTGGCAGGCGCCTGTAGTCCCAGCTACTCGGGAGGCTGAGAGGGGAGAATGGCGTCAACCCGGGAGGCAGAGTTTGCAGTGAGCAAAGATCGCGCCACTGCACTCCAGCCTGGGCAACAGAGCAAGACTCCGTCTCAAAAAAAAAAAAAAAAAAAAAAAAAAAAAAACACGCAAACAAACAAAAAAAGTGATAATCACTTTATATACTATTAAGGTATCCATTTCCCAATTTCAAAGCAACAACATTTTCTTTTGATGGCTTCTACTACTACTACTACCACTGCTACTTACTGTTACTACTACCTGCTTCATTTGCTTCTTTTGTTTTGTTTTGGAAAAATGACTGGGCTTTTGGCATGCCAGCTGGAAGAAATATAAAGAAGACAAATGTCCCTACTTTCATTGACTCACACTTTAGAATGAGATTTTAAGGCAGTATCTTCAGATAAGAGAACAAGCACAAATAAGTACCAAAAAAAAAAGTACAAAAGCACAAATAAGAACAAGCACAAATAAGTACAAAACATGGGCAGAATGGAAATCTGAAATGTTTTATTATTTCTTATTGTTACAGGTAGTTAGGCATGAAGGGGGCAGGCCCCAGGGAGAAGCAACTGCCTGAGCATGCATGTTAAGAGACAAAAATGGTGAATAAAGTGTAATCTTCTGGGGGCAAACTCCACTGGAAAGGGTAAGGAAAGCACTGCGCATGTGGGAAGCCACCCTTAAGGGAAGAATCATGGGAAAGAGGCCAGCCTATGAAAGCCTTAGGATCCCGGTTAAACGGGGCGCTTGACCTTCTCTATTTAACCTTCACTTGCCTGCTTGAGTCTCTTCTAAGCGCACCTTCCTTTTTTTTTTTTTTTTTTTTTTTTCCTGTTCTAAGGCCATTTAAATAAACTTCCATTCCTGCTAGGGAACTTGCCTTGGTCTCTTTCTGCTTTACATCCCTCAGTTGAATTCTTTCTTCTGAAAATGCAAGGGCTGAAGTTTCTGTGGATGAGTACAGATTTGCCCTTGGTAACTCGGGGTAACTTGGATTTCAGCCACCAATAACATTATCTGAAATTCCATATTTGGGAAAATTATAACTTAGGAACTTAAAACTCAGTATAGTCATCCTTTGATATCTGTGGGGGATTTGTTCCAGGACTCCACTACAGATACCAAAATCTGTAGATGGTCAAGTCTCTTATAGAAAACGGCATAATGTTTGTATATTACTTCTGCATATTCTCTCATATGCTTTAAATCATCTTAGATTAATTATAATACCTAATACAATGCAAATGGTATGTAAGTAGGTATTTTACTGCGCTGTTTTTATTTGCATTATTTTTAATTTTTGTATTGTTATTTTTTATTTTATTTTTTTCAAATATTTTTGATCTGTGATTGGTTGGATCCACAGATACGGGACCTGTGGCCATACAGGCCCTACTGCAAATGTCAATGAAAATGCATGTAAGCTTCCTGACACTTAATCATAGTTTATACATATTTGTTAAGTAAAAAAAAAAAATTCTATGGCCACCTGGAATTTGAATCTAAAGTAAATTTCAAGGATATACACTTGACCCTTGAACAACATGGGCTTGAACTGTGTGGGTCCATTTATACACAGATGTTTTTCAATAAATATATTCAGAAATCTTTTGGAGATTTTCAACAAATTGAAGAAAACTCCCAGACATATCTTGTAGCCTGGAAATATATTTTCTTAAAGTTAGATATGTCTTGAATGCATCAAATATATGTAAATACTGATAGTGTATTTTTATCATTTATTACCAGATAATGTACAAAAATAGTTTACAAAATATTAACATTTATCAAAATTCTTGCATCCAATTGCAGACAACACATGGTGCGACTTGCATGGAAAGAAATGTAAACAAATGTAAAGATGCAAGATTAAATCATAATGGCATAAACTTAACTGTAGCACATATTGTACTATTGTAATAATTTTGTAGTCACCTCCTGCTGCTATAATGGTGAGCTCAAGTGTTGGAGTATCTCCTGAAAACTCCATGTGCCTCTCAACATCTCTACATGAGCAGTTCATCTCTCCAGTAAACTGTGAATCGCAGTAAAAAGTGGCCTTTTGTGGTTCTTGCAGATTTTTCTATATGTTTAGTGCAATACTGTAAACCTTCAGTAACATCATGAAACCCATACAGAGTGCCACTTATGATGCCAGAATTGCTTCCAAGAAGTAGAGAAAAGCCATGACAGTACAAGACAATGTTGAATTGTTTCATATGTACTGAAGATTTAGTTCTGCAGCTGCAGTTGCTCACCATTTCAATATAAATGAATGCAGCTAAAGGATCATTGTAAAAACAGAAAAAAAGATCGTGAAGCTGTTGCTGCAGTTATGTCAACAAGTGCAAACGTTTTACTTTTTTCAAAATACCTTTTTTATTTTGTGGTTGAAAATGCAGCTTGTATGTAAGTGCAAGTTTGCTACAGAAAGGCATACCTATAGACTCTAATAGAATCTGAGAAAAAGTAGAGTCATTATAACACAACTAAAAACAAAAGGAAGGTAAAAGATCCAAAACTGGGGAACTTAATGCCAGCAACGGATGGTTGGGAATTTTTGAAAGAGGTTCGGCTTTAAAAAAATGTCAAGATAACAGGAGAAGGAGATTCTGCTGATCAAGAGACAGCAGAATGAGTTCCCAGGCACCATTAAGAAAAATAATCAAGGAGAAAGAATCTGCTTGAACAGGTTTTGAATGCAGAAAAAAGTGTCCTATCTTTGAAAAAAAAAAATGCCACAAAGAACAATTATTAGTAAGAAAGAGAAACACCAGGATTCAAGACAAACAGGGATAGAGTAACTCTACTGTTATGCAAATGCAGTCAGATTTATGATCAGGACTGCTTTTATCTATAAAGCTGCTAACTCTTGTAGGGAAAAGATAAACATCATCAGTCTTTTGGCTGTACAAGACCTGGACAATGAAAAACATTTTACTGGATGGGTTTCATCTACACTTTGTCCTTGAGGTCAGGAGTTACCTTGCCAGTAAAGGACTGCCTTTGAAGGTGCTTTTGAAATTGGACAATTACCCTGGTCTCTCAGAACCTCAGGAGCTCAACACCAAAGGTGTTGAAGTGGTCTACTTGCCCCCAAACACAAGTCTCTAATTCAGCCTCTAGAGGAGGGGAGTCATAAGGACCTTTATGTGTCATTACATATACTCTATGAAAACGGTTGTGAATGCTATGGAAGAGAACCCCAATAGAGAGAACATCATGAAAGGCTGGAAAAATTATACCATTGAAGATGCCATCATTGTTATAGAAAAAGCCATGAAATACATTCAGGCTCTCAACTGTGTCTAGATGTTGCACATGACTTCATAGGATTCATGACAGAGCCAATCCAATAAAGAATGAAAGAGACTGTGGATATGGCAAAAAAAGGTGGGTGTAGGGAGTTTCAAGATATGGATCTGAGAAATTCACCAGCTAATAGATACAACACTAGTGGAATTAACAGAAGACAACTTGATGGAGATGAGTGCTTCCAAACCAGTGCCAGATGATGAAGAAGAAGACATAGTAGAAGCAGTGGCAGTAAACAAATTGACATTAGACAATCTGGCAGAAGGGTTCCGAGTATTCAAGACTGCTTTTGACTTCTTTAACCACACGGATCCTTCTATGATACAGACAGTGAAACTAAAGCAAATGATGGAAGAAGAATGGGAGATGAGTGCTTTCAAACCAGTGCCAGATGATGAGGAAGAAGATGTAGTAGAAGCAGTGCCAGTAAACAAATTGACATTAGACAATCTGGCAGAAGGGTTCTGAGTATTCAAGACTGCTTTTGACTTCTTTAACCACATGGATCCTTCTATGATACAGACACTGAAACTAAAGCAAATGATGGAAGAAGAATGGTAGCATATAGAACAATTTTAGAGAATTAAAACAGCAAAAAGGCCGACAGAAAATATGACGTATTCCTGAAAAGTTACTCAAGTATGTCTTCCTGTCCTGTCTCCCTTTCTACCTCTTCCACTTCTGTCTCTACCACCCCAGAGACAACAAAACCAACCTCTCCTCTTCCTCCTCTTCTTCAGCCTACTTAATATGAAAATGCTGATGATGAAGACCTTGATGATGATGAACCACTTCCACTTAATAAATAGTAAATATATTTTCTCTTCATTATGATTTTCTTAATAATGTTTTTTTCGCCAGCTTACTTGATTATAAAAATGTAGTACATAAAACACATAACATATACAATATGTGTTAATTGACCCTTTATGTTATTGTTAAGGCTTCTCGTCTACAGTGAGCTACTAGTAGTTATGTTTTTGAAGGGTCAGGAGTTATTTTCAAAGTTTTGACTTCAGGGGGTTGGGGTGGGGGTGACAGCTTTCCTAACCCCTGCATTGTTCAATTGTATATGTAAATGCTGCTTGCAGACTTCTGGTTAAAGTATTTCACTAAAGTCTGAGTTTAAAGTGCTTATAGAACTATATCATTTTCTTGCCCTGTGCTATGGGTAAAGTTATTTAAACTCTTTATGTCTCATTTTTCAACCAGTGCAATCTTCTTTTGCCATACATGACTCCAGAGTCAGGGTATTGTATCATCATCAAAACTCATATATGTTCTATATTTATTTGAAATCTTTGATAGTTTTTTTCTGTTTTTTTTTTTAATACTCACATTCATTGTCTTCAGACAAGGAAATTGAATTTAATTGACTTATTCAAGGGCATTAGGGCAGCTTGCATTTTTCTGTTGATTTAGATTAACAGCTTTTATTTTCCTGGTTGGATTGACCCCCTGAGCCTTGTCAACTCTTATTCCATTTCCATAACATAGGGATAATAGTACTTAACACATGGTTCAATTGAGTAGCTCTGTAATTATTCTCTTATACATGTAAAGTGCCTTGAAGCACAGAGTAAAGTGCTGTCTTTCAAATTTCAAGCTACTTAGAACAGAGAAGAAATAGCTTGAGAGATATTATAACTCCGATTTTTGGTTGGGCTGGCATTTGACAGAGGCATTACATATCTTTCCTGTTGCTCAAGATACTGACTTTTGGGGGGTTGCTGTGTTTTAATTTTAATAAACTACATACGAATGTAAGTATCTAAATATTGGCTTTTCAGAATAGTTATCACGGGAGACTGGACCAATAACAATTGGTCAAAATATTCTGAACACTTTATTTAATAGTTCCAAACCTCTTTCCCAATAATCTAAACCCTCTTGTACTAATCTATATTTCCTTTCTTGTACTAATCCATGTTTCTTGTACTTCTATCATTAATTTGTAATTATTGGATAATCACTTTATTTCAAAAATTAGGCTTACTCTGTATTTTCTATCATCCCCTTTTCTGACCAAGCATTTACTTACTACCAGCTTCATGGGGCAGGACTATTTGTTTATTATTATTATTGTGGTGTGGGTTATTGATATTATTTGGTAAATATGTCTTAAATTTATAGAATGCTGTCTGAAACATAATAGGTGCTAAGTGAAATTTACTGGGCTAATTAATTTTTGGAAGTTACCATTTAGAATAGATACCAATAATAATTTCTGAGCATCTAGCAAAAGTATCATTACTTTATGCGCTATCATATTTTAAAACCCAATTAAGCCACCCACTCAATTCAATGGATTAAGCTCCAAATGAGTCATGAAAACTTTAAAAAATAAAAATAAATAAATATCTTTGGTTCCAAAGATCAAAGTGAAACACTTGCACAAAAGTATTTCTCCAAATACTTGTCATTACACTGCTTTAAATTGGTTCTTTTTAATTAAAAATTTTGAGCAAAATATTGTTATACTCAAATTTAGTGAATAATATCCAAGTTATTATTGCAACTGAATTATGTATAATAGCGCCTAGCATAATGGCAGCTATGTAATGTACACTCTAACAGCTAGTGTGTATACATTCTCTATTGATTCTTTCAATAGGTGACAGATTGTAAGGAGAGATTATTAAGCGAGGAAGCTAATTAATAAACAGAATTAAGCCGTGGAAAATTACATAGTACTTTATTAGATGTCAGAGTATATAGTATGCAATGTGTCAACCTTAACCCTAGTGATGTGACTTAAAAAAAAAAAAAAAAGTACAACACACTCATGCTGTTTAAAGTCTTCCTAAAGAGTATTTGATTTGCAGATGTTTTTGTTGTGCAGTTTGGATCAGTCTTAAATATCGTTCACTGTGCATTAAAAATTTAGGCTTCAGTAATGCTTAAAGTAATTGATGTTTTAAACCATGTGGAAAAAGAAAACTACAATTATTTGTAAGGAATTAAATTTTAATTAGTTTCCCCTACTTCCCACCTTTATGCTCTTAAAAAGTAAAACCTTACGAAACTTGCTCTCCCTAATGTGTTTTCTTATAGCCCAGCATTTGCACATGTTCATCTCTATCTCTGACTTCACCGAAATCACTTCAATTTATTTTTTTGGAGTTCATAAAGATGCAATTTCTTATACAAATTTTTTTCTTAGTCTTTCAAGGTCAGGCTATATGTGCATGAAAAGATTTGCAATTTATCTATGAATTTCCTCATTGAGAGCATAGGTTCAAGAAAGTAAAGACTTGACTTTACAAAGATAATCACTATATGTATAGTGTCTAAAAATTTTCAGATACTTAGTAGGCATTTCAAATATAGCAAAAACAATTAAGTAAAAGAAGTTTTGATTGTAAATAGGAATATAAGGGACTATAGAAAGGTGCAATAAATAAGAGCACTCAATGAAGTTGTATCATTCTTTTATCAGCTAGATTAGTTCTTATTATACTGTAATAAATTATCACAAATTTAGTGACATAAAACAACATGAGGGAGGTTCCAAGATGGCTGAATAAGAACAGCCCCAGTCTACAGCTCCCAGTGTGAGCAACACAAAAGACAGGTGATTTCTGTAGTTCCAACTGAGGTACCAGGTTCGTCTCACTGGGGCTTGTCGGACAGTGGGTGCAGGACAGTGGGTGCAGCCCACAGACCATGAGCCAAAGCAGGGCGAGACATCACCTCACCTGAGAAGCGCAAGGGGTCGGGGAATTCATTTTCCTAGCCAAGGGAAGCCATGGCAGACATCACCTGGAAAATCAGGTCACTACCGCCCTAATACTGTGTTTTTCCAATGGTCTTAGCAAATGGCACACCAGGAGATTATATCCTGTGCCTGGCTCAGATGGTCCCACGCCCACGGAGCCTTGCTCACTGCTAGCACAGCAGTCTGAGATCGAACTGCAAGGTGGCAGCGAGGCTGGGCGAGGGGCACCCACCATTGCTGAGGCTTGAGTAGGTAAACAAAGTGGCCAGGAAGCTCGAACTGGGTGGAGCCCACTGCAGCTCAAGGAAGCCTGCCTGCCTCTGTAGACTCCATCTCTGGGGGCAGTGCATAGCTGAGCAAAAGACAGCAGAAACTTCTTCAGACTTAAATGTCCCTGTCTGACAGCTTTGAAGAGAGTAGTGATTCTCCCAGCATGGAGTTTGAGATCTGAGAAGGGACAGACTGCCTCCTCAAGTGGGTCTCTGACCCCCGAGTAGCCTAACTGGGAGGCATCTCCCAGTAGGGGCCAACTGACACTTCATACAGCTGGGTGCCCCTCTGAGAGGAAGCTTACAGAGGAACAATCAGGCAGCAACATTTGCCGTTCTGCAATATTTGTGGTTCTGCAGCCTCCGCTGGTGATACCCAGGCAAACAGGGTCTGGAGTGGACCTCCAGCAAACTCCAACAGACCTGCACCTGAGGGTCCTGACTGTTAGAAGGAAAACTAACAAACAGAAACGATACCCACACCAAAACCCCATCTGTACATCACCATCATCAAAGACCAAAGGTAGATAAAACCACAAAGATGGGGAGAAACCAGAGCAGAAAAGCTGAAAATTCTAAAAATCAGAGCGCCTCTTATCCTCTAAAGGAAAGCAGCTCCTCGTCAGCAAAGGAACAAAGCTGGACAGAATGACTTTGATGAATTGAGAGAAGAAGGCTTCAGAAGATCGGTAATAACAAACTTCTCCGAGCTAAAAGAGGATGTTCGAACCCATCGCAAAGAACCTAAAAACCTTGAAAAAAGATTGGATTAATGACTTATTAGAATAAACAGCATAGAGAAGACCTTAAATTACCTGATGGAGCCGAAAACCATGGCACAAGAACTACGTAATGCATGCACAAGCTTCAGTAGCCGAGTCAATCAACTGGAAGAAATGGTATCAGTGATTGAAGATCAAATGAATGAAATGAAGTGAGAAGAGAAGTTTAGAGAAAAAAGAGTAGAAAGAAATGAACAAAGCCTCCAAGAAATATGGGACTATGTGAAAAGACCAAATGTACGTCTGATTGGTGTACCCAAAAGTGATGGGGAGAATGGAACCAAGTTGGAAAACACTCTGAAGGATATTATCCAGGAGAACGTCCCCAATCTAGCAAGGCAGGCCAACATTCAAATTCAGGAAATACAGAGAACACCACAAATATACTCCTCGAGAAGAGCAACTCCAAGACACATAATTGTCAGATTCATCAAAGTTGAAATGAAGGGAAAAATATTAAGGGCAGCCAGAGAGAAAGGTCAGGTTACCCACAAAGGGAAGCCCATCAGACTAACAGCAGATCTCTTGGCAGAAAGTCTACAAGCCAGAAGAGAGTGGGAGCCAATATTCAACATTCTTAAAGAAAAGAATTTTCAACCCAGAATTTCCTATCCAGCCAAACTAAGCTTCATAAGTGAAGGAGAAATAAAATTCTTCACAGACAAGCAAATGCTGAGAGATTTTGTCACCACCAGGCCTGCCCTACAAGAGTTCCTGAAGAAAGCACTAAACATGGAAAGGAACAACCGGTACCAGCCACTACAAAAACGTGACAAATTGTAAAGACCATTGATGCTAGGAGGAAACCGCATCAACTAACAAGCAAAATAACCAGCTAATATCATAATGACAGGATCAAATTCACACATAACAATATTAACCTTAAATGTAAATGGCCTAAATATTCCAATTAAAAGACACACACTGGCAAATTGGATAAAGAGTCAGGACCCAACAGTGTGCTGTACTCAGGAGATCCATCTCACATGCAGAGACACCCAAAGCTCAAAATAAAGGGATGGAGGAAGATCTACCAAGCAAATGGAGAACAAAAAAAAAAAAAGCAGGGGTTGCAATCCTAGTCTCTAATAAAACAGACTTTAAACCAACAAAGCTCAGAAGAGACAAAGAAGGCCATTACATAATGGTAAAGGGATCAATTCAACAAGAAGATCTAACTATCCTAAATATATATGCACCCAATACAGGAGCACCCAGATGAAATAAAGCAAGTCCTTATAGACCTACAAAGAGACTTAGACTCCCACACAATAATAATGGGAGAACTTTAACACCCCGCTGTCAACATTAGACAGATCCACGAGACAGAAAGTTAACAAGGATATCCAGGAATTGAACTCAGTTCTGCACCAAGCAGACCTAATAGACATCTACAGAACTCTCCACCCCAAATCAGCAGAATATACATTCTTCTCAGCACCACATCATGCTTATTCCAAAATTGACCACATAGTTGGAAGTAAAGCACTCCTCAGCAAATGTAAAAGAACAAAATTTATAACAAACTCTCTTTCAGACCACAGTGCAATCAAACTAGAACTCAGGATTAAGAAACTCACTCAAAACCGCTCAACTACATGGAAACTGAACAACCTGCTCCTGAATGACTACTGGGTACATAACAAAATGAAGGCAGAAATAAACATGTTCTTTGAAACCAATAAGAAAAAAGACACAACCTACCAGAATCTCTGGGACACATTTAAAGCAGTGTGTAGAGGGAATTTATAACACTAAATGCCCATAAGAGAAAGTAGGAAAGATCTAAAATTGACACCCTAACATCACAATTAAAGGAACTAGAGAAGCAAGAGAAAACACATTCAAAAGCTAACAGAAGGCAAGAAATAACTAAGATCAGAGCAGAACTGAAGGAGATAGAGACACAAAAAAAACCTTCAAAAAATCAACGAATCCAGGAGCTGGTTTTTTGAAAAGATCAACAAAATTGATAGACCACTAGCAAGACTAATAAAGATGAAAAGAGAGAAGAATCAAATAGATGCAATAAAAATGATAAATGGGATATCATCACCGATCCCACAGAGATACAAACTACCATCAGAGAATACTATAAATACCTCTATGCAAATAAACTAAAAAATCTAGAAGAAACGGATAAATTCCTGGACACATACACCCTCCCAAGTCTAAACCAGGAAGAAGTTGAATCCCTGAATAGACCCATAACAGGCTCTGAAATTGAGGCAATAATTAAGAGCCTACCAACCAAAAAAAGTCCATGACCAGATGGATTCACAGCCAAATTCTACCAGATGTACAAAGAGGAGCTGGTATCATTCTTTCTGAAACTATTCCAATCAACAGAAAAGGAAGGAATCTTCCCTAACTCATTTTATGAGGCCAGCATCATCCTAATACCAAAGCATGGCATAGACACAACAAAAAAGGAGAATTATAGACCATTATCCCTGATGAACATCGATGCAAATATCTTCAATAAAATACTGGCAAACCGAATCCAGCAGCACATCAAAAAGCTTATCCACCATGATCAACTGGGCTTCATCCCTGGGATGCAAGGCTGGTTCAACATACACAAATCAATAAACGTAATCCAGCATAGAAACTGAACCAAAGACGAAAACCACATGATTATCACAATAGATGCAGAAAAGGCCTTTGACAAAATTCAACAGTCCTTCATGCTAAAAACTCTCAATAAATTAGGTATTGATGGGACGTATCTCAAAATAATAAGAGCTATTTATGACAAACTCACAGCCAATATCATACTGAATGGGAAAAAACTGGTAGCATTCCCTTTGAAAACTGGCACAAGACAGGGATGCCCTCTCTCACCACTCCTTTTCAACATAGTGTTGGAAGTTATGGCCAGGGCAATCAGGCAGGAGGAAGAAATAAAGGGTATTCAGTTAGGAAAACAGGAAGTCAAAGTGTCCCTGTTTGCAGATGACATGATTGTATATTTAGAAAACCCCATCGTCTCAGCCCAAAATCTCCTTAAGCTGATAAGCAACTTCAGCAGAGTCTCAGGATACAAAATCAATGTGCAAAAACCACAAGCATCCTTATACACCAATAACAGACAAACAGCCAAATCCTGAGTGAACTCCCATTCACAATTGCTTCAAGGAGAATAAAATACCTAGGAATCCAACTTAGAAGGGATGTGAAGGACCTCTTCAAGGAGAACTACAAACCACTGCTTTATGAAATAAAAGAGGACACAAACAAATGGAAGAACATTCCATGCTCATGGATAGGAAGAATCAATATCATGAAAATGGCCATACTGCCCAAGGTAATTTATAGATTCAATGCCATCCCCATCAAGCTACTAATGACTTTCTTCACAGAATTGGAAAAAACTACTTTAAAGTTCATATGGAACCAAAAAAGAGTCCGCATTGCCAAGACAATCCTAAGCCAAAAGAACAAAGCTGGAGACATCATGCTACCTGACTTCAAACTATACTACAAGGCTACAGTAACCAAAACAGCATGGTACTGGTACCAAAACAGAGATCTAGACCAATGGAACAGAACAGAGCCCTCAGAAATAATACTACACATCTACAACCATCTGATCTTTGACAAACCTGAGAAAAACAAGCAATGGGGAAATGATTCCCTATTTAATAAATGGTGCTGGGGAAACTGGCTAGCCATATGTAGAAAGCTGAAACTGGATCCCTTCCTTACAACTGATACAAAAATTAATTCAATAGGAATTAAAGACTTAAATGTCAGACCTAAAACCATAAAAAGCATAGAAAAAAACCTAGGCAATACCATTTAGGACATAGGCCTGGGCAAGGACTTCATGTCTAAAACACCAAAAGCAATGGCAACAAAAGCCAAAATTGACAAATGGGATCTAATTAAACTAAAGAGCTTCTGCACAGCAAAAGAAACTACCATCAGAGTGAACAGGCAACCTACAGAATGGGAGAAAATTTTTGCAATCTACCCATCTGATAAAGGGCTAATATCCAGAATCTACAAAGAACTCAAACAAATTTACAAGAAAAAATCAAACAACCCCATCAAAAAGTGGGTGAATGATATGAACAGACACTTCTCAAAAGAAGACATGTATGCAGCCAACAGACACATGAAAAAATGCTCATCATCACTGGCCATCAGAGAAATGCAAATCAAAACCACAATGAGATACCATCTCACACCAGTTAGAATGGTGTGCTGGAGAGGATGTGGAGAAATAGGAACACTTTTACACTGTTGGTGGGACTGTAAACTGGTTCCACCATTGTGGAAGACAGTGTCGCGATTCCTCAGGGATCTAGAACTAGAAATACCATTTGACCCAGCAATCCCATTACTGGGTATATACCCAAAGGATTATAAATCATGCTGCTATAAAGACACATGCACATGTATGTTTATTGTGGCACTATTCACAATAGCAAGGACTTGGAACCAATCCAAATGTCCATCAATGATAGACTGGATTAAGAAAATGTGGCATATATACACCATGGAATACTCTGCAGCCATAAAAAAGGATGAGTTCATGTCCTTTGTAGGGACATGGATGAAGCAGGAAACCATCATTCTGAGCAAACTCTCACAAGGATAGAAAACCAAACACCACATGTTCTCACTTATAGGTGGGAATTGAACAATGAGAACACTTAGACACAGGGTGGGGAACACCACACACCAGGGCCTGTCTTGGGGTCGGGGAAGTGGGGAGGGATAGCATTAGGAGATATACCGAATGTAAATGACAAGTTAATGGGTGCAGCACACCAGCATGGCACATGTATACATATGTAATAAACCTGCATATTATGCACATGTACCCTAGAACTTAAAGTATAATAAAAGAAAAAAAAGAAAAAAGAAAAAAAACAACACAGATGTATTATCTTACATGTTTGTAGGTCAGAAGTCTGATGTAAGTTCCACTGGGCAATAATCAGGTTGCTGGCAGAGCCACATTCCTTTTTGGGGGTTCTAAAGGAGAACCTATTTTCTTGCCTTTTTCAGATTTAAGAAGCTGCCTTTATCAGCCTTTGGCTCTCTTACATATTCAAAGCTGGTAACACTTGTTTTTCTCACAGTACTTCACACTGACCATGAGGGTTTTGCTTTCCTCTTCCACATTTAAAGACCTGTGGGATCACATTTGGCTCATTGCTAATAATCCAATTATTCCTAGGAATAACTAGGATTAGATTCCTAATCTTCCTATTTTAAGGTCAGTTTATTAACAACTGATATGAATGGAATTGGTCCTTCCCCAAATTCTTTGTTGTAGCTTGAACTCCCAATGGAACTATATTTAGAGAAAAAATCTTTTTTCGTTGTTGTTTTGTTTTTTCCGAGATGGAGTTTCACTCTTGTCGCTCAGGCTAGAGTGCAGTAGCAAGATCTCGGCTCACTGCAACCTGTGCCTCCAGGGTTCAAGTGATTCTCTTGCCTCAGCCTCCCGAGTAGCTGGGATTACAGGCATGCACCATCATGCCAGGCTAATTGTGTATTTTTAGTAGAGACAGGTCTTGTCATCTTAGCCAGGCTAGTCTCAAACTCCTGACCTCGGGTGATCCTCCCACCTCAGCCTCCCAAAGTGCTGAGATTACAGGCATGAGCCACGGTGCCCAGCAGCAGAAAAAAATCTTGAAGGGGGAAATTGAGGTTATACAAGGTCCTAAGTGTGACATTCTAATCCAATAGGGCAGGTGTCCTCATAGGAAAAGTAAGAGACACCAGGGGTGTACATGCTAGAAGGAAAGGCCACATGAGGACATAATGAGAATGTGACCACTGCAAGTCAAGGAGAGAAGTCTCAGGAGAAACCAAACCTCCTGGCAACTTGATTTTGGACTTCTAGCTTCCAAAACGTTGCAAAAATAAATTTCTGGTTTTTAAGCCATCTGGTCAGTGATATTTTATTATGGCAGTCCTAGCAGCCATATATAGCAGCATTAATTGCATATGCTATCTTAATTTCTGTTGTGCCTTATAACACTTTTAGCAGCTCTGGGATGTATGACATGTGTGGACATCTTTGGAGCTTATTTTGCCACCATAATAGTCTATGAGTGAATAAGAAAGGAAATTCCCTTTTCACAACAATGATGATGCAAGGACCCCAGATTTCCTCTTTTTTCAGTTTGGCAAATAGGCAAGGACAAAGAAAAATAAATTAAATTTAACAAATTGTCAAGAAATAAACACCATACAAATGTTTTTACCAAGGTGGAGAGGCCTGAATGGGATAAAGTCATTATTTTAAACAGTGTATGTTTTGTTGATAGTGAGAGGGGTGTGAGGGGTGTTATTTCTAAGGATTTCTTTTTTAAGAATTCTAGGAAATCAGAGCATAGTGTAGAGGAAGCAAAACTTTACCTCTTCCTTGTTTGTATTTTTATTCATCTGGATGTGATAATTATTTTAACATGTGACAAGCGGGAGAAAAGCATGCAAATTTATTTCTTATAAGTTTTAGGTGACAAGGAGCTCTCATAAGGAAATGAAGTCTCAAAGAAGCAGTTATAGTCAAATACCATATACTGAATTGGACAGAGTAGTAAACTGTGAAAATGTAATCAAGTAAAGGAACTTGGGCAAGGGTAGTTAATTGAGTAGAGAAGTGACTAGGAGTAAAAAGGATTACATTAACAAGCTTATTTTTTTTTATAGATTTCCCTTGGCTTTCAATTTTCCATCCTTGATGAAAACAATGTTACTTTCAGCCTAGGACATTAGCAAGATGGCCGATTTGAAGCTAATAGCACTCTCCTCTTCCCATAAAAATCCCAAAGCAACAAATAAAGATCTAAATTTTGACCAAAATAACTAACGAAGAGCATCAGAGAACAGCAAAAAAGCAGGAGGAATCCTTTAGAGCACAGAAACCCAGGATGGCTGCATAGAGAAGGGGAGAAAACACATTGGCTCTGCCGCATCATCTCCTGGGTCAGAATCAACACAGAACCAGGAGGAGCTTCTCACTGTGGGGGAAAGGGAAGTAAATGGACCCCAGCAGCCCCAGTCACCACCTTGGACACCTGTAGTCTTTTCTATTGGACATTCCTTTGTACCTCCCAAGCTTTGAACCGGCTGAGGGAGCTCCCTGGAGTCAACAGGGCTGAGCTAGCCATAGAGAAGCTGAGACTATGCCCCACACCACTGTGGTCTGTGCTGCTACTGCTTTGCACTATTTTGGAACTGGAGACTCTTCTAGAATGTGTCCTGCTCTGGGGATGAGTAGCCATTGCATCCCTTTATCCCTGAGGCTCAGCTACCTCTGCACCATGATTACCTGGTAACATACCATCCCCCAGCAGAGCTAATTCTCCATCTTACCCTTTAGGGGCAAGTTACTGCAGAGCAATTCCTACTCAATTATCTCAATTGCTAGGGCAGCCTCTTTTTAGAGTCACAGCTGAGATCACAAATGACCCCACTCCGTCTAGGACCTCAGGCCTCTGGCATACAGGAGCAGTTATGCCCCCTGGCACCACAGCTAAGGCAGGACCCTGCGTTCCATGGGGTCTAATACTCTGGCAAACTTGGGCAGTTGCACCTCCCAGCACCACAGCTGACGTGGTACCCCACCTGCAAGGATCCAGAGGCTCCGCTGACCCATGGAACCACACTTTCTGTGGCCAGATAGACACAGTGTCTCACATTTCAGGGAATCAAAGGATTACCTGAGCTGTTTGGCCCTCCAGGCTGAACAACCATAGATGGAACTGTGGAACCAGTCAGAGCTACTTAAAACTCGATGGCCCCTTGAGGTCTAAATGGCTGAGACATCTGCTCTTCCAGGTAGTAGAATCATCACTACACTGATCCCTAAGTCCCAATTCACAGTAGCACCTCGCCATTTCTAGGTTCTTGCTGCTGCTGTACCTGGCCTCACAGAGACTGGGTTACTGCTATTTCCTAACATCCTAACTGGGCTACTGATGTTTCCCAACATCCTATGATCTAATGTTACCTTATCTTCCAGGGCCTGAGCTGCCATTGTGCTCTGTTGGTTCTGAGTCTCAAATTGCAACTGTGCCCTATCTCTGGGGTCCAAATCCCTGGAGTACTCCTTCTTTCCTGAAACTATGTTATGCTGTGCCCTGATCCCCAGTGTCAGAATTGCAGCTACATCCCAGACTCCTGAGACCAAGGTGCTTGGGTGTACTTCAGAACAACGGACTCCAACTAAGTGAGAGAACTGTATGCATTTGTTTCTTGGAGAGTGAACTTGTGCCTCAAGTCTCAGGTGCTATAGTAGAGTCTCAAGACTCGAAACCATGGATCTGGCTTCACAGCTTCTCCAAGCACCTGTGCCCTGAATCCCGGTGCCACTGTAGCTGTATGTGAGCCGTGTCAGTCCCAACACCAAGAGAAATCCCCTTAGCTAAGACTCCTCACTGTGAGGAAGACAGGAACAGGAGAATACCTAAAGATCCTGCCCCAATGACCTATGCAGCCACCATCATTGCCACAAACTCCTATAGCCTAGACAACGGAGGCACCCAGTTATTGCTAATGTTGATTACAACAATAACAACAACAAAAAGTTGCATGGAGACTAAACAACTGCACCCACACAAAAACCAGGGCCACCATATCCTGCCCAACCCAACACCTTCTGGCCCATCTGCAAGTAAATGTATTCTCCTGCCAAAGCCATTCACTAAACTTTGAAATAGGTGACTGCAACACCAGCTGCACAGAAATCAACAGAGAGACATAGACAACATGAAAATGAAAGGGCACATGACACCACCAAGGGAATATAATAATCCTCCAGTAACTGACCCCACGGAAACAAATTTATAAGTTGTTTAAAAAATAATTGAAAATAATGATCTTAAGAAAACTCAGTGAAAAACAATAAAATACAAATAGGCAATTCAATGAAATCAGGAAAACAAAACAATTCATGATCAAAATAAGACATTCAGCAAACAAATGAACGCCATTACAAAGGGTAAAACAAAACTGTTGTTGCTAAAGTATTCAGTGAAATAATTTTTAAAAAACATGAGCTACAACAGAAGACTATATTAAGCAAAAGAAAGAATCCATGAAGCAAGGTCATTTGAAATTACTCAAATCAGAAGAAAAAAAACCAAGAATAATATAAAAAAGAGTAGAGACAGCCTATGAGACTTATTGGACACTATTAAGTGAACAAATATTCACATAGAGTTTCAAAAAATGAAAAGATAGAGCAATGACAGAAAGTTTATCTAATGCAATACTTGCTGAAAACCTCCCAAGTCTTGGAAGAGATATGTACCTCCAAATTCATGAAGCTCAATAGTCCCCAAAGGGATGGAACTTGAAGAGATCCTTTCAAAGGTACATCATAATTAAACTGTCAACAGTCAAAGGCAGAGAATTCTAAAAGCAGTGAGAGAAAATTGTGAAGTCACATATAAGAGAAAAACCATTAGACTATTAACAGATTTATCAGCAGAAACTTTGCAGGCCAGAAGAGACTGAGATGATACATTCAAGGGACTAAAAAGAAAAAGAAAACTGCCAGCCAAGAATACTATTCACAGCTAATCTATCCCTCAGAAATAAAAGATAAATTCAGTCCCGCACAAGCAAAAGCTGAGGAATCATTACCATTACATACACCTTACAAAAAAAAAAGCTTAAGGCAGTTCTTCAAACCCAAACAAATAAAAAGTGATAAGTACAATGAATAAATACGAAAGTATAAAAATCACTGGTAAAGATCAATATTTAGTCAAATCCAGAATACTCTAATACTGTGGTATACATTAACAAGTCATATTAATACATTTCTCTAATATCAAATTTAGAGATATGTCAAAGTATCTAAGGCTACAAGAAGTTATTGAGGAATCTACAGTATAAAAAGATACATTGTGACATCACAAATTAAATTGTAGGATGGTAGGAAGGTAAAACTCTAGAGTTTTTATTTGTGACAGCATTTAATTATCAGCTTAAAATAGGCCTTTGTAATTATAATTTTTATGTAAGCCTCACAGGAACCACAATACAAAAAGCTACAGCAGTTATACAAACATTAAAGATTAAGGAACCAAAGCATAACACTTCAAAAAAGTATCAAATTACAAAGGTAGACAAGAGATGAAGAAGGAAACAAAAGAGCTACAAAACAACCAGAACGTAAATAACAAAATAGCAATAGTAAGTCTTTATTTATCAATAAAAAACTGTAAATGAATTAAATTGACTAATTGAAAGCATAGAATGGCAATTATTAAAAAGTCAAGAAACAACAGATGCCGATGAGGTGACAAAGAAATAGGAACACATTTACACTGTTGGTAGAAATGTAAATTAGTTCAACCTTTGTGGAAGACAGTGTGGTGATTCCTGAAAGACCTGGAACCAGAAATACCATTTGACCCAGCAATCCTATTACTGGGTATATACCCAAAGGAATATAAATTATTCTATTATAAAGATATATGCATGCATATGTTCATTGCAGCACTATTCACAATAGCAAACACATGGAATCAACCCAAATGCCCATCAATGATAGACTAGATAAAGAAAATGTAGTACATATACACCATGGAATATTATGCAGCCATAGAAAGGGACAAGATCATGTTCTTTGCAGGACATGGATGGAGTTGGAAGCCATTATTCTCAACAAACTAAGACAAGAGCAGAAAACCAAACACCACATGTTCTCACTTACAAGTGGGAGCAAAATGATGAGAACCCATGGACATATAGAGGGGAACAACACACCCTGGGGCCTATCAGAGGGTGGAAAGTGGGAGGAGGGAAAGGATCAGGAAAAATACAAATGGATACTAGGCTTAATACCTGGATGCTGACATAATCTGTATAACAAATCCCCATGAAACACATTTACCTATGTAACAAACCTGCACATCCTGCACATGCACCCCTGAACTTAAAACAAAAATTAAAAAAAAAAAAAAGAAATGAAGATGTACCACAGAACTTAAAGTGCCCCATTTGCAGCTCTTCCCTTGACCAGGACTCAACAGATGCAGAATGGGACAGTTGGCAGGAGGAAGGCTTGGATAAAGTCACCAAAGGAACTGTTGGCTATTGACTCATGGTTTAAGTTTGTTTAATTGTTTTGCCAAAGTCAATATGTTGCTCTTATGTGGAAATAGAAATAATGAGGATATTGGGGGGATGGTTCTGATTTTTTGACAGAGCTGCAGTAGTCTTAAATAAAAAGAATAGAGATTGGACCCAGAAAAGGAAGACTTGGGGCAAAAACATCCATTGCTTCTTTTAAGATTTTAATGAAAACTAATGTCCTCCAAGAAAAGAAATGTAATCCCTTGGAAAGCAGTCTTATAACATGGAGGAAATGGCAGCTTTTTGATAACCGTTTCATTTGTAATTTTTTTTTTCTTTTGAGACGGAGTCTTGCTCTGTTACCCAGGCTGGAGTGCAGTGGTGTGATCTCGGCTCACTGCAACCTCTGCCTCCTGGGTTCAAGCAATTCTCCTGCCTCAGCCTTCCGAGTAGCTGGGATTAAAGGCATGCACCATCATGCCCAGCTAAGTTTTGTATTTTTAGTAGAGATGGGATTTCACCATGTTGGCCAGGCTGGTCTCGAACCCCTGACTTCAGGTGATCGACCCACCTCGGCCTCCCAAAGTGCTGGGATTACAGGCATGAGCCACCGTGCCTGACCACATGATCTTACTTTTAAGTCAAATCTAAAAAAATAAATAAATAAACATACAGACATAGAGAACAGAAAAGTGGTTGGAGGTGTATGGAGAGAAGTCGATCAGGAGATCTAAGCAGCAGATATGTAGAATGAACAAGACTAGAGATTTAATGTACAACACGAGGACTGAAGGTAATAAAAGTGCTATATATGAAAAGTAAATAAATAAAACAGATAATATATGAAAAAGAATGTTACTGTTTTTCCATTTAGCAAGGACAACTTTCATATGGAAATTTTATCTCCTGTTTACAAGAAACAGAACGAAGGTCAGAGTCACATCAAAATGGTCAATATGCTAAAGCAGCATATTTGGATTGGCATATTCTTAAGTCCTTAAATAGCAAAATGACCCAATCAAAAATTCAAGAGACACAGAGGAAATTCTTAGTAAGAGATAGTGAAGCTGGAGAGAAAGTAAAATAAGATAAATCATAGTAAATAAGTTGTTGAGGTCGGGCGTGGTGGCTCACACCTGTAATCTGAGCACTTTGGGAGGCCGAGGTGGGCGGATCACTTGAGGTCAGGAGTTCGAGACCAGCGTGGCCAACATGGTGAAACCCTGTCTCTACTAAAAATAAAAAAAAAAATTAGTCAGGCATGGGGGTGGGCAACTATAATCCCAGCTACTGAGGGAGGCTAAGGCAGGAGAATCACTTGAATCCAGGAGGCGGAGGGTCCAGTGAGCCGAGATCATGCCACTACACTCCAGCCTGGGTGACAGAGTCTAGATGAGGGTGAGAGAGTGAGACTCTGTCTCAAAAAAAAAAAAAAAAAAAAAAAGTGAAAATTCCTTTCTAGCACCAAGAATCAACCTCTGTAAGCCGAGGGGAAGCTCAGACCAAAAAGACCAATCCAGGTCGGTAGGTGGTCAAAGATTTACCTAGAGGAAACTTAAAAAAGAGCAAGTTTTGGTGGCAGCAAGATGAGGTAGATCTCTGGGCTTGCAGTGCATGCTCATTAGTCTTTCATACCATGAAAAGAAAAAGGAAAGAAAAAAAAAGAGTCACTGAAGGCATACTGAGCCACCTGATTTTTTTCTTAAATCTATTTACTTTCTTTCTTTTTCTTTTTCTTTTTTTTTTTTTTTTTTTTTTTTAAGACAGAGTTTTGCTCTGTTGCCCAGGCTGGAGTGCAGTGGCTTGAGTTTGGCTCACTGCAAGCTCCACCTCCTGGGTTCAAGAGATTCTTCTGCCTCAACCTCCCGAGTAACTGGAACTACAGGCATGCACCACCACGCCTGGCTAATTTTTGTATTTTTAGTAGAGATGGGGTTTCACCATGTTGGCCAGGCTGGTTTCCAACTCCTGACCTCGTGATCCACCCACCTCAGTCTCTCATAGTGCTGGGATTATAGGCATAAACCACCACGCCAGTACTTAAATCCATTTACTTTCTACTTAAAGGAATTGTTTGTGTTCCCTGAAATCTGGTCAACATTGCCAAGGGGAATGTTGACAGAAGCAGCAGTTACCTTGGTGCTGGTATGCTTCCTCCTGTGGCTGCATCCTACAACTCACTTTGTGGTCACATACCCAGAATACATTTTCACAACATAATTCTTTCGTTTTCCATGTTAATGATCATTTTTTAATTGTAAAAGGCAGTGAATTTAAAAACACTTCTACATGTATTATTTGTTTGATTCTGTCAGAGATCTTATAGAAGAAATATCTTTCATTCTATTTTTACAGATGAAGGACTAGAAATTCAGAGAAGCTAAAGTTCTTGAGAAAGTTAACATTTGTATCTAGATTCTCCAACACAAAGTTCAGGCCTTTTTTAATTATCCCAAGGAGATGAATTTACTCTGAGCCAAAATTAAATGGAATACAAGACCCAGAATAGGAGCAAATCTACCTCTGTGGTACAGTTAGCTCACCTATAAAATGAAATATTGGAGTGAGTATAATCTCCAAGGTTCATGCAATTCAAAAACCTCTATGAGTAACCTTTCCCTGCTTTTATAGAAGACCAAATATCTTCTTCATTGACAATTTTTTCTTATAAGTTTCATATAAAAGCAATTTGTCATGTAAGTTTCCTATGTATTTCTTCTCTAGCCATTAGACACTGACTTAGTAGTTTTAATTCTCAAAGTCCAAATTATTTGATGATGGGAGTGGATTACTAACTTATTGTAGTCTTCACAAATGCTAGTCAAGTTGGAGAAGGTCACAGAATTAATAACAGAAATTCTATCACAACCAAGCCTCTTGACACTGAGATTAGTGATTTTTTGTGACACCATGCTGTCTATCATATCTATCTAGCTAGCTCATCTGTATGTGTTACTGGTTAAATTGCTTTCTTCTTCTCAAGATTTTTTTACCCTTCTTCTTTGGTTTTTCGTGTGTGTGTGTGTGTGTGTGTGTGTGTGTGTGCCATTTGATACATTTCCGCAAGTAGAAAATTGCCTATAGAATTAAAGTGCAGTTTGGAAAGATAAGATGTCAATTATGTTGGACATTCAGAAATGATGTATGATTGTCCTGAGTTAGAAGACTGTGCAGGATTATTTTTGCTTTCCTCTCATTGGCTAAATAATGTCCCTCTCAGCTTAAATCCCAGTTGTAACAATTAGCTCAAATAATTGTGTGCATAGCATTCTCACTGCACTGAAAGATATATTTCAAAGTTTACTTTTAGTATCACCTCCATTGTGGCTCATATGTTACCATAAAAATGGATTTTGCTTATGTGTGAAATTAGACAGTGTTTCCCAGAAAGGAAAAGCATTTTCCACATGAAATGAAGCTGGGAAATGGGAAAATGTTACCAAACATAGTCTTAAACATTATATTATGCCCAGCAAAAGCTAAGAACTCAGCTACAAACTGCTCATTTTACAAGTGCTTTGCAAATGTCCTAATTTATTGCCATGACATCCACAAGAGAGGTTCGTTAAGTAATCCAGATATTCTAAAATGCTAACAGTGTCAATATCTGCAATCTAAATTTAACAAAAAAGCGTTTTACTGTGTTCAATATATTTTATACTTAGAGAGGTAGAAATATGTTGCTATAAAAAAGTATCTAGGGTAATGAAACTTACGGTGTTTGGGGGTTTGTAAATTATTCAGTGTTAAGCTCTTCTTACAGTATTTACCCTAGCTAGCTTTATAACATAATCTCTCCTGCTATATATCATTCCATCTTCAGTTTCAAAATAAGCTTTTAAAAAAATTTTAATAAAAAACATGAACTTTTAGAAGGGCTTTAATTTTCTAATTTTCTTAAATAAGAGTTATTTATTGCCTTTATTACCCCAATTTAATAACTAATATGAGACTAGTAAATAATGTTGCTACAGTATACATTTACAGCTTTGTTTTTTACACGTTAGCATAACCTATTCTACATATTATACTAAATGCACATAGAAATACAATATATATATCATACATGAACATTGTATATTACACCAAATTTACAATTCAATGCTACATATCATACATATATTAAATGTACAATACAATTTACATTATATTCAAATTCTATTAAAATATGCTAGCCTGGAATTTATTTTATTTTATTTTTATTTTTATTGTTTTTTTTTTTTTGAGAAGGAGTCTCGCTCTGTCGCCAGGCTGGATGTGCAGTGGAGCGATCTCGGCACACTGCAAACTCCACCTCCTGGGTTCGAGCCATACTCCTGCCTCAGCCTCCTGAGTAGCTGGGACTGTAGGCATGAGCCACCACGCCCAGCTAATTTTTTTGTATTTTTTTAGTAGAGACGGGGTTTCACCATGTTGGCCAGGATGGTCTCGATCCCTTGACCTCGTGTAGGCCACCTTGGCCTCCCAAAGTGCTGGGATTACAGGCTAGCCTGGAATTTATCAACACCTATGAGGTATCTGTGTTAAATATAATTAAGATGGCACAAGTTTATTGGTGGCATAAATGGAAATTCTTATTTATTAATGATTTCCATGAATAAACAAAGAGTTAATTCTGTTCTGAATATTTCAAGTAGTAGAACACAACTCAGCTTTTCAGTTTTTTATCATTGGGAATTTAAATTTTTCTTCTTGTAAGAGAAACATTTAGTTTACTACCTTTTTGGATATAATTACCTTAGATTTTACACATAAGTAATTGTTAAGATTATTTATTTCTGAAAATCCAAGAAAATACAAATGAAGTATATGCAAACATTTAAGATTTTGCTTCATAAATATGGTGTTTTAACAGGTAAGAGTTTCTTTTTTAAACACAAATTTTAAAATTATCCACAACCACACTTGACTTGTTTCATATTAAGTTCTAAAAAAATCTCATTATAGCATACTACATGAATGCAATGAGTTTATTCCTTTTCTGTAATGTTCATACTAAGTTTACCACCATATTGACATTAAAAAATCTAAATATAGATTTGGATGTTGATTAGTGGTTTCTTCCTTACTGTTTGCTACATATACCATGCCACTTTCCTAAAAATCCTTCAGTCATGTGACATAATTTATTCATCCTTTCAGCATATCTCTATTGGATACCTGTATTTCCCTAAGTAGTTTATCAACAGCTACATGAAGTTTCTTCACTCCCTGACTGATTTCCAGTCCCTTCCTAATCTAAAACCTCTAAATTAACCAATTGTATTTTTTCTCTACTTTCAAACATCTCCCCTTATTGTTTGGTGAATTACAAATATTTTGTTTGTTACCACTGACTTTTTTTCATTCATTTCCTGACTAATCTAAACTTGATTCTCTTATGAGCCACAGCACTTGGAGTGTGTAGATTTGTTCTCACCAAATTCATTTTACATTAGCATATGTGTTAATTAACTACACAAAGCTGGAATAAGAATTACTTGAGGGAAAGGATCATTATTTATTCCAAGTCTTTCTTTCTTTTCCTTCTTAGGTAAGCATACATATTATACCTATATCAATTATATTCAGTTGATTCATGTTTTCTATCATCACGTTCACTGATTAGTTATGACCCACATCATCTCACCAAGATTATTATGGAAGCCTCCCAAATGAGGGCCCTGCTGATTCTCCTATACTGCCAACAGATTCTCATTACACACTCAAACCCCACCACTCCATCATTATCCTCATACCATTCTCTGGAGGGCTCCAGTGTAGAAGATAACTCAAATGCCATCCACATCGGACTCTTCAAACTTCTCTCGTAACTTGCTCTACAGTCTCTTCATTATCTCCACAGGGACACTGGCTAATTCACTGTCTTCAGAACACATCTGGCCCTGTCATGGCTGTGTATGTTTTTCATATTGTTTATTTCAAAAATATGAAGAAAATTTATGAAGAAAACCCAACCTCACACAGATAGGTAGTTGGAAAAGGAACTCCTTAATAGCCTTTTCAGATAATTTTGGATATATTTCTTTGATGTTACACCCAAACTCAATAAGTGATTGTTTCTTAAAGGATAGTTACGATGTGGACTTAAAGCCACATCAGACTCTCTTCCATTCAAATCTGTTGGTCTATTCTGCATTTAGAAAATATTACTTATATATAATCATATTATGCTTTGATCATCTCAAAGATATCAAATAACTTAATTATACAAGTCTTTCCTATTTTGATACAATTCATTATATAATATAAAAAAATCACTTGATTAATATAACCATCCAAATGATCAGAACAATCTCTAGTATTGGAAATCTTCCAAGTTTATTGCAGTAGATATGAGTTATCCAAAATTCTATTTTTAATTTGAAAACTTAAACTTTTTCTTTGGCAGAAAGTAGTCATTTATTCTTAAAGTAACAGACTCACTTGATACATTTTCGAGAAAATATCTGCCAAATTTTCAACTCAGAATAACCAGTTTGTTTTTTAGTCTTTTTTTTTCAAATTAAAATGCTTTATGACAAATGTGCCACTTAAGCTCACAGCTCAATCACACACAAATTTTTATTAAAGTCACCATTGACCTTACATATGAGGCACTAGAACTCTATTGTACTTCTCACTTTATCACATTAGCTATCGAAGTTTGAAATTTAATATAATTAATAAGTACTGCTTCACCAATATTATTCTTAAGTGCAACTGGAATAATTATAATTTTACCTAGCAATAGGGTGGCAGTAAAGAATTCAACACTACTAGTAGAGTTTAGTACTGAGGAGAAAACAGTGTGGCCACCATTGCTTTTGTATGATCAGTTGAAATGTTAATTATTGAAAAATGGAAATAAGAGCTTAGCATACTAATAAAAATATTTTTGCCTCTGAGAAGGATTTGGGGGATTTATTGACCATACTTGGAGAACTTGTGCTTTACAGCTTAGTATAACTGATTTGTATAAAATTATATATAAATTTATATTTATTTGGTATCTTGATGCTCAATATGAGGGAATAATCAATATATGCTGATTACCAGTACATTACTCATGAATTGATAAAATTGAGTGTATGGGGAAAAAATAAATTCTTCAGGCTTAAGATACATAAAACTCTAATTTTTAGTGAATTTTATGTTCATTTTGTGTTAAAGCCTCCTCCTTAGTCAAGGTTATCCATATTTTGACTGTAAGTGGATAATCAAGACAATCAATAATACTCTTTTTTTAGAGAAATTGATTTTATAAATAAATATTATATGTTAAACTTTTAATTCTTAATTCAACACTGCCCCTACATAATTTATTTCAAATATTTTCTGGCACTGGTCTAGTTCTGGGCTTCATAGTATGTTGCATATAGATAATAAAAGTAAGAAATAGTGATCTCTGCAATGAGCCTCATAGTTTCCCAAAATAAAGATGATTAAAGAATATTATGAGAGATAGAGGACTAATTTGTATTTCCTATCCCTCCTTTGATTTCTATTACAATAGAAATGGGTCAGATTCTTTATTCATTCAGCAGTTCACTCATTGTGGCCACTCAGAACCAGATATTGTGCTAGAATAAGGACATGGTATATAATGAAGAGTAAAATTAAAGTGGATCCTGCCACCATGAGGCTTACAGGAATCCAGAGGAACACGTATATAATTCATACGCTATGCAGGTTACACATTATAGCAAAAGTTACTAAAGGAAACAATAGGATCTATAAAAGAAAATTAGAGGTGAGATGGATTATAATTTGATTGGGGATCCATGAACATGTCTTGTTAAAAGTGGCATTTTTCAGAGTGTAAGATTTGAGTAGGAAGCAAATAGTTTACAATCGTATAACAGACAATGACAGAAAGAAGGAATAACCCATGTAAATACCTTAAGCTAGGGAACATTTTGGCATTTGGAGGAAACAAAAGATGACTGTGCTTGGTCTGGAATGCGTGAGAGAAAATGATCCTATGTTTTGTTGGAGAGGAAGGTGGGGAGCGGACAAGTATACTTTGATGAGGATTATATTGTATCTTCAGTGGACAGTGAGTCGATGAAGGATTTAAAGAAGATGAGGATATAATTCCATACTCATTTTCTTTCCCTTTGTTTTAAGTATTTTACAGGTAGAAAATGCGCAAATCATAAATAGGTTTTCAAAGAGTAAGAACAAAGTAAACATCCCTTTGTAACCTGAACCTATTGCCAGATACTACTCCTATGCCCTCTTCTTTATCCTTCCCTTCTCCCAGGGTTGATCACTCTCCTTATTTCCAGCCCTTTAGATTAGTTTTGAATCTTCGAAACTTTACATAATAAATCTTATAGTAAATATTGTTGTGTCTGGCTCATTTTACATTATTTTACATGTTACATTTCTGCCTGCAGCAGTGGTTTATTCAATTTATTTCCGTATAATATTCTGCATTCTGACCATAACTCTATTTACTTATTTATTCTATTACTAATGGACATGTGGGTGCATCAGTGTTTGGCTGTAAAGTTAATGCATCCATCAACATTTTTGCACAATTTTTTGTTGTATCAGTGCACATATTTCTGTTGAATATATACAGAGGAAAGAAATTGCTAGACCAAAGGGCATATGTATATTTAAATTTAGTAATAATGAAACAGTTTCCAAAGCTGGTTGTACTCAATTGCACTTCCACTAGCAGTATATAGTAGAAACAGAAAAAAAATCTACAGTGTGGGAAAAAAAAAAACCACACACACACAAAGAAACATGCCTATTGGGATCTTGGCATTGGATGGAAAGAAAAAGAAATCTCTCCTGAGAATTCATACTCACAAACTGGCCCTCATATGGATTTGCAGCTAGTGATCCAAAACTTTCAAGCTGAGAATTTATTTCTAAGTGATCCCATGTAAGTACCTTTGGGCACCAGGCAGAAGCAAATACAAGTACTCTCAAGAGAAATGCTTTTTTCAGCCAGGCCTTACAAAAATCTCACAGATAATCTTCCAGGAGAAATAAAACCACAGTTAAAAAAAAATCACAAAACTTACAATAAGAGAAACCATCATGAGCAAGAACTTACAGAAGGAAGAGTCAGAAAAGTTAGATTCCCAAAGAGTACAGATATTGGAGCTGCAAGTTAAAAAAAAAAGTATGTATTGTTTTAGAAAGGTAAATAAAATAATTAAAATATGAATACTTAATATAATATAAAATATAATATCTGAGAATATATGAAAAAGAACCAATTAAATTATAAACCAGGTTATAAAGGTGGATGAATTTTATAAATAGAATCACTGAAGCAAAACAGATTCAATATAAAAAAGATAAGCAGTATGGATGATTGAGAATGTGTAATATGAATCTGAGCAGGTTTTCAGAAAGACATAAGAGAAAGAAGTGACAATATTCAAAGAGATAATGGCAGAGAATTTTCCTAAACATAAAAAGAATAATTCTTAGATCCTGAAAACCCAATCAATTGTAAACAGTATAAAAAGGAGAAATCTAAACTTAGACATGTCACAGTCAATCTACATAGAACAAGCAGCCAATGAAATATATTGAAATTAAGATAAATTGACCATAAAGGAGCCATGATGAAACTAAAAACTGACTTCCCAATAGCTACAATAGGTGTTTGATGGAGGCAACATCATTTCATATACAGTGTGTCACCCAGTTATTATCTAAAATCACTATAAATTTATATTAAGCCTGAGCCATATAAATTTGTATTAAGCCATCAAGCTTGGGCTTAATACGAATTTCACCTTTAATAAGAGTATTAAACGGTTTAATATTTGGACTTTAATAGTAGTATTAAACTGTTTAATACTATTAAGCTTGGGCCTAATACAAATACAAATTTATAGTGTTTTGTTTTTGTTTTGTTACTACCAACGAACCATCATTATGAGTATATTTTAGGATATACTATGGAGAGGTGGAAACAAATCTCAGATAGAAAGTTGCTTGACATGCAAAATGAGGTTATGAGTTAAGATACTGGTAAACACATTGATATATATAAACAAGTATTTTCTCAATGAAAGAAAAATAACATCATATTTGAGGAGTGTATTAGTTTCCTTGTGTTACTATATTGAATTACAACGGGCAGGGTGGTTTTATAAAACAGTAAATTCTCTTATGTTTCTGGAGGTTAGAAATTTCAAATAGAGTTGTCTTCAGGGCCTAGATATCTCTGAAGATTCCAGGGGAGTGTCTGTTCCATGCTTGTGTGTCAGCCAGCCATCCTTGGCTTTCCTTGACTTGAAATGTGTCACTCAAGTCTCTGCTTCTTCACTGTTGTTTGAATCTCTTCTCATAAAGACACCAGCCATGCTAATTTTAGGGCCCTCCTCACTCCCGTATAGACCCATTGTAACTTGATTATATCTGCAAAGACCCAATATCCAAATAAGATCGCATTTATAAGTACTGAAAATTTGAATTTAAACATATTTTTTGGGAAGACAAAATTAACCCACAACAAGAGGTTAAAAAAAATTACTAAAATCTAAACAATGCTTAGAAAGAAGAGAGAGGGGGTGAATAGTATTGAACTGTTCTTATGGGTTTTTTCTTTCAATGTTCTGGGGAAGAATAATGATATTAACTTTAGACTATTTTTAAACATATATGATAGAAATATTATTTGTATATATTCATTATTTAATGAAAGATTAAAATTAATCTTTGGGCATGTCTATGTTCCTATAAGAATAGAAGAGTTCTTAGCAGAGTTCCAAAAACATAAGCCAACAAACGAAAACTCTAGATTTTTAAAAATATATCCATGTGACAAAAATTAGAGTTAAGTTTTTATTTCTTGTATTTTAGAAGTAAGGAGCATCATTTTATAGTTGTGGTGTCACATATCAAGGTTCTTAAAGAAATAAGATTAAGAGAATGAAAAAAAAGTGACTGCTAATGGCAAAGCAAAAAACTACACATAAATCAAAGTGAGATAAGTCTCCTTTCTATCTCTCTTTTATCATGACTCAGGTACTGTCATTATAAGGGGCAGATAGAAATTTAAGAAATACTTTTTCACAAAGAATTTTTAATAAGGGAATTTTTAAAAATCAGATTTTCCGAGTTCTATTTCTATGAGCCATGTATTAGAAAAAGAAAAATGACTGTTTCACAGAATTGTTCTACTTAATGACATTTGTATCCATGGAATTTTATATGTGATTCAAGTAATCAAACAAGTAAAAACTTTCTTTTTGATAATTTAACCTGAACTCTACAACCTCTGTTTCACTTACCTAGCTTTACATAGCCAAATATTAAAGCCATGTGGATTCCAATAATAACCTATTCTCTAACTTGAGACAGCTGAAGCAAGCTTATTTGCTATTTTTACCTGCTAATTACCTATTTGCAGAAGAATTTTAAAATGCTACCCTGATCTATGTCCTTATTTCCTTATGTTACATGCAATTCCCTGTTACTTTGTTTAAATAGGTTATCTCTTTAACAGTAATTGTCTAGAAGTGAGATTTGCAGTCTGTTGGGTCACCTTTACCTATACCAGTTATTCTAAAAACAGAACATGACAGGCCATATGTGATAGGAAACATTCTATAAAGTTCAGGGACTATATTTCACATATACCAATTATCAAGGGACCAGACTAGAAAATGTGCTATTTTGTAAAACCTTCGTAAAACTATTTGCTACCATGTATAGATAGGTTCTCATGTGTACAGAGGAGTTACTTTTATCATATATTATTTGTGGTTGCTCTCATTCTTCCTGTCAGAAATGACAATATTTGTTCTGCAGATAGGTTAAGGAGGAGAACAGGCTGGAAAAGGCTAGATATTTCTTTGTTAGCAATTAGAAGCTGCTAGATGCTTCAAGTGCCTGGAGATAAATAAAACTACTGTAATTGCAGAGCCATTTTTAGAATTGCACATCCACTGAGACACTTTGACCTGCAGCTATAAACTACTAGTCAGTACTTGAACTGTTCGTATCAGTTAATTAGAAAATGAATATGTAACTGAATGGATTAATTCAACAACCTACACAAGCACAGCAATAGTATCTCAATACCTCAAAGCTCTACTATTTTCTTTTGTTCCTCCTTTTTTTCTTCTTCTTTCATGAATAACCACTCCATATGTTAAATTTTCAATATAAACATTCCAATAAACATAAGATGTTGTCATTTTTCACATTAATTGATATCAACAAAGCATTTTATTCACAATTCTTGAACACAGTTTGTATGATGCTCATCTATGAAGTCATTTATTCCCGAGCAAGGAGTGACTTGGATATTCATTCATTTATTTATGCCACAAATATTTTCTTGAATATTTATTATGTAACAATCAGTATGATAGGTAATGTGAATGAAGTAGAGAACAGGATCACTGGCTCAGAAAGCTGAGTCTAGGCAGGGCCAATATGGAACATATCAAAATGAACATCAAACATGTGAAATAATGACAGATTTTGATTTATACTTGCATGGAAATTACAAACGCTGACATGACAGGAAATAACAAGTGAGTCTACTACAGATCGGGTGGTTGGAAAAGGCCTCTAAATGAAGTGTTTGCTAAAAGAACGATCTTGAGTCAGTCATGCCAGAAAAGTGGACAGCAAAACCAAGGTGGTGAAATATGAAAAATATACCCATCCCTCATGCATTATCTCTCAGTTTAAACTGGTAAATGTGCTTGTTGCAATTCTGTGGAAAAAAGTAATGTAGAGTTAGATATGATTAGAAAAGAGTCTGGAGACAGATAAGTAGGACTTCTTTAGCTACAAGAAGGGTTTTTAATTTGATTCTGCATACTATAGAAAACAATGGAGTAACTTTAAGCCAGTGAGTTACGTACTCTAATTTACATTATAAAAATAGGATATAGTTTGCCATGTGAAGAGTGGATTTTTTTCTCGAAAAGGACAAATTGGGAAATCAATTAATTAGTTAATTTTTTTATTAGGATAGTGATAATAGAGATGGAGAGGGGGGGCAAACCCTAGATTTTGTCTTAAGAAACTAGTTGAATAGAATGCCTTTTCCTAAAATGAACATCTTGGGCAAGAACAAGATTAAGGGGAAAATTGTGATTTCTGTTTTAGATATGCAAAGTTTGAGATACTTAAGATATATTCAAGTAGATGTGTCAAGCAAGCTGTTGTAAATATATGTCTGGAACTCAGAAAATATGTCTGGGCTAAAAAATGTATATTTGGAGATGTTGTCACAGGTGGTATTTAAAGTCATGGAGACTGATGAGATCTCTTAAGCAGAGGAATTTCAAGGTTTAGATTACATCAGGAATGGAGCCTGTGAAAGAGGGAGAATCCAACAAGAAAGAACAAACACAAGGAAGCTGTTATATAAAGAAGTAGAAGGGTTGTTTCCAGAGAAATAAATGATCTAGTTATTGGATATCGCTGACACAGCAAGAAAAATGAGAAACTGAAATCATCTAGAAGATTTGACTTCATGCAGGACATCCGTAGTGTCGACAAGAGCAGAGTTTAGACAATCACTTGGTAGGTTCTGAATTACTGGGAGAGATTCACTCAGGGCAACCAACAGTAGACTTCACTCACTTAATTCATATAAGAAAATACATACATGTCATTCAATCTATTAGAATATCATGGCGAGTCTCTTCCTAATGGCACACGTTACAAAAAAGAATTTGTTTGTATTGGTATTAAAGTGATGATCCACTCAGTAAGGGAACTCGGACCATCAGAGGTGTTCCTTCCAATTTAGAACACCCTTCCACACATTACAGTCAGTCAGATTCTGGTTGGAAAGTGCTTTCGTCTAATTATCCTATTTTCCATAAATAATCCTACTCAGAGTAATATGGCACAAGATTATATTAGTTGTGTGGTTGATACTCCCAGACCACTTGGAAAAGTACTGGTAATAGAAATAGGACAAAAATTATTTTATAAAAACCAATATTCACAGATATATCAGTAGAAATTATTCACAGTTAAGAATTTTTTTTAAATCAATGATTATGCTTAAAGGCAGTTTAAAAACCAGACATATTTTTGCATTTTCATGACCAGGTGTGATGAAAATTTTTTGTTAATGTATTATTTTACATGGGTATATTCAATCTATTTACGGTGCTTTTTTTTTTTTTTTTTTTTTTTTTTTTTAAGAGGAACTTTTGCTCTTTTTGCCCAGACTGGACTGCAATGGCCTGATGATCTCGGCTCACTGCAACCTCCGCCTCCTGGGTTGAAGCGATTCTCCTGCCCCAGGCTCCCGAATAGCTGGGATTACAGGCGCGCGCCACCACACGTGGCTAATTCTGTATTTTTAGTGGAGACGGTTTCACCATGTTGGTCAGGCAGGTCTCAAACTTCTGACCTCAGGTGATCAGCCCGCCTGAGCCTTCCAAAGTGTTGGGATTATAGGCGTGAGCCACTGCGCCCAGCCTGTTTACTGCTTTAATAGTTTCTTGCCACTCCTTTCTGGTGAAAGCTCTGACCCCTCCTTATTCTGCGAGAGATTTCAGAGGTCATCACTTTCTTTTGAAAATGTCAAAGTGGAGCTACATTATGGTTACATTCTTTTGATTGTTTGTGACGGAGTTTCACTCTTGCTGCCCACACTGGAGTGCAATGGTGAGATTTCAGCCCACTGCAACCTCCACCTCCCGGGTTGAATTGATTCTCCTCCTTCAGCCTCTAGAGTAGCTGGGATTACAGGCTCACACCACCACCTATTTTTAGTAGAGACACGGTTTCACCATGTTGGCCAGGCTGGTCTCAAACTCCAGACCTCAGGTGATCCACCTGCCTCCACCTCCCAAAGCGCTGGGATTACAGGTGTGAGCCACCACACCCAGCCACGGTTACATTTTTTTTTTTTTTAATTTGCTAAGGCCACTGTTGAAGTTAAGAATCATATTCACCCAGGGGAAGGGTTATAAGAATTTTGAAATGGTGGGAGATGCCGGGTTTCAAAGTGTAACTTTTAAATTACCAAAGCTTTGATTTATATTTAAATTGAACACCTGTCTCAACAAATATTTAAAAGGCATATTTTGTCACAGTTTCCCAAATGGAGCCTATTTAAAAGCTAAAATTCTTTTTTCTTGGCTATTCAACTACTTTTCCCCAATTTTACTGAGGTATAATTGACAAATAAAAATTGTATATATTCAATGTGTACAATATCGTGTCCGGAATTGGTGGGTTCTTGGTCTGACTTCAAGAATGAAGCCGTGGACCCTTGAGGTGAGTGGTACTGTTCTTAAAGCTGATGTGCCTGGAGTTTGTTCCTTTTGATATTCAGACGTGTTTGGACTTTTATCCTTCTGGTGGGTTCGTGGTCTCGCTGGCTTCAGGAGTGAAGCTGCTCTCGCTGGCTTCAGGAGTGAAGCTGCACACCTTCAGTCAGTGTTACAGCTCTTTAGGCAGCACATCTGGAGTTGTTCATTCCTCCTGTGGCTTCATGGTCTTGCTGGCCTCAGGAGTAAAGCTGCAGACTTTCATGGTGAGTGTTACAGTTCATAAAGGCAGCGCAGACCCTAAGAGTGAGCAGCAGCAACACTTTTTGCAAAGAGCAGAAGACCAAAGTCTTCACAGTGTGGAAAAGAACCTGAGTAGGATGCCACTGCTGGCTCGGGCAGCCTGCTTTTATTCCCTTATCTGGCCCCACCCACATCCTGCTGATTGGTCCATTTTACAGAGACCTGATTGGTCTGTTTTACAGAGAGCTGATTGGTCCATTTTGACAGGGTGGTCATTGGTACTCTTACAATCCCTAAGCTAGACACAAAAGTTCTCCAAATCCCCACTAGATTAGCTAGACACAGAGCACTGATCACTGATTGGTGCATTCACAAACCCTGAGCTAGACACAGGGTGCTGATTGGTTCATTTACAAACCTTGAGCTAGACACAGAATGCTGATTGCTGCATTCACAATCCCTTAGCTAGACATAAAAGTTCTCCAAGTCCCACCAGATTAGCTAGATACAGAGTGCTGATTGGTGCATTTACAAACCTTGAGCTAGACACAGGGTGCTGATTGGTGTGTTCACAAACCCTGAGCTAGATACAGAGTGCTGATTGGTGTATTTACAATCCCTTAGCTAGACATAAAGGTTCTCTAAGTCCCCACTAGACTTAGGAGCCCAGCTGGCTTCACCTAGTGGATCCTGCACTGGGGCCACAGGTGGAGCTGCCCACCAGTCCCAGGCGCCATGCGACTGCACTCCTCAGCCCTTGGGTGGTGGAATGGATGGGGCGCAGCGGGGAGCAGGGGGCCGTGCTCCTCCAGGAGCCGCTCCAGATGTGCAGGAGACATGGTGGGGAGCGGGAAGTGAGGAGTGGGGAGGGGGGAGAGAGGAGCGGCGGTGAGGCGGGGTTGGAGGCTCAGGCATGGCGGGCTGCGGGTCTGGAGCCCTTCCCCGCTGAGAGGCAGCTGATTCCAGGTGAGAATTCGAGCGGGGTGCAGGTGGGCTGACAGTGTTGGGGGACCCGGCGCACCCTTGGCAGCTGCTGACCTGGGTGCTAAGCCCGTCACTGCCCAGGGCTGGCAGGGCTGGTCAGCAGCTCTGAGTGTGGGGTCTGCCGAGCCCACGTCCACCCAGAACTCGCGGTGGCTAGCAAGCCCGTGGGCAGCCCCGGTTCCCGTCCACGCGTCTCCCTCCACACCTCCCTGCAAGCTGAGGGAGCTGGCTCCAGCCTCAGCCAGCCCAGAAAGGGGGTCCCAGAGTGCAGCAGCGGGCTGAAGGGTTCCTCAAGCGCGGCCAGAGTGGGCGCCGAGGCCGAGGATGTGCCGAGATTGAGCGAGGGCTGAGAGGGCTGCCAGCACGCTGTCACCTCTCAATATGATTATTTAATATACATATACATTGTAAAATAATTATCAGAATCAAATTAACAGTTCCAATATCGCACTTAGTTACCATTTGTTCTTCTGTGTTTGTGTGTGTGTGGAAGTGTGTGGTGAGGATACTGAAGATCTATTCTCAGCAGATTTCCAGTAACAATATAAGATTATTAACTGTAGTCATCATGTTGTTAGATTTACAGAACTTATTCATCTTAAAACATTGTTTGTACCCTTTGGCCTTGGACTAATATCTCCCATTTACCCTCTCCGCGGGACCTTGGCAACCACCATTCTACTCTTTGGTTCTACGAGTTCGACATTTTTTAGATTCCAAAGTAAGTGAGATTACACAACGTTTGTTTTTCTGTATCTGATTTATTTTACTTTGCATAATGGTCTCCAGATTCATCTTTTTTGTCACAATGGCAAGATTTCCTTCTTTTTAATGGCTGAATAGTAATGCATTATGTGTATGTAGCACATTTTCTTTATATGTTCAACCACTGATGGACGCTTAAGTAGTTTCCATATCTTAGTTATCATAACTAATACTGCAATGAATATGTGGATGCAGCTATCTCTTTAAGGTAATGATTTTGTTTCCTTTGGATATATACACCTTGATATCTTAGAAGTAGGGTCACTGAATGTATGGTAGTTCTATTAATAATTGTTTTTGGTTTCTGGGGACTGTTTTTGGGTGCCTCTCATGTATTTTAAATCTTAGTATTCCCAGTTTTTTTAATATCATGCTTGTCATGTAATACATGATTAATAAATATTTTCTTGAAATTTAAATGACAGTCTCTCAGAAATTGGTAAACCTACTCATTTAGAACATTTTCTTTTTCTTTTATTTTTTCTCTTTCCTTTTTTGTGCTGATGCTTTTTGACTATTATGTAAAATTGCTAATTTGAAAATTAAAAAAACAAATTGTACTAATTTCCCCCTCAAAATTAATTATGTGCTTTATTTCCAAATGAGATTATTGAATTTAAACACAAGGAGGTAGAGTAATTAAGTTAACCCAATTGTTAAGTGGTCATGTCTGCAAAGAACCTAAGATTTCAACAAGTACTTAAATGTTGCACAAGTGATGTCAAATGCATATATTTTGCATCAAACTGCTTGAATTGCGTTGTATACCATGACCCCATGATGCAATCATTAATCTTAGCTAGTAGTGCTGCAAAACAAGTTATTTATTTGAAGAAAAGTTAAGGGATCTGGTGAAGCCTTGAAAATTACTTGTATCTGAGACTTTAATAGGTTTTTCTAATTACTTATTTTCTACTCTTTGTACAAAATTATGACTTTTTAATAATATGTATGTTTATGGAGCATGACATAATCACATTATTGGAAATATGTTTTCATGATCATCACCACCTAAAAACACAAAATTACAAAGGCATTGGGAATTTAAAAAACCTAGCTCAATGTATGAGGAAGAACTAATGCTAAAACATAAATAGTTTTCATTTACATAAAATTGTTACTATTAATAAATTGCTATTGATTAATATTTATTAATAAAGAGCTTTTAATGGCATTTAAAGTAAGGCTTAAATGTTTCAGAAATAAAATGTGGCCTATCTTGATGAAGGACAAAGGTGCACTTGAAATGAATGTTGTTCTCTTGGTTGAATGGTTCTATAAATATTAACTGTTCAAGTTGGCTGTACATAAGTTAAAATACACTAGACTCCCTAGATTCATGCCCAGTTCTGCTGTTTCTTAAGTCTAAAGAGAATTCATTCTAATTCTCCTAGTCCTAGTTAAGTCCCTTTTAAAACTTGGGAATTTAATAACTCAATTCACAGTATTGTTGTAAGAATTGTTGTTTTAAAAACATTTAAGTCTAAAGCATCACACAAAAAGAACCTCTTATGAGTCTTCTAAAATAACAAAACTGAGTTACTCTGTAACTCTAACATAAACCTGAACATGATAATTTTTACGTTGATAATCACATTGTTCAATCTGCTTGGGTCTATCAAACTGACAGTTGCACCTATTTTCATTTTCCCATCTGTAAATTCAGAGTGGATTTGGCTTCTAAAGAGCTGCCCCACTTCTGAGCATTATTATCCTAACTTGAAGAATCTGTAATCTACTGAATTTGGAGAACATGCTCATCTCTGTGCTGTACAATGCCTCATAAGCATACATGGCATAAAGAAGAGGGGGCATGGTATAATGAAAGGGGTACTAGGGGAGAAATCAGGAAAATGAATTCAAATTTCAGATCTTTCACTAGTTAGTGTGGGACCTTTGAGGAAGACTAATGGTGTTGAGCATCACGATGAATGGTATGATATAAAACTATTTCTGATGATAATTGCCCCATAGAAGAGGTCTTGGAAGGTTATTTATTGTACTTGAAATACTGCTTTTTTTTTAATCCACAAATTACTCCCTCCTAACCATGAAATCATTAACTGTGATAATATAAATAATGCATCTAATATAATGCCTAGCAGATATTTATGCCAATTAAATGTTTTCCTACTTTTTCTTGCTTTTCCTCTTCCCTTTTTTCCTTTTTTACTCTTTCTTTCTCCCCCTCCCCAACTTTTTTTCCTCCCTAATTTTTTTCTTCTTTCCCTTTTCCGCTATTTGTAAAACTAGTATATTGAACTGTCAGATCTCTGAAGTTCTTTCCAGCTCAATGACTCCATAATAAGATAGGAATGCATACTGAGACCTTATTGTTCTAATCACTCTGAGATTTTACATAGTTGTGTCATGGGTGTTGTTGTATCCTCTGTTTTGAAATATAATCTCCTTTGCCTTGGTATCAGCAACAATTTAAAAGAGCTAAAATAATGAACTTGAAAATTTGGCACTTTTCCTGTACCTAGAGCAGATCAAAAATACTGAGATGAACAGTTTTGGTCAAATTCCCAGATAAGAAGCCTGATTCAAAGAGGTCAAAGGGAAATTAGAGAAGTCTAATATTATAACAACAAAGCCCTTCTGTAGGACTTTCTCTTTGCTAAGGTTACAGGCAGGAAATAGGTATTTAACAAGTCAAGCTGAAGAATACCATTTGCCTCATTATTATTTCTACCAATTATAATTGTCAAAGTGTATGAAATGCAAAGCAAAATTTATTTCGGATTTTCTATGCAACTCTGAGCCAGATTTTCTCCATCTAAAACGTCCTGCAAATATATGAGTCAGTTGTCAGAAGTTATATGAACTCTCATAGCTTTAAGACAGTATTCTTAACACCTTGAATATAGAAGAATTATACAACTAAAAGGGTCATTAATTTCTTGAATAAGTAAAATCTTTATCATAATTTTCAGAAAAGAGGTGTTATAGCTTAAATATCTGATTGTGAATCGCAGCTTAGCTACTTATTGCCTGTCATCTTGCCAAACCACTTATGGTTCTACATATCAGTTCTATTCACTATAAAATAAGAAAAGAGTCGTATCACCTGTTTTTGTTACAAGAAGAGTATGAATTAGGTCAGACACAAATAAAGCGCATAAGACAAAACTAAGAAAACACTTGATAGAAAACAATTTTAAAAATGGAATTATTGCACAACCTGTTTCTCCCAAACATGGGGTCCTGTAGCCCAGGTCTTACCCAAATCAGGGTGAGGTAGTGGGGGGTCCAGGGGGGGCTGTTGGCCGTGACCCTGCTTGCTGCATACCTGCACATCCCAACTCTTCAGCTGTCCCCCACCCTTCACTCATAGAAGTCTTCAGTAAAGTTTTTCACTTACAAGGGACTGCGTATCTTCTACCAAGACATTGTGGGTGTGGTTGGAAGTCCGGAGATAGTTGTGCTTTTACACGGCTTTCCAACATCCAGCTACGATTGGTACAAGATTTGGGAAGTCTGACCTTGAGGTCTTATCGAGTGATTGCCCTTGATTTCTTAGGCTTTGGCTTCAGTGACAAACAGAGACCACATCACTATTCCATATTTGAGCAGGCCAGCATCGTGAAAGCGCTTTGGGGCATCTGGGGCTCCAGAACCGCAGGATCAACCTTTAGTCTTATGACTATGGAGATACCGTTGCTCAGGAACTTCTCTACAGGCACAAGCAGAATCTGTCTGGTTGGCTTACCATAAAGAGTCTCTGTCTGTCAAATGGAGGTATCTTTCCTGAGACTCACCATCCACTCCTCTAGAAGCCACTCAAAGATGGACGTGTGCTGTCACCCGTCCTCATGCAGCTGATGAACTTCTTTGTATTCTCTCGAAGTCTCATCCCAGTCTGTGGGCCGTATACTCGGCACTCTGAGACTGAGCTATGGGACATGTGGGCAGGGATCCGCAACAATGATGGGAACTTAGTCATTGACAGTCTGTTACAGTACATCAATCGGAGGAAGAAGTTTAGAAGGCACTGGGTGGGAGCTCTTGCCTCTGTAACTATCCCCATTCATTTTATCTATGGGCCATTGGATCCTGTGAACCCCTATCCAGGGTTTTTGGAGCTGTACAGGAAAATGCTGCTGTGGTCCACATTAGCCACGATCTACAGCTAGAGGATCCCATGGGCTTCTTTGGGCTTCATCAACTCCTTCTGAGCTGGAAAGAGTAACTTCCCTGTATTACCTCCCCTACTCCCTTATCTGTTGTGTATTCCACTTAGGAAGAAATGCCCAAAAGAGATCCTGGCCTTCAAACACTATTCTCTCACAAATCCACTTTACTCAAATCGGTGAACAGTATATAGGAAGAAGCCAGCAGAAACTCTGACTAAGGTTGACATAATAGTCCACTTCCCATTACTTTGATATCTTATCAATGTATGGACTGGGCTTTGTTTTTGTGTTATTAGGAAATTCTGATGAGCATTACTATTCACTGATGTAGAAAGACATTTTTTTGCATAAAAGACTTTTTAAGATTTTGGACTTCTCTGAAGTATTTGGAACTGTTCATTTCTGGCCCAGCCCCAACAGGAATTCTACAGTAACAATGAAGAGAAGGGCACCTCCTTCCCTGTCCTTGAATGGCTTTATGGGCACATGCTTTTTAAAAGTTCTTTAAGCAACAGAGCTGAGTTCCCTTTGTCATACCTTTGGATTTAGTTTCATCAGCTGTTTTTAATTATAAACATTTTGTTAAAATAGATATTGGTTTAAATAATATAGTATTCTATGTATGATTTAAGACTGTGATTTACCTACACATTATATATATTTTATTAGGATATTAAACCAGTGTACCCTTACTCTGCCAGATTAGTGAACCTAATTAAACATGTTTGATTTCTGAATAAATAGACCTAAACCCAAACTATTTACAGAATTTCCTAAAATCACAGGACATTAAGGACCAATAGCATCTGTGCCAGAGATTTACTGTTATTAGCTAAGAAGAGCAATTCTAACAGCAAATAACAGTCTGAGACTCCTCACACCTCAGGGCTTAGGAGCATGTCTCTCTTGAGCTACCATAGAGGGGAAGGGATTGTTTTGTAGTGAAGTCACCATGCTGAATGTACACTGATTCCTTTGTGATGGCTGCTTACCTCCCCAGTGCCTGTCCCAGGGAGGCTTTCCAATGTAACTCAGTAATTCCTGTACTTTATAGGCAGGAAAGTTCCAGAAACTTTAAGAACAAATTCTGAAAGATCTATGAGCAAATGGTGCTGAATACTACTTTTTTAAATCCACATTTCATTGCCTTTCAAAGCAGGATTATTAAGTGATTATTTAAAATTTGTTTTATTTAAATTAGCAACTTCAAGCATAACAACTTTGGAATAAGTGTTTATTTTCTATTAATAAAAATGAACTGTGGCAAAAAATTGAATTATTGGCTCTTTATTTGATCAGAAAAAGGAATCTCAGACAGGATAGGTGACTTGCTGAAAGTGACACAACTTCTTAGTGGTCTTTTAACTATTATGTAAGTCACAATTCAGGGCTCTTTACTGATAATTAATAGATAAAAGGACATGAACAGTTAGATCTTTGTCATTATGATATCATCTTAAAAACAGTAGGGCTGCTTAAGTGTTTCTGATTGTAAAGCTTAAGTAGCTGTTTATTTAAAAATTTTAAAAGTTAAATTATGTTACAGAATCAAATTATGGTTTTTGCTTAAGGAATACAATAAGGAACATCACATGTATTTTGTGAGCCATCAGTATCAGAATCTCCTCGAGTACTTTGTAGAAGTGTCATTTCCAAGATATCTCTCATATACAATCTGAGACAGAATGTTTGAATTGGAGCTAATTATTTCTACTATTTACCTACCACCAGAAATCCCCATTACTATGAATACTTGAATGTTCCTGATCTAATGTTCAAATGCAAAGTTATAGACTTGAGTTTAAATTCTGGTACCCCCACATTAAAATTATAGAATGTTGGTCAAATGAGTTTCCTTTCCTCATTTGTGAAAAAGAGACAATGTAAGTACCTTCCTCATGGAGTTACTGCAGAATGAAATGAGTTAATACATATAAAGAGTTTGGCACTTCATAAATAATAGAATGTGGAGTTTGGAAGAGACTGTGGAGGTGATTTCGACATACTTTGATCGTCTTAATTGCAAATCATTGAATTAGATTGTGATGTCTCTAAAGACAGCATCAGATTCATGACTCTGTCTCAAAAATCTAGAAAAAAGAGGCAGTTCAGAAGTCTGTTAATAGTATATAGATTTTTCAATATTTATTCTATTCTGTTATCCTCAGATCCAATCCCTAGGGCTGTAATGTTTCTAGATTTCTGAAATTAATGCAGATTACCCTCATTCAGTACAAGTACCAAAGATTATTTGATATAAATTTTCCTCCTGTATATGTATTTTCCAATGGATATTCAATAGAAAGTTAATTTTATAAGAAGCTTCATACTCAAAAATGTTGAAAAATGCCACATCCTTTGTACAGTCTCAGAAATATACCATTTATATTAAAAGCTACAAGAAATCCTATAGCAAAAAAAAATTTTGATTTACTTCTTTAACTCAGGATTTCTGAAAATTACTTGGTAAAGGAACATTTTCACTGCGTAATATCTAACAACATTTTTTAGTATAAGTGATCATCTCTGGTCACTCTTTTGTTCATATAATGTTTAAAAACTATTCTTTGTTCCTCAGTCATTTTGGTATTTAGAAAAGCTGACAATGAAGTTGTGATCTAGTGCAGAAGCATGTCTAGCTTCAAATCCTGATGCCTCACTTAGTAGCTAAGTTATGTTAGGCAAGCTAATCCAACTTTCAGGACCTCTATTTTTCACATCTGCAAAATTTGCTTTTAAGTATTTTTGTGAGTATTCTATTCCATGATATACATAAAGTAGTTATTCCAGTCTAGGAGTTATAAAAATGGCCTATTAATTTCCTTCTGTGTTGATCTCATTGTTGCCTGGAATTACAACAGCAATGTAAAACATCCTAATTATGCTTTCATAATAGTTTCCTTCCTTCTTTCTTCCCTTCCTTCCTCCCTTCCTTCCTTCCTTCCTTCTTTCTTTCTTTCTTTCTTTCTTTTTTTGAGACGGATTTTTGCTCTTGTTTGTTGCCCAGGCTGGAGTGCAATGGTGCAATCTCAGCTCACTGCAACCTCTGCCTCCCAGGTTCAAGCGATTCTCCTGCCTCAGTCTCCTGAGCTGCTGGGATTACAGGCTTGCACCACCACACCAGGCTAATTTTTTTTTTTTTTTTTTTTTTTTTTTTTCAGTAGAGATAGGGTTTCTCCATGTTGGTCAGGGTGGTCTTGAACTCCCGACCTCAGGTGATTCACCCGCCTGAGCTTCCCAAAGTGCTGGGATTACAAGCATGAGTCACCACACCCTGCCTTATAATAGTTTCAAATCACCCCTTTATCTTTAAATAATTTCACTTATCAAATAAAATAGACTTTTTCTGACAGTGAGAATGAGACAGGCCATGCATAATCACTCAGAGGGAGAGAGAGATTAACTAATGAAGTATTAGAATCCAAAACTCTTAGTCCAACATAGGGCCTTTTCTAGTTATATCCTTATATTTGTCACTGCTTTATCTTCTGCTATGGCTGATATCAATGTCCGCTAAATTCTATGTCAGGTGTTAGAGAGAAATGAAAGCCAAGGTCAGAAAAAAACATGCATTTTGTATGTGTTTTGTTCCTTTGAAGCGAAATGTGACCTGGTTAGACATTAACTTCCCATTATCACTTTTTTATGCTGACTGCTGACTGTGCTCAGGTGGCAAAAAGAAGTGGTAATTGGACAAAAATGTTCTAACCCTCATGGTAATTAAAAAAAAGAAAGTAGTGAAAGCAGCTTCCTCCTGAAGTCTCCATTGTGTAGTTAAGGCAAAATGTCACCAGGAACAATAAAGCAAAAATGGGGCCTTTCAAAATGATTGATCAGTACTTCAGGTCCCACTCATTGGTCATCTGACTTGGAATAAGCCACACTAATTCACAGCCTACTCTCCAAAGGCAATGTCTCCCATTGTGACCTCCAGTAGCACTTCTAGTCTGGATTTCACATCTTGTACCTGTAATGTTTCAAACGTGCTTCATACTGAAGGAATATCTTTCAATACTATGTGAAAAGTTTGTGATCAAAGACAGTTTGACAAGACTTCTTCTAGGACCTCATGCAGAAGAAAAACCTTAGTAAGCTAGATGTCCCCAGTATATGGTTCTCAGCTTTTCTGTCTCATTTTTTTCCCTCTCTCTGCATGTATTAACATTCTAACAGTAGACCATGTTTTGAGAACAGATTCACATTAATCAAGTTCATCAAAGCCATTTTTCCATTTTATCAATTGAGAATGAGATACATAAACTGTTAAATTATCTTAAATGATTAAACTTACCCAGTTAGCAGGAGTACCTGGGAAGATAGATTGTAATATGGAAATTGAGAAGTGCAGAATCAGAACTTCTATAGATAGAAAGTACATCGTATCTTACTTGTTGGTCATTGCACACCTTAAGTGAATTATTAATTTTATTTTGTTTTTAATTGGTACATAATAATTATATAGATTTCTGGGATACAGTGTAATATTTAGATAACTATATGCTTTGTGTAATGATTAAATCATTATAATTAGCATATTTATCACCTCAAACACTTCTCATTTGTTTGCAATGAGAACATTCAAAATTCTCTCTTCTAGCTATTTTGAAGTATACAATACACTGTTGTTGACTAGTCACTCTACTTTTCAAGAGAATACCAGAACTTATTCCTACTGTCTAACTATGACTTTCTACCCTTTGACCAACCTCTCCTTATATCCTTCCCTGAATACTCTCCTCAGCCTTGGGGAACCGCTTTTCTACTGTTCACTTCTATGAGATCAGGTTTTTTGAGATTCCACATATGAGTGTGATAATGTGGTATCTGTCTTCTGTGCTGTACTTAACTTTATATGTCCTCTGGTTTCATCCATGTTGTTGCAAGTCGTAGGGTTTTATTTTTTAAGGCTAAATACAATTCCATTGTGTGTATATATATATATATATATATATATCACATTTATTTTATTCATTCATTCATCGATGGACACATATGTTTAGTCCATGTCTTGGCTATTGTGAATAATGCTGCAATAAACATGGAAGTGCAGATTCTTTTTGACATACTGATATCATTACTTTTGAATATACAGCCAGAAGTGGGATTTTTGGGTCATTTGGTACTTCTATTTTTAAATTTTGTGGAACCTTCATGCTGAGTTTCATAGTGGATATACTAATTTACATTCTCACCAACAGTGTATAAAAGTTCTCCTTTCTCCACATCCTCCCCAAGTTTTGTTACTTTTTTTTCTTTTTTATAGCAACTATTCTAACTTGGGTGAGGTGATACTTCATTGTGAATTTGATTTGCACTTCCCTGATGATTAGTGATGGTAAGCATTTTTTTTAGACACCTGTTGGCTACTTGTACTTTTTTTTTCCAAAATGTTTATTCACATTCTTCCCCAATTTTAAACTGGATTATTTGTTGTTTTGCTATTGATTTGAGTTTCTTTATATTCTGAATATTAACCACTAGTCAGATACATAGTTTATGAATATTTTCTCCCATTCTGTAGGTTGTCTCTTCAGTCTTGATGATTTCCTTTGCTGTTCAGTGGCTTTTTAGTTTTATATAATTCTACATGTCTAATTTTGCTTTCATTGACTGTACTTTTGATGTTTTATTCAAACACTCTGCCCAGTCCAACATCATGAAGAGTTTCTCCTATGTTTTCTTTTAGGAATTTCAAAGTTTCAAGTCTTACATTTAAGTCTTTCATACATTTTTAATCGATTTTTGTAATTGGGAAAGATATGTGGAAATCCAGTTTCTCCAGCACTGTGTATTGAAGAGACTGTCCTTTTCCTAATGTGTGTTTTTGGTTCCTTTGTTGATAATTTTCTATACATGTATAGATTTATTTTTGGTTTCTGTATTCTGTTTCATTAGTCTACAGTTATGTTATTATGCCAGTTTCATGTTGTTTTGGTTACCATTACTCTGTGATATGTTTTAAAGTTAGGTAATGTAATACCTTCAGCTTTGTTCTGTTTGCTCAAGCTTACTTTGGCTGTTCAGGGACTTTTGTGATTCTACAAAAATTTTAGGATTTAAAAACAAAATTCCATGAAGAATGTCATTGCTATTTTGATAGGGATTGCATTTAATCTGTAGATTGCTTTGGGTAGTTTGTACATTTTAACAATATTAATTCTTTCAATCCATGAACATTTCATTTCTGTCCATGGACCTTCCACTGATGAGTGTCAACTTCATTTTTTTATCAATGTTTTAGAGTTTTAATTTTAGAGATCTTTCCTCTCTTTGGTTAAGTTTATTCCCATATATTTTATTTTTATGTATCTATTGTAAAAGAGGTTGTTTTCATGATTTCATTTTCAGATAGTTTGCTGTTGGCATATAGAAATGCTACTGATGTTGGCATGTTGACTTTGTAACCTTTGATTTTATTGAAATTTTTTATTAGTTCTAACAATTTTTTCACAGCATCTTTAGAGTTTTCTATATATGATATTACATATATAGAAACAAAGACAATTTGACTTCCTTTATTCCCATTTGGACACACTTTATTTTTTTCTCTTGCCTAATTGCTAGGGCTACAACTTCCTGTGCTACATTGAATAGTGAAAGTTAGTATTCTTGTCTTTTGCAGGTTTTAGAAAAAAAAATACTTTCAATTTTCTCCAGTCAGTATGGTGTTAGCTGTGGGTATGTCATAAATGGCCTTTATTGTGTTGAAATATTTTTATTCTATGCCTAGTTTCTTTAGGTTTTCCTTTTAATGAAACAATGTTGGATTTTATCAAATGCTTTTTCTGCATCTATTTAGATGATCATATGTTTTTTGTCTTTCATCCTCCTTATTTTCCTTCTTTCTTTTTCTTTCTTTCTTTCTTTCCTTGAATGTGATGTATACATGTTTATTGATTTGAGTATGTTAAACCATCCTTGCATTCCTGTCGCAAATGGTACTTGATTATGGTGAATGATCCTTTTGAAGTTCTCTTGAATTCAGTTTGCTAGTATTTTGGTTCAAGATATTTGCATCTATGTGCTTCTGGAAGAGTGGCCTGCTAGGTGTTTTTTTTTTTTTCTATATATTTTTTCTTGTCTGGTTTTGATATCAGGGTAATTCTAGCCTCCTAAAGTAAATATGGAATAATTTCCTCCACATCAGTTTTTTCAAATACTTTGAGAAGAACTGCTATTAGTTCCTCTTTAAATGTTTGGTAGAATTCAGCAGTGAAGTCATCAGGTCCTGGGCTTTTCTTTTAAGGGAGACTTTCATTGGAAATTCAATCTCATTACTTGTCATTACCCTATTCATGTTTTTTGTTTTCTCATGATCCAGTCTTAGTATGTTGTATATGTCCAGGAATGTATTCATTCAATTTGTTGATATAAAGTTGTTCCTAACACTCTATGATGATATGTTGTATTGATCTGGTATCAGTTTTGATGTCTCCTTTATCTAATCTCGGATTTTATTTATTTAGTCATCTCTCTTTTTCCTTAGTTTGTCCAGCTAAAGGTTTGTTAATTTTGTTTATCTTTTCCAAAAGCAAACCCTTCATTGATTTTTTGTTTTGTTTTTAGTCACTATTTTATTTATTTCTGATCTAGCATTTATTACCACTTTTTCTTCCACAAATTTTGAGTCATTTGTTGTTGTTTTTCTCATTCCCTGGGGTGCAACAACAGACTGTTTAATTGAGATCTTTCTACTTTTTGATGAAGGTGTTTTTTCTATACACTTCCCTCTTATAACTGATTTTGCTATAACTCATATGTTGTGTTTTCATTTTCATTTGTCTCCAGAAATATTTCGAATTTCCTTTTTGTTTCATTGATCCATTGGTCATTCAGCAGCATGTTGTTTAAATTTTATATATTTGCACAGTTTCCAATGTTCTTTTCAGCCATTCTATATCTTTTAATGGAGAATTCAAGCTATTCAGTGAAGGTAATTATTAATAGGTAAGGACTTACTTCTGTATTTTGATGTCTGTTTTCTAATTGATTTGTAGATATTTTCTTTCTTTTTTCCACTCTCATTGTCTTCCTTTGTAGTTAAGTGGTTTTGTTTGTTAGTATGCTTTGATTCATTGATTTTTATTTTAGTGTACCTGTTATAGGTTTTTTCTTTGTGGTTACCATGAGACTTACATAAAAACCTCTTAGAGCTATAATAAGTTGTTTTAAACTGACAACTTAACTGTGATTGCAAATAAAACAAACATTATAACTTTGTTTTCTCCAACATTTTGATTTATTGATATCACACTTTACATCTTTGTATAGTGCCTATTAACAAATTAATGTAGTTATAATTATTTTAATAGGTTTGTCTTTTAGTCTTCATACCAAAGGTATAAGCAGTATAAATACTGTGATTACAGTATTAGAGTAAGTATTAAAGTAACTATACTTTGTCTGTATGCTTACTTTTACCAGTAAATTTTATACATTCAGATATGTTCTTGTTACATGTTAGCATCCTTTCTTTCAGTTTGAAGAAATCCCTTTAGAATTTCTTGCATTACAGGTCTAGTAGCAATGAACTCCCTCAGCTTGTTTTTGTTTGGGAAAGTCATATTTCTTCCTTATTTGTGAAAGATAGCTTTTTTAGTTACAGTATTATTTGTTGGCAGATTTTTTTTTCCTTTAACACTCTCAATATATCATCACACTCCTTTTTGTCCTGTAAGGTTGCTCCAGAGATGTCTGTTTCTAGGTATATTGAAACTCCCTTATATGTTATTTGCTTATTTTCTCTTGCTGTTACTAGGATCCTCTCTATTTATTTGGCTTTTTAGAGTATAATTATAATACGTATTAGGTTATTCTAATTTGGGTTGAATCTTATTGGTGACTTTCATCCAGCCTGCTTCTAGATATTCATATTTTTCTTGAGGCTTGAAAAGTTTTCTGTTATTATTTCTTCTAATAAGATTTCTACTCCTTTGCCTTTTTGAACTCCCTCCTGAGCTCCAATAACCCAAAAATTTTCTTTAAAATGTTGTCTCATATACCACATAAGCTGTTAGTGCTCCTTTTCATTCTTTTTTCTTTCTTCTCCTCTGACTGTGTATTTATAAATGGCTTGTCTTTGAGCTTTCTAATTTTATTCAATGTTTAATAATTCTGCTGTTGAGACTCTCTATTACATTTTTTTCATTTAGTTCATTGTACTTTTCAGATCTAGGATTTCTGTTTGATTTTTTTATCATATTAATCTCTTTTTTTAAACAAAATTATCTGTTAAATGTCTGAATTGATTCTTTGTGTTTTCTTGAAGTCCATTGAGCCTCCTTAATACAGATTTTTGGAATTTTATGTCTAAGAGATAACACATTTCCATCACCTCAAGGTCTCTGGTAGCTTACTTTTTCTATTTGGTGAAATATTATTTCTCTGAATGTTCTTGATGCTTGTGGGTGTGCAACAATGTGGATGTGCAACAATGACTGAATATTGAGGGATTATGGATTTGTTTTGTTCTTTACAGTCTGGTTTTGTTTCTATTCTCCTTCAGGGCTTTCCAAAATTTCTAAGCAGAATGACTACTGTGTTCCCTGAGCTTAGGACCACTGCAGTCTCCTCAGCACTAGAGGACACTCTAAACTCAGGCTTATTGTGAGTCTCATGAGGGCTCCAAACTTGATCCAGTTCTCCAACCCCAATGTACCTGATGAAGACCTAAGGAAGGTATTGCGGTATAAAACTGGCCAAGGATCCAAACCCAGAGGACTGTCCCAGTAACGCAGATGGTTCTTACAGAGGCAGGATAGATTCCCAGCTGCAGCAGAAAGGGCTGGAGCTGAGACAGAGCCCCTTCAAAATCTGTTGTAAGACAGCTTCTGGCAAACCTGTCTTCTTGACTCAAATGGTTATGCAGCTCTTTGCAAGTTCCTGCAGAGAGGGCTAGTTCCTCAGCTGCAATGAGAGGAGCCAGAACTACGACTGGGAACCCTTGAGATCTGTTGCTGGAGATCCCATTAGTTTAGATGCATTTGCATTTCCCAGCAGGTCCCTGCACAGACAGGATAGTTCTTTGAATACCAAGAGAGACGCTGGGGTTGAGATTAGGTCTCCTTAAAATCTGCTGTGGGACAGAGGTTGGTGACCCATTAGCTTAGACTCCCTCTAGGTCCTTGTGCAAGTAGTTTGAAGCTGGAACCTCAGTTGCAAAGGGCTGGGGCTGAGCCACAGGGAAAATTTTAGGTTCACTGCCAAGACAATGTTGGCAGGCAGATAAACCTCTCCACTGAGGCACTTCTTTGTGCTATTCCTCTTAGATCTTTTGGAAAATGGTTTTGGTTGCAGACTCAAGGTCAAATGGGGCTTATTTATTCCCCATGGGAAATGGGATCACTTGCGGTCTCAAGCCCGAGAGCACCCTCAGTAAATTAGCAACTTGGACACAGGTTTGGCCTCTCAAAATGACACTCCTAAGTCTTGGACTCCACTGGAATTTTACAGCCTCCTACCTGAACCCTGAAGCACCCACAGAGACTTTTGTCCATGATGAGTTGCAGAATACTTGTTGTTGAAGAGATATATAAGCTTATTAACCTCTATTCTATCATTCGTTGATTCACCCTCCTTAAGTAAATTTGAATTGTTCCATTTGCTCATGTCTTATTGCAAGAGTAAGGACCTCCAAGATTGTAACTGAGACTCAGTTTCTTTTCTGCCTCCAGAGTATAGTCCATTAGAAAAGGGACTTATACGTTCTTGCTGATTCAACCTAAACTGTTTTCTGACTGAGTCTTGCTGTTTTGCAAATTAATTTTCATTCACACAATCTTTTGCCAAACATTTTATGAGCTCCTACTACATGACAGATTCTTTCCTAGGTACTAAGAATATACAGATAAATTAGAAGAAGTACGTGGCAACAAGAAAGTTAAGGTTATAGCTTGGACAGTGTAGGTTAGTAATAAAAAAGTTGAATTAAAATTATTTACAAAACTGCTTGATGAGTGTTATAGTATTGATAAGAATAGGATTTAATGTAACCACAAAGAAGGAGTAAGATGAGCCAAAAGAAAATCAGAGAAGACTTCTTGGAAGAGGTAATATTTCAACATTGAAATTGATCATAACTAACTTATTCAAAAGGGCATTGAGGCCGGGTGCGGTGGCTCACGCCTGTAATCCCAGCACTTTTGAAGGCTGAGGCAGGTGGATCATGAGGTCAGGAGATCGAGACCATCCTGGCTAACACGGTGAAACCCCGTCTCTACTAAAAAATACAAAAAAATTAGCCGGGAGTGGCGGCGGGCGCCTGTAGTCCCAGCTACTCGGGAGGCTGAGGCAAGAGAACGGCGTGAACCCGGGAGGTGGAGCTTGCAGTGAGCCAAGATCACGCCACTGCACTCTAGCCTGGGTGACTGAGTGAGACTCCATCTCAAAAAAAAAAAAAAAAAAAAGGCATTGAATGCACAAATACTAAGGTATCAACATAATTTAAATAAAGGGATAAACAGTGCAAATGAGGGAAGTAGAGAAATCAGGAACACTCCAGCACTCTGGAAGGCAGAAATTTATAGACCTTGTCCCTATTTTGATGCCAATAACATGACTAATGTCCACTCTATTGCTAGATTCAAGAGATCTAGCTGGGGTCAGGTGAATACATGAACTATGGTCAAATGAGCAGGATTAATGGAGCTTAGAAGTAGCCACTAATGACCCAACTCAATGTATTTGGTAGTTATTAAAGAAAAAGCCTGGTGTGAATTGGTTGTCACTCAAGTCACCCAATGACATGTTACTATGTCATTTCATGATCTGATTAGTATACTTGTGTTTTTCTCATAGTCTCAATAAAAAGCTCCAACAGCATAACATGACTTATAAGAACTTTTACAAACTTCAAGACCTCTGCTTATCTCTCTACTCCTATTACTTCAGACCACATTTTATAATCTAAGGCCCAACTATGTCAAATGTTTCTCTGTAGGCTCAGAAATGCATCCATGCTCTTTCTTTCCTACAGGGTTTTGCTGTGCTATGGCATCACCTTGCAACATGCTCAATAGTCTCAATTCCTCTTTTAGCCTGACTGATGTCTCTCATTTTTAACTCGTAACTATGATGTCATTTTTACTAAGGAGACTTTGTTAACTCTCAAAGAAGGTTCCATTGAGTTCCCATAGAAACTTGAATTTATTTCTGTCATGGTATGGGCCTATAATCTATCTCCCTGAGACAGAAATCATATCTGTCTTGTTTGTACAATAGTCCAAAAACCTACCACAGGACTAGCACGTTGTGGTTACTCAATAATTATATGCTAAATTATTAAGGGGAGTAGCAGCTTTGAATTCCAAATGTCCATTTATTTGTATTTTTAATATTTTTTAGAAACTAGATTTCTTTTCTACCATCCCATTGCATCTTAATTGTTTAGGGTTTCATGTGTAGCTCAATAAATATCTGTTGACTACACCAGTGAGAGTAATCTTCTTGTGATATTACAAAATGGTATGTTCTCGTGAAAAGTAAAAACACTACGATTGCAGAAACCTGTCTTTTGCTCTTCTACCTCCACAGGGACTAGAATAGGACTTGGCTCATAGTAGATGGCTAGCACTTTTTACTGAATGAGTAGGTGAGACAATGAATCCTGTTCCAAGCAGTTTTAAAAATAATTAAGTTTCAGCATCATCATAATGAGCATTCATTGTCATTGTGCTGGATTCAATGGTGCAGTGGTGTACAGAGATTTTAAATTGAGTAAATAGCATTAAATTAGTTTTATAGCCTGACACTTGTTTCTCCAATATCAGTGTTAATTTCCATATGTAAATAAATTATTAAGTATTGTTTTATTACCTATAATAAACATTGATACTATACAAAAATATTTTGCCAATCTTTTTTATTTTTTATTTAAATAATAGTTTACAAATGTTTGTCCTTTTACCTCTGTAAGCTATAATCAGTAGAGGAAACTTTAAACAATCTTAGATATACTATGGAAAACGTAAGATTTTTCTTCAGTTGGTTAGGACCTCCCTTCCCAGCTCTACTCCCTCTTTTCTTCCTATTTATTATCAAGGAGGCAAAATATTTCACCTCTGCAGAGTTGCAATTGACTGTTTGGGGGTGGGTAAATACCATTTAATTTTCTCTGAGTATCCACCTGGCAGGTTAGCTTTCTGTATAAATCAAATGTAATAGCACATGCTTGAAGTAAGAACAAAAATGAGAGAGCAAAATTGGCCTTGAGAGCAGCAATCTTAAAATAGCCTTGCTCTTAACATTATTAGAGAAAAAAAATGTGTGATTTCTCCAATGGAAATGGCAAGCACAAAGGAAAATAAAAAGTGTTCAAAGTGGCAGTGTTTCTGCTTGTTCAGATTCTTAAAATATGGCTTCACATACAATCTCATAAAACAGTAAATGAGAGGAAAAAAAGGGAAAAAAAGTTCTCTCGTTGCATTCCCTCAAGAAAGCACAAAAAGACAGATGGCCCAAACGAGAGAGTCCCTGGTCAGATAAGTCCTTAATAATCTTCCTGTGCTTGGACAGAAAAACTATGCAGTGAACTATGTAATGACTTTGTTCTCCCAGGAGAAGCACAACAGTGAGAAAAGAAAGATGCCTAAAAATGGCCACATCTTTGACAACATGGGTTATAATGCTTCATTTTGTTAAGTAATAAAAGAATAATAAGAACCTTTTCTTTTGTACCTTGCGCTATCCTTACTTGGGTATAAAACCAAAAGACAAAAGTCTAAAATAGTATGAATTCTATGGTTTATTTATTTTCCTTTCTGTTATATAATGAGGGAAGAACAAAGAAATTTGCTTTACTCTGTCTCTAGGAAATGAATAGTGGCAAAAACAAAGAAAGAAAGCAGAAACAGCCCAAACCAACAGAGTGTTAAAATAAATTCAAGAATCTGAATTATTATCTCACACAGAACTACGGAGCTCCAATTTCATCTGTCAGTAGCAGATGCCAGTCTTGTACCAGACTCTCAGTTTCTATATTACCTATAAAATAATACCTATTGTGCGAGATCCTAGACTAATTAGCATTAATCACTTCAAGCATTCCTAATTGGAAGATAAAACAGTTTTCCCTTTCAAAGACTCAACACCAACATCCTGGTAGTATAATTAGGGGAACTCTTCGTTAGAAAACTTAATTTCAGAGAAGCATACATCCAATGCTTGACTCATTCTTCAGAATACACCAAAAACAAAAAAAAAAAGAGCACCACAGGGGTTTGTTCATGGAAAGAAGTATGATACATTGGAAAGACTGTTTCATTTTCAAATCCTGACTCTGACACTTGGTTATGTGAACTTGCTTGTTATTTAATCTCCCTGCACTGTAATTTTTCAGATGTAAATAAAAATAGTCTCTATTTCAGAAAAGTGCTATGAGGTTTAAATATGAGAGTAAATATGAAATAATTGATATATTTTAGGTTTTTTTCTTTACTATATATTATCATATCAAATATATGTGATCTCAAGAGAGATCTGAAATGAACCAAAATAAAATAGCACACTTAATTCTTAATTAACATACTCCAGCAGTATAGACTAGAGACTGGCAAGCTCCAGTCCGTAGGCCAAATCCAGCCTATGACTGTTTTTGTAAGTAAAAGTTAATTGGAATCCATGCTTTCTTATTTACATATTTTCTACTGCTTTGTTCTTGCTTCCAAGGCAGATTTGTGCAATTGCAATGAGACTGTAAAGACTCCAAGCCTAGAATCTTTAGCCCTTTACATAAATAAATAAATAAATAAAGTTTGCGAACCCTCATTTGAAAAAGAGGGAGGTTAGCATAATTCTTGAGAATTTCCAAAGTTGTTTAAAAAAAATCTGAAATGTATATATGCCGAGCACTAATATCGTCAACTTGCTATGAACTAATAATTAACCTAAATACCCATCTTTAAAGATTTGTTTCCATTCAGTAATTTAGGTGAAAATGGAATATATGTGTTTTGGTTTGCTTTGCTGAACTCCAAAATACAATAATAGCTGTACTCTTACAAAATATAACAGCTCAGTAAATTGACTAAGCCAAGCATTTTTAAACCCTCAGGTTGTCTTCTCTTCGACTTCTGTTTGTAATCACCTCCTTTCTTCTGTAACTACTGTTTCAAACACGCAACCAATGTCTCATGTCTATTGCTGAAAGAAACCTTAATTAGCCATCATTTAGTTCAAGACATTCGTTTTAGAAGAAAGAAACTGAGGCTTAGAGGATGAAGTGAACTATGTCCACACTGGTGATTAGCACCAGAGCTGAGAGGGGAATCTAGTCTCTGGGATCCTATTCCAGTGACCTTTTTAAGATACCAGAATGCTTCTTCAATCTGACTAGCCTCTATTCAAATCCTAGGATCTGCATTCAAATATTATCTTTGATTTCTGGATTTTTAATATCTCCCTGTATCCTCAATCCCAGTCCAAATAAGTCCTGTCTACAGAAAAACTGTATTCCCATCAAGCTTAAAAATTTGCTGTTATAATTTGGGAAAGAGTTGTACCCACGAATTTCTCCCACTTTTTTTCTCTTTCTACCTCTCATGTTCTTACAAGGTCTTTTCCATGGCCACAGCTCTTCCAATAGGACTTGCTGGTTTGTCACCAAATCTTACAAATGACCTATTGTGTTCCCTCCTTGCACCCATTTCTAGCCCTGCTTCCCAGTGGCAGCTGACTTTTTATATCCCTCCTTCCTTTTGTCAAATAATAAGGAATAATACTCCTTATTCCCCTGAAGATGTTTTCTTGTGGCTCTTTTCCTGTTATTCCAACCTGTCTTCCACTCTCTGAAGCTATTTTCTCTGAAGCCTTCTCCCTTTTTTTCTTTTTTATTTCATGTATCTCAAATGTTACCTGCACTCAGGAATTCTGCTACTCTTTATTTACATCATCCCCAAGAGTATGGTTGATAATCCTAAATTCAGACAGCATTGTGACAAAGGATTCAAGAAAATCTCCAGTTAAGTCCTAAGTAAATTTTTTTCCTGTCTCATCTGTTTACCTATGTCAGTGAATAGCATTATTATTCCTAGAGTCCTGGTTTTTAAAATCTCTCTCTCTCTCTCTCTCAGTCTCTCTCTCCCCCTCCCTCTGTTTCTCTCCCCTTTCCTCCCTCCCTTCACATGGTTCTTCTTTCTCTCTGTAACCATGTGGATTCTCAACCACATGATATTTCTTATTTCACTAAACTCTCATTTTTTCCTATTTATACTATTGTCATCTCCCTAATCCAGACATGAGACACTTCCCCTTTCTTTCATGGATAAAGGAATCAGAATAACCGTGCACTCTCAATGTCAAGAGGAAGATGAAGAAGTCAGAATGTACTCAGCATATTGCACCATTGATCCTGGTTTTGCTCAGAAAAAAAGAAAGCATCCTTAAATAATGTGAAACTGTACTAAAGGAAGCAGAAACAAGGGACACTTGAATAAAAACCAGCACATTCATAACAGGATTATGAATTCAAAAATACTTTAACTAAAATCATGTTAATAAGTGGAATTTTGTCTGTAATGTGAGTATAGATAGTGTGTTTTTAAGTTGAATTTAGTTTGCACTATGTGCCAAAACACCATTCTAAGTACTTTACACATATTAACTTATTTAAGTTTTCAAACTACACATGAGTTAAGTGGCCTTATTATAGCCATTTTGTAAATGGAAAGAATAATACACAAAGAGTTTGATCAAGGAATTTATAAGTAGTAAAGGGTATATTTGAATTCAGTGGAACCTCAGCTGTTAACTACAAATCTATAATGCTACTCTGGAAATAATTACTTTTGGAAGAAATTTATTACTTGACTGACCAATGTATTTTTACCTATTTACTCATTCATATATATATATATATATATATTTATTTATTTATATTTATATTTATTTTTTCCCCAAAACCTGGTCTGCAACAGTCAACGTATCCCATAGGGATATATCAGTGACAAGACAGACATGTCTTTGCCCTCATGGAGCTGGCTAATGGATCAGATGTAAGACAAGCAAGAAAAGGAAAGAAGGAAATGTAGGATAATCCTAGACATTTTATTTGAACAAATAGGTGGATGGTGACATTTTTTCCTGAGAAAAATGAGAATTATCCAGTCTCGTGTGTAATTTTCAATTAATTTGAGAGGACTAGACTTTTGTTTTGTTGATTTGCTTTTATCAGGAGGCACATAATGTCTAGGACTTCTCTTTTCATTATCGTTTTACCTATTATTGTTCGATGCTGAGACACAATAATAAATTCGAAGTGGGAAATTGTTGCTAGTCAAATTCTATAATTTCTTTTAATTTTTTTTTGCTATAATACTTTTACGAAAATAAACTTTCCCTCATTGCATATTCATTTGCACAAATTCATTTAGCTATAAAATTAATATAGAAAATATGAAATAAATGCTTGGTTATTTTTCTTAATTTACCAGTTTTTAAGATTAAAAAGTACTTATTATTATCTCCCAAAGGTAATCAATATTATTGTGTGTATGTGTACCTATAAAAATGCATTAAACTCATAAATTTAAATACACTTTATGTGTTTCATTTCATGTGTTTTAATTGATTGCTGAGTCCTTTAGCAATTTAATACATGCTTTTTTAAAAAATAGAGTGACTTAATTCTAATAACAAAAAGTGACTCAACTTTAATACTTTTAACTCAAATGCAGGGCTTAAGGTTGTACTCAGAACATTCTCTATTACCTTATCTCTACTTTTTCTTTCTTACACAGAGTGAATCCTGGTTTTACAGGACACAGAGGATGAGAGAACTAACACACCACATGATTACATATTTTCAATTGCAAATTACAAACAATGGTCCAGAATAACATTATAAATATCCACAGTGCTAACATTCTTAAAATAAACCAAATAATTGCTACAAATAGTAAATTTTTTCAGTTGTTGTCCACAATCTTCACCTCCACTTTTTAAGGTGTGACACACATAGTGACAGGATATTGATGTTATTTATTATATTTTAATTTTTATTTAGTCTTTAGTTCTAGAATTTACTACATAATCTTAATTTACATTTTGTTATTCTCTTAATCTCTACTCATTTATTGATCTGAAGGTCTTTCTCTAGTATATTTCTCAGGAATGGCACATGGAAATAATATTGCTCAAGTTCTTATATATTGATAACAGCTTATCTGCACACTTTATCTTTGAATAATACTTTTGCTCATTATAAACTCCATGGACATTTTCTACCTTTGAACAACTTAAATATAATCTGCCATTTTCTTTGTGGCAAATATTGCCCTTAACAAGTCTTAGGATTATCTAATTTTCTTTTCTTGCAAGTTCTTGCTCTTTCCGTTTAGATGCAAAAATTTTTTTTTCTAAAAATATCAATAATTTTTAAAAAACATATCTTGACTGGTTTTGCTGAGTAGGTATTTACAGGCATGCAAAGTGCCAATTCAGTATATAATTTCAAGTATTTTTTTAAAAAATCTACTTAACAGTTATATTGCATTCCAGGTTAGTTTTTTTTTACTCTGTCTCTTTGTTTTGAGTTTTATAAGTTTATTTTTCTCTTATTTGCTATTTCTTTCAAGGCATTATTTCATTGTTCAAAAAATTGTGTTTCTTTTAGGTTATACTGCATAACAAATTATTTTTTCTTTGTTTTTATAATTTATTTTATAATTGAATACTTTTATTTTTTCTTGTTCATATCTTTTCTCTTTCTTTTGAGATGAAGTCTCACTCTGTTGCCCAGGCTGGAGTGCAATGGCACGGTATTGGCTCACTGCAACCTCCGCCTCCTGGGCTCAAGCAATTCTCCTCTCTCAGCCTCCCGAGTAGCTGGGATTACAGGCATGTGCCACCATACTCAGCTATTTTTTTGTATTTTCAGTAGAGACAGGGTTTCACCATGTTGGCCAGGCCGATCTCCAACTCCTGACCTCAGGTGATCACCTACCCCAGCCTCCCAAAGGATTACAGGCTTAAGCCACCACACCCAGCCCTTGTTTATATCTTATATGACATTTTCAATATCTTTTAATTATTTTGAAATATTATGTTACACTTTTTTCCTGTTTTGTGGACAAGTCTTTGGGTATGGTTTCATTGTATGTAAAGACGTTTCAATCCATAGTCTCATTTTTCATATACAATTTTTCCAATGAATGTGATCTTGACTATTTTATGTTGCAAAATTAGCTTTTTATGGATTTTAATGCAAAATTAGTTTTCTGAATCTCTAGGTGGAAGCTTGGTTCAGCACAAGTCTTCTAACTCTACAGAGTTAAACCTACAGTTATCTCTTCTCTGTTGTTTACAAGCAATGCTAAAAAGTATGGTGATTTGCTTTCTGAAAATTTTGCTTCTGTTTCACTTTTGTTATTCCCTCATGCTTATGCATGCTAAATAAATTTGTATGCATAAGCATGGAGGAATTGCAGGAGAATGATCACCCAGTTATACAATGAAGCCCCAGTGCTTATATACCCTTCCTCAAGGGGGAAGAAAGGCAAGGGGCATAGAAGTAAACAATTTTCAGGGAAAATGAATGAGCCCAAAGAACAATGGTGTGGGACAATATTCTTCTATGCTCTGGGGGAGGTGGCGGGAAGGTGAGGGCAGAACTTGATTGTAAACAAAGGTTGACTTCTGTAGATAAAGTCTTCCAGGTAAGTCTCTCTCAGAGCTGTCCTCAGAAGAATAGATGAAAAGTCCACCTGGGCAGGACGATGGCTCCCAGGCTTTTCTTTTTTTCTGATGGCTAATCTTTCCTGGTTATGTGATGAGATTCCTAGAAATGGGTCTTAAGACAATTTCATTTGCCTTATAAAGAAGCTTCTCAGTTAGATAAATGAATTTCAGAGAGAGTTCCTTCCCATGTTTCAGAAAAGTAAGATGATCAGAGAGACAGAGGGTGGGGAAAGGTCAGAGAGAGACCTTGGTTCTGAAGTTTATTTCTGAGGCCTTTCAATTTTTTTTTTTTAATTCAGGGCTCTCAGCATGCCAAAACACCATATTTTGGAGTATTAGTTTCCGAGCCCCAACAACAGAAGAGCTTCTGATAACATTTTCAGAATTAAGACTGTTCACTCACTCATTCACTTATTTATTCACTCAATCATTAACTTATTCATTCATTTTTATATTCAACATATAGTTAGTGATCACATACAATGTCCTTGACACACTAAATCCTCTAGACTTAGTGGTTAACTAGTAAAAACAATTATTAAATCCCTGCCCTGATAAAGTTGATGATAAATAGGTGGAGATAAATAATAAACAATAAACAAATGAACAAATACATAAAATGTCCAGTTGGGATAAAGAGTATAAAGAAAAATAAAGTAAAATAATGATTTGGATAATAATTACTGCATGTGAGAAAGGCCTCTATAGACAAATGACATCTGAGCAAAGACTTAATTCAAGCAAGAGAGATAGAGTCCTGTGGATATTTGAGAGCAGCATCACTCACTCATCCACTCATTTCTCAAATATTTTAGAGTTCTACTTTAGGTAACATCTCAGCTAAGCACTGGAGATTAAAATGAGTAAAAGGGTCACTGTCCTGAAGCAGTTCAGAATGACTAATATATTTTATTGTTTTATTCATCAATTTTATAAATGTTACACAGATTTAATTGAATGATCTTCTAAAACCAGTAAAAAAGCACATGTGCTTTCTTTAAGAATTAAAGGAAGAACTACATTTAAATAAATTCCCAGTATTATCAAGAAGATAATTCACTTCTTTCAACATTTTTTTCTTACCTCATGGTATTTAAGTCATTCTCAAATTCTCAGTGTGAGTTTATTAAAGAGTTGTTATGTAGTTTGAGTACAGAGATTCATTCTCATCTACATAGAGTGCTCTCTTTTATCCTATTGATTGTTTTGATCTTATTTTTGTCTTCCCTTCTAAGATGGAAGTCGCCTTAACAATCCTTCTGAGGCATACAAAAGAGAAGTAGCACAAGCCGAGAGAGTTTCGTTGCTCTTTCTCTAAGAAATGAAGATTTTGTAATGAGAGCACAGAACACGGAGTCTCCCTCAAGGCAGAGGAATAAGTGCTTAGCTTTCCAACTCTGCATGTGAAATGATTCACTAATTAGTAGTCCTAAATGTTAGGGAAAGAGAGATGGAGAAATAAAAGCTGCTTATATGATGTTTTGTGCATGATGAAAGTGTTATATAAAACTTTGCTTCTTCATGGAAAATACCACTCTGTAAAAATCTGGTGCTATAAACTGTTACTTAAGCGGGTTCCTACAGCTGCAGACTTATTAAAACCCAGCAGGTAAAGCTATAATAAACAAATACCACCTGCTGCTGGAACAGGTGTTTGTGTCCTCATTTAGAAACCAAACTAAATGAGAGGATGCACAGGGGTTAGAAGAGACTATTTCTTGGATTACCAGGAGCCTGGCATTCTGCAATTCATTGCTTGTGTGTCCTTGAACTTAATGCTGTGGGTTTTGACTTGCCAGGTTAGTTGATGATGCCTCAAGGATGAAACTTCAGTACAATTAAGAAGACCTATATCTTCTCCTGGTAGGATTCCTCACACTCTGTGTCACATTTTTTTTCTCCTAAAGTTGACCTCTCTTCATCCTGCACTACTTAAATCAATTACAGGACACAAATTATTGAGAAGAGTTCCCTTAACCTCGTACACCAAACAAAAAGAAATTTTACAGTATAAATTAGAGTATACCGATAGCATACTATAAAATGTAATAAGTACCTTTTAAATATTATTGCATTATGTGATATTAAACTCTTCTACTCCTAGGTTTTTTTCTTTTTTATTTCTCACAACTATTCTAATTGTAACACTCACTATTTTCTGAGATAAGAAAATATAGTTTCATTGTACCAAAGATTTGTGACCTCTTCTTTTTAAACAATTTAGCTCTCCATCCTCATTTTATAATAATTCTGAGAAAGTATGATTAGAAGAGGCTCAAAAAACTTTGGGTAAATGGTTTCCCCAATTTGTTTTCAGTAGCTGCTTTTTTGTTTTGGCTTGAGGTGTGCCTAATATTGTAATATCAGATAGAAAAAGTAATTGTGAAAATGCTTGGACTATTTCAAAGTGCTCTGTGGATATAAAAAACAGTTGCATTGAGTTTTGCTTAAAGCCCATAGGAAATAAGCACTGCAATTTTGAAGTAAGTTTTAAGACTTCCGCCAAAGACTTGCAAAAGAGAGTTTGTGACTCTTAGAACCCTCTCACAGGGACTAGAGGTTGAGACCAAAGAGGTTTTGGGAGACCACCTGGAAAAATATTATTTATATCACTAAGTTTGGAGATCACAGTGATAGTAGGTGAGATCTCATACTCACACATTGGAAAATAAGAAAAGCAAAACACAACTGGTAGCTGCTTTGAAAGCAGAACAAAGGAGAAGTGACTGACGTGGGCAACCTGTGTGCTCAAACTTTGTGATCAACATATACAAGGTATATGGATATTCAGATGCTGTACTTGAGAGCTTCACAGAGGAATGTTTTAGTTAAAGCAACACTGGGTTCTTGCTGTAAAGACATAATCCCTACACATTCAGAGGCTTAATAAGATATAATTTTATTTCTTGCTCATATAAAGTCCAAGCAAGTAGGAAGAAGGCTTTCTTCCTTGTAGTCATTTAGGGGCTCAAGGTCCTTCTGTAGTATGACTACTCTTGGTGATTAAAATTCTTCCCTACTCTTCTTGATACTGAGAAGTTAGACCGTCTAACCCAGTTTGATCTGCAAGGGTGTACATTGGATCTTTTCACAGTCCATATCCTTGCATAGATCTAAGGAAAATTCTTCAAAATACAGCCCCTTACTAAGATGCCACTTTGAGGAAACAACTCAACACTACAAATAAGGATCATGACTGTTTGGTTGTTAGTTATGTTTATCTTCCATAGTGAAGCATAAATTAGTAAGAGGGACCTCTAGGTGTTTCAGGGCTAGTGATCATGTAAAGGATCATCCAGGATAGAGAGGTCCTCCATTCCTTTAAGGGAATGGAGGGAGAAAATGTTCTGTGATCCAGCATATAAGTGGATTTCCAAGGAAATCAAAATAGCCATGAAATGTGACAGAGCAGGAGCATCACCATCTTGGACAAATACTGCCATTTTAAGTTTCCTCTTGATTAAAAACCTCCTAAATCCAGCCCCAAAACATAAGCCTAATGGCTAATGTCAGCATGACCATAAGCCAGAAGTGACACCTCTGACCAGAAATATTCCAACCCTGAGATAAACCACCCCTGACCAGAAACATCCCAACCCTGAGATAACCTCCTCTCCCACCAGAAACATGCCAGCCCCGAGATAACATCCCCTCTGACCAGAGACATTCCAACTCTGCAATCAAACTCTCCTACACAGAAACATTCTGAGTGTGTGATAAGCTCTCCCTCCCTAAACCCTTAAATACCCTTAATCTGTAAGAGAGAAGGCGCCTGACTGAAATTGGCCAGAAATCCCTCTCAGGTTTATTCTCCGAAATAAATGTCTTTGACTGTTGAGCTGCTTTTCACATTTCTTTCTTCTTTCTTTAACTCTTAAAAAAGGAAATGTCAGCAATAAAAATTTCCTAAACTAGAGAAAATAATCTGTCAGTGCTGGTAAGCCATTATTTTTCTACTCTCTTAACTCTTTTTCTTTTCTATTTTTCTCATTTTCAGCCCCATCCCTATTCTTTTGGAGTCAGAAGTGGCTGATAAAAAATAAAGAAGGAAGAAATAAAATTGGGGATAGAAAAGAGATTATCCTATCCCTTTCACAGTAGAACTTGCAATACTGTTTTTAATTTTATTATGAATCTGCATTGTACTACATATTACTTACTACCCAAGGAACTTTCAATTACCCAAAAATAAAACAACAACATGACAGCAAAAAAACCCTACCAGATTAACCTTTAATTTCATTCAGAAACATGGGAAGATCTGCCCCAGAGAACACATTTAAAAAGGTAGTTAAAAAAAAACCTTATTATTATTTGATGGTTAGTTGTTTTATTATTATGTCCCACAAGTCATGCTTATACAATGTGAGGATGGAATAAATAAAAAGTAGTGTATTGACTATATGAAAGAAAATCTTTAGTAGGTATATAAAATTAAAGGTTGTGGTTTATCACTTTTCTCATTTTATGAATGCTAATCTCCATACCTATGATATTTATTAATTGCACATAATTGTATTTGAATACACTTTTCTTCCTTAGTTCAAAGTGAGCATTATTTACTTTTTGGTGATTTATCATCATTGAGAGTTTCAGCATCACTTTAAAATAATGTAATTATAGAAGAGATCAGGCATATTAGAAAAACTGGCTCTCTCCTTCAGTCTTTCTTAATACTTTCTTCCTCTTTTCCAGGTAGAATGGATTAACCTTTCTTGCAGTTAATTCTATAACTTATAGACATCTGTTTCTCCTGTTGGACCTGAACACCTTGAAGGCAGGGATTTTGAATTCCCTTTATCTTCTACAATACCAAATATGTAAAGGATCTGGTAAATAGAAGAGCTAAATTTTTTGAAAAAGAGGCTGAAAGTTAAAATTTTATAATAAATTCCTGAAATTATCTTTTTAGTGTCTTTTTCTTTAAAAAATTCCTTTTATGTCTTTAAAGTGGAACATTGGAAAAAATTAGTTAATTGAGGCTTTTAGATCTATGTTCCTATTAATCAAAATTTTAATAATATAGATATATATGATAGATCCAGTGTTTTACAAGATGCCTTCCTTGATATCATAATGAAGTCTAACATGTTAAAAAGTCCCTGCAGTAGAGACCTACATAATTCAGAATTCTGTCTTTCTTTTTCCTATACACAGCAACTGGAAAGTGACAAGTGCATTGGTGTGTAGTTGAGCAGCTCTGAGAAAGGGATTAATTGGTCCAAGAGGGAGTATTTCCAATGGGATATTTAGCCTTGGAAAAAGGCAACACAATGCAAGCTATCCCTTCTGCTCAGAAAAGCTTTTTGGGTGTCTATACCATCTCTCCCAAATCATAAAATCTGTGTTGCCCATTGTTTTGCAAGTCAAATTGTGAAACACTTTTGATTCCAATGTGAGGAAACAAAAAGGATCTTTTAATGAATCATGTTATTAATTCACACCTGTATGTTTTTGTTACATTTAAAATTAAGTGAATATCACTTAAGATTTCTCAGACTTTAGAAAAAAGTCAGTACGAAAAAAACCTCCAAGTTTAACATTTGTTGTCATTGTCAACCTAATTGATTATCTTAGGGAAGCAGATTGTACAGTAGTGACAAAATATGATTTGAAAGGAGAAATATATTATTGAAGTGGTACATTAACTACGAAGTAATCTTAGAGCTTCTAAGGGTTCACAGTCCTTCTGTTACATGTGAATGGAAAGTAAATGAACTACGCTAAATATTTTTCTACATTCTTCCCTTGTCTTTCGAGGTCACCAAAATTATTTCTGTTAGCCAATTTCCTTCCTATTAGCTCTCACATCAGAGTAACTGCCTTGTAGAATTTCTTTGATGCTGGACATTTATGACATGTTGGACTTTTACTGCTTGAGGCTGTTTCTAGCACATTCACTAATTATGTTTAAATAGGAGCTTGCTCTTATAAAATGGCAAATCTGGATTTTTAGAGCAGAACAGTTAAAACAACATTGATGCAAATCCAAGGAAAGTGGGGTTAAAACAGAAGCCCATTCAGCCAAGAATAACAATTCAATGGAAAAGAAATTAATTCATACATATATTTCAGAGGACATATTTCAGGGCTTCCACTTTTTTATCCACTATGAAATACTTCTTTTCTTTAACATGTTTGCAATTCATCACCTTTTCAGATAGACAACCTCAGCAATTTAAATGCAGACCTATTGTGCTTTGTTGCTCTTGTTCAGTGATGTAAGACACAAAATTTAACACTTGCCATCCTTCTCTCTGCAACCAATACCAAAAACCAGGCTCTTATGTGACTCCCTATACTGCTGTTTCCTCTGTGCCTAGATACACGGTGCAAAATGACAGAGAAAACTCCTAACATGGCAACCATATCAGAGGAAGAGAGAGAGTAAAGAGACTTTTTAGTCTGAATTTTTTCCCTAGCTTATGGTATCCATTTAGGCAAGTCAATAAACTTCGAGTCTTAGTTTTACTATTCATAAAATGAGAAATTAAGTTGAAATTTTGTTTTTTCCCCAAATTGACCAACTGTAATATTATCATTATTATTATTACCATAGATTTATACTTATTTTCGTTTACTGAACTATAACTTTATGCAAAAAGCGCCCAAACCTTAACTGTACAGATCAATGAATTTTTAGGTATGCATGGACCTGTGCAAGTACCGCTCAGATCAAAGGATAGGTTTCCAGCCCCCAGTGGGCTTGCTTGTTTCCCCACTGAGTTCATACCCTTTACCACTCTCTAGACTTCTGACATAGCTTTGTTTTTTCTGCTTTTGAACTTTTTGTAAATGGAATTATTCATATGTGGTATTTTGTGTCTGCCTTCTTCTGTTCAACAATACATCTGTGAAAGTCATCCATGTTGTCATTAGTAGTAATAGCTTATTTTTCATTGTTGTGTTGTATCCCATTGTGTGTATATGATCTTTGAGTTGTTTTGAGGTTTTGACTATCGTGAAGAAGACTGCTGATAACATTTTTGTAAGCAATATTTTTTTTTTGGAGGAAGATATGTAACCTGAAACAAAACTTCTGAATCATAGGTTAATCATATTTTTAACATTAGTACATATTTTGAGAAAGTGTTTCATATGTTTTATAACTGTACCATTGTGTACCTTTTTTTATTTTTGGTAAATTTTTGCTAACTCATGGTTGTATAATTATATGTTTTTATGGATTCTCAAATGTCTAAGCATTTTTACTTAAAAATATAAGTAATATCTATGATAGTTTGATGTCATAATTATATTTTGTCAAATTTCCATTAAGACTATCTAAAATTATTAACAGACAAAATAGTCATCTTGATATAATTTTAAATGCTTTAATGCTAACCATATTTGTTCTAGATAATTGTTCCTGGGTCACTCCCCCAAGAACTTTCAATTTTTAAAAAGTATATTTCTACTATATAAACAATATTTTTATTAAAATCAAAGCAAAATGTAAGCAGTTTGAGTTTGCAATTAAAGAAAATTTTAAGAACACACCAGAAAAAAATATTAACACTATCATGAGTTAATATGAATTAGTTTTTTGATTGTCTATGCTTACAATGTAACTTCTGTAGGAAGTTTTGGTTTAGGGTTAGCTAAAATTTTTGTCAAACATGTATGAACCCTAACTTTGTTTTCCAAATGATATCATAAATCTTTTTAAAATTTCACCACTCTGACAGCTGTTATTACCTTTATTATTATTAATGTTACTTTTATTATTGGCATTGAAAGTAATGGCAAAAACTGCGATTACTTTTGTACCAACCTCATATAATCCATTTTGCCACATAAGTCTTTGAGAATTATTTCATGAGCTTGGAAATAATGTTGTAGGACTTTTCCTTATTTCAGCTAAAAATGAGGTTCTTTGTCCCATGTCCACGAAAATTCAGGCTCACAGACAATTAAGTGGTGATTAAGACAGGGTTGCAAGGCCAGAGTCTCCGCTAGAGCACTTCCTGCATGCTGTAGAATCCCAGGTCTACACAGGAAGAGGAGGGGCCAGGCTCCTCCCTGCTGCAAATGGCATGAACTTCCTGAGGCGCCACCCAAATGGGCAGGCTGGTTGGAGTTTCTCCAGGGACTCCCTCCCATATGGCTGTCTCAATAACATGCATTATTAAAAATGATATACACTATGGCCATTACATACCACTATCATCCAATGATAAAAGCAACATGATGGCAAAAGTAGAAAAGTTGAAGTTGGCTTTGTCTTTCAATGGAATGTAGTTGGTTTGTTATTGTTAATTATCTGGGTCATCTTAAAGCAAAACTGGTGCCTCTAACCTTTATATTTGCACAATGGACCATGATTACATATGGCAGACACTGCACTCAATAAAAAATATTTTAGGATGAGTATATTTTTCCAAAATTAAACCTGTGTACATTTTCCAGTTTCTTTTTCCTGTCAAAATTTGTTTAGAAAACAACAATAACAAAAAACTAGTGTTGGGGGAGAACTCAGATAAAAATAAAAGGTCTGACTCTTGGGATCACTTCCTATATTGGTAATCCCAAATTACATAATCTGGAGCCAAGGATATATTAGTAACCCCAAATTACATAATCTGGAGCCAAGTGTTGATTTTCATGGTGGCTAAACTTATTTTTGCTAAATTTCTGTGATGAGAATAGTAACACAAATCACTGGAATAAAAGAGAAACCAAAAATGCATACTAAAAAATGAACTAATATTTTGTTCATACAAACATGCTGCAAATTATAATTCTATTTATTTACAATCAGTTTTATTTACAAAGAGGACTTCACCCCTGGACACAGCTGAGCAGTACCCTGAGGCTCTAACAGCTACAGCGGACCTCCCATATAAGGCAGTAGTACTCCACATGGGAGCTACCTCCATCTCCTGCCTTGGATGCCAGGTCAATAACTAGAGATAAGTTGCATCATCACCCTGCTGAAAATGAGCTAGGGCTGATAGAAGGGAAAAAAATAAACACTAAACTGGTTTTAATAATTAATTAGAAAGATCCAGTAGGAGCTACAGAAATACCCCAGGGATTGTATTTTTAGAGTATTTGATTAAGAGGGATAGAATGTAACTATCAATAAGCAAGAATTAATTAACTTGGGGAACATTTTCTCAGGACATGGGATTTAACTCCCCGGTAAGGGACAAAAAGAATGGGGTAAATTTGCTGCTGAATTAGCTCCTAGCAATCCAGAAAAAAAAAATGATGTCTGGTGCTCAGTAAAGTGGAAATATTTATGTTGCCCTCACAGGTGGTAGAGGATGAAATAAAGAGACTGAGGGAAGGAGCATGCTAGAATGACATAATCAATGTAGCTGGTGACCACTAATAAGTCCAGAAGAAACACCATTCACCAAGGTCATTAGAAACATGGTGAGTGAGGCACCAGAACTTCAATGATGACTCTTCTCTTCAGGCCATGGCTGATCATAGGAGAAGAGGGTCACAGAGCTAGAATTCTTAATATCCATGGAAATAGTGCACTCTCAAAGTAATGGAGGCCAGGAAGCAGCATTTACCCTCCACAAGCCAAAAAGCCACAATTTTCTTGAAATTCAGCAAGACAGGTAGGTGCCCAAGGATTTGCTAAATTAAATTTGTTAATTTATTCAACTTCAATTACAAAAGAGCAGCTAACAGAGCTTGATCCACAGGGGGCTGAGAAGATGGCATTACTAGGGTCAAACTAGATGCACAGTCAATAAAATTGCTGCTTAACCTTTATTATCACATACATACATACATACACAAATGCAAGATACAGAGAGGCCACTGCAATTAAGATTAAGTCAAAATCTCTGGCTAAGTTTCCAGAACTAAGCACATTTTCTGTTCTAGAATCCTTTGATTGAGAGTAGTTACATCCATAGGAAGAAGGATCTTGCCATATGTCCTTTTACAAAGGGGAACTATGATCATTTACTCTGGTGACTACACACTATGGAGAAAGGAATACTCAGACATTTTAAGTGTTCTTGAGCACACAGTCATACCTGGAGACTCAAAGCATCTTTATATTTCTCCATTAGAGTGGGAGCTTAAGTGTGCCACATAATACATGAGGTTCTAAATAAAGTGTGTTTCATAATATACCAAATGGATACATGGACCTTGGCCTTGCCCACTGGCCATTTTCCCAGGCTCTGAGTGTGTAATTAGAATTGATAGGCTGAGAATAACTCCCTATGTTGGGTCCCAGGCATGTGTGTAAGAGCTATCACACTGAGGTAGTTAAAGCAAAACTTTTAGAAATTGTCCCTCCTCCCCAACTACAATAGTAAATCTAAAACCATATTGCATTCAAGAGAGTGGGAACAGCAAAATCAGTTCTCCCATTGATGAATTAAGGGATACAGAACTGCTGGTCCCCAACATACCTCCATTTAATTTGCCTGGGTGGCCTCTGCTGATACTGGCTGGACTTCAGAGAATGCCTGTTGATAACTGCAGGCTCAGCTAAGTAGTGGTGCCAATCACAGATGCTGGTAAATGTGGAAATGGTGCTAGAGCAGATTAATAAGGAGGTAACAGGTGCATAATAGGTGCCCAAAAATTTGTTAAATATGTTTTCAACTTCAGTTACAAAAGAGGATCAGAAAGGATCATAGGGATTTCATTCATGTGGGGCAGACAATAATCTTTATTTACAGTTTTAACTCAGGACTATGTTCACTGTGCTGCCCTGTTTTATGAAATAGTCTGAGGACATCTGGATTACCAGGACACATCCAAATACCATTATTTTGATCTATTTCATCAGTGAAGTTATTTGTATTGGGAAGGACAAGAAATAGGTGGAAAACATTCAGGTAACTTTGGTAAGACACATGTTCCAGAGGGTGGGAGATTACGTTAGGAAGATTCAGAAACCTGTTTACTCAGAAATCAATGACATATTTAAGTGTATTGTGCTTGGGGATATTCCCTTCAAAGTAATATATATATATATTATATATATATACACACATATATATTATATATACATATGATGGGAACATTTTGCATGCCCCAAAACAAATAAGCAAGCATTGTTCCCTTTTATGAGTTTTGGAGGAATCATATTCCACTTCTAGGAGCCAATTCCTTTTCAGTCTATATACTAGGTGACATGGAAACTTGCTAACTTTGAGTGATCTGGAGCTGAAGAGGGCTCTCGAGCAGGTCTAGACTCTGGTACTTGGGCCATATGAACTGACAGATTCTTTGGTTTTTGTAAGTATCTGAGATAAAAATAGATGCTGCATAAAATTTGTGGCAAGATCCAGTGGGAAAATCACAAGAGCACCCATACTGAATGTTGAAATGGCTTCCTAAAGGCACAGTTAAAGTGGCATCTTGGAGGCAACACTCAGAAAGCGTGGCATCACATCCCTCAGAATGTAGTATATACACTAAATCATAGGCCTCTATATAATTCTCTGTCCTCAAAAGACAGATTCATTAGAATCAATGAGTGGAAACAAGTGTGATCACATTTACCTTTACTCCCAAAGACCTGCTTGGAAATTGTACTTTCCAGCTTCATGACTTGAGTCTGCAGGGCTAGAAGTTCTGGTTCCCAAAAGTGGTGCATGCTTTTCAGGGGACAGGATAGATTTTCCATTGTACTACAAGTTATAGTTGCTGCCATGACACTTCGGACTCTTTGTACCTAGGGACCAGTAGGTGAGAAGGTCCGTCACCATACTGTTAGTGGTACTTAGCAACACTGAGCAGCAAGAGAATGTTGGGTTGGTTTTATACAATGGAGGCATCGAGGAATATATGTGCAACACAGGTGAAGCCTTTGGGGTGCCTGCATACTTTCTTGCTACATCGTAACTGTAAATAAAGCCAGGCAGCAAACCTGGCCTAGGAAGGTGCTATGGAATACATTTTTGTGTCTCTCCAAAATTCGTATGTTGTGTGTCTCTTCCCAATTCCCAATGTGATGATATTCAGAGGTGCGGCCAACTGAGGGGTCATTAGGTCATGCGAATAGATCGCTTACAAATGGGAGTAGTGCCTTATAAGAAGAGACACAAGAGGAATGATCTATTTCTCTGCCATGTAGGACACAGCCAGAAGGCAGCTTACAGCCAGAAAAAGAGGTCTCACCAAGTGCCCAACCATGCTGGCTCCCAGATGTCAGACTTCTAACCTCCATATCTGTGAGAAATAAATGTTGGCTTTTTGTCCTTCCCATTCTACAGTATATTTGAACCCTTAGTTAACATAACCCTCTCTCTTAGTTCAAAGTACCCAGGAGATACATGTTGTAACACCAAGTAAGCCATGGAGTCAAAGGAGGAAAGGGGATTTTAGCATAGATAGTGTAAACAAGGAGTTGATTATTACCAGTTTTGGTACTAATATCATGTGCAGCAATGGGTATGAAGTTTGTCCCATTAACCTCTCCTAAGTGTTTCCTCAGGGAAAGAAACCTATGGGAGCCTTGGAGGAGCTGGCTGTAAAAATGCCCTCTTCAGATCTCCTTCAGCAGAGGGAAGAGGATGAAGTTTCTATGAAATTCATTTCAGCGCTGCACTCTGAAATCGCTCACCAACTTCACACTGAAGCTACAATTTTCACTCAGCTATTTCCAGCCAATGCCTAAACTCAATAGGGATATGAATGAAAGCTCTCTATGAAAACCATCGGACTTTTCTATCCTGCGACTTCGGCACAGGGACAATCTGTCAGCCCCACCCAAACTATTTTAGAACTGCACAACATTCTAAGATCTTCCCTTTTCGCTTTCTTCTTCTTAAGAGACAGACACTTATCACTGCCTGAAGAGCCTCCTATCCTCCTCAGGCTTCCTCCTGAGGCTCCTTCACGGGCTGGACTTTTCGATTAATAAATCTCCTATATATCAAACCTCATCCTGGAGTCTGCTTCTTGCAGGACGCAGATTAATTTACCCGTGATTTCAGGCACATCCTCACTTATTATATGTAAGTTTATGGAAAACTGCATATCCATCATTACACACCAGTATATCAGCTTTAATTTTTTCATGGTTTTCTGTTTTTTAGGCATATAATACAAATTAAATAGCAGATCCTAAAACAGCCAAAGTACAGTGGAAAGAAGAGGATAGAGTGGATATAAAAGAAAAAATTAAGTTAATCCTTTCTCTTAGGGGAAATTACAAAAAAAAATAAAAGATCCTGAACTAGATTAGATTATTGGCAGGTTATTACAATTTTAGTAAGAAGTAATCTTTTTAAAATTTTACTTAGGACTGTAGTATTCTCCAGGGCAAATGATCTTTTAAATGATAGATCAAAATGGGTATAAAATTATTTACCCTGTGAGTTACCCACAAAGGTATATTTAGTTTGTCTAAAATAAAGCATCCTTCACTTGCCTTGATATTTGTGTGTGTGTGTGTGTGTATAATGCTTGAGATAATTTGTACTTTTCTGTTAGTTAACACTTTGGCTCAAAGTCAGTATTTTCAATGCAATTGGTTCAGTTTTCGGGCTTAGCCTTTTGTCACAAAGAAAACCAGGACTGCTCACTAGCAAAATTTTGAGCCCATGAGCTCTTTTTTCTTGGTTAGGGTAATTTTGTCATAATCACATTTTTGGAACTACAATTCAGAGCACATATTTCTAAATCTGTCACATACATTATATATATATATGTATTTGTGTGTATGTCTATATATGTATATAAAATATGCTATGTCCTCTGAATTGTGATTATATATGTCTCTCTCTCTCTCTCTCTATATATATCTATTCATTCATTTATTTATTTAGAGCAGGAGTGACAGTTTATTAAAAAGCTTTAGAGCAGGAACAAAAGGAAGTAAAGTACACTTGGAAGAGGGCCAACTGGGCGACTTGCGAGATCAAGTGCACTGTTTGACCTTTGACTTGGGGTTTATATATACATAGAGAGAGAGAGAGAGAGAGAATGTATTTGTATGCGTGGTGCCTCCTTTGAACTTACCAACAATAAAAAGATTATTATAGAGCATGCATTCTTTATTTTCCCAGAAAAACAAGCTTCAGAGAGGCTGTCCAATATGCCCAAGGCCACAAAACTTTTATAATATTTCATTTTAGATTCATTGTTATTTTAATTGTAGACTTCCATTTCTTGTCTCGTTTTTTAACCGTCCAGTGGATTCTTCCTGCCCACTGCACAAACAAAACCAGACTATGGCATTACAATAAAGACAGACTTTAATAGACATGAGGCCAGCGACACCACGTGGTAGACAGTCATTACTCAAATCAATCTCTGAGAATTTGGAGGCCAGGGTTTTGGGGGGAAGTGGTGGGAGTGGCTAGGCAATGGGTGCTTGCTGCTGATTGGTTGGAGGTGCAGTTATAGGGATGTGGGAAATTAGCCCGTTAGTGTCTCAGCGCGCTGAGGACAGGGCCTGGTGGGGGTGGGCTGGGCACAAACCAAAGAGCAGCCCCTGCTACTCCAACACGACCCTGGAAACATGAGTGTTCCATGCTGGGGGAATCTTTTGGGTTTCGGCCCCTACCCCCCAGTCCTCACCTTTCTCCCTGTACCAGTTAGAACACTTGGCTGATAAGGGAAGAACGCCTCAAGAGAGCATTCATACAACTCCAGCAAACACTGCACATGCACCTCCTCCCAAGTGCTGACCCCTCCCAAGTGCTGGCAGGCCACGGAGCATGCAGACAGCCCACCTCAAGAGAAGAATCAGGGTAGAAAGGACACAACACCCCGGAAGTATGCCAACGCATAAAACCCCAAGTCAAAGGTCAAACAGTGCACTTGATCTCGCAAGTCTCCCACTTGGCCGTCCGTCTTCCAAGTGTATCTTACTTACTTTTGTTCCTGCTCTAAAGTTTTTTAATAAACTTTCACTCCTGCTCTAAATAAATAAATGAATAAATAAATAAATAAAAATAAAAATATATAGGGATGTGGGAAATGGTCCTTGTGCTTGCTGAGTTGCTTCTAGGTGGGGCCACAGAAAAGGTCCGCAGATCCAGTTGGAGCCATGGGTAGTCAGACATGCAAAAACTCTGAAAGACATCTCAAAATGCCAATCTCAGGTTCTACAATAATGATGTTATCTGCAGGAGTAATTGGGGAAGTTGCATATCTTGTGACCTCTGGAATAATAGCCAACAATTGTTTATGTCTACACTTTGGCAGAATTCAGGCTCCTCTATCCTCCTAGCCTAGCTGTCTCTTGCTATCTTTACAAAGGCCATTGTTTTGGAGAAGGGATATTATCATTTAAACTATAAACTAAATGTCTATCAAAGTTAGCTAGGCCCAAGCCCAGGAATAATTAAGGGAAGCTTGAAGGCTAAAGGCAAGGTGATGATTGACTAGATCAGATCTCCCCTACTGCCATAATTTTCTCACTGTTACAATTTTTGCAAAGGTGGTTTCAATTTCAGCCACAGTTTCTTGAGTCTTTTTCGCATTATATTCACTCATTTTGACAAAACAGCTAAAATGACTGAAGAAATCCACCCCCCACCCCACAATAAAGGCAGGTTAACTACTCCCCTCACGTTTTAGCACTTCATAGAAAATTCTCTTGGTTTATAGTCAATGGAGAGGCAGTTTCCATCCTCTCCCTGCTTCCTGTACTCCTTTGCCAAAGGAGAACAGAGATTGAGAAAAGAAAATGAGCATGTATAGCTTAGACCTTGAAGCATTTGTCCTCAGGACAAAGGTTTTCTCTGCTTATTTGGGTGGTAAATATATCATAGTAAAATCTTTCCTTGAAAGGGAGGCCTTCAAAAAAAGACTAGCTGTGCTTGTCTCAGCATATGGTTGTGTGTCTAATGAAACAAGAACAGTTTAGATAATTCATTTAGCCACAGCTCTAAGACATGTTACATCATCAGGATTATAAAAAACAAAGATGACATTTTCAACTCCGTCTGATTCCTGTGTCTACTTATCCAGAGGTTTTGGTATCAACAAAGATGGAGGCAAATTACATATTGATAATTTTAAGTCCCATTCTAAATGCTGACACTAAAAAGCTCTGTTGTGACAATAAAGCAGCAAGAATGGAAACAAATGAAATACATTAAGGCTGGTAAACGTGAATGACAGAAGGAACCCAGATAACAGATGGAAGGACAGCAATTGCCTCACTCTAATTTTTGCATTTTATGACAAAAGTAAACATTCTTTATTTAAGTTATGTTAGTTATATTTTCTATTACTTCAAGTTGGAAGCAATTCTATAGCATAGATAAAAATAAAGTGGACTTACGAGACAAATGTGGACTTGGATTCGCAAGATAAATTTATATTTATTCATTCACTGACTTACTCATTCAACAATTGGTGCATATAATTCTACTTCACATATTTTAGTTTTAAATAATTACATATAGTTAATATAGAAAGGTATTTATATATTAAAATTTTTGTTTTATATATAAAATTTGTATACAAAATAATAAAATATATTATTATAAAATGTTGTATCCTAGTGCCTAGAATACTCTCTGTATAAAGTAGGCACTTAATAATAAATCACCATTGAGTAAATTTAATCTGCTATCTACTAGGTGTATAAGAACAATATGATAGGGAAGATATAAAAAAATAAACATATAATTCAGGGTATAAGTGTAATATATTTTACACCTATATTCCTTACTGTATTTTAATGGAAGAAATATGATCCATATTATGGATGAAAACTATCAATCTGTTAAAAAAAAAAGAAATAGAGTTTTTGTTTTTACCATTTGCAACTCTGGAAATACTCTTACATCATTCCTGTAAGTATCAAACTGTTATATATTTTAATGATCGTTTGAAGGCTAATTGAAATAAGCATATATGTAAACGGTAGAATTTGATCATTTTAGCATATGTATATGCTTGAGAAACTGTCATCATAATTGAGTTACCAAATATTTTCATCACCCAAAAACATTTCTTTATGCCTCTAATTTCATTCCTTCCTCCACCTCTGTCTGCAGTTGATAACTAATCTGCTTTAGGTCATTCTAAACTAGTTCACACTTTATATGATTTTAGATATATACTCTTTTTTGCTTAATTTCTTTCCATTATCGGTTACATTGAGATTCATGTTGTGTCTCCACAGTTTTTTTTAATTGCTGAATAGCATTCAATAATAAGAATATATAATAGTTTACAGACATTTGGTTTGCTTACACTTTTAGGCTATTGCAAATAAATCTGCTATAAACATTTCTGTATAGTTTTTGTTTCATATGGATATATGTTTCTGTTTCTCTTGGCTAAATATCTTAGAGTCAATTGTTTCAGTCAAACGGTATGAATGTGTTTAAATTGAAATCTATTTTCCCCCTGGCAGGGCATGGTGGTTCACACCTGTAATCCTAGCACTTTGGGAGGCCAAGGTGGGCAGATTACTTGAGATCAAGAGTTTGAGACCAGCCTAGACAATATGAAGAAATCCTATCTCTATCAGAAATACAAAAATTTAGCCACACATGATGGTGCACGGCTGTGGTCCCAGCTACCTGGGAGGCTGAGGTCGGGGGATCCCTTGAACCTAAGAGGTGGAGGTTGCAGTGAGCCATGATTTTGCCACTGTACTCCAGCCTGGGTGACAGAGTGAGACCCTGTCTCAAAAAACAAACAAAACAAAACAAGAAAATCTATTGCCTTGAGCCTTGCCAATATGTGCAATGTTCCATTGTAGCCATCATAATTCATAATAGACATGTAATAGTATCTTACTGTGGTTTAAGTTTGCAGTTCTTTGTTGATTAATAATGGTGACCAATTTATTCATGTTCTCCTTGGTTACCTGATAAAGTCTTTTGACTGCCTTTAATGGATTGCATATCTTCTTACTGAATTAGGAAATTGTTTATGCATTCTGCATAAAATGTATTTGTAGTATATATGTTATTAATATTTTCTCCCTGTCTATGGCTTGCTATTTTTATTTTCTTAGTTATGTATTTTGAAGAGCAAAAGTTTGAATTTTGATGACTTTCAAGGGTTCCTTTTTGTAGTTTTTTTCTCTTTTTCTTCTTCAAAATATTTGACTAACCCAAGGTTATAAAGATTTTCTTCTGTGATTTTCTAGAAGTTTGATGCTTTAGATTGTAGGTTTTATATTTTAGTCTATGATCCGTTACAAGTTATTGCTTTGTATGGTGTGATATAAGAATTGATATTTATGTTTTTGTGTGTATATATATATAAACAGTCGATCTAATAACATTATTCGAATGGGCATCCATTAAATCATCTTTGCATCTTTGTCAAAAAATCTCCATTCTGTTCTAATTATCTCTCTTGCCATGTTTTTGTCAATGTTCAAATATTTTGATTATGGTAGGTGTATAGTAAGTAATAAGATCAGGTACTGTTAGTCCAACAATATTGTTATTTTTAAAACTGCTTTGATAATTCTACATGCTTTCCAAATTTTAGAATCGCGTTGTCAATTTACACACTGAACAGTCTTTATGGTATTTTTATTGGTATGTGTTGAATTTGTAAGAGATCAATTTGGGAGAATTGTCGTCACAATTGTGAAGCTTGCACCCCATTAAATTCATCTATTTTTCCACTTATTCATTTATAAATTTATTTTAGTAATATTTATAAGTTTCAGAGAAAAGATATTGTATTTGATCTTGTGAAATTTATGTGTAGGTATTTTTTGTTTGGGGCATTACTGAAAATACAATTTTAAAAATATCCAATTGTTCTATGTTTGCACATTGAAATACGATTGATTTTTTAAATAATAACCTTGCATCTTCTGACTTTACTAAATTCAATATTGAGTTCTAGTAGCTCTTTTTTAGTATCTTTGTAATTTACCATGTACACAAAACTGCATATAGGAGATTTTACTTCCTCCTTCCTGTCTTTATTATTTTTCATTCCTTCCTTATTACAGGAATTAGGAGCTCCAGTAAAATTTTTGAATAAGAAGGAAGGAAATAGTCATCTTCATCTTGTTCCTAAATTCATGAAAACACAATTCTGATTCAATTTATATGCCATTTTAACATATCCAGAAAAAATCATCAATCAGTGCAATGGTAAGCCCACACAGAAATATATATAGTGAATTATTTTTAATGAGAAAAACAATAAAACAGCTCAAATATAATTAACCTGATAATGGTGAAATATATTGTATAATAGCAATTTTAAAATTTGAATCAAATTTAGCTATATGAATCAGTAGATAAACACATAAATGTAAATTTGAATCAGGTAAATAGTTACATAGGATTACCTTAGCATGATATCATTTACATAAATATTAAAACCATGTGAAACTGAACAGTATAATTGAAAGGATAGGTACACACATAGTAAAACATTTCAAAAACTCAAGGGAATAATAAATACAGAATTAAGGATACTGGTGCTCCTGAGGGGTTTAAAGGGAAATGTGATGAGAAAAGCATACACTGAGGATCAATAATTATTTTATTTGGTAAGCTCGATAGTGGATATATGTATTTTTTAAATATTATTATTTGCACCTAATAGTTTACTTAAAAAAAAAGAAAACACTTGTTAGTAATCTTAGAAAGTCAAAGGTGAGTTCCATGTCCTATATCTAAAGGATATTTTCATCAAATTTATTGGAGAATAAGAGCCGATTGAACCAAGGTCTAAAATCTAAAATTAAAGTTTCTGATAAAGTTCTTAATTCTTATTCTTAATATCTAGGTAATAAAGCTTTAATAAAAAATATTCTTTTGAGTGTTTGAATGGCATTTAAATCTACATTTGAGTGTCCAAAGTGTTAATGACTGCAACATATTCCAAGAATGTAGTACTCTTTACATAGTTCTAAGGATGGAATAAGCAAAATAAAACATTACTAAAAATATAGAAAGAGCTGGCTGTTTTTCTTGTCAAGTTGAATGATTGTGCTCTGCTCTTGAGCTCACTTTATGATGTACAATCTTGTGAATAAAGGTTTTAAACTCACTGATAGCAAAATATGAAAGTCACTTTAATTCTTGTATTTTATGGAAATTAGATGTAACAACCCAAATCTTCTAAAATAGGGTAATTATAGCGAATATTTTAAGGCAAAAGTTTCTCAAATTTTACAGATTTGGGTCTTCTGTGTGCGACTCATGAAAGCTATGATGCTGGAGTTAAAAAATAAATATTGTGAGCAAATTTCTTTAATTTAAGTTTCAAAAAAAAATCGTGGTTATTTCAGAGCCTCTACATTAAATGGAATAAAATTAGTTATTTTGTAAGATTTCAAAAAAGTGGTCCATAACTTGCTTAAAAAGAAAGGACATAAAAAAGAAAGGAGGCAAAGACTGAGTACAACCCAAAGTGTTGAGTTCCCTGGGTGTAATACCAGGTGAGCTGATCATCCCCACAGGCCCAGCCTGGCTAGGGTTCTCATACTTAGTTCTTACCCATTCTTGCTTCACTTGTTTCCAATTTACAGTTCCCACATATTTGCATATTTCCAACTCTGTCTATATAAGTGTGTCGCTTGTAATGCTTACTGTTGTAATGCTTGTAATGTTTAAACCCATAAACACTATGACATTAGCAATGAACAGTCATTCAAGACCTTTAATTTTAAAGCATGCATTTGTAAAAATATGCTTTTCAAGATAATTTCAGGGAAATAGTGATTGCTAAATTCCAATACAAGAAACACAATGTCTAAGTATGTTGAATTGAATGCTAGATATTTATAAATTTATGTCATGTGACTGTTTTTCCCTTTAAGAGATTAAATTACAAGCTAATGAATTTGGAGTAAAAGATATATTTTCTCAAATTAAACAAAAATTTATAAATCATATAATAATAGTCATAAAAAACAGCAATACAAAATCAGCTAATGCAACATCTACACTCACAACTTATAGGAGAAAAATAACATGCAGGGTTGACGATCTACAAATGTTTCTACAAGTTGAAAGGAGAGTTCAACTTTCTACAAGTTGAAAGGAGAGTTCAACTTTCTGCAAGTTGAAAGGAGAGCAAGAATTGGACCTTAGAACTTCAGGCACATAGTTGTTGACATTATGACTCTTAAATAAGTCCTTTTGATTTACAGTATATGAAAAGAAGTAAATTAAGGGAGAAGTAGATAATATGAGAATATAGAAGTACCTGATATCACCTTTTGCTTTCTGCTTTTTTTCTTTTAAATATAGTTTCTAAAATTGTTACTACTTCACATTTACATTCACATAAAAATTAGTTATCTTATCCAAAATGTCCTAGTATAATAATTTAGTGAAAAATAATGTCATACCCATAAAATTATTTCTAACGTCCTAGAGAATTTTATTTTTGAAACTTATTTAAATGATAAAAAAGGAAAGGCATGTCTATTCTGTCCTATATAGTAGAGTATAAAATAGTTTTGTACTTTGGAGAGTTAACAATATAAGTACACAGGTAGAGACAATACTTCAAAATTGGGTATTGTTTCACTGAAGATTTGACAGCCCATTTCCTCAGTATTATTTTCATCGATAATAAAACCTTCATGAAAAGACAATTGTGGAGGAAAAATGCATCGTAGAAATTTTATTTGCCTTTCTACAATTATCTCTTTTAAAGGTAGCATTGTGTCCAAAACAAGGGATTTTACATATTAAAATATTTGATTCACTCTGCTTTCATACAAGAATTTAAAGCTTTGACATGTTCTCAAATGGCAATTACTAAAATAATTATTTGATTTACCAATAATTATTTGAGAAAAAGGATAACAATTTAAACACTGCTTGAGATAAAATGAACATTAAATATGTTAAACTTTTTTTTTCTTTTTTTTTTTCTTGAGACAGTCTCACTGTCACCCAGGCTGGAGTGCAATGGTACAATCTCGGCTCACTGCAACCTCCACCTCCTGGGTTCAAGTGATTCTCCTGCCTCAGCCTCCTGAGTAGCTGGGACTACAGGTGCCTGCCACCACGTCCGGCTAATTTTTGTATTTTTAGTAGGGGCAGGGTTTCACCATGTTTGCCACGCTGGTCTCAAACTCCTGACCTCAAGTCCTCCTCCGGCTTTGACCTCCCAAAGTCCTGGGATTACAGGCGTGAGCCACCGTGCACAGCCTAAGTGTGTTAAGTATTTACTGCTTAAATACCTATCAGTGTTCTCATCAATATAGAATTTTCCAGTTCCTCAGGATATAGTGCCCAACATTCTCACTGTGTCCTGGAAGTGTAATATAAAAAGCTGCTTATCGAAATCCATATTATATCAGTCTGTTTTAGTATTACAACAACATATTATATTATTTGTTATATTCATGTGTTATATGATATCTTATTATATAGCCAATTTAGATACTTCTTCCTTCCTCTGCAGCTTTTCCAAGTTTATTGAAGAAATTCAATTCCATCTTCATCCTCAGTCTTCTGAATTGGAACTTAAAGCACCTGACATTATTTTTCTACACACTTACTGTGCCTATATATTTAGTTTCTGTCTTCTCACTTAAAAAACCAATTGCCTTACATTTATAAAATGCTTTACTGTTATAATATGCCCTGGGTGAATATTTTTATTCCAATATCTGGTAAGATTTGAAGAACCACTGAGTTCCAAGTTAGCTGAAATGACATATGCTCTTGAATCTATTTCTCAACTAATTTCTATATGGGAAACACAATTATGCTCTAATCTTTTTTTTTTCAGTGAAATACATATCTTTTGTCTGGGTTGCCACTGGCTGGCAAAGCCTGAGACGAGGCTTATTTGGAAGGTGATTCTACAGGTAGGAGTTGAAGACTAGGGACAGTCAGACAGGAATGAGTGAAAACCAACACTTGTGTATTCTCCACTTAGTCACAGAGTGCACCACTGAGGTTCACTTGTTGGTTCTTTTCAGGATCTGTCTAGAATGTGCCTTAGAATGATCATCCAGAGAAATAGAAGAGAGGAGAAATTATCCTTTGGCCCCTCTCACCCATTGTTCAAATATTTTTAAATAAGGTGTTTCCTCACATTTCTAAGACATACCTGATTGAATGCTGGACAGGCTATGACAAAAATCCAAGGAATGAAAGAAAAGATTATAAAGCAGTGAGTCAAAGTGCTTTCAGTTACAACCATGAGAAGATGTTTGCTGAAGCTAGAGGTAATGTAACAGGTAGATTGAGATACGTGAGATAGGGTAGAAGTGATTTCTGTGTCCAGAGGTGTCAATAATTCATACTGCCATTTAAACAGTGTCCTCAAAACATAATATATTTCTGATGGATAAATAATTATATTTATAATTTTTCCATGCTGTTAATATTCATTATTTAGCAGTTATTGAACATCCCTATTTATTCAATGTATAATTATTTATCATATATAACACAGAAGTAACTGAATAGACATTTACTTCCTTGTCTTAAATTGCACATTACTAATTTTTCTATGCATTTGTAAATCAACTAAATCATATTTGGCAATTCTTTATGCTAGTTGGGATGTTTACAAATAAGTATGAACTTTCATTTATGTGAAAATGGAGTAGAAATATAATTTTTTATTGCTCTCACAAAATACAATAAAACACCATGGACTTTACATATAAGCCCTATTACATACAAAAAGAAAGAAAGGAAAGAAAGAAAGAAGAGAAAGGAAAGAAAGAAAGAAAAAGAAAGAAAGAAAAAAAGAAACAAAGAAAGAAAGAAAGAAAAAGAAAGAAAGAAAAGAAAGAATCTCAAATAGGTAGGGAAGAAGGTAGATGGATTGAGATGTACAAGCCTAACTTAAAATAATAGCTAAAGGAAGTTGCAATAGATAAAGGAGGTTGAAATAATGTATTAAATATTTTAATTAGATTGTGACATGAATTAGTTGGGACAAACTCCTTGAAACACAATCATTAGAAAATATCTAGGAACATGGATGGCCCTCTTTATCTATCACTTCTCAACTTTCTTCCCACATCCTAAAAAAAGTGAAGAAAAGCAGAAATGTCAAATTATGCCCAGTTTCCTAGAAAAATTATATTTTGATGAGATAGACTGCTGTTCATTTATGGGCAATAGTAATGCAAGGAAAGAAACAGAATCCTTGAGCATAATGTAAAATTCATGAAAAACATAATTATTTACATTAAAATTCAGAAAAAAAGGTCTCTAATTATTTCATATAACTAATATGCAATATTAGATACTTTTTTTTTTTTTTTTGAGACAAAGTCTTGCTTTGTCTCCGGGCTGGAGTGCAGTGGTGTGATCTCAGCTCACTGCAATCTCTGCCTCCCGGGTTCAAGTGATTCTCCTGCCTCAGCCTCCCGAGTAGCTGGGTTTACAGGTGTGCACCACCATGCCTGGCTAATTGTTGTATTTTTAGGAGAGATGGGTTTTCACTGTGTTAGCCATGATGGTCTCAGTCTCTCGACCTGGTGATCTGCCGGCCTTGGCCTCCCAAAGTGCTGGGATTACAGGCGTGAGCAATATTAGATACTTCAAGTGGCCAGAGTGTCTTCTTTTCAGAGAGATTTTGGGTATTCTGAAATTAGTTAATGAAGGTAACTTCAAAGTGTAATATATTGAGACAACACTTTAAAATTCTATGATCTAGTTTTTCCTTACTTTTAACTTTAATTGTGCCCTCTTCATTTTCCTCAATTTTTTTCTGCTTCTCTATTTATGGAGAAACTCTAAAGAATACACTTTCTAATCTCTGAGTTCATATGAATGTGGATTGCTATTTACTGTTTAGTTTGAGTAAAGAAACATTTACAATGTCTTGAACAGCACCCCCTACCCCTCACATTCTTTCCTTGTCATTTCTTGCTCAGGTTGTTTTATGTTACAAATTTGATCATAACTCACTGAAGATTTCAGTTGTGGTAGCTTCATGAAATAAAAACAAGTTTCTAAAAAGTTAAATTATGTAGATTTCCTGTGGTGTGGAATAAACTGGGGTTGGAGGACTCCAATCTGTTTGAGAAACAAGACCAGTGAGAACATATTTACACTAATCCATTAACTGTAGAATAACTTTTGGCAGAGGTTAAATACTGTAGAGCAATCTATGAGGTTGTGACATTAATTACGTATGTATTTATATTTTAGTAAAACAGTTAACTTTTACTTGTCACTAAAATAGGTCCATTATTTAAAAAAAAACACATTCATGATATGACTCTATATCTCCTGAATTTCTGTTTTTTAAGTTTTTTTTTCTAATAAAAAACCCTTTATGTTAAGTTCAGGTGCATATGTGCAGGGCCTATACATTATTATTTTTAAACATTTTCAAACACTGTGGTACCAAGTCTTCATTACATACTCTTTTATCATTCTTTTGGCCCTAAAATTCCCTCTAAACTCTTCTGATTAAAATATAATTTCCAAGGCTGTTAATCTGAATATTTTTGACTACGCTGTCACTTTAGTTGATTGTGGTATCCATCTTTGAGCCAGCTAAACAAGTTCGCATCAAAGACACTATGTAGTTTCAAGGAGATAGCTGATTTTATTTTTTCCTTCCCTATTGATGTGACTTTCTCAGAAGGTTTTATTTAAATCCAATATTACTTTCCCAGTAATTCTGAGATCCTTGAATCTTCACTAAAGTAGGTTATCCTAAAATCCTCTGGAAGATCAGAATAAAGAAAAGGCCATCTAGGACCAGGCTAGAACTTCTAGTCCTTAAGCCCTCTTTTATATATGTCCTTTCTACTTGAGCAGATCTTAGCATGATTTGCAGTACAGAGTTTTGTCCTCTGTGATTAAATCTGCAGTGATCAAAAATTCAGATGTGTTTTGCAGAAGCAATCCTCAGACCCATTAAAAGAGCCTTCAGGGCCTGGGTTAAACTAGTCCTATAGCATGCTTTATTTAAATAAATAGTTCGTTTAATCAAATAACAGCTCCCCTAAAGAGCTCACTCATTGAATGAACCTTTTTCCTCTTAGGATTCTCTTCACTGCACCCAGATGTAATTTCTTTGCAAACCGCCTCCAGCAATATTTTTGTTCCTTTGTCTTAATGTACAGATTTGAAATTTTTATGTTCATCCACCACTGTCTTCAGTGATTTCTCACTGAAGCATTTTCTTGATGAGAAATATTTTACCCTGTGGGAATCAACTGTCTTCTCTACCTGACCTTATCTAACTGATCCATCATTTTAAGTAAGATATACCACGGCATACACAGGTCCAGTCAACAGCAACAATTGCTCAAATATCTCCCATTCCTTAAATTACTACTAATCGGGACACCTAGTTCAGGCTAGTCTGTATTCCACTAACATCCAGGAATAGCAAACCTTAAATAGGACTATTTGCCACTACACAATTAGTTGCCTGAAAGCTGGTTAAACAAAACAAACCAGGAAGGAGAATCTCCAGCACTTCAGACTTAGCCATGAGAAGATCCACTGTGGAGCTAGTTTTTGTTTAACTGTAGCAGGAACATTTAACGGAATGAAATTTACCCTTTTAACACATGCGTAAGTGTACAATGCAGTATTGTTTATTATAGGCATCATGTTGTGTAGCAGATTTCTAGAACTTATCCATTGTACATGAATAAAACGTTACACCTGTTGAATAGCAACTCTCCATTTTCCTTTCCCCCCAACCCCTGGAAACAATTTTACTCTTTGCTTCTAGGCCTTTGAATATATTAGATACCTTATATAAGCAGAATGATTACGACTTCCTCATAGATTTATGAACTTGGCCAACTAATTTAACCTTCTGGACTTTCTGTTTTACAATCAATAAAATATTAACACTTGTGTATATTTTCCAATATTGCTATAGGGATGCATTGTGCTCAAAATAGTGAATGATGCTTAGTAAATATTTAACACACATTGTCTTTCTTCTTCCCCCCTCACTTTTCCCCACCCCATTTTTCATTTTCTCTTTCTAAATTTCTCATTCTCTCCCTCTCTCTTGCTCTCTCTCTCTTTCACAATCCATTTCCCGATCCTTCTCTTAATTTAAGTATTATTTTGCTTCCTCCTAGTTTTAATTCTGTATTTTCAGGCAAATTTGCAAGGTAGAATGATGTAAGATTGCCTAGTTGTCACAATATTATATATGTAAACAGTTCAGCAAAACTCCTATTATATATTAGTTGCTTAGTAAATACTGATTCTGCTCCATAAGAAGGAAGCAAATTCATTAAAGCTGTGGTTGATTTTGGTTGTTGCTGTAGTGATTGTTATAATTGTTGTTGTTGCCTGTGTATGGGGGGAGCGGTTCCTGTTAATTTTGCTTTGCTTGTTTTTTCACCTGAGGGAGCATCTTTTTGTTATTCTGTTTTCAAGAACTTTACTCCTGAAATTAGTTTACATTTGACTATGGGATTGGATAAATTCATCATGTTTTCACTTTTCCACTATTACTACTATCATTGCGTAATAATAATTTCAGTGAATTTGTAGTATTTATTGTGTAATGTATTCTGGGCACTATGCTAAGGAAATTGTACATACTGCTGTGTTTAATCTCCTTAAAATTTTTTTGAAAGTAGAAGCTGAGACCTAAAAATGTTAAATATTTTATCTAGAATTACATAATTAAAAAGCAACACAACCAGAATTTCAATTCAGGCTTGTCATCCTCCTCAAACTTTTAATTAATGATGTGATGTCTCCATTTTAGCACCTGAAGCAAAAGTTTTGCCACCTAATATGTTTGCCTCCTTTAACTACCAATTTCCTTTCTGCATTCTTTGTATACATCCAAAGTGAAATATCTAAAGCATCAAACTAATCATGCCCTTTTTAGTTCCTGAAGTTTATCTATGGCATCTCATTGTTTCTGCATAAAGTCCAATCTCAAAATCAATGCTGTATCTCTTAATCAAATGCTTCCATTCAAGGAAGTTTTCTTTGTTTCACCTAGGCTGAGTGAGGCTTCCTGTAACTTTACTGTCAAAATACCTGGAACAAACTTACATGATGGCATGTATTATGCTATATTGTAACACTTGGTACACTTGTTTGTTTTATACAACTGGATATCATCTATTTGTGGACAGGATTATGTTTTATTCTCTTAGTGCCTGTCTCAGAGCCAGTGTTGTAAAAACAATCATTTGATTAGGACAAAATATAATTAAATGCCTGCCGGGAAAATGCCCTACAAAATAAGAACTATCTATCCTATCACTGATTCCACATAAGACTGCTTAGGGTCTTGGCGCTCTTTGGGATTTCACCATAAACCTGGAAGACAACTTTGATCCTGTGATCTGGGTAGGGAGTCTCTCCATCAATACCAACAACCTTGATGTTTCTGAATAAAACCAGTCAGGAGTAATGAAAAAATAATAATATCAAGCCTTAAAATTTTCAGACACAGTCATCCATTACCTTTGCACATCAAGACCAGAAGCATTAAAAGAAACCTTATAATAACTGGATTTGTCATGGAAAAGCCAGGAACTATTGAGAAAATGAACAGTATCAGGGAATATGCAGAGATGTAAATACTTCAAGGAGTATTCTTCAAATTTTATTGTGTTTCCAATTTGACTCCACTCACTCCCTACATAATGAGAATGCAACCCTAAAAACAGAAAATGTTATGATACTCACAAGTTCTGCATACAGCTAAATCAGTTTTCATTCTTATCAAGCAATAATATCTTGAGATTGTATTCACTAAAGTTCCCACTTTAACTTCTGTCCTTTCAGCTGAAGTAAAATCCAACTGTCAGTTGATATGGGTGTTGGACATAATTACATACCACTCCTATAGCAGAAGAATGCCAGATTTTCCACTGCCTAATAATTCTTATTATTCTGTTCTGGATTCTGTCCAAATCTCTTAGGATAATTTTATGGAGAGTCCAAAAGTGGAGCATATTTCTTTTTAATAGGAGGAGGATTTCTTTAACCAAGGTTTATTAGGTTTATTCTCCTCTCTGTCACTAGGATTTTAATCTGTTTGCAAAGGATGGTAAAGGGGATATTTATAACATCCCACTTTATGGGTTTCCACATTCAGTTTTTCCATTATGGAATATGTAACAAGCATATCTGTGTTTTATGCGGCTGCTATTGGAGCTCTGTTTAACTCACCATATCAGTTCGCATTAATTGATGCAAGAGTAAGGAGGACTGGAAAGTTGACAGCCCAGCATTTCTGAAGCTTGAAATTCCTTAGTCAGGAAATGTGTATCTCAAATTGGTATATTAGGTTATCAAAGAAGTTTTAAAAACCTGGGGACTAAGAGTAAGCAGATTCTATACCTTGCAAGATTTATACTTGCATGCTAATGTATTCTTAGAGGAATTTTGTATGCAAGTTGCTAAGGTTAATGTTTTCTAAATGGGCTATTATTATTATTATTTTCCTGAAACTATGGTAGATGATCCATTTAGTTTTGACATAAGTTGGATTATTTGGATTCCACAATCCTACATTTCATATGCAGTACTGCCTCTCCTTAAAACAAACTCAGTAGACAGATTTAATATGGATTTGTGCCTTGCAGTCTGTCAGTATTCTTGAATATTTTATTATCAGAACAAACCAAAATAATTTTCCAAGTCCCAAGTTTCTGCTGGTAGTTGGGCAGAAATCGCATTTAAGAATAATCCATATCTTATTGGGTCAACAACTAAATGACAATAAAATGAAGGAAAAAAATCAAAAGCAGGTTACTTGAGACCATGAAACTTGCCAGTCAGTGAACTATATATCCTTACATCCCTCCCCTATGGCATGACAGACGCATGGCTATTGTAATTGGTCTTAGGAAGATGTTCATAAGACACTGAGATTTTGAACATTAGTAGTTTCAGAACATTTATAGTCAGTGTTCCTACAGAGAGTGTCTTTCTACTAAAATTATTAAGAGTCCCAAACAGTGTTTAGCAACAGAATGTACTAAGTTGAATCGAAGAGAACAAATACAAGTATGTGGTTTCATTTTCAGTTTGACTTCAGGCATAAATATCCTGGCCATTATAACAAAATTTGAATCAAAGACAGAAATTTTTGTTTTACGCCATCTTTGAAAACCTATTTTCTGATCACAGTTACCAATCTCAGTCTTCAATAAAACACACTAGAACTGAAGCAGAATTCTAAATAGGTTAGGTATCTTGGTCTTTGAGAAAACTGAACACATATACAAAAAGCAAAGACCACAGAAATAATAAAATGTATAAAAATAACATTTCAACACATCTCATGTTCCCAAATGTTGGCTGTACATTGATTAATCACTTCTTCAAATGATTTTGCCATATTATTTTGCACATTTAGAATATAAAGATAATGAAAATTCCCTTCTTGGAGGCTGATCAAAATTTATATTTGTTACTTATAAAAAAAAGTAAGTTTTAGATTTGTAACACTATCATTGATGACATGTACTCATTTGGAAAAATTATCAATTGGACAACCTCTATGAAAAAGAGAACTTTTGTATTGAATAGACATTAATTACAACTGAATTTTTATTTACTATTCTGTAAACTTTATAATTAGATAAATATTCTACAGCTTCTGTCTTTGGATGTTTCCAGTACTGTTTCTCTTCCACCAGCCTTACACTTTTGGCTCATATCAAAATTGTACCAGTAGCCAAGAACTTTGTGTCCCAATATAGAGTCCATTGGCACAGTGCACGGTATGAGTGTTCTATGAGCCAAACCTATACTGGTATAGCTAACAATAACCTAGCTATACATACATGGAATACATAAATATATCCCATTAAATCAAAATCTAATGCATCTTCAACTCAGCATTCCTTTATCTGAATGGAGAAAAAAAAATCCCGAGGCCATTCCAACAGAAACAGATATGAAGGGAACTTGGAATAGGAGACAGTGTTGTTAATTGCCTTCAGCTAAAATACCATATTTTGAAGAGTTTGCAAATATATACAACCAATTCATTATTACATTTTATTCAGGATTAAACTGTAGAGCAAAAAGAGAGAGAAGCACATAAAAATAAGACAATACAACTAGTGAAGAGTGAGAGAACCAAAGAGAGAATAAGAATTGAGACCTGATAGAGTACAGAGCTCTCAGCTAGGGATAATAACAACCATAACAATAATTAAAACTTTTGTGGGATCTCCTATGTGCTAGTATGTTTTATATCCCAGAGAAAAGCCTCTATAATTTTTATCTATTATTATAGCATGCTAAAAACTCTTAAGCTAATTTGCCATCTTACAGGCATCAAAACTCTGATTCACAATTGAGTGTAATTTTCACTTCTCTGAATCTGAACTCCTGGTGTGAACACTATCACATCTCTACTTTAACTGATAATAAATTTGAGGCTTGATTCTTATAGGTCATGTGATTCATGCCCAAGCCATTTGTGAATCACAGGCCAGTGATGCAGAAAGCTTTCCAAGGAACCAGATGTATGTGAAAATAACCAGGCAAGATTTCACTTTAAATTAAGGAAGTATTTATTTTATACCTCCCCTGTGATACATTATTTCACAAATATTACCTTAATAGGCTTTACGATAAATGCTTTCACAAATATTCCCTTTACACTCCTCAAACAACAATGAATCTCTAGTCATGTGTATTAATTTTATGGAAACAACGTTACAATCAAATGGAGTAAACCCTTCTGGCAAGCTATAATATTTTAAATATTCTCTCCAAGTCTCATTCATAACTATGAATTTAATAATTATTTAAAATTCAGAATGCTTTCAAAAGCTAGACAATCATATATATAAATTCATTTTGTTTTTCTTATTATCTAGTTCAGGCTGGCAACCTTTCTGTAGAGGGCCAAAGATTTGCAGGTCAGATAGTCTCTGTCACAACTACTTAATTCACAGACAATGCAAAAATAAGTAGGACTGGCCTTGTTCCAATAAAACTTTATTTACAAAATCAGACATGGAACAGACAAAATTTGGCTCATGGAGCTCTACAGATCCCTGCATAGATAATTGAATCTGAAATTTTAAAAATGACTGATAAGACATCAGACAATACCTGTATTTAGTTGGTAATTTAAGTTGTTTTTCAAAGGAAACTTTTACTATTACAATTGCGATGGACCCAATGTATAAGTTCCCCTGAAATAAGTAAGTTGAAACAACTAACTTCCAATGTAATGGTATTAGGAGGTGGGGTTTTAGGGAGATGATTAGGTCATGAGGACAAAGCTCTCAGTGCCCTTATAAAAGAGGCTCAAGAGATACACCTTGCTCCTTCCACCATGTGAAGACAAGGAGAGGAGACACCTTCTTGGACTTCCCAGATCTAGAACCCTGAGAAATGAGTTTCTGTTGCTGCCACTCTGTCTATGGCATTTTGCTACAGCCGCCCCAGTCAAAGACAATAATATTTGCCTAGGGAGTGACTTGAAATACTATTTAGTATATACCACAACTCTAGTGTTTATAGTCTAGAATCATTTAAACAAAGTTATGTTTTCCAAAAATACTTTTATGGCATTGAATTAAAACTTTGGAGAACTTAAATAGTGTGTAAATCCCACAAATATATCTAGTGATGATAATAATAAAGCAAAGGTTTGGGGATGTGTGAACAAGTAGGACCACCTGTCTAAGTAAGCACTATGGCTCTCTCTAAAAGAGGGTAAATTGCATGAACTCAGATTTCTTCTTTAAATGGGAAATTGTCATGCTTAAAACATGTTATTGTTTAAACTAACAAAGCTCAAAAAAAGCGGCTCTGGCATTTAATGTGTTAATATTTTTTATACATTGAATTGGGTCAATAATGCATCCCTGTCTATTTCTGTGTTTTCCTGTTTTCGGTTTGTTTGTTTAGTTTTGTTGGTTATCTAGTAATGGGATTAAAGTGAGGCTGTGCTGTCTGGTCAACTTAATAAGCAGTGAGATAATGGCAGAGTTTGTGAGTTTTTCTATTGCTAAAAGTAAATTTATACAAACAATCATCCTACCAAAGCCTATAATTATTAAAGAAAAGGTACTCAATGTCTATAAAAATATAAGTGTTCTAGAAAATAAAATAAAAATTTTGGGGAAAAAACCCTTACTTTAAATTTAGGAAAAACAGATGTTTTTCTTTGTTTATTTCTATGTCTAGAACCAATAGCCCTGGATTGAAACAATAATAATAAGATTGATAATAATTATAATGCTATTTACTCTTCTATCAGTATGGATTTTATTTTGTAGATACTTGAGAGCTAAATGTCCCTCTAATATTAAATAGTCATTAACGGCAAAACTCAAAGCCCGTTTAGTATACAAATGATTTTTTACAGGTTAAAGAACAGTTTACTAGAAATTGTATGCATAAAAATTGTTTTATAGATCGTATTTTTTAGCTTATATTTTTAAGTGTGAAATAAATGCTTTCCATTTAAGCAAACTTTGAAGATTTCCTAGAAAAGTAATACTAGGATGAGAAATTACTTTTGGGACTATTGGCATTCACCTATGTATTAGTCAAGATTCCAGGTGATTTAGTTTCTTAAACTTGTTAACATTTTTTCCTAATAATTTCAACTTTTATTTTAGATTCAGGGGGAAATATGCAGGTTTGTTATATGAGTATATTGTTTGATGCAGAGGTTTGGGGTTCAAATGATCCCATCACCCAGGTAATGAGCATAGTGCCCAAGAGCTACTTTTTAAACCCTTGTCCTGCTCTAACTCTAGCCCCTATAGTAGTTCCCAGTGTCTGTTGTTCCAATTATGTCCAACAGTATACTCAGGGTTTAGCTCCCACTTATAAGTGAGAACATGCAGCATTTAGTTTTCTGTTCCTGCTTTGATTTGCTTAGGATAATGTCCTCTAGCTGCATTCATGCTGCTACAAAGGACATGCTTTCATCATTTTTTAATGGCTGCATGGTATTTCACAGTGTATATGTACCACATATTTGTTAACCAATCAACCATTGATGGGTGCCTAGGTTGATTCTATGTCTTTGTTATTGTGAATAGTGCTGAGATTAACATGCTAGTGCATGTGTTTTCAGTAGAATGATATATTTTCTTTGGGATATATACCAGTAATGGGATTGCGGGGTCACATGGTAGTTCTGTTTAATTTATTTGAGAAAACCCCAAACTGCTTTCTACTATGGCTGAAATAATTTACATTCCCACCAGCAATGTGTAAGTGTTCCTTTTTTTTCCCATAGACTTGTCAAAATCTGTTATTGTTTGTCTGTTTATTAATAGCCATTCTGACTGGTATGAGATAGTATCTCATTGTGGTTTTGATTTGCATTTCTCTAATGATCAGTGACAGTGACCTTTTTCTCATATGATTGTTGGCCACATGTATATCTTCAGAAAAGTGTCTGTTTATGTGCTTTGCCCACATTTTTATTGGGTTGTTTTTTACTGGGAAATTTGTTAAGTTCCTTATAGATGCTAGATATTAGACACTTGTCAGATGCATACTTTGCAAAAATTTTCTTCCATTCTGTAGGTTGTCTGTTCACTTTGTTGATAGTTTCTTTTGCTGTTTAGAAGTTCTGAAGTTTAATTAGATCCAATTTTTTTCAATTTTTGCTTTGATTGCAACTGCTTTTGTCATCTTTGTAATCAAACCTTTACCCATTCCTATGTCCAAAATGGTATTGCCTACGTTGTCTTACAGGATTTGCATAGTTTTGGCTTTAAATTATTTTAATGTAATTTTTCTATATGGTGTAAGGAAGGAGTCCAGTTTCAGTCTTCTGCATATGGCTAGCCTGTTTTCCCAGCACAAATTATTGAATAAAGAGTCTTTTTTCCATTGCTTGTTTTTGTCAGCTTTGTCAGAGATCACATAGTTGTACATGTGACCTCATTTCTGGGTTCTCTATTCTATTCCATTGGTCTATGTATCTGTTTCTGGACCAATATCATACTGTTTTGGTTACTGTAGCCCAAGTATAGTTTGAAGTCGAGTAGCATATGCCTCCAGCTTTGTTCTTTTTGCTTAGGATTGTCTTGGCTATTTGGGCTCTGCTTTCATTCCACGTGAATTTTAGAATAGTTTTTTCTAATTCTGTAAAAACGACATTGGTAGTTTAATATGAATAGCATTAAAACTAGTTTTATTTGAATAGTATGGACATTTTAACAATATTGATTCTTCCAATCCATAAACATGGAAAGTTTTTTATTTGTTTGTGTTATCTATGATTTCTTTCAGCATTGTTTTGTAGTTCTATTGTAGAGATATTTCACCTTCTTGTTAGACGTATTCCTAGGTTTTTTATTTTGTGTGTGTGTGTGGCTATAGTAAATGGGATTGCATTCTTGATTTGGCTCTCAGTTATTTATTGATTATAGAAATGCTACTCGTTTTAGTGCGTTTTTTTTTTATCCTGAAACTTCACTTGTGTTGTTTATCAGTTTTAGAAGCTTTTTGTCAGAGATGTTGGGTTTTCTAGGTAAATAATCTTATCAGTAAAGAAAGATCGTTTGATTTCTTGTTTTCCTATTTAGATACCTTTTGTTTCTTTCTCTTGCCTAATTGCTTTGGCTAGGACCTCCAATACTATATTGAATAGAAGCAGTGAAAGTGGGCATCCTTGTCTTATTCCACTTCTCACTGGGATTGGTTGCAGCTTTTCACATTCGGTATAATGTTGGCTGTGGGTTTATTATAGATGGGTCTTTTTATTTTGATTTTTATTTTTTGATGCCTAATTTGTTGAGAGATTTTAACATGAAAGAATGTTCAATCTTATCAAAGGCTTTTTCTACACCTATTGAGATGATCATATGGCTTTTGTTTTTAATTCTGTTTATGTAGTGAATCATTTATTAATTTGCGTATGTTGAACCAAACTTGTATCCCAGGAATGAAGCCTACTTGATTGTGGTGTATTAACTTTTTGATGTCCTGCTGATTTTTGTTTGCTGCTATTTCATTGAGATTTTTTGCATTTATGTTCATCAGGCATTTGGGCCTTAAGTGTTTTTTTTGTTTGTTTCTTTTTTGTTTTTTGTTTTTTTTCGTTGCCTCTGCCAGGTTTTGGTATCAGAATAATGCTGGCTTCATCAAATGAAGTAGGGAGAAGTACCTCATCCTCGAATTTTTGGAACAGTTTCATTAGTATTGATACCAACTCATTTGCATGTCTGGTGGAATTTGGCTGTGAATCCCTCTAGTCCAGTGCTTTTATAGTTGGTAGGTTTTTCTATTATTATTATTACTGATTTGATTTCAGAACTCAGTATTGGTCTGTTCAGAGTTTCAACTTCCTCCTGATTTCATCTTGAGAGGTTGTGTGTTTGCAAAAATTTATCAATTTCCTCTAGATTTTCTAGTTTGTGTGCATAGAAGCCTTCAGAATAATATATGAGGAACTTTTGCATTTCTGTGGGATTGGTTGTAGTGTCTCCTTTGTCACTTCTAATTATGCTTATTTGGATCTTCTTTGGTTTATTTCTTTGTTAATCTAGTTAGTGGTATATTGATCTTTTTTTTGGTATCCCTTCAAAGAACCAACTTATGGTTTTGTTGATTATTTGTATAGATTTTTGGGTCTCACTTTTACTCAGTTTCACTCTGATTTTATTTATGTGTTTTGCTTCTGCTAGCTTTAGGGTTAGTTTGTTCTTGTTTTCATAGTTCCTTTAAGTGTGACATTTGAGATTATTAATTTGAGATCTTTCTAGCTTTTTGACATAGGCATTTATCATTATAAACATTCCTCTTAACAATTCTTTTGGTACATCACAGAGATTTTGATATATTGTGTCTCTTTTCATTTATTTTACAGAAGTTTTTCATTTCTGCCGTAGTTTTGCTGTTTACTCAAAAGTCATTCAGGAGCACACTGTTTAATTTATATGTAATTGTTTGGTTTTGGTAAATATTTTTGGTATTACTTTCTATTTGTGTTCTACTGTATTTCAAGAGTATGATTGGTATAATGTTGGTTTTATTTTTAAATTTTTTGAGACTCGCTTTATAGCTGAGCATGTGGTCAATATTGAGGTATGTTCTGTGTGCAATTGGGAAGAACATATATTCTACAGTTCCTGGGTGGAGTGTTTTGTAGATGTCTATTAGGTGCAATTTGTCAACTGTCAAATTCAAGTGCAGAAATTCTTTTAATTTTCTGCCTCAATGATCTATTGCTGCCAGTGAGGTGTTGAAGTCTGCCACTGTTTTTGTGTGGTTGTCTAAGTCTTTTCATAGGTCTAGAAGTACTTGTTTTATGAATCTGGGTGCTTCAATGTTGGATGTGTATATATTTAGGATACTTGGCTTTGTGTTATGTTGAATCACTTATCATTATATAATGCCCTTCTTTGTACTCTTTTATTGTTGTTGGTATAAAGTCTGTTTTATATGACATAAGAATTATGACTCATGATCTTTTTCTTTTCTATTTGCATAATAGATCATTCTCTAACCTTTTAATTTGACCCTACAGGCATCATTGCATGTGATATGGTTATCTTGAAGACAGCAGGAGGACGAGTCTTGTTTTTTATTCAACTTCCAACTCTATGCCTTTTAAGTGGGTCATTTAGACCATTTACATTCAAGGTTAATATTCATATTTGAGGTTTCTATCCTATTGTGAAGTTGTTAGCTGGTTGTTTTGCAGTTTTTGTTGTTTGGTTGTTTTATAGGGTCTGTAGGCTATGTATTAAAGTATTGTTTGTAGTAGCAGATGTAATTTTTTTGTTTACATATTGATAACCCTCTTTTGCTTCTCTTGTAAGGCTGGCCTAATGGTAACAAATCCCTTGGCACTTGCTTTTGTGGAAAATATTATATTTCTCCTTCAGTTATGAGTTTAGTTTGGCAGGATATAGGATTCATGGTTGGAATTTATTTTCTTTAAAAATGCTGAAAATAGGCCCCTAATGTTTCCTAGCTTGCAAGTTTTCTGCTGAGAGGTCTATTGTTAGCCTGGTGGGGTTCCTATTAAAAAAGATATTCACTGTAGTTTGAAATTTCTTAAATGAGTAATCCTAATCCAGATACTCTGATTGATTTCTTTTTAAGATGATCATCTCTTTCTTCATTTCCTGGATTGCTTTAGAAGTTTTTTGTGTTGATTCTCAATGTCTTGGATCTCATTGAGCTTCCTTGCAATCCATGCTTTGAATTCTTTATTTGTTCTTTCTGAGCTTCCATTTTGGTTGGTGACCATTGGTGGAGAGCTAATGTGATCCTTTGGTCATGTCACTACATTCAGATTTTTCATGGTGCTAGAATTCTTGCTCTATTTGCCTCTCATCTGGAGACACTGGCACTTCCATTTTCTGTAATTATTTTTGTGCCAATATGGGCTTTTTTTTCTTTCATTCCCTGTAATATTACTGTGGTTTCATTTATTTTCTTTTATCTTCCCACCCCTTCTGGGTTGTTACTGTAGACAATGTTGGGGAGGGTCTTTTGGCTTTGCTCTTGTAGCCCTATGCACTTCTCTCAGCAGGTTTCATATTGGGCTGTATAGTTCAACCTACAAGCCAGTGCCTAGCTCTTATGTGTGAGAGCTGGCTGCAACCAATATGACTGAATACATACCTGATCCTTATTTACCAGGAAAAGCTCTCATTGTTTCAGGCAATGGGCTAATCTTTGAAGATTACAGTAGTCTGATCTCCCCACTTAACTCTGGTGATCTCCCCAATTAACTCTGGAGGAATGGAGAGGGCAACATGGGTGGGCCCAGACTGGGCAGGCCCACCTCCAGTTCTCTTGATGGCAGGCACAAACACTAGTGCCAAAGGAGAATCCACTGGGCAGCTACCAAATACCTAGAGGTGTGCCTAGGCTTGGAGCTGAGAAAACTCCTTCCTTGGCCCCAAGTTCTGTGCATGGAGAGTATGGGGTGACCTAAACTCCTTATCCAGGAGAGTGGGTGCTCCAGATTCCTTGAGATCTGCCTGGATGTGGAATGTATAGGGTCCCCCTATACTACAACTTGCACAGGGAGGTTAATTGGCTCAGATGCTGATTTGGGCTGGTGTGTGCTTTGAATTCCTGGTGATCTGCCTGGGCATGGAGTGAAGAGGGCCCTACTTCACCACAGTCTTTGCACAGGAATTATGGGGCAGATCAGGCTGCTGATCCAGGCAAGTGAGTGCTCCAAATGCCTGGAGATATGCCTGGGCTAGGAATGGAGAGACCTCCTCCCACACCAAAATCTCTGTATAGGAAAGGTGGGGCAACTCAGGCTGCTAAACTAGGAAAGCAGGTGCTCCAAATGCATGGAGATCTGCCTGGGCATAAAGCACAGAGGGCCTCCCTGCACAAGGATCTCTGCACAGGAAGTATGGGGCAGCTAGGCTACAAGTTCATGCAAGTAGGTTCTCCAAATGCCTGGAGATTTGCTTTTATCAGATAGATGCCATCATGCAGGCTTTTTGCCTGCATTCTCCTCCCCAGGATCAGGGGTGTCCTTTACAATTCCAGTAGATTCTCCCTGAATTAAGGCTCACATAATTTATCTTTATGCACTATCTTGCTTTTTCCAAGTGGCTGAGACACACTAAAGGCCTCTAATCCACTCTCTTGGGGAAAAAAGACACTCATTAACTTTAAGAAAAATAGTATATAACATTTATATTGGGCAATTTACCTAGAAATGATTAGTGCATGTCTTTCATGAACATAATAGAGTGCTAGATATGAGGGAAAGGGTTATTAGAGTGCTCTTTCTCTTGGATTATGATTTTGGATTAATTTATTGGACTACATAGAATTTGTATATTCATAGAAACACATGGGTAATTTGTAGTATAACATCTTGCTGGGTAAGAGTATAGTGTCACTTTATGTTGTCTCTGTCAAAATGAGAGTGTAAAAGTATGCAATGGTATCTAATGTTAATTGAAACTGCAAACCCCTAGTAAAAGGCACTGACAGCTGGTATATTGACTGTGTATTAAAATTGTGAGGAAATCTCTGAGAATCCTCATCTCACACACCACACCATATTTCCTCTATATGGGATTTATATTGGATTTTAGTTTTTCTTGTTGTTGTTGTCATTTTCCCCTTTAAAATGTCACTTCCCAAAGTGCAGCATTAGGCAGGGAATGACTTCCAGAAATGACATTTCAATTTTGCTGATATACTAGCATTTGGTTTTGATTTTTTTTCTTTTTCAAAGCATAGCAACTAAGGCATGACAGTGCCTTAAATAAAATTGCATGGGAAAAGATATGGTAAAACATCAATAGCAAAGTCATTTCCCTTCTACCAAATGGAAGTTATCCTTTTGCGTATGCTCAGATATTGGTACTTGGCAGCCAGCACAATTAGGTGTTCTGTGCACAAGGAAGGGAGTGGTGGAATACTGAGAAAAAAACAATTTCTAATGTTTTAATGCTATATGATTACGGAATAACAGAACTTAACATTTTATGCCACCTCATTATGTTTTACTAGGTTTTATTTTAAAATATAAGAGATATGATCCATGTTAGAATACTTTCTGTCTAACACCCATATAATACTACAAAGACTGGCATAATGTTCATGTTTCTGTTGGCTCAACTAAAATTGCTCATAGGCAGCCTTCAAATCCCCCTGAGTTTGATACTGTGTTACATAATGGTCTCAGAACATTAAGGATTTGAAGAGGAAAATTTATATCTTATGCTTCTTCATTTGACAGAACCAGTTAGAATGCTAACAAATACGAAATCTCTGGAACCACCACACTATCACAAATAAACCATCACAAATGAAATCAAACTCATTTGAGCAAGCACAAGACACATTAAGTAACAAGAGCTATTGCTAAATGTAAAAATTTTCTTCCAATCCCTTTCACCCTGATGTGAAAATCAAGGCATTGCGTTTGTATTAACCTTTTTATTATAATTTTTTATTAGCAACTTTAATTCTAGGTTCTCAGCCAGAGCCACTAAATTAATAAGAATAAAGGCCTTTGGAGTAAAACAGATCTGGAAGATCAAAGGGAGTCAAAATCCCTGGCAAGCAGCAGACACCAACATCAGCCACTTAGTACAAAGCAGTGCTAAAAATGTTAATGTGGTGATAAATATTTAAATTTAGCTTGTTGATAAAAATGCCTAAAACATAAAGCAGATAAAACTTCTATTACTGAGAATACTAAGAAAAATATAAGATAAACTGGTACTAATAGAGAAAGAAGCTAAAAGAAGTCTTGTATAGGAACACTTAGATTTCAGAATTTTAGAGGTTTTGTAGTACATTTAGGATGAATATATTTAAAGTGTTAGGGAATAGGGAACAAGGACAGATTGAAGCATAGAAAGAACTAAAGATAAAGATGCTATAAAGAATATTGATGAAGGTGTTTGCAGAGAATCCATTGCAATGTAGTGCCTCGTAGATATGTTTCTAAATGTAAAAGTCAAACTAACTAAAACAAACAAAGAAACAAACAAGAAAACTAATGGATAACAAATGTATTAAGCAACAGGTCATACTGAATTACCATTAGCTGATAAAAGTAATGTGGTGACTTCAACTCAAATTGTACTTATTACCATCATAAACAATTATTATTTTAGCAATTCTACCATGTAAGAAATGGCGCTATAAGAAAGTGCTATAATACTAAATTACTGTCTAAGTCTTTTGTTATTTTGGGTATTCTCATTATGTTGTCATTATGGGTTAATGAAAGAAAATGATTCCTTAAAAATGAAATTTGGGCCTGGCACGGTGGCTCACACCTGTAATCCCAGCACTTTGGGAGGCCGAGGCAGGCGGATCATGAGGTCAGGAGATCAAGACCATCCTGGCTATGGGGAAACCCCATCTCTACTAAAAATACAAAAAATTAGCTGGGCATGGTGGCGGGCACCTGTAATTCCAGCTATTTGGGAGGCTGAGGCAGGAGAACGGCACAAACCCGGGAAGCAGAGCTTTCAGTGAGCCGAGATTGCGCCACTGCACTCCAGGCTGGGAGACTGAGCGAGACTCTGTCTCAAAAAAAATAAATAGATAAATAAATAAATGAAATTTGAAAGTAGCAAGGGTTCATTTTCTGTTTCGGATTTTGATTTTAGTATTAGCAAAGTTGGCAAGAGTTTTCTCTTCTTTCACCTATTGGAGAAAATGCATAAATGAGCAAAAACAGTGGGAAGGCAAAATTCAATGGAAGCAGATCATCTGATAATCATCAGCAGTCAAAATGACCATATTGATACTCAGAGATGTTTGTTTTTTAGTTTAACCAAACCAAAATTATTCTTTGAAATATTTGTTTCATGAAACATCTCTTAATATATTTTATTCTGTTTTCAGGTGGAGACTCTTACAGAACAGCTACTCATACTTCATTTCTTCTTTCTTGTAAAGTATGAACTTTCTTAGCACTTAAATTTATACTAAATAGAAATAGAATTGGATTCCAAACCATTTACTCCACATTGGCTTAATATTACATTTCTAATTAAAATGCCAGTATGTTATTTGTATAAACATGGCCTAAATTTCAGTATGCTCTTTAAATTTTTAATGAAGAACATAATTTTAGTGTCTGTCTCAGAATAGTTCCTGATTTCGTTTAATATAACAGCAAGAAAAAATTGTGAAGACAGCAAGTACCATTTGCTATTTGTTATTTGTAAAGCTGAAATTCAAACCTAGATAATATAGCTTCAAAATGATGTCTCAATGGGGCAATGAAGATTAATGAGTGTGTGGACTGTAACTCCTGATCCTGATGCATTTGGAATGCATGAAAATAAACATTGTCTATTTCAATGGGCTTCAGAGATAGTTATGTGTCTACCGGAACAATACATTTTTACTTATGTTTAGGAGGTACCTATTGAACAATGGTCAAGGATCAATACCTAAGAATAAGGGGAAAATTGCTGAGTGCAATTCAGGATTCTATGGGGGCAAAGTAGAATATTGCAGCTGGAAGGTGGAGGATGAGGGTTGAGTCTTATGAAAAGACATGCAAACAATTAAGGACTAATAAGATCTGAGACACTACTCAAAGAAAGTGTACATTTATGGCAGAGATTGAGTTAAGCAGAAATGTGAGAAATTATGTTTTTTAATCTCAGCAGTGTCTTGACAATAGTGAGCATTAGTCTAGAGCTGTGATACTGAAACTCTTCTGCATTGATTTGGAAATGATTTGGCAGACGCCCCATAGCTGGTGTTATAGTCTGGCTATGTTCAGCAAAAGAATGACTACACACAATAAATACAATAAAAATAGCTGAAGGAACTATATAAACATAACTAGTAGATTCATTACCTGATGCAGCCAAGGTTTTATAACTCTTTCTTCATGAAATAACACACCTAGCCTATAAATACCATTGTTTCCCCATATAATTATTTTTTAAATGCTGTGTATTTCTCAGTCAACGTATGCTACTTTTGATGGTGCTGTTGCCACTCATTTTTAAGTGGACGCTGATGGTTTTCAGCCTTGAGTACAGTACATAGAAAGAGTAGATACGTGAGCTGGGCCAGGTTCCAGAATAAGTGGAAGTACTTATGCCACTAAGTGCTTATATTAGCTTCCATAGTTCAGTGTATTCATTTCTAAGTTCAGAGTATTCTGAATTTTTATATGACACATAAAATCTATGGCAAGCCTCAAAATTAGAGCAGCATACTTACAGTTTTATTTTATTTATTTATTTTTTAAGAAATAGCTTTTGATTAGCTAGTGCACCCTGATGAAAGTGGAATCTGACCATGAGCGTCCAGCTGCCATCAATTAAGTATAACCAAAAAGGCTCCATCTTCAAATGGAACTATATTTGATGAATGGGCCCAAAGTCATGTATATTTTTTCTGATGTATAGCTTACATTTTCACCTGGGCTACTGCTGCCACAGTGTTGACTTTCCCTTAGTATACCCTCATGAGCTAATGGAGAGTTCCTTATCACAACTTGAGTAAAGGTGGGAAAAAAGATTGGCTAATACTCAGCACTGCATGCAGTGCAGACACTAACCTACTGTATGGCTAATACATTACAGTGGCATTCAAAGATGTTGCAGAAAGAAAATAAAGAGGTTAAAACCTCTCATGTGCTAAATTTCAAGGAGTACATCTTGAGGTTACTTTGCAAATAACAAAGTGAGCATATTAAAATCTAGAGCAATTTATACAGAAAGGTTAATTTTATAAAAAATGATCAAGGGAGTCAAAATCCCTTTGTAGGAATAAGAATAAATTGTTGGTGAAAAGAAGTCTTGGGAAAGATTTATATAGATGATCCTTTCAGAATGAGTCCAGAATGTGAATGTTCACCTCTTGCTCTAACCACCATAGTAGCTTTTTAAAAAAGGCTTTTTTGGAGGAGGGGTGAGAGGGGGAAGGCTCACAGTAAAATTAAGAGGAAGGTAGAGGGATTTCCCATGTGCCCGGTGCCCCTACTCATGCACAAACTCCTCCATTATCAACATTCCCCTCCACAGTGGTAATTTGTTACAATTGGTGAGCCCGCATTGACATCATAATCACCCTAAGTCCATAGTTTACATTTTGGGTTTACTCTTGTTGGTGCACATTCTGTGGGTTTGGACACATGTATAATAATATATATCCAGCATTATAGTACTATATGGAGTATTTCCGCTGCCCTAAAAATCCTCAGTGCTCAGCATATTGATTCTTTCCTCCTCACTATGATGTCAGTCACTGAACTTCTTATCGTCTCCATTGCTTTGATATTTCCAGTGTTTCATATAGCTGAAATCGTTCAACATGCAGCCTTTTCAGATGGGCTTCCTTTCACCTAGTAATATGCATTCTTTTCCTCCATTTATTTTTATAGAGGGTTAACAGTTAATAAAATCCCATTGTCTCAATGAGCCACAGTTTATTTATCCACTCATCTAGTGAAGGACATCTTGGTTGCTTCCCCATTTGGCAATTATGAATATAGATCTGTAAACATTCATGTGCAGGATTTTATGTGGACATAAATTTTCAATTCCTTTGACTAAATAACCAGTAGTGTGATCAGATTACTAGATCATATTGTAAGAATATGTTAAATAGCCTAAGAAACTTCCAAACTGTCTTACAAAGTGGCTGTACCATTTCTCAATCCCATTAGCAATGAATGAGACTTCCTATTGTTCTACATCCTCACCAGCATTTGGTATTGTCAGTATTCTAGATCCTGGCCATTCTAATAAATGGATAGTGATGTAACATTGTTTTAAATTTCATTTATTTAATAATATATGATATGGAGCATCTTTTTGCATGTTTATTTCCCATCTGTATACCTATTTTGGTAAGGTGTCTATTAAGGTCTTTGACCCATGTTTTAATCTGGTGTTTTCTTCTTGAGTTTTAAGAGTTCTTTGCATATTTTGGATTAACAGCCCTTTCCTAATACGTCTTTTAAAAATATTTTCTCCCACTCTGTATTCTCATCCTCTTGGTACTGCCTTTTACACAGAAGAAGTTTTACACTGTAATCAAATCCAATTTATCAATTACTTCTTTCATAATTTGTGACTTTAGTGTTGAATCTAAAAAGTCATCATCATATTCAAGGTAATCTAGTTTTTCTCCTATGCTGTCTTCTAGGAATTTTGTAGTTTTACATTTTAAATTTAGGTCAATGGTTCATTTAAGGTTAATTTGTATAGGGTGTAAGTTGTGTATCTAGATTCATTTTTTTATTTGTGAATGTTTACTTGTTACATCATCATTTGTGAAAAAGAGTAATTTGGCTCCATTGTATTACCTTTAGTGCATGTCAAAGATCAGTAATTTGTAACTTTTTAGTAATTTGTACCCTATTTTTATTTCACTTAGCCTAGCTAGAGATTGAACCATTTTATCAATCCTTTTAAATAGCAAACTTTTGGTTTCATTAATTTTTCTCTATTAGTTTCCTGTTTTCAATTTCATTCATTTCTGTTCTAATTATTACTATTTCTTTTCTTCTGCTTACTTTGGATTTAATTTGCTTTTTTTTTTCTAGTTTCCTAACGTGGAATTTTAAACTATAGTTTTTAGCTTTTTCTTCTTTTCTAATGTATACATTCAACGCTATGAATTTCCCTCTAAGCATTGCTTTTTGTATGTATTATAAATTTTGATGTTATGTTTTCATTTTCATTTGTTCAAATATTTTAAAATTTGTCTTGGAATTTCTTCTTTGACCCATATATTATTTAGAAGTGTGTTGTTTAATATCCCTTATTTTGTGATTCTCCCATTACCTTTCTGTTATTGTCATTTAATTTCTTTGCAATCTGAGAACAGACTCTGTATTATTTTTATTTAAAAAAGTTTCTAAGGTGTAAAAAATGTATTAAGCCCAGAATTCATCTATCTTGATGAATGTTCCACATGAACTTGAGAAAAATGTATATTCTGTTGTTGAAATATTTTATAGATGTCCATTATCCTGTTGATTGATGGTGTTGTTGAGTTCAACTATGTACTTATTGTTTTCTGCTTGCAGTGTCTGCCCATTTCTGATAGAGGGGTGTTAAAGTTTCCAACAATAATAGGGGATTCATCTATTTCTCTTTGCAGTTCTACTAGTTCTTACCTCATATATTTTGATACTTTTATTAGGCAAATACACATTAAAGATTATTATGTCTTCATGAAGAATTAATCCCTTTATCATTACAAATGCCCTTCTTTGTCACTCATGTTTCCTTCCTTTGACATATCTTCTGTCTGAAATTAATATAGATAATATTGCTTTTTATTGATTAGCGTTAGTGTGGCATATTTTTCCCCATCTATGTTCTTTTCATCTATATGGGTTTTTCTATCTAAAGTTCTAAAGTGAGTTTCTTGTAAAAATATAATTTGGGTCTTGTTTTATATCTACTCTGACAATCTCTGTCTTTACATGGGTGCATTTAAACCATTGATATTTAAATAATTATTGGTGTATTTTGATTAATATTAATCACATCTGTCACTGATTTCTATTTATTGCCCTGATTCTTTATTCCTGTTTTATGTTCTACTTATTTTCTGACTTTTGCGATTTTAATTGAACATTTTATATGATGCCATTTTCTTTAGCATATCTGTCCCCCCCGACCCCTGCCCACTGAGATAGAGTCTTGCTCTGTTTCCCAGGATGGAGTGCAGTGGCGCAATCTCGGCTCACTGCAACCTCTGCCTCCTGGGTTCAAGCAATTCTCCTGCCTCAGCCTCCCGAGTAGCTGGGATTACAGGCATGTGCCACCACACCTGGCTAATTTTTGTATTTTTTAGTAGAGACGGGGTTTCACCATCTTGGCCAGGCTGGTCTTGAACTCCTGACCTCAGGTGATCCACCCACCTTGGCCTCCCAAAGTGCTGGGATTACAGACGTGGGCCACCATGCCCAGCCTCAGCATATCTCTTATATATTTGTTTTTTGACCTTTTATAGTAGTTGCCCTAGGGCCTGCAATAAACATTTACAACTAATCCAAGTCCACTTTCAAATAACACTGTTCTATAGGTTGCTGCACAAGTAATTACGGTTTGTGCTATTAGAAGCAATGGCAAAAAAAAGCAATTACTTTTGCATTGAACTAATATTTTGTAAATATTTACCTTTAAATGCATGTACCTTTAAATAACATAATTATTTTGATTCCTACCATCTGTTCCTTGTATCCTTGCTGCCATTATTTTACTTATATATTACCATATATAAATGCACATCTGTAATACATTGTTGCTGTTATTTTGAACACACTATTATCTGTTTGAGCAATTAACAATAATTAAAATGCAGTATATATATGTATGTGTGTATATATATATATATATATATATATATATATATATATATATGAGAGAGAGAGAGAGAGATGAAGTCTCGCTCTGTCACCCAGGCTGGTGTGCAGTGGCACAATCCCAGCTCACTGCAGCCTCCGCTTCTTGGGCTCAAGTGATTTTCCTGCCTCAGCCTCCCAAGTAGCTTGGACTACAGGTGTGCGCCACCATACCTGGCTGATTTTTGCATTTTAAGTAGGGACAGAGTTTCACCATGTTGGCCAGGCTGTTCTTGAACTCCTGACATCAGGTGATTTACCCTCCTCAGCTTCCCAAAGTGTTGGGATTACAGGTGTGAGCCACCATGCCTGTCCAAAGTTTATATTTTATCTCAATACTTCTTCATTGTGCTTCCTTGATTTATGTAGATTTGAATTTTCTGAGCAATATCACTGTCCTTCTAAAAATATTTCTTTGAACATTTTTTGCAAGGTGATACTACTGACAACAAATTGTCTCAACTTTTGTTTATCTAAGAAAGTTGTTGTTTACTTTTAAATAAAGACTATTAATTCAATTTTGAAAGATATTTTGCAGAAAACAAAATCCTATGTTCTCTTTTCCCCTTCTCTCAACACTAAATATTTCACTCCACTCTCTTCTTGCTCACATGGTTTCTGAGATGAAGTTGGATATAACTGTTATCTTCATTTCTCTGTAGGTAAAGTATTTTTCCCTTCTGTCATCTTTCACTATTTTTATCTTCGATTTTCTGTTCTTTGGAAATGGTATGTCCAGTTGTAGTTTTTGGCATTTATCTGACTTGGTCATCTCTGAGCTTCTTGGATCTGTGATTTGGCGTCTGACAGTTAGAGAAATTCTCAGTCACCATTGTCTCAAATGTTTCTTCTGTTCCTTTTCCTTTTTATTTCCATTACATGAATGTTATACCTTTTCCAGTTGTCCCACGGTCTTGGATATCTTGTTCTTCTTTTTTTTTTCCCATTATTTCTTTTCTTTGCTTTCAGTTTTCAATGCTTGTATTCATATGAACTCATCAGAGATTCTTTCCTCAGCTGTGTCCTGTCTATTAATAAGCCCATCAAAGGCATTCTTCATTTCTGTTACAGTGTTTTGATCTTGAGCATTTCTCTTCAGTTCTTTTTCAGGATTTCCATCCCTCAGCTTACATTGCCCATTGTTCTTACATGTGATCAACTTTATCCATTAGAGACCACATTGGTGTTTTACATTTCTGTTCTGAAATTCCAACATCCTTGCTAAGTCTGGATCTGATACTTGTTATGTCTCCTCAAATTGTGTTTTTGACTTTTTGGCGTGACTTGCAATTTTTTTTGTTTTTGTTTTTGTTTTTACTGATTGTCGGATATGGTGTACCGAGTAAAATGAACTATTCTAAATAGGCCTTTAGTAATGTGGTGTAGTGGCAGGGGAAGGATTTTAGTTTAATGATTACGTCTCAGCTTTTTAGTGAGTCTATGCGTCTGGATTGTCAACTTCACAAGTGTTGTTCTGTTTTGTTCTCCCGCTTTGGTAGGACAAGATGACTAGAGTGGGCTGGAGTTGTGTATTTGCCTTCTCACAGGTAGAAAACTAGTGGAGCAGGAGACAAGCATTTCTCTTCCCCAGGTCAATTAGGCTCTGATGATAGTTTTGGTTAATTCGTTTCTTCTGAGGGCAGGCCTTGATAAGAGGAATAGAGCTCTGTGGTATATTTCAAAGAGGTTTCTTTTTCCCTTTCTCTCCTGAATGTACAAGTTAATTTTTCTCTGATATTTGCTGTGGAAAATGGTCAAATTTGTGAAGGTGAATCTCAAAATATTGTGAAGTTCCCCTTATGAGTTAGTTTTTCTGGAATGTTTAATTCTCAGTCTTGTCCTCACTTATTCTCCAGAAATTCATCAATTAGAGTTCAGGTTTCATACTCCATTTCTTTTTCTCGTTGGTGTTTCTTCTCGTGAATCTCCACTCTGGAGAGATGTGACTCCCTGTATTCTCCAAGTTGGGAGGCAGCATCATACTCAGTGACTTTCCCTCTTATAAGAGTTGCTGATTTTTTAGTCCATTTAGCTTTTTACTTGTTGATAGGATGGAGTGGCAATTTCCAAGTTCCTTATGTGTGGAAGTAGAAACCAGAAGTCTCTAGAAGCTTTTAGTTTTTTAGTATAAGAGGTATACTTCTCTGAGGATATAAGTCAGCAAACCCAATGTTTTCTCAATGGAATCAATAGCAAAAAGGGACCATGAAGGAGGGGGATGGCAGTGGGCTATGAATAGATTCAACAAGTCATCTCCTTAGCAAAGCTAGACTGACTCATTGTTAAGTGAAAAACTGACACTTAGTGTTATCAGTAGCAAACAGATTCAATTTCCAATATGATTTCTCAGCTATATAATGGATATGATAGTAGCCCCCACCAAATAGGGTATGAAAGCAGTGCCTGACAATAGTATAAATATTATATATTATTACACTGGAGTGTAATACACAGGAGTAGAGGTATACATTTGTTATATTGTTATACATTTGTTATATTGTTACATTTGTTATATTGTTACATTTGTTATATTGTTATATTGAAACTCTTCAGCTGTGGAAGAGTATCAGCTTATCCTTGATGAAACAGATACTTACTAAGATAATTTTACTTGACAGTGCCTCTCATGTTTCTGCTAGCACCATCATCTATGGGTTTAGCAAACATGTTACATTTGTTAAGGTAATATAGAATCAGAGATGACTATATAAATGAATCCACTGTTTCCTGATTTTTCCACACTGAATGGGAGAAGTTCATGGATAACCGGAGCAAATATTCAGACAGGACTTAACAAGTCACATATTCCATAGAAATATAGATTTTGGTTATAAAGTGCATTGAAGAATCTCTCAACTAACTTAAATGATGGCTATAGGAAGCTAAAATGTGAAATGGACAGTAGAGTAGAAAATTTACAATACTATTTGTGGTTTAATGACCAGTTGTAGAATGGGGAATATAGCCTCTAAGTTATTTCCATTTCTTTTCTTCCCTCCTTTTCTAACAGTAACTGCAAACAGTGTTGTTGTTATTAACCTTTATGATTTAATTACATATTGTCACATATAAATGAAGAGTTCCTGGGCATGAATGTAGTTATTGATACGAACCTCATATATTCTCCTTTGGGAAGAGGTGGATCCATGTTCCATTATCCCAGTTAGGTGAGAGCTATCTTTTGGACACATAAGAAAGAGGAAAGAATATCAAATAGTGCGAATTTGAAGAAGGCAGGATTCTGCTTTTTACTTTTTTTTATGTTTTTGAGATGGAGTCTCACTCTGTCACCCAGGCTGGAGTGCAGTGGCACGATCTTGGCTCACTGCAAGCTCCACCTCCCAGGTTCACACTGTTCTCCTGCCTCAACCTCCCGAGTAGCTAGGACTACAGGTGCCCGCCACCACGCTGGGCTAATTTTTTGTATTTTTAGTAGAGACGTGGTTTCACCATATTAGCCAGGATGGTCTCAATCTCCTGACCTCATGATCCTCTGGCCTCAGCCTCCCAAAGTGCTGGGATTATAGGCGTGAACCACCACGCCCAGTCCCCTGCCTTTTATGCTTAAAGCCAAAGTGGGACAGAGCTCTCTCCAGTTACTGTGACCTCATGCCCTAGACTATGGTCTTGTCTCAGCTATCTAGAAGTTCACAACCGTCTTTGGGTCTATTGATAATAAAAGAAAATCTTAGGATATTTCATGGACATAATGTCCACTGAGAGAGGCCAGCATCATCTGAATGACCAGTCAGTCAATAGCACACGTTTCCTAACATAATTCCTCATCAGAGTGTTCCTAGGGTATAAAAAAGGACAGATTTTTGGCTGCCTGATTTCACTTGGTTTCTTCCCATATACTGAGCCTGGCCCTCCACAATTACCCTTTTGATTCTATGAGATTAATATTGTTGCATTAAGTTTGCCTTCTGCTTAAGTTAATCAAAGTTGATTTTCCTTGTTACTAATCTTTATTAATAAAGATATGATGTTAAATATAAACTATGAAGAGTCTGGAATGTGGTAAACATACTATCAGTAATAGTTCTTATTTCATTCTTTTTATTTACTTTTAACACCAGGAAAATAGTATAAAACTCTGTTAATAACACTTTAAGTTAAGATAACACGTACAATTAGGGTAACACTAGCAACTCCAACAAACACGGCATAAAAATATATAATTGCCAATATATGATATTTTATTTGTAGCTCACATATATTCCAAAATGAGTATTTTAAATCCTTAGCTCTTCCCTAACCACTGACTGAGGAACCTAAATTTCTTGTATATTATGACTCTGCCAATTTTAACACATGATTTTGAGGGTGCTGAACTCTTCTACGTAAGCTGGTGGAATAAAAAAAGGGCATGGAGAATCTCACATGGGACATTTCCATTACCTGGAAATATTGTTTGCCACTTCTGCTCACATTCCATTTTTTGGAACTCAGTGTTATGATCACACAAAAATGCAGGGTTAGCTGGAAGGTCTACCTTCCCCAGCCCACTGACTCAAATGTTAATCTCTTTTAGCAACACCCATACAGACACACCCAGGATTAACACTTTGTATCCCTCAATCCAATCAAGTTGACACTCAATATTAATCATCACACCCTGTTACAATTAATAGCCACATTTTGTATACATTCTAGCAACCACTACTATACAAACATTGTATATAACCTAACTCATTAAATCATCACAACAATGGGAAATAGACATTAGTTTGCCTACTTTAGACATGTTGTATTTTAGGTAGATAATTTAATTTGTTTACAATCGTGTGGCTTTGTATCAAGAGAACTGAAAAAAAAAAAATAGACACAGATGGTCCTGCTTAAAAAACTGATGCTTGTTATACTGATGCACTACTTTTTACTTTTCAGCAAAGCTGACATTAATCACATCAAACAAGTTTAAAAGCAAGATCACAGTTAAATCATCATTATTATTGACCTAAACCCTTTTGCCAATAGTTTCATGGTGAAATACTCAAACCATATGTTTCTTTCTAAACTTTATTAAAGAATAATTATTTGGACCAGAGACACATAAAGTGTCAGAAGCATGCATGAATGCACAGCTCCTAATTTTGTTATCTTATTTTCAATCTTTGAGTTATTTCATAATAAAAATCACTTAACATATGCCACTTAAAAATCTTAAATTTAGTTTTAGGTCCAAAATGTAATCAATGAATATTTTGTGTATGGCAAACTGAGGAAAGAGTATCAGGAAAATCCTGATAGTTTAAGTTATGATATTTCAAGGAGTAAACATACAGGTACAAAGGTATAATACAGTTAGCCCTCCATATCTGTGGGTTTTATATCCATGGATTCAGCCAACCATTAGTCAAAAATATTTCCAAAAACTTGTGTCTGTACTGAACGTGTACAGACGTTTTTTCTTGTCATTATTCCCTATTCGATACCGTATAACAATAATTTACATAGCATTTATTATACCATATTTGGCATCATAAGTAATCTAGGGAGGATTTAAAATATATAGGAGGACATGGGTAGTTCATATGCAAATAATACACAATTTTATATCAGGGACTTGAGCATCCACAGATTCTGGTATTTATGGGAGGTCTTGGAACAAATTCTCCAGGCATATAGGGAGACTATATATACTTTTTTCTCACCTCTCACCAAGACTATTCAAAATTATTAGACCATTCACTTGCAAAAGATGCTTTTCTTAGGAGGTTATTTAATGGTGTGTTTCAGTTAATTCCTTAGTATATAGAGAATAAGTTTCTTTTGCCATTTATTAGATGATAGTAACTTTTATTTTTTTCATTGTTTTGACAAGGAAAGATCAGTATACCTTTCACATCCACAGATGAAAAAATATAGTAAAATGAAAAAAGGCTGCAAAAATATAATTCGCTTTTATAAAATATAATGCTCACTTTGTGAAAGGAAAGAAAGTCTACAGAGGTGCAGCTCAGTGAGAACACCTTAAATACATTTTTATTCAGAAAAAAAAAGAGTGTTGAAAGAACACATTTTCTCAATGGCAATTGAAACTTACATGGAATAAATGTAAACTGTCTCTCCCTGAAAGGAATATCTGATAAAAGAATAAGTCTCATTACCCATGAAGGAGATGGCATAATATAATCCCAAAGTCTTCAATTTTAAATAATAGATTTTCAGTAGGCTTCTTCAAACAATAGCTCAGAAAGAATAGAGTCCTCTTAAATACAGATATTATAAAAATCACTTTATGGAAAGATGGCGTTTTTTTGAGGAGCAAAGTTTTCCATTCAGTTTCTTTCAATTCTGGGTTTACTTTGCAGACTCTGAGATCTTGCGTATTGAAAGGAATTCATATGCAAATACCATAGACCTTTGCAGCCAGACTTAAAAATATGTAAATTGTAAGGCTTTCTGTTCCATTCAGTCAGAATCATTATGTGCTCTTCTTTCTCGATGTAATTAATAGAGAAAAATTATGGATTTTTTTTTTACTTAATTTAGTATCTTGAAATACTTTTCTTACCTCTACATCTATCTTTATTGTAGGGCTGTCTGTGATCTGTAGAGAAGGAAACTATTCAGAAATGAAAAGGAGAAACTAAAATGATAACCAACAACTCGCCTTTTTTTAATTCCAGTTTTTTTTCCTACTATAAAATAAGTAAATCATTTTTGATCTACAGTCAAAATTCCCATCTCAATGATTAACATTTCCTGATTAATTTGAAAGCCTTTCCTTATGTGATTAAGTTTCTCACTTATTTACTTTTTTCCTTTTATGTTGGAGAAAGACATTATATTAGAAATAGAGTTTAAATGCCCTTTCCTCAGCTCTCCTGTGGGGCTACTGACAACAGGCACACCCACACTCACACATATACACACACAGATTACGATCTCAAATATAAGAGGAAATGACACTTCTACTACGATGATTTGTGGAAAGGATTTGTCCTGTCATCTGTAAAGCATCTTGTTATCACTTCGCTTTGCTTTCCAAGTACTGATGAAAATCTAAATTGCGTCTTTATATCTGTAAATACAGACTGGAATAAAAAAGAATGTAACTCAGCAGTTTGGTGATTGCACTGTGGGCCTGGCTCTCTGTAATGCTCCGAATTCTTTCTAAAGTAACCACAGACCTTGAAAATATAACTATTCAAATAGATATTGTAAACTCAAGTGGTAGAAAATGAGTTTTCAATACCGTTTGCTTTATTTGAGGGCTGGGCCATCTGCTTGCTAGTGTCAGTTTTGCATGGATGAATTTAAAATCGAGAGGCATTGCTCAAGATTTTTTAAAAAGCATAACCTTGTGATAAAAAATGCTCCATTGAAGTCCACTTTGCATCTGGCATACATTCTGTGGCCTTTATCTGACTAGCTATTGACAGAAAATTTGAATGAGAACGGCTATATGGGACTTAATTAGTCAGTAACAAATGAGCGTTGCAAAATGCCAATATGTCATTAACACCTGAACAAAAATTAGTTAATTGGATTTATCAAGTTACCCACTAATTTCCACTTCCAAAACTCCCAAGAGTTCAATAATTAGGTGGTTCTTCCTGTTTAGAAAATGTAATTCTCAAGGTTAAGAGGCTCCTGATAGGCCGCTTGATCATTTTTATTCTTATCCCTGTAGAATCAGCTTCAGTGTACAACTGTAGTGGTCCCACTCAAAGATTTTCCACTACACACAAGACTATGGCTCACCCTCAGTCTTCATAGACCCAGAGAAATGAGTCCTAGGAAACTAGGCAAAGAGAACTGGCCAATGTAATACCTGCACTCTGTGATTCACCAAACATAATCTCAATAATTGTTTTACATAAAAACTTTAAGCTCTTTTTGTGACACCATGTTTGTGATACCTCAGGCAATGAACTCCTCACTCAGCCTCTTCAAGCAGGAGGCTGACCAGGTAGGATATTCAGTCAAACTTAACCTGATTGTTTTGCCCCATGTAATCCTTTTTCCATTAATCTACCAGTGAACAAATGGAGGATGGGTAGCTGCATCATTCTCAAGATAGCTTTATGAACTCACACTCAGCAGAGTGTGAGCTATATTTCTTAAATATTAGTGGGTGAAATTATTTGGTTTTTATACATGCATTTAAAAATCCTTGCTAACATTACATCTGTTCTATCTAACCCATCACTTAGAGCTTATTTACATAATGAAAAAGTAATCACTTCAAAAGAGGCAGTGGAGAAGACATTATTAAGATTTGCTATGAATAGTTCTATAGAAGTCTTTATGTAAAGATACACTTTCATTTCTCTTGGGTAAATACCTAGGAGTAGAATGGCTGAGTGGCAGAGTCATAGGGTAGGTGTATAATCAAATAATAATAAGAATGATAATAAAACCTGCCCAACTGGAGTATTATCTTTGAACTATTTTTTATATTGTTAAATAAACTTTCAGAGCACATTTTTATTTGTTTTAGGGTATTACATCTTGTGATTATTGCATAATTTGTTAATCTATTCCCCAATTGGGTATTTAGGTTAGTGCCACATTAAAACTCTAACATATATAAGCAAATAATATTTTTATTAGGCATCTGCATCTGTGATTATTTGTTTAAAATATGTTACTATACATGGAATCATTGGCATTATTGAATCAACAGGATTACATGTTTTAAGATTCCTCTTATATAGTGTCAAATAGATTTTCCGAAAGGTTGCAAAAATGCATATTTTCAATGAGTGAGAGAGTATATCTCAATTAAACTTCTACATCCCCCCTCAAATTTTTTTTCTGAGTTTGATAGAATTTTAAAATTAAAAGGAACTGCATACTCCTTTTAGCCCAATTCTTTACCTGGTCTTCGAATATCTTCTGGAGCATATTTATGAAGTGCCTTTTCAGGCTCTGCCTAGATAGGGGAGTGTATGTATGGCTTTCAACTATTGTTGGACTGCATTAATTATTGAAGTGTTTCATATCAGTGAGCAGTGGTCTGCCTCATTTTAGCAAGTATCAGATGCATAAAAACCACAGTTCAGCTGAGGTTTCAGGCCAAATCTATGTAGTTCATGTGCAGCAGAAGTTAAGACATGAATATTTGTTCTGCTTCAGAAAAATTTCACCTTTATATGGCCTTCACTACATCTCTGGCTGAATACCAGCTTCTCTCTTAGTAGCAAGAACCATTTTCTAATTAATAGAATAGGAAATTGAATACAAAACAACAACACTAGCTCAGTGTATGGTACATTTCAAACATTCAATAACCATTGGATGCTACTGTTATATAATCGCTATAGTATTTATATGAATGGAATATGTATTTATAATTTCTATTCTTAATTTTGGAAAAAAAACTGTTGTAAGCATACTTGCTAATTCCTCTTGTCCATTTTTATTCATTGAATCCTTTTAACTGGTAATTTGCTCTGAAGCAGTGGGAAAAAGTGCCGTTGCTAGGGTGATGGTTAATGTTGTGTGTCAATTTCACTATGCTAGGAGGTACCCAGGTAGTTGATCAAGTTGTTCTGGATATCACTGTGAGGGTACTTTTGGATGAGATTAACATTTAAATTGGTAAACTGAGTCAAGCAGATTGCCCTCTCTAGTGTGAGTGGATATCTTCCAATTAGTTAAAGGCCTGAATAGAACCAAAAGACTGACTCCCCACTAAGTAAATGAGAATTTGTTCTGACTGTTTTTTAAAAGAAACATCAGAATTTTCCTGCCTTCAGATTCAAACTAAAGCAACCTTTAAACTGGAATGAAACCATCCCCTCTCTTAGGTCTCCACCTTGCTGACATACTCTGCAGACCTTGAGCTTGCCAGCCTCCATAATACACACACACACACACACACACACACACACACACACACACACACATTCTATTGATCCTGTTTGTCTGGAGAACCCTGATTAATACACCTAGTTTATCAAATTCAACAGAATGCACTAAGCACTGTATTTCATAGTGTGGAAAACACAGACATTTAACTGTGCCCCAGCTTACACAGATTTAGCCATGTCAGAAACCTAGAGATTAAGTTCTTTGCTTCTTAACCAACAACCCAAATTGGATGAATGCTATACAATAATTTCACACACAAAAAAATGAAAGCAATCTATGTGAGAAAATCATGTGGATAGTTCTAAGAGGAAAACCCTATGCTCTCATTCCCTATCCTAAAAGCCATTCAATTCTTCTTGATGTCCGTTTGGACTGAGGGCCTTAATACTAGTTGTAAGTCAGATTAAGTGGAACTAGCAAAAAAAGCCTTCTAGTACTGATATAAAATTCGTATTTCAAACAGTAAGAAAAATTACTAGGTAGTGAAAAAAAAAAAAAACCTCAGTTGTCTCTAATTACTTGCTTCAAGAAACCAGCTGAAAATCTGAAGCTAAAATAGACAATAGAACTTCACTCAACCTTGATGTCAACCTCTCACCCACTCCCTCTGAGAAAAACCTTATCTGACTTTATAGAAGGAAAATTGACCACCTTTCCACAATGACCTTTATTTTTTTTAGTAAGTTTCTTCTTAGTGATGAGATAATCCCCCAATGTGTCAAAAGGTTGTTTTCAAAGAGACATTAGTTTATTTTGGAGAGGCACAAAGCTTTACTAACACTGCTCTGGATTAAATGCATTCAAATACATTATCTCCTTTGAAATGTATTTTTTGAAATGCTTTGCAGCCATCCTGCATTATCTGTCCTGAATGGAAATTAATACACACTCCTCTGTGCATTCAAAAGATCTGTATATATCCTTCTCATAAGTTATTTGTATTATTATTATTATTATTTCAAAGAGTATATCAAAGTGGCTTCACTGAGATATGTTAAAATGATAATTTTTCAGTTACATTATTTAACTAGATGACATTCTATTGAAATTTATGTTGGAATTTTAAATAAATTGTATACTACTTTAAAATACTTTCCTACCTTCGAGATAATCTTTGTTTAAAAAAGAAAGAGGAGAACAAAAAGACTTTATTTCCAAGTTTTCCTTCTTGCAAATAAACATGAAGTATGCTCTACACAGTTTCTAGGAAGTTCTTGGAACTATTCATTCCTCATTATTTCAATCAACATATATTATGTGGATTCTAGGTACAAAGCACTGTATTTTATCATTATATTTTGGTGTTATATTGGGCTTTTATTGTAAAGAGTAGGGCCCATCTTTAAGTAACATGGAATACATATTTTATGTGAATTTTATTGATCAGAAATCTTTACATTCTGGAAATTTACAGCTTTACTTTTATCTAAACTCCCTCATTTTTTGAGAGCTTTTTCTAAAACCAATTAATTCTTTCATGCCACTCCTTTTCCTGAAAATAAAAAGGGATTTTTAAAACTATATTTAAGACAAGTTCAAACTCCTTACAATGCATAAAACTTACCTCACGACTTCATCATTTCAACCTCATCTCATATACTTGTGTGTGTGTTGTGCCTGTGTATAAAATCTCCCTCTGTTTGTTGTCTGTATCTTGCTTATGGAAGTCTCATCCTTTAAATATCAGTTGGGCATTACATCTTGACAAGGATCACATTTCCTTTCTTGGGCAATAGCATTGTTCCCTATCAAATCCTTATTAGAGAGCTCACTGCGTTATTTTGTATATTTTTATTGGTTGATTAATACTACGTTTTTTCATAATCTATTAAATTCTTGAATATAGATATTTTGCCTGGGGCATATTTACAAACCTAGAAAGGCCTAGCATATAATAAACATTTAACCAATGCATATCTGAGTGAATGAAAGAATAAACGAATGAATGAAGAAGTATAGGAAAACAGAGATCCTGACAAGTTTAGTGATTTAGTCGAAGTCAGAGAGTGTAGCAAAATCAGAGTTGGGATTCCAGTTTTTATATCTCTTGTGCAGAGCTCACATTTCTACTTAGGTAACGATGGGTGACATTTTCTAAATTCATACACAGCAGAAAAATATAATGTCCCTACCTTTGGGCCGGTAGCTTTAAACAAAAATAAAGATAAGATGGATAATCAAAAAGGAAAGGATTTTTATTCCCAGTAAAAATTTGATTGAAGACCACACAGCTGCCTTTGAGGCCATTCATGTCCACACTTTGCATTCTCCATCCTGGAGCAGAAGTCAGCTTTGCTGGGGAGGAAGAACTCCCCAGGACGACAAATGTAAACGAGGATTCTTCCCATTGCCTGCCCAGCAATAGAGTGTCACTTTTTGCAGTGTGTGCTGTGAGACAGACGCAGGCTTCGCTTCTTTGGGGTATGGCAGTGTGTGAAGGTGTGACACTAGCTACTAAAAAAAATGCCCTACTAAATCTTCTATGACCTTTTCTTATCAGTACATAGGCAACTGGATGCCTAGAGATCCCAAGGCTCCAGCAGTAAGCTAAAGTTCAATCAATCAAATAAACAGACAAGACTTTTATCTTTATCTTTCTAGAGGGCTTAAGCTTATATCATCTGGAGAGAAATGGACAAATTTGATCATAAATAACTAAATAGGAGGACAGTCAATATTTCATTAATATGACAAACTTATTCTGAGATATTGTTTAAACATATATGCATAATTTATACATAAGTGTATGCATATTAGTGATATAAGTAAAAAGCAAATATATGTAAGACTACAATTCAAAATTGTAAGATTTTTCTAAGGGCCTAACTGCTAATTGTAGCCCCTCCCGAAGTGCAGCTAAATGCTGATTCATATTTAAGAGTAATATCAAATGCAAGATACAGTTGTTTTTGTTAACTTAAGAAACAGTATATTTAATCAGGTAAATGATTACAACTTAAGTTAACATTTATATTAACAGTGAGTTTAAAACTATACGAGTTTGCAATTGTTGAATGCAAAACTCGAAGTGATTATTCCACTAATGTGTTCTTTGTTTGTAACTAGTATTTATTTCAATAGGCTTTTTCAAATTTAACTTATTTTTATTTCCTAAAAAGTATATTTCCTTCTCTAAGATTCATGTGGACAATCTTTGCCATTGCTTGTGGATCTTAGTAACAGAATTAGATAAATTAGTTCATTAAACTAATTGTCTCAAAATTATAATGAATACATTGTAGTTCTAAAGCACTTCAGTTAAAGTATATAAATATAGGAAAAACAATAGCAGGTCTTCGAATGAAAAAGTCACCGACATAAAGTAGTACATTGAGAAAGGAATATAAAGTAAATAAATTTAAAAATCAGAAAATACTGACTTTATGCCGCTACCAGGTGCAGGACAGAAGAACCCTTAACATAACTACTATTAGTCTGATGTAAACTAAGGGAATATTCTGGTGTGTGATCCAAAAAGAGCCCTGGAAAATATTTTTGCCTCTGGATACAGATGACTTTGAAGAAAGGATAGACAAGGACTGATTAAGCTTTGGTCAAGATGTTTGCCTGCCTGGATGTAATGTGGGATCATATCATACCCCAAAAAAAAAAAAAAAAAAAGGCGAGGAGAAATTTTTGAAATAAATATATTACAGAAATTTAATTTGCATACCAGATGGATTGGTATCATCAATAAATATCATCAATATAAAAATCACCTAATAATTAATTCCCAAATCAAAATGGATATCTAAAAGAGAAATAAAATTATATAGAGAGGAATACACAAGAGGTTTGGAAGACAATTGCGAAGGCAAATTTAAATTAACTTCATTTCTGTAAGATCAAAATCTACCCATTATGGTTTCTTCAGCGAAACACAAACTACATTATCAAGACATATATTTATCATACTGGGTGCAAAAGTTTAGTAATTTTATTAACTATTTCCATTGAAATACATTTTATGAGTTTTATTTAATAGCCATATATAACTTGTCTATTTTAAAAAATATGTTCAACTCAAAGAATATCAATGTTCATAGCAAAGTCCTAATTTTCTGAACTAATAAAGAGGTTTAAATAATTTTATTTATTGAATATGTGCTTGGATAATTCTTTCAATATGGAAAAATGCTTATTAAAATGTAAACATGTTAATTATTTTAAGTCTCACAGTTTTGCACAATCTAAAATATTTCAAATAATTCTTGAGGTGATTTCTGGAGGTTAGAAAATTTACATTTTTCTTGGGTGCATTTAGATTTTTCTTGGGGTGCATTTAGGTTTTCTTGGGTGTATTTTACTGAAACACAAATATCAGGCTTTGGGCTCCATAGTGTTATATGTATTTTTAATAAGACATAATTTAACCCATGATAATTTAGCCCAGATGACTTAATATTAGACTATCCCCATGTAACTAGAGATTCTTTTCAGTTTGCAGTGTACACCTGTCCATTATGTATATAGCATTATAAGTGCTATGTCCAAGATGCCAGGGAGTCAAGGCAAACTTCTGAATTCAAGAAATTTTGACAATGTATTTGAAAAAATTAAAAGATTCAAACGTATATCAAACAAGTAGAACTCAAGTGTTTTTATAATATCATTATGTTAAATGGGGACAGCAGAAGCATCCTTAACTCTCACTCTATTTTTTTTTTGATATGGAGTTTCGCTGTCCCTCACGCTGGAGTGCGGTGGCGCGATCTCCGCTCACTGCAAGCTCCGCCTCCCGGGTTCACGCCATTCTCCTGCCTCAGCCTCCGGAGTAGCTGGGACTACAGGCGCCCGCCACCATGCCCGGCTAATTTTTGTATTTTTAGTAGAGACGGGTTTCACCGTGTTAGCCATTATGGTCTCGATTTGCTGACCTCGTGATCTACCCGACCTCGGCCTCCCAGAGTGCTGGGACCACAGGCGTCAACTCTCACTCTATTTTATTATCTTTCAGGAATATATTTACTGCCTTGACCACACTTCCAGGCAAGATGATTGCATATTCTGGAAAATGCACTTTCTGCTTTGGTACTAGTTAACAGAACTATAACCTTTACTTTTCACTCAAAGCAAGTTATAATATGTTCTATGTGTTATGGTATGAACTCTCAGCTCAGAATTTTTTTTAATCGACAACATTATACTAGGTCAAGCCTCAGTTGAAGGAAAAATAAAATATACATTTATGAATCGTCTGAAGTCTTTTTATACTGAAATATATCTTCTCAGTTGTTATTTAAAATGTATTTATTGAAGGCCAAATAGGAGCTATAAACTTTGCTAGGTGCTGGTGTTTTAAAGAGGAATAAGACATTCTCTCAACCCTCAAGGTCCTTAAATTTCAGCCAGGGACACTTGGGGTAAACCCAAAACTCTCATATAGGCAGTTAAGAATCTCACGGTTGTTTGTGCTATTTATATCTTCGAGACGCATATGCCAAAATGCATTCTCTAATGTGCCAATTAACATATGTATACTTCACAAAGTTGCTTTTGGGCACATTTAATCTCCAATAATGGAATAATATAACTCTTCCAAAACTGTGAAACCTGTTTAAATGTATTTTTTTTTTCTGAATGTATATGCCTTTGAAGAAGCTAATTAAATCAATTAACATTAAACATTGAAGAATTGAAGCATACAACAATTTTATTTATAACTTTCATGTGAAATTTGTATCTCCCACAAGTATCAAGAGAAGTAATAATTAACACCACCCTGAGGCATACCAAAGTGTTTCTTGGAATAAAAAAAAATAACTTTTTTTTTTTTTTTTTTGAGACGAAGTTTCGCTCTTGTTGCCCAGGCTGGAGTGCAATGGCACCATCTCAGCTCACCATAACCTCCGCCTCCCAGGTTCAAGCGATTTTCCTGCCTCAGCCTCCCTAGTAGCTGGGATTACCGGCATACCCCACCACCACGCAGGGCTAATTTTGTATTTTTAGTAGAGACGGGGTTTCTCTGTGTTGGTCAGGCTGGTCTCCAACTCCTGACCTCAGGTGATCCACCCACCTCGGCCTCCCAAAGTGCTGGGATTACAGGCTTAAGCCACTGCGCCTGGCCCAAAAATACCAGAATTTTTAGTGCTTTACATTTATTTAGTCCACATGCCATTCCATAACCCTCACTTACTCTTACATTTACAAATGTGATAATGGTTAGGTTAAAATTGTTACTGAGTTTGTCCTGCTTCAGTCATTCGGAGGTAGTCAGTCCTCTTTGTGTTTTATTTCGATAATCCAGATTCTTGTTATCTACAAGCTCTTCCTAAAAGTCTGTTTTACAAACTGCGTGGTGTCTTCCAGGTTATTGAATGTCATTACATAAACATTAGGGAGCTATAATGTTCTGAATGATGCTTATTGGTAGTTTAAATAAATTAATGAAATTTTAAAAACTACCTTTTCCATTCCAAGATAATTATAAGAGCTTATAAATAGATAGCTCTTAGTTCTATAAAGAATAATCTGTATGAATAATGTTATAGTAATTTTTGAGAGATTAAAATAGTAGTTTATTTGGAACAGCATAATTTACATACACTTAAATGCACTAACAAGAAAGATAAAAGAAGATATTAATGGTGCTATTTAGATTATGCTGGGCTAGAAGAGCCAAGAATATTCTAATTTTGCTTTAGCCCAACCACACCTTTTTCTACAGAGTCCTTCAGGTAGATTCTTGTGTAAAGGGGTGCAAGGAATAGGTAAAATCTCAGCAAACTAACACAGGAACAGAAAACCAAACACCGCATGTTCTCACTCATAAGTGGGAGTTGAACAACGAGAACACATGAACACGGGGAGGGGAACATCACACACCGGGGTAGGTCAGAGGGTGGGGGGCTAGGGGAGGGATAGCATTAGGAGAAATACCGGATGTAGATGATGGGTTGGTGGATGCAGCAAACCACCATGGCATGTGTATACCTATGTAACAAACCTGCATGTTCGGCACATGTATCCCAGAACTTAAAGTATTAAGAAAAAAAAAAAAAGGAAATGATGCTCTCTCCATAGGCTCACAGCTCTAATGAACTAGACTAGGCCCAACTGAGAGTATTCTGCCTAGACAAGAAGTCCTAATTCTAAAGGGCGATTAAAAGCCACACATAAGCAGCACACAAAAAAACACTAACCAGAGATACAGGTATAGGATAAATATATACCCGCTGTGATGCAACAAACCGAGCCAGATACTACCCTTTCATTTGGTCCATCAGGTTTACTTTGGTTGTAGCTAAGCAGGATGGAAAATGCTAAGCAAGAGCAAGACAATGACTGTTGCTTTGATGCCACACAATCATGCACTGCTTTATCTCCTCTCTAATTTCAGAAAGGACAGAAAATGATATGCAAAACCTCAAACGTTGTGGAGTAGATCCCTTTTGAAAACTTTAGCCTTGAAAATGTGGTCTAATCAGGATCCTCAAACCTATGCCATATCCGTTTTTCTTGTGGGAACAAATGCCTTTCCTTTCAGTCATTATTGGGAGAGGATTCAAATATGTTTATGTTAACGGAGGAAAGAAGGTTGGGAGGAGAAAAAAATGAAAGATCAAACAAACATGTAACTATATGGTAAATAATTACTGTACCACGTCCACGTGTATATAATATGTGTGTGTGTGTGTGTGTACTGATTTGCACCATAATTATACACATATATTATTAGAGGTCTAGTTTTTTCTCTTCCTTCATCCCAGGCAATAAAATATTTATTTTTAGAGATAAAGCATAAATTTAAATATCAAGTTTGCTTTCATATATTTAATACACAGCTTTTAAACTACAAAGAAGTGCAAATATTGTGTTTCCGCATTTGATGGATAACCATGGGTACTTGTCTCCTTGGATTTTCTCCTCATGAAGCTGACCCGACTCTCACTTCTTCTATGGCTCTCTGAATCACCGTGTATGGTGAGTGAGTCTCATGCTATTCACCATATATGGTTAAATGTTAGATATTTAATTTATTTTAATATCCACAATTTTATTTTCTTATTTATTTATTTTTTATTTATTTATTTATTTTGAGACAGAGTCTCTCTCTGTCCCCCAGGCTGGAGTGCAGTGGCATGATCTCGGTGCACTGCAACCTCTGCCTCCCAGGTTCAAGTGATTCTTCTGCCTCAGCCTCCCGAGTCACTGGGATTACAGGTGCCCGCCATCACACCCAGCTAATTTTTGCATTTTTAGTGGAGTTAGGGTTTCAACATGCTGGCCAGGCTGGTCTCGAGCGTCTGACCTCAAGGGATCCACCTGCCTTGGCCTCCCAAAGTGCTGGGATTACAAGTGTGAGCCACCGTGCCCGGCCCACAATTTTATCCAAATGTACTCCTAATGTTTATCCCTAATATGTATCCAGAGATGGAAACTACTGCTATTCTCTCATTCTAACCAAGGTAGACTGGAAAAACAGTCTTCTACTTGCTACCTTTCCTAATGCAGACTTGGTTATCTGTTCCCTAAAGATTTGGGAAGAGTCACCCTCCACAGGGAAGAGAGAATAGGATGGAGAAAAGCTGAAGCAGAAAAGGATTGAACTCAGGAATATGATTGATTTATGGCTGCAAAAATCTTGGCAAAGGCAATTTTGCCTTTAGTCTTCTTTACATAAAGGTCTTTTGGTTTTGTTTTGATTTATATGTTTTAATTGATAGAATATAATTGCATTGCATTTATGGAAGACAATGTAAGGTTTTGATATATGTATATAATGTAGACTAATAAAATCAACATATAACATATTAATATATCCATACCTGACTTGACCTTCTTTTGTGGTGATACATTTAAAATATAGTGTTTTAGTTTTTTTTTTTTGAAATATACATTATTATAGACTTTAGTCACCTTGTTATGCAATAGATCTCAAAATGTATTCCTGCTGTTCAGCTAAAATTTTATAACCCCGGACTGTCAACTTTCCATTCCTTTCTCCCCATCTTCACCCTCAGCTTCTGGTAGCAATCATTCTAGTCTCTCCTTCTATGGATTTGATGAGTTTTTTAAATTTTTTATTCCACGTATAAGTGAGATCATGCAGTATTTGTATTTCAGTGCCTTGCTTATTTTATTTAGCGTGATATTTTCTGGTCGATTCATATTATCCCAAATGAAAGAATTTTACTCTTTCTTTAAAGGCTGAATATTATTTCAGTGTATGTATAGGCCATATTTTCTTTATCCATTCACTTGAGGACTTTTTTGAACTAGGAAATTCATGAGAGAAATTTAGCTTCTTATGATCACATTGCCATAAAATCATACTTATATGACCTGTGGAGCACTTAGGTATCTTAGTGAAAAGTGAGTTAGTGCATATGCTGACCAGGGCCATATCCCAAGAAACCGATGAAATAAATGGCTGTGGTTGTACTTTTGACAGAGGGCTAATTTACTGACCTTCACATCAGGGTTTGTCTCCAGGTGGACAGTGTTTCCTTCTCTTGGCAGCAATAGAGGAGTTTGCAATAGACTTAGAGGTGGGTACGTCTGGTCAACCGGTTAAATAAATGAGTAATCCAAGAACACCAGTTATAGGCATGAAAATAAATGAGCAGGAAGGCTCCCTAAGTCCAGGAGAAACAAGAGAGATGTGTAAAGCATCTGAATTGGGGCAGGGGAAATTAAAAACTTGTGTTCTTTTAATACTATGTTCTGCCCTATTTTCAAATAATTTTTAACAATGGAGTGTAACAATGATGACTATTGTTTATCTAGTTAAATTTGGCAATTTGAAGAAGACGGGTTTTAGTTTGTTCAAATAAGGTCAAGGGAGAAGAATTAAGAAAGCAATAATTCATCTAGGTAAGACTTAATGAAGCCCAGGAAAGAGAGAGAAAGCATGGGGAAAAGAGGAACAGGTGAGAAAGGTAGAGAGACGGGGAGAGGGAGAGATAGGAAGAGAGGAGGGAGAATCGTGGAAAATGACTGAGAATAATACAAGTAATTTTATCCTATGACTGCTATTAGTAGAAGAATAAAACTAAAAACTGAAATGAAAGAGTAAACATACGGGAAATTGGTCAATTGATGGGCAGGAGAAATTTAGAGTTTGTTTTAATATACAATGAAATTTAGATTTTGGAGGCAACCTCCGTGTCTATCACAGAGATTTAGATGTGGAACCCAGAAAAGAAGCCAGGGATGAACTTCTTCAAAGTAAATTCAGTAGTTAGTCTCTTGGGTGTTGATGACCTAGTCCTGGGAGAAGAAGTCATGCCAGAGAGGAGGGAAACCTAAAAAGAAATTGTGAGAAAGGGTCTCATACAGCAGCAACCAAAGGCAGTCACAGAAGCTGCTTAATTTGAACAGGCCTCATATTAACAAAGTGAACCTCCTGCAAGAATAACAAAAAGCATAACGAAACTGTCCCTTTTCAAATCCAAGGCGGCTTGATTATCATGCTATTCACCGTATGAATTTAAACTTTAAAACTTGACTGTAAGGAATTTACTCTAATTTTTTTTGTCTATTACATCTAATTTTTGTGTCTATTTTATACAGACAAAACTTTAAACCATCAATTATATTACCTATGTCCTCAGCAAATTTTACTGATTCCCCTATTCCATTCTAGAGATTCTCATCTTCAGGGGTTGAAAATATTTGATGGTCAAATTATGTGAAAATTTTCTTCAATCAAATGAATATTTACTACATCCAGTGTAATGAAGGAAAGAATGATGTTAATATTGTTTCATTGGGGCTTATGTTATATGCTATAAAGTAATCCATGAATAGCAATTTAAGTGTACAATGAAAATTCAGGTAAAGATGAAACAGTTTATCATTCAATCAAATTACAAAGTTATTTAATAAGATAAGCCTGAAAAATGTTGAATTCGTTCAGTTTGTTTATTTTTAAAGGAAATATATTTTAAAAAACAACTTTCTAAAATATGATTGCTTTTCTAGTGAAAACACTAAGTCCTTTATTCCTGGAGCATTTCTCCAGTTTTAGTATTATTCATTTCTTGCAATCAGCTTATATGTATATCTTAAACACATTCTGTTTTAACTCAAGCATTTTTCCCTCCTCCTTTAAATTTTTTTTTCTGGTGCCGTGTATGGTGGCTTACCCTTGTAATCTCAGCACTTTGGGAGGACGAGGTAGGTGTATCACCTGAGGTCAGAAGTTCAAGACCAGCCTGACCAATATGGTGAAACCCCATCTCTACTAAAAATACAAAAATTAGCCAGCATGGTGTTGTGTGCCTGTAGTCCCAGCTACTCAGGAGGCTGAGGCAGGATAATTGCTTCAACCCGGGAGGTGGAGGTTGCAGTGAGATGAGATTGCACCACTGCACTCCAGCCTAGGCAACAGAGCAACATTCCATCTCAAAAAAAAAAAAAAAATATATATATATATATATATATATATATAATATATATATAATAGAATTATATAGACTAGCCAATGTTTGAGCATCAGATTTTTCCTTCCTAATTTTGGTCACCAGATAATTCTAGGCAAAGCAAGAGTAAAATATATTCTAGGCTGTGTGCGGTGGCTCACGCCTGTAATCCCAGAATTTTGGGAGGCTGAGGCAGGTGGATCACAACTTCAGGAGATCAAGACAATCCTGGCTAACACAGTGAAACCCTCTGTCTACTAAAAACACAAAAAATTAGCCGAGCATGGTGGCGGGTGCCTGTAGTCCCAGCTGCTCAGGAAGCTGAGGCAGGAGAATGGCGTGAACCCAGGAGGTGGAGCTTGCTGTGCGGTGAGATCGCGCCACTGCACCCCAGCCTGGGTGACAGAGCGAGACTCCGTCTCAAAAAAAAAAAAAAAAAAAAAAAAAAAAAAAATATATATATATATATATATATATATACACACACATGCATATACATATATATATATTCTAAATGTTTCAATGACTTACAGAAATTTTAAGAATGATCAAGCCTCTCATAGGCTTCTGAAATCAAATTGCCTAAGATATTAAGCAATTGGCTATTTTGGATAGCATTATATACAGTGTGTTTAGCACAATGTTCTGAACATAATGAGAATTCAAAACATATTTATTTAATTTAGTGATCTACTATTTCTTGAGGAGAGTTGTTTTCTTGACATTATGTGACCTATCATTTTCAGTGTAATTACATGTATAACTTCTAATATTCAATAAATATAATACTATTTTTAAAATGCATACCTGTATCCCACATTATTTAAGATAAAGAGGTTCTCTCACCAACTCATCTTTTATTAATTATTCTCATTTTCTCTATTAGCAGATTTTTGTTAGCATATTCCTGTCACTAAAATATCAATTGTCAGACATGATATTGTCCTGACAGTTAAGAAAACTTTGCAGTAACTCAATGTTTGTTTCTTGGTCTGAGACTCCTTAAGTTTTACATTTAAAAAACCCATCTCCAGCTATTTAAACAAAAAGACAAAAGCTAAAATATTCAGAAGCTTGACAGTTACAGCAAAGCTAGATGGATGTGCTGAGGTAGTATCTTACATTTCAAGGGCATTGCTGAATGTAGGGAAGTGTATCTGTGGATGCAGGCAGCCATTTTGTCAACACTAGGAGGAGAAGGGGGCTAACACGGAGGTAAAGTGACTGTAATATATGCTATGACAATCAAAAAATTTAGTTTGAAAATTTGAACTATCATCTGAAATTTTAGTTTTTGCTTTTTTGTTTAAAATAGTTGGAGTCAGGTTTCTTTAATGTAAATCTATGTCTTGGTTCTTCTTTTCTTCCACTTAACCTGTATATTCACACTCTTTCTTCAAAGTTTGAAAAATGGCTGTTTGTAGCTGTAGATTTACTTCCTCTTAATTTAGTAATCTCTACAGAATGTAGGACTCTCTTTCCCAAAAGAATTATACATTTTTTTGAAATTAATTTTGATATACCAAAGTTGATATAGTTCTATTTTTGAACCAATAATTGTGTCCAGGGATATAGTGTAGTTCTTGTTTCACATGGGTTAGCCAGAGGTTAACTTGTGGACTTCACTTAAGGGAGGGATGGCTCTCCAAAGGCAATTAAAAATATCCTTAACAGAAGTTTGGGGGAAAATCTAGAGCAGGCCAAACAGTAGTTATAAAATACAATGTTTTGAATAAAAACATAAATTACAGTATTTTTGGAAGGTTCCTGTGAATAAGCTGATTCGCGACTAAGCTTATTTCTGCCAAATGAGTCAGGTGAGATGAGAACACTTATCAATTTGGGTGGATGCATGTCAATATAGCTCCAAAAAGGTAGCTAGTATTTTATGTTAACAAATACTGGTACTAAAGAGACATGTCCTCTCAAGGCATAAAATCACTTCTGTCATTATATCTGGCTACATTTTATCCATCAACCCAGTGTACTCTCACTCATTCATCATCAAATTACCCCTTTCTCCATTTACATCATTTTTTTCCTAGTAACTAGAAAACTCCTGATTGTTAGAGATTTTGGCTCAACGTCCAATTTTTTATTTATTTATTTTTATTTTCTTCTGTCTCTCTCCCTTCTATTTTCCTTCCTTTCTTCCTTCCTTTTTACTTCCTTCTCTCCTCTCTTCTTTCTTTGCTTCCCTTTCTTTTCCCTTCCTTTTTTCTTTTTCCCCCTCTCCTTCTCTCTTATTTTTCTCTTTCTTTTGTTCAGACTTGCCTTCCCAGGAAATGGTCTGGAAAGTTGGTGACAGCAATGCACTGCCCAGGAATCTAGATGAGAAATAGTAGAAATGAGAACCTGAATCCTGGGCATGTGTTCTTCCAGGCAGCAAGGAGAACAAAGTATCTTTCTGAATTCCAGCTGAAGGGAATCTGGGACCCAAGGGAAACTGAAATATTAAGACTATTTCTCATTTTTCCTAGTACTGTTTGCTCAGGTTACAAGTCTTCAATAAGATCCTGGAATCTTTTCCCCATATGTTTTAACTAGTCTTTTGATTTTTGGTCTTTCTTTTTTTTTCTTTTTTTCTGCTATATATTGCCAGGAAAAAAAAATGATATCTGATATAAATATTCTAAATTTGACTGCTTTCTTGCTTGGACCCATCATACATGACTGCCCTTTCCTCAGAAACTGGTTTATATAAATATATAAATATATTTCTTGTTCTATTTAGCTACTAAATCTTCCTAAGATCGTTACCTAGTGCCTAGGTTTGGCTTTATATCTAAATTGAACAATAATCAATATGAAAATTGTGTGCTCCTTATATAAATGAACTGGATTCACTGGTCATTAGGGGAGACCAGCTCTGGCCCAAATTCTCTTTATCTTTTCTATTCATATTTAACCAATCAGAATCAATTTTGGGGGGTGTGAGGTGCTTAACAGAACAGAAATTCATTGTATCATTCTTCTGGAGGCTAAAGTCTGAAGTCAAAGTGTCAGTAGTATTGCTTCTTTTGGAGGGCCCTGAGGAAGAATCTATTCCATGCCATCCCCTAGCTTATGATGACGGCCATCACCTCTTGGTATTTCGTGGCTAATAGATGCATCATTTCAGTCTTTGCCTTCATCTTCACATGGCATTCTCCTTCTGTGGCTCTGTGCTATTTTTCTTTTTCTTTTTTTTCGAGACAGGGTCTCACTCTGTTACCCAGGCTGGAGTGCAGTGGGGAGATCACAGCACACTGCAGCCTTGACCTTCTGGGCTTAAGCAATCCTCCCACTTCAGCAACCCAAGTAGCTGGGACTACAGGCACACGCCACCATACCTGGCTAGTTTTGTTTATTTTTTTGTGGAGATGGGGTCTTGCTATATTGCCCAGGCTGGTCTTGAATTCTTAAGCTCAAGTGATCCTCCCACCTTGGCCTCCCAAAGTGCTAGGATTACAGGGGTGAGTCACCAGGCCTCGCTTAGAGTCACATTTTTAACCCCAAATATCAAATATCAAATAATACCAAATTTTTTTAGAGTCAAATTTTTAACTCCCAAATATCTCAACATATTTTAAACATTCTCAATGATTTGTTTCTGTAATCAACTAAAATAGTAACTCTCCTTCTGGCTATTCAATATATTTCTTTCAAAGTTTGTAGATATTTTATATAATTTTGCATTTTTATGTTTCTTCAACACTACCTCACTGGGCAGTACATATGCATCATATTCATGTTTATTTTGAATAAAGCACTAATATATGTTTGACTGTTACATTTTAACAGTTTAACTCCACTCTTCCTAATAATTTATACCCTCATTCCATATGTCCAGATGGCTAGTTGTCCATCAGCACTTATTAACTGAATCCACAATGTGAACTTGTTGCTAAAACGTAGTTTTCCAGGCATGAAATTCCATTTCTTAGCCCCTTCTCCATCTAGGCTGTGTGACTAGTTTTTGTCAATGGAATAAACATGAATGACTCAGTTCTGGTTCAAGGCCTTGAAACATGAATCTGTCTTTTCCATGTCCTCTGTTAATGTCCTCTGTTACTTTTTTTGGCTATATGCAGGTGATAGGCAAGTAGAGAATAAGGAAACCAGAACCTCCAAGTGGAGGAAACTGGGTAACTGAAGCACTACAGGGAAGAAAGGCATTCTCAAACCAAAGATAACAGACTAGAACTGTGTTATTAAAAAAAAATTAAAAATATTTTTGGATCATTGTATTATCACCACACTCTTGCCTTGGCTAGTAATTATAACTCAAACCCCTTTGACCTCAATACTTTTGAGGCTCTTTTTTTTGGGAAGTCTTTCATGGACCCTCCTAGACTAAGCAAGGTGTTCCTGCTAGGTGCTCTCTCAGTCCATGTTATATCATGTGTCATTTCCATCTTCAAACAATGTTTGATTTTTACAATTACATTTCCCAAGTAGACTGTAGTAGAATAAAAGTAGTTTCTGTCTTGTTCAGAATAATATCTCCAGAATCTAGCCTATTACTTAGAACATATGAAATGTTAAATAAATATGTACTCAAGTAAGAAATGATTAAACATATAGAAATAATTAGAAAGCCACATTGATTTAAGATTAGAGGGCTCCAGTAATACATAAGAAAGTCAATAGATACCTTAATTTGAAAAGAGTATTTTAACATTCTTTATTTAATTTCTTTTAAAATAAGGCCCTAGAACTTTATCATAAATATTTCCATATAAAAGTTTGTATAAGCTTATTTAAGTAAATTTTAGATTTGTAATATTAGAATACACTCAACAATGTTCATGGCACTAGGTGAAAGATAAAGAAAAAGAAGTCTCAGGATACAAAATCAATGTGTAAAAATCACAGGCATTCCTATACAACAATAATAGACAGAGACCCAAATCATAAGTGACCTCTCATTCACAATTGCTACAAAGAGAATAAAATACCTAGGAATACAACTTGTAAGGGATGTGAAGGACCTCTTCAAGGAAAACTACAAACCACTGCTCAAGGAAATAAGAGAGGACACAAACAAATGGAAAAGCATTCCATGCTCATGGGTAGGAAAAATCAGTATCATGAAAATGGTCATACTGCCCAAAGTAAATTATAGATTCAATGCTGTCCCCATCAAGCTACCATTGACTTTCTTCACAGAATTAGAAAACACTTCTTTAAATTTCATATGGAACCAAAAAGGAGCCCATATAGCTAAGTTAATCCTAAGCAAAAAGAACAAAGCTGGAGGTATCACGCTACCTGACTTCAAATTATACTACAAGGCTACAGTAACCAGAACAGCATGGTACTGGTACCAAAACAGATATAGATCAATGGAACAGAAAAGAGGCCTCAGAAATAATGCCACATATCTACAACCATCTGATCTTTGGCAAACCTGACAAAAGCAATGAGAAAAGGATTCCCTATTTAATAAATGGTGTTGGGAAAACTGGCTAGCCATATGCAGAAAACTGAAACTTTCTTTCCTTACACTTTATAAAATAATTAACACTGGATGGATTAAAGACTTAAATGTAAGGCCTAAAACCATAAAAACCCTAAAAGAAAACCTAGGCAATACCATTCAGGACATAGGCATGGACAAAGACTTCATGACTAAAACACCAAAAGCAATGGCAACAAAAGCCAAAATTGACAAATAGGATCTAATTAAACTAAAGAGCTTCTGCACGGCAAAAGAAACTAGCATCAGAGTGAGTAGGCAACCTACAGAATGGGAGAAAATTTTTGCAATCTATCCATCTGACAAAGGGCTAATATCCAGAATCTACAAGGAACTTAAAACAAATTTACAAGAAAAAAAAAACCTCATCAAAAAGTGGTCAAAGGATATGAACAGACACTTCTCTAAAGAAGACATTCATGCAGCCAAGAAACATATGAAAAAAGCTCATCATCACTGGTCATTAGAGAAATGCAAATCAAAACCACTATGAGATACCATCTCACACCAGTTAGAATGGTGATCATGAAAAAGTCAGGAAACAACAGATGCTGGAGAGGATGTGGAGAAATAGGAACACTTTTACACTGTTTGTGGGAATGTAAATTAGTTCAACCATTGTGGAAGACAGTGTGGTGATTCCTCAAGGATCTAGAACAAGAAATACCATTTGACCCAGCAATCCCATTACTGGGTATATACTCAAAGGATTATAAATCATTCTACTATAAAGACACATCCACACGTATGTTTATTGCAGCACTATTTACAATAGTAACACTTGGAACCAACCCAAATGCCCATCAGTGATAGACTGGATAAAGAAAATGTGGCACATATACACCATGGAATACTATGCAGCCATAAAAAAGGATGAGTCCATGTCCTTTGCATGGACATGGATGAATCTGGAAATCATCATTCTCAACAAACTAACACAGGAACAGAAAACCAAACACTGTATGTTCTCACTTGTAAGTGGGAATTTAATAATGAGAACACATGGACACAGGGAGGGGAACATCACATACCAGGGCCTGTCGAGGGCTAGAGTGGGGATAGCATTAGGAGAAATACCTAATGTAGATGACGGGTTGATGGGTGCAGTAAACCACCGTGGCAGGTGTATACCTATCTAACAAACCTCCACGTTCTGTACATGCATCCCAGAACTTAAAGTATAATAATAATAAAAAAGAATTTAATAAATTGCCAGGCTAATTTTTTTTATTTGTTGCATAATGGTATTCTATATTGATGTCATGCCCACCAATATGCCTTTCACAGTCATTTAGCATTGATATATATCAAATATAAATCAATTTTATAAGGTGTTAGTGGCCATACATATCTGTTTTCAGTATAATTACTTTTCAAAAGAAAAAAATTATCAGCAGCCAAAACATTTCAAAAAAATGTAGCTCAGTAATGCAAAGAAGCTTTTACTAGATTAACCAACCATGTGAAAATCACGTCTTTGAACTACAGATATTTTTGCTTAATATGACAGCTAACTAAGCTTTCTTTAAGTATAATATTTCTACAGAAACTGAAAATCTTGGGTGGGGCTGAATGAAATTGAGAGCTAAAATTTCATGCAAAAAAGATCAATGAAACTAAAAGTTCATTCTTTGAAAGGACAAAAAAGATCAATAAACTGCTAGCTAAATTAACAAAGAAAAAAGAGAAATCTAAATAAGCACAATCAGAAAAGACAAAGGTGACATCACAGCTGATTCCACAGAAAACCAAAAAATTCCTCAGAGACTATTATGAATACCTCTATGCACACAAACTAGACAATCTAGAGGAAATGCACACATTTATAGAAACATACAAACTCCCAAGATTATATCAGAAGAAAGTGAGACACTGACTAGACCAATATTGAGTTCTGAAATTGAATCAATAATAAAAACTCTACCAATTAAAAAAAGCACTGGAGAGGATGGATTCTCAGCCAAATTCTACCAGATGTAAAAAGAGCTGGTACTAATTTTATTGAAATGATTCCAAAAAATTGAATAAGTGGAACACCTTCCTAACTTGTTCTACAAACACAGCATCATTCTAATACCAAAATCTGGCAAAAACACAACAAGAAAATAAATTTAAGGAAACTACAGGCCAATATCCATGATGAACACAGACACAAAAATCCTGAACAAAATACTACCAAACCAAATTCAACAGCTATCAAGAAGTTAATTCATTATGATCAAGTAGGCTTCATTCCTGCAAGGCTGGTTCAGCATATGTGAATCAATAAATGTGTTTCACCACATAAAAAGAATTGAAAACAAAAACATATGATCATCTCAATAGACATAGGTGAATCTTTCAGTGAAATCTGATGTTGCTTCATGATAAAAATCCACCAAAAAGTAGGTATTGAATGATCATACCTCAAATAATAAAAGCCATCTATGACAGACACATAGCCAACATCATACTAAATGGGCAAAAGCTAGGAGCATTCCCTTTGAGAACTAGGACAAGACAAGGATGCCTACTCTCACTACTCCTATTCAAAGTAGTACTAGAAGTGCTAGCTATGGCAACCAGGCAAGAAAATGAAATAAAAGACATGCACATAGAAAAAAAGAAATTAAACTATTTCTCTTTGTGCACAATCTGATCTTATACCTAGAAAACCCTGACAATTCTGCCAAAAGGCCCTGGAATTGAAAAATGACTTCAGTAAAGTTTCAGGACACTAAATTAATGTACAAAAATCAGTGGTATTTCAATACAACAATAATGTTCAAGCAGCAGAGCAAAGTCAAGAATGCAATCCTATGTACAATATCCATAAAATAAAATAAAATAAAACACCTAGGAATACATCTAACCAAGGAAGGGAAAGAGCTCTACAAGGAGAACTATAAAATATTGCTCAAAGTAATCATAGATAACACAAACAAATAAAAAACTTTTCATGTTCCTGGATTGGAAGAATCAACATCATTCAAATGGCCTTACTGCCCAAAGAAATCTACAGATTCAATGCTGTGATGGTTAATACTGAGTGTCAACTTGATTGGATTGAAGGATGCAAAGTACTGATACTGGGTGTGTCTGTGAGGGTGTTGCCAAAGGAGATTAGCATTTGAGTCAGTGGGCTGGGAAAGGCAGACCCACCCTTAATCCGGGTGAGCACAATCTAATCAGCTGTCAGTGCAGCCAGAATATAAAGCAGGCAGAAAAACATGAAAAGGCAAGACTGGCTTAGCCTTCCAGCCTACATGTTTCTCTTGTGTTGGATGCTTCCTGCCGTCAAACATCAGACTGCAGGTTCTTCAGCTTTGGGATTTAGACTGGCTTCCTTGCTCCTCAGTTTGCAGATGGCCTATTGTGGGACCTTGTGATTGTGTGAGTTCATAAACTCCCCTTCATCTATCTATATATCTATGTATCTATCTATCCATCTATCTATCATCTATCTATCTATCTATCTATCATATTAATTCTGTCCCTTTAGAGAACCCCAACTAGTACAAACACTATTCCTATCAAACTACCTATGTTATTTTAAACAGAATTAGAATCATGTTTTAAAATTTACAGGAGACCCAAAAAGAGCCCACCTTGCAAAAGCAATCCTAAACAAAAAGAACAAAGCTGGAGGCATCACATTATCTGACTTCAAACTATACTATAAGGCTACAGTAACCCAAATAGAATGGTACTGGTACATAAAGAGACTCATAGATCAATGGAACAGAATAGAGAACTTGGAAAAAAGCCACACACTTAGAGCCATCTGATCTTCAACAAAGTTAACAAAAATAGGCAATGGAGAAAGGACACTCTATTCAATAAATGGTGCCAGGATAGCTGTTTAGCCATATGCAGAATAATGAAACTGGACTCTTACCTTACACCATACACAAAAATCAATGCAAGATGGATTAAAGATTTAAACGTAAGACCTCAAACTATAAGAATTTTAGAAGAAAACCAAGGAAACACCATTCTGGACATGGGCCTCAGGTTTTGACTAAGTCCTCAAAAGCAATTGTAACAAATACAAAAATTGATAAGTGGGACCTAATTAAACATCCACACACCAAAAGAAACCATCATCAGAGTAAACACCCACAGAATGGAAGAAAAATTGTGCAAACTATGCATGTGACAAAGGTCTAATATCCAGAATCTATATGGAACTTAATTCAACAGGCAGAAAAGAAATAAGCCAATTAAAAAGTGGGCAAAATATATGAACAGACACTTCTCAAAAGAAGACACACAAGCAGCCAACAAACATATGAGAAAATGCTCCACATCATTAATCATCAGAGAAATGCAAATCAAAACCACAATGAGATACCATCTCACAACAGCCAGAATGGCTGTTATTAAAAAGTCAAATTATAACTGATATTGGTGTGGCTGTGGAGAAAAGAGAAAGCTTACACACTGTTGTTGAGAATGTAAATTATTTCAGTCACAGTGGAAAGCAGTTTAGAGATTTCTCAAAGAACTAAAAATAAAAAGAGCATTCAACAAAGCAATCCCATTACTCAGTATATATCCAACAGAAAATATATTTTTCTACCAAAAGACACAAGCACTTGTGTGTTCATCACAGCACTATTCACAATAGCAAAGAAGAAATCAACCCAGGCGTCCATCAATGGTAGATGGGATAAAAAAAAAATGGTACATATACACCATGAAATACTATGCAGCCATAAAGGCAGCCATAAAGGCATAAATACTATGCAGCTAATTAAGGCAGGAGCAGAAAACCAAATACTACATGTTCTCACTTATAAGTAGGAGCTAAACATTGGGTACTCATGGACATAAAAATGGTAATAATAGAAACTGGTGACTATTAGATGGGGGGGTAGAAAGAGGAAAAAGTGTTGAAAAACTAACTATTGGGTATTATGCTCAGTGCTTGAATGATGGGATTGTTCATACCCCAAATTTCAGCATTACGCAATATTCCCAGGTAAAAAATGTGCATGTACCCTCTGAATCTAAAAGTGGGAAAAAAGGGGAAAAATGGAATTACAACATGGCCTTTATTATTTTGTTTGTCTATTAGTACTTTGGAAAATCCAAAAGTTTTAGGAAAGCATGCAGCTTTAATACTGCAAAGACAACGATGAATCTAATCAATGCATAATCTCAAAAGCAAAAAAAAAGTTGAAATAAAAGATAATTTGTAACCTAACTTCATTCTTCTGTTTACCATCAAGGTCAAATGACTTTGTAACACCTCAGGGTATTGACTATCTTACTTTAATTAAAAAAAAAAAACACCTAGTTTTAATGTTTTAATTTTATCTTGCTTGGATCCTTTTTTGCATCTGCATTTAGCATGCATAAAGTAAGTAAAAGTATTTTTGAACAAAATGAAAAAGCACACAAGTCTATATAGAATATTAAATTCACTGTGTACAGTCATGTTTAAATGGTTTCTCACAATCTTACACCCTCTTTTTATTTCTTGCTCACTAATAGTAAGCATTGGTCCCTGCCAATGACTGGAGAACTAACACTGCTTTTTATTGTTGTTGTTAATTCATTCTTTCAACACATGCAAACTGTTCTTTCTCTTAGGACTTGTGTGGTTCCTTGATTGAAGATTAAACAGATTTCATATAATCTGCTTTAATAAAACTGATTATCCAAAAGTATTCGAGGCAGTATCCTATAACAACATATGGTAAAAGAACGGCCACCATCGCAGACTGGGTTCCCTGGGGAGCAGACATTGAGATGAAGATTAGTATGATAAGGTGTTGTTATGGGTTTAACACCTCATGTTACAGAGATAAGTTTGCCTATAATGTAGTCACAACCAAGGACCTCAGCTGATGTCAGGGTACACGCTGTAGCTGAGATGGCCCTTCTGTAGTTTCCCAAGTTGTGGCAAAGAGGTGATAACTCACTAACCCAGCATTTACTTGACATAGGATGAGGTTTTCCCAGAGACCACAGTTTGTCCTTGAATGAGGTGTCCATCTTCAATAGAAGCAACTGCCAAAGTAAGCTTACAGTGAAGAACTGTCAGGCAACCTTCCCAAGAGCAAAGAAAGAAATTGTTTAGAAAGGAAGAGGAATCTATGCTGCATAACATCTGCAATAAGCAATATACATAAAATAATTAGCTTGATAAAAAAATTTCTGGTAAGATTTCAAAGCAATGTGTAACTGAGCTATAGAAAAACTCAAAGTTTATAATTGTTGATATCTGAAAAACTGGGAGGAGAGAGTGTTGAAAATGAAACAGAGTTTATTTTTAACATCTTCTTCCTTTTATTTAAACCCTGCTTTCACTTCTTGCCTTTTTTTCCTGCCAAATGTCCACTGTCCTCATATTCTCACTCTGAACTAATACTCTCCTTTGCCTCACATCCCAAATATACAATTTTCTCCAACACCTTAATGTATTACTGGCAGCCTTACAATAAATAATTCTGCTTAACTAAGGTATATAACATTATGTGTTAACAATTGAATATCTGCCACAACATTAATTGTAGAATCACCTTTCACAAAGCAGTTTCCTGGAAAATAAAAGTTCTGTATCCTCACTCTTGATATTCTGTATCCCACCTGAACTCCTGTCCACTCTGCCCTTGACAGCTGTGATAGAAAATATGCCCCTCTAGTGCTTACCTTCCTAATCTAATTTGTACCTCATAACCTCTGGTTTTATAGATAAAAGAGATAAAAGCACTTAAGTCACTTTCCCAGGGTTGCAGACCTAGGTACTGATCTTTCCATTGCATCTTGATGTTTATTTGGTGTCCCCATGGCTATCACAGTGCCTAGAGCATAGGCAGTCTTTCATTAATATTTGTTGTTAAAAAAGTTTGACAGAGGCAGGAAGCAGACAATGAAAATGACTTTCAATAACAGAATAGCAGGCAACAAAGCCACCAGAAAAGGTAGCAATACTGTGGTCAAAAATTAGAACACATATGCTACTTATAAAATTGGCAATGTAAAAAAATTATGTTACAAGCTATTTAACCATTGTATATTCTGGATTATAAGCACTTTGGGCAGCAACTGAGAACTTGAAAGGAAGTTAATTGGGTTCCTGATCATCATTGAATAAAGCGTCTGTAGATTCTAGGACAAATAAAATAACTAAATTAGGTAGAAAGTGAGAAATGTTTAGTGATCTTGTTTTTCCCTTTAGAGGTATTCATCTATTAAAGTGAGAAATATAGCATATCTCTGGTCATGTAAACAGGACTGAGTAATTTTAATAATGACTCTAGTGATCTTACAACATCATCTTGCCTTAGGATTATATCAGTAAAGTCTTACAATACCTCTGAGCTTCAATGTTTCCAGCCCCCCCAAAAAAAGAAGTACTTTCTCTATAGTCTCTGACATCTCTGCAAGGACCAACCATTCTCTAAATTTATGAATACCTCTTGCTCATTTCTATGAGCATCATGTCCCATATATTTTCCCTATGCATATATCTTTCTTGATACATGTTTTTAAATTGCCTAGTATATTAAGTAGTACTTTTTCTCTAGATATCTATTTCTCTGTTTATATTTTCAAACACCAAGACATTTAGGACTAAAACATCAGAATTACATGTTTGAGAATACCTGTATATTTAGCTTCTAAAATATACATATGTTTGATTATGGGATTCTCAGTCAAACTCTGTGAATGATGTCGTTTAAGATATACAGATGGTCTCCAAATTACAATGGTTCCATTTACAATTTTTCAACTCTGTGATGGGTTTATCTGGATATAATTCCATTGTAAGTTGAGGAGCTTTTTATGACCTACGATGGGTTTACAGTTTTTAATGAATGGATATTGCTTTTGGCATGATGGTGAAGTAAAAATTTTCTAAGTCAAATCACCATAACTTGGGGACTGTCTAGTGTGTTGTCAGAAATAAAAGCATTTTTGGCTTTTATTTTGGCTTAGTATATTATCAAGTATATTATTTGACTTAGTATATTATCAAGTTACAATGGGTTCATCAGGAGGTAACCTCATCATAAGTCGAGGATCAACTGTATATATTATATTATCTTCCTATAATCAAAGGAGAAAACTAAAACATGCTGAGTTTTAAAACATTTCTGGATCTAAGGAATTCATGTAACTCTTATGGACTTCAATATATATTTTACAAAGTAGATAAAATGCTGTTCTTGTAACATAGATATGGACTTTTACTTAGAATGGCTTTTACTGCTTTCCACAGGTTTACGAGTATATGACTTTCAGTGAACAAGAACTTACATTGTTTCATTGACTAAAGCATTAGCTTTATGAGTTCTTATTATTTGTTTCAATTCTTTGCCAGTTAATCAGAGACCCCAACTTCCTATTTTTCAGTGTATAATGCTAAAACAAACCTTTTTGTTCCAAAAGCCCAATGTTTTACACTTTTAATTCTTGATTTAAAAGTAAATGCTAAGATAGAGTTTGTAAAGTTTTCTAATACCTTAAGTTAGTTCTGAGTTTTAGCTTTTGTATATTTTTTCTTTGTTGCTCTGATCTTCTAAAGTGTTTCTACTGCTCAGTCCAATAGGAATCCAAGTTTGAGTGTCAGCATTAATTCTTGGAACCAGATCCCTCTGAGTGCAGAAAGACCATTTATTGTAACAAAGGAACAAAGCCTTTTACTAGAGAAATGTTCCCCAGGCCTACATGCTTTCTGCAAGCTTTCATCTTTCAGAGTATACCTTTTGACATAGGCAGTTGTACTAAAATTATAGTCCTTCTGAATAAACTTACAGCATATTTTTAAAGAATAACTACTTCCAAAGTAATCCATGAGGAGAAATACAGACAAACAAGACACTCAATGAAAACGGTGGTCTGAAATATAATTGGAAATTATTGTGTCACTGCAGAGAGTTCCATAATTAATTCTCCAGATTACTGCTGTGATTATCCAAATAAATTTTAACTTATTGTAGCAAAAGTCTTTCCAGTACAATGATGAGCTATTTTAAAATAAGTTAACATTTTTTATAAACTCCAAAATTGTGTTATACTTTGCTGAAGGAAGCATGAAAATGTTAATACAATGATTGGGTAGGTTCCCCTTGCTTTCAGAAACTTGTGCACTGTTGGTGGGGATATAAAATGGTATAGCTACTATGGAAATCAGTGTGGCGGTTCCTTAGAAAAGTACAAATACAATTACCATATGATCCAACAATTTCACTTCTGGGTATATACCCAAAAGTTTTGAAAACAAGGTCTCTAAGAGGTATTTGTACACCTATATTCATAGTAGCATTATTTGCAATAGCTAAAACACGAAAGCAATCAAGGTGTCCATCAACAGATGAGTGGATCAGCAAAATATGGTATATACATGCAATGGAGCATAATTAAGTCTTTAAAAGGAAGGAAATGCTGACATATGCTATGACATCAATGAACTTGGAGGACATTATCCTAAGTGAAATAAAACAGACACAAAAAGAAAAGTACTATGTAATTCCAATTACATGAGGTACTGACAGAAGTCAAAGTTATAGAGACAGGAAATAGAACAGAGGTTGCTCGGGGCTATAGATACAAGAGAAGATGGGATAATCATTTACTGGGTACACAGTTCCAGTTTGACAATATGAAAACAGTTACGGAGATAGATGGTGGCGATTGTTGCACAACATTATGAATGTATTTAATACCACTGCACTGCGATCTTCAAAATGGTTAAGATGGTAAATGTTAATGTGCATTTTACCACTATAACAAATTGAGGGAAAAAGAAGGGGGCGTTAATGACACTTGTGACCTAAGCTCTGAAATTTTTGGGGAAAAAAAAAAAGTAACCCTTTTACCAAATAGTTCAGCTACAAGTTTTAAAATTTTTAATTATTAATAATAATAAAGCATGACTGAGCACGGTGGCTCACGCCTGTAATCCCAGCACTTTGGGAGGCCAAGGCGGGTGGATCACCCGAGGTCAGGAATTCGAAACCAGCCTGGCCAACATGGTGAAACTCCGTCTCTACTACAAATACAAAAATTAGCTGGGCGTGGTGGCGGACGGCTGTAGTCCCAGCTACTCGGGAGGCTGAGCTAGGAGAATGGCATGAACCTGGGAGGCGGAGGTTGCAGTGAGCCGAGATCACGCCACTGCACTCCAGCCTGGGCAAGAGAGTGAGGCTCTGTCTCAAAAAATAATAAAAATTAAAATTAAAATTAAAATAAATTTAAAAATTTTTATATTTTATATTCAATATATATTCAAATATATATTCAATACATATTGAATACAATACATGGTAATATGTATTGTATTCAATACGTATTGAATACAATACATGGAAATATGTATTGTATTCAATACATATTACATATTACCATTACATGGTAATTACCATGGTTATTATCATTACATAGTAATGGTAATATGAATACAACTTACCATTTTCCCAGCACTACAGAATCAGAGAATGAAATCAGAGAAGAATGAAATCAGAATCAGAGAAGAATGAAAATTCCTTTCTCTCAAATATCTCAGAGTTCATTAGGTAAGATATACTAAACAGATGAACAAAAATTTCCTATAAAATGAGAATTGTAGGTAAACTCTTATTAAAGTAAATTTTATTTTCTAGGCTCACAGCCTCATAACTAATAATTACGGGTATCTTAAAAATTTGTATTTCAACAATACAAGATACCTCTTCATGGTAATGAATGATTTTCCACTTTTTCTCAGAGTAATTACAAAAGAACTAAGAATCATTATATGCAATTCATGTATCTATCACAGGTAGGGCTAGAAAATAACATCAAGAAACACAGATTTCCTTGTTACTGCAATTTTTTCTTTGTAAGTTGAATTCTATTTTTGTCAAAGACAAATATGTAATGTTTGAATTTCTTTTTACTTAATATCTTTCACTTCAACCTGATCTCAGTCCATGAACAACAAAATTTACTACTTTTAGTTGTTACTTTTTCCTTTACTAGTTATTTTATAGAGCATATTTATGTCTCTATTTCTTGACACATTAATTTTAGATATATCTACTTCCTCACTTAGTTCCTATCAAAGATTTTTTTTCCTTTTTTTAACTTTTATTTAAGGTTCAGAAGTGCCTGTGAAGGTTTGTTACATAGGTAAACTCATATCATGGGGATTTGATGTACAGATTATTTTGTCACTAAGCACAGTGCCCTATAGGTATCTTTTCTGATCCTCTCCCTCCTACCACCCTCCACCCTCAAGCAGTCCCCAAAGTATAATTAAGCTATCTTATATTTTCATCCTCTTATTTTGCCATTTCTGCTAGTATTGATATATCAAAATTTGAATTGAATATGCTTTTATTCTTATTATGCTATGATTATATAATTTTAGTCACTGTAGATTCAAGTGGTCTTTGATGATTATTTTTTCCTTATATAATTTTTTTGTGTGTTTCTAGGATTACAATTTGCTTTTTGAAATAATTTCTTGTGTTTAAGGAAACAATTCCTTATTTCAGAAACCCAATTATATATCAATCGTCTATCAATATTCAATTTCAAACTCAAATATATCAGATAATCTATCAATTTCTATAATTGCTTATTTTGCTTTGATTACCTGGTCAGTTCTCTCTCATCATCTTTTGTTGTCCTGCTTAAATATGAGCTGTTTGCCTTCTGGACTTACTACAAATTTGACACCCTGAATTTTCCTTCCTTGCTTTCTAATGTAGAAAAACCTGTAGCCTAGATCCTATGTCTAAGATTTTCTTCTTTTTTTCTTGGTTTCCTAAAAATGAATGCATGTTAAAAAAACATGCTTAAGCCTTTGCATATTTGTAAATACCTTTCTCTCTGAATTCCTGATTCAGAATTTAGCTAGACATCGAACACCAGGATGAAAATACTTATGCCTTATTAGGAAAGCATTGCCCCATCACCTCCTAGGTCCACTGTTGCTATTGAGTAGTCTAACTTTCTGTTTCCCATTTTTGATATATCATTTGCTTACTTTTAGCAGAACTTTCTGTTCTTTTACTTATCACTTGTCTTTTGAAATTTTGCAATCAGATAGTCTTTAGTTTTGATTTTTTGGGTCATTTCCTCTAGTTCAATGAAGGGGAAAGCCATGCTAGTTAATTAGTATTAAACTTTATCAGTTAGATGATAAATAGCTTGTTTTTATTAACAGAGCTAGAGCAAATCTCAAAATCAGAGTCTTGAGTAGGCACAATGTTTTCTAAAGTTTAATAATTAACATTTTTTATTTGATTACTATTTTTTAATATTTTCTTTTATTGCACGATACTGGCTTTATTTTTATGGTAGTAACTTCAAGTTTCTTTTTTAGATACATTGATGTCAGTTTAAAAAGTGGCCCATTAAAAATATTCAGGGAGAAAAAGAAGGAACACATGCATGGCCAAAATAACAAGATGGTTTGTGGATTTAGCAAAATGTACAACAGAGACATGAGAATGGCTGAAGGTGGCATTCTATCCTGTTCCCTCAATTTCTTTGTGCATAGGCCTAATCTTTGCAGTGCTTAAGAGCTACAGGACTTCCAAAAACTACTTTTCTGTTTTGTATAACAAGCACACTATGATTCAGTGTCGATATTTTTGTTTGAGTTTGTATAGCTTCACAGCACAGAGATGTAAGACGCAATTGGCTGAACATCATTTTGTAGCAATGATGCCGTGACTTTGAAGATAGCTACGATTTGCTTTTCTGTTTGTTTCTATTACAAACTGTATGCGCCCAATGAGATAGCTTTTATTTAATGTCATCTGAGAAACTATTTGTAAAATAGTGACCAAAGAGTTGCACTTGTATGTCTCTTAAAATAATATTCTCAGCGTATGGATTTTGATCACTGTGGTTTACTCGAAGCCTTTATGCTGGATAGAATAGAGAGATAATGATGACATGGCCAAGAGGCTAAGGATTGTTGTTTTTCTTTGGCAGGATTCTCATTTTTTGTGCTTTATGTGAATGAGGACACCCACCTTGACTGTATCTGAGGGTCAATGGTGCATCAGAGAATATTATCTCTTCTGCCTGTGCATTTTAAAAAGCAAAATTGCAATCATTTATCTCTCACACTCTATGTTTTCCTTGGTTCAAATAATTGAATTAGTGATAAGCTTCAAATCTCACTTAAAGGAGTGAATGGCTAATTTTGCTAATGCATTCATACCAAAGTTTTGGCTACCAGTTAGAAGTTTCAAGAAATTTCAATATCCTCATGGTTTATCACACAAGATACTGTCTTTTAAAACTTAGCTCCTGGTCTTCCATTTTCTAGTAGACGGAGTCCCCTAAATGTATTTTATAATGGATGAAAGTGCTTTATCTGTAACAGGAGAAAAAATGGAGTATGCCTGGGCATGTGGTTGTACAAATATTATGGAAATAGAATTCCAAAAAAACCCTTATGTAATATATATCGGTAATCCATACTATTTTAAAGTGAAAAATGTCCAGAAGTAGAAAGAATCACAGAGCCTTTGCATTAAAAAGAAATCATGATGCTTAGAAATATGAGTTGGCAATTTGCATTTGTTGGTTCAGATACTACTTTAATCACTATTGCAGTGTCACATTCTGGTGCCTGTACAGTTTAACGTTCATCACTGCTTTCCCGTAAATCTTTGAGCAATACATTCTGATGCACTAAATGTGAACTTTTTATCTAAGTTATATGTTGCATTAATGCTCATATTTACTATTAAATAGTAGAAAAATACATATTCTTCTTAAATTGATCTAAAAATAAGTTAAATTATGGAAGCACAATAAAATATAAATTTTTATTTTGCCATGTTTTTCTTATCAAATATTGTTGACTGGTTTTTAAAGACAGAAAATCTAGGGGTGAGCCTATCATAAAATTTATCATAATTGTTTTTTAACTTTTGAAGCTAATTTTTAAATGCTATTTGGTCTATGTCTAAAAAAACCCAAAGCCTCCAATCAGTATCTTCCAGACATTGAATGCCCTTTCTGTCTGTCATTTTGCTAATCTCTGGGTTTAAGAATAATAGATATTAACTGGAGATCAGAGGAAACAATTAACCTTGAGAAGCAGCACATAGAACTCTGTTAATGGAAATATTTCCACTTATGGAAATATTTTTTATATGAATAATATGACCTAAAACACATCCTGCTTATCACTCCACAATAATAAGAATTTCTATTGAATGGCCTCAGGCAACTAACAAATCAATGAAATAATCAAAACCTTATTAGTGGAGAAAGTCTTAATACTAGGCCATGAAAAGAGTCTTGTCACATTGATATAGACAGATTAGTGTAAGTTGAAAGACAATAATAAATAATTTCTTTTAACTACAGACCTTCGTCCTTTGTAGGACAGAAGATGGCATTATTAGAAGAATTAAAATATATGGATTACAACATTTAATATTTTAAAAGCTGATAATTTTTGATAAAATAATCTGCCCTATTTTTTCTTACTTAGAATATTTTACTTTATTCTTACATGTTCCATTTTTTTCTTTGTTTTGATTTTTTTCCACTGTGGTTATAGTATCAACTCTCAGTACCTTGCAAGGTAGGTGCACATGCCACTTATTAAAATATTATTTATTCTGACCTAAAGGGTAGCACACTCATTCATCATCACAGTGTAGGACTAGGATGAAAGAGTATCACACCTAAATCATAGCAAGTCAAACTAATTGTTCTCAAACTCTAGCACGCATAGAAGACACCTTGGGGATTTATTAAAACAAAAATTGCTGGGCCTACCCTGAGAGTTTCTGATTCTGTCTTGGGCATTTGTATTCATCTCAATTTCTCAAGTGATGCTGATGTTGAAAGTCTAGGGATCATGCCTTGAGAACCAGTGACTTAAACATGTACCTTTTTAAACCACTGCTTCTATCTGCACCTCATCTAGCTTCATTTTATCCTGTTCACCAGCATTTACCCAATGTCCAAAATTCAACTGGTAAGTCATCTATTGGAAAACTCCCAAACTCTCCTGGCTTAGATTTGGTACCTGCATCTGTCATGTCTACTCAGGAGACAAACCACATTATAATTTGAAAATAAAAAGTTTAATATACAGAATACTAATTTCAGTAGATTGGAGTAATGTGAGCTTCATAGCAAAAGTTAAAGAGACCTCTAAAGACCAGAGGAATAGCAGATATAAGGAGCAGTCACTGTCCCAAGGACTGTGATCCAGACATCATTAGAGAAAACATGGGCATGGCTCACTGAAGGTCAGAGAAGTCCGTCTGATGCTGCACCAGCGGAACTTGCTGGATATTATTCCTCTAAGGTACCAGGAGAAGCAGTTTTCAGGAAGGATGTTCACCTCTGTGCACACAGAGGCTGGGTGTCACAGAAGGTGCACATGCCATGAGAGCCTGGTGCTGAAGTCGCCCCTGCTGCAGGAGTGAGGCACTGGGTGCATTGAAGGAGTCTGTTGAGAGAAGCACAGTGGAATCAGAAAGGAAAGCCTCTTCTTGCCAGTAGTAGTTCGTCTTCAGCACAAACTACTGACAAAGCTTACAATCATGCCATCTTGAAAAGCAACAAGGTTTAAAGAGCCCCTGTTAAATTTTCCCAGAGCAGGAAATGAAGGATGGATTTGCGGCTGAGAACCAACAAATTGATGACATAGTCTGTGGGATATATTATATACTCATAGAATGTGTTGAAGTGAACTCCCATGATACCTCTGTATACTTTATTGGTATGTTCACTCAATGATTCATTCAATATGAAGCATTCAATAGATAGATTGCCTCATTCAAAAGATATGATTAAATATGCAATATAATTGTATATATTATATTATTATTTTATCCCCAGCATCGCCAAGTACCTTAAACATATTAGGAGCTCAGCAAATATTTATAGAATCCATGACTATCACATAATAAAAATAAAATGCCTAGGTAAATATTTTGAAATAACTTTAGATGTTTATATTTTGACTTTCAGAGAGCAGAGAGAAGTAATAAAGCATAAGTAGGTCAAAACCTGTATAAGCAGTCATATCTGAGAGGACTTTTGCACTATAAAATTTAGAAAGCTTTACTTAAAGTGACCTAAACAACAAAGAAAATTTATATATTCACTTAGGTTATATGTTAATCTACAAACAGAGCTCTTTTCAGGTAAGCCTTGATTCAGCAGGCCATACATACACTCTATGTTCTACTGTTTGTGACATCAGCTTCATTTCCATGTTCACTATGCTCATCCCCTTGGTAGCTCCAGACTTCATCCTAATATTTGCAAATTGCCCTATGTTTTACAGCCTTACTTCTTATCACTTCACTCTTCAAGGGAAGACTCAGTTTGTCTTCAGCACTATAAGCAAAATCCATATCATAAGTGTCCATATCATAAGGCGGATATAGGTTGCATACTCACCCCAATCTATTTTAATCATTGTAGGCAGGAGGATGAGAGGCATAGGTACCCTTTGCCTGGAGATAAGTGTCCATGTAATTAACCTGTATTTAAGAACCATCCTATAGAAACATTAACTCATGAACATAGTATCAATAAGTTGACATATAAATTGTTCAATTTAAATAAAAATCAGCTAGTCATCAAAAAATAAATAAATTATACTCTAGGATGGCCTGAAAATTGCAATTTTTTACCATTTCTTAAATATTACTGATGTGTTGTACATCAAAATGTGCCATGATTATGCTACTCATGCGAATGAGAAGGACCTTATACATCCCGTCTCCATAAGTGAAATTAAAGATTGGCATTAAAAAGAGGAGAGCTGCTTTTTTTTTTTCATTGAAGGTAAAATTAGAGAGTAGGAAGGAGTCTCATATTATATCTCATCAGAGGAATACAAGAAATAAAGATAGCTAGAGAGAGTAATAATATTTGCAGTATATGTGTATGCATATTTTGCATATGTATGTCCACATATAACACTTTCTACAGGGTGACATATATATTAACCCATTTAATTCTTATAACCACTCAGGGAAAGTAGCCAATCGTTATCATCAGCTTGCAGATAGCACAACTAAAGAACTAAGAGATTAACAATTTGCTCCAAGTCACACTGCTAGTAAGCCTTAAGGCTGGGATTTAAAGCTAGGCTATTTACTCGTGTAGTTTTTCGCTTAAACGCTACATTGCATTTCTTTACCAGGATATACACTACCTAGAAACAACTGTGGCCCTATATAAGTAAGTGGTCTCTCCTTCTAAATAGACTGCAATATTAATTTCTCCCTCTGGCACACCAGACTTTCTAATCCTGCTCAAATAGTCCTTTTCACCCTTCTCTCCCATGACCCTCCTAGAAATTCTATGCTTCTGCCAGACTTATCCCTGTTTCATTCTCTCAACACAGCTTTTGCTTTCCTTTAAGCAGCCTACTGCTGACACTTTGCATTCATTTCTTCACCTACACTATTTTTTCACCATCTCTAGCTATGGAAAGTTTTTCCACCCACCCCACTCAGCTCATCGTCCCGTCCAATTGCTTACTAGACATGAATAGTTGCACCATAGCCAACCCTTATATCTGAACAAATTTAAACTCATTATCTCTCCCCTCTTTCAGTTCAATAGCCCACAAACTGTGCTCCTTCCATTGTCTTCCTTCCTTATACTAACGAGTTAAGAACTCTCATTCCCCTAGCCATTAAAACTATTTTATGGGAATGTAAGAGAAGAATTTAATCAGGAATGGAAATAATCAGTCCAGTTCTTTTAAGTTAACTGCACTGAGACTATTTAATCTCTCTCCTTTTCTTGCCATGGTTTCTACCACAGTCCTGTCGCTCTCTTAACTTTCTCAGGCCTCACAGTCCTTGAACCAGCCTGATCTTTTAACATCATTAAATTATGCAAAGGCACTTTGATATTTCAGTGGAACATAGAATCCTTAACGAGTCATACAAAACCTAGCCACAGATTCCGACTCATCTCCCATCACTACTTCTCATTATTCTTTACTCCTGACCTATGAAAGCACTTGCAATTTTTTTTTTTTTTTAAAGAAACGGGATCTCCCATTTCTATGGGAGAAATTGCATTAGTAGTGATCCCACTACTGATCAACACATGAGTTTTGACCTGCTCTGTTTTTTCACCTGGGCTGTTAAATCCCTCCTTAGGCAACCTGGTGGTCCTCCTCTCCCAGGAAGTCAGTATATTGATGCTGAATTTATGGCGGACTCTCGATCACTATAGCACAGAACTCCTGGGCTCAAGAGATCTTCCTGCCCTAGCCCCTGAATAGCTGGGACTACAGGCACACACTACAGTGCCAGGGAGTGCTTGCAATTGTGTAAAGATGCTCAGCCATTTCCCTTGATGCCACAGGACTCAGCATTAAATTTGGTTTAATGTCTCCTTTTTCTTTTACTTCTTTTTTTTTTTCATTTTTTCCTCCTTGTTTACTCTTAAAATTTTATTTAGGGTCAACTAATCTGGAAAGCTTGTCTTCAAAGTTTATAAACATAAGATATGGACCTCTCCTTTCTGTTCCTGTATCCTTTTATATTTATACTCATGAATGTGTATCCAGATAGGCATACATATTATTAAAATAGTGTATTGAAATGGATGCATTAATACAATATTTTTCTTCAAATTTATTTTCATAATGATTTTAAAAGTGATGTATACTTAATTGTTACAAATGTGGAAATTTCAGAAAATATGAGAAAGAAAAAAAAAACTAATATCATCAGCACTGATGAGGCAACCACTCTTCCCATTTTGTTATATAAGTTCCCAGTATTTTTATAGTAAATATTACACACTTATTTAAAAATATTTTATTTTTAATTCTCTTATCTATTCTTCCTTTTGTGACACTTACAGTTTCATTGCAATTTAAAGCTCTGAAGTTTGAATCTAATGTTCATGGAGTAATCTGATGAAGGAGTTATGCCCATATTATGAAGAGCCTAAATTTTCTATTTTAAAAAATTAATAATAATAGTAGTAAAAAGAAAAAAATGCTGAGCACTTACTTTATGCATGATACAATGGGGAAAATTTTATGTGGATAATCTTATTTAATTCTCACAATAATCCTGTGAAGCAGGTACTATTTTTTTCACACAAATTCTGCAGCAGAAATCCATCTCAGAGAGATTAAATAACTTACGCAAGGTCATAGACCAGAGAGTAGGGTACCAGGATTGGAAGTATTTTGATTCCAGAGCAGACGTGTCTTTTTAACATAAAGACCACAGAGGCTTTTGCTTCTCTCTCTCCAATACACTCTGCAAAATGCTGATGATCTGCTTTACTTGTTAGTTCTGGGAATATTTTTGGTTGGTATGCTTAGCCCTGCAGCTCTTCCTGACCTGCATGACCTGTTCTTTTTTTTTTTTTTTTTTCTCTCTCTCTCTCTCTTTGTGTCTAGAATTCTCTTCCCACACTGCATTGATGAAAAACACGATATATTTATCTCCCTCTGGGGGAAAAGAGATAGTAGCATATTAGTCATCAAAGGGAAAAATGAAACAAACAAATAAAGTAAAATAAAAGTATTTATACTTTGTGTATATGACAGTTACATGAAGTTATGAAGTTATATGATACTTCCTGACAGTTCCTTGGCTGAAATAGTATTATGGAATTATTGCTTAACCATTTAACAACCAATCAAAGGCAGACCTCAGAAATGTTGCACATTTAGTCCCAGGCCACTGCAATAAAGCAAATGTCACAATAAAGCAAGTCACAAGATTGTTTTGGTTTATTAATGTATATAAAAGTTATGTTTAATTATACTATAGTCTATTCAGTGTACAATAGCATGAGGTCTACAAAAATTATTACCTTAATTTAAAAAATGCTTTATTGCTAAAAAAAATTGCTATAATCTGAGACTTAAGAGTCATAATATTTTTTGCTGTTGGAGGACCTTGTCTCAATGTTGATGGCTGCTGACTAATCAAGATAGTGGTTGCTGAAGGCTGAGGTGACTATGACAATTTTTAAAAATAAGACAATAATGAAGTTTGCTGCAACTATTAACTCTTTCATAAAAGATTTCTCTGTAGCATCCAATACTGTTTGGTAGCAATTTACCCAAAAATATATTTTCAAAATTGGAGTTAATCCTATCAAACACTGCTGTTGCTTTCCCAACTAAGTTTATTTAATATTCTAAATCATTTGTTGTAATTTTAAGAATGTTTACAACATCTTCACCAGGAGTAGATTCCATCTCAAGAGATCACTTTATCTGTTAATAAACAACTACTCATCTGTTTGAAATGTATCATGAGATGGCAGCAATTCAGTCACATCTTCGGGTTCCATTTCTAATTCTAGTTCTTTTGCTATTTCCAACTCATCTGCAGTTAGTTTCTCCAATTAAATCTTGAACCTCTCAAAGTCATTGATGATATTTGAAATAAACTTCTCCAAAATCCTTTTAATGATATTTTGACCTCCTTGAATGAATCATAAATGTAGTTAATGACATCTAGAATGGTGAATTCTTTCCAGAGGTTTTTCTGCTTACCTTGTTCAGATCCTTCAGAGGAATCCCTATATATGGCAGGTATATGAAATGTATTTCTTAAACAATAAACTTGAAAGTCCAAAATTACTCCTTGATCCATGGACTGCAGAATAAATGTTATTTTAGCTGTCAGAAAAACAACACTAATCTTGCATATGTTCATCCGAGCCCTTGGGTGACCAGGTGTATTGCCAATAAGCAGTAATATTTTGAGAGGAATCTTGTTTTCAATGCAGTAGGTCTCAACAGTGCACTTAAAATATTCAGTATTACATAATGTAAACAAATGTTCTGTCATTCAGTCTTTGTTGTTCCATTTATAGAGCATAGGCAAAGTACATTTTGTATAATTCTTAAGAGCCCTAGGGTTTTCAGAATGGTAAATGAGCATTGACTTCAACTTAAAGTCACCAGCTGCATTAACCTTCAACAAGAGTCATCCTGTCCTTTAAAACTTTGAAGCCAGGCACTGACTTCTGTTCTCTACCTATGAAAGTCCTACATGGCATCTTCTTCCAATAGAAGGAAACTTTGTCTACATGGGCTAGCCATTCTTTAGTATAGCCACCTTCATCAATTATCTTTGTTAGATCTTCTTGCTTCATCATGTACATCAACACTTGCTGCTTCCTCTTGCATTTGTATGTTATCAGGATTGCCTCTTTCTTTAAATCTCATGAAACTATCTTTGTTATATTCAAACTTTTCTTCCTCAACTCCTCACCTCTCTTAGCCTTCACAGAATTAAAGAGAGTTAGGGCCTTCCTCTGGCATAGGCTTTGGCTTAAAGGAATGTTGTGGCTAGTTTGGTCATTTATCCGGACCACGAAAACTTTCTATCGGCCATAAAGCTTTTTCGTTTTTGTATTATTTGTGTGTTCACTGGAGTAGCACTTTTAATTTCTTTGTTTTTGTTTGTTTGTTTTGTTTTGTTGTTTGTTTTGTTTTTTGAACTGGAGTCTTACTCTGTCATCCAGGCTGGAATGCAGTGGCACTATCTTGACTCACTGTAAGCTCCACCTCCCAAGCTATTCTCCTGCTTAGCCTGTCAAGTAGCTGGGATTACAAGCATGTGCCAGCACGCCCAGCTAATTTTTGTACTTTTAGTAGATATGGGGTTTCGCCATGTTGGTCAGGCTGTTCTCAAACCCCTTACCTCAGTTGATTTGCCCACCTTGGCTTCCCAAAGTGCTAGATTACAGGTGTGAGCCACCACACCCAGCCCCTTTAATTTCTTTCAAGAACTTTCTCTTGAATTTATGACTTGGCTAGCTGTTTGGTGCAGGAAGCCTAGTTTTCGGCCTATCTTAGCTTTCAATATGCCATCCTCATTAAGCCTAATCATTTCCAGCTTTCACTTGAACACTTTGAGGCCATTGGAGGGTTATTGGTTGGCCTAATTTTAACATCGTTGTGTCTCATGGAATAGGGAGGCCCCAAAAGAGGGAGAGAGATGAGTGAATGGCTAATTGGTGAAACAGTCAGAATACACACGTTTATCAATTGTGCTCACAGTCTTCCACGGGCATGGATTGTGATGCCCCAGCACAATTACAATAGTAATATTAAAGATCACTGATTAAAGATAACCATAAAATATATAATAATAATGAAAATATTTGAAATATTGGAAGGATTACCAAAATATGACACAGAGATGGAGTGAGCACGTGCTATTAGAAAAATGGTGCCAACAGACTTGCTTGACACAAGATTGCCACAAATCTTCACTTTGTGAAAAAATGCAGTATCTACTAAGGACAATAAAATAAGATATGTGTGTACTTATAAACTGCGTATTATAGTAAAATTTGTAATTTTTTTTTTTTTTGCCTCATGAGATTATTGCATTTTAGAGGCATTATTGTATTCTTAGGACTGACACTAGGTCAAGCATATAGAACATTCAAGAAATACTTGTGTAAATAAACTAATAAGTAAACAAATGGTTGAGTTACACTTGAATAACATGCAAAAAGGCATGTTCCATGGCTACGGGGAGCCATTAGTCTCGTATGGCCAAATAGAGGCAGTATGTAGAGATATTTCTTATTATGCCAAGTTTCTAATGTTTAAAACTTAAATATTTTTCCTCCATCATTACTATACATAAACAGCAAGACTGATTAAGCAGAAAAATTACAGTAATCGGTTACTCTATATGTCAAGTCTTGTCCTTAGAAGCAGTGATTAAGTGCTCCTACAAAATGTGCTTCAAAATGAGTTCACCTAATCACTGATTCACACAGACATTACAGGGATCCAACCTACTAAATTGGGTTTCTGCAAAACACTCAATAATCTTTAAAGAGTAGATGTACTTGGCCAGGCGTGGTGGCTCACGCCTGTAATCCCAGCACTTTGGGAGGCTGAGGTGGGTGGATCACGAGCTCAGGAGTTCAAGACCAGACTGGCCAATATGGTGAGCCCCCCATTTGTGATTCAGCAGATCTAGAATGGAGTCCAAATGTTTGCATTTCTAACAAGTTCCCAGTTGGTGTTGTTGATGAGGCTGCTAGTCAGCGCTCTTACTTAGAGAGTCACCACTCTAAACAACAATGTGCTGTTGCAAGGAGGTGTTTAAACCCAAAGAAAGGTTCAGAGATGTTTTGGCAAGGTCATTTACTCTTGTTTTGTTGGTTTAGTTTTTTACAAAATAGCAATGAGATTAAAACAAAATCTCACTGTCAGTTTCAAATTAAACAACTGACAGTCACGTTTCACCACATCATGCTACCTTTCTTATGTGTAATGCTGTGAAGTGAATAACTGTAAACTAAACAACATTAAACTTTACCCTTTCTAAAGACAAGTCAAATAAAATTGTGATTCTGCTACAGCCATTCAACAATTGTAGCTGTAGTTCTCAATTAAGATTAAACATTTGGAGTCCAGTCACTCTGCCAAATTAAAAAAAAAAAGACTAAACATAATCTAATATATGCCATGGCTTCCAAGTGAGCATTGAGCAATAATACAAATGCGTATTTTCCCCATATGAGCTTATTCTTATTCTGATCCTAAGCGAATCCATAGCTTATATTGTTAAGTACAATGCTTACTGAATGCAATTTATTTTACAAGTGAAAACTAAGAGAGAAGCAAACATTGGAATAATTTAGGCTAATTGAAGGTAAAGAGAATGTTTCTAGGAGAAGATTTCCACTAACTGCATGAGTACTGTGATTCTCCTTCATCTGTCTTTGCAGTCGCAGGTTAAAATTTAGAATAGAGTCAGTGCTACATTTGCAAGAAGAAAGAAAGTTAAACAAATTATACTTGATTTCTAGCTAATTATATCAGGTGGCAAATATTCAGAAAGTTTGACATATTTTTATATTTGATATTTATCATCTTTAGCCTAAAGATGAGAAATATTTAACTAAACATTGTATTTCTTATCAAAATAATATAATAATATATAGTGTGTATATATGTTAAACTTAAAAAGTAAACATGATAATTTGATTATTCCCTTAATTATTGATATTTTTCTTCTTTTTAGAAATCTGATTCAATGCATTCCATGTATAAAACTACAAATCAATGTTTTATTACTCCACATAATTGTGTTAATATGTTTTACAAATATAAAAAAGTTTCTCTGCTTCATGTCTTCTAAGAAGAAAAACAAGTTTCCATAGTCAAACAAATTTGGAAAACGTCATGTTAAATACAAATAAACAGTTTTCCTGAAGTCATGCCTTATAATTTTAATATATTAAATTGCTTTGTAGATCTCTCTTGCCAGTATGGATTATATTTTTGGTACTTATGTGACCATGGGTATCTTTCTTTAAGACCATTTCCTGGGACCAATAGTCCTCAGGATGATCACTGAGAAAGACTACTTTATAATGTTTGTTATGTCATATCCATAACCACCTTTCAGTCAAAGTAAGAGCTACTATCTCTATACTGTAATAGATATAAGTACATTAAAGATCAAAACTTCAAATGACTTGTACTAAGCCACCAGCTAAAAGTCTGTGGCATCGAAACTAGAATTTAAGCTCCTGAGCCCAGTCCAAGTTTTCTTACTGTGCTTGCTTTGGTGATTGTTAAGCTGGCCTTCCAGGCCAACTAGTATTCTGAGAGCATAGTTCATTCATACACATGTGAACTAGATGCCGCATATAAAATAACAATTGAAGGCATAAATATAGTCTGATTAAAATAAAGCAATTGTGTACTTGGAAGATGAAAGATCTTAATGAGTGGTAAGGAGGGCTAGTCAAGACATATTACTTGATAGAAATATATGTTTATTGAGAGATGAAAGCACTGGTACAATTTGAGTTGATTAATAACTATTGGGCAATATACATGCTATGAACTCTACCAAGAAATAAAATATATGCTTTTGTCCTGAAAAATAGTGCTTTTTTTTTTTGACACAGGGTCTCACTCTGTTGCCCAGGCTCAAGTGGTGCCCTGGGGTGATCACAGCTCACTGCAGCCTCAACCTCCCAGCCCAACGTGAAGTAATCTCCCATCTCAGCCTTTCTGAGTAGCTGGGACTACGCACATTTGCCACCATGCCTCGCTAATTTTTTATTTTTATTTTTTGTGATAGAGTCTCCCTATGTTGCCCTATGTTTTGAGATAGAGTCTCCCTATGTTGCCCAGGCTGGTTTTGAACTCTTGGGTTCAAGTAATCCCCCCACCTTGTCACCAAGTGCTGGGATGTAGGTGTGAGTCACCACACCTGGCCTCTTCTTTTTAAATTTAGGGAACAAAACCATCTTTATATTGATGAATATGAGATAATGTTGTATGCTTATTTCATACTGTCATTTTGAAGTGAAATATATTTTTAATTTAATTTAATGGCATGGATAAATTGGAGCTCTTTTCTTATTTCTTATTTTATAGCTTAATTTGTCTCATTGTTGTCTCTCTAAATAAGCACTTTGTTGGCATATACTGTCTTTCTTTCATTTGCAATTTGTTGAATGAAGATTGCGTGACTAACTCAAATGTGGGGATTCAGTGAGAGGAGATATGAGTGTGGTTGGTGAACTGAATTTAAATCTTCCTAGTGGACACTCTGAACCAACAGAAAGCATCATTGGTAAAATGTCTTCTCCATTCTGATATTCATTAAGTTGACATGTATTAATAGTGTCCTCAATGTGACAGACAAGTACAAAGCCCTTGTTCTTATAGTAGTTTTTTTCTAGGGAGACAAATGCTAAGAAAGCAATCAAGCTAATACCTTTGCAAAGGTTTCTTATAGGCAGAAACTAAAAGAAGGTCAATGTGATTAGAGTTGGAGGGCAAAGGGGAGAAGTGGGGCACATAAAATTAAATAGGGGCTGGGATACCTGGGGTTATCTGCAGGGATGTTGGTATTTAATCTTAAGAGATTTGGGAAGCCATAGAGGCTTTTAACAAAGGAAATTCCACGAGGAGATTTGGGTTTTGAAAACCATTCAGGTTGTAATGACAAGGAGGAATTAGAGATGTCAGGGTCTTTGCTGCGGGGCCAGTTGGAGGTCTGTCTTTTTAGAGTGGTAACTATGGGGATGAGACAAAATAATATAATTAGAGAAATAAACTTAACATGAGACAGCTGCAGTGCAATGTGATCAATGTGGAAGAGGCGTCAAGGACATTAATCTTTCAGCTCCCATAAAGTATTTTTCTTAACATTATTTCTAAAAGGATAAATAATTTTTGGGTTCATGTAAATGTATTTTCTAACTTTCTATGACTAAAGTCTTAAGACTTAATGACAAAAATCCAGGATTTTTAAATGTGAAGGATACTTCAGTTAGAGAAGCCACATAACAAATGCATACTAGTCGGTCTAAAAAAGTCAGTTCTAGTATTTGAAGCTCCTGGGTTTTAAACATGCATGTTAGGTGATGTTACCCTGGGATAAATCTAGACACTATGAGGAAATGTTCTCATCTGTGTAGTCTACTCTGGCTGTCCACTGGCAGCCACAATCTGCCCCATAAGTGAAACGATATTTTCTGAACAATGAAGGTGAGTTTATGGAGTAACTGGAGTTAAACTAATGGAAAGCATTGAATTGATCAGCTGGAAACTCAAAAAAGGTTAAAATAGCCTCCATTTTATGTTACTGTACAGTAGTGAGTAATGTTAATTGAATTCCCCTTGTGAGATTCTAAGAGATTTTTCCACACGATCCTGTGCTGTATAAAAAGAAACAATTGCTTGTGGTAAAGTTAATTCAAGCTGAGATACATTAACTGCAACACATTATCGGCTGCTAAGAGTGCTATTAACACACATCACCCACTGTGTGTATTTGTGAATTAGGAGATTTCCTTGTTAATGGAAATGAGACACTTTCCTTGAAAATGCCAAGCACTGTGCATGTTGATATCGTTTTAAAAAACACAAAAAGAGAAGACTATTTTAATTTATATGTAATGTGGCTCCTCTCGCTTTTGACACAGCATTATTTTTTACTATTTCTTTTTTTTTTTTTTTTTTTCTTTTTGGGCTGTCGGTTTTTTTTTCTTTTCTCTTCTTTTTTTTTTTTTTTTTTTTTTTTTTGTAGTGGCTGTGGATCACTTAGAACAGTGTCATACCATGAAAACATTTGCTTTCAATTATACTAATCCATTTCAAATTTTCTAAAATAACAGCTGCTTATTGTAAAACAGAAATATGCCAACTAAGGAATCAGGAAATTCAAGTTCAAATCCTGGCTCTGTCTCTGCCTATGAATGCATGCCTGTGATTGTAGGAAGGAGAAGAGAGCAATATCTGTGGATATTGCCAGAAAGTGGGCTTAGTGCTTCGCTCATGATCTTTCTTTTGAATTAATTATTTTTTAACCTTGTAATCTATATACTGTTTTTCTCCTCTCTTGAGGACTGAGGTATTTGTAGCTCAGCAAACGACAGTCCCAAAACTGATAAATAAAATATAAATATAAGAGGACAGGTGACTTAAACGGCCTCTGCAATATGGAAAACATATACAAAAATACATTTACCCTTCTATTCACACAGAAACACACACACTTGTGCCATACTCAAAAAGTTAAAGAAAACAAAACTATTGGATAACTTCATATTTTTATCATTATTGATTATGGCAATCACATGTGAAAAAATATTCTAGTATCATTGTTTGTTTAATTAACCCCCTGCTTATAAACTCAGGCTATGCATCAACGTATTCTTACAGATATTTCTTACATTTGATCAAACACCAAAGAGCATAGCACATGATTACACATACTCTTCCGAATGTGTAATAATTTTCATTGGTGAATTTCTCATAAAATTGCAATTATTTCTGGAAAAAATTAGCTTCCAATACTCTAAGCTGGAAATGGAGGGGAAGCAACATAAGGGAAATTCAGAAAACATGTTTTCAGTTGGCCAAACTCTGCAAATGGCTATGTCACCTACCTAGATTTATCAAGCCGTGGGAACAATAAAAATATCCATTTCATTCATTTATTAAGTTAAAAAAAAGATAAAGTAGATCCTGAATCATAAATATACCACAAAGAACACTTTGCATTATTATTAGTTAAAAATTTAGAACATGTTTTAATAAAAAACCTTAGTCTCTGTTGTTTGCATATAATATTTACCTTAAAAAATCCCCTATTTTGATAGGTAAAGAGAAACAAACAAAAACTCTTCTGGGAGATATTGTGTGGGAGAAATGCTAATAATAAGAGACAGTAAAATAGAAAAATAGTTCATAAGATGTAGATAAAATTATCTAAACCAAACTTTAAAGCTGACTATAGAAAATTCTGAACATTCCATAGCATTCCACTCACTCCTTCTGCATGTCATTTCGTCATGTGTTCCAGGACAGGTAGCTGCTTATGACAACCTGTTTTCTTCTTGTTCTTCTTCTTCTTCTTTTTTTTTTTGACGGAGTTTTGCTCTTATTGCCCAGGCTGGAGTGCAATGGCGCGATATCAGCTTGGCGCGATCTCGGTTTACCACAACCTCCGCCTCCCAGGTTCAAGCAATTCTCCTGCCTCAGCCTCCCGAGTAGCTGGGATTACAGGCATGAGTCACCACGCCTGACTAATTTTGTATTTTTAGTAGAGACGGGGTTTCTCCATGTTGATCAGGCTGGTCTTGGACTCCCGACCTCCAGTGATCCCCCCGCCTGGGCCTCCCAAAGTGCTGGGATTACAGGCGTGAGCCACTGCGTCCGGCCACAACCTGTTTTCTTTTCTGCCTGGGCACACAAGTAAAGGAAATATGAGCAGAGAAATATGTGCCCTTTCCAGGCCTGGTCCTTAATCATTCACGCCTCCCCTCCCATCTTCTTTGAACAATTCTATTTGCTTCTCTTTTTTCCTTTTTGCTATCTGGATGCCAAAGCTTGGGTGGGATTATAAACCATGTGTTGAAGAAAGAGGACTCCCTCTCAATCTGGGTTTCTTTTTCTTTTTTTTTTTTTTTTTGGTGGTGGTTGTTTTTTTGAGACAGAGTCTCACTCTGTCACCCAGGCTGGAGTGCAGTGGTACGATCTCGGCTCACTGCAACCTTCACCTCCCGGGTTCACGCCATTCTCCTGCCTCAGCCTCCCGAGTAGCTGGGACTACAGGCGCCCACCACCACACCCAGCTAATTTTTTGTATTTTTAGTAGAGACGGGGTTTCACCATGTTAGCCAGGGTGGTCTCAATCTCCTGACCTCGTGATCCACCCACCTCGGCCTCCCAAAGTGCTGGGATTACAGGCGTGAGCCACCACACCAGGCCTCAATCTGGGTTTCTAAATAGAAATGTGAATTAGAACCACATATCAGCCAATCTAGAATTATATTGGCTTGATTATGTAAGAAATAGCAACTTTTTATGCTTAGTCCACTATAATTTTAGAGTTTCATTTTCAAGTAGCTCATCTATGCCAATTAATAATTAGTACACTTCACTCTTTCTTGATTAAAATCTACTAAATACATATAGAAAACACATTCTAACATTAGAACATCATAAGACAACAATGAATAAACTATTAGACATATACATGCAAAATGAATGACATTTTTGTCAATAGAATTAAAAAACAGGCAATCTCTGGACATTATGTATTTCTTTGAGCATCTACCAAATGACTAAACCTAAAAGTACTATCAGGAGACTGTCAGACTGTTCAAAAAGTAGAGGCTGCGTAGCTGTTCATAAGTTACCTAGTGAGAAAGTTAATTTAATAAGCAGTGCTATATACTTATATAGATTATTCTCATTTACATAGATGGAAGAGCAAATGATCCTGAAGTGACCCAAACGAAGAAAACTTTAAGAACTAGGTAGTTGGCTTACTCTGTGTGATTCAAGAGAAAATTCAAGCAAGCAATGTTTTTCTTCTTACTTTAGACCACGTTTTGTCTCTTTCACTGCTTATTAGCACTACCACCAAAATTGGTTAAGGAAGGGAATCTGAACTTCAGCACTCACCAGTATTGATCTATGGAATTGGTATTATTCCCAGCACCTCTACTACCTTGCCTGTATGGCCACTCAATGTCAGTCATGTTTCGACTACATCACTCTAGGACATGGACTCTAATTTGTAAAATGGAACAACCATTGGCAGCATCAGACACTAGGCTGCATTTACTAAGTGCTGGCAATGGAAAGAAGCTGGAAGATGGCATTTTCAAGCCAACATTCAATCTATTTGTTGCTATAAAGAAAACATCTCCAGCATTAAGAAATCTGTATTGCAAAAAGCTGAAAAACATTCATTAGCAAAAATCAATGCCTTTCTTTTCTTCCAAACAAGATTGTTTGCTTTTGGAAAGTGCTGATTTTTTGTTACTGTTCACCAAAGTGTATATTGATATGTTGGTAAATACAATATTTCGTGAATGGTTTGCTTTACCCTTTAATTGTTTACTAAGAGTCTCACAGATCTCAAACAAAATTCTTAAATTTTCATTATAACTAATCATTTTTATAGGCTAGTATTGTAATATGCTGTTTTTGTGAATCAAAAGCTTATAGTATTTCTGTGTAGTCTTTTTTCTGCAATTATGCTGCTAACATAGCTCTATATATCATTTGTTAGTTTAAAATCTTTGTTGAACATCTATTTTATGCAAGACACTCTGTTAAGTGCTGGGAATATAAAGATAACATAGCACAAACTGGTTCCTATTATAAAAATAAACAACACAAAACATAAAAGCACTGAAGTTGGACGGTGTTGCTCAGGAGAAGACCTTTTACATAAAAGCCAATCTCAAGCTTAAAAAGAAGGATACTACATTAGAATTTGTTATATGTTTAATTTATGTCCCAGAGGCCCACTTGTTCTCTGAGTGTACTAGCTGAATCCAGGAAGAGACTATCTAAAGGGGTAGAAGATGATAATATTAAGAAAATATGTTCAATTGTCTTTTGTAAAATTTTAGTCATGGGTAAAATATTTTTTTAAATTTGTTAGATTGATGAACAATTAAACCCATTACTGAATATACAAACAAAGTACAGTAAATTATTCTACCAAAAAGACACATGCACTCATACATTCATTGCAGCACTACTCACAACAGCAAAGACATGGAATTAACAAAGCTGCCCATCCATAGTGGATTGGATAAAAAAAATGTGGTACCTATACACCATGGAATGCTATACAGCAATAAAAAGGAACAAAAATCGTGTCTTTGCAGGAGCATGGATATAGCTAGAGGCCATTATTCTAAGCAAATGAACACAGGAATGCAAACTAAATACTGCATGATCTCACTTATAACTTGGAGCTAAGCATTGGGTACAAATGGACATAAAAATGGGAACAATAGATAGCATGAACTACTAGAGGGAACAGAAAGGGAGGGAGGCCAAGGGCTGAAAAATATCTAATATGCATATTGAATATTACGCTCACTACCTGGATGATAGTATCATTTGTACTGCAAATCTGAGCATCACGCAACATACCCATGTAACAAACCTGCACGTGTACTCCCTCAATCTGAAAAAATAGTTGAAATTATATAGAATAAATTAGCATTTATTTCAATGTCATTTATTCTGTCATATTTGCATACTTGTTTATTTAGTTTTCGACCGTGTGATTGGTCATCTAAGTCCAAGGTATTTTTTAAATGACCTGAATCATCAAAAATAAATTTGCCTGAGACAAGTTAAAGATGAGTCTGCAAATGTGTTCATGTGGTTTCCTAAGCTTACATCAAAGATATTTGCAGTATCATTTATAAGTTAAATATAGGCATTATAAATAATCACATCTTTATAAAAGTTATTTTTATTATTAAATGAAAATCAATAAAATATCTTAGAAATGAAAAACTTTTAGATAATTAAACTAATAAGCTTATGTGAAGGATAAATAATGGACACCTATGAGACTTAGAGCAGGCCTGGATTTCATTCTTGGATTCTGATTCCAGCTCCATCACTATCACATTTTAGTTCTTTTAGGCAATTCATTAAGACATTCAAAACTGTTCACTTTGGTAAATGAGGGAGTTTGATTTGATTCTTTGGCTCTTTTTAACAATAAAAGTCTGTGATTACAAAATAAATTTCCATGGTACTCTTACATACTTCACGCCAGTTTAAACTCAAGTATCTTTTCTGAGGTCCAGTGTGCCAGATATGGCTTGTCTTTTGCAACCATCATGCCGGGGTTTTGAATTAAAGATATGACCAGGATTCTATGTCCTCAGAAATTGGAATAAATATTCTCGTTCTCTTTGCATATTAAAGCATATTTGCCTATAAAACACTATTTCCAGCATTTTTCACTGGATAGTTCTAGAATGTAGGTTAGGACTATCCCTCTTCTCCAGGGAGTTAATTGTGGTATTGCATCCTTTCTTTAGATGTCATGTCAAGTTTGATATTATTAACAGAACACTAGACACTTCAATATGACAAATGTAGGTTTAAATACACTTTTGCTGCTTATTATCCATCTACTTAAACCAGTTTGAGGTCTGATCACTGGAAATGAATCTTACATAGTTGAAAGAATTAAAAAGGCATAATATGCAAAGTTTCTGATACATAAGCAATAAATCTTAGTGTGCTCATTCTTATTGTATGCTAATCTTCTTTCTTTATTTTGTTTTCTAACACTAACCCCTTTTCCCCCCAAGAAAACAAAAACAAAAACAGTCTGTTCTCATGCTGCTAATAAAGACAGAGCTGAGACTGGGTAATTTATAAAGAAAAAGAAGTTTAATGGACTTCTACATGGCTGAGGAGGCCTCACAATCATGGTGAAAGGCGAAGGAGGAACAAAGGCACATCTTACCTGGCAGCAGGCAATAGAGCATGTGCAGGGAAACTGTCCTTTATAAAACCAGCAGATCTCATTAGACTCATTCACTATTACGAGAACATCATGGAAAAACCCACTCCATGATTCAATTGCCTCCCACCGGGTCCCTCCCATGACACATGAGGATTATGGGAGTTACAATTCAAGATGAAAAGACGGATGAGGTCACAGCCAAAGCATATCAGTGGGTTATTAAATATAAACTCTAAATGTTATTATGTGTTAGAGAGTAGAGTTATGATAATCCAACCTCCCATCAGTCCTCCCTTCTGAACTAAATGTCTGGAAGAGTTTACACCTTAAAAACAATTGACAATTAATGAATAAAATTCCAGTTTAAAATGGACAGTTTTTAAATACACCAAGAAAGCTAAACAAGTTTTCTATTTCATCTTCTCTCTGTTTATGATTGCCTAATACATCTTACTTTTTTACCTCTTTACAAATATCTGGTTGGAGTGGAAGGGGCTGTAAAGGACATAGAAAGGATTAGATAGTTTCGTTTTAACTATTTAACCCAGTAAGAAAACATGCCCAATCACTGTTCCATTCTCTGGCCCTTTACATTAGCAATAAGGGTCCTGAAAAGGAGTTAAGGAGAAAAAGAACTGTTTATCCTCTCAAAAGCTACAATGTAGGCAGACAGAAAAATTATCCACTCCCTCTATATATTTGCTCATGATTTGGAATAGTCTGACACTGAAAACTATACTCTGTATTCCAGGAGCCAAAATGTATAAGTGCATTATCATTATATAAATATTTTCTTTCAAAGAGATTCTTTAAGAGGATCTAATAAAAGAAATTTAAATTCCATAACTTGAGAAGATGAAATGAAACAGGACTGATGCGTTACATTTTGTAATGCACAATCAATCAGAAAGAAGCACTCAACCCCACTGAGAAAGAGAAACTAACCATCCTCCCAAACCTACATCAACTCCACCCCCACATGGATGATCATGTACTGCCTTGATTTTTTTAAAAAAATTATGATAGTTATTCATGCCTCTTGTTTTTGAAATTCAGCAATTAAGTTTCATATAGGATTTTAATGTATTTGCCACAAGATTCACTGAAAGCAGTTAAAAAGAAAACACCTCTTGGTTTAATATTTTAAAACTTCAACTTATTATTCATGTGGATGAGATTAGAGACAGACATAGGATCTTAAGACATCTATTGTATAACACTTGCTGTCACTCTATTAATAAAATTCTCAGTGAGTGCACCTGTGACACATGGACATTGCCTTGATATATTAAGCTTTACTCGGTATATTTTTCTTGCAATCAGGCAGATCATTTAGTAAGTTAAAAGTCAGGCTCTAAAACCAGAAGGTCAGGGGATCCCAAGTTCTACTAGTTACTGACTTTGTGACAATAATCAAGTTATTTTGCCTTTCATTGCCTCATGCTTCTCACTTTAACATGGGATAAAAGTATAAATGTCATAGTCTTATAGAGATTAAATGAATTAATATATGTAAAGTGCTAAGCATAAAACCTGTAAGTCTAATGCATACTGGACAAGTATGGCAACTCTATTATCAATTAAATCTTCTTGAAATTCACTCTTTTTTTTTTTTTATTTGAGACAGTCTTGCTCTGTTGCCCAGGCTGGAGTGCAATGGCATGATCTCGGCTCTCGGCTCACTGCAACCTCCGCCTCCTGGGCTCAAGCGATCCTTCTGCCTCAGCCTCCCGAGTAGCTGGGATTACAGGTGTGTGCCACCACGCTGGCTAATTTTTTGTATTTTTAGTAGAGACGAGGTTTCGCCATGTTGGCCAGGCTGGTCTCCAACTCCTTACCTCGGGTGATCCACCCACCTCGGCCTCCCAATGAAATTCACTTTTAATGAGCTTCATTGATACATGTGTGTTTGTTTGTTTTTCCCAGTAAACTGTAACTGTTAAAAGGGCAGATATTTGTCTGTGGTTCTATATCATTAGTGTTTAGAAGTGCCTGACACAGCCTACGTGTTAAAAAAAATTTGCTGAATGAAGTAAATAAATAACTGAATTCAATTTTTAAAAAAGTACTTTAAAACCATGGGGGCTATTGATTATATAATAATAATTTAGAAGTAATAATAACACAATTGTTTTTCAATCAATTATTATATGCCATCCTTGAATGTATCATTTAATAGGAGTCTAACTAGATTCTTACTGGCAGTATTACTATCATCTGCATTATAAATATGAGGACTCTTGTAATCAAAAGGGTGAATTATAAGCTGCTCAAGGTCACTCACTAAATATTGAAGCTAGGATTTATGACCAAGTAATATTATAGACAAAATGTGATTTTACTCTCAATGTCAAGAAACACTCTCTTTTTCAGATTTCTACAGAAATCACTGTGGCATAAAAATCTAATAATTGAATTAAATTTAGAAATTAGAAGTTGTTATTTCAAAGTATAAAGTATTAAAGTATTTTCAGAAATGCATTTTCAGTTATATCTAAACACACAGCAAAAGGGACTCAGATGTTATCCCACGAACAAGCAAATCCTTAAATTTTAAGAAAGTGAGTTTCATTGATTTTCATCTTGGCTGAAGGCCATTTTGAAATAAGTTGGTATGTAGCTCATAAAACATACAATAAAAAACAGGCAAACAATCAAAAGGCCAAGTTAGAATTATCCAGCAGTCAGGACTTTTGAGAAGGAAAAAATATACAGTCTGCCATCAAATATAGAGTAGGAATTAATTATTGTTTGCTTGATGAGGAAACAAATCAGATAATACCCATTTATTTAAAGATATAATTGATGCTGATCTATCAAAGACAGGAAGGAGAAATAAAACATTTTTCTGGGTTTTATGAGAATCAGATTTTTAAGCAAAGTAAAACATACGAGATTCTAGAACCAAATGTATAGTATGTTTATCAAAAGATTATTTCCACTTTATGTCATAAAGGAAGATAATATAAAATGATAAAAAATAGACAAACACCTTCAATACTAGGAACTGAATGAAAAAGAGCCATAGTCATATAGGCTGGCATAACTGAATTGCTGCCTAATGTGTTGCATTGAATCCCATTAGGAAGAACTTTAGTTTAACAAGCATTAATTTTAAAATGAAACATAAGAAATTCTGTAGTAGAGAAGGTTAAAACTTTTGGAATCAAATATATGATTACATTAAAAATAAATGCCAAGGTTCTATAAAGTCATGGGATTTATGAAAAAGTATAAGAAAAATGATGAGAGCAAAATATGTTCATTTAATATTCAACAAATATTTATTAACTACCATCTAACAGAGTGCTAGGGTAAAATTGATTACTTCTTCCTTCACCTAGTAACTAACCTATTCAATATTAGGGGAATTTTCCAACAATTCAAGATAAAGAGCAGAGATTACAGAAAAATAATGATAAACTGTAAGACAGGTTTAACAGCAGGGCACAAAATTTTGAAATTTAATCTTTTTTGTTCATTTGCTTTGCATATTTCTCTATTTTCCTGAGTGTTATATGGACCCATTTAAAAATATGAAGTAAATCTGAGGATAAAGAAGAGACTAATGTATAAATAGTATTTTTACACAAACTTTAAATGTCAATAAACCAATAACTTAAAACACTACACCATTCATGAAAATCTCAGTGAATTAAGCAAATCTCTAGGCAGCTTAGTTTCAAAAATTATTTTAGGCTCAACGACATGAAAACATCTAATTTGAAATAAATATTGATAGAATGTAGTTACTTATAAAATTTTCCACAAGTAAAATGATGACTTACTATATTCTAGAAATTAACTAGAGATCTGGCAGTATAATGATGAATAAATGATAATTCCTGCCCTGCACACGATCGTAATTCAATCAGATCATGAAAATAACATAGAAGGAAGATAAATAGATAGAGGCCAGGAAATATGCTACAATTAAATCCACATGGACTCAGACAGAAAGATGTCTTTAACTGTTCTTGGTGAAGACAGGAACATTTTCTGAGATGGTTGCTTTTAGAGCAAGGAAAGGAAACTTTCCACCAAGTCATAGAAGAAAGGTGGACTTTCTGGCAGAGGGAATACATATTTAAAAATGTGTATTAAGTTTAGGGATTATAAATGAGCTCAAACAATCAGGATTGCAGGGTCATATGGAAAATTTATATTAATTAAATTTAGAAAACCAGAAGTGCCATGTCTTGAGGATCTTTGGTCTCCTATTTAAGGAGTTTGAGTAATAAGGAACATTTGGCTGATTGAGACTGCGTTTTAAAAAGATCACGTGAGCATCAATATGGAGAGTGGCGTGCAAGGAAGAAGAAAATGGGGCCAGGGAACCCAGTAACCAACGGTTCCGGAAAAAATGTGTAGAGGCAGGAAATAAGGCAGTGCAGGTGGGGAAGAAGGGAAGGGATGAATTGAAGGGATCTTAAGAAGTTGGGTATGAAAGTACATTTTGGTTAAATTAGAAGTGGGGCTAAATGAAAAGGAAGAATCTACAAGAGTGATTCTACAATGTTCACTGCCCCTATTAAACATACATATATAAACATATATAATTTTTACATAGAATTTCAGGAAGTTTTCTCAGATAATCTGACACTCAATGAAATTCAATTCAGAGTTCAATCGGAGAAGCAGAACCAATAGGAGACTGATGAGATTAGATAGATAGATAGATAGATAGATAGATAGATAGATAGATAGATAGATAGATATAGAGAACAGATGATAGAGAGAATACATGACAGAATAGATGATAGATAGATAGGTGATAGATAGATAGATTAGCTAGACATAGAAGAGAGAGAGAGAGAAAGATAGAAAGCAAGGATTTGGCTTCCCCAGTTGTTGGGCTGGCTAGGCAAATCCAAAATGTGTAAGACAGGCAGTCAGGAAGAACAGACTGGGACTCTCAGGCACGACTGAAGCTGCTGTCCACAGGTACAATGTTTTCTCTTTGAGGGAAGTCTCAGCTGCTCTTCAGGCCTTTCAACTGACTGAATTATGTTTTCTCAGATTGGCAAGACTATTCTCTCTTACTTGAAGTAAACAGATTGTTGATTTTATTCACATGTCCAACATATCTTCACAGCAACACTGGATAAGTGTTTGGTTGCATAGCTAGAGACTTTAGTCTATCCACGTTTTCATGTCAAAGACCATCATGCTATCAACCTCAACCTCAAAAATCTCTGTTCTCAAATGATACCAGATTTTTTTATTTAGGAAAATGGAACTATTATGCTGCAATGAATCAAAATGGGAGAAGAAAAAGGAAAGGATAATAGATTTTTTGGTGGCAACAGTCATATTCTGGATATGATTTTGAAGTCACCATGGAATATTTAAGAATAAAATATGTTTTAACATTTTAAATGAGTGTTAAAATGCTGACATGACATACTAATGTGTAAGAAATAACTTAAAAGCATGCTTTTCCTTAAAGTGGTTTTGTGTGCTAGAAAATATAGGCAAGTGAGGATGGGAAACCTGGCTTTTACTTCTTAATATGTCACTAGGAAACTTTGCGTTTGGAAAAGGTATGTAACCTGTGGATGTCACTGTCTTATCTGCTAATTAAGGGGGACAGACCAGATTATAATGCATTGAAATGATTTTTTTTCAGTATGACAAATAATTCTCCTCAAAGTTGGAAGTAGGTTGCTGTTAACTAACACTTCACAAAATGCTTATAGTCAATAGTAGATTAAACACAAGTAAACAGATAAAAGGATGGCAGAGAGAGAGAGAAGAGAGATATATTAAATGATTTCTCTGGCTATATCTAATTGTTAACCAGTTATTTTTATTCTTTCTTAGTATTTAGTTCTACATTTGTTCAACAACATTGGCACTTAATACAGTCAAAACTTTGAAGCCATATGCTTTCAGACACTCAGTATTGCTCTTGCATACTTTTTTACATTAAACATTTAAAAAATTAATAAGAGAAGGATAAAAAATGAAAATAAGGAGAAGGAGAGAAAGTGTGAGAATAAGGAAAATGTGAAAGTGAAGGAGAATAGCTACCAGAAATAGAAATCTCATGGACACAAAATCAATTGTGGTTAATTTTGCCTTTGATGTACAAAAATTCATATTTAATCACTGTGATAATAAATTATTTCATTCCATTAAAATCTTTTCTGTGTAAGATTTCCTATACCACTAGATTATTGGTTGCCTAAATGTATGTTGTGTCTGAGTCATTTAATTCATACTCTGTTCTGCAATGCTGTCAGCAATAGAGGTGATTTGCTACAAATTCCAGTTGTATTTGTGCATAAAATGTATTGATCCTAACTCCATATTCTCTAATTACCAGTCACTGCCAACCCACTTCCTGGGACTTGTCCTTGCCGGATATGCCACAATAGGTAAACGTGACACTGAAATAAAATAAGCCAATGAGATATTACTGAATAAATATTGTTTCTGTCTACACAATTTCATTCATTTCTTACTGAGGTTCTTCATCACATCCTAGCAATACCAATGAACATTTACAGGAAGGTTTAGCAAGTGAAAGGAAAATTCTTATCATAGGAGAAATAACAAAACTGAACTCAGTTCTCTAGGTTTGGTTTTACCCAGGCATGAACAAACTCATTACACTCTAATTCTCTCCAAAATTTACATTAATTATATTTACTGACCTGTACTTTTTCAAGTGGCCCAAGTTACTATCTTGTATTTTGTTTGATGATGTCCAAAATGCTTTTAGCAAATAATGATTCACAAAACTGACCCTTTACAAACTTTCTTTTGTTTTTCACAACCATGTTAATGATGTGCTCAATGTCAGTGAGTACTGGCAGCATAATAAAGAAGGAAGATTTATTTTATTTTGTTTTATTTTACTTTGATATTAACTTACATGTGAATCTCATCTAGGCCTACTTTCTCACAGCATTTTAAAATCTGACTTACAAATTTGCCAAATTTGTCAACCACTATCAACTTCAACTTCTCTGCCTAACAAAGAAAATCAAAGATGACATTGATCCAAAATGATGCATATTATAAAAATAATGTTGATTTTGCTAAGGAATGTATTTCTGATTTTTCTGCTTTGTATCCATTACTATTAATATATGAGCATTCATTCACAATGTTTGAAATAATGAAGCCCCTTAGTCCTCCATCTTCCATTAGCTGTAGGCTGCCATTCAGATTAATTGTAAACAGAACTGGTGATGATATTATCAAAGATGTTACTTGCTTGTAGGGACAGCTAATTCCTCTGTGATAATCTTTTTTGAAGCTATGAAAGGCAAAAATGCTTAATCACATTGGAACTTTAATCATATATAAGGCATTTTAAGATTTGAAATAAATGAAGTTATATTAGAGATGAACTTAAGAACTGATTTCATTTTCTGAACTAACATTAAACTAGACCATATGCCGTATGTGCTGTATACTTATCTTGCCTCTATAGGCGTATACCTGAAAAAAAATTCAAGTTGTTTATATTTACCCAAGTCTCTAGGAAAGCAAACCTTAAGTTAAATTGCAAAAATACAAAAACAACAATAGTATAAACTAAAAAAAAAAAAAAAAAATCATTTAATATGATGCCAACACAGTCACATCAATATGGGACCCAAGCAGTCCCACAGAAAGTGAGTGAGCCAAGATTGAAATACAGGCTATAAAAGACAACTTTTACATGATTGAAAAGTTATAGTGGAAAAGATCACTTACTGAAAATCTCTCTGCTACCACCAAGTCAAAATGCCTAAAATATTTCCATAAAGTTATTTCTTTTACTTAAAGCACTATGCCATCCATTGTCCACCATATGCTTTATTGCTTCTGGAAGATTATAGCTATCAACATGCCAGCTTCAGTTAATTTACTTGATGATTTGCACCAGTATTTAATAACTTTGTGTGATAATCATTATTTACATGGTTGGATTTCGTATTCTCCCACACTCTGTAACACAAGCTTCATTTCACAATAACTGTAAACACAAACCAGGAAAAATGCCCAGAAATGTAATTAAATAATTTTAGACATAGAACTTCTGACATAAAGACCTCTTTTTTCCTCCACTGGCAAAGGGTGAAGAGGGCTGTTATACGAGAAGGACACAAGGAGCTCTCTGTGATCTTTTTCTTTTTTTCTCTTTCTCTCCCTTAAATCTGGATATATACAGCCAATATTTAGGTCATAAGCCATATGGAGTCCATGTGGCCCCCGAGTGTGACTCAATATATATTAGCTACACGTATGCAGCATTATAGAATAAAGGGAGATGAAATGAGTGGTCCGTAGCCTCCATCACAAAGGGTGACATGTGCTAGATGAGCAGATTGATAAATTTGGGGTGATGGTGGTATAGTGGGCTGCATATCCTCGAGTTATTAAACTTATGAAACAATGTTGCATATCAATGATTATTGAGAATATACCAATATATCTCCTTCTCTATTTCTATCTATCTTCCTATATATCAGTCTATCTAAAATGAGTTTAGATATGCTTCGCAGGAATGTGGCAGGCATGGTGTTACTCTATGTTAGCCCAATGTTGGTTGGCTATGTTTTTCACATGATCATTCCAGCCAAAAGATGCCCAATATTTAGTAATTACATATGCAAAGCCCTTCACTACAGGTAGAAAATAAAAAAGCTTACATGGGACAATGGGTTAGACTGGATTTGAAAATGTTTATTTATAAGAGACTTGCAAAAAATAGTCATTTTATTTTTCAATAAAACAAATCCAATTTTAAGAAAATATTAAATAATTCATTACAAGTTTTAAAATAACATGTTTAAATTTAAATTAGGAAAAAGAATGCTTACATCAGTGAATATGATTTTCTTTTACAGTCAAAGTAGCCATTCAAAATACCTGATTAGAACTATTTTTTTTTTTTTTTGGTGGTGGGGGTGGCGTAGACAGAGTCTTGCTTTGTCACCTAGGCTGGTGTAATGGCGCAATCTCAGCTTGCTGCAACCTCTGCCTCCTAGGTTTAAGTGATTCTCGTGTCTCAGCCTCCTGAGTAGCTGGGATTACCTGCACTGCCACTATGCCTGGCTAATTTTTGTATTTTTAGTAGAGACAGGTTTTTGCCACATTGGCCAGGCTGGTCTCAAACTCCTGACCTCTGCCTGCCTTGGTCTCCCAAAGTGCTGGATTACCAGCATGAGCCACTGCGCCTGACCAGATTAGAATTCTTAACGAGGATCTGTTCAAATTTTTCAAAGATACTGTTAACAACAAAAACTGGGTTACAAAATCAATGATAATTTTTAAACAAATCTTTGAAATCATTTAAAAGTTTATATTTTAAAATATTTAAATAATGTAAGTTTTTTTGCTTTTATTATGTAAAAGTTTATATTTTTTAGTTTTTGTTTAAATTTTCTAATTTTGTTTGCTTTTATGGAGAGATGTAATGTTAAAATGCAATGTTCAAGTTAATGTTGATTTAAATTGAAAACAGATTCTATGTCTAGAAAAAAAATGGCAAAGCTCTAAGTTCAGGACAAGCACACATTGTTATAGCAGTCACTGGGCATCTAGCTTGGATGCCACTGAAAGAGCCCTCAAGACAGACAGAAGCGTCTAATAAATGTGAATCTAGCCATTCTGGTGATCTCATTAAAACTCTGCCTGCCAAGAGTGCCAGCATAGCCTTTCTGCCCCCTACTGGACAGGCTGCTGTTCATGTGGCAAAGCATGCATCTCCAGCACCTGAACCACAAAAATGTCCAGCAGCTCCATAGGGACCTTGCCTTCTGCTGGGCAGAGGCGCAAGATGAGGCTAGCTGCTAAAGCAGATAGAGCCCCTGCTTGGGAATGTTCATCCCAGAACAGTGGAACTGATGTTGTTCGTCATTCTTCCTTCCTGTTGGGAGGGCAGGGAGTTGCCTCAGACCCTTCTCAGCTAGAGCTACACTCTGACACATCCCCAGTGAAATCAGTACCTGGGGTTACGCCTGTAACCCATTTAGGACAAACTTTAGGCCAATATTCCACTGACTAGGAGGCTCTATTTTATCAATACCTATTCCTAATAAAATACACTATGGAAGAAAATATACAAAAACATCATTAGCATACATCTTTATTTTAAAATGCCAGACACAATAAATCTCTGAAAGGACAATCTGTATTGGAGAAACTGGGTGGAAATTTTACAATTGGTCTGGGAATGGGGGAGCAATCAGTCAAATTCCAGTTGACTTTAGAAATTGTTTATGCAAAAAATAGTTCCTGGAAAAATGAGTATTTTTGTAGATTAGCCGCCATAGTTTGGGTAATTTTCATTTTATCAAGTGATGTGAGAAAGAAGATTTAGGAGATAAAGTGCTGTGTGAGAAGGTAGGGAAGAAAAATAAGTTTTCCCTCAGCCCTCATAAGTTCTTAGTTGGAGTGGATCCCTGTAACAAAAGACAGATTAACAGGAGAAAAACAAAAGCTTATTAACACGTAGAGTTTTATATATACCTGAGTGATAACCAGTAAATCAGTAGTTCTCGATACGGCTTTGGGTTCTGGTTTATATAGTATCTTTAACAAAGAAAAGTACCATTTTAGAGAAGTCACAGGACGAAAGGAAAAGGACTTTTGAGTCTCTAAGGGCAGCAACTTGTGGAAAGGCAAATAGATAATAGATAAAGGCTAGTTAGTAGAGCGTGTTAATGTAGATTCCCCTGGTGCCACCTCCAGCCCTGGATGGGTCTAAAGTGTTCTTCAGCGGTTAACCTTTGTTCTTTTTGATAGAAAGGGGAGATGGGATCTTTTTTGTCTTTGTAAATTTCTGTCCTGTTTTTAGGCCAGTAGAAGGAGGGCAGAGAGCTTTCCAACATTTGCTTCATCTTAATTGCCTTCAGCTCAAGAATTCTTATGCCAAAAGGGAATATTTTGAGGTGGCACAGTTAGGTCCTTCTTCCACAAAAGGATGGAGAGAGATAGCTGGGAGGGCAAAGGTCATGTGAAAGCCACAGAAGAAAATTCTCAGTCCTTCAGGGTTTCTTACAATACCACCGTAAGGACCTGAAAAACATATGTCAAAAGTTTTCACTTTTCTAGCTTTCTTAACTTTATAATTCCAAGGATCTGTTTTGGTAAGCTAAATCCGGAAAAAGAGGTGAAAACAGAAATAAAGAAGAGAGAAAAATGGAAAGACTTAGTTGCTTATTTCTGCCATAAAATATAAAAAATAATGATTTATTTCCTTTTAGTCAATTATTTCCCTGTTATAACTTTATTTTTAATTTCACATTTTAATCTTTTATACTCTCTCCCCATGAAATAGCCTGAATGTTATTTAAGAATTATCCAAATAGAATTTGAGTAAAATAACATTACAGTTAGTGGAAATAATTCAGCCTTTTGAGTAAGCTGAATACAGTTTTGGTTCTGTCTGTATCACTTTTTAAAATATATTGTTGAACAAGTTAGACCTCAGAGTCCCCATTTTGAAAATTGCTTTTGTGGTTGAATCTGCAGATTAGAAGTGTAATATGCTTAAAACACACAAACAGGGTGCTAGCTTATAACAGGTTTATTAACATGTAGAGTTTTATATACACCTGAGTGATAGCCAGTAAATCAGTAGTTCTGTAGGGATTTATTCCTCTCCCTTTTCTCCTTTTCTTTCCCCTTATCCTTTTGATTTGATAAGATCTTACCAGATACTAGGAAAGATACTAATTTTGAATAAAGCAAAAGATCACTTACCCATAAAAATACTCATACCTTTACCTTCAAGTTCCTCATCCTTTCTTGCCCTTACCCCTTCAGTAAAATCCAGGAATGTTTTTGTTTTTTCTTTTACCTGAATGGTATAGATACTTTTTTCATTTGTAGGAAAATGCAATGCTTATTAGAGTTAACTGGGAGAAGGGGTCCATTCATCCACTCAACGGTTATTTATTAATCACCTAAACATTCAAGGCAGTGTTCTAGTAGTTGGGACTAATCAGTGAATGAAACCCTGTACTTAGGGAACTCATATTCTAGAAGGAAAAACACACCACAAGCAAGTAAGAGTATGATATAAAAATACATAGTGGTAAGTGCTATGGGGGAAAACACATCAGTGCATAAGATGGAGAGTGACAGATTTGGAGAGGGCTAGAACTGCTGATAAAGAAGTCTTAGGTGGTATTATTTGTGCCTATACTTGATGAAGTGAGCGAGGGACAATTGCGGTGTGAGCGGAGATTGTTAATGAAAAAATTATCCTGGCCGGGTGTGGTGGCTCATGCCTGTAATCCCAGCACTTTGGGAGGCCGAGGCGGGTGGATCACCTGAGGTCAGGAGTTCAAGACCAGCCTGACCAACATGGGGAAATAGTGTTTCTACTAAATACAAAAAATTAGCCTGGCATGGTGGCGCATGCCTATAATCCCAGCTACTGGGGAGTCTGAGGCAGGAGAATCACTTGAACCCAGGAGGCAGAGGTTGCAGTGAGCTGAGATTGCACCCTTGTACTCCAGCCTGGGCAAGAAGAGCAAAACTCCGTCTCAACAACAATGACAACAACAAATAAATAAATAAAAAAAGGAAAAGGAAGAAAAAAGGAAAGAAAAAATTATCCATGACATTTGTTAAAACTGTAAGGCTGACTTTATTCAGCAGGGACTACTACAATGGTGTTTGGTAGTAGGGAAGAGAGATTTGGCTCAACTTTGAATCCAATGAGGAAGAGTGGAGACTTATAGCCAAGGAGCAGAGTAGGGGGATCCATCAGTAGATGGAAAATTAGTAAGTAGGGTAATTCTTTGCTAAACTGATCTAACAGGATTTTTACTGGAGCTAGGTGACGGTGGTCAGACCATAGCTGCAGAATTTTCCCTAAACAGACTGTTATGATTCTTAATAAAACTGGAATAAGTGGGCCAAAACAGAGCCAAGTTCAGGGCTTAGTAAAATAGAGGACTCAGAGGAGCCTGAATAGAGTTAGGTCAAGAAAATACCATTTTTCATGAGGCAGCAGTGAATGAATATTTACTGTAATATAATATTACATTTTCCCTTTCAAGATTTGTTTGTATTTTGGTAGATACACTCTACCTGAAGAATTCAGTATGCTGAGTCAATTAGTATGCTAACAAACATGCAAATAGATCAAACTTCATGAATTTAAAAAAGGACTCTATCCAAAATTATAAGCCACCCCTAAAAATCCTATTTTATTAAGCTTTATTAAATATAAAATGAACCTCAATCAAGAAAACAAAAATCTGAAATAATTGCTGAGATATTAGAAATTTTGAGAATGTTTGTGGAAGAAAAGGAAGGGGAGATTAGTTCGTAAAGAGCAAAAATGTCTTGCAATATGGTAATATGAAATATTTTAGGAGGAGGCAGCTGATCATTTTTCTTACTTCTCACTTTAACTATCCAATCAGCTAGTACTGAAATGCCCTGAATATGTGAAAGCTTCAATTCCTCCCAGATCTCTTTCCATTGTGTGGCTCAGCAGGTATCTTTTTAAAGGTAAAATGTTCTTAGTTGTCATTAACAATAGTGCAGATCTGTGACCACTGTGAGTGCTTCTTTTGTTCCCTCTGGAACTTTCTCTGACAGTTTTTCAATTCTCACTAGTAAAATTGAATCTATCTTTTCCAACTGTTCATCATTGGGTAATTGCATTCCTATTTGGGTAATTATCTCCTTAATGAGAAAATTGCATTTCTTCTCAATTTCTGCCATATTCCTGAGAACCAATTTATTTAGTTCAGTCATAGTAAAGGTCAACTACTAGAAATATTTACCCTTCCTTCTTAAATCTCTTATTAGTCTCACAGTAATTCAGCTGTATTTCTTATTATAACTAACTCTTCCTTCTAAGAACACTAGATACAATCAAATCTATCTCTGATCAAATGCCTATTGTCTTTATTTTCAAATTCTAGAGAATCATTACTCTTTGAATAGTGACTGAACAGAAAACTTTTTTCCTTTGGTTCTGGGTTTAAAAAATTTGTTTTTATTTTAACCTTGAAATTAAGCATTCCTATTTAGTAATTTGATACATTGAAGTTAGAAATTGGATTTAAAATGATTGTGTCCTGTATTGCATTATTTGTACTTGCATTTGAGGACATAATTATTTTTCAAACAGGTAAACTGTGAGGAACATCAACAGAATTTTATGTGCCCTCAGAATTTTAAAACCTTTTATATAGTTTTTGACCACACAAAATGTAGTTATCATATACCATATCAATATATTTCTAATGATGGTGTGTACCTTTTCATCAAAGTAATTCATTAAAACCAGTCAATTTTTGAGGAATATGATTCAACAATTTTGGGGTATATATAAAATATTTGTAAACATTTTTAAAGATGGCACAACACTGAAGTGTGTGTTTTCATTTTTAAATATCTTCTGTGATAAATATTAATGTCTCAGAATAAAGTATACACCATCTTAATTTTTGTAATGTGAAATAATAAAAATTAAGTTAAAATGTTATATAAAATATATATATTGCATACTACAATTAAAAAGACAATGGTTTAAGTCCAATTCCTACCACTTTCTAGTTTTGTGGTCTTGGCAAGTTACAAAATTTCTTTGAAGTTTTAGTTTTGCACTTGTAAAACACATGCCAGCCTCATAGAATTATCAGAAGGACAAAATATAATAAATATATTTAAATTGAATACAGTGGTTGAGAGAGTGTGAACACGTGATAAATTATATCTTGTTTATTCACTTATTCAACAAATATTTATTGACTGTCCATGCCTCCTAGGGATAAAATAGTAAATACATGCATACAGTGGCAAGCTTATCTAGGAGATAAGAATGAGGAGTATTACTGTTAGGTTGGAAGTTAAGCTTTAAATTGTTAAGGGCTTTAAAGTTTTAAGAGCTTTTACAGGAAAAGGTAATTGACATATTTAAGGGACAGTAAGGAGACCATGGTAGGTGGAGCCTGGGTAGGAGAAGATAAGCAGTAGTAACTAAAGTTTATTGAACACTTCCAATATACAAGGGATATTCTAGATGCTTTGTATTTATTAACTCATTCTTAAAAATCTCAGTGATCATTTTGTTATCCCCGTTAAAGAGCAGAGAGATTAAATAACACCTGGTAAGTGATGGAGCCGTCATTTGTACTTGCAGGGGTGAAAAGGACTTCTCTGTCTCTGAAAGTATAATAACTGAAGCTGCTGAAATAAACTGATAATAGATTAATAGGAGAAAAGGCATACAGATTTACTACTTGCAAGCACATCATAGTCCTACAAAATACAAGATTCAAAGAAGATGGTTGAAACTTAAATATCCTCTACATAAGAGACAGGGAAATGAAGAGTGTAAGCAATTTTAGAGAAGGGGTAAATGATTTTTAGAGGTGATCAATGCATCCAAATCACCCAGACCATAGCCTGGGAAAACGTTTTTCTGGGCTCCGGATGAGTATCAACTCTAGCCTTCTTTCTTGTGAGTTCATCTTTCCAGTTTGATGAGATTATAGGGAAGAGGCTCAAGACAATTGCATTCCTTCTGGAGGAACATAGTAACATTTCCTAGTCAGGTAAAAGAACTTCAGAGAAAGTTTCCTCCCTGCATTTGCTGCTCCCCAGGTTCTTTTGAAGTCAAAAGCAGCATATTTTGGGATATCATTTCCTGAGTCCACACAAACTAAGAAGTCAGCTCCTGAGACTATGTTCTGAATCACTGTATAATAGGAATGGAAACAGAGTTGTGAGGGTGGGGGAGGTCACTGCAAACATACAAGATTTTCCTTTGTGATTAAAAGCCACTTGAACATTGTGAGTAGAGAAGTATTATGATTTACCTTTAGTTTTAACAGGAGCACTTTCCTGTGTAGTTAAGAATGATCATAGTGGCAAGTGCGGAAGCAGGGAGAACAGTTAGGAAGCATTTGTAATAATAAAAACGAGCAATGGTGGTAGCTTGGATCAGAGTGATGGTGTTGATGAAATATGTTAAGAAATGGTAGGAATCTGCATACAGTGTGACATTAAACCCTATTGTATTTGCTGGCAGAATGATTGCGAGGTATGATATAGTATATTCAAGGATAGCCCTGTTGTCAACCTCAACAACTAGAAGGATGCAGTTGTCATTAATTGATATGGGAGGACGTGGTCTCAGGGTGAAGGTGAAAAGGATAGTTTCAGACATGCTCTATTTCAGATTCCTGTTAGACATCCAAGTAGAAATATTGATCGCATCGCTGGATACTCAAGTCTGTATTCTTTAGCATATAAATAATATGTGAAGTCATGAAATTGGATGAGATTACTACAAGAGGGAGTGTGGATCAAAAACCCGAAAGGTCTAAGGGCACTTCTAGACTTTAGCAGCAGGAAGGTAAGAAAGACATAGCAATAAGAGTGAGAAAAGCTAGCTAGTGAAGTATATGAGAAACACAAAGATTGTGATATCATGCATGCCTACTGCAGTGTTCCTAGGAAGAAAGAGTGATTGTGGTAAACGTTGCTGAAAGGTCCTGTAAAAGGAGCACTGAAATTTGGGCATTAGAATCAGCAACATGGAGGTCATTTATAACTCTGAGAATAGCAACATTTGTGGAATGTTGGAGGCAAAGAAAAGAGAGACAAGGAGAGAGTGAGAAAGAGAGAAAGAAGGAACTAAAGACGATTTGAATAGACCACTATTCCAAGAAGACTTACTGTAATGAGGAGCAGAAATACTGCACCTAGCTTCCCTATTTGTCGTATATGAAATCAAGACATGTTGCTTTATTCTAAAGGTGGTAAAAATCTATTTTTATGGTGATATGGATGATACAATAAAAGGGAAAAATTGATGATGCAGAAGGAAAGAGAAAATACCTAGGGAGATATCCTCATGCAGTTGAAAGCAGATGGGGTTTAATGTATCCATGGATGTGTTTCGCTTACAATCACAGGGAATTCATATACAGGAAGAAACAAAAAGAAATAGTACAATACCTGCTAATACGGAGAGATGAGAAGATGTGGTGGTGCGGGTGTATGGAATCAATGTTCTGATTGCTTCTATTTAATATTTCCTCAGCACATAAGAGAAAAGAAAAATGTTATAGATGAATGTAAAGTAAGTAGAGAAAAGGAAAGCCTAAGAAAAAATATTATAATGGCCAAACAGCATTACTAGACCACTTGCAGTCAGTCGTCTTAAATTTAAAATAAGATCTGTTAACATTCACATGATTTTATGTTTTTATATAGCTTTGTTCAGTTATAAGATCTATTACTTTCCATCAAAATTTCTTTCGTCATAATCAAGTTAAGCTGTGCATGTGTCTATCTATCTAGGAGTTGTATTTCAAAGGTTTATTTTTACCTAGGTGGAGTAATGTGACTACATGTGTACCTAGGGATGTGAGCAGAAGGATATGGGAAACTCCTCCTTCAATTGTTTAAAATAATGCTGTTAACCTACATGTTCTCTCTTTCTAGATTATATAAATTGAGCCATGAGCATGCACATGATCCAGCTCCAATCAGGAAGGTGAGGACAAGGCCCTAGCTGTGGGGGGAAGAAAAAGAGAACCTAGATTCCTGAAAGTCTGCAACGAGTAGAGGAAGACATTGATGCTAAGCTGGACCATTCATCTTGATATCTTTAGTTGAAAAACAGTAAACCTTTCTCTTGTTTAATTCTATACATTTGTCATGTATCTCTGTTAAAACAGTGTATTATTTACCCTGATAGTCAAGTGAGAATGAGAGCTAAGATAATAATTTAATTTTAGTTGGGTTTGGAGACTTGCTAAAGTATGAGGACAAAGTAAGAGTGGTGACAGAGCTCAGGGTGGATGCATGAAAAGACATAATAATGAATCATGACTTTTAAGCTGTGTAAAAAAGGAAGTGAGGACCTCAGTAAGAGATAGGGAATGGTGGTAAAATCGTTATATAAGGTCAAAATATTGTGAGAATTAAGTTTCAAAGAGAGAGAGACTGTAGAGAGAAGGAAGAATGGTAAAAAATGGAATATTTGAAATTGAAATTATGAAAGGTACAATTATTTATAATGACAAGATTCAGATCATGACCATAGAGTTACTTAAACTGAGGTAAAGTGAAGAATAAGAGAACCTGAGAGGCAAGAGTGTTTGCTTTTGATCAGCAATCTGGATATTGGAAGAAGCTAGAATTATAACAGGCAGTGTTGGGGATAGTGACATTAAAGTAAGAGTTAAATTTTCAAAGAATAAGAAACAATGACCTAAAGATTGCTAAATGAGTTCAACCATGAGAAGTGATTATTATTGTAGTATGTGTTTAAGCCTTACTTCAGTTAACTTATTTCAAACTTCGTAACCATGGAGTTCTTGATAACACATCTTTTACTTCATTTTAGGAACTAAGTATTAAGGATATTTCATAGCAGAGAAAAAGAACATACATAGAACTGTGGAACAATGACAAATGTTGAATTTTAGAGATGTTAAAATTGGTTGAAATAACAAACATTTTTATAGCTGGTGTTCTGAGTTTTTCTTTTTTAGCACAAAGCAAAATGCCACTGTCAGCAAGAAAAAGCAAATCATTTGTATCACAGCAGGGAACAAAGATAATAAAACAATAGTGTGAGCCAACTACAACCTCTTTTCCTCTAATCACTCTCCATTGAAAACTAGAACTTGGTAATTAAAGAGAACCTGGTTTATGTATTGGATGCCATGGAAAAGCAATTCAAGAAAAAAAATTTTGTAGCTTAAGGAAAAAAAAATGGATTGCGTATCTGAAATCACATTGTAATTGAATAATTTTAGAGAGCTATGGAGCATCCATTTTAATGACAGCTTTCTGGTAACATTTTCAGAAAAATACTAGCATCTTTTTCATTGATAAATACTTCCATTATCTTTTACCATCATTTGTAACACTCCTTAAGCAATAATGTGTATAATTTTTCTCTTGAGACCTTGAGATTATCTCAAAATAGATCCTGAGAGGGAGATTTGAGTGTCGGTCAAAGAGTACAAACTTTTAATTACAAAATAAATAAGTTCTGGGGATGTAATGTACAGCATGGTGATTACAGTTAATAATACCATAGTATTTACCTGAAATATGCTAAGAGAGGACATATCTTATGTCCTCATTACTCCCATACACACAATGGTAACTATTTGCGGTGATTTATGTGTTAATTAGATTGGGGTAACCATTCCACAATGTATACTTATATTGAGTTATCAGGTTGTACACCTTGAATAGATACAATTTTTATTCGTCAATTTTCAGTCAATAAAGCTGAAAAACATTTTTTAAAAAAATTAATGAGGAACTGACTTAAGAAAAGTCTGGAAATTTACAGGCCTTTGTATTTAAATACACAATACACATAACAAGGCACAGACAGAGGGTTTTGCAATTTTTTTTCTTTTGTCTCCAAGAAATGGTTGTACTTGGTAATACTCTTAAATTATCTTATGACATGTGGAACTCCTAGCACTTTCAGGATGCCCTTCTCCAGTGAAAAAAGGGTCTTTCAGTTTAGACTACTGTTGGGGCTCAGAAAACAATACCCCAAAATGAAAGCCTCAGAAGCAGCTCTCTCTAACCTCCTTCCCTCCTGTCTCTGGCCCCTGATTGTCACCTAAGCCTAGCCATAGAAACTAGAATCCTTCTTCCCCGAGGCAGTTCAGAGAAACCAGAACCTCTTTTCCCCAAAGCCAGCAATAAAATCTAAAAATATTAACTCATGCCCCAACCCTCACCTTTCAGTGTACAAATTTGCCACAAAGAAATTATTCAGGTGACCTTGTTTGGCTGTAGGTCATAAGACGCCCATCCCAGAGAGGATCCTGCCCCATACCCAGAAGGATGGAATGCTACACAGAAAGAAGAATCTAAACAGAAAGGACTTGCTGCGTTTCCCCATTCAGTCTACTAGTATTTGATGATACCCTTTTTGTCCAATCATATTTCTGCACAGCTATCCATACTTAATTGAAACTAAGCATAAATACAGTTTCCCCTATAACCTTGGGTCATCATTCTGAAGGCTCCTGTGTCATATAAAACAACTATATATATAATATATATTATATATATATAATATATATTATATATATAATATATATTATATATATATAATATATATTATATATAATATATATTATATATAATATATAATATATATAATATATATTATATATATAATATATATTATATATATTATATATTATATATATAATATATATTATATATATAATATATATTATATATATATAATATATATTATATATATAATATATATTATATATATATTTTTTCTTTTTTAGATGGAGTCTCCCTTTGTCACCAAGGCTGGAGGGCAGTGACGTGATCTCTACTCACTGCAACCTCCACCTTCTGGGTTCAAGCGATTCTCTTGCCTCAGCCTCCTGAATAGCTGGGATTAAAGGTGCTTGCCACCACACCCGGCTAATTTTTATATTTTCAGTGGAGACCTGGTTTCACCATGTTGTGCATGGCTGGTTTCAAACAACTGATGTCAAGTGATCCACCTGCCTCAGTCTCCCAAAGTGTTGAGATTACAGGTGTGAGCCACAGTGCCTGGCCAAAATATCAGACCATAATATTTTAAAAATGCTTACAAATTTATATTGGCCATTGCACCCAGCCAAAACAGTGATACAGTTGCCTGCCTTTTCTTCAGTAAGTCAGCCTTTTGTCAGTTGATTTTCAGCAGATCCTTCCCTTCATCCTTACACTACCACATAATTAAGAACACCATTAGACATTTTAGGTTTTCTACAAAACAAACAGGTAATTTAAAGAGGGAAATTGGTAAATTACACATTTCTTTAACAAATAATGGAAATATAAGAAGGAAGGAAGGAGCAGACAGTGAATATGCATGTAAAGGGAAAATTGTGAAGATATATATCCAAAGACAGTGCACAGACACTTACCCTAAAATTATAGGAGTAGGAAGATATCACTGAAGCTGTTCACAGTAAGAGAAGGAGATGAGAATATGATTGGATAACAGCATGATGAGTAAGACCCTTGTTGGCAAAGTTAGTCAGCTCTTAAATAAATAAGTATTAAATGAGCAAAGGTTAAGATAATCTATAATGCATATAAAATGAAAGCCCTTTATAATCTAATAATCCCCCTCTAGAGTTAAGCAGAGTTAACAGTTCTGTGTTTACTCTTCTAAAATTATGCATGAAAAATAGGATTTAATTTTAACTGAGTTAATACATATAAAACTGTAACAAATACGAAGCCTAGCAAGAACATCCATAGATCCACAAGTCAAAGGAACTTTTGCAGTTGCATCTGTCCCTTAGCTGTCTACCAAAGATAAAAGTGAACACCAATTTAAGCTTATTTATTTAACCATTCCCTTGATTTTTTTGGTTTCTTTTTGTTTGTTTGTTTTTGAGAAAGCCTCTGGCTCTGTTGCCCAGGCTGGAGCAGTAGTTCAATCAGGGCTCACCACAGCTTCAACTTCCTGGGATCAAGTGATCCTCCCACTTCCGCCTCCCAAGTAGCTGGGGCTACAGGGATGCACCACCACACCTGCCTAATTTCTGCATTTTTTGTACAGATGAAGTTTTGCCACGTTTCCCAGGCTGGTCTTGAAATCCTGGGCTCAAGCGATTCTGTTGCCTCGGCCTCCCAAAGTGCTAGGATTACAGATGTGAGCCACCAGGCCCAGCCTTTTCTTAATGTTCTTTATATTGTTACCAGGTATATTGTATCCCTAAACGATATATGTTTTATTCTGCTTGGTTTTCTCTGACTTGCTTTTTTAACTATTTTTCTAATAGATGTATATGTTGATGTGTGCAGCTACAGTTCTTTCTAAATATTGCATAATTTCCAATTTTTGAATATATTACAGTGTATCCATTCTCTTCTTGAGCATTTGGGTGTTTGTTTGCTTGTTTGTTTGCTATTATAAATGTGCTGCCTCAGTCACTCTTGTGTTTGTCTTCTGGTGGGCCTGAGCTAGAGTCACTGTATAGTACATACCTTCTATAAAGTGAAATTGATGGCCTGTATATTAGCATGTGAAACATTGCAGAAGATACTACATAATTTTAAAAATTGTTTTTAATAATTTCACTTTTACCGGAACTGATATCACAGTTCTCATTGCATCACATTTTTGTTATCTGATACTATCATTCAAAGTTTTTGTCAATGTGTTGGGTTTAAGATTGTGTCTTATTGTAGTTTTAATTTTTATTTCCCTGATTCATATAGAAGTTGAAAGTTTTCATATATTCAGTCATCAGATATGATTATTAGGGTTATTTCCCAATTCTAATCTTCTGTGAAATGTACTGAAATTATTTTTTAGTTTAAAATTTATCTTAGTTTTGATTTAAAAACACATAGTATAACAATGTCTATGTGTAAAGAAAGAAAAAGTGGCTCTGAAAATTGTACTAGTAACAGGAGAACATAAAAATAATCAGGCAGTATTACAAAACAAAAACAAAAATAAAATTAAATTCTAGCAAATAAGAAAAAAATTTTTTAAATGAATCAGTTTCCTGAAGGGTTAAACCACAGGATAATCCCAACTATAAGAAAATTGGTAAACCAGTTTTTCAGTGTGAAAAACTATATAGTATATAGTACAGAAATTACGAACAATGAAAAGAATAAGATACATGCAGAATAGCTAAAAAGTTGCAACCTAAAAGTAATCAGAATTTTAAAAGAAAAGCAGACAACATAGAGACAGGATTTGAATAAATTATTGGCAGAGGCTTTTCCAAAATTAAAGGAATTAATCCTTAAAATTTGCAATCTCTTGTTGGGAATGGTCAACTCCGTTGCTGAGAGATCTTGATAACATTGTAAAGTTTCAAAGAAGCACAAAAAAAAAACAAATGTTTAAGCTCCCACCATGTGGGAGCTTAGAAATTAGAGAGTCCCAAACCCTTATTCCATTAGTAACTGTCAGGGATATTAAGACATATGGCCAGGTCCACCCACCACTGGCAAGCAGAAGAGGAGTGCACAACACCAGGAGCTTCCATTTGCATTGACTTTGACACGAATCGGTCCCTCAGAGCTACTCAATGCATTGGCTTATTCATTGGTCACAAGGAATGTACAGACTCATACCTTTCTCAGGATATAAGAGCGTAGACAGAGATATAACTCATGTTGCTATCTCCTTCTATAAAACAAAATTGTCTTCTTCTTAAAGGCTGTAAATATTAACTAGATGTAATTGTTAAGAGACCATATCAATTTAAACCTTACACTTGATTGTGACAAAAAATAGCTTCAAAAGGGCAGAATCACGATTTCTTCCTTTTACTTTTAACCTTGGTCAATTGAAGCCTTGTTCAAAACAGGCTTTCCACCATAGCTTTATTAAGCCTCTAGGTGTTGGGTGAAAAAATCAGGCTTACATGTGGAAAAACCATCAGTGCTATTGATTGGGTCATCTAGCCCCAGAGAATTATTAAATGTGTTATTTCTGAGCTCTGCCTCCAGGACCTGTCCCATGGAGGTGTCTCTTTTCTTTAAGAAAAGGAAGAAGTTTTGTCTGAGTTTCAGCAGACATGATATTTTGTTGTTTTTTCAATAACTGAGAAATCAAAGAGACAAATTACTAACTAAAAAAAAAAGAGCAATTTAATTCTGAAACTGGTGGCAGAGGTTAGAAAGACATGGAGAAATGAACATTTTTCTTCTGCCTTTGTCTGATATATCTCCATGATTGCTTTGTATAAGGTTTTGGATCTGTACTCTGCTATAGATTTTCCTCACAAGATAAAAAGATAAATCATTTTCTGTCTCCCTTGTAGATCTCCGTCATGCCTAACTTCCTCAAAGTTTCTTAAACCTTATTTTGTTCTCTAGGTATACAATAGGCAATCATATAAAAAGAGACATCAATTTTATGATAGAAAGGCTCAGCTTTAACCCTAAATATCAATGTTTTTGTTCAGATTTAGATATGATTGATGGGAGAGGAGGAGGAGAACCTACCCTTCTTATCAAGTTATTTACCTGTTTCAAATACTATACACAACTTGAATAACCTTAGCATTTTGTAAGGTTCTTAGATATACTTCTTTGTCACCCAACTATTATCTTGAAATGTAGATTAAAATAGTTAAATAAGAGGAGAGAGCAGGGTTCCATCGTGCTCTTTAACTTTGGACTTGAAACCCAATGCAATTGTCTGGTGTCTGCTTGCTGTGAGGTAACCTCAAAGGCAAAGTCATTCAAATGACTGCTTTTCCAGGTTACTTCTTAATGGTACAGCCTAACCTCTTATACCCATGCTGTATGGCTTTTGTACAATTGGTTTAATGAGTATATCTTCTAATTGCCCCCCAAAGTGACTTTTCATCTAGAACATTAAGGATTTTAAGAAGTTAGTCAACCTTTGGAACCAAGATCTGTCCTTGAATTAAAAATGTTTACATCCTACTGTATATATTATTTCTTTTACACTTCTAACAGGACATATCCTGATGGGAACCTTTGAAAAATTGTTTTCATTATTGAAAAGCAAAGCATGTTGTTTTTTTTCTAGGGTTTAAGTGTGTTTTCTTTTTCGTTTTGTTATTTTGCCTGTATCATTCCCATCTCCTGGCTGTACAGAACAAACAGACAGGCAGACAGTGAAAAACATGTATTTAGCATCCACTAAGTCTGGCACTGTTTCACTGGAAAGACTCAGACAATAATCACTGGAATTAATAAGAAGAATACCTTACACACTGAGAAAGGCAATAAAGAAAATAAATAGAATAATGTAGTGATGGGAGTAAAGGGGTACTACTTTAGTTTGAGAACTTGAAGGGTTTTCTGAGAAAAATGATATCTAGCAAAGTCCTCACTGATGAGAAAGGGGCAGCCATATGAAAATCTATGAGGAAAAGGAGGAATATGGTGGGAGAAAGATCAGAGAGGTTTGTATAATGCAGCGTCTTGAAGACTGTGTTGAAGAGTCTGAGATTTCATTCTATTTTATTTCATTCTATTTCATTTGAGAAACAATTAAAAATCTTTAACAAAGAGGTGAGTGATATTTGACAAAGTTACCTTTTCAAAGAGAAACAAAACTGGACATCAGTTAATGGTGATAAAGACAGATTTTATATGATAACTACTGCGATAGGGAAAAGAAACTTCAGTACAGAACCGAGATCAGTTTTCAATACAGCAAAGACAAATGAGAGTTTCTAGGTAACAAGCTGAGTGAGGGAATCAGTGGATCGAAAATTGCTAAGAGACATGAAGGATAGGAAGATTCTTGCCAAACTGGTGCAGCAGGACTCTTGCTAAAGGCAGGCCAAGAACTCAGACATCAAAGGTGGTAGATGAGAGACTTGATCAAGGATGATCAGATATCAAGAAAGGATGGGATTCTTGCTAAACTGACTTTGCAATTTTTTTTTTTTTCTAAAACTAGCCTCAGCAGACCAAGAGCAGGGCCCAAAGATGAGACCTATTAAAAAGGAGGAGCTTGTGTAAAGGTGATGAAGGAGCATCTTTGTTTCTCTCTCTATGTAAAGAATGTATTCCAAGGGTGCAAAAGAGCCAAAGAAGGGAAACCTATTAGAAATCTGTTATCCTAGTGTTAAGAAAGACTAGTAGCTGAGTTTAGAATTTTAGCATATAAAATAGGAAGAAATGGTTGTTTGTGGATATAACCTTTTAGTTAGATTACTGAAGATACCACCAGAAAGCAGTGAACCCAAGGAGGCTGTCGGAGCACTCTCCTCAGATTTTAGGCTGAGCACCTGTGTGGAAATTGTATCAATTACAGAGACAGATAGACTTGCAGAGGAATGGCAGGTGTAGGTATCAATCAATCGTTCTTTTGGCGAGGTTTCATCTGAGATACTATTCAACATCTCAGTTAGGTGGTAAATGAATAGCTAGGTTTGGAGCTGAAGAGTAAGAGCAGGCCTGGGAATAAAAATAGGATCCCTCAACACAGACATGGGATTTAAAGGTATGGGACTAGATGGAATCAGTTAAGTATATGTTAATTTTTAAAAATTACTCATGACATTCGTTAAAACACTAAGGGCAGACTTTATTCAAGACAACTGCAACATGTATAGGGACTGCTGCAATGGGGTATTTCAGCAGGGGAGAGAAATTGGGCTCAACTCCAAATACTACCAGGGAAAGTGGGAATTAATAGCCAAGGAGCAGAGCATGATGGGAAGGTGTGTGCATAGAAAATTACTAAGAGGAAATAGCAAGTTAAGAAGGGATACTGGCTCAATGAACCTAACAGGATTTTGGCTGAAGGCAGGCCAATTGTTCTTCACACATTACCTGGGGGATGGATGGGGATGAAGAATTTCTATGAATATGAGGGTGATCAGATCTTGAGGGCAGGGAGTCTGACTAAACTGACTTAGTGGGATTCTTGCTAAAGTTGGGCTTTTGATGACATAACCTAGAATGGAGCCAATTTAAAAAATGAGTTCAGGGGAGCTTGACAAGGGTTTGGTCAAGGAAAGTATCTTTGTCAGCTATAAACAGGAAGTGCTGGAGTTTCCCCTTTACTTTGTTCATAAAGGATCAATAAAGTACTTGAAGCCCTCATATTACATATTTTGACAAAATCACCATGTAGAAAATGTATATAGAAATATGTAATAGGATGGTATATTCCATATGATTATCGAGTGCTAAATATCCACTTTATATTCTACAAGAGGAGGAAAGGAGAAGAAAACTAATATATTGAATATCTACTCTGCCATGACCTATGATAAATTGTTCACATAATTGTCTCATTTAATTGTTATACTATCTCTATGAAATAGCTATAATTTTCATTTTAGAGAGGAGTGAAGCAAACCTTAATAAGAAATGTGACAACTTTCTGATAATAACACTGCCTAGACAGGATTCAAACCCCCATTTGTCTGGTTAAAAAGCTTGTGCATAGCTCATTAAGGAAAAATCTCCAGAACCCTATCTAGATGGGAATAAATTAGTATCACCCCAGTATACGCAATTAAAATTCTCATAATGATTTGTCTCCCTGGATTGCAATCAGCTAAAAGTAAGATCCACAAAACAGAGGGAACTGGCTTTAAGGTGAGTTTTTAATTCCAAGGATCCCCTAAGGAATCTACTTTCCCCAAGATTCCTGGATATGGCCATAGAAATTGGGAACATTGAATGGAAGGTGATGTCAAAAAATAGAACGTTTTATTACAGTTCAAGATCCCATCCTGGATACACATATGGCCTTCCAAATTAATGGTGACTTTGTTTTCAAAGTAAAATCCCTTATTTGACTGTTTTATGGTTCATTGTGTTGTACATTAGGAGCTATACGTAGGCATTTGTTTTATCTGAGCTCATGATATCACAGCCAGCAAATGTATTATTTCATATTGCAGCATCCTTTCCCCAGAGGTATATCATGGGACTGACATTTATTTACATCTAAATAATAATCACCAATGGTTTATATAATTGACTTCTCTTCCCCAGAACTGCCTTTCCCTTTGAAAATGTCTGACCTTGTTGTATCTTTTTCAATCTACTGTAAGAGTCAATACACATTATTCCGAACAACACTGTTTGAGCAATGTGTGTGTACGAGGAAATGGGAAGCTAACAAAATAACACATCTAAATTTATTTTCCAGTTCTGTTCATTAGTTGCTTTGATATTGTGATAGCATTAAACGATGTTTTTACTTTGCACTTGTGTTCTTAAACCATGCCACTCTTCCTAACCCATGTCACCAAACAGATAACTTGCTTTCATAACATAATTCATTTAAAGTGTTTAGAAGAGTACCTGGTGCACATACTCAATAAATGTAAAGACAAAATGAATTGTGAGAGTGAACCATGTTGAAAATTGGGTACAGGTCCCAAGGCAGAGAGAACAGCCAAGTGGAAAAGCCCCTAAGGCAGAAGCGCACTGGGCATGTTAAAGCCGCAGCATGAGGGACAGCAGCATGGCTGGAGATTTAGGGGACGGAAAATAGGAGATGCATTTGTAGTGGCATTCAGGGGCCAGATCATGTAGGACTTTTAGCCCATGTTAAATGCTTTGGATTTCTTGTAACTGTGATGGGAAACTATTGGAGGGTTTTTATCAAGGGAGTGATGTGATTTGTCTTACTGCTTATTTAAGTGACTGAGACTTAAATATTAACATGATTAATATGTGTGTGTGTGTGTGTGTGTATATATATACACACTGGGTATATATATATACTGGGTGCACACACAAATACCTACATCTATGCCTATACCTGATATAGATCACATACCTATATTACTGATATACATCTCATAGATAACATATATACATATATAATATACAGTTTATTCCATTTTATGATCCACACTGTGTTAAAGAAAAATCTCCTGAATCCTCTCTAGACAGGAATAAATTAGTATCACCCCAGTCTACACAATTAAAATTCTCATAATGATTTGCCTCCCTGGATTGCCATCAGCTAAAAGTAAAATCAAGAACAGAATAGACATAGACAAGAATAAGATATTGTCCTGAAATACAATATATTTACAATTTAATATAGCAAACAAAATTTATCTGCAATATCTACAGAAATGTGAATGGCTTGAGGCTTATCTTGGTATCTGTCTCAGTGGTCTTAGTTTTATCACTTGTTAACTGTATAATCTTGGATGTGGTTTTTAGCATCATTAAGACTTTTTGTTACATCTGTGAAATGGCAAAAATTATAATAACTCTTTCAGGTAATAACAATCTATTGGAAAGCATCTGTTCCAAGGCAGATTCTTCAAACATATAACCATATGAAATTTCAGTGGAGAAAAAAAAAACCCTAAAACACGTAAATACAAAAATGCCAATACATTGAGTAAAATGAAGTTGCAGTTAGTATTAATACTGTATCTTGGATATTAGTATATTTGAAAGAAATGGAAGGAAGGAAAGAAGGGAGGAAGGAAGGAAGGAAGGAAGGAAGGAAGGAAGGAAGGAAGGAAGGAAGGGAAGGAAGGAAGGAATGAAAGAAGGAAGGGAGGGAGGGAAGAAAATTAAGGCTATTATAATTACGTGATAAATTGCATTATTCCTTATAAATGTAGAATAATAATAGCCTCTACTGAGTAGTTTCAAAGTGCCAAACATTATTTCATATTGCAGCATTAGATCATACCCTTTATGTCCAACAACATTTCTAAATGGCTGTCCATTCTTTAGCGAATCCAAGCATAAAAACACAAAATTTTCCTGGTTCTTTGGTCTTTATTTCTGAAGACTCCATTGTCGTGTAAGACTTTTGATTAAATACATTCTTTATGCTTTTCTCTTTAATCTGTCTTTTGTTATAACAATGTCAGCCATAGACCTTGCATGGTAAGGAAGAGGTATTACTTTTTTTCTTCCTTATAATGGCAATATTAACAAAGTTTAGGTTCCGACTGTGTAACATCCAAATGCCAGCCTACTTGTAACTCTCTGAGCCTCTTCTTCCTCTTCTTCAAAATGTGGATTTTAATAACAACCTTATGATTATACAGATGGTGTCCCAAAACACCTTGGTGCTCAAAAAATTATTTTCCATATGTTGTGTTGTAGTCCTATTAACCTCAATAGAGAAGGGGCCAGGTTTAAGAAGCCGAAAAAGAGACCCAGAGACAGCAAATGAGACATAGGGTTTTGTTAGGGGCTTACTTTCGGGGGGAAAGAGTGGCAGTGGCTGTGGGCTGGACAGGATAACCACCATTCCCACAGTATGGTGGTCACTGGCTGGACAACATAACCACATAGCCCAGTGGCAGCAGGCAGGGCAACTACTTGCAAAGAACATGCAGTTTATATAGTATTTCCACTTAATGCCCTTCCCTTAATGACCTCCACCTGGCAACCTTCATTTAACCAAAAACTCAGGACCTAAATTCCCTGTACAGCCCATGTTCCATGAGATGGGCTGGGGGCTCAGATGTTCCTCATAGAGAAGGAATGGATCTCTGGATCGACCATTCCTGGATTCCCTAGCTCAGAACACACATTCAGGTGCATCTGCTGTACAGTGTCATCTTAAGGGTTTGCTCAAGTTATTGCTCTCAGGGGCATTTACCTTACACCACACTCAGTTAATAATTTACCAAATGTTAAGTATTGCTTAGTACATGTTATACATTTAATATTTTGCTAGTTTTTGCTTATACTCTTTTAAAATACCTTTTGAATACCTTGCTGCTATATTTGGAATAAAAATATATAGTAAGTGAGAAAATAAAGACATTATAGTTTCTAAAATAATACCAATAATCTAAGAGATGAGAGAAATGCAACCTCCTTCCCCCCGAATGTGTAAGCATTCTTCCTGTGTCCAGGTTCTTATAAAATAACTTTATTTAACTAACATATTAAAGAATAATTAATCATTTTTATCTTATACTATATAAAAAGATGGTAGCTCTTCAAACATACTTTCCAAGAACATGACAACCTACGTAGCATGATCTTAGATTCTGATATGTTCAATTTGCTATGATTTTATATAATTTATTACTTCCAAGGACCAATTTATTATATGTACAATTTAATATGGTTACATTTCATATTCTAATTTATTATAGCTAAAGGACTTTTCCATAACAAAAGATACTTTATATATATATATATATATATTTTTTTTTAACCAAAGTTGGGATGTGAATCATAGGTAATTAAGAGAAGAATGCCAATGGAGAGGATTTGAGGATTAAAGAATGTCAGCCTCCAATTATTCATATTATCATGTCACCTCCACCATGCAGTTCTTATTAAGTGCTCTAGGACAATGTGGTTTCTTCCTTACATAAATTGCTGTTTTGACATGTTTTGTTTTGCAGGGAACTAGGGTTATTCCCAGAATTCAGGACACTCTGGGAATTTTGTAGTAAATACACTCATCATGAATCTCAATACATTTATGATGAATGATTCCCCAAAGAAACCATGCATATTTGTTTAAGATGCATACAGTTGCGCTCCAGTATCTACCACATCAGTCATCAAAACTTGTAATTTTATCTTCACATATTCATTTATTCTTTGTTTTTTTGAGACAGTGTCTTGCTCTGTCACCCAGGCTGGAGTGCGATGGCATGATCTCGGATCACTGCAACCTCCGCCTCCCGGGTTCAAGTGATTCTCCTGCCTCAGCCTCCCGAGTAACTGGGATTACAGGCATGTACCACCATACCCAGCTAATTTTTATATTTTTAGTAGAGACGGGTTTTAGCCATGTTGGCCAGGCTAGTCTTGAACTCCTAACCTCAAGTGATTCTTCTGCCCTGGCCTCCCAAAGTGCTGGGATAACAGGCGAGCCACCACGCCTGGGCAAAACATTAGACTGTAATGTTATAAGAAAATTTAAGAATTTGTATTGGGCAACATTCAAAGCAATCCTGGGTCATAGGTTGGAAAAGCTTTTTCTACATTGTATAAATAAGACTTCCTGGCAGATTTCCAAAATATTTTGGGGGAAATTTTATGGTGAATTAAATTCCTATGGAAAGTACTATTATATTTAATCATGGACATTTTCCAGGACAGAAAAATGACCTAAACGTGAACAAGGCCATCAAACTTAGAAGCAAGTGTATATAATAATACATTACACAACAACAACATAAAAGAAATGAGGGATATGCAAACTCCTTCCCTCCCTGAGTCTGTAGGTATTCTTCCTGTGTCTAGGTTCTTACAAAATAAACACATATTTGTGTGCGTGTGTGTTTCTATATGGAATGTACACATGTACATTCCATCGTACATACGTACATACATACATGCACACATACGCACACAGAGAGGGAGAAAGACCTAGATAGCAGAGTTGCGAATCTCTCTGATCCTTGAGATTCTAAAGAAATACTTGTTCCAAATGCAATTTCCCACTCTGTAGAAAACAAAATCACTTTCTCCCAAATCCCTGAGAATTCTTTTGGGCTTTAATTCTTTTGCCTCCTGTGGCTCTGAGCTTCTATTTCCTACTTTACTACTTTACAGAACTTCTCACTCTCCCATGCGTATCTCTTCTGCAGTTTGGGAACCAAGAAATTGAAAACAGAAATTCCCCATGCCTTCCAAATGAAACAAAGCAATTCATACAACCAAGTTTATTCAATATTCAGGAAGATGTAGAGAAAAAGATGATTTACAATAACTTAAAATTTTAAATATTAGCAGTTCCTGTTCTTAAAAAAAATTATCTATAATTTCCAAAATTACAAATCTTAGGTCCATCTTTGGTTCACTGTCTCCATCTTTTATTTCACTCTGCCCTCTTTGAAGGGCCTGCTCGTCCTTTTCTTACGCCTTCAAATTTATTTATGTTCTTACCTCAAATCTCACCACTGGATCTCGAGATCTCTGCAAGGCTACTATATGGCAGAATTAATGTTCACAAAGCTCCACTTGATTAAGTTCTTAAGCATGACCTTTAACCACATTACAGTCATTGACAGAGTTTTTTTTTTATTTCTTCTACTTTATATAGGCATCCAGGTGAAATTATTTTATATAATGAAATACAATAGAACAATATAAATTTTGGAGACATAAAGACTAAAGTTGGAGTCAAATTTGAATCCTAATTCTTTTACCTGGACAATTAAACAATAATATCAGAATTCTTCTTCTTCTTCTTCTTCTTCTTCTTCTTCTTCTTCTTCTTCTTCTTCTTCTTTTCTTCTTCTTCTTTCTTCCTCTTCCTCTTCCTCTTCCTCTTCTTCTTCTTCTTCTTCTTCTTCTTCTTCTTCTTCTTTTGGAGTCTGGGTGTTGCTTTGTCATACAGGCTGGAGTGCAGTGGTGCAATCATAGCCCACTGTAACATTGAGCCCTTGGCTCTAGCTGTCTTCCACACATCAACCTTCCAAGTAGCTAGGACCACAGGCACATACCATCGTGCCCAGCATAAGATTCCTAATACAGTTCAATAACCTGAGGACAGAATAACTTTTCAAATGGATATTATAAAAAATAAAAAGGTGACACGAAAGCTAGTAAATAAGTACTATCTTAATTATCTTCTATTTCCGTTTCTTCCTCATTTACAATGTACAAACTGAGGTCCAGAAGGGTGATGCAACTTGCCCAAGATTATTATTTTCTTCTTATTTTATGTATTTTAATTTTGCTTCCCAATCTTTGACATTGCTTTTTTGACAAGAAGATAAAAATTTGATGAGTTTCTGGCTAGGGTAGAGTAGTATCTCCTAGGTCTCATCAAGAACTTAGATTTGTGGTACCCGCAGTCAAGAAGCCATTAAAGGGCAAGTCATTCAGAGCAAGTAATTTTTTAAGATAAAAATTAGTCTGATTATTCAGGGAAAATAGAGCAAAACTGTAGGATTATTGAGATAAAGAATGAAAAATCAAGTAAATAAACTACTGGGAAAAAAAGAGAAGAAAAAATAAGTAGAAAAAATAAATCTGGAGTAATTTCTAGGTGGGAGTGCCAAGGGTCTTTCATGCCTTTAAAAATGCTCTCTACTAATGGAGTCACAACCAGAATATTGAAGAGAAGAATAAGAATAAACATACTTGTTATAAGTTTCTAGAGATAGCAAGGATTGTATCTTATTTGCATGGATTGTATCTTATCTGCATTCTGAATGTGCAATGCACATAGATAATCTGGTCGTTACTTAATAAATACATTTTGGTTCAATCAATCTACTCTGTATGCTGAGCAAAGTTACATATTTCTATATTGATCCTTTCATATAGGCTTTATCTGGTTTCCAAACAATACTCTTGGCAACCATCAACTGTCAGGTTAAGGTTCTTGAGGAAGGTTTCACCCCAGATCCTTCTGTACTCTCCTCCCGGAGTCACAAAGGACTTAAGGGTCCTTTATGCCTTGGAACATTCACTTTTTTACCAATTATCAAAAAATTGTGGTTTATTCATTGGGAGAAAGATGGAAATATATGAAAAAAGAAAGAAAGGAGATAAATCAAGTTTATTTTGTAAAGCGTTTAGATACTCTGAGTTTATGAAGACAGGGAAATGTTCCAAGCATCATGAGTTATCCCTGAACTACCTATAATTTGGAATTTTTGTTTTTGGCCAATTCATGAATCTCTAGAAAAATGTAATAGTCATGTTTGCATTTGCATACTAATTTGCACTTCTTACCAATAGAATTTCTGATTTTTCTCTGACAGTAAGAAAAAGAAAAAGGCCCATCAGGCATTTTCTTTTCACTTGCTCGCAGGAAATAATACAGATGTAAATTTATCTTTAAAATATTCTCACAATATTTTAGAATAGTCATACCCCAAGCAAAAACTGTAAATTTTTCTTTTAGAAAATCCTTTGAAACTTGAACATATATTTCACTCCCAGGCAGGAGTAATAAATATTGCCTAATCTTTTAGGCAGAGTGAGGTAGTAGTGAAGTGGAGTTATAGAAACACTTAATGTTTTAAACTGTACGAAGCAACTTATACTTTCAATTATTGTGAAACTTTGTGTTACATAATTAGACATACTGCAGCTTTGGGGTTTATGTGGATAAGTTCTTTTCCTGGAGAAAATAGAAAAATTGACGTAGGTTCCAGAATGTTATGAAATCAATGTCATAAAACTTTAGAAGCTGCAAAATAAAACAGTGTCTTTCTTTACATAGACAACAATATTTTAAAAGTTATCTCTGAATTGCTTAGAGGTGGATTATTACTAAAATGTCCAGTTTACCATGGGCTGTCAAAAAGAGTGTAAGTGGTAAAAACTCCATGTCTGTATCCCCAAAGGGGAGTAGGGTCAAAGTTGAGCCACGGCAAATCAAACCGAAGCAATTTTATGTTCCAGTGTAATTCTCCAACAAATGTGTGGACAGAGAGAGTGCAGGGCCCAAGGGCATCCCTATGGTCTGGGCTAAAGGTAAATCACAACATGGATTCAAACTTCCCTTTTTCTTTTTCCTTGCTGGGTGTTTATATACCGACAAAATCAGGTTAATGTGAAAGTCAAGGTCAACCACGAAAAAGAAAAGGCTTTTACAAAAAGGCAGCCTAAGGCTTTTAATGGTAGTAAACAATGGTTGTTGACCAACTGCACACATGTGTAACCCTGGGTTCTTCAGTATCATCTGACAGAGACATGACCTTTCTACCTAAATCACATTCTTTCTCCTCAAGGCATTGTCCATTTGACTAAATTCACTAAGAATAACTTTGAAAATGAGCTAAGCCGGGTGCAGTGGCTCACGCCTGTAATCCCAGCACTTTTGGAGGCTGAGGCGGGTGGATCACCTGACGTCAGGCGTTCAAGGCCAGCCTGGCCAACATGGTAAAACCCCGTCTCTACTAAAAGTACAAAAAATTATCTGGGCATGGTGGCGGGTGCCTGTAATCCCAGTTACTCGGGAGGCTGAGGCAGGAGAATCCCTTGAACTTGGGAAGCGGAGGTTGCAATGAGCTGAGATCATGCCATTGCACTCCAGCCTGGAAAACAAGAGCAAAACTCCGTCTCAAAAAAAAAAAAAAAAAAAAGAGGAAAATGAGCCAATTAAAAATATTACTATAATAAAAATGTTTCCTGTCTTCCTAAAGGAAAGATGATGTCTTCCTCAGTTTCGGCTTTTGTAACAGAATACCATAAACCGAGTGGCTTAAACAACCTTTCTTTCTCATGGTCCTTGGAGACTGGAATTCCTACCCTCCAGGGTAGCATGGTCAGATTCTGATAAGGACCCGTTTCCTGGTTTACAGACCAGCGACTCGCCTTCTAGTTGAGTCCTTATGTGGTGGAGAGAGTGAAAGCAAGTCTCTTTCTCCTCTTTTTATAAGGCACTAATCCCACCATGTGGCTTCACCCTCAGGATCTCATCTAAACCTAATTATCTCTCAAAACCCCACCTCTTAACACTATCTCTTTGGGGGTTAAGGCTTCAACCTACAAATTGCATGACGATATAAATATACACTTCACAAAGGATGAATTATAAATGTAATCCTTTCTTAAATCTTGATTGTTGAAATGAGAATAAATTATATGTTGAGTGTTTATATTTGTCTGATAAGATTCTGGCAAGTATTAGAAGCAAGAAGTTATTTACCCAAATCATCACAAAATTGTTTCTTCCTCCCAGAGTGAAACGTGCAGGAAGAGCACTTTTAAAAAACATTGAAATAGAATTCAGTAAAGAAGGTTTTTCTTCTCTATATAAAGATCCATCTTGCCTCTACTAGCATTTTTTAAAAATAATAAGAGGATGTATTAACTACAAAAAATAGTCTAAAACATTTTAAAAAGTGTAGTAGTGGACTTCTTGGCATAAAATTGAGAGCTATTTTATCTTGACCATTTGCACTAATCGGTATTTCTGGAAATGCAGGCTCTGTTGGCTGTTAAGATGCTCCAACTATCTTCTCACCTTGCCTGCTTCTACTTCTGCTCTTCTCACTTTGCAGGAGGTAATTAGGTGATTGCAAATCTCACAAAAGTTTCTGCTCACAGTATTGCAGCAAGCTGATCTAGGATATTATGTCTCTGAAGTTGTTGGTTCTAAAATTCCTCTATGGAATGGCCTTAAGGAGCAAATATTGTAATTGCTTATTTTGTTAAAGAGGAGATGCAAGGTTAAAGGTGTAGCTGAGCCTGCTGTTCTGTAGTTACAGGAAGGTCAGAAAAAAGAGAGCAGGCTTGCTCTGCACCATGTGCCAGAGAGGTTGGATTAAAAACAACAACAACAACAACAATAACAAAAAAAAACCTTTGCTGAAACTGACTAGAGTTTTACCAATAAAACCTGTTTTGGTGAACCTTTTGCTAGAATTGCCTATGTATAAGAGAAATTTCTATGCCTAGCAGCTAAACTAAAGAATATGTCTGTAATTTCCAAACGGTTCAAGGATGGCAAAGTGTAGGGGTGAATCATTGTTTATTAGCTCTCACAAATATAGAAAAGTAAAGTAAAGAAAAAAATGCAGCTTACAGAAATCCATGAAGGTTCTTGCAGCTTGCCAAGCAATGTTTACTACCCTCTGCAGTCCTCTGAACATAAAAATGTAAGTATATTACTTTAAAGGCAATTCTGAATATGTGTTCAGGTGCTTATGCATGTGTGACCACACACATATACACAAGACTATTTTATTTTCACATTTGTAGTAAATATTATATAAACATTTAGGGAAGCATAGACATTAAAAGTAAAAGTCTAACTGGTTGGCTTTAGCTGGTCACAATTTCTTTGAGTACTTTACAAACTTTGTTTATTTGCTTCATTCCTGATCTAAAACTTCCTTGCTATTCCAAATTGGGCTTCTCTTGAACTGAGTGAACCAAGGCAGGTAAATTTCTGCTGAATTGGGCAAATCGTGTAGTAACTTTGTGATTTGAACAAATTTCCACTAGCTATGAGGAAGAAATCACAAAATTGATTTTTATCTGTGAACTGAGACAGAACATGAAAAAGTCTTCAGAGAAAGAAGGGAAAAAAACAAAGATTGCAGGTTGTGCACAGAATGCTGAAAATTATTTCAGAATATTTAATGTGAAATATACTTCAATCAGTCTCTAAGGAAAACTATGAAGACTCCACACATGTAGTATGTTTCTTACACATTTTTGCATACATTGTGTTTAACACCTGTTCTTAAACAGTGATAAAAGGGCTTGAGCAGCAGCACCAAGGGCATATATTTTTAGGTTGGAGCTGGGATGTCAAAACCACTTAAATGTTTCTTCAAGCGAGATTTCAATTCTCCCACACCAATCTTCTAACACCAGTTTCACGGGCATGAAGACACTTAATAAGTACCATTGAATGATGATTAACTTTCTAAATTACCAGCTAATTAATCTGCTGTGAACCTAATTGGTGAATTCACTTCGCTAAGTCAGAAGTTAGTAGGGTGGGCGATCTCGAAATTAATTCATCTTGAAAAGCTAGAAAGCTAGAAAAATCCTATTACTTCATGTTAATTATAACTGATTAGAGAAAATATTTTGATAATGTACAGGTTGTTTTGTCCATTCTTTTTCCTTGAGTAATATATGGTGAAAGTGTCAGGTTAATTCTACTTTTAATTGGAATTCTACAATCAAAGCTTATCTTTAAGCAAATACTATGGACATAGACATAGCCATTCTGTATTCTGGCCATGCAAAATATTTTTAAAATAAAAATTAGTTAAGTTGGAATGGCCAATAATATTAGCTGAAAAATCTGCATGAACTAAGTAGCTATCCAAAATCCTAAAGATCTAAAATAAGTCTTGAATAATATGCCTCAGATTGAAGTAGTGGTTATATATTCCATCAATGAACTATAATTAATAAAATATAAATAACTATCATTTGTTAAGCATATACTGTCTCAGGAAATACATATTTTTGTGATTTATAAAACTAATTAGATACTTGTAAATGAAGAAATTGGGCAACAGATAAGTTAATTGCTTCTTGTAGAAACAGAATTTAAAGCCGGGTGCGTGTAACTCTAAGACCTATAATTTTTAAATTGTTTCTTACTCCTTCAAATACAAAAACACAAAATAAAGCAAAACAAATAATAAATACACACAGGCACCTGCTTCTGTAAGCATTACAGAGAGCTTATGTCTACAAGATTCTAGCTTCTCATTATACTGATCTAAAGCCAGCAAAATATACCTGCTTTTAAGTCCCTTCACAATTTTTTGTCAATAATATCAGATCAGAATGTTGAAGTAGGTGTTAGAAAAGCAGAACAAAGAGCCATAAGAAGAAAGTTTCTGTGAAATAGATATTCTTTTATATTTAGTTTCCTAGACTACTCTTGAATTTTGAGTGAAAAGGAAGAAACTTATTCTGTTAATTATTAAAATCAATTAAGATATATAGGGAAGACATTGTCTTCTGTCCTATATTTGTAATTTACTACAGGGTCTCTTTTTTGGCTTATAAATTGCTTTGGCATTCATGACCAAACTACAAAAAAAGCTCAAATAACTAGATAGTTTGGAAAGAAATGGACATTTTATTTTTTGAGCATTCTTCAAGAGCCTAACATATTGCTTGTCATATACCATACACCTTTTACGAACCTTCACCTCCTTCTTGACCTGAAACTCCATTACTCTTTCAGATTGTCCATTTTTTTTTAACTGAGTGAACCCAGGAAGATATTTCTATATTAGGCAAAGAGTGCTGTACCTTTGTGAAATGACTTCCTTGTTGTTTAAGTCACCTTTGGTATTTATTGAATGCTCTTCACTAAATATCTTAGAAATGGATAGTGTATTATATTCCACTGTAATAGAGAGGTGGCAGAACAGACTGAACATGAGTTTTTAGTATTTAGGAAGGACGAATTTAATAAGCAACTCACTTATGCATGGTTTTAGGTACTGGTGACACAAAGACACATATTAGAAAGTGTGCATCCTACACTGTCAGTTGTTGTTTACATACATAAGACTTGTCTCCCTTGCTGGCGTTCTTTCATGGGTGTCCAACCTGTCACCTTATAAGATAGGGAAGGCAAACATTGCCCTTGGTCCATAGATAAAACATGCTTAACATAAGGTTAAGCCAATCACTGATGTTCCATTTGATTTATTGGTAATGGCAGGAGTATTTGGCCTAGTTGCATCTAATGAAACATGAGGGGAATTCAGAATAGAAACTTCTGGAACATTTCCATTACGTCCCCAAAAACAAAAATGACAGAGATGAAACAAGGAAGAAAGGGAGAAAAAGGAGAGAACTGTCACAACTATTTTCAAGTCTTAAGGTGGTACACATGGACACACCACCTTTTGGAAACATTAAGGGAGGTTTATGTTTCTCTACAATCTATTAAAGTCTATACTGATTGGTTGCCATTAACATTAATATACAGTTAGGTTGATATAATGACAGCTAAATTCAATAGGTCTGCAGTTATATTTTTGGTATCTATAGTGCTTAAAACATCTAACAATAATCCTGACATTGAGTTGTACCCACCTATGTATTCATAACATATGGCAATATTTGAGCGTGGTATAGAATGAAGTATTGTATTTTGTCTTCATGTCTAAATAAAACTTTACAGCTAATAAACTGTACAAATTATCATTCTATGATGGAGATCCAGGTCCCAGTGATCAATATAGTGATGTTTTACTGGTATTAAATAACACAATCTCAAAGAATATTGATTACAATTTTTCTGTCTTTTGAGGTGCTGTTTATGCAGCTGAATTTAGAAATCCCAGAATATTCCACATGGAATTCAACCAGTTTTAAGTTCTTAAAATCAGTAAGAATGAGGTGGGAATAATAAATACATGCTTATCACAAGTATCTAAAAGTAAAAGAAACTCAAAGTTTTACATTTTTCCTTTTATATGTATACTATAATATTTTGCATATAAATATAGCCAAGGTAAATAAGAAAATTTAACTCTTTGCCCAGGTCATCATAATTTTAATTGAGTTCTAGCAGGCTCTGGGCCCCTTCATATATAAAAATTACTTAATCTCATCATCACCTTTAAATAAAAGTGTGTTTTGTCAATAAATATTGAAACTAAACTTTAGAAAGATGGAAGACAGGGCACATAAAGTAATTCTTGTTCCCCTAAGTGCCTAGATGTGAAATAAGGTATTTTTAAATAAAATCTTAGAACAGTTTAGAAAAAAGAGAATCCTCAAAGAAATTTGAAAATAAAAAAATGGAAAACCCTTAAAAGTACAAAGCACACAGATGTACTCAAACTAAAAAACAAAACAACAACAACAACAAAAATAGAGCCTCAAATACTTGTAGAAATACTGCCCTTAGGGTGCTCCAATTTCAAAAACAACGAATAGAAAAGTACAAGGACTTGTCACAACATTCAGAATAATTGTTGGAGAATAATATATAGCAAAACTAGACTGATTTATTCCTTTTGCTTATGCTGAGCTTTGAGTCACCAATATCTGTATTCTTAGATTAAAGCCGAGACCTGGACTATTTGAGTTAAAAGGTATAAGAGGTACCTGGGGGACTGCAACAATTCTCAACATTCACAACCAACACAACCATGAGAAACCTCCTGACAACACATCCCACCTCTTTCCCACAATCATGAGGAATAAGTTCCTAGAATCAAAAAGGCTTTCTTATGCTTCCATCTTTAAATCTTCCACAAGTTCTTCTGTCCAATTCTATCACAGGAACATAGAGTGAAGGGGATTCTGTGAATGTAGAATCCAGCTCATCCAAATTAGGTTAGCACATTCCAACACATTCCTCAAGGGGCTTAAAGAATAAGCATAAAGACCAAATATTTTTATCAAACTTTAGGTTATTATTATATAAGTAAATTAATAAATATATATACCTGGAAAGCATATTTCCTTCTACATAAAACTGAGTTATGTTGTCCTTTGAGGAAAATAGTACTCTTAGAGCTTTGACTACCTACTTTATCAAACAGGAGCATTCAATGCGAAAAAATACATATTGCATCTTGATAATACAACATTAATATTGAGGCATAGACAGTGGCTGGCAAAAGGGGGTTTTATAGTTATTCTCTATGCAATAACATCATGGACATATTAAAAAGTCAGGTGGAAAGTGACTCATCAGTGGTTCATTTCCTGTTTTTAATCTAGTCTATAAGTCGAATGAAAAGCAAAGTATAGGATATGATCAGGTTCCTGAATTTGTTTAGACCTGTTTACTACCAGGATAGGAAACAGACTAAACAAATATACAAAACTCTAGATGTTTTAATAAAGATAAAAAGAAGACACACACGAACACTCTATCTTATAGGAGGGAAAGAGGAAAATTACTCTCCTTCCCAAGGATGATAATCTACATATGCCTGGAAACTATGAATATGTCAGTTCACAGCGCAAAGGGTAATTAAGGTTTTACATGAAATAAAGGTGGCTAATCAGCTCACCTTAAAATGGGGAGATTATGCTAGATCATCTGGATAGGAATAATGTATTCATAATGTCCCTCAATAGTGGAAGAGCAAGGCTGAGGTGGAGGTTGGAGGTTGCAATGAGGAAAGACTCAATCTGTCTTTGCTGGCTTTGAGGATATAGAAATGGTAACAGGAGGCACACAATGCTGGAAAAGGCAAGAAATGGATTCTCCCTTGGAGTATTATTGGTGTCAGACTTCTGACCTACAGAACTATAAGACAATACATTTGTGTTATTTGAAGCCACTATGTTTGTGGTAATTTACTACAGCAGTAATAGAAAGGGAATACAACCCCCATCTCTGACAGACATTTGCTCTTAGATAGTAGGAGTGAGAAAAAGTTCATATTTGCACCTCAAAAGAAGATTCTTTCTCTATTTTATTAAATGTTTTATCAATCTTATTTTCTGTGGTAGTTTTTTTATCTTTTCAGGAACAAGTCTTCAATTTTTTATATACATAATTTCCATTTTCATTTTCTGAATGGTGTACTTAATAAATTTCATTAATGACCTTGATTATATATTTTGAAAATTATATTTGCTTATCAGACTCAAATTCATAAAATGACATGCATTTGGAAGGGAAAATCGTAGTTGTGCAATAATCTTTCTGAATATATGTTGATCCTCACTCTTCAAGAAAAGGCGCGTAAGCTTTAGGTTCTATGATAGCTGCAACCATGTGTCTCTCCCAGAGTACACCAGATTTTCCCTTGTGTCTGAGCAGGGAGTACCTTCTTCCTATACCAAGATATTTTTCCCTTTTAAATTTGCCTGGCCCACTCCTTATCTTCCAGGCCTCAGCTTAAACAGCACTTCTTTTTGGAAGAATAGCCTCCTGCCTATTAGATTGTATTTTCTATGTACTTTCACCTCATCCCATACACCAAAAAATAATCCTAAATTGTATCACACTGAATTTTAATTTACTGTTTTATTCCTGCTATTTTTTCTCACAATCATTGTGCCTTAGAAACAATATCAAAAATAATGCAATAATCTTAAGCTCCAAAAAAGATAAAAGAAACAGCTAGTGCAATGGTTTTGAGGATGGCGCGTCCTTTGCCTGAAGACCAAGGTGGCAAGTGTCGGGTAAGAGGTAGGGACAGGAGAAGGTACTGATGTTTGATGTTGCCTTGGAGACACTATTACAGAGTTGGATTTAACTCTGAGTGAAGTGAAAAGATTTTGGAAAATTTGTGGAAGAACTAATGCTGAGAACCGTCCTACAGAGACCACATCAAGAGTAAAGAGAGAATTGCTCATGGTGTCTAAGAGTTGCAGTAGACAAGACATTGGGACCGTCTCTGGGCCATACCAAATGGGACTTCTGAGAGTTGTTCCTGCTAGGAGGAACAGGCTCTGGAATACACTGAGAGCCAATGCCAAGGAGACCCAATGGGAGTGATGACATCTGCAGCCAGTCCTTAGGGGCAAATGCTAATATGCAGTCTCACAGCCAGGAAGTGTCTGCTTCAAGAACAGACGCCAGGAGACACTTGAGGTGTCTTCTTCATGAAATAAAACTTGTGTGTAACTACAGGGCACACTTACACTTGATGGCATTGGAAGAAATCTCAGAAATTCTAGGTGGATAATCCAACAAACCATGAAAACCTTGGGTAGAAGAAATTTAGAATGTTTTTTGTTTGTTTGTTTGTTTGTTTTTGGTGGGGAGTGGCTGAGATGGATATCTAGCTCTCACAGAAAGAAATGGAAGGGACGAGTAAATACAACACCTTCAACCGAAACATTCAGGTATTCACATTGGGACTAATCAAGAAAACAAATTGACCCCCACAGAGAATGAAGAAAAACAAGGCAGTACAAGAGCTCACCTGGGAGCAGCATGGAGATGGAGCCAAAGGAACCTCCCTCATCCAGGGAAGTGATGAGTGAATGAGTGACCCCAGGAAACTATGCTTCTCCTGTGGATCTTTGCAACCCTCAGGTCAGGAAATCTCCTTGTGGACCACTCCACTGGGACCTTCAGTCTGACAGACAGAGCTACTTGGAGTCTTGGCAGAGTAGCAACAGCCTGCAGGCCCCACTTTCACGGCACCTCACAAGATAAGACCCACTGATTTGGAATTCCAGCCAGCCCCTAGTAGCAGCATTGTAATTCCCTAAGAAGGAGCTCCGAGGGTGAGGGGCAGGCCACCATCTGTGCTGCTTGGGCAGCTTAGCCATTCTGGACTTTGGGATCTGGAAAATCTGAACCAACTGGGGGCAGAAGGGATCCCCCAGCACAGCACAGCAGCTCTACCAAATCATGGCCAGACAGCTTATCCAAGCAGGTGCACAATCCCATACCTCCTCACTGGTTGGAATCTCCCAATTGGGCCTCAAACCACCCCTGCTTATGTTCTCCAGCCAATAGAAATTTGAAATTCCACCTGGCATGGCACTCCCAGAGGAAGGAGTGGGCTGCCATCTTTGCTGTCTGGATGACTTAGCCGATTCAGCCTTTGGGCTTTGAAGAGTTCCAGCCAATGGGGACAGAAGGGATCCCTCAGCACAGCCCGGCTGCTTTGCCAAAATGTAGGCTGACTGCTACTTTAAGCGGGTCCCTCATCCCACTCCTCCTCACTCAGCAGGACCACTCGACTGGGGCCTCCAACGTCCCTGGTGTTCTCCTGCTGACAGAGATTTGCAACATCCCTGAGATGAAGCTCCCAGAGGAAGGAGTATGCCACCATCTTTGTTGTTTGGGTGACTTAGTGATTCCAACCTTTGGGCTTTGGAGTGTCTGAGGCAACAGGGGGCTGAAATGGACCCCCAGAACAGCAGAGCTGCCCTATCAAAATGTGGCCAGACTGCTTTTTGAAGCGGGTCTCCGATCCCGTTTTTCCTCACTGGGCAGGACCTCCCAACTGAAGTCTGCAGACACTTCCTATAGGTGCCTTTAGGCCAGCAACAGGCTCTTACTTCCCTGGGGCAAAACTTCCAGAGGGAGGAATGGGCTGTCATCTTTGCTGTTTTGCAGGCTTCACTGGTGATACCTCCAAGTGCTGGAAAATCTGAGGCAACTAGGGACTACAGCAAACCCCAAACATACTGCAACAGCCCTACAGGAAAGTGGCCAGACTGTTACAGGGCTGCCCTTTCTCAAAACTCCTCACCAGTCAGGTTCTCCAGGCCGGGGTCTCCAGCCACCCCTGGCCAGAGCTATACAGACAGTAGCAACTCAGCAACTCCTTGTATCGAGCATCCAGGGGTAACTGAAAGCCTCTCTGTCACTGCCTCTGCAGGAGAACAGCCCTTGTCATGCCCTTGGACTAACAAAGGAGCAAAAACCTTAAATGCCTCACCCACATCTCCAACAAACTGCAGTTGACTCAAGGGAGGAGGCCAATTTGTCTACATGGGTCCCATGCATGCCCCACTGCTTGTCACAAGAGAGGGAACCCCTAGCTTGGCCTCACAGCACAGATCCTCCATCCCGGGCTGATTTTACTGAATGATTGCTGACCTGCTTCTCTCTGAGGTGGAGTCCTCAGGTGACAAGCAAAAGACCCTTGGCCACAACCACTACCTAGATCCCTTCTTCTGCTACCTCTAAGCTGGGTAAGGAATGTAAATACTGAGATCACCCCAGAGCTACCTTGAGCAGCCCTGGAGTGCCAAATCATGATCTACAACCAGCACTCAAGGGGGAGAGGAACACACATTTTCAGAGCATTGAGAGGGAACACTGCTGCAATGTGAAGATACATAGGGGAGCCACACAACCAAGCAAGAGTCTACCAACTGACCAATAAGCCTAAGTGCCACTTGCCAGATGACACCCAAAGCTTCAACACCAAAAATACCTCATTATCATACCCTTCTGTGAAACTAGAGGCAAAAAGTCAGCTTCAAATAAAGACCCTACACAAAGCCTTGGCCCAGTGAAAATGTCCAGAAGAGAATTCTACTGACTGTACCCAATCTACACTGCAATTAAAGGAACAACTACATGCGGAGATGAGAAAGAACCAGTACAAGGACTCTGGTAACTCAAATGGCCAGGGTGCTCTATGCCCTCCAAATGACTGTACCAGTTCTCCAACAAGAGTTCTTAACAAGGTCAAACTGGCTGGAATGACAGAAATAGAATTCAGAATATGGATAGGAACAAAGATCTTTGAGATTCAGGAGGATAGCAAAACATGATCCAAGGAAAATAAGAATCACAATAAAGCAATACAGGAGCTGAAGGACAAAATAGCCATTGTAAAAAACAACCTAATGGGTCTGACAGATCTGAGTAACACAATTCAAGAATTTCACATTGCAGTCACAGATATTAACAGCAGAATAAACCAAGTTGAGGAAAGAATCTCAGAACTTGAAGAATGGTTCTCTGAAATAAGACAGACAAAAATAAAGAAAAAGAAAAAAGAATAAACAAGAATGAACAAAAGAAATATGGGCCTGTGTAAAGAGGCCAAATCTATGAATCACTGGCATCCCTGAAAGAGAAGGTGAGAAGGCATACAAGTTGAAAAACATATTTCAGAATGTCATCCATGAAAACTTTCCCAGTCTTGCTAGAGAGGCCTACAGTCAAATTCAGGAAGTATAGAAAACTCCTGAAAGATTCTACAGAAGAAGATATTCCCCAAGACTCATATTCATCAGATTTTCCAAGGTCTAAATGAAAGAAAGAATGTTAAAGACAGATAGAGAGAACGGGCTGCTCACCTACAAAGTGAACCCCATCAAGCTAACAGCAGATCTCTCAGCTGAAACCCTACAAGCCAGAAGAGATTGAGGGTCTATATTCAACATTCTTAAATAAATAATCTTCAACCAATAATTTCATATCCAGACAAACTAAGCTTCCTAAGTGAGGAAGAAATAAGATCCTTTTCAGATAAGCAAATGTTGAGAGAATTATTTACCACCAAACATGACTTACAAGGGGTCTTGAAAGAAGCAATAAATATAGAAAAGAAAGACTACTACCAGCTAATACAAAAACACACTTAAACACGTAGACCCCTGTCACTGTAAAGCAACCATACAAACAAGTCAACATAATAACCAGCTAACAGCACAATGACAGGATCAAATCCATACATATCAATAGTAACCTTGAATGTAAACAGGCTAAATGCTCCACTTAAAAGGCACAGAGTGGCAAGCTGTATAAAAAAGCAAGACCCAATGGCATGCTGTCTTCAAGAGACCCATCTCACATGTAATGACATGCATAGACTCAAAATAAAGGGATGGCGGAAAATCTACCAAGCAAATGGAAAACAGAAAAAAGAAGGGTTGGAATCCTAATTTCAGACAAAACAGATTTCAAACCAGCAAAGATCAAAAAACATTAAGAAGGACAATACATAACGGTAAAGGGTTCAATTAAACAAGAAGAACTAACCATCCTAAATATATACGCACCCAACACAGGAGCATCCGGGTTCATAAAGCAAGTTCTTAGAGACCTACAAAGAGACATAGACTCCTACACAATAATAGTGGGAGATTTCAACATTACACTGACAGCATATATCAGATCATCAAGGAAGAAAATTAACAACGATATTCAGGACCTAAAGAACACAAAGAAGAAAACATAGATGCTGGGATCTACTTGAGGGAAGTTAGGGTGGGAGGATGGAGAAGAGTAGAAAAGATAACTCTTGGGTACTGGGATTACTATCTGAGTGATGAAATGACATGTACATCAAACCCTGTGACACATGTTTACTTATGTAACAAACCTTCACAGGTACCCACAAACCAAAAATAAAAGTTAAAATTGTTTTTAAAGCTTGGATTTTTGTTACTATTTTCACAATGTTTCTTAGATTTAACTGTTCCACCTATAACTTCTATCGCATTACACAGGACGGGCTGCCTACACACGTAGACTGAGTCAGTCTATAGTTATGAGTTTTTAATAATCACGTGCTTGTGAAAACATGTCACAATCTCATCTAAAATGTTTTGGAATTATTTTTGACTTTATGATGGTTTGCAGTATGATATTTATAAGTATATTGTGTTTATTGTAATTAGGTTTATATTTATATAAAATACATTCTAATGCTTTAATATTTTTGGATAAATTGACTTTTCAGTTTAGTCAATGAAATAAACTGTCAAACACACTGCTAGATGTATGCAAGTAGACTCAGCCTGGGCTTTGTTGTTTTATTCCTGATAGTTAAATTTCAGGATGGTATCAATAGATGGTCTGGAGAAGATAAGACAATAATTTCCATTTGCTCAGTGATAGAATTCAACTAATCACCTATGCACACATGTCATAAAACACAGTATATGGTGCTCAATAACATTTTTGCCTGACTAGATGGTGAGTCAATTAATTATTTTTAACATGTTATAAACATCTTACAGTTTTATCTTAGATTTATTGTTTAAGAATAAGGTCAAAGGAGCTGACAAAGCAGTCTCTAATATTTTATTATCTCATGGAGAGGATGGTGGAAAGGAATTACTGGATGAAAAAAGTACATTATATAATGGAGTTTCTGTAATGCTATAATATGAGGTATTATATTAGAAGAATTTTTTTTTAATGAATGCCCTCTATGAGATTACTGAGGTCGAAAAGGTAAAATCCAACATAAAGCGTACCACATTTGGTGAGGAAAGTAAGTTGACAAAGAATTATACTTCATTTTTGTGTGTAGTAGTTTTTACATTAAATTAGGGATAAGTGAAAAGTCACTCAGGATGTGTTGAACAACAAGAGCAAGAATAGTTTACAATAAATCATGGAGAGTGAGAGAAGAACATGACTTAATTCCATTGAGTTGGTGCTGTCTTTTGTGAAGGCTTCATGGGTTATTGACACTTGATTGCATGGCTAAGTTGAATTTATAAAGTTAGCTTGGAGGATGTACAAAAAAATATCTCAAATTATATTATCAAGTAATTAAAAAATTAGATCAATGTAACAGAATCGAAAGCCCGGAAGTAGACCCATATACATTTTGTCAACTGATCTCTGGCAAGGAAGCAAAGGCAATACAATGAAGTAAAAACAATTGTCTTTTCAACAGATGATATTGGGATAACTGGATATCACATGCAAAAAATTAATCCCAACACAGACCTTACACTCTTCTCAAAAAATAACTCAAAATGGGTCACAGGCCCAAATGTAAAGTGTAAAACCCTAAAACTTGTAATGAAGAAAATCTAGATGACCTAGGATTTGGTAATTACTTTATAGATACAACACTAAAGGCACAATCCATGAATGAATGGATAAGCTGAACTTCATTAAAAGTAAAAATTGCTGTACAAAAGACATTGTCAAGAGAATGAAAATACAAGACACACAGTGGAAGAAACTCTTTACAAAGGAATTACAGAGTACTATTATACAAAAAAACCACAAAGAACATTTGAAACTCAAAAATAAGAAAAAACAAGCAACCCAATAAAAAAATGGGCAAAAAAGCTAAACAGATATCTCATCAAATAAGATACACAGATGGCAATAGACATAAGAAAAGATATGCACATCACATATCATCAGAAAAAAGCAAATTAAAATGACAATGAGATACTGATATACAACTATTGGAATGGCCAAATCCAGGACACTGAGTATGCCAAATGCTGGTGAGGATGTGGAGCACAGGTATTCTCATTTACTGCTAGTGGGAATGCAAAATGGTACAGCTACTTTGGAATACAGTTTGGCATTTTCTGACAAAACTAAACATGTTCTTACCATACGATCCAATCGTGCTCTTCAGTATTTATTCAAAGAAGTTAAAAACTTTTATCTACAAGAGAACTTCCACAGAGACATTTACAGCAACTTTATTCAGAATTGCCAAAACTGAGAAGCCACCAAGATGTCCATCAGGAGGCGAATGAATGAATAAACTGGTATATCCAGATAATGGAATATTTTTCAATGCTAAAAAGAGATTAGCTATCACATCATAAAAAGACATGAAGGAAACTTAAATGTATTTTACTAAGTAAAAAAACAAGCCAATTTGAAAAGTCTACATACTGTGAGATTGGAAGGATATGACATTCTGAAAAAAGGTAAAATTATGCAGGCAGTAGAAAGATCAATGGTTGGCAGGGTTTAGGGGGCAGGGAAGGATGAATAGGCAGAACATAGGTTTTCAGGGCAGTGAAACTATTCTGTATAACACTATAATGGTGGATACATGTCACTATAAATTTTTACAAACCCATAGAATGTGCAACACCAAGAGTGAGTCCTAATGTAAACCACTGGCTCTGGGTGATAATGATGTGCCATAGTAGTTCATCAGTTGTAATAAATGTACCACACTGGTGTGAGATGCTGACAATACAGAAGATTGCTTATGTGTGAAGGCAGAGATTGCATGGGAAATCTCTCTACCTTCCACTCAATTTTGCCTTGAACCTAAAAGCACTCTAAAAAAGCCAATTAAATATAAAGCTACCTTAAAAGAATTTTGACAAATAGAATACAGTGTTTTATTCAACAAATATTTATTCATCAGCTCCCTTATGCTGTAATTTCATGGGTATAGAAATGTGAAAAATATATAATTTCAGTAAAGTGAGAAAAGAACAGTATAATAGGTGGCAAAGTACTATGGTAACTATTAGATAATAGATGATGGGGACAGATAATGACATATGAATGATCTGGTAATTACTTCCAGCTAGGAATTGAAGAAGACATTCTAGAAGAAGGGATACTTTTCCAGAGCATTTAATGAATACTGAATATTTTAAAAAAGGTTAAAATGATGTTGGGCATCTTTTTTTGTAAGAATGATCAGGAACAGAGGCACAGAGCCTCAAAATGTAAATAATACCTAGGGCTATTGAAAACATGACATAAAGTTAGAAATATTTCAGAAATACATCATCCAGTACAATATTTTTAAAGTACTGGCAAATGGAAAAAAAATCATGTGATGGTTGAGGGACAATATAAAACTTTGGAAAGTATGTGGTCTTTGGAGGTAGAAAAATTTTATTCAAAACCCTCAGTGACTAGGTATATGTATGTATATACTTAAGTATATATACTTACTTATAGATAGATAAGTAAGTATATAAATAAGTAAGTATATATACCTAAGTATAAATATCTGGGTTATCTATATAAAATATGAATGAATACATTTAACTTTATAAAGATCATTATGAGGCTGAATTAATTATATTGTAAAAAGATTAGTACCTTGCTTAAGACACAGTAGAAATTTTATAAATATTAATGACTGATAGCAATATAATACCGTATCAGTTATTTGAAAAAAATTAAATTTCCCTTCCCTTCATAAGGGAGTAACCTTTGAGGAAATTTAAGAAGAGCAAGGCATGAATTGGTGAGAAGATGAGAAAGTAATGTATTACCCTCCTTACTGGTTCTGTAAATTAAAAAATTATTATTTTATTGCATTAAAAATATACAGCTTATTAAATCAATAAGTAGTAATACATTGTGATAAGTTTGTCTCTATTTGATGCCACTTATTTACTAATCTGTTAATATAGATCCTTTAAAGGCTATATCAAGGTCTCCATCAATGCACTGAGGAATTTTATAAAATAGAAGGATAATTGACTAAAATGAGCACAACATAAATTATCTTGAGGATTTTGGGCTTCTCTATGCAAATATTTTCCAATAGTGTTAATGTATTTTTATGTCTTTGATAGTTATTTTACAAGGGACCCTTCAAAAGGGAAAAGGGTATGTGGAAGTCCTACGGTTATATACATTTTGGGAACATGAAATAATATATCTCCCATTAAAGAGTCACAATATTCAAACTTTGCTTATCAGGGCTCTGTGGAATCCTGTTGTAATAAAGCTGTTTAACTTTGTCTAATATAGTCATTACAAATAGTCTACCATTACCAAAAAGTAGTTTTCCACTACCAAAAATGCAACATTCCAGGAAACCACGTTTTCATGGTGTAATAATTTGTATTATACAGACTTAGAATTTAGAATATGATAATGGAGCAAATTGATTGCTAGAAAGTCTGTTTTAGATAAATGATGTTCAGTGGACCTTTCTGTGATGGTGGAAATATTCTATATTTGTGCCATTCAGTACAGTAGCCACTAGACTATCGGTCTATTTGCACTTGAAATGTGGCTAATGAGACTCACAAATACAATTTTAAATTTAATTTAATTTAACTTTAAATAACAACACGTATTTTATTGTGTAGCACAGCTATAGTCCTTTTGCAGTACAATTTTAAATAAGCAAATCTGTATCAATTTCCTCACTAATAATCTTCATATATAGAGAGACATGTGCCTTTGATGTGAAGAGTGCATATTATAAATAGTTTAGACAGGGGTTATTTTATGGCTGACATGGCTTCATTCAATTACAAGAAGATTTTAATAGGATTAAGAAACTCTTCAAAAATAAATTATGACAATTCAGACGTGAATTATCTACATATAGACACTCATTGCACAGTAAAAAAGAATCTAATGCAAATGTCAAAAATCCTTTTTGAAAGAATTGTTTTCTAAAGATAGTATAAGAACAAAAACTTTATCCTGTTCTGAAAGCCTAGAATGTATTATCATATTATGGCCATTGTAATGAAAATTTAGAACAGTAAAATTTAAACTTAAATTTATAATTTTATACAGAAATTTTGACTCAACGTTAAACATCTTAAAATTTACAATGTTAACTAGGAGAAATCTTTATTAAAAGACATTTTAATTAAATGTGGCTAATTATGCCTGTAATCCCAGCACTTTGGAAAGGCGAGACTGGCAGATCACTTATGATGGTGAGCAGTTGCAGAGGAGCCTGGCCAAAATGGTGAAACCCCGTCTCTATTAAAAATACAAAAATTAGCCGAGCATGGTAGCGTGCACCTGTAGTCCCAGCTACTCGGTAGGCTGAGGCAGAAGAATCACTTGAACCTGGGAAGAGGAGATTGCAGTGATCTGAGATCCACCCCTATACTCCAGCCTGGGTGACAGAGTGAGACTCTGTCTTAAAAAAAAAAAAAAAAGTAGCTAATCAACAAATATAGGAGCCATATTAACCATTTTAGAACATAAAGCTAAAAAAATCACACCTGGTAGATACAGGGAAAATGTAAAACGATATTAACAAAATGGAATTAAATACAAAAAGATAAAAGGACAATGCAAGAATAATTTTTAAAAATTGTTATGAATACAATAAAATTAAAATTAGTGGTGGTGCTTTTCTAAAAAATTGCATGTAGTGTCTGATAATTTTTTCTGTTTTTAAGTTTTCTATGTTCATATAATACAATGTTTGAACTACATTTATTAATTAAATGCAAAACCTACTTATTTATGTTTCCTAGGCTTAAAATATCATGTGTATATGTACTGTTTCAATTTTCCCTTACATTTCAAACAGTTCTACAATTTATATGTGATATTCTACTGTTGGTACATAATGCTTCCTAACAAATATATTTTTATGGCCATTAAGTGTATACACAATAAGGCTCCTTTTTACATTATCTTTTAGGTTTGAATATTATTTCATAACACATTACTGTTGCTGCTCATGGCAACCCTGTCTTATGTTGCATTCGTCTTGTAAACCTTTAGTTATTTTATTAACAAAATGTTCCATGTAGAGAACCCTCTCTGGTAAGCAACTTATCAGGGGCATTTGTTCTGTAACACATTCTATAAATATTTACCTTTCTAAGATTGATTTTAATCAGAATTTCCTAAGGACATGCATAAAATTATGTGTATTTAAAGTTTTCCAGGTGGTTCTGATGCAAAGCTAGTTTGGTGTACCTTTACACTAGGCTCCAAAGAAACCGAAAAATTTTTGTAAGAATCGAAGTGATACTGCCCACATGTCATGCCAAGTATAGCAACTAATAAAAGTTTAAATATATAACTAAAAAAGCAAGCTTGATTAGTTTTCAAACTTTTAAATTACTCTATGATAATTAATACATTACTCTGTCCCACTGTCTTTATTTAAATATTTGCATTATTTGGGGTACAGGCTAAGTTTTGGCAAACATGGACTCCAAAGCACAGTCATTTAAAGATGATAAAAAAGACAAACAACTTTTCTTCAACATAACACTTCAAAGATAGGTAAGCAGTTTTGGAGACTCTGTCTCCAACAAACAAACAAACAAACAAACAAACAAACAAACAAACAATACAAACAGAAATGTGCTTCTATCTGGATTAACTAAACTCAGAGTTTTTGACATAAAATAATAGCAGAATGAATACCAAGGGGTAATTAACAATATTTTACCTAATACCTTTCTTCTGCCTGGAACTTTATTGTCAGCATTACTCAAAGATTTATCTCTGGTTCTTTATCATTTTTTGTATTCTTTCTTCACAAAGTTTTATTTTCAGAATTTAAAAAATGTGTCCTTTCTTTATACTCTTATGCACAGTTAAATCATCAGCTGGGCATAATTTTTCATTTCAAGACCTTATACCAATTGGCCCGTCCACTTGGAGTCCTTTAATCCCATTGAATTTAGTATTTTTTGAACTACACAGACACATCTGTTTAATCCCCTACAGACACATCTGTTTAATCCTGTATTCCAGGCATCAGTGAATGCACCACAACTTAGTCATATACTTAGGTCTTTATGCGACCTTCTACCTCTAAAGAGTCACCCAGCCCTATAGATTTCTTCCTTGTACTGTTTGAATACATCTATTCTCTACTATTTTCAAGCCCATACCTTAATTTAAATACTTATCACAGTTCATCTACATTATGGCAAATTTATCCCCACTAATCTTCTACACCCCACTCTTGATTTCTCATATATTCCAAATATAGTACATCCCAGAAATTACAAATCTGATGATGTCACTTTCTTAGATAAAACTTTACAGAGACTGTAGCCAGGCACAACATGCTGAACTTTCCCCAGTCTCTCTACTGCCTTACATTCTATGTAGCCCTTCCTGACTAGTGTCAGTTCCCTGTAAAAAGAAGACTTTCTATCATATTTTGAAATCTTTCCAACCTCCTTCTTGGGATGAAATGACTACTATTTCCTCTGTTTTCTTCTTTTATCTGTACTTCTTTATGTCATAACATCTGTATTACAATTTTACAATCTTTTGCTTCCACATATAGCTCAGGTTATTACCTTAGATTGCAAACACCTTGAAGTCACACAGTATTTGCTTCATTACTGCTGTGTTTAGAATTATAGAATTTTATAAACTGAGGAAACGAAAAAATCTTCACATTTAAAAAGCTATCTAAACCAAACCTTTAACAAAGATAAGAATCCCAACAGTAATACAATATTATATTATTATTAAACATAGCCATACTGTATCAAAGACTCTATCTCAAAAGTTGAGGGTATTCCTATCACTTTTGAAAGCCATAATTCTCACAATATTCTTCCTTATATTTTACTGACAGGGTTTTTGTTTTGTTTTGTTTTGTTTTTTATTTGACGGACGGAGTTTTGCTTTTGTTGCCCAGACTGGTGTGCAGTGGCGCGATCTCAGTTCACTGCAACCTCAGCCTCCCGTCAAGCAATTTTCCTGCCTCAGCCTCCCGAGTAACTGGGACTTGTGAGTTACTAGGCACATGTCACCACGCTCGGCTAATTTTTTGTATTTTTAGTAGAATGGGGTTTCACTGTGTTAGTCAGGATGGTCTCGATTTCCTGACCTTGTGATCCGCCCGCCTCGGCCTCCCAAAGTGCTGGGATTACAGACGTGAGCCACCCCGCCCGGCCATGATTTTTTATGTATGATACACTTTGATCCAACTTCAAGAAAACAACAAAATGCATTTGGTGCAGCATCTACAGCAAACATTGAAACACAAACTAGCATACACTATGAAAAATTTGGTTATACTAAATAAGATATCTTTAATTTTAATATGAGACTTTGGAGTAAATTGTTGTTATCTGCAAAAATAAATGTAATTAATCGTCATGAAAAGTGTAATATTCACATATACATGTTTTTCCCAACCTTTAAATGTTAAACTCAAAAACCCCTGACCAAGAAAGTATAATTTAGATGCAAAACATTTTGGCTCACTGTGAAACCAATATAATGTACTCACACCAATAAAAATAATTGCTGAAAAGAAAGATTTATTATTCAGTCAATTCAATATATTATAAGCAGAAACCAATATACAGTGGCAATCAATTTATTATACTATATAAAGCATTTCATGTGGAAACCAATTTATAATAAACCAAAGACTTAGTGCCAAACACATTTATAAAAAGCTTGATATAATATTCACATAAATTCCAGGCAAAAAATTAAGACTTGACTTTATAGACACCCTAGAGAGGAACACTGCCCTTCTTTATTTCTAATCCTATCAATTTCCAAAAAAATCACAGATTTATATGGACTAGGTTTCTTTTTTTATTGTCATTGCAAAAATGAAAAAGGAAATCATTAACAAAATAGAAATGAATTATCCTTTAAAAGCTTAACAATTATTCAAATCTGATAAGAGGTGGAAGTTACTATGATAGAACCGCTGTAGAATTACATTTTTGCTGACTTTGATTTTATTTAAAGGAATAATTTCTCAGCATGGATTTTGCAAGCACTAACACAGTTCTCTGATTCACATTTTAGATTTGCTGTAGCCAAAGGCGCACTTGTCAACTTAATAAAGCTTTTGCAACTTGAAATGAGTAGGTGTTTCCAAAACATTTCAATTATTCTCTTGATGACTCTGAGAGATGCGGGGTGAAACTGATTGTAGGAATGCAAAATTAGACATTTAGAGGCAGTCACAATGTCCTCTCTTACACAATCACATCTCTTGTGTCCTTTACACATGAACGACTATGTACAGAGATTTCAAGGGATTAATAAGCCAAAAAGAGGAAAATCAGGTAGGGATATTTCAAGGTTTTGCCTTTTTTCCAAATTTATTTAAAAGTGATTCCACTAGCCAATTTTTCCTAGGGAATGTCCATCCTACAGCTGATGGGACAAATAAAAATAATAGTACTAGTAATCATGATAATAAGTCATTGCCCCAAGTATTTTGGGCGGGGATCCATCCTAAAATGAACAGCAGGAGCATTTATTTTCCAACCTGTAAGCATAGATAGTGCAGGATAAACTTTAATTTTTTATATACATATTACACCCAATATGAATTATATTTTAAAATTTAAAGCAATTATAATTTGTAGGTAGTCTGCATTTTATCTGGTGACATGGGCTGGCTTCTTTTAAAGTGGCAATTTAGATAGTAAAACTAAATTCCTCACTTTTCCTTAATTAAGATTTTACTTTTTTTTTTTTTTTTTTTTTCTCCTGAACTAGGGTCTCATTCTGTCACTCAGGCTGGAGTGCAGTGGCATGATCATGACCTACTGCAGCAATGACTTCCCTGAGCTCAGGCGATCCTCCCACCTCAGCCTCCTGAGTAGCTGGGAACACAGGTGTCCACCACCACACCTGGCTAATTTTTTGTATTTTTAGTAGAGACAGAGTTTGGCCATGTTGCCCAGGATGGTCTCAAACTCCTGGCCTCAAGCGATCCTCTGACTTCAGCCTCCCAAAATGCTGGGATTACAGGCATAAGCCACCGTTCCCAGCCAGGGCTTCATGTTTATGGTCTCAGCTTAAAAAAAAAGCATCTAAGAGCTTAAATGCCTCCCTTAATTTCTTATGGATAAACAGAAGCCTGGGTGTAAGAAATGGCTCAGCCTATTGCTGATCAGTAACCCACTTATTTTTTTCCTACTATGGCAATGCCCCTATATAGCACTTTAAAAACAGATGATTTCTGCCTGGGTGTGGTGGCTCACACCTGTAATCCCAGCACTTTGGGAGGCTGAGGTGAGTGGATCATGAGGTCAGGAGATCGAAACCATCCTGGCCAACATGGTGAAACCCCGTCTCTACTAAAAATACAAAAATTAGCCAGCCATGGTGGTGTGCTCCTGTAGTCCCAGCTACTCAAGAGACTGAGGCAGGAGAATTGCTTGAACCCAGGAGGTGGAGGCTGCAGTGAGCAGAGATTGCACCACTGCACTCCAGCCTGGGCAACAGAGCTAGACTCTATCTCAAAAAACAAACAAACAAATAAAAAACAGATGATTTATTTGAACTTTATCTACCAGGAACCTTGCCAAAAACTTTATATGTAATATCTCATTTAATAAACTCAACAAGCTTATGATATGAGAGTTATTATTTTTGCCATGATTTCCATTAACACAATCTTTGAGCAAGTAGGGTTACGAGTTGCCTAGAAGTCTATCATGTGTTTAATGGTAATTCAGTTACTCAAAACCTATAAAAGTTTCCTTTTTTATGTTGATCTGATCATGAAAATACAAGGCGAAAATTATGACTCACTGTAGCTCCCCACCCTGGCCAATAATTCCTCACCATTCCAACTTCTCTGTATTGTTGCTTATTTTTCAATCACTGCTTTGTTAGGAATAGGAAACAAATGCAAGTTAGGTAAATAGGGAAAATGACAGGAAAAAAAATCTTTAGAAACATACACCACACACATACACACACACACACACACACACACACACACACACACACACACACACACACAAGAATGTATGAATATATGAGGATTCATTTAAATATTAAATCCCAGGAGAGTTTACTGGTGAAGTCAGCATCCTAAGAAAAGTACGGATAAAGATAACGAAAATCCTTTTCAAGTACCTAGAAGAAAAACCACAATCTCAGTGGGGTTCCCACCAGCAATGTGGTGACTTTGTGAGAAAAAAATAGATGATCTAAGTGTACATTTAGCTAAAAGGAATATTCTTAGGTAGAACAACTAGGAAAAGAGTGTTCCCCCTTGAATGATGAATTAAGGAGGTTCCCTTCTTTGAGTCTGATGCGGTTGTACACTAGCGATCACAGTTTGGCAAGCAAGCCCACAGCTTGATTTCAGCTGTCACTCCCACCCACTTGGCAAAAGGGCCCATGAAGAGGATACTACACACAATAATTTTGTGGGTGGTCCAGCAGGGTAGTAAAAATACTCACACCTCCATTGCAAATGGGTGTCAATAATCCAATCTCCAGTAGACTTAGAAATATACCCAGTTCCCATGATGAACATGTTTCCTCTTTGTTCTGCTTTTGTGGAAGAGCTAATCTGAATTTGTCTGGGAATTACAAGATGATCAGACATAAGGAAGAAGCAAAAACTTACATAGTAGGTCATTAAAAAATGTTTTTACTGCTACTACTATCATTGCCAGAGAATAAACTCAAGTTTGTTGCTAACCGTAGTTTACTTTTGAGTCATTCTGCTGCTATTTCACGTATTACAATATATTTTTTTTAATCTTTCTTACATGCACTCCAGCGGAACAGAGATTATATCTGTTGTACTCATGGTTGTATTTGCAGCACATCATAGTACTTAAATAAATGTTAGCTGAATGAATAAAGTAATGAATGGGATGTGGATTATAAATGTTACAAAATACGTTGTATTTGAGTAATATATTATAGCATGTGGGGAACACATTCTACCATAAGATAAGATTGGGTGCTCAAACAGAAAACAGAGAATAACTCTCTCCCCAACTTTCTGATGTCTTCCTCCCATTTTGCCTTTCTGAACACTCTTTAAAATGTTTTTAACTGGGCAAAGATTGAGTGTAAGGATAAAAAATAATGTAGATTTGAGAAGACCTATTCCAAGAGAAAACAGACTTATCTGATTAGTAAGTTAGGTAGTCTGAAGCAAGAAAAGTATCCAAATCTGAAAAGTTAAGGGCGATATTCTCATGCTAAGAACTATTACGTTGACCCTTGAATGATGCAGGTTTGAATTGCGCTCGTCTATTTATAGGCAAATTTTTTTCTGCAAATACAGACAGAAAATACAGTATTTGTGGGATGAAGTCCCACGTATAGGGAGCAAGGACTTTTCCTATACATAGGTTGCCCAGGGCTGACTGCAGGACTTAAGTATGCCAGGATTTGGAGTTTATTTATTCATTTAATTAATGCGTGTTTACAGAACACCAACCATTTCCCATGTGCTAGGTCAAACACTCATTATTCAATAAGATAAAGATGGATGTTAATCTTATTCAAATAAATGCACATTTCTTTGAAAGTGATTAATTATATAATAACAATAAAGAATGACCAGGACCAATGGTCAAATTAGTTGATCACCATAATTCTTTCAAAGCACTGCACTTCTACTACTGGCTGATGGAGAATCAACACAGTGCCCTGCCATAGAGCATAGGCCTGAGTCAAACTGGCCAGGTTTGAATGCTTAACTTTACCAATGACTTAGGAAAGGTGCTTAATCTATGCTTTGTTTTCCTCATTAATGAAATAAGAAGAATAACACTAATAATAAAGTTGTCATGAAGAATAAATAAGTTATCATCAGTAGCATACTTAGAACTTACTGCTACATAGTAAGGACTCTGTAAGAATTTATTAAATAAATAATATTTATGGATCCTTTAAAATACTAGGCTTCTATACACCTTTGGAAATAATGTGCTTAGGTGATGTAAACTCTCCTTACTACCTCCTAGGTTCAGGGGATTTCACTGATAGCTTTGTTCCTAAGAGTAATGTATAAGGTTGATATATGGGAATGTAGCAAGAGGCGGAATCAGTTATTTAGTATTTGCTCTAAACGTATTTTAGAAGTCAAGGGATTAATAAGATTTAGAAGTAAGTAAAAGGAAATATATGCGTTTATTGTAGAACCATATTAGCAAAATCCAAGCCTGCATAAAGAACCAAGCCATATTTATTTCTTGAGTGCCTACTAGGATTTAACTGTTCAGGATAGATTACAGGTATAAGACCAGCAGCTTATATGATTGAAGAAGTAAGGACAGTATCTATGATATTTTATTAAGGAGTACAAAACAGTGTAAGATTCTGATTGTGTTATAGGTACTTCCTGACATCAGAAATGGAAGAAAGGGAAAGAATGAAGCTTGAATGAGCCAAATAAATTGTATTTGACCCCACTCCCAAATTCCATCTTTTCAACCCTTTTAACTCATCTCTTACTTTTATCCTTGAGTGGTATGCCCTTGTGGTCTTGTCTTAGGCTTTGTCTATTATAGAAGCTGAACAAAAAATTAAGTGCAGATGCTGTTCAACTGTCTTCTCAAGTTAGAAGATCTTGTTTCTGGAGATTTTAAATTGGAAACCCATGATATATGAATGTGAATTTCTCCAAACAGACCCTAGAATAGTCTTCCTTGGAAATTCCAGACCGTGAACAAAGAGGGATTTACATGGAGAAAAAAAATCCTTTCTCTGAGGAATTTAGCATTTGGGGATGATTTATTGCAGCTTAACTATCCTTGACCATCTCAGGAGTACCTTACATACAGGCACGTCCACATATGCAAACATGGAAATTTTAAATTGGAAACCCAAAATATATGAATGTGAGTTTCCCCAAACAGACCCTAGAATAGTCTTCCTTGGAAATTCCATGAGCAAATAGGGATTTACATGGAAAAAAAGCATCCTTTCCCTGAGGAATTTGGCATTTGGGGATGATTTACTACAGGTTAGCTATGCTTGTTACCATCTCAAGAGTGTCTTACATACAGTCACACCCACATATGCAAACATAGATTTATATAATTCCTCAGAATTAACTCAACTGAAATCTATAAGCTTATTACTTGCTTTATATCTCCCAAAACTGTCCATGTAAACAAGTTGAAAATATTAATGTTTTAAAATCGAGCACACAAAGAATAGTAATTAATATTCCTATGTTTGTCTGACCAGTGCTGAAGAATCATTGTAATCCAGTTGTTTCAGAAAGACAAACCATTACAAGATGGGTTTTCTGTCCACTGACTTTCAATTGATATTATCTATTAAACAAGGAGAAGATGGAATAATGAAAAAGAATCAGTCATTTGTCAGCACCTGAAGTCCACCAACCACAAGGAGTTTTAAAGGTTAAAGGTCACCTATCATTACTTGTATTATAAATGTTAGAGATGATGGATATGCTAATTACCCTGATTTGATCACTATACACTATATGTATTGAAATATTACTATGCGCCCCATGAATATGAACATTTATTATTGGTAAATTTAAACATTTAAAAAGACAATATTAAATTAAATAACAGCAAACACTTACTGAGAGCTTATCATGTGCCAGGCATTCTTCCAAAAATTAACTCATTCAGTGTGTACTAACTTAATCATCATAACAACTCTAAAAAGCAGGTGAAAAAAAAAAAGGAGGGAGAGAGGATGATAAATAACTTGCCTAAGATCACACAGCTAGTAGTCAAACCAAGGGTGTCTGCTCATAGTCTATGCTCTTAACCTTTATATTGCACTGCCTCATATTGACTCATATTTGTATATAAAATAGGTTCACAAGGCAGAACTCATTTTTTTGCCTTGTTGAGCTTTTGCAGACAAGACAAATTTGTCATGATATAAAATATTTTTTTTTTCTCAAAGATGAGAGCATATTGAGGTCCTTTGTGATGTTTCCTTATCTAGTTCAAATAAATAAAAGCTGTTTTTCAACCACGACATCAGAAGACTGCAGACTTGAATGAATCTAAAGGTCAAAAAGAACAGAAGATACTGCTGGTCCTTGGGTGACCATCATCTTATTAGAAAAATTACACCTGATTCCTCTTTTATATAATGCAACAGGAAATGAATTCTTAGCAAAAAAAAAAATCTGAAAATGAAAGTTGCTCTTTTCATTAAATGTATATTAGCAGAAAAGAGTAATGATGACTTGTTAATTAAATAAATTTCTTGATTTAAGAGACACAACCGAGTTTGTGCTTGTTAGGTAAATTTGAGGCGTAAAAATTTATGTATGGTTTTAAATGTATATAAGTAGCATACTAATTTGCAAATTTCTCCTAAGAAAAGGATTACAGAGAGGTAATTACCATGAAAATAAAGAAATAATAACAGATTTAAGGGAGGTTATGTGCACTTTAAAATTTCTTGTTTTTCATTATTACTTGCCATTCCAAACCCCATCTGCTGTAGGCTAGTAAGAAAATTAGTTTCCTCTTTCTTACGGCCTTTTCTTGGTAGATCAGGCACATCTTATAGGGATATGTTTTACACACTCATTAACAAGATGGTAGTACTCCCCATTAGATATAGTTGGTGGCCTTGGGAACATTTCTCTCTCCCTGTTCTTATTTGAACAGGGAAGAAAAAAAGCCAAGGAAAATAATCTAATTTTACTAAAACAGGTAAATGAATGAATAAGTCACATCTATATGAAATCATTGATACATATCTGCATAAAGTAAACCAAGAAGACACAATCAGCAAATATATAAAAGTGTGCTAATAACATCACATAGAAAGACTGTTTTCCCAGGTTTTATTAATTTAAATAGGCTGTTGAGATGTCTTACTTTCTGATTTTTGGATTAAATGATCTTATATATTGTCTCTATATTAATCCATATTGTAGTCACAAATGTGAGTTTAATTACCCAAGATCTCCTAGTATGAATGAGTTTACTATACTTAACAAACTTTATATTTTTGTAAGACTAAAGAAACATTTAAGCTGTCATAAAAAATACTGATAGAGGGAAGTTTCTACCCTAAATGTAATGCTATTCCTTAAATTTCTTCTTTTTCACCCCAATCATCTGCATAATGATCATGACTTTTCTGTGAACCATCAACCATCACCAACTCCATCTTTCTTTACAGCTGCTTTACTAACATTGTATATTTTTTTCTCCAAACACTTATCCTTTATAAATAGCTGGGTGCAAATTGTTAATTTTAGTTTTCCCCATCTTTTCTTTAGGTATTTTAAGAAATAGGATTTGATTCTTTTCTCTTCTTCATATGCATCACTATTTTCATCACTCTTCTTCCTGTTCTATACATTTTTCTGCATTTCCTCTTTCTTTCATTTTACAATTGTGACAGGCAAAGTCCCTTCAAGAGATACAGTCTAGTAGGGGAGAAAGGCAAGTAAACAGGTGACAACAATACTAGTTGACAAATTCTAAGTTACGAGCAATCATGAGGGATTATGAGAATATGTAAAAGTAGTTGTATCTAATTTTGAGGGATGAGGATATGACATCTAGTTAAAAATCTGCCTTTTAGCTGAATTTGAAAGAATGACAACAAGTTACCTTACAACTAACAAAATTAATGCTAGGAAACTTGAATCAGATGGTTAGCTAACATTTATTCCAGAATTTCTCATGTTGCCAGAAGTCAAGGACCCAGAATGGAGGGACTGGCTGAAGCCACGGCAGAAGAACATAAATTGTGAAGATTTCATGGACATTTATTCGTTCCCCAAATTAATACTTTTATAATTTTTATGCCTGTCTTTATTGCAATCTCTGAACATAAATTATGAAGATTTCTTGGACATTCATCACTTCCCCAATCAATACTCTTATAATTTCCAATGCTTGTCTTTACTTCAATCTCTTAATCCCGTCCTCTTGGTAAGCTGAGGATGTATGTTACCTCAAGACCCTGTGATGATTGTGTTAACTGTACAAATTGTTTGTAAAACATGTATATTTGAACAATATGAAATCAGGGCACCCTGAGAAAGAAAAGAATGACAGCGATTTTCAGGGAACAAGGAAAGATAACCATAAGGTCTGACTGCCTGTGGGGTCGGGCAGAATAGAACCATATTTTTCTTCTTGCAGGGAGCCTATAAACGGATGTGTAAGAGAAATATTGCTGAATTCTTTTCCCAGCAAGGAATATTAACAATTGATAACCCTGGGGAAGGAATGCATTCCCAGGGGTAGTTGACCACTCTGGGAGTGTCTGTCTTATGCAGTTGAGAGAAGGGATGAAATATACCCTGGTCTCCTGCAGTGCCCTCAGGCTTACTAGGATTAGGAAATTTCAGCCTGGTGAATTCTAGTTAGACCGGTTGTCTGCTCTCGAACCCTGCTTCCTGTTAAGATGTTTATCAAGACAATGCGTGCCCAGTGGGACATGGACCCTCATCAGTAATTCTAATTTCACCCTTGCCTTGTGATCCTGCTCTGCCCTTTTGCCTTGTGATCTTTTATTGCCCTTTGAAGCATGTGATCTCTGTGACCCACTCCCTATTCGTACGCCCCTCCCCTTTTGAAATCCCTAATAAAAACTTGATGGTTTTGCAGCTCCAGGTCACCATCACAGTCCTACCAACATGTGATGGCACCCCCGGAGGCCCAGCTGTAAAATTTCTCTCTTTGTACTCTTTCTCTTTATTTCTCAGACCAACTGACACTTAGGGAAAATAGAAAGAACCTACGTTGAAATATTGGAGGCTGGTTCCCCTGATATTTTCAGATATATATTTCTAGAATTATTATAACTACATACCAATCCCACTGGATTAAAGGAAGATTAACAGAAGTAAAGCACAACAAATGTATGTAATCAAAGTTTTACATGAAATAAAAGCCTCCAGAATGGACACCCAATGGAGACAGGAAAACTGTCCAAATTTATGCTTAGATTTGATGAAGAATGGACAGCCATGTAGAACTGTGATGGGATAGGAATAGACTAAAGGGGGAAACCTAGCAAGATGTGTCTGTTCAGATTCTCCTTGGCCTCTGTGCAGCATTCTTTCTTTCTGGGTATAAGGCCAGACCCTCTGGGATGGGCATCTTATGACCCATTATCAAATAAGGTCAGTCCGAGAACCTCTTTATATCCAGGCCTTACACAGAAAGGAAGGGGAAAATTAGAGTAATATTTTTGCATTTTATAGCTGGCTTTGGGGGATAGGGGTTCTGATTTCTATAGTCTCCCTTAGAGTCTAGTTTCTCCACCTTGACTTGAGGAAGAATGAGGTGGAGAGACAGAAAGGCAGAAGGTCAGTGAAAACTGTGCTACTAAGGCTGCTATTGAGGCTGCTTGTGAGGCCTTTATTTTGGGGTATTAAAGAAGCGAGGTCAACAGGACCTCACTTCTGAGGTCCTTTCAGTTTCCTTCAGTGTAAGATACTCAGCATGCTAAGGTGTCATGCTTTGGGGTTTCATGCACCAAGTTCCAACAATGGTAACTTTCATGTTCTGTTGGTAAAAGCTGACCAGTTCACTGTAAGGTTTAGGTAAGAGTCACAATGTAGGTCATAATCTATCATCTGCAATAGCTTTTAGATTGTGTCATCTTTGTCAGAAAGTGAACTAATGTATCACACTCTAAATCTTTGTCTTCTTTATGCATATCTCTGAAAGAAAATAATATTGCTTAAAAAATTGAATGAACATGCTCTCCTATCAGCAGGCAGTCTTCAGATAATATTGTGCTGTGATGCAAAAAAATATAGAATGGTAGATGAGAACCTTTATACTGCATTAAATAACATTTTATGAACAGAAATAGAGCATATAATATCTGAGGCAAAGAGGTAGACCACAAAAATGTTGAATAAGATGTAATTTATTTTCTTAAATGGCTCTTGTCTATTATATTTCAGTTCCATCTCTCTTTATAATAGATATTCTTATCAGACATTTATCTGCCATCACTTTCTGACATAATACACATCTTGTGGTTTCCAATTTTATCACACAATAAACTTATTTTATGTTCTCAAAAATAACATCAGTTAGAATTGACTAAAAATAATCCACAGTATTACCATAGGTATTTCAAGCTAGAAAACTGATTTTTTTTAATACTGTTACTGCCTATAAAGAATGGATTTTGGAGGACATTGAAGGATTCTACTAAAATATCCTCAGAGGGTTTTAAAGCTTTTATTTCTACTTAAATTACAAAGAGAATTTGTTCAGGTCATTACACAAAAACAAAATAAGCCAAAAAAGATGTCTCCTTATATTTCAGCCTCTTTTGGTAGTTTTCTCCATATTAATAATTGTTGTTGTTATAATATTAGCATTATAAATGTTTTTTCCAGTTTCATCATTATTTGTTAACCTGCTTATGATGTATCTTTAGTTACTTATTTTCTGCAAATTTCTATACCAAACCAAAGATAGACTGAATTTCAAAGCATCATAAAGGGTGATTCTGTACTCTTCCCTGCAAAACAATAACTTTTTCCCATCTGTAACACGTCTTTCTCCAACTTTATCTTTACAATCATTATTAATAGCTTCTAAATTCCTGATTCTTCCAAAAAGCATTACCAGTAATCAAATCTGTACCTGGTTCCTCTCAATTAATTCTGAAGTGCCCGTGGAGTGTTCCTTCTAATCATCTTTTACAAACGGCAGTAAAATTACATACTTTCCTATGCTTGGCATACCTAATTATTTTATTATCTGTATAACAACAAATAGTAATTGCTTTGTTTGTAGGTGGTCTTTCTGGATGGAGAATAGATTAAATCTGTTGCAATGTGATGAACACTTTAGGGAGATTAAACATTCAGACCTTATACTCACTCTTTTGCCAAGCAAATTAAAGACATGTCTATTTCAGTGACAAATGACATATTAACTTTCATAGTAATAAAATAATGCCTCTTTATCTGCTTATTGTCTGTTCTTTTAATTGTCTTTGCATTATCTACAGTGAAATGCAGCTTAAAATCTATAGTGATGTAAGTAAACTTCAAGCCACCTGGCACTTCAGAAAATATTTGAATGAATATTTTGTTGCATCTATACAAAGTCCACTTGGATAAAGAATATGATGCTTTTCTCAGACATAGAGGGTTTGAATCTTGATCAAACACAGATAGCTTTGTTACCTTCAGCACCAAGTTATAAAATGAGAAAGATAGAATGAAGTTAATTAATTTTCTTGGATAAATAAAAAAGATGAAGCGTTTAGCACAGGGTATGGCACAGAATATTTGACTGTTAGCTGTGACTTTTATGGCCAAGTAAAGAAGAGTCTGTCAAGATATGTTAAATATAAGTATGTTAGTATTTCCATTTTGTCCACTTATTTGATATATATATAATCTTACTTTTATTTTCAATTGAAAGTCATTGTATTCTAAACTGAAAATTCTTACAAGATAGAAATGAATTTTAAGTTCTTCCTACCAACCATCTAATGAACAATCTCTACATTTAACTTTGTAGCAATAGTTTTTAAAGATTATGCGCAAAATCCATTTATAACTATAGTCTATGAGAACATAGTCTATATGAGTTTCTCTAAGAAAATCTCTTTGATACCTTTCCAAAGGAAGATATACCACCTAAAAATACTATGGGATTGGTTCTGGTATTTATCTTTACCCAGTGCTATTAGTGTAACCCTGCGTTTCAGTGTTATGCAATCAAACTATTTTCATGCAAAATCTGTAAAGAGTATTTGTTGACTGAATACAAGTTTTAAGAAAAGTTTTAAGGAAAGCAATATATAAAAGGAAAACAATTGCTTAAAAACACGATTTTCATAATATAGTCCCATGAAAACTCATGTAGATTTAAAAAATTATGTCAGACAGCCAAAAATTTTCAATGACACTTAGGTCTAGTGAATTAAAACATTGATTTGGCAGTGTTTTAGAATGTATTTACTTTATTTATCTATTTATTCTATTTATTTATTTATTTATAAGTGTGGTGGCACAATCTCGACTCACTGCAACCTCCACCTCCCGGGTTCATGCGATTCTCCTGCCTTAGTCTCCCAAGTAGCTGGGACTACAGGTGCGCCACCACTCCCGACTACTTTTTGTATTTTTTTTTTTTAGTAGAGATGAGGTTTCACCATATTGGCCAGGCTGTTGTCAAACTCCTCACCTCATAATCCACCCGCCTCGGCCTCCCAAAGTGCTGGGTTTACAGGAATGTATTTATTCTTTAAATAAAATGTATTCCTTTATATTTTTGAAATATATTAATTTTAAAAAACAAAACTCAAGAAAGAAATTATGCATCACTGAATATCAATAATAAATAATTTGATAAAATTCATTTGATAATAAGCAAAAACACAAGATTGTACGTTAAATATATGCTGCAATATAGTATTTTGTTCTAAATAGCCATTTATTGCACATCTGTTTACATGTTATATGCTTTGTGTATACTTAAAAAACTCATTAGAGAGTGTCTGAAACACAAAACAGTCACCATTTATTAGCTAGTTATTTTTAGTTTCCTGTATATATTAGGATATTTTTGAGACTTGAGAAGTTGTTTAAATATTATTTTGCTTAGTGCCTAAAATATAAAACTAAAACAAAACTATTGTTTCTTTGAGATTTATATGGAAGATGTAAGAAATGAATTTGTCCTAAAATTTACTTCAAAGCTTTTTTTAAGACTCTTCTGAATGACAAAAAAACCTTCTTTATACAGAGTCATGGGACAGATGTAATATGAAATATTTTAAAAATCCCCTAAACTGTAAACTAAACATTATTTAAAATGACTTTGTATTTTTTAAAACTATGAAAAATTATGAGAAAAACTATTTTTAAATGCCTTTTGTATCTGACCTATAAAACTTTTCAAAGACATAAAAGGTTAAATTTGTAAAAATTTTCTTCAGAATGTGTTTTATAAAAAATAATATACGCAATAAAATATTCAAATCTTACTTTATCATAATCTGAACTATATCAGATTATATTTGAAGCTTCAAGCTTCTAGAAATGGTTTAACTGGTAGTAATTTTATTTCCTGAAGAATATTTTGAATCACCAGCATCATAGACTCTTACCTGCACACTTAAAACTCTTGGATACTTTATGGGTTAGCTTTTGTTACAGAATAAATCACCCCAAAATTTAGTGGTTTGTGAAAACAACCATTTATTTAGCTCACCCTGTACTCAGCAGGGTAGTTCTGTTGATTTCGGCCAGGCTCAGCTGATCTTGGCTGGATCTCAATCTTGGCTTTGTGAGTGGTTGCCAGGTAAACTGGGACTAGCTGAGAGTTAGCTGCAGGAGGGTGCTGAATATTACTGCTTCTGCCTTCTTACTTCCCAGCAGAATAGCCACATCTTGTTTACCAGGTAAAGCAAACAGTAAAGAGATATCTCTTTTCGTATGAATGCTTATATCACTCTTGCTGCTCTCCCACTGGCCAAAGAAAGTTACTTATGAAGTCCAGAGTCCCTGTGGGAAGATTCTCCCTAAAGATATAGCTAGAGGGCAGCATGAATAAATTGGGGGTCATTACTACAACAATCTATCACAGAAATTTGAGCCCTTTTATTCTTTTTTAAATGCCAACAAATAAACATAAACATTTGAAAAATTGAGATTGGGTCTCACAGAGAATCTTCCATAAAGGATTGTTTTCAGTAGACGATTTTGATAACTGCTGGCCGATTGAAATAAGTTCAGTATTTATGGAAGGTGATAAATTAACCAAAGGTATCACAGAACTGCTTGCTCAAGTAAGATGAAAATACTGTGGATGGAAGCCAGTTTTTTTGAAGTGATGGTTAAGGTTTTAGAAATAAAGAGTATAATGAAAGAATAAAGAGTATAATGAAAGAATAGATAAAGAGTATAATGAAAGAATAGATAATGGAGAGTCTTGTAATCTAAGTGAAAAATTTGAATTGTTTGAGAAAAAATTAACAAAGTAATCACTGAAAATATCAGGTTTAAAAAGCTTATCATTGATTTGAAAATATATAATGATGAATTCAGGATTTGGGGGATTTTGGCTACTGGATGAAAATGATTTGAGAAATTGCCATTAGCTAATAAATTCCATGTGGACAGGGTCTGTGTGTGTTTTGTTTAACATTGTATCCCCTTGAACCTCCTATGTTTAGAAGACAGCCCAGCACAAATAAAGCACTATTTTATGATTTAATTAACTTAATTGATTTTTTATGTTATATTTTATCATGTCAGTTTCATTCACTAGGTTTAGTGAGAAATTCAGGATCAGTCTAAAATAAGCTCTTTCTTCCCCCGCATGACATATGTGACATATGTGTCACAAGAAAATGAGTATTGGGTGTAGTTCTTAGCCTATGGCGGTCACCAATTACAAAACACTCCTTCTAATCACCAGCTCTTCACCCAGTATCAGGCAACATTTCTCAGGGCAGGCAACTGTGATGCTCCCTAGGAACCCTCTTCTCTGTCTACAGGCTCTGCCACATGGACCATTGATTAATTTGCAAGGCAACAAGCTTCGTATGGAAAGGCCATACCCTCCGAAGCTGTTATGCATAAGGAGGAAGCAGCTTTTCATGTTGTGAAAAAAGTCACTTAGTACAGTAGCCTAGAATGGCTTGAGAAACGTCACTTTTCCTGCCTTTGGTTTTGGAGTCACTTTTTCTTTCTTTGCAAATCATCAAACTATGGGCTTGTCTTTATGGGGCTTCTAAGATACAAATAAGTTGTGAGTCTTATTCTCATACCTCTGAATCAGTTCCTTCTGAACACAGGTGTGATCATGTCCACTTTACAAAGGAACAATGGAAGAAAAACATTTTCTTTTAAGATTAACAATTTACTCATGGTTTATATGTTGAGAAAATAAAACAGAATTAGAGTCCAGATCTTAATTTTATTACAGTGTTTCCTCTTCTGGCTGGTTCTGCTTCTTCAATTCAGGTGGATAATGTACTGTAGAAATAAAATAAATGCTGATGTCAAAGGAAATCTACTAATCCCTGGGTATTTTTAAAAAATAGTGTATTTATATAAAGAAGTAGATTTTGTCTAATATGGAAATCGTATCACTATGTAAGTCCTAAGAACATATATGTTCATTGATGAGGGACAAATCCCCTATATTAGCATCATTTGGCTTCTCTTTTTCCTTCTGTCTCCTGAGCACTATCTATATTAAGGATGGACATATAACCATGAATAATACAGACAAAGTCCCTTTCTCCATGGAGCCTACAATCTAGTGAGGAGAACTGCCATAAAGAATAAATGAGGTGGATGGATCGCCTGAGGTGAGGAGTTTGAGATCAGCCTGGTCAACATGGCAAAAGCCCGGCTCTACTAAAAATACAAAAATTAGCCAGGTGTGGTGGTGCATACCTGTAATCCCAGCTACTCGGGAGGCTGAGGCAGGAGAATCACTTGAACCTGGAAGGCAGAGGTTGCAGTGAGCCTACATCAAGTCATTGCACTCCAGCCTGGGTGACAGAGCAAGACTCTGTCTCAAAAAAAAAAAAAAAAAAAAAAAGAGTAAATGAATATGAGAAGAGAAAATTACAAATTTTAATGACCAATGTGGTAGATAGTAGAGAGCAGCTTTAACCAGGAAGGTGGAATTTGGAGATCTCCTGTTGAGGTAATATCTGAGCTCACAACTGCAGAAAGAGAAAGACCCTGATAGGTGGTAAGGAGATGAAAGCATTCAGACAAAGGGAATAGCAAGTGTAAAGTCTCTGAGTTGAGAATGAGCTTTCTACAATTCAGAGACAGAAAGGAAGCCAGTCTGGCCAGACTTTTTAAGTAAAGATGAAGCCCCTAAAACATAGACTTAATATGGTAAGAAGAGCCAGGTCATGAGATCTTACAATGAAAATCAGAAATTTTGATTTTATTTTAAGTGTAATGGCAATTTATTATGTTTTAATTATAACGGCTTCTTAAAAAAGTATTATTATCTCATAGTAGATAATGAATGGAATGTCGTAAGTGAAGGATGGAAGCAGGGAGTCAGACCAGGAGATGATGTTGACTTAGGCTAGGGTAATCGTAGTAGAGATGGAGGGAATTAAAAAAAAACGCAAAATATCTTTGTGGTTGGAGCTAATAGCACTTCCTGCTATAGTCAATGTATATTATAATAATAGAGGAATTAAGGATTGTCCATAATTCTGAATATGGGCACTCAATTGCAGAGGGATGCTGTTTACTAACATAGGAAACTAGAAGATACCAGGAATGAGAGATGGAAAAGGGCTAAGTGTTCAGTTTTGTCTTTATATGCTCTGCATTGCCTGTTGGGCAGCCAAGTAGACTGTTTCAATAGGCAGTTACATATTGGAGATGGAGGACCAGGAGCTGGTTTGAACCAGAGTCATGCGTGTTAAGGCTTATTACTATGATGTTATTATCACCTAATATATAAGCACCTAGAAGATAAAGACAAAGTGTCACATATTTCCATTCTTTTCACAATGCATAGGACATTTTTTACAGTGTACCAATGGTGATGGTGGTTTTGCTGCTGCTACTGCTGCTGCTAATGATGATAATGGTGATGGTAAAGACGATAATGATGATGATCATAATGAGTCAAACAAAGGTCTTGAAGAAACAGGAAACACATTTGTGATCTCAGGCAGAAAGTTTGTTGCTGCCTGTGGCATGATAGGTTCTATTGTCTATGGGGAGACATGCAGGGGTCAGGTATAGCTGGATCCACTTGAGAATGTTCACCAGGAGAGCCTACTATTGCTGCTTCCCCTTTTTATGGGAACTTGGAATAGGTGCTAGTGACATTTATCTGAGCTTATATAAGTGAGAGACTGTTGCAATGAAAGTTACTGTTATCTATTAGATACACTCATCTTGAAGCTTGATTCCAACTACCCAGGGAAGTCATGAACCTGTGCTCATAGCAATTGTACACTCTGTGGCAAAAGGAATATGCAGTGACCCGCTGGTGAAAAATAAAGCCATTGGACCAAGATAGCTTAGATCCAGGTGACCAAAGAAAGGCTAAAGTCTTAAAAAAATAGTTATGTGTTTCTCTCCACATGAAAATAGCAGGTATTTATGGACACTATTTGGTACCTACTATGTGCTAAGAAACTTGTAAACACTTTCCATATAATAACCCATTTGATCCTATTACCATGATAGAAGAGAAATCCTATCATCATCACTATTGTACAAGTTAGGAACACTTGAACTCTGAAAAGAAACAAAACTTGCCCAAAGTCACCCAGGTAGTCAGGGAAATATTTAGCTGTATCTGCTTGATGCTAAACACTTTGAATCACTTTGAATAAAATCGCTATGGGGGAAAGGGTTTTTTATTGCATAGGGAGTGGGTAGGGAGAGACTATAACTGCAAAGTTAGGGGACAAAATCAGCAGAAGACATTCTGCATAAGGGAATTTTCTGTACTTAGCTAACTCCTCCTAACATTGTTTGGCTGCGTCCTTTGGTTTATGTTTCTATAAGTTCTATGCCCCAAATCCTCTGGGTGAAACCCTGGACTTGATCCTTTTATCACTAGATCATAATATCTATCCTTTGTACTTTACAGCTCAAAGGAGTTTTAGATCTATAAACACTGTTCACTCTGAGCATTGTCTTCCTGCTTTTTGAGAACACTACAGATGCACTGGAAGCACGTTCTACCTCAGGAAAGAGGGAGATTTATCATTTCAAAATGTAATAATGAACACATTTTGAGACAATCACAGCTGTCATCTGAAAGCTATGTCAATTTAGTACTCAAAATAGGAAAGAATTAATATAGCCCTGAATAGTAACTACTATATATATCGGTAAGTAATTTTTTCACTACTCACTCACCACTCTGCTAGGATACTTGGTGTTAGCTTTTGGCCTTTGCAATTAGAATCCTATATTGAGTGAAGAAACAGAAAATTGCCAGAGTGGTGCAAAGTTTCCCAAAGTACAAACATTTATTCCAGGGCAGAGGATGGAGCAAACCATTAAGTTTTCCTTCCACTCATAAGTCAAAAATAATTTGAAACAGAGGGTCCACAGATGGAACCAGCCAGGAGCCCAGGCAGCTACTTGCCATGTTGGTGGTTGGTGGGGAAAGTGACAGAGTAAAAAGCCTCAAGAAAGAATGAAAGAAAAAATGTAAAGCCTATGCAAATACATAGATAACTTCTCAAACATTCTCTTGTAGTTTATGCATGAGCTCAGTGCAGTGAATAGATTCGCACATTTAGTTTTCAATTCTTTGGCAGAGGTTTGTTATGAAAGTCGAGTAATACAGATGGTATGAAATTATTCATGCTGCATAAGAAAACCACTATGAAGACATGATTAAAATACGATTGTCAATTAGTAATCATGATGGTTTCTGGAAAAAAAAAAAAAAAAAAAAAGACTTGGTAAAAATTCAATCTCCAGCGAGTTTGGATACTTGCTACTGTGTTAAGGCAAGGTTAAGATGTCAATGTCATTAACTGTGAGATCAGATAACCTAGACCATCACTTTATCCTTTAAAATCTGCCAATTTAAACCATTGCTGTTATCATTAGTATCATTAATGTTCTTTTCTAATGTACTCAACTCTCATGTAGCCTTAGAGTAAACATGGATATTACTCCTTTTTGAAAAAACTTACATTTTTCTACTTTATTAAAACTCTCATTTAATTGTATTTGTTTTTAAGGAAGTTTGCAAATACATAATGCATCACTTTGCATTGGTTAACAACCAATACCTAGTGTAACTATACATTTCATTAGTAATGGTAATAACTTAATGACAGGTCAATATGGAGTGAATACTATGAAACATGCTTCTTATGGATTATCTCTAACTTTTCACAACAATTTACCAAACTGTTGTGAACTATATTGAAACTCTTCTCCAAAATTCATAAATTGAAGCTGTAATCCGCAATTTGACTGTATTTAGTGACAAGGCCTTTATGAATGTAACTAACGTTAAATTAGATTTTTAAGATAAGGTCTTAATCCAATAAGATTTGTATGCTTATGAGATGGGAGAGACAAACACGATTGCACATGGTCAGAGGAAAAAAAAAAATGTGTTGCTCTAATATGGCAGCCCTAGCAGGCTAATACACAAGATAAGTATCAGTGTGCCCATTTGAAAGAAAAGGAAGTGTCCTATGAAAGTTCAGGCTAGAATGTGCCACAAGAGGGTCTGCCACTGGAATTAACACAGGTTTGATTATCCTAAGGCCCTTCCATTTTCACAGTCTAGGTTAACCCACTTCATCTACAAATGGCATTTAAGGGCTGAAAGTTATTTTAATTCAATTCCAAGTATTCCTGAGGTATATAGAATTTGAGGTAAGAAATTAAATATATTCACTTTTTTTGTTGTTGTCATTTTTATAATACCATAGTAACTGGTTCTCCCAAGACAGCGAAGTTCAGGATTCTTGAGCGTTTTGAAACTACTTTGATTATTTAATTTATATATTCAAGCTACTAATAGTTTTTAGTAACTTACTATGTCTCAGGCAGTTTTCAATTTAAGTTATGGATACAACGAATAAGACTCAGGCCTTCACTAGAGAATTCCAAGGTGTCACAGAGCTATTGGAGGGAAAAGCTTTAGAGCAAATAGTTTTTAATACAATATTCTCTGGCATTATTTCTAATATTACACAATTTCAATCAATCAACAAACTGCTACTAGCCTGTCATACAATTAGTACAAAATTTGAGAGGAAGCATTTAGAACTTTCTAGAATGATTTCAGTGTAAAATCCAAGCACATGCACATTATCTCTCTCTCTCTCTCTGTACTCTACAAAAAAAAAAAAAAAAAAAAATGGCCTAGTCTATGATCAATTGGGAATTAAAGAAGAAAACAAATAAATAAAAAAAGTCTTCTACTTCAATTAGATTAAGAAGCACTGCTCTATATGATATCTTAATTTACTTCAACTTGAGAAGATAAGATAGAAAAAAAATTCAACTAGCATCTGTTTACTGGCAATTTTGCAAATGTTATTGTGTTTACTATCACTTAGTCAAAAGTAAATAAAATTAATAGTATATTTGGAGTCAGCTATTAAGTATCTTATGTTTGAAAGTAAAAAATTTAAAAGATTCAATGATAACTCTATCCAGATTAAATCCTTTCCTTTCTTGTGTTAGGTACCTTTTGTCTCAAGCGGTAAAATAAACATTGAACTTAGATAAAATGCTATGGTCTGAATGTTTGTGTCTCCACAAAATTCTTATGTGGAAACCCTATTCCCAATGTGGTAATATTGAGATTTAGGCCTTTGGGGGATAATTAGGTCATAAGAGGTCCACCCTTGTGAATGAGATTAATGTCCTCCTTAAAGAAGCCCAAGGGAGATTGTTTACCCCTTCTGTCATGTGAGGACCCAAAAACATCATCTATGGGGGTCAGGCTCTCACCAGACGATCTGCTGGTCTTGAATTTCCCAGGCTCCAAAACTGTGAGCAATAAATTTCTGTCGTTTATAAATTATCCAGTCCAATGTAGTTTGTTATAGCAGCCAGCACTAAGATAGACTCTAATTAGACATATGTTCCTCTGACTTAGTCTTATAAGGATGCAATGTAATTGTCCCAGAACCTCTGCTCCTTATATAATAGTTTAGCAGTGAGATGGAACAGTCAGGAGCTGATTTTGGCTTGAAAGCTGGAGCCAGGTAGAAGCTGGGAGAGAAATTTCTCAAATTTCTTCAGGTTATGCCCAGGCTATTCTTTTCTGGCTTTCTCAAGACAAGTAAGTTGGAAATTCATGTGCTTACCCCTGGACCAGGAGAATTCACTGACATTGGATCAGGCATCAGTCATGTGCCTCCTGAAGTAAAGAATATTTTGTATTATAAGATGATCCTGTTTGGAATCAGCATAGACAAGGGCTTAGCAAACATGCTGATTATTATTATTTTGACAGTATGATTTTTTTGAATTTTAAGTGGTTTGGTTGAAAATATTCAAAATGAAAAATTGCAAGTGGGATTGGCACAGTTTAGATAAACCTGTCTAGAAGACTGTTGGTAACCAATGCAGATGGGCAACGTAAATTTCAAGACAGTCATAAATTGTATTGGTGTCATAGAGAAAGAAGAAGCTAATCTTTGTATGTCCCTAAGTAGCACAAGTTCAAGAAATTTAACATCATATTTTAGATAAGTTTACAGAAAAGTTAACACTATGTATATATTTAAGAATCATTGCCACAAATATTCAATTATGAATATATTTTTTATCTTTCCTCAAATTTTAAGAAAAGTTATGCTTGAACATAAAGTGCTCCTGCTAGGCAAAAATACTATTCAACCTACTCAAATCTAGGCAGGCATTCAGATTTTGTCAGTTATATTAAAAAACTCTGATACTACCTTTTCATTACGCAATCAACTCTCTTCTTCTTTTGCCTTGTCTTTCCACAAAGGAGGACCCATTTTGCTTTTCTTTTGTCTCATTCAAGTCTAGATAGACTGTAATAGCAAGCTCCCTTTTGAGGAAGACCTCGACATTTTTAAGGTATATATGAATAGTTTATTCAAAGAAAACATCATGCATTATTACATTCTTTTTATGATTAATTGAAAAATACATTACAAATTTTATCTCAATATGACTCAAATCTTGGAGAAACTGGATGCCTTTCTGCTATTATTAGAATTTGGCTCCCAAAACTTCAAGTGTGGGAAACAATCTCCAATGTAAGAAGGTTCGGAGGTGGGGCCTAATAACAAATGATTGGGTCATGAGGCTGGAGCCCTCAAGAATAGATTAGTGTTGTTATTTTTAGAGTGGATTAGCTATCACAAGATTGGATTTGTTATAAGAGCAAGTTCACCCTTTCTGGCTTGCACACTCACTTGCCCTTTCTCCACGTTATGACAGAACAAGAAAGCCCTCCTTCACCCAGCACCATGCTCTTGAACTACCTTGCTCCGGGACTCTGAGCTCAATGAATGTCTGTTTATTATAAATTACCCAATCCCAGGATTTCTGTTATAGCAACAGACATCGAGCTAAGACACTGTGTAACATAGAAGATAAAGCTTATCAAATTTATAGTATTTCAACCTCTATAAATCACATGCAAATTCATGGGAGTAAGGAATGACCAAAACATTACGGTGTGTCTTGACAGGACAGGGAAATTTGACATGCTAAATGTGGTCAATCAACATAGTTCTCCATTTGGAAAGAATTTTGCAGTACTTGAATCAATGTAAGATTTGGAGTTTTTCTATGCTAGGACCAAATTCAGCATCTTGTACCTATTATTTATTACTTTCTGAAAACTGAAACTTGCTTACCCTCCCTGAATCTCAAATTGGGGTTAATCTATCATTTATAAAACTTACATGATACAAAATATGAACACATGTATTATAAACTATGAGGCCCCACATAAATGAATAATGTCTTAAGTTGTCTTGATGTTTACCTCTATTGCCTTTCCATTTAGTACTTGAAACATTTAATTATAGCCTAAAGTGTGAAAAATTTGCATATTTTAGTTTAAAATTATTGACAATATGGACAGTACATGTACTTAAACAGTCATTTGGGCATTCTTATTTACAACGATCTCTGAAATAATGGATGTACCTCCTTCTGCAATTTTTTCTTTGTGAACCAGAATATATGTATATTCCATGGACTTATAAGGTACCTTCTCAAACATATTCATATTTTAATCCTTGTAACAAATTTTTCTCCTAAAATTATTATTTCCAGACTCTTCTTTTCAATTGGCACTGTAGTCAGAGGTAAAGATTCAGTTTCCAAAATAACTGAGAGATCAAAAAATTTAGATACTTCCACAAATCTAATGAAAGGTATTTTCAGTAAAGTGTCTTTTTAACCAGTGCTTTTGGCATTCATTGGCAGCTAGGGTAATCTAGAAAAGACAAACATCTGTCTGGCTGCTGAGAACTTGGAGGATTTCATTGCCCTCATTTAGCAAAGGAACTCCACAGAGAGCAATGTGATATACCTTAATCATTTCTAAGAAGTACATTTTGACCCAAGATTATATCTGCCACAGAAACAATTTCTCCTCTAATATAACACACCAGGAGGCAAGGTTTTGGTTTCTCTCTTCTGCTGAGACTTATCAACTTTCTGATGTCCATGACTTACAACATACATATCTTGAACGATCAATGTTTCTAACCATCCCAGACTACTGGAGTCAAGATTAACATTATGGCTTTGAAGACAGTATGTTATGGTAATGTTTCCTAGATGAGTACATGTGGAATTTAGTGTGAGAGAAATTGTCTATAGACCTACTGGAGATGACTTATAATAAATTCTATAGACCAGAAAGAAATGAAGGCTCACAATACTGGAAGTTCTCACTAGAGAAAACAGGTAAGAGAAAGAAATAAAAGGCATCCAAACAAGAGGAGAGGAAGTCCAACTATTTCTGTTTGCAGATGATATAATTCTGTGCCTAGAAAACCCCACAGTTTCTGACCCAAAACTCATAGATCTGATAGAAATTTCAGCAAAGTTTCAGGAATCAAAATCAATGTAAAAAAATCAATATCACTTCTCTAAACCAACAACATCCTAGCTGAGAGCCAAATCAAGAACACAATCCTATTCACAATAGCCACAAAAATAATAAAATACCTAATAATACAGCTAACCAGAAAGGTAAAAGATCTTTACTATGAGAATTACAAAACATTGCTCAAATAAATCAGAAATGACACAAACGAATGGAAAAATATTTTATGTGCATGGATAAGAAGAAGCAATATTGTTAAAATGGCCATACTTCACAAAGCAATTTATAGATTTAATGCTATTTCTCTCAAACAACAATGTCATTCTTCACAGAATTAGAAAAAGACTATTTTAAAATTCATATGGAATCAAAAAAGAGCCCAAATAGCAAAGGGAATTTTAAGTGAAATAAACAAAACTGGAGGCTTAACGTCAGCTGACTTTGACTATACTACAAGGATACAGTAACCAAAACAGCATGGCAGTGGTACACAAAAAGTGGTACACAAAGATCAATAAAACAGAATAGAGAGCCCCCAAATAATGTCACACAACTACATCCATCTGATCTTTGACAAAACTGACAAAAACCAGAAATGGGGAAAGGAATCCTCATTCAAGAAATGGTGCTGGGATAACTGGCTAGACACATGCAGAAGATTCAGACTGGACTCCTTTCTTATATCATACACAAAAATTAACTCAAAATGTAAAACCTAAAACTGTAGAAACCCTGGAAGGTCACCTAGGAAATACCATTCTGGATATAGGCCCTGGCAAAGACTCCATGACAAAAACATTAAAAGTGATTGCAACAAAACAAAAACTGGCAGTTGGGACTTAATTAAACTGAAGAGCTTCTGCACAGCAAAAGAAACTATCAAGTAAACAACCAACTTACAGAATAGGATAAAATATTTGCAAGCTATGCACCCGACACAGGTCTAATATCCAGAATCTATAAAGAACTTAAACAAATTAACAAGCAAAAAAACCAAACAACCTCATTTAAAACTGGGCAAAGAACATGACAATTTTCCAAAGAAGATATAAATGCTGTCAAGCAGCATATGAAAAGATACTCAATATTACTAATCATTAGAGGAATGCAAATCAAAACCACAGTGAGAACCATCTCACACTAGTCAAAATGGCTATTACTAAAAATTCAAAAAATAACAAATGCTGGTGAGGTTGCAGAGAAAAGAGAATGCTTATACACTGCTGGTAGGAATGTAAGTTAGTTCAGGCATTGTGGAAAGTGGTGTGGTGATTTCTCAAAGAACTTAAAACAGAATTACCATTAGACCCAGTCATCCCATTATTGGGTATATACCCAAAGGAATATAAATCATTCTACCACAAAGACACATGCTCACATATTTATCACGGCACTATTCACAATAGCAAAGACCTGGAATAAACCTAAATGCCCATCAAAGGTGGATTGGTTAAAGAAAATGTGGTATATATACACCATGGAATACTATGCAGTCGTAAAAAAAGGCATGAGATCATGTTCTTTGCAATAACATGGCTAAAACTTTAGGCGATTGCCCTGAGTGAACTAATACAGGAACAGATAACCAAATACCACACATTCTCACTTATAAATGGGAACTAAACATTGAGCTCACATGGACACAAAGAAGGGAACAGCAGACACTGGGCCAGCTTGAGGGTGGAGGGTGGGTGGAGGGAAAGGATTGAGAAACTACCGATTGGGTCCTATACTCGTTACCTGGGTGATGAAATAATCTGTACATCAAATCCCTGTGACACACAATTTAGCTGTATTTCAAAACTATACATGTATCCCTGAACCTAAAAGTTTTTTTAAAAGGCAGATAGTAACAATTGTTGGTGACAATCTAGAGAAACTGGAACCCTCACACAGTGCTGGTAGGAATGTAAAATTGTGCAGCTTCTTTGGAAAATAAAAAAGCTGAACTCAGTAACTTTCCTAATTAGTTTTCCTATAATTCTCCTCACTTTACTATATGGCAATTACATGCCACCAGTTGCTTCAAACAAAAAACCTCAGAATCACCCTTAAATAATCTATTTTAAACCTCATTATCCACAAACAATCTTTAAAGTTATAAACGTATCCAGAATCCAACATCTGTGTACTAAAGAAAGACATTTTCTCTGGTTTATAAGACCATTGGTATTTTGGCATCATTGTTACCTGTCTCAACTACTCCGCATTAATCTTCCCCTCACTCCCTTAATTTCAGCTGTTGACTTTATTGCCATTGCTGAACATGCTAAATGCCCCATACCTCAGAATTTTTTTTCTTGAAAAATCTTCCCCAGATATCTGCAGAACTGGCACTTTTTTTCTTCGGTGTATTTACTAAAATGACATCTCATCAGAAAAAAATTGTATGACTACAGTATATAAAATACCATTCCTCCTAATATTGGCCTCTTTCCCTTTACCCTGTGTTATTCTTCTACATGAAACTTGTAACAGACTGACATATTCCATACGTAAGTATGTATGTATTTATTACCTCTTTTCTCACACTAGAATGTAATCTCCTCTAAATTGGAGACTGTTTTACAAAATGTTTAGTGCTGTATTGGCATCCAACCAGTACTCAATTATTTTTTGAATGAATGAATATTTGTGGCACTCAAAAAAGCAGTAAATGACAGACTTTATTACAATTGTTTTCAAACTAAAGCAAATCATGAGTTTCTATTTTAAGGATATATTAAGTATAATTTTATTTAATTTTTTAAAATAGAACTGATTTTCACACTGTAATTTTAATCAAACATTGTCCTTCATACTAAGTACTAATTATATGTTTAGCATTCTCTATGGTAAAGCTGACTTAACACATAGATGATAACTCACTGTGGGGAGTCTGTAGGGCACTAGACTTCTCAAAGCTAATAATAATCTCACTAAATGTTTTTATCTGATATTAAATTTATAGGCATCATTTCACAAGAGGGCAAATTAATAATAACCGGTTTCTTCTATGACTTTTATGTGTGTTTGTCAGACATGAAAACTCGGTGGAATTTTTATGATAGCTTATCAAAAATATGTAATGTAAACCATCTTTCAAAATAGTGTTACCTAAGATAAGACAATCATTGCATTCATATTGTTTTCCTCAAAATTCAAATGGAACTGTTTGACCTCAGACATATGTATGCTAAAACTCCCTCTTTTCTTAAACTTTCCTGAAGAGATTGCTGGTAAAATTTTGTAATTTGATTATCATGAAGATTATATAGTACAGGCAAGTCAGTAACTCCAATAACATCACGAGACAACGTATTAATCTCTTTTGCAAACTATATTGTGTACTCTAAGTTGAAGGTCATGCAAACTTATATTCCTTTTGTTGTCTCTTTTTATCTCGTTCTCTTTTCTAATGATTCCATCTTTAATTCATATTTTGTACATTGGTCAGAGTTCCAATTCAAATACAAACAACAAAAGAGAAGAATGTACATTCTTGGAATAGTGCATATCTGTAGATGGTTCTCTGATCTTTTTCAGTAACAAGTCAGTGAGAATGTGTCCATAGATCCCCAATGAAAGTAATTTTACATGAAATGGAAATAACACCATGAATCTACTATGGCAGGTAAACTATGTCTGGAAATATGACAAAATACCACTCATTCTAGCTTAGATATACATTTATTTTCAAACACCATTTCACCAAAATGAATTTTAAGATATAATTTAGGCATAATACTCTAGAATTTTAGAATTCAAAGTTACAAGATATATAAATGGTTCATTTAAATCAGTAATTTTATAAAATAAAAATGTTCTATGTTCTTATAGTTGTTTATACACATTACTAATGGTAGAATAGTTTTCTTGACAACGTGATCACTTTGGTATTATGAGCATTTCAACAGTATTAATTATTCCTGTACATGAACATACGATTTTTTTATTTATTTCAGTCCTTTTCATTTTTTTCCATCTATTTCTTGTTTTCAGTGTACAGATCTTTTTGCTTCCATTTATTCTTAAGCATTTTATTATTTTTAATGCTACTGTAAAAGAGATTGTTTTCTTAATTTCTCTTTTGAATAGTTTGTTACAGTATGGAAATGCAACTAATTTTTTTAATGTAGACTTTGTATTATGCAATTTTAATTAATTTTTTTATTACCTTTGAGAGTTTTTTCCAATAGTCTTTATGGTTCTCTATAAATAAGATCATGTCACCTGCAAACAGAGTCAATTTTACTTCTTATCTGATTCAGAAGACTTTTATTTCTTCTTCTTGCCTAGTTAGACTGGGTAGGACTTCCAGTACTCTATTGAACAGAAGTAGAAAGTGTGAGCATCTTAATCTTGTTTCTCATCATAGACGAAAAGCTTTCAGATTTCTAACATTGAATATGACATTGGTTACAGGCTTATTATATGTAGTATATGGCACTTACTATGTTGAGGTACATTGTTTATACACATAATTTGTTGAAATTTTTTGTTATGAAAAGACATTAAATGTTACCAAATACTTTTTCTGCGTTAAGATTATCATTTGTTTTTTATTTTTCATTCTGTTAACATGGTGTATCACATTTTTTGATTTGCACATGTTGAACATCCTTGCATCCAAGGGATAAATTTCACTTGTTCATGATGCATAATCCTTTTAAAGTGAAGCTGAATTTGATTTTTTTTTTGAGTTTTTGCATTTACATTAATCAGGCCTATTGGTCTGTAATTTTATTTTCTTGTAGTATCCTTACCTAGTTATGGCAAGAGGGTACTGCTGGCCTTGTAAAAGGAGTTTGGAAGATTTTTTTCCCCCAGAGTACGTATGCCCTTGCTTGTGCTCCAATAACTATATAGACACACACATACACACACACACATACAATAAACAAAACAAAACATAATAGTTGCCCACACACCGCTCAGAAAATTTTGCCTAGCCTGTGATCTACATCTTTCTCAGTATCAGTTGTAGGATATTCTGAGTCATTTCCTAACATGCCTATTCTTTGGGATGTGTTCTTTTAGACTTTTCATCATTGAAATGCTTTTGAAATCATATGGAATCTCCAAGTAAGGTACCTGAGAACAGCCCAGTTAGGACTATTCTAGATGTATTTTCAGATCAAACTTCTTAAGCATTCTTTACACAGGCCATTTCTCAGAGAGTTGGAAAGGGTAAACAAAACTTTTTGTGTTTCCCAAGGAAGTAAAAATAATCTAGTGGCTTAGTTTGACCTTCAAGGTTCTCCTCAACTGAGTACTATTCTAGATTTCCAATATTATCTACCCTTAGCACACATTTTATGTTCTATCATGTTATTTCACAAATGGACAACACATGAAGCCAATGATTATATGTGATTAATTATTATTATGAAAATAAGCTGCCATTCATATAAAAATAATTACCTCTTCTTTGTAGAGTCCTCCTTGGTGGTCTTACAATATTCTGCATATATGTCAATTTATGTTAATGACATTTGAATGCCATTTTTAGCTTTTATAGAAAAGGAATTGTTTTGTTCACTTTAAAATTCTAATTCCTATGTGTAATTTTGCCAGGTCCTATATAAAGTAGTATTCAATGATGCTACATCAGTGGATGCTACCTATAGGACCTGGTATAATAATTAAAATATAATAACTAATTTTTTGCTTTATGATTGTAAATACCTGTTCTATATGTGGATAATTTTTCATTTGAGAAAGATGAACATACTTTGGGTGAGAAAACTTGCCACTTGAATAAGGTTCATGGCAACATAATAGTCTCAAAGTAATTTTAGTGAAAGCAATAACATTTGCAACTACAAACAGGCTCAGCCGTAATCTTCAATATTCTTGCATTTAATTTCAGTAGTTCTTTTACATACAACACTGTTGTCTCCGAACCTATATCCTCTATAAGTAATAATTAAAAAAACTTTGAGGGACTTAAATTATTCTTTCTACAATGAAAAATATATGTTGTAATGCAAATACGTGGAAATTATTTTAGAGTTTTAAGTTCACAATTACCTTTGGAGACTTCTGCTGTCTCAGTCCCCACTGCAACACCCAGAGAAAATGTCTCTTCATCATTTTGACAATAGGAATGATTTTGGTAAATACTATTTGAATGTATTTCACAGGTCAGCAGTCTCATTCTAATATAGATCTACATTTTAGATTAGATCATAATTTGTTTTCTGCTTTACCTTCACCCTGACGTGCTATTTCATATAATTAAACAGTAAATCAATAGAATCCTTGTGGGTGGGATTCTGCAAAGAAAACAACCTGTGTTCTGCTTAATTATAAACTCATTAAAATAAGAACGACATTTCCAAAGCACTGATTTGTTCTTACAAATCAAATTCCACTGAAACCTAAGTGTGGGACTTACTGTCCTGAAAACAGTCTTGGTTTGTGATGACAAACAAAGTCATCACTAATCTTACTGCACTTAAAGAGGCTACTGATTTTGTCCTCCAAATGAATAGGTACAACAGGTCACAGATAAGTAATCTGTCAAATGATAAGTGGAATTACCAAGTAGTCCAGAACTCTATAAAAAGAAAAAAATATGGAACGTTTTCAGAGCAAAGTTATTTCCTGACATATGATTTCTGAGTGGCACATGCTTATAATTCCAAGGGGGGAACACTAGGTTATGTTTTATTTTAAAAATACGAGTGCATGTCGGAGGGTCCTATTCACATACAAGTAGATAATTCATAATTTAACTATGTATATGCAACATACTTTAATTTGCTTCTATTTGCTTTCCTCTGGCTTCTCTTTAATTGGTTAGCATTTTATTTTTTGGAGAGGAGAACAATGATACAGTGAGGCTGGGTGACTGGACAAAGATCAAATAGGTAGTATATTGCATAATAAAGAAATTTAAGCACTGCCCTTCAAAATTTTATTTGATTTTTATTGACTAATAATAATTCTACATATTTATGGGGCAAAATGTGATGTATTGATATATGTATACACTGTGGAATGATGAAATGTAGCTAATTAACATATTATCACCTCATATATTTATCATTCATTTTTGGTGAGAACATTTAAAACCTATTAACAATTTTCAAATATGCAATACATTATTATTAACTATAGGCACTACACTGTGCGGTAGATCACTAGAACTCATTTCTCCTGTCTAAAGGAAACCTTGTATCTTTTGATTAACATCTCCCCTTTCCTTGTTCATGTCTCCGACCCCCTGCCTCTAGTAACCACCATTCTGCTCTCTGCTGCTGTGATTTCTACTTTTTTTAGATTCCCCATTATAAGTGAGCTCATACAATACTTGTCTTTCTGTTCCTGGTTTATTTCATTTAGTGTAATGTTATCTAGATCTATCTATGATGCTGCAAATGACAATAATTTCTTTGTTAAGGCTAAATAGCATTTCTTTGTGTTATAAACCACATTTGCATTATCCAGTCATCTGTTGATATGTTGATAATCAACTTAGGTTGACTCCATATCTTGGCTATTGTGAATAGTGCTGCAATAAACATGGAAGTGTAGTTGTCATGTCAATATACTGATTTCTAATTCTTTGAATATAGAAGTTCACTGGGATTGCTGAATCATATTTAAAACTGCCGTTGTGTTTCTGGAAAAAAGATCATCCAGTGTCTCCAGGCATTTGGACACGTGGGGCATCTTTTCACAGAACATATTCCTTGTCATGCTTGTGACTTTCCTGGTTCCATCATAACAAGAGACTTTTCCAAGGGCTTACTCTCCTGGAACCCTCATTGGGATTTCAATGGTCAATCCGTACTAGTAACTTTACTTACTATTGTGCATTTTCATTTACAGGAAATGTATTCTAAATGTAAGCTAAACTATAGCATGTTTAAAAGTAATATCTCCATATCAATAAACATTATGAAAATGCAAAAACAAAACAAAACTAAAAGTAGATCCATAAATCCTATTATTCTTCCTCTTAATGCATTTTTGTTAACTGATCTCTTCCATACTTTGGGCACTGAAGACTTCAAAAAGGATTCCAATATATTGCTATTTTTTTATGACAAGATGACGCTGGGTTTTAGTACTTGGCAGATAGTGAAAATATGTGGAATTTTACTATTTTGGTAATGATCTTTTGAGTTGATTTACTTGAGAAATAATGAAATATTGCTAACTTCTCGGCTGCCCTACCACACTAAAAAGTCAATGTATTAAAAAGAGCAATGGACTAAACAATAGGCCTTAAATTCACATTTCACATCATCATCAATGTATGACAGTCTTTCTATGGCACTTGGGTGAAAACCTGTCTTATAAGTTATTATTCTCCCACACAACTAGTCTTCCACTCACTAAGTTTGTCTTATCCTGAGGAAATAATAAAAAGAAGCATCCCCAAATAAGTAGAAAGTGTTCTTGGCTCACAAATACAATCGGATGAAATACTTATGATCCAGTAAATAAGGGTCAGAGACTTCAATTGAAATTGAAATTGCATTGTAATTCTCCCCAAATGAATAGGTATAGTAGGTCACAGATTACTTAACTGAAAATTAAAGAAAATTGGAAGAAATGATCTCTGTAGAATTATACCGTTAAAAAGCTTAACTACTCAAGCCTGCAAAAAAAAAAAAAAAAATGCGTTTGAAATACACCTCTCCCAAGGGTCAATATTCTAAATAAAGAAATGTATATTTGCTCCTCACTATAGGTCTTGGTAGCCAATAAACTGTCAGCTGAAGGGGAGCATATTTAAGAAAGCATACTTCTTGATGCCTTCTTTATATTAGAAGTAGAGACAGGTCATTGGTGTGGAAAATTATTACTTCTGAGTTGTTATGTCATCCAAAATGTTTTTTGTATAAGTTATATTCCACATATTTGTGGTTGTTAGAAAACACTGATCAGAAATACATCGCTGTAATACATATATAAATATATATCAAATATGTGTAACTATATATAATCATAAGATATTTTGAATGTATATAAATATATTTTTATAATTATAAGGGATCTACAAAAAGGAATAAAGCAGCTGCAGATAACTAAAAGGGACTTCTGATGAAAGCCTAGTACACTTAGTTGTATGCATGTACATAGCACATTTTGGTACATAAGTTTAGGCATGTACGATAACTTTTATGATTCTCTCATCCTTTGAATTTAGATATCACATATTCTATTATAGTTGCACAATATAGGGCTGTTTAATTAAGAAAGATTTTACTGGCCTGGCGCAGTGGCTCACACCTGTAATACTAGCACTTTGGGAGGACGAGGTGGGCAGATCACGAGGTCAGGAGATGGAGACCAGCCTGGCTAACAGAGTGAAATCCCGTCTCTACTAAAAATACAAAAAATTAGCTGGGCATGGTGGCACGCACCTGCAGACCCAGCTACTCGGGAGGCTGAGGCAGGAGAATCGCTTGAACCTGAGAGGCGGAGGTTGCAGTGAGCTGAGATCGCGCCACTGCACTCCAGCCTGGGCGACATAGTGAGACTCCATCTCAAAAAAAGAAAAAAAAAAAGGTTTTTTTATTTCTATATAGCTATAATATAATTGTTAGCTCAGAAAACTGTAGCTTTCAAAACGATGGCCTATAGAGTCATCTAAACGATATATCACTCTGTATATGAAATATTGTGTTATGGAAGGTAATACCATGTTTGTACATAATGAAGTTAAACCAAGGGGCACCCTGAGAGAAGCCCATGGAAGAAAAAATTGGGTAATTCATGATTCACTTATGAATTGAGCAGAGTTTCCTCTCAAGAGGCAATAAACAATGTCAAAACTGTGTTTTCATTTAAGGCGCAGAGATACACTTCGAAGATTCATGTGGAGTTTTGATGTTTAAGTAGAATAAGCAGTTCCATACATCACTTAGTATCCTCCATTCTGGATTAAATTTCCTGAGAGTCTTCGGGCTATAATATTTGCTTCATTGCTAGTGAGTTCAAAGTATTTTATGTGTAAACATTTTGCTAAACACTCTTTATCATAATTCATCTTTGAACTCTGAACTATTTAGTCAATATACTTAAAAAGAAGATAAATTTTGTCAATATTGATTAAAAATAATCTTGTATCTTACTTTTCTAAATGTACAAATAGCGTGAATTTATATTTGTAAAATGCCTAGTACAATTCCTAGCACATAACTTAGAACAGTTTAAAAAGTTTAGGGGATATATGTGTGTGTGTAGGGGAGTACATAGAGTTAATATAGGGAGAAAATATTTTGAGTTCAAAGAACTTGCATAATGGTTAGTTATAAATATATTCCCAGGACTTTTATTTAGCCAGATGAGACATAAGGAAGATTTATTGAATAATATGTTAATTTTATTCCTTCTGTCTACTTTAATCATCTTCTATAAGGGGACCCTAATTTGCCTAACCTGTAGCAAGTGCTTCTCCAGGCTGATATACTAATCATTCTTAGTAACATGAAGGTCTTAGTGGCATTTGTGAACCCCCTTGAATCTGGTCTTCAAAATTTCTCAGAATCATGAAGAGGACATGGTATATGTATGAGGGAGGGGTAGTTGCAATGATACAATTCAAGGATGAACCATTGGGACACAAGTTTTTCAGAATCTTTTCTGTCCAAAAAATGCTTACTTCTATTTTGGGATCATGTATCATCCTCATTCTGTTTTTTTTTTTTTTTTTTTTTTTTAGTTTCTTATGTATGTCATGTTAGGCTGTAACTCATTCTCAACCTGTCCTCCAGGTAAATGATGTTTGCGTTTATTTCTGTTTGGAGAATATATATGTAGCGGCTTACAAGTTTATTTCCAGCAAAACATACTTCACAGCTCATACTTCTCGACTCAATGAGGATTCCCCTGATTAAGCAATTTGCCATTTTATAAACAAATCTTTAAAAAAAACTTTTTAAAATTATTCTTTAAGTTTTGGGATACATGTGCAGAACATCCAGGTTTGTTACATAGGTATACACGTGCCATGGTGGTTTGCCGCACCCATCAACTCATCATCTACATTAGGTATTTCTCCTAATGCTATCCCTCCCCTAGTCCTCCAACGCCGACAGGCCCTGGTGTGTGATGTTCCCCTCCCTGTGTCCATGTGTTCTCATTGGTTATAAACAAATCTTAACATTAATAATGTTCTTGCCAAAATTACCAGTGACAAAATTTCAAGACATTCTACATGAATCAGCTTCTTTTTTCTGTTGAAACTGCCAGGCTTCCTTAAATCACAGTATGTGTGATTTCTTCTAAAAGCTTCAATACTACTTAATGAAACCACAAATGATTAACTATAGGGACATTCTTATATAAGGTTAACACTATGCATACTGATTAAGATAGAGAAATTCAGATAGCTGTTGTTTTAGTCATTTTTCTACCCTGAGTCCATCAGAATACTCTAGCAGAGTACCATATATTTAATAGATATTGAATGAGAATATAGATTCTTATCACATGCAAAAAGACTTCACAATAATTATGTCAGCATGAATAACAGAAATATGAACCATTAATACATGAGATTTATAAGCTAAATGTCAGATATTTTGTTTTGTTTTTTTAAGAGACAGTATCCTCCTATATTGCCCAGGCTGTAGTACAGTAGCTATTCACAGGTGCAATCCTAGCTTACAGCAGCCTTAAATTCCTGGGCTAAAGTGATCCTCCTGCCTCAATCTCCCAAGTAGCTGGGACTACAGATGTGCCACCAGATATGTTTTGAGCTCTTTTCTCCCTTCTTGGAGTGAACATGATGTAATACTTTAAAAATATAGATTATTATTAAAAATACTATATACTGAGGACAGAGCTATATTTTCTCTAGCCATTTCTTTGGTGTCCTTTCAATCAGAGATCCAATTATCATCATTTGGGGAAAGATTCTGACTATTAATTTAATATAATACTTTTTTTGCAGCCTGCAGTGACACATGGAGAAAATGTAACTATAGCCTTATTTAGTGTTAAATTATCTACTTCATGTAATAAGTAAATGTTGAAAATGAGGAAAGAATGTTCTATACAATTTCTCTCAAATGACACAAATTGGATGTCCAGTAATTGGTCCCAAGTCCTGATTTCTGGTCAATTACTTAAATTTCAGACCACATTGTATCCATTAAGTGTAGCCACTCTTTATTGAAATTTTGTTCATTTAATATGGAGCTTCCTATTTATATAATGCCTATCTCCAAGGAATTTAATGCAAATTTAAAGATTATCTCAATAATCCTTATGACTGGAGATTATATGATTATGCCTTTATAGTGATGGAAACTGAGGCAGAAATAATTTTAGTGGCTTTCATAAAGTCCTACCATATGCTATCTGTGACAGTCTTCTATGTAGAAGGAATTGTCACCTCATACACATTTAGCACTCATAGGTCACCATATTAAAAAGTTTCCATGGAGACTGCCCCAAACTTTTAAATTTTGCAGCTCATTAGTGAGGAAAGATGCTTCAATTTTTTGCTACTGCATGTACATCTGACAGAAAAAAAATCTTTTCTGCAACCACTAAAGCAGGAGTGAAGAGAAAATAGAGAGTGCTCAAGATCCTCACTAGCACAAGCAGGGCAATTTTTCTTTCCTCATTATTAATACATCATATTACATTGTGAAGCAAGTGTCCCAACATAGGTCTAGTTGCTTAATGTCTCAGACAATAACCTATCATACAAGCAAGGAGGCTTAGAATCCAGATCTAGTAGTAAGGCTTCTTAGAATCCTATTAATGGGGTTCCAATTTGCAATATATTCAATGTATTCAATGACATAAAGGCTTCAATCTTCAATAGGAAGGGGCAGAGTTGACAGTCACAGCCTCTTATAACCATGTGTGTCTCTGAGTTCTTTTTTTCCTACGTACGGAATAAAAATAAGAAACACAGAGTGCCAGATCTCAATGAGTTTCAATAATCATTTTGAGAGGAGAAAGTCAGGCATCTATAGTGAAATTTGTTCCTGTAAAGACACCTTATTTTTTAAAGAAAGAGAGAGAGAAAGAGTGACATGAGGCACCAAAGAAAATGTTACTATCAGAGCATCTTTAAGAATCATATCAAATTTGAAATAACTATATAGTAAGAATTACAATGATTGCTAAATTATACTAAAGAAGTGGATATGGGAAAATAGAACATAAATTCCATTTGCTGTTCTGTAATAGAGTATGGCTACCAAATACCCGCTTTATGATGCCAAATTATCATTTTGAAAAAGCCATTGCTGAGGATTCCTTTAGTGCCTAATGTTTTTTGTTTTTTTTTTTATCTCTTTTTTGTTAATGGCCTAAATTTTAACTAAGTCACTAATGCAATAATAGAATGGCATTCTTAATTATTAATTTTTAGAAAATAACAAATACTAGCATATTCTATATACTGAATGCCCCTAAAGTTGTTAGGTATTCTGAATATGTTTAACAGCTAGATAGATAAATAGATGTAATGCTATGGTTAGCATGATTCAGTAGAATAATGTGAATAAAACAAAAGTGTCCTTGCAACATGCATTTATCACACTCTTTACAGGAGATAATAAAAACCACTAACAATCTATTCAGGAGAAAGTAAAGTAAGTATTGCGGTATTCGCAAACAGAGATATAACAGGCTGATTTTGGCTCCCTGTGATGGAATGTGAATGTCTTTAAGAGGTGTAAAATAATACAAGCAGAAATGATAGATTGAGAATTTCTGCTTGGAGCAATGCATGGAACATATTATCCAAATCACCCTCTGTGAAAGTATATGTGGTTCGCTGTGTAAAAGCAAAAGGAGAAAATCAATATATAGTTAGAGAATATAGTGTTAATAGTTCAGTTGTTTCTTTTTTTCAGGCTTACTTTTTCAAATATGTTTTTACATGATAAATTGTACTTAAGTCTATATTAATGTTCTTGAGATTTTAACATTGTGCTTTTTCTCAAGTACAAAATTAGTGTAATGCAATATATCATGGTTTCCTAGGTAATTCCTGACTCAGATATAGTGGGAGCACTTAGTAAATTTCAAATTTCAGGCTGCAATTCCAGGACTGCTGAGTAGAATTTTCAAAGGTAATCACACTATATTGCTCAGGAAATTCTGATGCCTACCAAATATACGTTTCCTTTTGCTACTTTGACAAAGTGCCACAAATGTAGTAGCTTAAACAACACAAATTTATCTCCTACAGATCTGGAAGTTAGAGTCTGAAAATACGTTTCACTGAGCTAATGTCAAGGAATCAGTAGGGCTGTTTCTATCTGGAAGTTCTAGGGAGAATTCATTTCCTTATCTTCTGCAGCTTCGAAAGGCTGCCTTGCCTGATTTCCTTAGATTTTAACCCCTTCCTCTGTCTTTGAATCTAGTAAGGTAGCATCTTCAAATCTCTCACTACTTCTGCTTTCATAGCCACTTTATGTGTGTATGTGTGTTTTATTCTGAACTTTTGCCTTCCTCTTTTAAGGAACATTGTTCATTGTAATTTCATTGAGTTCACTTAGAATAATATTTCTGTCTTAAGATCATTAACTTAATTACATCTGCAAAGTCTCTTTGTTACATAAGGTAACATATTCCAGGTTTGGGAGGTTAGGACTAGGCCATCTTTAAGGGACCATTGTTCTGTTTGCCACACCAAATTTGGGTAGAACTTGATGATCCTACCAAGCAATTAAATTCTACAATCCTATATATCTACCAACATTTTTGTTGCTGCATTTAACTATTTATTTATTTATTCATTCATCATTAAATAAGTACTTGTTTCACAGCTACTGGGTGTAAAGCACAGAGCCAATCCACGGAGACATGAAAATAATTTAAAAGTAAAATCCCTACCCTTATGCAATTCTATCTTTCAATATAATTTCTAAGCCAAATTAAGATATGTGGGTATTACCTAATTATGTGCAAAATATGATCTATTTACAAATAAAAAAGACATACTTATGTAGTAGACAGAGAATGTGATATGTTGTTTCCATTGAAATTTCCATTATTATTCTAGAAATAGATTGTAAAATAGCATAAAAAGAGACATCCATGGGAATACATCATAGAATTGGTAAGTTAAAAAAAAAAGAAAAAAGAAAGTCTGCAAGACTACAGCCTAGGGAGATATACTGAGCAACTGACATACTGTTAGGGTGTCAATAAAATCAAATGTTGCCAGTTAGAAGAATAATGAGCTCTTTTCTCTCTGTACCCAAAGGAGATTAATTCAAGAATATATATTTTCTGCATGTTGCTCACCTCTCCCGATAAAATGAAAGTGCTAAAAATGGTCATCTGGGGGTGGTTTTGATTTTACTTTTTATTCTCTCTACTAAGAAGAAACAAGTTACATAACTTCTATTACACACAGAATTCCATGATAGACATTTTGTTATTTGGATTCCTGGCCAAGTGATTTAATGAATGTTCAGTTAAAGAATATGTGTTTTAAAATTACCATATCAGAACTGACAGAAGAGATCCTCTACTGTTAAAAATGTCCCAAGTTAGGCAAAAATCTGTTAATGCCACACACACACAAAATTGAAATTAGCAAGTCACTGAAAGAAAACAGGAACTCCCACTCTCCATAGTCAGGCTTTTCTGAAATTCAGACCCAGAAACCCTTATCTTGCCTTGGGCTCACTCTATCTGCTTCTCTAAATTTCTGTTTTCCCTGATGCTTCCATGCATGTTTACCATAGCTACTGTCGACTCTTCTTCTCCTGGGATAGCAGCAGAGATGCTTCAGGTACAATTTTAGCCCTGTACTACATGAGCAATTCTTTTCACTTCTGCTGTTTCATCTTCAGGTACCTTGTGCTTTGAAGGTGCTCCCTAGGTATTTAGATATACTTTTGAGTTTGCTTCATGCTTTGAACTTTCCTGAGCTCTTCTGTTTCTTCAAATTCATCTGTCCTGTTTCCCACTTTCTTTACATTTGAAAGAAGAAAGTCAGGGGAAGTGATTTGAGTTTTATGTTAATATGTGCTCCTGGTTTCATATGATTATGCTCTCAGAAAACATGTTTTTATTTTAACAGGAGCCATCAATACCAAAGGCCTGTGCTCCTCAAACTATGTAACTCAAACATCTGTTGAATAGTATATTCAGTAAATCAAAAGCTAAACATCATGCATTTGTCTGAAGCATGCATTTTAATTCATTCTAAATAAAGCATTGCTTTTGTATTATTGAATATAATATACAATTTATATTAGATGCTTTTAAGCCAAGTCTCCCACTTCAAATAAATTTTCTCCTTGTGATATGTTATTTTAGGTTCATAAAGCTCTAAATCCTCTTCGTACAGAACCCCACAGAAAACATATTTAACTCATTTGCTATTCTGGATATTTCAGTATAAAAGTATGAGAATAACTGTGTTAAAAGACGGGAACTTAGCTTTGTTGAAAGATCCTCATGATCCATCTGAATCACCAGCGAGGTTCAGCCTGAAATGGAGAAAGCAGAGGTAATTTTTGAATTCCATGTTGATACTGCAAGTTTAGTAACAAATTCTTTAAGGAGAGTAGGAGAAACGGTTGAGAGGTAGAGGTATCAGAGTAAAAGATGAGTACATAAAAACTGGGTAATAATAAGAGGATTTTTTTGTTACATTCTAGCTAACATCTATCACACTGTGGCAACCACAAGTGTCATGAGAAGTTTTATAGACCAATATCCAGAGAGAGAGAATCAGAGTATAAGATGGACATGGCAATTGTTTAGACCCACACTCTTGTTCTATAAAAATGTGAGAAGGTTAAGAAGCTTTTCCTTGAATCTTATAGAGCTTCACTGGAGGAACTGAACACTGTGCTAAGGGAATTAGTAAAAAAAAAAAAAAAAAAAAAAAAAAAATTCTAGTTTAATTCAAAAAAACACAACTTGAGTTAGTTTAAGGTATAAAAAGAAATTTATTGGGTCATGTAACAAAATCATGAAATTAGGACAGCTTAAACTGCATCATTTAGGGTTGGCTAAGAACAGATGACTTTATTTAGGGATGTCTCTTCTCTCTATTTCATGCATCAATGTCATGTTCTGTTTTACTGTGAGGAATTTTTCTGAACACTGAAACTATGGCAGTAAGTATCTTTTTCTTTTATCTTAACAGCATCTCATCTAAAAACAGCATCTCCAATTTCTTCCTGTTTCAGAAATTAAAATCATAAGGAAAAAATCTTATTGTCTTGGCTCAGGTCACTTGACACTTGAACCAAGGAAAGGTGAGTTCGTAATCCCTAGTCTGTGTGACTTTTTTGCTCTTGTAACCAAGACAGAAACAGTTTTAAAGGAAGATGAAGATTAGCAAGTGCCCTTCCCCTAGACGCTGGGGCTCTAATAATAAACAAAAAAGACATGGGTTTCTGAAGTCCATGTGCTTACAGTCTAGCAGAAGTGTTTTATACCCAACAAACTTCAATTTGGTCAACCTGGAATATCCATTATAGATATCAGTTTTAAAACGGCTGTCAAATAAGCAACGGTCAAAAGGATAAGCTGTTTCTTCAGTTGTCACCCTTTAAAAAATTCATTGTCTGAGTCCCAGTACCCATACACTGTATAAAATAATATGTACATATGAGCCAAATAATAACTGCAGATTGCATTTGATTACTTTGCAGAAATGGGCTATTTTGGATTCCTCCCCAAATAATATTTATTTTCTACAAGGATGTTTGATCTTGTACTTTTCCCAAAAGACCTGTCTGTCTGTTTTGAAATACAAATGAAGATAATCTTTAAACGCTATAAACCTGACTCTCCTATTCATACACAGAGTTTACCTTGTGACAGTGTCTTATAGTCCTTTAGGTTTCAAAGCAATCAACTGGTTGCTTCTCAGATGCATTTGGCTACTGTCTACAGAAACTGTTAATGCTCTCAACTGGATGGAAAATTAATGAGGACAAGCCAAATATTCTTGGATTTTTGCAGCTATCATAATCAGGATGCTAATAATTAGAACTTCTGAATTTTTAAAATGAAATAGAAATTACTCTAACCTAGCTGCTATTTTTTGACCATGTATAAAATTTGTAAATGTAATTTTATTTTCTGGAGAATGAGAGAAAACGAATGTCTGACTTGTATCCCCGAACTGAGATAGAAATATAACAAATATATATTATATTTAATTATATAATATAATTATATATAATTATGTTATATTTAATTATATATATATAATTATATATATAGCCCCTTATAAAACCATCAGAGCTTGTGAGACCTTACCTTCAAGAGAATAGCATGGGGACAACTGCCCCCATGATCCCCAATATATATAACATATAATTATATATAAATATAAATAATTAAATATATAATATATAATTAAATATAATTTATATATTTGTTAAAGGATATATAGATAGATAAATAGCTGTATTCTTTAACAACAAAAGCTTACTTATGAAATCCAGCTTCAGACTCAAATAGTGCACCTGAGTGAAACACTCATTATTTTAATTATTGGTTCTATTTAGGGAGAGAAATGGCCTCAAGTTTAGAGAAAGTGCTTTGTGGGTATAAGTAGGTCATTGGCCTCAACCCTGCTATATTTGTGCTCTTGAGAGTAACACTCTCTCAGTTTTCTGGAACCTTCCTCTGCCTTCATAGCTACGTTTTGCTTGTATTGTAGGGTAACATAAAAGAAAAAAGTAAAGGAAATAATATTTCACCAAACAAAATAATTTTGGGAGACTTTTTTGGCAATTTATGTTTATGACCACAAAACATTGTCACTCTTCCACCTGCTACATCTCAGAGACAGAAATATTCACTAATGTCAAACAAAGTATTAGAGTAGCTTCTTCAGGCTCCACACAATTCAGTATCTCTTGTAACCATAGCAACTACATGTATAAAGGAGCAAGGCAAAGTACCCCTGATACTGTCTTGCTTAAAGGTCCTGTCTAATATTTGATATTCCATGATATATAGCTCTAGCAGCAAGTTAAGTATGTTGTCTTATTATTTTCAGATTATGTAATTATTCTTTCTGTATTTGAAACTACAATTCTGAGAACTATGAAGACAATAAATTATCAACTGTCCCTTAGCTTAAATCCCTCTATCTTGAATATTTTGTCTGTGTTCTTGTAATTGAGTAAGAATTCCATCTAAAAGACCCTTATCCCCAAAGAATTTCATGAAATTGTAATTCAGTCTTCTCAGAGAGATGTAGAAGAAAAGAACAAGAATAAAAGAGACCACATGGTACAGTAGAAAGAGCATGAACTTTGGATTGAGACTGATCTGTTTTGTATCCCAAACCTGCACATTCTGCCAGAAAGAATTCAGACAAGTCACTTCACTTCTGAGTCTCTCTTTCTTATTCTCAAAGCAGGGATATTGACAGGCACTTCTCAAGGCCATTGAGATGATTTAATGAGATTGCATACGTAAGTTCCCCAGCATAGAGCGGGCTCAACAGTCATATATTGCAGAAAATGATCTCAATCACAGTTGTATTAGTCCATTCTCATGCAGCTATGAAGAAATACTGAAGATTGGGTAACTTACAAAGAAAAGAGGTTCAATTGACCCACAGTTGTGCATGGCTGGGGAGGCCTCAGGAATATTACAATTGTGGTGGAAGGCAACCCTTCAGAGGTTGGCAAGAGAGAAAATGAGAACTGAGTGAAGAGAAAAGCCCCTTATAAAACCATCAGAGCTTGTGAGACCTTACCTTCAAGAGAATAGCATGGGGACAACTGCCCCCATGATCCAATTATCTCCCACTGGGTCCCTCCCATAACACGTGGAGATAATGGGAAGTACAATTCAAGAAGAGATTTGGGTGGGGACACAGCCAAACCATATCATTACAGCCTGGTCCATTTCAAATCTTATGTCTTCACATTTATAAACACAATCATGCCTTGCCAAAAGTCCCCCCAAGACTTAACTCATTCCAGCATTAACCCCAAAGTCCAAGTCCAAAGTCTCATCTGAGACAAGGCAAGCCCCTTCTGTCTATGAGTCTGTAAAGTCAAAATCAAGATAGTTACTCCATCGAGACATTGGGGTTACAGGAATTGGGTAAATACAGCTGTCCCAAATGGGAGAAGGTGGCCAAAACAAAGGAGCTACAGGCCCCATGCAAATCCATAATCCAATAGGGCAGTCATTAAACCTTAAAATTCCAAAATAATCTCCTTTGACTCCATGTCTCACATCCAGGTCATGCTGATGCAAGAAGTGGGCTCCCACAGCATTGGGCAGCTCCATCACTGTGGCTTTGCAAGCTATACTCCACCTGCCAGCTGTGTTCATGGCATTGAGTGTTTGTGGCTTTTTCCAGGCATATGGTGAAAGCTGTCAATGAATCTACCTTTCTGGCATCTGGAGGGCAGTGGCCCTCTTCTCACAGCTCCATTAGGCAATGCCCCAGTGGGGACTCTTTGTGGGCCCTCCAACCCCACATTTCCCTTCTGCACTGCCCTAAAAGAGGTTCTCCATGAGGGCTACACCCCTGCAGCAAAGTTCTGCTTGGACATCCAGGTGTTTCCATGCATCCTCTGAAATCTAAGTGGAAGTCCCCAAACCTCAATTATTGACTTCTGTGCACCTGCAGGCTCAATAACATATGGAAACTGCCAAGGCTTGGGGCTTGCACCCTCTAAAGCCATGCCCTGAGTTGTATATTGCTCCATTTTAGCCATGGCTGGGATGCAGGGCACCAAGTCCCAAAACTACACAGAGCAGCAAGGCCCTGGGCCCAGCCCATGAAACCATTTTTTTTTCTCCTAGGCCTCCAGGCTTGTGATGGGAGGGGCTGCTGTGAAGACCTCTGACGTGCCCTGGAGACTTTCCCCCATTGTGTTGGCAATTATCATTTAGTTCCTTTTTATTTATGTGAATATCTGCAGCAGTCTTGAATTTCTCCCCAGAAAATGAATTTTCTTTTCTATCGTATCATCAGGAATTAAATTTTCCCAACTTTTATGCTCTGCTTCCTCTTGAATGCTTTGCCACTTAGAAATTTCTTCTGCCAGATACCCTAAATCACCTCTCTCAAGCTCAAAGTTCCACAGATATCTAGGGCAGGGACAAAATGCTGCCAGTCTTGTCATAAGACAGAGTAGAAAAAGAGAACTGCAGCACAATTTGTGGTGACCAATAAATGTAAAGCAAAACTTCAGAAAAACAATATCTCCTCAGATAAATCCAGAATTTTTGTTGGTATGTTGGCTTTGGTTCCAATTTGACAAAGCCCAGATGTTGCTTTCATTAGCACCTGGATGACTCCCTGGAACAGTTTGTAAATCTCTAGGGTCCTTCCACCAGGTACTTAGTGCAGCTCCTCTCTTAGCAACATCTGGAGAGGACAGCTTGAAGATGCAGTGGAGCCCACTAAGGCTTCTAGAATGACTATGATGCCATATACTGGAGTATAAGGAGTATATTTATACTCCTTTAGATTTAACCATTTAAAGAAGCTGGTCTTTTTTTTTAAATTGATAGACAATATTTGTACACATATATGGGGTACATGTGATGTTTCGATAAATGCACAGAATGTATAATAATCAAATCAGGGTATTTAGGATACTCATCACCTTAAACTTTATCATTCCTTTATGTTGAGAACATTTCAAATCTTTTCTAACTATTTTGAAAAACACAATACGTTGTTGTTAACTATAGTCATCCTACTGTGCTATCAAACTTATTCATTCTATCTAACTATGTATTTGTATGCATTAACCAACCTCTCTTCATCATTTCACCAGCACACTTTCAGCCTCTAGTAGGAGCTGGTCATTTAAAGCCTTGTTCCAAACTCTCTAAAGTTACCTTTAGAAAGCAGATTTGAAAACTTGGGATTATCAACAACAGTGGTTCCCTCAAAATCTCTTGCTGTTTCCTGAAGCAGAAACAACCCAACTGACGTGAGCTCGCATACTTCATACTGCTGATAGAACAGATTGTTAAAGCACAAAAGCCACTAATGTCTTAAAATAATTTCCCTCCCAAGTACTTAAGGGGCTTGGCAAAGATCACCAGTGGCCCTTCATATTCTCCTCTCCTAAGAACAGCCCAGGATACCTGCAAATTCCCAAAGGCAGGATGTGCAAAAGCATCGCTAGAGCAGCCTCTGGATTCTTATTTCAATAATCAGGTTATATTCTGCCAAGGGAATTTTAAGCCATCAAGGTCATGCTGATGTGTTAGTCGTCATTTTCTAACTGTGACAGGGAATGGTAGCATAGAAAGAGCCCTGCATTCTTTGTCAGCTGACAAGGGTTCTAATCCCAGCTCTGTCACTAGGCAATTATGTGAACTTATGTAAATCATTCAACAGCTCTGGACCCAAGGGCCCTCATCTGTGCAGACTAAATTATTTCTCAGCTCTCATTTAGGACTAAGATTTTATGATCTATACCCTCAATTTGCTTCTGCTTAGATAGCAGGCAGATTGAATGCTCTTTCAAAAGTGCTAACCATCCTTCCTGAGAACACTTGCACACAAGGTTATTAGGTAAATAAAAAAGGAGTTTCTGTTTGCAGAAAAAATATCTTGGTATTATGGCTTCATGTTAATATTTAATGCTTTAATATTATAAAGTCTATGCACATAACACTTTCTATTTCTTATATTTTATTCAACAAATGTGAATTTTGTGAGCATGATATTCCAGACCCCTAATCATCCCAAAATCACTGGGCTCTTTAAATACCTCCAAATTGGAGACACCATTTGAGAACGATTTTTACCCTCTAGCCATTTAATAGTGATTTTGTTTTTGTTTTGATGCCTAAATTACATTTATTTTTAGTTTATTTGTAAATCCAATATATATTGCACCAGCATCTATGCTGAATCATTTATTTACCAATTAAATTACCCATGAATAATATGATGACTCTGGTTTCCCAGAAATAGAGCATCCCTTGGCTGGGTGGGGAGGCTCATGCCTGTAATCCCAGCACTTTGGGAGGCCTAGGCAGGAGGATCACGAGGTCAGGAGATCAAGACCATCCTGGCTAACATGGTGAAACCCCGTCTCTATTAAAAATACAAAAAACATAGCTGGGCTTGGTGGCAGGTGCCTGTAATCCCAGCTACTCGGGAGGCTGAGGCAGGAGAAATGGCCTAAACCCGGGAGGCAGAGCTTGCAGTGAGCCGAGATAGAGCCACTGCACTTCAGCCTGGGCAACAGAGCGAGACTCCGCCTCAAAAAACAAAAAATAAAGTAAAATAAAAATAAAATAAAATGGAGCATCCCTTATAAATGATCTTCTTCATTGACATAGATCTAGTCATGCTCATGTTTTATGATGCTAGTAATTGTAGATCACAGCTTCTACTCCTTTTCATCCCTGTACACTACATGATGATACAGCTTAAATTCATACCTATCAAACATCAGACAGGATTTCACAAGATTCCATTAGAGCAAATTGCTGGATATGGTACAATAATATCTGCAAACTTCTGCCATCCCAGGCTCAAGACGAATGATGACAGACCTGAGGCTAATCACTTTCATAATTCTACTTTAACTGCAGCTGTAAAAAAAAAACTAAGCCAAAAATATGTCAATGATCTATTTCAAATACTTTTTCAGGGGCACAATTTTGGAAGTGGTGTATTTATACATGCAATCACTGAGACAGGTAAAGCCTATGCATATTTAGAGCTGATTTTCTGTATCTGTTTTTCACTTCATGCTTTAATTTGTTAGAATTACTGAGCCCCTTACAAAACTTGGTATTAATAATCACAATAATACATGCTGAAAAACTAATTTATAATTAAGGAACCTGAACTCATAGTTGTTTTATGAACTAATAGAGTTACATTCAATCTTAAATGTGAGACGGCTTATGTTTTCCTGTCTATAAATTGCCCAGGGGAGGAGATAGCCCAAGGTTATGGACATCTATCTGATCATCTCAGGGATCTTATGGGAGTACCAGGTACATCATCAATAACCTCTAGTGAAGTATCTGCTTGTGCTCAATGAAATACACAAGTTTCAATACTATTGGCATCTACAGATTGCCTATGATAGTCCAGTCACTCTGTTGCACACAATATATAAAAAGGAGACTGTGCCCAATTCATATGATTGATGCTTTTTTAGAGGCCACATACAAATAGCTGCTCTGGGGTTCATCTGTACATGAAGAGGGTAAAGAAACCTTCCCAGATGAGAAGAGTGTAACATTCTTTATTTTATTTTATTTTATTTATTTATTTTTATTTATTTATTGTTTGAGACGGAGTCTTGCTCTGTGGCCCAGGCTGGAGTGCAGTGGCATGATCTCGGCTCACTACAAGCTCCACCTCCCGGGTTCATGCCATTCTCCTGCCTCAGCTTCCCGAGGAGCTGGACTACAGGCGTCTGCCACCGCACCTGACTAATTTTTTTGTATTTTTTTAGCAGAGATGGGGTTTCACCGTGTTAGCCAGGATGTTCTCCATCCCCTGACCTCGTGATCTGCCTGCCTTGGCCTCCCAAAGTGCTGGGATTACAGGCGTGAAAATATCCAAAGGAGGGTTGTTAGATGAACCATAGGATGTCATCACAGAGGGAGTAGCAAATCAATACATTTGCACTTTTGTTAATTTGATCAATAGGCCAGTCAATCAAAGTTGGCTTTTTAGATAAGCATTTTTTCCTTATCAGTAAACCATAGCATGGAACTTAGGGTCAAGGCTGACTTAGCATAAAAGAACAATACTAAAAGCCACCTTTTTTTCTCACCTTTCTTAGCACCCTGGTAGCTATAATATATATACATGAAGTAATTAATAAGGGCTTCACTCAACAACAATAACAGCTATATCTATGTAAAATACAAATATAGAGCTGAACATTCCTAATACCTGGTTCTGGTGAGACCATAGTTAAAGCAGACATTAGTGTTAACATAAATGTTCAGAACTCTGCAATAAGTGATTTAGCAGGTGCACACAGAGGTGATTAACAGCACCGAGGAAGATATATCCACATGATCTCTCAGGTCCTATTTAAATCAGTGATCCTATGACTGTGTGAACTTTTGCATAGTTTATCTCTAGTCTATGATAGAAAGCAAAAAAGAATTCACTTAAAATGTACAATAAATCCAGTTGGAGATATCCAGGCAACCTTTGAATTGCAAAGACACAATCACACTGTAAACTAATTTTAACATTTACATAGAGATTGGTTTCAGAGTCATGCATGTGAGACATACCCTACATGTCTTCTTGAGTATATACATTAGCATCACTGATCATAAAGAATGTGGATGAGCAAATCTAAAATCATTACTAACATCTTATTAGAGTTAGCTAATTGCTTTCGTTGAAACAATGCTAATCCCAGTAAAACTAACTGCAGTTTGAAGAAGTCTTAAAAGTATTTCTTGGTAGAGTTAAATATGGGTTACTATAAATAGGAAACGCAGAAAAAGAAAAACCTGTTTTTACAAACAAAAGAAAAATTTCATGCGAAGATAAAAAGCTACAGCCTTTAAACAAGGAACACTGGAATTGACAAAAAAAATGCATAGTACTTTTATTGTAGGAAAGAATGGAAACCTACTAAAAAGATCTCAAGATGGAGACTGTCACCTGGTCCAATATTAGGAAGAGTTAAACGTAAATGCCCATTACTTTACAATTTGGATATTTCAATATTACTATATCTTGTGGTCATTTATTCTCTTTGTTCATCTATCCATTCATCTTGATTTAATTAGGACTGTTCTATGCATATTCATTCAACATTTATCACTTTGTTTTATGCTGGTTACTATGCTACATACTGGAAGTGTTGAGACATTCTTTATGTAGGATGAATAAACAACAGAAGCACAATATGCAATTACCACATGAAAGACAATTGTATGTTGTCATTGAGCACAATTTCACCTTTCTTTTCACGTGATTTGTTGTGGCTGCTGTTAACCAGAGTAGATTGATATAACTATAGAGAATCCAGAGGTACAAGTGATTTCTTGTTGAATTTGCTTGTTTGAAAAAAGGGTGTATATAAGCATGGTTAATGAGAACAACAGTTAATTATTTACTAGAAAAGGCAATTAAATTTCCACCTACTCCATATGTAATGGTTCTCAATACTCAAAATTCTGAAATGAGAGTCTATTTTTTAAGAATCGGACCGTATTTGTTGAAGGTTAGAAAATGAGACAGTGTCAAAATAGTTTCTGTCTATTTAATTCATAGAAAGTTGAAATGCCGTTATTTAGAAACATGCCCAGCTTCAACACTACCCACGAACCATCTGATATTCTTGTCTTTTGAATTCATCCTTCATGGTGATGCTAAAACTCAAGTACTCCCTCACAAAGGCAAATTTCTGAGTTTTTAACCTCAAGAGCCTGAAAGGAAAAAAAAACACCGAGTCTCCTAAGGATATCAAATACAGTTCTCCAAAGTATACTTGACACGGGGAGATGACATTCATATTCTGATAACAATAACAGTTGAGAGAAAATAAACATGCCTCCATGTATTTGCTTGAAGGCATTGATCAATAAAAAAACGCTTATTGAGTTATGTGCCTTTAAGTTCCTACTAAAAAATCACAAACAATTAAAACAAGCATGTTACTTGACTTACCACTTTCTCTTTTCATATTTGACAACTAAGAATATCTTTTAAAAAGCAATTCATTCTACTTAGTGTTAGTAGAGATTATTTCAATATCTTTCACATCATTCTAATATATTAGTAGTTTAAAATATAAAATAGACACCATCTATATAACACATTTAGCTTTGCCTAGGTGGCATTACTTCATGTGCTACAGTGATGAACAAAATGTGTAAAATACAACTCTTTCTATATGTGTGATGATTATCTAACTGTGGAGGAAAGTGCGGACAAGTATCTGCAATAGAGAACTGCATGTGCTAAGATACAGGTGATCAGTTCAGTTGAGTAAGAGCTCTTTTCTGAATGCTAGAGCTGAAATGCTCAATTCTTTTCTAATTTTACATAAGCTATTTTATTATTTAGAATAAAATTTTGCTAAAAGTCCATGTCTTCCTATTCTTTAATATAATTAAATGGGTATTAGAAGTTACTGCATAGGGAACATATAAATTAAATGATGTGAGGGGTGTTCTAGTTTCAGCAGATAGATGATAAATTGCTTTGAGAAGAGTTGGCTCAAAGAAAAACAGCAATAAAGGCCTATGGTAGAAGAAGCCTTCATAGAGAACACAATAACTCAGCTGTCACAGGTCACTGGGCTCTTGGAGAGCTGACAATAAAGTAAACGCAAAGCTGATTCTATAGACTGACTCAGACCACAGGCTTAGAAATACACCCACCCACTAAGGTGAATATTGCCATATGTTAGGCAGAACCACTTCCCAACAAACACGGAAATATCGAAATTTGGGAGATCCAAAGACCCAAAAGGATATCAATTGGCTTTGATGCACAGTTTTGGAACATGGACAGAATTTTCTGAATTCTGGAAGAGAAAGTTGGAAAAAGATGAATTTCATTTTATAATAGGCTTTACTTTACTCAATCCAATAGAAAACCCATCATGAGATGACAAAACCAGAGTGGCAGTGGCACTCCTAAGGTGACAGAGGATTCAAGACTCAGGCACTAAAAAGATTAAAATTATTTTTTTAAAGGGGGGTGGTGGATCATTCCTCCTAGGTCAGTTTTCCCTGTAAGAGTAAACAGAGAGGGAGTCAGGAAGGGAGAAAGAGACAGACACACACACACACACAAACACACACACACACACACACAGACTGATTAATTAAAGTAAATACGTAGGAATCAACCTAACACTTTCAATGCAAATGGGCTGGAGTTGTCCACCCCAGTGGAAGTTTAAGTACAGCATTTTGAATAATACAGTAATCAGTTTTTTTTACTGCAGTGGTTTTTCTTGATATGTATCTTACATTGAACACACATTTTGTTTTGGTTTTAAAAGCTGAGGACCAGTTATAAGAAAAGATTTGGAGGAATATATGAAAAGGCTGAGCTAGTTTCCCCTACTCCCTGGAGTAGAAAATAAATAAAATTTCCAACTTAGATGTAGGACTAATAAGGGGGAAGCAAAACGTCCTTGTGATGGAGTCTTCCTAAATAGCAATGGTCTGACTTGTCTAAGGAAAAGAAAGGGTAAGACACAGTTCAGATAGTTTTTCAAGTCTGAAAATGAAGGGTACTAATTCTTCACTTTAGAAGTATATTCCAAATAAATTAAAGTTCTATTTTCAGAACGACATGGGAAAGGGAGTGTTGAAAGGTAAGATTGATGTCTCTATGTAAAAAGGGACTAAAGCTGCATCAGAGTGGCCTCAAAAGGAATAACAAGAACACTTTGCTAGACCTGGACCTAGAGGGGACTCTTGTTTGGGAATAGCTGCAACATTCATGTAATAGCTGTGGCATTCATGTAACAAAGGATGAAGCTGGAACAGGTTAACCTCAGTGGATACCAGACTGGATAGATGGCGAATAAGGGCAAATGTTCTCACTCCTAAATATGTAAGCATCATTGCCACCACCCCTTCATACATTAAGGAAAGCCAACCAGATGGTAAAGAGAAATTTCAAAGTGTCTGACAATTTTTTCACCACCCGTTAGAATTACATTTCAATTAGAAATAGTTTTGTTGCGCAACATTAAAGTAACACTTCATGCTTGCCTGAATTTGTGGACTAGATGTTTACCTAACATGCACTTTGTATCGATAGCATCAACAAAACAAAATAAGACAAAACACAACACTCAAATCTATCACAGGATCAACTTCCCTGGGTTTCCCTAGACTGCTGATAATTTCAACTTTAAAAACATTTTGCTATGTTAAATGTATTCTATCAGATCTTCTTGGTTTCTTTGCCCTGTCTCTATGTTCCCCCCTCTTTTTATAAGGTTCTCCTCACTGTTTTTTCAGTGTTGGACTCCAGTTGGACCTCAAATGTGCTATAGGTTTCAGATTGATCCTGGTAAACCAGACCACCAACCAGACTCCATGGACCTCATATATTAGGAACATTCACATTAAACTCTACTCTTCATATAGGATAAGCCAGTCAAATTATTTAATAGCTTCCCACAATTTCATTATGTGTAGGTAAGATATGCAATATGTCAAACTAGCACGAGGGAGTTATATCTTCATTATATTAATTGATTGGCATACTGGTTTTGCCCCCAGAGAGACTGACACAGCTGGACCTGGAGAGAAGAGTAGCAGGAAGGTTAACTGGTAACTAACATTCAATGAGGAAGAAGAGTGATCTAGGATCCAAAGACAGCAGAGCAGGTCTTTCTATTTCCCGAGAGCCAGGAGCCTAGCAAACACCCCCAGGAGATGAGCTGCAGCAGAGCAACAATACCCCTGCCTATTCATCCCCTCAACAGTCGCTTATTTCTGACACCCCCTCCTCCACCCAAGGCAACAACCAAACAAACAACAACTTAGAAAAAGGGGAGGGGTTAGAAAGAAATCCTGGACTCCCTAAAAGGAAGGGAGGGCATAAAGTGAGTGCCTTGACTTCTGTTAAAAAGAAAAACTTTAGTCGAATTACATTTCAAGGAGTTTAATTGAGTAATGACGATTTGCGAATGGTGCAGCCCCCAGAATCACAGCAGATTCAGAGAGACTCCAGGGATGCCTTGTGGTTAGAACAAATTTATCAACAAAAAAAAGGGAAGTGACATTCAGAAATCAGAAGTGAGGTACAGAAACAAATGGATTAGTTACAGCTTGGCGTTTGCTCAGCAGCGTATGAATGGCCGAAGTATGGCTGCTGGGATTGACCAAGACTCAGCTATTGTTATAGGCACATACTCCTGAGTTAGGTTTTAATCTTGTCCACCTTTTAAGTTAGGCTGCAGTTCATCTGCAAGGACTCAAATGTAGAAGTACAGAGTCCTTCTCAGGCCATATTTAGTTTGCTTTAGCATTTCCATTTCCGAAAATACACTAAACTCCGTTTATCCCTATTACTCCTTGCACTAACAACTGCTTTTATCTAAGAGGAAAAGTGAGATGCTACAACAGAGACTCAAAATTACAGTGGCTGAAAGAAATGGAAATGCACAAGTATATTCCTCTCATATGACAGTACTCAAGGCTCAAGTTGCTGTACTATAGGCATGTTTAAAGATTGAGGAAGGAGAGAAGAGATAAAGAGAGAGAGAAAAAAAGGAGAGGAAGAAGAAGGAAGAGAGGGGCAGGGAAAGGAGGCTTGCTGCTCACCTACTGTGGGACTGAACTGAAACAGTAGCAAGTGCCTCTACTGGTGGGGACAACAATGCCACCACCACTAAACAAAGCCAAATAAAACTCAACTAAACAAAACGGAAGCAGCATAGTGTTAGAAATGCTTGTTCCCTAGTGCCATAAAGAAATAGCACTAGAACATAAATGTCATTTCCTCAGCAAGGCCATTTTTTTTTTTACTTTCTGCAGAAAGGGTACACTCGCCAGCAGTTTTGCCACTAGAGTACACCAAACAAAGGAGACAGGCTCATTTATAACCTGACGCATCCACCCCACTGCTGTGTCCAGTTTCCATTGGCTGGAATGGGACCTCACATTCTGTATTTGTCCTGATTGGCTAGCAACTTAGAACTTTTTTAAAAAGGCAAAGGCAGAGGAGAACAAAGGAAGGAGGAACAAACTTATGGAATGCTGAGAAAGGTAAAAACAGGCTATGACCTAAAGCTTGCTTGGACCAGTATAAGCAAGCCAGGGCAAATATTTAGGCTACATTGTGGGAGCTATGAACATGAAGTACACTGATTTCTTTATTACGGCTAGCAGATATTTAAGAATGTTAGCACGGGTCTTTGAATAAATTTTGCTTCTAAGAGAAGTTACTATTTATTCCTAATTGGATGGGGAGGAAAGTCTTTGAAGAGGAACCTCTACTTTACTTTTTACAATAGGTTGAACTTTGGGATGTCTGACCAAATGTTTTCCGTCTCACCACTCAGAGTGGCCACATGCCAGTTGCAAAGAATAAGATTATATTCATGAGCAAGTCAGAATCTGTCCTGTGATAAACGCCTGGGGGATGAAGGTCAGCATCTGCTCTGTCATTTGAATTTGATATTAGAAAATTTAAATCTGAAAAGAGAATCTCGAAGTGGGTATCAGAAGAAGAGAAGATGTGAGGGACAAGAGGATAGGATCTACAGTGCTGTTACATCCTCACTGGCATCAACAATTTAGACTCATCTCTATATCCATGTGTAACTTGTTACAGGTAGGGGTTAATTTAGCCTATTTTCATTCTTTATGCCTTTAAATACATAAAACATACTTTGAAACTGACTTTTATGAATTTGTTTGTAGATTTAATTATTTTCCTTATTCTGATTATTTATACTTTATTTCTCAGTCTGCAGTCATAAGCTGGCCTCAACACACTAAAGTATATTCAGCATTATCACACTGAAACACCAAAAAGGCTGAGATGCACATAATTTGAAGAGTGAAAATGGCTCGAGAGCATGAAGTCTCATTATCTGTAGGTAGGTAACCAAAATCTGTGTCTAGATATTTAAATATAAATAGCTCCTGATATCTGGACTGTGACAGATATAAGTCACATTATCACTTCTTAATTACCTCCATTACTAACTTCATTATTTCTTTTAGCTTTAAGAAGAATCTGCATGAGCTCATGGGGCTCAACTGCTTCAGGTGAAAGAGAAATGAGCACTTTTCCATGGGTACATTACTGGGATTTTGTTGATACACATCACATTCCAACCCCAGGTTATGCTAAATGAGTGACTAAAATGATCCTTGGGGAGCTTGTGGCATATGTGGGCTCCCTTAGCAACCCAAATGCCTAAAGCCAGCTCTGCCTATCACATTTTCCAGTCTCTCCCTATTCATATCACCTTATCTCCTGGAGCTCTTGGTGTAGTGTTCTACCTAGAGGGCCATTTTGCTTTTCTCAGATAGCAGGTATATTTTAACATCAACATTTTTTTTTATTATTGAGATACAATTTATTTTTAAGGAAAAGTCTTCATAGTGTCATAGTATATTATGCAATGGGACTTTAACTTCCCCAGAGTTACATAAATTCTGAAGAATTGAATTGAAAATTCAAGATCACATTTTCTTCATTGCTGATAGATAATGGGACAATTAGCTGTGTCGTATTCATACACTTTGGGACATATTTTGTTGGTGGTTACTATTTTCCAGTAATATCCTCTCTCCTGTCTCTGATTATCAGCTGAAAATCTTCAAATTCCTTTGCCCTTTTCTTCATGCAGATACTTAATCTCTTTCACTTATAGGTTTATGCTATATATTCACTGAGTGCTTGTCAAGAGCTGCAGCTCCTATTTTTGTCTTGGACATATGTTGACTAAATATTTTACCTGCATTGAGAAGGATTTACTCAATGTTCAAATTATGTCAAAACAACTCACTGAAAAGTGAAGAATTCCAGTTATGTGTTTTGAACTCTACAAGAAATTTTGTAATAGGCATTTGCTAAACTACTAAAATGTGCTAACACTGTTCTGGGCACTACACAAATCTAGTGTCCAATACATACTCCCTGGCCTCAGTTTAGAGAGGTTAAAGAGTATTACACAACAAAGTATGGAAAAACAAATTATGTACAACGTAAGATAATGATAAAAACATTGACAGTTGACGCAAGTTTTGTTTTGGCCATACTAACTGTGAAACTTTAGGTGAGTTATTTCCAAACTTGGTTTCGTCATTTGCATAATGAGATAACAATAATAATGTTTGATCTGAGGAAGAAATAGGAACAAAAATGTAACGTTCTTAGAATAGTGTTGGCACATTCTAAGTAAGCATTAAATAAATCTCAGTTATTTCTATAATTTTCTGTAAAGCAATCAAAATATAGGGTTGTGTTCAGAGCTATGGAGGTTAAGAGAAACAAGATATTTCTCTTGAATAAGAGTAGACATTATGTGTGGCCACAGACGTGATGTATAAACTGGATTGATCTTTATGAATTAGTAGAAACATTCTTTGTCTTGGTCCCACTGTTAAAACATGTATGTAGGTACGCATGTGTATGTGTGCATATGAGTGGGGGTGTTCAGAGATAGCTCTAATTTGTATTTTGTTTCTGTTCTCCCCCATATTAGGCCATTTTCAGGCTGCTGATAAAGACATACCTGAGACTGGGAAGGAAAAGAGATTTAATTGGACTTACAGGTCCACATGGCTGGGGAGGCATCAGAATCATGGTAGGAAGAGAAAGGCACTTTTTCCAAGGCAGAGGCAAGAGAGGAATGAGGAGGATGCAAAAGCAGAAACCCCTGATAAACCCATGAGATCTAGTGAGATTTATTCACTATCACAATAATAGCACGGGAAAGACCTGCCCCATGATTCAATAACTCCCTCTGGGTCCCTCCCACAACACATGGGAATTCTGGGAGATAAAATTCAGATTGAGATTTGGGTGAAGACACATCAGAACCATATCATTCCTCCCTTGGGCTCTCCAAATCTCATGTCCTCACATTTCAAAACCAATCATGCCTTCTCAACAGTCCCCCAAAGTTTTAACTAATTTCAGCATTAACCCAAAAGTCCACAGTACAAAGTCTCATCTGAGACAAGGCAAGTCCCTTCTGCCTATGAGCCTGTAAAATCAAAAGCAAGCTAGTTACTTCCTGGATACGATGGGGATTCAGGTATTTGGTAAATACAGCAGTTCCAAATGGGTGAAATTGGCCAAAATAAAGGGGTTACAAGGCCCATGCAAGTCTGAAATGCAGTGGGACAGTCAAATTTTAAAGCTCCAAAATGATCTCCTTTGACTCCAGATTTCACATCCAGATCTCACTAATGCAGGAATTGGGTTCCCGTGGTCTTGGGCATCTTTGCCCCTGTGGCTTTGCAGGGTACAGCCTCCTTCCTGGCTCCTTTCACAGGCTGGCATTGAATGTCTGTGGCTTTTCCAGGTGCACAGTACAAGCTGTCAGTTGATTTCAGTTGATCCACCATTGTGGGGTCTGGAGGATGGTGGCCCTCTTCTCACAGCTCCACTAGGCAGCGCCCCAGAAGGGACTCTGTGTAGGGGCTCCAACCCCACATATCCCTTCCACACTGTCCTAGCAGAGGTTCTCCATGAGGGCCCCACCCCTGCAGCAAACCTTTGCTTGGGCATCCAGGCATTTCCATACATCATCTGAAATCTAGGCAGAGGTTCTCTAACCTCAATTCTAGACTTCTGTGCACCCGCTGGCTCAACTCCATGTGGAACCTGCCAAGGCTTGGGGCTTTCACCCTCTGAAGTCACAGCCTGAGCTCTATGTTGGCCCCTCTCAGCCATGGCTGTGACACAGGGCACCAAGTCCTTATCCTGCACACAGCACGGGGATCCTGGGCCTGGCCCAAGAAATCACTCTGCCCTCCTGTGATGGGAGGGGCTGCCATGAAGGTCTCTGACATGGCCTGGAGACATATTCCCCATGTTCACTGGGATTAACATTAGGCTCCTTGTTACTTATGTGAATTTCTGCAATTGGCTTGAATTTCTCCCCTGAAAATAGGTTTTTCTTTTATATCACATAGTCAGGCTGCAAATTTCCCAAACTTTTATGCTCTGTTTCCCTTTAAAAATAGAATGCCTCTAACAGCACCCAAGTCACCTCTTGAAAGCTTTGCTGCTTAGAAATTTCTTCTGCCAGATACCCTAAATCATCTCTCTCAAGTTCAAAGCTCCACAAATCTCTAGGGCCACCAGTATCTTTGCTAAAACGTAACAAGAGTCACCTTTGCTCCAGTTCCCAACAAGTTCTTTATCTTCATCTGAGACCACCTTTGCCTGGACCTTACTGTTCATATCACTATCAGCATTTTTTTCAGAGCTATTCAACAAGTCTCTAGGAGGTTCAGACTTTCTCACATTTTCCTGTCTACTTCTGAGCCCTCCAAACTGTTCCAACCTCTGTCCGTTACCCAGTTCTAAAGTTGCTTCCACATTTTCGGGTATCTTTTCAGCAATGCCCCACTCTACTGGTACCAATTTACTGTATTAGTCCATTTTCATGCTGCTGATAAAGACAGATCTGAGACTGGGAAGAAAAAGAGCTTTAGTTGGACTTACAGTTCCACATAGCTGCAGAAGCCTCAGAATCATGGTGGGAGATGAAAGACACTTCTTACATGATGGTGGCAAGAGAAGAATGAGGAAGAAGCCAAAGTGGAAACGCCTGATAAACCCATCAAATCTCATGAGACTTGTTCACTCATATTCTCATGAAAATAGCATGAGAAAGACCAGCTCCCATGATTCAATTGCCTCCCCTGGGTCCCTCCTGCAGCACATGGGAATTCTGGGAGATACAATTCAAATTGAGATTTGCGTGGGGGCACAGCCAAACCATATCATCCCCTAAATAATTAAATAGTCTCATTAAATCCATTGTGTCATTTATAACTCTTTGGTTGCAACATAATCTTATTATTTATAAAGAGAATAAATAATAAAAGAGACTTATTATTTATAAAGAGAATTTGCTGCACGTTAGTGGAATGCATGCAATCAAATGGAATGATGAAGAACTAGGCCCAGAAAAGTAAGGAATCAGCAGTTATGGTAATGGAAACTACTCAGAAGCATCATTTGGCCCCCTCTGCTAGAATGAACAAACTCCAACTGTTTGTTTTATTCTTTCTTCCCTTTAGGATACAAAATTTCTTGTATTGTCCCACCCCTGCAGGGTCTGCTGTTCTTGCCCCCCACCCTTTAAAGGTGTCAATGTCAAAACACACCACACTGCTCGTAACAGAATCACAAGTAATTAAATGGTTTATTAATAAGGAATATGTGAGCAAAGAGAGATACTGGCTGAGGGGCCCACAGATAGCAATTGGGAGAAGGAAAGAGAAAGAATATGGTCCTGTGGCAGCTGGAACAATGTTGAATAATATTAAATAATGTTGGGTGCAGACTAATTGTGGCTGGTCTCTCCTGTTGCATGGGTGGAAGGTCAGAGGGTCAGGGCAAGTTGCATTGCATGAGATTAGTGAGACCTAATTAGAAAAAAGCAGGATGGGGCATCTGACAGTGTCCATCAAGTTAACTGAAAACAGTTTAACCAAATGCAGTTTTGTTGCAAGTGACGTATTGCTTCAGATGTTATTTCTCTAAAGCTCCCACTGAAGACTGAGAAAGACTGAAGGATCACACTTTGGTAATGTGACCACCTTCTGTCTATGGCAGTGACTTTCACTTTGTCTTACTGTTCCACCACGACTCCACACACTGGAAGATGACTGCTCCTTAAAAGGAAAGGAAACAAGTACTAGGTAGCCAGATGATCAGAGGGAGCAACTACCAGCCCCGAGAGTGTAATGACTGCCATTCTTTGAAATCTTTTGAAAAGTTTTCTTTCTTCTGCTACTTTACAATAAAAGCAAGAAATTTGATAAGAAATATTTTTTGGGGGTGGAGAAATGTTATATTGAAAGACACACAGAAACAATAGAGAGGGGGAGAGAGAATTTCAAAAAGTATACAGGTAAAAACAAGGATAGTATTCAGATTTTAAATCCTTCTCTTTGAAATCTGTGCTATGCACAAACTTGTGCATATTACTAATCCTCAAAACCGCCTCTATGTTTGTTACAGAACTTCATGAGATATAGCAACCTTCCAAAGAATTCTTGAGGTAAAATTTTCACCATAGCATAAGAAAAAGTATTCAATAAATGTTTCTCCCATCCTGGGTCCACTGTGGACCAACTTCATGACTTTGGAAAAATATTTCCCTTATTTTTGTTCATTTGCAAAATGATGTGTGACTCTCTGAGTCGTTTTGAGGATGAAAAGTGATTAAAAGTATATATTAATAAACAAGCAAAATATGATTGTTATTAAAATCCACTTGCTTTCGCATTTCCTGGAGAATAAGTGTTTTGTTCAATATGCAGCAAACTGTAAGGACTGTCTGGCAGTTAAAGCAAAGTGGTAACTACATTTGAGATTTTCCTTAAGGCACTGAGGAACTCTGAGCACCCAAAAATGGTTTGCATTAAGCTCAATTTGGCCTCTTGTCTATTAGTATTGGAGGCAGTAAAATGAGATAATCCAAGGAAATTTTTGTACCAATGTTTATTGAGTACTTATTCTATCTAAAAATTTTGCTAGTTACCATGGCAGTGAGTGAACCAATATGAAAAGTCTTCCATTGTAAAGAGAAATGCATACAAATAAATAAAAAAAATAATAATGTAGATAAAAGGTAAGAGTGCAATGCATTATAGAAGAGATAAGCCATTTTTCTGAGGGAATTTACTCAAGTTCTTATGATCACAACGATATAAAATCAGTGGTGTGCTGGGGTTCCTACAAGCTCAGTGAGCCCATTGTATGCATTTCTTCTCAACCTAGCTTTCGGTGCTGTATCCTTGGTAGCTTGAACTTGGCCATGGTGGGGAAGGATACACATGACAGAAACAGACAAATGTTGTAAATCAGAGCTTCACAAGCACTTCTAAAGCCATTAAAAAAATATTTACGCAATAGTGCTCATATACTACTGTATATAATTCTAAAAGAAAAAAATTTGAAGAGGAAAAGAATTATTTATATTTCTTTAGGCTAAAACAACTTGATATTTTACCTTTTTTTTTCCTTTCTCTGAAGTCCTGGTTAGCATGCTTATAACAGTTCTAGAGTGATTGTTTTCCTCTTTTCTAGGAATCTGAAGAAAAACAGAAATAAATAACTTAAAGCTCCTAATAAATGATTTTCTTAAGGCATAAGATAAATTTGGTTGATTGAGAATTTTAATAAGGGGTTATGTAAGTTTTAAACATTTCCCTCCAACTGATAGTATCATTACTTTCCATCACAGATAATAATAACTCTCATCATATGTTATAGATGAATGCATAGCAAAAATGAAATACCCAACTAGAAAACTCTTGCAAAAAAATGGCTAAGCACTGGCTGCAGTGTTCAATAGGCCTGAGGCAATAATAACTTGCCTAAATACCAACTGAAATTCACAGAACAGCTTTGCTGGATTGAATGCAATTTTGCTTAGTACAAATTAATTTCAGTTTCCTTTTTCACTGGTGATCACCAAGGATCCAGGTCCTACTGCCAATAAATAACACTTCATTTGTTTCTTGAAGTAATTATTTGTGTGCAATAGAACTTTCAGAAGCCAGTTTTTGTAGCCTCCAGCTATCACTTCTCCACAAGAGCCCTCTAAATTAGTTAACTTATAGCAATTACTTCTGTACCAGGTGATTATCTTTCTAACCCAATCAATTTGTCTACATTTTCATCACTACAAAGTCTTTAAGCTGGGAGAAAAATATACATGCTTGGATACCTGGTAGAGGTTAAATTTCCATTTTATAGTTGCTCTTTTTGGCTTACATAATTGTAAAAACCTGATGAATTATTTGGTAATGTTCTTCTATAATAACTTTCTATCATTGACTCAGGGTTTAACTTGTTTTAGAAGAGTACATCTTATATTTCCCCTGAATTGCTACAGGTGGGGACAGCTTACAGGGCACTGCTGCTACTCTTAGTGACCTGTATACTGAGACTGGTCCATTAGGCTTTTAGTGGTCTGCTGCAGGCAGGAGACATTTATACCTGAGGGTGAGGTTTTAATTGCTAACACTTCCTAAAGGAAGGTGAAGGTAGACAAAAGGAAAAGAAAAGAAAAGAAAAGGTCAGGAACACAAAATGAGTTCTAGGGGAAAAAGGTAGAAAACAGAAGATTCCCATTGTATTTTTCAGAGGATGTTTCAAAGAACTATTCATTATATTAGGACTTGATGTTCTAAGAACATGAGGAATATGGAAAGGACCTGGATTCCTGAGTTTTTTCACCTAGATCTCCTCTAGATTGTTGAGATGCTCTCTCCACAACTGGAAAGGTTAGTTGCCACAGAAGTAAGACGCTGAGACAGCTGAGAACGAAGACACACATGCCAGACCATCCCAAGGGCAGTCCTGAAGGGCAGTGGGATTCATTCGGTAGGGTAAGTACAGAGATTGGAGAGCCACACAGATTAGAGTGATAAACCTGATTCACACCCTAGCAGGTTTTCAACCTTGGCTAAATTTCTCCCCCACACCCTGAATGTCTGTAATGACATGGAGGTAAAAATGACAGCTGGGATATACTGAACACTCGAATGTTCCCGCCACCAGGTCAGATGATTTACCTCCTTCACCTGCTTTGAGTCACATCACTAGCAAATGACAGAGTTAGAATTCAAACCCAGGAAGTCTCATTTCAAAGCTCACTTTCTTATCCATTATGCTTTACTAACCACTGTATTTCTCATCTAGTTGATAACAACGCAAAATACGTATGAGGAGCACATATGATTGTTGTGTAACAAAATACCACAATTTTAGCAGCTTGAAACAATACCCATGTATTAGCTCGCAGTTCTGTCAGTCATAAGTCAAGCATGGGGTGGTAGGTTTCTCTGCCTGTATATCACAGCTGGGTATCAAAATACAAAGGCTGAAATAAAGGGATCAGCTGAACTGATTTCTCACAGAGGTTCTGGGGGTTGCAGGGTTAGGGAGGGAATCTGCTTCCAAACTTAGTCTTGTGGTTGGTAGAATGAAGTTCCTTGCAGTTGATGAACTGAGGTTTCTATTTCCCTAAAAACTATCAACTGGGGACTGTCTCAGTTCCTAGAAGCAGATGCTCTCACTGGGAACCCAACATGGGTGTTTGCTTTCCTCAGGCCAGCCAGAGTGGATATTTCTTACTTCTTCTTTTTGACCAGTCAGAGCAATCTCTCTGCTCTTGCAGGAATAACATGATTAAATCAGTCTACTTGGATAAATTCTCATTCTTAAAGACACATATGTGCCACCTAATATAACTTGATCACAGGAGTAAAACATTTTCTTTGTACAACCCTATGTATTATGTAGAACATCCACAATAGGAGCAGAAAATCTTATGCACCATTTTAGGAATCTGTCTGTAATGTGAAGGGTAACAATCTCAAATGGTTGTGAGAATTAAAAGTAATAATTTTATGTAATATATTTAGCACCTTGATTAGCATATAACACTTGACACCTGGTAGCAATGATGATGATGATAATGATGATGATGACGACTATGGGTTTGAAAGTTTGGGTCTCCCCCAAATTCATATGTTGAAACATAATCACAAATATGATGGTGTTAAGAAGTGTGGCATTTAGAGTTGATGAGATCATAAAAGCTGACCCCCCATGAATCAAATTAGTGCCCTTATAAAAGAGGACCAAGGGACACTCCTCTCCCCTTCTGCAATGTGAGCTCAGAGTGAGAAGATAACTGTGAGAAACTGGGCCCTCCCCAGACACCAGATCTGCTGATGCTTCAATCTTGGACTTTCTGGTCCCTAGAACTGTAAAAAATATATATTTCTGTTGTTTATAAGCCACTCAATCTATGGTATTGTGTTATAGCAGCCTGAAAGGACTAAGACAATGATGATGATGACTCAAAAAGAGATAGATTCTGACTTCCAAGGGACAAGCACGGAATCAAAAGCAGGATATAGAATTAGAGATACAGAGTCTCTCTCACTCTCTTTCTGTGTGTGTGTGTGTGTGTGTGTGTGTGTGTGTAAATATATACACATAGATATGCTTTCACCCCAAAGCAAACCTTAATATGCACAAGACAAGTGATATACAAGCCATGGTTATTGGGTATTATAAATTATGACTGTGTCAAATTAAGTTTCATGGTAATATCTATTAAGTCAGGTTAAGGCAACAATATCGGAGCTCATAATTCTTTTACATCCATATTTTATCATAGTTTATTTAAAACCAAACTGTAAACAAGAAAATAAAATAGGATATACTACTTTAAATCATCACATTTTGCAACAAAACATTATTCAGATATACAGATTCTATATCAAGAATTCTTGACATTAATGAGAATGAAAATTATGGAATGAAAAAAAGCTTTCTTGTTTCATAAAACAGATAATGAGAGCCTACTTTGTGCTAGGAAGTGATGATATGTAGCAGGAATAAATAATATCTACTCTCAACCAATTGCAATGTATTTAATGGTGAAACAAGTAAATCAATGACTATATAATCTGATAAGAAGTATACTAAAATTATGCTCAGAAAGCTATAGTGATGAATTTTATTTTAAAATATGTAGCTTGACCTATAACTTCGATTGTAGACTGTGATTGTGACTGTATATTCCATTAATGTGGAGATTACAGACTTAGTTTACTCTTCACTTTTCCTCTAGTTCCTATCATACAATGACACATACAATTGTTTGTAATATATGTAATTTTAATGAATAAAAAATTAGCAGATAATTTATCTATTTGGTTACTGGTATCTGTCCCCTTTCTCTTAATTATTCTCATAAAAAAATATTGTCTATCTATACCATTTTCTTCCCTGCATCCAATTTTAGGGAAATTCTACTCCATTCCTGGTTTAGAGTTTAGCTGCAACTCCATCAGACTATCTTGTGGCTCTCATCTAGGATAATTTTTTTTCCCTCCAGGATACATTCAGCATGCCTAGAGACATTTTTCCAGTGAGAAGGGGTTGTAAATTGCTACTGGCCTCTAGTGATTAAGGCTAGAGATATTACAGCATATTCTACAGTGCAGAGGACAGTAACTCTCCACATCAACTAATTATCTGGCCCCAAATGTTAATAATAGAGATATTGAAAACTCTGGTCTAATCTCATTTTTCTAGCCCCAGCAATTGGCTCAGGGATGAACACCTGATCTAAATTGGTCTAATCAGACCAAAGGTTGAAAACTTTCTTTGATGGTTAGGGGAAATGAGGCTCTGTGGGAGCATTCATCGAATGAGAAAATATACAGAGCTGCAATGTAGAGAAACAATTTAAGATCAAGAAGGGAATGTTTTATGTGATTAGGGTCCAACTCAAGATAAGCCAAAGAGTACTAAGAGAGATTAGCACGATTTGAGCAACCACACTGAATATACTCTCTGAGGCTTTTTTCAACCTCTCAATATTTTAGACATATAATCCAATAAGTTTCTTTTAAATTATTTAAGTCCTGGGGTTTGGGTTACTTGCAACAAATAACTTTTATTCTGAAGAAGAATATATGAATAAATTATAAATAAGGCACAAATGAAAACTAAATGTTATTTATTAAATTATGTTATATTTGCAAAAATATTGAATATTTTTGCATTTTTTTGAAAAATAATGTTTTAAAATCTTTAAGAGGGGACTGTTTTGCTATACCCTGTGTATTAGTCTATTTTCACGTTGCTGATAAAGACATACCCAAGACTGGGAAGAAAAAGAGGTTTAATTAAACTTAACAGTTCCACAGGGATGGGGAGGCCTCAGAATCATGGCAGGAGGTGAAAGGCACTTCTTATATGGCAGCAGCCAGAGAAGAATGAGGAAGAAGCAAAAGCGGGAAACCCCTGATAAACCATCAGAACTTGTGAGACTTATTCACTATCACAAGAATAGCACAGGAAAAGACCAGCCCCCATGATTCAATTGCCTCCCCCTGGGTCCCTCCCACAACCCGTGGGAATTCTGGGAGACACAATTCAAGTTGAGATTTGGTGAGGACACGGCCAAACTATATCACCCTGTGATATATTCCACTATCCTAATTATCAAGAGAGAGAGAAAGAGAGAGGGAGAAGGAGGAACTTTATTTTAGAGATAGGATTTAGATGCACTTAATCATTTTCTCTTCAAGTTTAAAGCCCTCCTTCCCTTACCCTTCTATGCTAAGTCATTGTCTAAAGATAAAATAAGGTTTTATGAAGAGTGTCTCCAAAACACAATTACCCCCAATCCTAGACTGGGAACAGAATTATATTGAAAACTCACTTGATAGAAAGGCAGCTAGCATTGGAATTCATTTTCTCTTATTTGATGAGCCCTGTCTCGACCATACAATGTAACAAATGAAAACATATTATCCTATCCTTTAATACTGAAAATGTTCTCAGGACTCCTACTAGTATAAATATTTAACATTGTGAAGTAAGGCAACAGAAGAGAGTCACAGGGCATTGCTGTTAACTTTAGAAGAGAGTCATAGGGCTTTGCTCTTATCCTCAGTTATTATAAATATATTTGTCTCAAACAAATGAAGCAGTAACAAATAGAGAATTAACATATTTTTCATGCTAATTGAGGACAACATTTACTCTTAGATTCTTCCAGGGAGCAGGACAGTTACTGTCAATACACACTCTGTGCAGATGTAGCTCCTCTGTGCTATCTCACACAGCCAGAATAATATTCCCCAAAATCTATTGAAGTCATGAACTCCCTATTTTTAAAATCCTTCAGTAGCTTCCTAAATTTGAAAGATACAAGCCAGAATCTTTCGAGATATAGTAGAAACTTCAGATCCTATTTATTGCCTGCATGTGGGCCACACCTTTTTCCATCAACTCTCCTATGTATATCTGCTACTACTACTTATTACTAAAGTATTTCCAACATAGCACACAATTTCCTACCTCATTGGTTTTGCATATAATGTTTGCAAAGCATTCTCCTCTTCCTTGATCACATGGCACATTTCTATCCATGTTGCTGACTTAAAACCCTGAACCTTACTGATCTTTCTACTACTCCATCACCAGTAAAGATGAGTTTCTCCCTCCCCTCTGTTTCATCAATGCCATGTAAATCTTTCTCTTTGTGCTTGTTGCTTCATTTTTTCTCACTCTCCAAACAACTTATAAGTCCCTGCAAGCAAGTACCATTTGATATTAATGTTTTTATCCCTTAAAAGAGTGACTTTCAAGTTTTTGGAACAGTTATTCACATGAAAACATGTAGTTTAAATAGTGGCTCAGAACATTTATATATTATATACGTATGTATACCATGTATATATGTATGCCATGTATATACACATACACATGTGCGTATATACATGAATCTGAATATAGAGATTTCTCTTACCAAAATTCATCATCATTTTTTCTCTTCTCTTCTTTCTCATGCCTTCCCTACTTCATATTTGAATAAAACTACCCTCTCCCCAAATATTCTTCCTCTCTTCTATGCATAAATAGCATCAACATCCACCAACTGTTCCAACAAACATTCTGAGAGTCGTATTGATCTCTCCCTTTTTTTTCATCTCTCTCATGTAATCCACATCTACTCTGCATCCGTGAGTTCCAGATCAACTCAAACATTAGTCCAAACTGGAACTATTTCTCATTGAGTAATGAAAATATCCACCACCTGGTCTTCACAATTCCATACTAATCTTTTCATAATCTTTAAAAAAATGGAAATCAAAGCCAGGGCATGTCACTCTGTATTAAATTCCTAGGCCTTCCATAACAAATTACTACAATCTTGGTAGCTTAAAACATGGAAATTTATTTGTTCATAGTTCTGAGGGCCCGAAGTATGAATGAAGGTGCCAGCAGTACCTACCTCCCTCTGAAGGCTCTAAGCGAGAATCCTTCCTTGCCTATTCCAGTTTCCAGTGTCTCTAGGGGTTTCTTGTGCTGTGATTGCAGAATTCCAATCTCTGCCTTTGTCTTCTCATGGCTTCTTCCCTGCCTGTCTGTGTCTCAAATCTCCTTTTTCCTTTCTCTGATGCCTTCCACTGTACTTTGGGCCACCCTAAATGACCTCATCATTAGGGTGTCCTCATCTTGAAATTATTAATTATGTTTGGAAAGATCTTTTCTACAAAATAAGGTCACAGTTGTAGATTCTTGGTTATCCTACTTTTTGGAAGACCACAATTCAACCCACTACACATTAATACACCTTCAGTGACCTCCCAGTGCCTCAATACATCATATTTTTAATTTTTATTGTATAGTAATAGTAGTTGAGAAATCAAAAGTAAAGGAGATAAAGCATAAAATTACTGTATTATATTTATTTTTACCTTTTGTAGCTTCTGCCATTATTTGTTTATGTTTTTGTTTATGCCCCAGACTAGAGGATACGTTCTTAAGAGCAGATATTATATATATAATTGCAGTATCAATCCATGCACATTCAATCAATATGTTAGATTAAGAAATAAAGTAATTGTTGAAGAAAATAAGAGAAGAATGTAATGGCTACATTCTTTCAACTCTTAGACCATTTTACTGTATTCCTTGGATTATCTTTCAAACTTCTTGTGTATGTCAATGAGCTTCCTTGCCACTAGATTCTGAATTCCATGCCTGTCATTTACCCTATTTCAGTCCGGTTAAGAATCATTGCTGGGGAGCTAGTGTGATCATTTGGAGATAGGAAGACACTTTGCTTCGTAGAGTTACCAGAGTTCTTGTGCTGGTTCTTTCTAATCTACCGTGTGGCCTAATGTTCCTTTACTCTTTAAAGTTGCTGTCTTTTGATGGGGCTTTTTGCTCTCATGTTCTTTGATGCCCTTAAGGGGTTTGACTGTGGTATAAATTAGGTTTAGTTGATTGACTTCATCTCTGGATGCTTTCAGGAGGCCAAGTCCTGAAAGCCAAGTCAGTGGGCCCTGTGTGGATGCAGACTGGCAAGACTGTGGAGATGCTCTTATGTACGCACAGTAGCAAAATGACAAGGAAAGGCTGCAGGTGGGTACGTACTGACAGGAGCAGGCTGTGGCCAGGTGCATGCTAGTGGGACTTTGTCTGCAAAAGTGCTCTTACAATTAGACAGGGTCTGCCAGTGAAAGAGCTATGACGGAAGTTGCTGGAAAGCTAAGGCTGTGCTGCAAGTGGTTAAAGCAAGGTAGGGACCCTGGCAGAGTCAGGAAAACAGAGTGGCATTTACATCAAATGGGCCCTGTCCCATGGGCAAGAGAGTTTGCCCTGTCCAGGTCTTAGAACTAACAAAGGCTAGAGCCACCTACTGGAGCATGGCAAGCTGTGGGAGATGGACACTGATATGGTTTAGTTCTGTGTCTCCACCCAAATCTCTTCTGTAATCACCACATGTCAGGGAGGGACCTGGTGAGAGGTGATCGGATCATGGGCATGGTTTCCTCCATGTTGTTCTCTTAGAGTTCTCAGGAGATCCTGGTTGTTTGATAAGTCTGTGGCTCTTCTTTGATCTCTGTCTCTCCCTCCTGCTGCCATGTAAAAAGTGCCTTGCTTCCCTTTCCCCTTTCGCCATGGTTGTAAGTTTCCTGAGGCCTCCCCAGCCATGCAGAACTATAGGTCAATTTATAAATTCATAAATTACCCAGTCTCAGGTAGTATCTTTACAGCAGGGTGAGAATGGGCTAATACAGAGAATTGGTACTAGAAGAGTGGGGTACTGCTATTAAGATAACTTGAAAATGTGAAAGTGACTTTTGAAGTGGGTAACAGGCAGAGGTTGGAACAATTTGGAGGGCTCAGAAGAAGACAGGAAGATATGGGAAAGTTTGGGACTTCCTAGGGACGTGTTGATTGGTTTTGTGATATGGACAATGAAGTCCAGGCTGATAGTGATATGGACAATGAAGTCCAGGCTGAGGTGGTCTCAGATAGAGATGAGGAACTTATTGAGAAATGGAGTAAAGTTCACTCATGCTATCCTTTAGCAAAAAGCCTGGCAGCATTTTGCCCGTGCCCTAAAGGTCTATGGAACTTTGAAGCTGAGAGAGATGATTTAGGGTATCTGGTGAATAAAATTTCTAAGGAGCACAGCATTCAAGATGTGACCTGGCTTATTCCGAAAGCATTCAGGTATATGTATTTACAAAGAGATGATTTGACCTTGGAACTTATGCTTAAAAGGAAAGCAGAGCATAAAGGTTTGGAAAATTTGCAGTCTTACCATGTGGTAGGAAAGAAAAACCCATTTTCTGGGGAACAATTCAAGGTCAGCTGCAGAAATTTGCGTAACTAACTAGGAGCCAAATGTTAATCACCAAGACAATGATGAAAATGTCTCCAGGGCATTTCAGACATCTTCATGGCAGCCCTCCACATCATAGGCCTGGAAGCCCAGGGGGGAAAAATCATTTCATGGGCTGGGCCCAGGGTCCCACTCCTATGTGCAGCCTCAGAACTTGGTGCCACATGTTTCAGTCACGCCAGCTCAAGCTAAAAGCTTACAGCTTAGGCCATTGCTGCAAAGGGTGCAGGTCCCAAACCCAGGCAACTTCTATATGGTATTGGGCCTGCACATGCACAGAAGTCAAGAACTGAGGTTTGGGAACTTCTGCCTAGATTTCAGAAGATGTATGGAAACACCTGGATGTCCAGGCAGAAGTCTGTTGCAGGGGCAGAGCCCTCATGAAGAACCTCTGCTAAGGCAGTGCAGAAGGGAAATGTGGGATTGTACCCCAACAAAGTGTCCCTACAGGGGCTCTGTCTAATAGAGCTGTGAGAAGAGGATCATGGTCCTCCAGATGCCAGAAAGGCAGATCCACAAACAGCTTCACCAAGTGCCTGGAAAAGCTGCAAACACACAACACCAGACCCTAAAAGCAGCCACAGGAGCTGTACCCTACAGAGCTACAAGGGGAGAGCTGCTCAAGGCCATGGTAGCTCACCCCTAACATCAGCATACCCTGGATGTGAGACATGGAATCAAAGGAGATTTTGGAGCTTTAAGATTTAATGACTGCCCTTCTGGATTTCAAACTTGCAGTGGGCCTATAGCTCCTTTGTTTTGACCAATTTCTCCTATTTGGAATGTAAACATTAACCAAATGCCTGTACCCTCACTGTATCTTGGAAGTAACTAATTTGATTTTGATTTTACAGGCTTATAGGTGGAAGGGACTTCTCCTGTTTCAGATGAAACATTGATTTGCAATTTTGAGTTAATTTTGGAATGATTTAAGACTTTGGGGTATTGTTGGGAAGGCATGATTGTTTCTCAAATGTGCGAAGGATATGAGATCTGGGAGGCGCCAGGAGAAGAATGATATGGTTTGGTTCTGCGTCCCCACCCAAATCTCATCTCAAATTGTAATCCCCATGTGTCAGGGGAGGGACCAGATGGAAGATGATTAAATCATGGGGGCAGTTTCTCCCATGCTATTCTTGTGACAGAGTTCTCAGGAGACTGATTATTAGATAAGTTTGTGGCCCTTCCCCACTTTCTCTCTCCTGCAGCCATGCAAGATGTGCCTTGCTTCCCCTTTGCCTTTCACCATGATAGTAAGTATCCTGGGGCCTCCTTAGCCATGTGGAACTGTGAATCAATTAAACCTCTTTTGTTTATGAATTACCCAGTCTCAGGCAGTGTCATTATAGTAGGGCGAAAATGAAATACTACAGGTACTCATGGCTGTGCTCCACTGTGGCTATTCCTATGCTAAACCATCTGGGCTCCACACCGGCTGGGGTCTTGTCTCACTCAACTCTCCAGGCAGTTCTCCCTGCCAGCTCATATGCCCATGGGGGTCATAAGGCCTTCTACAGCTGGGATCCTGGAGGTCTGTGGCTAAAGTGGCCAACTCCAAACCTATTTCACCAACCCCCTTCCCTAGGAGCCACCAAGGGTCAGGAATGAGTCCAGGTGCTTTGCAACCCTGTGCAGGGTTTTCAGCTTCCTCCCCTTGCAGCCCATGGTCTGCAAACTCCCTCTGTCTGCTATGAATGCCCTCCTACCAATGATCTTCCCAGAGTGTGCCAGTCTAATTGATGGCCCAGTCTCTCTTTGTGGGAGAAGCTCTTCCTGACCCCATATAGTAGGCCATCGTGGCTCATCTCCAAAGGATTTTATTTTATTTATGAAACATAAATATGTAGTATTTATACACTACATGATTTGCTTTGTGCTCCTTCAACATTTACCAAAGTAAAAAAGTATTGTTGGATTTTTTTGATGCTCATTTATCTCAGTTGTGATTAGAAGTTATAATTGACAATGTCAAGACAAAGACATGAAGAAAATAATAAAAAAGAATTAAAATATATGATTCAGTTTATTTAACACACATGGAAAGTCTATTGTCAAATTTCAAATTTTGGTGTGTGATTGTAAATAATGGAATGAATTTCCTTAAGTAATATTTCTCAACTTTGGTGGAATCTTATAATTACTTTGGGAGCTTACAAAAAATATCACTGCCCAAGCTACACCTTAGAGCAATTACATTAGAATCTTTGGCATTGGGATCAAGGCAACAGTCCTTTTGAAAGCTCCCTAGGTGAAAAACAATGTACAACCATGGCTGAGAATCACGTCTTTGTAGTTATATTTTCTTTGTTAAATTTTATATGTGTGCAAGCATGTGTTTGTGTGTGTGTGTATGTATGTATTTCTTGACTTTTTGTCTATTGATTTGCTTTCTGGTATTATAGCATTTGAATTGTTGCTGATTTTTTCGTATGCTAATGTCACCTAGAAGTAGATATTTCCATCTTTTTCTGAGTATTTTTAATATTTTTATCTGCATGTTCCTTTTTAAAAAAGTTATTTTAGTTTTATATATATAATGTATTATATATTATTTAATGTTAATATGTCATTTACTATTAAAATGAATGCTATTTATTCCCTACTTTTTGTTTTTTTCTAACATCAAGAAATGCATTGCTTCTCAATTGGGTGATTTTATTTAAATAATCCTAAGTTTTGGATGTTTCTACTTGATTTATTTAATTCATATCATATTAAACAATGATATGTAGGTTGGTTTATTTCTTAAATACTCTGTTGATATTGCACTTGAAGTCCCTAGCTCAACATGAGAAATATGATATTTTAAACATTTTTCAAATGGAAAGAATTTTAGAAATCTAGTCCAGTTTTTTTCATAATTTTGACCATAAATCACTCTTAAAAATATATTTTACATCATGTCCCAGTGTACTCATATACACACATTCACAAAACAGTTTCATGATGCAGTGTTTATCTTTTTAATATGTGAAGCCCTGTCATATGTTCTTTATAACTTAAACATCTGTCACGATAAACAAATTGGTTTTACAACCTAATTAAATGTTGAGACATGTCTGAAGGTCAACATCCTTGTTTTATAGGTAAGCTTAGAACCTCAGACCTAATGATCTTGCCCAAGGTTTTACACTAGATGGTGATGGCATTCTGTTCAGTGACTGGAGCTGCTAACCAGAGTGCATCACATCAATGATTCTAAAATGTGATTATTTGTCAGTATTACATCTGGAAGATGTTAACGTGAAGCTTTTCAGGCCTCTCCCCTAGGATTACTGAGTAAGCCAAATTTTCCTAAATATAATATTGTGTATTGTTTCATTTTAACATGGATCTAGGCTAACACAGGCTTATTAGAAAAATTGAACCTCCAAACAGACAGCCAGGCTAGACAGATTCTTCTATGCTTTGTGTCTGGATTATTCCTACTAGCTGATAGCTTCTCTGAATGTTTTTCAAGTACATTGAGTTTATACTAAGAATAGCTAACGTAGCTATAATTTCTAATTAAAAGGAATTAACTAGGAAGAAACAAAACAAAATATATATTATACAATATATAAGTACTCTATGAATACATGACTTTCTTTCTAAATGAAGCTACACAGGAATGAAATACATGCATCTGACCCTTCACTGTAAGCTTATAAAAAAAACTATTTATTTAATTTTTTCTCTATTTCTATAGTTTCTAGACCAAAACTTACTACCTCTTAAAGAGGTGTGACCAAATGTTTTGAGCCATTTAGTATAAACTTTCTGAGGGCATACTCTGAACATTGCATGTGTGCATGTGTGAATGTATATGTCTGTGTGATATAAATATAATACAATTTTGTGTATTGTGACAAATGTTTACATGTATACGTAAAGCACATATACACTTATTTATAAAGTATATACATGTACCACTCTTCCATTACAATTGTTATACAATATCTACAAAATAGAATTATACAATATCTATCAAAGAGAAATTTAGAAAGTTGAGATAAAAATGAGTAAAAAGATAATTTATCTTTCTACTCTCCTATTGATAATTTTGCCTATCCCATTATGGAGACTAGGAGAATATTTCTCAAATGTTTCTGATCATTATTTATTAAAAGTATGTATATCAGGGCCTTATTTCAAAGTCATTAGATTGGAATTATCATAGTGGCTGGCTAATATTCTAACCTTCTGTTCTAGTTGGGCCAGTTTGTACCAGAATATCTCACACATTGCAGTAAGTAACATCAACAGAGATACTGCCAACCTCTACCCACTCATGCGGACTTAGTAGATGTGAGATTGGCTTGGGAATTGGCATTTTATAAAGCTACCATGGTTTTAGAAGGTAAATAATGACACAGAATATATCTAACACATGCACACTGATTGACACGTTAATTCACTACCTATGTGTAGTTTTTCCCAAGTTTCTATATGAAACTACTTCCAACTTAGTGGCTGACAATATTTTTCCCTTGAATTTCTAATGATAGTTTAATTGACTACATATGTGTAGTTTTCCCCAAGTTTCTAAATGGAACTACTTCTGAGTTGGTAGTTAACAATCTTTTTCCCTTGAATTGCTAAGTTTGCATTGTTTTCAACAGTAAAGTTTTATAATAGATATGCTAGCTAATTGTTTTCCACTCAATTTAGAAAATTTACCTTGGGTATTCCTGAATGTTTATCACAGGTATTTGGCATTTGATTTATGTTTTAAAGATATACTCTTTCATTGGGACAGTTATGTTCTGTCATAATAAATACATTTTAGCACTAAAATGTGTGCTATGTAGAAAACATAGGTTTTAGAATCATTAATTCCAAGCTTTTTATATATTTTCTTCAAGAAGGGCATGATAATTTGCATATATTGTCCAATTCATTTTCAGGTTTTTCAAATAATCATAAAGTCATGGGTTATATAAAAATAGCAAATATTTTAATGCAGTAGGTACTCTCGACTTGTATTCTCACCTTAATTATGCAAATACACACACACAAACACACACATCCATACCTACATGCTTATACATATTGCCACATAATTGTTGACACATTCAATCAATCAAAAACTCACTCAGTATTGATTTTAAAAGTATTGAACAAGAATTTTACATGACTGTGTATTGCATATATGAACACTTTTGCCCTGACGAGATCTCACGAAACTTAATTATGGATTATATCAATAACATAAGCTTTCCAGATTTCTAGTCAGGTCTTCTATTTATTGAACCAAGATGGACAAAAAGGAATTGTCTTTAATTTTGCTGTGTTAAGAAGGATTCCAATCCTTCAGAATATGACATTCTGAAAAAGGGTAATTTGTTTCCCTATATGCAGTTGAAACGTGAGTGAGAATTATGAATATCAACTTGCTGCAAAATGATGCGGCAGACTTAACAACCTTGCTTAGAATGCTTGGCAAAGTACAAACAGAAAATGTTCTACAAAGGATGCTAATGTTTTTATAAGGCAATAATCCATAGAAGCAAAAGGAATTTTAGGGAAATTTATCTTTTAGGAAAGTTCTTCCTGCCTTTAGGCAACACTGTCTAAACATAAATCATTTTCAAACTCTATTTAATTTTTGTAATCCCTCTATATCATTCAGAGGGAATTCAGTGTGCTTCTTGAGTATCTGTTTCCAGTATATCATGCCAGTTAATTAATCTTTGGTTTGTTTTTGCCAAAGGCAAAACCGACTATTGTTTATTGGTTTTCAGGATTTACTCAGGAAGTTAACAGCAAGAGTCAACTAGCTCTTAGTATTACTCATTTCACTGAAGAGTCAAGTTAGGTAGATGACTGCATTAATTTGTTAATTGGATGGAAAGCCTCATAACCCTTGTCCACAATCTGTAGCAGTTTTCAAAAAGCTGTACATTTGGCATTTAATTAGTAAAGATTACATAACTGACTGACCAAATAACTAATTTTCATATCAGATGAATAAAAAACAAGAAGACTCACCTTCATGAATCCATTTTTGGTTGCTAGGTTGGTTTTCTTTACCAGACTTCTTTAGTGCCTTCTGTTTCTTAGTCTAGATCTCATGTTTGATTTTACATGTGGTCAGTGAGTCTAACACTACAGTTTCTCTTATGTTCTCCTCCAGAAGTTGAAAATAAGAACTGCCTTGTTAATAAGTCACATGACTTTTTAAAAAGGAAAGTGTTACCTGTTCAGGCAGTTTTTGCTACTTCTTTTACTTTTAGAATGTGTTCTATGCTTATTGTGTTATGAGACACTCCTGAAGAATATTAAAGCTACATTTGCTGCAGAGGATCTCATCAATTTCTAAGGAGTATAGTGAAACTTGTATTTGCTCTTCTAAAACACTTAGTCAGAAGTTCGTAGATGCTATTGAATATATTTCTTGCACAAATATAAATTCAACCACATTCTCTAAAGAAAAAAATATTTTAAAAAACTACTTATTGTTCAGCATTTCCACTTTCAAATGATTTCAATTTTAAGCATTTTGTTATAAGGAATATTATGTATCCCTAATTAAGAATAGTAAAGAAAAAAGAAAAAAAATGATGAAAGAATAAAATTGGAAATTTATGGGAAAAAGATTTGAAGATACGTTGAAATGTGAATCAAGAAAATAAAACAATAGTTCCCAAGCAGAGTTATCTTCCCTGAGATCCCGTTAAACGGACTTGCTTTCTGGCTTGCTAAGAACACAATTGTCACAGTCTTTGATGGCTGCCTTAAGAATTCAAACTTATTTGTGGCTTAAAATCTACATGGCACACAAACTTGAACATAATAATAATTATTAACATTTATTGGACACACACTGCATGCTAGGCACTATGCTAAGTGTTTTAAATAATAACTGATTATTACTATAAATGTCAACAACCCTGTGAGGTAGATCTATTATTATTTCCATTTTACGTGTAAGGAAAAAAAAAACAGAAGCTTGGGAAATAAAATAGCTTTCTTTACTTGTAGATGGCAGATTGAGGATATAAAACATTTCTCCCTGATTCCTAAGTCCACCCTGTTAATAACGTTCCTATTCATTTATTGTTTCTCAACTGGAAAAAGATTACTGAGAGCCTATTACTGTCAAGCCATGTGGCAGACACTAGAAACAGAGGGGCAAACACAATAATGTCCCCACCATCATGGAGTGATTAATTATGCAATATGTGATTAATAGATATTTGTTAAATCATAAGTTAATAAGTTGAATCTTTCAAGAACCTTCTTGTCTTAAATAAACGCAAAATTTTAAGTGTATTTTTTTCATCAACTTCACTAGGTCTTTGGTCCCACAGAACATGGGGTAAATTGGCATATTCTCCTATTACTAATATTACTAATTTGTCCTAGAGTATGTTAAATAAGTTAACTTATAAAACAAAACTGAATACTTTTTGTGTTTTGAAGATTGAAGTGTCAATCTTCCACCCACTCCTTCCTAGTGCATGCTTTTAATAGTATCAGCTAATTTTCCGAGGCTGCAAAAACTCAAAATATTCAAATTGAGATTCCTCCGTATCATGTCCATTGATGTGCTTGCTCTGATCGCTGGATTATATTTATCTCATCCACTCTTTTGTAAAAGAATTAAACAGTGGCTGCCTCAATGATGAACAGATTTAATATGCTTATTCTCAAACCCATGCCTTACTCCTATTCTTAATCATTCACCTTGTTCCTCTGATATTACCTCCTAAGTACTTTGGAAATCCATCCCTGCCTCCCTTTTGCCATTACTACCACCCTAGCTTAGGCAAACATCTTTCACATGATTATTGCATGAGCCTTCTAATTGGTCTCCCTGCTGCCGGTTCTACACTTCACACAGCACTCCTATTCTAGCTTTCACATTATCTATATCATCTAGAAGCAACTAGGGTACATTAAAGTGCTAACCTATTAGAGTATATATATTAAACAATATTCTGACTTTTCTAATATTTTACTGCATCGTATAGAGAAGATTATATTCCAAAACCATTACAAGCTCCTTTAACTGAAGGTGTATATATCATTTATCTACATATTGTAACACTTAGTAGTGCTTAATTTATTGTGATAGTCACTAAATTCTTGAACTGAACTGAAATTAATATTTATTGACTTTGCCGAGAGAAGATAACTGATTATTATTTGGCTTATGCTTGCTATTTTTTTGTTCCTTCTTTCCCTCCTTCTCTTCTTCTAGCCTTTCCTCTTCCCTTCCTTCCCTTCTGTCTCCTTCCCCAGCTTCTCACCTTCCTTCCTTCCTTTCATTCCTTTCATTCATTCATTCATAGGATATTTTTCATTTATTTATTTATTTATTTTACTTTTTGTTCTTGGACAGATGTGCAGAATGTGCAGGTTTGTTACATAGGTATACATGTGCCATGGTGGTTTGCTGCATCTATCAACCAGTCTCAAGTGCCCACTATTGCCAGGTTATTGGTGTTTGGGATCCTATAAAACAAAAAGTGTCTGCTCTACTGGAGCTAAGTTTTATAGTGAAGAATTAAAAATAAGAATACAGGCCAGGCACGGTGGTTCACACCTGTAATCTCAGCACTTTGGGAGGCCAAGGCAGGCAGACCGTCAGGTCAAGAGTTCGAGACCAGCCTGACCAACATGGTGATACCTCGTCTCTACTAAAAATACCAAAAAAATTAGCTGGGCTTGGTCGTGAATGCCTGTAATCTCAGCTACTCAGGAGAATGAGGCAGGAGAATTGCTTGAACCCAGGAGGCAGAGGTTGCAGTGAGCCGAGATTGCGCCACTGTACTCCAACCTGGGCGACAGAGCAAGACTCTGTCTCATTAAAAAAAAAAATACAAAATATTATGAATAGATTATCTGATATATGATAAGATTTTAATTCTTATGGAGAAAATAAATAAAAGCAGAGCAGAGTAAGTGTGATCTGGAATGCCAGAAGGGGCAGCTGAGATGATCTTAGTAGGTCACATGGAGAAGGTGATATTTGAACCAACACTTGAAGTAGATGAAGAGGAAAGCCCAGCAAATATCCCAGGGAAAAATCATTCAAGAAGATAGAGAAAAGAGCTGTGGCAAAGTCATCTGCTACAGGATATGAGATATGATTCTCTTTGGGTATAGATATAAGATAGAAGTCCATTCTTCTGTGAAGACCTTAAAAAATGGAATGCTTTAGTATAGGGCTATTGGATTTGTGCTATTGTGAATGGCTATGAAGCTTGTATGCAGTTTTCATTATACTAGTTTCTGTTTCTAAGCAGCAGTTCTAAGAACTCAAAGAAAGAATGTGCCAGGAGGTGGCTGTGTTTAGGAAGAGGGAGAAAAGCTGTGAGTTACTCAATGGAAGCTGTGGTAGAGGCAGGCCAGGGCCAGCATAGCCAGAGGACAAGGCTCTAGATGACTGCAGGGCAGCCTGAAGTGAGGCATGTGACCTCGATAAGGGAAAAGTAGGCTTCAGTAGGCTTCGTCATATAGCAAGGATTATGACTGTGTAATAAGACATAAGCTCAGGTATTAGGAAGAGTAGGGGAGGGAAAACAGAGACTCAAGATTTTTCTCTAAGTTTTTTCAAGCCAAGAAATAAAAAGATTCAACAAATATTACTTTTCTGTGAACAAAAGCTTAACTAAGGATTCATAAATCTAGTAAAATAGATGCAAATTATGAGAACAATGAATAAGGCCTTTTCAGAGTCAGAGGCAAGTATTGATGTGCTTGGAACATTTTAGAGAATAACTTTTTTTGAGGAAATGTCAAATTAATAATATAATTTTTTCTTTTCTACATATATATTTTCCTCTTATAGTGGATAGTAAGAGTTTTATTTTAACCCTTAATAACTGACAGTGCCTTTGAAAAGAATTTGCACACATTAAATGTCTAAAAAGTTATGAACATTGTAAACAGTGCCTGCTTCTTATTCTTTTAATTTTATAAAGCAAACAAACAGCCATCCAGAACATTCAGAAAACAAACTATATGATTATCCTTGTAAAGGTGTCTTTCTATTCTTTTCTTTCTTTTTTACTATTTATTTTTTCCTCCTCTCCTTTTATTTTTTCATTTAATTTTGTGTTCAGGAAATTCTTCAATAAAATAGTTTTATTTTTTCAGTTACATAGATGTTTTGAGTTACCTAGTTAGTGTTGAAAACAATGGAAAAACAAATAGTTTATCAGATGGGAAAATCAAATTAACAAGAAACGTGTGTGTGTGTGGGGGGCGGGGGGGGCATTTCCAAGTCAAAGAAAGAGAAGGTCTTCCTCTACTGAAGAGCTCACAGACAAAGACTGCCAGAAAGATGGTGTTTCTAGAGGACACATACAAGAGGAAAAGTAACTCACAAAAGGGGATGAGTGACAAGGAGAACTCAGAGAAGAAGATGAAGAATTAAAACAAAGCATGATCTCAGAAAACTTGGGAAAGGATAATTTGAATGACTCAGTGGTCAATGAGAAAAGGTCCCTTAAATTTGTCATTAGAAAGTCATGATTGAGCACAAACCAATGCGGAAAAGAGGAAACATTTGGAGATGAGGTCACGAGTGCAGTGAGCAAATGCTAGGTTCTCAGGGATTTAGCAATCAAGACAGAAGGAAGGAGTTATGTAAGTGAAGAGTGGTATAGGCAAGAAAATATTTATTTAGAATAAGAGGGCTGTGTTTTTGTTTTTGCTTTTTCTCTTTGGTGTAGTAAAGGTAGGTGAAAGACCTGCAGTTAAAGGTTTAAAGATAAAGATAGAACAATTATGAACTAATTATATGACAATAACTACACTATGCCTCACCTTAAGCACTTATTGAAAATTTTATGCTATCGCTTTGTATTTTAGTTTTGCTTTCCCAATTAGAATAGAAGCTGCACCTTTCAGGGACCAGGTTTAAGACTTCTTTTGCATCCATCATAGCAACATACACAGTGCTGAGCCAATAACAAGTATAAAGAAAGTGCTTCTTTTTTGAATCATGAAAAGAAATAACGTGAACTACAGCATCAACTTTTTCAGATTTCACTGTGGATGTTGTTATAGTCTGTTCTCAAGAGTGAGCCAAGTATGTATTTTAGGATAAGTATCAGTTATCCAAAATTTGTGTAAGGCTTTATGTAAGTACTTTTTTTTTTTTTTTTTAGATGGAGTTTCTCTTTTGTTGCCCAGGCTGGAGTGCAATGGCGCAATCTCGGCTCACCCCAACCTCCGCCTCCTTGTTTCAAGCAATTCTCCTGCCTCAGCCTCTCAAGTAGCTGGGATTACAGGCAGGCGTCATCAGGCCCAGTTAATTTTGTATTTTTGGTAGATACAGGGTTTCTTCATGTTGGTCAGGTGGGGCTCGAACTCCCAACCTCAGATTATCTGCCCACCTCGGCCTCCCAAAGTGCTGGGATTACAGGCGTGAACCACCAGGCCGGCCGTAAATACTTTTGTATAAGTACCTTAGTCCTGACGGAAGTCATTTCTTCCACATGCATGTATTCAAATCCTATTGTGTATCAAGCACTGTTCTAAGCCCTGAGGATGCAGCTGTAAACAAAATAGACCACTTACCTATCTTCGTGGAGATTATATTCCAGTAGAATTACCAGGGCTGTCTGAAAAGGAGCACAACAATTTCATTATAAAACAAAGAAATATATCATCACAATGGAGTTGAAAAACTGGTAAAACAGGCATCTGCTTTGTGGAGGAAAGTGTTTCAGACCACTCAAAATATTCCAGGCTTCTAATTGCTTAGAAACAACTTTACAGGAATGTTCTAGATAGCTAACCCATTTGGTAGGGGTAAGCTGGAAATCACTATGTTGGATTTTTGCTGTTCCAATAACAGTTTTGGTTTAACTAATAAAACCCAACAGTTTTCCTCTAGCTCCTGACTGCAAGAGTTTGACCATTTCTGCATTTTTTATGCAAAAACACATCAATCTCATCAACGTCTGTATCCTACATAAAGATGTATGTCTTTCCTCCTACAATAGTGAGCAAAGTTACTTGTACCAAGCACTCCTCATCTATGTCAGCACACAGCTAAAACAAGGATTGGGATAAAGTTTCCAATTTGAAAAAGAAAAAAAGATTATATGACTTAGTGGGCAGGGATCTGGCTGCGTGAATTTTCTGGTTTTCTACTATGAGACAATTGTCCATTTAGATAATTGCAAAAATCATTTGATTTACACTATTACTTTTATTTGTAAATAAAATTTAGAATCACGCAATGACCATAAGAGTACTGCTTACTTGGAGGTGGTCAGTCAAATGGCATTTACAGTAGACAGGGAAAAATTAGAGCTTAAAGCTGCAGTGTGAGCAAAAGCAGACATTAAAAGAGGCCCTCGGCCCGGAGGTTGTCTTTGGGAGGTATGAGCCAACCCTCCTGGGAAAAGTTGGATTTCTGAGCATTTGAGCATCTGTGGTTTTGTCCCAGGGAAGCAAGTTTTCTACATGCAAGCAAAAATCCCTGTCAGCTCACAGAGCTTTCCCCATGTGACTTCAGACATGGTTGACCCATGTGAGTTAGTGCAGTGAAATGCAGTGTGAAGGCAAAGAATCACACCCACCCAAGTGTCTTCCCAGAAAAGGAAATGAATTGCCATGGGAGAAGCAATGATTTCTGGAGACTGAACAGGAACCACCTGAGCACACAGATTGTGCCAATTCTTTACATAGGTCATTTCATATGTTTATGCCTGAGAGGGTACTAAGGATATTATGAATCACTATACAAATATTTCATCATTATTATTATTATTCATTAATATAACTTAAACCTGAACTATAATTTTATTACTATGATTATTTTTAGAAATTCTTTCCTACATGGGCATAGGGGAAGGAACAACAAAAAAAGATTGTTTGCATTCCCCCCAATCTCCTGTGGCCCAATAGTGGGATGAAAAGAATTAAAAAGCTAAAGCATTAGTAAAGGGTCTATATTGGCCTGCAGGATTTTGCCTTAAGCTTTATTACGGTATAATTTTTATGCTCAGCTCTCAGCAACATTTTTCTTTAATGGAGGCTATATTATGGATTATAAAATATATCCTTTTTTCCTTTTATTCTTTCTTGTTTTTTTCTTACTCCATTTCTTCTTTCCTTACTTCCTCTCTCCCTGCTTTTTTATCCTTAAAAAATATTTGTTAAGTAGCATTATGTGCAAGACAGTCTAGAATTTATTGATTAAGCCATTGTTTTTGTTTTTGACTGTTTTATGGTCTGGGCAATGAAGTTTTGTCTATGCGAAGGATTCATGCTTAGTGCTTCTCTCCTCTGTGCAAAGCATAATTCATTTGCCTCATGAACAAGACCCAACATATTGGTTTACAGCTGACAGCCTGATCACGTTTTCTTGCTAAAAACTGCTTTTGAAATAATTAGAGTATGTAAATTATATAATATCATATATTTCATCTGATAAGTTTTGTTTAATGGTGAGAAACAAACTCATTTACTTTTCAAAATCAGATTCAATGATTTCCACAAATCTTTGTCCTTAGAGTTATGGATAATTGGTGCCCTGCATGTAAGACTGGGAAATGTAAAAATGGTATAAACATGTTGCATTAGATTCCACAGGCTGCCATAATAAATTATGATAAGGTTGGTGGCTTATAACAATATTTATTTTCTTGAAGATCTGCAGCCACGAAGTCCAGAATCAAGATTTTTGGACTCCGAGATTTAATGCTCCCTCTGAAGGCTCTTGCAGGAAATCCTTGTCATTTGCAGCTTCTGGTGGCTGAAGGCATTCCTTGCTTTGCAATCTCTACTTTTGTCATCACATGGTCTTCTTCCTTGTGTCTCTGTGTGCCCTTTACTGTCTCTTATAAAATCATTCTCATTGGATTTAGGACCCAGGCTAAACTATTATGATGTCATCTCAACCCTTACCATTATTAAATCTGCAAAGATTGTATTTCTAAATAAGATCACATAATGAGGTTGTAGGTAGACATAAATTTTGAGTGGACACTCTTCAACCCACTACATATGTTAATCTGAAAAGTGAGGACTTTGGAATTGTCACAAGATTTGATGGGTACTGTTATTTACCACTAAGATTTCCCTTCAGAAATGAAGGACCTACTGGGTGTGCTTTTGGAAGATGATCCTTGAATAACAGTTGTCCGTTTTAGAAACCGTTTCAGCTGAAAAGAGCCACCTCACCCAAGATTCCCTAGGTAGCCTGCATCCAATGACAGAATGACATGGAAAGAAAGGACTATAAAGACCTAAATCCTTTCCCTTAGTCAGTACAGTTCTTAAATGGTCATCACGTCTTCAGCACCCTGTGATATGGTAAGGCTTTGTGTCCCCACCCAAATCTCCTCTTGAGTTGTAATCCTCATAATCCCCATAATCTCCATGGGTCAAGAGAGAGACAAGGTGGAGGTAACTGAATCATGGGGATGGTTTCACCCATGCTCTTCTCATGATAGTGAGTGAGTTCTCACAAGGGATTATAGTCTTATATGGGGCTCTTCCCCCTTCCCTGGGCACTTCTCCTTCCTGCTGTCTTGTGAAGAAGGTGCATTGCTTCCCCTTTGCCTTCCACCACAGTTGTATGTTTCCTGATGCCTCCCCAGCCATGCGGAACTGTGAGTTAATGAAACCTCTTTCCTTTATATATTACCCAGTCTTATGTATTTCTGTACAGCAGTACAAAAACAGACTAATACAACCTGCAAGATAGATCTGGGTTTCCACTGAAACTGCATTGCATCTTGATGCCTCTGTTGGCCTAAAGCTGCACTGACTCTTTCCTTTGCCTCCCTTCTCTTCTCTTGCCAGATGTCCCCTCCCCAACAAGGGCATTCACTTATAAACCTCCTGTTTACTAATCTTTGGCCAAGATTCCACTTCCTGAAGAACTCAACCTGCTATTAAGATATGGATACACAACTTATATGAATGTTTTATAAGATAGTACTAGCCTTCATTATTTGTGATACCCTCTGGTATATTTCTATTCAATTCAATTGTATTCTATTCTGTTCCATTTCATTCTATTTCATTGTCTATTATATTCACCAGAATCCAGGTCAAGATCAACTTAATGGACATCATGAGCTATAGTTTGAAAAAAAAATGGCTCTTTCATGCTTGCTCAGAAATTAAAATGCATTACTTAAATCACAGTTATATTTACCTCATTGAGGCAAATTCATTTACAAATTCATTAATAATAGTCCTATAGAACATGCAAATAACTTGAGTAGTTACATTTTGCCAAAATATCATTACAATTTCTAGAAATGCATAGTGTAAGCAACTACTCATTGGATTTATACATAAAAGTGTATAAAATATGAAATTTAAACTAAAATAATTATTATTTCAACATTTGGCATACCTCATCCTATGTTAAGGTATTCAATAGAAGGTTTGATTCAATTAACCAACTAACAAAAAGAGAAGAAAACTAATACATATTTTTTACTCTAAGTGAGAATTTGGCCTAGAACCTTTAAACTTTCAAGTGAGCAGTCCACAACAAACTCCCCAATAGTAGCAGATCTTTGATACCAATTCTCAGTATAGCTTTTAGTCTTCCACCTGGTAACAATCTTAGAATGTATCACAAAAAAAACTAAATTATGTAAAAACTGAACTGTCAAAACTATATTAAGTTCCCCATCTTTGTTATCTCTGTCCTGTTGTTACACAAATTATTTTTCTTCCTCTACCATTTAAACAGTAATAATATTAATAATTTAAATAAACAAACAATTGTTGCTTTGATATGGTTGTTTTGCTTTTTAGAATAAAATATTTGAAAAAAAATCTAGCCATAGCCTACTGGGAAAAAAAAATTCATCTTAGACTCAAATGTATTGGGTTTGAATTATTATTTGATGTTAAGACACACTTAAATGTTAGGTACTTCATGTCCTTGATTTAAAAATGGTGATTGTCTTAGATCATTCCTGCTATTATAGCACAATCCCACAAAATGGGTAACTTTTAAAGTAACAGAAATTTATTTATCACAGTTCTGAAGGCTGGGAAGTCCAAGATCAAGGCTCTGGCAGATTCATTGTCTGGTGAAGCTCAGTCTCTGCTTCCAGGAGGGTGCCTTGAAATGGAGTCTTGTTGCTGCATTCTCAAATGGCAGAAAGCAGAAGGGCAAGTGAAACAAACACTTAGTAAAGCCTCTTTTCTAAGGGCATTAATCCCATTCATAAGGTTGAGACCTTCATGACCTAGTTACCTCCTAAAGGCCTGCTTCTTGGTACTATCATATTGATGGTTAAGTTTCAACATATGAATTTTGGGGGAACACATTCAGGCAATGGTAGTGAGAATAAGGCTGATGAGTGCATTTCAAAGAAGACTAAATGCAAAAATATATTTTTGAAAATGTTTGTGAAAGTAATATAGAGTTTCAGCCACATAATATGAGCTAGCTAATGGTTTAAAAACAATAAAAAATAAGATTCAAAGTTTATTTTGGGTACATATTCATGTTGGTATTTTAGTGCTTCTTTAGAGCTTCTTAAACTATTTCAGGAACTATGAGGATTTTGGAGAATTGCTTTCTTTCCACATTGAAAACTACTATATATATGCAGGACATGCTATTAAGACTTCAAGAGATAAAAAGATGAGTTAGATATATTCTGGGGCTATAAAAATGAGGAAAACAGAAGGGAGAATATAATTACCAACAGAAGTTTGACACTATTAATAATGGAAGTATTTCCATAATAGAGATGTATTACAGACTTCAGGAGTAAAATGCAATCAGGTGTGAAAAGTTACCTTAAAAGGAAATTGACCACTGCATACCTATTAAATGGCAAAAATTCAAAACAATGACAACATCAAATACTGGTGAGGATGTAATTAACAAGAACTCTCATACATTGCTGATGGTGATGCAAACTCGTACAGCCACTTTTGAAGACAGTTTGGCAGTTTCTTACTAAAGTAAATATACCCTCATAAGATCCAGCAATTACGGCCCTAGGGTTTACCCAAGTAAGTTGAAAAATTATATCTACACCAAACCTGCACACAGATGTTTATAGAAGCTTTATTCATAATTGCCAAAACCTGGAAACAACCAAGATATTCTTCAATAACTGAATGGATAACAAACTGTGGCATATCTAGACAATGAAATAGTATTCAATTCTTAAAAGAAATGAACTACTAACCTATAAAAATACATGGAGAAGACCTAAATGCATATGATGAAGTGATAGAAGCAACTCTGAAAGGCTACATTCTATATTATTTCAACTATATTACATCCTAGAAAAGCCAAATCTATGGAGAGAGAAAAATGATCAGTGTTTGGCAGGGTTTGGGAAGAAGGATAAATAGGTAGCGCAAAGGGGATTTTTAAGACAGCAAAGTTATTCCATATGATACTACAGTAGTGGATACATGTCATTATACATTTGCCAAAACCCATAAAATGTAAAATGCCAAGAGGAAAACTTAATGTAAAGTATGCTCTTCAGGTGTCAATGACATGTCAATATAAGCTCATTGATGATAACAAATGTACCCCTTTGGGGCTGGATGTTGGTAGACAAGGTGGCTAAGTGTGTGGGAGGGCAGGGAGCATTTGGAAACTTTCCATATTTTCTGCTCAATTTTACTGTGAACCTTAAACTTCTTCAGTAATTAAAATTAAAAAAGTTGTCACAGATCTTAAATAAGTTTTATATAACAAATTCAAGACAGTTTCAATGAAACTAAAGTGGTGTCATTTAAAAGGAAGATATTAATTATATAATTAAAAAACAAAGAATTATATTTAGAAAATGTCTTCTCTTTTGAATGAAAAAGCTTTCACATATTAGAAATTATCAAAATAATGAATCATGAATATTGGCAAATATTATTCTATAAATTTTTCTATTATCATATTATTTATCTAAGGATAAAACCTTAAAATTTCTTAAATATCTAACACAGAGAATAATGCCTTAAGTAAAAGATGATTTATACTATATAACAGGTTATTTTACAATCATTTAAATGAAGATGGAGAACAGAATTAATGTAGGAAGAAGTTAAAAACCAAAAGAGAAAACTGATTTTTGATGACCTCAAAAGACATTTATTTATTTGTTCATCAGCATGTAGAAAAACAATTATCTCCCTAGCTTCCAAGAGACTAAGTGAAAAACCACGCCTTCTAATTGCTGAATACTTACACTGAATGGCATAGAAACTGTGTTGGAAATAGATTTTTCTGGTAAGGTCACGCTTTTTGAATATTGCTTCAAAAATGAAACAATATTCAAAATTAAGCATTAACAATCTATCTTCCTGTCATAAACAATGCATTAGCAACAAAGAGAAAAGAGTTATAGAAAGAGTTGGACAGTTGAATTTTGTGTGTGTGTGTGTGTGTGTGTATGTCTGCATATTTTACTGGAAGCACAATAGAGAGATCATATATGTATGAAACGGGGATTTAAAATTAAAAACCCAGTGTAAAAGAAAAAATAAAATTATGAAAGTCACAGATTGGTCTACACAAAACAGAAGAGAAAATGAATCTTAACTAAATGTTCTCCAAACCAGTAGCTAAAAATTGATTCTCTAAATTAGATTGGATGAAAAACAAAAATAAAAAAACCTACACAGAAAATTTCCTTTGCCATTAGAAAATATTTTTAAATTTTTCTTTGAAAACTTCATTAAACTAGCTTTATTTTAAAATATAGGATGTAATGAATAGGGTGTCATGAATAAAAATACAAAAGGCTTAGACAGCTGGCCAGATACCACATATTGCAAGTGAGCTACAAAACAAAATGGGACTGAAACCAGTTCCAACTCTTATTTTTTTCCTAGCATGTTTAAATGACATATAACATTAGCCACATGGTCTTATGTCATATGTTAATATTTGATATATTTCTCTCTTGCTGGATTCACCCTATATATTCTGGACTTCACCTCTCTCCCCACCACAGATAGAAAATTAAATCAAATATTTTTTCCCAGATTTGTGAGTTTATATATCAACTGAGAGTAAAATCATAACGGTCTAATGTATAAGAAAAGAGAAAAATACCCCGGAACCATAAGACAACAAAAAACAATGTATACGACTTTCTCTTAATACTTATCAAATTCCTTAGCAGCTCTCACAGTGACAATCATACTTTTCTACTTCTGGCCACAACAGAATTTCCAAAACAACCATCTGGAGCCGAGAATAAACTGTTTCTCCAAATTAAGGAGAAGGTTGCCCCTACCCCTCAATAACTAGCAAAAGGTTCTAGAAATTTTGGCCCAGAATCATTAAAATAAAATGAACTAATGGTTACAAACAAACACCCAAAATAACAATATAAAGCAACACAAAGTGCCAAACAAATTTACCCCAAAGTACACCCCAAGCTAGGACTTTGGCTACCCTGAATTCAAAGTATTGAGCCTTCAATAATTCTGCTTTTTAAAAACTCCTGTGTGATATTTGTTATACCAGCGCAATGTTGAAGCTATAGCAGTGACTTTCTCTTGTAACCCAAAGCAGAGACACAGAGCCCAGAAAGGTCACAGTGTGCTCTGATAAACTCCTCTGAGAAAACAGCACGTATGTCCATGATTTCAATTCTCTTGGAATCAATAAACTTCCAAATATCTCTGGGAATCCATGGCTCTTGAGAGGCAAATTGTTCTTTCCAGATGTACAGCCGCCTTACCTTGGATGCTTCAGCACTTAGCGGTCGATTAACTGTTACAAGAACTGATTCCCCTAAGGAAATGGGTCCTTATCTTTCCAGCCCAGCAAGCTGAGGGATGGTGAAAAGGGAAGGGGAAAAGTCAGTGAAGGAACGTGGTAGTACAGCACATGGGGGAAGAGGGGACTGATATAAATGGGATTTGCTTGTCTGCCTGCCTCTTTTTCTTCCTATTCTGTGCTCGTATCTCAATATTTTACAGTTCCATTTATTTAACTTTTTATTTTTTATTTTTATTTATTTATTTGTTTGCTGTAATGCAAACACATTCCATGGCCAGCTAAAGTCCTCCATGATAGCAAAAACAGTAAGACAATCTGCAAAACAAAAGCTCCCCCCAGGCATATTAAAAGCTAGTCAGAAATTGGTTAATATTTCTCCAGAAGCTATTTTGCTCAATGCTCCTTTTCTCAACATTGTGGACTCTCCCTAGGGAGGTCGTAACACTTACTGTAAGTACATTTGCGCTCCATGAAATCATAGTCAACTGAGAGAGCTATAAATCAATTAATACTTGCATGAGCTGTGCCTTATTTCAAATAGAAAATCAGCAAAATCCACATTTAAAGAGTGCATTTAAAACATATTAACAGTATTTCTGGAACAAAATATTTCTGATTTAGGAAAGTGCTGCACTGAGAGTTTATAAAGAAAAACATTTTTTCCCCCAAAGAATTCAACCTACTCAGACTTCCATGAGGTGGAAATAATTGCTATAAGTTAAAAGCCGCTTTTTCTTTTCTTTTTGTCTTGTTCAACAATTTTACTTAACATTTAAATGTCATTTGACCCTAATGTTTTCACATAGTTTTTAAAGGATAATGATTATTTTTCAATCTTCAGGATAATCCATAAATATATACTCCCTTACAGACATGCATTTTTTTCCAGCTACCACCTTTCACCCATCATGAAGTGGGATAAAGTGTAGATGCAAATCCTACAGTGCTTTCTGTAACTCAAACAAAAATTGGGTTTGTTTTGTATTTATAATATGGAAAAAAAATATTGTGGTAATTAAAAATTTTAAAGGAAGACCAATTTCTGTACATTTCTTTATAATACTTGGGTTATTTTATCAACTACTGAGTCATCCACCTACTATACAGTAGTTAAAGGCAGAGACTCCACAGTCAGAGTGCCTAGGTTAACATTCTGTTTTCTTCATTTATTTCCCATGTAATATTGGAAATCTTTTCTTAATTTCTTTCTGTCTAGCTAATTTATTTATAGAAAAGGGATGATAATGATAGTAAGCAAAATTCATAGGCCTATTATGAAGATTAAATGAATACACAAAGATGCCAATAGCAGTGAGAATTCTCTTTAATCATATAGATGATAGATAAATACATAGTACAAATATGTTAGCTATTATTCCTAAACTGTATGGCACAATATTTGCCCTATCAAACCTTAAGAATATTTTCAAAATTGAACAGATATGGTTTATAGATCAAATGTGTTGCCGTAATTCTTAGAAAAATGTTACATGCCACACACGTGACAAACATTCTATTTTCTAATCATATAACAGCAATACGAGCAGACACATTGTGACGGATCTAAAACCAAGATGCACAGTTCTTGGTAGTAACAGGCACTCAAAAGGGACTCCTTGACTTGAATTGAAGTGAAGCAGGAGTATAAGAGATCTTTGTCATTTATGACAGATTTTTAAATGTAATCCACAGATTATTCCTTCTTTTTATTTTTTTATGTAATTAAGCAACTACTATGGGTCAATCAGTCACCATGGTTAGGACTGTTTCCAAGAATACAAAAATGAATAAAAATAGGAATCACCATATGTACTTTAAAGTGACAAAGGCATTACATTAGTAGTAATATAATTTTTATTTATAAGACAACAAGGGAATGAGAATATCTGAAAATATCTGGAATGGTTTGGCAGATAAAATTTTACAGTTAGATTTTGGATAAGTAAGGCATTCTGAGCTTGGAAAATGAATATTGAAATGATAATGAAGAGCATTGCGAACAATAAGAAATGAACTGGTTGAACCTAAGGGAGCTGAAAATAATTCACGGGTATGTCATTTGGATATCTAACACCAAGCAGGAGAAGAGAAGTTTGGACTGATAGGTAAAGACCACACAGACCACAAATGGAAGCCTTCCACAGTGTGTCTAGGAATTCGTGCTCTGTTCTCCAGTATTTTGGAGTTATATTATTTCATAGCTAATGTTATAATAAATATAATATATAACATAATATAGTATAAGCCTATATAATTCTATGATATGTAAAATTATAGGATCAGATTTTCATTACAGAAAGATCATTTTCATAGCAGTGTTGCAGAACTATTCCAAGGAAGAAAGAAAATAAATTATGAGGAAATTATTTCAGTGATGATCCTTGAGGATAAATGGATGTATCTGAATAAAAGTGTTAAACAGACATGAGATAAGTTAAAATCTTTAAAAACCTGGCATATTTGCAAAAAAAAAAAAATTGGAAAAGAAGAATGACTGTCATGGAGGATGTTCCCAGGCAGTGACATGCTGGTAAATTGACTTCCTGAAAACAAGAACAAAAATCAAAGTGCCAAATGACAGCATTTGCCAATTTCTAGTGGTATAAATATTCCCGTGAAAGCCAAATTCAAGCTGCCAACATGATGTCATTGAGTACAATGTTGGAAAGAGATACACAATTGGCTCTCACAAGCCATTAAGTAGCTGGCCCCAGCACACCAGTGATCCCAGGTCACTGGTTTGCATAACTAGATTCATTAGGCTATCATTAAAAGGGGGAGAGAATAGAGAAGGAGAAAAACTTTAAAGGAGTGATGGATTGTGAATTTATTTTGAAACACGCTGAGTATAGTTTGCTTATAAGACACCCAGATATTGATGTTAATTCTGGTGGCCATTGAGTGGATGGAATTGGTGGGCAGTGGAGAGTCTTTTCTTTTTTTACATAGTAAACTCAGTGAAAATTGATAAACATCTGACCTCAGACAGAATTTGTAGGTAAGCACAGGAAGACACATATTCAAATGATATTCAGAAAAAAAAAGGAGAGAAATCATGGCTCAGAATTGATTTATAGAAGAGAAAGAAGACTAGAATTTTTTTTTTCAGATTTTTTTCCTGGGAGGCTTGTTTCTAATGGCACCATTAAACAAGGTACAGAAATCATGGTGAAAAAGGAGCATTTAAATCCAGGTATTAAACAGTAATAAATTAAGTTTCATATATGTCGAATTTCCTATGTTATAATATTGGAGATAGCTTGCAGAGAGTTGTACTCAACTAACCTTGAAAGAGTGGATAGGATGTGAATAAATAGAGACCAAGAGAACAATATTTCTAAAGGTGAGAAGGCACCAGATAACACTATGTAGAAAGGAAACACGGGACTACAAGATGATTTATAGAACATCTTGGTCATGTGAGAAAGTAACAAAAGTTAAGCCCAGAAATACTGTTCTTATGCAGCTTGGAAATGGACTCAAAGGCTAAAGTGAAAGAAGAATTAGAGGAAGGCGATGGAGATGCTGAGGAAAGAAATGTGATCAAAAGAGAACTGTATAAAAAACATTTGTGATTTGTGAGATAATTCAGAACAGGGAAATCAAAAATAGTACATGCTTAGGGGATGTTTGTAGGAGTTGGGCTTGAATAAATGAGAATTGGAAATAGGATGAAACTCACGATATTTGAAAAGATGTGAATATTTAAGAACCCCATTTTTCTTTTTATGGAATAAAACTGGTGACATGGAAGAAACCTACTCTCTTTGCTCATCTGGATGCTCAGAAACTGAAATAGCAGCTAGCAATGGCACCAATATTTTTAAATTAACTGTGAAGCTTACAATTTTAGAAAGAAAAAAAAGGACAGGGAGTGCCATCCCTATCAGAAAACAAAACAAAACAAAACGAAAAACAAAAAAAGCCATACAGTACACTCAGATCTCAGACAGTTTTTGGGTTGCATATGAATTGGGCTAGTATGCCTAATAGAGTTTATGGCCAAATAGGTAAGGAAAGAAAACTAACCTGTGGTATTGTAACTGGCTGCTTTGCCTTGAAATGTTTCCCTTTGCTTATTCTGGAATCATACTTGTCATTTTCTTTGGTGATGCAAAATATAAAAATAAAAAGATACTGTTTTGAGATGTTTGTTTCCTTCTAGATTGTATGTCTGTCAAAGGCTAGTTTGCAATCGGTTTCAGACACATAATACACTAGATTAACATAACATTTTTTAAAAGTTGGCTGTTTGCACCATGCGTAATACCTCAAATAGCATTACTGAGTGTCCAATTTCCAAGCATTTATATTGTTTTTTAATTATCACATGGCTTTGATAGATACATTTTATTATTTTTAGCTATAATTTTTATATTTTGGATGAAATATATTTGCTTTCTACTTTTCATAATATATTTTAATCATAGTATAAGAAAAGAGAATGGTAAATATTTCCTTCTCTAGCTTTCTTAGTGTTTAATTATTTTTTCTTTCTGGGAAATTACTTCACAGTCATTACTGATTTTTTCACATTTGATATGGAATATCCTGGTGATAAAACATTTATTAACACCTTGCTTACTTTGATTATTGTTTAGTTTTATAGGATAAGAATGCACTGGTTTCTCCTACCCATCATAATACTTATCATTGTAACTTATTAGTAGAGCAGGCCAGATCTGAAGCCCAATATTATCATTCTGATTTTATATTAATATTCAGTGTTTGGTGCAGGTGAATTCTGACTAAATGCATGTTGAAATAGATAACATGCAGTTCACAACCTCCCTTTTTGACTTTTCTCTATATTTCTTTCTCAGAAATACTTTGTGTCTTATACAATTTGTATCCTCACAAACATTTTTAGAATTTTCTAATACAATTCCAATTTAAACATGTCTTTGCTCATAACTTTTCCCAAGTGCCATCCTGGTTGGCTCCTCTTTCCTGACTCTATTTTAGGGGCTCACTCCCCCACAGTTCTCATTAGCACCTTTACTCGAAGCCAGAGTCGGGAAGAGAAAGGAGGTATTATTTTGCTCAATCATTTACCCTATGCTAGAAGCTATCATTTGCAACAAGCAAGAAAAAGAAATTGGAGAAATTGTGCACATATGTATGGATTTCAGTTATCCCTATTAACCTGGTTAACATTTACTTAGCTAGTTGAAAAGTGATGGCATCAGTAAGATTATTATTAGAACTCATTAGAAAATCTAAAATAATCTATAATTCACCCAGCCCCATCCAGAAATAATGTTGCTACCACACAAAAGTGAAATACTCCAAGTTTCAAAGAGAGAATAAATGAGCTAGGACTATAAGTAATTATTAAAGAGAATTTTAAAAAGTGTAAAAGATTATTCTGCAGAATCGATCAGATTTTTAAAAAAGTATTAACATGCAATTTATTTCTTACTTAGATTCATCATACATGCTCATTCCATGTCCATTCTATTTCTAACAGATGTTTATATTTTAAATAATATTTGGTTTATTTATACACTTTGAAGGAGTTTCCCTGGATTTATGTTAAATATTTATTATATATGTTAGTCATGCAGTAGGAATGATAGTCTGAATAATTAATGAATTAGTAATATGTGTTTAATAGAGCTATTCTCTTAGGTATGTGAAATACTAGGTGACTTGCCTTCACAGTGTATATGTTTCTCAAAAAAAAAAAATCATAACCTGCCACAAAGGATGAAGAATTTAAGAAGGTGTCAGTGATATTCACCAGAGCTGATGGCAGTTGTGAGTGCGTGATTTTGCTACAAATTGGAATGATCTTGAATGCAATCTTAGAAAAATTACTGGTTCGAAATGTTACCATTTATTAATGGTTATAAAAATCAACAGGTGCATACTAACTTACAATTTATAAAGAGCTTTCATGAACTCTACTTCATTTTCACTTCTACTCTATGATTCATAGGACAGTTTGTTTGTCGAAGCTGGTCTTATTAAATAGTACTAATTAGTATTCTCTTTCAATGAAAAAAGTACTGCAATTCAAAATGTTTTAGTGATTAATCCACCTTGAACTGTCTTCAGTACAGATATTTTGGCCTAAAATTCTTATACTTTGTCTTTGGATAAAGAAGGATGAAAAAAAATCTCCAACTTCTGTTTGATAATAGAATTTCGGATAAAATCTACAAAGCACAAATTTGTGGAGACTGAATCCAAAATAACAGCAAATAACAATAAATCTACTCCTTATTTAAGACTTAAAAAGTTGTTAAACACCATAGTTCTCAACCTAAAAACAATAAAGAAAAACCACATAAGCTATAAAACAATATATTTTAAAATCAGAAAGTTGAAGATTCAAGGAAACCTAACTGAACTGAATTTCAGACAAACACATGGCGTTTATATGAGAAAAGAGACTTAGCTGTTCTTATCTCTGAAACAGTGGCAGAGGGGTGAAAAAATAAAGAATTTGCTAAAGACTGGCGTAAGAAATACCAAACTATGTGTTTAGAACCTTTCATGTCTGGTATGACAGATTAGAATTCCAGAAGCCCCAGCCACATAACAAGTTTCACCTACTCCAATTCTTTCCCATGGGTCTTCATTAAGTGCTTGAATGCAGTATGCCAATAACTAGGGGCAGGGAAGGAAAGCTGAGAAAAATCCACACAAGGCACCTTGGGATCCCAGCAACCACAAGTTAGGAAAGTGGTAGGCAGGAAGGCTGAAAGAAATCTATCTGAAAGATTGCTGATGTGTACCTGCGGAAGGCTAAGGGTTGTACATGAGAAATAAGAAAGATACTCTCTTGGGTTGCAGAAAATAAAATGACTATCCTGTGACTGCTGAGGGAAGCGCAGATGCATATAAATAATTCTCTGAAGTATAGAAAGCACTAGGGAGGATTAGAAAACAAAGACTGTGTAGCAACCTCAAAACTGGGTAGCAAGACTAAATAGCAAAGAAAGATTTTCTATCAAAAAGAATAGAATACTTAAGCAAGCAAATGGAATATATATTCAAAAGAAGAAAGAGTTAATAAAGACAGATGCACAGGTAATCAAGATGTTGAAATTATTAGATAGAAACTTAAAAATAACCATGTGGGTTTTACAAAAAATATTGACAAAAGTTGTGAAGAAATGGACAATTTTAGCAAAGACATAGAATCTATTAAAATAAAAATTTTAGGATAAGATATGTAAAGATGTAGATATAGATATATACATATGCATTTATATTGATCTATAGATATATAGATGGTATATAGACATACAGATAAAGAAAACATTAAATAAATATGAGCAAACCACAGAGGAGAAAATCAGTGAACTTGAAGGCATAGATAGTATTCAATCTGAAGCATAAAGAAGAAAGCAAAAAAAAAGGTATGAATATGTGAGATTTGTAGGATGTTATTAAATTGCCTACCACATATGTAATTAGATCCAGATTTTTCAGAATTAAGAGTCTTTTAGCATTTATTATGCAGGTCTGTTATAATTGAATTCTCTCAGCCTTTATGTGCCTGAAAATATATTTGTTTAACTTTCATTTTCAATGATATTTTACTTTATTTGGATATAGAATTTTAGGTTTGACAGGTTTTTTTTTTCCTTTTTAAAAAATTTTAGCTCTTTACGGGTATTATTCCATTGTTATTCAGCCTCCATTACTTTGAATAAGAAGTCAGCCATTACACCATATTATTGTCACCAATATATCACATAACATGTCTGCTTTCTCTCTGGTTGCTTTTAACACTTTCTTTTTAACTTTGGTTTTATAAATGTGATGACAATGTATCTAAATAAGATATTTGTTATAGCTTTCCCCTCCTTCAGATTTTATGAGTTTCCTGGCTATATTAGTAATCATTTTTGTAGAAATTTTGAAAGTTCTCAGCTATTGAGATCTTTCTTTTACCTTATTTATCCTGTCCTATTTTATCTTTCTTCTCATCCTCTGAGTATAATTCTGTGAAAGTGCATTGTTATATTAAAGACATATATTGTGATTGCAGGAAAAGTAATAATGGAGCATATATTTTTAAAAATTGGTAGGCAAAGGGTAAAGAAAAGGCATTTTATAAAAATTAAAGATATCAAGGCATATGTACATGCTGGTGGGTATAATACAACAAAAAGGGGAGCTTAATGATGAAGAAAATAGAGGGCCAAAAGTAAAAGGCCAGGCATGGTGGCTCTGTAATCCCAGCACTTTGGGAGGCTGAGGTGGGAGGATCCCTTGAGTCTAGCAGCCAAGACCAGCCTGGGCAACATGGCAAGGCCTCATCTCTACAAAACAACAAACAAACAAAATAGCCAGGTATGGTGGTTCATACTTGAGGTCTCAGCCACTCAGAAGGCTGAGGTAGGAGGATCACTTGCATCCAGGATGTTCAGGCTGCAGTGAGGTGTGATTGTGCCACTGAACTCCAGCCTGGGTGATTGAGCAAGAAAAGGAAAGAAAAAGAAAAAGAAAGCAGAAAGAAAGGGAAAAGAAAGGTAGGAGGGAAGGAGGGAAGGAGGGAAGGAAGAAAGGAAGAAAGAAAGGAAAGAGAAAGAAAGAAAGAAAGAAAGAAAGAAAGAAAAGAAAAGAAAGAAAAAAGAGAGAGAGAAAGAAAGAGAAAGAAAGAAAAAGAAAGAAAGAAGGAAGGAAGGAAGGAAGGAAGGAAGGAAGGAAAAAAATTGAAGACACAATCCATTGAATGAGAAGCAATGACATCCAGGATACAAGCATACAAACAGAGGTACTGGACTTAGATTGAAGCAGAGTTTCTTCATTATTATGGAGAAATATAGGAAAGAGTTCTAGATATTAATGCAACCTGATAGATTTTGTGCTAGCATGATGAAGTAGCTCTACTGTAATCATTTCTATTTTTCTACAGTAAATAGGAAGAAGAGAGAAAAGGAAAGAAATGCTTCTTTTAGAGGATAGTTGAATAGGGTTTTCAAGCAATGATGGAGTCCCAGTTGTGGTTTATGCTGAAAAAGTTTGTATTTATTTTTTCTCCAGCCATATTCTCTTGCGAGACATAACTGGGGTTTTCCTTATGTCAGACTATTATAATGAAGGGAGCTGAAGGTATGTGCTAGGAGACAGAGACGGAAAATGAAAGAGACATAACTTATTCCTCCTGAAACTACAAACAATGAAAACGTGATAATGTCATGGGTTAAATTTATATTAGGATGTCACGGAGATGGAACAGGGAGGAGATTAGGGTAGATATAAAATCATGTGGGAATAAAAATATGTGTAAAGAGGGTTATTTCTGAAGTCTACTTATAATCTATGGCCTTCACTGAGATGGATTAGGATGTAAGTTATGATAGGATTAATCTTATTTCCTTAAAAAAAGGTGATTGCTTCCTTCTCTTCCTTTTCTTTCTTCTGCTCCCTTTCTTTGTTACTTCTTTTTCTCATCTTTTGCCTTTTAGGCACCTGCTGGTAAGTAATATGTAAGCTTCCAGAAGTATATTCTTACCAAAAGTATTCTGATTAAACTTTAAAGATTGCCTTTGAAATTTGCCATTTCAAAGACTTTCCCACCAGAAGCAGATAAAATAGAGTTGTTGTATCAACCTATGCTTTTATAAAGCCAGGTATGATGAATGGTTAGCTTTTTCAACCAAGTGTCTTAAGCATACCTCCATGTTCACTTGGTATATCTGGGAAAGTTAGAGGGTGATTTAGTTGTCAAAATAACTGAAACATATGACCTGCATGTAATGTCCAGGGCCCATAGATACTAAATGTATTTAAAAACACATTTTTTCTGCCAAAATGCCAATAACTATACCAGTGTGAAACATTGGTCTAAGGGAAGAAGTGTATTACAGTCTCATCCTTTCATCTTTTTTCCAGAAAAATGATTGAATAGACATAGGTAAAATTCCAATGTGACATAATGATTTTTAAAAAAGCAACTTTTACTCATGATTTCACTAAGATACAATTTTGTGTTGATATTGGTGTTTGAGAACTCATGTCTACAGAAAATTTAAAAATAAAAACTTAGCTGGGCATGATGGTGTACAACTGTGGACCTTGTTACTCGGGAGACTGGGGTGGGGGGACTGCCTGAGCCTGGGAGGTCTAGGCTTCAATGAGCTATGATCATACCACTGTACTCCAGCCTGAGCAACAGAGCAAGACCCTGTCAAAAAAGAAAGCATGTGTTAATATCCAATGAACTAACTTTATTTGAAACTGTTCAAATATAAATTCTTCATGGAATTTCAGCTACTTTTTAGTTTTAAATTATCTATTTGTCCATTTACATCCTCTTGAAAGGTAAATGTTTTTGTAAAGATTTTTTTCCAACCCTTTTCTTTCAGAGTTAATCACTTTCCCTTCAGTGTTTCCATAAACTTTTTACTGATTTTTATTACATAAGTGGTATTTGTATCATAGTATTTTCAATGTTTACATTATACACAGGATTTAGAGTTCCTTAAAGATGGGCAGTTTTAAAAATCTCCTGTATGGGTTTCATTACCTGGAGCTCGGAAGATGCTCCATAATTATTTACTAAATGAATATATTTTGTCAAGCAAAGAACACTGGCCATAAAAATATTACCCCAGAGTTTTTAATGAGTGGCATATCTTCCTGCAATATTTGGAGTGAGATTAGATTTCTCACCCCAATATGATATATGTGATCTAGATACAGAATATCATATATATATTAGCCAAACAACAAACAAACTTTCAAGTTTTTCTCTCCTTTTTGGACAGAGAACTGCCTAAAACAATCAAATTGTCTCCATCATTTTAACAATGAAAGAATAACTGATTTGTAATTTTAAAAGGGCAGTTTTCTTTAAAAGGTGAATTTAATGCTCATCTATTGAATGTAAGGCTCTCAACTTTTGAAATTAGATCTAGCCCTATACTATATTTTGAACTAGTTATTTTATGTTTATTATTCTTTCTGACCCATTGACTGTGCTACCTCTTTTCTATTTCTTTATACCATTGTTCAAAACTCCGTTAATCACAGGACTAAGAACTATTGCTTTGGATAAAAACTGAGAACCACCAAATAATTGTTCAATAAGATTATGTAAAACATGATAACTCTTGATTTCCCCAAACCCCAATAAAATTGTTCTGGCTTTTATTTGATTACTTTGTACTCCATTTGTCTTAGCATATAACAAATTGAGATTTAAGACCAAATATAAATGCTGGAAAAAGTGTGATCCCTACATCAGTGTTAAACTTCAAGTAGAGACTCAATATATTTTTGTTAATTAATTATTTCCACCTCTTAGAAAATAATTTGGATTGTAAATAATTTCCTTCATTGATTAACATCATTGGTAAGGATTTCAGCAAAAATTGCAAAATGATTATTTTCTTGGCCTTTTCAACCTACGTCCCCAATCCAGAGATATCTCCTTAAAGCAGTTACATATTATTGCTGACTCCCTTGGAAACTTGTTATGGTAATCAATGAGACAAGGGCAAAAGCATCTGCCTTTTTTCTTATTGGTTTATAGAAGTCATGAACAAACTAATAGACAAGGAGAATTGTACAACACAGGGTTGTTGCCTTCTTGGAATACGGGTGATCCCAGCATCTGAAATATAGATTGAGAACAGTAGGAACCTAACCCACTTATCACAGTAGCCACAGGGCCATCCAACTACAACGCTAGCATCAGGGACTAATTCTTTCCTCACACTTTATTTATAGACACAACATGAACAATTACTTGACAGTACCATCTCATGGCCTTATTAACATAGAGCTAGTTTTTCTTTCTTTCTCTCTTTCTTTTTTTTATTGATGGACATGTCTTCATGTGAGGCAAATACCGCAATCTTATAATAATTTAATGAATTACATTTTCTTCTTTACTGAATACATTCCAATAGCTTAAAAGATACAGGTAGTTTAATTTGTTTCATTTAAATTCAGGACACTGCTACATTGCAGATATGCTCATCCTGATTTTTGTTGCTTAGAGTTATCATCTTTTTAAAGGATTTTTTCAATTTATTCCAGGAAGGATACTAAAAAAAGGAAGGAAAGAAAAGAGAAACCTCAAAATAGAACATAAAGAATTGTCACTCACATTACGATACGAAAAGAAAATGACAGCATCGTCATCACTGACTCCTAACTCTAAAGACTGTACAGTTTAATAGTCTATAAGAACTAAAAAAAGATGGCATTTGTAAAAAGTTTATCATTTTTAAAGGTGCCCTGTGGTTCTGTTTAGGGGACTTTTATTTAACATATATTGTTTTATTTAACACTGATTTAGGCATTCAAAAAATTTAAAAAACAAGATATGTTGTAAAGCCCTGGTCATAAAATCAAAACATCTTTGCATTTTCACTTCTCCATTTCCTAGCTAACTTTGGATAAGTCACTTTCACTCCCCACTTTCCCTCCATATATATTTGGATTATTAATAGTTCCTGCAATACGTTGTTTTTATAAAATTAGTGCAAAATATTCCTTGGTGCATTGTTGGCATTCAGCCAACATTAGATTATTTGGATAGCTCATCTGAAAATGATCTTTGAATCAGACAGAATCTGAAAATAATATTAACCATAAAGAAAGATTCAGAAATCATGAATTATGTTCTTAGGGCATTATTGGGACAACGTTTTCAGAAATCTGTCCATTGATCACCTTTCATCTATCTATTCCCTACATCTTTAGTTCCTTGCAGGCCTGATTCTTTAATGTTTATTAAATTATCATTGATAAAAGCTTTGTAATATAGCACTGAGATTATACAAATTACTTTGAATATATGATACATTTTTGACTGATGGGTACGTTGCAAATCCAACCATTAGTTTTGAATTTAAAGAAGAAAGTGGTTTTTGCTATCGGAACTTCCATATTTAAAAGTTCATGGGCAGGCAGGCAGGGTGGCTCACACCTATAATCCCAGTCTTTTGGGAGGCTGAGGTGGGTGGATCACCTGAAGTCAGGAGTTCGAGACCAGCATGGCCAACATGGTGAAACCCTATCTGTACTAAAAATACAAAAATTAGCCGGGCATGGTGGCACGCTCCTGTAATCCCAGCTATTCAGGAGGCTGAGGCAGGAAAAACGCTCGAACCCGGGAGGCAGAGGTTGCAGTGAGCTGAGATTGTGGCACTGCGCTCCAGCCTGCGCGAAAAAGCGAGACTGTCTCACAAAACAAAACAAAACAAAAAAGTTAATGGGTAAGTGGGAATTTCAAAATGAATTGCCAGAAGAAGAAAGGAATGAAGGCAATATCTAGATAGGTAAAGACATTGAGTAGATTCTCACCTTTTGTAAAGAAACGGTTTCACTAGTTACAAAAGAAGGCAATTTCACATCTTACCTTTGTTTCTCTTAAACAATTGTAGATATCACTATGCTACTGTGGCCACTTTCTGTGTGTAACTTACAGGGTGTTATTGACCTTGTTGTCATTATCCTCTGACACATGAGGTCTTTGGAAGTAATGACAAATGGTAGCAACATAGCTCATCAAGCCTCCCACAAGGAGAGAATCAAATTTATCAACTACTATGCTATCTTCCACATAGTACTTCTTAAAGTGCTCATATTATCAAGCATAAAGATTTTTAAATAGCTTTAAAATAATGAAAAAAGAAGTACTTACAAAAAGTGCAAAGTATTTTATTATCATCCTTTTCCAAAATTCTTAGGTTTCCATTTTCAGCCACCTCTTTTTTCTTTTTCTTTCTTTGGGAGGCTTCAGGGAGCTTTTACGCATGGTGGAAGGCAAAGTGGGAGCAGACTTGTCACATGGTGAAAGCAGGAGCAAGAGAGCAAGGGGGGAGGTTCTCTACACTTTTTCTTTCTTTCTTTCTTTCTTTTTTTTTTTTTTTTTTGAGACAAGGTCTCACTCTGTCATCCAGGCTGGAGTGCAGTGGCACAATCTTGGCTCACTGGAGTTTTGACCTCTGGGACTTAAGCAATCCTCCCACCTCAGCCTCCAGAATAGCTGAAACCACAGGCTCACGCCACAGTGCCTAGCTTTATTTTTTTATTTTTTTATTTTTCATAGAAACGGGGTTTTGCCATGTTGCCAGGGCTGGTATCGAACTCCTGGGCTCAAGTGATCCCGCCCCCTCAGCCTCCCACAATGCTGAGATTACAAGAGTGAGCTACTGTGCCCAGCCTACACTTCTAAATGATCAGTTCTCAGGAGAACTCACTCGCACTAGGGGAGTACCAAGAGGGATTGTGCAAAACCATTCATGAGAAGTCTGCCCTCCTGATACAATCATCCACCAGGCCCCAACACTTTTTATTATGATGATTATTTTTATTATTATTTCCATAGGTTTTGGGGAACAAGTGGTGTTTGGTTACATGAATGATTTCTTAAGTGGTGATTTCTGAGATTTGGGTCAGCCAAAATCTTTTCAATCTTAGGATGAAAAACTAAAGAAAAACTAAATTCATTTTCCTTCTGTGACTTATACATTGTTGGATAATGTTTACAATTTATTAAACTTACTCAGTGCTAAATGTGTAGCAGTGTAGTAGATATAATGTAGAAAAATTTATGGCTTAATTTATAAGGAAACTATCAGAAAGTAAAATTTCTAACCTAGCTATGAGACATAGTGGGATCTAGTCCTTTTAAATTCATAATAATGACATCCAGAAGTAACATTATGGTTCTATTAGGAAAAATGTAAATATCCTAAAGAAGGAATCTTTTAAAATATCATTTAAGATGATTTTTAGATTTTTATTCAAATATATTTAAATAAAACTAGGCAAGATTTTTATATCAAAACTTCTCTTTCTTTCTTTCCATCACAAGCACATACAGGAGGCTTTGGTCCTGCAATTGATTTTTAATGAGGCAAATCCCTCAGATTTAGAGTAGAATCCCTAAAGGCCCTCTATCAATTCCTTTTTATTAAGCTAATGACTTTTTAAATGAATTATTTTAGGGAAAAGAACTAATGGGCTTACGAATGTTGTTTTCACCCCAGGTGAAAAATCTTCAGGCAAGATATGATTTAAGAATAAATACCTTTTTTATTTCCAAGCAAATTGCTTTTTAATTATTATTATTAAAATGAGCTGGGGCTAAGAGCAACTTCTGAGGGTCTTGGGGTTTTTCCACTTGCTTTCGACCAAAATGCTTAAAAAGCATTCAGCTTATACAATGTACACTACTCGGGTGACGGATACCCTAAAATTTCAGACTCTACCGCTATATAATACATCCACGTAACCAAAAACTACTTGTACCCCTAAAGCTATTGAAATGAAAAAAGAAAACATTCAGCACAAGTAACAATGTACCAATGGCCGGGCGCGGTGACTCACACCTGTAATCCCAGCACTTTGGGAGGCCGAGGCGGGTGGATCACGAAGTCAGGAGATCGAGACCATTCTGGCTAAACACGGTGAAACCCCGTCTCTACTACAAATACAAAAAAATTAGCCGGGCATGGTGGTGGGCGCCTGTAGTCCCAGCTACTCAAGAGGCTGAGGCAGGACAATGGCGTGAACCTGGGAGGTGGAGCTTGCAGTGAGCCGAGATCGTGCCACGGCACTCCAGCCTGGGCGACAGAGCAAGACTCCGTCTCAAAAAAAAAAAAAAAAAAAAAAGAATGTATTAATACATTCCATCCATAAACACCTTCCTTAAGAAACTATTCCTTAGCCTTCCTTTTTAATCCATTCTATCATTTTAAAAGCCAGATTAGTAAAAATTTTGACCCCTAATAAAAAGCAGCATCTATAATTTTACTTTAAACATGATTTTCTTGTTAAAGATGAAGAGTTTCACTTTTGGTATCTTCTGTTTTAAAAACTTAATAGACCAGCTTATACTTTTCCTCATCTGACCATCTTCTGTATATGCCCACATTCTTCATATCCTTGTTAGTAATAAAAATTTCATAGTTCATATATATTTTCTTCATCACTGAACATCAAATAGTATGAGCCTCATTCATGAATTAAAGTATTTTGTAGCCATATATGACTAGATTTTTATTTGGAGGCAAAGCTTATAAGGATATAGGAATCCATAATTGCTATGTATATAAGCAGAAATCTACACATAAGAGTATATATGAAAGAGGAAACTGTTTATAGAGAAATAATTGAAAATGAGAAGAGAACTTTATCAATTGTCCCTTGAATAATTACTAAAACCCACTCTTATGTGATGATTTTCCAAAGACATAATTAGTAATAACTGTGTTGGGGGACATGCTTTATTGATGCAACTTCTGTTTCATTTTGGTTTTTAAATCATAAATAAAAAGCCACATTGAAAATATGTATATATAATAATCATGTGTTCATGTCTATGGTGCAATTTTCTCCTAAAATAATATTTGAATTAAATCAAAAGTTTTTATTTTTTATTTAATTTAGATGTTTAGGTCCATCTTGTGTCAAGGAAATTGAATTCAAACTCTTCAAGTAGAAGCCTCTTCTCCATACCTGTTTTCCTATCTCCCTCAACAATGGCGAAACAAGCTGTATCTCAGAAAATAAATCTTTGGTGCATAAGCCTACTTTATGCTGCAATATACTTTCCACTTATGTGAAGGAGGTAATTTAATGAGTGTAAAGATCACAGGCTCTGGGAGACAGGTAGCTCATCTATTAGCTCTGTGACAATGAAAACATTACTCTTTGATCTCTTTTCTCATCATCTGTTAAAAGAGCTAATTATACCTACTTTATACTCTTGTAAAAAAATAAGCCTTGGATTTGTGAAAAGCATCAAGCACCACGTATAGAATAGTTCTCTATTTTGTTCATCTACGTATTTTCATCACCTAGAACAGAGCTGAGTACATAGTATCATTATTAGTTTTGATTGCAATAGAAACAGATTACTGCAACTGTATTGGTTTAAAACAACATAAAATCATTATTTTATAGTTCTGGAGGTTAAAAGTCCTAAATCAAGGACTCTATTCCTTGTGAATGCTCTAAGGGAGGATCTGTTTCTTTGCCTCTCCCAGATTTTGGAAGTCGCCTGTGCTGCTTGTCTCATAGCCTCTTCCTCATCATTGCAACATCTACTGCTGCCTCTGACTCTGACCCTCCTGCCTGTCTCTTATAAGGACCTTTGTGATTATATTGGGCACACATGGATAATCCTGAAAAATCTCCATCTCAAGATTCTTCATCTAATCATATCTGCACAATCCCTTTTGCCATTAGTATAGTATATTTATAGATTTGGAAGATTAGGATGTGGTATCTTTGAGAGGCAATTATTCTGTCTACCATAGTATCTTATCAATAAACACATGTTACATAAAGTTAACTATAGGTTGTGTGTAAAAACTGGTTCTTTCATTTATGCTTTTAAATAACCATCTATTTAATTCATATACATGTAGTTTAGTGAAAGCTTGACTTTGTAGGATACAAGTAGGAAACAATTTTATTATTATTACAAGATGGTTCATTACAAACTCTTTCTATCACTTGTTTTTCTCCTGACACTGGAAAAAAAAAGAAACTGAGACATGTATCACATATTTTTCTGGTTATTTTCAGGTACTACAAACTTCTTCTGCCACTGGTAGGTAATAAAACAAAAATAAAGAAATATTTTCTAGAGATTAAAAAAATTTAAACCCAGTGTAATATTGGAAGTCTCATTTGATTTGAAATTGTTTTCTTCCCCTAGTTTAGTCAACATCTGAATGTGGACAGGATGCCTGCACTGAAGATAGGAAGGCATAATTGGTTATCTCTCTAAGTGTTTCCTCACTTCTTAATTGCTGTTTAGATGCTCTAGGATTACAGAATGAAGAATCAAGGACAGAAAATATTTCACTGAACTAATGCAACAGGCATAGCTGGTGTTGTTGCATTCTTGAAGGAACAGATATAAAGGCTGGCTTTCTTTCAGGGAAGTGTTTTTATAAATTATTTTACTTTTTTTGGCTTTAGCAATTTTTTTAGAAAACTATCATGAGAGAGGCTCTTTCTCATAATTTCATTGATTTAAATTGTGAATAATGTCTCCTCCAGATGGCCTCATAAAAATTCCACTACAGACTCCTAGATTTTGGCAGCCTTCTCCCTTTTTCAGGTCCCCCCCAACCCCACCCCCTTTTTTTTTCCTTCTAGTAGTCCTATTAGGCAGAGGCGTTTTAGAATAAATCAGTTTGACACCTGGCTACTTTCTCATTGCCCTATCATTTGGCCCATGAGAAATACAAAAATATTGCTGTCCCAATATGTTTTGAATATTCTTGGAAGTGTTCTGTATTCTGACCTACCACAGGGGTACCTTTAGTATTAGACTCTTCAGTCATGATTCAGATGCCAGTACCTGTCTCTCAGATTCCAAGGAACATACTTCAAATTCTCCAAAACAGTGCCCCATTGATCCTCCTTATTTGGTGTCTCTTCTCCTTCCATAGCGCTCTCTCAAGAAATCCTTACTACCATCAACGTCTTAATGAAGTGTTTGTTCTGTCTGTAACTTGGAAGGGAGTGGAACATGATGTTTTAACATTTTTAGGATATGTCTCAAAATCTTAGTTGAAGGGTAATTTTATGTCTTACTTTATAATATAGGAGTATTTAAAAACTGTTGAATTTTTCTTGACTTAGTGGCACCTTAGCCAAAACCTTATGACTAAAATAATCACATTTATATTATTTTGCCATTACATATGAAGGAATAAGGAATAACTGTTATGAAACCAGGCTTTCAAATTAAACTACATGAAGTAAAACATAAATCCAGTCATTTTGCTTTTACTTAATGCCATAGTGAAAGAGTAGGTATATCCAAGAGTGTTCATAGCAGCAGGTTCAAATGAGTAAAAACCTGAAAACAACTTAAGTGCCCAATAGAAGAATGAATACTTATTTACAGTTTACAATGAAATACATTATGGTAATGAAAATGAATTAATTAAAGCTATATCATTAATATTTATAAATCATTATAACATAATTTTTTTATTATTATAATTTAAGTTCTGGGTTACTTGTGCAGAACGTGTAGTTTTGTTACATAGGTATACACGTGCATGGTGCTTTGCTGTACCCATCAACCTGTCACTTACATTAGGTATTTCTCCTAATGTTATCCCTCCCCTAACTCCCAACCCCCAAAAGGCCCCGGTGTGTGATGTTCCCCTCCCTGTGTCCATGTGTTCTCATTGTTCAACTCCCATTTATGAGTGAGAACACACGGTGTTTGGTTTTCTGATCTTGTGATAGTTTGCTGACAATAATGGTTTCCAGCTACATCCATGTCCCTGCAAAGGACATGAATTCATCCTAGTTTTAAGAGGAAAAAAGCTAAGAAAGAATATGCTCAATAAGTTTCCATTTTAAGAAGATCAAAAACATATGTCTAAAGTATTAAAGGAAAAAAGGAAATAATTTTTAAAGTAAAATACAGAGTAGAATGATGGTTAACAGAGACTAGGAAGGGTAGCAGAGGTGGGGAGGGGGTACTGAGTATGGTTAATGGTCGCAAAAATATAGTTAGAATGAATAAGATCTAGTAATGGCTAACCCAACAGCGTGACAACAGTCAACAATTATTTATTGTATATATAAAAGTAACTAAATGAGTGGAATTGGAATGTTCCTAGTGCAAATAAATGATAAATGTTTGAGATGATGGATACCCCAGTTTCTCTGATTTGATTATTACATATTCTGTGCCTGTATCAAAATACATGTACCCCATAAATATGTGCACCTACTATGTACCCACAAAAATTAAAAAAGATACAGTAGATTACTGATTATCCCTGGATTAGGAAGATAAGAATGAAATACGTACTGAGAGAACTTTTAGTAGCTTGAGCAAAGTTCAATTTCTTAAGTTGAGTGAAATATTCATGGATGTTTATTTTATTATTTTGCTTTGTAAGTTATGAATATATGTTCTTGTCTTTTTGTGCGAATCAAATATTTTCTAATATTAAGAAGACAGACCATCGACCATTTTAAAAAACAAACAACTGTAAGAAGAAAGACACACGCAAAAATAGGTCCATCTGTTGCTAGTTCTGTTCTTTTGAGTGAGTTATTAAACTTTTCTAGACCCCCCTTTCTCTATCTGTGAGATGGAAATAATGGGGGTGGTTGTGAAAATTAACAATAATGCAATTAAAGTTATCATAATTATAATTAGTAAAGTGTGTATAAAAATGAGTTCAATATAGTCAAGTATATTCAAATGTATTTAGTGTATAATTCATTTTTAAGTATAGTAAACTGATAGCAGCTATTTTAATACCTTTTGGGCATAAAATACATGAATCTTTACTTTTATCATATTTTAATGATCCATGCAAAAGTTACAATTCTTTTAAGAGTTTAATAAATAAAGAGAAGCCTAACCTAGGTTTTTTTATAGTATGCCTACGAACATTTTATTTTTACAACCCTCTATAATTTACATTTTGAAATCCCTTATTTCCAAAATTATAACAGTGATAAATAAGGTTTCCCAGAGAAATGCAACTAGTTTCTCTGTTCCCAATTTTTAAAAAATGTTAGAAAGATATAGCTTCAATAGTGTGTTTGATTATCATGCTAGGAAAAGATTTTTGAAAAATTATATTTTATTTTATTTTAACTGAAGGGAAAGCACAGTCATAAGGACCAGTAGAAGATTTTCCAAAGTTATATGACATGACAGAGAGAGTTCAGAATCCTGATTACCTAGCTCTTCTCACTGTATTTTTATCACCTATTAGTTTCAACCGACATCAAATGCCACCCAGTTAATATATTCCACCCTGTTTATTATTCAATTATCTTTTTTCTCAAATATTGATCACACAGGATGAGCAGCACTAATCTAAGCCCTGGTAGACACAGCCATATCTCTAAGGAAAGAGAAAAAAGAAATAACCAGAGAGGAGAAGAGAAATTAAATAAGACTAAAATTTTACAGATTTGTGAATTTGGCGGAGCAAGGATAAAGGAGATGACTAGAGAAATGAAAAAGAGGTCTTCTGAAAAGATATTTCTGTTGAAACCATGAGGGCTAGTAGCTGTTATTATTCAAAAAGGAAATGGCAGCCCATTTTATACTTATTTTAAGTACCCAGCAATATTTGTTGAGTGTTTATTATAGATCAGGTGCTGTTCTAAATTTGAATATTGAATTTGGAACTGTGAGTAAAGCAACTAAATTTGCCTCATTATACAGCTTACATAAATAATGATAGGTATACAAACAATAAATTAACAAAAACACATTACATTTGTTATGTGGTTTTAATAACTATGGAGGAAAAAAATAAAGCGAAGTAGAAAGATTTGAGAGTTCTGATGGAAGGAGATGGATGTTAATACTGTGTCATATAGAGTAGCCCTTATCAATACAGAGTGACAGGCAAGGTCAAATCCCTGAGGTTGGAACACGGGTTCCAGTAACTGAAACAGGACAAGCCGGGGGTATCTGAAGGCGATTAGGTCAGAGAAGAATGTAGGGCCAGATCATGTAGGGCCAGAAGAATGCAGGGCCAGATCATGATTAGGCCAGAGAAGAATGTAGGGCCAGATCATTCGCGGAGCAATGATGGACTTTGTCTTGTACTCTGAGCTAGATAGTTCCCATTGATGAATCTTAAGAAAGTAATACGATCAACTTTACTGATTAAATGATCACTTTGCTGACTGTGTAAAGACTAAACTGTGGGGAGGGTGAGATGATTTATGAGTGGAGGGTTGGGCAGCTAATGAAATAATCTAAATAAGAGGTAACAGTGGTTTGGACCAGGATGTGGCGGTAGATATGGAAGTGCTGGGAATATAGACATATTTCATAAACAGAGCCAAATACAATAGTAAGGACTAGACATATAGTATTACAGACAGAAGGAAATCACAATTTCATGGTATTTGGGTCACACAAACTGAACTGAGCAAGATGAGGGAGACTGCATGTTTGGGGGCTGGGTAGACTTGTATTCAGTTATATAGGTTTAAGTTGCCTATTAGCCAATCAATTGGAGATGAAGAGTGGGAAAATAAATACAGAAATATTGAGGCAAGAGGGGATAAATATTTGAACGTTGTAAGATTAATGAATTATTTGATGCTATTTAAAATCATCATCCTAGATGAAGTCACCTAGGGAGTGAGTACAGATAGAGAGGGCAAGAGACCCTGGGGCTCAGCTCTTTGTTACTACAACATCTAGAGACTGAAGAAATACAGAGAAACCAGTAAAGAAAACTTTAAAAAGGAGCCAGTTAAATAGAAGAATGATGACTTTTTAAAATAAAATTGAGATACCTAGAGGTTTAAGTGGTTAAGAAACTCTATCAAGATCAAATGAGTCCATGACAAAGGTTAAATTACAACAAATAGTAAAATTATATTTTTTATCAAGTGGATATAAGGCTGCATAGCACCTTTTAAGAATGCTGTAGAACACTAATCTGTCAATAATATTTGAGGTCATACTACATAATCTTCAATAGGGTGTCTCTTACAGAGTACCTATTGACTTTAAGTCAACATTAGATTTTGCTTTCTTTCTCAATGTACTTACAGATTTAGGATTAAAAGTCAGATTTTGAAAATAAATTGTCTTTATAGTATGCAATAATTTAATAATTATACAATTTTCAAATGAAAATTTTTCATATACTCAAGATTTTTCTGTTTTTCTACTTGACAGATGTTTTAGTTTATCTTCTTTTTTATTATTATTATTATACTTTAAGTTTTAGGGTAAATGTGCACAATGTGCAGGTTAGTTACATATGTATACATGTGCCCTGCTGGTGTGCTGCACCCATTCACTCGTCATTTAGCATTAGGTATATCTCCTAATGCTATCCCTCCGCCCTCCCCCCACCCCACAACAGTCCCCAGAGTGTGATGTTCCCCTTCCTGTGTCCATGTGTTCTCATTGTTCAATTCCCATCTATGAGTGAGAATATGCGGTGTTTGGTTTTTTGTCCTTGCGATAGTTTACTGAGAATGATTTCCAATTTCATCCATGTCCCTACAAAGGACGTGAACTCACCATTTTTTACGGCTGCATAGTATTCCATGGTGTATATGTGCCACATTTTCTTAATCCAGTCTATCATTGTTGGACATTTGGGTTGGTTCCAAGTCTTTGCTATTGTGAATAGTGCCACAATAAACATACGTGTGCACGTGTCTTTATAGCAGCATGATTTATAGTCCTTTGGGTATATACCCAGTAATGGGATGGCTGGGTCAAATGGTATTTCTAGTTCTAGATCCCTGAGGAATCGCCACACTGACTTCCACAATGGTTGAACTAGTTTACAGTCCCACCAACAGTGTAAAACTGTTCCTATTTCTCCACATCCTCTCCATCACCTGTTGTTTCCTGACTTTTTAATGATTGCCATTCTAACTGGTGTGAGATGGTATCTCATTGTGGTTTTGATTTGCATTTCTCTGATGGCCAGTGATGATGAGCATTTTTTCATGTGTCTTTTGGCTGCATAAATGTCTTCTTTTGAGAAGTGTTTGTTCATATACTTTGCACACTTCTTGATGGAGTTGTTTGTTTTTTTCTTGTAAATTTGTTTGAGTTCATTGTAGATTCTGGATATTAGCCCTTTGTCAGATGAGTAGGTTGCAAAAATTTTCTCCCATTTTGTAGGTTGCCTGTTCACTCTGATGGTAGTTTCTTTTGCTGTGCAGAAGCTCTTTAGTTTAATTAGATCCCATTTGTCAATTTTGGCTTTTATTCTTTTTTTAGATGGCTGTTTTAAAACTTGAAAGTCGTATATCCCTTTTTTCTCTAGTTTTTCTGAAACAGTTTCTGTTGGCCCTTACTATTTTCTTTAGTCTTTTATCATTTTTCTCCCTTTCCTTTTTGAAATTTCAATTTTTAGATAGTTATTTTTGTAGTTTAATAGTAGGCATCTTAATCATTAACAATCTATTTGAATTAATACCCATTTATTTTGTAGTCAATTTTTATAGAAAATCATAACCTAACATCTATTGTCAAGAGATTTTCACATTTTTAATAAACTGTTAGATATCTGGACTAAGGGAATCATGAGCTCTAATATTTGCATAAGCATTTATACGAGGATGTTAGTTAACCTTAGAAAGTTCTATAGGGAATGTTGATGAAACACATTGTAACATGGGTGGCATCTATCCTGTTTATAAAACGACGCTAAATAGAGCATTGGACAATGTTTTCTTAACCAGCGTTTCTCAATCTACCTCTGCTGAGGAATTTTGTTTTTCAATGTGTTGTTTACCAAAACTTTGTGAAACAGAGCACAAATGAACTACTAGAAAATAAATAAAAAGACATATAAAATGCAGTCTTGATTTTTATTATTACATTCGATGGACATGAAGTTATTGGCCAAAGTTCTATAAAAACTTTTCAAACATTTGTTCTCATTTCTTCAACCAACGTTCATTGTGGGTACCGGTCTATAGACCACGCTGTATAGGAAAATACTTCTACAAGGTCCCCTCTTATTGAATTGCCTTTAAAAACACCAAATTTTAGAAGAATATGTTACATAATATTATTAGAAATTATTTTTTAAGGACCTGAAACCCACTATATATGACTTTATAGAAAGACGTGCTGATAATTGCAGTACCAGTGTAGTGAGGAATACCAGGTGTTATACCATTGAACAGTTGTGTTTTCTTTCTGCCAAGTAACCAGTAATTATTATTATAATGGAAATGCCTTTCATCATAATATGCTTCCAATTTGTTTTAAACATCTTTCTCACAACAATCCTGTGAGGCTGACATGATTTTTCTTACTTTATAAGAAAACAGATACAGAAGTCAAGTGAATTTCCAAGATCACAAATCTCATAATTGGCAGCAGTAGTGCCAGAACTCAGGTTTTCTGCCATCTGTTCTCCTCCAGGTTGATGTAATCATTATCACTTTGTTATGAAACTTGAATTGAGGAGACAGTGAAGCCAATTAACAGGAGAGGCTGCGAAAAGGGATTTCTTTATGACGTTTTGGTGTATTCTTGCTGCATATAAGGGGGGGCCTCAGGCTAATGAGAATGACTTAGGGTAGCATTCAGGCTGTTGTAGTAATTAATGCAGAGGTTAAGCCAGGATAATTCTTGGCAATACTATGGTGTTGTTTTCCCTTGGGAAGAGGTCCAGGGCTGACATTGTACTACACAAACATAGGCCTCCAAGTAGAAGTACAAGTCCTAGGTTAGGAGAATAGATTTAGTTAGCTTTCCTGGACACAAGTCTGTTCTTTTTTATTTTCCTCACTGGAATAGATTTTTAGGAATTTCTATAATAGGTTCAGCTCTATTTTGTGGCTAAAGTGACATAATGGAGTGCAAGTTAACACAAGATTTTCGACATTCACCAAGATGATGCTTTATTGGTTTTTTTTGGTGTTTAACTAAACCATGAGATAAGGAAGAAAACATAAACTTGGAGAAAAAGCTGACCCTTAACCAGAAATTATAGTGGTTGACATTGGTGACTTGCTAATAGGACTGATATAGTAGGTAATAATTAATATACTGGTGTGTTTGTGTGTGTGCCTGTGTGTGTAAGGGAGGGGTTAGCTCAGTTATATGAGTGATGCCAAATACACCATGCTTCAAGGATGCTGGATTAAAGATATTACTTATTTTAACAAATAAATGCAACTTGAGAGGGAGTCAGTTCTGCAGTGTATTAATTCCTTAACATCTTATCCTTAATCAGGTTCTCACCTCACTGAAGCAAGACTGGTAAATAAGTTTTGAAGATGAAGATAAAACAGAATAAATTAAGGAAGAAAAAAAAGAAGAGGAAAATCTCCCAAACTGGCCTGTCTTCAACGTTCCTTTGAACTTTCTCTCCTACTGCACTCTTTACATTTTAATGACTTGAGTGTTTACCATTTATGCAGGAACATACCCTTAATGTGCTCAGAAGTGATGCGTATCTTCTATACATGAGACAGACCACCCAGCAAAATACCAATCCAGCTTAGAGTCTGTGAAGTATTATCCATTTGTCTAAAATGTACTGTATTAAACCTTATAATACTTTGTTAGCTGGTTATGTCAAATTCTCATTGTAATATAAAGATTTAAGTAAAATATGAACAAATTGACAATATCCAATACCAAAAGGCCATAAAAACCTTTTTCAGAAATATAACAGACTTACAGCCTTGCGTAGGTCAGCAAAAATGGTATGTACCAGAGGATAGTTATGAAAATTTAAAGAAGTGTATATTTCTTCATTTATTCTGTACCCGTTCAACATTGTGACAAGCATAACAGATTTACAATTCTTACATACTTTATGCTATATTTCCCCTCTCAATACGATGTCATTCCATTTTTTTTACAATTTTTACAAATGAAGACAGAGGCAGCTTATTAAGACCAACTACTCCCAGGTTTATTTGTGAAGATAGTAAGACTCACCTGTGCAGGTCCAGAAATGTCCTATTTTTCACAGAAGCATTAAATTTTGGGACTAATGGGAGCAAGAAAGATGATCTCATCTTGTCAGTTATTAGATGCAGCAATACTAAAACAAATTTAAACTGGAAGATTTCCTTCTCAGGGTTATAACAAATACTAAATTAGGTTATGTGTTTTGTTGTTCAGAGGCATACAAATATTTGTATATAATCATTAGGGTGCTGGCATTGATGGGATTAATTATGCATATTACATTACTTAATCATCTTCACATGTGAATCTATTAAAATGATATAAATTGAAATAATATTAAACATAATGCTGGATGTGAGCGGCGAGCATCAAAGTAGAGTAATTGGATGCATATATGTGTGTATAAATGTATGTGAATTCATATGTGTACACATACACACAAAGAGAGGAGTTGGTAAGAGACAGAGAAATGAGACGGAACTTTAAAACATGAGAAATCATCTCATAAAAGTGCTTATTTTTAAAATAAGGACATTTAGGCTATGAGAGAGTACAATACTTGACCAAGGTCCCAAATAACAGCCTGTTAGTATGCCCACTTAATGAGAATGACAATGAGGTATGGAGAGGAGAGAGAGCAAAAGAGAGAGAGAAAGAGAAAAGAGAGAGGTGGAGACTGGAGTTTGGGACTGGGGGAATTTAATCATGGTTGTAGAAGTATAATTAGCATAAGAACATTAATTATATGTTTTCATGTTATAGAAGGTTTTACAAGTACTAATACTTTATTTTATGCCTGATTTAGTCAAAGATAATTTTTACTAAGTCATATTCTTACTTATTTTGCATAGACAATGGTTTTTAAAAATATGCATCTCAAAAAATCTTGTTTGAATTTATTCAAAGAAATTACATCTTCTGGTCTCAAATACTGGCATTCAGAATCATGCATTTTAAAAATGTTCAATTATACTTTAAATTTAGTAACTATAGCATTATATTGATCAAACACATTTGATGATTTAGGCTATAATTTTTAAAAATGCAGTAACTCAGGGTCATTATTAGGAATTAAAACCCACATTTGTGGCAGGTTGTAGACTAACTGATCTATTTAGTTACATTTGGATCTGCATTTGGGTCCATTCTTGCCCTTTCCCTTTCATGCCACTGCCTGCTTAATTTTCCTCATCAGATATTTTCTCACAGAGCAGTCCCTGAACAGGATCACATGAAATACTTCATAATTTACTGATTTTATTTACACTTAACAAAATATACTCTCTCAGGTGTGGGGTTTAAAATTTTAGCATAAATTTCTTAGATAATACTAATACTGGAAAGAATTTGTGACATCTCCTTCTAGTAGATATAAACGCTACCAATTCAGTTATTTTTATTAAGTAGTGAAAGAGAAAGAGAGAGAAGGAGAGAGACAGAGAGAAGGAGAGGTAGAAGGAGAGGAAGGAAGGAAGGGAGAGAGGAAGAAAGAGGAAGGGAGGAAGGGAGGAAGGGAGGAAGGAAGAAAGAGGAAGGGAGGAAGGGAGGAAGGAAGAAAGAAAGGAAGGAAAGATAAATTTAATATAATGCTTTTCTGGCTATTATTTTCATTTTATAAGACAGGTGAAATGGAAAAATATAATGCTCAAAGATGAATTTTTATTTTGTGAAATTTAGTGTTTTTAACATACAAACTAGTCCTAGATTATTATTCAAGGCAGATTTCAAATTTCTCAATATTGAAAATTTTTGGTTGACAGAATGACAGATAAACCAATTGTTTCTGACAAGACTTGTACAACATCTTATTTTTTTACAATTCTGAAGATTTTGTAAAATGCCAATTAGTGCTCAAATCCCATTAGTAAATTAATTAGAATGTAGTTAAAATCTGCCACAGAGATTGTAAAACAAATCAAATAATGCATCACTATCCACTCTTGATAATAAAGAAATTTTCATTTGGCTCAAGGGAGTTGGCACATTACTAATTAGTATTAATTCAGTTGTTCTTTGTTGTTTAAGAATAAATTTAGGATGACCCATATCATTTCTAAGAAACAGAAATTAAATAATTTATTCCTCCTTCTTTTACTGATTCTCACACTTACCTTTTTGTTTCTAACTACAGGCTTTTAGAGATATAAACCAGATCAAATTTTTCCATATTGTCTTTTAAATCCTAGCATGACTTTGTATCAGTTAGAATAGCTTAAGTAGAAACTATTAAAGCCAATTAAAATGAAGACCATTTTAATGAAAATCCCTGAGCTAACCAAGCCACTTCGGCCTTGAAAATAACTTTAACCTTGCTTAAGTTGCAAATATAGGCAGAAAATGTGGGTCATTTCTTGTAAATGCCTATATTAAAGAAAAACAGAACTTAAGCTTAAACCAATAAAAGGAAGCCAGATAACATGATTACAGAACTAGGGATTTTTCAGTGGGATGGAGCAAATAAGGCAATTTTATGATGCCTATCAGTTAAACATTTTCTTTGTATTACCTTCTGATTCATTCTATAAAAGTATATCCCTTATGCTTTTTCAATGGCATTGAAGAACCACTTCTTGCTTAGAGCTGCCCTATTCATGAATTACTGTTTGTTTAAATACATTATATAAATTATATTTACCTCAGTTTATCTTTTTAACACAACTAACAAATATTCTTAATTTGACTTGCTTTGAAAAGTATTGCATTTATTATCTCACATAGGTGGAATCTCACACATAGTGACATTTTCAGGCAGGTTGACTAAGTGGCTCATTGTTTTCAAAGACCCAGGTTCTTCTCATAAATCTGAAATCCATTGGATTAAATTCACCTAAAAGCTTGTTCCTCTCTTGATTTCAAGATAGTGTCTATCACTGCTACAGGTTTTCTTACTCATCATGCAACATTAAGGATAGCCACAAATAATTTGATATTTTCTCCATCTTGAGATGAGTTCTATGTACCATCCCCTTGAATTTGGGTGAGATCTATGTCTATTTGAACAATGGAATATGGCAAAAGTGAATCTGTGCTTTCTCCTAGACCCAAGCCCTAAAATACTGGTAGCTTCTACTTTGTCTGTCTTTGAACACTTGCTTTTGCAGCCCGATGGCCATACTGCGCAAAAGTCTAACAAGCCCCAGAACAGGCCCCCATGAAGAACAACTGTGGCTAGCTGAACTCCCAGGGAACAGCCCACACTATCTAATGATTCATGTAAATTACTATCTTAAATGTGAATCTTCCACTCCCATTCCAGCTGCCCAGCTGATGCCACATGGAATGGACACGAGTTATCCTCACATTGTCTTGCCCAGATTACTGGTTTGTGAATTAAATAAATGACCATTGTTTAAACCATTGCTTTGTTCTTGTTTTCTTTTTTTTTTTTTTTTAGTGGGAGGGAAGGAGTGTTTGTGATGCAGCAATTAATAATCAAAACAGTCATATTTCTCAATAGATAGAAAAATGTAAGTCCTTATATTCAGTGTGATGGGACAAACATAGTCCTACTGCTCACCCCCTGAGTCACTCAGGAAATTCCAAAGCCAACTGTCTTTACCTAAACTAAGTCTACTGCTAAAGTTGAGATGAGGTCAGTTTCCACAGATACACATGGCATATGGAGCAGTGCTAGGTTCAGTAAGGAGGAAGACAATCTGCAGGGTCCACTGCTAACTATATACTTTCTTTTAGAAAGAGAAAATTTTCAGATACTATTATTTAAGACAGAGATTTGAAACTTTTATAAATTGTCCTTAGGTTGTAAAGATAAAGAAAGACTATTAGAGCAAATGTTAATTCATCAAAGAGCATGTTAAAATTGAGGCTCCACCATTTGAGACCTTTATTCTAAGAAGACAGATGATTCAGAGGCTTACTACAAGATAAAAACGACGACATTTAATGGTTATCTCTTAAAAATATGGGATGAAAAATGTCTGAGCCCTTATGCAAAAAAAAAAAAAAAAAAGCTGGCTTTAAAGCGAATTTTGAGAACATTCCTTCTGCAAAGCAGATACTTGGCGGTCCACACATACTTCCCCAATAATCCAAGGGTAGACGACAAAGAGTGAGATGGCTAAGTTCCTAGGCTGGTATACACTTTCTACATGACTTCAGGAAAGTTGTCTAACTTTATGAGCTTCTTTTATCTATTTAATAAATTATTGAGCAGTTAGGCTATACTAGGCACTGTACTTTCATCCATAAAATGAAAATATGCATATTTCTTTTTTTTTTTGAGACAGAGTTTCTCTCTTGTCACCCAGGCTGGACTGCAATGGCGCAATCTTGGCCCACCGCAACTTCCTTCTCCCAGGTTCAAGAGATTCTCCTGCCTCAGCCTCTCGAGTAGCTGGGATTACAGGCATGCACCACCACGTTTCGGCTAATTTTGTATTTTTAGTAGAGATGGGCTTCTCCATGTTGGTCAGGCTGGTCTCAAACTCCCGACCTCAGGTGATCCGCCCGCCTCAGCCTCCCAAGCATACATCTTTTAAAAGTTTCTCTAAAAATTATATGAAGTCCTCTTTGTAAAAAAAAAAACAAAAAAAAAACTACTTTTATAACAATGTTTGATTATAAATCACATATTTTAAATTTCTGTATAACTATAGATGCAGATAATAATAGCAGAAAGCCAAGTACACCTTCAAGGTTGTACAAAACGTTTTAACCGGTAGCAAATTCAAAGAGGAAAGAAATCCATTATTATCAAAGCAGAAGATAGTCCACACACTAAGGGTACTGTGAAATAACAGGGATGGCTGGAGCCACCTTTATACACAACATGAGAATCTGAAACCAAGTGGTTCATCTTTCTGTTACCCATGTAAGAAAGAGGCTATTGCAGATACTATAAAACAAATTCCATTACCTTGAATTCTAAGAGGCTGCGATTATTTTAGGCTATAACAAAATTACTATTAAATCAAGTATTTTTAAAATAAGTCACCTGAAAATTGAGAATACTTTATAATTCTCTGATTTTAACTAACTTTGTCAGACTAAAGAACAGCCAGAACTAGTGTCTTTAAAATCTCTTTTTAAATATAGATTTTATTTTTCAAATAGATCTCAGCTCTGTTCCAAATGACTCTGGTCTTCAGGACTGACAAAAAAATCGGGGAGAGTTTTGCATTTTAGATGACAGGTTTTTTTTTTAATTTATGTAAGCCTTTATGCTCTTTCTGAAAGGCTTTTCATAATTTGCCTATTGCCCTTTCATTTGTTCATTTGTTCATTTTACACTTACTTATGAGCATTATGCTATATACTGAATAAATTTTTTTAGTAAGGAACCAAACTATTTCATCAGCTTTTAGGGCATGAGGTATGTAATTTTAATGCAATATCCATAATGGAATGAGCGAAGTGACTTCACAGTCTACATCTGCCTCATTTATACCCAGATTGTAATTTTCCTTGATTTCACATTTAATTTAATCTGGATAAATGCCGTAAGTAGAAGTTTTGACTAGCATTAGAGTTACTCTACAGATGCAAACATACACATACCATATGTGTATATAATTTTCATTCATCTTTGTTGCAAAAATATTACATTGATCATTTTCTGTTATAATCCACTACATGATTCCTTGAAATGTTTTTCAAGGTAAATTTAGCGTTATTTAACAATATCTGTTTTTTTTTTTCTGTAACTGAGAAAGAAAGCCCTTGACCTCCCAGAGAATCTTTTCTTATGCAGTGGCTGCAATTCGTCACTCCTGAGTAATTTAGACTGAAACAACAGCAAGTGGCTTTGAAGAACTGTGCTGGGCAATAAAAGGTTAATTTCCTCAAAATGGAAATCTCTAGCTGTCCCTGTGATAACTGAGAGGGCTGCAGAGATAAGTGTTTGCGTGGCGATGAAGAGAATATTCTGGGCATTAAATGAGAGTTTTGATAGGTTTATTTGTGACCATGTTTACTACAGGGATGATAAAAATGAATTAAAGTGCACACACCATACTGAACTTACCTGCTCTTGATGATGAAACCCTTTGGATTTTATACTGTAGGCTTAACCAGCAGTACTCCCCAAGGAAATAACTACTCCAAAGAGCTCTTTTGCCCAGTCAGTTATTGAATTTTGTTCACATATGGAAGAACAGAGCTTACCATGAGGAGGCCACCTCTGCGGCAAGTGTCTGTTTTAAAGGAAGATTCAGGTTCAGGTCCCTTACTAGTCCTTACTAGCTGAGAAACTTGAACACGTTATTTTGAAACTCAGCTTTGTCATCTGCAGTAAGAATGTTGGTGGTACTCTTATGAAATCTAGAGGTGTTTTACACTCCCCAAAATGCAGATAAAAACGAGAGCAAGATTGCCCTAGCATGAAGAGAAATGAAAGGCACCGAGATTGGGGATTTACAGTTTATATTTAAACACACTCGAGTTTGAGTACTACATCTGTGGCTTACCGATGACATCGATTCAGTCTTGTTAATTTAGCGCTCTACAGTTTAGTTTTCTGATCTGTAAAATGTTGGTTTTTAGCAGGATGGTTGAGAGTATTCAATGAGATAATTAATATAACATGACGAGAATGCTTTCTAGCACATTTTAAGCACTTACAATAAATGTTAACTAATAGTAGCTATTTTATTTTATTTCAGTTAACCAAAAGGTTAATTAAAAGCTTAGTTGGTGAGTCAAGAATGAATGGAAAAGAAGAAAAAATAGTTACAAAGGCCAATGTTACTCATGTTGTTAAGAACTGAAAATGTCATCCAGGGCAACTCAACATCTTCCTGGCAGCTAGATCCCTATACGGAAGGTGATTACATCAGGATATGTAAGTCTGATGTTGTGAGAGATCTGAATACTCCACATAATACCCCTTTCTTTTGTTATCATCCCCAGGCAGCCATCTATTATCTGGCTTTCCAATGGTTTGCCTAGAGGAAAAAAAAAAAAAAAAAAAAAAACGATGATCTCTCCAGGCCCAAATAAATATCTGATCTAGATGTTATAGTCTTCATTGAAAATAATACACAGATCTCTGATTGTATATATTAGTCTTCTACATGTTTCAGTAGAAGTTAGTCATTTTAAGCTTTATACCGTCTAAGTATACAATAAAATTTCTAAACTCTTAAACTGAGGATATGACTTGGGATGGGCTGAATACATTAAAATGTGGCTTCCATTTAGGGATCCATTAGAAAAAAATATGGCATTCATCTAGCATATTGCATAACTCTAAAATTAAAAGCCTGTTTTCCCATGACCAGTGTTTAATTAAGACTGATGAGAGAATGTAAGTGAAAAATATTGGTTTTAGTTACAAAGTAAAGATGACAAAAATTTCATTGTGTTTAAGAAAATTACTAGTTGAATCTAGGACTCCTAGGAAAGAATTTATCTGCCACGTTCTGGGAATGAACTAAAGTGTGTATGGGATTATATGTTACTACAATATTACACGTATTACCTCTTATTGTTACCCATGGCAAATTATAAAAATAAAAATGAGATACAAGATACATACTTAAGATTTTGACAATTTGAATACAACATAGAAGATACATTGCTTAATCTTACTGAATTTGATCATTTGGAGTAGGGCTGGTCTGATTCGTAGACTACCTTCAAAATTGCACATTCTTTAGCAAAAGTCCACCTTTAGGGAATTTATTTTAATAAATAACAACCTATAATTAGCATATCAGTTACGGTGTATACTCGATTGCTTCCAAATTACTTTTGTATCAATTGAAACAATTTGTTTTGCAAAATATTATAAATTATCATCCCAGGTATTATTTGTGAAACTGCCTTGTCTATTTGTAAATAGTTTCATAAGTAAACTTCTGACAAGCTCTTATTTAAATATTTATACATTTAGAATTGTATAATCTGAAATGAATCAAGTTCAACGGTAACATTTCAAGTGAAAAGCATCCTAGTCACAGAGGAAGAAATTAATACCTGATAATTTTGCTGCAGAATTATTATAAGATTGCTATTTTAGCAATACCCTCATAAATAATGTATTAGAAATATGAATTCAGAGCCTATGTAATTAATATTCTTTACACTGAGATACATGTAATATATTATCACATGATAATTAAGGTTAAAATTGTTTAAATTTTTAAATATTCTAAGTAAAAATGTTAAAAAAAATATAATGTAAACAAAAGTATCAAAATTACTACTCAAAATATTGATATATACAAATTGTTTTTTAGTATCTTCAAGGGTATTAAAATGATGTTCATAACTGATTAATGTTAATATGTTGTTCTTATGTATTTACTAGAAGGATTTCCAGTTGTATCTTTCCTAAATAATAACTATTAATCTTTTTCTATTTACAAGACAGTATACTGAGTCAAAACATACATTTTTTTAATTTAGAAAGTCTTTTTTTCAGCTACTCGGGAGGCTGAGGCACTCCAGCCTGGGCAACAGAGTGAGACTCCGTCTCAAAAAAAAAAAAAAAAGAAAAAAGAAAAAGAAAATCCTTTTTTCTTTAATCTTGAAGCTTTTCAATATTTTCGCATATAAAATATTAATTTACTTGTATGTAAAACCTTTATAAAATTTTAAATGAGTAAATTCAATTAATTGCTTATGAAGGTTTAATGTTTTGTGAAAGAGTAATGGCCTATATGTCAAATGTTTAATTACAATTATTTCTTAAAAAATAGTTGCTATCTTAAATTTTTAAAAATTCTCCATGTTATTTGTCATTGATTAAAGACCCTGCAATATGAAATGAGCAAATATTATTCTCATTTTAAATTTGAGGACATTAAAACTTTGAAAGATCATGCAGCCTTTTCAAGTGATTCGGCTACTGTTCGGAGAAGCTACCAAAGAGCTAACTCTTATTCTGGTGCTTTCCTTATAATGTTATAAAATTGTGAAATAATGTGATGCAATTTGATAAAATAGGATGTAGATTACTATAACCTATAAAATTTCTCCAGTTCACATGAAAATTAATCTAATTTAAATGAGATAAAATAATTATATATGTATATCTGTCAATTAAGTTTTTTAAAAAAGCACACATGCCTAATTATAACTGTGTGTATGCTACAATCTTGGCGTTATTTTAATATCTGAAACAGGATTTGGAAAACTGGAAGTGGCTTTTCTGTCATTTTGCCTCAGTAGTACCAATAAAGTCATATAATTATTTTTTATTTTATTATTATTATTTCCTGAGACAGAGTCTTGCACTGTTGTCTAGTCTAGAGTGCAGTGGTGCTATCTCAGCTTACTGCAATCTCCGCCTCCAGGGTTCAAGTGATTCTCCTGCCTCAGCCTCCTGAGTAGCTGGGGTTACAGGCGCCTGCCACCATGCCCAGTTAATTTTTGTACTTTTAGTAGAGTCGAGGTTTCACCATGTTGGCCAGACTGGCCTTGACCTCCTGGCCCTCAGGTGATCTGCCTGCCTCGGCCTCCCAAAGTGTTGGGATTACAGGCATGAGCCACTATGCGAGGCCTAGATAATAATTACTTTAAAAAAAGTCTTTCTGTAGTTTTCTTATATCACTAGTTTTTATAGGGATAAGTTTTAATGACCATTATTTTATTTTTCATAATATCTGTATTATAATATTCACTCACATAAATAAAATATGCAGAAATTTGCAAATTGGTGTTTTCTCGTCCCTTCTTAACAACTGCATAGGACACTTGCCTGGCCCCATAAAAATTCACCCTGGGCTCTAGAACAATCACCACAGCCCAATAACTCCAGGGGTTTGATTCACATCTTTAGAACTCTTTCTAGTCTTGACATTCACAACTTATTAAAAAGGCTTAGTTTCTTCCCAACCAAAAACACAACAGGATAAAAGAATAAAGAAAAAGGGTGTTCCCTAACTCAGTCTTAAAATAATTACACAGAAAATGAGTTGCATACCTCTGGGCTTGTAAAATAAAGGGAGGCAAAAGGAAAAAAAAATAACCAAGCACATTCTCCTTCTTTTAACTGCATGGGTAATATAGTGTGTTGAAGAAGAATATCATTATATCCTGGCCTGAAGTATTTTTTAGAATTATGTATTATTCTCCCCTGATTAAAAAGTGAGTATAGCATGTGTGAAACAGCTTTAAAATATTGCAGTAAGAACTTTCTCACTCCACTTAAACAGAAGTTATTTCCTCCATAAACTCCTCAAACAAGGTTTACTTTGTAGAGACACTTGAATGACTTCCTTTTCATCAACTTAACTAACGTTATGCCCCAGAATCTGCCATTGCAAACCAAAGTGCAATGATGATGCAAAGAACATATGACAAAAGAAGTTATAAAATTTGGCTCTGCAGAAGATTTACAACAAAAAGCAGGTAGAATTGACTTAACTGTTCTCAACATATTTGGCAAAATCCACATTTATCTTTTAGACTATAATGGGTTATTTAGTTCAGTAACATCTGACAGTGAGTACATTTTCAATGAATTTGCCAAAGGGGTGAGAAATGAAATTTCTTTTAGCTCCAGTTAAGCAATGGACACATTGCTGACTCTGTAGTCATTTTATCCTCTCTGTATAGAAAGGGGGAAAAAAAGGTTAATAATGTGAGGGCTTTGGCATTTGAAAGAATTAAGTTCTGGTTTTACCTATTATTACGTGGGTAATTTTGGGCAAGTCAATGGTTTCTTTCCTCCCTTCTGTCTCTTCCCTCTCACTTTCTCTTCCCCTGTTCCTCCCTCTCTCCTTTTCTTTTTCTCTTCCTTCCTTCCCATTTTAGTCTCTCTCCTCCTTTTATAAAAAACAAATTCAAAGTTGAGGACTGAGAGATATGGCTCACACCGGTAATTTCAGCATTTTGGGAGGCAGAGGCAGGCAGATTGCTTGAGTCCAGGAGTTTGAGACCAGCCTGGGCAACATGACAAATCCTTGCCTCTACAAAAAATACAGTAATTAGCCAGGTGTGGTGGCACACACCTGTAGTTCTAGCTACTTGGGAGGCTGAGGCAGGAAGGTTGCTTGAGTCCAGGAGGTGGAGGCTGCACTGAGCCATGATGGCTCTACTGCACTCCAGCTTGGGTGACACTATGAGAACCTGTGAGTGAAAGAAAGGAAAAGAAAGAAAGAGGAAAGAAGAAAAGAAAGAAAGAAAGAAAGAAAGAAAGAAAGAAAGAAAGAAAGAAAGAAAGAGAAAGGAAGGAAGGAAGGAAGGAAGGAAGAAAGAGAAAGAAAGAAAAAGAAAGAAAGAAAAGAAAGGACAGAAGGAAAGAAAAGAAAGAAATTCAAATTGAAAAACACTAAAATTACAAAGGGAAAGCATGCAATTCTGAATATTTGAATCCTGCTCCTAAGAAGCATGCACTTTGTGCTTTTTCTTCTTTATTTAGTTGAATTTTCCTTGTAAATGTTTTTAAGAATAAACATTTATTTTTAAAATACTTTTTCATTTACTGAAAAATTGGGAAGATAGTACTAATTTTCCATAAATCCCTTGCCCAGCCCCCATAGTTAACATCTTATGTTAGTGTGTTACAGTTATTAAAGTTAATGAATCAATGTTCATTATTTATTTATTCATTTATTTTTGAGATGGAGTTTCACTTTTCTTGCCCAGGCTGGAGTGAAATGGTGGGATCTCAACTCAATGCAACCACCACCTCCTGGGTTGAATCCCAGCTACTGCCTCAGCCTCCCAAGTAGCTGGGATTACAGGCGCTTGCCACCACTCCCGGCTAATTTTGTATTTTTAGTAGAGACGGGGTTTCACCATATTGGCCAGGCTGGCCTAGAACTCCTGGCCTCGGGTGATACACCTGCCTCAGCCTCCCAAAGTGCTGTGATTACAGGGGTGAGCCATCGCGCCCGGCAATGTTCGTTATTACTGTATCATGTTTGTCTCTGTTCCAGGATTTCATCTAGAGCACCACAATACTTTAAGCTGTCATATTGTTTTATGTGCCTCTGCACTGGAAGAGTTTCACAACCCTTTCTTGCTTTCGATGACATAACAGTTTTCAAAAGCACTGCTCAAGCACTTTGCAGAATAGCTCAGGATTCGTATGATGTTTTCTCATGATTAGATTGGGTTACGGGTTTGGAGGAGGACAGTCATAGAAATAATGTGCCATTTTCATCACATCACAATAAGAATATATACTGTCAACCTAACCTGGGCCATCTGGGTGAGTAATGTTTATCAGGTTTCTTTATGGAAATTTACACCTCCCCTACCCCAAAGCCATTCCACAGTGTACTCTTTGCAAGGAAGACACTTTGTACAGCACGCACTTAAAGTGTGAAGACTTACTCTCCATCTCTTGAGGGAGATATATCTACATAAATTATTAAACTAATTCTGCACAGATTTGTCTCATCTCTCCCATTTCTTATGTATTCATATCAGTATAATTCATGGGCATGTATTTTATACTTTGAGTTAGAATCCAAAAGTACTTTGTTTATTGTATGTCTCAAATTTTTCTAGTTATGCCCATTGGAACCTCCTTCAGTTGGCTCCTGTGTCCCTTTGACAAACCCTCATCAATGTATGTAGGTTTGTTTGTTTGTCTGCTTATTGGTTAGGTGGTTTTGGAGAACTTCTTTATTTTCTAGTACTACAAGAAGTTTCAGGATCATCTTGTATATTTCCTGCTGCCCCAGTCTTACAATCAGTGATGTTTTCAAGTTTACCTGAGTCTTTTCAGTGAACAGTGTTAGAAACATAGATGCACTAAGTGTGCTCATTGCTATTAGGATGTTAGTGCTTCTAGGCTCTCTCATCTGTCAGAATAAGAAAATATATGAATGTAGACTAAGCTGTGTAGTACTGTGCTTCCCCTATTCAATCTTATTCTCCTTCCCTGACCCACTAGTAACCACTGCCGTTTGTACCACTTACCGTAATTCTGTTTTTTCCAGAATGTCATATATTTGAAATTGTACCATACAGCCTTCTCAGACTGTCTTTTTTAAACGTATCAATATACGTTTTATATTCATTCACATCTTTTTGTCTTGATGGCTCATTTCTTTTAATCTCTGAATAATATTCCATTGTATAGATATATCATGGTTTAGTCATCTGTTGAAGAATAGCTTTTGGTAATTATGAATAAAGGTGTTATAAACATTCACATAAAGTTTCTCATGTTGACATAGGTGTTCAAGCCAGATTTGTAAATATGCTGGAGTCTATTTCCTGAATCATATGATAAGGCTACGTTTAACTTCATAATAAACTGCCAAGCCGTTTCCAAAACAGAAATAGCATTTTGTGTTCCTACTAGCAATGAATGACAGTCCCTGGTGCTCTGAATCCTTGCTCAGCAATTGCTATTTCCAGTGTCTTTGGATTATAGTTGTACTAATAGGTGTGTAGGAATATCAGGTAATTGTTTTAATTTGCAATTCCTGATGACATATGATGTCAAGTATCATTTATACACTTATTTGCCATATTTATATCTTTTCTAGTGAGCATCAATTCTTTGAACCACTTTCAAATTGGTTCATGTGTTTACTTTTGTTGGGTTATAATCGTTATTTGTATATGTTGGATAGTACTGGTTTAACATATGTTTTCTCATGTCTGTGCCTTGTCTTTGCATTCTCTTACTGTGTACTAGACAGAGCAAAAGTTTTTAATTTTGGTAAAGTTCAACTACTATCGCTTCTTTCATTGATCATCCTTTTGTGTTATATCTCAAATCTCGTTACCCAACCAAAGGTCATCTAGACATTCTATGTTTTCTTCTGAAAGTTTTATATATTTTTGTTTCACATTTACATGTATGATTCAATGTGATTTATTTCTGTGAAAAATATAAGGTCTGTATCTGGGTTCCTTCTTTTTAATATGTACAACCACTTGTTTCAGCATCATTTGTTAAAGACTATTCCTTTTCTATCAAATTGCCATTGTCTTGACTATTGTAACTTTATAAGTCTTGCAATCATATTATTTGAATCATCCAACTTAGTTCCTGATATGATTTGGCTGTGTCTCCACCCAAATATCATCTTGAATTGTAGTTTCCATAATCCCCACATGCCATGGGAGGGACCTACTGGGGGGTAATTGAATCACAGCGACAGTTACACCTTGATGCTGCTGTTCTCATGATAGTGAGTGAGTTCTCACAAGATCTGATGGCTTTATAAGGGCCTTTTTTCCCTTTTGCTTGGCACTTCTCTCTCCTGCTGCCATGTGAAGAAGGATATGTTGCTTCCCCTTCCACCATGATTGTAAGTTTGCTGTGACCTCCCCAGCCAAAAGGAACTGAGAGTCAATTAAACCTCCTTACTTTATAAATTACCCAGTCTTGGATATTTCTTCATAGTAGCATAAGAACAGACTAATACAGTTCCTCTTCTTCAGCATTGTTTTGGTTATTCCAGGTCTTTTGCCTTTGCATATAAACTTTATAATAAGTTTGCAAGTTTCTATAGAATAGCTTGTTGTGATTTTGACTGAAATTGCATCAAATCTATACATCAACTTGGAAGAACTGCTATCTTAACAATATTGAGTCTTCTAATACATTAACATGAAGTATCTCCTCCTTCGTTTAATTTTTCAATCTTTTTCATCAGAGTTTTGTAGGAATCTGCACGTAGATGTAATAGATATCTCATTAGATTTATACCTAAGTGTTTCATTTTTGGTTTTGGGATGGGAGTATTGTAAATGGTATGTTTTTTAGAAATTCAAATACCAGTTTATCGCTGGTATATATGAAATCAATTAGCTTTTGTATATCAGCCATGTATCCTGTGTCTTTCCTATATTAGTTTATTTGAGGTTTTATTAAATTTTGAAGACTCTGAGTTTTTCTACATAGACATTTATGTCATCTGTAAACCAAATGATTTGATTTCTTCCTCCCAAAATGTATATATTTATTTCTTTTCACGTTTACTGCACTAGCTAGGAATTCCAATATGATGCTTCATATAATTGATGAGGAATGGTATCATTACCTATTTCCAATTTTAAAATGAGATCATCCAGTTTCTCACTACTAAATACATTGTCCAATAGAGGTTATTTGTATATGTGCTTTACCAAGTTGAGAAAGCTCCCCTCTCTTCCTAGTTTGTTGAGAATTTTTGACATGAATGAGTGTTTCATTTAGTCAATAATGCAAAGGCCTATTTGCATTACATAATTTGTTAAAATATGTTGAAAATATTGGAAGATTTCAGTGTCATTTTACAAATATTAAATAGACTTTTGGAAGTAAAAAATGGTAACAAAGTATGTATAAGGTATATTTATATTTTTAATAGAACTGCCTAGATTATGAGTAGTGTTTGAGTGTAGTGTCGTAGCATGGTTTTTTCCTCCAAAGATATTCAACCACTGGAAAAGCTGTCAAAGAAGCATATAAAGCTGTGCTGGAGTGGTCGTTTGACAATTTTATAACGCAAAGTGTCACTTGTAGTGTCAGTTTAAATTCAGATTTCTGGGCTTCACTCTTTTAAGTGTATGATTTTATGGATGGTTTTGCTATGTGCTACTGATGCAAAGTTGATGCAAAAGTATTTGATAAATTTTGGTCTAGAGGTATGACACGATGAGTTCTAACGTTTATTCTAAACTTTGTATCCCATCAATTTAAAAAGATAAATGCTTCTAGCAGAGATGTGATTCAGCCTGGGCCTCAGATGATGAGTATAACTTCACAGTGAATCTTAACATTGTTCAAAATGACATTGCCCAGACTGGCATTATCTACATCAGAAGACAGATAAGTCTTAAATCTCAACTAATTTTTAAAATATTAACAAATCCATCACTGGAATAAAAAGTATTTGGCTTAATGAGGGTATCTTTCCAGTTGTCATATCTTAAATGTAATGAAGCAAAAACTAGGTTGCATTTATTGCTTCTGAGGCAATAAATAAATGTATACCCAATGTACTCTATATTAATAAATGTTGATGTAATTGTAAACTTGCTGAGAAAACTGCAATATTTATTTTAGAATACAACTGCTTCTTGAGGTTAAGGAAACCCAAAGATACTTTAACAAAGGGGTAAGCTATTTCAGAAGCTGCTGCAAACTCAGCACTGTGCTTTTTAAAATTGACAGTATTTTAAGACTAAATGGTTGAACTGAATAATAACAATATTTCAGTCTCATAAAACCTGTTACTTATTAAGTTTGCATGGTAAGTAGATGCATAAGAACCTTATAATTCTATGATTTTCATCCAGGGAATATCATTTTTTATTTGAATAACTTTTCCCTGAATGCATTTAAAATAAGGAAGACAAGGAGTTTATGTGCAATTATATTATTTTAGAACATACAGTGGTAATTCATATCTATTAAATATTTAAGACACATTGCTATTCAAATATTTTCAAAGGTGTTACAAATCTAATCTCCCCTTCATTTCTCATTCTATTATCTTTTATCTTTAAATAATCATAATCAAGAAGTAAAGTCAGCTAGAATATGGCAGGATATGGCTACTTTTGACATGATAAAAGGCTTTATATAGATATTTTGTTATGGTAGTTTAAATATTTGAGATTTTAAAATTGTATGATTCCAAAAACAAAAAAAAGTAAGTGAGAAATAACTCTATTGTATTTTCAGTTATTTTCATATTTGAAATTAGAAAATATTGACAGTATTATCTTAATTTGTATGCAACTATTAGCCAATGTATTAGACATATTTCACATTGAAGAAACCCTATATTAATAAGAGCACAGTTTTATATGATCAGGCATTCACACTGTGTATGGGCAAGTACTCTGATAGGCAAAGAAATATATCTAACTTCCAAGAACAGATACTTGTGCAAGTAAGTTTGTTATTTAACTTGGGACGCTTACATATTCTTATTAAAACAATCTCATTAACCAGAGAATCTTATTCTTAATGTAGTCTTCCCTTGTCTTTTGGGCACATAGACTAGTTCATATGCTATCTTGTAATTTTTATTTGGTTATTAAAATTTTCCTACCCATAGCTTCTCATTTTCATCACAAGGCAGAATAAAACCCCAGCATTTTTCTCATTCTTGATTATGCCATAATGGTTTTAGAAATAGACCTCATCTTCTTTCCTGGTCTTTGGAGATCTATTATACAACAATGTGAAAATAACCAAACATAGCAGAAACTCACAGGTAGAGCTTTAAACTCTTCCTTTGAAGTCATTACTTGGGGACAGATGTGATTCATCATCCATATTGGTTAGAGAGAAAGAAGATATTAGACAACAAGTCCTGATAAAAGACAAAACTAGAGCCAACCAATTTGTTATAGTGTGAAAGAAACAGATACTGAGAAAAAGAATTGTATTCTTGTCAATTGAGCAGGGACTGGAAATGGAGGCTCATATTATTCCAACAGTCAACAAAGTAGATTTACTTCTTCAATGAGTATTTTTCAGGCCAAATAATATCACTGAAAAAAAGATCCATACCTTTAGATTTATTTTAAAGTACATCTAAACAGTGCTCAGTCACTGTCTTAGGTAACTCCAGTGTAGTGACTGAAAACATGGATTCAAACAGATATGATTTGTTCTCTGTCTTTGCCAAATATTAGTAATATACAGTGGCTCATAGGAGCTGATTGTTAGTTTCTGTTTCGATTTCTGTGTTCAATGATCACATTTGTGGCTTGAAATAAGCCATGATATGGATACTTACACCATGGAACCAGGAAAATGCTACAAGTCAAGCCTCTTTCTGTCCCAATTTTTGTTATTTAGCAAGGCAAATCAGGCTCCATAACCTAAAGCAAACTGATTCAACTCTTTAACTCTCAGATTATTTCATCTATAAAACTGATCTAATAAAACTATGCATTTTTACAAGAATTATCTTTTGTAATGTTTTAAAGTACCTAGTCTAGTGACTGCTTCATAGTAAGTACCCCAAATGGTAGTGTGTCTTTATTATTACATGTTCACTAGAAATAAATCTACCAAAAATGTCTACCTGCAATAGATATAATAACATCATGAAAAATCATTATCTAGACAAGTGCAAAAAAGTATAGACATAGATGCTGGAATTCCTTATTGAATGATTAATTGTTAAATGAATTAAAACACGAGATATGGTTTGGCTGTGTCCCCACCCAAATCTCATCTTGAATTTCCATGTGTTATGAGAGGGACCCAGTGGGAGGTAATTGAATCAAGGAGGTGGGTCTTTACCCTGCTGTTCTCATGAGAGTGAATAAGTCTCACGAGATCTGATGGTTTTAAAAATGGGAGTTTCCCTGCACATCCATGTAGGATGTGACTTGCTCCGCCTTGTCTTCTACCATGAGTATGAGGCCTCCCCAGCCATGTGGAACTGTAAGTCCATTAAATCTCTTTTTTCCCAGTCTCTGGTTTGTCTTTATTAGCAGTGTGAAAATGGACTAATACAATAAGTTAGGAAAATATCTCAATAAGCTATCAATTAAATAATAAAATAAGTACTTTTGTGGGGGAAGGAAAGAATGCAATGCATTCACATTTCCTTCCATAAATATTTAATGACCACCTACTACTCGCAAAACATTGCTGATACTTTATAGGGGAAAATCTTACTCTCATGGAAGGCACCTTCTGTTCAGTGGGTATGGTCAATGAGCAAGTTAATTAATACAGACACACACAATGTCAGATGGGTAAGATAAGGGAATAGAAAGTGACAGGGCAGAAGGGAGAGACTACTATATTTAATAGAGTAGAGCCAAATCTTCTTTACTAAGGTAACATTTGAGTGGTTATGTGAATACGGTGAGAAAGAGTTGAGCCACGCAGGTATTTGGCAGCAGGACATTCACCATAGTGGGAGAAATAAAGAACACAGCATGATGCAGGAGTACTATGTGTTTCACATATTCCAGAAACAGCAAGGAGGCCAGTGTGACTAGCAAATCTTCATAATGGGCATTTATAAACTGATGTATGCATTACAAAATTAGTTTACTCTGTAAATGAATTCAGTTCTTTGTTTCTCAATCATTATCACAAAATATCTCCCCCAAAGTTGCCTGAAATCCTAGATGCTGCCTAGTATTTAAGTGCCTACTCTGCACAAAATAAACTGGTTATTCAATTCTCAATCTTGTCACTTGCTTTGTGCCCAGAGGACAATTATTCATCTGCTCTCTTGTTATGTCAATCAGATATTAATTTGCTTACATTCATATAGTTAATCAATACTTCATCTTTTGGTCTGCCAATTTATCGTGTGTGTGTGTGTGTGTATGTGTGTGTGTGTGTGTGTGTGTAGTTTCTGTTTGGCTTTGGTTGTGCTTTTTCTTTTTCTTATTCCCTCAAATTTCCTGCCTCTCATTGGCTTAAAAGTTTTTATTTTCTCTTTTGTACTACCATTATTTTACTGCTATGATCTGACATGACTTGTGAAATAATAAATCACACAGTACTATTAATAATTACACATACATATTTCACAAAACTACTTAAAATTATCTTTTTCTGATAATTGGAATGTTTCTCTTCCTTCCAAACAAGAAAAAAATTCCCTTTTCTTTTCCTCTATTACTGTTTATATAGGATTTATTTACATATTTTGAAATGTAGAAAGCTACTATTATCTGTTTCTGAGATATTATTTACACACTTGAAATGTAGAAGTATTAAGAATATAGTTCCTTCAGTTTTTAAAAGATGTATTTATTTGAGTAAACCCCATCTTTTTTTCAGGCACAGAGCATTAACATCAGCCTGCAAGTTCCTTAAACTCCTTCCTAGTCAATTCCTTGAAGAAATCAGTGATCTGATTTTTATCCACATAGCTTAATTTTTCCTATTCTTGGACTTTATAAAAATTGAATTATGCAGTATTTACTCTTCTATGAATTACTTCTTTCACTAGTCATAACGGTTTTAAGATACATTAATGTTCTTGTGTATATAAATAGTTTGATTCTTTTTTCAAGAATTACTTTCTTATTCATATCCACCATTGCATATCTATTTCTTTGTTGATGAACAGGTGGGCAGTTTCTAGTTTGAGGGTATTAAAAAAAAGTCACCATTATATTACTTATGTAAGAGAGTACAGAGATTTTTGCAGTCATGTTTTATTTATCTTAGATAAGTATCTAAAAGTATGGTTACTGGATTGTAGGGTAGTGTATGTCATGGCTCAGAACACAATAACCCAAAATATGGCCTCGTGGCAATTGAGAATGCTTCAGAAGCAAGAAAGTCACTCTGACCCTCCTTTGCCATTCTGTGTAATGAAAGATCATTACCAATTTCTCTCAACTACAATTAAAAATAGCTTATAAGATCCTCATTCCAGAGCAGTCGTGCCCCATACACAGAGGAAAGGGATGTCACAGACACAGAGATGCAGAAAAGCTCTAAACAGGTTTTTGCTGAATTCCAAGTTTATTACCATTAATAATATTTACCAGGCCGGGCACGGTGGCTCATGTCTGTAATCCCAGCAATTTGTGAGGCTGAGGCAAGTAGATCCCCTGAGGTCAGGAGTTCGAGACCAGCCTGGCCAACATGGTGAAACCCTGTCGCTACTAAAAATATAAAAATTAGCAGGGTGTGGTGGCAGGCGCCTGTAATCCCAGCTACTTGAGAGGCTGAGACAGGAGAATCACTTGAATCCAGGAGGAAGAGGTTGCAGTGAGCTGAGATCGCACCATTGCACTCCAGCCTGGCAAACCAGATCAAAACTCTGTCTCAAAATAATAACAATAATAATCACATTTACAATACCATTTTTGTCCAACCACTTTTCTACACAACTATCCACTTCTTTCATCAGACTTAGCATAAAAGTACATAGTTTTCTCTGGGTCTTTGGGTCTTTTTTTCTGAAGATTTTCATGTGTAATGTAAAAGTTTGTTACATTAATTTGTCATTGCTTTCTCTTGTTAATCTGTCTTTTGTTAATCTGTCTTTTGTTACAGAGGTGCCAGCCAAGACCCTTGCAATGTTTGAGGAAAAGATATTACATTTTCTTCCCTACACGTATATTTTACATTTAAAAAAATCAAACATTCAAATGGTTGTGTCAATGTATTTTCTTACTACAAATCTGTAGAAGTTTTAATTTTTCCATATCCTTGCCAATATTTGTACTGTTGATTTTCTTTTGCTTTAGTTTTTTTGTCATTTCAGTAGGTATAGATTGGTATTTCATCCTGATTTTAATTTGAATTTCCTGAAGGCAAATGATGTTGACTACTATTATGTACTTACAGGCCATATGTTTTCTTATATACTCATTTGTGAAACTTCTATTCAAGCCTGTTACTTATGTTTGAAACTGATAAAATATTATTATTCTTTATGTATTCCAGATGCAAACACTTTGTTGTTGTTTTTTAACTTTTATTTTAGGTTCAAGGATAGATACAGAGATTTATTATATAGGTAATCTCGTGTCACGGGGTAATATGATTTGGCTCTGTGTCCCCACTCAAATTTCATTTTGAATTGTAATCCCCACACGTCAGGGGAGGGACCTGGTGGGAGGTGATTGGGTAATCAGGGTGAATTTTCCCCTTGCTCTTCTCATGATAGTGAGTTCTCCCAAGATGATGGTTTAAGTGTGTGGCAGTTTCCTGTTCACTTTCACTCTCTCCCATGCTCCACCATGGTAAGATATGCTTGCTTTCCTTTTCCTGCTTGCTATCATTGTAAGTGTCCTGAGCCCTCCCAGTCACAATTCCTGTTAAGCCTATGGAACTGTGAGCCAACAAAACCTCTTTTCTTCGTAAATTACCCTGTCTCAGGTAGTTGTGTATAGCAGTGCGAGAACAAACTAATACAGAAAATTAATACTAGGAAAGTGGGGTACTGGTATAAAGATACCAGAAAATGTGGAATTGATTTTGGAACTGAGTAGTGGGCAGAAGTCGAGATAGTTTGGAAGGCTCCGAAGAAGAGAGGAAGATGTGGGAAAGTTTGAAACTTCCGAGGACTTTTTGAGTGGTTTTGACCAAAATGCTGATAGTGATATGGAGAATAAGAGGCTGAGGTGGTCTCAGACGGAGATGAGGAGCTTGTTGGGAACTGGAGTAAAGGTCACTCTTGCAATGCCATATAAAAGAGACTGGTGGCATTGTGTCCCTGCTCTAGGGATCTATGGAACTTTGAACTTGAGAGATGATTTAGGGCATCTGGTAGAAGAAATTTCTAAGCAGCAAAGTAGTCAAGATTTGGTCTGGCTGCTCCTAACAGTGTACGGTTATTGGTATTCACAAAGAGATGATCTGAAATTGGGACTTATGTTTTAAAAAGGGAAGCAGAGTATAGAAGTTTGGAAAATTTACAGCCTGATCATGTGGTAGAAAAGAAAACCTCATTTTCTGCAAAGAAATTCAGGCTGGCTGCAGAAATTTGCATGAGTAAAAAGGAACCAAATATTAATTGCCAAGACAATGAGGAAAATGTCTACAGGGCATGTCAGAAACATTTGCGGGAAGCCCCTCCCATCACAGGCCCAGGGGCTTATCATATTAAAATGGTTTGGTGGGCCAAGCCCAGGGTCCAGCTGCCCTGTGAAGCCTGAAGACATAGTGCCCTGCATCCCAGCCATTCCAGCTCCAGCCATACATAAAATAAGGAAAAGTACAGCTCAGGCCGTTGCTTCAGATGGTGCAAGCCCCAAGTCTTGGTGGCTACCACAAGGTTTTGGTCCTGTGAGTACGCAGAAGGCAAGAGTTGAGGTTTGGGACCCCCTGCCTAGATTTCAGATGATGTATGGAAATGCAGGGATGTCCAGGTAGAAGTCTGCTGTAGCGGGGGGAATCCTGATGGAGAGCCTCTGCTAAGGCAGTGCAGAGAGGAAATATGGTGTTGGAGCCCCCACAGGGAGTGCACACTGGGGTACTTCCTAGTGGAGCTGTGAGAATAGGGCAACAGTTCTTTAAACCCCATAATGGTAGATCTATTGATAGTTTGCACTGTGCACCCAGAAAAGCCACACACACTCAATGCTAGCTCGTGAAAATGGCCATGGGGGCTGTACCCTACAGAGCCATAGAGGCAGAATGTCTCAAGACCTTGGGAGTCTACCTCTTCCATCAGCATGCCCTGGATATGAGACATGGAGTAAAAGGACATCATTTTGGAGCTCTAATATTTAATGACTGCCCTCCTGGGTTTTGAATTTGCATCTGGCCTGCAGCCACTTTTTTGGCCAATTTATCCCATTCGGAATGGGAGCATTTCCATGAAGTTCTCCATAAGGACTCCACCCCTGCAGCAAACTTCTGCCTGGGCACCCAAGTGTTTCCATACATCCTCTGAAATCTAGGCAAATGTCCCCAAAACTCAATTCTTGACTTCTGTGCACCCACAGACTCAACACCATATGAAAGCCACCAAAAATTGGGGCTTGCACCCTCTGAGTTAATGGCCCAAGGTGTACTTTGGACCCTTTTAGCCATAGCTGGAGCTGAAGCAGCTGAAACACGGGGCACCACATCCTGAGGCTGCTCAGAGCAAGGTGGCCCTGAGCTTGGCCCAAAAAAGCATTTTTCCCTCCTAGGCCTCTACGAGGGGAAAGGCTGCTGGATTGGTCTCTGTCATGGCCTGGAGACATTTTCCCATTATCTTAGTGATTAATATTTGGCTTCTCATTATCAATGCCAGTATCTGCAGCCAGCTTAAAATTTTCCCCAGAAAATGGGTTTTTGTTTTCTATCGAAGTCAGGCTGAAAATTTTCCAAGCTTTTATGTGCTGCTTTCTTTAAATGTTTTGTTGCTTTGAAATTTTTTCCACCAGATACCCTAAATTATCTCTCTCAGCCTCAAAGTTCCATAGATCTCTAGGGTAGGGGCAAAATGCTGCCAGTCTCTTTGCTAAAGCATGGCAAGGGTGACCTTTACTCCAGTTTCCAGCAAGTTCTTCATCTCCATCCGAGACCACCTCAGCCTGGACTTCATAGTCCATATCACCGTCAGCATTTTGGTCAAAACCAATGAACATGTCTCTAGGAAGTTCCAAACTTTCCCACATTTTCCTGTCTTCTTTTAAGTCCTCCAGACTGTACCAATCTCTGCCTGTTACCCGGTTCTAAAGTCACTTCCACATTTTTGGGCATTCTTACAGCAGCGCCTCACTGTCTGTGGTGAGTGAGAGTTGAAAACAAACTGTATTAGTTTGTTTTCATGCTACTGATAAAGAAATACCCAAGGCTGGCTAATTTATAAAGAAAAGAGGCTTAATTGACTCACAGTTCTGCATTGCTGGGGAGGTCTCAGGAAACGTACAATCATGGCTGAAGGCAAAGGAGAAGGAGGCATCTTCTTCAGAGTGACAGGACGGCAAGAATGAGTGTCAGCAGGGGAAATGCCAGATGCTTATAAAACCATCAGATCTCATGAGAAATCACTACTAGGAAAACAGCATGGGGGAATCTGCCCCCATGATTCAATTATCATCCATCTCGTCCCTCCCAGAACATGTGGGGACTATGGGAATTACAATTTAAAATGAGATTTGGGTGGGGACATAGTTAAACTATATCAGAAGATTATAATTTGATAGTGTATAATTTGTTGAATTTAACTGATTTTTTGATTTCTGTATTTTAACCCAAGATTGCTGAGTTGTTCATATTTTATTCTTTTTGTTTGGGTTTTCTGGTTTGAAATACATTATTGGGTAATTTGTAAGAATCTATTGGTAGTATATATTCTTTGTATATCTGAAAATTTCATGTAATAGTCTTGTCTGAATGGCTAGGAAATTCTATGTTGAAACTTATTTGTTTTATAGTAATCTTACTGTAATAATTTTTATTTTCAATCACATTTTTATTCCTTTGTATGTATATTTTCTCTTTAGTTGGGAATTAGAGATTTTTCTTCATCCTTAACATATTGCTGTCCCATTATATACTCAGTATAAAGTCAGTGCACAAAGATAATTCATATACTTCTTTAGTTCAACAATAGTTTCAGCCATATTTCCCTGAAAGTTATCCCTGTCATTCTATTAGGAAAATATTAAAATATTAAAAATTTATTCAGTGTTATCTATGCTTATAAATTTATTCTTCATATTTTTACTTTTTTATTTCCCTGTATTTTTTTATTCTTCCCCTAAAGATATTTCTCTTGAGTTACAATCTAATTACATTTCTAAGTTATTTTACATTATTTAAGTTATTTTAAAATACACAATTAAGCTGTTATTGAATGTCATCACCCTATTGTGTTATCAAATAGGTGGTCTTCCCTATATTTTTTTATTCTTCAGTGCTATCTTCCAATTTAGAAATCCAATCTAACTATATATAGGTTTACTATTATTCCACTTGTTGTGCATACTTTGTATTTCAATGCATGTATGTATTTTCTTTTTTTTAATTTTTAAATTTTACTTTAAGTTCTGGGATAATGTATAGAACGTGCAGGCTTGTTACACAGGTATACATTTGCTATGGTGGTTTGTCGCACCTATCAACCCCTCATCTAGGTTTTAAGCTGCACATGCATTTGGTATTTGTCGTAATACTCTCCCTTCCCTTGACCCCCACTTCCGGATAGGCCCCACTGTGTGACGTTCCCCTCCTTGTATCCACGTGTTCTAATTGTTCAACTCCCTCTTATGAGTGACAATATGCGGTGTTTGGTTTTCTGTTCTGTGTTAGCTTGCTGAGAATGATGGCTTACAGCTTAATCCATGTCCCTGCAAAGGACATTAACTCATTCTTTTTTATGGCTGCCTAGTATTCTATGGTATATATGTGCCACATTTTCTTTATTCAGTCTATCATTGATGGGCATTTGGGTTGGTTCCAAGTCTTTGCTGTTTTAAATAGTGCTGCAATAAACGTATGTGTGAATGTATATTTATAGTAGAATGATTTATAATCCTTTGGGTATATACCCAGTAATGGGATTGCTGAGTCAAATGGTATTTCTGATTCTAGATCCTTGAGGAATCACCACACTGTTTTCCACAATGGTTGAACTAATTTACACTCCTACAGTGTAAAAGCATTTCTATGTCTCCACAGCCTCGCCAGCATCTGTTGTCTCCTGACTTTTTAATGATGGCCATTCTAACTGGCATGAGATGGTATCTCAGTGTGGTTTTGATTTGCATTTCTCTAATGACCAGTGATGATGAGTTTTTTTTTTTCATCTGTTTGTTGGCCACATAAATGTCTTCTTTTGAGAACTGTCTGTTCATATCCTCTGCCCACTTTTTGATGGGGCTGTTTGTTTTTTCTTGTAAATTTGTTTAAGTTTTTTGTAGATTCTGGATATTAGACTTTTGTCAGATGGGCAGATTTCAAAAATTTTCTCCCATTTTGTAGGTTGCCTGTTCACTCAGATGCTAGTTTCTTTTGCTGTGAGGAAGTTCTTTAGTTTAATTAGATCCCATTTATCAATTTTTGCTTTTGTTGCCATTGCTTTTCGTGTTTCAGTCATGAAGTCTTTGCCCATGCCTATGTCCTGAATGGTATTGCCTAGGTTTTCTTCTAGAATTTTTATGTTTTGGGTTTACATTTAAGTCTTTAATCCATCTTGAGTTAATTTTTATATAAGGTGTAAAAAAGGGGTCCAGTTTCTGTTTTCTGCATATGGCTAGTCAGTTTTGTTTTTGTCACGTTTCTCAAGGATCAGATGGCTGTAAATGTGTGGTGTTACTTCTGAGTTCTCTATTCTGTTCCATTGGTCTGTATATCTGTTTTGGTACCAGTACCATGCTGTTTTGGTTACTGTAGCCTTGTAGTATAGTTTGAAGTCAGGTAGACTGATGCCTCCAGCTTTCTTCTGTTTGCTTAGGATTGTCTTTGCTATATGGGCTCTTTTTTGGTTCCTTATAAAATTTAAAGTATTTTTTCTAATTCTTCAAAGAAAGTCAATGGTAACTTGATGGGAATAGCATTGAATCCGTAAATTACTTTGGGCAGTATGGCCATTTTCATAATATTGATTTTTCCTATCCATAAGCACGGGATTTTTTCCAATTTGTTTGTGTCCTCTCTTATTCCCTTGAGCACTGGTTTGTAGTTCTCCTTGCAAACGTCCTTCACATCCCTTGTATGTTGTATTCCTAGGTATTTTATTCTCTTTGTAGCAATTTGAATGGGAGTTTACTCATGATTTGGCTCTCTGCTTGTCTATTGTTGCTGTACAGGAATGCTTGTCATTTTTGTACATTGATTTTTTATCCTGAGAAACTGCTGAAGTTGCTTATCAGCTTGAGAAGTTTTTGGGCTGAGATGATGGGGTTTTCTAAATATATAATCATGTCATCTGCAAAAAGAGACAATTTGACTTCCTCTCTTCCTATTTGAATAACCTTCATTTCTCTCTCTTACCTGATTTTCCTGGCCAGAACTTCCAATACTATGTTGCATAGCAGTGGCGAGAGAAGGCATCCTTGACTTGTGCCAGTTTTCAAAGGGAATGCTTCCAGCTTTTGCCCATTCAATATGATATTAGCTATGGGTCTGTCATAAACAGCTCTTATTATTTTGAGATATGTTCCATCAATACCTAGTTTATTGAGTGTTTTTAGAATGATGTAATGTTGAATTTTATCAAAGGCCTTTTCTGCATCTATTGAGATAATCATGTGGTTTTTGTCATTGGTTCTGTTCTGTGATGGATTACATTTATTTATTTGTGTATGTTGAATCAGCCTTGCATCTCAGGGATGAAGCTGACTTGATCACCGTGGATTTTTGATGTGCTGTTGGATTTGGTTTGACAGTATTTTACTGAGGATTTTTGCATAGATGTTCCTCAGGGATATTGGCCTGAAGTTTTCCTTTTTTGTTGTGTCTCTGCCAGGTTTTGGTATCAGGATGACCCTGGCCTTATAAAATGAGTTAGAGAGGAGTCCCTTTTTTTCTATTGTTCGGAATAGTTTCAGAAGAAATGGTACCAGCTCCTCGTTGCACCTCTGGTAGAATTTGGCAGTGAATCTGTCTGGTCCTGGGCTTTTTTGGTTGGTAGGGTATTAATTCCTGCCTCCATTTCAGAACTTGTTATTGGTCTATTCAGGGATTCGACTTCTTCCTGGTTTAGTCTTGGGAGGATGTATGTGTCCAGGAATTTATCCATTTCTTCTAGATTTTCCAGTTTATTTGCATAGAGGTGTTTACAGTATTCTCTGGTGGTAATTTGTATTTCTGCGGGATTGGTGGTGATATCCCCTTTATCATTTTTTATTGTGTCTATTTGATTCTTCTCTCTTTTCTTCTTTATTAGCCTAAGCTAGCAGTCTGCCTATTTTGCTAATCTTTTCAAAAAACTAGCTCCTGGATTCATTTGATTTTTTGATATATTTTCTTTCCAAATTTTTCTACTGGTTATTTTAATACCCATCATTTCTTGATGCACATTTATTTATTATTTTATTACTTTTTAAATGTACAATATTATTCAATTTTTTAGGACCTTAAACCTAATGAATGTTTGTTAACTTTTAAGCCATGTTGGTAGTTTCCTACATAGTAATTTGCTTATTATATGGGGAAATCGGTCAAAGATAAAATGAAAATGTCCAGAAAAAATACTTGTCTAGTTAATAGCTAGCATATGAGACAGGATGGCAGAGGTTTCTCAGCATTCAAAGGTTATGATGGCACATTAACTCTGGCTTGAAGAAGCAAGAAGAACAATTTGCAAAGGAAGGACTATTTCCTAGATCCTGTTAGTGTAGGAATCAAGGGAAATAAATTCTAATAAGGTGGAGACCTCATAGAAAAGTATCTTAGCCTTTAATACTGCACATACGCAAGTTCGAGTACCCTTGCTTGAAAACCTGGAGAGTCAGAAGCCATCCATGAGAACACTGAGCACCTAAAATTAAATTTAAAAAGAGAAAAGAGAAAACAATAAAAGCACTGAAGTATAGATGAGAGAAAAGAGGATAGACTTGGGAAATATAAGTCTTTTATTTAAGTTCTTCATTCGTGAGTTTTACAGTTTTGGGTAAGTAAATTTCTGAATTTTCATGTCTGAAGAGTGGGTATTATAATACTACTCCCTAAATTCTAATAATGTAATAGAGATTATGTTCCTCTCTGTAAATTTGAATTATTTGGAAACTGTAGCACCATACAAATATCCCTTATTATTAAGCTATAACAGATACTGTAGTTACAAATAATGTATATTTCAAAATTGCTGAAAGAGTAGATTTTAGATGTTATCATCAAAAAACAAATGATAATTATGTGAGGTGATGGATATGTTAGTTAGATAAAATTAATTATCCCCCAATGCATACAGGTATCTAAAATATCATTGTATACCATAAATATATACAATTATTATTTTTCAATTAAAAATAAAATACAATTTTAAAAATTCAAAAAATATGTTATTACGCTTTGCCTAAAAACAACTTTGTATCAGTAGTGGCTTAAATAATAGAGCCCCACTAGAAATAGAAGAATATATGTCTTAATATACTTTAAAAAATATGTACTTATTAAATATGAAAAAAAGTAAGTTATTTTTCTAGATGTGCCAGTTAATACCCTATAGGTACTGGAGTTATAACACAGAAGAGATCTGAGTCCATTAAATTTAGAATATATTGCAGGTTTGATACTCGTTAAACTTGTGACTTCTAAAACTATGATAGCACCATAAATTTGTATAGGGATGTTTTTATTAAATGTGAGCAATTACTCTTAATTCCTAATACACGACTAGCACATAGTAGGCACTTCAAAATATTATTACTATGGAAGTATAGGAAAACAGCTTTGAAGCAAATTTGCTAGTTCACCTCACTCACCTTCAATTGAAATTTCACTTTACAGTAAGTGGGGGAAGTGAGTCATTCAACTCCCTAGACTCAAGGATCACATTCAGACAGCCATCCCTATAATGAGAGCACCAGCATGGAAATCTATTGCCCTGCTATCAAAGCACTGGACCAGCACAGGAGAAAGTTTCAATTACATGCGGGACAGATGTCTTGCCAGTGGTCATAGATGTGTGTTTGCCTTTAGTGTCACCCTATAAAACCTATGATGGCTCAAGTCTGCAAACTCCTCATCACAATTTCAGACTAAGGAAAGTCAGTTGTAATGGAATTCCTTTCCTGATGAAAATGGCAATAATTTGCAAGACTGAGCCTCCCGTCGTTCAGGTTGTTGCTGCTGTTTTCAATGCCTAATGAATCACTGTGCAACATCTCATTGCATCTGAATTTATGCAAATTGACAATTAAACAAGGGGGTTATTTTAGTCAAATCAGTCAGATATTGTATCCATTTCAAATAATAATGTAAGCATAATTGACAGTGCATAATTAATGATTAGCTAAGGCTGCTAATAATTAAATGATAAGAAGCTATGAGAGGAGGGAGGCTCCAGTATCTTGGGCTGTAAGCCAGAAACAGAAAAATATATTTGCCTCGTTTCCTCACATCACTGGAACCCTTTTCTAGTTGCACTCATAGCGATGTCCGCATCTCAGGAGGTTGGGCATTTGCTTATAGTTTTCTAGAAACTTTCCTGAGGAAGTTAAGTAAATAAATACTTTGGTTTCATAGAATCCTTACTGGGTTTAATCCTGGATCTTTCTGTGTTTGAATCCTGGCTCTAACACTAACCAACCATATGACCTTGGGAATGCTATGTAACCTCACTAACTGAGCTTCCACCTTCCTAATTTATTAAACAATTGTTGTGTTTTAACACCACTTATATATGATTGTAGTGAGGATGAAATAAAATATTAAATATAAATGTCTTAATTAGTTCCAGAAACTTAATATATGAGAAATATTATTTATTGTAACTGTGATGACCATTTCTTTTGCATGCTCCTTATCTCTCTTTTTGCCTTATAAAAGGCAACTTTATGCCAACATTTAACACATATTGTTTCAGCTTCCCACATTAATGACTGAGAAATTACAGTTAAAATGTATGCAGACACAACACCAAAGACACTGCATGAAACAAATTATTAATAAACTTAACCTCAATACAATTAAAAATTACTGTTATGGTGAAATACACTGTTAGGTGAATGAATATACAAGACACAGACTGGAAGAGAATATTTGCCAAAGATATATCTGATCAATGACTGTTATTCAATTATATGAAGAACACTTAAAGTTCAATAATAGGAAAAATAACCCCCTAAAATGGGCAACAGGCTTGAACAGACAACTGACAAAAGAAGATATATTGATGAAAAGTAAGCATATAAAAAGATGTACCACCAGAGAAATGAAAATTAGAACAATAATGAGATACTCAGACACATCTATTAGAATGGTCAAAGTTTAAAACACTAACAATGGCAAATTCTGGGGATGATATGGAGTAACACAAACAATTGTTGATGGGAACGCAAAATGGTACAGTTACTTTGGAAGACTGTTTGGCAGTTTCTTACAATGCAAAACATAATCCTACCATAGCAACCAGCAATGACATTCATTGGTATTTAACTAAATGAGCTAAAAACTTATGTCTACACAAAAACCTGCACACAGATGTTTATAGCAACTTCATTCATAATTTTCAAAACTTGGAAGTGACTGAGATGTTTTTTCAGTAAGTGAATGAATACATTAACCATGCTGCATCCAGACAATAGAACATTATTCAACTCTAAACGGAAATGAGCTGTCAAGCCATGAACATACAAAGGGGAAATATAAATGGACATTAGTAAGTAAAATAAGTCAATCTGAAAATACTATACACACTGTACGCTTTCAACTACATGATATCCTGAAAAAAGGCCAAACTATGGACCCAGTAAAAAGATCAGTGGTTGTCAAGGGTTAGAATGGAAGGAAGAACGAATAGCAGAGCATGGAGGAGTTTTAGAGCAATGACACTACTCTGTATGCTACTACAACGGTAGATACAAGTCATTATATATTTGCCAAGCCCAGGGAATATACAACACCAAGAGTGAGCCCTAATGTAAACTATGCACTTTGAGTGATAATGATGTGTCAATGTAGATTTACCGATAGTAACAAACATACCTCTTGGTGTAGGATGTTGATGGAGGAAAGTTGTTTATATAGAGAGCAATGAGGTATGTGAGAACTTTGTGCCTTGTGCTCAATTTTGCTATGAATGTAAAACTGCCCTAAAGTCTATTTAAAAACATGAAGTCTACAATATATCAACTTTCTTGCTTATGGCAAATCTCAAGTCTTATTAGATGTCGTTCCTCTTGCCCCTAGAATGATCCAAATCCCACATGTTACTTATATCTTGTTATTTTTTTTCTTATTCTGGAATATTCTGCACACTGTATTTCTGAGTGTCCTCTCCATTCTCTGACACTATTTTATTTTTTTATTACACTACAGGGTATTTCACGGTATCTTAAATACTAATACAAATACCAAAAAGGCATTGCTGAATTATTACTAAAGTCAAAATTCCTTTTTTTATTCCAGCAAGACTTTCTTCCCCAATGTAATGTTAAAACTGTTTATTATATTCATATTATGAGTGCTCCTAATAACCATGCCAAAACTCAACAGCTTTAAACAATAAACCCTTAATCACCTCATGAGTCTGGGAATAAGAGATGTAGATTGCTCATGGTTGGATATTGCTTTCAATCTCTGCCATGCTCAGTCCCATATGTGGGGTTGACTGACTGTCAACTTATTTAGGTTGTTCTTGCTTGGGGTGACTGGGCCATTAATACTCTCACAGCTTTTCTCTGCATATAGCTCTAAACCCCCAACGTGTCATCACAAGCATGTTTTCAGGGAGATGACAGAGGTACAAGAGAACAAGAAGAATATACAAAGATATCTTCAAGATTGTATGACTTCATTTCTGCTAACACATATTCATTATGAATCCCAAGGCTAAGTTCTGATTTAAAAGGCAAGGGTAGGTCTTCCTGCCCACAATGAGTTGGCACTGGACAGTTACATGACAAAGTGTGAGAGTGAAGGAGGTGAATAATTAGAACCAAGTGATTTAATTTGCCATCTCCATCACCCCTTTATTATTATTATTCAGTTTATAATTTACAGATCATAAGTGACCCTTTAGATGATAGAAATGAAAAATGAAAAACTTTAAAATGCCAGTTAGCATACAAATAGGCACATCAATCAGTGGAACAAAACAGAGAGCCCTAAAATTAACCCACATATTTACTGTCAGTTGGTTTTCAACAAAGTGGCCAAGAATATACAATGGGTAAAAAAAAAAAACAAAAAAAACAGTCTCTTCAATAAAATTATTGACAAAACTGGGTATCCACCTGCAGAAGAATAAAACCGGCCCCTTTTCTCACACCACATGCAAAAATCAACTGAAAAAATCAATTAAAGACTTAAATGTAACACTTGAAACTGTAAGACTACTAGAAGAAAACAAGGGTGAATAACTGGATGGCAATGGCCTGAGCAATGATTTTTTTGGATTTGACTCCAAAAGCTCAGGCAACAAAAATAAAACTAGAAAAATGGGGTTAGATCAAACAAAAACGCTTCTGCACAACAAAGTAAAAAATTAACAGAGTGAAAAGACAACCTGGGAACCTTTGGATTGGGAGAAAATATTTGCACGCCACGTATGTAACAAGGAGTTAAAACCAAACATATACATGAAACTAAAACAACTCAATAACAAGAGTTGTTAAATAAATTGACAAAGGACCTGAGTAGATATTTCTCAAAGAAGACACGCAAATAGCAACAGATATATGAAAAAATGTTCAACATCACTAATGTTTAGGAAAATGCAAATAAAAGACAAAATGAAATATCACCTCACACCTGTCAGCATGGTAATTATCAAAAAGGTAGAAGATCAAAGATGAAAGATGAAAATGGTGAGGATATAGAGAAAAAGGAACTCTTGTACACTATTGGTGGAAATGTAAATTAGTATAACCATTGTGGAAAGCAGTATGGAAGTTCCTCAAAAACTTAAAAGTGGAATTACCATATGATCCAGCAATCCCACTTCTGAGTATTTACGAAAACGATTTGAACTCAGTCTGTTAAAGAAATATCTACACTCTCAAGTTCATTGCAGCATTACTCACAATTGCCAAGTTATGGAAGCAATGTAGGAGTCCATCAATGGATAAATGGATTAAAATGTGGTTTATATACCTAATGGAATATTATTCATTCAGCCTTTAAAAACAGAGAAATTCTGTCATTTGTGACAACAAGGATGAACCTGGAGGACATAATGCTAAGTGAAATAAGCCAGGCACAGAAAGACATATACTGCATGTTCTCATGTATATGTGGAATTGAAAACAATCACACTCACGGAAGCAGAGAGTAGAGTGGCAATTACCAGCGGCTGGGGGTGGGAGAAATGGGAAGATGTTCATCAAAGGGTACAATATTTTAGTTAGAAAAGAGGAATAAATGATAGGTATTTGAGGTGATGGGCATGCTAATTAGCCTAATTCAATTATTCCACATTTATACATATATCATGCATCACTTTGTACTCCAAGAATATTAAAATTATAATTTGTTACTATTCAATAAAATGAAAATAATAAATTTTAAAACATTAGTCTTAGAGAAGTTTTTCTAAAAAAAAAAAAAAGAGAAATACCAATGGGTAGACAGCTTGAATTTTTTCCAACAAAATGACATAAGGGTGATGACTTGAAGGCAAAAATGGATTTCCTATTTCTAAATTTTTTACTGTTATGTAAGAAAACTCAGAGGAACACTAGAAGTATTCTAGAAATTTGCTTCTGGTGTGTGTGTGTGAGAGTGTGTGTATGTGTGTTTGTGTCTAAGCAATCAGCACATTCATTAGTTGATAGGCAATTTACTAGTCCCATTCAATTATGTAGGATATACTGAGATTACACAACACGCCTCATAGTGCAATTTATTGACTTGTATTTTATATAAGTGTTTCAGTTCACATGGCTGCATAACAAACCACTACAAATCTTAGTAGCTTGAAACAGCTCTTTATGTTGGTCACTAATCTGCAGTTCAGCAGGACTCTGTGGCATCTCATCTGTGTTCCACTCAGCATCAGCTGGGGCATTGTGGAGGCTTGGGGACGGTTTGCTCACTTATATTTTTAGTTTTAAGAAGATTCAAACTGGTGGCTGAAATAGCTGGGGATACTCAAGCATCCGTTTCTATCTTCATTTGACTACTTCAGCATGAATGCTTCAGGATAAATAAAACACAAGGATTTCACAGTTACGTCCCAAGAGAGAAGAGAGCCAGGTGGACGCTGTATCACCTTTTGTCACCCATTGAATCCATGCAGTGTCACTTCCATCAAATTATGATCCCTATTTGAGGGGACAGTATTCAGATTTTATCTTTTGATGAGAAGAGTATCAAAGTTCTGGGGGAGTATGTGACAATACTTATATTTCTATGGTCATTTTTGGAAAGTGCAATTAGCCACAGATGCCATAAGACCATAGCCCTGTGGTAGGGCCCACCAAGATGGCCAAAGGAAGTTTCTTCATTTCAGCACTAATCCATGGAGGACCCCAGCATTTAAGCTGATAGTTTGTAGCCCCTATACCCTTTAAAACAATCCCCATATGCCCCATTTCCTGAGAACTCTTATCTTCTAAGAAGAAAGCTCTAGTAAGGGCTAATCAAATAAATTGTCTTTGAGCATGTACAATATTTTCAAAATTGTTGATATTTATGATTTGCTAATTTATTTTTAGAGTTGGGGTCTCACTATGTCCCCCATGCTGGAGTGCAGTGATGAAGCCATAGCTCACTGCAGTCTCCAACCCCTAGACTCAAGCCATCTTCGCACCTCTATCGTCCAAAGCCCTGGGATTACAGGTGTGAGCCACCAAGCCTGGCAGCCATGGTACCCAGCGTTATTTGGACAAGAAAATGTGTTCCCCTTTCAGATTATACAATACTGGATTCTAATTATTCCACTTAATCATATGCTAAATTAGTCATTATTTGGCTTATATTTTTGAAATTAACCTATGTATTTATTTCTTTTCATTTCTCCCCAAAACTTTCCCATTAACACCATCATCAGAATGTATGATCTATAACAAAGGAAACACATGTTGTTTTGCATTTTACCACTATATTCTCAGCACATAAAATAAATGAATGAATAAATGAAAATCAAAATAAGTTGTTACTATAAGTAAATAAGGGAGATATTAGGGAAATGGAGCCAGACTTTTACAAACAATGTATAAGAAGCAGATAGGTTTTGCCAATAAGTTTGACAGAACTTAGAGTTGGAGCCCCCATGTCTCAGTCTGTTCTTCTACAATAACAAAATACCATAGACTAGTGGTTTACAAACAACAGAAATTTACTTCTCACAGTTCTGGAGGCTGGAAAGTGCAAGATTATGGTGCCGACAGATTGGGTGTCCAGTGAGGGCTGGCTTTCTGGTTCATAGATGATTGCCCTTTCACTGTGTCCTCACATGTTGGAAGGGGCAAGGAAGCTCACTGTGGCCTGTATTATAAAGACAATGATCCTATTCATGAGAGCTCTGCTCTCATGACCTAATCTCCCAAGAGCTTTACCTCCCTATACCATCACCTTGGGAGTTAAGATTTCAAAGTATGAGTTTTGAGGGACACAAATATGCAGTCCATAGCACTCCACATAGAGTAGGTTTCTTTTGTGTTTGCATGCAAGAGAAGTGAGGTTATTTTATTCAGATTCTTCATGAGCTAAGAGTTATACTGTACTAAACAGCAAATTGATCCTTTTCAATATATCCTCTGTAGCTGAAAAAAAGTACTATAGAAACTTCCAGGATGTTTATAAAAACAAACTAAACTAAATAGGATCTAAAAGCTCCTCAAGGTTTCTTAAAGCTCTTAAAAACTGAGATAAGCCATTTCTGTTTCTATAAGAAGTTTTAGCAGCTCTATTTATGAGTAGAGCTCAGGCCTGCATGGCGAGAGAGTCCATTGAAAGAGAAGGCCCTAAACAGCTTTTTCCCAGAGATTGTTTGAAGTGGGACCATGGATAAGAAATTTTAAAAACTGAAGTATTATAAGAACACCATTCCTCCTTCTCAAACTGTAGATGATGATTAAAATCTAACACAGATCTTTGTTACTTTAGAGTAAGACTTTGATTTCTAAAAGGCAATACATTGACATTGAAGTGAATAAAACTTTTATTGCCGTCATATATCACTGACAAACCTAGGGGAAAGAATATAAATGTCAGAGAAAGACACCCCTGGATTCATATTCTAACTCTAACAACTATTAGCTGTGTGTCATTGGGCAAAATACTTTACCTTCCTGAGGTTCAACATTTTCCCTTTTTTTTAATTGAACATGCAAAAACTTAGTCCACTGTTTGCTTTTTACGATTTCATGAAATTGCATATTTAGGTATGAAAACAGTGCCCAATTAAGCAAAACTAATTGGTCCCCAGATTTCTTCTAAAAACGTGCCCTTAAAATTAGATAACTTACATCCTTTCCCAGGAAAGGAGTGAAAAGTGGCTGAGAGAGTGCAAAGGATAGACACACCATTTGCAGGTGAGCTAAGGAATTGTGCACAGTGAGACCAGCTTCCTTCATGATACCTCTGAGGACTATTGGAATTTAAATGTATTCAAGGGGGCAGTTGGTTAAGAAATATTTAGTAAGGTTGTACAATGTACCAGGAACTGTGGGAAGCAAGAAAATGTGCCCCAGAGCAGAATTCCACAGAATCGAACGTCATCACATTTCAATAAATATCTCAACAGTCTCTTCTGCTTCAATGTGAGTTTTTGCAATGTGAATAAGCTCCCATGTGCTTGATAAACAGGGGGCTTATGTTAGCATAATGGACAAGTCACATTAGCTCAAATGTGATTTTTCCCAGCCAGTTAATTTTTGTGTAATATCAGCTGAGCCCAGCAAGCCATTGAGGAAAACAGGCCTGTACCTCGTGCCCATTCTTCTCCTGTGACTCCAATTGACCACCTGTTCTGTTTGGGGAGTCGTTTTCCTGATTTGCCTGCATTTTGACCTTGTCCCCATGACTCAGCAACCTCAACTCTTCTTGACTCCATTTTGTCAAGCTGCTTTTCCCTTTTCTTTTTAAGGCAAAGTCCTATATTTTTCAGAGTAGTTTGTTTGTTTCTATAGGATTTAGCGTGTTTTCTTTGTGCCAGTATTTTGATGTGGATTGCAATTGTTTCATTATCATTTTGTTTACATCAGGTTGGGAGTCACCTATACCAATCCTATTAACATTTTCCCCAAAAGCCCTATTTTTATGCACATTTTTTCAGAATGTTTTTAAAAGCCACATTATAGAAGAGTTTTTGTTACTAACTTCCATAAAAGCCAGAGAAATGGAGGTTACACTTGAACCTTTACTTAGAAAGTTTCTCTAAGATTTGTACCCTGAGTTCTAACAACACCAGTGACAAACACTGTAACAGCCAATCTCTTCTACTGGAAAATTTCCTCCTGGATACCAGAGGTCAGTGTACCTCCTATGTGGTCCCCAAACCCCCTTTGCTTTTTAACACAACAGTGATCTCATGTTAATATAATTTCTCATTGATTTCTCAATGTCAAACACAGATTCTGTCTATAATAATTAAAGTTGTAACAGTTTATCATTATTTTGCACAACACTGACCCTATTGTCTGATACATTACAGGGTATCAAAAAGCAGTTCCTGAATGGCAGAATGAATTAATGTTTCACAGTGTGCACATATCAGAGGGGAACCAGAAAATTCATCAAGAGAGTCCATGTCCACAGTTATCATAAGCACATCATCATCGATATCAAATTCAATAGGTGATTGCAGCTTTTATTTTTTAGCTTTTGTAGGCTACCCAAATCACATCATTTCCAGCGGTCCTATTCTACTTTAGATCAATCATTCTTAAGGTAAGTTTTATTGCCACTTTTACAGGTGGTAAAATATAAAGACCAGACAGTTAAAGCAGTTTGACTACAGTGAGAGCAGGTATTTCGGGTTCCACAGCCTCACAACCCACGTGTTCTCTTTCCTGGCCAGATTGGCCCTGAATTACTACAATTATTCCCAGGGATTCCTGCTTAGTAAGATTTATGAGGATTATTTAGTATGCAAGGTTTTTGATTCCTGACACATTATCCTTTCTGTTCCTGTGGGCTAAGTAGATGAGGAATTAACATATTTTGTATGGATTAATACTTTCATTTAATATCTCTGTGGAGACGGTTTTACAGCATTGTGTGATGTTTTGTGCATGCTGATTGGAAGAGGCAGGAAAGAGAATGCTTATTTGTTGACATTTTGGTTTTGGTAAATAAAGTGACCTTTAGCTTTCAGTCACACACTTGAATTTAAGTAAAGATAAATGAAAATCTGGAAACCGTGGCTAAAAATCAAGTATATTTAGAATGAGATGTGTGTTGTGCTCAGAGGAAAATAACTTATTTACTCCTTCCGTCAGGACTGTTTTCCTCTAAAATATCCAGATATTCATGAAGGACAGATTAGACAAATAAATCCAAATCAAACAGTATTATTTTTCTTTGCAAAGGCATTGATAATATGATTTTCTTAAAAGACTAAGATGTAGGCTGGCGCTGTGGCTCACGCTTGTAATTTCAGCACTTTGGGAGGCCGAGGTGGGTTGATGTCCTGAGGTCTGGAGTTCCAGACCCGCCTGGCCAAGAGGGGGAAACCCCGTCTCTACTAAAAATACAACAATTAGCCGGGTGTGGTGGTGGGCACCTGTAATCCCAGCTACTCGGGAGGCTGAGGCAGGAGAATCACTTAAACCCAGGAGGTGGAGGTTGCAGTGAGCCAAGATCGCACCATTGCCCTCCAGCCTGGGAGACAAGAGCAAAACTCTGTCTCAAAAAACAAAAAGATAAGAAGTAAATCATGGTAGCCCCTGGCACCACACCTTCATGCATTTCTCCCAGAAAGATTTATTTAGTGTATACAGGTACTGTACTAACTGATGGAGCTAAGCTCTGTAGGAGAATTAAAAACAGGATAAGAATCTATGCTTTTAAAGAAAGAAGGGGTTTTTGTTTTGTTTTGTTTGTTTTTTTTTTTTTTGAGACGGAGTCTCCCTCTGTCGCCCAGGCTGAAGTGCAGTGGCGCGATCTCGGCTCACTGCAGAAAGAAGGGTTTTGTATATCCTTTTTTTATCTGCATTTTGAGAGTGCACCCACTGTGCAGATAGAAATAAATCCACAGACACAGATTCAGCCTTTGTCTAGATAAACATGAACTGGGCATTTTTTGCTGTCAGAGAAGTTTGGGGAATGAGCCAAGTACAAATTATTTTACAACAAGCCAGTGAACTATCAAAATGAATTCAAATGTCTATCTCTCCTTACCCCAACCTACATATACACATATGCCTATTTTGGTTTACCTTTGTATTCCTATTTTTAGGTTTATGTAACACCTTCTCCAGAGACATTCCATAGTGCTGCCAGGTTCCCTGTTGATCAGTCTCTTCCCACTGCTTTACATCCTGTCGGCAGTACCAGACCCTCCCCAGGAATGTCCGGACCACCATCCTCCTTTGACCAGATGCAGCTATAATGATACTGGCCTCAGCAAAGAGGTGATACATGAAGGTCACACATTCCTATACCTCAATCTCATAATTTTCTACTACGCCACTAATACGTGACTGATGTGTGTGGATAGCAGAAAGACTGTAACAGAAACATAGAGAAAGAGCAGAGGGGAGACCTAGCACTATTTTTTAATACAATTTTCTGCTATATTATGAAGGAATGACTGATATGTGGGGGTAGCAGGAAGAAAAAAAACACAGAAAGAAAGAGAGAAAGCTGGCATTCCTATATCTATTATATTGCAAATTCCCCCATCCCCTTCCCCCTCTTTTGAGCACCTTACCCTCTATGCACAGAACCCGGTATCCCTTTAGGATCTCAACCACTTCCTTGCCTGGACAATGACATATAGTAACTCACAGAGCATAGTGTCTGGTTTCTGAGAAATTCTTCTTGAATTCCTGAAAGGGCTTTATCAGAACACTCAAAGAGTGGGTCTCTGATGGCTAGTTTGGCGTTTCAACTTGACTGGGTCACAGGGCACCCAGACATCTGGCCAAATATTATTCTGAGTGTGTGTGAGGGTATTCCCGGTTGAGTTCACCTTTGAATTAATACACAGAGTAAACCGGATTGCCCCTCCCAATGTGGCTAGGGCTCATTAAGTCAATTGAAGGCCTGAATAGAACAAAAAGGCTGCATGAGCGGAAACCCTTTCTGCCTGACTGCTTTGCGGAACATCAGTCTTTTCTGGCCTTCTAACTTGGACTGAAACATGTACTCTTCTTGGGTCTTGAACCTGGTGCTTTTCAGACTTGAACTTAAGCATAGGCTCTCCTGGTTCTCAACCCTTCAGATTTGGACTGGAACTACACACCAGCTCTCATGGATCATCAGCTTGCCAACTTCAGATTGAAAGAGAGCGAGAGGGAGAGATTCAGAGAAAGAGAAAACCAATAAGAGATATATATATGTACACACACACACACACACACACACACACACACACACACACACACACAATGATTCTGTTTCTCTGGAGAACACTGACTAAAATAGGTCCAGTCTTATTTAAGTCTTGTGGCCAGTGCAAGATGAATGTATGTTTCTTTATTCTTTTTTTTCCTAGTAACTTTTGATGTATTGTGCAAAGCACGACTGCAAACACTCATATGCACACTCATTCTCATTTACATATACTCTCCAAACATCCTGTGAAACAGTAGAAAAAGGAGAACCATTTTCCCAAAGGTCACATAATTCACAGGCATTACCACAGTCTGCAAATTGAGTGTACATATTTCACATTACCATGCAGAGTCATTTTAATTCTTTTCCTTATCCTTCTTTTCTACACTAATTTTTGAGGCCAGCCTGTGCAGTAAAAATAATTCTTATAGATTTTAAATTTTATTTGCCGTTAGTTTTCAAAAAAATGGATGCTATCAACAACCCCCTGATATATCAGCACCCTGTCCTTAACTCTGCATAAATAGGGTAGAAGCTCTGAAATTTAAAGTTTTTTGTATTTTTTTTTTTTTCCTTTCGGGCATCTAAATTGAATTCCCGGGCATTTGTGCTTTTTCTCCCAGAATACTCTGTATGTAGAAGAGGAGCAGTGCAATAAGGATTTGTTTTGCCCATTGCAGAGATAATCCCCAGGGTTCCCAGCAACCCAGGGCTTCATGAGAGACGTCCCCTTACACTTAGGCTTGTGAATCTCATTCATGGGTGGATGCCACCTGGCATTGCAAATGCCACAACTCCCTCATTATGATCATATAAGCACATTGAGAGCAGGGGTTTGGTCTGTTTTGTTCTTTGTCTTATGCCCCAGCTCTTAAATCACTGCCTGCACATAGTTGGTTCTCAATAAATAGGATCAAAAGCATTGGAATAATTCATGCTTCCATAACACACTTGTTGGGGTGTACCGGTGCCAGGAACTGTGAGAAAGAAAGCTAAGTGGAGTGTGCAAGAGAGAATGCCAAGACAAATGTAGCAGACTTAAATTCTAATGACAGTTACAGACTTAGAAGGAAAATGCTAAGCAGTAGCTACAAGGAAGGAAACAATATAGAGAGGCATCTATGGCCCAGCATCGTTTTCTGTTTTAAGCTTATTGTATTTGAATGGCACATTGCATTTCGTTTGTCAGATCTTCCTCTGTTTATGTGCAGTTAAGCAACAAGACAAAACATTTTATCTTATTTCCATTGAAAATTTTGAGTTCTAAAGTTTTTAATGAACAAAAGCATAAAAATTGAGTTATAGAAGAAATAGATACCCCTATAGCAGTACTACAAGTATTTCAGAGTGATGTTTTTTAATGATAGATTTTTTAATTTAACCATACCGATTGGGTCATATTGTTATTAGCCTGCTTGGTATTCATCTGAAAATATTATTATTTCTTTTCTTTTCTGGGATGGAGTCTTGCTCTTGTTGCCCAGGCTGGAGTGCAATGGCACATCTTGGCTCACTGCCTCTGCCTCCCAGGTTCAAGAGATTCTCCTGCCTCAGCCTCCCGAGTAGCTGGGATTACAGACGCCCGCCACCATGCCTGGCTAATTTTTGTATTTTTAGTAGAGATGGGATTTCGCCATGTTGGCCAGGCTAGTCTCCAACTCCTGATCTTGTGATCCACCCACCTTGGCCTCCCAAAGTGCTGGGATTACAGGGGTGAACCAACACGCCCAGCCAAATGTTATTTTTTAATGACCTGAAATATCAGTTCAGCTATTTTGAGACATTTGTTATAATGTTGGCTTACTCTCAGGTTCTGTAAAATCAGCTGCTTAAACTATGTATTGCTAAAGTGAAAAGACTTTAAATATAATAAACTAGATGACAGAAAAACATGGTAAATATTTTCTAAAGTTATATATTACATCTCAGGACTGACTAGTAAATTTAGTCATTGGAATTTACAATTTTACTTCTGATAAATATTAGTGAGTTCAAAAATCGTTAAATGGGGAATTTGAGGGAAGTAAAGAATCAAAGGTTAATTCCTACATGAAATAAAACTTTAAAGACTTTAAATATTCTGTATTTAAGTCAATATGGCTTCATCTGGTCACAGAGCACAACAGTAACAAAAAAGCAATTAATATTTACTCATCATCTCTATTGTGTCAAGCCACAGAATAAGACCTGGATTCCTAAAAAAAAGAAAAGAATTCTATGCTAATAACAAATGATCAAATTTAAACTTTAAAATAAATTTGTAAGGTGTTTACTCCTCACGTGCCTGTTTAACAAATGAAGCTATAGTGAGAAGTTTATGGTGGTTCTTTAACGACACAAGGCCAGTAAATGTCAGAACTTGGGTTACAATTCGTTAGCTGTCAACTTTGTTATTCATGAAGTAATATTGCCTTTTACAGAGGGAAATGGAGAGCAAAGAAGAGGAAGGAATAGAAGGAACAAGTGTAGAATGAATGCATGGCTCTGAGGGATATTTGTGGGCTCTCTCAGTTTAGATGGCAATTTATACATAAGGCATGTATGTCTTCCTGCAGGCTCCAGCCAGAGTATCTTAGCTTTAAATTGGCTTCTACCTTTCACTCACCAACTTGGACATTTGTGCAAATTTGCAATGACTCTCTTTGCTGTTCCCCTCTTTGGTTTTGGACATTGATACTTCACAAATATCTCAACCACACTCCTCATTATTAACACAGCAGTCTCAACACACTCTTACCTTCTTGTCCCACCTTCCAGAACCTTGCCCCAGGACTCAGTTCCAGGACTTCCTGGGCACCTGAAATGAGAGTTCAAGGACATTTTATCATTAGAAAATTCATTGCCAAACATTTTTTTAAAGCTTATCCAATGGATATAAGCCTTAATTCTTGATTCTGCCAGATACATACACTAACAACCAGACAAAAAAAGGAAAACAAAGTTCAAAAAAACAAAAAAAGAGGTAGTTATCAATGCGTCAGAAGAGTGTGGAATAGCTTATTTTTTGTTCTAGGCTTATTATTCATTTTCACCTAAGTGTTACAGCTCTGAGTGAAGAGTAGCCAGCCTTTTTTAATCAATCCAAAATCTTTTTTGGTTCACTGTGCAAAAAGAAAGAGATTTGGCACTGCCATTTCATTTTGTTTTTCACTTGTCCATCAATTCTTTTCAGACTCCTCGGGGTGAGTAAAATACAGGTTTGTCAACCCTGTGGAGTATCTGATACGGGATTAAATTTACCTGCTGCTTTAAATTGCCTCAATCCAGGACATTTCTGTAATCATTTCCCTTGATTATTGAATTATGTTTGCAATTTTAAACACTTAAAAGACAATGTCCAAGAAGAATTTTATTTAAAAAGAGAAACACATTGGTTTGTGACAGAGGGAAATTGTACTAAGTTTTCCTGTACTTCTCGAATGTTTCATTTCCAAAGATTTAGTTAGTGTGGAGCACATAGTACATTGCTATCAAGAGTTAATGGACAATATTCAGCAAACAAGCATACTGTCTTTATAAACAAGTATTCCTCTGAAGGTGTGGTTTGAAATACAGAGTTTCAGATCTCTGATGATAGAGAGAGTTGTGTTTTTGATGCAAAAGCATTAACTCAATAATTCCAGCATGTTGTAGTATGGACTACATTAAAATCCAACCTGGCCCTCTGGGACTCATTATGAATTTTTTGGGCCCAGCATTTTTGCATTTGTGTGCTCTTTCTTCCAATAAATAGATGCATTTCTAAAGCTGAGTTGTATTATTGTTTTGGTATAAAGATGAATGGAGTCCAGTCTAATCGTGTTACTTTATTTTTCTGATTTTATTATTATTATTATTATTATTTTCAGAGAGTGAGTCTCACTCTGTTGCCCAGGCTGGAGTGCAGTGGTGCAATCATAGCTCACTGTAACCTTGAACTCCTCGGCTCAAGTGATCCTCCCACATTAGCCTTCTGAGTAGCTAGGACTACAGGTGTGTATCACCATACCTTGTTAATTTTTTAAAGATTTTTTAAAAGTTGGGGAGTTTGCTATGTTGCCCAGGCTGGTGTTGAACTCCTGCCCTCAAGTGATCCTCCTGCCTCAGCTTTCTAAAGTATAAAGACTAAGGGTCCCCATAACCAGCCCAGATTTTACAATAAGTAAGAGCATTGATTTGCACCCTTAATATAGCCACAGGCCCTAAAATACTACAGCTTCAGTGCCTGAAGTGTAAGTCAATTTTGTTGGCCTTGCTGAAGTTCAAGGTGGGTGACTATATACATGGTGTGATTTCAAGATCTGTTTGAGATTCAAATTTTCCAAAACCATATAACTTATTACAGTTCTATGTTTCCTTGGTCATTGACGTAAGATGTTTACTTTTTACACTGTTCATTTAGTAAAAGATCTGTGGTTGCTATGGACTTTATGAAGACATATTTTATCCTCAGGTGACAGAGGTTATCAAGATAAATTTGTTTTTGTCTATGGAGTTCTCAAAAGTTAATTTTTCAGATTATCTAACTGGGATTGTGATAGGAATAGAGTGTCTGACATCATAGGTTGGTATTAAAGGAGTTGTATAGAGGCTCTGAAAGACTGGAAATAGGGTATACAGAGAGTGCTCCCATCTGGTTCCAAAACCTGCTCTATCCACAGACTTTCTTTATTCAGTTAATGCCGCAATTTCATTCTAGGTGCACAGGACAAAAGCCTGAGACATCTTTGGTTCTCTATTTTTTCTCATACCTTCTACTAAATCACATCGTCTCTAACCTTAATAAAGATTCACTTCTCTCCACATCCCATTGCTATTACTCTTGTCTAAACAATTATCACCTGTCTGAAATATTGCAATAACCACAATTGGTCTCCATGTTTGTGTCCTTGCCACTCTTGTAGCCCTTCTATATTAGTCCACTTTCATACTATATAAAGAACTGCTTGAGACTGGGTAATTTATAAAGTGGTTTAATTGACTCACAGTCCAGCATGGCTGGGGAGGATTCAGGAAACTTACAATCATGGCAGAAGGCAAAGTGGACGCAAGGCACCTTCTTCACAAGGTGGCAGGAAGGAGAAGTGCTGAGCAAAGTGAAAAGAGTCCCTTATAAAACCATCAGATCTCATGAGAACTCACTTATTATCATGAGAGGAGAGAAATTGCCTCCATGATCCAATTACCTTCACCTGGTCTTTTCCTTGACACATGGGGATTATGGGATTATAATTCAAAATGAGATTTTGGTGGAGCCACAAAGCCTAACCATATCATTCCACCCCTGGCCCTTCCAAAATCTCATGTCCCTTTCACATTTCAAAACCAAGCATACCTTCCGAACAGTCCCCAAAGTCTTAACTCATTCCAGCATTAACCCAAAAGTCCAAGTTTAAAGTCTTATCTTAGACAAGGCAAGTCCCTTCCACCTGTGAGCCTGTAAAATCAAAAACAAATTAGATACTTCCTAGATATAATGGTAGTACAGGAATCGAATAAATGTTCCCATTCCAAATGGGAGAAATTGGCCAGAACAAAGGCTGCAGGCTCCATTTTTGTCCAAAATCCAGTGGGGCAATCAAATCTTAAAGCTCCAAAATGATCTCCTTTGACTCCATGTCTCACATCCAGGTCATACTGATGTAAGAAGTGGGTTCCTGTGGTTTCAGGCAGCACTGCCCTGTGGCTTTGCAGGGTACAGCCCTATTCTCAGCTGCTTACATGGGCTGCTATTGAGTGTCTGTGGCTTTTCCAGGGGGCCAGTGCAAACTGTCAAAGGATCTACCATTCTGGGGTCTGGAGGAGTGGCCATCTTCTCACAGCTTCACTAGGTAGTGACCCAGTGGGGATTCTGTGTGGCAGCTCTGACCCCACACTTCCCTTTCACACTGGCAGAACTCTAGTAGAGGTTCTCCATGAGGGTTCCACTCCTGCAGCAAACTTCTGTCTGAAAATCCAGGCATTTCCATACATCCTCCGAAATCTTAGTGGAGGTTCCCAAACTTCATTTCTTGACTTCTGTGCACCGTCAGACCCAATATCACATGTAAGCTGCCAAGGATTGGGGCTTGCACTCTCTGAAGCAATTGCCTGAGCTGTACATTGGCCCCTTTTAGCCAAGGCAGGGATGCAGGTCAGCAAGTCCTGAGTCTGCACAAAGCAGCAAGATCCTGGGCCCAGCCAAGGAAACCATTTTTCTCTCCTACACCTCAGGACCTGTGATGGGAAGAGCTGCTGTGAAGACCTCTGACATGCCCTGGAGACATTTTCTCCATTGTCTTGGCAATTAACATTTGGCTCCTGATTACTTATGCAAAATTATGGCTTGAATTTTTCTTCAGAAAATGGGTTTTTCTTTTCTATTACATTGGCAGGCTGCATATTTTTCAAACTGTTATGCTCTGCTTTCCTTTAAATCATAAGTTCCAAGTCCAAATCCTTTCTTTGTGAATGCAGAAAACTGAATGCTTTTAAGAGCACCCAAGTCATATCTTGAAAGGTTTGCTGCTTAGAAATTTCTTTCTCCAGATACCCTAAATCATCTCTCTCAAGTTTAATGTCCCACAGATGTCTAGGGCAGCAGCAAAGTGCCACCAGTCTCTTTGTGAAAGCATAGCAAGAGTCACCTTTATTCCAGTTCCCAATAAGTTTCTCACTTCCATCAGAGACCAGCTCAGCTTGGACTTCATTGTCCTTATCACTAACAGCATTTTTGTCAAAGCCATTCGACAAGTCTCCAGGAAGTTCCAAACTTTATCACATGTTCCTGTGTTATTCTGAGCTCTCCAAACTGTTTCAATCTCTGCCTGTTACCCAGTTCGAAATTTGCTTCCTCATTTTCAAGTGTCTTTATGGCAGCACCCCACTCTCTGCAGTATTAATTTACTGTATTGGTCTGTTTTCATATCACTATAAGAAACTGCCTGAGTCTGGTAATTTATAAAGGAAAGAGGTTTAATTGACTCACAGTTCGGAATGGCTAGGGAGGCCTCAGGAAACTTACAATTGTGGTGGAAGGTGAAGGGGAAGTAAGACACCTTCTTCACAACGTGGAAGGAAGGAGAAGTGCTGAGTGAAGGGGGAAGAGCCCCTTACAAAACCATCAGATCTTGTGAGAGCTCACTCACTATCACAAGAACAGCATGAGGAAAACCACCTCCATGATCCAATTACTTCCACCTGGTCTCTCCCTTGACATGTGGGCATTACGGGGATTATAATTCAAAATGAGATTTGGGGTGGGGACACAAAGCCTAACCAATCACCTTCCAAACAAAGGGGCCAAAAAGATGCTGTTAAACATATTATTAGATGTCATCCACCTGCTTCATACCCTTTGCTGCTCACCTCTTTTCTCACAGAGTAAAAGCCAAAGTCTTTACCGTGATTTATGCAGCTCTACACAATCTGGCTCCTCATTCCCTCCTTATGTCATCTTCTATTTCTCTCCTCCATAATGACCACATGGTAGACCAATAAAGCTCCTGGAATCTACTGAGCACTTACTGCCTCAGGAACTCTGCACTGATATTCTCTCATATTGACTTTTTGGTTGGTCCTTTCTCTCCTTTAATCCATACCATGTTTCTGTCATTTTCTCCATGAGACTAACACTGTCCACTACTTCTAATCTCTACCATAGACTCTACCTTAACTCTCTTCCCAGATCTATTTTACCGTATAATTTTAACCTTTCAACATAGTATTTTATTATCTATCATTTATTGATTACTATCTGTCTTCCCAGGGACAAAGATTATTTATTGTCAATTTTTATCTCTGATGGGCTTATAAACCCTAGGACCATTCTTGACAAATAATCATCACCTGGCATCTCCAACATTATGCATTGTTTTTTGGAAGAAAAGGTGACTTTGCCAATTTTAATATTTTACCTGAGGCCAGTGCCAGAAACTAGAATTAAAAGAATAATATATCTCTTTTTTCTTTCTTTATCGAATTTTGCTCAGGCAGAGCAAAAATAAAATTTTGATTAAGTCTAGTCTTTATTATTCTTCTAATGAGTACCTATGATATTGATTTAGAAAACTCATTGAATGAAGTCCAAAGGCCCCTGTGAGTCCTTAAAACATAGGGTTTTAATGACTAATCTAATGACCAATAGATTTAATAATTCGTAATGTGAACATGGCTGCACTTAGCATTGCTCAACCTAAAAAGAGACCATGACTAGAAGTAAAGATGAGGCTTCTGGACAGAGGTTCATTGATAACAGAAGAAATGGCTGTTTTGGTTAATCCTTCCCCTCTGCTATGGATATCCTGGAATATTACATCATTATCCTACCCCAGCTGAATCTAAAATCTATAGAAGTATAATTTGGTCTTGAATATGAGTATTTAGGAATATATAACTTCAAAATTTAGGAGACATTTAAAAATAGTTTAACTATTTTAGTGGTTATTTTAATATTAAAACCTTTTTAAGGTTATTTTGGAAGTTTTCATAGAGAGACCTAAGACTATGTTCCAATGCACTCTACAAAAAGGACTTCTGGGCTTTCATGAGGAAGTCAAAATTCTGGCAAGATAAATTGATAATAGTGCAAGGGTTATTCTAAAAAATCAAAGCCTGTAGCTTACTTTAAAAAACCAACTTGCAAAGAAGCAATATGTTAAAATAGAATACATCAATTGGTCAGCACTGGCCTTCTCTCCTTTGTAAAGTGCTAGAGAGGAAGGCTGCATATTGATTATGTGATTCTGTTCAGTAGCACCTTTCTGTCTTTCACACACACACACACACACACACACACACACACACACACACACACAAACACATGCATTCACTCTTCCTCTCTCTCTCTTTCTCTCTGGTTTGGAAACTTGTAACATTTTTTCCATGAGTATTATTGTACAGGCCTTCAGCAGGCTCTTGACAAATTGGGGAACCCTTATTTTCTATAATTTCTATCTCAAATTAACAAATTTTTTTTGTAAACATAAAAAGAGCTTCCACATATACGGAGGTGTTTTGGTCAACTATTGCTGTGTAACTTACAGCAATTAATAGTAGAAGACAATACGAATGTATTGCTCTCATGTGTTTGCAGGTTGGCTGGGGCAGCTGTACTTTATGCTAAGTAAGGTCAGCTAGTGAGGCTCAGCTCTGCACATCTCTTTCAACTTGTGGGGCCTGTGGGCATGACTAAGGCTGTTTTTTTTTCTTAGTGAAGATACAAGCACAAGAGCATTCGTTGAAATACACAAGATTGCTTAAGGATTAAACTAAGAGTTTATGCAAGGTCATTTTTGTCCAAATCCCATTAAAAAAAGCAAGTTCTATGGAAGAAGCCAAAGTAAATAGCAGTAGAGTATATTTCATCTTTCCTAGGAGTTACTTTAAAATCACATGCTAAAGAACCTACATCCAAGAACAAGTTCAGAATTAGGCCCAATATTTTAAACTACTGCAGAAGATTTTGCAAAATAACAAAAGACAGTATTCAGATTTTTTATATATTAAGTATTCTTGTATATAAAAAAGCTCTATGGGTACAGTCAAATAGAAAAAAAAATCTGAATTATTTCCCACCTTTATTAAAGCTGGTAACATTACAATACAATGCTCCTGAGCTTATTGTTCCAAATTACCAATTAATATCTCTCAGCCATTTAACATTCAGAGTAAAGGAGGGACTCTTCCTGTGTTTGTGGGTCTGAGTGTTTATCTGTGGCTATGATTTTAAAATGACTATGACTACATACATAAAGGGAAATGGAACTTCCCAAGATGAAAATGTTCATCTGGTGATTTTATGAATAAATGGAGCATCTAAGAATAGTCGAACTGCTAAATATCACCAAACAAATGTCTTGCTGGTCTTAACCCAACAAATCTATCGTGGAAAAATATATGCAAACAAGCTACAGAGAGCAGTTGCCTCTATTCCTACTTCTCCTTTCTTGGTTTACTATCTACAAAGCCTTTTACTCATGCAGAATAATTTTAAAATGATCTTAACTCCTCTCCTTCTCTTATTCTCCTCACCAACACACCAAAGCAATGCTTAGGCCCTAAGCAACCTACATCTCTACTTGTGCATAATACTCATCATGTTATAATAATTATTATTTTTTGCTACAGTCATCTGTTCTCCAGAGAGGCAGAGAAAGGGGCAGTGGTAAAAAAAACATTGACTCAAAGAGTCAGAGTTTCTGACTGTAATAGTCAAGTCCACCACTTTCAGCCTGTTATACAACCTTTGGTTACCTTAGAGAACCTCTATATGTCTATTCCTTCACCTTTAAAATAAAAGAGCCAGACATGGTGGCACACTGTAGTCCCAGCTACTTGTGGGGGAGTGGGGGTTTGAGTTAGGAGGATCACTTGAGCCCAGGAGTTTGAGGCTGCAATGAGTTTTGATTGAGCAGCTGCACTCCAGCCTGGGCAACAGAGTGAGACTCCATCTCTAAAAATGAGTAAATAAAAATAAAAATATAAAATAAGGGAAAATATTCCACCTAAAGATATGTCACCTCAAGCTCTAAGCATTCTTTCACAACATAGTTACTCTTACATCATAGTCCAACTTGTACAATAATACATCATTACCTATACTATAAATTTTGAAATCTTCAACAAGACATTGCAAATCTCCTTTTGTTTGCGACCACAGTCCTTTTTAATCCCATCCCCTCCTATGTTCTTATAAAGATCCTGCGACAATGTCTTCATTATAGACACTGAGCAGGCCATGCCCAGAAGCTATTCTTACCCTAGATTGCCCTCCACCTCAATCTATGCTTATCCTTTTCATCCTTTAAGGCTCACCTAAAACACCCCTTCCTTTGCAAATATTCCCGAATATCTGAGTGCGAAAATGCAGATCATTTCTGGTGGCACATTTTATTTTCATATTTTGATTAGCTACACACATCACTCATCCTAATATACAGTCAACATTGCACAGCTTTGTCTCACCTGTTGATTGTATGTCCTTTGAAAGCAGGATTATAATAACCATATCATAATTTTTTATTTTATTACCCAAGTGCATTCCTATATCAAACTTCCTGTTTATATTTGTTGATTTAAAATGAGAAGACTTACCAGCAGCCTGATGTCTATCTTTAGAAATTTAAATAAATGTTCTTTTTAAAAAATATATTTATTAGGCCAGACGTAGTGGCACACGCCTGTAATCCCAGCACTTTGGGAGGCCGAGGAGGGTGGATCACCTGAGGTCAGGAGTTCAAGACCAGCCTGGCCAACATGGTGAAACCCCATCTCTACTGAAAAAAAAAAAAAAAAAAAATTGCCAGGCTTGATGGTGTGTGCCTGTAGTCCCAGCTACTTGGGAGGCTGAGGCAGGAGAATCGCTTGAACCCAGGAGGCGGAAGCTGCAGTGGGTCGAGATTGCGCCACTACACTCCAGCGTGGGCAAAAGAATGAGACTCCATCTCAAAAAAAAAAAAAAAAAATATATATATATATATATATACACACACACATATGCAAACACACACACACATATATATATTTATTTATTTAGTGGGGGATGCAGTTGTTCCCACAAGCTAGTGTTATTTTTAAGTTTTTTTTGGCTTTACTAACATAATTGACAAATAAAATTTTACATGTTTTTGATGCTATTGAATGTAGGAGTGTTTTCTTAATTTGATATACGTACATACTGCGAAATGACTACTTCAATCAAATTGATTCACAGATCCATTACCACACATAGCTGTCATTGTGTGTGTGTGTGAGGGACAGAGAGAGAGAGAGAAAGAGAGACGGAGAGAGATGAGAACATTTAAGATCAAATCTCTTAGCATATTTTAAGTAAACAATGTAATATTAACTACAATAATCATACTGTACATTAGATCCCCAGAATTTATTCAAATTATAACTGAAAGCTTGTACCTTAAGGACAATACCTTCCCATTTACCCCACTCCCCAGCCACTGGCAACCAACTTTCTACTCTCTGCTTCTATGAGTTTGAATTTTTTAGATTCCACATATAAATAATATCATGCAATATGTGTCTTTCTGTACCTAGCTTAATTCAGTTTGCATAATGTCCTCCAGGTTGAGCCATGTTGTCAAAAATGGCAGGATTTCTTTGTTTTTTTGTTGTTGTTGTTGTTTGAGACGGAGTCGCGCAGTCGCGCAGTCGCGCAGACGGGAGTGCAGTGGCGGGATCTCAGCTCACTGCAAGCTCCGCCTCCCGGATTCCCTCCATTCTTTCGCCTCAGCCTCCCGAGTAGCCGGTACTGCAGGCGCCCACCACAACGCCCGGCTAATTTTTTTTTTGTATTTTTAGTGGAGATGGGGTTTCTCCGTATTAGCCAGAATGGTCTCGATCTCCTGACCTCGTGATCCGCCTGCCTCAGCCTCCCAAAGTGCTGGGATTACAGGCGTTATTGATAAACACAAATTGTTTAAATTGTTTTCATATCTTTACTATTGTGACTAATGCTGCAATAAACATAGGAATAAAAACACTAATTTGATTTCCTTTAAATATATACCCAGAAATGAGATTGCTGGATCATATATATGGTAGTTCTATATTTAAATTTTGAGGAACCATAATACTGTTTTTCATAATGGCTGCACTAATTTATGACCTCATTTACAGTGTGCAAGGATTTCCTTTTCTCCACATTCTTGCCAACACTTGTCTTGTATTGCTTGTCTTTTTGATAATAGCCATCTTTATAGGTGCGAAGTGATATCCCATTGTGGTTTTGATTTGCATTTTCTTTATGAATAGTGATGTTGAACAGCTTTTTATATGTCTGTTGGCCATTTATATGTCTTCTTTGGAAAAAAATGTACATTTAGGTCCTTTGCCCATATTTTAATGGGGTTATTTGTATTTTTGAATCAAATTATAGTATATATTTATATTTTTTGATATTAACCCTTTATCGGATATTTGCTTTGAAAATATTTTCTCCCATTCTGTAGCTCGCTTTTTCATTTTGTTGACTGTTTTCTTTGCTGTGAAGAAGACACTTTCTAGTTTGGTGTAGTTCCACTGTATTTTTTCTTTTGTTATCCATACTTTTCATGTCATATTTTAAAAAATTATTGCAAAAACCACTACACAGAGTTTTTTTTTTTAACCTATGTTTTCTTCTAGGAGTTTTAGGGCATCGGGTCTTATATTACACTCTTTAATTCATTTCCAATTAATTTTAATATATAGTGTAAGATAAAAGTCCAAATTCATTTTTGCATCTGAATATCTTTTCCCCAACATCATTTATGGAAGAGAATAACCCTTCCCTATCATGCATTCTTAGCACCCTTTTCAAAGATAAGTTCACTGTGTATGTGTAGGTTTATTTCTTGGCTCTCTGCTGTGTTCCATTTGTCTATGTGTCTGTTTTTATGCCATTGCAATACTGTTTTGATTACTGTATATTGGAAACATTGTTTGAAATCAGGAAGTGTGACGCCTCCAGCTTTTTCCCTCTTTCTCAATATTGTTTTGGTTTTTCGGGGTCTTTTGTGGTTCCATAAAAAAGATAGGATTTTTTTTTTCTATTTCTGTGAGAAATGCAACAGAAAGTTTAATAGAGAATACATTAAATTTGTGGAGCACTTTGAGTAGTATGGGTATTTTAACTATTAATTCTTCCAATCTATGAACATGATATATGTTCATTGTGTTTCCTTCAATTTCTTTTATCAGTGTTTCATAGTTTTCTTGGAAATATTTTAGCTTTTTGGTTAAAATTATTTTTTAACCAAAAAAAACATTTTATTGTTTTTGATGCTATGGATTTGGGAATGTTTTCTTAATTTTTTTTTTCACATAGTTTGTGTCTAGTATATAGAAACACAACTCTGTATGTTGATTTTGTATCCTGCAACTTTACTGAATTGATTTCTTAAGGCTATAATTATCCTGAACAGAACAGAAACTGTCATGATCCCCTCCATCTACTTCTTATATTATGTTCTTTGATTTTAAGGATTGGGGAATTATTCTTCCAATTGCCAGAAAATTTTGTTATAATTCTGACTTACTTCTCATCCCTTAATTCTTGTTAATTGAAGTTCCCAAGGAGACATCCAATAAACAAAATCATTTCCCCACATATATTCTAAGGAAATAGAAAGTTCAAAGAATGTTCAGATAATTGCCAAAATATTATTAATCATTTATCACTTAATATTATTTGATAATATTATTTGATGATAAATTTATTATTTATTAAGTAATAATATTAAATGAAGGTAAATATCAAATATTATCATTTAATAAAAATAAAATTATCATTTAACAAATAACATTATTCATCATTTAATATTATTTTATTATAATCATTTATCATTTAATTTGCAGATGTGGTTTGGTGTGAACCCAAATGTGCCAGTTCTCTAAATTCCAGAATTAGGCAAACTTATCTATCCAGTCTCAGAAAGGACTAGACTGAGGTAGGTTCTTTCAGACTTAGAGGTTTGCTAGGTAAGACTTAGAGTTGCACTGTCTAATGAGGTAGCTACTCGCTATGTGCAGTTAATGAACACTTGAAATGTATCTAATCCAAATTTATATGTGCAACATGTCTAAAATACACATCAAACTCCAAACACGTAATAATAAAAATAATGTAAGCTATATCATTAGTACATTTTATATTTATTACATGTTGAGGTACTATTTGGAACATATGCTATTAAACTATATTATTCCGTTTGCTTGTTCATTGCTTATAAGCTTCCTTGCTTAATATTCTTCATTGTGGTTTCATATGCTGTTTATGATTAAGTATACATTTTATAGCAAAACATAAAAGAGTCTTCATGATATAATCACTCCTCTAGCTTTATCTCTATATTTTCTATTCCAGCACCAAGAATCTCCTTAAGATTAGAAACCAGGCAACTTTTCTCTTGAATCTAGGTCTTGGTGTATTTACTCATTTTGCCTGAAACAGCTTTAGCCAACTCTTAGGTCTGATGATAACCTCTTGATCTTCAGCTTTTTAGTTCAACTATCATTTCATCTTTAAAATCTTCTAGAATTTCAGGACTAGGTATGTCTCCTTCTAATGTCCTCTTGTGGTACCCTGTAATTAGCATTATTATCCAACTTAATTACACAGTATTTAAATTGCCACTTTACATGTTTGTCTTTTGTACTTCACTTTATGTTCTTGAAAGTCACCTTACGTTTCTTATTCATTTTCACCTCCAGTGCCTCCTATATTGCCTTTTACAATAGATATTTAAAATATATGTCAAATGCAGAAAATAATATATGAACCAATGAAATAATCTATTTAATTTAAGGTGAGGACAAAACTCCTTTATGTAGATGAAAACATATTTTGTAAACTCTAGATTGCAATTTTATTATTGTTGAAAATGCTTGTCTTCCTATTCTCTGCACCTAGCATTTCCCTCATAGGTAGTTTGTGTATAATAAAGATATTTGAACAAATAACTGAGTGACTAAAATAATTCCACAGTTTAAAAAAGGTAACATAAATTAAGTTATCCGAGCATAAAATGAGTTATTGTGATATTGCTCTTTTGAGCCGAATTGGCCTGTTAAGTTGCTTTGTAACATGCATTTCTTTATTCAGCTGAAAACAAGCAGTCTGCAAGTTTTAAAATGGCTATTCCTTTCTATTCATCTTTTGCTTCTCATAAATTAGGCCAGCACACATCATTTCTACACTACCCAAAGCCAAACTCTTAAGCCGTTTCCATTATACATTCATTCCAATGGAAATAATGGCTTTCATTTACCACAGTGTCAGAGGCCAGTGAAGCCAAATCGGTTGCGGCTGCATTATTTTATAACAGGAGATAATGTTATCCCCACTGTAGTTACAAATGTGATTTCCTCAGAGTTCAAATACTCTTGGAGCTAAACTGTGATTTGATGTCTAATGGTCAACTCATGTTCTGGGGATTAAGTTAATTAAAACAGTTGCCCTACTCTATTAAAGCTCCCTGTAGACTAATTATTAAAGTGCCAAGCACCGTTACCAACCTACAGCAATTGAAAGTCACAAAGGGAGTTGCTTATATTATGGGAACTCCAGAACTCAGTAGATTATCGCCCGTAGTAAAAGAACATGCACACTGAGAAGTAGATTACCTTCTACACAGCCACTGAGCTATTATAAAATGTACAAAGGAAAAGCCAAATGTACAAGCATTTGGATTCATAGCCCTTAGAATCCACTATTTCCAAAGCTAGTCGAATATCAGAATGGTAAAGTGCAAATAACTTTGTTCAGGGAATCAGGAAGCACAGCTTAGAATCCGAGAGCTCCCTCTAACTGTCTGTAATGTAAACTCAGGTAATTCCCTTCACTAGGTATCAAATGTCTCATCTATAAAATGAAGAGTATATATGTGACCAGTGATGCTACTTTGACGTATTTTGAGTTAATCAGAGATTTTTCTGCTCAAAATCTTTGGAAGAAAAGCTACTAATGGGTGGCAGAGAGTGGCAAACGTTCTATCTAAACTATAGACCTCCTCCTCTTCAGAAACCTCTGATGAACTGTGCTACATAGAATAAAATATAAAATCTTTTGTATACTTTACTGGTGCAGAAAGTAGATGCTTGATTTTTTTTTTCTTGGTGAATCCACAGAAGTCAAAAGCAAACAAATTATAAATGTTTCCCTAATATGCTTTATCTTAACATATGCATTTTCTTACAATTATATGTCAGTAATAGTCACTATACTAAATAATGTTGCTGTACGTATTAAAATAAAGCAAAGGACATTGGTCATTATGACATTGGTCATAAAGTTAGACTGACCTAGATTTTAATTTCAATTTTAATAGCTCTGTGGATTTAAGACAAATTGTTTCTCCTTTTGGAATCTCAGTCTGGGTCTACAAAAAAAAAAAAATACCCCCACCTCCCAACTCTATTGCTAGAATTAAGTAGGACACACCCACTCACTCACATCACGTAGTGATCATTTAAACTTTCTTCATTTCACTTCCACCTTAAAGAGCAGAGAGAAAATATTCTTTTTTAGAGTATGCTTAATATGATAAGATTTGAAGTTATTTCTGTGGTCTGGGATGTTGTTCAAGACATTTAATAGACGGGTACATGGCATTTTATGTTGTATTCTGGTAAAAATGTCATTATCAGAGGTATAGGAACACAAATTTTAGAGTCTGTTGGGATGAGGCAAATCAAGACAAGGAATTGGATAGGTCTGAAGATAATTATTCTTTCAAGGTTATCTATGAGCTATCGCAAACATCAGGTATTTGGCTACTTATATTACATGCAGTTGATTTTCAAGCCTGCAAACCATTAAGATAGGGCTAAGATCTTTTCATTTTAGATATGTCAGTACAGAAATATTTTTTTAAAAATCAGCTTCTATATTAACTTTCCATTTATGTAAGTTTAATATCAACTGGTAATATTATTGTTACTTGCCAGCCAGCAAATCAGTTTGGGAATCATGTTGTGTAGTCAATAAATCATCTTGTAAAATCCCTTTTCTCTCTAGAGTTAGCAGCAGTACCTATTAGGAAGCAGCAGTTCTCATTATTACTCCAAGAAGCACCAGGGCATCAAAGTATATAAGCTGTGGCAGAGCTCATTCATCAAGGTAGGAAATCTTTTTCCAGCATTAAAACAGAGGCTGAGAAGCAATGGAAACCAATATTTGGGTGAAACAAGGAGGAATTTTAAAAAGAAAAACAGGAAAGGGAGGGCTAGAGAGAGGAAATTACAGTATATCTAGAGTTACATGTATAAACTGAAACGTACTGTTATCGAGACAACCTTGCTCTTTACAAGTACACAAAAGTGAATGAACTAATTTAGAGTTTTTTATCTAGAAAAAGAAGTCTACATTTTGTGTAAAAGCTAATTTTAATCAGATGCTTCATTTACCCTGATGACAAATCTGCATATTTATAAATTATGTCCAATAAAATTATTAATATTTTTGATGATGTATGTGCTATAAAATTCAATAATGAGACTAGTTAACTTGCATCTGAAAACATGCAGCTAGAATAAATTCAAGATTCATTATGCCTGGGCCTTTCAATCAAGTAAAGCTTCAGCATACAATATTTAAAATTTATTTTTTAAGTTTTTAATTGTTATGGGTACATAGTATGTGTATACATTTAATTTACAAGAATCCTGGATATCAGAGTCATGAAAGATCAATCCTTATCATTTCCAATTGAAAATGGACCAAGTGGCTAGTTCCCAAATATAACAAGTTGAATGACTCTCAGAAGCTACTTTTTGGTCCATAGGCTTAAACAAACAAAATCACTGGGGTAAATGTGGTTATCTTTCATCATTTTAAAAAACTTTTTAATCTAATTATGCAAACTAATTAACATGGGTAACATTTTAAAATATGCAAAAGATTACAGTAGATCCAAAATGGCATGAGTCTCTTAATTGGATAACCATAGTGATTGATAAGTAATGTCACATAGCCAATCTGACAATAGTATTATTATCAATTATTAAAAAGGCTTTAATCAACTAAGGCCTATCACCTAGTTGGATTGATCACATTTACTGACTGTTCACTTAATATTGCCATTATTAATAGATAAAATTGTTGACTCAATTGGTGACAAAATTGTTTACATTTGGATCCACAAAATATCAAATAAAAAATATCACACTGTGTTTTTCAAGGTTTTCCAGAGAAATAGAACCAATAGGACATATAGTGATATATTGAGGTATATTTAGATATATCTATTTAGATATATTTCAATGAAAGCAATGGCAAAAACTGCAATTACTCTTGCACCAACCTAAATATAGAAAAAGAGATTTATTATGAGGGGTTGGTTTACTTGCTTGTGGAGGCTGAGAAGTCCCTTGATCTACTCTTTATAAGCTAGAACCCAGAGGAGCTGGCAGTGTAGTTCCAGTCCACACAGAAAGGCACAAGACACAGGAAGGCCAATGGACAAGACGAATGGCCCAGCTCAAGCAAAGAGCAAATTCACCCTTTCTTCACCTTTTTGTTGTATTTGGGCCCTTAATGAATTGGAAAATGCCCACCTACATTGGTGAGGGCATTCCTCTTTATTCAGTCTACCCATTCAAATGTTAATCTCCTTTAGAAACATCATCACAGACACACTCAGAAATAATGTTTTACCACCTACCTTGGTTTCACTTAACCCAGCCAAGGAGACACATAAAATCAACGATCACATACACCAAGTAACCTTGTTCCTTGAAACCTAGGAAATTTACCTTTATAATTGTCATTGGATGAAAAGAATGAAACAAAAGAACACCAGCTTGCTTATTACTTAAGATAGACCCATTTCTTTCTTTCAGATTTGACTGGTGCTATTCTCAACATGAATGGAAGTTAAGTGAGCTTCAGAGGTGGTCTTGGCTGTGGGATATTGAATGGGATTTTGAGAACTGTGGAGACCAGTAATTCTACATTTAGTCTCTGACAATGCCGGTTGGCATTTTAGCTCCTCAATGAGAACAGTTCAATGACTAGCATTGCTACCGTTGGAAGATATCTACCCATAAAATATTGCTTTTTTATATGAAAGCCTCTCATCTTCATACTGACATCCTAAATCAAAGTCAGCATCAGGAGCCACAGAGAAGAGAAGAATTATTTAGAGAGCTGTGTTAAATCACCATTCAGAATCTTACATAAAGCACTTGGTAAACCACAAAAAATACAGCAGATTTATTTAATAACACCATAAATAACAAACAGCACCACTATAAATCAGCTTGTAGTATAACAATACTTTTAGGCACAGCATTCCCAACATTAAAGACTCCCAATTTACCAAAAATGGTTTTCGGTTGTTTCCTGGTGGTTTCCTGGCTAGTGACACTATCACAAATTGTAGAAAAAATAAATTTAGAATGAGTATGTGCGTAAGGACCATTTAAAAGTCTGACAGCAGTTACAACCAAGTTGTACTATATTTTCATATTGTCAAATGAATATGAGCTGGAACATCTTCAATACTGCTGTTTTATTATCATTTAACTGTGTTTCCAGCACACAAAATATTGGCAGTATCAGGCAACTGGGTTTTGATCACAAAAGCAAAAATCTAGTTCTCAGCTCTAGGCCACTGCTTTTTGAAAAAAAAAAAAAAAAAACTGGCTGAAGAATATAATAATAGGGCAGCAGGGAATACTTAGTGAAATTTATCTCCATAGCTTGATTCCCTCTCTCTTTCTCTCTTTGCTTATTTTTTCATTTCCCCCTCTTTTTCTCTCTCTATTTCATTTTGCCAGATTGCTGAGATTTTATTACTCTTTCACTTTTACAGCACTTAAAATATATTTATTATATTTGTTTAAATAAATTTCTATTTAAACTTTAGGAAAACAATGCATTGTATTTGCTAAACCTGTATTTGGTTAGGTTAGCTAGATAATCAGTCACCAAGTTGGTGACCAAAATAGTTAACGATGAAAAATAACAGACTCTTTAGAGCTATGGCTGTATCATAAATTTCAACTTTTCATGTGTTGCTCAATACGCATAGCATGGCTGATTGTATGGGAGTCATTGTTAAGAATAATAAAAGTGTTTAGTCCATTTGATACAAATGTGTAATGTTTAAAAGTACATGAAAAGATAGATAAAATATGCCCATGACAGCTATATTTTAAAATATTTAATAATATTGTTTTCTGTTCACAAAAGTGGAGTTTCCTAATTAAACATATTCTAAAAATTATTGCAAATCAATAACTTGAATATGGCAAATAATATCTTGTTTTTGAGTGCATGTCTGTGGTGCACTGAATGGCAGAGAAGTCACTTAGGTGCTCTGATTGTGGGCCAGACTGGAATCCACCCTTTAGGATGTTGGGGAAACATATTCACAAATAGAATTCCCTAAGAGTGAGGTCAGGAGAAGCTTTTTTTCTGGTACTGAAATAACCATAATGCTCTGCAGGATCCCAGTGCTGGAGAAAATTATTATACTATAGGAATCTGGCACTGAAGAAACCATTTATGCTCCAGTAGCCAGGCACTGGAAAAATCCTTGCTCTGCAGAATCCTGATGAGCCAGTGTACAAGAAGATGAAAGAAAAACTCCTTTCTCTAGCAATGCCTCTCTAGTGTCCTCTCCTGACAAGGGTTAATATGCCACCCAGCAAAGGGAAAATATTCAAAGAGCTCACCTCTATATTCTCACACCTGGCAATGAAGGATGAATTTGAAACTACAAGAATGTAAATGTAAGAATGCCTACAATATCATGAAAATCAATAATCCTGAAAATATATGATATGAGTAAAAATGTGGAGAGATTGAAGGAATTAGCCAGGGAAAGATACTTCCAAGCAGAAGGAAGTATGTTGAAATATGCCTGGTGTTACTTGACAGTAAAGGAATCAGTATGGCTGGAATAGAGTGAGTGAAGGTGAAAATGGTAAGAGACAGGAACAGAAAGGAAAAAGAGCAACCATATTATATGGGGTGTTTTAGGTCTTTGTAGGATGTTGACTCTGAGTAAAGTAGAAAAGTGATACAGAATTTTGAACAAAGGACAGTTATGATTAAACTGTCATGTATAAAAATTCTGGCTGATGCTTTAAGAACAAACTAGAGTTGGATCAGATATAGCAAAATGAAGACCTGTTAGAAAATGATTACACTAATTCAAATAAATGGTGCTTTATTTGGTGGCTTAGATGTTAAGTATTAGTAATGGAGAATATAAGCAACAGCTTGCCCTGGATATAATGGAGTTTTGAAAGAATTTATTGATATTTTTATGGATCGAACGTAGAATCAAGAATGATTTCAAAGTGTTTGATCTGTGCAGCTAGAGTTATTAAGTTGCCATCAACTTAGATGGGAAGATTCCCTTTGAGTAGAGTGGGGAAAAATTCAGATTATGATTTTGGATATATTAATTTTTATTGTTACTGATGACATTTTTATATTGTTTGTGGTTAGCTTGCATTAAATAAACAAAAGTTTACGTATCTACTAAATATTCATTGGGAGATGACAAGTAAATGTCAATTTGGTAGTTGGATATAAGCATCTGAATATCAAAAAAAATTAATCTGGAGATAGATTTTGGATTTGTGGTCATATAGGTTTATTTAATGGCATGAAACTAGACAATTTCATCAAGGGAGTGATGACAGGTGGAACGGAGTTGAGCTCCAAGACGTGAGCCCAAAATACTTCAATGTTAAGAGATTCGGAAAAGGTGAGATGGTAGCTAATAAAACTGAGAAAGAACAGCCAGTGATATAAGACAAAAAGTGTATGTCCCCAAGCCAAGCCAGTGATATGGTAAGTTGAAGAAAGGATATCACTAGTTCATATCTAAGTAAGAGTTTATGACTGAGCATTGTGTTTAGAAACTGCAAGGTCATGTTAGAGCTGAAAAACACACTACAAGAACTTCAAAATGCAATTGCTAGTATTAATAGCAGAATAGACCAAGCAGAAAAAAAGAATCTCAGAGCTGGAAGACTGGCTTTCTGAATTAAGACACGTAGACAAGAAGAGAGAAAATAAGAATGAAAAGGAATAAAAAAAATCTGATAAATATGGGATTATGTGAAGAGACTGAATCTACAACTGATTGGGGTACCTGAAAGTGATGGGGATAATGGAACCAGGTTGGAAAACATACTCCAGGAATTCATTCAGGAGAACTTCCCCAAAATAGTAAGACAGGACAACATTCAAATTTAGGAAATGTAGAGAACCCCAGTAAGATACTCCATGAGAAGATCATCCCCAAGACACAAAATCATTAGATTCCCCAAGGTCAAAATGAAAGAAAAAATGTGAAGGGCAGGCAGAGAGAAAGGCCAGGTCACCTACAAAGGGAAGCCCATCAGACTAACAGCAGACCTCTCAGTGGAATCTCTATAAGCCAGAAGAGATTGGGGGCCAATATACAACTTCTTTGTTTTGTTTTGTTTTGTTTTGAGATAGAGTCTCACTGTGTCACCCAGGCTAGAGTGCAATGGCACAATCTTGGCTCACTCAACCTCCACCTCCCAGGTTTAAATGATTCTCTTGCCTCAACCTCCTGAGTAGCTGAGATTACAGTCATGCGCCACCACCCCCAGCTAGTTTTTGTGTTTTTAGTAGAGACAGGGTCTCATCATGTTGCCCAGGCTGGTCTTTAACTCCTGACCTCAAGTGATCCACCTGCTTCAGCCTCCCAAAGTGCTTGGATTACAGGTGTAAGCCACCATGCCCGGCCTCAACATTCTTAAAGAAAATAATTTCCAACCCAAAATTTCATATCTGGCCAAACTAAGCTTCATAAGTGAAGGAGAAATGAAATTCTTTTCAGACAAACAAATGCTGAGATAATTTATCACCATTAAGCCTACCTTGCAAGTGCTTCTGAAAGAAGCACTAAGTATGGAAATGGAAAACCATTACCAGCCACTAAAGAACACACTGAAGTACCAAGACCAGTGATGCTATGAAGCAACCACATAAACAAGTCTGCAAAATAACCATCTAGCATCATGATGACAGGATCAAATCCACACATAACAATACTAACCATAAATGTAAATGGGCAAAATGCCCCATTAAAAGACACAGAGTTGCAAGTTGGATGAAGAGTCAATCCTCATCAGTATGCTGTCTTCAAAAGACCCCTCTGATGTGCAAAGATACACATAGGCTCAAAATAAAGAGATGGAAGAAAAATTACCAAGCAAATGAAAAACAGAAAAAAAGCAGGGGTTGCAATTCTAGTTTCTGACAAAACAGATGTTGAACCAATAAAGATCAAAAAACACAAAGAAGGGCATTACATAATGGTAAAGGGTCTTGTCAAAAGGGTTCAATTTGACAAGAAGTGCTAACTATCCTAAATATATATGCACCCAATACATGAGCACCCAGATTCATAAAGCAAGTTCTTAGAGACCTTCAAAGAGACACAGACAACCACACAGTAAGAATGGGAGACTTTAACAACCCACTGATAATATTAGACAGATCATCAAGACAGAAAATTAACTGGCTCAAATGGACCTGACACATCTACAGAACTCTCCACCCAAAACAACAGAATATACATTCTTCTCATTGCTGCATGCAACTTATTCTAAAATTGATCGTATAATCAGAAGTAAAATATTCTTCAGCAAATGCAAAAGACCTGAAATCATATCAGTCTCTCAGATGACAGCACAATCAAATTAGAACCCAAGATTAAGAAATTCACTCAAAAACACATAATCACATGGAAATTGAACAATCTGCTTCTGAATGACTCGGGAAAATAATGAAATTAAGGCAGAAATTAAGTTTTATGCAACTAATGAAAACAAAGATACAAGATACTAGAACCACTCGGACAAAGATAAAGCAGTGTTAAGAGGGAAATTAATGACACTGAAGTGCCTGCATCAAAAAATTAGAAGATCTTAACAACCTAACATCACAACTAAAAGAACCAGAGAACCAAGAGCAAACAAGCCCCAAATCTAGAGAAAATAAGAAGTAATGAAGATCAGAGCTGAACTGAAGGAGATAGATACATTAAAAAAGAAAAACCCTCAAACAATCTACAATGAACTCAAACAAATCAGTAAGAAAAAAAATAAAAAATCCCATCAAAAAGTGGGCTAAGGACATGAATAGACAATTCCCAAATGAAGATATACAAATGGCCACCAAACATATGAAAAAAATGCTCAACATCACTAATGATCAGGGAAATGCAAATCAGAACCACAATGTGATACCACCTTACTCCTGCAAGAATGGCAATAATCAAAAAATAGTAGGTGTTGGCATGGATATAGTGAGCAGGGAACACCTCTACACCACTGGTGGGAATGTAAACCAGAACAGCCGCTATGGAAAATAGCGTGGAAATTCCTTAAAGAACTAAAAGTAGAACTACTATTTGATCCAGCAATCCCACTACTGGGTATCTACCCAAAGGAAAAGAAGTCATTATTTGAAAAAGATACTTGCAGACACATGTTTATGGTGGCCCAATTCACAATTGGAAAATTGCGGAACCAACCCAAATGCCCATCAATCAATGAGTGGATAAAGAAACTGTGGTAGATATACACGAAGGAATACTGCTCAGCCATAAAAATGAATGAACAGCATTTACAGTGACCTGGATGAGATTGTAGATTATTATTCTAAGTGAAGTAACTCAGGAATGGATAACCAAACATTTTATGCTCTCACTGTATGTGAGAGCTAAGCTATGAGAACACGAAGGCATAAGAATGATACAATGGACTGTAGGGACTTGGGAGGAAGAGTGGAAGGGTGATGAGGGATATAAGAATACAAATATGGTGCAATGTATACTGCTTGGGTGATAGGTGCACCAAAATCTCACAAATCACCACTAAAGAACTTACTCATGTAACCAAATACCACCTGTACCACAAGAACATGTGGAAAAATAAAATAAAATAATTAAAATAAAATAACTCCATGAATTCAGGAACTGATGTCTTGAAAAAGTTAATAAAATAGATGGATTGCTAGTTCATCAATGAAAGACTGAATAAAGAAAATGTGGTACATATATAACATGGAATACTATGCAGCCATAAAAAATGATGTTATGTCCTTTGCAGGGATGTAGATGGAGTGTGAAGCCATTATCCTCAGCAAACTGGTGCAGGAACAGAAAAGTAAGCACTACATGTTCTCACTTATAAGTGGGAGCTTAATGATGAAACCACATGGACACATGGCGGGGGAACAACACACACTGGGACCTGTGGAGGGAGAGTTTCAGAAAGAATTAGCTAATAAATGCTGGGCTTAATACCTAGGTGATGAGATGATCTGACCTCCTGATCTGCCCACCTCAGCTTCCCAAAGTGCTGGGATTACAGGCATGAGCCACCGCACCAGGCCCATATTTTTTACCTACATTATTATATGGATACTTTGATAACTCTATGAGTTCTGTTTCCCTAATTTTGGATATTGGCAAATAGAACCACACAAAGTTGCATAGCTTGCACCCAACACACCCCCAATTAAGTGACTCCTAAGCTAAACCTTTTTAACCTCCAAGATATTCTTCTCTCTGACAACTTTCTTGAAGATCTAATTTTCATACAAGATATATCTATGTTTATATTTTCTCATGATTGTGTACTTGAACCCTCAAAATTGTACCTTCTGTTTTAACATGTGTGTGTTGTGTGTATATGTGTGCGTTGGGTGGGGGGTGCCTTTTTTAATTTCCCTGAATCCTGGAATAGAGCTCTTTCACTTTTACTATGCTGCTAGATATTCTTCAGATTGAGAAAACCTCTATGAGTGGAAGTTCAGTGTTTTCATCAGTCTAGGGACTGCTACTGATAGGAAAGAGATTAAGAAAAGAACTTTGGTGTTGTGGCTTATAACCTGCTAACTCCCATGCTAAAGGATTTGGAAAACAATCTACAAATTTCACTTTTAAACATTATCTGAAATTGTAATCTTGAAAGGATTATTTTGTTTGTTTTTAAATTCTACATTATTCCTGGGGAAAATGATAACTTTCTCTATGAAAAACCAAATTTTAATCAATGAAGGTGAAATATGCTTATTTGCGTATTATCTTCCTAGAATAATGTGAAATCAAGAGTTTATTTTACCTTCATATCACAGAATCACAAACTGATTTAACCCATGAACGTGACAGTTTTGACATTAGAACTGGACTTCATTTTTGTAAGGATTTGCATTATTGCAATTAGAGAACATTAAGGCATATGGATGAAGTATGTTTTATATATATTTAAATATGTACATAATATATATAATAAAAATCATCTCACTAACATGTAGAAGGTAGAAAAGTAGGAGAAGGTGGATGATAGACAAATCGTGAGTAAAGGAGAACATAAAGATCATAAAAATAGCTTTTTAGTTTGGATTGAAACGAAATTAATTTTTTTCTTCAATGCAAACTTTTTTTATAGAAAAGAATGAGAATGACTTGCTCAAATTTTTCGAACTATGTTCAGTAGATGCAGTCTTAAAGATGATGCATGTGGTATGACTGATTCATTTCACCTAACACCAGAGGCAAAGATAAAGCCCATAATTTTTATAGTAATAATAAACTAAAATTTTTATTTAGTAGTTCCAAAAACACAAGTCTCCTAGTTATCAGTTCAGTGTTTCACATGGGGCTTCACACCATAGATTTCAAATAATTAATAATAGTGTTAACAATAACAAAATGACATAAAGTATCCCTAAAGAGTGGGGGAAGTCAATCCTGAAAGACTTCAGAAATAAAAATATTTGGCCAGGCATGGTGGCTCATGCCTGTAATCCCAGCACATTGGGAGGCCGAGAATGGTGGATTACCAGAGGTCAGAAATTCAAGACCAGCCTGGCCAACTTGTTGAAATCCCATCTCTACTAAAAATACAAAAATTAGCCGGGTGTGCTGGTGCGTGCCTGTAATCCCAGCTACTTGGGAAGTTGAGGCAGGAGAATCGCTTGAACCAGGGAGGCGGAGGTTGCAGTGAGCTGAGGTCATGCCATTGCACTCTAGCCTGGGTGACAAGAGTGAAATTCCATCTCAAAAAGAAAAAAAAAAGAAACAGAAAGAAAAAATTTTGAAGTAAGTCTCAAACCAAAGTTCTCTAGATGAATGGGGATGAGGAAATGTGGAAGGGCAAGTCCAGCTGGAAGAATGGCCCATGTGGATATAAGCAAGAGAGAAAGGGTGTGGCCAACTCAGGGAACTAGAATTATCTTTGCATGGTCATAGCTGTTCAGGAAAATTGTTGTAGTGTTTTGAGACCATGAAGGAAAGATCAGATTAGGGAAGGTTTGTTAGTCTTGCGGGAGACTTTGGATTTAAGGATATACAGAGTCACTGAGGGAATTAACTTAATGACAAAAATGCAAGGCCATGTGAAGGAAAATACCAGTTTTCTGAGCAGCTTTGTTTTGTGTTTGCGTGTATATGTGTGTGTTTGTTTTAAAATTCAAAATAACTTGAGTTTTTCTATTCACCACCTGTGGGAACTTAGGCAAGCACATATTCTCTCAAGTTTTATTTCATCCTTGTAAAATGCAGAAAATATTATATATCTTAAGGTATTAGGAAGAAGACTTATTCTAATATTATTTTTGAATACAGTAGAGTGGATGCTACGCACAAAAATAATCTGTATAAAAAACAGCTAATTGCTAAATGCTACGTTCTCTCTACAAAGCTTATATCCCTAGTAACTCTATAAAACAGGCACTATTGTTTTCAGCTTGCAGATGAAGAGACTGAAATTAGGAAGTTTAATTCCCTCAAGCTATAGAACCAATATGTAATTGGTGTAGCTAGGGTTTGAACACAGGAATTTGACTCTTAACATTGTGCTCCACTACCTCTATTGGTTGAATAGAATTTGGAGATTATACTGTGGAGGAATTATATGGGAAACAGAAATATCTTTTTATGGATGACTGCAATCCCTAAGATAAAAAATAATGATCATCTTAATAATAGCAGTAATATTGAGGGTGATTTGGCTCTTCTATCTTTAGTGACCATCTTTGCCTGTAAAGAGACTTACTTGGGGTCTGAGGGCTTAGAAGATTAACTTTGGTGTTTGAAGCCACAAGATTAAAAGTAATTAAATTACCTTGGCAGTTGACTCCTTTACTCCTGGTGGAAGACATAAAGATAATGCAATCTCATCTAAGTTAAAAGGGGGAAGGAGGGTTCCAATAAAGTCACTCATAAAGATCAGGGAAGCCTAAAAGGAGAGAAAGCTAGTATCCCCTCCCTGGGTCAATGTCTACTTATAAGGCAGATTTGTCAATCTGCCCTCCAGACCTATGTGAGAAGGGAACAACAGGGTACTGAAGAGAAACAGCAGGACAGAAAGAAGAATGCTAGTGAAGGGCATATATCCTCATAGTTGGCTTGAAAATGTGCATATATTTTGCAGTAGTTAACTGAACAACAAAGAAGGTGAATGGGTTACATATCTTGACAGTGTACAACTTTATGATTATCAGCACTGAACCCAGAGATGAGAATGAAGGGAAGCCTAGGGGAGCTGTGGTAGGAGGAGATCAAGCCAAGCAAAACTGCTACAGAAAATCACAAACTCAAGAATGTATTCCCCTGCTGGACTCTGAACATCTCAAAATACTCCCCACTAGGATGCCACCATTTGAATATTTGATACACAAAGGATATTGTTGGCCATTGGTGTACACCAGAAAACAAGCAACAATCAAAAATGTATTTTACATAGGTAGCCATGTATATAAGGTATGCTGTAAATTTTCCGCTATTCTTAGATTGACACAGAAAATGGGAGAAAAAATGAACAAAATAGCAGACTCCATCATAATCATACACATATACACCCTTGATCACAGACACCCACACACCCACACAGAACAGTGGGCTATGGAAAATAAAGGGAATATGTGCATGCACTTGGAATTTTAAATTGAACAAGTTTGTTTTTTGCAATGAAAGCCTCCTGACTCCTTCAAAAGTGACAACAAATAGAGATTCACAAAGCATCACCCAAAGAAATATCAGAAAACACGTTTCATACTTTTACACAAGATCCAGATTGAGATCATTTAATCAAGATCATTCAATAATGGGACTGCATCTTTAAGAATGTACTATTTCCAGAGTTTTGTCAAGGATGTTGTAGGATGATAGAATGGTGTTGTTTACAGCAAGTCTTTTCTTTTTCCTGGAGATAATTAAAAGTGAAAGTGAGAGCCCTCATGAATCTACCGTTGGTAATTTCAATAACACTTAGGTTCCCTCTTCAATTTTCCTTTATGTTTTGACCATGAAGGCAGGCGCTGTGGGTTCTAGGGGCACGATTTCTGTAGGTTGGATTTTTTTTTTTTCTGTAGCTTTTGGCATACCTACAGCTGCCAGCTTCCCCCGAAAGCCTAGTTTAGCATAACTTAGTTACTTTCCCATCTGTTCTTCCACCTTTTTTTTTTTTTTTCATATTCTGCATTGCATTGTGGGGAAAAGGCTGGCAAGGCCACTATGTACAAGATCTTAAGAAAACAGGTTATCTTTGACTTTGCACCTAGTAAACTTTATTTTACATTCTTGGTTCTTAGGAATTTCAACTGTATATGTAAACAGCAAGAAATAAAGATTGCAAAGTGTTAAGAATCATATAAAATAATTTCTTATTTGTGGACTTTGAATTCAACACATTACGAGCCAACAATGTAATAAAGAATTCCTCAACCTCTTCTCTTTGCTTAATTGCCAATTGTAGGCTTTAGTAGCAAAAGCAGAAAAAAGAATCCATTGATGATTATACATCTCAAAAAGTTGACATAATTCTCTGCAGAAATTAGATTAAATTCTGACATGTTTTGAACTCCAGTGCAATTGCAGAACTTTAGTGATCTTTATTTACTTAAAAGTCTTTTCCTACCTACTCATAAGTTATTTTTTAATGTTCTGTTTTATACCAGAACTGGCATCATATATCATTTGATGTGCCAGCTACTAATTAACTGAGTAAGTAAAATTTGAGTTTTCAGTGATTAAAAGGCCTAACACTTTATTCAAGTTGTATTTGCTATTTTAATTTTTTTCTTTGATTTAAAATACAGCTGGCAGTTGGTGATTCTGGAACACAAATTGTCCTCGTGACCTTGAAAGGGCTGTATTTCCTTATCAGCTTTATAGCCACCTAGAACCATTAATACATGTAATTCCTAAGTTTAAGAATTTTGCAGGTTATCAAAAAGACCTTATATTACTAAGCTATGCTCAGGCCAAAAGAATGAGCACCGTATTCAGGAATATACTTTCTCTGGTGCATCTTATTGCAACCTTAATTTTTTAATTATTCTTACCACTTCAATGTGATTATTGACTGAATTATGTCATTATGTCAAAGGCCAATCCTTACCATATTCCAGTGGGAAAGAAGACTTAATATTTAGTTAATTACATTTGTCCTAGTAAGCCTGAAATTCCTATTGACTCTCCAAGTTCTCAATTTCTATTGCTCATAGGTGAGTTTATTGACGGATCTTACTGAACACTGCAGTCCTCACTACAGTGCACACTGTAATTCAATTGCCTCTAATATAAAAAATTCTTCAGTTCAGCTCTGTAGAATTACAGGGGTCAAAAGTTACAAATATGTTCCTGCTGCTTCTGCCTGTCTATAATTTAGTTTGTAACCTATGTCTCAGAAAATGTCTGGCATGAAATTTGCTTTTCTTCAAAATAAAGAGGAGTTTGTATTACTTCAGTTGTTACAAATTGCTTACACATATATCATTATTCAGTTCTCTAAGTATCATTATCATCCCAAATTTACAGATGAAGAAATGGAAGCCCAGAAAGTCAGAGGACCAAAGTTACTCAATCTACAAATGTGGCCCCCAAATACAAATATAGATGCCCTATTTCACAGTTTTAATTTTTTTGCTGGCAGCCACTTTGAGAACACAAACTCCAGAGGCAGAGTTCTAATGTGTGAATCCTGGCTCTGGCCACTTGATAGTTGTGTAGCCTTAGTGAAGTTGCTTGCTATCTTTGTGCCTTATCTTCCTCATCTGTAATGCGAGAATAAGAACATTATAAATATAACTCCATATAGACGTGTTGTCAATATTGTGGTAACAGCCTAGCCATGTAGAATACTATGATAACATTTAATTTTGAAAATATCCTCATCATTATGCAGGACAGTTCTCCATGTGACCTTGTACCTACCTAGTTTTCCCACTTTCTTGCTTGTAGTTCTCACGAATAACTGCAGAAAGTTCTGGGAATGCAGCCTCCTAAGATAGGGAGGGACTGCCTGCAAAAGCCCAGGTCTTGCTCCTGTCTCTCCTAGGAACTGTAACATCTTGAGTTAGGGAAGAATTGTTCAGGACAGCCTGGGCTTTCGGCTTTGTTCCTTAGAAGCAGGATGTCTTTCAAAGCTTTACTGAGTAAGTCACATGGTTCCTGAAGTATACAACTGGGCTGGCTGTCTTTTGGGGTTCTTTAGCTATGGTGCAAATGGGGTTCACACAGTCAAGACTCCCTCTGCCTTGAGCAGCTTTCTTGAGTCTTAGACCAGCTCACAATGAATACAAAAATTCTTTTGTCCCTTGCTGCCTATCTGTAACTAATAAATCCACTTAGCATAAGTTGTTGTGTGTATGTTCTGTTTCACCAGCCTCAGACATAGTTAACCAGTGCATGGTACAGAAACAATAGCCCAAGATACTGTAGGCATAAGTGTATATGGACTTCTGTTTCTGGTGGTTGGCACAGTGATGATCTTTGCTATTCTCCAAACAATGGGAGTCTTCCCTTGGGATTGGTAATTAGCAAACCTACTTTGCATACTTTGCACGTTAATTACTGATTTTAAGGAGACTTTTTTTTTCCGACATCTTTATCTGTTGCTCCAACATCAAGTGGCTACTTTCTCTGGTATGAAACTCTCACCCTGTGAAACACTTCTTCATTATCATTTTTGGAAATTTTCTTTACCTCTCCCACGTGTTGGAAAAACTCTTCCGCATCCTACTAATTTTTCTTCTTTAGTCCTTATTAGAGAGAAGCAACTGATCTCTTAGTCTCTTTAAAAGAAAGAGTGCTTGAGAAATAAAAGCATTGAGAACATATACAGATGAAAATGCCATTATTAATACTTTACCTGGTTATAGAATGTGTGGCTACATTTACGAACTATAGAAGTGCAGCCCTCACTGTCTTTGAGATTCTGATCCACCGCCATTCTGATCACCAAACTTTTCTAAGTGACTTGCCACTTGTCTCCAAGTATATAAAGGGTGATTGGTGGGCCTTTTATCATTCATTGTGCTGGACACATTTGGGGGCATGAAAATCTCATTTTATGACATTCAATCTGGGGAAATTTTTTTTTTTTTTATAATTTCTTCAGTTCCATTTTCTCTTTCTATATTGCTAAATGTCTATTTAGATATTATGTTTTCTGGGTCAATGTTCTCAATTTCTCATTTTTGTTTTCCTGTTTTCTACTGCTTTCTTGTTTTTTACCTTCTCTGTGATTTCATTAATTTATCATCATTTTTGACTGTTTTATAAATTTAAAAAATTCTCCTATCATGCATATCCAAGAGCTTTTTAAGGTCACTGAATGTGTTTTTTGTTTGCTTTGTTTCTATTTTTATTTTTTATGTATGTATCTATGTATGTATGTATGTATGTATGTATGTATGTATTTATTTTGAGATGGAATCTTACTCTGTCCCCCAGGCTGAAGTACAGTGGCATGATCTCGGCTCACTACAACCTCTCTCTCCCAAGTCCAAGCAATTCTCCTGCCTCGGCCTCCCCAGTAGCTGGGATAACAGGCGTGCATCACCACGCCTGGCTTTTTTTTTTTTTTTTTTTTTGTATTTTTAGTAAAGACAAGGTTTTACCATGTTGGCCAGGCTGGTCTTCAACTCCTGACCTCAAATGATCTACCCACCTCGGCCTTCCAAAGTGCTAGGATTACAGGCATGAGCCAGGGTGCCTGGCCTCTCTATTTTTAATTCTCCTTTTCTTCTTTCAGGGTTGTAACAATTTATCTTATCTCCTTAAAGACTCTACTAAGAACTTATTTTTGATTTTTGTCTCTATTGTTTCTCTTTCCTCTGAGATTTTTTATTATTTATTTATATGCTTGTGTGTATTGAGGTCACCCTGGTATGTTAATGGTTATGTTGGTTTCTTTTCTGTTACGTGTGTATTTTAAATTTTGTTTTGCATTGTTTTGTTTCTTCATCTGATATCTTTTGATTCAACTTATATTAAATATTAGAAGACAAAATATTAACTCCAATCTCTATGTTAATGTGTAGGGTTTGTTAGCTGTTATACTTCAATTTAAAGGAAGTTTAATGATTTTACTTTTGGGTGTCAGTCAACCTTCGCTATGTATCTGTAGTGTATTGGAGCTGAGTATTTCACCAGAGCCGACTCACCCAATTTCTTGACTGAGTGTTCCAGCAGTAGGGAAGTGATTCAGAGAAATCTCATTATTCAGTATAGGATTTCCATTATTTCCCTGATTTTATTTGTGATATTACCAAATTTAAATATGGCTGGTATCTCCTAACCTAATTACTGGTTTTTCAATATCTCCAGAGAGTAAACTTGTTTTTACCGCTATCTGTACCATCAAATTCAGTTAAATGGAACCTTCAGTTCCCATAAACTTCTGAAATGGTTTGATCCCAATCAGCCTTCTTCCAGGCCTCCTCTGAGCCAGTTTATATTTCAGGAACCTCTGCCCAAAGTCAGTTGTCATTGACCTATCTGCTTTCCAGCTTTCAAAAATGTGCTTTCGTTTTTTTGGTTTTTTGTTTTTCATTTTTTTTGTCCTTGTGGCTTTATGCTTTATCTGCTTACAGTGATTTTAATGAGAATCACAAGACCTAAGCATGAGCAGTCAGTCACAAAATTTGACAATATTTTTCAGTGTAAGAGAATGAGAAACAGTTATGGAAATTAGAAATCCAAACCTACCTTTGTCAGACTGTGGTCCCCCAAACTAGACATCTATAAGCTCTTTACACCTAATTGCAACCATTAAAAAGTTCCATTGCTCCAAAATCCTAATCACTGAAGTGATTGCTAGAGCAGCTGCCAAGAGAAAATTACCGTGAAATCAGTAAAACATTGATTTGGTCATTAAATGGTGACAAACATTACTAATCAATATTCCCCCAAAATGCATGAACTAGAATGTTCTTCACATAGTGATGAAGATAGGCCAGTCACTAGCAGTGACTGTTAGCCCTTTCATAAATTCACTTGTAAGCTGCTATATCATGCAAGGAAGATTGTACATAGAGATTAAAGCATCTCTCTCAGCTATTTATTAGAATGTCATTTTTCTGATAATGAAAATGAGGCATATGATAACATTCTTTGAAAGTTTATGAAGGTTGACTAAGACAATATGTGTGAACACAACAAGAGTTGTACACATAAGGCACTTAAACCTCACGGTGCAATGGTCTAGCTCTGTGGCTCTTGTCCTTCTTGATTTCTTGTTCTCCAGCAATGTGTGTAAAACAGTGTACTTCCCTTGAAACAACAGTCTCCTGGCTTGACTTCAATATAAAATCTCACTCTGTGTATCTCTTCATAGTATTGAACTAACTAGCAAGGCGGCAAGAGAAAATGACAATTTCATACAAAACTCAATGTGTTGAGATAAAGGGCCTGTCAGAATCTCATTCCCTAAGGGAAGAGCAAAGCCTGCACATCAGAAAATGAGCAGCATGACAGGCCGTGCTCTGCTGTGAACTGGAAGGAGCTGGGCCAGCTTCTGCCCCCAGGTGTTCATTCACAAGGCTCAAGGCCAAACACGTGAGTCAGCCAGGGAATGGGAATCCATCAGGGCCCAGCCAGCACCCTGTCGAGCTTGGTTATGGTAATTAAATGAATCTGTCTTAATATTTTTACGGATAAAATAAGAAGATAATTATTTATCAAATTTTTGTACTACAGTGTATTACTCAGTCTAGAAATAGATCTTAACATTTTGCATGACATGAATGAGACTGAAAAGTGATTTGAAAAATGAAACCTTTTAATCATCGCAGCTAATTATCTTACAGTTTCTTTTCTGCTCTCCTGGATTTCTCTCATGTCACCCCCACTCCTTATTTCCTAGTCTTTCCCTTATTCTCAGCCTCCCACCTTCACCCCCTCAAATCTGGCTTTCCAGGCATCTTTTGGGAGCACAGAACAGCCATGTGTGACAGTTCGCAACTACTTTAATTCAGATTTTTCTCCTTTCATGTATTAGATGAAAATTCATGCATTAGGATAACCACAATGCAAACTTTCTGTTATCCTCCATGACTTCTTAGATTCATGGTATAATTAAATTATACTGGTAATTGGGCAGTAGAATGGTTTAAGGAGAGATACCGGTGTTTTATTTTTGTAATCAATTACATTCCTTTTTCTTTTTTAGAGGAAGCCACCAGCTGGAGCCAGGATCTAATCATATCCACAACCCTCCTCATTCCTTCAATAATTCACTTATTCATCCCCTACTAGATGTCAAGTTGTGTGCTTGGCTCTGAGACCAATAATCATAAGTTTTTTTTTTTTTCTGATTTCAAAGAGCTTATAGGTAGAGTCAAGATTTAAATGCATGAATTTGGAGTACTATAGTGCTCCCAAAATAGCAAGTATAGGATTCTATATGTGCAAATTTGGAAAAAATAAATTTTGATTGCTAGGTTTAGAAAAGTTTCAAAAAGGAGATCAGGCCTGATAAGAATCTTTAAATGAAAGTAGCAGCTCACCAGATGGATCCAGGCAAAAGCAGGAAAACTATAAAATTTGTAAATGTGAAAAAACTTCGTTCACTAGAAAAAACAAAAACAAAAACTGCATTTAAAGATTTCTGGAAATTCATGTTTGTCGCTATTTATAACAAGCAAAAAAGAAGACCTGATAGTTGTTAAGTCCTTCTGTGCCAAAGGATAGAATTCAAGATTTGAGGAACATGATACAGGTCTTTTTGCAGATAACTGTCATGCTAAATAGCATTTTTGAAAAAAAAATTCTCTTTTTTAAATTTTATTTTAAGTTCAGCGGTACCTGTGCAGGTTTATTACACAGGTAAACTTTTGTCATGGGGGTTTGTTGTACAGATTATTTTATCACCCAGGTATTAAGCCTAGTACCTATTAGTTATTGTTCCTGATCCTCTCCCTCCTCCCACCCTCCATCCTCCTATAGGCTTGCTAACTGAATTGCATTCTAGAAAGATCATTCTAACTACAGTTTGGCAACCATATGGAAATACTGGAGGCAGGCACACTCATTTGATACCTACTGCAATAAATCACGGAGAGGTAGTCAGGGACTGAAGTAAGGTTGTCACAGTAGATACCAAATGGAGGTCATTCTTACAGATAATATGAGAGTATAGACATAAAATGGAAATGAGAGAGGTGGAGGAGTAAAGGATTATTTTGAGGTTCATGGGTGAGATTAGAAGCAAAAAGAGAACAAGGAAAATTGGTGACTTCTGTTGTCAGTTTTGGATGTGTTTTATTAGGTAGTATTTCACTGTTTAATTATCTCCATCTTCTTGCAGATACCAAAGAGATTGAAGATGATAGTTGAAATCCTGGCTTTACCTGCTTGAAGCTCTGTTATTTAGAGCCAACCAGTTAATATCTTTGTGCTTCAAATTATTCATGGATAAAATAGGATCAATTTTAGTATTTAACTTATACGTTTGTATATAGTTTATTGGCAGGCTTGGCATATAGGAAGCACCAACAATGTTTATTGTTGCTGTTGTGTTGATGTTATACTTACCACTATCATCACTATGTTTGGGTGGCAGTAGGGGGAAAACATTAAAGTAATGGCAAAACCTGCAATTACTTTTGTACCAAGCTAATAGAACTGACATAACTTAATCCACTGCAGCACATTAAGTCCTCTCTCACTTGAAGTGCCCTGCTGCACCCTATTACAGCATTTCTTCTAATAAACTTTCCTTTTTCTAATCTATATTGTTGTTGGTAAATAACAACCCACGAGTCAACCACTTCCAATGATGCTGATGCTGGGGCTCTGACACTTTTTTTTTTTTTTTTTTTTTTGAGGCCCCTTTTATCTTCCTTATCCTGATCTAGAAAATAGTACCTCAAAGACAAAAGAAAGTAAAAATACAACATTTCTAAGTATTTAACAGAGAAAGTTTTACCACAGCTGCCATCTGTTCTTTCTGAGAGCTACTACCTTTGAGGCTTCATCTACATAACAATACAGTCTTTGCTTGCCTTGTGACATGATTTTGGCTGTGTCCCCACCCAAATCACATCTTGAATTGTAATTCCCACGTGGCAAGTTTTATCTTCCTTATCCAGATCTAGAAAAGAGTACCTCAAAGACAAAAGAAAGTAAATATATAATACGTGCTGTTCTCGTGATCATGAGTGAGTTCTCATGAGATCTGATGGTTTTAGAAGGGGCTTTTCCCCTTTTGCTTGACACTTCTCCTTCCTGCTGCCATCTGAAGAAGGGATGTGCTAGCTTTCCCTTCTGCCATGATTATATGTGTCCTGAGGCCTCTGCAACCATGCTGAACTGTGTCAATTAAACCTTTTTTCTTTATAAATTACCCAATCTTGGGTATGTCTTTATTAGCAGTGTGAGAACAAATTAAATACACCATGCTTCTTATCCACAACCCTTCTATAGCTTGTGACACTACTTCCCAAAAACCTCCAAACCTCTATTATTTTATATTCTATAAACTTCAATGATCTGGCTCATCCTTTGAGTCTTACAGCTGCGAGGCTCCCATACCTATATGCATGTTCATCAATTTGGACCCATTTTTTCCTGTTATTCTGTCTATTGTCAATTCCTCGTAACAATCTTAGATTTAATCCTTCAGAGATAAGTTTTAGACTTTTCTATACTACATTTCTTTCTGCTACCAAGCCTTCACAAATCCTCTATCTTCAGCTTGGAGTCCTATTTTTACTGGCTAACTCCTATTAATTTCTTCTGTGGTCTGTTCTTACAGGAAGTCTTACTTGGCATTTTACATATTGACTAGGGGTCCCTTCTCTACATTTCTATGGATCTCTGAGTTTATATCATCAGTAGACTTCTGTTAGGCTAATGATATACTTGTTTGCTTATATATGCCCTGCAATTTTATTTCCAATACTTAGCATAGTTCTTGGATGAGTGTAGTTCCGGTAAATAAAGTATTTCCATTTGTTGTTGGATGTTGTCGATGCCCGTGACTGACAGTATTATTCCCACTTCTAATTAATGGTATCAGTAAAGTATCTAGCTCAGCTACACTCTACTACACTATGCAAAAAAAGCATGGAGATCATTCCTACAACATCAGGGGTCCTCTCTCAGCTGTGGCCCCTAATTTTATAAGTTGTCACTTTCTCTCTTTCTTTTTTTTTTTTTTTTGCTTTAAGATAGTTAATTCTAGAGAACAACTATGACTGTTCTTTTTCCCTAATAGGAATGTCTCACTGCTTATGGTGTGGTAAAGGAAGTGTATGAGCAAGCAAAGATCAACGGAGTCATGAATGGTTTACAGAGCTTGGATTTCCCTCTAGTTTGTAGAGAGCCAATGAAGGGTTTTAATTAAGGGAGGAACAACGCTAGATTTTCATTTTAGATGGATCGCTCTTCCACTTCTGCAGAAGATGGATTTGAGGAGAAAAGTGAGAGGAGGCAGGGAAGTCAGTAATAAGGGTATTTAATACTGAAGACCAATATATTAAGGGTCTCTCCCCAGAGTCAGCAAATTTTTTTTCATAAAGTGCCAGGAAGTACATATTTTAGGCTTTGTGGGCTGGGCCATATGATCTCTGTCCCAGTGACTTAACTCTGCCTCTGTAGCTGACAATGTAGACAAAATATAAATGTATGAGTTTGTCTGTGTTCTAATAAAACTTTCTTATGAAATGTAAACTTAGAATTTCATCTGTCACACAATATTATTTTCATTAGTCACATAATTATTATTCTTTTCATTCATTCCAAGCATTAAAAATATAGAAACCATTCTTATTTGTTGGCTGCACAGAAACAGTCAGCGTGCTAGATTTGGCCTATGTATTATAATTTACTGACACCTGGCATCTACTATTTATTTGTTTGCAGAAGAGAAGAAGGATTTTTATAAAGTGCTGATAGGTACTAGGCTTTGATTTACCAGTAATTCATGAGTTCCTAGAATAGTATTCATCAAATAGTAAATATCCAAATATGTGTTGAATGAAGATAAATATATCAAAACTTGGTGACATCAGATTCTGGCCAGGAAGAAAACAAGAATAAATGTCATATTTTAAGTTGGTTGGTTCTTCTGCTCAGGACAAAACATTAGCTGACTTTAAATTCATTAGGATCATCCACTAAACCTCCATGGTATCCAGAGTTTTTGTATCAATACTTCTGGAACTATTGCTGACTGAAAAGTTATCTTACTAATATGTTTTCTGAAGAATATTTCCCCTTTCACTGGAGATTATAATTTATTTTCACTGCACTGGAGAAAGAAAGACATATTTCTCAAAGATTTTCATTTGGTATTATTATTATTATTATTAGTTTGAAATATAGACAATAGCAGTCAGGGCCACAACATGGAAAATAAGGTGGAAAAATTATGTCACTTATATTACTATTTCTATTCTCTAATTTAACTTTGTCTTAGGTTTCCCAAGGCCAAAATGAAGAAAACCGTTGAAGTACCCTTTATATTACTTTCCCTTTTCTCCCATTTCTTTCCTTCCTTCCATTTTGTTTCCCACATATTCCAATGACATCTCCAGGCTTACAGAAAATTCTCCCTCTCTCTCTCCTTTCCCTCCCTCCTTTCCTCTTTCTCCTTCTCTTTATTCAGACATTTATGTCCTTGAGACTTCTGGTTTCCAATAAAGTAACATGACTAATATTTAAAGTGTAATTTATTCTGTTTCTTGGTAGATATATACTAATATTTTCAGAATATAATCATATACCCTGAATCCAAAAAATAACAGTCAAAAAGAAAACAAACATATAAATGTGGCATTGTAAAAATTTGTCTGCCAAGAGTCATCCATGAAAATCATCTGGGGCAAAATGTGATGCCATTTTGGTTCAATCAAATAATCTAGTTTAAGCAGGAGAGCTGCATTTTCAGAGTTGTCACATGATGTGGGGCTCACAGAATTTTAGTTTTGTAAGATAACCAGACTTTTTAAATCTAAGAGATCTTTGAAATTCAGAACTAGAAAAAAAATGTTACAAACCTCTAATTAAAAAATGGCATTGGGGAATGCAACAGTCTGATTGGGTCAATTGCTTCCTGCCCTAGTTTTATGAATTGAAATTACTTCTGCTTACTAATGGCATTTGAAAAAACATTAAACTGTTTCTACATATCAAGGTTAGACAGGTTAATGAAGAACAGGGTCCTCAGGCATCATTGTTTATAAAATTTGAGCAACCATGTATGAGTAAAAGTAGGATATTACGACATTACCATCGCATGAAGTGTTTTGAACATAATTCTATTGAATTAATCGCTAGCATTCTTTTTCTGGTGATTAATTCTCTTTTTTCTTTAACTTTCCCAATTTCTTAGAATTCTTATCCCAATTCTGACCTATTTTCTGTTTTTTTCTCTTTACTTTCATTTTTAAACTCTTTATCTCTTTACTTTTCTATATATGTAGAAAAATGTTTTCTAAGTATTTGTGTTAATTGATTAAACTATTTTCTGTTCAATAACTAAAGTCATAAACAAAATTATATAATCCCGAATACTATCTTTTGCATCTCTCTAACACTTAAAACAAGGGAGAAAAATTTTTAAAGCAGGTTTGGAAGACATAGAGATCTCATTTGGATCCTGGATTCCTTAATTCTACTTTTCTAAAAACTAAGAAACAAAACAAAAAAACGCTTAATTCAAACTGGTTTAAAAACTTGTAATATGTATTCATTTTTGTTAGAATTGAGTGCTTAATCCCCTCATTAATTAACACCTTTTTTTTCAATATGTTTATTAAACCTGTGTTATAAAGAAGATACTTCGTTTGGTACATTTCATGATAAAAAAAAGATCTTAAGGCATAATAACCACCTTAAGAAACTAAGAAGAGTTGAATGATAGATGTACGTTTATATCTTCATATTAGTATATGATGCCAGGCAATACAAATTGGAAATATAAAATCCTTAAAAACACAAAACTAAATATTGATCATAAATCATGGAAATATTTGAGTGGTAGATACAAATTTGGTTATTCCAGAATTTCAGGCAACGAAAGTTTATGTAATTGATTAAAGTTTGAGAAAATAGAGCCAATAAGGCACAATGAATTTATTTTGTAGGGGTATGGTTTATGGAAGTTAATCTTGAGCTATGATATGGTGAGTAAAAACAGATAGCAATGGAAACATTGGAATGATAAGTTATGTCATTTCTATTTTTCCTTAGGAGTATTTATGGACCTTAAGCCAGGAGCTTAAGGGTAATTTGGACCATACTAGCCACACAGGTCATGACAAATAATCACATTTGTAGTAATTTTGGTGCCTTAACGTAAGCAAGTGTTGTACAGTGAGTTTTGGCATCGCATTCCAGAGATGTATAGAAATTCTAGTTACTTATAAATTTTAAGTTTAAAAGAGGTCTGGAAGCAGATACTGACTTTAAATACTAGCGAAGTTTAATTACTTCTACATCCCCCAGTTTTGCGTGTTTGAGGGTCACCAGGTGGTCTTTGCTCCCTTCTAAATTCCTCAGATAAGGAGTTTTCGTCTCTGAGGCCTGTTCAGTGGTCACTGGGTGATTTATGCTCTTCTCAATAACCACAGTTTACCTCACTACTGTAGATTTTCTCTGCAGTCAGAAATCTCCCCCACAAGAGAGCAATTTTTCAGAGCTATTTCTGTGGATTGTAGCCCCTCTAAATAGTCATAGCAAAATATGTCAAACAAGTGTGAACCCAAAAGTATCTGAGACAGGTCTCGATTAATTTAGAAAGTTTATTTTCCCAAGGTTAAGGACGTGCCTGTGACACAGCCTCAGGAGGCCCTGAAGACATGGGTCCAAGGTAGTCGGATCACAGCTTGCTGTCACACATTTTAGGGAGGCATGAGACATCAGTCAATATGTATATTCCAGCAAAGTGGGACAACTCAAAGTAAGTCTTCCAGGTTATAGGTAGATAAGAGACAAAAGGTTGCATTCTTTTGAGACTTTGATCATTCTTTCACTGAATACACAACTTACATGAGAGAGGAGGGTAGAGGGATAGTCACGTATGCCTTTAGTCTGACTCACTGAATATGCATTTTTACGTAAATGATAGGACAGAGGTAGTAATCAGATATGCATTTGTCTCAGGTGAGCAGAGGAATGACTGAATTCTGACTGTCCTTTGTCTGGCACCTGTGAAATAAGCTAGTAATTTACATGGCTTGGGTAAAATTCAACAGAGGTGTTTCAGGGTAAAGATCTTGAGGCCCACAAGGAAATTCCTGTGGACAAATCATGAGGGAGGTGTGTAGTTGTTTTTAATTTGTAGCTAACTTATGTAAGAATACAATAGGAGGCAGGTTTGCCTGATGCAGTGCCCAGCTTGACTTTCCCTTCTGGTTTAGGAAAGGAAATAGGAAAATAAATCTTTGGATTTATACAGAAATATATACAGAAGTATATTTTCAAGTAAAATGTGCTGGTTTCCTTCGGTTCCCCATTTGAAATTTAATTTTCAGAAAGTTTCACATAATAGAGAAGAATTGGTAGCTATGTAGAGATTTGGGTTAAAAGTTTTGAGACGAGAGGAGAAAGCATATATAGGAAAAAGCAGGGAAACAATATCTCAAATTTGAGTACATTATCACATACCTTTTTCAATCAGTCTATTCGTCCTCCAAATAGGTCAGTTCAGTTAAACAGCTCTGTCTCTTTTCAGGAGGAGCATTGCAGATGGGACCCATCAAGGTTAGGTCTCTTTGCAGTGCAAGAATAAGGAAATTTAAAAGAGACTTTTCTATGTAAACAAAAACTTGCAAAGCCTAACGTCTGGAGTATTCTCCAAGCTACTTTCTGAGTCTGAATAGCAGCTCACTGAGAAGATTTCTGAACCTGAGCTAAAGTATTTTCAGCTGGAGCAGAGCAGGCAGTGGCAAACTGACAGAATTTCCTGGTTTGCAGTTTCAATGTTATAAAGCTTGTCCATCTGCAAGCCATCAAGGTAATTTCTCTGAATTATATTTATCAAGTTGACTAGCTTCGGCATTCAAAGCCTCAGGAAAAGCAATTTCAATTTTAGTGAAAATTGAAAAAAATCAGAAGGATGGGAGGAAATTTGAAAAATATTAGTTTGGAGATTCAAAGCTTAATATTGAAAAAAAAACTAAAAGAATTCAGTATCTACTCCAGACTGTAGATAAAGAATAAAATCCTCAAAATAATGAGCTAGAATCTAATAACAGATGTACTATACTTGCCTTTTTTAAACACAATTTTTCTCTCGACATTCACTCCCATTTCTACCAAAGATATTTAGTCAGACTAATTCATTTGAAACATAAGTTTAGTCTCATTCACTTGGCAAGATTATTTGCATAAAGTGTAACAAGAACAGTGATTGATAATATAGGCTTTTAAAAAGTTGGCTTTGCTGGAATTTTTTGTAAGTGACTTCAGGTTAGATTTTTAAAAGGCCTGTGAAGGCTAGGAGCCAAGAGAAAGCCTTACCATCTGACTGCATCTGTAATACTTCTACAAATTGGTAAATTTCTCTTTTCTCAAAGTTCTCAAAATATTTTGAAATTCCTGGGCCTGTCAGAAAGTTACATTCTTTACTTATCATAAAGCCAGTAAACCTACAAGGGAAGGGTGTAGACAAGGTATATGAGGCCAGTTTTTCTGAGGGACTTTTACTGGCTTTATGATTCAACTTCGGTTCCTGAAAGCTATCTGGTCAGATCAGAAAATATGACATTATTTTCAAAACCTTGGTGAAAGAACCAGGTTTCCAATTGTGTGCTGTTAACAAAGACATTCTTATTGAAATTTTGCAAATAATTATATTGCCGTAAAATAAGAATACTCACGAATAAATTCTAAATTCTAGAGAGATTAGGTAGACAGGAAGGTAAATATTTCAATTCTGTTTACAATAGTATGCATTACCAAATTGCTGCAAATTATATATAGGTTAAAACAAAGTTAACTTAAATCTGGAAAATTAAAAAATAATGAGCAATGTTTTAAACAAAAGCGCATTAAAAATTATAATTTTTTGTCAGTTCAATCCCATACAATTAATTCTTATTTTGCTTAATGTTAGGTTAGCAGTTTTTTGACCCCAGTTTTGTTTTAAATTAGATTTCTGGAAATTTAGACTAATGGCATAGACTCAAAGTTATTAGAGCCCTGTATTTGTTAGGGTTATTTTTATTCTTTCCATATACAGATATACTTCATTTTATTGGACTTCATTTTATTGTATTCTGAAGATACTGCATTGTTTACAAATTGAAGTTTTGTGGCAACACAGTGTAGAATAGTTCTATTGGCCCCATTTTTTCCAACAGCATGTGCTCACTTCATGTTTCTGTGCCACATTTTGCTAATTCTCATAATATTTCAAACATTTTAATTATTATTATATCTGTTATGATGATCTGTGATCAGTGATCTTTGCTGTTACTGTTATAATCTTGGAGGGTACCACAAACCACACCCATAGAAGGCAGCGAAGTTAATTAAGAAATATTATGCGTGTTCTGACTGCTCCACTGACCAGCTTCTCCTCAAGCCTCCCTAGCTATCTCTTGACATACAAAAATATTGAAATTATGACAATTAGTAACACTGCAGTGACCTCCAAGTGTTCAAGTAAAAGGAAGAGTCACATGTCTCTCACTTAAAATCAAAAGCTAGAAACAATGAAGCTTAGTAAGGAAGGCATATCCAAAGCTGAGACAGGCCACAAGCTAGGCTACTTTCACCAAACAGCCAAGTTGTGAATGCTAAGAAAAAGTTCTTGAAGGAAATTAAAACTGCTACTCCAGTGAACATGTAAATGACCCAAAAGTGCAGAAGCCTTATCGCTGATATGGAGAAAGTTTTAGTGGTCTGGATAGAAGATCAAACCAGCTGCAACATTGTATGAAGCCAAAGCCTAATCCAGAGCAAGACTCTAACTCTTTAATTATATCTAGGGTGAGAAAAGGTGGCTACACTAAACAACAGATTATCAATTAGATGAAACAGACCTGTTGGACTCTCACAGCTACAGAGAAGAAGTCAATGACTGACTTCAAAGCCTCATAGAAATGGTGAGGAGAGGCTTTAAATGGCTGGCTACAGACACTTAGCACTCATCTCCTGCATAGAAGGACAGTGAGTAGGTAACCACACATTGAATACAGCATTTAAGAGAGAACACTGGAATTCTGCAGGGAAATGACAGGGAACATGGAGACACAGGAAGAAAGGGATGCAAAGCAGCTGAACCAACTGAGATTAGCTGGAAGCCTGTAGTGGCTCCCCAGTGTAGGGAAAAGGTAACTGAGCAACTCCTAGAGTTCCACATTTTCACTGAAAACTCCCACAATCCTAGCCATAAGAGAGCCCCTTGGTTATTGCAGGCCCTGAGACTAGGATAGGCAGCTGTCTGGAGTCTGAGTAACTACACAGTTCCAGAGAAGGAGTTCATGCTGGGTCCTACACACCTCTTGAGACCCAAGCAGCTGCTGAATGGAGACATTATGAGAGCCCACCCTCCACCGGACTGTATCCTGCATTTCCACATTCCTGGAACCCAACTGACATTTTCGCATGCCCACCTGGAGGGCTACAGAGACAGAACACCAGCTGGCACTTCCAGTGTATGTAGGGTCCTGAGAATTCTATCTCACACAAGACTAAGTGTGTGTGTGTGTGTGTGTGTGTGTGTGTGTGTTGAGATGGAATCTGTCTCCAGGCTGGAGTGTAGTGGCACCATCCCGGGTCACTGCAACTTCCGCCTCCCAGATTTAAGCAATTCTTATGTCTCAGTCTCCTGAGTATCTGGGATTACAGGTGTGCACCACCATACCTGGCTAATTTTGACGTTTTTAGTAGAGACAGAGTTTCACCATGTTGGCCAGGCTGGTCTTGAACTCCTGACCTCAGGTGATCTACCCACCTCAATCTCCCAAAGTGCTGGGATTACAAGTATGGGCCACCGTGCCTGGCCATGTGTGTTTTTTAAAACAAATAAATGTTTTTCTACATCAAACAATTCTTCAACTCTCCGACAAACTGGGTGTAGATGAAATCAATAAAATTCTGACACTAACTCCTGGAGTTAGTCCAGACCCTAAAGGTTAAGGACTTCATCCCAGGAGCCTACCCCACATCAGAGATCAGCCACAAATAGGGCCCCAGGCAACCCAAACTTCTTCCCAGCTGGCTAAACAATTGTGGGAGGGGGTCCCAGGGCCTTCTCCTAGGTTTCACAATTTCCTAGAATAACTCACAGAACTCACAAAAGCACTTTACTTATAATTATTGGTTTATTATAAAAGACACAAGTCAGAAAGAGCAAAATAGGATGACGCATGAAGCCAGGTGTGGGGTAGGGATGGGGTTGTGGATGCAGCCTACCACTTTCCCAGCACATTGCTGTGTTCACCAACCTGGAAAGTCTCCAAATCTTGTTTAAGAGGATTTCTAACTCAATCTCCAGCCTTCCTCTCTGCCCAAGAGATTGGAAGATGGAGGTGAAAATTCCCATTTTATTCATGAGTTTGATCTTTTCTGTTGGCCAGCTCCCTCTTTCTTCCAAAGTTTTGCACCATCACCTCATTAGCAAAAACTCAGGTATGGGCTGGACGCGGTGGCTCACTCTTGTAATCCCATGTAATCCCAGCATATTGGGAGGCCGAGGCAGGCTGATCATTTGAGGTCAGAGGTTCAAGACCAGCCTGGCCAAAATGGTGAAACCCCGTCTCTACTAAAAAGTACAAAACTTAGCCAGGTGTGGTGGGACATGCCTTTAATCCCAGCTACTCTGGAGGCTGAGTTGGGAGAATCAGTTGAACCCGGGAGGCAGAGGTTGTAGTGGGCTGAGATCACGCCACTGTACTCCAGCCTGGGTGACAGAGCAAGACTCCTGCTCAAAAAAAAAAAAAAAAAAAAAGAACTCTCAGGTATGGTTTATTATGAATATCAAAAGTCACTCCTACTATTCAGTAAATTCCAAGGATTTTAGCAGTTGTGTGTGTGTTTATGTACACACAAATATACACATACACACACACAATAAAATAAAAATAAATGCATGTATTTGTAAAATGTTATTTCAAAATTCAATATAATTCAGGAAAAAACATTTACTCTAGTTTGCCTTTGCACTAGATCTAGGAACAATGATTCTAATGAACTCTTAGATATGTGGAAAAAGACACTGGAATATTTTAGAAAGTGAGAGTTATAGATTCAGTTCTGCCCTTAACCTATTGTGTAATAATCAGAAAGGTACTTGACTTTACTGAAGTGAATATTCCTTTTTCACTAAATGAGTGATTGGACTAGGTAACTGCCCATAAGCTTTCTGTAATTTGTGTTTTCAAAAATATGAAGAGTATATTTAAAACCAATGAAACACCAGATGTTTTCAATATCTTAGGAACATGTCTTTCTATATAAATGAAGACATAAAAGATGGCTATACTAATAACAAGGCATTTTCTCCTATCAATTTAATAATATAAGCACAATTCTAGGCCTTTATTTAAATGAATAAAAACATATTAATAAATATATTTTATAATTCAGATGCACCTTGATCTACGTTTATCAAAATTTTGTTTTTCAGCTCTTGGCTTTCCCCTTTCTTGGTTCCCCCCTTTTTAATATATTCCTTTGTCTATATTTTGTAAAGATAAAGTAGGAAATAAAAGTATACTGAATTGAGAATAAGAGGCCATCATAAGGCTAAATAGGGTGAGCTGTTGACATTTTACTCATCAGTTTGTCATTCATAGGATCAATATCACTTTGTGCCTGGAATTATACTAGAGAGAAACAGAATACAAAATCCACTGGATCCACTGGTAGGCCGGGTGCGGTGGCTCATGCCTGTAATCCCAGAACTTTGGTAGGCCAAAGTGGGTGGATCATCTTAGGTCAGGAGTTCAAGACCAGCCTAACCAACATGGTGAAACCCCATCTCTACTAAAAATACAAAAAATTAGCCAGGCATGGTAGCCCATGCCTGTAATCCCAGCTACTTGGGAGGCTGAGGCAGGAGAATCACTTGAACCCAGGAGGCAGAGATTGCAGTGAGCCAAGATTGCACCACTGCACTCCAGACTGGGCAACAGAGTGAGACTTCGATTTAAAAAAAAAAAAAAATTCCACAAGTATTCTGGAACTCAGGGGAGAGGTATGAACTGCAGAGAGAGATTTGGCCATTGCCAGTAAAAAGTAGTAATTGATTTTAGGAATATGTATATTAATAAAAAGAAGAAAGAAGGGGGAGGAGAAAGAGGAAGGAGAAAAGGAGAAAGAAGAAAAGACCAACACAATCGTCACAAACCTCATTTGAGAAATAATAATCAATTTTTTAAAATTTGTTTCATTCTATTTGTCAAGAAGGGACAAAGATATAGTATAAGCAACCTACTTATATTACTAAGCTTTGACATCTGTAAGACTGAGTATAATGTTAACATGCAAAAGATGCATTCAAGTTTCTCATTTTGAAAATTTAATCATCACCTAAGTTAATTTAGTAACTACTATACATTGTCACTAAAACTTTGTGCAGCATGTAGTAGGATTTTTAATAAATTATTTATAATGAATTCATTATTTAATATGTTATAACTGCACATTATGCACATCTTAATATTTATTATCAGAGACAACTTGATGCAAAGATGTTCTTTTTTCATGAACACATTTTTTTTTAAAAGCCATTTACAGATAATAAACCATTAGTCAGCCAACCAAAAGATACTCTGGGGAGCTTACAATGTGCAATTACAAGAGATAATTGAAAGCACTGACTAGGTAATAGAGTGTTGGAATACATTTTTGTGTATTGTTTTTTGTTTTTTAATATTGCTTAAATTTCTGATATCAAAAGTCAATAACGTTAAGTTGTCTGGAAAAGCAAATCTAAACATGGCTTTCTTTGGGTAAGCAAATGATAGCCAGTATGAAAGTCTACCTTGGAGATCCAAGCATAGCCTTCCAGGAATAGAACATTTGATCAGAGTCAAAAAATAACAAGATTTTTTTCAATAGAAAGTATTTTATTTAACGTTCTATGGTGTTTATCTTATTTACTTTTTAAAAAATATTTTGAATCTCAAGTACCTGAAAGTTAAGTTAGTCATATTTCTTTTTTGAAATTAAGTTAAAGCACTTTATTTTTAAAATTCTAATAAATATTTTAATTAACAAATAAAAATTTTATACATGGGGTACATGATAATTTATTTGTATACATTGTGAAATGTTCTTCAAGCTAATTAACATACATGTCATCTCATATAATTAAATTAACATTTTTTCTAGTGAAAACATTTAAAATCTCTCTGGAATTTGGAAGCATACAATACTTTATTATTATTTTTTAATTATACTTTAAGTTCTAGGGTACATGTGCACAAAGTGCAGGTTTGTTACATATGTATATATGTGCCATGTTGGTGTGCTGCACCCATTAACTTGTCATTTACATTAAGCATATCTCCTAATGCTATCCCTCCCCCCTCCCCCCACCCCATGACAGGCCCCGGTGTGTGATGTTCCCCTTCCTGTGTCCAAGTGTTCTCATTATTCAATTCCCACCTATGAGTGAGAACATGCAGTGTTAGGTTTTTTGTCCTTGAGATAGTTTGCTCAGAATGATGGTTTCCAGCTTCATCCATGTCCCTACAGAGGACATGAACTCATCCTTTTATATGGCTGCACAGTATTCCATGGTGTATATGTGTCACATTTTCTTAATCCAGTCTATCATTGTTGGACATTTAGATTGGTTCCAAGTCTTTGCTATTGTGAATAGTGCCGCAATAAACATATGTGTGCATGTGTCTTTATAGAGGCATGAATTATAATCCCTTGGGTATATACCCAGTAATGGGATGGCTGGGTCAAATGGTATTTCTAATTCTAGATCCTTGAGGAATCGCCACACTGTTTTCCACAATGGTTGAACTACTTTACAGGCCCACCAACAGTGTAAAAGTGTTCCTATTTCTCCGCATCCTCTCCAGCACCTGTTGTTTCCTGACTTTTTAATGATCGCCATTCTAACTGGTGTGAGATGGTATCTCATTGTGGTTTTGATTTGCATTTCTCTGATGGCCAGTGATGATGAACATTTTTTCATGTGTCTGTTGGCTGCATAAATGTCTTCTCTTGAGAAGTGTCTGTTCATATCCTTTGCCCACTTTTTGATGGGGTTGTTTGTTTTTTTCTTGTAAATTTGTTTGAGTTCTTTGTAGATTCTGGTTATTAGCCCTTTGTCAGATGAGTAGATTGCAAAAATTTTCTCCCATTCTGTAGGTTTCCTGTTCACTCTGATGGTAGTTTCTTTTGCTGTGCAGAAGCTCTTTAGTTTAATTAGATCCCATTTGTCCATTTTGGCTTTTATTGCCATTGTTTTTGGTGTTTTAGACATGAAGTCCTTGCCCACGCCTATGACCTGAATGTTATTGCCTAGGTTTTCTTCTAGCGTTTTTATAGTTTCAGGTCTAACATTTAAGTCTTTAATCCATCTTGAATTAATTTTTGTATAAGGTGTAAGGAAGGGATCCAGTTTCAGCTTTCTATGTATGGCTAGCCAGTTTTCCCAGAACCATTTATTAAATAGGGAATCCTTTCCCCATTTCTTGTTTTTGTCAGGTTTGTCAAAGATCAGATGGTTGTAGATGTGTAGTATTATTTCTGAGGGCTCTGTTCTGTTCCATTGGTCTATATCTCTGTTTTACTGCCAGTACCATGCTGTTTTGGTTACTATAGCCTTGTAGTATAGTTTGAAGTCAGGTAGCGTGATGCCTCCAGCTTTGTTCTTTTGGCTTAGGATTTTCCTGGCAATGCGGGCCCTTTTTTGGTTCCATATGAACTTTAAAGTAGTTTTTTCAAATTCTGTGAAGAAAGTCGTTGGCAGCTTGATGGTGATGGCATTGAATCTATAAATTATCTTGGGCAGTATGGCCATTTTCACGATATTGATTCTTCCTATCCATGAGAATGTAATGTTTTTCCATTTGTTTGTGTCCTCTTTTATTTTGTTGAACAGTGATTTGTAGTTCTCTTTGAAGAGGTCCTTCACATCCCTTGTAAGTTGGATTCCTAGGTATTTTATTCTCATTGAAGCAATTGGGAGTTCACTCATGATTTGGCTCTCTGTTTGTCTGTTATTGGTGTATAAGAATGCTTGTGATTTTTGCACATTTATTTTGTATCCTGAGACTTTGCTGAAGTTGCTTATCAGCTTAAGGAGATTTTGAGCTGAAATGATGGGGTTTTCTAAATATACAATCATGTCATCTGCAAAGAGGGATATTTTGACTTCCCCTTTTCCTAATTGAATACGCTTTATTTCTTTCTCCTGCCCGATTGCCCTGGCCAGAACTTCCAACACTATGCTGAATGGTGAGAGAGGTCATCCTTGTCTTGTGCCAGTTTTCAAAGGGAATGCTTCCAGTTTCTCCCCATTCAGTATGATATTGGCTGTGGGTTTGTCATAAGTAGCTCTTATTATTTTGATATACGTCCCATCAGTACCTAATTTATTGAGAGTTTTTAGCATGAAGGGCTGTTGAATTTTGTCAAAGGCCTTTTCTGCATCTATTGAGATAACCATGTGGGTCTTGTCTTTCGCTCTGTTTATATGCTGGATTACGTTTATTGATTTGCATATGTTGAACCAGCCTTGCATCCCAGGGATGAAGCCCACTTGATCATGGTGGATAAGCTTTTTGATGTGCTGCTGGATTCAGTTTGCCAGTATTTTTCTGAAGATTTTTGCATCAATGTTCATCAGGGATATTGGTCTAAAATTCTCTTTTTTTGTTGTGTCTTGCCAGGCTTTGGTATCAGGATGATGTTGGCCTCATAAAATGATTTATGGAGAATTCTCTCTTTTTCTATTGATTGAAATAGTTTCAGAAGGAGTGGTACCAGCTCCTCCTTGTACCTCTGGTAGAATTCAGCTGTGAATCCGTGGGGTCCTGGACTTTTTTTGGTTGGTAGGGTATGAATTATTGCCTCAATTTCAGAGCCTGTTATTGGTCTATTCAGGGATTCAACTTCTTCCTGGTTTAGTCTTGGGAGGGTGTATGTATCCAGGAATTTATCCATTTCTTCTAGATTTTCTAGTTTATTTGCGTAGAGGTGTTTATAGTATTCTCTGATGGTAGTTTGTATTTCTGTGGGATTGGTGGTGATAGCCCCTTTATCATTGTGTCTATTTGATTCTTCTCTCTCTTCTTCTTTATTAATCTTGCTAGCAGTCTATCAATTTTGTTGATCTTTTCAAAAAAACCAGCTCCTGGATTCATTGATTTTTTGAAAGGTTTTTTTGTGTCTCTATCTCCTTCAGTTCTGCTCTGATCTTAGTTATTTCTTGCCTTCTGCTAGCTTTTGAATGTGTTTGTTCTTGCTTCTCTAGTTCTTTTAATTGTGATGTTAGGGTGTCAATTTTAGATCTTTCCTGCTTTCTCTTGTGGGTATTTAGTGCTATAAATTTCACTCTACACACTGCTTTAAATGTGTCCCAGAGATTCTGGTATGTTGTGTCTTTGTTCTCATTGGTTTCAAAGAACATGTTCATTTCTGCCTTCATTTTGTTGTGTACCCAGTAGTCATTCAGGAGCAGGTTGTTTAGTTTCCATATAGTTGAGCGATTTGAGTGAGTTTGTCCATCCTGAGTTCTAGTTTGATTGCACTGTGGTCTGAGAGATAGTTTGTTATAATTTCTGTTCTTTTACATTTGCTGAGGAGTGCTTTACTTCCAACTATGTGGTCAATTTTGGAATAAGTGTGATGTGGTGCTGAGAAGAATGCATATTCTGTTGATTTGGGGTGGAGAGTTCTGTAGATTTCTATTAGGTCCGCTTGGTGCGGAGCTGAGTTCAATTCCTGGATATCTGTTGCGGGAAGTCAGGGACCCCAAATGGAGGGACCGGCTGAAGCCATGGCAGAAGAACATAAATTGTGAAGATTTCATGGACATTTATTAGTTCCCCAAATTAATACTTTTATAATATCTTACGCCTGTCTTTACTGCAATCTCTGAACATAAATTGTGAAGATTTCATGGACACTTATCACTTCCCCAATCAATACCCTTGCGATTTCCTATGCCTGTCTTTACTTTAATCTCTTAAACCCATCGTTTTTGTAAGCTGAGGAGGATGTATGTCGCCTCAGGACCCTGTGATGATTGTGTTAACTGCACAAATTGTTTGTAGAGCATGTGTGTTTGAACAATATGAAATCTAGGCACCTTGAAAAAAGAACAGGATAACAGCAATGTTCAGGGAACAAGAGAGATAACCTTAAACTCTGACCGCCGGTGAGCTGGGTGGAGCAGAGCCATAATTCTCTTCTTTCAAAAGCAAATGGGAGAAATATCACTGCATTCTTTTCCTCAGCAAGGAATGTCCCTGAGAAAGAGAATGTGCCCCTGAGGGTAGGCCTCTAAAATGGCCCCCTTGGATGTGGCCGTCTTTTATGGTCGAGGTGTAGGGATGAAATAAACCCCAGTCTCCCATAGCGCTCCCAAGCTTATTAGGAAGAGGAAATTCCCACCTAATAAATTTTTGGTCAGACTGGTTGTCTGCTCTCAAACCCTGTCTCCTGATAAGATATTATCAATGACAATGGTGCCTGAAACTTCGTTAGCAATTTTAATTTTGCCCCGGTCCTGTGGTCCTGTGACCTCTCCCTGCCTCCATTTGCCTTGTGATATTCTATTACCTTGTGAAGCACATGATCTCTGTACCCACACCCTATTCGTACACTCCCTCCCCTTTTGAAAATCACTAATAAAAACTTGCTGGTTTCACAGCTCAGAGGGCATCACAGAACCTACTGACATGTGATGTCTCCCCTGGATGCCCAGCTTTAAAATTTCTCTCTTTTGTACTCTGTCCCTTTATTTCTCAACCCAGCTGATGCTTAGGAAAATAGAAAAGAACCTATGTGACTATTGGGGACAGGTTCCCCAATAGTTGTTCCTTTCCATGTTTAGTGCTTCTTTCAGGAGCTCTTTTAGGGCAGGCCTGGTGGTGACAAATCTCTCAGCATTTGCTTGTATGTAAAGGATTTTATTTCTCCTTCACTTATGAAGCTTAGTTTGGCTGGATATGAAATTCTGGGTTGAAAATTCTTTTCTTTAAGAATGTTGAATATTGACCCCCACTCTCTTCTGGCTTGCAGAGTTTCTGCCGAGAGATCAGCTGTTAGTCTGATGGGCTTCCATTTGTGGGTAACCTGACCTTTCTCTCTGGCTGCCCTTAACATTTTTTCCTTCATTTCAACTTTGGTGAATCTGACAATTATGTGTCTTGGAGTTGCTCTTCCCGAGGAGTATCTTTGTGGCGTTCTCTGTATTTCCTGAATTTGAATGTTGGCCTGCCTTGCTAGGTTGGGGAAATTCTCCTGGATAATATCCTGCAGAGTGTTTTCCAACTTGGTTCCATTCTCCCCATCACTTTCGGGTACACCAATCAGACATAGATTTGGTCTTTTCACATAGTCCCATATTTCTTGGAGGCTTTGTTTATTTCTTTTTATTCTTTTTTCTCTTCTCACTTCTTTTCATGTGTTTGATCTTCAATCACCGATACCCTGTCTTCCAGTTGATCGAATTGGCTACTGAAGCTTGTGCATTCATCACGTAGTTCTCGTGCCACGGTTTTCAGCTCCATCAGGTCATTTAAGGACTTCTCTACATTGGTTATTCTAGTTAGCCATTCGTCTAATCTTTTTTCCAGGTTTTTAGCTTCTTTTCGATGGGTTCAAACTTCCTCCTTTAGCTCGGAGAAGTCTGATCGTCTGAAGCCTTCTTCTCTCAACTTGTCAAAGTCATTCTCCATCCAGTTTTGTTCCATTGCTGGCGAGGAGTTGCATTCCTTTGGAGGGGGAGAGGAGCTCTGATTTTTACAATTTTCAGTTTTTCTGCTCTGTTTTTTTCCCCATCTTTGTGGTTTTATCAACCTTTGGTCTTTGATGATGGTGATATACAGATGGGGTTTTGGTGTGGATGTCCTTTCTGTTTATTAGTTTTGCTTCTAACAGTCAGGACCCTCAGCTGCAGGTCAGTGGGAGTTTGCAGGAGGTCCACTCTAGACCCTGTTTGCCTGGGTATCAGCAGCAGAGGCTGAAGAACAGCAAATATTGCTTAACAGCAAATGTTGCTGCCTGATCGTTCCTTTGGAATCTTTGTGTCAGAGGGGTACCCAGCTGTGTTAGGTGTCAGTCTGCCCCTACTGGAGGGTGCCTCCCAGTTAGGCTACTCGGGGGTCAGGGACCCACTTGAGGGGGCAGTTTGTCCGTTCTCAGATCTCAAACTCCGTGCTGGGAGAACCACTACTCTCTTCAAAGCTGTCAGACAGGGACATTTAAGTTTGCAGAGGGTTCTGCTGCCTTCTGTTCGGCTGTGCCCTGCCCCCAGAGGTGGAGTCTACATAGGCAAATAGGCCTCCTTGAGCTGTGATGGGCTCCACCCAGTTTGAGTTTCCTGGCCTCTTTGTTCACCTACTCAAGCCTCAGCAATGGCGGGCACCCCTCCCCCAGCCTTGCTGCCTCCTTGCAGATTGATCTCAGACTGCTGTGCTATCAATGAGCGAGGCTCCGTCGGCATGGGACCCTCCGAGCCAGGTGTGGGATACAATCTCCTGGTGTGCCGTTTGCTAAGACCATTGGAAATCACAGTATTAGGGTGAGGGTGACCCAATTTTCCAGGTGCCATCTGTCACCGCTTCCCTTGGCTAGGAAAGGGAATTCCCTGACCCCTTGTGCTTCCCAGGTGAGGTGATGCCTCACCCTGCTTCAGCTCACGCTTGGTGGGCTGCATCCACTGTCCTGCCCCCACTGTCTGACAAGCCCCAGTGAGATGAACCCAGTAACTCAGTTGGAAATGCAGAAATCACCCATCTTCCGCGCCACTCACAATACTTTATTATTAAACACAGTCACCATGCTGTACAATAGATGTCCAGAACTTACTCCTTCTGTCTAACTGAAATGTGGTATCTTTTAGCCAACATTTTCCCATCTCCTACTTTTCTAGCCCCTAATAACTACCATTCTACTGTCTGCTTCTATGAATTCAACTCTTTTAGATTCCACTTGTAAGTGAGATCATGTCGTATTTGTCTCTCTGTGTCTGGCTTAATTCACTTAGCATAATGTCTTTTAGGTTCATCTGGCTTATCACAAGTGGCAAGATTTCCTTCTTTTATGAGGCTGAATACTATTCTATTGTGTATACATAACACATTTACTTTATTCCCAGTTAATGAACACAGGTTGATTCCATATCTGGGTTATTGTGAATAATAATGTAATGAGCATGGGAGTGCAGATATATCTTTGACATATTGATTTCATGTTCTTTGGATATACACCCAGTAGTGGGATTGTGAGTGATATGGTAGTATTGCTTTTAATGTTTTGAGGAACTTTCATGATGTTTTTTCTTAATGACTGTACTAATTTTAATTCCCACCAACAATGTACAAGAATTCCTTTTTCTCCACATTCTCATCAACACTTTTATCTTTTTGATAAAAGCCATTTTAACAGTTATAAAGTAATATCTCATCGTGTGTGTGTGTGTGTGTTTAAGAAGAGTCTGTCTCTGTGGCACAGACTGGAGTGCAGTGGCACAATCTTAGATCACTGCAGCCTTTGCCTCCCATATTCAGGTGATTCTCGTGCCTTAGCCTCCAGAGTAGCTGAGATTACAGGCATGCGCCACCATGCCTGGCTAACTCTTGTATTTTTAGTAGAAACAGGGTTTCACCATGTTGGCCAGGCTGGTCTTGAACTCCTGACCTCAAGTGATCTGCCCACCTTGGCCTCCCAAAGTGCTGGGATTACAGGTGTGAGCCACCACGACCAGCTCATTGTGTTTTTAATTTGCATTTTCCTAATGGTTAGTAATGTTGAGAATTTTTTCATAAATCTGTTGGCCATTTTTATACCTTCTTTTGCAAAATGTCTATTCAAGTTCTTAGCCCATTTTTTAAATTGGGTTTTTTGTTTTCTTGGTGTTGAGTTGTTTGAGCTTTTAAAATATATTTTATATATTAACCCTTCATCAGATGTTCGTATAGAATCACAAAAGACCCAGAATAGTCAAAACAGTCTTGAAAGAAAACAACAAAGCTGGAAGCATCACCTTATCTGATCTCAAAATTTACTAAAATATGTAGCAATGAAATCATAACAGTACTGGCACAAAAACATACGTATAGACCAATCAAAACAAGACAGTGCAGAAATAAATCCACATATTTATGGTAAATTGATCTTCCACAGCAGTGCCAAGAACACTCAACAGGGAAAGGATTGTTTCTTCAATACATGGGGGTGAAAAATAAACTGAGTGTGCACATGCAGAAGACTGATATTGGACCCTTATTTCAACTCTTATGAAAAAAATCAACTTAGAGTGGCTTAAACATGTAAGCGTAAGACCTGAAACTACACAACCACTAGAAGCAAACATAGAGAAAAAGCCTCTTGACATTGGTGGTGGCAAAGCTATTTTGGTTATGATCCCAAAAGCACAGCCAGCAAAAGAAAAAAGAGACAAATGGGATTGCATCAAACTGAAAAGTTTCTCACAAAAAAAATCACTACCAACAACGGCAACCACAAAATCAGTCAATAAAGTGAAAAGACAGGATTTGCAATGAAGAAAACATTTGCCATACATATGATAAAGTATTAATATTCAAGATAACAAGAATTTGCCAGGGAAAAAAGAGTGAGGAGGAAATGTCATAATGGAGTATCAATGCATACTGAAATGACCCTTTGCTCATTCATTTAACAGCTTTACTCTTGGCCCCTTTTATGTTCTGGGTAATTTTCAGATACATTGATACCCTTTATATTCAGAGAACTAAAGTAATTCAGTATTTCTGAGGAATGACACCTCTGCATATACTTAAAAAGAGTGAGATAACAGAGGTGGAAGAGAGATGAAGTAACGCAGGCAGGCCAGGGTCAAATTATGAAGGCTTACTCTACCATGTGAAGTCATTTAACTTAACTCTGTAGGGTCTGAGAGCCGCTGAAGAGTCTGGAGTAATCACACCATTTTTAAATTTTAGGAAAATCACATTACGGCAGGATGACAGCAATTAAAGTGTGGTGATATTAGGCCGGGCATGGTGGCTCACGCCTGTAATCCCAGCACTTTGGGAGGCCGAGGCAGGCGGATCACGAGGTCAGGAGATCAAGACCATCCTGGCTAACACGGTGTAAACCCCGTCTCTACTAAAAAATAGAAAAAAAAAATAGCATTCCAGCCTGGGTAACAGAGCGAGACTCCGTCTCAAAAAAGAAAAGAAAAGAAAAAAAAAGTGTGGTGATATTGGAAGCAGGAATTTTAATAGAGCTATTTTATTACATTTAATATTTTGCTAGAAGTCCTGCTGCATATCAGTTCTTCATTTTCTTCCATTTGGCTTTGGTCTGCACCCACATTCATGGGTGAAGGAAGAGAGTCTCTTTAGAGAGAAGTTGAATACAGGGGGCCCTGGGGCCTCAGGAATTGTGCATCAGCTTCGCGATCCACTAACTGCGTGGTTGTAAGAAAGTTACGTAACCTCTTTGAGCCTCAGTTTTAACATATGTAAAATGAAAAAAAAAAAAAAAAGGTAAATACTTACCAGGCCAGGTTAGGAATTGAATGCATTAATAATTTAAAGTTTAGACCGGGTTTCCACATAAAATACAGAATGTCTACTTAGATTTGAATTTCAGATAAACAATAAATAAGTTTTTAGTGAAGGATGTCCTCCAAACAAAAAGAATATTGCCAAATATTGCATGGGACATACTTACATTTAAAAAATAAATTGTTCATTATTTGTTTGAAATTCAAATTTAACTGACCATTTTTTATTTTTATTCACTAAGTCTGTTAAACATCCTTTCACCTAGTAAGCACTCTAGAGGCATTAATTCTTATTAGAACCAGCTTCTGTTACTAATTTGCATTTACATTCCAGGCACCAGTAGGTACTGGGGTTTGAAATCTCTGGATTCTCTGAGATTTCTCCTTTTACTGAGCACATTACCCACATTCTCTGAAAATAGACATATTATTCTGATTCCTATGAACTTACGTGTATGCTATGACAGCTAAAATTGTGCTTTTAGATTTCATAAAATAATTTCACACATGTACTTACAGAGAATTTCTCAAATTTTTCTGTACCGAAACTCTCAAGAACATTCAATAGAGAGCTCAAAATCTTTTGTATAATTATGTACATAAGAAAGTTAGCCCAGATCCTAGAGTCATATGTGAGTTTTTCCTTCTTGAATAATGAGATTTGTACTTTTTACTAGCCATAGAACTATGCAACCATCTTCTGTTGCGCCTTTGTCTGTTTGTGAAGCTAACGAAGTTTTCCCTCCTCTTAATCCTAGTATTCTCCTCCCTCCTGCTATAAATTGACAATTTCCTCTTAATTTTTTGTAATAATTTTTGCTTTTGTAGTATTTGAGATTACTATTGCAAAGGGTCTAAAATTACTTGGTGAAGGAAACAGAATTAAAATCTGTATAAAATTCTAAACTTATTCCTTTTCTAAATATCTTCCCTCTATTTCCCTATGGAGTTTCCAAAGCATTTTCGATTTCTGTGTACCCCTATAAGTCAATTATAATAGCAGAAACAACAATCAGTGAACAAAGAACAATGAAAGGAACTGTCCTCTTTACCTTTTCTGTCGTGATAGTGATACGGAAGTGCTGGGAAGGGAAGAGCGTGGTCCCTTTAAATGATACAGAAGTAGGGGAGGGAAGCGCTAGGTAGAGAAGGGCATGGTCTTTGCCTGGGGCTCCACCCAAATGGACCTACCTGAGGTCAGGCATTTCCTGCCCAAATGTTGCATTCCCCCGAGACCACTCTGGCCTGCCACGCCCCCATCCTGGGCCTATAAAAACCGGAGACCCTATTGGGCAGATGCGGAAGTGGCTGGAAGTCATGAGGAACACATCAGCGGAACAAGACAAAAGCAGCTGGTCGTGGAGATTCCGCCAGGGGAGGAGTACACCGGCAGGCACCGCAGGCCATCGATCGTCAGAAAGACACGGAGTTTGGCCAGAATTATCAGAGAAGAGTTTGGCCAGAGGGGTCAGAGAAGAGTCCAGGGGAAAACCATCACCCCTGTGACTCCGGAATCTTCTGAGAGCTACTTCTACTTAATAAAACCTTGCACTCATTCTCCAAGCCCACATGTGATCCGATTCATCCAGTACACCAAGGTAAGAAACCTCGGGATACAGAAATCCCTCTGTCCTTGTGAAAAGGAAGGGGGGGCTAATTGAGTTGGTTAATACAAGCTGCCTATACACGGCAACCTAAAAGAGCACCCTGTAACACAGGCCCACTGAGGCTTCAGCTGTGGTATTCACCCCTAGACACTGCTGTGGAGTCACCCCACGACCTGCCCATCTGTATGCTCCCCTAGAGGTTTGAGCAGCAGGGTACTGAAGAAGTGAGCCACACCCTCATCGTACACCCTTTGACGGAGACAAGGGAACCTTTCCCGTTTCAGTAGTAAACATTGTTGGAATTATACACATTAGGTAAATTGGTTTATGAAGTGGGGTGATATTCATTCTGTCTACCTACCTACTTATCTAATGTGTCTTTATCCTTTCAGTTTTATATATAGGGCTGGAAAATGAGAATACAAAATACATTATCACTATTCTGCATGCACCATTTTTTACTCTCTTGCACACATACTCCAGGTTCTAGTCACAAAGGATCTAATGAACCGATCAAAGCCAAAGTAATAACATTGTCTGCCTTCCCCACTTATGTACACGTTTTGTTTTGCAGTAAAAGGCTGAGGAAAAGGGACACTGATTAATAAAAATTCTCAGATATACATGGTAAGTTTCAGGCATTGTGGCACCAGTGTCTGACTTAGGCTTCAGACTGTGAGAGCTTACCTAATGCCTTTTAAATCAAAATACACTGCTGGTATTTCTCCAGTGTACTCACTGAGTCTGCAGACTTAGAAGAAAACTCTTCATACAAGTGCCAGAGAGAGACCAAGAGAAGCCTTTTTCTCTCCCTTGCCAGAAAGGATAATAAAACCTCAAGGATCATTATTCGTTTATTAAGTATTGTGTGATAGAATGGCAACTAAATAGTGTCATTTAATTATAAATAACATTAATTGCTTAATAATAGAGGATACACAGAGAACAATGTTAGCACTAAGGAATACACAGTGATTTTAGAAAGAAATCACAAAACATTTCTTAAATTAAGTAAAATATATTCCTTCTCTTTTACAATGCAGCACTACAAAGCTTTAAACACCTTGGTTTACAACGTTATGAATATTAAAGAATTGCATAAAAACTTTCTTTTAAAGAAGTAATTTATTATTTAATGTTTATTTTCTTTTTATTATTGTTGCCAGGCAAGCAACTTTCTAATGGTCAAATAAGAATGTTTTCATATTTTAGTGCTACAACATTAGTTCATTTATTATTAATACAACTCATAAATACTCTAACCATCAAAAATAGCCTCAAACAACCTTATCTGGGCAGACTCAGACTTTCCGTCTTCCCCAGGGTTTTCCAGTTTCTGGACTATAATTAGTTGTCATCTATTCTGACGGAGAAGATTCTACGAACCATCCCCCATGTCTCAATAATGTTCTTGACAGATTTTATATCTTGAGGCAACCTAAACAGTTTACTAAGTGAGACCCACTAGAAGAAAAAGAAAAGATAAAATGGGAAAAACTCATTATTTTTAGCCAGAAGTTAATTAGATGTTTTGGAGGTCTATTTTTCTGAAAGCATTCATATGTTGCCAAGTGTGGGACTCAGGTTATGCCACCTTTTAGAACCATTTTAGCCACTTGTTTTCACACTCTAACTGTAAGCCTGTGTCTTAAAAAAAACATTTTCATGTTAATTAAATGCCTCCTATTTAAAATTTCATGCTGTTAAATAATTCTTTTAGATTTAACACTCATATGTTCTGGAAAATAGCTCCGCTGTCATTTATTTCCTACAATTCGTTGAGACCATAAATGGCCATATAAAAATTTCAGTAGCTTCTACTTCTGATAAATACTACTACGCTCCGGCTACAGTTAACATGAAGAAGCTGCTCTTTCTATGACTACCTCAAGGAATATATAAGCTCATCCTCCACAGTGCAAGCACTGGCAAATGGTTCCAGAAGACTAAAAATAATCACAGCATAATCAAGCCAGGGCTTCACTATCAAACTGCAGACAAGGGTGGAAATCAACTTTCTTGAAAAGGGAGATCTTGGCTATATCATGTATGGTTGTGTCTGAAACTTCTTGATTGTGCAAGGTATGCAAATGAAAGATTTTTACAAAATAACTGTGAGCATTTTGTAGGCATTGTGTGCCTGTACTTGAAATAAAGGAGTGAATAACACAAGGATCAGCTTTCAAGAAAATGTTTTGTGTTTAGAGATAGGTAGATGAGTAAAGGGACATTTATGGTACAGTGTCACGTGTACTGTGATGAGGATTCCAATACACAGAAGAGGGGCCGTTTATCCAATTTGGAGGGGAGATGGTAGTGACTATTTAACAAAGTCTTTCTAGAAGAAAGGACATGTAAACTATGTTCTAAAATTTATTAAATAAATAATAGCTCCTTAAGGTGGAGTTTAGGGTGGGAGTAGAGATAGGTCTTAGATTGATCACTCTTTTTTTTTTTTTTTTTTTTTTTTTTTTTTGAGACGGAGTCTCGCTGTGTATCCCAGGCTGGAGTGCAGTGGCGCCATCTTGGCTCACTGCAGGCTCTGCCTCCCGGCTTCACGCAATTCTCCTTCCTCAGCCTCCCGAGTAGCTGGGACTACGGGCGCCCACCATCACGCCCGGCTAATTTTTGTTTGTATTTTTAGTAGAGACGGGGTTTCACTATGTTAGCCAGGATGGTCTCGATCTTCTGACCTCATGATCCGCCCGCCTTGGCCTCCCAAAGTGCTGGGATTACAGGCGTGAGCCACAGATTGATCACTCTTGTCATAAAATGTTCTCTCTCGGAAATTATCTTTGCTCCTAGAAATTGTCTTATCTATAACTGCCTCAAATTGTGTTCTTCACTTTTCCTACTCTTCAGTTTAATTTTATTTTATGAGGCAATGAAGTGGAACGAAGTGGCATAGCAGGAAGTGGAGAAAAGCATGTTCTTGAAGCTCACAAGAGAAACAGTTGGTTTTTTGAGATGGTAAAACACTGGGGAAGAGCGTGAACAGGGCTGTTTCTATTAGTTGCTCAGTTCTAACACATCTTCTATGCGTGGCTTTGAGCAAATGACTTAATCTTTCTGTGCCCAAGTCCCTTTATATAAAATATTAACAATTTCACAAGGTTTCCATGAGTGTTGAGTAAAAAATTTAAAGCATACAAAATATTCAATGTTACCTGTGATGATAATGATGATTTTCATCATCATCATCATCATCATCATCATCATCTTCATCATATTGTTTTATTAGCTTAAAAATTGGGGGTGCACATTAAATGTTGGTGTCTCCATAGGAACATTGTATACCAGGTCTAGCATATTCAATCAAGTGCAGCTAAATTCTCTTTTTAAATTGACAAGGTAGAATGTACTTATTTTCAAAAGCATTGCTTTGAGATAAATATAGCAAACCACGTAGTTCTTGTTTTATTTAGCTAGATGTAAATAAAATATATCTAGGATTTCCATTTCTAAAGCCATAGCACAGTTACCATATGAGACCTATGCACCCTTTGTAAACAAGTAGTAAAATACCCGCAGTATATAAAGTAAATGTTTTCAAGCAGTAGACGGCAGAGATTGTAAGACTATTTTATTTGAAAGAAGAGAAACACTTCGAGTGAGCTCTGCATTCACCCTGGCTTCTTGCATGGGAATTTTTTTTTTAGACCACAGCACAGAGATGAGGAACCCAGGAAGAAAGCTTGAGTGTCAATGAATGAAACAGGAAGACATAAGAATTCAGATCTTCTGAGTAGGGATAAGTTTATGAGGCAGGATAATAGAAAAGGGAGAGAAGTACAGAGAAGACCCTTAGGGCAGCATGTTATATCCTCTGTTTTTAAGGATGATGAGGACAAGGCTATGCATGCTCAAGGTGAGACTTTAAGGCCGGCGCAGCTTCCGGGAGGCTAATGAATGAATGAAGACTTCAGAGGTTGCTCAATTCTGGGAAATATTTTAGTATAGCTGAGCTAATGGGGAGACGCTTCCTAAGTAGCAAGTAATCCTGCTACGGTACAGTTGACAGTCCAGAAAGGTCACCCTTCAAAAGTAAGAGTTACAGACTATAACTAGGCAAAAAATTAAAACAGATACATGCAGAAAAAGCCTAAAATAAAGGCACGTGGTGGTTAATTATTCATTTAACTGTATGCCAGAACAAAATACAGTACTTCAAAGAAAGAAACACAATCCAAACATCTTACAATATAGCAAACAATCATAAATACTAGACATGAGATAACCAGAAACAGATTTTTCACACTTGAGAAATAGAAGCATGTATTCTTCAGCCAAAAGAATAAAAGACAGAGTAGAAACAGACCCTAAAGTGATACAGATGTTGGAATGTGCATATAAAATATTTGAAAAAGATATATATATATTCAAGCATTTGAAGGAAAAGGTAGTCAAAAAGAGAAAAAATGGGGGATCTCAGAAAAAGTAAACTGTAAGAAAAGAGTCCTAATGAATTCCCATAAAATAAAATATTAAGTATCTGAAGTGAAAAAACTCACAGGATCAACTGAAAGGAAAAATAAAAATATCCATTAACTTGAATTTAGGTTAATGGAAATTGTTGAAACTGAAGCAAAAGAGAAGGAAAGCTAGAATAAAAAATGAGCAGAGACTCAAATACTTGAGGGATCAAGTCAGCTGACATACATACAATTGGATTTTACAAAGGAAAGAGGAGATAGAAAATTTTGAAGAAATATTTGTCTGCAAACTTCCTAAATTTGCTGAAAAAGATGAACTCATGGTGTATCTTAAAAGCTTAGCAAGCCCAAAGAAGGTAACTATGTTAAAACAAAACAACAAATACACCAGGCACAGAGGTTCATGCCTGTAATCCCAGCACTTTGGGAGGCCAAGGAGGGAGAATTGCTTCAACCCAGGGATTCAAGATCAGCCTGGGCAACATAACATGACCACATTTCTACAAAAAATAAAAAAAAGGCAGATGTGGTGGTGTACATCTGTAGTCCTAGTTACTTGGAAGGGTGATGGAGGAGAATTTCTTAAGCCCAGGAGGTTAAGGCTATAATAAGCCGTGATTGCATCACTGCATTCTAGCCTGGGCAACAGAAAGAGGTCCTATCTCAAAAAAAAAAAAAAAAAAAAAAAAAAAAAACACACACAACGAAAAACACAGAAAAAAAAACTTCACGTATGCATATCATAGTAAAACTTCTGAAAACCTAACAAAAACAAGATATCAATATCAAAAATTCCAGCAACCTTATTAGATGAAGGTATGATAAAACACAATAAGTTTAATATGTTTTTAAAAAGTTGTCAACTGGAATCCTATAGCTAGAGAAATTATCCTTTATAAATAGGACTAAATTTGAAATACAGAATTTTCAGACAAAGTTTAAAGAAATAGTTCCCAACAGAAAAAAGCTGTAAGAAATGATTAAGGATGTTCTTCACATTGAAGGGAAATGTTACCAGATAGAAACTCAGGTATACATGAAGAAATGAAGAGAACCAGAAACTTTCTTGTCATAACATATGTGACAAGAAAGGCACAAAGGTTAGGAGAAGTTAATGAAATGATATTGTTTAATATTCTGTTGTTCTTATAATTTACATTTTATGTGAGGTAGTACAGTACTAAATCTAAGTAGTTTATTAGAAATAAGCAATATACTATAATCCCTAAAGCAAATTGGGAAAAATTATATCATCTGACATTAATAGATACTATAGTAATCAAGATAATTTAATTTTTACATAGGATTTTAAAAACTCATATTAATGGAACAGAATAGAATCCAAAAGTAGACTGGTATGTACATGGTAAATTTATTTTTAATAAAGTTATCAGTGTAGTACAATGGGAAAAAGATTATTGGAATAACCATATTAAACAAACGAACAAAACAATTTTGGTCCATCCCACGACATATTAAAACAGTACTTTGCAATAGATCATAGGTTGAAATGTAAAAGCAAACATTATAACGGATCAAGATAAAGATGACTGCTTTCACAGCCTTGGGGCACACAAAGCATTTTTAGATAGGACACAAAAAGAACAGTTCATATAAAACCAATCCCAAGATCCATAAAAATGCTAGGACCTTGTGTCCAGAGCTTCCTATCAGTGAAGCAGTACCCATATCTGCACTGATCCATTCCCAACTTACCTGCCATTTTTCCATAGGGGAAAATGGAACAGGTTTTCTTCTCTTGCTTGTACTATCAGAGTAAGTGATTAAAGGCTTGATTGTTACTTTCAATATATTTTGCTGAATTTATTGGCTACCGTCAACATCTGACAGCTCAACTCTCTCTCCAGCTCAACTGATCTGACACACAAAAAGGACAAAAAACAAATAGCAATCATAAGTAGCCATCTAGATCATGGAGACTCTTTTTAAGTTAATTGTTAAGATTGTTATCAATATGAAAACTTGAAATTAAAAGATTATCATAGACAAATCGTTTATTTCCCAAACCCAACTTGGTAAACATTGATTAGGTAGTTAGATGTTCAATTTTGGGGGTAATGAGAGAGGATCAATAATAGTTTAATATGTGTTAAAGGCCTTGATTTGATAGCAAAACTTTTTTTGATGTATAAAATAAACAAAAAAGTGTAAAAGTAAGTGGTTAGCCTGAAGAAACACTACAAAATGAGCACACATGTGTAACTAGTGATAAGGTCCGAATATAGAACAGTGTCATCACCCAAGAAGTCCTATGCCTTTTCCCATTTTCTAAGTACCATTCTCTTCTTTCTGAAGTTAAGAAATGTCAAGACATGTGACATTATAGATACGGTTTTATTGTTTTTTCACTTTATGTAAATAAAACCATAAGATATGTATTCTTTTTCTTTCTTTGACTCTTAACATTGTTTACACTCTTCTGCATTAGACTCCTCCAGAATATTTATGCTACTGTTCCCTCTTCATATGTTATGCCAGATATTTTTTCATATCTATGTCATGATTTTTGAAAGATAAAATAATTAAAAATAAAACTTAATGGATCTGATTAACAGCAGATCAAACATAGCTAAAGAAAAAATTTGTGACTAGAAAGAACAAAAATTTGGTTCTGAAATTTCCATTTCATTTTTGTTCATACTCTTGTTTTCTTCAGTATATTTTGCAATTCTTTGACATATTAATCAGTTTAAAGTCTATGTCTATAACTCTATTATCTGGATTTCTTGCGAGCCTGTATCTATTATTTTGTTTTTGCCACTTGATTAATTGTTAAGGCTTGTCTTGTTATATACTTGGTTATTATGATTTAAATGGCATACATTGCAAATAAAAATATAGCTATAATTTAAGGGTTGTATGAATCCATGTTCCCCAAGAGATAATTTCTTTTAGCTTCTGATAGGTTGATAGGCTAGGGAAACGAGCAATTCCATTTAATTTTGATCTAACCAGGAAATAACATTATGCAAGGATGAACTTCAGTCCTTCTAAGGACAAGTCAAATTCCACTTCCCCTGTACTCCTGGCATATATCTCTTAGGAATCCTGACTGAATGACTGGGATATTTCTAGACTCTTCCTTCTTGAAGCATTGAACTTCAGTTTGTACCATTCTTCTCTTTGGCTTCATGAGTCGACCAAAAGCTCTTAGCAGTTTCTCAGCCTATCAAACACCATATTGGTCTGTTCTTGCATTACTATAAAGAAATACCTGAGACTAGGTAGTTCGTGAAGAAAAGAGGTTTAATTGGCTCACGGTTCTGCAGGCTGTACAGGAAGCATGGTGCAGTCACCTGCTTGGCTTCTGGGGAGGCCTCAGGAAGCTTTTACTCATGGCAGAATGTGAAGTAGGAGCAAGCGTCTCACATGGCACAGCTTGAGCAAAAGTTTCCGAAGGTTTCGGGGGAGGGTACCACACTCTTTTAAACAACCAGATCTTGCGAAAACTCACTCACTGTCACAAGGACAGCACCAAGCCATGAGGGATCGTCACCCATGAACCACATATCTCCCACCAGACCCCACCTCCAACATTGAGGATTACAATTCAACATAAGATTTGAGTGGGGACACAGATCCAAACTATAGGAGATACCATTTTAAAAGTCAGCAACTACCTCAAGGGAAAAACATAAACCTAATGATAAGAAAGCTAGATTAAATTTCCAAAGTGTAACAATATAATACCTGAGATTAAAAATTTACTGCAGAGACTAAACTATAGACACAACAGAATAAAAGACCCAACAAAAAGTATCCTTCAAAAATGTGTTTCTGTGTCTTTGATCATATTTCTCTTTTTTCAGTGTCCAGGGACATCTAGATGATAGAAGTTCCTTCAGATGGGTCCCTGGTGTGAGGGTGTCCTGTATCAGACTGCCTATTGAAGTTCAACCTGTGGTTCAAGACAGGTATGATCCTTTGATGTTGAAGTCACTGAGATTGGGAGTTAGTTTGCTTTTGTGTTTGTTTTTGCTTTTTACTGCAGCTTGTTCTATACTATCAGAACTAATTAAAACATTTTAACTTTGGGAAATCTTTAAATATAATTTTCCTTATGGTTTGTCACATTAAATGGGAAAATAGGTGGTTTATATAAATATATGTGGAAAATATATGATAGCTTTCATCACACATTCATATTTTAAAAATCTTAGTAAAGCAGGACTAGGAGAAAGTTATTTAATATTTTGAAAGGTCCTAATAATACTTCTAATAAACATTTTAAATAAAATTTGTATTTTAGAACAGTTTTAGATTTAAAAAAAATTATGAAGATAGTATGGAGAGTATGCCCCAGTTTCCCATATTACTAATGTATTACATCAGTGTGGTACATTTGTACAAATAATGAACCAATATTTACATGTTGTTTGTTTGTTTGTTTGTTTGAGACGGAGTCTGGCTCTGTCACTCCAGGCTGGAGTGCAGCTCACTGCAAGCTCTGCCTCCTGAGTTCACGCCATTCTCCTGCCTCAGCCTCCCAAGTAGCTGGGACTACAGACGTCTGCCACCACGCCCGGCTAATTTTTTTTTTGTATTTTTAGTAGAGACGGGGTTTCACCGTATTCGCCAGGACCGTCTCGATCTCCTGACCTCGTGATCCACCCGCCTCAGCTTCCCAAAGTACTGGGATTACAGGCTTGAGCCGCTGCGCCCGGCCCCCTAAAGTCCATTCTTAACTCAGATTTCCTTGTTACCTCGTGCCCTTTTCTGTTCCAGGATCTCACTCAGAATACTACTTTCATTCAGGCTGGAGTGCAGTGGCATGATCTTAGCTCTCTGCAACTTCCAGCCTCCTGGGCTCAAGCGATTCTCCTGTCTCAGGCTCCGGAGTAGCTGGGACTACAGGCATGCGCCACAACACCAGGTAATTTTTGTATTTTTAGTAGAGACGGGGTTTTACCATGTTGGCCAGACTGGTCTCGAACTCCTGACCTCAAGTGATCCACCTGCCTCGGCCTCCCAAAGTGCTGGGATTATAGGCATGAGCCACCGTGCCAGGCCGATCTTGACAGTTTTAATGAGTATTGGTCAGACATTTTGTAGAGTATCTCTGTATTGGAATCTAGTTCATGTTTTTTTCATAATAGATAGGATTTTATATTCTTGGGAGAAAAAACATTGATATATACTGTCCCATTTTCATCACCTCAGAGCACAAGCCAAGGCTAATAACATCTTCATCTTAGAAATGTTTCTTTCACTTGCCTTCTGTATATCACACTCGCTGATTTTTTTTGTATGACTCTAGTAATACTTTATCAGTTTTATTAAATCCAATTTTCACCAATTTCATAATTTTAGAGCATCTTACGGATCATTTTTTAAGCTTTTATCTACACTTCTTCAGTGATTTCTTCTGGTTTCACAATTTCAATTGCCATCTGCATACTGATGACAAGTAAATTTATATCTCTGATTCAGATTTGTCCACTAAACTTGATAACACTATATATAACTGCATACTTGATATCTTTACTTGGAACATCTCAAAGTTGAAATGCTCAAAATAGAACTGCTTATTATTCCAGTAGAACCTGTTTCACCCACACACAGTCTTCCTTATCATTGTACTTGATCATTCTAGCCCATCCAGGGAAAAAAACACAATCAATCAAAAAAACTTGATTTATCCTTGAAATATTTTATTTGAATCCCACGTCTGAAACATCAGCAAAAATGGTTTTAATTACTTAATTTTTTCCAAAATATAGATAGAACCTGAAAATTTCCCACTATCACACACACTCCCACTATTCTCCAAGGCACCATTAGCTCTCACCCAGGTAAGAGTGATAGCCTCCTTTCTCACCCAGGTTACAGTGACAGCCTCCTGCTGTCATTATTGCCTTCCATAGAGTCTCACTGAAACACAGCAGCCAAAGTGATTCTTTGAACGTGTCAATGAGATCAAGTCACTGCTCTGCTAAATACTCTCCAGTGGCTCCTCATCTGATTCAGAGGAAAGCCAGTGGTTTTCAATGGCCTAATATTTTCTGCACAATCCAAGTTCCAGTCAAAACTCTGAGCTCATCCACCACACTGTCACGACACACTACTTCCAGTTACTCAAATATGCCAGTGTGTTCATGTCTCAGGGTATTACTACTGTTCCCTCTTTTTGAAACACTGTGCCCAAGTGTCATTGTCTCAATTCCTATCCTGGTTTCTTAAACTTAAGAGGAAAAAAATAAGGAAACTCCCTTATGTCCTCCTCCGACTAGTGATCATATTTTAGTTTCCCCGGCCTGTCTCTTCTGCTAATATTCCATTTTCTGAACTTACTTAATGTTTACCCTCTTTATCTTCCTATTAATAGATAATGAGTTTATGAGATCATGAGTCTCTCAGTTCTTACAGCTACTATAATACACTATATAGTTCTTGATACACTATGGGGACTTTATAAAGGTTTTGTGAATTAACTAGTTAATGAAAGACAAAAATAAATAAATAGCCTGGACCCCTGCAAGCTTTGACAGCAGCAAGAAATCAGCATCGTCTTCAGATTTTAAGTATTTTAGTGTCAACTATTTAAATCAGCTAAATAATACAGTAATAGAATCTATTTTGTTTCTAGTTAGAGTCATGACTGAAAGCACTGCTATTCCCTAAAGGGGAAATTCCCTCATTTGCAGAAATAACAAAAGACTAAAAAATATAATTATGTAAGAATCCTAAAGTAATAAAATACATGGATAGAAGAATCAATTTGTAGGCAACTTTTTTTTTTTAATATACACTAGTAAACCAATATGACCTTCAAAAGGTTAACAAAGAAAATAAGTAAGCACTGAACTTCATTTGATGAGTAACATGGCTGGCCTCTAAAAAGTCACCTTTATTATGAGAACAGCAACTGAAAATACCTCAGCAAAGAAATCTCAGGGGATTCTTCCACCAAAGAGAGTGGAAACAACCTATTTGGGCCGGGGTTTGGACATGACTAGTTCAAAGTCAGTGAACTGTGGGTAGCATGCAGAAAATAGAGACATTTTTTTGAGAGAAGGTTATAAAAGTTATTCCAAAGAGAGATGTACCTGTCATTGATTTCTTATACTCTAGTACAACAGAAATGAAAGAGTACAGTTTCTCTGTGGAGATGAAAAACAGGAGCTTTCAAGCTGGCCCTTTTACCATTTCTAAAATCCTTCATGAGTAACTGTAATTATTATTGTATTTCTCTTGTTAAAGGGTATTCCGTGAAAGAAACTATTAAAAATTATGAGAATCAGTGCTACTGTTATCTATCATTTTTCCATCTTGTGGACAGTAAGATCTTAATCTTAGAAGACAAGATCTAGAAGTCATTTTACTTGAACTTTAAAATAAACAAACCTATTTATCTATTTTGCCCAATTCTAATGGTGACATTGTATCACACCATTTGTTAGAGATAAATGAATCTCAATTATCCTGTGAAACTTAAAGACATATATAAAATTAAACAGCAACACCAATTCTGATTGCAGTTTATTTAAATAATTTTATTATTTACAAATGCATTCACTTACCTACCCACATAGATATTTATTTTTTTAAATTGCCATCAAGAACAAGATACGTTGAGTATCCATTTCAACACACAGGATGATTTTATATATCCTTCATGGTTTATTGTAAAAAAAAAATGTACTGGTTAAAAAAAAGTGGGGGAGTTAATTGTCTCTATTTCTTAGAGATATTAAAGGTAAAATGCATACCCCTTGACTCAGTGTGCTTTGATTTTAAGTCTTGATTATGGGTGGATAGTCAATATAATAAATCCTGTTGGCAATTTCATATCTGTTTTCCACATCATTGCACACAGATAACACAAAGCAGAATGTACTACCAATAACCATGAGCCAGTTCTTCAAATGTTGACTGTGATCATCTCTCAGAATAAAATTTTATAAATGTTGAAAGTGGAAATATATACAAATAAAATTAGGCCCTTTTATTTGTTACAGGCATACTTTAAATAAAGTTGAACATATTTTCATCAAATTGGGAAGATATATTTTGGATATGTAGTTTTTGTAGTGCAAACAAAATTCTTTGGGTACATACTCAAAGGGTAACACCTCCCACCAAGAAAAACAGAAACCTCTTACCATTAAGAAACCTCTGTGAATGCAAATCAGGAGAGATGAACCATTTGTTATACGTACCATGGAGAGGGGAAATAACACTTTATAATTTAAGAGTTATAAAAGTGCCTGTTCTAAAAAACAAGTGCTGTTTTATGATTGAGCTACTTCTCACATGGGCGAGTCTGTATAGCAAGCCCTCCTGTACTAGATTCAGGGAGTTAGATAATTATGCTTCATGATTCACAAGAAAAATAGAGTCTATCTAAAATGAGGTTTTAAAAAGATGAAAGTTTAGTTTGTGTGCATGATTTAAATGTAAAACAATTTTTTTAACTTCTAGAAAATAGATAATCCCTAAAGATCCTATTGTCCCAGTATATTTTCAGGGCCCAATATTTTAGGTGAGTTCTAATTTTACCTATATTAATACATTTATCTCTATAGGACTATAGTGTTTTGAGATACACACACACATTATGTATCCATTTTAAATAGTCATTGAAAAAGGCTATGTTAACATGTAATTTCTTTACATCATCTGGTTAATTAAGGTGTAATTCCATCGTGGCATGTACTCTTTCTCTAAGTTGTATGGTGCTGATAAATTACTTGCTGACTAACAAGTAATTCACGGCAATACAAATATCATATCTTTATACTGTTTACATGAAATGTCTCTGTTTGTCCTTTCTTCCCTCAACATTTCAACAGGATATATATATATATATATATATATATATATATATATATATATATATTTTTTTTTTTTTTTTTTTTTTTTTTTTTTTTTTGAGACAGAGTCTCACACTGTCACCTGGGCTGGAGTGCAATGGCATAATCTCGGTTAACTGCAACCTCCACCTCCCGGGTTCAAGCGATTCTCCTGCCTCAGCCTCCCAAGTAGCTGGGATTATAGGCGTGCACCACCACACCCGGCTAATATTTTGTAGTTTTAGTAGAGATGGGGTTTCGCTGTGTTGACCAGACTTGTCTGGAACTCCTGACCTTGTGATCCACCCACCTCGGCTCCCCAAAGTGCTGGGATTACAGGCGTGAGCCACTGCACCCGGCCTCAACAGGCTATGTTTTAAATGGAGTAATCCAATGATAAGAGGGGAGAAAAAAAAGGTCAGTTTAGATTCCAGATGTAAGAATCAATGTTTAGATCCACTTCTTCAAAGTGCTACTTAAGTCAAATAAGAAGCAAATATATCTTCGAGGTCAAAAATAAAAGAAAAAATATATGTTGTATGAATTGAAGGAGATTCTGATGAAATTCAAGCATTTCATTCCTGGTGTATTAGTTTACTAGGGGTGATGAAACAAAACCTCACCAACTGGGTGGTTTAAACAACAGAAATTTATTTCCTCACATTTCCTTAGGCTAGAAGACAGAGATGACAATGTTGGTAGGGTTGGTTTCTTCTGAAGCCTTTCTTTGTGGTTTGTAGATGGCAATCTTCTCTCTGGGCCTTCAGAGGACCTTCCTTCTGTATCTGTTATCTGTCTATATCGAAATATTCTCTCATTATAAGGACATCAGTCATGTAGGATTAGGACTTAACCCTAAGGACCTCATTTTAACTTAATTATCTCTTTATAGACCCTATCTCTAAATACAGTCATATCTGGGGTACTGAGGGTTGGGACTTGTATTAGCCTGTTTTCATACTGCTATAAAGAACTGCCCAAGACTGTGTAATTTAAGAAGGAAAGAAGTTTAACTGACTCAGAGTTCAGTATGGCTGGAGAGGCCTCAGGAAACACACAATCATGGCAGAAGGCAAATGGGTTTTTTGATATATTACTAGGTCCTCGTAAATACAAAACACACAGGACACCAAACGACCATGGAGCTAGATTTGATCATTAAAATCTGGTCTTGATTGACCCATGGTGGTATGCAGAATAGTGCCCCACCCACCCACCCAAAGATGTTCATGCCGTAACTTTGGTACCTGTGAATGTTTTTCCTTATGTAGATAAAGGGATTTCACATATATGGTTTCAATTACAGAACTTGAGATGGGGACACTATCCTAAAATATCGTAGTGGGCCCAATCTAATCATGAGTTCCCAAAAGTGCAGGACCTTTCCAGGCTGTGGCCAGAATGACATATTATGTTGGAACAATGCTCAGTGAGTTGTGACCTCAGTGCACTGAGGATAGAGAAGATGGTCAGGAGCAAAAAAGCATGGGAGGCCTCTAAAAGCCAGAAAAGGCAAGAGTACAAATAATCCTTTACAGCCTTCAGATAGAATGCAGCCCTGATGGCAGCTTGATTTTAGCTCTTGTCAGAATTCTGACCTGCTAAAATGTAAGATATCACATTTGTTTTGTTTTATGCTACTGAGTTTGTAGTACTTTGTTATGGCAACAGTGAAAATTAAAGAAAGATTTTCATGTGGGGATGGAGTGCTGCTGTACCAAATACCTAAAATTGTAGAAGTAATTCTGAAATTGGCAGTAAGTAGAGGCTGGGTGAATTTTGAGAAGAAGGACAGAGAAAGCACAGATTACCTTAAATATCCTGTTAGTAGAAACAGGGATGTTAACAATTCTACCAGTGAGTACTCAGGCAGAAGTGAGGAACATGGTAAGGGCAACATAAATCTTCTTAGAGAATACAGTCAGCCCTGCATATCCAAGGGACCCACATCCATAATTCAACCAACACCAGATTTAAAATATTTTTAAAAAGTTAAAAATAACAATATGACAATAAAAATGAAACAAATAGAATAATACAGTATAACAACTATTTACATAGCATTTACATTGTATCAAGTATTATAAGTAGTCTAGAGATTATTACTGTATACAGGAAGATATGCATAGGTTATATGCAAATACTACACCATTTTATGTAGAGTACTTGAGCATTAACAGATTTAAGTATCTGTGTGGGGTCCTGGAACCAATCCCCTGCTATGACTGAGGAACAACACTACCTAAATTTTTGTGAACAAAATATGAGTAAAAGTACAAACATTAAAGTCACTGTTGGTGAGGGCTTAGAGAAAGAAAAAGAGGAACATGCAACTAGAAATTGGAACAAAAAGGATTGTTGTTTCATAATGGCAGAAAGCTTAGTGTAATTGTTTCCTGCAGTCATTTGAAAACCAAAACTTGTAAATGGCAACAATGAACAGTAAGCTGAGAAAATTTTTGAGGAAAGTGTTGAAGGTACAGCCTGGTTTCTTTATGCCACTTATAGTAAAATGCAAAAGGAAAGAGATAAATTAAGGGATGAACTGTTTAATTAAAAGAAACACTGCACTCCAGCCTGGGTGGCAGAGCGAGACTCTGTCTCAAGAAAAAAAAAAAAAAAAGAAAAGAAAAGAAAAAAAGAAACCAAGGCTGGAAGATTTGGGAAATTATCCGTCTATCCATATTGCAAAATATGCTACATTTCACTATCATGAAATGTGCTTTAGAAGAAAAAGCCAAGGACGTGCCTATAAAACCTCTGCTAATACCTCAGAAAGATTAAAAGTTTAAAGTATTCAGACACATAAAGGCTCTTTAATATGATCCACAATGTGATTATCCCATCCTCTCAATAAAATTACAGAGCATCTAGGGAGTTTAAGGGTGTTGTCCTTCAGCCATTTCAGCAAGAGCCAATAAAGCATATGGAATTATACCACATTGTATGCATGTATCATACTATCACAAATACCCCTTAAATATGTACAAATGTTATGCATCAATGAACAAACAACAAAAAAATGTGTTATTTAGGCCACTTAGATTCTGGGGATTTCTTATGACAACAATAGAAAGCTACTATGCTCACCGAGTCATAAGGTTGGATGTGACCGACAATAACCCAACTCATCAAGGCTCATATAGTTTCCTTCTTATGGAAGAAGTACACCCACTGGGATTAAGCACAAGCAGGATCAGAGTGCACAAGAAAGCTGCATGAATAGATATCCCTCACTGCTCTGTCACCCACCACTATTCCTCTCAGCTTGCAACCGTAACTGTATAGAAAATCTGTACAGCTAGCTGAAGGAGGAGCTTTGGTTCACATGTGGGTTAGCTTTGTAGGTGGTGTAAGATAAAAAGTGAAATGCGTCTGTACTATGCAAGCACTACAGAGGTTGCCTTTAAGCACAACCATAAGAGAAAATGCTCTCAATGCCTAGAGCTTCAGGCAGTGCACCTGATCTGTCACTATGGGTGAGAAGATGAGTTATTTGATGTTATTATATATAGCTTATGCACCATGGTTAATTTCCTGACCAGCTGGTCAAATGTGAAAGATAAAGGTTGTAAGATCAGAAATAATGAGTTCTAGTGACAGAGGCATGTAAATGGACACATGGCAGTAGACACAAAGTGTGGTGATTTTTATCGGATATTAGTACTCCCCATGGGACATCTTCCATGTTTAGGAAGAGGCCCTAAACAACAAAGTAGCTAAAAAGGTCTGGCCTGTTATCTTTAGCCAGTTTTTTACACCAGCCATGGCAAAATTGCCACACGAGTGCATAAACATAGTGGCTGCAGTGGCAGAGACAGAGGCTGCTCATTGGCACAGCATAATAGACTCCTACTTACCAAGCCTAATCTAGCTACTGTCACATTGAAATGTCCAACCTGCCAGCCACAGATGACAAAGTGAGTGCATAACAGAACATCATTGTTTAAGGAGACCAGCTGGCCACTTGGTTGCAAGTTGATTATATCCCATCTAGAAGCACTAGCTGTTACACACATACTTCAGCTATAATATGATATTATCTTAAAAATGTAATCCTGAAAAAGAATAGTTAAACAAAATGAAGTCTGGAATACATCTCTATAAAGATAAATTCAATTTACTTAGAGAAAATAATAATACAAGTTTTATGGTAATGTACAAATAAAAATAAATCCATGTTTTCTCATAAGGGTAAGAGAGTGGGAAACAAAACATGGAGAAAAGATACATTAAAAAAAGTTGATCAAGTATCAATGATAGTGTGGCATGAAGAGTGGAGGGTGATTAACTCAACCCTTTGCATATATGGTTCAAATTAGTGTTTAAAAATGGTATGTCTAACTAAAATTTAAAATTAATATTTGATCTTTTATGTATATATTTCTTGTTGGGTTAAATTACAGAATAAAAAGGCAAATACATTAATGATTTAAGACATAAAGAACTAGGAAATGTAGCCAGGTGCTGTGGCTCATGTCTGTAATCCCAGCATTTTGAGAGGTGGAGACAGGTGCAGAGGGGAGCCTATTTTTTGTAGAGATGGGTTGTTGCCATGTTGCCTAGGCTGGCTTGAGCTTCTGGGCAACAGGAGCTATCTTAAAAATATACTTCTGAGTAAAAGAATAGTTAAACAAAATAAAGTCTCTACAAAAAAAAAATAATGAAGTCTCTACAAAACACCGTCTCTGCAAAAAATACAAAAAAATATTAGCCAGGCCTCATGGTGCATGCCTATATTCCTGGAAGGATTCATTGAGCCTTGTATGTTAGGGCTGCAGTGAGCTGTGATGACGCCACTCACTCCATCTTGGCTGAGAGAGAGGTGCTGTCTCAGAAGGAAGGAAGGAAGGAAGGAAAGAAGGAAAGAAGGAAGGAGGGAAGGAAGGAAAGAAGGAAGGGAAGGGAAAATGATTTTTTTAAAATCACAAAGCCTAATTTTTATAGCTCTAGGTTTATTAATTTATTTCATGAGGTCACATTAAATATCATAACCATATCTGTTCATTAATTTTGAAATCTCACTTATTAAAAGGATAATTATTCATTTAAAGTGGTATTTCCTCAAAGGTTTGTAAAGATTAAATGAATTATTATGTAAAGTATTTAGAAAAGGATAAGCTATGAAAACCATATAGAAGTGTTAGTTATCACTATTAGTGCACTAAAGCACAGTAAATTATAAAACAAATATAAAGTGGACATCTAAAGAAAACAAATGACATGTATTTTATTGCAAAAATATATTTATTCATGTTTTTAGCTTAGAAAAGCATACATAGTTTTTAGTAGTGTATATTTTTGTTATGAAAATAGCTTTCCTGCTTTGTGATAGATATTGCTTAGATTGGATATGTAGTACCTTTCTACTAAGTATTTTTAATATGTATGCTAAATCATCAGCATTAAACCAAGAGTGATTATCTTTCAAAATCGGGCATGTCATCCATACCCCAATTTACAATAACCTTCAACTCCTTGGCTCCCACCCTAAAGGGTTTCCATCCATATGAAAAGATTTGGCCATATAAACCCCAAAGGGTCTCCATCCATATGAGAAGATTTTGCCGTATAATTTGTCATTCACATTAGAGCACTTTTGAGAATCCATAAATATACCTTGAAAAAGACATAGTCCATGACTATTCCAGTTAGAATAGGTCCTACAGTCACAAATATAGGCATAGAGTACACATTCTTTCCTGAGAATGACCCTAAATCTACATTAGTTAGCATCACTTTCTTGTAAACACTATGCTCTGAGAAACTAGAGCTTGACCCCACTTTGAATCCTTGCCTTTCTCTCCAGTTTTAATGCCACCACATTAATATGGGTGATCACTGCCACAGCCCCTAACTGTTCCTGCTTCTTTCCCCCTTCTTCCCATTGCATTATCCACACAACAGCAAAATCACACAAGTCAAGAGATCCTGTCACTGCCCATTAAACATGCCTCAAAGACTTCATTTGCCTTAAAACAAAATCCAAAACCCTTAATCATGTTTCACAAAGCCTCACATGACCTGGTCCTTGACTATGACTCCGATGTGACTCTCATTTGGAAGGCATTATTTACCTTTCTTCTTTAAATCCCTTCAACTCACCAGCCTCTTGTCAAACTAAGAATCTATAGGACACCAAAGGGGAAACAGAAGGAAGCGCATAACAAGCATGAGACTTTAATGTGTCTGTCTTGCTCAGGTAGATGAAGAAGGCAATAAATCAGTAAGGCTATAGAGGAACCGAAAAGTACATGCAATATGGTACTTTTAACTCTGAGTTCCAATACTAAGGAATATAGTTTATTTTCAAAAACTCATACAACATTTATAAAAGCTAACCACACATTAAAACAAGGACAATCTTAACTCAGAATATATACCACTAATTATACACACATGTTAATTTGGCCACAATGAAATTAAGTCAAAAATTAATAGTAATGTCAAAAAACCAATTGCCTCTTCTACCAGGAAACATAAAACAAACAACCACCACTACAAAATATGATTTAAAAATATATGGGGTCAAAGGTGAAATATACACAGAAATTGAAGAATTGTTATAAATTCACAATGATATCTTGATGTATCAAACTCTATACAACATAACCAAAGCTATGTTCAGAGAAAAGTTCATAGCCTTAACACAGCTATCAATAAATCATAAATGAAATTGACACCTGCTTCCAAAAAGATAAAACTAAAACAATGAAACAACCTAAAATAAAGAACATCAAAAAAATCAATATATAAGCCAAACTTAGTGTGTTAGAAAAAAAGTAATAAAATAAATAAAGTATGCCTTGAAAAACAGCAAAAATACAGGATTAAATAACCTGATTTTTTAAAAAAGAGAAAACACAAATACCAAAACAATAAATGAAGACAATTTATTAGAAATCATTTTTGCAAATGTATTTTGAAACCTGAATCACATTGGTAATTTTACAAAAAAATAAACTGTGTATAAGTAGCATATCAAAAGTAAATGAAGAGACAGTTTTTAGCACAGTGACAAAGAAGAAATTGACCTTAGTTGAGTTAAGAAAATTTAAATTACTACCTTCCTTAGAAAATAGAGAGATTACTCAAGGGGAAAAAAAAAAAGGCCCGTTACAAAAATTTCCCAGATCTATATGAATTCACAGGGGGCTTTTAGAAACAGAGAGTCCTAAATTTATTTTAAACAATACCCAAGAATAGAAAAAAAAATTCTCTATTCTGTTTTCAAAAAGAAAAACTTTAAGGAAACTTCTGAAGTAATTTTTAAAAAGAAGGTGAGAAAATGACTTCAAGACCTGAAAAAGATGATACAGTATATTACAATTACAGGCCAATTTCACTTATGAATAGAAATAAAAAATTTAAATACAGAATTATTAAATAGAATTCAATAGAACTTTTTAACTTTGTATTGTAGGAAAAAACTTCTAGGGGAATTGGATGTGAAAAGTGTCCCTGGTCCTATGATCACAAAGATTTGCAGCAAGGTCAAGACACAGAAGTAACAAATGCTTCCAGCCTCAGCAAATGGTGCCCCATCTTCTGCATGGGGATACCCATTATTCCAAGCCTGTTTTCGGGGAAAGTGATAGACGATGGTGGTGCCCAGGGTGCAGGGAACAAAGGGGACTGGACAGATGGAAAATACGCATTGGGGTTATAAAATACAATTCTGCAGAGGTCCTTTTCCCCAGACACAACCTAGAAAATGGCAATGAAAAAGATAAGGAAAATTAAAGAGATGAAATCCAAGATCATTAGAAAGCTGTACATACTGATACAGACACCCAGGAACCTCAAAATCACAGGATACAAAGGGAGAAAAGCAGTAATCGACCAGCTAGGACTCAGCTAAGCAGGACAGCAGAGTAAAATCAGGCTCAAGTGCTAACTTCTGGCAGGTAGATCAGATAATCTGAATTATTGGTATTGTGTATGTGGTATAGGGTGGATTGTGTGATTGATTGATTGTTACCTGTATAATTCTCCTTTTGGTAATTACATTGAGTTTTTTTTTTTAAGTCTTTTTTTTTCTCAATACCACCTCTTAAGGTTTTAAAAACTGTTTCATATCTGATTAAGTAAAAATTTTCAATAACTGCATTGGTAAATTGCTAATAAAAATTAAATGTAACTTTAAACAGTCAATAAGCTATAAGTGCCTCTTAATAAAAGTACTGTATAATAGTTTTGAAAAATTCTATGGCTGTCAAATAGATGAATGTTTGATCATGTTTTTTAAAGAAGAAAGTTGAATCAATTGTTCAATGTAGCTATAGCCTTGAAATGAGAATGTATTACCTTTTTTCTTTTACTAAAAGGGATCTCCTCACAATAGTTATTATCCCCAAACATCCCTTAGAGTCTTTATTTTTTATTTTATTTTTATTTTTATTTTTGGGACAGAGTTTCGCTCTGTCACCCAGGCTGGAATGCAGTGGTGCGATCTCAGCTCACTGCAACCTCTGCCTCCTGGGTTCAAGCAATCCTCATGCCTCAGCCTCCCGAGTAGCTGGGAATACAGGCGCCTGCCACCACACCCAGCTCATTTTTGTATTTTTAGTAGAGACAGGGTTTCATCATGTTGGCCAGGCTGGTCTTGAACTCCTGACCTCAGATGATCTGCCCAAAATGCTGGGATTACAGGCATGAGCCACCACACCCAGCCTCATTAGGGTCTTTAAAGAGGATGGCATTGATAGTTATGGCAAGTCAACTTTTTTCACCACTTGACTTAGGAAACAACTTTATATATCATCAAGAAACCTGATTTGTTGAAATGTACAGGCTCCTTCTCATCTTAGAATCATTGGATTACCTTGTTATTCATAGTTCTCCCTTAATTGTAGAAATCTTATGCTCTCTTAATACCACCAGTGGAATCATGAAGGCATCTAAAGGTAAATGGCTACACATCCTGTGCTTGCTCACCTATTCTGCATTACTTGTCTGCAGTAGGGAACCTAGGAGAGTAGTATCTGAGCATATTTCCTGAGCACTTAAATGCTTATTTTGAGGGTTTTCTTCCTCTCTGAACCCTGGAAATAATGTATGGATAACTTCCATTGTTGTCATGAACACTTCCGTTCCTTGTTTCCTTTCAATAGAGGTCTTTCTTATACTGAAATTCCTTTGTGCTTTGGGAAGTCGTTCACTTTCTTTAACCCATAATCACCATATTCTAGTGTGCTTTGGTCTTAGTCAATTCTTGGCACGTTGACAATTTTTATACAAAATATCACCATCCAGAATCCAATTTATTTTCAACATATATAACTGTGATTATTATGGATTGGTGAATAAGAGATTATAAGAAATTATTTAATCTGTAGTTGATTACAAATTATCAATCCATCTCAAATAATCATAACTTTCTTATGAAATTCAAAAAGAAAATCAGAGGATAAAGCATATTTTTATAACTGGCATGTTAATCATTTTATTATCAAAATCTAAATATTTTAAATGAAAAAAACTGTGTTTGCAAACTTTGCCACTGTATATAAATCAGTCCACACACATGAAATTTACTTTTTATGAATGTATGTGTATTTTATGTATGTACATTTATCTTAATAAATATATAAAGCCACATTTGCAGCCTTATTATAAATAAATTTGGAAGATAAAGTCTTTAAGAATAGTCATTAAAATTATCATGTTAAAGTTCTGCTTTCATCGAATTTCATGATATAAGATATATAACTCAGATTAGATTTAAAAATTACTATTTCTAAAATTTTTAAACAAATGCAAATTAACTATGTGGAAAATTATGAACACACACACACACACACACACACACATACATATGCACACATACACACATACTTGGGAAAATCACATCTCTCCCACTATAAAAAAAACTGTCTTTTTTACAGGTAGATTTCTACATTTAAGAATCGATGGAAATTTTGTTCTCGCCTCCTGACAGGCTTTTAAGATCATAACACATGGTAATTTTTTATGTCAACAGTAAAACTGCAAAGAAAATAAGAAGCAAAAAAAGATGAAAGAGTTTCTTCTTAGGCCAAGTATTTCTACCTGTCTGAGGGGAAAGTTGATAAATCATATAATTAGGTGGTGTTTATGCCTTATTAATTAGATGTTAAACAAAGTCTCAGTTTATATTTTCATCCTACACAAATCTGGAAGAAAAGGACAGTTTGATATCATAATATACTAACAATATCAAAAATATTAAACTATACCAATAGAATAAAACAACTAATACACCTCAAACTATTCAAATTCTTCTAAATTTCTTTTCTTAGAATTTGTTTGTTTTCTTTTTTTTTTTAAGTAGGAAACCAAGTGAAACAACATGTCCTTAATGAAGTGTGTGTCTAAAACCATTCAGTTTCTGTTTCTAAGCATGATAGAGCAACAGAGACCAGACTTGTCTTAAAGCTTTAAAAAAAAGTAGACAAATTTATTACACAAAAAATTTACAGATAGATTGCAAAAGCAATGCAGGACTGTGTTCTCTGAGTGTTGGGAAGTGGTAATTAAGCAAAGTCCTAAAATTACTTCTGCTTGTGGATCACTCATAAACAGTTTTCAGAATGCTGTACGGTGGGGGAAACTCAAACCAAGCCTGGGGTTCTCTCTGGATTAAGGAGACAGATATCTGAGATTAGGGAGAGTAAGCCAGTCAGTATTTTTGAAGCAGAGTACTAGAGAACAGGGCAGTGAACAGAAACTCTAGAGAACTGCAGGGGACGCTGTTGAGTGCTCAGAGAAGGCCTGAAGAAGCGATACTTGGGCATAAATCTAAATGTGAAGAAAGCAGGATTCTTAAGATCAAAGAAAGAACATTTGAAGTGTATGGATGAACAAGAGTGAAAATCTAACATAGAAAAATCTGGAATATCTGAGGTTAAAAAATTTCGAAAGTATCATAGGCAATAAAGAAAAGATTGGTAAGAAATGGATCAAGTAAGCAGGGTACAGATGTTGCAGGACTTTCAGGCTTGGTTATAGTTTTCAATTTTGTTACAAATGTCTTGATCAACTATTGAAGGAGACTGACATCATCTACTCTGTACTTGAGAATAATCACACTGACTGTCCAATAGTGGATGCATTGCAGTAGCGCAAGAGTAATGACTGTGAGATGAGTTAGAGTTTTAGGTAGTCCTGATGAGGTCTTATGATGGTGGTTGTAGAGAAGCTGAAGAAAAGTAGTAATCATCGGAACATGTTTTGGCAGTAAAGTCAAAATGTTTACTGATGGTATATGAAGAAAAGGGAGGAATTTAAAATAATTCCTAGATTTTTGTCTGATTCAAAAGAATAGATTTTGTTGACATACAGTAAGATGAGAAAGGCTTTCAGATAGCTAAGATTTATCACCAATTAGAAGGTGTCTAAATTAGGAGTAGCAATCTAGGAGATATCAGTATGTAGTTGGTGATTAGATACACAAAAAAGAGCGAGTTCATATAGAAAGAGAATAGAAAGTGAAAACAGAAGACTGTCAAAGTAAGACCCCTGGAATACTCTAATATTTTTAAAGGAAGTCTGCAAATAAGGCTGAGAAAGATAGACAGTGAGATCAAGGGGAATTTTAGAAAACGGTATTTCCCCAAAACAAAAAATACATAGTAAATACTAATAAGAAAGAGGATCAAGTCTATCACAACTAAAGCTACTGAATGGTAGAGTAAAAGAAAAAGAGAAATTAATCAACACTCTTTGATCACCTTAATTAATAGCAATACAGTGGGGTTGTAGAGACAAACATACAACCAGAATAAAATGAGAAAAGCATAGCCATGAACAAGCAGAAAATACAAAAGAATGAGTTTAGACTAGTATGTCCGAAAAAGGTGGAAAGCATGGAATAAACTTATCTTTAAATGTTAGTTACATTTTCCAATAATTTCCAATATTTTAACTTGTTAATAACTTTATTTCTTACAATATTGTTTTTAGCTTCCAGACACCTTTTAAATTGTGGCACCTCTAAACTTAAAACCAACATTTCAGTTGTTTATTCAAAAAGAATGTAATATACTATATGTCTACTCTTTAGAGATTTTGGGGGCTTTCTGTAGCATATCTACTTTCAGATACCCTGCATTTTGAGAAGTTACTCTGTAAAGCAGACAAGAAACTTTTGGATCGGGCAGCATTTGGATCAGATATGGAAATGAAAGAAGTTTCTTCTTGATTTTTTTTACATCATTTTTATTTTTTATCCCCGAGTGGATAGAATAACTGCACTTGAATTCATTCCTTAAGGATACAGATAGTAATATAGAGAAAAAGAGTTATATTGCCAGAACTTAATTCGAAAGGCAAGAGTAAAAGGAAAAAGGGGTATTGGTAGTGAGGGAGGGCTTAGCTCTTAAAGGACACAGGGAAGTATCCTCCACTTTAACATGAAGAAAATATATGGTCACAAATTTAGCTAGGTTGATAAAACTGATGGTGGGTTAATGAGATACTTCTCTCAATATGGCATCAATATTCTTATGACTTTTATGTTGGAGTCACCATATGAGAGGGAGTGGAAGTAAGTAAGGATTTGACTCAGGAAATTATGAGTATGCTACCTGACACAGAGTATGATGGTTAATATTGAATGTCATCTTGATTGGATTGAAGGATGCAAAGTATTGTTTCTGGATGTGTCTGTAAGGGTATTGCCAAAGGAGATTAACATTTGAGTCAGTGGACTGGGAAAGGCAGATCAACCCTCAATATGAGTGGGCACCATCCAATCAGCTACCAGCATGGCTAGAATAAAGCAGGCAGAAGAGGTGGAGAGATTAGACTGGCTTAGCCTCCCAGCCGACATCTTACTCCCTTGCTTGATGTTTCCTGACCTCGAACATCGAACTCCAGGTTCTTAGGCTTTGGGACTCAGACTGGCTTCCTTGTTCCTCAGCTTGCAGATGGACTATTGAGGGACCTTGTGATCATGTGAGTTAATACTATTTAATAAACTCCCCTTTATATATGCATCTATTCCATTAATTCTATCCCTCCAGAGAACCCTGACTAATACAGGGAGGAATTGGTTTATGTATAGGGAAGAATGGTAGTATTGACTGGCATTATTGAGTTTGTATTTGATATTCCTGACCACTAATTAGAAAGGAATTCAGTCATCACTCTTGCATAGTTTTTTTTTTCCTACAATATTCAAACATATTGATCCAGGAAAATGATACAAAGGTAACTTAGTAAAGCCATAATTGGAATTTTTTTAAGGCAAGTAATTTGGAAAACAAAGGTAAACGAGTTAAGGGAACTCAACAAGAACATTAAGTTGTTGAAACATTGAAGTTACATGTAGAAGAAGGAAAGTGATTAGTAGACTAAAACATAATTAATATGAACAAGAAAATAAAATAACTTTGGATAAGTCAGATAATTCTTGGTTAAGACAAAACACAGCATGTGAACTGATAGATGGAGATGGTGAATAGGGAGTGGGATGTTTGAAAATGGGTTTAGATTTTTGTGATAACAAATTCTGGTGCCAGACTATGGAAATGGTGGCTGAGGTAAAATTAAAAATACAAAAAAAGAAGAAAAGAAAAAAAAATCACTGTTGGAGCTAAAGAGTATATGAACAGGGGGATCAGAGTTTTGGGTGTATCTAACATTTACCTGGATACTGGAACAGCCAACAAAGAATAGGCAGACAAGTGAGGAGGAAGACAATGAGTCAAGTGATGAAAAAAATGGGAGGAGTGGGCTGGGCGTCAGCAGTAACTGCAACTAGGAAGAAGTGGGAAAGTCTGACTGCATATATATCACAGAGCTTGAGCTTCTGAGGAAGTACAAAGAAGAGTTTGATCAGCATCAGCACACAAGGAGTACATTGACCTTGCGTAAGTGGAGGGTGGCAGAAAAAAACAGCTTGCACTTGTAAGGTCTTTGGGGAAAATCAGTGTTAATAGGAGCCAACCAGGTTTCACAGAGCAAGAAGATAAAGGAAACCTGCAGAGAAAACAGTGTATTGATCACCGCATAAATGCTGCTATTTCGAGGATGAAATATTTACGTAGGGCCATATATTTGACAAGTAATCTCAATGTTTATTAAATATACTTTATTAAATCCACACTAATCTCTCTTTTTCATTCAAATAAAGGTTCCTCACTATTGATTAAAAATAATTACTTACATAAATAACTAAATAAACTGATTGTTTCCTGAATTACCTAGTCAGTTGAGATAATTTCCAAAAGAAGTTGTTATAAAACAAGTTGGTAGTTAGTACAATTCTCATGTAACATAACCAGAATGAATTTTGTACTGGATGTTTCATACATGAAAGTAAAATCTAGGCAAGAGAACCAGAATGCTATAACCATACAAGCCATTATATAAGAAAGCACATCTTTTCAGTGTAGAAAACTCATAATGGGAATACTTTAAATCTGCCCATTTCCAAGCCAACATTCAACTCTGCCCTCAGGAGCCCAGTCTGTTATCAGCAGGCTATCCTCTGTAAGTTTATTTCATGTGCTTCCTTTGAATGAAAGTCATTTTTTACTCACCTTCTCCAGTTTTTCTCTTCCCATCATCTATTAAGCCCTCTCTAGGACACTGAAGAAATGCTTATTGCCAAACCCGGTTTTCAATTCTCTTCCACATCCAACTATATAGCTCTTCATTGAGAGATCAGTTGGCAAAGATGAACACTCCATTCGTAAAATGCTTTCTTTGCTTGGCCTCCAGTATATCACCCTCTTTTTAATTCTACATCTAGATCTGTGGCTGTTATTCCTTAATCTCTTTTACCAATTATTCCTCATCTTTATGAACTTAAATGTTGGACTTCCTTCCACTGTTTACTTTCTAAGTCATTTTGTCTAATCTCTAGTATTACATACCCTAATATTCATATTCCTGTATCCAATAGATTCTTACAAAATAAATAAATTTTGCCCATCTTATTGCCTTCCACATCTTAGTGAATAGTAATTCATTTTTTCTAGTTTCTCAGGCAATACATCTTTATTATACACCTTGTATCCAATCTACCAATAACTTTTTATTGGACATATCTACATATTACATACAGAATTCTACCATAATATTCTCTAATGTTCAGTTTCTAGCCATTGTTACTTCTAACTATTAAAATAATAGTGACATAAAATGGTATCCTCAAGAATTTGTTGTGCCTTTATACAACTTTACTTTGAATACAAGGCTTATCACTAAGTCTTGTATCTTACATCTTAGTATCTTACCTCTTACATCTTAGTAACTTGTATCTTACAACTTAGTATTTTACATCTTAGTATCTTACCTTATCTTACATCTTAGTAACTTATATCTTAGTATCTTGCCTTATCTTGATAAGTATCTTGCATTTCAGCAGAGGTCTGAGGGAAGTAAAGAAGCAAGCCATGACTATCTTGACTATATAACCATCCCATTTTCTGTTGTAGTTGTTGTTACTCAGGAGTAAATTATGAGAGCATGGTTTCAAAGGACATTTTGTGAAAAGGTGGTATGTCTCAGAATGATCCATAGCCAAGGTTCTTATCCCTGGTAAGGATATTCCTTCCTTCCTTACTTAGTCATTACTTACTAACCTACTTAGTCACTATTCCCTGAATATGGTATATATTGCATCATCATAATCATGGGTTTTGGAGAATTTCATGCAATGAGTTAGTAAATGCAAAAACACATACAGTTCTTGATTCATATTAGCTAAATTGAGTGTTGCCATAAGAGGTGTTCTATTTTCATTAAAGCAAATATTTACATATATTTTTTGTGAATATAATTGTATTTTAAAGAATGAACAACTGGAATTCAGGATCAGAATTTATAAGATACATTCATCAAAGCTGTCATTGCATTTGATGCTGCCTCACAGCAGGACAAGCAAGTTGAAGAACTACATTGAATTTCTATTGAGTTATTGCTATCATTATATGGTTATCCCCAGGATGACACAATTCAATTATAGCAGCCTTTGTATGACTTGTGTATTCAGTTAATGTAACCTCATAAATTTATTAAATGCCAAAATGAGGGCTCTTGTTTTTCCAGTGTGTTTATCAAACAATGAGTTCATATTGTTGGCTCTAAAAACCTTGCTTTAGAGTAATTAAAAGCAGTACTTATGTCACCCAAGGGCAATTGCTGCTTATTTATTTATTGTTTTATAATTTACCTTCATTAGTTCAGAGTGACGGGGCTAACTATAGAACAAGTGTCAGGTTATTAGGATGTTATGACTACCGACCATTTGAACTCACATATTCAGTGAAGTGCAAATTTCAACATTTAAATAGTATACCCATTTAAAAGTTATTAAGAGAAGTTGTGTAGACCACAAATAAAAGAAAAGCACACAACTAAATTTGGTCAAACTTATTTCATGCTTATTTTGTTTTGTTTTTTTCAATTATATATTCTGTGGGTACATGGGCAGGCTTGTTACCTGGATAAACTATGAAACGATAAAGTTTGGACTTCCAGTGAACACATCAAACAAAATATGAACATTATACCAAATAGGTAATTTTTCAACACTCACTCTATGCTCACTCTCCGCTGTTTTGGAATCCCCATGTCTATCATTGCCACCTTCATGCCCGTGTGTACCCATTGTTTATTTCCCACATATAAGTGAGAATATACAATATGTAATTTTTTTGCTTTTGAGTTATTTCACTTAGGATAATGGCCTCCAGCTCAATATATGTTGCTGTAAAAGACATAATTTCATTCTTTTTTATGGCTGCATAGTATTCTAGGGTGTATATACTATACCACACTTTATCCAATTATTTGTTGATGGATAATTAGATTGATTCCATGTTTTTACTATTGTGAATAGTGTCACAATAAATATATGAGTGTAGGTGTATTTTTTATATAATAATTCATTTCCCTTGGGTAGATCCTCAATAGTGGGATTGCTAGGTTGAATGCTGGCTCTATTTTTAGTTCTTCGAGAAACCTCCATGTTGTTTTTCATAGAGTTTGCACTAATCTACATTTCCAACAACAGTGGATAAGTATTTTCTTTCATCTGCATTCTCATCAACATCTGTTGTTTATTGACTATTAAATAAAAGTCATTCTGATTTGTAGAAAATGGTATCTCATTGTGCTTTAATTTGGATTTCTCTAATGTTTTGTGATACTGAGCCCTTTTTAATATGTTTGTTTTGTTGGCTGGCCACTGTATGTCTTTTGAGAAATGTCTGTTCATGTCCTTTGCCCACATTTTAATGGGATTATTTGTTTTTACCTTGTAGAGTTGTTTGAGTTGCTTATGGATTCTGAATATTAGTCCTTTGTTGTATGCATGGTTTGCAAACACTTTCTCCCATTCTGTAGGTTGTCTCTTTATACTGTTGATTAGTTATTTTGTTCTGCAGGAGCTTTTTAGTTTAATTAAGTCCCATTTGTCCATTTTTGTCTTTGTTGTATTTTCTTTTGAAATCAGTCATAAATTCTTTGCTTAGGTCAATGTTCAGAAGAGTTTCCCTAGGTTTCCTCCAGGATTTTTATTGTTTTAGGCCTTACATTTAAGTCTTTAATTCATTTTGAGTTAATTTTTGTATATAATGACAGATAGGAGTCTGCTTCATTCTTCTCCACTCTCACTACCCCTATTAACATAGTCCTGGAAGTCCTAGCCAGAGAAACTAGGCAAGAGACAAAAATAAAACACATCCAAATTGAAAAAAAGAAAGCAAATTATCTCTCTTTGCTGATGACATGATCTTATATCTAGAAAACGTTAAAGATTCCTCTGAAAGATTACTAGACTTGATCAATGACTTCAGTAAGGTTTCAGCATATAATACCAATGAACAAAAATGTAGTAGAGTTGCTCTAAACCAATAGCATTCAAGCTGAGATCCAAACCAAGAACTCAATCTCATTTATAATGGCCACAAAAATGAATAATTAAATAAATAAAAATAACTGGGAATACATTTAACTAAAAATATGAAAGATCTCTGTAAAAGAACTACAATGCACTGATGAAATAAATAATAATGACACAAATAAATGGAGAAATATCCCTGGCTCATGGATTGGAAAATCAATATCATTAAAATGTCCATATTGTTCAAAGCAATCTACCCATTCAATGCAATTCCTATCAAATTACCAACATCAGTTTTCACAGAATTAGGAGTAACCATCCACAAATTCTTATGGAGCCAAAAAAAAAAAAAAAAAGCCCAAAAGCCAAATTAATTCTAAGCAAAAAGAACAAAGCTGGAGGCATTGCGTTAGTTGAGGTATCACATTACCATTTTTTTTTTGCAAGCACAGATCAAGTCTATAGTAACCAAAACAGCATGGTTTGAGAACAAAAATAGATACATAGATAAATGGAACAGAATAGAGACCCCAGAAATAAAGCCATATCTCTACAGCCAACTGATCTGTGGGAAAGCTGACAAAAATAAAAACAGTGCAGAAAGGACACCCTATACAATATATGGTGTTGGGAAAATTGAATAGTCATATGCATAAGAATGAAGCTGGACCCCTGTCTCTCACCATATTTTTAAATATCTTTTTAGGGAAAAAAACCAACCAACCAACGAACTGAGCCTGAAACTGGTAACACAGATACGTACAGCATCATATTTAAGTAACCAATCGGAATTATTGCAGTGGAGATGTTTTATTGGTAAGAGTAACTAACCTTTTATTCAGAGTCATCTGATACTATGTCTATATATGCATAAAACCTAATCAAAAAGTCATCTATGAATGTGTACCTGTATCTCTGTGTGTCTATATTATATCTTGGAAAATTAATGTCTTGTTCTGAAATTTTAGCTTTGGCAATCACTAAATAAAGGTCCATCTGAAAGTTAAAATAAATGGACACTCCTTAACTAACTTCAGGAAATTAGAGATACATTTAGATGTATATATTGTTTTGCAAACCAGATATTAATTTTCACAAAGTTTATACACAGATGTGTGAATATAAAAATACTAAAATACTGACTATTGATACTTCATCTTATCTAAATATTAACTGAAGAGAACCGTTATTTTGTTCTTTAAACACATATGAACTAAGTACCTGTAAACTCTGTAATTAGTGAGTTTCTGGGTATTCAATAAAAATATGCAAAATATAATTTCCAGGTAGATTATAGCATTATATTAACAAAGTAATAAGTGAACTAGGTACCAAAACTAAGTAAATTATGTACTAGGTACTATGGTAAATTTATTACATGTGTTATTGATATATAATTGCTACATAATTGATGAAATTAAGTTAAGTCCCATAATTTGGAGATGATTTAACTGAATGAGCAATAAAATAACTCCTCCATTTCACACAGCTTTTAATTGTCAGAGCTGAGAAATGAATGACACATTTTGGCTCTAGATCCAAATGTCTTCACTGCTATATTTTGTTGTGCCTCTAGAGACATATAGACAAAATATTTCTCTAAAAGTTTGTTACAGATTCCATGATACCTATGTAAAAGGACCGGTATTAAAAAGTGGACAAAGCAAGGCAAGAATTCAAATCTACTCTCTTAACTTGAATGAAGCAAGTCGAGAGAGTTTATGTAGGATACCACCCAGTTGCTGGGTGTTGAAAAATTAGTCAGTGTCCATGAGATAGGTGAATCAGCTGGTCAAGAAGCAATACCTAAATAAAGGATTCAGTTTTAAAATATTCTAGCATTATGAAAGAATGTCAGGAAGTTCAGTAAGGCTAGAGGATATGATGCAATTAAGGTGGAGGAGGAAAAAGGAGGAGAAAGAAGTCTGAGAAAAGGCAAAATGTTACACTATTCTTACACTTTCAAATATAACACATATACAAGATAATTCTAGGAGAAACCCCAATAAACCCAAAATAGATTTATTTTAATACAAAAAGCAATTAACATAATTTTTGAGGAGTTTTTAATGCTTATTTTGGGGCTAAAAGTGTATGTAAATTTTAAATGATGAGGTGATGTAAAGAAAACTATCAAATGTATAATAATGCTCAAGTATGGCAAACAAAATTTGGAAAAACGTTGGGAAATTAAATTTATGTACAAAATAAGGAGCTTAACCTTTATCTGAAGAATAGTTAAGAGCAGTTGAAAGATTAAAAACATTTTTGTGTTAAGAGTTTTTATCTTGGAAATATTCGCTTAGCCTGAGTCTAAGGAAAATTTGGTTCCTAGTAAAGTGTTGGAAGGTAGGCAAAAGATACTGCTGAGGATGGCTGGGCACGGTGGCTGATGCCTGTAATTCCAGCACTTTGGGAGGCTGAGGCAGGTGGATCACGAGGTCAGGAGTTCAAGACCAGCCTGGCCAAGATGGTGAAACCTCATCTCTACTAAAAATACAAAAAAAAAAAATTAGCCAGGTGCGGTGGCAGGTGCCTGTAATCCCAGCTACTTGGGAGGCTGAAGCAGGAGAATCACTTGAACTCAGAGGGCAGAGGTTGCAATGAGCCGAGATCATGCCACTGCACTCTAGCCTGGGTGACAGAGTGAGAAAAAAAAAAAAAAAGATACTTCTGAGGATGACCCAGGTGATTCTGACTTGGGAAAAGTGGCGGCTACTGGTACCACCCAATGAAATGCAGAACAACAGTTGTTTTGTTTTGTTATGTTGTATTTTGAATTTGACGGGAGCACGTTAAAGATTTCCAACTTAGACATATTCAGGTTGAACGCTGAAGTGCAGATGACAATACAATGGGCACTGAGGGTCACTAAGTGCTTTGATAGAGAAAGTGACTTTCATCACCAGAACAGTTGTACTCATAAGCAAAGCACATGTTGAAATGGTATAAATGCATTTTGTACTATGAGACTTCAAAAATCTTGTGATCAGACAATGGTTCAAGGCACTTGGATCTAAATATATAGGACACACACTAAAAATAAACTCTTGCTTTCTTTACTGAACCCATTTGATCAGAATTTGTAGGTTGTGGGGCTTAGGACTTTGTATTTTTAACAAGTTTCTTACATAATTTATAAGCATAGCCTAATTTGAAAACAATTACTCTTAAATGAATTTAATCCTTCCGTCGATGCCTGCATTCCACACACCCTGCTACCATTCTAGGTGGTTAAAATAATATACAAAACATAAACCAGAGTAAGAGAAGGGGTGCTTTTTGCTCAATTTCAATAATCACGATAGAAGAGTCCAGGTTCAGAAAGATAACATTCATAATTAAAACAAATCAGATGTAAGAGTTGGGTCCACATGTCTCTTAAACTAAAGGGGGCAGCTGGTATTACACGCCAGGTGATTGTCCTCTTGCTAGCGTGTGGCTGCAGTGTCATACATTTGTATGTGTTTTAGATGTTTAGTTGGCAACCAAATTTAGAACAAACACAATATATCTATGGGCTGGTTTCAACTCGTTCATCTTTTTGAAGCTCTTCTCAAATTTATCCTCATCCATTGTTTTTTATAGAACAAGGAAGAATTTCAAATGATGGTATCCCTTAATTTTCCACCCCACTACTGATATAATTCATTTGTAAATGGATATAAATATATGAAATGCACAATTATGCTTCTAAGGGTTGATGTATAGTAGGTCACCAATCGCTCGGACACTTGTCATTAATAATGGACATTACTACTTTTTCTCTAAATAGCTGTCTCTGATCAAGGATCTAGACTATAGCACTGCTTAATATATGATAGTTACCCCAAGTCTTGACATTCTAAAACTATCACATTTTATGCTGGCAATGTATCTCCTTGCTCAGTAAAGGAAAAACATCCAACCCCTTTAGTCCTCTAGCTTTGTCTTTCAGTGAAACAAAAGTTAGTTTCTTTAAACAATGACTCTGTGAGTTATTAATAATCATAATAGCGTCTGCTAAATGAATATATTCCATTTGGCAGAAACTTACATAGTTTCAGACAGCAACTTTGGGCTTCTATGCTAAATACATTCAGTCTTTTCTTTCAAATTTTATTCTCTATACTCCTCTACCTTACTCCTCTTCCCAGAAAAATGACCACTGTGTTGCTATATCACGTGGCTCTCTGGTCTTCTGGCCAAAGGAGAACTGCAGGAGATGAAGAAGTGAAGTGTAAGAGTGAGATGGGAATTTACTTTCCTAGCATCCTCCCTGAAGGCTTCTCCACCCCTCCCTGAATCAAAACTCCCTCCAGCGTGGCTGTTTCTTCATTACTGCTACTCAAAAGTGTGATGCAAGGACCAGTGCTGGTGAGAAAGCATCTGGAAACATTAATTGTAATTCTACAGAAAAATTTTAGGTCTACTGGGTTTAAATTTTAAAAGCAGACCTGGCATTTTGTCTTTTTAAATTTTAATTTTTCAGTAATTTATTTTGATTTTATTTTACAATAGTATCTGTTTGCATAGGACTACAAAGTAAACAAAACAAAACTAGCACACACAAAAAATTGATTCTTCCTCATAGATAAAGTTGCCAGACTGAAAAACTAAAAGTAAATAAACCAGTTAATTTTGAATTTCAGAACAACTATTATATAGTATCCAAATATTATATGGATTTTCTTTGGCAACCCCAAACAACCCCTTCTCGAACAGATGGTTCGAGAAGTGCTGCTCTGCATGATCCTGTCTTCTCAGGTTTTAACATGCACTTGTAAGCTTTGCCCTTTTGGAGGTAGGGTTGGTAACAGCTCTAATGTCAAGAGCAGGGGCTTGCATGATTCCTGTGGTTTTCCAACATTATGCTCATACCTTTTTCAAAAGTTCCTTTACTAAAAACTCTCCTTTGATGAACCTAATTTCAGTATGCCATCTGTTCCTTGCTGGGACATAAACTGATACATCTTCCATGCTGAATTCTTTCAGTTGTTTCTAAATCCTAGTGTGCAATGCGCTTCCCAGTCTTCTCGCTAGATTCTTGCTCCTCAGAATTGCCACATTGTATATACCAACATGTTAACAAAAGGAATAGAAACAGCCACTGGATGCCTAATTTGGGGGAGACAAGAGCCGTTAAGCTGCCAATCAACATTATCCAGATGTCTGCATCCGGTTACCTCATTCCTCAAATCCTTTTCTCCCTCTGGCTAACCACTTTCAATATGTAGTTTACTTGCTCTCAGACTCTTGTCACAACCTTTTCTTAATTACCCTAATTCACATCCTGCAACTTTGCAATGGAGAAAATGAATAAACTTGCTGTGGACTAACAGTGACTGAATATGACACTGAGCACTCCTGTTTTCCAGTTTTACTTTTGTGCCCCATATGGGAACAGATCCAAGACTCTCCCAAACAGCAATGGTTTATCTCACCTTCACAAAGAATGCCAGAACTCTTGGATTGACAATTCTTTGTTCAACTCTTTTCAGGCAACTAACTCAATCACAGGAAACTCTAATTTTAGATAGTGTCTTAGGTTGAGCCGAAATCTGCTTCCTTGTAACTCTGAACTATTAGTTCTAGTCCTGCTCTCTGTAGTAAAAATATGTGTGTTCTCTTCTATACTAGACATTTATTCATTCTATCGACATTTACTGTGTGGCTAAAAAAAATATGTCATTGTATTAGACCTCTAATTATAATATGCTGCAATGCAATGACTTTCTTTGTGACTGATTATACACACACACACACACTATTTGTATGTTTTATAAAAACCATGTAAACTTTTAAGATATAATTATATCTATATGCAACTTAATCCTGCCTTACAGTACTAGTACTAAATTACATAGAGCCTCTAAAACTATTCTGTAAGCAAGCAAATAATTATTTTCTATTTGTGAGAAAAATAATGTTCCCAAAATTAAAAGGAAAAAAATACATGCATTTGGAGTGAAATCCAAGTCTACCACTTATTAGCAGTGTGATCCTGAGCAAGCCATTTAATTATTTTACAACTGGTGGATATAACACTTTTATTACACTATTACTAGCAGAAAGACTCATTTTCATTTTTGCCAGCCATGTGATGCTACACCCATTTTTTTTAATCTATTCTGCTCAACTTTTCTTCTTTTTTGTATGTAATGTTGGACTCAGTTTGCTAATCTGTTGTTTAGAATTTTTGCATTTGTTTTTACTCAAAATTAACCCACAACTTCCTTTCTTTCATTGTCTTTGCCTCATTTTGGTATGAAAATGGACAAAACAGAAACAAAAGCAAAGCACACACACACACATTGATCAAAATGGTCTTATCCTTTCCCCCAGCTTGACTAAAGTTTGAGCTGTTTTTCTTTGACTATAGGCCTCTAGCCTCCATTTTCTTAGAGTATTTACTTTAGAAATCTTGTACATTTGTTCTCAGCTCCTTTGAGATGTAGTCTTTTTCCAGTTTTGCAGCCAGGGATGTTTTTCTTAAGGACCTGGGAGCTATCTTTTCGAAGTGTCATCATATGTCATCATAGAAGGAGATAGTGTCCTTGTCTCCCAGTCTTTGTGGGAAGATAGGAGCCCAAATTTGCTAAGTACCAATGAGCAAACACAGACAGTCTACTCACATTGACCAGCCTTCCCACTAATATTCTCAAACACTTCTCCACTAGCTTCTTTTTTTTTCTTAACTTTTCTTTGACAATATATACACATGTTCCCCTTTCACCTCTTCTTTTCTCTCTGCCCCTTAAGCCCTTTGTAAAGCTCATTTTTTTTTTTTTTGAGATGTAGTTGCACCCACCACTATGCCCAGCTAAGTTTTTGTATTTTTAGTAGTGACGGGGTTTCACATGTTGGCCAGGCTGGTCTTGAACTCCTGACCTCGTGATTCACCCACCGCAGCCTCCCAAAGTGCTGGGATTACAGGCGTGAGCCAACGTGCCCGGCCTAAAACTCACTTTCTTATTATATAAAATGAGTCGAAGAAGGAAAGGCATGTGTCCTATTTACCATCTTTACCTAGAAATATTCCTCTGTTAGATGTATTCAATTTCCAAAAATATTTTTCCAGGGCTTTTATTTCCTTGTAGTGAGAGGAGCATTGATATTAGCTGGGTGCACAATGTTTCCTGATATCAATTATTCTTTTAGGAAAGAAGATTGTGAGTTATGCTTCTCGATATAAGTTTCATGAACAACATTTCTTTATCTTTTATTTCTTTATACCAAGCAACTGGCTCATGGCCAAGTACTTATTAGGAACAATGTACATGCCAAATGATTTAATTAATTTACAAGTTTGCTTTATGTTCTATTATCCATGATGACCTTTCACAATTACTCCATACAGAATTTCTAATGGAACTTGGTCCTAGGCTGTGATGGATCTGTCCTTCTCATATAGTAACCCCAAGCTTGATGGTGTATTTCATGAGAGCAGTTACATTGGCTACATTTTACATATTGTTTAACTGGTAAAGTGAATCTTAATTTTATCCGATTTCAGGAGCAACCTAGAGGCAGTCTATCTGTGTTCAAGGAAGCATAGGGCTGTGTAAGTCCCAATTTGGGCAGATAACTTGAAAGACATAAAATTATTTTAATATTTTTTAAATATTTAAAATAACTTTACTCATACATCTCCACTACATTCCACTGTTTTTTCCCTATGTCAATTCCTCATAGGTTGTTGAACATTAAGATTGCTGAGGAAACGTGGGGAGATTTTTTTATAGAAACATTTTAAAAAATAAGTAATCATATAATTTTAAAAATTAACCTATGAGAGGTCAGTGTCCACAGGAACTCCAAACCATTCCAACAGAAATTCTCATTTTTGTAATACCTTTTCTCCAAGCCATTATCCACCAAGATATTACAGTAGTCTTATAAGCTATAAATGAATTAGAGTCACTCTTCTGCTTAAAATACTCCAGTGCCTCCCTTTGTTCAACAAATAACATGAAAACTTCCTTACACATCCTTGGAGTTCTACCTGTGTTTTTGGTGCCTGGCTCAGATGCTGGTCCACATTAAGGGTTTCAATCCATATCTGTCAGTTACGTGGAGGAAATTACGACCCTCTCACTGACTTAGCTTCTCCCCTTGCATTGCACTAAAAAATATGCATTTTGAATTGCATTTCTTGCTAATATTTTCAATGGATATGTGATGTTTAAAGAGTTGAAGGTAACTTACTGAATGAGACCACATGATTCTTGATTTGGAGGATGAAAACAATGATAGCCTATATAAACATTTTTATGGTATTGAAATACTGCACATGGCTGATATTGTTTTCAGAGTCTGCAGACTAAGTTCAGTTAGAGGAGAAACTTTTTCATGTTGATAATTTGGGAACATTCTTCTAATGGAGAGAATTGTGTTACTGATATTGCCTCTTTTTATGTTTAAAGGACTAAAGACAAGTCCTACTTTTATCAGACTCAGAAAGAAATGACACCTTACTAAATATTTTAAAAAGGTGTCTAACACCTTAGAAAGGGTTTGAATGAATTCTTCGTGGAAATAGCATCCACAGGGAAAGGAAGAAATACACTAAACTTTAGCTTCATTGTAGTTGATTGTAAGAGTGCATATGAGACTATGAATATCATTTAATATACCTTATAGTATCATACATTTTAATACATTTAAATAAAATATTCTGAAATTCTGTTCTAGGGAAGTACGACACTTCTCTGACAATAAAACTGGCTAATTTTCACCCAAGCCCTGACTATTTTTTCTTTAGCAACAATTTAAATGGCTTTTAGAAACTCACTCAAGGAGTCATACATTATTCTACCCATGATAAACAAAAATGTGTACTGATCTCCAAGTCTCACTTTACTTCATTGCTAAGCTCCTTACCAACTAGATTTTACACTGCTATATTTGTCTACATTCCTCTGTCTTTTAATTTAGGTGGGAAATATGGTATCACACCATTTCAGACATCAGGAGATAATTATCCCTCTCTTCTAGGAACCAACTTCTTCAAAGGAGTCAGGAATTATTTATGATAGAAACTACTGAAACAATACTAAGGAGTTCATAGGTTGCTGAGAAGGTAGCTTCCTGCCCTCTGCTTGAGGAACACGGATGGAAGAAAGGAGAAGATTTGGTCAACACAGCTCCTGAAATGCTGATTAAGCATTATGGGATTTAAGGTTTCCTGGCCAAGTCTGAGCTAAAATGTTAACACTCCTGAAGAACCCCATAAAGAAAGAAAAACAAAAACAAAAAAAAATCTCTCGTTTTTTTGCTTCTCAGTCAATCTTCACACTAGGGTGAGGGATATACGGGTCGTTCTTAGGCTAAGAAAAAGAAACACTGCATGGTACAGATCATATTTTCTTCACTAAATTCAACTTTACTTAGCAAAATATTCAAGTGTCTTAGCTGATTCAGATGGGATAATTTATAAACAGCATAAATATATTGCTCACAGTTCTTGAGGGTAGGAAGTCCAAAATGAAGGTGCTGGCAGATTTGCTGTTTGGTGTGGCTCTCTGCTTCATAGATGGCATTTTCTATGCGTTCTCACATGGCAGAAGAAGCAAGGAAGTGCCCTTCAACTTCTTTTACAAGGGCTCTAATCCCATTCATGAAGGCAAGTTAGTTTTAACTTATGAATTTGGGCAGGGAGTGGGGATACCAATATTCATATCATAGCACCATGTAAAGGAAAAAGTAAAGATTCTAGTTATGGTACCTATGTATAAAAGCCGTTGTGTAAGATTCAACAGGGCCGGTATCATAGCTGTGTTTTTTACTACTAATATGGAATCTCACAAACCCAAGTGCAAAGTAGAATGAGATTGCTATGTTAGACTTCCTTTTGTTCTTTATACCTCTTGTCCTTAAATTTTGGTGCACATGTTGATCACATTAGCAGGTTTCAGACATCTGAATGTACAGGTTTTATTAATTTAGATTAATATCTCTAAGAACAAGGACCAGAACTCATGATTGTTTAAACCTCACCATATAATTCTAATGTACAGCCAAAGTTGATAAACATTGATATATTAGTTTGTTTTTTGTTGCTTATAATGGAACATCTGAATCTGGGTATTTGATAAGAAACAAAATTTATTTCTCACAGTTCTGGAAGGTGGAAGGTCCAAGGTCAAGGGATACCATGTAGTGAGAGACTTCTTGCCTGTGGGAACTGTCTGAAGAGTACCTGGTGGTGCAGTTGCTCATATAACAGAGATGATCTTGGCATATCCCTGGAAAAAACATTATCTCATGGTACATGTGTTTCCTCTCCTCCTACAATTTTGGCCAAATACAATCTATTCTTCCTTCCCTTGCCATCAGAAACTTGATGTTTGCGGGGAGCACGGAGGGATAATCTCACTCAAACTTTAATTTGTATGTTGGTATTCTCTCATTTCTTCCCTGTCTACAAGTATGGATATGTGATTGGATATAACCCAAGAAATAACCTATCCCATAAGTACTGTGAGGGTGCAGAGAGATGCATATAACCCAGTGTGGGGAAACGAGAGTCTATTCCAGGAGTTTTGTTCAAACTTGAAGGACAAAGAACTTCCTTCATGCTGGGCTTGACACTGCAAAATGTAAGGCTACACTACTTGAGTCATCTTATCACCAAGTAGCTTCTAGTTACATAAAGGAAAGCAGAACTGAGAGCAGTAGAGAGATCAGATCCTGGTACACTTGGGAGGACATCTGGATGACATGGTAACTTAAGCTAAATAAACTCTTAGGCTCTCAACATTTTTTGTTAGTTTTGTTGGCTGTTTTGCTTAAGCCAGTCTACAGTCTAGATTGCATTTGCTTACACTTTCAACCAAAAATTACCAAATGTACATACGTCTTTCTAAAATATTATTTCATTATTTTTGTTACCATTCTATGTGTAAAATCTATGACGTACAGATTACTATGTATAGTTTGACAACAATCACTTATTTATTTTGCTATTCTTTTCTTTTATGTGCTTTATTTCTGTAACAAATGGTCCCTTAGTCTGCCAGAATTCAGATCAGATGTTAAATCTTTATTTTTGCTTCAATTACCAGTAAGGATCACTCCTCTCCACTTCCCTATTACCTTTTATTTATATTAATTAATTAATTATGTTGTATACACCTGATAGTAAGATTAATGTATTCATCTTTTAACTTTCACGATTAGTGTAGTGGCTAGTATACAGTAGAAACTTTATTAATATTATTGAATTAACTGAATTGAATTTTTCCCCAAGTTAATAAAACTTCAGGCTGGCTACTTAAACATAATTATAATTTTTACAACAAGGGCAGCAATGTCTCAAATGTTTAACCATGCCTGAAACTTTGTGTTCAGTTCTGGTACAGTCCTTTTGAAGGAACAGAATGGATAATAACAAATTTAAATATTTCTATAAGAAAGTATCAGGCTGAATTATTCAAATTCATGTATTTAAAGCAACTGAAGAGCTTGTGATGTCTATTCTGATGTTTGTTTTTAATATTTGAAGAATTGTGCATCCAACTAGAAACAACACTAAAGCCTGTGGTAGAAATTATAGGGGATTAGGAGTATATGCAAGGTACATTGGGCAAATAGAAATATACACTCAGCATCTTCACATACTGTAAAAGTATCATGTTCTTTTAAAAGCTACCAAAGACAGAAGAGAAGGTTAAAGTAGAGGACTTCTAAAGTCTGTCAAATATTCTAGAATATTTAATTTAATAATAGGTGGCAAATACAATTGACCTATAAACAGGAGACAAAGATAATTTTAAAATCATAACAATCACATAGATCTGAACCCATTTAAAAATTTTTTTCAAACATTGTTGTTTCATTGACTAATTAGTGAATGAGATCTGAATGATCACAGATATTTTCCAGCTTAAGATTTATATCTCTTCTCAAATTTCCCTTAATCTTAATTAATATTCTACATAGATGAACAGTCTAAACTCAAATTAGGGAAATAAATGTAAACCTGAAAATGTTTATATATATATAGATAAATGAAAGCAAAATACTAGCATGTAAATTAAAAGGTTAAATTTCTGGGATAAAAATAAAACCTTTTTCATTTTAATGTATTAAAAATAATTCCATAATTAGTAATTGAAGGAACATTTTTCTATTATCTCTTTAATTAATTTTTGTCTCCAAATGGAGGTATATCCTTTGAAAATTTTTTCCTTTATATTTTAATAAGAGCAATGCAAATGTCGTTAACACTGACTGTGCTGTTTTAAAACAATGGAAAATTTTGCATTAATTTTATGAGGGAAGATAATAAGAGGCTATAATAAATCATATAAGATTTTAACCAAAGAAACTGAGAAACATACATTTTAGGAAGACTAAAATGATACATATTGTTTCAAGTAATTATTATGAAGTTTTAAATAAACATTGTAGAACAAGATTGGGTACGTTGATTTAGATTAGAAAGTTACATAATTCTTAGCTTCGTTGTAAAAGAGTCTCCTAATAGAGATACCTTGCAAGCAAAATGTTCATTTTAAAAGTCGATACTTAACAGTAGTTCTTTGAGGAGTTTATATACAAATGTGGTCAGAAGGAACCAACTACTACTTTTAGCAATTTTGTACAAGTTTCTGCACCATAAATAGTTTAAGAACGAAGTTAAAATTAGAACTTGGATGGATTTTTTGCCTTATTCAACATTTGATCTAGAAGAGGGAATACAGCTTGCCAATAATTCTAATCTCTCCCACATGTTGAAATATCAAGTCAACTGTGACCCATTTAAAAATCAACTTTAAAATCTCACTATTAGTGTGAATGGATAGACATGTGTCAAATAATAGACAGACACATAAAGTTATAATTTGAGGCAAATAATTCAAATCATCCTTGTACAAGAATAAAATCTGAGGGAACCAATTTGACACTTTCTATCCCCTCCACTCCTTGCTGACAACAATAATGAATTTTAAAATCTTTAAAAATAATTCACTTGCATTATTGGGCCAATATGGTGATTTGGTCTAAAAGGACAATATGTTATCATACCTCACTAGGAAAGATATAGGAAACAAACAGATCTATAATAATTATAAGAATAAGCAGTATCTTCTTTATGCCAGACTAGTAAACATTCCACATACATTAAATCCCCTAGAAAATTCATGGAGTTGTTTTATTTTTTATTCTTTAACGTATCTGGGGAAATGGGACTCTGTTAGTTAAAAGCAGTGATTCTCAGTCAAGGTTGATTTTGCTCCTCGGGGTACCTTTGGCAAATAAGTCTGGAGACAGTTTTGGGTGTCAAGAGTGCTGCTGGTGGTGGATGGCTGCTACTGGCATCTAGTGGGCAGAAGCAAGGGATGCTGCTGAACATCCTACAAATCCTTAAGACAGTCCCTGTCTCAACAAAATATGATCCAGCCCAGAGTGACATCAATAGTGCTGATTTCTAAAAACTCTGGCTAAGAAATGTGTCCCTAAAACTTGTCCGGCAACCCTTAAGCTTTGCATTGAGAGTTGTTCCACTTCGTACTTCATTCCTGTCCATACAGAGAAAAGTTTTAGAGATCAGTAAAGGGTTGGAGAGACTTCAACATAAAGCAGGCCAATATAGGAAGAAAGCATTAGTAAAGGAAGAAAGTGAAAGAGACATTCTTTCATTTTATTTTATCTCATGAATTAAACATATAAAATATAAAAATATTGAATTAAATAACAATACATGGAACCTACTCTCAATGATTTTGAAATCATTTAGTTAGGTAGATGCAAAAAAAAAAAGACATAAAGCAGAACAGAGCAAAGTATAATCAAAGTGTAATAAGTATAAGCAAAGTGTAATAAGTGTAAACACTTGAAGTTTTAAGTAGAAAGAACGCATATTTGTCTGGCAAAAATCAAAGCGACCTTGTAAAGAAACTTATATATATTTTTTGACCACTTTATTTTATTTTTTAATAGAGACAGGGTCTCACTATGTTGCCCAGGATAGTCTCAAGCTCTTGCCCTCAAGCCATCTACCCTCCTTGGCCTCCCAAAGTGTTGGTATTACAGGCATGAGCCACTGTTCCCAGCTGAAATTTTTCCTTGATCTTAATGAATAGGTGAATTTGTAGTAGAAAATGAAAGTGTCTATTTGGACACTTTACTTGCTCTATATTTTCTTTCTTTATCTCTTCCCTCTTCAGGTCTCTCTTCCTTCCCTCTCCTCCTTTCCCATCTCCTTCTTTGCCCATCTCTCCTGCTGTCTCTTTCCATTTCCATTTATTTGCTTTCCTTTTCTTCTTTGCTTTCTTCAACAAGCATATATTGAATTCTTGACATTTCCTACTCCAGAAAAAAATTGAAGGACATGGCCCTAAAAAGCTTTCACTCAACTGGAGCATCATAATTATTAAAAAGTAATTATAAAATAATGTTGAAAGTATCATAAAAGAGAAATAATACAATGTGAATAATGTGCCATTTGGGGGGTAACAGAAAGAGGGGTTAACTAGTCTGAGAAGAAAAGAGTGAGGAATGTTTTCTGGGAGACGTAAATTTTGAATCATGTGAAAAGGGAGAAGTGGATGAGGAAAAAAGGTAAATCAATGAAAGCCTGGAAGAAAGTAGGTAAGGTTCTGTTTTAATGGCCTTCCAATTCTCTTATTGCAAAGATAGCATCTATATCCTTTAGATCTTTGCTCTAAAATTCTATCTCAAGAAAGTTTTCCTGATTTCTCTCACTTAATCTCACTCTTTTGTAATTGGCCTATAGAAATACCACTGTGTTCCGCCAGGTGCAGTGGCTCACGACTGTAATCCCAGCACTTTGGGAGGCTGAGGCGGGTGGATCACGAGGTCAGGAGTTCAAGACCAGCCTGGCCAAGATGGTGAAACCTGGTATCTACTAAATATACAAAATATTAGCAGGGCGAGGTGGCAGGCACCTGTAATCCCAGCTACTCAAGAGGCTGAGGCAGGAGAATTGCTTGAACTCAGAGGGCAGAGGTTGCAGTGAGCTGAGATCACGCCACTATACTCCAGCCTAGATGACAGAGTGATGCTCCGTCTCAGAAAAAAAAAGAAATACCACTGTGTTCCCCTCTTTTATGCCTGTTGTCACAGTTGTGATTTTATATGTATTTATATGATTATTCAATTAATATCTGTCTCCCCGTCAGACTGTAAGAATCACAGTATCAGAGACTAGGTCCAATTTTTCTTACCCAATATAGACCATAGCAGTTTCAGCAGAGTAGCTGAACAATAAATATTCATAGGAAAAAAGAGATACATAAAATAATGAGGGAAGACACAGAAGAATATTATTGGAGTAGTAAGTACTTTCTACAGCATGGCAAATTTTGATTTGCAGGAGAATAATAATACCAATTAGGAAAGGTTCTTTTTTGTCTTGCTAAAGTGCTTGAAGCCTTATTCTATAAGGAATGAGAAAACACGGAAATACTTCAACCAGCACTGGGAATTTGCAATCATATTTCCCCTTAAATAACTTATTTAAACAACAATGTAAAGGATGTAGTCAGGATGTAGGTAAAAATGGGGGATAGTTATGAAAATATTGTAGTCTAGGGCTGAAACAGTAAGTTTCTTAGTAGAACTGTGGTATAATGTTAATAAGAAAGAATCAGTTTCAGAATTTGGGCTTAGAAACAAAAGGTAAATTAGAGCCAGATTATGAATAACTTTTTGCATAGCATCTAATGATACAATTCAAGTCGGAAAACAATTTCATTTTCTTTTCCCTGAGTATCTGTTATCCTTCCCAAATGATCCTGATGCCATTGTGTATGGTGTAGATCATTATGTGTGTACTATCCTTTTGATATTTCTTCTTTTGAGATAATTTATGACAAATCTATCAATGCATTGTTGTGCTCTAAATAAAATATATTCCTCAAGCATAAAGTCAGATCCTGTCTTTATAAATGATGTTGCAAGAAAAAGCTAACTACATGATGTATCTTCAGAGTCTTAAGACAAATTATTGTGGTGGATTAGATCTTAAAATGGAATCATAAATTATAGGCAGCACTAAACATTATAAGGTTTAATGATTAGCTTTGCTGTAACTCTCATCTGAGACAAATGTTGCCATAAAATTCTAAATCAGCATTTAATGAATTGACAGAAGCTGGAGAATATGAGTTGGTGCTAAGGTGGGAAAGACTACAGACATGGAAAAAGAACTTAGGTTAGAATTTAAAATCTGTGCCTCCTCCATTCAACCTTCTGTGAACTGAGAGGCTCTCAAATTACCTCTCTCTAAGATATATAAAAGGTTCTGAGGCTGAGGCTTGATCTGTGCAAGAACTAGCCTCTCATTTTTTGATGCTCCAAATGAGACAAAGAATTAGTAGCTGAAGCATCTGTTCCTGCACATGCTGAACAATGGATAAATTCTGTCTTTAGTGAAGTGGCAGACAGAGCAGAGTGATCCGGAAATGTAAATCACCAAAAGGATTTTCCCTGGAGTGTTAATAACAGGTCAGTAATTACTCTGAAAAGGAAGGAGGCAGATAGAACTCTACTGAGAGTCCAACCCTCCCTGTTTTACACCCACTATGTTTTCTTTGGGGAAAAGTAATTTAATTTCAATGGGAAAATATATTTTCTGGCTACAATCTCTATTAAATGTTTAATTAAAGTTAATGGAAAGTCTCCATTTAAAAAAGCAATTAAACACTAGAACACTAGAAAGTGTTTTTCCCCCTTTTGATTTTTACTCTGTTGGAAACAACAGTGTAATCATTGTCCTCAATGTTAGAAAAAATTCCAAATGGAAATATATTACTCATGTCATTTTCCAAAGCTTAGTTTATATGTGAGAAGGAAATAACTCATTTTTAAGATAATACAGAACACAATTATTTATGACAATTTTTCATTGGGAAATAGAGAAACTATACTGGTGATTACTTAGATTATTATTCGTTTTCAATATTGTTCGTATAAAGGCATTACCTAGCCAGAAAAACTTGATCTGGTTCAGATGGGAAAATATAAGCAAAAGTATTTCATCGTGGAGAGTGCTGAGCAAGCCAGACTTCAAAAGATAATGGGTATCTGGGACCTTCTTAAATATTAAATTAACATCTTTTCCTTTTGACAGTGCTGGGAGAAAATCTACACATTCAGTCTTCTAGACTTCTGAGTATATTTAGAAATTCATAAAGAGAGATTCAATGGCCTGAATGTGTCCTTACACCTCTCAAACTGCAAGGGATATAAGGGAAATAGTAACGTGCTTTCTTTTCTTTTTCTTTTGAGACAGAGTATCGCTCTGTTGCCCAGGCTGGAGTGCAGTGGCATGATCTCAGCTCACTGCAACCTCTGCCTCCCGGGTTCAAGTGATTCTCCTGCCTCAGCCTCCTAAGTAGTTGGGATTACAGGTGCGCACCATCAGGCTTAGCTAATTTTTGTATTTTCAGTAGGGATGGAGTTTCACCACATTGGCCAGGCTGGTCTCAAACTCCTGACCTCAAACGATCAGCCCTCCTCAGCCTCCCAAAGTTCTGGGATTACAGGTGTGAGCCACCTTGTCTAGCAAGTGACATGCTTTCTTAAAAACTCTCTACTCCACTCTAAGAATCCATACAAAAAGGACTATGTCTGTGTTATTCATCTTTGAGTCACCAACACCCAGTACAGTGCTTCTTACATAGTAGAAACTCAATAAAATACTGTTAAATAAAGAAATGTATTTTTCCCATATGTTTCATGTTTAAAAAATGGATTTTACACAGTGACGTAACATGAGTATGTGTGTGTGTGTGTTTAAAGCAATATTATCTCTATTGACTCTGTTATTCATTTTGTCTTTCCTAAAATCACAGTATGTTACTGTGATTTCCAGAAAAAAGATGGAGAAATAAATTCATGTCTGTAGTACAGACAGAAATAGTCTTACTAAAATAACTGGAGGAAAAGAGTGGCATAGGTGTTATAAGCAATCATTCTTATTTTGATTTTGGCATTTACACTTAAGTTTAGTGCATGTGGTAGTGGAGTAACAGAGGAAAAAGCAATATAGTGAAAAGAAGGTGTGAATATTGTGCTGTTCAGCTTACTATCTTTTCTTTCAGTTAACCTATTCCTCTGTACCTTACATGCTAGAAATTGACTGGGCCACATTGCAAAATTAGGAAGTGAACTTACATTTTGCAAAAAACTTTCAAACTTCCATTTCTCTAGAATAGAGATAATTAAGTGGACTTTCTTGTCCTTCTACTCTTAAATTGGACTAAACCAAGAAACTTGTTCTGTTAGCAGAATTTTTAATTGAGGGACATATTTTTCAATATAGTAAGAATGTGAAAACAAGATGTAAATGACAAAAGGCAAATTGTGGCAGGTGGAAAAAGAGGATACAAATGAGGAAGTGAAGGAAATTGGATTACAAAGGCGGATATCCAGGCATCTAGAAGTTGAAGTAAGGAAAGGTAAAAAAGAAATCATCATTCTCAGTAAACTATCGCAAGAACAAAAAACCAAACACCGCATATTCTCACTCATAGGTGGGAACTGAACAATGAGAACACATGGACACAGGAAGGGGAACATCACACTCTGGGGACTGTTGTGGGGTGGGGGGAGGGGGGAGGGATAGCATTAGGAGATATACCTAATGCTAAATGATGAGTTAATGGGTGCAGGACACCAGCATGGTACATGTATACATATGTAACTAACCTGCACATTGTGCACATGTACCCTAAAACTTAAAGTATAATAATAATAAAATAAAAAAAAAGTTTGAGGAAGAAGAGGGAAAAGAAAACGTAAACTATAATAGAAATAGAAATACAGAGACTCATTTTTAAAGAGGCAGAATACTTTTGTTTATATTTTTAAAAAAGATAAACTCCAAAAGGAAATATATAAGAGAAACGTAAGTTGTATTTTGCAAAATCTGAAATGGAAAGGTGTACTTTTAAGTCCCAATGATAATTTTTATCTTAAAGAAGAGCTCCAAAAGCAGAAAGTACTTGAGTTCTCTCTTTTCTTTATGCATCACGTACAGTTTCATGCAATTCTTGTTGACACACTTCCTAACCATATCCCACTTTTTTTCGCTTTTCTGTCTCCATTATTACCATACTGCAGCAATCCTGTTCTATTATCTTCCTAATGAGCTATAGCCTTCTAACTAGACCTCTTACATTCCCTTTTAATTCTATACAATCTAATCTAATCTTGATATAGTCACTACTAGATCTTTGTAATTATAAAATATATTAAATCACTCCTTTACTTAAAACAATGCAACAGTCTTGCCAATGGAATGCAATGTAGCAGTCTCTGGTTGCCTGAGGTAGTACCCAGCATCCTTTGATTCAGGACCAAGAAAGTTAAGGAGCATGGGCACTAAGGATGAGGTTGGAATGAAAGTGTAATAAGCAAAAGAAGAAATACTCCATGTTACTTTGTTCCCCTTACTGTGCATGTGTCAGAGGATGGAATTTTCCATTGCAGGCATGTCTGGGCAAGTCTCTTGTGTAGCTTTTCTCATCTGTGCGACAGTAGGCATGTCTTTGGCAAGACCCCCAACCCTCCACCCCACCCCGCCCCTCGCTCAAGTTCCCTGCAGGCTGTTCTTTTGTTTGAAAGATTTCAACCAAGGACCCTCACTAACTGCCTGCCTGACCGGTTTCTTCCTTTCTCCACTCTCAACAATTTGATGATTTTCTATCACACTAAAAGGAAGTCAAAACTCTTCAACTTGGCTTATAAAGCTTCATGGATTGCAAATTTTTTAAATAATCATTTTTTCTCCCCTGTAAGAGTATGATATTTCTGTTCTTACCATGCCTCCCTGGAGAGGAAGTACTCTTACTTATGCCTTTGCCTTTGGAGGCTTACACATTCATATTTTTATTGAATAAAGAAGTCACAGGCCATCCTTAGGCATGTAAGCACACACGATATGCAAGAAGAAAGTATAGCATCTACCACTGTCTCTTCATTCAATCCAGTCCCAGTCCACTCATATGAAAGCCTAAATACCAAAAGATCTGTAGTATCCATATTCATAAGATTCAGGCAACATAAATTAATGCTTCTTTGAGATGGACATTGCAAAGTGCACCTTAGGACAAAAGTCTACTATTCTCTTTGCTTTTATAGAGGCTTTGTTCTGTGGAGAGCTTCAGTACACTACTGGTCACAATGACAGCATAGGTGATGTCAGTGGAGTGTACAGGCCATACTTAACAGGCCAACAGAGAAAATAGCAAGTTCAGAAGCAAAGGATTAGTATGCCCATGGGCATTAGCAGCCCAGGCTTCTCACACACCTTGGATTGTTGAAACAGGTTAGGAGAAAACTGACAAAAGGACATAACATCTGACTTCACTATTTAAGAGTGGAAAAACCCTGATAAACTCCCTGACGTGTGTGATTTTTTTTTATATGAAGGGACCAAAATCACAGAAAAATTATTTGCTACAATAAGTGAGACTAAATTATTTACCATGAGATGGGTAATAATATAAACCTTTAAACCCTACCTGTTTGAATATATATCATGATTTCTACTAACTGCAACTTCACCTAAATCAGGTCAGATCAGGTGTTTACTAAATTTCAACAGCTGAATAATTCTATTTTGCATTTTTTCAATGTGGTAAAGGTTATATTAAATTTTACTTTAGCATTGAAAATAAATGGGCTGCTCTGATTATTTTACACAAGAGTCTGAAGTTTAACAGACTCTTTTAAGTAAATCTGAATCAGAATGTTCATAAGTGCTTGTGAATTGAAGCTTCAAGTTGCTTAATCTAAATCACAGCATGAGTAATTGCAATAAATCCTCCTCACATAGCTAACAGTCCACCAGAGGCCAGATCTGTGACAATCTTGTTCTCTAGGCTGGAATTGTGAATAGAACATTAAAAAAGATACTGCATTTGTGAACTTAAAGTGGTACTGTTTGTGCCTAGGTTATCTTCAACTTCAGAATATTTATTCCATCAAATAAAATACATATAATAATTTTTCTTTAATAATAATAGGTTTGTAGTAAAGCATTTAAAAAAATTTTAGCATAGTTTATTTAATTTGTCATAAATGTTTAAATCAATATCCATACTTAATTTTTGATTTGGGAACTAAAATATTTAATTTGACTAGCTAAATTAAATATGTCATGAATTGAAGTTAAGAACTGAAGGTTTACATAAATGTCATTGTCATTTTCTGAAGTGTTTCAAGTAAATCACAGGAAGCAGTTTGGGATGTTAACATTGATTTACAGATTAGTTTCATCACAGAGCAAACATGAATATTACAAACATCATAAAAATCATTAAATATGCATGAATTCCTGCATTTTGGACAGACATTGTATGAGTACTGTGTGCCAAATACTGCATTTGCAAGGTACTGGTGGATTAAAAGATAAAATAATTTTGTTTCAAAGCCTTGCTTTCTTTTATTTTGAGCGGGCTGTACCCATTGCAGAGGATCTGAATGGATCTATGACATGGCTGGATCTGAACTGTTTCCATTCTAAAGAAGAGGTTTACTGTAGCATACATGTACTGAGATATAGAAAAAAATGTTTAAACAGTGAAAGGGAGTGAGCATCATAAGGTGTGTCTGACCTCCCATCCCACCATGGCCAGGAATTCAGTTTTTAAGGTTCCTCTGGGGTCCCCTTGGCTAAAAGGGGGTCTGTTAAGTTGGTTGATGGCATTATATTTTATTTTTAGTTATCAAAATCTAGTGGTAAAATTATAAATTTTAGAGTTTCTATATAAACCTTCTCTCTTCTTCTAATGACAGACATTTCTTTTTAATTTTATATATTCCAAAGCCATATGCTCCATGCCTGGTAGTGATGGTCAGATATCAATTAGCATTAACAATCTGAAGAAGCCCCATACAACTAATTCTATATTAACCCACAATCTTTTCTGCTTTTACAAAATTTTATCAGTCTTTGGTTTGATTGTGTTAGATATTGTCAAACAACTTCTTATCTTCGTTTAATGTTCTTATGGTTGACTACGATGGATTCTGTTCTATTCTTGCAAGCTTTAGGATGAGAATTGAGTTTTATTCTCTCTTTGTTACTCTTCAACAGACTGAATGCATGTGTTCCCTCAAAATTCCTGTGTTGAAATCTAATTCCCATTGGGATGGTACTTGAAGGTGGAGACTTTAGGAGGTGATAAGCCTTAGCAGTTGAGCCCTTATGAATGGAATTAGTGCTCTTATAAAAGAGACCTCAGTGAGCCTCCTTCCCCCTTCAACTATGTGAAGATACAACTAAAATATGTCCATCTATTTGACAGGTAGCAGGTCTTTACCAGACACTGAATCTACCAGTGTCTTAATTTTAGACTTCCTTAGACTTCTAGAAATATAAGAAATAGATGTTTCTTGTTTATAAGACACTCAGGCTATGGGATTCCGTTAGAGCAGCCAGAGAGGACTAAGACTCTTCTCTCTCTGTGTGTGTATGTGTCCTCTCACTGTATTCGTGATTCTTCATAATACCCAGGTTATAACAGATACCATTCTTTATACAAAGATTGATCAGCAGAAGCCTGAGGAAGTAGATTTATAGTCCTAATGTGTTACCAAATAATTTCCTAAAAATAATTTGCCTAAAAATAATTTTCCTAAAAATGTACTGCCCTGCAAGAACGGAATCCACATATATTTCTTTTAAAATGAGAAAGGAAGAGGAATAAAATGAAGAGCTTTACACCTCTCTGATCTCAATGTTAAGTTAGGTTCATACCTTGAAGAAACTTCACTGCCTTGCAAATTTTCCCAAGTTTGTCCTTGTCTATAAAGGGCTACAAACAACTCTTTATAACATCTTAGCAGTGCCAGGCACTCAGAAGAAAACCCTGTATTAGCCTGAAGTGTCAACATATAATGCTGTAGTTTCCAAGACGCTTTTAAACTGTACTGTGGTATATAATGCGCATCCCTGAGCTGTTTGTGAGAAATATTTCTACAAAGTGAACCTCTAGGAAATCTCGTCTGCTCTTCCCATGTTTCATCATGAGGGTCTGTCATTAAAGGTTCTAATATATCCATCAGCTTTATGCTCATGAAACATGAAACTGAAAAATAAAAGAGGGTGAATCAATAATTCAACAACATAATTTGGCAGTATTTTTTAATTCTATGGTCTGCAGAGGACAAATTGTATTCTTTAAAGTATATGCATTTGATATGCAAAGCTAACTGCTCTCATACTTCTAGCCATACCCATTCTGAAGTTGTAAATTGGGAAGTGCAATGACATTCACTATCACTGGACAGAAGATACTATGAGGAGGTCAGAGAATATAGCTTTCGGCAAACAGGACTGCAGACGCTAAGAATGGAAGTGTGCAAGTTCTGTACAAACCCCTTAGCTCAAGACATCATGTAAATCATGAAGACCAATAAGCAAGATGCATCAATTTACAAATCAGATACTAATATTATATATTTCCTCTGGGTAAAGAAACACTCAAAAGATTTAAGGATTTCTTTTTAAACTGCAATTTTCTCTGAGCATCCATGTAGCCCTGACAAAAGAAAAACAATGCAACAAAATAAACACAAGACAAAAAAAAAAAAAAAGCATAGAATAACTTCAGTCTGATACAGTAGGAAGAAAAAGTAAAAACCTTTTTTTCTGGTAAACTTTTCTAACAATACTACATGACAATATAATTCAATTAAATTATATAATTTCTTATCTGAATAATAATTTGTACCATTTAATTGATAGACATGTCTAAACTTGGGAAGTAATTAATTTTGCTATTAGTGTTTTTTTAAGATATTGAGGAAAAGAGATTTTTAAATCTTTGAATTTGTACAAAAATGCATTATTCCAGCTGTCAGATAATTTCACCCCCAAATTGGTGAGCTCCAGGCTACTGTTATAGAATGTGCATTGTCACGTCCTCTGAAGCATTTTGTTCATGCCTTAATCAGTATTTATAACCTTGCTGTGTGACAACACTTGAAGTGATCATACTATTATATTACATGAAACCTGTCCCAGAGCTCAAACTTAAGATAAGGCACAATAAAAAATATAATAGGTGAGAATTAGTCTATTCAAAAAAGAAATGCAAAAGAGACACTTGGGGACAAATGAGATAAAGGGAGAATTATAAAGCATGCAGACTTTAGATATCTGCTATGAGAAACCTGCCTGCCTGCCCCAAATTTTTCAGGAGAATTTCAAATCCTACTGCTCTTTTTCAGGTAGATGACCCACAACCAATTTTATTTTGAATCTGAGCCCCTCATATTCTCTTCCCACACCCAACCCAACATCTTCCTCCAGTGGTTTACACTGTCTCTGTAGACGGCAACTAAGCCTCCAATTGCTCAGGACCAAAATTTTAGAACCATCCATGAGCCTCTCCCTCTCTGGTACTTCACATTTCTTTTCACCCCTTGCAAATTCTTTCAGCTCTACCTTAAAAATATATTAACATATATGCAGAACCTAAACACTCTTCATGATCTCCCTCCTACCACCCAGGTCTGAGACACCATCGCGAGTTATTGGGAACTAGGGGAGGGGGGTAGCCTCTCAACTAGTCTCATTTCTTTCCCTTTGGCCCTAAACTCTCCTTTCTCCATGTCCCCCGCTTCAGACTGTACTCAACACAGTAGTAAAAATGATTGTGTGATAGCCTGAGTCAGATATGTCACTCCACAACAGAAAGAGCCAATGGCTCCCCACCCTAGTCTGAGTGAAAACCAGTCTTAAAGATGAACTGTGAGATTTGAACTCCACCCTCCAGACCTGCAGTGTCACTATCTCAAGGAAAACCATTTCTTTGTCTGTTGCTATCATTTATTCTTCTCCAGGCACACTGATCACTTGTATGCTACTCATCATTCCTTCTTTCTGGAATGCTTCCCCAATATCTGTGTGGGTCACTGCCTCTGCCACTTCCAGCCTTTGCTTGGATGTCACCGTCTCCTTGATTTATCCTCCGACCACTGTAGTTAACATTTTAACCCTGCTTCTAACCTAGTCCTCCCAACCCTCATTCTTGATTCATTTTTTTTTTCTATCTTAAGCATTCCATTAAACATAAACATTGATTTCATATTTTTCATGAAGATTCCAGGTAATGTTTAGTAGGAATTATTGCTAAAAGTCAGTCCTTTGGGCAAATAACCTCTTTCTTCCTCTTCAGCTCTTATTCTTTGACCAAGTGCTTTACATACTGTATAATTTACTTGTTACTTCATTTTTATATCTTCTTTTTCTAGAACTTAAGTTTCATGAGAGGAGGATTTTTGCTTCTTTTATTAGCATCCATATGGTGAACATTTAGAGGTGTACTTGGAGCCTAATATTACTCAATAAATAAGTTGTTGAATATACTTTCAATGAATAATAATGGCTTTCATTTATCCCTTCCCTTTAGTATTTAGTAGGCTTATAGATGCCAGGTTTTGTAGAATGAAAGGGAAATGTAAAGGATTTCTATAGATCACAACATGTCTTTCTTCCTTCTCTATCCCCAAACCCCATGATATGAGGATTTTTAACTATTGAGGTTCATTTTTGTAGTTTATATACTTAGCATAGGCCCTTGACTAATGGGGCTTTTAATAAATATTTGGATATGGATGAATGAGTCATAAATATAATTTCTGTAAAATGAATAGCTTGGCTTAGAAGTGTTCCTCAATCTTGGTGCTATTGTCATTTTAAGGCACATTCTGGGTTACACGCTAGATGCCAGTAGTACTCATCACAACCCTTCGATAGTGACAACCAAAAATGTCTTCAGGTATTGCCAAATGTATCCTGGCAGCAAAATCACTCCAGAAAGGAACTTCTGCTCTAGAAGATTCTAACATTTTATAAAATGAAGCTATGAACTTCTCATCTACTACCCTAATGGATGATCCAGGCTTCTTATTCTCTCTCTTGCTTTCCTGATTTCAGCCACCAAAGATTTGCTGTCATCCACACAGAAGAATAAAAAGATGAAATATCAGTGAGTTGATCTATGTTGCTCTGATTCAAAGTTAATGATACAGTCTTCATGTTTCTGTGCTTTTTCCTGTTTTATCATCTCTGCCATCAACTCACTATTAAAGATTTTGTTTTCTTATTGTATGTGCAAAGGTAATATATAGACTACCAATACAATGAGGTGAATAGGTTTGCAGGTTGAAATATTGAACCGTTTTATGTATGCAAAAGCCAGTGAAAATAAACACTTAAGCTTTTTCTGACATTATCTGGTTCTCAAGAGACTCTTGACAAATGGAATTGCTAAGAAAACACAGCAAGAGTATCAAATATTTGGTGTTTATATCGTATCTTCAAATTGGTGAAATAAAATTTAGTACAATGTCTCTGTCAGGATATGTTATATCCATTGAATAGAATATTGCATGTAGATAAAAAAAACTCTTTTCATCAACTGCTATGTTTTTATTTTACAATGTTCCAAACAATTAGCAAAAAACTGAAACTACTTCATCAGTGAAGTTCAGGCTCTGGAGAACATCAATCAAGTGACTCTGCCAACAATTCAATGTAGTGTTTCTCTATTATTTCACAGGGAAATTGGAATGTTGCTGAAACACTTTAGCTAAGTACATTCTGGCAATGGAAAACATAGCACAACTCTCAAGTCAATCATCAACGTGATTGACATACAAAGCAGGAAGATTTCTACCCTCATGCCCCCTCTTTACCTTATTTCTCTCTTTCTACTACCCATACCATAAGCAGAGCAATCCCTAGTCAAAACTGTAAAATAAATCAACGTGGGGGGTGACTAATGCTGTTTTCATTTGTAATTTGGCCTCTACATCCATCAGGATAGATGAGCAACTCCCACAGACTTAGAAGTTTGAAACAACAAAAGCTTGTTTATCTCATGCTAAATATCTTGAGTCAGCAGGAGAGTCTGACTTGGAGACCTAAAGTGATGGGATCCTCACTATCTGGAACATTGGTAAAAGGAACAGAGTATGCTAAATTGTGGGTTAATACTTAAAGGCTCACATTTCGTTGGCCAAATCATATCACATAATTGCGTCTCACTTAAAGAGGAGTAAGGTTGAGTAATCCTGCCATGTGCTTACCCCATCAGAAACAGGTGAAATAGCAATAATGACCATCTCAGGCCTCCTTTATTTTTCAGAAATGTTCTGCTTTATTGTCATAACTCTGGTCATTTAAATCGCTCATATGTGATCTTTTTTTTCTACAACCAAAATCCCTATAATGATAGAAAAAAATGCAACTGATTGTATAATTTCAAAGAGGAAGAGCTTTGCTTGTTCCTAGCACAGATATGTTTTAGTCATCTTTGTATCCTCAATACCGAGGACAATATCTAAAATGAAAGTTGGAGGCACTCCATAATACTTGTTAAAAAATGAATAGTTTTTTTAAAGTAGTGAATTAACACGACCTCTGAACTTTCATACAAAAACAATAATGAAATAATTACTTTCAATTCAAATAGAAAGTGAAAAGTACACAGAGTAAAAATAATATGTCAGTGTTGGAAATGGGTTTATGACATCGGTAAGAATCCACACCAAGGCAATGATCACTCAGCAAGGCTAATTTACTTTCTGCAGAAAGGGTACAACTCACCAACAGTCTCACCACGAGAGCACGCCAAACAAAGGAGACAGGGACATTTATAACTTACATAACCTGATGCAATCGCCCTATGGCAGTGTCCTATTTCCATTGGTCAGAATGGGACCTCACATTCTAAGCTTGACCCAATTGGTTAACAGCTTGGAAATTTCCCAAATAGGCAAAAGAGAAAGAGGACAAAGCAAAGAGGAAGCTAGTCATGAGATGGCCAGGAGGGTTTCCAAATAAGGAATGGCATGCACTGTGGTCAGGGGCTTGTTTAGTCCTGTCCAGGTATGCCAGGGGAAGTTAGAGCAGCTGCATTAGAACATATAGATATAGATATACATAGAGCAAGGAAATGACAAGCTCTTTATGGTTTCAAGAAACTTTGAAGAAGAACTTCTCTATTCCTCACAGTCAGATAACTTTCTATTGTTATTGATTTTATCCTAATTGTATTGAAATTTTGATGTTCCCATAATCCTGCTTCCAGCCTTTTTCTCTTAGTATACATGCTAACCCCTGGTAATAAGGTAGAATCATGAGAGCAGAAACAACATTTACATTTTGTTTTTCTACTATAATGAAGCCAAAATCTTAATCAGGACTCATCACACAGTAGATAATACATTGAATGAATCTCCACCATTAAGGCTGAAGATATTCTCCATAAGATTATAATCCCCAATTCTTACATCCAGTCCAAATCTCTCTCTTAATCTTCAACTGTGTGTGTGTGTGAGTGTGTATATAAACATATACATATTCTTTATATGCTATGGGTATCTCAAACTACACAAGTCCAAACTGGATGCATTAACTCTACTTCCTTCCAAACTTGATCTTCTAGCCCACTATTCTATGAAAAATACTATCAGTTACCTAAATCAGAAATCTGAGTATTATTTTTGACTATTTCCTCACTCTTACAATCCATAGCCAGCCAATCAGTAAGTATGGTCAAATCTACCTCTTCCCTGTCTTTTAAATATTACTTTATTTTCTCCAAATTCCTTGACAATGACCTGCATTAAGCCACTATTACTTCTTATGGAATTAATGGAACATTCTTTTGACTTTCCTCTAGCCCGTTTGTAATTTTTCCTCCAAGCGATACATGAAAATCTGATTCTACCATTTTCCTGTTTAAAGTCATACAAGAGGATATTTTTGTCTCCAGTAAAAAATATCTAACACAAAATATATTTTTGTTTAATATTTTTAAATAATAATTATTTTTTCTCCGTTTTCCTTTTTAGCCTTATCTCTAAACATCAGCAGATATGACACCAGATTAAAACATTAGTATTTAACAATGGGGATTATATAAATCTTTGATAGTTTGAGTGATATTAAAAAAAGAACTTTTAGCAAACACACACACACGCGCGCACACACACACACATACACACACATACATATATATATTTCTAAAATCACTTTACTTCTCCCTAAAGAAAAAAAATGCTAGGATAGGTGGATATCTGAAAATCCACAGAAAAAAAAAAAAAAAAAAACTGATGGATTCCATCTCCTTAGCTGAGTGTGCCACTGATGTTCTTAGATGTTAGATATGGAGCTTGGATATTTGTCCATTTCTAAAATACTATGAATTTTATAGAACAGTCTTTGAGACACAGGGAATATATTATTATTATTTCTACATTGCAAATTGGGAAAATGAATTTTCAGTGAATTAATTGATTTGCCAAAGGTCGGTCAATTATTTTGTGACAGAGCAAAGATGAGTCTTCAGTTTTCTCACCCTTTTTTCTACTCCAGTGTTTATCTGGGATATATGAAAGTGGGGATAGGGACTACCAATCTCTGCATCCTAGAAGATTAAATCTAGATCTAAAGGAAAAGGAGAATTAAGTAGACTAAAATGAAAATCATGGTGATAATTTGACTTTAAAGGATGCCTTGCTTTTTCTGTGCCATATCATTTCCGCTAATAAACTATCATTTCAGTGTTTATAGTAACCTAGAATATTAGCAATACACTTGCAAAACAAATGGTGAATAGTTAAGTAAGATGTTAAGATAAAATAAACATGATTATAATACTGTCATTTACTACCTGTGCCTATGTACATTAACTCAATTCATTTTAATAATAATTTTACTTACCTATTGCCTACATATTTTCTTCTGACAGCACAAGTCTCCAAATTATGAGTGAGTTAGCACAATCTTAGATAATTTAGAGAAGACTGCATTGCTGTCACAGTGAATACTAAGTAACTTCTGTATTCTGCTACTGAGTTTTGATAATATTTGTAAAGTCTGTTACTTATAAAATCTGTAGCTGTGTTGCATTATACTAAATTATTTATTTTTTAATCAGGAAATATTCTTTGGGATTATTTGTTTTTCCTTGAAATTTTATACTTTTTTATGATCCTCACCAAAACTAATCTCTAGCTAATCACTTTCTCACTCCTTTCAAAAGCAAATTTTGAATGTTTTGTTTAGCAAGTAGATTTCGCTAGAGTTTAGAACAAAACACAGTAATTAAATGTTTTTTTGTTTTTTTTTTTTAACTTTGGAATGTGCATCTAACAACATGCTCTACAGTTCAGTCCTAAATCAATCACTGGAGTTTCTAATTTCTCCTCCTACTTTTTAATATCCTAGTGGCTCTAGAACATCTCAAGCATGAACTGTGTGCTAAGAGGCAAAAGATCTAATAAATATATTACTGTAGCATATTTAAGAGTTTTAGCTGTAGTTTTTTAAAAATTATATTTCCCTCTAAATAAAAGTAGCACTATAACAGGAGGAGTTTTAAGTGATCTTCAGGCATTTTCCCCCATTTTTTCTTTGTGAGACTACCACAAACATTTGGTTGCCAATTTAAGTGAGTACCATAATTTGACAATATATTTTAAACTGACAATGGAACTCACAAAGCACCACTTGCTTACTTACATGGCTGAAATCACTTTATTTCTCTGCATTCAAATATTTTCTCTGGAAAATGCAAGAAATAATATTGACCTTACTCAATGCTAACTAATAAAAGTGATCACCAAGCTCTTAATAGATGCAAAGTACTATGCAAATGTAAGTGCTCAATGAGGCAATGAGTCTCGTGGAATATTTTTCTGCTCTGTTAAAATGCTTGAATGTTCCATCTTCATAAAATCAGTTCACAATACTACTAAAGATGTTTCATTAATAAAATCATTGAAAAGTGCATCGATTTTTTCAATTAAAAGGTGGGATACTTCTTTAATGTAAAGTTAGAGTATTTGAGGAGCATTTGTACCAGAAGTCTGCTTAGAAATGCATGTCAATGAGTGATCAGTAAAACATTCAGCAGGTTGTTTGAGCCAAAGGCCAAATTACTTTTTAAAAATAGTGCTTTGTTTCTATAATGTGAAGCTGGTATTTCTAATTACCAAATCACCTACTGTTATTAGTAGAAAATATTTGGGATACGTACACATCACCTAATGCTCCCTGGAAAATCTATTTACATGGTTAGGGCTAGTAAAAACAAGGGATTCTGAATGATCTGATCATGCAATCAGATTTAATTGCTCTCTGTTGGTGCAAACCAATTTAGGATAAACTGGGAATTCATAAATAAAAATTAATATAACATTGCCAGTTTGGGTGACTAAGGTAGACCAAGTCCTTCACAAAGGCACCACTATGAGATATTTATCATGATAACAATTTTGGAGATGAGAAAATAGAGACTTAATGTTACTTCCTCAGAGTCATATTTCTCTAAGGGAGTTACTAAAATTTCATTCTATATCTATATAATTTGAAAGCTTCTGTTCTTTTTTTCCTACTATAGCACGAATAAAGTATCCAAACATTTGGACTTCGTCATCATCTATTACTTTCAAATGGCAGCAAATTCCCATAAGGAATGGATTTGTAAATATTAGTTGTCAAATTTTAAGGATAAACTGAAAATTGGTTAGGTCAAGGATTCATATATAAAACTTTAGTTCAACTCATATTCATGGAGCATCTATTTTATGCAAGACACAGTGCTTAATGCTGGAGAGAGATAAATAAAATATTAACTAACAGATACATTACTTTTGCACAAGACCTCACTCTAAGCATTTTACTTCTTAATAATTTAATCCTGACAACAATTCTATGTGCTAGATATAATTACCACATTTCATATATAAAATAATGAGGTTGGGGAGGGTTTTATATTTTACTTTCAAGAAATTGGATCTCCCTGTTGTGGAACCTGAATGTCAGAAATTTGTAAAACAGGAGGGCGGGCTGGAAATTCAGGTCAGCGTTGATGGTACAGTCGGGAGTCTGAAATCTGCAGGCTGGAAATTAGGCAAGGTTTATATGTTACAGTCTTTGAGTAGAATTACTTCGATTACTTCAAAAGTTAAATTCTTGAAGTAGAATTACTACTTCTCCAAGAAAGAGGAAACCTCCAACTGACTGGATGACATTCATCCACATTATGAAAAATAATCTGCTTTACTCAGTTTACTGATTTAAATGTTAATCACATCTAAAAAAAGAAAAACACCTTCACAGCAGCATCTAGATTGGTATTTAACCAAACATGGGTACCATAGCCTAGCCAAGTTGACACATATTAACCAGCATATCTTCATTTTATAAATGAAGAAATAGAGATAGAATAAGTATTTTTCACAAAATCAGCCAGCTACTAAATGGAAGAGCCACGATTCGAAGCCTGGTACTTTTTTTTGAAGTTTGAATGCTTAACTACAACTCCAATATGATTCAGTCCTTCTACCTTCTGTTTGCCTTCCAATCTAGAGGAAAGGTAGTTAAGGATGCCATTTTCAGTTTCCATGTTTTCATGTTATGCTTGGGAAGATGGTGATGATGCACTGCTCTTATCTAGTTGTATCAGATATTTTAATTATGAATGTTTTTAAAACTTCCTATAAGTAAAGGTGATCAAAAGAAACAGTAGGTAATCACTGTTATACAAAAATACATGAAGAGTTTGGAGTAGTTGGCCAAGTTGCATCTTTTTTCAATTCTGAAAGCTTAAGTGTCTGTGTCATAAACTTGCTAGTGCATTCCTCACATCTAGCAAGCCCAGAAGAGAAAGGGCACACAAAAGTCTGCAGTCACAACAAGCACAATTCTCCCTCGTTGACAATTAATTCCCTTAATACAGCCACTATCTATTGTGGCTTCGTGTATTTGCTGGGTTATTTTGTTTTGTTTTGTTTTGTTTTGGATTTTGAGATCCAAAGGTATCTCAATTAAATAATAATTTCAACTTGTCAAGTAATTAACAGAAATCTTACTATACATTTTAGTACATTAAGTTATTGCATGTTAATTGCTTAGAATAGTTGCTGAAAAATGTTTGTTGTAAGTATTATTATCATATAACTGACTGATATTACCCATCAATTTTTTAATTCATATAAATATCAATACATACTGACTGTTGAATTTTAGTTGTATTTTTTTGTTTGCTAGTTGCTATGTTACCCAAAAAGAACTCAAAACTAAGTCCTGGCTACCAATAAAAATCTAACCTCAAAGCAGTACTCTATATTTCTGCAAATATTATTTTATAATTTATTTTCTATATATAGAAAGAAAACTAAGTGTAAAACTTTTCCCAAAAACTATTTTGAAAAAAGAAATTGTGAGTTGCAGAATAGAGACACTGATAAGAACTTTTGTGATGCCTCTGAGTATTGTTGAATTTTAGTCAAAGGACTTAGCTCCAATCCTCTCTGTAAAGATGAGACTTTTGTTTACAATTTACTTGCAAGTCTTATTTCTGGATCCCAGTTTAATAAAGTACAAATGAAGCCTCTTGGACTTCATTCGTTTATCTCGTATCTATTAATGTTCTTTTTTTTTTTTTTTTTTTCTTTTTTCGAGATGGAGTCTTGCTCTGTCGCCCAGGCTGGAGTGCAGTGGCACGATCTTGGCTCACTGCAAGCTCCGCCTCCCGGGTTCACGCCATTCTCCTGCCTTAGCCTCCCGAGTAGCTGGGACTACAGGCTCCCGCCACCAAGCCGGGCTAATTTTTTGTATTTTTAGTAGAGATGGGGTTTCACCGTATTAGCCAAGATGGTCTCGATCTCCTGACCTGGTGATCCGCCGGCCTCAGCCTCCCAAAGTGCTGGGATTACAGGCGTGAGCCACAGCGCCCGGCCTATTAATGCTCTTTGACTCCAGATTTATCAAAGGGAAAGGGAAAATTTACTTCAATTTTACTCAGAAATTACATTTAATTCATTCCCTGCTAAAACTAATTGCTTATATCCCATCTATTAATTTTCAATGTCCTAAGTGATAATCCTGTGAACATGTAAGCTATATATAACCTCTACGAAGACACCTTTTTCTCTTTTAGTAGACACTGGCTGATTTATATTATATACATTGTCTATCAGATAACTTCACTTTATGCACAAATCTCTGGAACTTCTTATCTTTATGAACCTAGAGGAGACTGCATCAATGTCTTCTTTTACAAATGCTGTGGAATGGAGAAGACAGTGAATTCTAGTTCAAAGGAAGAAGGTGAAAGCAGGAGAAAATGATTGAGCCAAGGAGACATTGAGAACTTGGTCTGTCACAAGAGATCCCAGCAAGAATCAACAATGAGTTTGCTTCAAATCTAGATTCTCAGTCTTCATCTTTATTAATTCAAATGTAGTAAATCTAATGAAGGGGACCCTGAATTCTGAATTTTTAACTAGCTCCAAAGGTGAGTCATGAACTACCTTTGAAACAGACTGGTCGGTATAACACAGGTTGTTTCCAAATTCTTCCCTTTGCTCCATGGGCTTTTGGTTTATTTCACCCAAAGAGACTACAAATATTCAGTGCATTTCTCCTCTGTCACTTCTATTTATTTCATGTATGCCTCTGTCACTTCTATTTATTTCATGTATGTCTGCTTTTGACATTTATATTAGTCTTTCCTCACACTGCTATAAAGAACTTCCCTAAGACTGAGTAATTTATAAAGGAAAGAGGTTTAATTGGCTCACAGTTTCATATGGCTGAGGAGGCCTCAGAAAACTTACAATCGTGGTAGAAGGGGAAGCAGTGACGTTTTACATGGTGGCAGGTGAGAGAGAAGGTCGAAGGAGGAACTTCCAAATACTCATAAAACCATCAGATCTCGTGAGAACTCACTCACTATCAGGAGAACAGCATGGAGGAACCCACCCTCATGATCCAGTCGCCCCCTCCCTTGACACATGGGAATTACAAATCAAGATGAGGTTGGGTGGGGACACAGAGCCAAACCATATCAAGATTATTTATTAGGTTCTTTGACATAAATATCCTATCTTTTCTTATTTTCATTTTCATTTTAGTTCTTCCAGAGTTGGTTTTACACAAAAATGAGTTCTAACCTATACTCTCGCTTCTACCAACTCAGCTGTAATGTCACAGTCAGAATTCTGACAGCTTTCCCATGTTCTTCCAAGCATGCCCTTCCTTAGAGACCTTTTTTGTCCTGGCTCCATTGTGACTTCACACTCTTAGGCAACTGATATTTATTATAAGTCGGAGACCATCAGTAAAAAACAGATGAAGAAAAATACGGGTCAACTCCAAGGTCTGGTTATATATATCATGTTATTTGGTGGTTGATGATCCTCTTTCCCATAAATCTGTAAAGATAATGTGCATCACATGTAACTACATAGATAGAATCTCAGACATTTCCATCCCGCAAGGCTGCACATTTGCCCCTTCACCTGAGACAGTAGGGCTTTTAGAGTCCTAGCATCCATTCATTCAACTTAGATGACATTTCCTTTGTCGTTTGAGTTAATGGATGTACAATAACCTTATGGAAGTGTGAAAGGACGTCAAAAGGCACTCCAGCTTTGCCGCTATTTCTAGTGCTTTCAGAAGATGACATGACTGATGAATCAAACCTAAATGAAGCCATAGGCATTGTCGGTTACAAATATGCAGGGCACACACTACTGCTAGTTCTCCGGTCAGGACCACAGTACATTTCCTTAGACAGTAATTTAAAGTTAACTTCAAAAATTTCTCCTGGCACAACAAAACAGGGTTAATATTACCATAAAATTGCAATCTAAAATTACTATTGTTTTGGACTGCCTAGAATATTTATTAGTAACACTCAGTGTTTGGAGAGTAGATAACTATATGTATAAATTTCTCAGGGATCTCTGAGATTCTCAAGGTCAGCCTTTATATTTGATTTACATAAATAAGTACAGAGGCTTTAGAGTAGAGAATATAACAGGATTTGACATCACACAATCATCTTCAAATGAAGGCTATAGCATTACATCTCAGTTTGAGATAATATACAGAAAATAATGCCTATCTAATAAGATAATTTTTAGAATTATGTTACTATCATAGATAATATAAAATAATTGTACTGCAATTAGCATATATTACATTGTCAGAAAAACTTTAAGTGCCTAGTAAATAAACAAAAAAATAGAAAAAAATTAACCAGGAAAAATGCAAGTTAAACAATTCTATAATCAAGAATTTAATTAAGAAATAAAATTTTATTCTTAGAAATTTGAAATATATATATTTCTAAACTATGAATATCAAAGGCCCACAAATTTTTAGCAAAATGAGTTTACTCCTAGCTCTGAAAATTAGTATTAGCATTTTGGAAATAATATAAATCCAGATATTTTTGACATGATAGACATAAAAATTACTGTAAAGAAACTTTATACTAGTACATATATGAAATGTCTTTTTAAATAAAAGAAAATATAAAATAAACTATCTCATTTTAGTAGTATAGGTAGAAAAAGTATTATATATGGATAGAAGGTAAACATGCATAAATTAAAAATTATAATTATATGAAATATGAAAATACATTTATTTGAATGGAAAATGCCTGGAAAGCAGAAAATAAAAACTATAAAATCACTATGCTGACAACTACTTAAATAGCTATAAGATGGCATCTAGGTAAAAGATAAGTGATTAAAAGGTTTTTTTCTTGTAAACCAGGATTTTTTTACTTTTATATATTTTTTAAGTGTTTGCAATGCTCATAGTATGGAGAAATAGGAAACTGTACAATTTGCCACTACTTTCTTCATGCCTTTGATATGTCACTTAACTTATCTGAATTTCAGCTCATGCATTTATAAATTAGAGATAATTAATCTTATATTATGGATTACTTGGTATCATATGAGTAAATTTCCTGGACCACAGCCTGCAACATCATGGGTAATCAAAATATATTAGTTTGCATGAATTCCTCTTTTATCCCCACAAATCTAAAATGTAAAGGGGATGAACCGTATTATCTCAAAATTATCTTCCCATCCATAGTTAACCATTCCAAGACAACATATTTTACAATATTTAGCATGTGAGATATTTTGAAATGAGGCATTCATATTTCTGTAAGATATTTGTATCAAAAAAGTCCTGACATTGTATTTCCATGGGACTGTGAGATTTTCTTCATGAAAGTCCTTAAAGTAAAACTAAATGAAAAGCCAACTCTAATATGAAGAAACACTGGTGATTTAAATAATTATTCATAATATATACCATCTTTCTAGAATGACCTTAGGAAAATTAAATCACTAAACAACAAAGAAAAATGCAATAGAAAAAGACTAGTGGAGTCAACCAAGTAATTTATTTATTCATTTAAACAATTTTTTAAAGTAAATCATCATGCTAATGAGAGAATCAAAACATTTCCCAATTCAAAAGTTATGTTCTACTTTTGCATTTTTCAATACATAGATTTCTGTTTTCTGAATATTTTTTCACTCCCATTTCCTCAAAATGTGTTCTTCATCCATGCACTGGTCAGGAAAAAGTCACTTTAATGGGTAAAGGTAAAAGCTGTTCTAAGAGAAGCAGTTCTCCCAACTCTGGCCACCTTGCTGGCTGATAACTTTTTGGAGCATTCATATGTGACATTACACATATCTCTGAAAAAAGAACATAATTCTCATTATCTATCACTTTTGAATAATAGAATGTTAGTCTCACACTTTTATTTTGGTTCTTGTAGGCTGTAAAAGGCCTAGAGAGTGTCCATTCAAATCAAATTTTGACTATTTTTCTCAACACTTATTTCTCTTCTCAGCCTAAGGAGGCCAAATATTCTATCACTTAATGAATTTGAAGATGGCTTAAGGGTTGCCATGGCCTGTTTGTACCATATTTTTCTTTATATAAATTTTGTTGCAATATATGTGAATACAAGTCCAAAAATGGTCAGTGCTTCTGAAGTTTAATCTAGATTGTACCATGGGAGGTCTTTGGAGGAGAGTATCTTCATATGCCTCTCACTGCTCATCTATACAAAAAGGTATATATTAATAACTTAATTGCAGGTTGGTTTAATAAATTATGCATCTCATTTCTGTTTTCACATTTTAGAACATGATAATCCTCTCAGAATCCTCATGTGTTAGTTTCCTGGAACTGCTATAACAGAGTACCACAAATGGAGTGGCTTAAAACAACATAAATGTATTCTGTCCTGAAGGCTGGAAGTGAGAAATCAAGGTGTCAGCAGGGATAGTTCCTTCTGAGGGTTCCGAGGTGGACTCTGTTTCACGCCACTCTTCAAGCTTGTGGTGATGGCTGACAATCTTTGGCATTCCTAGGTTTGTAGATGCAACCCTCCAACCTCTGCCTCCATCTTCACATGGCATTGTCACCATGCCTTTTCCCATTATCCCTCATAAAGATGCTAGCCACACTGATATAGGAGCCCACCCTACTCCATTCATCTTACCTTTTCTAATCTGAAATGATGTAATTTCCAAATAAGGTCATCTTATGAGCTACCGGGGTTAGTACTTTGACATGTACTTTGGGAAGATACAATTCACTGATAATACCCCATTAAGAAATCTCCCTAAATGACTCCTCTGATGAGTTGAACTAGCTGAGCTGTCTTCCCACTCCACCCTCAAACCACATAGAGGTTTACCAGCCACCTGCCTGCCATTCTGAAGACTAGACAATTACACTTTTGTTTGTATTGCTTTGTGGCATTTGTTACAAAGAGACTACTTTAAAACTATTGAGTGAACAAGTTATTCTAATAGACCTATGCCACACATCGTACCCTCATATATTGATTTTATTTCCCATGTGGCCAAAGATGCTGCATATGAAAAAAGAGAGAGGCTCCTAAACTTATATGAGACCATCCATCACAAATCAGACTGACATCTTCTCACACAAGTGAGGGAAGCTATGGTGCTTTAATCCCTGACTAATCCTCTTACTTTAAAAATCACCTGTAGTCATCCATTAACCAATATTTTAAGAGAAACAAGCTAGAGGAGACAGCTCTATCAATAGGAAAGGGACTACTTTTAAAAGTGACCTTGCTTATTGAATACTCAGCGTTATAAAGGAGTAGCATTTTATACACACACACAGCCTGGAAAATGCTGTGCAGAGAAGAAAGCTCTAGAGAACGATAACATGTCTGTTAGCAGATATGAAACTTGTTAAAATGTGACCTAGACCAACCTGCCGTCAAATCAGTGGAACAAAATCCTCTGTGAGCCAACAGAAAGCATCGTGCCAACATTGAACAAGACATCACCTAGTTGCATGTTTCTGTGTATATTCTTTGTGATCCATGCTTAGAATTCTGTACATTTACAAATTCTCTGGTGAGAAACTTGCAATTTGATTAAAAACCTTAAATCTAGAATTTTAATAAAAAACATATTGGATCTCCCTTAGCAAAAGATTATATTAAAAGAGGAACATTTTGAGAGTAAGTTAATACAGAATCTCATCTAGTTTCAAAATCAGATCATTTGACCAACTTAATATTTCAAATTTACTAATCTTTTGCTAATTAAAAGTACATTGTATTTGTGTCTGTTAACATATTTATATAAATTCTTCATCAATCTGTTGTCTATGCTCTGAAAGTTTCATTCTATCTAAATACTACTTGATTGACCTATTTGTAATCAGGCTGATGTGGAATAAATGCCTTTTCATATTTGCAATGAATCTAAGTATCACTATATTCCAGCTATGAGGTGTATGTAATATAGATAATAGAGTATATACTTCTTGCAAAGTTACATGTATTTGCTATACCATCAAATCAGTTTAGCCATTTTGGAACCAAGCTACCTAGAGAGGTATTATTATTATATAGATATGTGTGTGTTTGTGTGTGTGTGTGTGTGTGTGTATTACTTAGCTGGTAGGATTTACTCACCTCGAGAAGGGCAGCTGTACATTATTTTGTTGTTATTGTTGAAATTTCAGGGAAGAATGTTTCTCCTTCAAACTTCAAAACTGTTTTAAAACTATTACTGTCAACCACTGGTTCTCACAAATTTTGTTCTCAAGATCTCTATATATGCATTAAAATTACTAAGGACTCCAGAGAACTTTTGTTTGTAGGTGTTGTATTTACTGATATTTATTGGGTTAGAAATTAAAACTCATTTAAGAATGTTTAAATTTTAAATTGATTTTAAATTTAAATATATACATTTACTGACTATTTACAAATATCAATAAACACATTATATGCTAATGTAAATAATACATATGTTATAAAGTAATAACTATATTTTCGAAAACAAAGTGAGAATAGTGCCACTGTTCTATGTTTTTTAAAATATCTTTAACTTTTAGATTAATAGTATACAGCTGGATTCTCATATCCGCATTTGCATACAATGTGGAATGAAATGTTGTTTTACTTGAAATACATAAAAAAATGAAGGCTCACATAGATAAGTATTTTGAAATTGGATATTTTGACAACATTTTTAGGTAATTTTGGATATTCTTTATAATATGCTACCAAAACTATCCTGTAATGGTTTATTCAAATTACTTGCAATGTGGAAACTGAAATCATATTTGGAAGAAACAATTGTTAGAGGTAATAGTTTTAAAACACTTTTGAAGTTTGAAGGACAAACATTTTTACCAGCGACAATACACTTCTCATACTATGCGATGTTGGTTTATCTTGAAGTTAAAATGGGTATTTTTTCCCAAGCATGAATTGGTAACATCATTCATTTGTCACTGGCTTATGTTGATTTTCCAAAGGAAGGCATATTTTTTATAATGTAACAATTATTAATATCACCAGTGACCTCAGGAAAAAATCTTTTTTTTTTTTTTTTTTTTGAGACGGAGTTTCACTCTTGTTGTCCAGGCTGGAGTGCAATGGCACAATCTCAGCTTACTGCAACCTCTGCCTCCTAGGTTCAAGTGATTCTCCTGACTCAGCCTTCCGAGTAGGTGGGATTACAGACTCATGCCACCATGCCCGGCTAATTTATTTTTTGTATTTTTAGTAGAGATGGGTTTTCACCATGTTGGCCAGGCTGGTCTCAAATTTCTTACCTCAGGTGATCCACTTGCCTCAGCAGGTTACAAGCGTGAGCCACCGCGCCAGGCCAAAAAATCTTTCAAGTAGTAAACTATCAAGTTCAAACTAGAAAAATACAAGTTTTTCTAAAATTTTAATTCTTGCTTTAAATCTATAATTTTATCATTGGTAATAAATAGTATCGATTGTTTTCCTTAAAAAGAAAGTGACAGGCTCACTTTGTTCATCTATAAGATGCCAAATACCCAAACCAAAATAATCAATTTTTTTGGTCAGTTTTGTTTTCCACAAAAATATTACTCCTGAAGAGAGGGGCTAGTGTAGCTTTCAATTCAATTACATAGTAATTTTCATGGAATAAACCATGTACTTTGGTCAGCAGCAGAAATGCTTTATGTGTAATTCTCATTTTATCACACAGAATACCTTAAGGGTTGAGGTCTTATAAAATAATAACTTTTACTGTTTAATAATGAAAATTGTTAAGTGTAACTGGTATCAGTGGGTATGTGTGTGTGTGTATCTGCAAGGATGTGTTTCCGCAAGAACATGGCAATAAAGAATATAGTGACTACGAGAATACTTAATGCCAGCACTTTAATTTATGCTAAGGCACCAGAAGTCTTACCTGCTAATTGCATTTGCATCATCAGGTCAAATTACATTGATAAAGACAAACAGTATCTTAGGGCTATAATAAAAATAGTTTTGATGTCACCTTGCATACCCTCTGAAAGTGCCTCAGGAGCACTTGGAAGTTAATGGACTATACTTTCAGAATCAATGCATAGAAAGGTAACCCTTAGAGGAAGTATCAGTGGAACCCATAACTCCTGATTGTATTTATATATTTAAAATAGTAAACTATGCTTCCCATTCAATCAAAATTGCTCTTTCTAAATTATATTTCTGGTTTAAACATCTTACGTTTTTCTTGCTGCTTCAGATGCCTTTAACTGCATCATTTTTCTTCTGTTTAACATTTTTCAAATTGTAATACAAAAAGGCACCAGTTAAACATTTTTTTCCTGGAAATTCTATGATATAGGACACTTAGAAAGCTTTTAGTTGACAAGACTCAGTTATGTATACTCTTCTTTGCCCCTTATACTAATCACTGTGTGCTGATAACAATGTGAAGCTTCGGCTTTTCTCTTTTGGCCATGCGAAGTACAGAAGTTCTCACTGTGATTTTAACCGGTTACATAGGAGATGAGGCAGAATTTTTTTTGACATTCTGAACATCTATCAAAAAATGTATCATCATATTATAACCTGAACTGTCAGGCTATTATATTAATTCCTTTGAAAGATTTCAATTTAGCTAAAGTTTCAAGTAGTGATAATCTTGGTTCTTAATGGATATTATTCTAGTAGCATATCCAGACATACACAAAAAAAATCACTTTCTCTTCAAGTGTTAAATATATTTGAAGATAACTTCAGAAAACCATTATGAGATGATGATGATCTTAGATTATAGTCACAAAAAGTCTTTATTTCTAAAACATCAGGATATAGGTACATGTATTTGCTTTTATATGTATGTGTATTATACACGTAAATATAAACACACAGGTATACACACAAAAGTGACTGTGTGTGTGTATGCATAGATATAAAATCATTATATGTATATATAAAAACATTCTCTTTTGCTAGCCTATCTTTTTCCATCACTGGAGAGTCTGCTTTAATTTTACATAAACTCTTGTCTGGAATCAAGTAATTTAAGTAATTAACAATTTATTTAATCAGTCTTAGTTATAGGAAACATCACTCTAATTTAAATTCATATTTATTGGTTACTAAAATTTTAATTTTAATAGCTCTATTAGACAAAAATTGATTGTAATCTCCTTCAAATTTTAATAGTCATTCATTCAGATATTTGTATCAAGAAACAGTTATTGAGACTTGAGATAAAGCAGTAATGAAGAGAGATGTGGCTCCTTTCCTTCATAGATCTTCCATTTTATTAGAGGAGGAGGCAGGATATTATAATTAAGTAAACAAATTAATAATCAAGATAATTCCCAAGATTGTTAAGTGTCCTAAAGAAAATCAAACTAAAGGTTGGAATAGAGAGTTGATTGGTTCTGGGAGGTTCCAATTTAAGTAGTCAAAGGAGGCAACTCTTCTATGTTACACTCAAACTGAATTATGAGAAGCTAGGTGTGTAGAAATCAAACAGAAGAGAAATGAAGACGACAATTCTCTTCAATTGAAGAGAATTGAAGAGAAGAGGTCTGAGATGTTAGAACAGAGAAGTGGTCATTCCATATGGCAACATGAAGATTATTTTTGCTGTTCATATAAGATGAATAAATGAAGTGGAAGAGCCCACATTCCTCTTACTCAGGGTTAAGTGAAGGACTGAGTCACAAAGCCTGAAAGAATGTAGAGATTTTCTTCAAGTTCACATGTGAATCAGAGTAGAGAAATATGGAGCTAGCTGACAAATGATGTAGCATCAATGGAGAAGAAGTTAAAAATGATTATACTAGGTCCCTTAAATGTGCCCATGGCCTAATTCCCTGTGAATATATTACTTAGATGGCAAAAGGAACTTTGCAGATGTAATTAGTTAAGGATCTTTGGATGGGGAGTTTATCCTGGATTATGCCTGTGAGTCCAGTATAATTCCAAGGATCCTTATCAGAGGAAAGCAGGAGAATCAGAGTCAAAGAAGAGAATGTGCTGATGAAAACAAACTGGAGAGATATGGCCATGAACCAAGAATTGTGGGCAGCCACTATAAGCCGGAAAAAGTAGGGAAGCAGATTCTTCCCTAAAGCCTCCAGGTTTTATTTGGATATTATTTGATTTGATTTGATTTATTTTATTATTATTTGAAAGTCTCGGTTAAAATGCATTTATTTTTCTCAAGACATATACACAAACTCATGTACTGAGAATGAGGGGTAAAGGGGATGAAAAGATAATTGAAGAGAAAAGAGTACATATAAGCTAATCCTTTTTCATAGGAAAGGTAGCATACTAGGTGGAAGTAGTAGATTTCTCTTTCCCAAGGAGAAAAGACTAAAGACTAGTCACATTTAGTATAGCATTAAGGTATCAATAAATCTGCAATTTCCAATGTAATCTATGTCAGTTTATTGAATTCAACAAACAATTGTCTAACATATAATATAAGCTGGGAACTATGGTAAATCTTCAAGATTAATGCCATAATCACTGCTTGCAGAGTTTCATAGTTGTTGGTCAAGATGTCAAGTTCAAGATGTCAAATCCAAAGGTAGCTTCAAATAGAATATATGAATCTTGTGTCTTGCTAACATTCAAGAGGAGAAAGAACCTAACCATAGTTTGCTAAACTACAGGACAAGTACAATTTTCCAGAAGAGATTAACGTGTCATTTGGGGCTTGAAGGACAAGGATAACAGGAGGATAAGAAGGCCTAGGATAAGAGGTTTCTATGTAAATGTCATTTTTTAAATGCTGTTTTAATGTTTATATTATGGGATGTAAGAACTATCAATCCTATAAATTGTACTTATTATTTAGTTATTACAAAACGTTATAATGTAGTGTTTTTCCAGGTCTTAGAGAGATAATTTGCTTCTTGATTTCTATAATTTACCTATGGAAGCCAAAGTTCTCCTAAACTTCTTTCCAAGAAAAAAAAATTGCAGCTCTTTCTTTCATGTACTCATTTCCAGCTAACTTACTGAATGTTCACTTTGTTCCACCAGGATAAAGAGAAAAATATAAGAAAATTTAAGAGGCCAGTTTTAATTCATTTTGTTTATAGTTTATCCCTTTGATTTGTAACATTTTCTAATCGATGAAAAGGAACCCTACTTCATAATGAAATTGCCTGAGGTCAAAAATTCAAAACCAAAATATTCACAATAAAGCACACAGAGATGTAGCAATTAAAATGGCATAGCAATAAAATATCACATTGTGATACCTTCTTTTAAAGTAAAAACACCACACATTATACTGCATCATTAATTTTACATGAAAAGATTCATAAATTCTTTCTCTTTGCTCTCTGCCCACATTCAAACTTCTGCACATTAGAAAATAGTAATTTGTGCTTGACTGGATATAATTCATTCAGTAGCAATTTCTTTTGGTGCTATTGTTGTATGTGTTTTTTCTTACTTTATTGTTATTTTTAATTAGAAAATGAATACATATTTCTTAGAATCCAAAGAATACAGACATTTATAAAGGAAGGGTGAATAGTCTTACCTTTCCCTCTCTTTTCCTCTCTCAACCTTGAGATGTGCTAAAGCAGTGTTGGCAATTTGGTATTTCTGCTTTCAAACTTTACTTTTTAAAAAATCCTTGTGCAAATATACATCCAATGTTTTATTTTCTGTTCTCTCATTTTTATATTTTACAAAACAAAATCATCCACTGTGGCATAACATGTTATAGACATGTGTCGAGGTCAATAAATAAATAACAAACTAATTTATTTAGCTACTGCATTTTTTACTACTTCATTTATTTAATAATTTTTTACTACTTCATTTATTTAATAATTCCATATTATTTGGCATTTAAATTGTTTTCCGTTATATAACTTGCTTCAATAAATATCCTTGTGCAAATACATACCTGTGTACAAATCTGGCAGTTTCTTGGGATTTGTTGTTGATGTGTGTGTGTAAGTGTGTGTGTGTGTGTGTGTGTGTGTGTGTGTGTGTTTTAGCAAAGTTTACTTTTAATAGATAATAGCATCTTGTTTTTCCGGAAGGTTGTTCTAATATACACTTCCATCAGCAATGTATAAGTGATTAAAAGCAACAACTATGTCAATCTTTAAAATACTTGCTGATACAATACATTAAATACGGTTTTTTTTTACTGTTTTTATTTTAATTTCCCTCACCACCAGTAATGCTGAAGAGTTGTCTAATATAATTTGATGGACATCTTCTTTTTCTTTTTTGTAAAGTATCAATTTATAAACTGTTTTCGTTTTTATTGGGATTTTTATATTTTTCATAAGTTTTCAAACTTTCTTCGTGTTTGTAAGTTTAACCCTTGACTTATTATGTATATTTTCAAGTTTATGTAGTGTACAAATATTTTCATTTTACGCAATTATACATGACTATTTTATCTTAAGGTTTCCTAAGATTAAGTTTGACAACTAGAGAACATGTCAATATTTTTCCTTTTTTAATTTGTTAATTATTGCAGCACTTATTATAAAAAATTTAGTACCTTGAAGTTTAAAAAGAATACAATGATTATTCTTATGGAGAATATCTAGATTCAATAACTGTTAACATTTTCATACATTTTCTTTGTTTACCTATCTAAGATTTTATTTGTGGAACCATTTGAAAGTTACAGAAATCTTAACATTTTACCCCAAAATACCTTCCATGCATCTCCAACAAATAAGGACATTTTTCAGTAGTTCATTCAATTAGTTGCTCCATTTGACCCAGAAAATCAGCTATAATTCTCCAATACCATCTACTATCAATCCATATTCAATTATACTTTTATTCTCAAAAGTTATAATTTTTTTTTCTAAACCAGAACCCAACTGTCAGTAATGCTAAACTTGCTCACTTTTTAAAGAAAATGACCACCAGATCTTTTTAAGAAAAAGACTCACTTACTTTTCCCACATTTTTTCCCCTTTGCAATTCTCAGGTAATCTATGCAGAGGTTCTTTGGAACTTTACAAATGTCTGTTCTGCAGCCCTTCAATAATTGGTTTTAGCATTCATTTCTATCTGACTCACACATACACACACATACACACAGATGCATACAAACACCCACATATTAAGGAATCATGAATTTTTAATCTTCTCCAATTACAGAAATGATATTAATAATAACAAAATACTAATTCAGGTGTGTCAGACTTAGCCTATGGGAGTCCCTTTACGCTTGACTTCTTTGTTCTTTAGCATGTTCTCATGATATTTTGACTACTTGCTTTGCTTTCTGTTATAAGATGTCCCAACATTACTTAATGCTTTCTTTTTCTGGTCCAGGAAGTGGCCATTTCTCCAAAGAGCCTGGTTCCAGTGATTCTTAGCAGTTAATATATTCTTCCTTCTGATTCACTGTCACTATCTTATTTTTGTGGCCGCTTTTTTTCCCCCCTCGCCTCCACTTACCTAAGGGAAATCTCCTATTTCCAAGTGTTTCTCTTTATTCCAGAAGTGGAGCTTTTGCAACACAACCACCACTAGCCCATGTACTTTTCAAGCCCCATTATTTCCAATCTTCAGGAGCAGGAGCCCGACCCATTGTTGGTGTAGCCACCAGAGTTAACATGGTCTCAGAAGGCCCACTTACACGTAAAAGTACTTGTTTAGAAATCACTGTCACCAAATTATGTGTAGTTATGGGTTATGGGTGATTGTTCCTTACCTTCTTGTCAATCTGCATTTTCTGGTTTTGTTCATTTACTTGTTTGTTTACTTGTTTGGATAATGTTAGAGATAGTCCACTTTATGTGGATACTTTATGTTACAGGAAGTAACTGTATTTATATATCTATATCAATATCATTTATATCTATATCAAGATATATTGCTGGTTGCCAATATCCATCTGTTTCTATATTGTATCTCTTTACACCAGTCTAATGGCAAGCTCTGCCAATAGTTACAGGGTAATCTATTTTAATATGTGCTACTCAAGTCCCTCTTCCATCACCTTCTTTTTTCCCAACTTACTTGAAAATTAATATGAACTATTTTTGCCACATGAATTATTAAATTAGCTTATCCAGTTTCAAAAAGTAATTCCTATTGGAAATAAATGTCATGCATAGATATATTTGTGAAAGCTGAAGTTTTCTGATAAGTTTTATACTCTAAAGGAAGGTACATCTCTTTCAGAATGTTTTATGTCTTTCAGTTATTCACTATAATTTATGCAAGTAACCTACTTTGAATTTACCTTTACATGCTTATTGATATTGGTGCTCAGAAAATAGTACCCCAGAATGAAGGCCTCAGAAGCAGTCTCAGAAGCAGTTTTCTCCGATCTGCTCCTGCCTTCCTATCTCTTAGCCCATTCTTCCCCAAGGCTAGCAATAGATCCCTCTTCCCCAAGGCAGGTCATAGAAACCACAACCATTTTTCCCCAGTGGTAACCATAAAACCTAAAATGATTATTCTAACTTTCCCTCCATCTTTCTGTGTAAAAACTGACTGTAAATAAATTATCCGACTACCTCGTTTGACTCTAAGTCATAAGACCCCTTTTCCAGAGAGTGCCTGCCTCATGTCCAGAAGAAAAAAATGCATGCTCAAAAAGGACAAGAAGAATCTAGACCACAGCCTTGCTGAGTTTTGCCTCTTAGTTTATTAGCATTAGATTATAACCTTTTTGTTCAATCATGTTTCTACAAGGCTGTCCACACTTTGTTGAACTTAAGGATAAAAATGGACTATTTCCTCTTTTTCTTTGGGTCTTCATTTTGAAGGTTCCCACATATACATGTTAAAAACATTTGTTTGCCTTTTCTCCAATTAGTCTGCCTTTTGTTAGTTGATTTTCAAACAAACCTTCAAAGGGCCCCCCACAGTTGTTTGGATATAACAAATGGACTATCTTCCTCATTTCTATTTATAAACAGGTAAAGTATAATAACAGAAAACTTCATTTTTGTTTGTCTACTATAAAATTAACAAATTATCTTTTATTAAGATTTGTGTAAATAACTTGGGTTTTCTTATTATGCAATTACAATTTATTCTATACAAACCTATAATTTATTTTAGACCTCTATTTTCCTGTCTTTATTTAAGTAATAGTAGTAAGAGAATATTTAGATTCTGTTTCTAAAAACTGCAACAGTTTCAATATTTAATATACGTGACTTTCATTCTTATGTTAACTGCACACATTCAATTGATACCTCTATTCCCATTTCACTAAACTTTGTATTATTTTTGATTTACTAAAATGTGTAAAATTCATCTCTACACTACATTGTTATAATTACATTGATTTTTTTCTACCTTATAAATATAATAACGTATTTGATTTATTTCCTAATGACAAAGCATTATTTTGTTTCTTGAATGAAATACTTGGTGTTTGGGTATTATTATTATTGAATATACTGATTTTATTTTTTGTGCTAATATTATATTTAGATTTTTTCAGCTATAATTATAAATCAAATTATTAGGCTTTTGTTTTGTGGTATTTTATTAAGGTTATGCTGGTTTTTACTTCAGTTTAGTAGCTTTCTGTAATTTTCTGTGGTCTTTACAAAAGAAATGGCAGAGAAATTATCTCACTGAACATTCAGTAGCAAAGTCATCCTAAATAGGACATTTTAAAACGTGTATTTTTATAAATTTTTTGTATTATTGATCTTCTGAGGTTTTCTACCTCTTCTTGAGTTTCTCTAAAATTTTATATTGTCTTAATATTATATATATAACGTGATATTCTGTATTGTTTCCTTATTATTTTACCTATTTTTTTGTGTTTGTTGTTGTTTTTGTTTTTAAACAAGCTGACAAATGATTCATATTGTTTATTTACTTTTGCAGTAATGTTTTAAACTTTCAGTGCGAAAGTCTTGCAACTCCTTGGTTAAATTTATTCCTATTTTTTTGATGTTGTTGAAAATTAAATAAATTTTTAAAATTTCCTTTTCAGGTTTTTCTTTGCTAGTATATAGGAAAAAACCCTGATTTTTTGTGTAGAACTGGTACCCTGAAACTTTTCTGAATTCATTTGTTAGCTTTAAGATGTTTTAAATGATTTTTTAGGAAATAAAGTCATGTCATCTGGGAATAAAAATAATTGTATCATTTCCCTTCAATTTGGATGCCTTTTATTTCCTTTTCTTGCCTAATTGTTCTGGCCAGAACTTCCAATACAATGTTGAATAGAAGTTGCAAAAACAGGTACTCTTCTCTTTTTCTCATTTTATGGGGAAATATTTCAATTCTTCACTATTGTGTATCATGATAGCTATGGGTTTCATATCAATGATCTTTATTATGTTGGAGAAGTTCGCTTTTATTTCTAGTTTACTGAGTTCATAAGAGAGTATTGAATTTTGCCAAATTATTTTTCTAGATCAATTGAGATTCTCATTTTTAATGTAATTGTTGTGGTGTATCACATTGATTGATTCTAATGTCGAACCACCCTCACTTTCTTGAAATAAACTCCACTTGGTTATAATGTATAGTGCATTTGCTATCTTACTGGATATGGCTGTTAGTATTCTGTAGAGAAGTTTTGAATCTATAGTTCTGAGGGATATTGGTCTTTAGTTTGCTCTTCTCATAGTGCCTTTGTTTGGCTTAGTATCAGGGTAATGCTGGCCTCATAGAACAAGTTTGGAAATGTTCTCTCTCTTCTAATTGTTGAAAGAGCTTAAGAAAGATTGATGTTGATTTATTTTTACATGTTTGGAAGAATTTACCAATGAACCCATGTGGTCCTGCACCTTTTTTTCTCGGGTGGTTTTTAAATCTGTATTCAGTATCTTTTCTTTTTTCATGGGTCTGTTCATATTTATTTTTCTTCCTGAGTCAGTTTTTGTATTTATTCTATACCTGTACTGTTCCATATACATTTTAGAATAGGCTTATCTGTGTCTTCACAAAACTGGACTGATATTTTGTTGGAATTGCATTAAAACTATACATCAATTTGGGAAGAATTACTATCTTTTCTATGTTGAATCATATATGTTATAATTTGTCTACTTTTTTTTGTTCCCATTTCCCATTTAGAAACTTCAATTAAACATATATGAAAATACATTACATTATTTCTCACCTTGCTGAATTTTTTTTTCAGTCTTTTTTCTCTCTATGTGTTTTTGGATACTGTCCATTATATTTTTCAGTTCAATAATCTTTACTTTTACAGTGTGTGATCTCCTGTTTATCCCATCCAAGTATCGTCATTTTGTAAATCTCGACCATGATTTCCTTCTCTAGAAGTTCAATTTGTTTTGTAATATCTTCCAAATCTCTAATTAATATATTTAATCTTCTTTTTTCTTAAATGCAGAGATTATAGTTATATACCTTTTAGCGAAGCCTATCATATGACTAATTTCTGGGTGTATATGTATACACTCTAATTTCTCCTAATTATGGTATAAATTTTTCTGGATTTGTATGCTTGGCAATTATTGTTGGATTATGGACACTCTGAATTTTACTATGTTGGAAGAAAGATGTTTTTGTAGTACTATAAATTTCTTGGCCTTTGCTCTGCAGTGCAGTTAATTTACTTAAAAATGTTTGATCGTTTGAGACTTGCTTTTAAACTTTGTTAGATATGACCAGAGTAGCCGATCTGTTCTGATCTGACGCTATTCCCTATAAATTCTAGCTACTTTGCCTTCCTTAAATATCTATCTCCAAATCCTCAGATCAAATAGACTGTCAGAAACTTCTCTTTAATTGGTAAATTGAGGCAATTTTAAGGATTATTTAATTTCACCTTCTTGCCTAAGTGATCACTCTTCTACGTGATCCAATGTCTTAAAACCATTTGTATATTTTGTCTTAAGTATTAATAGCTTCAGGCAGGAGTAATTTGGGTACCCATTACAACAATTTTCTCTGGAAGTAGAGATCAGTTGAAAAAGTCATATTGCAGTTGCAGATGAAGATTCGTGGGAAGAACATCCAGATGGAAAAACCAACTAGTAAGAAGTTTGCAGGTGGAGATGGGGTTTTCATGTTTGAGGAAGAAAAAAAGAGGTGGAGTAAGACTGTCAGGCAATGGGTGAGAAGAGAATGAGATGAAAGGAGACAGACAACGTGCCAAGAATATGCTGTGGAATGTGGGCCAGAGTACAAGTAAAATTAGGTTGTAGCTTTCCTATATGTAAATTGCACCATTTATTACTGTTTCAGAGAGATTGGATTACTATTTTATGAATTTTCTGGTTTGTTACTTTTAAGAATATGTTATATTTATCTTTTATCTGTAGTCTACTTGAATAATGTTTCATCTGTAACTATAAATGTACCATAAATTATTTTTCTTTCTGGTGGAAATTATAGAAATATAATTTATCAGAAATCCTATTTTCACAGAGCACAAATTTCTAGCAATATTGTGAAAGAAGTTTCTTGAAATACTTCTCATGTATGTAAAAACCTTAATAGATAATTTCTCAAAATTTGACAATTTTACATATTTGCATGAAAATATCAATTGTCATTGACTTGTGTCCCCCAAATTTATAAGTTGAATCCCTAACAGTCAATGTAACTGTATTTGGAGATAAGAACTTTAAGGAGGTAATTTAGATAAAGGGAATAATAAAGGTGGTCCCATAATTCAATAGGGCTGGTGTCCTCATCAGAAGAGGAAGAGACATCTGAAGCAGGTCTGCACAGAGGAGAAGCCATGCTGGGATACAATGAGAGGGCATCTGTCAGCAAGCCAAGGAGAGAAGCCTCAGGAGAAACCACAGCTATCGACACCTTGATTTTAGACTTCCAACCTCCAGAAATGTGAGAAATACATTTATGTTGTTTTAGCCACCCACTCTGTGATACCGTATTATGGCAGCCCTAGATGACTAATATACAAATAACTAGTTGTGAAACTGAAAACTTCTGAAAAATCTTTATAAAACATCAAATATTATTAACCTTGATTGTAAAAAGACTGAATTTTCTTTCTACTATCTTTATATAAAAAGATAATACAAAATATTTGTAATATGAATACGAAGTCAAAAATGTAAGAAAAAAGTATTATAGAGATGTATTAGGTAGCTGATTAAAAATGTTATTTTTCTAGAGTTTGCAATCCTTGTTATTTTTGCACCGATTTTTAAAATGTGAAATTTTTGCTTTTTGTCCTTATTCTAAGTGTTCACTCTCATATTTGAGTATGCATTTGTAATTTTGAATTAATTTCTTAAAGTAGGCTCCTCAAATTGAGTAAACCTCAGGTTTTACATAATCTGAATCTATCCCTGGTTAAAAGTTCTGGCTTTAAAACCAGAGTGACCTGAATCTGCACACAACTTCAGTATTATCACTGTCTGTAACTTGGGAAATATTTCAAAGGACTTAGGTCTTCTATAACAACACCTACCGCATGAGAGTGTTGTGTTAATTAAATGGCATAGCCGCATATAAAATAACTAGCAGAGTTCTCTTCTTATACTTCTTTGGTGGGCTTCAAAATATTGTACCCCAACAAAAGTGACACATGACAACAAAAGTGTATTGTTACACTTTTTTTGGGGTACAATATTTTGTTTAAGGTCTTGTGTCACTTAATGATAGGGATACATTCTGAGGAATGTGTTGTTAGGTAATTTTGTCATTATGTGAACATCATAGATTCTACTTATGCAAACCTAGATGGTTGAACTTACTACACATCTGGGCTTTATGGTAAGGCCTATTGCTCCTAGGCTACAAACCTGTACAGTATGTGATAGTAATGAATATTGTCACCAATTATTACACATTGGTATTTATGTATCTAAACATAGCTAAATATTTTTTAAAGGTACATTAAAAGCATTATAAAAGATAAAAAATGGCCAGGTGCAGTGGGTCGCACCTATCATCCCAACACTTTGGATAGACAAGGTAGGAGGATCACCTGAGCATAGGAGTTTAAGACCAAGCTTAGGAACATAGTGAGACACTGTCTCTAATAAAGCAAACAAAAATTAGCCAGGTATGGTGGCATGCAACTGTGGTTCCAGCTACTTGGGGGGCTGAGATGGGAGGATCACTTAAGCCCAGGAGTTTGAAGCTACAGTAAGCCATGATCGTGCCATTGCACTCCAGCTTGGGTGACAGAATGAGACACGGTCTTGGGAAATTTTTTTAAAATTAAAATTTAAAATGATACATATTTCTGAACCCCTTGAGTCCTATAAAGAAAAATTGAATATCAAATTTTATAGGCCAGCTACATTATAATCTTATGGGACCACTATTATATATGCAATCTGCTATTAATCAAAATGTCATTATGCAGTGAGTGACTATATATACATTTATGTAAATAATACATTATAAAAGAAATGAACAATAAACATTTATTAACATATTTTAATGAGCTTTTGATGTTCCTAATAAAGTTAGACTGCTATGGTTTTAATGTATGTTTTTCCCCAAATTTATATGTTGGAATTTAAACTTCAAAATAATGTAAGAAGAGGTGAGGCCCTTAGAAGGTGTTTAGCTCATGGGTGCTCCACACGCAAAATGGAATTAGAGCCTTTATAGAAAGACTTGAGGGAAATAGCTAGACCCTTTCTTGCCCTTCTTCCCTTCTGACTTCCTCCAGTAAGGACACAGAATTTGTCCCACTCAGAGGATGCAGCAATACGGCACCATCTCAGAAGCAGAGAGTAACCCTTCGCCAGACACCTCTGCTGGCCCCTTGATCTTGGACTTTCCAGCCTTCAGACCTGCGAGAAATAGAGTTCTATTCTTTATGAATTATCCAGTCTGTGGTATTTATAGTTATAATATCAGGAATAAACTAAGGCCCAGGGGAATTTTATTAAAAGGGAAAATATGAAGTCGCTGCAATCCTAATGGAAAGGCACAAGGAAAAGGAAGGTACAAAACTGAAGAGTGAAAAGTATAGAAACTGACTCTACAATGTTGTTCTGGGTTAGCCCAGTGGGAACAGAAATTAGGCCTATCATCTCCACCAACCTCAGAAGATGAGAATAACTGAGAAAGTTCACCCAATGTATCTAATATTATGTAGAACTATTTAGGTCAAATTCTTTTTTCACAGGACTATAAAAAATTACAGATGATGCCTATGTCTGTGCATATTTATTCAGTCTCTCATTTAAACAGAAAGTCAATTCAGATGCTTTGTTTCCCATATACATAGAGACAGTTTGAGCCACAGTTAAGGTTTCTAGGATTTAATGGCCAAGCTATAGGAAATTTATCTATGTAACTGCTGCACCAAATTCTTTAATATGTCATTTTCTTCACTTTTATTTTATTTCCCTTACTTCTGTTTAAGAAAATTTTCAGGTCCAAACATCTTGTTTAAACTCATTATTATTATTTTTTTTGTATTTCAATCTCTTTCACATTTCTGTCCACTTTATTTTTTTTCTTTTTTCTCTTTCATGAGTTTGTCCCCAGTTGGCATCTTCTCTTCTATGCTAGGATTTATTTTTTTTTAAAAAAGTTTTAGATGAAATGAAAGATATGAGAGATATAAATGAAAGTGGCATAAAAACTCCAAAGCTAAGGAAGATAATAGAAGGAGACATTTTAAAATTAAATGCAAACAGTGGCTCAGAGAGTACAAACAAAAGCAGGTGGAAAGAGGACAATCTCCAGCATCCAGAACCAGATATGGTTCTAAAAGGTCAGTGCATGAAGCACACAGCCAGGTCAGCAAACATTTCTCTCTCCTCTGGCCAGAGAAGTAAATAGAAAATTCACAGGAGACTTGAACAGTAAAGGAACAGTAAATAAAATTGCTACTTGGACGCCAAAGAGACAAGATTTGCACCAAACAAGAGTTTGAAGTTTAAAAATCACATGAAGGCACCTGAGGCTAGATCCACAAAAATTTCTGAAGACATAAATATTCTGATAAGGTCTGAGATATTGTTGAAAAACTAAATTCTCTAACAGAAAAGAGATGAGAGTTTAATTTCTTTTGTTTTCTCTTTCCTAGCTGTGTGACCTGTTAAAATTTATTCAACCCCTCCGAGCCTCAGTTACCTATCAATCATTAACTGAACAACACATGTCAGGTCATCACATAGATTAAATACATGAAAATTGCTGAGGACAGTATAACACAAAATAAAACCTTACCAAATTGTAGTTTGCTTCCTAAGAGACTGGATTACTAAATTGAGAGACTGTTTCCGTGGTCAATAAAACTGAAAAAAAGTATAATCTGAACATAGTTCTGGATTGTTATTTAGAAGGTGTGCAAAATTGTAAATGACTCATTCTCATAAAAAAGCAGCTTTCTTTGGTTCTTATATGCCTCAGGCTCTCCACAGCCAAAAAATGAATTAGATAAATGAACAAGTTCTGGGTAAGATTCAAGTACATACTTCATTGGAGTACTTCAGAATAAAGGTAAGATTGACCTGAACTCTTTTTTATTTTTTGTCTAAGATTTCTTGAGTATATTCAGTCAACTTTCCCTTTTCAGCTCCAACAGGCTGCTGCAATAACTATGATGAATAAAATGTACTATTTGCTTAGTTAGGACAATTAGGTCCTTAGATTTCATCGATCACCCATCGTGAATCCTCTATCAAACCATGTATCGAAGCTGACAATAAATAGCAGCATTCCTATATAACAAATTTATTTTCTGTTCTCTCTTTTGTATATTTGATATATAATAGAAAAACAAAGAACAAGAGTTCTTAGCATAGGTAATCTCAAATGGAGCACTATGTTGCTGGGTAAATAAGAGCCATCTTTGCTTCATGGAAATTAGACTTTTTCATATTGACATTCAGCATCATCTAGAAAGTAGTGCTCTATCCAGTTCAAGCTGTCTGCACAAGAGCTGTCTGCAAAACCAGCTTTAGCTAGTGGATGTGTCAAGTAATTTACTTTTCACTAACTAAAGATTTATTAAACATTTTTTAGCAACACTGTCCTGGGCTATGAAGGGATACAAAAGTTATATATGTTCCAACCCTCAAAGGAAATATTGTATCCTTGCATCAATAAGGGAACCAGGAATGGAACAATGGAAAATATTGGAAGTTTATAGTAAGTAGAATTGTAAGTAAAATGATAACAAACAGGTAAAATCACATATAGGAAATTTAGCATCAAAATTTGGCCTATAGACCAGGGATAATCAAACTTAACTATGTATCATAATCACCTGGAAGGCTTGGTGAGTTGCTGATTTAATAAGTAGCTTGGGTTGAGGCCCAAGAATTTGGATGTCTAGCATTCACATGTGATGTAGCTGCTACAAAGGGGATTGCAATTTGCAAAACATACCTAGAGCACCAGAAAGCCATTTAAAGATCAGTCTAGTTAATTTCAGATAACTTCTGTATCTTGTAGAGACGGCACATTGTGATGCCCATAATATACATATACACACACACATGTGCAGGTGCACACACACACACGAGCACACACACACCGCAGAAAAACATCAGGAATATTTAGCTGGATTGCGTTGGGAGTTTCTTTCTCCCGTTAGAGATCCTCAGCCTCAGCTATTGCTTTTAGATGAACGTGCAGCCTCTCCCTGCTCAGATTCAGATTCCCTTCCTCATCATAGGGTTTTTTTCTGTTAACCACAGTGTGTGATTTCACATGTTAATATAAAAACAATTCAGAAATACTGGGGAAAATATTTCTGTCTGTAGTTGCTCCTCTGATATTTATGAGACCCACCTGGTTTCCTTACTTGTGGAGTTTCTAGATGATAGTACAACATTTAAACATATTTTTAAAAATATTATTACAAATATTAACTAAAATTACTGAAAAACTAATATTCTTTTAAAATTATAATTTTACAATTATGACATAAGTACTCTACACTTATACAATACTTAGGAAAAAAATCCCCTAGTTAGATGAAGCAATCATTTTTTGTAGATTCTCATTTTCCCTTTCTTCTATTCATGTATATACCATGTTTCAAAGAATAAGATCAGGACTTGCATTTTGATCTGTAACCTGTTTTTGTGATGTAACAATCCACTATAAATCACCTTCATGTCAACAAAAATGTATCTAAAATATGAGATCACACAACATTTTAAAAGGTATGACTTTTCAACAATGTTTTTTAATTTTCTCCCTTATTTCCTGGTTTTAGGGAATTGAATATATAACTTAAAAGACTAGTTTGTTTTATATTGTGAATTTCTATTATTGGCTGTTTGTACTTTCCTGCCTGTAAGTATAATTGAGGTATGACTGTGCTTTCTATTACTGAATATATCTTATCTGTTTTTCAGGTCCACCATAGATTTGAAAGCATAAAGCCACCTATCAATAAAGACATATGTACAACTGACTCCATGAAAAAATGTAGCTTTCTTTGATTAGATGCCTGACACTTTCTGAAGGACCTTGAGAATTTTACTCATTTATGGAAAGATAATTTCCTACTAATGAAACGTGGGATTAAAAGTTGAATCAAAGAAAATTCAATAGCTAATTATAATCTGTGACAATTGGTGTCTCTTAACCAGTGAGATGATCTGTAACTAACAGAATTATTGCTAGGAGACAGGGAAAAATAAATATTTTTTTAAAAGATTCAGGAAAAAATATTTATCAAGTTTGATGGAAAATATATAGATTTATTAATTCATTTATAAACAGCATAATATCCAATGTTATGTTCTTATTAATTACGAGTTTTGGTGAGTCATTTTGAAGAATTTAAGAATGTTTTATAGAAGCTAGCTAATTTTATTTTGTTCCTTTTTAAATAAATTTTAAAATGAAATAATAAGTCACAGGAGTTTTTCTCACATGTAAATCTCTAAGTCAGACTATTGATGAGAACATTTAAAACAGTCAGTGCTGAATCATCACCAAAGTCCATATTTAGTTGAAATGCACATTGATCACCTGAGAGATGAGAATTCCCTCAACCATTACACAATTGCTGAATATGTCTTCAGTACTAGGCATTATGATAGTAGAGAATGAAAAGATGAATTAAAACATCATTAAAATTGCAGTATATATTTTAGTAGAGAATAAAAAAGAAAATCGATTACTATATAAATTGTTAAGTTAGCCTAAAAACAGAGGAAGTTGGGATTAGGCAATCTTAGTTTATTTGTAACATCAAGCTATCTTTCATGACTCACCTTGAGATTCCATGAAAGTTTTCTTTTTTTTTTTTTTAACTTATTTTAAGTTCAGAGGTATAAGTGTAGGTTTGTTACATAGGTAAACTTGTGTCATGGGAGTTTGTTGTACAGATTATTTCATCACCTAGTATTAAGCCTAGTGCCCATTAGTTGTTTTCTTGATCCTCTCACTCCTTCCAACTTCCACCTTCCAAAAGGCTCCAGTGTGTGTTGTTCCCCTCTGTGTGTCCATGTGTTCTCATCATTTAGTGCCCACTTATAAGTGAGAACAGGTAGTATTTGGTTTTCTGTCCCTGCATTAGTTTAGTAAGGATAATGACCTCCAGCTCCATCCATGTCCCTGACACATGGTCTCATTCTTTTTTATGGCTGCATAGTATTCTATACTGTATGTGTACCACCTTATACAGTGTTGTGTCTGGAGTTGGTTCCTTCCAGTGGGTTCTTGGTCTCACTGACTTCAAGAATGAAGCCATGGATCTTTGCAGTAAGTGTTACAGCTCTTAAAGGTGGCATGGACCCAAAGAGTGAGCAGCAGCAAAAGTTATTGTGAAGAGCAAAAGAACAAAACTTTGGCAGCATAGAAGGGGACCCAAGCAGGTTGCCACTGCTGGCTGGGGTGGCCAGCTTTTATTCCCTTCTTTGTCCCCACTCACGTCCTACTGATTGTTCCATTTTACAGAGTGCTGATTGATGCATTTACAATCCTTTAGCTAGACACAGAGTGCTGATTGGTGCGTTTTTACAGAGTACTGATTGGGGCATTTACAGTCCTTTAGCTAGACATAGAGCACTGATTGGTGCATTTTTACAGAGTGCTGATTGGTGCATTTAAAATCCTTTAGCTAGACACAGAGTACTGACTGGTGCATCTACAATCCTCTAGCTAGACACAGAGCTCTGATTGGTGTGTTTTTACAGAGTGCTGATTGGTGCATTTACAATCCTTTAGCTAGACAGAAAAGTTCTCCAAGTCCCCACTCGACCCAGGAAGTCCAGCTGACTTCACCTCTCAATCCCCCCTCTAAACAGGACACTCCAAATGCTGTTGGGAATTGGGCAATGACTGCTCTAGCTAATTCCTGCTAGATATGGGACAAAGAAGATGCCCTGCAGTTGTAGTGTCCTCCAGAGGGGAACTCTTTAGGCCAGTCAAAGGGCCAGTGGGTCGGTCCAGGGGTCCTCGGTAGAAGTTGTTAGTTGAGCTCATTTGGGGTTCCATTTGTAAGACCATCTGTAGCTTGATGGCCTCGATCCTAGAGGAAACACATTTGACAAGGAGATTAAAAATACAGGACCCAAAGGCAAGTAATAGCAAGATGTCTGTCACGGTACCTAGAAAGGGGAGAAGTCATGTCACCCAACTCCAGAGGTCAGTATAAGAGTTTGAAAGGCATTGTCTGATTTCAGAACCCTTTTCCTATAAACTTTGGGTGGTGTCTTATACTATTCCTGACTGGTTAGTGTAAAAGCAACACTCCTCCCCCAAGAAGGTGCAGAGTCCTCCTTTCTCAGTAGTAAGGAGGTCTAGGCCTCAGCAGTTTTGTAGAGTCACTGCTGCCAAAGAGTCTATTTTGGACTGTAGAGTAAGGATAGATTTTGTTATTTCTTGCAAACTGTCTGAGAAATCCTTTGAGAGTGTGTGGTAGTAGGATAATACATGTTAAACTGTTGACTTTTAGCAAACTTTACTTTTGTTGAAAATTTGTAAGTTTGGGATTTCAATTATTCTTTGCTATTAATAAGACCTCGTTCAGTCCATATTAACTTAAAATTGGTATAGATGGCTCCTTCCTGATTCTGTAAGTACTTTAAGGTTTAGCTGAGTGCAAACAGCTCACACGTTTGAGAAGACCAATTATTAGGCAATTTTCCTAACTCTGCTTCTACAAGAGTTTCCTTATCACTTACTGAATACCCATTTTGTCTTTTTCCTTTAATCACCCTGGAGGAACCATCTATCATCCTGTACTAAAGGGAGTTCTTCCTAGGTCTGGTCGGACTTTTGTATGGTAGTTAATTAAGATTTAGATCCCCTGTTATGAAACCTGCTGGGTGAAGGATTTTTGATAGGAAGGCTATGGGTTGTCAGTGAACTCAGTGCTTTTGGGCTACTCCCTTGTTCACACTGACAACAAGGTGGCATTGGAATGTTATAGGGTTGCAGAGAAGACCTTCAATTATCAATTATAGGTTTTAAATTTACTCTGGCTTTTAAAGGAATAGGGTACACTGTGTTTTCTTTACTACTTCCATCTCTCTCTTTCCTTCTCTTTCTGTCTGTCTCTTTCTCTCTGACTCCCTCTTTGTCTGTCTATTCCTCTCTCTCTCTCCCTTTCTCTGACTTTGTCTCTCTCTGTCTCTCTATCTCTTCCTCTCTCTCTCTCTTTCCTCTCTGCTGGTCTTTCCCTGCCTCTGCCAGCCACTTATGCTGCTGTTATCCCCTCTCCTTGCCCTTTTGATGGCTTTTGCCTCAGCAGTGTAAGACTGCCACCTCCTTGGATTTTTGCAGTGTGTACAATAACTCCATGATTTCCTTGTGGTATTTAATGGGGGTTCTCCTAGAGGTTAGGAACTCCCTTTCTTTCCATATTGCAGCATGGGCATGTAGGGTTAGATAAGCATACTTGATATCTGTATACACATTTATTCTTTTTCCCTTTCCCAGTTCTAAGGCTCGGGTAAGTGCCACTAGTTCTGCTAACTGGGTGCTTGTCCCTGGGGGAAGAAGCTTACTTTCAAGTACTGTTACATCACTAACTATGGCGTAACCTGCCTTTTGTATCCCATTCTCCACAAATGAACTTTCATCAGTATATAGGTTAAGGTCAGCATTAGCTAAGGGGACTTCTAAGAGATCCTCGTGGGTGGCATAAGTCTGGATTACAATTTGTTGGCAGTCATACTCGATTGGTTCTCCATCCTCTGGGAGAAAAGTGGCAGGGTTGAGGGCCACACACATGCACATTTGAAGCACCGGTTCCTCAAGAAGTAGGACCTGGTATCTGAGCAGGCAGTTGTCTGATAGCTGTAAACTTCCTTTGGCACCTGGCATGCCATTTACATCATGAGTAGTCCAGACAGTGAGATCCTTTCCTTGTATTATTTTGATGGCCTCTGACACTAAGATGGCCACCACCACAACTACCTGTAAACAGTGAGGCCAGCCTTTTGCTACTATATCAATTTCCTTATTTAGGTATGCCACTGATTTTGGGGTTGTCCCACGAGTCTGAGTAAGGACTCCAAGAGCTATTCCTGCTCTCTGTGTGATGTATAAAGAGAAGTTTTGTCATGTGGGAAGGCTTTAGGCTGGAGCTTGTAATAGGGCCTGCATTAGGGTTTGGAAGGCTGTTTCTGTCTCTGGTTCCCATTCTACTAGGTGAGTATTTGCCCTCTGGGTCTCGTTGATTAGAGTATAGAGTGGTCTGGCCATCTCACTGTATCCAGTGATCCATAGTCAGCAAAAGCCAGTGATTCCAAGGAACCCCCTGCAATTGTTTTAATGTCTTAGGGTGAGGATAAGCCAGTATAGGCTGTATTCATTCCGTGCTGAGGGTCCTGGTTCCTCTGGATAAGATTAGGCCTAAATATTTGACTTCTTGTAAGCACAGCTGGGCCTTCGATTTAGATGCCTTTTACTCTTGATTAGCTAGAAAGTTCAAGAAATCTAGAGTAGCCTGCTGGCATGAGGCTTCCGAACTGGTAGCCAAAAGTAAATCATCCACATACTGAAGGACCAGAGTGCCCAGACTTGAGAAGTGGCTTAGATCTTGGGCCAGTGCCTGACCAAATAGATGAGGGCTATCCCTAAACCCTTGGGGCAAGACTGTCCATGTAAGTTGGGACACGTGTGGTCTGTGGGATCCTGAAAGACAAAGAGAAACTGGAAGTCAGAGAGCAGGGGATTACAGAAGAAGGCATCCTTGAGGTCCAGAACCATAAACCATTCTGCTTACTCTGGTATTTAAGAGAGCAAGGTATAGGGGTTGGGTATAACTGGATATAGAGGAATTACTGCCTCATTGATGAGCCTAAGATCTTGCACTAGTCTCCACTGACCATTCAGTTTTTGTACTCCTAGAATTGTGGTGTTGCAGGAACTGCTGCATTTTCTTACTAAGCTGTGAGATTTTAAATGTCTAACAATATCCTGTAATCCTTTATGAGCTTCATGGCTTAAGGGATATTGCCTTTGATAAGGAAAAGTGGTGGGGTCTTTTAGCCTGATTTGGACTGCACAGGCATTTTTTGTCCTTAAAATTTGTCCTTCCAATGCCCAGACTTTAGGGTTGATTCCCTCCCCAAGCAGGGGAATACAAATGGGTAACTTGTTCCCCATATTAATGTAGATAATGGCTCCAGCTTTGGCAATAGCCTAATATGTCCCTCCCTAATAATGGTGTGGGACTTTCAGGCATAACAAGAAAGGCATGTGAAAAGAGCAAAGTCTCCCAATTACAACTGAGGAGGTGGGAGAAATACCTGGTTACAGGCTGTCCCAGGATTCCTCAGATGGTAACAGACCTTGAGGAAAGCCATCCGGGACAGGAGATTAACACTGAGAAGACTGCACCAGTGTACAGGAGGAAGTCAATTTCCTGGCCCTCAATGGTTAAACATACCTGGGGCTCAGTGAGGGTTATAACATGAGCTGGCACTTGCCCAGGGCACCCTCAGTCCTGTTGTTGGATCATCCGGCTGGGGGCTTCTGGCCCAGAGAACCTTTGTCCTCTGGGGCAATGTGCCTTCCAGTGATTGCCTTGGCAGAGAGGACATGGGTGAGGGGCAGCTTGTTTCTTGTTGGACAATCTTTTTTAAAAGTGTCCTTGCAAACAACACTGATAACAAACCCCACTGGGTGACTGGTCTGTTCCATCTTCTGTCCTCTCCAAACCACCAAGGTTTGTTTGTCTGAGGGCCATGACTAAGGCTGTGGCCTTTCTCTGATCTTGCTTTTCCTTTTTGGCCTGTTCCTCTTGGTCCCTATTATAGAACACCAAGGTTGTCAGGTTTAGTGATGCCTCCAGATATTGTTCAGGGCCCAGGGCTCGCTTTTGGAGACTTCTCCTGATATCTGTGGCTGATTGGGTAATAAACTTATCTTTTAGGATCAATTGACCCTCGAGTGAGTCGGGTGACAGGGGAGTATATTTTCTTAAGGCCTCCCGAAGCCACTCAAGAAAGGCTGAAGGATTTTCTTCTTTTCCCTGAGTTATGATGGACATCATTGAATAATTCATGGGCTTTTTCCCAATTCTCCTTAGTCCTTCTAGAACACAGGTCAATAGATGTTTACAAGTACAGTCCCCATGATCTGAGTAAAGGTTCCAGTGGGGATCCATACCGGGGATGGCTTGCTGACCAGTAGGGAATATGTCCCTTTCTTCAGCTGTCATTCTATCATTTACTTGACTAAGATACCAGGTATCTCCAAACTCTCAGGCTGCAGCTACAGCTGCATTCTTTTCATTAAAGGCCAGGGTTTGATATAATAGCATGACATCTCTCCAAGTGAGGTGAAAGGTTTGCCCTAGACCCTGTAGGACATCTATGTATGTATCAGGATCATCTGAAAACTTCCCCTGGTCTGCCTTGATCTGCTTTAAATCAGAGAGGGAGAAGGGGACATGCACCCATGTTGGGCCAAATTCCCTTCCCCCTACAGCTTGAAGGGGACATGCACCCATGTTGGGCCAAATTCCCTTCCCCCTACAGCTTGAAGGGGACATAACTGATAGCCAGGGGGGTTCTGCGGTCCCTTGGAGATTTCTTTGCTTGTTTCCTTCTGGGCAGGGGAGATTAGAGGAGGCTTATCATTAATAGGAAGGAGAGCTATAGGAAGGCTAGGATATGGGGGTAAGCTGAGAGGTCCTCTTGTGGGATGTAAATTGCAAGCTTTGCACAGTTGTGGATTTTCCTTCAATGAAAAGAAAGATTGGACATAAGGTATTTCACTCCATTTGCCTTCCCTCTTACAGAAAAGGTCAAGCTGCAGGATAGTATTGTAATATATACTTCCCTCAGGTGGCCATTTTTCCCTATCAGAGAGAAAATATTCAGGCCAGGCTGTAGTGCAGAAAAAATGAGTCACTTCTTTTTCAGGGTTTGCAGGTCATATTGGTCCCAATGGCTTAGGATGCATTTCAAGGGTGAGCCTGTTGATGACTGAGTGTTTCCCATCTGAAAGAAAAAACCACCTGTGGTTTTGGTTTGTTTTCCCCCTTTTACCTAAGAACTCACAACGGTCCCTGGACCCTGCTGATCAGAATAGTTGCACTCACCGACGCAGCAACAGAAACACTAGTTTTCCTCCTAGACCACAAGGAGGACCAAGGAAGGTCGGATTTGGTGGCCATTACTGACACATTCTCAAAAACCTGCACCCTTGCTTGTCCTCCTAGACCACAAAGAGGACTGAGAAAAATCAGATTTAGTGGCCCTTACCGATGCATTCTCAAAAACCTAAGAATGTTAGAGTCCTAAGCATTCTCCTGTTAGTATTGGGACATTACCCCTGTCCTATAAAGATGTTATTCCCCAAAAATAAAGTGGAGGGCCATACCCTGAAGAAGGGAAGGGATCTCCAGGGTTGGAAGAGTGACATGTTTTGTCCTCACTTCTCATCATGTGAATAGGAAGGATATAATTTCTGAGGCTCCCCATATCTTAGCTTCAGGAATAGCCTTTGTTAGGCCTGCTTGTCTGAGGAGGGATCCTAAAATTCCAGATAGTCCCCACCTCTGACAAGGCTTTGGGCAAAAATTATGTCTTTCTGATTGGTGAGCCTGGGTTCCTAAAGAAGGAAACAGAGTCCTGAGGTTTATAATAGAAATCATTCTTACAGGTGAAACCAGAAAAGCACCAGAGACAGGGAGTGGTTTTTAGAAGCAGGACTAGCTTTGGAGAAGAGAAACAAGAGGAAGTTTGTCTGACAGGCATTAGGACCCAGGAGGCAAGGTTCAGGATAGATAGGATAAATGGGTGAATCTCAGTTGGGTGACATGACTTTAAGAGTTCCGCTCATGGCTGCAGGGTCAACCAACTTTTTGTCAAGACCCCGTAGCTGAATGGCTTTCCTCTCTGTTGACCCTTGGCTCAGCCCAGAAGTACAGGAAAAATGGAAGCTGGTTCCAGGCAAACCAATGGTCCCAACTCCAAAGAGCCATGGGTTGTTAGAGAGCTCTTTCCCAGAAAGCCTGACACCCATGTCTTTAGTCCGGCAGCCATGCTGGTTGCTTTTAATTGGCTGGCAGGTGCCTAGTATTTAGCCCCTGAATTCTAAGGAAAAATAGGACAGACTAGCAAGTGAAAGGTGTCCAATGGTACTCAGCACTTGGCTATCATCCCATCGTGGTTGCCAAAATGTGTCCGGAGTTGGTTCCTTCCAGTGGGTTCTTGGTCTTGCTGACTTCAAGAATGAAGCCAAGGACCTTCATGTGAGTGTTACAGCTCTTAAAGGTGGCACGGGCCCAAAGAGAGAGCAGCAGCAAGTTTTACTGTGAAGAGCGAAAAAACAAAGATTCCACAGCATGGAAGGGGACCCGAGAGGGTTGCCACTGCTGGCTGAGGTGGCCAGCTTTTATTCCCTTATTTGTCCCTGCCCATGTCCTGCTGATTGGCCCATTTTACAGAGTGCTGATTGGTGCATTTACAATCCTTTAGCTAGACACAGAGTGCTGATTGGCGTGTTTTTACACAGTGCTGATTGTTGCATTTACAATCCTTTGGCTAGACACAGAGCACTGATGGGCGCATTTTTACAGAGTACTGATTGGTGCATTTACAGTCCTTTAGCTAGACACAGATTGCTGATTGGTGCGTTTTTACAGAGTGCTGACTGGTGCATTTACAATCCTTTAGCTAGACACAGAATGCTGATTGGTGTGTTTATAATCCTCTAGCTAGACAGAAACGTTCTCCAAGTCCCCACTTGACCCAGGAAGTTCAGCTGGCTTCACCTCTCCATGTGATGGTTAATATTGAGTGTTAACTTGATTGGACTGAAGGATGCAAAGTATTGTCCCTGGGTGTCTGTAAGGATGTTGCCAAAGGAGATTAACATTTGAGTCAGTGGACTGGGGAAAGGCAGATGTACTCTCAATCTGGGTGGGCACCATCTAGTCAGCAACCAGTGCAGCTAGGATAAAAGCAGGCCAAAGGACATGGAAGGACTAGACTAGCTAAATCTTCTGGCCTCCATCTTTTTCCAGTGCTGGATGCTTCCTGCCCTCGAACATTGCACTCCAAGTTCTTCAGCTTTTGGATGCTTGGACCTACACCAGTGGTTAACAAGGGGCTCTCAGGCCTTTGTCCATAGACTGAAGGCTACACTGTCAGCTTCCCTACTTTTGAGGTATGGAGACTCAGGCTGGCTTTCTTGCTCTTTAGCTTGCAGATGGCCTATTTTGGGACTCTCCTTAATAAACTCCCTTTCATATATACATCCATTCTATTAGTCCTGTCTCTAGATAACCCTGACTAATACATTCAGTCTATCATTGATGGGCATTTAGGTTGATTCCATGTCTTTGCTATTGTAAATTGTGCTGCAATGACCATACGTGTGTATGCTTCTTTATAATAGAATGATTTATATTTCATTGAGTATATACCCAGTCATGAGATTACTGAGTCAAATGGTATTTCTGTCTTGAGGTCTTTGAGGAATCGCCCCACTGTCTTCCATGCGGCTGAATTAATTTACACTTCCACTAACAGTGTGTAAAGTGTTCCTTTTTCTCCACAACACAGCCAGCATCTCTTATTTTTTGACATTTTAATAATAGCCATTCTGACTAGTGTTTGATGGTATCTCATTGCGGTTTTGATTTGCATTTCTCTAATGATGAGTGATGTCAAGCTTTTTTTCTTATATTTGTTGGTCACATGTATATCTTCTTTTTTAAAAAAGTTTTTTTTTTACTTGTTAAATATTTATTTGGAAAATTAATATGATATGCATTTTGGGGGAAGTTAAGGCCTCACCAGTATCAGCATGAACACCCACTGGCACATGAACTTGTTTCCACAGAATGAGTAAAATAGGAATGTTAATTTTATTGACCCAACACTACTGACTCATTGGAAAAAAAAAGCCAGAGAGAGAGACCTCTTTCTCTCTCTCTGTCACACACACACACACACACACACACACACACACACACGTGCGCACTGTGTAACATCAGTAGGAGTCACTGTACAATAGCATATCTGAAAGGCCAAGGTCCATATCTTTACAGATTAAGCTCTAATATATCTTCAACTTCATGCTAGGTGTCTAGTAAAGTATGTGTAAACATTAAATAGAGTTTCCAGGACTTATTAGAGCATCCTATTTGAAAGTGATAGAGGTCTTGTCTTTATAATTTTTTTTTCTGAAAAATATTATTTAATAATTGCTCTTAAAGAAAAAAACCCTTAATTTTTAGAGATATATCTGCATTTTTAATCATGTTTATATTCCTTTCTTCTTCCTCTTTCCTTCTTCCTTCCTTTCTTTTTTTAATTGTTTTATTTTATTTTATTATTATACTTTAAGGTTTAGGGTACATGTGCACAATGTGCAGGTTAGTTACATATGTATACATGTGCCATGCTGGTGTGCTGCACCCATTAACTCATCATTTAGCATTAGGTATATCTCCTAATGCTATCCCTCCCCACTCCCCCCACCTCACAACAGTCCCCAGAGTGTGATGTTCCCCTTCCTGTGTCCATGTGTTCTCATTGTTCAATTCCCACCTACGATAAAAAGTTTAAAGTTTTTTAAAAATTTAACTTTATTTTAAGTTCCAGGATACATATGCAGGTCACGCAGATATGTTACATACATTAACATGTGCCATGGTGCTTTCCTTCACTTATCAACCCACCACCTAGGTATTAAGCCCCACATGCATTAGCTATTTATCCTGATGCTCTTTCTCCCCTCGACCCCCTGAGAGTCCCTGGTGTGTGTTGTTCCCCTCCCTGTGTCCCTGTGTTCTCACAGTTCTGCTCCCACTTATGAGTGAGAACACGTAGTGTTTGGTTTTCTGTTCCTGTATTCATTTGCTACAGACAATGACTTCCAGCTCCATCCATGTCCTTGCAAGAGACATGATCTCATTCCTCTTTATGGCTGCATAGTATTCTATTGTGTATACGTAGCACATTTTCTTTATCCAGTCTATTATTGATGGGCATTTGGATTGATTCTATGTCTTTGCTATTGTGAATAGTGCTGCAATAAGCATATATGCATATGTATCTTTAAAACAGAATGATTTATATTCCTTTGAGTATATACCCAGTAATGGGATTGGTGAGTCAAATGGTATTTATGGTTTTAGATCCTTGAGGAATCGCCACAATGTCTTTGAAATGTTAAACTAATTTACATTCCCACCAAAGTGTAAAAGCATTCCTATTTCTCCACAGCCTTGCCAGCATTGTTGTTTCTTGACTTTTTAATAATGGCCATTCTGACTGGCATGAGATGGTATCTCATTATGGTTTTAATTCATATGTCTCTAATGATCAGTGATGTTGAACTTTTATTGATGTTTTTTGGCTGCAGAAAAGTCTTCTTTTGAGAAGTTTTTGTTCATGTACTTTGTCCACTTTTTGATGGGGTTGCTTGTTTTTATCCTGTAAATTTGTTTAAGTTCCTTGTAGATTCTGGATATTAGATCTTTGTCAGATGGATGGATTGCAAAAATTTACTCCCATTCCATAGATTGTCGGTTCACTCTGATGATAGTTTCTTTTGTTGTGCTGAAGCTGTTCAGTTAATTAGATCCCAAATGTCAATTTTTGCTTTTGTTGCAATTGCTTTTGATGTTTTTGTCATGAAATCTTTGCCGGTGCCTATGACCTGAATGGTTTTCTCCAGCTTTTTTTCTAGGGTTTTTATAGTTTTGGGTTTTACACTTCAGTCTTTAATCTATCTTTAGTTAATTTTTGTATAATGTGTAAGGAAGGGTCCAGTTTCAATTTTCTGCATATGTCTAGACAGTGTTCCCATCACCACTTATTAAATAGAGAATCCTTTCCCTATTGTTTGTTTTTGTCAGGCTTGTTGAGATCAGATGGTTGTAGATGTGTGATCTTATTTCTGAGATCTCTATTCTGTTCCACTGGTCTATGTGTCACTTTTGGTACCAATACCATGCTATTTTGGTTACTGTAGCTGTGCAGTGTAGTTTGAAGTCAGATAGCATGATGTTTCCAGCTTTGTTCTTTTTGCTTAGGATTGTCTTGGCAACATGGGCTTTTTTATGGTTCCAGATGAATTTTAAAGTAGTTTTTTTCTAATTCCGTGAAGAACATCAATGGTAGTTTAATGGGAATATCATTTAATCTGTAAATTACTTTGGGCAGAGGTACAACGAGGAGCTGGTGCCATTTCTTCTGAAACTATTCCAAACAATTGAAAAGGAAGAACTTCTCCCTAACTTATTTTATGAGACCAGCATCATCCTGATACCAAAACCTGGCAGAGATACAACAAAAAAAGAAAACATCATGCCAGTATCCCTGATAAATAGCAATGCAAAAATCCTCAATAAAATACTGACAAACCAAATCCAGCAGCACATCAAAAAGCTTATCCACCAGGATCAAGTTGGCTTCATCCCTAAAATGCAAGGCTGGTTCAACATAAGCAAATCAACAAATATGATTCATCTCATAAACAGAACTAATGACAAAAATCACATGATTATCTCCATAGATGCAGAAAAGGCCTTCAATAAAATTTAACATCCCTTCATGTTAAAAACTGTCAATAAACTAGGTATTCATGGAACATATCTCAAAATATTAGGAGTCATCTGTGACAAACCTACAGCCAAGAGCATACTGAATGGGCAAACGTTGGAAGCATTTCCTTTGAAAACTGGCGCAAGACAAGGATGTCCTCTCCCATCACTCCTATTTGACATAGTATTGGAAGTTTGGATCAGGGCAATCAGGAAGGAGAAAAAAAATAAAGGATATTCAAATAGGAAGAGAGGAAGTCAAATTGTCTCTGTTTGCAGATGACATGATCCTGTATCTAGAACACCCCATCATCTCAGCCCAAAAGTTTCTTTTTTCTTGTTTCATTCTTGTTGCCCAGGCTGGAGTACAGTGGCATGGTCTCGACTAACTACAACCTCCACCTCCCAGGTTCAAGCGGTTCTCCTGCATCAGCCTCTGGAGTAGCTGGGATTACAGGTGCCTGCCGCCATACCCAGCTAATTTTTTGTATTTTTAGTAGAGACAGCGTTTCATCATGTTGGCCAGGCTGGTCTCAAACTCCTGACCTCAGGTGATCTGCCTGCCTGGACCTCCCAAAGTGCTGGGGCTACAGGCATGAGCCACCATGCCCAGCTCAGCCCAAAACCTTCTTAAGCTGATAAGCAACTTCAGCAAAGTCTCAGGATACAAAATCAATGTGCAAAAATCACAAGCATTCCTGTACAACAACAATAGACAAGCAGAGAGCCAAATCATCAATGAAAACCGATTTACAATTGTTACAAAAAGAATAAAATACCTAGGAATACATCTAACAAGATACATGAAGGAAATTTTCAAGGAGAACTACAAACCACTGCTCAAGGAAATAAGAGTGGACACAAACAAATGGAAAAACATTTCATTCTTGGGGATAGGAAAAATCAATAACATGTATGTCATATTTGAAAAGTATCTGTTCATATCCTTTATCCACCTTTTAATGGGATTGCTTTTTTCTTGTAAATTTAATTTCCTTATATATGCTGGATATTAGATCTTTGTAAGATGTATAGTTTGCAAAATTTTTCTCCCAGTCTGTAGGTTGTCTGTTTACTCTGTTGATAGTTTCTTTTGCTCTGCAGAAGCTCTTTACTTTAAGTAGATCTTATTTGTCAATTTTTACTTGTGTTGCAATTGCTTTTGTAGTCGTTTGCATAAAATCTTTGCCAGTGCTTATGTTCTCAATGGTATTGCCTGGGTTGTCTTCCAGGGTTGTTATAGTTTTGAGTTTTACATTTAAGTCTTTAATACATCTTGAGTTAATTTTTGTGTATGGTGTAAGGAAGGGGTTCAGTTCCAATTTTCTGCATATGGCTAGCCAGGTATCTTAGCACCATTTATTTCATAGGGAATATTTTCCCCCATACTTTTTTTTGGTCAGGTTTTAAAAGATCAGATAGTTGTAGATGTCTGGTCTTATTTCTGGGTTTTCTATTCTGTCCAATTGGCCTATGTGTCTGTTCTTGTACCAGTACCATGTTGTTTTAATTACTGTAGCCCTTCAGTATAGTTTGAAGTCTGGCAGCATGATGCCTCAAGCTTTGTTCTTTTTGCTTTGTATTGTCATGGCTATTTGGACTCTTTCTTCGTTCCATATGAATTTTAAAATATTTTTCTAGTTTGGTGAAGAATGTCAATGCTAATTTTGTGGGAATAGCATTGAATTTATAAATTACTTTGGGCAGTGTGCAGTATGGCCATTTTTGTGATATTGATTCTTCCTATTCATGAGCATGAAATGTTTTCCATTTGTTTGTGTCATCTCTGATTTCTTGGAGCAGTGGTTTGTATTTCTCCTTGTAGAGATCTTTCACCTTGCTGTTTAACTGTATTCCCAGATATTTTATTATTTCTGTGGCTTTTGTAAGTGGGATTACATTCCTGATTTGACTCTCAGCTTGACTGTTGTTGGTGCATAGGAATGTTGTTAATTTTTGCACATTGATTTTCTATCCTGGGAATTTGCTGAAGTTGATTATCAGCTTAAGGTGCTTTTGGGCTGAGGCTATGAGGTTTGCGAGATATAGAATCACATCAACTGCAAACAGGGATAGCTTGACTTTCTTTTTTCTATTTGAATGTTCTTTATTTCTTTCTCTGGCCTAACTGCCCTGGCCAGAACTTCCAATACTATGTTGAATAGGAGTGGTGAGAGAAGGTATCCTGTTCTTGTGCCAGTTTTCAAGGGGAGTACTTCCTTCTATTGACTATTCAGTATAATGTTGGCTGTGGGTTTGTCATAGATGACTCATTATTTTGAGATATGTTCCTTCCAGACTCAATTCCATCACCTCCTGTATGCTCTATCTATAAAAATCTGCTGTTCCTTTTTAACTTTGCCATGTACATTTTATGTACCTCTGCTATATAATTTAGCACAATTAGGTTCATTATTAATGCCTTTTAAACATTTGTGGAGTTTTCTCTATTATGTTTTGAAGTCTGTGAGAGTTTATTATTTACATTTTCTTTCCAAAACTTCACACATTTTGTGAATGCTTCACATGTAATGTTAGCCAAAATGCTGAGAGGCAATATTTCATAAGTGCTTTGTTTTTTATCTTTTTGCTTTTCAGTCAATGAATTAATGCAAGCTCTATGAGAAAGGGACATGATTACTCTTGATCTCCAGTGAATTGACAGCCCTTAGCATAAGAGTGACTAGCACCTGTTAGGCATTTGATACATGTCTTGAACAATCTGTGAGTATATGACTGAAGCACTGAGATGGTGTAGTATAATAAAATATTCTAATAGGGTGATGAATACAGAAAAATAAGAAAAAAACAGTTATGCAAGAAATAAGAATAAGTCAACATACTGAAAGAATATCAATGATGAAAAATATAAAAAGACTGTCAAAATACCTATAATTTTGTACCAAGTCCTCAATGAGAAAAAAATAATTACAACCTTCATGTCTACATCTGATATTCATGAGGTAGAGAAAAAGCATGGTTTGAGTTTTCAGCAGGTAGAGTCTTTAGTAAAAGTTAAATAATTAGGATACCCAAAGCTGAGAATAGACTTAATTTCAGTAGGAGAAATCAATCCAAATTTAATAAGAGAAAAATTTGGTAAATATTTTCAAAATGAAGGCAAAATATTAAATATTTAAAATGATGAATATGTTAATTAGATTGATTTATTTTAAATTGTATTCAAATGTCATAGCATCCCTTTTTAGCCCATAAATATACACAATTATAATTTTTTCAATATGTAACAATTTTTTAAAAAGCATGAAAATGGCAGTTTCTAATACATATCCAATATTTTATAAATACTTATAAGTAAATGAATGAATTACATCATTGTGAGCACATACATCAAAAATATGCTTATTTACAACCAATTTGTTTCCCTTGTATGCTTTAAAAAGTAGGAGAGGGTTTCTCAGTTCCTCCTTTCTTTTTCCCTGTCATCTCTCCTTGTGGGGAAAAAAACAACTGTTAATTTACATAATAAGTGGGTGAGGTGGGCAGGAATAAAAACTCTGAGAGTTTTAAATTAAACAGAAAAAAATAAAAGGAGGTTTATAGTGCAACAGACATGGAAAAGGAGAATTTTGAAAAGTATTTCAGGAGAGGTAACAAGTCACACAATTTAAGCCACTGGGACTAAGGAAGGTAAGGCCACTGATTTTAATTAAAGTTCAGTAAGAATTAATGTTGATGGGATGTTAGGTAGAGAAAAGCATCCTTCCCATTCCATGCAATTCCTATAAATGTTTGAATTTCTTATTATTCTATTATGTTTAATAGAATTGTTTAAATATTTGGAATTACATGAAATTAAATGAAAAGTTTAATAAAATTATTTTTCCTTTCAATTTATCTCTCTAAATGATAATTTTATGACAATGCCTTCATCTACCACCTTTGTAGGAACAAAAAAAAATTACTTATAACCGTGTGTGTGTGTGTGTGTGTGTGTGTGTGTGTGTGTGTGTGCTGTGACCAGCTTATTTGCTCTTCACAGCAACATTGAGCAGAAGGTATAGAGATTTTTATATAACCCCTGCCCCCATACACACAAACCTCCCCCACTTTCAACATCCTTCACCAGAGTGATACATTTGTTACAATGGATTAACCTATTTTGAAATATCATTATCACCCAAAGTCTATCGTTTACATTAGGGTTATCTCTAGGTGTTGTATGCTGTGGGTTTTGGCAAAGGTGTAATGATATGCATCCACCATTATATAACACATGGAATAGTTTTACTGTCCTACAAATACTCTGTGCTCTGCCTACTGATCTCTTCCTCCCGCCTCCCCACCCACCAACTCCTGGCAATCACTTATCTTTTTACTGCCCCCATAGTTTTGCCTTTTATAGACTGTCATATGATTGGAATCATACACCACATAGCTTTTTCAGAATAGTTTCTTTCACTTAATGACATGCATTTAAGTTTTCTCTGTTTTCTCATGGCTTGATAGTTCATTCTGTGTTTTCTTTTTTTGTTTATTGTTTGTTTATTTGTTTTTGAGACAGAGTCTCCCTCTGTTGCCCAGGCTGGAGGGCAGTGGCATGATCTGGGCTCACTGCAACCTCCCCCTCCATGATTCAAGCGATTCTCCTCCCTCAGCCTCCCTAGTAGCTGGGATTACAAGTGCTTGCCACCACACCTGGATAATTTTTGTTTTTTGTAGAGACAGGGTTTCGGCATGCTGGCCAGGCTGGTCGTGAACTCCTGACCTCAAGTGATCTGCCCACTTCAGCCTCCAAAAGCGCTGGGATTACAGGCATGAGCCACCCTGCCTGGCCTAGTTTATTTCTTTTTAGTGTTGAATAATATTCTGTTGTCTGGATATAACAGAGATAATTTATCTATTCACCTGCTGAAGTACATCTTGTTTGCTTCCAAGTTTGGGTAATTATGAATAAAGCCTCTGTAAAATTTTGTATATAGGTTTTTGTGTAGACATAATTATTTTACTTCTTTCAGTAAATACTGAGGAGTACAGTTGCTAGATTGTATGGTAAGAGTACATTCATTTTTGTCAGAAATCACCACACTGTCTTCCAACATGGCTGTGCCATTTTGCATTCCCACAAGCAATGAATAAGGGTTCTTGTTGCTCCAAATTTTCTATAGCATTTGGTGTTATCAGTGTTCCAAATTCTGACCATTCTAATACATTCATAGTCATATCTTATTGTTGTTTTAATTTACATCCATCAAATGGCATATGATGTTTAACATCTGTTTATATTCTTAGTTCCCATGTATATATTTTTTTCAGTGAGGTGGCTTCAAGTCTTTGGCTTATTTTTTAAAATCTAGTTGTTCATTTTCTTATTGTTGACTTTTAAGGGTTTTTTATCTAACAGTTTTTTTATCAGTCATGTGCTTTGCAAATATTTTCTCTCATCTGTGGCTTGTTGTTTTTTAATTGTCTTGACAGTATCTTTTACAGAGCATAAAGTACTAATTTTAATAAAGGCCAACTTATCAAATGCCTTTTCATGAATTATCATTGGTGTTGTATCTGAAAACTCATTACCAAACCTGAGATCATCCACATTTTCTTGTATGTTATCTTCTAGGAGTTTTAAAGTTTTGCATTTTATATTTACATCTATGATCCATTTGAGTTCATTTTTATTAAGGGTGTAAAGTCATTGTGTAAATTTATTTTTTGACTGTGGATAGCCAGTTGTTACAGTACAGTTTGTTGAAAATGTAACTTTTGCTTATCAAGTTGCCTTTGCTTCTTTGTCAGAGATCAATTTACTATACTTACGTGAGTCTATTTCTGGGACCTCTATTTTATTTCATTCATTTATTCGTCATTCTTTCACCTACAGAACACTGTCCTGATTACTGTAGCTTTGTAGTAAGTCTTGAAGTAGGGTAGAGTCAATCCTTCATCTTTCTGCTTCTTCAATATTTTGTTGGCTTTTCTGAGTCTTTTCTTTCTTCACATAAACTTTAAGAACAGTTTTCTAATATCCACAAAAAACTTGTAATTTTGATTTTGATTGCATTAAATCTAAAGATCATGGGAAGAACTGACATATTGACAATACTGAGTCTTTTTATCCATGCAGATAGAATACCCCTTTATTTATTTAGATCTCTGATTTCTTTTTTCAGAAGTATGTAGCTATTAACCTTCAGAGTTTTGTATACTAACATTTTCTCCTACAACCTTGGTATCATTGCTTACAGTTACATGAGTTTTTTTATTGATTCTTTTGTATGTTATACATACATATATATGATTATGTCACCTGCAAATGAAGATAGTTTTAATTCTTTTTTCCAAAATAATACAATATAAACTTTATTTTACTTTCTTGTCTTGTGGGACTTCCAAAACGATTTTGAAAATGAGTGGTGAGAGGGGACATCCTTACCTTGTTCCTGATCTTAGTGGGAAAGCAATAAGTTTCTCACCATTAAGTATGATGTTGGCTGTGGTTTTTTTGGAGATATTTTTTATCAAATTGAGGAAGTGCCCTTCTATTGCTAGTTTACTGAGAGTTTTATAATAAATCATGTTAGATTTTGTTAAATGCCTTTTCAGCATGTACTGATATGATCATGTGATTTTTCATTTTGAACCTATTGATATGATGGATTAAAATAATGGATTTTAGAATGTTAAACCATCCCTGTGTACCTGAAACAAATCTCACTTTGTTGTGGTGTATAATTCTTTTTATACATTGTTGAATTCAATTTGCTAATATTTTACTGGAGATGTATATTTTTATCTTCATGAGAGATATTTGTCTGTAGTTTTCTTCTAAAAATTTCTTTGCCTGTTTTACATATTAGGGTAATTCTGGCTTCATAGAACAAGATGAGAAGTACAACCTCTGCTTTATGTTTTTAAAAAATTGTAGAGAATTGGTATAATTAATTAAATCATGGATAGAATTTACTAGTGAGACCATCAGGGTCTTCTGCTTTCTGTTTTGAAAGGTTACTGGTTATTGATTCAATTTATTTCATGCACACAGGTTTAGGCAGGTTGTCTATTTCTTTTTGTATGAGTGTTGGCAAACTGTGTCTTTCAAGAAATTGGTCTGTTCCATCTAGGTTATCAGATTTGTGGGTTAGAGTTCACAATTTGCCTTTATTATCCTTTTAATGTCCATGGGATTTGTAGTGATGCCTCCTCTTTCACTTCTAATACTGGAATTTGTTGCCTTTCTTATTTCCCCCACCCTTAGGTAGCCTATCTGGGGGCTTATACATTTTATTGATCTATTCAAATAATTGATTTTTTTAATTTCATTTTTTTGATTTTTTTAATTTTCATAATTGAAAATATTCCTTTTATTGTTCTTTCTTTCATTATGTACATTTGAACATTTGAATTTATGACCTATATCATTTTCCTTCTCTCTAAAAAACTTTTTAAAAACATTTCTTGAAAAGCAGTTCTACTGGCAACAAATTCCTTCAATGTTTATTTGTCTCATAAAGTTTTTATTTCTCCTCCATTTTAATGGTTAATTTTTCAGGCTACAGAATTTTAGCCTGGTGGTTTCTGGGGTTCTCTCTCTCTCTCCCCCCACCCAACATTTTAAACATTTTACTCTACTCTTATTGTTTTTGTGGCTTCTGAAGAGAAGTTTGATATAATTCTTATTTTGGTTCCTTTGTAGATAAGGCATTATTTCTTCTAGCTTCTTTCAGAGTATTTTTTAGTCTTTGATTTTCTGAAATTTAAACATGATGTGCTTAGATGCAGTTTTGTTTTGTTTGGGAATTTATTCTGCTTAGTAGTATCTGAACTCTCTTGATCTATGGTTTGGTGGCTAACATTAATTTGAGAAAAATTATCAGTTCATTTTTTCTAATAATTCTTTCATTCTTTTCTCTTTCTTCTCTTCTAATGTTTTCATTTCTGGTATCTTACATCTTTTATAGTTATACCACAGTTATTATATATTTAAATGTTTTATTTTTTGTATAGTTTATACATTTTAGATGTAAAAGATATTTACATATGATATATTTTATATGTTTAGATTTTCATTCAGTCTTTTTTTCTTTTTTTCACTTTCAAAGTAGCTACTTAAACATTCTGAATCTCAAGAGGTTTTCCTCAGCTATGTCGAATCTACTAATGAACCCATCAAAGGTATTCTTCATTTCTGTTGCAGTGCTTTTTATTGCTGACATTTCTTTCTGATTCTTTCTTAGAATTTCTGTTTCTGTGCTTACATTGCTTATCTGTACTTTCATGCTTTCTCTTTGATACATTAGAGTCCTTAGCAGATTATCCTCAGTTGTTTTACACTCCCTTCGGTTAACTCGAACACCCCTGCCATATCTGAGTGTGGTTCTGATGCTGATGTTTGCTCTGTCTCTTCAAACTGTGTCTTTTGCTTTTTACTATATCTTGTAATGCTTTCTTGATGCCTGGATATAATGTAATAGGTAAAAGAAACTACTGTGAGTAGCCCCTTTAGCAATGTGGTGGTCAAGTGTCAGAGCATGGGGAGCAATCTCTAGTCCTATAGATCTCCATATTTTAGTGCACCTGTGTCTCCGGATTGTGAATTTCACAGGTGATATTCACCTCTTCCCATTGTCCTCCCACCTTAGAAGGGATGGATTCACAAGACAGGGTTACAGTTGGGTATTTCCCTTATTCATTTTGGAAGTCTAGAGCCTGCTGGGTTTGGGAATTTCCCTGCCTCTAATTGGGTTAGACTATAATACTCCAGTAGAACAGCCTCTGGTTGAATAGCTTCTCTTGTGAGCAACCCTTGTTAGGAAGATAATGCTCTGGTATATTTCAAAATGATCACTTTTTCCCTCTTCTTGTTGGAAGCAGGTGGGGAATTTTTTTCTTGTATTCACTGTCAGAACCTGGTCAAGCTCTTTGAGATAAAACTAACAAAAGTGTGAAGCCTACTATAACTGGGTACTCTTGGAGAGGAGATTTTGGCTCTTAGACTTGGCCACATTGAGCTTTGAGCAATTCCTCAATTACAGTTTAGGTTTCCCTCCCCTGACACTGATTCCCTTGGAGCTTTCTGCCTCAGCGTTTCTGCTTTCGTGCGTTGTGATTCTCTGTATCCATCTGTCCTTCTCTCCAATTTTAAGGGCAGCGGTTTGTCCTGTCACTTATGGATCTAAGACTACTTGATTTGTCAGTTTGTTCAACTTTTTTACCAGTCTGGTTCTAGACTTTGTTTTTGTTGGTAACATTTTAATTACATTTCAATTTCACTGCTTTTTATTGGGCTGTTTATAATTTTTATTTCTGGATTAATCTAAGAGGGTTGTATATTTCCAGGAATTTATCCATCTCCTCTAGGTTTCCTAGTTTATGCGTATAAAGTTGTTCATTGTAGCCTTGACTAATCTTTTGTATTTCTGTGGTAATCGTTGTAATATCTCCTGTTTCTTTTCTAATTGAGCTTCTTTTTATTTTCTCTCTTCTTGGTTAATCTCACTAATGATGTATCAATTTTATTTATCTTTTTAAAGAACCAGTTTTTTTGTTTCATTCATCTTTTTTTGTTTTAATTTAATTCTGCTCTGATCTTTTTTGTTTTGTTTTGTTTTGTTTTTCTGCTGCTGGATTTGGGTTTGGTTTGTTCTTGTTTCTCTAGTTCCTTGAGGTGTGACCTTAGATTGTCTCTTTGTGCTCTTTCAGACTTTTTGATGTAGGCATTAATAGCTATGAACTTTCCTCTTAGCACTGCTTTTGCTGCTTCTCACAGGTTTTGACAGGTTGTGTGACTATTATCATTCAGTCAAGGAATTTTTAAATTTCCATAAGGATTTCATTGTTAACCTGATCATTCAGGAGCAGGATATTTAATTTCCATGTATTTGCATTGTTTTGAGGCTTCCTTTTGGAGTTGGTTTCCAATTTTACTCCACTGTGGTCTGAGAATACTTGCTATAATTTCAATTTTCTTAAATGTATTGAGACTTGTTTTGTGGCCTATCATATGGTGTATTTTGGAGAAAGTTCCATGTGCTGATGAATAGCACGTATATTCTGCAGTTGTTCAGTAGAATGTTCTGTAAGTATCTAAGTCCTAAATCTAGGGCATAGTTTAAGTCCATTGTTTCTTTGTTGACTTTCTGTCTTGATGACCTGTCTAGTGCTGTCTGTGGAGTAATTAAAACCCCCCATTATTATTGTGTTTATGTCTATCTCATTTCTTAAGTCTAGTAGCAACTGTTTTAAAAATTTGGGAGCTCCGGTGTTAGGTGCATATATACTAAGGAATGTGATATTTTCCTGTTGGATTGGTCCTTTTATCATTATATAATGTCCCTCTTTGTCTTTTTAAACTGCTGTTGCTTTAAAGTTAGTTTTGTCTGATATAAAAATAGCTACTCCTGCTCACTTTTGGTGTCCATTTGCATGGAATATTTTTTTCTACCCCTTTACTCTAAGTTTATTGAGTCCTTATATGTCAGGTGAGTCTCTTGAAGAGAGCAGATATTTGTTGGTCAGTTCTTATCTATTCTGCCTTTCTGTATCTTTTAAGTGGAGCATTTAGGCAATGTGCATTCAACATTAGTATTGAGATGTGAAGTACTATTCTGTTCATTGTGCTTTTTGTTGCCTGAATACCATGTTGCTGTTGTTTTTTCATTGTGTTATCGTCTTACAGGTCCTCTGACATTTATGCTTTGAGGAAATTCTATTTTTATGTATTTTGAGAATTTGTTTTAAGATTTAGAGCTCCTTTTAGCAGTTCTTGTAGTGCTGGCTTTGTAGTGGCAGATTCTCTCAGCATGTGTTTGTCTGAAAAAGACTGTAACTTTTCTTCATTTATAAGCCTTAGTTTCACTAGATACAAAATTCCTGACTGATAATTATTTTGTTTAAGTAGGCTAAAGATAGGACTTCAATCCCTTCTAACTTGTAGGGTTTCTGCTGAGAAATCTGCTGTTAATCTGATAGGTTTCCTTTATAGGTTACCTGATGCTTTTGACTCACAGCTCTTAAGATTCTTTCCTTCATCTTGACTTTAGGTAACCTAATGACTATGTGCCTAGGCAGTGATCTTTTTGTGATGAACTTCCCAGGTGTTCTTTTAGCTTCTTGTATTTGAATGTCTAGATCTTTAACAAGGACAGGGAAGTTTTCCTCAATTATTCCTTCAAATATGTTTTCAAAACTTAGATTTGTCTTATTCCTCTGGAACACCAATTATTCTTAGGCTTGGTCATTTAACATAATCCCAAACCTCTTGGAGGCTTTGTTCATTTTTTTTTTTTTTTTTTTTTTATCTTTTCTGGGTTGGGTTAACATGAAAACTTTGTGTTTGATCTCTGAAGTTTTTTTCTTCTGCTTGTTCTGTAGCAGGATGAGCCACAGACAAAACCTCAGACACAGTTAAAGAACGAAAGGCTTTATTTGGCCAGGAGCGTCGGCAAGACTCACTTCTCAAAAACCGAGCTCCCCAAGTGAGCAATTCCTATCCCTTTTAAGGGCTTACAACTCTAAGGGGGTCCGTGTGAGAGGGTCATGATCGATTGAGCAAGCAGGGGGTATGTGACTGTGTGCTGCATGCACTAGTAATCAGAACAGAACAGGACAGGGATTTTCACAGTGCTTTTCCATACAATGTCTGGAATCTATAGATAACATAACCAGTTTAGGTCAGGGGTCGATCTTTAACCAGGTCCAGGGCACGGTGCAGGGCTGTTTGCCTGTGGATTTCATTTCTGCCTTTTAGTTTTTACTTCTTTCTTTGGAGGCAGAAATTGGGCATAAGACAATATGAGGGGTGGTCTCCACTTAGTTTGATTCTATTGCTGAGACTTTGTGGTGCATTTTCCATTTCTCTAAGTGTGTCTTTGATTTCCAGAAGTTGTGATTGTTTTTTATTTATGCTATCTATTTCACTGGAGATTTTTCTATTCATATCCTGTATCATTTTTTTTTCTTTATTTCTTTAAGTTGGACTTCACCTTTCTCTAATGCCTCCTCGAGTGGCCTTTTTTTTGGAAATTCAGAGATTTTTGTCTTGGTTTGGATCCATTGCTGGTGAGCTCGTGTAATCTTTTGAGGGTGTTAAGGACTTTGTTTTGTCATATTACCCAAATTGTTTGCTGTTTATTATTTTATCTTTTTCTCATTTGGGTAGACTATGTTAGAGGGAAGATCTGGGACTCAAGGGCTGCTCTTCAGATTATTTCATCCCACAGTGGTGCTCCCTTGATGTGGTGTTCTCCCCTTTCCCCTAGGGATGGGGCTTCCTGAGAGCAGAACTGTAGTGAGTGTAATTTTTTTCTGGATCTAGCCATCCAGCAGAGCTACCAGGCACTGGGCCAGTACTGGGGAGTGTCTGCAGAGTCCGATGATGTGATCCATCTTCAGTTCTCTCAACCGTGGATATCAGCACCTACTCCAGTGGGGGTAGCAAGGGAGTGAAGTGGACTCTGTGAGGATCCTTGGTTGTATTTTTGTTAAGTGTGCTGGTCTTGTGTTGGTTGACTTCAAGCCAGGAGGTGGCACTTTCAAGGCTGCATTAGCTGCAGTTTTATAGGGAGGATCAGGTGGTGGGCAGGGACATAGAACTCCCAAAAGATTGTGTCCTTTATATTCAGCTACCAGGGTGGGTAGAGAAAGACCTTCAGGTTGGGGCAGAGTTAGGCATGTCTGAGCTCAGGCTGTCCTAGGGTGGGGCTCCCTGAGGCTGCTGTGGGGGATGGGGGTGTGCTTTCTGGGACAATGGAGTCATGTTCCCAGGGGGATTATGGCTGTCTTTGCTGTGTCACATAGGTCACCAGGGAAGTGGGGGAAAGCCAGCAGACACAGGCCTCACCCAGTTCCCACACAGCCCACAGCCCAAAAGGCCGGTCTCACTGCTACCATGCCCCCACAACAGCACTGAGTTTATTTCCAGGTAGCCAGTGAGCAATGCTGAGAACTTTCTTCAGACTACAAGCCTGTCAACTGAGAAAGTAAGCCAACTGACAGTTCCTTAGCTGTCCCACGGAGCCTGCAGAGGCAGACCACCTCCTTCAAAGGGACCGTGGGTTCTCTTGGCTTTCCTGGTATGTTCCTACAGTAGTTCTTGCAGCAAAAGTTCATGATGTGGGTAGCCACATACTACTCTGTCCATCTAAGTGGGAGCTTCAAGTTGGTCATATCTCCCGTCCTCCATTTTTCCAGGCTGTGACCCTCAGAATAACTTACTGATTTTACTTGGATAAATATGTAGGGTTCTTTTAATAAAAACTGTAGTACAAAAAGAGCAAGTTTATTGTTCAAAGGGGAGGAGGGAACAAAAAAATAAACAAAGTAGCCCTGAAACAAAATAAGATTCTGATAAATGTTATTTTCCTATATTTTCTGATGACAAGAATATTGAAAATATTCCTTTAAAGCTTTGACTGTGTTATGTTGATGAAAAGAGTCAAATTCTGTGAAATATTTGAAGTTTACTCTGAGCCAAATATAAGTGACCATGGCCTGTGACATAGCCCTCAGGAGGTCTTGAGAGAGGGTATCCAAGGTGATTGGGGTGGAGCTTGGTTTTATACATTTTAGGGAGACATGAGACTTCAATCAAGTACATTTCAGAAAGACATTGGTTTGAGCCAGAAAGGCAGGGGCTTCTAAGCTATAGGTAAATTTAAATATTTTCTGGTTGACAATTGGTTGAGTTTGTCTAAAGCCCTGTTGTCAACAGAAAGGAATGTCTGGGTTAAGGTAAAGAACTGTGGACATACAAGTTCTTATTTGCAGCAGAGGCCTTTAGGTAGTAGGCTGCAGACAGAATAGGTTGTAAAATGTTTCTTATCAGACTTAAAGTCTGTGTTGATGCTAACACTAGAGAGGTATAATGAGGCATGTCCAACCCCACTTCTCATCATGGCCTAACAGTCTCTTAGGTTACATTTTAAAAGAGCCCTGGCTGAGGAGGAAGTCCACTCAGGTGGCTGGGAGGCCTTATAATTTTATTTTTGGTTTACAATTATGTTATCTTGTTATTTGTGTGTGTTTTCCTTTTCTCAGTTTTCACTTACCCCAAACAAGGAAACATGTTCATAAATATGTATTAAACCACTACCGCAATCTCTAAACTGGGAAAATGTATGCATGTTTGGGTGTGGGTGTATGCTTACAGTCTGCTTAATTCCTGGGTTTTTTGTTTGTTTGTTTCTTTGTGTGTTCTTTTGTCAAACAAGCTGCTAACCTCCACCCCGCATCCCTCACAACCACTCCAAGACCTTTTTTGTTGTTGACACCTTCCCCAAACCAGAAAGAAATAAGGTGTGTTTATTACTGTCTCCCTGGCAGTTTTAATGAGGTCATTTCCCCAGTCCTTCCTCCAGGACAGACTGTACTTTCACTGTTGAGCCTCAATATTTGCTGCAGAAACTACAGATATGTGATAGAACTGCTGTCAGTTTGGTAAAGTAACCCTTTCTCCCCTTAATCCAACTTCAGATGACAAGAGTTATTGAGAGCTGAGAATGACATCTTTAAACTCATCCAGTAGCTAAAAATCAGTGGATTTTCTAACACAGTGTTTAAGCATAGCATACTTTGCTGCAAAAGAGCCAGCCAGGATCCTTTCTTACCAAACACAAATATTGGGATACCCAAGCGAAAAGAAGTGAAGATGAAGCTTGGAACTCTCTTGTGATGAGGAATGACTGTGTGAACTAGTGTGAGGTCCTGTTTTGGGCTAGGCACTTTTTCTGATTAGGTTCATAAGTTGGCATGCCCAATTTTCTTGTACACATGGCCTGGAAAATGCGGCAGAAGTGTATGTAAGAGTACAATGGAATAATCTTTGAAAAGGGAAAATATTGAAAGTTCATCTTCTTTCTTCCTTTTTTTTTTTCCAGTGTGCACAATTTCTAGCAACTCTTCCCTTAGCACCTCCCCAAATCCCCACCTCCTTGTGCACACATACAGGCCAGTTCCTATCATGTTGGAACCTGCTGAAATAGATTATAATCTCCACCATAGGAAAGCTTTCCTTTGTGACCTCATCTTTTTGCAATTCAGAGCCTGCTTATACATACTACATGGCACTGCTGGACCATTATGAAAAAGAGAAAACACTGTTTTCTTTATTCTCTACCAAGAGACCATCTCATTTTATTGCAATTTCAAAGGAAACCTTGTAAATGCAGCTGGGGAAATAAATGTACAAAACAAAACATGTAACCAGACATTCTTTTCTTATTGACTAAACATGTAATAGGTTCTTTGTTTCACAAAGACAATCACTGGTTTTGATTTTCAAAATTTCCCTATAAAGGAAAACACAATCAAACAATTCTTTGGTTTCACATTTGTATAATTGGAAATCACCAACATAACACATGCAATTAACAACTTTCTTCTTACACTTTTTTTACTTGCTTATTGAACCTGAGTAGGAATTTGTGTTGTTTAAAAATTAGACTTTAAAGCTCAAAAACAATTTTAAATATAATCACATTTGTAAGTAATTTAATTCCAAAACCATGAAAATGTTTTTACACATTATAGGAAATGGTTTATGAAACTTAAAAACATTAAGAATCTTAGAATGTCATTGTTCCCAATAGAGCAGAGCCAAAACTCACCTTGTGTGTTTTAAGGAACTTAGATAATATTTAATCTATCTCCTGTTTACTAGCAGCCAAAAGTTTCTGGGCATTATTATGACACCCATCTCAGTCCAGTAGTTGATTAATAAAATAATAAAAATGGAAGCATTATGATTTTATCTATTTTTTATATGTTCCTTAGTAGTTTTGCTCTCCAAGGCAGAAATGATCCCTTTAAAGTCAAGAAAGGGAACTTTCTATATATATATCTATATATAGATCGATATATATACACATAAATATATATACACACACACATATATACTTTATGTAGTAATTTTGAGATAAACTACCCTATATACATATATATATGATATGAACTGCCATATAACCATATATGTATATATACACACACATATACATACTTTATATATGTATAAACACACAAATAAACATGTATGTATACCCATCCATATATACACATAAATATATATGCACATATACATGTGTGTACATATATGCACATATATGCATATTGACACATACATATTTGTAATACTATTTTCTCTCCAATCTAGTTTTAGAAAATACCTGTTTGCTTGTAAAAAATGTAAAATATAATAAAATAACAAAAGTTACAATTAGACATGAAAAATAATCAAAGACTGTGCCAGAAACGAAGTTTAGAAATGTTTTAAAATCAATTACCATAAACTTTCCCCTCAGCATGTGAGTCTATTCCACACAACTGACAAAATATGGATATAGGAACATATCTATATGGCCAAAGTCACTCATTTTCTTTACCTGTTAGCTCTTTTCTTTACCTGTTAGCTCCTCATAGAAATGCTTTCTAACCGTAAACCTTGAATTGCTATTTATTTTAATAACAAACTTTCAAAACTGCTGACATTTTATCACATAAAATTCTACATTCATTGTAGTTGAAACTTCCCTGGCTTTATACCATAAACAGCAATTCCTTGTATTGTCAGAGTGAGCTGCCAATCTTATATGCCTGCTGTCAAGTGTTTACAATAGATATGATGATGAGTTTTCATAATAATATTTTATGATTTTTACCATAGGTGTAGTCTGATGGCATCGCTTCAAAGTGTAGTACTTTTGGCATAGTCAGTAATTCCCATAGAAAACGTTACTGTGATTTTTTAAACTAGATTTATAAGAAAATAATCTAGACTTTGAAAAGTGGCTTATATTAAAACATATTGGCCTGAAACACAGATTTAAAGAGTCTCAAGGCCTAAAATATGTGTTTGTGTGTGTGTGTGTATATATTAATTATATAAAATTAATTATCTATGTATAAACTTCATCTTAATGTATTTTAAACATTACATTTCCTCTTTGTAGTACATTAAACAATACATCTCACCTTTGTAGTACATTCTATCCAGCTAAAAAAAAGTAACTTTCATTTCTTCTGATTTACATAGTTCCCTTTTCTGATGCAAATAGTAATGATATATTTTATGTCCCTAAATTAGTTTAATGTCTTAAATTTCTTAAAAGGATTCCATATTCCTAATCTTCTTTGAGTCTTATAACATGTAGGATATGGTTAGTTAGAGTAGTTTATATCAAAATCACTACGTCCCAACTGGAACTTGTAATGCCCTCATTCAGATTTTACTGCCATATATTTCTATTTGGTAATATTACTATCTGTCATTGGTTATTCTAACTAAAATACTGGCACAGAGTTTTCATTCTTTTTTTTCCTCCCATTTGCTAAATTCAATTAAGTAACAAATTCAGTCATTTTAATTCCTATTTATGCATGTTATCTGTACGTGTGTGAGTATACATAGAGTGCACACACTACTCCCTGTTCAAACTACCTAGACTTACTTTTGGTGATCAAAGTTTAACTAAGATGATCATGACAGCATCTTAATTGTTTACCCTTCAAATTCATCTACCATAAAAACTATCAGAGTATTACACATAAAATAAAAATCTGGCCATGACATCTCTAGCCATTTGGTTTAATTTTTTTTAATTTCCATAGATTATTGGGGAACAGGTGGTGTTTGGTTACATGAGTAAGTTCTTTAGTCATGATTTGTAAGACTTTGGTGCACTCATTACCTAAGCAGTGTACACTGCACCCTACTTGTAGTCTTTTATCCCTCACCGCCTTCCCAACCTTTCCCTGTGGGACCTGAAAGTCCATTGTGTCACTCTTATGCTTTGCATCCTCATAGCTTAGCTCCTACTTACAAGTGAGAACATATGATATTTGGTTTTCCATCCCTGAGTTGAGTTACTTCATTAGAATAATAGTCTTCAATCTCATCCAGGTCACTGTGAATGCCATTAATTCATTCCTTTCTATGGCTGAGTAGTATCCCATTATGTATATATCATATATATAAATATGTATATCATATATATTTATGTATATTATGTATATATATGTATATCATATATATATATAAATATGATAAGTATATATGATATACATACATACATATATATATATATATATATCCCAGTTTCTTTATCCACTCTTTGATTGATGGGCATTTGGGTTGACAGCATTCCTGAGCAAATGTGAAAGAACTGAAGTAATAACAAACAGCCTCTCAGACCACAGTGCAATCAAATTAGAACTCAGGATTAAGAAACTCACTCAAAACCAGACAATTAAATGGAAATTGAACAACCTGCTCCTGAATGACTCCTGGGTAAATAATCAAATTAAGGTAGAAATCAAGAAATTCTTTGAAACTAATGAGAACAAAGAGACAATATACCAGAATCTCTGGGACACAGCTAGAGCAATGTTAAGAGGGAAATGTATAGCATTAAATGCCAACATCAGAAAGCTAGAAAGATCTCAAGTCGACACCCTAACATCACAATTAAAAGAGCTAGAGAGGCAAGAGCAAACTAATCCAAAAGCTAGCAGAAGAAATAACTAAGATCAGAGAAGAACTGAAGGAGATAGAGACATGAAACCCCTCAAAAAAAATCAATGAATCCAGGAGCTGGTTTTCTGAAAAAAATTAACAAAATATATAGACTGCTAGCTAGATTAATAAAGAAGAAAAGAGAGAAGAATCAAATAGACACACTAAAAAATGATAAAGGGAATATCACCACTGATCCCACAGAAATACAAACTACAATCAGAGAATATTATAAACACCTCTATGCAAAAAACCTAGAAAATCTAGAAGAAATGGTTAAATTCCTGGACACATACACTCTCCCAAGGTTAAACCAGGAAGAAGTCAAATCCCTGAATAGACCAATAACAAGTTCTTAAATTGAGGCAGTAATCAATAGCTTACCAACTAAATAAAGCCCAAGACTAGATAGATTCACAGCTGAATTCTACCAAAAATACAAAAAGGAGCTGGTACTATTCCTTCTGAAACTATTCCAAACAATTGAAAAGGAGGGACTCCTCCCTAACTCATTTTATGAAGGCAGTATCATCCTCATACCAAAAGCAAGAAGAGACAGAACAAAAAAAGAAAACTTCAGGCCAATATCCCTGATGAACATCGTTGTGAAAACCCTCAATGAAATACTGGCAAATCAAATCCAGCAGCACATCAAAAACTTATCCACCATGATCAAGTCGGCTTCATCCCTGGGATGCAAGGCTGGTTAAATATATGCAAATCAATCAACATAATTCATCACATAAGCAGAGCCAAAGACAAAAGACACATGATTATCTCAATAGATGCAAAAAAGGCCTTTGATAAAATTCAACACCTCTTCATGTTAAAAACTCTCAATAAACTACGTATTGATAGAACATATCTCAAAATAATAAGAGCTATGTATGACAAACCCACAGCCAATATCACATTGAATGGGCAAAAGCTGGAAGCATTCCACAGCCAATATCACATTGAATGGGCAAACCCACAGCCAATATCACATTGAATGGGCAAAAGCTGGAAACATTTGAAAACCGGTACAAGACAAGAATGCCCTCTCTCACCACTCCTATTCAACATAGTCCTAGAAGTTCTGGCCTGGGCAATCAGGAAAGAGAAAGAAATAGTGTATTCAAATAGGAAGAGAGGAAGTCAAATTCTCTCTGTTTGCAGATGGCATGATTTTATATTTAGAAAACACCATAACCTCAGCCCCCAAACTCCTTAAACTGATAAGCAACTTCAGCAAAGTCTCAGGATACAAAAATCAATGTGCAAAAATTGCAAGCATTCCTTCACACCAACAATAGGCAGAGCCAAATCATGAATGAACTCCCATTCACAATTGTTACAAAGAGAATACAATACCTAGCAATACAGCTAACAAGAGAGGTGAAGGAACTCTTCAATGGGAACTACAAACCACTGCTCAAGAAAATTAGAGAGGACACAAATGGAAAAACATTCCATGCTCATGGATAGGAAGAATTAGTATCATGAAAATGGCCATACTGCCCAAAGTAATGTATAGGTTCAATGCTATTCCCAACAAACTACCATTGACATTCTTCCCAGAATTAGAAAAAACTATTTTAAATTTCACAGGGAATCAAAGAATACCCCATATAGTGAAGACAATCCTAACAATTAACGTTAAAAACTACATTATGTCCACCTGGGCTTTATCCCAGGATTCTAAGATAGTTCAGTATTCAAAATATGTTAACAAGGGCTATATGCCTGCCCTATGTTTGTGCATATGTTTAAAGTTACTCTGAATAGTCAAGTAAATAAGGCAAGAACATCTGAAACATAAAATTTTCCATGCAGAATAAATGAGAAAATATTTGAGTCATTTATTTTGATTGATAAGAGCATTCCACAAGATGCTGTGGGACAAATAGATAACTGGAAGAAATGATATAGAGTGACTGTAAACAATCTATGCTTTCAGTGAAATTGATGTATTATTGGTATAGAATGAGATCTGAGACATGATCACTATTTGCTTAATAAATGACACGAAGCCAAATACCTATTTATGTACAAAATAAAGAAGAAACTAATTTCTTATCTTTTAGTACACATAGAAATTAAATTATCATGCTGGCCAATAAATTATTTAATCAAGAAAAGCAAAATGTAAAATATCAAGAATAAAATATTAGATAATATATTTATGGTTTTGGTTTAGTAAGACACTAAGAACACAAAACATAAAAAAGAAATTAATTTGACCTCATTGATATTAAAAGTTGTGATTGCTTTGTTTTCTATAACACAAAAGGTATAGAAAGCAAAGTAAAAATTTAACCTACAATGCTTATAATTTCTGAATACTACTAATAAAAGAGAAACTACCGAAATAGGCAAGGAAATATTCAATTTACAAATAATTTCTAATATATGAAAATGCCCATTTTCACTTTTAATCAAGAAATCGTAGTTCCAAATCACATTAGGACATTTTATATTATCTTGACCTGAACATTACACATTCTATGCAAGTAAAAAAATTTCGCATGTGCCTTGTAAATAGGTAAAATATTATGTATCAATTTAAAAAACAGCATGTTATGGTATAATATATTATTTATTTATTTTTATTTTACATTAAGTTCTGGGATACATGTGCAGAACATGCAAGTTTGTTACATAGGTATATGTGTGCCGTGGTGATTTGCTGCACCCATCAACCCATCATCTAGGTTTTAAGCCCCACATGCATTAGGTATTTGTCCTAAAGCTCTCCCTCACTTTGCCCTCTACCCCTCGACAGGCCCCAGAGTGTGATGTCCCCCTCCCTCTGTCCATGTGTTCTTGTTGTTCTACACTCACTTATGAGTGAGAACATGTGGTGTTTGATTTTCTGTTCCTGTGTTAGTTTGCTGAGAATGATGGTTTCCAGTTTCATCAATTTCCCTGGAAAGGACATGAAATCATACTTTTTTATGTCTGCATCGTATCCCATGGTGTATATGTGCCACATTTTTTTTATCCAGTCTAACATTAAGGGAATTTGGGTTGGTTCCAAGTCTTTGCTATTGTAAATAGTGCTGCAGTAAACATACATGTGCATGTGTCTTTACAGTAGAATGATTTATAATTCTTTGGGTATATACTCAGTAATGGGATTGCTGGGTCAAATGGTATTTCTGGTTTTAGATCCTTGAGGAATCTCCACACCATCTTCCACAATGGTTGAACTAATTTACACTCCCACCAACAGTGTAAAGACATTATTGTATAATATTAAAGTTAATAAATGGAGAAATTTTGAGAATAATAACTGATAGCAAATATGTGGTGGACAAGAACCCTCATATGCTGTTATCTGCAAAGTGAATTAGTACAAACAATTTGATAAGCAATTTATCAATATTCACTAATGTAGATAATTTTTATATCCTTAGAGCCAGCAATTCCTCTCCCAGACATAAAAATAAAGTGTAACATTTTTGTCTAAAGTTTTTGTGGCAGCATGATTTTCATAACAAAAGAAAGAATAATAGGGATATACAATAAATAAATACATACAGATCCATTCTTACATGAGAATTCTATATATCCTGTTATATGTATTACCTGTAGTTATTTGTTTTAATGTGGATTATCTCAAAAATATATTTCATAAAAATTTCTAAAGCTGCTGAAATTAGAAGTACATATGACTCTATTATCATTTAAAATATTTCAAAATATAAAAACAATACTATGCATATTGATAATTACATAAATTTGTGTCATTTTTGTAAATATTGTGAAAGTTTTACTCTGCTCTCTATGCAGTACCCAAGGCTTATGGTGGGCACTCAAATAATGTTTGCTTGAATAAAGAAGTGATGACATTGAATAATCAATAACCACTGTAAGATATGTAAGATATGGCTAATTCTGGAAAGAAATGGAGTAACAATATGATAAAAGGGTGTTCAGTGAATCTTTCCTCTTAATTAGTAAGTTTTGTTCATACAGGCAAACACTCAGAAACAAATCAATATTCTCTGAAACATTAATACAATATTGAAGACTTGCTACTTAGTGTGAAATATTTTGATATTTCAAATACTTGGGAATTCTTGAAATATATATTAAAAATAATTAATCATAAATATAATTATCTAAGTAGACAAATACATATTTAGAAAATTTCATATTGAAACTATTTTCTCCATTTATAGTGTATTTTAGACATCAATACATTTTTTCTTAATTTTTGAATGTAGTCAGTCATATTATCTATTTTTCTCTTCACTTATCATTTAGATTGTGAAAAATAAGTGGGTTTGTTTGCATCTTAGAGCAAATTAGAGTCAAAACAAATTATATGATCAGCGCTTTTAAAAAATTAATTAATGCCATCGAAGTACTTGATACTGACATTTAAGTGCTTCAGCTGGTTAATAATTCATTCAACATATTAACAACAGCATCATAAGTGCTAGGAGCTCAGAATACAAATAAAGATCTATATTTCTTTACAGACAAGCATATATTAAAAGGACCAATAGTCAAATCAATTTTCAGTATAGAAATTCATTCAGAATTCAGAAATCAAACAAATCGGCTTAATTGAGTAAAAAGCAAAAATGTATAAGATGAAATGACTAAAAATATATTTTTTAAAAGTGAAAGTAGGTTGTCCATGTCTCCCAGTGCCATTTTGGATTTTAGTTGTTCACTTTATGTAAATCTAAGTCTTTGAAATCCTGTTAAAATATCATTCTCTATACAATGTCCACAGGGAAAATAGTATTTTAATTGCTCACAGGATGGATTTATAGTTCACTTCTATAGACACTGATGGAGCACCTATTAGATATCAGACATGTACCTGGAAGAGACAATGAGATCAATCTTCATCATTAGTGTTTGTAGATATTTAATGTTGTAAAAATGGTAGATACTTTAAAATGTTATTTCAATATAATGTGGTAGAAGATATGAGACTTTATAAGCAGGATACCTTATGAGTGTAGAGCAGAAAAATTTACTCCAGACGAGAAACATAAGGTACTGCTATGGTGTGAATGTTTATCCTATTCCAAACTCATGTTAAAATTTAATTACCAAAAAATATATTTAGAAAGAAAGTATGAATAAGACCTAGTGTTTGATAGCACAATATGGGGACTACAGTCAATAATAACTTAATTGTACATTTATACATAACTAAAAGAACGTCATTGAAGTTGATTAATGCCTTTATCACAAGAGTTGGTTCCTTATATAAGAATGAGTTCAGCCCACTTTTGTCTCTCTCTCTCTCTCACACACACACCCTCTGTTTGACTTTCTGCCATGGAATGACTCTGCAGAAAGTTCCTTGCAAGATGCCAGCCCCTCCATCATGGACTTCCCAGCCTCCGGAAGCATGAACCAATAAGTATTTGTTAATTATAAATTACCTAATCTGTGGTATTTTGTTATAGCAGCACCAAATGAACTACAACAGGTCCCACTGGGATAAGCCTTTCTTGTCAAGGTTTTAACAAGACATGAGAGGTTGAAAATAGTGGTGTGGTTTTACAGTATGAGATTTCTTCCCAATTCCTGTTATTCAGCCAAAAACTTACTCAGAGTCCTACTTTTTTTATATATAGAAAAAAAATCTAGTTACTTGTTCATTTTATAGCATATATAAATTCCTTGACTCCAGGTTTCTCTCATTTAAAAAAAATTATTCCCTTTAAATATAAGTTTTCCATATCTCATTTGTTGTCTTAACACATAAAGCACTTCACAGATTCTTTTGCTTCTTGGAGGCACCTTAGCTATACTCAGTTTCCCAAATAAACAATTCCTTTGTCTCCTAATATGTCTATATTTCTTCATTCAAATAATGCATGTTTCTCATGAATTCAAAACAGTTTTAATCATTTTGAGCAGGAAATCATTTGTACCCATTTCATCCACTTTCCCACTAAGGTCTTAGCCAGATACCTCGGAAATTTGAGTTTATGACCTAAAGATATCAATTCATCAAGGTTTCATATATGTTTTTGAATGAACAAAATGGCAAAGTGAATGTAGGAGTGGTAGTTTGCTCACTCATATGTACAAGAATATTGTAGTACCATTATTTTCCACCTGTGGAATAGTAATTGTCTAGTATATTGGAAACAAAATCATGCAGCTATAATGTACCACACGTTGAAATGTGTCTTTACTTCAATTTGCCCTCTATTTTTGTCCAGACACAAAGATTGAGAATGTGCATGGAATTTAATAAATAATATTAATTATTTATTTAATTTTAAGCATATAAAACATACATATAATTAAAGGATTAGTTAAGTCTTAGTGTTTTTAAAGGGGTTGGTGATAATGAATTAGCCATTATTTAATATTTCATTGAAAGATCTAATAAAAGTGATTTACAAACTTCAATTAGTTTCTACCATGACAAGCATCATGCAGTTTCTCAAGACAACAAAGTAACACTAGATAGGCAAAAAGCAAGAAACCATGATGGGAAAAGTATAAAGATTCATTTTAACCAATAGGGAGTATATTATTTGCTTGGGCTGCCATAACAGAATACAACAGAGAGGGTGGCTTATGCAATAGGAATTTATTTCTTCACAATTCTGAAGGCTAAAAGTTCAAGATCAAGGTGCCAGCTGGGGTGCTATATTTTGAGGCCTCTCTGCTTGGGTTGCACATGACCACCTTCTTGCTATGTCCTCACATGGCCTTTCCTTTGTACTTCTGTGGGGATAGAGAGATTCATGTAGTCTTTCCCTCCACTTATAAGACACCAGTCCTATTGGATTAGAGAACCCCCTTAAAGAACTCATTTAACCTTAATCACCTCTCTAAAAACCCTCTCTCCAAATAGTCATATTGGTATTAAAGGCTTCAACATATGAATTTGGAAAGGAACACAATTGTGTTCATAACAAGGATTTGATCCCATGAAAAGGTCTTGAGTATTTAAACTTTAGAAAGGCTTGCATTATAATGTTAAGCATAAAATATGTTACAGATTACATTAAATAAAACCCATGTACACATTGATGAGTTATATCTACCTTACTATTACTAATGTTTTCACTGATGCAATAGTTCATTAATAAGAAACCACTGCTCTTCTGTTGCCCTCTAAAGGGTTGCAATAAGGAACCCTTTTTAGAGGAGCCAAAAATAAAAATAAAAACTAATAAATTAGATTATGAATCTAACTAGAATACCACTGGACCTCTTTAAACAACCTATTTTCTTAATATGGCTGCCTTGAGATAATGTTGCACTATAGCATACCCTTGAAATTATAAATCTAACTCCAAAGATATCAGCAACTATAATGAACAAGTAACTAATTTATCAAGTTTCTCTTTCATTCAGGGAGCTTTATGTCTTCCAATGAATATAAATTCTGTTCATTCAGTAGAACTGAAGTCAGCTCTTTCCTTTTCTATTTCCTGATTAACCTCTTTGATGATATCATGGCCCAGAAATGCACCATCCTTCTTATATTCCCTGTGCCTTATAAGTCATGTATTCCTGTATTAGGATTAATCAATTCTAGTCTCTTGTTGAGATTTAAGATGTGAGTAAACGATGTCAGTTGAGCTTGTTTCTGCATCTGTGTTTAGCCAGTAGGTCAGCTTACTACTAGAGAATCTAATGTGGCCTCAGTCATGGGTCTCATGGATGGCAGGCTGTCAGCTGGGGAAGTGGGGGTCACTCAGTCACCACATGTCTCTTACCATCCAGCAGGTTAGCTCAGACTTATTAACAAGAGAGCACAGGAGTTTTAAAAGCCTCAAGATAAAGAGTCTCAATGTGTAAGCACTTTTCAAGTCTTTACTTATATCATAATGTCTGTTGCCCACTTGCAAAATAAAATCAGATAGTGTACCCTAAAGTAGAATGGGAAAGAGGTACCCAAGTTACAGGTAAAAAGAGGTCTTAACAACATGGGAAATTACTGCAATTATATACTAGAGCAGGAAAAAGTTGGAATCACCTTGAAATATTTTGTGTAGAATTAAGGATGTATGTCTGGGAAAGCTTGAAAATGAGATTGGTGCTGGATGTAAAAGAAGATGGTAAAATATTGGATTAAGAAATGTAAAGTTTATCAATGAAGAGCAGCAGAGTTAGAGGGAGCCCAGTCTACAAGACTGCCCTTGCTTTGATTCCAACTACAAGTTAAGGAACTCCAAGACCATTCTGATTTTCATTCACTTGCTAGAACAATTCACAGAACTCAGTAAGAGCTGTAATACTTATTATTGTTTATTATATTACAAGACACAAATTTAAAGCAGCCAAGGGAGGAACTGCAGACAGCAGAGTCCAGGAAAGTTCCAATCATATAACTTCCCAGTTGTTCTCTCTCTATGGACTTGAAGATGTCATTACCTTCCCATCAAGCCTGAGTGTCTATAAGAAGGTATTGCCAACCAAGGAAGCTCACCTGAGCCTTGGTGTGCAGATTTTAACTGGGGTCCATCTCATAAACATGGTTGAATGCCTACATGGCTGATCTCAGTCTCTAGCCTCTCAGGAGTTTGAGCAGATACCACATGATCCTACCCTAAATCACATTGTTAGAACACCTGGTGTGGCCAAATTCTACTCTAAATCACATTGTTACACTATCAAGGCCTCTAGGCAAACAAAGACAGTTCTATAAGGCAGGGCATTTCAAGGGTTTTTAGATTACCTGCAAAAGTGATGCAAAAACAAAGCCTCCTTTTTATCAAGTTTTGATTTTTTAGTACATATTTGCTGAAGATATTGTCAGTAGCAATCGATTGAAGGGATCATGATCAAAGGTACAATTCCAGGATTTATTATGCAGCAGTATATAAGATGCCACCTAATATCTTATCTAAATTGAACTACTTAGACAGGTAAGGGGTCTATGTTTTGCCACTCTCCTCTATATTCTCTCAATCTCAGAGAAGGAAGCTACAATGAACAGAGAGGCAGAGCTCTAATGTGCACTGAGTGGAAGATAGGAAAATAAATTTAAGTTTAAAAATAAATAGGACTGAAACAATAAGTCTGTTGTAGTAACTAAAGAGTAGGAATATTTATGAGCACTGTTACTGATAGGAAACGGGACTTGAATGAGCAGATTATCTTGGATTATCCAAATGACCCTCCACTTGATTTTAACAAAAGTAATGCAAAAATTCAGTTAGACAGGAGAATACATACAAGAGATCTATTGTAAATCATAGTCACTATAGTTAATGACGACCTGCTTATACTTGAAAATTGCTAGAGTAGATTTTAAGTGTTCTAACCACAAAAATGTATGTTTGACAATGTTAATTTGCCTGATTTAGCCATTTCACAATGTGTACATATATCAAAACATCATGCTGTTCACCATAAATATATACGATTTTATTTGTCAATGTAAAAAAAAAAGTAAATTGCCAAATGGCCCTAAATTCTATATATGTATCATTAAAAGAGGGAAGTAGAGGGAAAATTGACAGACATATAGAAGAGAAAGAGGCAGAGATGGGAGCAATACAGCCACAAGCCGAAAAATGCCAGCAGCCATCAGAAGATGAAAGAAGAAATGGCTTCTCCCCTAGAGTCTCCAGAAAGACACAGCTCTGCAGAGAGCTTAATGTCCATTCAGTAAAACTGGTTTTGGACTTATAATCTCCAGAACTTTAAAAGAATACATTTCTTTTGTCTTAAACCGCCAAGTTTTTGGTAATTTGTTACAGTATCCCTAGGAAAGTAATAGGGAAAATCAGTGGAAACAAATTCATATCATGTGTAGATTGTATTCGTCAAGGAATAGAGGACCTCCTTTAAATGATTTTTATGTATATAATTTTTAATCTCTATCCACGTCCAGATCTAGCTCTTTAACTCTGCTGAAGTCCATACCTGCAGACACTGTGCAGCACTCACTCCACATATGACAGATCTTCCCTATCCATCCATTTAATTTCAACTCAGCAATGGTGAACAATTCCTTTTAAAGTTGCCTGTGTTGGATATTTATCATTTTCTGCCATACGTTTCAGCTTTTCTGTCTCACAGCTCTTTTCCAAGGTCAGCCTTAGTAATGCAAGGGAAGGAATGGTCCTGGAGAAACCCTCAGAGGGTAGACAAGAATCAGAGGTTAAATGCCTCTTTACCTTCAATGGGTCAGTCTGATGTATTCCGCATGGCTCTGCAAAAGGTCTTAGGTAAGATTGAGCCCCAGTCACTAACAGCACTAGGCAGCTCAATAAACACTATACTGTATATATTTTTTCTCTACACTCATTTTTCCTCTTCCTCATATCTCTTCATAGGATCGTCTGACAAATAAACTACTTGCAGACAATCTTCTCAAATTCCACCTTCAGATAAACATAAACTGAGGCAGCTTTAAATGAAAGTAGTTTTGGAAGTCAACCCTTAGAATGATATTCTGAAACTAGATTATTCACTATTCAGATACCAAAGAGCACTTATTAGTTGTTGCAAGTGGAGGGTGACAAAACCTGACATGTTGTAGGATCACAATTTCTAAGAATATGTTCTGGATTTGTATATAACTTGTAAGGAGAATATAGGGTAAGAGGAAAGGCTGAAGAAGTAATTATATACTAGATCACACAGTCTTATATGGTATACAAAAAATAAAAGAGGCCTTTTTTCCCTATTAGACAATGGGTACCATTTTTAAGCTTTGCTATAAGAAAAGCCCAAGTAGTTTCTGTCTTTGCATGACCCCAGGAAAATCATTTAACCTCTCTGGGGCTCATTTTTCTCCTCTGCAAAATGAAAATTTAAATGGTACTTATAAGAAATAAGGCAAAATGCAGAATATTGTACTTAGAAAATTTTAATGTATAGTAACTGTGATGGTTAAGGTTATGTGTCAACTTGTCTAGGCCATGATAACCAGGTTTGCTCAAACACCAGTGTAAATGTACCTGAAAAGGTATTTTTCGGATGTGGTTAACATTTATATCAATAGACATTGGGTAAAGCAGATTATTCTCCATAATGTGTGTGGGTCACATTCAATCTGTTGAAGACCTTACGGGAAAAGACTGAGGTAGCTTGAGGAAGAGGAACTCCACCTCTATTACAGCCTTTGGACTCAGGAATGTAACATCCTCTCTTCTCTGGGTTTCCAGACTGCTGGCCTACCCTGTATATTTTGGACTTTCTAGTCCTCAGAATCACATGAGTGAGTCTTTAAAATAAATACCACCCTCTTCCCAAACTTACACACTTCATTTCTTCTGTTACTCTCAAAAACTAATGATTTTAAGGTGCTCTAATACAGTAACTGATAATTTTAAGGTGATTACTCTGGAAATTATGTAGAAATTAATGTATGGTGGGCAGAATAATGGCTCCTCAAAGATGTGCATATTCTGCTCCTGAGAACCCGAGAATATATGAAAAGGGAATTTGCAGATGTGAGTAAGGTATCTTAGTTTATTTCGTGTGTCTATAACAATATCTGAGGCTGAGTAATTCATAGGAAAAAAAAAGGTTTATTTTTGCTCATGGTTGTGGTGGCTGGAAAGTTAAAAAGTGGGCAGCTGCATCTTTTGAGGGCCTCAGGCTGCTTCAACTCATAGTGGAAAGTGGAAAGGGAGAAGGGATGTGCTAAGAAGTCACACGGTGAGAGACAGAGCAAGACAGATAAAAACTAAGGAAGCCAGGCTCTTTTTAACAACCTGCTCAGTGGAAACTAGCTAGAGTAAGAACTCACTCATCCTCATGAGAGAGCATTAATCTACTTATAAGGGATCCACAATCACGGGCCCAACACCTCCCACCAGGCCCCCATTCCAACACTGCGACACTGGCATCAAACATTAACATAAGGTTTGGTGGAAACAAAACAGATCCAAACTATAAGGTTTGAGTATAAGGTTAAGAGACTTGAGATGGGGAGATTAGCCTGGCTTACCTGGGTGAGCCCAGTCTAGCTATGTTGGATCACCATCTTCTTAAAAGTAGAGAATCTTTTCTGGCTGAAGAGGGTCTAAGAAATTTAGTAAGAACAGCCTGATACTTCATCATTTGTTTTAAGAATGGAGGAGGGAAGGCAGAAGCCAAGGAATGTGGCAGTCTTTAGAAGCTGGAAACAGCTCTCAATCTAGAAGCTAGGAAAAAAAATGGGGACTTTAACTGTTACAGGGAAATGAACAGAAATTGTATTCTTTCCTGGAGACCTCCCAAAGAAGCACAGCCTTGCAGACAACTATATTTTAGCCGATTTACACAAACGTTCTACTTCTGGCCCACAGAGTTGTGAGAAAAAAAAAAGTATTGTTTTAAGTCACTAATTTGAGGTAATTTATTGTGGCAGCAATTGAAAAACCTAATAAAGGTGTCTGTTTACACCATCTTCATCTTAGAAGCCAATTTTAAAAAACTAAATATAAGTGTTAAAGTTCATAGATATTCATGTGTGACATAACTGGAGACCTGTTAAAATCTTCACATTCACATAGACCAAAGCATCATATCACTTTCCACATATACAAGTTTAGAAAATACCCTACTAATAGCCATTGAATAGAAAATTAGTAGAGAATATGATAAAGAGCTTGTGGTGCAGATGCTGGGCAGTTGTCTAGGATCATCTGGGACATCTGCTCTCCCCTACTACTCTTTCTATTGGCCCTATTGCATTATACCAGCTCTGGGCCTAAAGCCAAATCCTGATGCGTCTTCTAAACGAATGGCAGAAACCCAGGCATTTATCCCTGTAACTGTTTCATGGACAGCGCTAACCTTGACTTTACGTGATATCTCTGTGCATTCCTCAAAAGGAATTAGTTCAAAGGGGCACCCAATTTGTAACATTTACCTTGATATTCAGAATTTATATTTAATGATTGGAGTAAGAGAAAAATTTTTTCTCCTTCTGGATGGTTTCCTTTATTTTAAGGAAAATTACATATTTCATGGTACAGAACTTTAGGGTGATTCTTCAATAGTGGGTTTATGCAGTATAAATTCACAAATGTGAAGAGTTTGCTGTAGTATAGCAGTCATAGAAATAATTTTAAAAATGATAAAAGAAGTTAATTCTAGTAGTTGAAAGGCTATTTATCTGTATTGTTTTATGCTTCTCCTCAGGTACCATCTCATCCATAAATTGTCCCGGATTCCTCAGGCTAGGGTCCACCCCAGTCCTGTCCTTCTTTCATATCTTGTTTGTATTTATATTGCAACATTTAATGTGAATCGAGTCTCTATTGGAATATTTATATTTTTGCACTTGAATAAACTATTTTAGGATACCAACCACCTATTAGTGTACTACATATAGAAAGTGTTTAACATGTATTTTTTGAATTTAATTATCATGAAAAAGTGAGTATGACCTACTTTTTACTTGCTCTGTTAAGCTAGTCATCTCATATATAGTTCTGTTGGAACCAAATCTATAAGGCATTTTATCAGTCCCTGAAGCTTGCTTTGGCTCTTTAGAAGTAGAGAGATGCTAAGAAATTATCTGGGACTCTAAAGTTGAGTGCCACATTGAGCACTCAACCACTAATTGAAGACTCTTTTAATTCAGCCAGATTATTTGCAGTGTTAGCAAGAGACCTCAAAGGCACCATTGCTCATCATACTTACTTGCACTTCCCACAGAAGGAAAACCCTGTAAGGCCACTTCAGTTTCTGTTTTGCTTATTCAAAAGAACCCAGAGCTACAAAGCTTTTGCACCAAAGAAAAATTATATCAGGAGATTAGGAAGTTGTACAAGTGACCTGAATCTAGACAATTAAATGTTTGGAGTCTTTGTTTTTAGTGTTAATTTGCTTTTGTTGTACTATTGCTACCATTTCCTCTTTAATTTCAAAATGCCAACCAATTGTTAAATGAAAAATTCAGGTTGGTAATAGGAGCATCATTTAGAGAAAAGTAGAGCTATACTTCATACTTCCTTCAGCATAAAACATTAGCAATTCCAAGTTTCAGATTCAAATGTGATATAATAATTCTTCACAGCAGCCAAATATGAAGGGTCAGGATTTTTCCTAGTTAAAAATTATATAATGACATATGTCTATTCTTAACTAGTAATGAAGATAGAGAAGACATGAATAATAATAAAAATGATGAAATGGTGCTAACATTTCAAAAGTTGAGGTCAAGACAGAAAATAGATATGATTAGAGATAGAGTTTAAATTTATCAAAATATATAAAAGATTCTGAATTTTTTCTAAAAGGAACTGTCAAATTTTATATATGTGTGTGTGTGTGTAAATATTTTCATTCTTCTTTGTATACACTTTTTAGGTTTCTATAACCAATTTCACAGATGTTTCATAAAAACAGAATTAATGATTATATCCTATTTTATTCATATTGGAGAATTTCGTTTGCATTGAACTTGTTTCCAAATTCTATAAAATTTAATAACTTTTATAGGTAATACATAAATGATTTTACCATTAGTATAATTGTTTCTAATTGTGAGAGTAAACTCGAACAGAAAAGAAAATACAGTCACTGAGTTAAATATTTTGAGCTCATGCTTGGAAAGAGAAGAGAAGGGAACATCCTCAAACATAAATTCATGTACTTCCATTTACCTTAGCTATGCTTGTATAACTATTACAATATTTACTACTTTCTTCACTAAATACGTCCATGTTTAAACAAAGATTTACACTTTCTAAAACTAGCTCTTTCTCCTTTCAGCCTTCCATAAAACCAACAATGCCAAAAAGATAATATCATGTATCTTACATATGCCAATGGTAAGTGTAGGTTCAAAGTGACATGCAGTAAAATAAAATAATCACAGCATATCTTTATCAAGTCTCCACTAACATTATTACAATAGATGTTGAGCCAATAATTTTGTGACTGACATATTTGAGAAAAATATTACTTTCCTTTTATTTTTATTTTAACACCTTTAATAAAATATAAAACCAGTCCTATTTGCCAATCAGCAAATCTAGGTTAATAATGTTTAATTTGCTTTCATGAGAGGTACACATAAAATTATTTTTTATAGAAAGTGTTTTACTGATTGTAATCAGTTACACTCATATTTGAATTTTTCAGCTGCTGCCATAGATTATGATGATTATTTCATTCCTATGCCTTGTCTCACCCACCTGATCTGAACAAAATATCTCCCAACTTGACAGAAACTGATTTTAGTCTGTCTTCTTCCCTTTCCACAGGTCTACAGACCTCGATTCATTTTAAACTTAAGCAAGCATTGGAATTCAGAACAGTTCCTCTTTAATGGCCTCTCCTGAGAACTGACCGCTTTCAGGGAAAATTATTACTGGCTCGACAGTTAGATCATGCCACTTGATCATCAAATTTACCTACACCTGTTGCTTTCTAGCCAAATGTCCTCCTCCCTATATAAGAAGACCCCATTCTGTCTAAACTTAGAGATAGGCATAGATTTTATCCTGAGAGTATTCTCCCTTTCGCAATGGTCTCCCTCCATTTATTGTAATAGTCTATTTGAATACAATCTATTCTTACTTAAATTTAGGTTTGTTTTTTATTTCATTGTCCATAAGGTATTTGTTAGTCAATTACATGATACAGTCAGGAAAAGCATGCACTAGTTTATCAGAAAAAATAAACGAACACTTATTTCTTGTTGTTTGTGTTGCTATAACAAAACACTTGAGACTGATTAATTTATAAACAACAGAAACTTATTTTTTTCCACAATTCTGGAGCCTAAGAAGTCCAAGATCAAGGTGCTGGCAGGTTTGGTGTTTGGTGAGTGCTGCTCCCAATATGGCACCTTGTTGCTGCATCCTCAATAGCCGAGGGATGAAAGCTGTGTCCTCACATGGCAGAAGGCAGAAAGGCAAAAAGGGCCTAGCTAGTTCCCTACAGCTTTTCCATAAGGTTGCTAATCTCATTCATGAGAGCACAGCCCTCATTGCCCTAATCGCCTCCTAACATCCCCTCTTCTTAATAATGTTGCATAGGGGATTCAGTTTCAACAGGAATTTCAGAAAGGACAAGTATTCCAACTACAACAACTTCAAAAAACTCATCATAAAAAAAAATAGCTGCCAGTGCCAGGTCCTTAACACATACGATTTCTATATGGCTATCTAGAGTATCAAGATATATATATATATATATATATGGCCATATATACATATATAGCCATATATACAGCCATATATATATATATATACACATATATATGTATATATATAGCCATATATATATAGCCTGATATATCATTAGCCTTATTTTATAGAGGAGAAAATTTATGGGTTGACCACCAAGTTAGATCGGAGTTCTAGCACTCATAAACTTAACCACTACACCAAACTTCTTCCCAGCTACCACAAAATAATCTTAATTCTCCAGAAAATCAAAATTGCCACATCTTCATCAAAATACTGCTGTAAAGGGAGTTTTCTAAAATTCTGTTCAATTTAATAATTTTGAATGTTGAACTTTTAAATGATTTGTTAAAGTTGTATTTTACCTTAGATAGTGGATGTTAAACCACTTTAAAGTAGTATGCAAATTAAATGTGTCTGTATGTATATTTCGGCAAAAAAAAGAAAAGTGAATGTGCCTACCTAGTGATTTCACAAATATTTGGGCAGCTTTAAGATAGAAATGATGGTATTAGAAACCAACTTATTTGCTACGGCTTATCCCTGGGTTCTATGTCAATTTGTAACCAAATACAGGTTCAACTGCTCACCACATGCAAAACTGAATAACAAGGACGTGGTGTGGTAAAAGAAAGTGACTTTACATTTTCCAAAGCTAGCCATGGGAAGTGGATTTAGGCTCTTGCCCTAACCAAACAACCTCAGAATCCCAGGCAAGATGCAGGGGTTTAAGAAGGGGAAGTTTGGTGTGGAGGGCATTTGGTGCGGTGGGGGAATGCATCTGTGTAACTTGTTCTGTTTTTCTTTTTTTTTTTTTTTTTTTTGAGATGGAGTCTTGCTCTGTCGCCCAGGCTGGAGTGCAGTGGTGCCATCTCTGCTCACTGCAAGCTCTGCCTCCCGGGTTCACACCATTCTCCTGCCTCAGCCTCCCGAGTAGCTGGGACTACAGGCGTCCGCCACCACGCCTGGCTAATTTTTTGTATTTTTAGTAGAGATGGGGTTTCACCATGTTAGCCAGGATGGTCTCAATCTCCTGACCTTGTGATCCACCAACCTCGGCCTCCCAAAGTGCTGGGATTACAGGCGTGAGCCACCGCACTCCTCCTGTTCTGTTGTTTTATCTTGAGTTATTGCCATTATCTGGCGAATGGGCTGATGCTATCTCAAGATGACCAAGTTGGAAACTTAACTGTAGCCTTGAAATAATATTCTGGTGGGGAAGAGTTCCACAGGGACTGAACTGGCTCAAGATTTAGTCTTTGGAACTTCTTTTCTTTTTTTTTTTTTTTTTTTTTTTGAGACAGAGTCTCACTCTGTTGCCCAGGCTGGAGTGCAGTGATGCGATTTTGGCTCACTGCAACCTCTGCCTCCTTGGTTCAAGCAGTTCTCCTGCCTCAGCCTCCTGAGTAGCTGGGACCACAGGCACGTGCCTCCATGCCCAGCTAATTTTATTTATTTATTTTTATTTTTATTTTATTTTATTTTGTTTTTTTTTTGAGACGGAGTCTTGCCCTGTTGCCCAGGCTGGAGTGCAGTGGCACAATCTCGGCTCACTGCAAGCTCCGCCTCCCTGGTTCACGCCCTTCTCCTGCCTCAGCCTCCTGAGTAGTTGGGACTACAGGTGCCCGCCACTATGCCCGGCTAATTTTTTTTTTTTTGTATTTTTAGTAGAGACGGGGTTTCACCGTGTTAGCCAGGATGGTCTCGGTCTCCTGACCTCGTGATCCGCCGGCCTCGGCCTCCCAAAGTGCTGGGATTACAGGCGTGAGCCACCGCGACCGGCCTAATTTTTTTTATTTTTAGTAGAGATGGGGTTTCACCATGTTAGCCAGGATGGTCTTGATCTCCTGACCTCATGATCCGCCCGCCTCGGCCTCCCAAAGTGCTGGTATTACAAGTGTTAGCCATTGCGCCTGGCCAGTCTTTGGAACTTCTAAGCAAACATGCATGTAACTAGCTATGCTAGCAATGTGAGGAGGTGACTAGCGGAAAGAAGGGAAAAAAAAGTTATATTTTCATTCCTACGCAAACAAAAAGGAACGAGAAGATGAAGAAGAAGAAGGAGAAGGAGAAGGAGAAGGAGAAGAAGAAGAAGAAGAGGAGGAGGAGGAGGAGGAGGGAGAGGGAGGAGGGAGGAGGAGAAGAAGGAAACTTAAAAATAGAGTACTCACAAATTGAGAAACAGTAATAATTCTAAGTTTAGAGTTATTGATGCATTTTTTCTTCCTCCTATGGATTTAAAAAAAAAATTTTCATGTAGTTTTCTAGTTTTGAGTGTTTCTTAATCCTGGGTTCTAATTTGTGCTGTGGTCTGAGAGACTGTTTTGATTTTAGTTATTTTACCTTTGCTGAAGAGTGTTTTTAATTCCAATTGTGTCATCAATTTTAGAATAAGTGCCATTTGGCACTGAGAAAAATGTATATTCTGTTGTTTTTGGGTGAAGAGTTTTGTAGATATCTATCAGGTTCACTTGATCCAGAGCTGAGTTGAAGTCCTGAATATCTTTGTTAATTTTCTGTCTCAGTGATCTGTCTAATAATGACAGTGATTTGTTAAAGTCTCCCACTATTGTGGTATGGGAGTCTAAGTTTCCTTGTAGGTATCTAAGAACTTCTTTTATGAATCTGGGTGCTCCCGTATTGGGTGCATATGTATTTAGGATAGTTAGCTTTTCTTGTGGAATTGAACTCTTTACCATTATGTAATGCCCCCTTTTTTGTATTTCTGATCTTTGTTGTTTTAAAGTCTGTTTTGTCAGAAACTAGGATTGCAACCCTATTTTTTTCTGCATACGATTTGCTTCATAAATTTTCCTCCATCCCTTTATTTTGAGCCTATGTGTGTCTTTGTGCGTGAGATGGGTCTCCTGAATACAGCACAACAATGGGTCTTGCCTCTTTATCAAATTTGCCAGTCTGTGTCTTTTAATTGGGGCATTTAGCCCATTTACATTTAAGATTAGCATTGTTGTCTTTTAATTGTGGCATTTTGTCCATTTACATTTAAGATTAGCATTGTTGTCTGTGAATTTGATTCTGTCATCATGACGCTAGCTGGTTATTTTGCAGACTTGTTAATGTAGTTGCTTCATAGTGTCATTGGTCTGTATATTTCAGTGTGTTTTTGTAGTGTCTGGTAATGGTTTCCTTTCCATATCTAGTGGTTCATTCAGTAGCTCTTGCAAGGCAGGCCTGGTGGTGACAAATTCCCTCAGCATTGGCTTGTCTTAAAAGGATTTTATTTCTTCTTCATTTATGAAGCTTAGTTTGGCTGGACATAAAATTCTGTGTCAGAAATTCTTTTTTTTTTTTTTTTTTTTTTTTTTTTTTTTTTTTTAACAAATGTTGTATATTGGCCCTAATTCTCTTCTGGCTTGCAGAATTTCCACTGAGAGGTTTACCGTTAGTCTGATAGGCTTTTCTTTGTGTTTAACCTGACTTTTCTCTCTGGCTGCCCTCAACATTTTTTCCTTCATTTAGACCTTGGTGAATCTGATGATTATTGTCTTGTGGTTGATCTTCTCATGGAGTATCTTACTGGGGTTCTCTGGAACTCCCAAATTTGAATGTTGGCCTATCTTGCTAGGTTGGGGAAATTCTCCTGGATGGTTTTCTGAAGTATATTTCCAACTTGGTTCCATTCTCCCCATCTCTTTCAGATACCTCAATCAGCCATAGGGTTCCATCTTGTTACATAATTCCATAGTTCTCAGAGGTTTTGTTCATTCTTTTTCATTCTTTTTAATCTAATCTTATCTTCCTGTCTTATTTCAGAAATATAGTCCTCAAGCTCTGAAATTCATTCCTCTGCTTGGTCTATTTGGCTATTGATACTTGTGGTTGCATTGTGAGGTTCTCGTGTTGTGTTTTTCAGCTCCATCAGGTCATTTATATTTCTCTCTAAACTGGTTATTCTGGTTAACAGCTCCTGTAATGTTTTATTATCGTTCTTATCTTCTTTGAATTGGGTTAGAACATACTCCTTTAGCTCAGTGCAGTTCATTATTACCCACCTTCTGAAGCCTACTTGTGTCATTTTATCCATCTCAGCCTCAGCCTAGTTCTGTGCCCTTGCTGGAGTGGTGTTGCAATCATTTGGAGAAGAGGCACTCTGACTTTTTGAGTTTTCAGCATTTTTGCTTTGAATCTTTCTCATCTTCATGGGTTTATCTACCTTTGATCTTTAAGGCTGCTGACCTTTGGATGAGGTTTTTATGGGGGTGTTTTTGTTGATGATGTTGTTGTTGTTCTTTTTTATTTTTCTTTTAACAGTCAGGCCCCTCTTCCATAGGGCTTCTGCAGTTTGCTGGGGGTCCACTCCAGACCCTATTTACCTGGGTTCCTCCCACACCTGGAGGTATCACTAGCAGAGGCTGCAGAACAGCAAAGGTGGCTGCCTTCTCCTTCCTCTAGGAGCTCTATCCTGGAGGGGCACCAACCTGATACCAGTGGGAACACTCTTATATAAGGTGTCTGGTGACCCCTGTTGGAAGGCCTCACCCAGTCAGGAGGCACGGGATCAGAGACCTGCTTAAAGAAGCTGTCTGGCTGCCCGTTGGTGGAGCAGGTGCACTGTGCTGGGGGAATCCCTACTGTCCAGACTGACTGGACTCTTCAGAGCCAGTGGCAGGAGAGACTAAGTTTGCTGAGCCATGGAGATTGCAACCACCCCTCCCGCCAGGGGCTCTGTCCCAGCCAGATCAGATTTGTCTGTAAACCCCTGGCTAGAGTTGCTGAAATTCCCACAGGGAGGCCCCACCCAGTGAGGAGGGATGAATCTGGGACCCACCTAAAGAAGCAATCTGGCCATAATCTGCCACAGCCACTGTTCTTTACTGTGGGGAATTTCCCCCAGTCCAAACCACCCAGTCTCCCTGGCACCAGCTGGGGAAAACAGCTGGCTGGAGCTTCAGTGATGGTGGCTGCCCCAAATTTGATAATTTTTAATGCTATGTGGTAGTATTTGATGCAAATAGGCTTAAAATAGTTTTTTATAACAATATTGATGGAGATGTTTTCTAATAGTTTACTACAGAAAACAGTGTAGCGACGATTATCTTTATGCCTATGTTCAGTCATGTTTATGCAATGCTTTTTCTAAGACATTCTTAAAACAGCATTTCTATGATAGTACATTATTGGTTAAAATTTGTTCCCACAGAATTTATATATTGAATTCTTAACTCCTAGTACCTCCAAATGTGACCTTATTTGGAGATAGAGTTTTCATAGTGATAATCAACTGAAGATGTGGTCACTCTAATCCAATAAGACTGTTGTCCTTACAAAAAGGAGGAAATTTGAACACAGCCATGTACATTCAGGAAAAACACCATGTGATGATAAAGGTAAAAGACACTAGACATTAAAGATTGCCATCAAACCACGAGGAGATAGGGGAGAAGCATGGATCAGATTCTCCCTCACAGCTCTCAGAAGAAACCAATTCTGCTGACACTTCAATCTGAATCTTTTAGTTTCCAGAACTGTGAGCCAGTAAGTTTCTATTGCTTATGTAGCCCAATATGTTGTGTCTTTTTATGGAAGTCCTAGGAAATTAATCCATGGGATATGTGCATTTTTTACCAGATGCTACTAAATATCCTTGAAATCAATTTCACTTCTACCAGAATTTTTTTTTTTTTATGTCCATTTGGGGAAACTTAACTCACCAAAGAAATCATCAGGTCTAGAAGCTCTTCTACTCTTAAAAGATAGAGGTAAAGAAACTGTGTTTCTCTCTCAGACCCTTCTCTTCAGTAATATACATACCAAAGTGTTAGGAGAATCATTGTTTATTCTCTTAATCACAGTCACTATCTTCTACTTTCTCAAGCCAGAATTCTGGTGAATTTTTCTCTCTGATATAAGGCTTACAATTATTATTTATTACATTACTACTATATTAACACTTTTCTAAGCACTTTACATAAATTTAATTTTCAAAGCTTTTATATTAAGTCGTTTCTATGGCTTCTAATTTAGGGCTGAGAAAGCCCAGGCTCAAAAAATATTAATAAATGTCCAACATCACACAACAAGCAGGAATTAGAATGTGAGCCCAGCTTCTCTGACCATTACTCTCTGAACTCTCAGAACATGTGGTGGGCAGGATAATTCCCTTGCAAAGAAGTCCATGCCTTAATCCCCAGAACGTATAAATATGTTTACATGGCAAATGGAGAATTAAAGTGGCAGATGATATTAAGTTTGCTAATGGGCTGACCTTAAAAAAGAGAAATTCTTCTAATTATTTGATTGGGCCCATTGTAACTACAAGGATTTTTACTAGGGAAAGAGGGAGGCAGAAGGCTCTGGAGATGTGAGCATGACAGAACATCACAGTCAATGCAACCTTACCACATTTTGAAGAGAGAGGAAAGGGCCCATGAGCCAAGGAATGAGGATGACCTCCAGAAGCTGGAAAACTCATGGAAACAGATTCTGCCGTAGAGCCTCCAGAAAGGAGCAGAGCTCTGCTGGCACCTTGATTTTAGTTTAGTGAGAACTAGGTCAGACTTCTGACCATCAGAGCTGTAAGATAATACATTTGTGTTGTTCTTAAGCCACTATGTTTGTAATCATTTTTACAGTATAAATAGGAAATGAGTAAGTATTCATCACTGTCTTTTTATTTGCAGATGACAGAGACACATACCTGTCTAGCTTGAGAAAAAAAGTAACTTATTATCTTATGTCAAGATAGAAAGGTACAGAGGAATGACTAGAACCATGTAGGCTCTCTCCTTATCTCTGGTGTTGTAGTTTCGGTGCCAGCTTCCTTCTCTTTCTCCACAAAACTCGAAGAAGATGTCAAATCCTCATCCCAACAATCAGAGGCACAAAGCCTTGGGTAGGCCAAATTTGTTACCTAGTTATCTGTCCTAAAACAAACACAGAAGCAAAGAGGCTAGGTAGTACTAACATCTTAGCTCCTTAGAAAACCAGACAGTTGGCCGGGCGTGGTGGCTCACACCTGTAATCCCTGCACTTTGGGAGGCTGAGGTGGGTGGATCATGAGGTCAGCAGATGGAGACCATCCTGGCTAACACGGTGAAACCCCATCTCTACTAAAAACACAAAAAATTAGCTGGGCATGGTGGCACGCACCTGTAGCCCCAGCTACTCAGGAGGCTGAGGCAGGAGAATGGCATGAACCCGGGAGGCGGAGCTTGCAGCCTGTGGAGATGGCACCACTGCACTCCAGCCTGGGCGACAGAATGAGACTCCATCTTTAAAAAAAAAAAAGGAAAAAAGAAAAGAAAACCAGGCAGATGACGTAAAGACAGCTGTAATATGTATATTGGAAGATCACTCAAGCATCTATTATCAATCCAACCTGTTTTTGCCTTAACTGGGCAGTGACGTATCTTAATTTATGACCTCCCTTCTGTCTGTCGATGATAAATAAAATTAGAAGAAATAAAATGAAATGATGTAAAATAAAATTAATCTGGTTATTTAGAAGAATGGGAACCATCAATATAATCACAAGTAAAGCTTACCCTACTGTATGCATTTTCTACTGCTGCTTTAACAAATTACCACACATTTTGTAGCTTAAGCGGCACAAATGTATTATCTCACAGTTCTGTAGGTCAGTGGACTTGGCTTGTCAAAAGATTGAAATCCAGGAGTCAGCAGGGCTAATTTCTATCTGCAGTCTCTGGGGTTAAATCTGTTTCCAAAAACATTCAGATTGTTGGCAGCATTGAGCCCATGTGGCTATAGGAATAAAGCCCTGGCTTCTTGGTTGGCTGTTGGCCAAGGGTCTTTTCAGCTTCCTGGAGGCTGCCTTACTCAATTTCCAGAGCTGGCAATGGCAATCCAGTCCTTCTCATGCTTGAAATCTCTCCTCTGCCTCCCATTTCTGCTGCATGTCTCTGATTCATCTCTTCCTCCCTCTTGTGCTCTTCTTACAGATCCACATGAGTACTCTGAGCACACCTAGATGAACCAGGATAATCTCCCCTTCTCTAAGCCAGTCAACTTAATGACATCGAATATAAATTTGTAATGTATTCACAGGTACCAGGGATTAGCGAGTGGGCATTTTTGGTGAGGGGAATATTATTATGTCTATGGCACCATCATAAATTTAGGTCAGATTTAAGATATAGTATAGGTATAGTATAAATATATATTTTATTTGCCATGGGTGAACTTCGAATACATTGGAATCTCTAGTAAAATTAATGTATATTTTATATCATTCCCCATTTTTATGTCTTAAAAATTTCTTAAGTTTTTTAGTATAATAGTTATACAGGTCTATGATAGCTTTCTTTCTTTTTTTTTTTTTTTTTTTTTTTTGCTTTGTAACATATTATGGTTATTTCTATTACAGGAGGTATACACTGAGTTCCAATCCTGGTTAGGGTTATAGCCAGTATTATAATGTGCTTCTATTAGATTACAGTGTTCTTAATAAGAAATGTGTTCTAAGACAGAGACTTCCAGTTAGACACTGATATGACTAACAGAGTATGCCCATTCTTCTTTGGCTTAAAAAGACGAATGTAGCTTTAAATGGTAAAAGGAATAATGCAGGCACAGATAGAGGTTCCACAAGACTCTTAAATCTTAGTGCTGAAGTAAACTCTGAGAAAGGGGTAATTGCCAACTGAAAGAAAGCAGACTCCTCCGGGGCATTTATGAGAACTCACTTCCTAGCCAAAAACTGATGGAATTCATAGAGAAAAGGAGTGCCATGGAGAAAACAGTATGATTTTTTTTTTTGGAAATAATCAATCTATTTCATAATCATATTAAATGAGTAGAATGGAATCTGTTTAAACATACAGTGGTTGCAGTCTTCCAGACAATAGCATAGAGAATGTTTAATAATAAGGTGATGTAAATAAGGAAAAGTGTTCTCACATGGCCATATGGTTGTATTTTCTGTGAAAATGTCATTTTTCCTCAGGGTTATGTTATTCCTTTTAGATTTCAAGATAATTTATTTATTTTGTTAATGTTATTTAATACTTCTCTAGAATATTTATGTAATTGGAAAGGCATTTTCAGTGACTTTTATTAGAACATTCTGATAATAAATATATTGATGGGAGTTAAGAAGATGTCAAGAAAATGAAAACTTGTGGGTGGTTATATTTAGAATCCCACGAAGCTGAGTAATGTAAGAAGAAAAAGCAGCTACACACAGAATATGATGATTGCAGATGCCTGAAAGCTGAACAAAGGGCACACAAACCCTGCTAACTCATTCTCAGAGTCAAAAGATGGTCCCTCTCCCTCCCTACTAATATTTCCAAATCTGCTCAAAGAACAAACCCCCCAATCTATCAGAAAGACATATTACTAGTGACAGTAGCAGCAGTTTTGTAGTTGTCCAATATGAGCTATTCCACTTTCATTTCTGGGATAATGAGGCCCACCTACAATTATACTACCACTCCCTGATATTTTTCACTTTCAAGTAACATGCATTTTTACTGAGGTGGTAAATATGCTCTGTTTTACTAAATAGCTATGTAAGGATTTACTTTGAAGGAAATCATTGTTTTGTGGGATTGGAAGAAAAGAAGAATGTGTTTCTTTTTTAAAAAACGAATAGTCTTCTATCCTACAGTGACATTATCGTTTGACAGATTCTGAAGTTGTGGGAAGTTTGAAAAAAATATTTTTGATTAAATTCTTTTTCTGATCATAAACATTTCCATTATAAATAATATTTACCTTTCATCTGATAGCCTTCCACATTTTATATTCTTTAAAGTTTACAAATATTTTATTAATTGAAACAAACGGGGTGTGCAGAGAAAGCTACTAGCTTTGGAGATGAAAATTGTTATATATATATATATATGAATATAAGTTTTATATGCAAGCACATTTCTAGAAGTTTACACAATTATTTGTATCAATCAAGGTCCAAACAAGAAACAGATGGCACACTCAAATTAGGATAATTTGATGAAGGTTTATTTACCAAGAAATTAATTACAAAGGTGTGGATGTGTATAGGAAACTGAAAGAAACGAATAGTGCAAAATTCTTGACTATTAGTAGCAGGACTGTTATCACATGTAAGGCTGAAGGGATTTTTTTTAAAAAATGAAAGAGGCTTCCAAATGTTGAAAAGGGGAAGAATCTAATAGAACAGGTTGTCATTAGAGGAACAAAGACAACCTAAGTTGCTCTCACACTTAGGCAACAAGAATAAGGACCTTGACCTCATTCTCATTTCTCGTTTCTTCATCTGAACCCAACAACCAATCCTGAGAGGCCGAGTGTCCTGTCCATATATGGTTCATATGAATCAGCATCTCAGCAAACACACACACATACATGCACACAAACACACACACACACACACACACACACGGAGGAGGGGGTATACAGCATATTGGGAGAGGCAAATGGAAGAAATGTACCACCCTACTCTTAACTATGCTTCACTAGGTTTCTTGCAGAGCATTCATTGTCATGAATAGCTTTGTCATCCAGAAATTTTTACATTTTTAGCTCTTAATTACTTATTAAAACTGGCTCATAGAAAGTGTTTGCCAGTAAAGAATGAACAACACTGTAGTAAATAACTTCTTTTAGAAAACCTTTCTTTTTTTTGGTCTGAATTGAGTTACAATGGTGCATTTCTTAACAACACAGACATATTCTGAGAAATGCATTGTTAGGCAATTTCATCATTGTGTAAACATCATAGAGTGGACTTACATAAACCTGTATGGCATAGCTTACTACACACCTAGGCTATACGATATAGCCCATTATTCCCAGGCTTACTACACACCTAGGCTATATGATACAGCCCATTACTCCCAGGCTTACTACACACCTAGGCTATACGATATAGCCTATTATTCCCAGGCTACAAACTTGTACATGTTATTGTACTGAATATTCTAGGCTATTGTAATACAATGGTATTTGTGTATCTAAACGTATCTAAATATAGAAAAGGTAAAATAAATATACAGTATTATAATCTTATGAGAATGAAATGTCATTATGATGTGTTTGATTATATTTCATTGATATTTTCTGAAATTATATTAAATAGACAAAAATTAATCTTTTAAATGGTAAACATTACCAAAGTGATTTGGGGATAATTTCTGTTTTTCTCCAGAGAAAGTAGAGGAATTGCTCATGTTAAGAACATCATATTGGTTTAACAATTTGTTTGTATATTTTGACATAGTTCTTATAGTAAACGTGGTGGTTACCTAATTGGCTCTCCTAATTTTATAGCGGAGAAGAGTACGTCTTCTGTGCTAAAATGTCAAACTGAAATTTCAACCTAGCTCTGCTGATAGATTATTATTTTAGTCCATTTTGTGCTGCCAAAGCTATATAAGAGAATACTGAAAACTGGGTAATTTATAAAGAATGGAAAGTCATTGGCTTACAGCTTTAGGAACTGGGAAGTCCAAAATCAAGGTGTCAGAATCTGGAGAGAGCCTTCTTGCTGTGTCATCCCATGATGAAAGGTAGAAGGGCAGATACAGAGAGAGAAAGAGAGAGAGCAAACTTCTTCCCTCAAGCCCTATATAATGGCATTGATTCATTCATGAGGATTCCACCCGCATGACATAAACACCTCCCTTTAGACCCCACCTCCCAACATTGTTTCATTGGGGATTGACTTTTCATGTGAGTTTTGGAATGAACAAAATCATTCAATGCATATCACTTATATAATACTAAAATATGAAAATTACATAAAAGAGAGGTGTTAACAACTTGGTTTCAAATTCTACCTCTGTCACATTAATTGCATGTTTTTGACAAGTCACTTAATTTCTCTCAGCCTAGCTTACTTTTTGTTAATATAGAGTATCATTAAATTATTTTCTCATAAGGGCTGAAGTGAGAAAAACATAGCCAATATCTGAGAAAACACTTAACATAAGTTAAATAATTATTTTGGAAAATGAAGTACAGTTTATAGTTCTCTATTTCTCTGTCTTACACACACACATACATACACACTCACATGTTCACAAAGACGGAGTATAAGCTGGTTCTACTGGCCTTGCTCATGATGAAATGCAAGTGCATTGTTTTGTAAGACATGGGCAGCCTTCACTGTTTGTTCACTGAATTGGACTACTGAACATATTTTAGCAAATCCCACCAAAAAGCTTCAGAAATTAAAACTTTCATCCATATGAAAGGTTTCAGGCATCAATGTAGCTGTTTCACCTTGAATTCTTCCTTTTTTTTTTTCTCCTGTCCTGTAGATAATACAGTTTTGAGCCTCCTTTTCCTAACATAGGCAATTTTGGCAGGAAGGAAAAGCAGAATTTGTTTCCGGGACCCTCTCTTTATTTGGCATTTGTTTTCTAAAACCAAAACTACTGAAGAAATCAGTCTCGCTTCCCTGAAGGAAGAAGAGATAGAAGGAGACATGGACAGAAATAATTTCTTTCAGGCTAACAAGAGAATTGGGGGAACAGAGGAAGCAAACTGTGGTGTAGATCTGTGATTAGGACAATCAATGGTGATATTTAATCCACTTTGAAGAAGTTTTCCAGAAAAGAATCAGAAACTCAAAGTGGAAACATTTTATGGTTGCCAGCTCTGGTAAAGATTTATAAGGTAGAGAGGCATCAGGACAGAGGAAACTGAGAGAACCATGTGAAATGAACCTGTGGGTTTCCTAGAGGAAAGCAGCACACACTGATGATCAAAAACTACAGGGAACGATTTATGTTAACTTATTTTTTATTTTTTATTTTTTTGCTGCTGTCCATGGCCAAAGTTGAATTTTCTACCTGAAAATAGGAAGGAGACACATACCTAAAATTACATTATTTTTGCAATTAATGACATTGAAAATAACATAATATAATTCTTGCTTGTGAAGAATGAGCCTTATCTGATACATTCGAAGAGTCTATGCCTATGGCTTAAGGCAGTGGTCCCCAACCTTTTTAGTAGGAGGGACCTGATTTTGTGGAAGATAATTTTTCCACAAACGAAGAGTGAACATTAGATCTCTCACATGCGCAGTTAACAATAGGGTTCCGGCTCCTACGAGAATCTAATGCCATGGCTTTCTGAAAGGGGGTGGTGAACTCAGGCAGTAATGCTAGTTCACCCACCACTCACCTCCTGCTGTGCCGCCTGGTGCCCTACAGGTCATGGACTGGTACCGGTCCGTGACCGGGGTCCCCTGGCTTAAGGGCTTCAGTGAGAGTAACAGGTTAAAAAAAATCACTTTAGGTGATATTTTACCCTGATGGTCACTATCCGGAAAAGCTAATAAGGGTACATACCATGCCTACGCTGAACTGTAATCAGGCACGCCACTCAGGTTTTATTGTGTTTGTTTTGTTTTGTTTGAGACAGGCTTTCACTCTGTCACCCAGGCTGGAGTGCAGTGGCGCGATCTCGGCTCACTGTAAGCTCCGCCTCCCGGGTTCACGCCATTCTCCTGCCTCAGCCTCCCTAGTAGCTGGGACTACAGGTGCCCGCCACCACGCCCAGCTAATTTTTTGTATTTTTAGTAGAGACGGGGTTTCACCGTGTTAGCCAGAATAGTCTCGATCTCCTGATCTCGTGATCTGCCCGCCTCGGCCTCCCAAAGAGCTGGGATTACAGCTGTGAGCCACTGCGCCCGGCCACTAGGTAGCCTTTTTAATCTAGCCATTCTAATATGTGTGTAGGCTTATTTCATTGTGTGTTTCCCTGATGACTAATGATGTTGGAGATATTTTCACGTGCTTATTTGCTATCCATATATACTGTTGCAAACTATCCATTTTTTTTTGTCTATTTCAAATTGTATGTTTGTTGTTGTGTTATTACTGAAGTTTTATAATTTTTTATATATACTAGATATAAGTTCTTCATTAGATATGTGATTTCCAAATATTTCCTTTTGATGTATGGACTGTATTTCACTTTTATCAATGTTTTCAAAGACAATAAGTTTTAAATTTGATAAATAAGTTATCAACTTGTTATTTTTGGATTATGAAATAGAAAACAGAAAAATAATACAGAAAATTAAATTAAAGCTGTTTCGTTGAGATAAATAAAATTGATAAACATCTAGCCAGACTGTTTAGAAAAACAAATAGAGAAGACACAAATTACTGATCTTAAGAATGAGAGCAGGATCATGCTTATATGTTGTAAAGATACTAAAAGAAATACAACAGAATATTATGAAGAATTTATGGCTTTACATTCAACATCTTTACAGAGTGGTACAAATTCCGTGAAAGACACAAACTTCCAAAGCTCACTTAGAAAGAGATAACATGAATAGCCTTAAATGTATTAAGGTAACTGAATTTGTAGTTAAAACATTGTCACAAAGAAAACTCCAGACTTAAATGGCTTTCTTTATAATTTCTACAAACATTTAAAGACGTAAAACCAATTTTATATAACTCTTTCAGAAAATTGAAGATGAGGGCATACTTTTTAACACATTCTATGAGGCCAGCATTACCCCGATGATAAAACTAGAAATAGACTTTGTAAAAAAAGAAATCTACAGATACCCTTTATGCATTTAGACATGAAAATTCTAAATAAAATTTAGCACGTCAAATCCAACTGTATATAGTGAATAAAGATTATAACTATTGACCAAGTGTGAAAAAAAATTATCCCAGGAATGCAAGGTTGATTTTGCAATAAAAACCTATGAATACAATTCACAATAATGACAAACTAAACATTAAAAACCAATGATCCTCTCAATAGATGCAGAAAGAGCACTTGAAAAAATCTAACATGTCTTGTAACAACTTTCAGCAAATTAGAAATAGATGGAAACTTCTATTGCCCCATAGCTCACTTATGCTTTTTTCACTTTTAAAATTATGTATTTCTCGCAGTGTCTTTTTATGAAGTTACTGTCATAGTTTTTAAATTTTACCAAATTTTTTCTTCTGCAATGTCTATCTGCCATTATTTCCATCTAGTATGTTTTCATCTCACACGTTGTGTTTTCATCTCTGAAAGGTAGTATATGCCTCTACTTAACTTTTTAAACTCATAGAATGCAGTTTTAATAACTGTTTTTTAAGGTACTTTTCTAATTGTAAAATCTGTGACAGTTCTGATGTAGTTTCAAATGATTAATTTTTCTCCTCATTATGTGTCTTATTTTCCTGTTTCTCGAACTTTGTTCTGAGATGCAGTTAAGTTATACAAAAAGAGTTTGATTTTTCAATTCTTGCTTTTAAGGTTTGTTAGCTAGGATCAAAGCAGTATTTGGCCTAGGAATAACTCTTTCTCACTATAGAGACAAGACTTTCTTTTTTTCAGTATTCTACCCAATAGCTATGAATTATGAAATTTCTCCAGGCTGATTAGTAGGAACAGGCATTATTCCAGGCTCTTTGCATAATCTGTTCCTAAATCGCTAAACTTTTCTGGTGGTTCTGCTCTAGAGTCAGGTAGTTTCCTCGTGTATCTGCACTGATCAATACTGCATACGAGGTGTAAGGGAAGGGGAGAAGGGGTGTTTATACATATCTTTGCAGCTTTCTCTCCCCTTCTGTTCTGGAAACCCTAGTCACATTGGCTTCCAAAGATGCCTGGCATCTTCTCCTCAACTCAGAAAGTCTAACAGGCTCCACTAGTTTTCTCCTCCCTCCACCACAGCCTAGAAACTTTAGGCTATACAGTCTGGGCCATCCTGGAGCTCACATTGTTTTCTGTCTTTCCTTGTCTGTTCAGCATCTTATAAACTAGGGTTTCGATATTTTTTAGTTGTTTCACATGGGAATGTAAATATGGTCTATTTTATTCCATCTTTTTCAAAAGTAGAAATAAATATACTTCTCTTTCCTTTTTTTTTACTAATTATGGCACAGATGGCTTAATGAATGTCTATTGAACATATAGTAATGGTCAGACTCTATGCTATTGTATGTCATACAAATTATACCAAAGTTGTAAAACTATGGAATAAAAACGAAAATGTATTATATTATCTTTTTTCCTACTTTCTTATTTACTTTGTTTATGTGTATATAATTCTGGGATGCAGTTATACAAAATAGGACATATATTTTTATGTGCTCGTCATCTTTCTCTGAAGGAAAAGATATTTTCTTACACATTACTAATCCCTTTGTTTAAAACCTCAAATCCAGAGAGTTGAATGAATCATACTATTCATGGTATTTTATCATTGTTGGTTCATTCAATTATCCTCTCTTTTTTTATTCCTCCTTCTCTCCCTCCCTCAAGCATCCTTCTTCCTGTCCTTTCGTTTCTTTCTTCTCTATTCGTAGGTGTTTTTCTTCCATTCCTCCTCAGAAACAACAATTCAAATATATTTAGTATGCATTTACATTTATGTGTTTTTAAAAAGGTATATAGATTACATGCAAATATTTTTAATTTAAATAAATAATAAGGTGCTTTGCATGATTCTTTTTTTTGCTTTTTTTGTTACTTAGAGCTGTATTTATAAGATCCAGCCATGCTCTGTTATGTGCATGTGTGTCTGTGTGTGTTTTTTTCTTTTAATTGCTATAAGTTGTGTATCCACTATACTTCGCCACCTGCCTTCCAAGTGATGGACACCCAGGTTGCCAGTAACTCTTTACTATCTCATTATGATATGTATTGAGTGTCCTAATAAATGACCCCTTCTGGATCTGTGAAAGAAATTCTGCACTATGTATTCCCAGGAACAGACTTCCCTGAACAAAATGGATGCATAAGAGTTATTTGACTTTGTATTAACTGGTTGTTATCCAGAATGGATTCTGTAGTCTACAGTGACAACACCAGTGCTCCAAAGTTTCTGTATTCTGGCGTGTATGCACATACCTAGAATGAATCTGTTTTTAAAGCCAGAGAAATAGGTATAAGCTAATATTTCATTGTTGCTTTCATTTGCATGATTTTTATTTCAAATGACTTGTGCATCTCTTCATATGCTTATTAGCACTTAAGTCTTTCTCTTCTGTAAATGACACCTTCTAACCTTTGCTCATTTGTCTGTTGGAATTACTATGTAATTTTTGTTGATTTTCAAAATCTCCTTGTTATATGTTTTTTGTATATTTATTTTTGCCAATTTTAAATATGTAAATATAATCTCCCATTCTGTCATCCTTCTAATAGTTTTGTTTATAGTGCCGTTCACTAATAGAAATTGTTAATTATGATGTAATTCAATTAATCCTCTTTTATATGTTGGAGAGAAGTTTTATATAGGAATTTTTTCTCCCTAGGTTAGAGAGATACTTTCTACATTTCCTTCTACTAACTTTGTAGCTTTTCCTTTCACTTTTCTGTAATTAATCCAATTGGAGTGAATTTGGTATTATATAGAGATATAGTTTTAGGTTTTCTCATATTGTGAACCAATTTTTATAGGTTGAACAATGTATTATTGTCCTTTTGATTCATAGTAACATATTTATAGTATTTTATATTCCTATACACATAGTTCTGCCTCTGAACTCTTAATTCAATCTATTTATCTATCATTCAGCCAAGCTGTACTGTTCTAATTACCAGGCCTTTGTGATATGTATTAGTTATTTATCTTATATGTTTAAGCTTCCTTCCTTTTATATTTTCAAGCCTTCCTTCGGCCATCTGGGAGTTTCTCAATCTGATATTCCAATCTACCAATTTCCTCTTTACTGCATCTTTACTATTATGAGCTGTATATATTTTGCTCTTATTTCACCCATTACAGTTTCATATATGATATTTCAAATTGTTAGTTACTGCTAATATCTTTATTTTCCTATTTAAAATGATTGCCCGTTGCAATAATTTGGTTTCACGATTGTGTTTGTCAAGGTCTTTTAGAGTGTTTGTCCTTCTCAGATATCTAGGTTTTGGCCTCTGAGCTCAAGTTGCCTTAAGGTTATCAGATATAATCTGCTAATATGCACTGAGTAAGGCTACAAAGTCAGACCATTTTTTTCTGACAGTCTCAGCCAGTTTGATTATTACTATGTTATGTCAGTCTTTCAGAAAAATCTTACAGTCTTAAAATAATGCCCAAGGAGTACTCAGTTGACAACTGTTTTCTCCAACTTCTCACCCCGGCCAGGCTTCTGAAATGCACTGATAAAACCTCAAGACACTAGCACAGATGGCCTAGGCTACTGCTTGGGGTTTTCTTCTGAAGAAACAGTGTTGCCAGGAGCCTATGCAGGAACAAAATTTAGAACATTTTCCCTAACCTCTCTGTAGGTTCCAGGGGCAGTATTTTTTAGATGACAGCCGTGTTCTGCCTAAGCACACAAGTCCAAAACAACATCCGATCTTCCCATGGATGTCTTGTGTTGTTGCTTAGTTACCATTATTGTTATTGTTTGATTGATTAGTTCTTGGAGTGCATGTTTCCCGCCTGCCTTTAATTTCCCCAGCACTGAGTTTTGAGGAGGGAGTCATAAACTCCTGCTGTGTGCTATCTTTTCAGGAAGCTGTTAAAGTTTCTTCTTATCCATCTTTCTTCTATTTGTGCCAATGGACTAAGGCAGAAATAAAAACTACTTCACCATATATTCATAGGCTTTTAATACATTTTAATTAACTTCTATAAAATTTTCCTATTTATTTTTAACCCCAAATTGATTTTTTTTTTAATTTTAAGGCATATTGTATTTCCACATGTGCTCATCGTACCTGGCATGCTGTGTAGAAACTAAGATGCATCCTCACTAACAGTAGTGATTGTCTTAATCAGTATTTTGTTCTGAAAAATTATTAAATTTAGTCTTTGTATTAAACTATTATTTTAGATATTATTTTCACCAGTTTTTCCATGAAAAAATCATTAGATAAATAACTTTTCTTGAATCTCAGCGCTTGCATTTGAACTGAGGTCTGAATTGGTCAGAATCTAAGTTTGTAGTCATTACAATCTATTGTCCTCCAGTGCTGAGTAAACACTGGCAAGCATTTACTTGTTAAAAGTAAGAAGGAAGAAAGAAAGAGAGAAAGAAAGGAAGGGAGAGAGAAAAGACAGGAAGGAGGAAAGAAAAGAAGGAAGGAAGGAAAAAGAAGGAAGGAAAGGAGGAAGGAAGGAAAGAAGGAAGGAAGGATGGGAAGGAAAAAGGAAGGAAGGAAGGAAGGACGGAAGGAAGGACGGAAGGGAAACGAGAACTAAAAAACAAAAAGAAAAAGAAAAAAGAAAGAAATATTCTCTACCTCTTTTTCTCTACCTTAGTTTGCTGCATATCACAGTTTATTTTCTAAGCGCTATTTCCCAACAGAATTAATCCACTTTGCCAAGCATAACTTTATTTCATCTCATGCTACCCGCTGGGTCAACACCAGAGGTATATGAAAACAAAGGCCTGTCCTACTAATCCTGATGAAGATGAAGTCTTCATACTAAGATCCAGAACCAATTAATTACAGTACTAATGCTCTGGTGTCCCAATATATGTTTATAGACCATTGCATACTGATGGGAACTGCTGTTCTGCTATTGAATGCCATGTACATTATTCATAATGCATGGCAGTAAGACTGAATAATTAATACATCAGTATCACTAATAATTCACCCTCCCCTTCCACATGCCAATATAGAATTTGGAAATTCTTTTTGATCCATGCCCAAAGCGCATATCACACTGTGCAAGACTTCTGCATTCTGAAAGATACATGCATATTCTATAAATCTGAAACATAGCTATTTGGAGTCTTATAACTCAGCAATTATTTATCCCAAGATCCCATAAATTTAAAAAAATTAAAAAGTTTACCTATATATCTTTATAAAATTGGATAGTTGGTGCAACTTTAGTAAACTATTCATCTGAAAATAACTGCTATTGAACTTAATGTGCAGCTGAATGTATGTGCAGAAATTTACTCCCTTGACAATGCAATTTAAAAGCTGACTTGTTTCAGAATTAGACAGACAGTAACATATGGGAAGGGATTTTTCAGTAAGGGACAGAGCCCTCAGTCCTTAAATGACTCTCTGAGATTTAGTACTTTTTTTAAAAAAAAGAAGGGGAGGATATTTTTCCTTTCCCAATTAGATAATAGTAGCATATCATTTCTTATTATTTGAAAATCCATAGTATAAGTTAAAAGATATTATCTGCCTCATTTTAGCCAGTGTCATGTCATCTTTTATCTCCCATTAATATTTCTGACACTATTGATTAATATTCCTTCAATAGGTAAAGCGTCTATGCCACGGTAGCAAAATACATGATCTCTCCAAAATACTGATTTTTGATCTAAAGTCATGTAAGCTACTGTTGTAATAATGAGTTCACAATTAATTAAAGAATGATATGAATTATATATTTATAAGATATCGTCAGCATTTCCTGAATTCTAATTGCAAAGACATGAGCTGGCATACCTGTTCTTATTTCTAGTGGGGATTATAATTGATATTAAAAAGACAGAAAACACAAAAGCACAGGCAGGGACTAGATGTAGAATCCTAAAATAGCACTCTTGTCAAAGTAACTTCAAATTATGGTGACAGGCAAGAAATTTAAAAATAGACATATGGAAATAGCCAAGTTGATTAAAAAATGGGTTTCTGAATTAGTGCCATTTGGAGGTTAATATCAAATTCTGATTCTGTTCTGACATATAAGGAAATGTGTTATATTCTCACCCTAGGCCATTTAGATATCCTTTGTCTAATGGCACCCAGGATTCCCAGGGAGTCATTTTTATTCCTCTTGAGAATCCAGTAGCTTGCAGCATAAAGACCTACATCAACCCTTAATAGAAATTCATCCCAATATGACCAAGGCATGATTATTTCACTTGTATGTACGGGATAGCTCCCTGCTGTTCTGGGCATTGTGAGAGTCATTTTTGCTCCCTCTCCCTGAAGTTGCAGTGTTTTTTTTTTGTTTTTTTTTTCCATTAACAAGAGAACATTTCAATTCAGTTGGTGTTTCTCTAGTCACTAAGGTGACATTACCACTACCTTTAGCACTTTGAAATGGTTGCAGTAAAGTCTTAGATCACAATCCTCCCACCATTACTAAAAGTAATGGTTTTCAAACAATGCAACTGTGAGAGAGAGCTTGGGAATTACCTAGGAAAAGAAAGGTGGGAAAGTAGTTCTATTGAAAGGTAAGGATCTCCTGTGACTGTAAAACCTCCTTTATGCAGTGAGTGCACCCCAAATGGATCTTTCCCATTGACACGCTGAAGGTATTTCTGAGACTGGGATAGTCAAGTGACAGAAACTAATTTCTTCCAAATCGAAGTGAATCTCTAAAGCTACTGCTTGAAAGAATGGCCTCTTCAGAAGACAGAGCAGAAGAGTTTGGTGTTTTCCTCCTTCCACTGTGCGCAGTTAGCAGAGCTGTTATCCATTCCTACCCCCAGTAGGAACAGCCCCTTTGAGCTGCAAGGGGAGAACAGGTTCAACATGGTAGTCTGATTCTGCTAAGGAGGCCAGTACTTATCCCTTGTCACAGCATTAAATATGTGTTACAGCTCTCTATATTTGATTCAGCTTCATCTTTTCCCAAATAATTTAGATTGTTGTATACATATAAACAAATACCTGCATGAATTTCATTTAACATTTAGCCTTTAGCATATGTGCAAAAATATAAAGTGCCAATGCCTAAAGTGATTCCCCATGGGGCTTGAAATACATTTACCAGATGCTTGTACTTTGCTATAGTCTGAAGGACAGTGTCTCTAGGTTGACATTTCTTCCTGATATTTTGCACAGGTTGGCCGAAAAACGTTTAAAAAAAGTGACAGTTAAGCATTTCGGCATTCCTTGATCCCACTCAGAGCAACAGTTAGAATTTTATTCAATTTTTTTTCCTATGGTATGAATATGGATTCTCAGCATTAACTATGGTTTTCCGTGATCACCCAAGGGATAGTACCTCTGTTTTTCTTAAAAAGAAAAAAAATTAGATAAAATTATATATAAAGATAACCAGTTTCTCATTCATAAATCCACCAGAATAACAATCTTATGTATATCTAATTTTTGTGTACTTGTCTACATAGTTTGGCAATGAATAGATCTGTCTTGGTGGGTTTAATTATATTTCTTCTATTTTATAACTGTTTCTCAGGTATCAGAGTAGACATGCAAGTACTCTCAGATGACTGGGATACAAAGCAAGACTAAGTCATAAAAATATTTAGGAAAGACAAAAAAATAAATCACGTCAAAAATGTTGATGAATGAATCAGCCATCAAATCCTGATGTGTGTAAGTCACATTGGTATGGGCTGGCTCTAACTTTACCTAGTTCATGTAATAGTTTTTACACAGAACCTGGACTACAATCTTTTGTAAGTGCAGAACACTCCAAATAAAATTCTAAAATTATTCATGATTACATCTCTGGATTTCAAAATGGAATTCCTCCCCTTGTTTTACTATCTTAATCAGATAACATAGGTACCATTCTCAGATCCTACTTTGCTAACTTTCTCATTCAAGGTCTTCACTGAATCTGCGGTAGTCACCAAATGTTTACATGTTAGTCATGGAAAGACACAATTTACCTACTCTCTCTGCTAAGATTCCATCCAACTTTAAAATTCTAAGATGAACCAGAAAAACTAACAGCAAAATAGTAAATGGAAGATAATATTAGGCACATTTATTTGTTCTAATCACTATGCTTCCATAGAGAAGGTCACCTCAATGACTTTTAAAGTGGAAATGAAAATTTAAGTTTTAGGTGAGATAACATCAGTGTCAACAGAGATCCCCAGCTCATGAGAAAAGTTTTCATCAGAGTGGGAGGTAAATGAGAGAAATCAGTCTTATCCAAGCCTTTTTTTCCAGAGGTCAAGTGAGGCTCATAATGGTGAGTAGCATATGAGTTTGATCTTGAGCTCTCCCGACATGGTTTTTGAGACAAATTATCAGTAAAGTGGAAGGGTCAGAAGAAAGGCATCGAGGAGAAGAGGGAAGGCTAATTTAATTGCCTTTGTTCCTCAGTGACATAGCTTAAATTGAGCTTGCATTTCTGAGAGCACAGGGATATTTGCATGCTTGGATTTTCATAAGTGGAAAATGAACTCAAAGCACTTGGCCTACAGATAACATATCACTTTATATTTGAAGGACAGAAAATACAACTGGGAGGCAAGGGAATCTGAAAATTCTTCTTCTCTCTATCATTTTTCTCCTGACTTTGGGTGGGGGGATGATAGTGAAGTTCAGTTTAAATGTAAAATACAATGTACCAAATATAATTAAATACAATTAAAGAGTTAAAAGTGGAAAGCCAAAATACATACGCTAAATATATATTCTTAAGGAAGAGTTATAATTCGTGGCTATGGACAAATACGGAAATCAGTTTACTCCCTGGTGATTCATTTATGTGTGTATTAAACAAAGGCATATTAAAGATCCTTTGAATCTGGTTTGTATCTAGACACATTCTGGCACTGATACGTTATTCAGAAGATACTTTGACTATATAACTAAATTTAAGATGAATTGAAAAAATACCAGGGTGATGATTCTATGCTGTTCTAGGAAAATAAAGACAAATTGGAAAATCTCCAATAATATTTAAAGGTTGAAAAACTTGGAACTCTTTCACTAAAAATCTGGTAGTACTGTGATCTCCTAGAGGTGGAGATAATTAAAACACACAAGCATGCACAAAGGCAATTTACAATCATTGCTTCCAAATCCTCCAGCAAATTTAGATTTTATTTGAGTTGATTTCTTCCACATTTCTTAGTGTTTGTTGTCACTTAAGTCTTCTATCTATGATCATTGTTTGAGATTTTACTAATGCTTAATTGCATCTAAGTAATGAAAAGTTAATAAAGCCATTATAAATATAATCAAAACTATAACTTTGCTATAGAGGTAAATAATTAATTGTTTGTGAAACACTAAATTGTAATTCAGTGGCATTTATGAACAATATAAATGTATAAAATTCAAATAAATGAAACATCAATAAATGTGATCTATTGCTGCAACTTGAGGAGGGAATAATTAATAGCATCTTTTTTTTTCTGCCCAAGTTGGGAATCAATTAAGAAACACAGGGATCAGACAGATAGAGATCAAAAGAGCATCGAGAATACTGATAACACCTAAATTAGAGAATGTGTCTTTCAGTCTATTAGCCATGTTGGCTAGCTCAGACTATAACCTGAAGTTGAACTTGCTCACCCAGTTCCAAGTATTGCTGGGAATTTACAAGATGTCTCAATGGGGTCCTGCTCTTTTAAGGATCTAAGGAATGTGATGCAGAGAGTATGTGCTTTTTGCTAGTAGGCATATTCCAGTGAGGAAGAGGCTGGGTCACACTTATTATCTTCTCTCAATATCACCCATGGGAAAAGTTACTTCTCTCATGGGCAAGAGTGAATATTAAGTCAGAAAGCAATCCCTATTTTACCCTATTGGAAGCGTTACTACTATTATTATTATCAATGGAAATTTAAAAAATAATAATAATAGTAACAATCACCTCTTGAGAGATTTAAAGACATTCAAATTTGGAATTAAGGAGATGAACTGTCTGAATATTTTGTTTCAACCCTGTGGTCCCAGTTAGACTGGTAGAATAAATATTGATAGGATAATAGCTACTTTGTATTACCTTCTCACTTGGGCATTCCTTTAACTGTGTTACAAAAGAAGAAGACAATTAACAAATGCTTGAGCTACTGTTATTAAATGTTTAACAGCTAGTCATTTAACTCCAGATTCCATTGTCTGCTATGCGGGCATATGCCAAGAGAAGGACTGGGATATGCAACCTAGATGTCACATTTCAAAACTGTTCCTGTAGCCTGTCCTTACGGGCCTTTGCTTGTCTAAGGTGTTTGATGGGTTAAGGAAATGGGAGACAAAGGAGTTCACAAGGCAGTGAGGGAAGTCTATGGTACTTTTCTGAGAATAGTTGCAATGAAACTCCATTTATTCCTCAGCTAAGATTTTGAATAGAGGCAATAACATTTGGCTTCTGTTAAAAAATAATGTTGGGATAGGAGGCTTATCTCATAATATTTGCTGAGGGATGGACAGGATCACTTGTAAATGTGAATGAAATGTATAAAACTGAATACAGAGGTGAAGTATTTAGGGTTTATTGAACTTCTGGTTTTGTAGTATTAAGTTGCAAGAGCATGACAGATACAGAAATAATCTTTTTTTTTTTTTTTTTTTTTTTTTTTTTTTTTTTTTTTTTTTTTGAGATGGAGTCTCGCTGTCACCCAGGCTGGAGTGCAGTGGCTAGATTTCGGCTCACTGCAACCTCCACCTCCCTGGTTCAAGCAATTCCCCTGCTTCAGTCTCCCATGTAGCTGGGATTACAGGTGCATGCCACCATGCCCGGCTAATTTTTTTGTATTTTTAGTAGAGACGCGGTTGCACCATGTTGGGCAGGCTGGTCTTGAACTCCTGACCTCAGGCAATCCACCCGCCTTGACCTTCCAAAGTGCTGGGATTACAAGCATGAGCCACCTTGCCCGGTCAGAAATTATCTTTTATGTTGTATGTAAAGTTCATTAAAGCTGAACAAAAGTGACATATTCATGTTACCTGGGAAGACTACCAATGCAATGTAAATGCTGTATGGGCAATAAATATATAATTATTAAGATAATTGAGAAATGGACACCATATTGAAGATAATCAACATTGTTGTACCATAGACTTTGAGAGAGCAAAATATCAGAAGAGAACGCTACCTCTTATCGGATTAAATTACTGAAATATTGATACAGGTAGTTAGGCATGAGTGGGGCAGGAGAGGGCTCTCCCCTCCTACCCACTAGAAATGCCAGGTGATGGTTCGGCAAATTTCACATTGCCTCTCTAAAAATAATTCCACAGCACCAGGGAGAGGCCATTTCCTGATGGTTGGCACCTGTTAACATCAAAATGTTAATTGAAAGCAGCACCCAGGGAGAAACAACTTCCTGGGAATGCGTGTTAAGAGATAAAAATGGTGAAGTATGACCTTCCAGGGCACATTCTCCCAGAAAAGGGAAGAAAGCCTCAGATGGGCAAGAAGAAAACTCCCTAAACACAATGCTTGTGCTCACTTCTGAAGGGTAAGGAAAGCGCTGGGCATGCGGAAACCCACCCTAGAAGAATCATGGGAGAGAGACAAGCTTATAAAAGTTCTAGGATCACGGTTAAATGGGGGCACTTGACCTTCTCTCTTTAACCTTCACGTGCCTGCTTGAATCTCTTCCAAATGCACCTTCCTTTCTTTTCTGTTCTGAGGACTTTCTAAATAAACTTCTATTCCTGCTCTAGAACTTGCCTAGGTCTCTTTTTTTTTTTTTTTTTTTTTTTTTTTGCTTTATGCCCCTCAGTCCAGTTCTTTCTTCTGAGGAAGCAAGGACTCAAGTTGCTATGGACTCATAAGGATAGGCCACCAGTAATTTAGGGTAAATCAGATCTCTTTCACTAGTAACAATATTATCGCACTTAAAAATCACTGACACTTTTCCTGTTCTTCATTGTATATTAGACACTCCAGGATTTATATTAATATAGATAATAATTTAGAAAAATTAGAGTCTATGAGATAGAGTCATAATGAAACCAAAAGTTTCTATAGAAATATATGTATATATATATATATCCCAGAAATACTGAGAGAGAGAGAGATTATATATTGTCTTCCACCTTCCTTTTGTTTTAGACCTTAATTTAAAAAAATCAGGGCAAGGAAGAGAAGCATTATTCATTGGGATGCCTCAGAGACTTCAGCTCTCATTATATATAAGTATTTATCTTTCAATACACTGCTTTCAATACCTATCAGTATTCCTCAGCTCCTACATACAAATACATATATACAACATTTTAAATTACTTTAGAGCTTGAAAGTCTGTATATTTTGGATCATTTCTTATTTGGAAATCACTGAATGTTGCTTTTTTCCCTGTAATCTATGGCATAAGATCAAAATTATGCAAATTTTTTTGCTCCTTAGTTCCGCTAAAACAGGGTTCTTGTCACATGACCAGGAAAGATTAGGCATGCAGACACATTGAAAGGTGAAGAGAGGGGAATTTATTAAAAGAAAACTCTCAGTGAAAAAAGAAGGGGTTCTGTTAACAGGCTCCCACCTCACAGACTGAATACCAGGCCACCACATAGGAGTTGAAGAGGCCAGGCTCTTCCCCCTACACAAGACACGAACTTCCTGCGTCTCCACCTCATTCTCCCAGTGCCCAGGAGGGTCCCCCGTCTGTTGCAGGCATGCGCGAAAATATCCTGGGCAGTTTCCCTCATCTGCACAAAAGCATCTGATGTAAATACTGGGAAGTGGGTCAGGGATTCTCTGGGGACCATGCCCCATATCTACCTCCTGCATCTATCAAATATATAATGTAATCCCAGGGCAAATAGTAATGACACAGGAGTGGAATGCAATTATTTTACCGTTTTGCTCAATTTGATTCTGTATAATACTATGGCATGTTAAAACTAATACTAATTTCTTTTGCATAAATTTATTCATTTTTATCACTTTCTGAATTGGGACCTATTTTCGAAATGCCTATTTGGTTTTCTAAACCTTGTAACTCAGAAGACTGGCTTATCACTGACAATAAAATTGTAAATTATTTTCTTTATTTTTAAAGGAATTATTGATGTCTGCTTGTTGTAATTTTGACTAGTTATCAATTATTTGAAAGGAAATAGATCTAGGTAATTTTGTGTACTTAGTCTTCGTCTCTGCTTGTTCACACAATTTCTTTGGTGTTTCCATTATTGGACCCCAAATGTCATTATAAAAATGAAAGCAAAAATAAATCAAGTACAACTCTCTGCTTGTGGCCCCCTCCTTATGTGTGGCCTGTGAAAGACAAACATTATTATTCCTTCAATTCTTGAGGTTACTGTACTCTGGCCTCCTGATCCAGGATCCTTTACTTAGCTTATTGTACTTGGGTGCTCCAGAGAGACATAACTGATAGGTTGTATATGTAGAAAGAGATTTATTATGAGGAATTGGCTCACACGAGACTGAGAAGTTGCACATCATTGCTAGCTGGACACCCACAAAACCTTAATGGCGTAATTCATGCTGAGTCAGAAGTCCTGAAAACCAGATCTAAGTCACAGCCTGAGGGTAGAGCAAGATGGATATCTCATTCAAACAGCACTACAAAAGAAGGGATCAATTCCTTCTTCATATGCCTTTTGTTCTATGCAGGACCTGAGGAATTTGGATCAGGCCCACCCACATTGAGGAAAGCAATCTTTTTTTACTCAGACTACTGATTCAAATGTAACTCTCACCCAGACACACCCAGAATGCAGCTAAGCCAAATATCTGGACACCCCCATGATTCCCATCAAGTTGACACATTAAAAGTAGTCATCACATTTATTAACATTGGCTTGGCCCTGTTGAGCTTTTATTTTTGAGGCAGCTCAACTTCATCCTGCATCAGTATCCAACAGTACTATGCCTAAATGTAAAAACAGCTTGAAATGAGCCTAAAATATATCCAGAGGTAACATTCTACAATTCCTCTATGTCCTTACTTGAAATAACACAAAATTAGTAGGATCTCCACTAAACAGTGAGTAAAGTGCCCAGGGAATTATTTACATTTGAGTGTCACATAATATAAACTACTACAGAGTTTAATAGAAAGTGATGCAGAAGTGGAAACACATGTTTAAACTCTGAGGTTATTCCCAACTCTATATGATCCTTGGCAAATACTTTCTGGTTAGGTTGCTTCATTTAGAAAGAGAGGAGAGTTGGGCCATTAATAATAGCTGCCATTTATTGAGTATTTACTCTATCTAGACATCTCTGTATTACTTATATACATCAATAATTGTATGAGTTCTGTTGATCTAATTTTACATTTGTAGAAAATGTATCCTAAAGAAGCTAAGACACTCTCATGGGTGCATTTCTAGTAAATAGTGGAGGCAGAACAAAAACTCATGTCTCTCTGTATTCAAAGTCTGTGCTGTTGGGATATGGTTCTTGTTCATGTTCACATTCTATGATTATTGGTTATTTGGGTGATATGTGTTGTCAACAGGAAACAAAAAAGGTTGTTGGCACACAGCGTGCCCTAGAATCTCCTGCAGCACTTTTATACTCTTAGGCAGGAGGAATAACATTTTTTTTTCAACAGGCTACCAGCTATGTATCTTTAGATTGGAAGCTTGTTGTAGTTGTATTTCTGAAATAAATGCGGCACAGGACAGTGCCTGAATATAATTTGGGGATAATTGAAAAAGGCAAGGAAATCATCCCTGATTAAATTTGTACATGGCTGTCTGGAGAACCATTATAATTTATGAGGATTTGTTGCTCAGAGAGTAAATAATACCAGTGACAGCATTTCCTCAGAGAACAGAAGATCAAATCGGTTGCAAAGTAGGTGCCAATACTTCCTCTCAAAAACACAGCAGAGGAGACAGTGGTAATAAATGATGCTCCATTTGTTTCAATGCTTATGACCCTCCTGGCTGCTTAAGAGCAGAGAGACAGGATTTAACTCTTGCATTGCAGTGAGACTACTACATATTCCTGCTGCATACAATGGTCTGAAATTCTTGAAGAATGTAAACAGATAAAGTAAGTTTAGGTAAGTGGGCCACTTATGAACACACCTGCCATTCTGACATGTGGACAAGTGTTAACTAGTTTCATGTAATAATCTTTTTTATTTATCCTGTAATGATAATGGTGATAAAACTTCATGCAACACTGTGTCATTTAGAAAGATGACAGGACCCTTGCAATTAGCATTACTGTGGGTGTCTGGTAATGCAGACTGGGTATTGAAAAATATAGTTTGTGGTCCAGACTTCAATGCTAACCCCAAATCCAAGGTTCAGATTCTAGCAAATTTAATTCTACCTTTAGCTCTCCTATAGCATATAAACTGAAAGCTAGGCAACTTGTCATTCAAACGAGTTTTTAAAAATTGAGACCCTGGATCTCACCATTTTAGAATCTGGTGGTGTCAGCACATATTAAGAACAATTTACGAAACCTTGAAATGCTATTGGTCAAATGTTAGCTGTATATACTGGTGCTGCTACATTAATTAATACATGCCCTTTTTTTTAACAGACATTTGTTGTATGAGAAAAAAGTATTATTCTATTCAGCTAGCAATATCTGGCCTTTGTTGATATCTTAGTACATAGCTTTAATAATCATTTGACATTTAGTATTTCCTAGCTAACAATGGAATGCAATGATTCATATCTGTTGAATGGATTATAAAATCCTAGAGGGCAGTCATCATGTTCTACTTGCATTTTAATAATTGATTAATTAATCTGAACAAAGTTAGGATGTAGTTGGATTAATAAATACAAGACTGATTAAGTCAAGTTTGCACTTAATGGGCACAACACTATATATATTTGTTAGTTATTATTTTTCTTTGTTTCAGTAAATTAGACAAAATTTGGTATATAATATATGTAAAACAGGCAATACAGTGCTCATCATAAAATATATTATATAATACATGTAGTTTCCTTTTATTCATGCACTTAATTTTATGTATTCATAAAAGTGGTTGTATGGAAAACATGCACCCCTCGTTCTCTCTAGGCAAGATGTTTGTTTTCACGTAGGTATAACAGACACCGGAATTGTATCATTATAAGTAGTACTTAGCGTGAACTTTCTGTACTCTCTATTCTATCTGTAAGAGCCAACACTGAAATTCACATATGCCTGCTAAGAATGTAAGAAAGAAGAATGAGCTCCATGCATTTCAATGGGAAAAGAACATCATGATGAATTGCTTTAGTGAGGGATAAAGTAACACAGGTCCAACCTCAGACAACAAGGATGCTGGCTTCTCATTTTGCATTTTACAACCATTTGTCCAATTTTTTTGGTTGATTGCACTGAATTGTTTTGTTTTGGAAAAACAGCAATAGATTAAAAGAAAGCTCTCTGCACAGAAAAAAAAATAAGCTTCAGAGGAAAGAACAAAAAAGGCATTATTAATATAGTTAGTTATATAATTATTCTCCTTACAATTTGTTTCTTAGGGCCCAGTAGCAGCTTTCTGAACTCACTTTGTTGGCCACAACACTTAATGGATTATCACACAATCAAAGCAGTCTAATTTTATCACACAAAATTAAAGTATACCTGCTATAAGGAAACAAGGAAATACATAAGCAAAGATATGAAGAGAAGTCAGCAATACTTGAAAATTAATCCCATTTCCTAAAATGCCACGTGTGCAATAATTCAAAGTAAATGACAATATATTATACTCTAAGTCCATAATGTTAGAAAATAAAAGCCTAGTTGTTGCTTGACTTACAAGAGCAAAACAAGCTTATGGTGCATGGGTCCGTGTTGTTTGGCAAGTAGTCAATAAAACTGTACCTTATGACTTTCTCTCCTAAAGGTTCTAATCAAAACAATTTATTTCAGGCATGTAAACCCTGCTTTTCAGACTGTAGCTATTGTCAGCACGTACAGCAGCATCAGCAATAACGGATGCAATTTTTGGATTGAGAGTCTCAGAGCTCCCCCATCTGTCTCAGTAATGGTTGGATTTCATATGGATCAATACAGCTTGTCAACTCTAGTACAAGGATTTTCCCTCTAACCTTTATAATAGCAATTCCTATGCATCCAACCTTGTCCAGCATAAAAGCAATATTTGAGGATATTATGTAAAGGAGCTGGAGCTGACAGAGCTGGAAGGACATTAACTACCAGTACCCTAATTGCTAGGGTCCAAGCATTCAGACATTATAGCCCATTCGAAATCTTAAACTTCAGTAACAAAAAGAGAACATGTTTTCATACAAGTTAACTTGCTTGCCTCTATGAGCACAGGACGGTGGTAAAGAAAGGAAAGAGATCTGTAAACAAAGCCACTGCTTATTTTTGTGTGAGGGATATTTGGATGCTCCAGTTGGTTCTCTGAATGTATTTCTCTCTCATCAGCAATGAGATCGGAGAATTGAATGTGATGTGTTTGTCTTAGTAAAAGGTATAACTACATCCTGGGGGGAGACAAAGTGTTTTGCTTTGTTTCTGCTCCAGTTCTCTACTGAGAAATAAAACCAAGAGGATTCAATTCTTTTTTCTGCAATGGACTTATAGCTGCCATGACTTGCTGCTCAGAGCCACAAGGTGCCGATTGTTATGTATCACTGCCCCTTAGTGGTTGGCCAACAGCAAACCTTTTTAATACCTACCCAACATCACAGGTTTATAGGTATATAGGGCATGCAGGCCCTCCTCTCTGCTTCTTAGAGCAGGCAACAGAGACTTAATGTGCAGACCTGCCCTTTTCTAAGATGATGCTTTGTTTTCTCTGTGTCTGTGTAATACAGAGAAAAGAGCAAGTATTCTGGGATCAGACAGAGCTGGAATTATATCTCCCCTCTGCTGTTCTCTAACTGAGTGATCTTGGGAAACTCACTTAACCCCTCTCAACTTTATTTTCTCCTTCCAAAATGGAATTAGCAACTACCTTGCTAAACCAGTGCTGTAGGATTAATTTAGAAAATGAAGGAGAATGGCTAGCAAATCATCTGTCATGCCTTCTATTATTGTTACTAACATGATGCTGATGATTATGGTCATGAACATTTATGAAGGATGTGATCTTCCCACTATTACGAGACCAAAGAAATGTATGAATGCTATATAAACTGTACTGTAGTCTCTATGAAGTTACTAATGTAGTCTGCCTTGATGAGTGACTCTAAGAACAGTACAACAAAATGGTTCCTGCTTTCATTCCAGATTATAAATTAATTTAGTAGTTGTGGTTTGTGGGTTAGATTATGGTTATGTGAAATAAGATTTTAATTCAATTTGCCACATATTTTTGGGAGCCTATTGCACAAAATGTGCTGCTCTGTGTAGTCATTGTACAAAGAAAAAAGTAAATGATGTATGTGTTTTTATACAGTTTGCAAGTTAGTGGATACAACAGAGATATACATTTACCTAAATAGAAATTAGACAGATTTATAGCAAGTGCTGTGGGATTATAGAGGCAAAAGAAGTCAATGTCACTCTCAGAGTAGTTTTCATAGAGATGGTGATATCTGTTGTGGTATATGAAGCAGTATTTTTAGAGTTGGAATAAAAGAGGAAACATTCTAAGTAGGGAAGTAGTAAAGGTGAGTACTTCTCAAAAGAATGTATGAAGTAGTCAGAGAATAATGAAAAAATTAAATGTAGAAAAAGCTTGAGTTATGTGTTAGAAATAATAACAAATAAGAGTTAGCAGGATAGATTTTTGGAAGGCCTCGAATACTATGCTGAACTTTTAAATGGTGTACTATAAGCATTACGGAGCCATGAACGAATGTATTTTACATTTTAGGGCTTTTATCTTATTTTGGGAGAAGACAATGCGAAAATGTGTTTCTTCAATATTATTTTTTATATCAAAGCTAAATTATTTATACTTATGTTGGAGGTCATGAATTATTGTATACAATGTTGATTTCTCTTTAAAATATTGCCATTTTCATTTGTAATTCTTTTCATTCCTTTTCAACAATCAAATCTTCCATTGGCCTATCATTTTATTCTACCTGTCAATGTTGGCTGGTTATGAATATTTTTCTCTACTCCTAAATAATTTTATTCTTCCCAGAAAATAAATGGTTACTGAAGCAGAGAACACTGTGAATATCCAAATTGAATCAATCTGCATGTGATGTAAAACCTTGGACTATATTATGAAGATGTAAAAATTATAAAGGAGCACTGAGACATGAATGAAATTCCCCAGAGAATCATTAGATGATGTATCAACTTGACAAAATACACCCAAGTATTTGTCTATTTCTGTCCGTCATCACTAACACTTCCCAGATCCAAGACATCATCACTTCTCACCTGGACTACTGCATTGGCTGAAATTGAAAATCTGAACTTCCTGGTTTGACTCCTCATTTGACTTCTCATTTCATCAAAAATAAAATGTGAACTTTTATTCATGTTTTACAAGGTCTTAATAATATCTGTAAACTCACTGCATACTCATACTCCTGTGCAGTCACTCCACTTTAGTCAGGTTTTCTTGTTTTTTTCTAAAAACTAAACCCTTTTCTACCTCAAGCGCTTTGCTTTCTCTTTCTTTTCCTGGAACATTGATCTTCTTCAAGAGCTCACTTCTTGACTTAATCAAATTTTTGCTTCAAATCCTTGGTCCCAAGACTGGTCCTGACCATATAAGGTAAAGCAACTCCTTTCCCTGTTCTCATCGTTTCTTAATTCCAGCACATCATGCCATTTTATTTCCTTCCTGAAATTTATTGCAATAATAAATTATTGTAACTTTTCTCTATTTACCTTTTATAGTCCATCTTACAAAATCTCAGTGAGAACAGTCTGTTTTATTTACCTTTGCATCCCCTGTACTTTAAACAGTGCAGGCACATGTGTTTGTTAAATATTGATTACATGAATGAATGAATTAATTAATGATCCATGAAAGCCTGAACCACATGGGAAGGAAAATGAAATAGAAAGAAACCGAGAGGCTAAAATCAACAGGAAGAACAAAAGAGAGTGGGAGATGGCTCATTGAGGAAAGTGTGAGTATCACACACATCAACACAGTAAGATAGGAAAAATAAAGGAGACATAGCTAGTACCCAAATGGCCATATTTATAGTCAAGGATAATTTCAATTCAATTTGCCAATGAATAAGTGGGAGGTCTTGGAATTAATTCTCCCCACTGTAAGTGCATAGGCTCTGGGGAACCAGTCAAAGGAAGTATGAGACATATAAAGAAGTAAAAAGAAGTATAAGCAGCCTCTATACCTGGTACTCAGGTGGGTGCAGGAAAAAGCAATGTGGGCCTATGTAGCTGGAAGGCTAAAGTTATATTGCAGGATGTCCCCACAGAGCTTATAGCAGAGTTCTGGCAAACAAAGGAGGAGGCATTATGAATTAGAAACCCTGGCATGAGGTGTTGTGGTTCTAATTTTAACAAGCTAGATTCTAATATAAAGCCCCTGCTCTATAACAGAGGAATGAAAAGAGGGGAGATAGTGGAGAGAGGAGGAAATGGCATAAGGAAGGTAGGACCAAGGTCCTGGAAATGAAAAGATATTATGCATGCTGCTATTTAGAGAATTCTCTCAGATGGGTAAGTTAAAAATCAGTACAATCAGATAAAGAAGCAAAGTCAGAATTAGAACAATAGGTACTTGATATTGTGTTCTGACTGCTGGTTTAAGCATTTCTCTGAACCACCTACTTAAGGCAGGCGCTAGTGTCTGAGCTGTCTCTTTAGGTGTGAGTCAAGTGTCTTAAACAGAAGGGGATAACTATAAAATCTGGAAATCACATAGGTCAGGTGAAAAGGTAGGAGATACTCATATTCTAGTCCAATTTGTTCTTTTTTCTGAATCCTGTTGCAAATGACAATATTGTCTGAAAATGACTTTTAAAAATAGCATTAACAGTGATAGTTGTCACACAAACTTGTTTACAGACACTCTCCCTCATTTGGCACATACCTATAGGATGATTTTGTTAGCTGGGAAAATAGATTCATGTGGCCCAGAGTGCTAATATAAATGCTGATCTCCTGAATCTATGAGAGCACATGGCATGAATAGTAACACAAGGTATTACAGGCTTTATGCATGAAAAATGCCTGTGATTAGAGATAAGTTCATGGGGGAGAAAAGAATGTGGAGACAGAATTACAGACTTAGTACAGGAAAATAGATTAAGGTTGAGAAACACTAAGATAAAAAGATTTGGCAAGAGTTTGAAATGCTTTTCAATTCATGCAAATAATCGACAAGGGGAAGTGAACAGGTTGGAATTGGATAAAACAACATATATTAGAGAAAGACAAAAGATCAGACTCAGGGACAAAATATTAAATAACTGCCTATATCTTGAGTTACAAGTTATCTAAGAGTACAAACTGACTTGAAAATGTTCTCAGTAATGTACAATAAAAACAACAACCAAACAAATAACATTAGTTGAACAAGAAAGGAAAAATCAACGTGGCCTTAGTTACTAATTGCATCCAAATGGAAAGTAGAGATTTCTGCAAAAAAAAAAAAAAATCCACTGTAAATCTCAAGTGGAGCATTTATGGATAGATTTTACCTTATGCAGTTTAAAGTTTGCATTCGACAGTCTTTTTGGAAGATGACATGTAGATCGAGATCAAATCCTTATTAATGATACTATAGAGAAAGACAGTGATGATCCTCAATCCTGAAAGACTTGGTATCTCCAGCTTCTCTAATACTGAAACATCATAGACTCTATATCTTGTCCTCAAGGTGGTTCAACATGAGAGATAGCAAACTGAAGTTCATTTTTATGGATGTTCATTAGATATGAGAGCATGAAGTAAACAAAAGGGGAACATTGTCTATATAGTTAGCTATACATTTCTTCAAAGCAGTCCTTGGCTCAAAGATTTCAAAAACAGTAAATGGTTATCAAATGATGACATAAAAGCTTAATCTAATGTTTGTAAATGACAACATATATAGCATAACATTATAGATTGCAATATGTGTATGCATACAATGTTTATATGTCTAGTTATGGTATCTAATCTGTATGTTATCTATAAATATTAATCTGTTTTAATATAATAATTTGATCAGTATTCATATACAATATAAATTGAGAAATTGAGAATGAATGATGAATTCACAGAGAACAGTGATTGTTTTGGTCACTATATACATGACGCAATAAAAGATTGTCAATAGGTCAGGCGTGGAGGCTCACGCCTGTAATCCCAGCACTTTGGGAGATCAAGGTGGGTGGATCACAAGGTCAGGAGATCGAGACCATCCTGGCTAACACAGCGAAACTCAGTCTCTACTAAAAATACAAAAAAATGAGCCGGGCATGGTGGCAGGAGCCTGTAGTCCCAGCTACACGGGAGGCTGAGGCAGGAGAATGGCGTGAACCCGGAAGGCAGAGCTTGCATTGAGCCGAGATCCCGCCACTGCACTCCAGCCTGGGCAACACAGCGAGACTCTGTCTCAAAAAAAAAAAAAAAAAAAGATTGTTGATAAATGTACTCAATAGATGGATAACTATCTCCAAAAGCATATTGAAATACTTGTGTTTTCTTTCCTCTCTTAAACATTCCTAAACACAGACGGTGGCTATATCAAATTTTATAACTAGTTCATTTCATTCAAATTATAAATTAATGAATGTTTTCATTAATTAGTAATAAAATTATTTTAGCATTAATTCAATCATTATTTCAATAACTGGAGTTTACATTTTAAGTGCTTTATGTATACCTTCCTGTTCCTACTTTGCTAGCTTTTTGTTTTTCTTAGAAATGACCAGAAATAATTTCAATCTGGAAACAGCTTGCCTTTCTAAGGGCATGAAACCAATGTAAAACTAAATAACTAACTAACTAAATAAATAAATATCTCAATTCAGCTGTTGGTAAAACCATATAGCTAATTAAACTGAACTGTTATTGTGTCTTTTTTACCACAATAATTAATCATGAGACAAAGCTGAAAGTATAGAACAGAGCATCTTTCTGTTCTGAATGCAGTCAAGGTAGATGAAGTAATCAAGGTATAGATTAAAAACTTGAAGCAGTAGCACCAAAAATTTTTTATTGCTTACGAGACTTAGAAGGCAGGTAATAAGCTTAAACAACTACAATATTCCAAAGTCTTTTAGAGAAATGCCTGGAAATTCTGAGCAAACATTTTCAGATTGGGAACTTGTCCTGTTTCAGTTCCAAAATAAACATTTCTATATTCTCCATATTGCTGAAAAAACTTAGGCAGAATTTTCTGAGGGGTCTTTTGTATGTAAACTGAAAAGATTCTGCTAATTTTCTGTAATCTAAATGTCAAATTGGGGAAATTTCTGTAGACTTTCTTCTAGTAACATTTTCCCTATAAATTTTTTTTTTATAACCCCAATATCCCAACACATACATGTTTCTCATTACCGTGATTTTCAACTGGTACTTAGATAGGAACAATTTATGTTTATTTTCCCAAAGGTGATTTTCTATAAAACAACATTTTTAACAAAATATCAGACTTAGTTCTCGAGTGACATTTCAAATGTAATTGATAGTATGCCATATCATGTACAGAAATTTCAAGAAGCTGATACGTCATTTAGAAAGGATTTTTGCAATTTTGGGCTCTTAATGGAAGGATATGGCAAAATATACAACCTGAACCTTTCTCTGCTGTATTGGTCTCATCATGGAAATGACTACACTGTGCCTTTATATTTAGCCATTCTTTTTGTCTATTACTATACAATGAATCTTCCCCTAAAACTGACAAAGTGTTGAAGGAAATCATATGAAAGGAAGCAAAACAGGTAAACAAAATGTAATTATTATGATCATATATCTGTATATAAAACAACTGTGGTGTGTGTATGTGTGTGCGTGTGTGTGTGTGTTTGAGACAGAGTTTTGCTCTGTCAACCAGGCTGGAGTGTAGTGGCGCCATCTGGGCTCACTGCATCTTCTGCCTCCCAGGTTCAAACAATTCTCCTGCCTCAGCCTCCAAGTAGCTGGGATTACAGGCATGCATCACAATGCCTGGCTAATTTTTAGTAGAGACGGGTTTTCGCCATGTTGTCCACCAGGCTGTCTCAAACTCCTTACCTCAGTTGATCCGCCCACCTCGGCCTCCCAAAGTGCTGGGATTACAGGCCTGAGCCACAGCGCCTGGCCTGTTTGTTAATAACCATATTGACATTTTGGAGACTAGGTAGCAATGTTTAAGCATTTCATATTTTTAGATAATAGTTTGATACTTCTTCTTGGCATTCTAAAGAGTTTATTTACATTTTTGGAAGTTGTTTCAAGAGTTTTAAATATTCCTGTAACATTTATAATGTTTTCCATCTAAAATAATGAGAATTTGAGTTCCTCTTAAGATTTTAGAACAGAAAGTCTGAGTTTCAGCAAGGAATTGCTAACTTTATGAGGATGATGACTGATTTCAGTATTTCTAAAGCTCTAAATTGTGGAGCAGCCTTGCTAATGCTTTTCTTTAGAATCTAGCTCTTTTCTTTTTTTTCTTTAGGCAACTTCCAGCTTCAAGATTGTTCTTGTTGCTTCATGATTAAGGACAGTAATATGACATCTCAGTGAGACCAAGCTCCAAATTTCTCTCATTCTACAGCTATAAATAGTGCTATTGTAGCATTTTATTTAAGGGAGATTGGACGATTTTGAAAGGAAGATCCCTGAGCATGGAACTTAGTTTTACACTATAGTCTTCTCTCACTCTACCTAGAATTCATGAGAGTGACTTATTTTACCTATGATAAATTGTAGATTTGGAAAAGGCATTTGTTTGTAGAGACATCATGTCATCTGGAAAACAAGAATAGATGTACTTGATCATGCACAGGTATGATCTAAGAAATGTATGCATAAATGATTTATAAGAGATGAATAATTTAACCTCAAATTATTTTTAAAAAGCCTTGTTGAATAAAAGGCAAAACTAATTAATGGCAGAATTTAAATAATTACTTTTAACACAAATGTTAGATTTGAAAAGAAGCCTTTATTTTTAAGTGTCAGTTGAATACAAAAATACATATTGTGTCATTGGCATTCCCTATTGTGAGAAATTTTCCATAGATATTTGTACTTTTTGAGTATCTTTCTCTGTATTTTTCTGTCTTTCTCATGCATAGTGGCTTTCAAGGGGGCAGAAGGCTTATGCAAATAATGACATTATCTTCTTAAATTATTTTCAATAATGGGTCTAAATCAAAGTAATGAAGGAAACATGCTAAAACCTTAAAAAATAAAATAAAACTTCTCTGAACTAAGGCATCATTGTGTGATTCAATTAAGGACTTATAGTCTAGTGAGCCCCTTGCCTTCCCAATAGGCTTTTGTTCAAACTTGCTTTTTTGTCTGTTTGTTTCTTGCTTTCTGGTTGGCTTGCATGCTTGGCTTTTTATTTTTATTTGTAATAATTGTGATTCTGTGGGTTAGAAACAGGAATCACCATCCCCACCATTGAAAATACGTTTCTAACTCTTCTTCTGCAAAATTATGACGATCTAAATGAGGCCTTTTAAAAATGTAATTGTTTAAATAAAATCAGTGTTAGTATTTGAATTGTCACTATTTACCAGAAATACTTATGGTAAATAAACTTTTCCAAATTTCTTATAGTATACTATGAGAAGCATTTTCTTTTTTTTTTAAATTTTTATTTTTTAAATTTATTTTTATTTTTGAAATGAAGTCTCACTCTGTCGCCCAGGCTGGAGTGCAGTGGCGTGATCTCGGTTCACTGCAACCTCCGCCTCCCAGGTTCAAGCGATTCTCCTGACTCAACCTCCTGAGTAGCTGGGACTACAGGCGCGTGCCACCATGCCCGGCTAATTTTTTGTATTTTTAGTAGAGATGGGGTTTCGCCATGTTAGCCAGGATGGTCTCCATCTCCTGACCTCTTGATCTGCCCACCTCGGCCTCCCGAAGTGCTGAGATTACAGGCGTGAGCTATCGCGCCAGGCCGAGAAGCATTTTCATCCCAATAAGGAAAGCTCAAGCTTTAAAATTCACTCTGTTAAGCTGGTAGTTTCTAACTTTCTCCTTATGGAAAATTTTCAAGAGCACTTGATGAATAATTTGATATAGGTGCACTAGATGGCTTAGTATATCCATAGTACTCAAATAGGTTTATTCACCAGGAATATTCACTTCATCACTTCATATTTTTCACACTTATAATTTTTCCTATTGCTTTCTTAAAGTTCTTACTTAGAGCAGTTGCTGTCAATATTGTTCAGCTGGTTAGCACTGAACAATATTGACACAGTGCTATTGTGGAATACCATCAAAACTGAGACACTGAGCATTAGGTACTAATGAAATCCAAACACACAATTTTTTGGCATATGAGATATCTTTCATACATATAGGATCAATAAGATGCAATAATAGTCAATGTTCTAAGACAAATATATTCACATGAAAAACTTAACATTACAAAAATGTTCTCCAGTAAGTATTTTGTCCTACAAGTTGGGAGAATACTCATTATTCAATTTGAGCAGCAGAACACCTTGATTCTGCTAATGGAACATGTTCTGTACGATAATTGCTTCAAAACCATCTTCCTACCTTAATAGACTTTGAAAAAAGAACAGGAAGTAAAAAAAAATCCTGAGTATAATCAAAATGAAAATTCGGTGGACATCTAAATGTACAAAATTTATTATACACAGCATGATTTATGAACTAAACAGGATGTTTTAAGCAAATAGAATAATTCCTTTAAATCTTCCCCATATCTGTATATTCACATTTGCCTTGGACAATAACTTATAGAAAAATTGATATGATAAGTGGTCACATAATTTTGGTTTTCTTCTCATAAGAAGATAAAATAAAAATTTAAAAACCTAACAAATAGTGAATAATTTCATTAAATAACTGCAGTAGGTTGCATTTAAATAAATGTCCATTCTGAAACCACAAAGAATGCAGAGGAGATATATTTGTACGGAGGGCTATTTTGTGAATTGGTTAATGGTGCAAGACAGTCTCAGATCATCACAGATTCATAGGAGAATGTTCTGGCAAAAGTTCATAGTCTATTTCCTTCTGGAAAAGGTTGGTAAATTTAGGAGAATTTATTTAAAGTTGACTTTTTCCTTTATCAGTGGCCTGGCTTAAGTTTTCAAGATGATGATCAAATGATTTTAAAAGGTAGGTCTTGTTCACATAGGTAGTAAAGAGGTTATGTGCATACCTACATACACACACACACACACACACACACACACACACACAGAAAAGAAGAGAAGGCTGGCTTTTACGTATTTTAATAATTTTCTTTACTCCTAAAAACTGCTTGTTTGAAAAGTTTCCACTGGAACTAGAGTACTAAAAAGGCATAATTACAGCTTTTTAAAATTGAAAAACATCGCTAAGTGTAAATAATTTAATTTTGCAAATATGAAGCAGAAGTTTAGAGAGGATAAGTGACTTACCCAAAATAGTACAGAATGGAATCCTGGATGCAGGTCTTCAACCCCCAAGCAATGTTCCTTCCAATTTTCTAGACTATAAACACTATATGACTTACATATTCAAATTCTCTACTAAATGATGCTTTTTTAAATTTTGCTGTTGACATTTACAACTTAGCAATGAAACAAATTTCCAACTATTTTTCAGAAAACTAGAACTAGAATCTTTACTCACCTACTTGCAAAGGATTGATACACATCTGCAAGATCCTATGATGTCCACTGAGGAGCAACAGCTCAAATAAGCCATGATCCCTGCCAACAAGAATTTTATAATTTATTAGTGTGAGAACTGCAAGTGTCTAACTAGAATATGCCACCTAACATGTGCGACTTTCATTCTGGAGACCTCCTTCTATTGCACTATTTATAGCCATATGGAATGTGTGGAGATTCGGATCTCTGATGAGTGGCTGGTATGTCTAATCATGATAGGGTCTGACATGTGCATCCATCTTTTAGGTTCACAGTCTACCCAGAACCTTTGTTCAGAATGAGTATAAATTCATGTAGTAAGATAACTTTGTTAGAAGAAAATACAGATTATCTCAAAATGTTCTAACAATTAAGTTAGAATACTGTTTAATAAGCTCACGCCTTCTAAACACCTTGTCCTAAATGTTCCCTTTAGAAAAATCTGACATTTAAAAAAATTCAAGTTGTAATATGGGAATAAACATGCAGTCATACTATTACATTTTCTTTATTCTTCATAAATATGGTCTAATCTCACATAAGAAATACTTTTACACAATATTTTCCAAATTTAAGAACGTATAGCTAAATAGTAAATGCAATTAATTATGGAGAAATAGAATTTTGAATGCAGCATAATTATATTAATTCACTTGCAGATTAGAGAGATATTAAAGTATTTTTTTGTATATCCAGATTTAGACATACAATATAGACCATTTCATTAAGAAAGTCCTTACAGTAGTGGCTTAAACCTCATAGACTTGAGGTGGATTTTTATTATATTTATTACTTTCCTGTAAGTTCTAGCTTAACATTTTTCAACAGTGAGAAATATGGGACACACCCATAGCAAGTCTCGCTATCTGGATGTCTAAATGCAGAGCATTCATAAGATGCTGGTTAGGTTTGTGAGATACAAAAACTTGAAACTGAATATTGATGATATAAGCATTTAACAGAAAGGGACTTAGCAATAGGATGTTGAGTCGTGCTATTTCTTTTCTTTTCCTCTTTCTTTCTTTTTCTTTCTTTCTTTTGTCCTTCCTTCCTTCCTTCCTCCCTACCTTCCTTCCTTCTTTCTTTCCTTTTTCCTTCTTTCTTTCTTTTTTTTTTTGTTGTTGTTGAGACAAGGTGTTGCTCTATCACCCAGGCTGGAGGACAGTGGCCGATCTCAGCTCACTGCAATTTCCACCTCTCGGGTTCAAGAGAGTCTCCCACTTCAGCCTCCCAAGTAGCTGGGAATACAGGCACATGCCACCATGCCTGGCTAATTTTTGTATTTTTAGTAGAGACAAGGTTTCATCATGCTGCCCAGGCCAGTCTCGAACTCCTGACCTGAGGTGATTCACCTGCCTCGGCCTCCCAAATTGCAGGGATTACAGGCATGAGCCACCACCCCCAGCCAAGTGGTGCCATTTCAAATGACAATGTGTGGAGACCTGAAAAATTGCTCCTTCTCAGCAAAACAACCACAAGTGGTGAAATTACGTTAAAAAATAATATTTAACATTTGTGCAAGTGGTCCTAAGGACAAACAAAAAATGAAGAAACTAAACCTCAGTGAAAAACACCAAGAAACTGTAGGAATTGAGCTACACTCAAACCCTCTCACTTCCTTAACCTCTACCCTACCCTCATCTAGTCACACTTGGCATGACTGAATGCACCACTCTGGGTGTGTCTACCAAGATGGGGCTTTCTCTAATCCCAGCTCCCAATCAAGAACTGCCATGTTTATGTAAGAGCAACAGTCAACTAGCATTTCTCATAATCCTTATCTCTATAGCAGAAGCTGTATTCTAGGTGAGTGTCTTGGAAAGGCTGAGGCTCCCATCTTCTGTAAGTCCCCATTTGTAGGGTAGAGTCTGTCATAGACACAGCCAGGACTAGAATACTGGAGCCTCCAGTGCCCTCACCCAGCTCACTACTAGGATGGAGTATCTATGCTGGAGGAGGCAAGCAGAGAAAATGAGACCACCATCCATTCTGAGCACCCTGCTTGTAAAGCAGGATGTCACTCTGAGAAAGTGGGTCACTGTCCCTGCTCCTAGCTCTGTAACAATAGTTCAGAGATTTTGCCCAGGCAGAGAGGCAAGCTATATAGAGAGTTTTGAAGCTCTCTCCAAAGGAACTGACTTCATTTGGAGCACAGTACAGGAAGTTCAGATATACCGGTGATATAAAAACAGTGGAGACTTGCTAATAAGTGATTAAGAGGAAGTTGGTAGCTCCATTAGTTCAGCAAACTAAACTGCAGGCCAGCTAATTCACCAGAGAAAAGCAGGGAAAGAGGCAGCTGAGAACAGCCCTCCTGGAGTCAGAACAAACTTCAAAGACTGGTCTCCAAGATTACCTCTCGAAAGTGGAAATAACCCAAATGTTCATTGCTAATAAATAGGAAAAATGTATAAATGTACAATGGAATATTATTTTGCAATTAAAAAGGATGAAGTGTTGATATATGTTACAACATGAATGAACTTTGAAAATGCTATATTCTAAGTGATAGATGCCAATCACAAAATATCACATATGATACGCTTCTATGTATGCGAAATAGCCAGAATAGGCAAATGTATAGTAACAGACAGTAGATTAGTGCTTGCCTAGGGCTGCGGGTGGAAGGGTTGGGGAAAATAGGGAGTGACTGCTAATGGGTGCAGTGTTGCTATTTGGAGTGACAAAAATATTATAACCTTGATGTGATAATTGTTGCATAACTATGAATTGCATAGTATATGATTTATATCTCAATGAAGCTGTGATTTGTAAAATAGATATTTGGTGTTTCACATTATCACTGTGATGACCAGAGAAACAGGCTCTGAAAAAGATCAGGAAGAAACTGGAGCCACAACTGGGAGGAATTCATAACATCTGAGGCATGAATGGCTGGACACTACAGATAACAATCTTTCAGCCGGAGAATATAAGCCACATAAGCCTTTTTTGTTTATAAAATATCCTGTCTCATTTATAGCAATGCAAAATGAACAGACACACATACACTAATAAAATACTAATGAAAATAACTAACACATATACTTTTTTTAAAACCATGTACAAGATACTGTTCTGAGGGCTTTACATATTTTAACTCATTATGCACTAACCTTATTATGTGAAATAGACACTTTTATTACTATCTCTTGTTTTCCATATGAGGAAATGAAGACACAGCAAGATAATGTAAAAATTTCATGAATACTTTGCCCTTAAAAGGCAGAGATGGGATTTACAACAAGAGTCAGCTTCTGGAGACCATGTTCTGAACCACTACTGTGTTGAACTTCTTCTCTGTGAATAACACAGTTCTTTTGATTCAACTCGGCTCTCATAGATAGATCATGATCCATGTTCAGAAATATGTCTTTTCTGCTAGGCATACACACTGAAAAATCACCAAGTCAATCTAGCACTGCATTATTTTACTACTGGAGAACTGTGTTAGATGGTGGGGGAGGGATTAGGAAGCAAACTCCATACCACACAACCTCTGCTCCTAAGAAACTTGCAGTGTAATGAATTCATGCTACATAAATATACTAAACAGCTCTAATTAAAGGGGTCTTTATTCCTTAAAATTTTAATTTGTGAAACACTATCTTCAAAATAAATATCATGTGAAAACATGCTATATACCCAATAAGAGTATACTGGCTCTGATTCCAGCTTGAGTTTTAGATTTCATGTCTATGCTACTTATTACTGTCCCTGGTCCTACAAGACAATTTCCAAAGCAGCTAAGAGAAAATGCTCAGTTCTCTGACTTTCAGTTTGAAAAGCTAGATTATGATAAATTCAGGGAGAAACATGAAAATCAAGATTTATGGGGCTTTCTAGGAAGAAAGATAGCATTGAGTTAAGGGAAGCCCAAAGGTGATCCTTAAAGAGATGACATTTGAAATAAGCGTTGACGGATGAAGATGGGTGGTGGTGCTGGAACTAGGGAGAAACTATTATGACCATAGACTCACATGCAGATTCAGGAAACAGTAGATAATCTAGATTTGTTTGAACACAGATTATATACACAGATGCCCTAGAAAATAAATCAGGCCAGGTCAGTTGACTCATTATGAACCATAAATTGCCAATGTAAAGCTTTCATATCAACTGAAAAGTAAAAAAATTGTTAAGTTTTTTAATCACAGTGGGAATGTGCAGAATTATGTTTTAGAAAACTAAATTTCTTTTGAGGTTAGGATAGTTTAAAATGTTAACAGAAAGGAGAAATAGAGCCTTTCTAGAAGACTATTGAAGTATTGCTAATTCCAGATGTATAAATTATGCATGGGTGGGAATATTACTGAAAGAATAGAGAAATGTATGATGTTTTGTGGAGGAAAAATCTATATAATTTGTTCAGCTTCTACAATATGAAGTAAAATATGAAGTTGGTGTCAGGAATTGCTTTGAAATGTTAAAAATATCCAGGGTAATGTCTGTGTTATTAACAGAAATGAAGATAGAAAAGAGTGGACAGTTGTGATATGGAAATATGTTTATTTGACCTATTTAGATAAAGAGTGTATTGGGACATCTTTGAGGTAATGTCAAATACTGAGTTGAAATTACAAATAAAGGTTTAAGAGAGATTTTAATATGTGTATGTATTTGTGTGTATATTTATACCATGTTTAAGGCTCATGAAGAAAAACAAAACAAAAATAAGTGAAAAATTATAGGGCAAAAGGAAAACAAACAAGCAAAAAGAAACACAGGGCTGGGTGCCGTGGGTCACACCTGTAATTTCAGCACTTTAGGAAGCTGAGGCAGGAGGACCACTTGAGCCCAGGAGTTTAAGACCAGCCTGTGCAAGGTATTGAGACCACGTCTCTACAAAAAGTAAATACGTAAATTAATTAACTGCATGTGGTGGTGCACACCTGTGGTCTAAGTTACTTGGGAAGCTTAGGTGGGAGGATTGCTTGAGCTGAGGAATTCGAGGCTGCAGTGAGTCATAATCATAAGCACTGCACTCCAGTCTGGGTGACAGAGTGAGACCCTATATCAAGAAGGAGAAGGAGAAGCAGAAGGAGAGGAGGAGGAGGGGGAGGAGGAGGAAGAGGGGGAGGAAGGGGAGGAAGGGGAGGAAGGGGAGGAAGGGGAGGAGGGGGAGAAGGGGGAGGAGGGGGAGGAGGGGGAGGAGGGGGAGGAGGGGGAGAAGGGGGAGGAGGGGGAGAAGGGGGAGGAGGGGGAGAAGGGGGAGGAGGGGGAAGAAGAAAAAGAAGAAGGGAAAAGAATTGTAGAGTACAGATTTAAACTTTTATTTTTAAGCCTATTTCTTAGTAGTGTTTAAACTCAGTCATGAAGCCTAATGTGAGAACTGAGATAATGCACATAACCACATTGTGCTCTTCCATTGCAACACTAAAAGAAATATCTGAGGCTGGGTAATTTATCAAGAAAGGGGTTTAGTTGGCACATGATTCTGCAATCTGTAAAAGCCTGGCACTGGCATCTGTTTTGTATCTGGTGAGGACTCAGGGACCTTTTATGCATGGCAGAAGGCAAAGTAACAGCAAGAAGGTCACATGGTGAGAGACGGAGCAAGAGAGTGAGGGGGAAGGTCCCAGACTTTTCAACAACCAGATCTCACATGAACTAAGAACTCACTTGTCATCAAGGGAATGGTGCTAAGCCATTCATGAGGGATCTGCCCCATGATCCAATTACCTCCCACCAGGCCCCATTTCCAGCACTGGGAATCACATTTCAACATGAGATTTGGAGGAGATAAACATCCAAACCATATCACACAGAATATGCCAACTATAAAACACTCTAAAGCAGCCATTGATTAATCTCCTCAACATGTACATGAGGCAAAAGGAGAGAGTATTTATTAATCCAACACGTATATAATGAAATAGAAAACAATGCTAACAATGATGTCAGTTTGTATAGCACCATGCAGTTCCACTCATTTTGTCTTACTTGATGTTCACACTGACCTTGTAAGAAACAAATAGTAGATATTATTATTTTTGTAAGTTTTTAAATGGCAAAACTAATACCAATAGGTAGACATTGGTAAACTTCATATAGTTACCAAAATGAAACATACAAATAATATGCTGTGTCTTTAAAATATATATATATTTTATTTTTGAGACGGAGTTATATGCTGGATCTTGTGTCAATATTTTGTACTCCCAAAATAACTTTGCCAAGGTCACAAAAGAAGAGACATGGATTAAACTTTGCTCTTTTTCTGTCTAGCATATGCAGTATTTCTTGCAATCATTCCTATGATATAATTTGTCCTAGGTTTAAAATCAATTTAAAATAGATTTAAAATGTGTATTATTTCAAACAAAATTACTAAAACTGACTTTCAGATATTTTGTTTAATTCAAGAAACACTGATATTGATAGCCTAGGATGTTCAAGTCAGAAGTTTAAGGCATGATGATGAATTTAAAAATTAAGAGTACATGTTTTCCCACTGCTATCTCCTCTCCTCCCTCCAAATCACAGGGACTTGCAAGTTAATACTGGTGGCAAGTTATTATAAATTGCTAATAATATAAAGCATATATGCATAAATATTGTAATAAATATTCAGACAAAGCACTATGGGAGTGAAAAGGATATAAATGAAAAATGTGTTCTGATTAAAGTGACGTTGAAAGGTGTCTTGGATAAGACAGAATTGGTTGATGGCACTGAAGGGAAGTCAATGTAAATAGGAAGCTACAGGATAGAGGATGTATAGGACATTCTAGAATGACCATACTGAAATGGAAAATTCAGAGATTTGAGATTATACTCAGACAATTCATAACTACATCTAAGAGTAGAATTGTATAGGGTATGTTCAATGAGCGTATTGCAAGCCTTGAGAAAAATGTGTTGGTCAATAGTTATAGATAGATATGTGTTAAGGCAGTCACATCAAATAAGTAGGAGTGTCCGTTGGAAAAAAATCATATTATATACATATGGTATAAATTGGTAACCCTTAATTGTGCAACAAATATATTGCTAACCAATATAAACAGTTGTCATAGACTTGAAGCAGAAACTGGGGAAATTCATCTCAAATATGCTGCTTTTGTGCTATAAATGAAAGGAGACTTTTATCTGACATTATTGAAGCCTAATTTTAATAGACATCATTGTAAAATATGTAGTCATCTATCTTTTCCTAACCATGAGGGAAAAATACATCTTTTTGAAAAATCTAACATAAATCAGAGATTACTGTGTAGCCTCATATTTGACAATTTAGAGAAGCTGGAAGTATTTAAGACCTTAGATAACTATATCCCAGGCCTTCTGGTGATCTATCATTGAAGATTTATTAATCAGAGGTATATTCTATTTTATGCAGATTTTTTATACTTTGTAAAATTTCTGTCAAGTTTCTAGAACCAGAATGTAGTTTTCAAAAGAATGGTGTGGAAATTAAAATGTAATACTAAAAGAACAGGTAGAATTTTTGTGTCTTTTAAATTTTATAATATGCTCTCTACACAAACAAATAGCTTTCATAGTATTCAGATGTTTTGTGCTGCTATATCCCAATTCTTACTTTATTTAGAAACTTTTATATATATATATATATATATTTTTTTTTTTTTTTTTTTTCTAAAGCTCCACTGTGTCAGGTGGCTTCTCTCCCAAGTAACACTTACGGTTATTTATTGTCCAACCACCTCGACCCTTCTTACAATTACACCCCTATATGATCTGTTCATATATTTTCTAATTGCATTTTCCCTCCTTCAAATCTTTACCATGTGCATGATCTCTGGTAAGATTATTTTTCAGACCATTTTTTGGATAGACCTAAGCTACCTATGCATTTGACCACTGTGAACACTTATTCTACTGGTGTCTACCAGCTGAATGCTTACATTTTATCATGACCTAGCTCTGTCTTCATTAGGTCTTTTTAAAGAGATTTATTAACTATGTTAAAGACACGGCACATTTAAGTAACTTTCTTGTTTTCAAGGATAGGATAGTTTAATCAGAGCAAATTAGAACAATTTATCAAGTTTACCAATACGTAGAATTCTCTGGAATTCTATGGTATGGAAATGATGGCATGACCAAACCGTATGTAAATGAGTGGCTGTATTCCAGGAAGGAGAGGACCTGTTTTCAGGCAAGATATTAGACACATGGACACTGAACGCCCTCCCCAAAATGACCTCTAATTCTACAAATTAAGTGAACCAAGTGCAAATGGCAGGTCCTTACCACCCAACTCACTGCACCATAAGCCCTGTACATTTGAAACTCAGGAAAGAAACATTACCAGGAGGCCTGGGCTCAAATCATTAATCCCAAAGAAATACTTTATTGTGTAATAATCCAGGGTACTCACAAGACTGACTCTTCCAGAAGGTAAAGGATTCATTGTCTTATAAGGTTACCAGATCAAAGTGGACTTATACATTCCCTATAGATTTATTCAGTAATTATCCCTACATATGGTTACTGAGGCCTACTGTGTACTAGGCCCATGGAGGATCTCTGGTTACATGCCATTTTGTGCTTCAAGTTTTCCCATAATCTTGACTTTTATGCTTGGGTACTGATTTTCAGATCCTAGCAGCTCTACATAAGTTTTAACATTCTACATGGTGAATTTGCCCATATAATTAAATCTACTCAAAGTCATCTTATTTGCTTTTCTCCTTTCACCCCACAGATATCCTGTCTTCATCGCTCCCGGAACAAAAGTACTTCCAGGGTCCAGTAGCATATTCTGCTCTATAGTCTCAGGGCTAGTAGCAGATTCAGTGCTGATGTGGCCTGGTTTCCAATGGGTTTAAAGTAGAAAGAGGCTAAGCATGGTGGCTCACACCTGTAATCTCAGACCTTTGAAAGGCCAAGGCAGGAGGATGACTTGATGCCAAGAACTTGAGACAAGACTGGGAAAAATAGCAAGATCCCAGAACTACAAAAAAAAATTTTTTTAAATTAAGATGCCCCTGGAGTCCTAGCTACTCAGTAGACTGAGGCAGGAGGATTGCTTGAGCCCAGGAGTTTGAGGCTGTAGTGAGCTATGATTGTACTACTGCACTCCAGCTTGGGTAATTGACATGGTTTGGTTCTGGGTCCCCACCTAAATCTCATCTTGAATTGTACTCCCATATTTCCAATGTGTTGTGGGAGGATCCGGGCAAATGATAATTTAATCATGTGGGCAGGTTCCCCCATACTGTTCTCGTGGTGGTAAATAAGTCTCATGAGATCTTATGGTTTTATCAGGGATTTCCAAGTTTGCTTGTTTCTCACTCCCACTTTGCCTGCTGCCAGCCCTGTAAGATGTGACTTGCTCCTCCTTGTCTTCCAACATGATTGTGAAGCTTTCTCAGCCATGTGGAACTGTGAGTGCAGTTAAACCTCTTTATTTTGTAAATTGCCCCATCCCTGGTATGTCTTTAACAGCAGCATGAAAATGAACTAATATAGTAAACTGGTACCAGGAGAGTGGGGCACTGCTGAGAAAATACCTGAAAATGCGGGAGCAACTTTGAAACTGAGTAACAGGCAAAGCTTGGAACAGTTTGGAGGGCTCACAAGACAGGAAAATGTGGGAAAGTTTGGAACTTCCTAGAGACTTGTTGAATGTCTTTGCCCAAAATGCTGATAGCAATATGGACAATAAGGTCCAGCCTGAGGTGGTCTCAGATGGAGATGAGGATCTTGTTGGGAACTGGAGCAAAGGTGCTCTTATTATGTTTTAACAAAGAGAATGTTAACATTTTGCCCCTGCCCTAGATATTTGGGAACTTTGAATTTGAGAGAGATGATTTAGGGTATCCAGTGGAAGAAATTTCTAAGTAGTAAAGCATTCAAGAGGTGACTTGGGTGCTGTTAAAAGCATTCAGGTTTAAAAGGAAAACAGCATAGAAGTTTGAAAAATTTGCAGCCTGACAATGAGATAGAAAAGAAAATCCCATTTTCTGAGGAGAAATTCAAGCTGACTGCAGTAATTTGCAAAAGTAACGGGGAGCCAAATTTTAATCACCAAGGCAATGGGGAAAATGTCTCCAGACCATGTCAGAGACCTTCACAGCAGCCCCTCCAATCACAGACCTGGAGGCCTAGGGGGAAAAGTGGTTTCGTGGGCTCGGCCCAGGATCCCTGAGCTGTGTGCAGTCTAGGGACTTGGTGCCCTGCATCCCAGCTGCTCCATTGTAGAGGGACCAATGTAGAACTTGGGCCATGGCTTCAGATGGTACAGCTTCCACATGGTGTTGGGCCTGCAGGTGCACAGAAGTCAAGATTGAGGTTTGGGAACCTCTGCCTAGATTTCAGAAGATGTATGGAAATGCCTGCATGCCCAGGCAGAAGTTTGCTGCAGGGGTGGGGCTCTCAAGGAGAACCTCTGCTAGGGCAGTGTGGAAGGGAAATGTGGAGTTGAGCCCACACACAGAGTCCCTACTGGGGCAGTGCCTAGTGGAGCTGTGAGAAGAGGGTCATTGTCCTCCAGACCCCAGAATGGTAGATCCACTGACAGCTTGCACCAAGCACCTGGAAAATGCCACTGCAGACACTCAATGCCAGCCTATGAAAGCAGCTAAGAGGAAGGCTGGACCTTGCAAAGCCACAGGGGTGGAGCTGCCCAAGAGCATGGGGACCCACCTCTTGCATCAGTGTGACCTGGATGTGAGACATGGAGTCAAAGGAGATGGTTTTGGAGCTTTAAGATTTGACTGTCCCGCTGGATTTCAGACTTACATGGGCCCTGTAGCCCCTTTGTTTTGGCCAATTTGCCCATTTAGAATGGTTGTATTTACCAAATGTCCGTACCCCACTGTATTTAGGAAATAACTAGCTTGCTTTTTATTTTACAGTTTCATAGGTGGAAGGCACTTGCCTTGTCTTGGATGAGACATTGGACTGTGGACTTTTGGGTTAATGCTGAAATGAGTTAAGACTTTGGCAGACTATTGGGAAGGCATGATTGGTTTTGAAATGTGAGGAGATGAAATTTGACATGGGCCAGGGGTGGAATAATATGGTTTGGCTCTGTGTCCCCAACCAAATCTCATCCTGAATTGTACTCCCATAATTCCCATGTGTTGTGGGAGGGACCTGGCAGGAGATAATTTAATCATGTGGGCACTTTCCCCCATACTCATTTCATGGTAGTGAATAAGTGTCATGAGATCTGATGGTTTTATCAGGGGTTTCTGCTTTTGCATCTTTCTCACTCTGTCTTTGCCTGCTGCCATCCATATAAGAAGTGACTTGCTCCTCCCTGCCTTTTACCATGATTGTGAGGCTTCCCCAGGCATGTGGAACTGTGAGTCCAATTAAACCTCTTTCTTTTGTAAATTGCCCAGTTTCGGGTATGTCATTATTAGCAGCATGACAGCAGACTAATATAGTAACAGAGCAAGACCCTATATCTGTTAAATAAATACATTAGAAAGAAATGGGTTCCAGTAATTTTTACCTGGGTGATTTAGGGCAAGATAATCAGTTTTACCAAATCTAGATTTATTCCTCTTGAGGGAGAATAGTAACGCATGCCAGCTGCCATGATTTCATGTGAATAAAATGAAGAAAAAAAAACACATAAAAATACCTTGTTAACCATATTACACAATATGTATTACAAATAAAATTAATGAAAATAACATAACCTGATATTCCCCCAATTATTATTTAGTTCATCACTAGATTTTACACAGTACCTAGTCATGTACAACATAGATTGAACAATGTAGTACAATGTAGTCATGAACTGTAAGCATGTAGTTAATGCACAGAACAATGCTTTGATTCAATGAAAGATGAAATGAAGTTTAAAATACTATATTGTTTTCTACTTAGAAAGGACAAAACTCTGCCCAGATCTATTTTCTAGCCTCACACAAAAAAAGAGAAATGTCCCATTCTCTGAAATGCAAATGTCAAAGCCTATACAAATTTCTATATTTCACCATTTGGGGCACTTGGCAACAAACGAACAACCCCTAATTTGGTTGACAAGGAAGCAAATTCTGAGATGGATATTGGCAAGCAGAAGGCTAAGTTCCTTGGGGTCAATACTATGTGGAAGTAAAAGAAGTAAGAATGAATAGAGGGAGGTGTCGAAAATTGATGCAGATGCAAAGGACAACTTTGCTGACTGTTCAGGGGCTCTAAGCTGAAATGGCCCTTCTTAGTTGCCCTACTAAGGCAAGGGGGCTGGGATACACACCATGTAACCAGCATTCATTGGATGCAGATGGGCTGCTGGGGAGTGAGCACTAACATGGGCCAAGTGGGTCCCCTCAGGGCAATATCCTAAGAAGGGCTTAGTGTAGGACCATCATCTGGACACAACACTCCTAGATGCCTGAGGAATCCTGTTTTGGTCCTGAAGGGAGGAAAGGTTGTCTTATCACAACAGGCAGAAAAGCCCATTCCTCCCACAGTGCAGATTAATTTGTTTCTTAGAACAAATGCTGGAATCAGCTCCTCTAGGACTCTAATGTGGTGTTGATGTTTCAACAAATACTCATCATCTATCTTATTTCTGTATAAAAAATATTCAGAGAGGTATTATTCCACTGTCATATTACTCATCATAATCATGTAAAATTGGTAAAATATGCATATCAGAACCTTTCATAAACTCACTTAAAATGGAATTCATCATAATTGCTGGAACTATGACTTGATTCCAATAAAAATTGTCTGAATATTTTAGATGTTACATTGCCCTGAAAAATTTTTTAGATTTTTAATTTCCTGGTTATTTTTCTAATTCCAATCAGCCAACTTCCTTTCACTAATTTTTTTTGATTCAAAACTATTCCTCAGCCCGTATTGAGATTTTGTGAGGCAGATACATGTGACTAGGTTTGTTTAGTGCTACACTGATAAGCAAATAGGACAAGGTCTGTATCATTGTGTACAAATATATTTGTGTACCTATATATGCTTTTATATATTATACATATGCTTATACATTATATATATTATATATGCTTAAATATGCTTTTTTTATATGTATGCTGAATGTTGTATCAGTGTTTTGCGCTCCCAAAGTAACTTTGCCAAGGTCATAAATGAAGTGACATGGATTAAACTTTGCTCTTTTGCCGTCTACCATATACAGTATTTCTTGAAGTCATTCCTATGATAGAATTTATCATAGTTTTAAAATGAGTTTAAAATGGATTTAAAATATATTTAAAATGAGTGTATTTTTTCAAAAAAATTATTAAACTTTCAGATATTTTGTTTAAATCAAAAATATTGATATTGATAGCCTAGGATGTTCAATTCAGATGTTTATGGTATGATGATAAATTTAAAAGTAAATAGTACATGTTTTCCCACTGCTATCTCTTCTTCTTCCATATCACATGGACTTGTAAGTTAATAGTGGTGGCAAGCTATTATAAATTGCTAATAATATAAAGCATATTTGCATAAATATTATAACAAATATTCAGACAAAGCACTATGGGAGTGAAAAGAATATAAATTAAAAATGTGTTCTGATAAAAGAGACGTGGGAAAATGTTCAGTGCTACATTGATAAACAAATAGGACAAGGTTTGTAGTTATTAAATGCCCCACAAAGAGAAATTCAATATAAAATGCAAGATACTCAGTTAAATTTGAATCTCAGAAAAAATATAAATACATTTTTAGTATGAGTATGTCCCAATTGTTCATGTAAAACATTCATACTAAAAATGAGGAAGAAAAGAAAGGAAAAGAAAAGCTCTTTATATAAAATCAAATTTAATTTTATATCCTATATTTTTGTTGTCTCAATCTGGCAATGCCCTCCAAAAAACGAATGACCTTTCATCAGTAATGAAAATTTCAAGTTTCACTTCAAACTCTATCTAGGTTTTTACACTGTGTCTCTCTCAACCTCAGTGCTATTGACATTTTGCGCCAGATAATTTTTCATTGTGAGAGGTTGTTCTATAAATTTTAGAGCATTTGGCAACATTTGTGACCCCTACCCACTGGATTCCAGGAGCATCCCCCTAGTTGTGACAACCAAAAATGTTGCCAGATATTGCTTAGTGTCTCCAGGGACCAAAACATCTCTGGTTAAGAACCATTGATCTAGATTACATGAACTAAAGATACAACCAATTCTATCATCAGGATTATTCAGGGCAAATCTTCTCTTTTAGTTAGATAATTGAAGCAAGCAAACACACAAACAAAAAAATGACACACATGTAGGTGTTTAAATCAGTTGAGCTTCATTCAGTGTGCAGCAGAAGTTTCTAGCTTATCTATTTGCTTTTATATTTGATTGCTTAAGAGCAGACCATGAAAAAGCCTTCTGTTGTAGCATCCTGCTTGGAAAACTATTGACTCAATACTTACTACCAGAGCAGACCTGGTCCAAAATATTTAGATACTGAAGCTACAGATACATGAAATGTATATCCTACAACATTTCTACATGGATTGAGAGGCAAATAGGCCATTCTGTAGCCCATTTGCTTTGGTTTCTGTCCTAAGACAAAGTGTAATTTAACATAATTGAAATAACAAGGATGTCTGCTGAGATTTGTTTAATTCTATGAAAAACAGCTGTAGGATAAAAAAATAAATAATCAAGGCCAGTGGTAAAATATCATTTGTTTCTAATCAAATTATTATCAAAGAAGGCATATAAGCTCCAGGGTGGCAACTTTGTTTTCCTCCCTACTCTACCTCCCACACCCAGAATGGTACCTGGTTCATAGTAGGCACTCAAAAATATTTTCCTATGAATGAATCAAAGAATGAGTCAGTGGGATGCAGTAATACATAGAGATGACACAGTCATATATAATATAATTGAGTAGGCACACTGTCCAATCAAAGATAGCACATTTTCTAGAAGACAACATTTGCTTGCTTAACAAGGTGGTATTGATTAAAAGAGATGTAGCTCACGCCTGTAATCCCAGCACTTTGGGAGGCCGAGGCGGGCGGATCACGAGGTCAGGAGATCGAGACCATCCTGGCTAACACAGTGAAACCCCGTCTCTACTAAAAATACAAAAAATTAGCCGGGCATGGTGGCGGGCGCCTGTAGTCCCAGCTACTCGGGAGGCTGAGGCAGGAGAATGGCGTGAACCCGGGAGGCGGAGCTTGCAGTGAGCCGAGATCGCGCCACTGCACTCCAGCCTGGGCGACAGAGCGAGACTCCGTCTCAAAAAAAAAAAAAAAAAAAAAAAAAAAAGAGATGTAAAACCCTTAACATTAATATGCTTAATAAGTGATTAAGCTCTTATGAAAATTAATGTTGTAATTCATTGACATACTGCAGGATTCTACTTTCAACCAGCCAAGCTAAGTTTCTAGGTTAATTTGTAACTCTTAGAATTTAAGTACATGAATAGATAAGACAAAACATGTCATATGTCTTTATCAAAATAACTGAGAAACTTCCATATGACAATGAGAGAAAGAACTTAAGAATGTATTTGATTAAAAAATCACATTCTTTATATTAAATATCAAATTTTGCTTTTAAAAATGCCTGTACAGAGTTCTGAGTGTACTGGTCACTATTTTCTTAAGCTGAGAGGATTTTTGTAGTACTTAGCAATTTTGTACAATATAGCAATTAACTGTGCTCTAGCCTTCGGTATATTACCGGCAAGTAATTTCTCAAATACCGATGTCAATAAGGTTGATGAAGCCAGTTTATCATTTTGAAAACATCTGTTGAGACATCATTAATCGGAAAGAGAATATTGATCAAAATTTCTGAAACATCTCTTTCATAGTTTATTATGTAGAAACAATTACACTCTAGAAATATAAAATACATATAAAGTGTAATTATGGCTTTTTTTCTTATTTGAAGTTCAATACAAATATTCAGTCATAGACAAAAACATTAAATGTATGCAAATGGATTAAAAATCCTAGCCACTGTTTTATGACTCTTTGCATCTAAATTAGAACAGGCATTGCAGAGAGAACATCTTCATTCTCTAATCCTAAATTTGTGTTTTTATTTTCAATGAAGCACTGAAAGATATTACTATCCTATAACAAAGGCAGTATCATGTGAAATCAGGCAAATTTCCTAGGGGTGCCATCTTGCAATACCTATTTTTGGGGTGGGGGTGTGGACAGAGTCTTCCTCTGTCACCCAGGCTGGAGTGCAGTGGTGAAATCCCAGCTCACTGCCGCCTCCGCCTCTGGGGTTCAAGTGATTCTCCTGCCTCAGCCTCCCGAATAGCTGGGACTACAGGCATATGGCACAATTCTCAGCCTGGCTAAATTGTTGTATTTTTAGTAGAGATGGAGTTTCACCATGTTGGCTACGCTGGTCTCAAACTCCTGACCTCAAGTGATCCTCCCACCTCGGCCTCCTAAAATGCTGGGATTACAGGTGCGAGCCACCATGTCCGGCCTTGCAATAGTTTCTTAAACTGTGAGTCTAAATGTCATTATTGGTAAAATAAGAGTAATGGTGATTTACCCCCTTATTAATTAACGGCATGAATGATCTTTAATAACTATTTAGAAATGTGTTTGACAAATAGTTTCTTAAATGACAGGAAGTTACTGCGAGGCAGGTGGTTCTCTAAGAAATCTCAATTAAGATATAAATAGAGCAATTTGGTTTGAAGTAAATACTTTCTATCATTGTTTAAATTCTTGTTTTATATATCATAATGTTTTGTACATTTTGTAATCATATGGTAATGCAAACATAAACTTTTACATGTGCAAATGATTGCTGTTGCTGTTTGTTGAGCACTGTAACAGTTCAGATCAATGCATTTAGTTCATCACCTGGGATTTACTGAGTAGGTGAAAAGTGCCAACAATTGTGCTCAGATAAGCACAATTATATTATCTCAGATAAAGATAAGCAAAACTCAGATAAAAGATGAGCTCATTTTGGATAGTGAGACAGACAAGCAATCATTTTACATTTATGTGCAGAGCAATTTAGCACTTCTCTTATCAATCTTTTCTCTCTAGACTATAAAACCTAGACTCTGGGTTTTGTATTTGCATACCTAAAAGACACATTTGAGTGTGTGTATGTGTGTATACTTCTTTGGTTTTGATTACTTAATAATGAAGAGGTCTTTTCCAAAGATGAATTTTATCTCTATTCCTAGATGCAGAATAGTTCTCTGCATGGCCTTTTACCAATTCTCTTCCTTGCTTGCTCTTAAGAATAACTGTAGAATGTGCTGGGAATGCAACGTTCTCAAATATGGGAGAGACTGGCCAAACACTTTGGGCTCTAATCTAGTCCCTTTTAGAAAGAGGATGTACTTTAACACTTCAGCTCAGTGCATTATGTGACCCCAAGGTATAAAACCCAAAGTGGGCTACTTTGCAGGGTCCCTCAGCAGCTGTGCAAATGGGACATGTGCAGATGAATCTCCATCCACCCCAAGCAGCTTTCCCGAGCCTTGGAGGACTGGATAGCAATACATCCTAGGCTCTCTTGTCCCTCGCTGCCTGTCTGGAAGTAATAAACATGTTTCAGGTAATCGTGTGTGTGGGTGTTTTGTTTCACTGCACTCAGACAAGCTGGTCACTGGGGCACCGGAGCACAACTGCTTCACACTATAGCACCTAAGAAAACCAGAGGCAGCTTTTAAAACAGCAATTATTTCCCATCCGACTACATATCAAAAATGCACCTGTTTAATCAACATTTATTGAGCACCCACTTAGAATTCTCATAAAAGTTGGGAGAGGTAAAGATGTTTATTATGTATGGCAGAAAGGATGGCATGTCTCCATCTTTTCAGAATGCAGACTTTACTGGATTCACAAATATATATCATATAAACAAACATGTATATTCAGATAGAGCTAGAAGTATATTTCTATAGTTATACTTGCTCTGAAATATTCATCCAAATTAATACAAAATATTTTCCTTTTCAAAACATAAAATTTTAACAAAAGAAAAGAAGAAAAAATAAAATGTTTGCACACACTGAAGATCTCTTTGTAACCTTTTGAAAAACCATCTATGCATTTGTGTAACAAGTATTTATTGTACGCATTATGTCTACCAGGTACCTTGCTGAGAAGTGGTTATAAAAAGACCCTGCCCTTGGCTCAAGTTGATCTCTCTCTAGGGCACACATCAACTTGTAAAGAAAATTAAACTCCTCAGTTTGATGTCTGCCCCCCAACTCTATCACCTCCCATTAACATAAGTATTTTTACATACCTCCAACTGTTGGGAGTCATTAGTTTTGAAGAGAGAGCTAGGTAAAAATAAGTAAGTGCAATAAAGTGCTAGAAATCTTTACAAACTTCAACAAAGTCACAAAGGATTGTTTGAATAATTTTGTCTCGTCAAACAAAGGTGTTTAACACTTTTTTTTTTTGAGACAAAGTTTAGCTCTTGTTGCTTAAGCTGAACTGCAATGGCGCGATCTCAGCTCACTGCAACCTCCGTCTCCCAGGTTCAAGGGATTCTCCTGCCTCAGCCTCCCTAGTAGTTGGGATTACAGGCGAGCACCACCACGCCCAGAAAATTTTTTGTATTTTTAGTAGAAACGAGGTTTCACCATGTTAGCCACGATGGTTTCAAACTCCTGACCTCTGGTGACCTGCCTGCTTCCGCCTCCCAAAGTGCCTGCATTACAGGTGTGAGTCACCGCACCAAGCTTTAATACTCTTTAAATAAATAAGAGACCTTGCCAGAAATTTTGAGAAGTGAATAAAATAATCTAGCCTGTTTTCTAGGATATTGGTGGTGAAGAAGGGACAGGCATTTCAAAAGTGGGAGTTATGCTGTCCCAGGCAAAAAAAAAAAAAAAGGATAAATCAGTGTGGCACTTTCTGAAAACTACAGGTAGTTTTGCATGAGTACAAAGTAGTTTGCAAAGGAAGTGGAAGATATATATGAACCTGATTGCACACACAGAAACACCCACAAAGGCAAACATCTGCGTGCACACACACAAACACATAATCATGTACACATTCATAGGATTGGCTAAAGAGTGTAGGCTTTCTCCCATGGGTGATATTGAATTGTCTGAAACTGGCGATAAAATAAACTTGTGTTTTTGAAAAACTTCCATGGCAGCATTGTGGGAACCAGATTAGAGGAATGTAAAATTCTAAGCCAGAATAGCAAATGGTGATTGAAGTAATCCCAGTGAATTAGATCATAAGAATATCAAAGAGAGAAAACCCAAACTTTCAGAAGTTCAGTGAGCTTTCTTTCTTTCTTTCTTTTTATTTTTTGAGATGTGATCTTGTTCTATTGCCCAAGCTGGAGTGCAGCGATGCATTCATAGCATTCTTAGCTCACTACAGTCCTTGAACTACTGGGCTCCAGCAGTTCTCCCACTTCACTCAGCCTCCCAAGTAGCTAAGACCATGTCTACGCTTGAGCCACCATGCCCAGCTGATTTGTAAATTTTAATTTTTTTTAAATGTAGAAACGGGGTCTTACTACATTGCCAGGGATGGTCTTGAACTCCTGGCCTCAAGTGATTCTCCCACCTCAACCTCCCAAAGTGCTAGGATTATAGATGTGGACCAGCCTCAATGAGCTTTCTTAATAGACAAATGTGGTAATAAGAAATATTTTGTTCTCTGAAGTGAAAAAGAACACTTGGCAGTCTTCGGCACCAGACTTGATGTTCAGTTGCTGGGGGCTTGACATGTAGAATCTGTATAAACCAGTTTTCTGACTTCCACCTTTGCCAGTGTAAAGAGAGAATGTAAAAATCTGTACCAAATGTTCATTTGAACCAAACTTGGTGTGTTAAATATCTCAGCTGAGAAGTCTTGGTGTGCTATGTTCTTATTCACAGCTTTCTAAACAAAAGGTCAAATATTTTATTTTTAAGTTCTCATATAACAGTTGCAAAGGATTTTAAGTAACTGGCCAGTTGTGCATAAAAGTTGATACTTAAAGGAATCTGCTTATACAAAGGCTAACAAATATGTAAATTTGCTTGAATGTGAATTTTGCTTACTTTTCAAGATTCTTACTTGGATTGTTTTAATCCATAAGGTAGTAGAATTCTCTAGGCTATATTTCTTGCTATATTTAGAGTGATCCTGAGACAGATACCAGTTCAGCATAAAGATAATGATTCCAAAAAATAAGTCCAGAAGAAAAAGAAGTTTGTATGAAAGAGAAAATAATTGTTAAATTTCTGATAAATCTAGATACTTAAAAATCATAGCAGTATTTGGACAAGTCCAAGACTATTACTTATAGAGTCCGTCTTTAAAGATGATCAAATATTTTAAGATTAATTTCTTTTGTTTCAATGAACATTAGAAAAGATTAGAACCACTTCTAATTTAGGACAAATGTCTTGTAATTTGCCCTATAGGATTTGATCTTTTTCTTAAAGAGTAGCTTTGAATGGATACAGGAAATCTCCATCCTTAAAAAAAAGGCAGAAAAAATGCAGATTTATACGAGACAGCAAAATAAAATTAATAGTAAACTTTTTTTAATCCTCAGCAATTATCACAGTCAATTGTTAATTGGCAAAGTCATTAAAACAATTTTCCTGCCTCTACCAGCAAATATAGTTTCTTTTCAGATTCTAGTGTCACTTCTTAACCCTTTCCAGTAATATTTCCTTCACAACATTGGAACTCACTGCTTTTTCTTTGTCTTCATTTCTAGATTTGTCTTTTCTCACATGTTAAAAGTACACAATTACAATGAATAACATTTCCTTATAAACATATTCCTTGGTCAGAATTTCCAATTCAGTCCACATAATCAGGAAATTTCATCCAAGTTTGAAATAGAACTCTATGCTCTATTTAATCCATTTCCTCTTCAAGCCATAAACACACTCTGGATTATTTGGCCTTTTTTAATCTCTTAATGAAAGTAGACTCAGTATGCTATTCAAGTTTGTCAATTTCACCTGAGCACAGGGCTAGGAAGTTTTACTTATATATAAATAAAATTATTATTTCTATATTATACATACCAGATAGGCCTCCTTGGGCTGCCATAAAAAAAAATATCAGGTTAGGTGTGGTGACTCACACCTATAATCCTAGCACTTTGGGAGGCCAAGGTGGGTGGATTGCTTGAGCTCAATGTTGTTCAAGACCAGCCTGGGCAACATGGTGAAATTCATCTCTACAAAAAATACAAAAATTATCATGGCATGGTGGCCCATGCCTGAAGTCCTCACTACTCTGGAGGCTGAGGTGGAAGGACAATTTGAGCCCAAAAAGGTTGAGGCTGCAGTGAGCTGACATTGTGCATTGCACTCCAGCTTGGGCAACAGAGCAAGATCCTGTCTCAAAAAAAAAAGAAAAAAGAAAAACGAAATACAACATAAAATAGCCTAGGTGACTTAAAGTAACATAAATATATTTTCTCACAGTTCCAAAGGCTAGAAGTCCCACATCAAGGTGCTGGCAAGGTAGGCTTCATTCTGAGGCCTCTTCTCTCAGCTTGTAGGTGGCCAGCATCTCTGTATGTGCTCTCATGACCTCTCCTTTGTGTGCAGAGATAGTGAGAGAGAGTGCTCTTTGGTGTCGCTTCTTATGTAGACACTTACTCTATTAAATCAGGGGCCTACACTTTTGACCTTATTTAACCTTACTGTTTACTCTAAATGCAGCTGCCCTGAAGGTTAGAGGTCAACATGAAATTTGAGAGAACACAAGCATCAGTCCATAACATATACCAATTTGGCCCTGTGGAACTATATGAAAAAGTCTATTTCAGATGCCCTTTAAAACTACACTGATTCATTGACATATAAGATATCCTTTGGCTCTCACATATCTCACAGCATCTGATATGGTTTGGCTATGTCCCCAGCTAAATCTCATCTTGAATTGTATCTCCCATAATTCCCACTTGATGTGGGTGGGACCTGGTGGGAGGTACTCAAATCATGGGGGTGGTTTCCCCTATACTGTTCTCCTGGTAGTGAATAAATCTCATGAGATCTGATGATTTTATTAGGGGAAACCCCTTTCGCTTGGCTCTCATTTCCTCTCAACTGCTGTCATGTAGGCCGTCTGTACCTTTCGCCTTCCACCATGATTGTGAGACCTCCCCAGGCATGTGAAACTGCTGAGTCCATTAAACTTATTTTTCTTTATAAATTACCCAGCCTCAGGTATGTATCTATCAGCAGCGTGAAAACAGACTAGCACAGTATCAATAATTGTTCTTGCTGGGGCAGCTCATTGGTATGTTTTCTTTGGGATCATTTATTTATTCATGTTTATTTTCCATTGAGGAGCCATGAAAAATTCTGAATTCTGCTTCTCCAGCCCCCTCTTTCCATACTCAAGAATAAGTAAGTACAGTATATCAGAAAACAGGTTAGTGAATTTCCCCCAGACAACATTTCACCAAAAAATAAAATTGTTCATGGAAAGTAATCTAAAAGAAGGCTCCCCCAGCACCGTATAAAAGATTAAGGTGTCATGTCTTTGGAATATAGATAAGAAAAGGATGAAAATATTCCTTCTAAGAAGCTGTTTTCTTCTGTCCCAAAGTTGGTGGCTGGCAGTCTGGCATCTTAGTTTACATCTTGGACATTAAACCTGGCCTAGAAATATACCTAATGGGGTTTTCAATAGTTTTGTTTATCTCCCTGAGGACAAGAGAAACCTGCTGCTTAGAAATGTCAGATCTTAAACCTTGTTTCTGTGAGTTGTTTTTATTTATGTTCCATCTTGTGTTTCTCTGAAGCACACACAAAAGTCAACTTCAAAGAGCTATTTGTCATATTTGAAATTTTTAAGTAATTAAGCTTTAGTTTGAAGAACCACCTGGAAATTATAGACAGGCGGTACATCTAGCACAATAAAACCAGAATATGAATATCTAACATTTTTTCCATCACATTTTATATTTCAGAAAACCAAGCAAACCTGACATAATACAACATCATAAATGTAACACAGCGTAATATCATATAACATTGTAAAATTATACTTTATTCATGTTCTACTGTGAAGTGATTTTGCTTGTGCTTACCATTGTATTATTTTCAAAAATGGCAGAAAATTTTCTAACATAGTTGACAGCTTTTCATATGCAGGGATTCTAGGTAATGAATGAAATTAGTATTAAATCTCAAATAATAACAAATGTGGTTTGTTCATCAATCATCAAAGCCAGATGTTTTTTGTTTGAATCTGATGCCCCCATTTGTTTTCTTAAATTGTAACAAGAATTAATATCACTGATTCATGCACTCTGCAAGAGTTATTTAGGTTAGACAGAATCATAGAATATTATAAGCATCCTGGAGTAAATTTCTGTCAAATATCTAATTTTGCAGAGGTACCTTAAAAAATGAGGCCAAAAAAAAAGGAAAAAGAAAAGGAGGCCATAAAGCCATTGAATGGCAAAGCAAAGACATGACCTAGCATTTCAATCTCTCAATACTATATAAGAGATGCCCTGGACGTTGTTCTTAAATTTCTAATTCCCTTATAGTAGTTTACTTTGTTATTTTTTCCTCATAATCACTTAGCAATTTTCTAACCTATTATTAAATTATTTATTTACTCTTTATTATTATAGTCCATATCCTCTAATACCACGTAAGTTCAACAGGGCAAGGCCTCTTTTATGTATTATTTACCTATATATTCTGAGTGCCTACAAAGTGCTCAATAAATATTTATTTAATGAATAAATAAAGGATTGAGTAGTGCCTAAACTATTAATAATTGTAGGGCCATTCATTTCTTAACTTACATATATTTACTTGGTAACTTTTTTTTTTTTTAAATACTGTCCTACACATTGAGTTTAAAATAATAAAGAAATCAAACTGGCCTCTCTACTCATGGTACTTACAATGTATTTGGAAGGCTGAATATTAAACAGGTAAATATAACAATTAATATGCAATTGAAATTAATAATTAGTGAAAGAAAGACAAATAGGAATAAAATGGTAGTGCTCAACTTCAGAGTGGATTTTCAGGAAATGATGAGAATTGCAGAATAAAGAGGAGATAGTAAAACCAAAGAGAATGCCTGTCAAGATACATTGGTTCCAGTTATCAGGGTTAATTCTGTGCTTCTGTATTAAATTTTCCACGTATGCCGATAAATTACTACATTTAAAACAAGATTATGTAATGTTAAAGTACACTATTAAACAAGTGATGTAAGTACACTGTTAAGCAAGTGATTATAATCTTCTAATCTCCACTAGTACCATTCCACTTTATATAATAAATGAAATCTACATTTTTTTCTGCTTCTTTTTCTTAAAGATGGAGTTTTCATGTATCCATTCAAAGCTGCTCTTTAAGAGAGGAATCTTCCATTTATTATATAAAATGGAATGATACCAGTGGAGATTAGATTATAAAGAGTAGTTCTCTTTTCTTTGTTTCCTGTCATCTTGGGGAGATTTTTCTCTCTAGTGCTTTTAGACATGACCTACCTGTAAACTGACTAGTATATTTACATATCACACTAACTCCCATCAATTACTTAATATTTTAAATCTCATCATGATATGATTTTCTTTTTAATTCCCTGTTGTCTCATTGACTTCATTCTCATTTAAAATCACTTATCCTTAGGTTAACATAAATGGCTTACTGCATTCAGCTAACATCCAAGCAAAAGCCAGACAAATGTTTTAGATAATGTTGCTTTTAATATACTCCTGGGATAACCCTGGATATATTTTATATTTAGCTAAACAGTGAGAGTGAATATTAATTTTATCTCAAGAATGTCTAGTAATTGGAAGATTGTTTTCTGAATACAATTTATATGAACAACCCTGCATGTTCAAAGTCCTTTTCTTTGTTCCGAACAGTTGAGGAGGATATAATAAACACTCTAATGTTTTTGTATATGTGAAGAAACACAGATTTAGAGGTAATTTGCTTGTTCAAAGTCGCACAGAAGTAATTCAACTCAGATTTCTTGACCCCAAATCTAAGATTCTTTTAATTGAACTTTATGTCTAAAGGCAATTTAATGGAGGATGGGAGAGAAGAAAATGCAGTAATCAGGAGTATACTTAGTTGGGAGGAATTATGAAGTATTTATCATATTAACTATGAAGCAAAATGCAAGAACAAAAACAAGGAAAAAGAGTAAGATTTCTTGCATTTACATCTATGTACATCAGTAAGTTACAATGAACGTTCCATATTACATAAAAAGAAAAATAGCAGAAAGCTAATGAATGCAAACAGAAAAGCAAAGACAGAAAGAATAAGAGTTTAATCTTTTGCACTGTTTTTTTCTTCTTTCTCTGTTCAGAAATTTCAGTCTAATGGAATTTCCTAAAGTTATTTGTTTGAGAATTTTATAGATTTTTAAAATTTCCCCAGTATTTCTTTTAAATAGAACTTGAAGAAAGTGAAATATTACATTCGGTTAGAAAAAAAGATATTCGAATACATTAATGAATATAAGAATTCCATTAGAGCTGATGAAAACATAGTCATATCAGAAAAGGTCAAATATCTAAATTAAAATTGAATAATAGTTAATGTACTTTCTGATAAAATATAAGTTATATGGTAGAAATCTTTCTTCTTATGCATTGGCTTCATATCCAACATGTGAGATGCCCCTAGATAGTTCTGGCTAAATCTCTTAATTAAACTCTCTGTGGATCAGTTTATATAAATATACATACTTATCCAAATAATCCGATATTTATTCAAACCCTAGAAGTTGAATAAAGCATGAAAAAACTTCTAGGTATAAGAAAATAAATCTGGGCCTACTCAGATGTCTTCACAGAAAACTAGCCATTTCAACACTACACATTTCATTTCATTTATTACTTTTCACTGAAAAGTCTTTCTATATAAAATATCTCCTTTAGAACTGTGTAGACGAAACTAGATTATGAAAATATGGACTGGGAAAATTTGGTAAAGTCCCTTCAAAACTCCTGATTCTCTTTCATCAGTTATAAAGTAAACTTGAGGTCTTTGCCAATTTGGATTGGGTTTCTTAAAAGGATAAACCAATACAAGGTAGGACCCAAGAGAAGTGAAATTACAACTAAAATATTTGTATAGGAAATGAATAAATATACACTTATCAAAAAAAGTCTGGTTAGTACTTTGAAATTCAAAAAGAAGGCATGAAAAGGGGAAACGGCAGTCTCAATGACTCTAACTGCTTTTTAAGTATTAGTTACTAAAGAGAAAGAGAGAGAGGTCAAGAGAGAGACAATGCTTAAATACAAAATCACTGCTTTTGTCTCTTACACATGAGATATATAGAATCATAGCAACAAGTATTTCCAAAAAGCAATTACTATGCCCAATTTAAACTGGGATGGTAGACACTGATGTACACAATAAAGAAATAAGAACAAAAACAGTACCAAAAATAACAATTTCCACAACACAAATATTCTTACATGACTTTTTTTCCTCTGGAAATGTGTATAATAAATGGAAAGGCTAAGAAAAACTACAGTAACTATCCTGGAAGATAAAAACATGTCAATTTAATAATCAATTATTCTTTCACAGAATTCAAACTTCTAGGGACATTTTGACTCTAGAAAAATAATCATTTGCATCTTTTAGATCAAAAGATTTACATTATTTTGGCTCAATATTAAGTCATTTATCAAAGGTATTCATCACTGTTAATTTCCCAGGACGGCTTTAACAAATTTCCACAAACTGAGTGGCTTAAAACAACAGAAATTTATTTTCTTCCAGTTCTGGAGGCCAGAAGTTCAATGTCAGAGTGCTGGCAGGGCCATGCTTCCTCCAAAACCTGTAAAGGAATCCTTCCTTGCCCCTACCTAGTTTGTGGTGGTTTGCCAACAATCTTTAGTGGTATGAATGCATTTAGGCTTGGAAATATACCACTGCAATCCTGTGCCTTCACATGACGTTCTGTGTCTTCTTATTATCTTGTCTCAGTGTGCATCTCTATGTCTAGTTTTTCCCTTTTATAGGGATACCAATCATATTGGATTAGGGCCCACTCTAATGATCTCATGTTAACTTGTTTGAATTTGCAATGAACTTATTTCCAAATAAGGTCAGGGGTCCTAGTCCTAAGGGTTAGGACTAAAATATATAATTTTTGAGAGACAAAATTCAATGCACAACAATCCTATTTATTTGCTTAAGAGGTAATACTCGTTGTAAAATATTTACAAAAGAACCAAAGGAAGTAAAAATCACATAATTCCACAGCAGCACTATTAGTATTTGCACAGCAGTTTCTTTTCTGCTTTTTTTACACATATATGTGAATGAATACAGGTAAATATATATGTATTGGACTTCAGATTCCATAAGCAACCTGGCTTCGCTTCTCCTCAACCACCAAAGGAAACAAAACAAAACAAATATATAGCACTAAGATTATCACCAGAAATATCCCATAACTGAAATATGAAGATGAGACAGTTTATGGAGCCACAGAGAAGAGAAAAATCTCCAAGCAGAAAGTAAGAGAGTCAAACATTCCCATGTGCAATATCCATCCTCCCATTCTGAATAGCACAAAAATGTGAAAAATTTTCCCCCAGCTCGCTGTTTCTATATTGAAAAACTGAGAGCAAGGTGGACAACTAGCTTCTTCACCATCTTAGTTTCCTTGACAGGGGACCTATCCCTGCTTAAACCCACTGGAAGCATCACAAGTGTTTGAAGTAACAAATATTCCTGAGGACAGGGAGAGACAAAGGGAGAAGGTGGGACTATTATCACCAGACCTGGAAACTGTACTCTCACTCAGCCAAAGAAAGTGCCAAATCAGTGTGGTCGTTCAGCAGCACCATGCTGTCAGAGGTGCATCACACAGGTTCCTATGGCATGAACCCCTTGCTAGCCTTCCCACACTGACGGGGTAACCCCTTTGGAGCCTCCTCTGTTCAGGAATGGTAGTGCTTCAATTATTTACTAGGGAAAAGAAGAACTTGGGCATAAGGCATCACCTAGAGCTGAAAAGAAGGCAGTGAACAAATGGTAAAAAACCTGTAAGCAAATATATTCAATAAAAACCGAAAGGAGTCAGACTGAGAAGACTGAAATAAATAACTCTTTAATGCAAAGACATAGATGTACATCCACAATAAATAACAGCAAACAGGAAACCATTATGGAATGGTTTCAAAACCCAAGTGGACAAAGCAAGGAACCAGTAACTGACTCTAATAAGGTGGTGATATGTGAGCTTTCTGATCAATAATTCAAAATGGCAGTTTTAAAGAAACTCAGTAATCTCCAGGATAACATGGAAAAGCAATTTAGAAATTTGTCAGATAAATTTAACAGAGATTTAAATGATTTTAAAAAATCAGACAGAAATCTTACAACTGAAATACAATTTTTGAATTGAAAAATTTATTAGAGGCTCTCAACAATGGAAACAATCAAACAGGAAAAAAATCGGTGACCTTCAAAACAGGCTATTTGAAAATACAGTTCAAGCAGAAAAAAGAAGAAAATAATAAAAAATAAAAAGATCACCTATAATATTAAAAAAACCCTCAAAATAACAAATGTAAAAATTATTGGTGTTTAAGAGAAAGTTGAGCAAGAGCGAGGGGTAGTAAGGTAATTCAAAGTAATAATAACAGAAAACTTTCCGAAACATGAGAAAGATATAAATATCCAGATAGAGGAAAGTCTGAGAAGACAAAACATAAGTGACCAAAATCAGACTACCCTAAGTCATATATATAATAATCAAACTCTCAAAGGCCAAAGAGAGAATCCTAAAAGCAGCAAGAGAAAAGGAGGAAATAACATATAAAGGTGCCCCAATTTATCTGCCACAACACACTCTCAACAGAAATCATACAGGACAGAAAGGAGTTGAACGGCATTTTCAAAACGCTGAAAGAAAAAAAAAAAAAACAAAAAAAAACTGCCATTCAAGAACACTGTATTCAGCTAAGCTATCCTTCAAATACAAAGACTGAGTAAAGTCTTTCCCAGACAAACAAAAGCTTGAGAAATTTTACCACCAGCAGATCCATCTTATAAGAAATGCTAAAGAGAGTTCTTCAGTCTGAAAGAAAAAAAATAATAATGTGTAAGAAAAAACAACAAACATGCAGAAAAATGTGCAGGAAAAAACACACAAAAAATATTGGAAGGTATAAAATCCATTGGTAAAATTAAGTACATGGATACATTTGGAATACACTAATATTATAATTTTAATTTTATAATCCACTTTTAAAAGACAAATCTATCAAAATCAAGAATAGCAATAGCAACCTATTAAGAGATAGATAATATAAAATATGTAGATGAGACAACTGATAGTCAAAATGTGGGGAAAATGGAGTTGAATTTTGGAAGTTTTTTGTTTTTGTTTGTTTCTGTTCTTTTCTTTGTATTCTAAAATAAGTTGTCATATCTTTAAAACAACTTCTTATACTATGTTTTTGTGCCTCTCATAGTAGACACAATGCAAAACCCATAATAAATTTACTAAAAATAAAAAAAAAGAATTAAAACACATTACTAGAAAAAAGTCGGGCCAGGAGCAGTGGCTCACCCCTGTAATCCCAGCACTTTGGGAGGCCGAGGCGGGTGGATCACGAGGTCAGGAGATCGAGACCATCCTGGCTAACACGGTGAAACCCCATCTCTACTAACAATATAAAAAATTAGCCGGGCGTGGTGGCGGGCGCCTGTAGTCTAGTCTCAGCTACTCGGGAGGCTGAGGCAGGAGAATGGCGTGAACCCGGGAGGTGGAGCTTGCAGTGAGCCGAGATCGTGCTACTGCACTCCAGCCTGGGCGACAGAGCGAGACTCCATCTCAAAAAAAAAAAAAAAAAAGAAGGAAAAGAAAAGAAAAAAGTCAATCACAAAGGAAGACAGTAAGAAAAGAAGAAAGGAGTTACAAAAAATGAAGATAAAAGTGACAAAATGACAGTAGTAAGTCCTTAATTATCAATAACACTAAATGTAAATGAACTCAATTCTCCAATTAAAAGACATAGATTGGGTAATGAATAAAGAAATAAGACCAACTATAAGAAACCCACCTCACCTATAAAGACACACATGGGCTGAAAGTGAAAGGTTAGAAATGATATTCCATGCAACTGGAAACCAAAAGTGAGCAGGAGTGGCCATACTTATAGCCACAGATAAAATAGAATAAAACCCAAAGACTGTACAAAAAAAAAAGTCACTGTATAATGATAAAGGTGTGAATTCAGCAACAAGATATAACAATTACAAGTATTTATGTATCCAACACCACAGATCCCAAATATACAAAATGAATGTTGATACATATAAAGGGAGAGAGAGATGGCAACACAATAGTGGTTGGAAACTTTAACATCTCACTCTCAGTAATTGTAATAGTCCATTCTCCCATTGCTGTAAAAAAATACCTGAAACCGGGTAATTTATAAAGAAAAGAGCTTTAATTGGCTCGTGGTTCTGTAGTCTGCACAGAAAGCATAGCAGCTTCTGCTTCTGGGGAGGCCTCTGGAAACTAACAATCATGATGAAAAGTGAAGGGAAAGCAGGCACATCTGCAATGGCCAGAGCAGTAGCAAGGGAGAAAGACAGGAGATGCCACATACTTTTAGACAACCAGATCTCATGAGAACTCACTCACTCAAAATCATGAGAAAAGCTCCAGGAGATTGTGCCAAACCATTCATGAGAACTTTGCCCCCATGATCCAATCACCTCCCATCAGTCCTCACCTCCAACAACAGGGATCACATGATATTTGCTCAGGAACACAGATCTAAATGATGTTAGTATGGACAGATCATCCAGACAGGAATTCAGCAAAGAAACATTGAAGTTAAGCTACACATTAAACCTCATAGTTCTAACTGACATTTACAGAAGATTCCATTCAATTGCTGTAGAATACACCTTCTTTTCATCAGCACATGGAACATTCTCCAAAATAAACCCTATGTGGGGCCACAAAACAAGTCTGAACAAATTCAAAAAAGTCAAACATTCTAACAATTATTGGATACAACAAAAGTAGTAGAAAGACATACATTTATAGCAATAAATGCTTTTATCAAAAAAGTGGAAAGGTTTCAAATAAATAGCCTAACAACGCACTTCAAGGAATTAGCAAAGCAAAAGCAAACTAAACCACAAATTAGTGGGAGAAAAGAAATAATAAAGTTTCAGAGGGCTGGGTGCGCTGGCTCACGCCTGTAATCCCAGCATTTTGGGAGGCTGAGGCGGGTGGATCACTTGAGGTTGGGAGTTTGAGACCAGCCTGACCAAAATGGAGAAACCCGTCTCTACTAAAAATACAAAATTAGCCAGGCATGGTGGTGCATGCCTGTAATCTCAGCTACTCGGGAGGCTGACACAGAAGAATCGCTTGAGCCCAGGAGGCAAATGTCGATGTGAGCCTAGATTGCGCCATTGCACTCCAGCCTGGGCAAAAAGAGCGAAACTCTGTCCAAAAAAAAAAAAAAAAAAAAAAAAAATTTCACAGGATAAACAAATAAAAACGAGGCCAAAAAAGTACCAAAGATCAACAAGATGAAAAGTTTGTTTTTCGAAAAGATAAACAAAACTGGCAAACCTTTAGGTAGACTAAAGAAAAAAAGAGGCCCCAAATAAATAACATCAGAAATAAAACACGAGATGAAACAATTGAGACCACAGAAATACAAGGAATCTTTGGAGACTATTATGTACAACTATATGCCAATAAATTGGAAAACCTAGAATAAATAGATACATTCTTGTACACATGCAGCCTACCATGACAAAGCAGACAATCTCAATAAACCAGTATCAAGTAACAAGATGGGTGCTGTAATAAAACATTTCTTATCAAAGAAAAACCAAGGACCTGATAGCTTTACTACTTAATTCTACCAAACACTTAACGAAAAACTAATACCAATTCTACTGAAACTCTTCAGAAAAAATGGAGAAGGGACTACTTCCACACACATCCTATGAGGCCAGCATTACCCTGATATCAAAACTAGAGAACACAACAAAAAAAGTAAACAACAGACCAAAATCATTGATGAACATAGATGCAAAAAACTTCAACAAAACCAAATTCAACAAAAAATTAAAAAGGTCACTTACTATGACCAAGTGAGATTCATCTCAGGCATGCAAGGATGGATTAACATAGAAAAATCAATAAATGTGTTAAATTACATTAACCAAACCAAGAACAAAAAATATATAATCATTTTAATAAATGCTAAAAAAGAATTCAATAATATTCACCTTGTCTTTATAATAAAAACCTTCATCAAACTGTGTATAGAAGGAACATACATCAAAGTAATAAAGGTTACGTAAGACAAACCAATAGCTAACATAATACTGAACAGGAAAAAATTGAAGGTCTTTCTTCTAAGATCTGGAAAAGAAAAAGGATACTCACTTTTATCACTTTTATTAACTATTGTACTGGAAGTCCTGGCCAGAGCAATTAGGCAAGAGAAAAATAATAGCAGTATCCAAATTGAAAAGGAAGAAGTCAAGTTAGCTTTGTTAACAGATGACATAATATTACGCTTACTAAAACCTGAACACTCTACTGAAATACTGCTAGTACTGATAAATTCAATAAGGTTATAGAATGTAAAACCAACATATAAAAGTCATTATCATTTGTGTATACCAACATCAAACAATCTGAAAAATAATCAAGAAATCAATTCCATTTACAGTAGCTACAGAGAATAATATAAAAATATAGGAATCAATGTGATCAAATAAGTAGAAGATCTATACAAGGAAAATTATAAAATGTTGACAAAAGGAAATGAAGACAACACAAAAAATGGAAAGATATTCCATACTTATCAATTGGGAGAATTAATATTGTTAAAATAACTATTACCCGAAGTATTTTACAAATTTAGTTCAATTCCTATCAAAATAACAATGACCTTTTTTTTTACAGAAATAGAAAAAGAATCTAACATTTATATAGAACCACAAAAGACCCTGAATAGAAAAAGCAATCCTGAGCAAAAAGAACACAGCTAATATTTACTACAAAGCTATAGTAACCAAATCAGTGTGGTATTGGCATGAAAACAGACACATGGAATAAAGAAACAGAATAGACAACTCAGATATAAATCCCCACATTTACAGCCAACTCATCTTCAATCAAGGCACCAAGAACATACTATGGAGAAAGGACAGTCTCTTCAATAAAAAGTTCTGGGAAAACTGAATAACTATATGCAGAAGACTGAAACTAGACTCCTATCTCTCACCATAAACAAATATCAAATAAAAATGGATTAAAGACTTAAATCTAAGATCTGAAACAATGAAATTAATGGAAAAAATATTCAGGAAACTCTCCAGGATATTGATCTGGGCAGAGATTTCTTGAGTAAGACCTCAAAAGCACAGACAACCAAGCAAAAATAGGCGAATGAGATCACATCTAATTAAAAAGCTGCTACACAGCAAAATCAAACAACAACCTGAAGAGAAAACTTACATAATTTGAGAAAATATTTGCAAACTACTCAAACAACTGAATAACCAGAGAAGCAAATAAAATAAAACATTGGCAAAATATCTGAATAGATATTCCTCAAGAGAAGACATACAAATGGCCAACAGGGATATGAAAAATGTCTATCATCACTAATGATAAGAGAAATACAAATCAAAACCACAATGTCATCTCACCCTAGTAAAAGTGAATTATGTTAAGAAGACAGACAATAACAGATGGTGGCAAAGACATGGGAAAAAGAGAACACCATTCCCTTTTGTACATTGTTGCACACTGTTGGTGGAATGTATAAAATAGTATAGCTACTATGGGGAATCATACACTGGGTCCTCAAAAAACTAAGAATAACATTTTCATGATCCAGCAGTCTCACTACTGGGTATATATCCAGAAAAAAAAAAAAAAAGAAAATCTAAATTTTGAAAAGACATTTGCACACCTGTGTTTATAGCAGAAATATTCACAACAGCCAAACTATAAAAGCAACCTAAGTGCCCATTAACAGCTGAGTAAAGAAAATTTAGTATATATACACAATAGAATATTATTCTGCCATGAAAAAGAATAAAATCCTGTCATTTGCAGCAAAACAGATGGGACTGGAGATCATGTTGTTAAGTGAAATAAGCCAAGCGCAGAAATACTAATATTGCATGTTCTCACTCACATGTGGGAGCTAAAGAAGTGAATTTCATGAAGCTAAGAGTAAATTAGTGATTACCAGAAACCAGGGAAGGAAGAGGATTGAAGGATGCAGAGAAGTTGATTAATATGTACAAATATACAGTTCAATAGAAGACATAAGATCTCGTGTTAGATAGACCAATAGGGTGACTACAGTTACAATAATCTATTGTTTATTTCAAAATAAACTAGAAAAGAAAAATTCAAATGGTTCTGGCATAAAGAAAAGATGAATATATAAAGTAATGAATATATGAAGCACACTGATTTGACCTTTACAGATTATATGAAGGTATTAAATTTTCACATGTACTCTGAAACTATGTACATTTATTTTTCATCACTAAAATATATGTATATATGCATTACATATTGCACGTTGGTGAACATACTAAATATATACCTTGTAATGTTTTCCACCGGAGTGTATTTAATTCATATAAATATCTAAATATTGCTAAAAACTGTGATCTTAATGATTATGCATTTCTACCATAATCATGTCTGAATATTGAGTGTTAGAATAATACAATCACATGAATTCCTCAGATATATTTTTGTATCTCATCTCTTATTATTAACCCATAATAAAACCTTAGTGGTAGAATTTTGGTTTAAAAAACAACTAAAAAAGTTTTAAGGATTCAGCCATATAATCTACAATTAGGATCCTCTAACTGGTATCTTTTTATATTTCTAACATCTGTCAGCAAAATTGCCCGATTTACTGAACTCACAATATTTATGTGCCATACTATCTAATAATTTATCAATTGGATAGGTTAAAGCTGCCATTTTAAAATTAATTCATATGGCTTATTGGTGAGGTTGACTTATTTTAATATATTATTTTCTATGTCTTTGCATTAGTGAACTCTTTCAAGTTTTTTGCCTATCATCTATTAGTCTACTAAGATACTTGTTTTCTATGATGAAAGACTTTAATACATAAGGGTCATAATAATCTTTTATAAATATGTGTTTTGTTCTCCTCACATTTTACCTTTCGCTTCTTATTTTATTTTATGAATTTTCTGCAGACACATTTATTTTGTGAGAAATATCTCTTTTAGGGATTTTTTAATTAAATATTGTTAAATAGAACTGTCCTGCCTTAATCCCAATATTAATAAATATTCACTTACAGTCTTCTCTAATATATATAATTGTATACTAAATAATACTTTACATATATAATATTTTTAAATCTCTAGCTTATCTACCTTTAATTTATCTTAAGGCTTAATGCATTATATTAAGCTGGTATCAAATTTTTGTTTTCTCCAAAAGGTAACAAGTTTATTAAAGATCAGTTTATTTAAAAATATATACTTTTGCCTTACTGATTAGAAATTCTGTTATCAAATACTCAACTTTTATAATACTTAGAGAGGTTTTTAGTCTTTACTTTTCTCTTTTAATTCACCAACTTTGCTATTCTAGATCTGGGCAAATGCCACACATCTGTTTATTATGTGGTTGTCATAGCTTTTTGTGTGTTTTTTCAAGATATTTTCAAGATATTATCCACAAAACCTCTTCCAGCTACAGATGTTGCCTTTATTACACACCTTAATAAATAAGCTATTTAATTAATTTTATAGTTTTTCTTTTTTTTCTTGTGCATGGTCTTTAGAAGTAGACATAGCTAGGTATGGATACAGGTGTTTTCACCTCTAGATTACCTCTTTATGCCAGTTACTTAAACAATATATACTCAATCACCCCATATGTAAATGAAAATAACAAGAGTATCTGCTTCATAGGGTACAATCATAAGTAAAAATGGCATAATGCACATAAAACACTTAGCATGGAACATGGCACATGGCAAGTGAACAGCAAATAGTGGAAATTTTGTTTTGATTGATTTAGTTGCTGGTGGTACCACTCTGCAAATGCCTGTATAGTCCAAGCAAACATACTACTGGATCTTTCTTGTAGACTTCAATCAACTCATCACATATTTGTGGTTTTCAAATGAGTCTCATGTCTATAATAAGAACAATAGAAATATCAAATAGCACGAAAGATAATTTTCTAAAAACTCTTGAATACTCACTTCTGAGATGAAGATGAATCTAAAATTATTTTCATTATTTTAGACAGACCTAAAACTATTGTGCCTCTGTATCACTTTTACTAAATTATCCTGTCATAACACACAATTTCCAAATCTCAGTGATTTGTAAGAGTAAATGTTTATAGTTTGCTTTTGCCATGTCAGTTCTACATTGGTTAAAATTTTGCCCTATGTGTTTTCTTCTTCCTGAACTGAAAAAAAAATGATTTAGGCCATGCTTTTATCGTGGCCAATTTTTAAAATTATTATTATATTTTTAAGTCCTAGGGTACATGTGCACAACGTGCAGGTTTGTTACATATGTATACATGTGCCGTGTTGGTTTGCTGCACCCATTAACTCTTCATTTACATTAGGTATTTCTCCTAATGCTATCCCTCCCCCACTCCCCCACTCCACGACAGGTCCCGGTGTGTGATATTCCCCACCCTGTGTCCAAGTTTTCTCATTGTTCAATTCCCACCTGTGAGTGAGAACATGCAGTGTTTGGTTTTCTTTCCTTGCGATAGTTTGCTCAGAATGATGGTTCCCAGCTTCATCCATGTCCCTACAAAGGACATGAACGCATCCTTTTTTATGGCTGCATGGTATTCCATGGTGTATATGTGCCACATTTTCTTTATCCAGTCTATCACTGATGGACATTTGGGTTGGTTCCAAGTCTTTGCTATTGTGAATAGTGTATTGTGGCAAATATTTTTTAAAAATAGATTAAATCCATAATGGCTATTAAAAGCTCATGTGAGTAAGAGTCACATGATGCTTTCTCTCACAGTCTATTGACCAAGCAAATTATATGAGCAAACCTCATATTAATGGAGTGGATAAGTATAATTTGATAATAGAAAGATGAAGTAAATAATTGGGAGTATTGGTAACCTACTACTACCATTTTTTTAAATAAAATGCATCAAAAAGCCAGAGAGAAAAATGATTATTTTTCACCACTTCAGTGTGGTCAAATGTCAGGGAAAATCAGAATGTCCACTCAAAAATTTAAAATAAAGCTATTAGTAAAACAAAAATAGAGCTTCACCCAGCAGATTGTTTTCTGAAGCAAAAAAAAAAAAAACAAACAAACAAACAAAAAACCTCTAAGTGTCAGTTCTTTTGAGTAGCTGTAACAAGTACCAGAAATTCCAGAAATTGAGTGAATTACAAATGACATAAATTTATTGTTTATGGTTCTGGAGGACAGAAGTCCAAGATCAGCATGTCTGCATAGTTAGATTCTATTAAGGGCCCTCTTCCAGATTGCAGACTGCTGACTTCCCTTTGCATCCTCACATGGCAGAAAGAGAGCAAGCTAGTTCTCTGGTCTCTTCTGATAAGAGTACTAATCCTTTGACTTGGACTCCACCCTCATGACCTAATTACCTTCAATGCCCTGCCTCCAAATACTATCACACTGGGGATTCAATTTCCACATGTTCACTTTGGGGAGGCACAAACATTTAGTCTGTAACACTGAGCAAATTGCATATTGGTGTTCTCTATCTCATAGAGACATAGTACTATTGATAGGGTTCTTACATGAGCACCCCAAGATTAAAATGTATAAATGAGTTAGATAGAAAAAATCCATGAGTATATATGGAAATTGAAATAATATATTTAGTGCTTAAACTGTATTTTTCTTTCACTAACCCACGTATTAATAAATATTCCTTTGAAGTAATTATGTCAATTGTATTTCTTAGATATTCTTAAATTTTCAGTGCTAAGCTTTCCTATAGTCAAATACCTACATTATATACTTCTTGAGCCACATAAATCAATTTGGAGCAAAACTTAGAATAAGTTCATGCAAGAAATACTGAATTAAGAAAAAAAGTGTGATAAATGTTTGCAAGTCATCAAGAGTTATGGATTCTTACCTGATCATTTTAAGTCAAAACTCAGTTGTCAGTTATGTCAGTTCACACTCAGTGAATTTGCAGTGACATTGCTCTATTTGATTGTTAAATAATCCTTTTGATTACAGAAAGTCAAATGCAGTATGAAGGAGGTAGATACAGCAGCATATTCAAGGCTATTGTGCAATTATTTCTGTTTGCCTAGGCATGGCCTTGATGTCAAATTTCACCATGACTCTGCATTTTTATGTCAACCCTATTTCTATTTACATACCATAACTCTAATACCCTGAATGCACTCTCATCAATTAAATATCAATCAGAGGTTAAGTAAGGATTCATTCAGTTCTACCAAAGGCAATACTATTCCTGACAGCCTCATCTCATATATCTGGATTTTGAGATATACCAATCCTGCCCAAATTCTCTTTCAAATATCATGTATTAAAACATGAGATAAGTTAGAGAAAATTCTAAAACTCATCAAACCTCTCCCTAAAGCAAACCTTCAGAGTTTTGTTGGGCTTGTTTGGGAAGTGTTTCTTTACTCTCTACTTAAATTATTTTATAAAATTATATAATTTTTTTTTCTCTCTCTCTCTCTCATTTCCATTATTCAGTTATTCTGGGATTTAAGTTTTAGACATCTTCCTTACAAACATGGTCAACCAAAAATGCCCATGTTTTCAGACAAAGCATTGGCTTGAATTCTCATAACATTTAGAAAAATCAAATTCATTTATTTATAATTGATTTTAAAACTATTGAAAATTTTGATCATTTGATTATAAGCAAAGAGCATATTTAAAGTTACGTATAATATAGTTATAATTAGTAAAGTTTTACTCTATTTTTGTAGCAGAAAATATGGAATGATAGCAAATTCAATATTATGAGAAATACATAGTCTTAGCAAGACTTTATAGATAAGAACATCCATATATCCCTAACAAGAAATAAAAATACCATTATGGAATGGAGACATAATTCGCATCCATGCTCTCTAATTATCAATATTCTTATCAATGCCATATGTGTAAATATGTTTACCAGATATAAGCCCATGTTGCTAACTGATATAAAGAGCTTGGGGAAAATGGCAATTCATTGTGGAATTCATAAGGAACTCAGGTTTGATATGTAATTTTTAGACAAAGGTTTAACCTGCTTAAATCATTTATAAGTCATTTGTATAGTAAAAATGTGATTCTCTTAATGTAGAAGGTCATTAGAAAATCACACATTTCCTTAGAAAACATTCAGTATAAATAGAAAATATATCTGTGTTGTATGTATATATAGAGAGTGTGAGAGAGAGAGAGAGAGAAACAATATATGAAAAGCAAATAAACTTTTCTTAAATATGATTAAAATTAATGGAATTTAAAATGAATTATTAACTATTTTTGTTGCATAAACGTGGCCTAGAGTTCATCATGATGGTTTTGGGAGACATTATATGACTCAGAGGGCAGTTAACTTCTCAGTTAATACTCTTAGGCTCTTGCAAACCCACTACTCACAACATTTTAGTTATATATTTAGTTAACTTTATAAATTATTAAGTTAAATACTGCAAAAGATCAAAACTAGTGATCTAAATTTCTTGCTACCATTTAATCTAAATTTTAAAAATTGAATTTGAAAAACAAAGGCTTATGTTGCAATTTTCATGTCAGATGAGTTTTGGCTCCAGAAGATAACTAGAAACAGACTTAATTTTAAGGAATAATATTGACATACTTTTTCTATGAGGTTAATTTTCATTCTCACAGTTTACCAAATATAACATCATACATAATATAAACTACAATTTGAATAAGTCCCATTATTACAATAGCTTAATACCAAGACGATTTTTTAACTTTTATTTGAAAATATTTTTCAAAATGTGTGAAATGTTGAGTTATTGGGATAGCACAGAAAGCATATAAAATGTGACTTTGTTTGATGGGATTAATGGGAAGAAAATGTTCATCAGCCCCAAAGCCCCATTTGAGGAATATACTTCCCCACCCTGTGAACATCGTACTTGGTTTTGTGATTTGCTTTGAGCAAGTGGATTGTCAGAAGGCATGACATGTATCAAGTTTGGGCTCTTGCTGGATATGGCTTAGCCTCTTGGCCACTCTCATCTGCAGTAAGAAAAGCACACAACAAGCAGAAGTTGACTTTTCTGCCTGGGTGGATAAATGAGAACATAAGGAGTAGACCAGAACCAAACCTGCAGCCTGGAGCAGAGCTTTGGCATCTGATCCACAGGTCTCGGAATGAAAAATGAATGAAAGTTGTTATAAGTCATTGAAATTCTGAGAGCAGCATTATCTCAGTAAAAGTTCACTAAAAGAGGATTCCACAATGAAAGCAACAATAAGAGCAGCAAAGAACACTCATTCACTGCCACAGAACACTGATTATATTAGTGTTATACAGATTATATTATATTGCAGTTTTAAAATCGCAATTACTTTTGCACCAATTTATAGTATAAAGTGGTATTGAAAACTAGTGTTACGGCATACACATTTGTAGTGAGGTTATTTGAAAACCAAAAGGCTTCTGGCTTAAAATTGATAATTAAGCTGGGTTTTATCTGAGATTATTTGCCAATCAGCCTATATTTTATTTATTTAAAGCCCATTTGCAAAGATAAGTGAATCCACTTATTCAATGGTCATTTAACAAACATTTATCAAATGACTACTGTTCTTCAGTTTCTGGTGAATTCAAACAAGCAGACGAGATAGAGAGCAGGAGAGAAACCTATACAGTGTTTCATTCTAACTACTTACTAAATTTTCATCTATGTTCTTTGATTATTGTAATTTATATATAGTAGACATTTAAATGAGACCATGTGAAAATTTTGTCATAGTCATTTTGGGAAGTTTCGCTAAGTATCTGATAAATAACCAAACATGATATTTAGTAACCTTCACAAGATTGCTTTATCTATATTAACATGTCCTAACCTTTACCTGGCAATTCAAGGCCACCATAGATCAAATTTAATTTCCATAATTCAAAAAGTATTGCAACAAGTTGGTCTTATTTTTCCCCCCACCCAAAAACTGATTTTTTACCTCATGAAATGTTCTTTATGTTCTCCTTGTATGAACTGAACCAATGCTAAAATTGTTACTGTAATTGTCAAAAGCACGTAATAAACTTCAGCAGTTCTACTATGCTTAGAATCAAATCTTACTTCATTTTATAAAAATTAAGTGCAAGTCTTGTGACTTCATGTAGTGCAGTTTTCTAATATAGCTATCATCAAATCTTGTTTTGTTTTGTTTTCATTTTTCTGTTGCCTTCAAGGAAAACAAAGTGCTTTTCCTCTATGTTCTTTATATACTCCCTAGTTGTAACTTAAGTGGATTTAGCTACTTTAATTCTAGTCTCATTCTTATGAAACATTCTTCAGAAAATAGCACTAACTTGGAGTTAAACACAATACTAGTAAAAACTGGTTCAATCTACAACCCACAGTAGTATAATTGCATCAAACAAGTTGTCACTAAAATTTAGTGTGGATGCTTCTGGAAACTCCCATTTTCAATGAGTTCTAGTATTTAGTTCTTCCTAATAAAAATCAAAATCTTGCTCCCTGGAATATCTGCTTATTTATCATGGCTTTTCTAATTCGAATGAACACAAAATTCATTCTTCTGTGCAAAGGAACTTCAGTGATATGAAAGTATTTATCATGTTTCTAAGTTAAAGTCCCTTAAGTTTCTCCACTTATCATTATAAGCCATTATATCCTAAGTCCTTTCCTTGTTTATTAACCTCCTAGATGTTTTTACATTTGTCAAAGCTGTTCATAATATAGGGTACTGTTTACCAATGGAGTGCTTCGAATGTAGTGAGACTGTTGTCTTCATATATCAAAACATATACATCAATAATGCAGTGTGAAGTCACAATACTTTCATTTGTATTGGAATGCTTAAATTATATAAACAATCAAAATCGCCATGTAGCATTTTTAAGAACTTCACAAGAAAATCCACCAAGTAACCATTTGGCTGTCTGTACTGGAAGTATTAATGTAGTAAATAGACAAAAGTGTAATTATTGTTGATGAACATAATTTTTCATGTTCACTTATGTCTCTCTCTCTTACTATTTGAATAACAAATTTAACAACTGCATACTTAAAAAATAAGTATCGCTAAGACATGCAAGATCATGCATGTGACGTCTACTTCAGAAGGGGCTCCAGTTTAGGTACAGGACAACTCTATTCCAACATGACAAGCGGTCTTCAAATTTTTAATCACAAAAAAAAAGAGATTTTTGAATTTTGAGTTAATGAAATAGCCAAGTTGAGCCTGTATAATTAAGCTAGACACTAAGCTAGCCAAAGAGCCAGCTTAGCTACCCATCCATATACAGCCATGTTTTTGGCTACAGTTTGGTACCCACAGGTAGCAGTTGCCGATTCCTTTTTAAGATCTTGTGGCTGGCTGTGATATTGAAGATGGTGGCTGTGATTGCAGATGTGTCCTGATCAGTTGAGCTGGTTTTATTGGCCAGATCTGAGGATACTGAGCAAAGTCAATAGTAGGGAGTGGTGTGGAGTGCCTAGATTAACTCCACAACTTCATGAATTTTCAAATCTTGGTTGCAAGAGCTTGATACACTTTAGAGCCACCATAACCCTCTTGCTCCCTAACCATAAACACATGGGAGAAGTTGAGCCTCTTCCCTTCAGAGACTGGATACTAGGAAGTTGATAGAGTTATTCATAGAGTTAGTAGCTACTGGGGATCTGTTAGAGATAATTTTCTCATAATCAGAGTATATGCTAGTTTGGTTTTTCTGTACACCCTTAATATTCTCTTAGTATCTGCTATTTGGGTACCTAATAATTTACTTTGCATTTGCCCCTTATCTGATGTTTGCCAATTCTTTATACATTAAATCTTTCTTTATAAATCTAATCACAACCTAAATTATCTGTCACTAAGGGAAGGGGGTGAATAGACAAAATAAAAAATTATTTTAGTATTTCTTTATGAGTTTTTGTTTCATCTTTTAATGTTTAATGCTTCCCTCATGCTTCTCCTCAGCTTGCTCTTTTCTTAGATATATGTTGTTTTTCATATTTCTTCAGGGACTCTACTTTTCCAATGGTTTAATCATTTTTATGGCTTTTATTATTGACTACAAAGCATAACACAAAAACACAGTATTTCTTGTACTTAACATTTGGCAAAAATGCAGTGTTTGATGATCTTCAGTAATGCTTCCAACTCAGATATTATTTCTCTGGGAAAACCAATATTTCAAGTGCAATGTAACGGATCAGTAAGAATATGAAACATTAGCTAATGTGCCAGTATTCATAATCATAGAATCTCCTGACTGCGGAAGCTATTGCTGATAGTGGCTAAATGTATGTGGCCTATAAGCCCCGTTGCTCTTGATTTTCTCCTTGTTATACTTAGTGGTCCATCAGCTCATTTGAAAGTCTTAGATTAAAGGAGGCTCATGATTCTTAAAGAAGCCTATTTCCTCTGGATAGCTCTGTATGTTAGAAAGTTCAGTGTGATTTATTTTTATTTCTGTGCTACTTCCCCTTATTACTTCTATCATATTCATTGGTGCCACACAGGGGAAAAATCTAATTTTTCTTTCATGTGACTATACATCATTTGACCACTGAGTTTTCTGCTTTCTAGACTTCTAAATGTATAACTTAAAAGATTTCTTTTTTGTCTGTTTTTTACTTCATTACCTAAGGTAACTTTTGTATTTCTATTATTTAACAAATAAAACAACATCACTTGTGTTCACAAGGATATGTCTTGTAAATGTCTGCTTCTATGTCTCTGGACATAGTTATCTGGGAGCCTCAACTTCTTACAAGGTGTATGAATTTGGTCAAATTATTTAATCTGCCTGTCTCAATTTTCTTCCTATAAAATGGGGGTAATAGCATAATTATAATAATATTGCCCTCAGTGTATTGGCAGGAGGATAAGATGAGTTAACAAGGTAAAATCTTGAAAAAATGCTGGGCTCAGAAATAGTACCGTTGAGATATTTTTGCCTTGCTCCTACTTTTTAATCTCCATTTAAAAAAAAAAAAGAGGTCTCATTTTTATTAACTGAGAAAACACTTAATTTAAACTAAATTACTAAATATCTTAAATGTTTCAATATGATAATAGTGGTTCAGATTCATAATAAAACAATTTAGAAAAATCACATATATTCTGCATACTCTTCAATTAAGGAAGCTCTAAATATACTATATATTTAGATATTTAGCATGTGCACTGAATTTGTTTTTTTTTAAGTTGTTCTTTGTGTATTCCTCATAATTACGCAAGTAAGAAAGAACTTAAACAAAGTTTTGATTAAGTAAATATTTTAGTAGTATAACAACATATTCAACATATATTTATGGAGTGCTACTCTGTGAGAGGTGCTGTTCTAGCTTCTGTGGATAGATAAGATACTAAAACAGAGAATCAAATCCTGGGTCTCAGAAAGATTGCATTCTGTGAGAGGAAGAAAGAATAAAATAAATCATGAAATATATTAGGTGGATATAAGTTATAAAGAGAAAAATAAAGTAGGGTAGAGGTTAGGTGATGTTTGGTATGAAAAGGTAGGGTCACAGCTTTTCTATATTACTGGTCAAGAAATACCTTATTGATATTTGATTTAACACAAACATATGTAGGGCAGACAATTTTCAGAATAACTGAGAATAAAGTTTTTTTTTCGTTTTTTTTTTTTTTTTTTTGCATAGAAGAAGTACAAAGTATGCCTAAAATGTGTTAGGAGAGGCCTAGCATGTCCTAGGAATGACAGAGGGACAAAAGACTAGAGCAGTCTGAGGAAGGAGAAAGCAGAAAGATGTGCTCAGAGGGGTATTGACACGAGCAGGCCTTGTAAGGTCCTGTACACCTCCTGGGGACAGGTGCTTCTATTCTGTAATGGGAAGCCATGGGCCAATTTTGAGCAGAATGATATGAATGTTCGTGTAATATGATCGTGCAACCTGATATATAAAAAGTAGAATAAAAGGATAATTTTTATTAATGTCAGTAGCAGTGTAGTTCATTACAGGCCAAATCTGCTGGGGCTAGACAAACCAAATATATCTATTTGGAAAAAGTAGAAGAGCTACCAAGACAGTAAAAACTGATGAGTCAAACTCTCAGACCAAGTGAAACACAGAGGAGTGAGTTCAATATTTGAAACTGTGTTTTCTCTTGAAGCATTTGTCTTTTCAAAAATCATATCTGAGAGTCTCAGAATTTGAGTAATTTCACATGGCTGAGAGGAGAAAAACTGGAGTTCAGTAACTTCCAGTAGGGGGAAGCCTTGGAAATTACTCCAGATCTAAAAAGAAAAGATACAGAAACGTACACAGTAAATGGATGGAAAAGAGCATTCCATATGAAAGCAACCAAAATAAAAAAGGCCCACTTATTCTAATATCAAAGTATTATTGGATTAAAATTTATATTTTATAATAATGATAGGGTCAATACATCAGAAAAGTTAAAAAACAATTAAATTTTGTGTATTGATAAAATAGTCCTCAAATAAGAGGGACATATGTAAAGGAACAAATAGACAAACCTATTTGCAGAGTGAGTGATATTAACAAGCTTCTGTTACTCATAGCTTGAATGAACAAAAAAAAAAGCAGAAAATATTTAAAATAAAATTTAAAAAATGGACCTGCCTAATATTCCTAAGATTATTCCCAATAACTGACAACATATTTTATTTTCAAAACCACATTAAACATTTTAAAAATTTATGCACATGGGTCATAAAGCATATCTCAAACATCTTCAAAAACATTGAAATCATCAGGCTATGATCTCTGACCACCAGAAGATTAACCAGAAAACCAATAACGAATAGATAATTTGAAAATTCTTTGATATATTTTTGGAAGTTATGTAATACATTTCTAAGTAACCCATGAGTCAAATTAGTTATAATTATATTGGAGGCTTAGTTATAATTGAAATTAGGAAGGCTTTTGAACTAAAAGATAATGAAAACATAACAGTGGAAAGATATTAAGGCCATGAACAGAAAACCAATTTACCTTCAAATGCATATATTTAAAGAGAAGAAAGTCTGAAAATTAGTTATGTAAGCATCTACCTCAAGAAGTTATTGGTGTAGACAGATCTTGTAAGGCCTTTAGTTCACCACAGAAGCTTGTTCTAAGAAATTAGTGAAATAGCAGATTAGGAGAAAGCAAAGCAAGATGGCAGAATAGAAGACTCCACTATCATTCCCACCCCAAGGAAACGAATTTAACAACTATCACATAAGAAAACTACCTTTATAAGAACTAAAAATCAGGTGAGCACTCATAGTACCTGGTTTTTAACTTCAGATCACTGAAAGATGCACTGAAGTGGTAGAAAAGAAACAGACTTGAATCACCGACGCCACCCGCCCTTACCCCCCAAAAGTTGCTGCATAGTGCAGAGGGCATCTCTGGGTGCTACTGAACGGAGAGCACAGCAATTATGAAATTGACCTTAGCGCTGCCTTGTTATAGCAGAAAGAAAACTGGACCAAAATCAACTGATGCCCACCAACTGAGGGAGCATTTAAACCAGCCCTAGCCAGAGCGGAATTGCCGATGACGTGGTCGCAACTTTAGTTCCCACAAGCCCTGCCACTGAAGGCTAAAGTGCTCTGGGGCCCTAATAAACTTGAAAGGCAGTCTAGGCTACAAGGATGGCAAGTTTTACATGACTCTTAGTGCTGAACTTGGCCCAGAGACAGTGGACTTGGGTGGGAGCGGATGCAACCTACTGGACACTAGCTGGGGAGGTAAGGGAGTGCTGGTGTCACCCCTCCCCTAGCCCCAGGCTGTACTGCTTGCAGCATGAAAAGACACCCCTTTCTTCCCCCTGAGGAGAGTAGAGGGAAGAGTGGGAAGGACGTTGTATTGCATGTTGGACACCAGCTCAGCCACAGCAGGATAGGGCACTGATCAGAGTCAAGAGGCCCTCTTTCCAGGTGCTAGCTCCTGATGACATTTCTAGACACACCCTGGGCCAGAAGGGAACCTGCTGCCTTGAAGGGAATAGCCCAGTACTGGCAGGATGTATTACTTGCTCACTGAAGAGTCCTTGGGCCCTGAATAAGCAGCAGTGATAGCTGAATACTACATCAAGGGTGTTGGGTGAGGTTTTGAGACTTGCTGGCTTCAGCTAAGTAATCAGCCCATTACCAGCTGTGGTGGCTACGGGACAAAACCCATTCTACTTCAGAAAAGCAGAAGAAAAGTAAAAAGGACTTTATCTTGCACCTTAAATACTACCTCAGCCACAGGGAGTTAGAGCACCTAGCAGGCTCTTGGGGTCCCCAATTCCAGAACTTGGCACTTGGATGGTATTCCTGGACCTGCCTTAAGCCAGAGGAAAGCACAGTTCCCTGAAAGGTAAGTCCCAGGCCAGGCAGCATTCACAAGTTGGCAGCACTCCCTGTGGATCTGTGGTGGCAGTGGCCATGAGTGAGGCTCCTATGCCTTTGGAAAGAGGAGGCAAGAATGGGAAGAATTGTGACTTGTGGTTTGATTGCCAGCTCAGGCACAGTACAACAGAATACCAGGTAGATTTCTAAAATTTTTTGACTTTAGACCCTGGCTCCTGGATAGCACCTCTGAACCTGCTTAGAGACTCTAGTAACTTGTTGCCTGGAGGAAATGACACAGGCCTGGCTGACATTCCCACCTGCTGATTGTGGAGCCCCAGGGCCTTAAGCAAACATAAGCAGTAGCCAGGGAGTGGCTAGAATAGGCCTTGGGTGAGTTTCAGTGCTGTGCTGGCATCAGGTTTGACCCAGCATAGTCACAGTGGTGGCCCCACAAGGGTGCTTACATCATTCCAACCCCAGCTCCAGGTGCTCAGAACAGAGAAAGCGAGACTTTTTTTTTTTTTTTTTTTTTTTTCATTTTGGAGAAAGTAAGGGAACAGAACAACAATCTCTGACTGGAAATCCAGAAAATCCTCCCAGATCTTGTCCAGGACCAGCAAGAAGGTACCTGTACGAGTCTGCAAGAACCACAGTGTTATGGGGCTTCGGGTGCCCCCAAAGGAGATAGAGCTTAGAACACAACATTGAAGTCCTTTTGAATATCTGGGAAGCCTTTCCAAGAAGGATAGATACAAAAAGCCCAGACAGTGAAGGCTGCAATAAATATCTAACTGTTGAATGCCCAGACACTAAAGAACATCTACCGGCATCAACAGCATCCAGGAAGATATGACTTCACCAAATTAACTAAATAAGCCACCAGAGACCAACCCTGGAGAAACAGAGATATGTGACCTTTCAGAAAGAGAATTCAAAGTAGCTGGGTTGAGGAAACTCAAAGAAATTTAAGATAACACAGAGAAAGGGTTCGTGATTCTATCACATGAATTTAACAAAGAGATTACAATTATTTAAAACAATTAAGCAGAAATTCCAGAGCTCAAAAGTACAATTGGCATGCTGAAGAATGCATAAGAGTCTTTTAATAGCATAATTGATCAAGAAGAAGAAAGAATTAATAAGCTTAAAGACAGGCTACCTGAAAAAACACACTCAGAAAAGAAAAAAGAATGATAAACAATGAAACATGCTTACAGGATATAGAAAATAGCCTTAAAAGGGAAAATCTAAGAGTTATAGGACCTAAAAGGGAGGTAGAGAACAAGATAGGGCTAGGAAGTTTATTAAAAAAAAAAAAAAACAGTAAAATTCCCTAACTTGTAGAAAGATACCAAATTCAAGACCAAGAAGGTCATAGAACACAAAGCAGATTTAACCTAGAGAAGACTATAGCCAGGCATTTAATTATCAAACACCCAAAGATCAAGGATAAAGAAAGGATTCTAAAAGCAGCAAGACAAAAAAAATAAATAAATAACATACAATGAAACTCCGATATGTGTGGCAACAGACTTTTTAGTGGAACCCTTACATGTCAGAAGAGAGTGGCATAACATATTTAAAGTGCTGAAGGAACAAATTTTTACCCTAGAATAGTATATCTGATGAAAATATCCTTCAACCATAAAGGAAAAACAAAGACTTTCCAAGACAAACATCAGCTGAGGTTTTTCATGCAACACTAGACATGTCCTACCAGAAATGCTAAAGGGGGTACTTCAATCAGAAAGAACAGAAAGTTAGTGAGTAAGTAATTGCCTAAAGGTATAAAACTCACTGGCTATAGTAAGTACACAAAAAAAACACAGAATACCATAATACTGTAACTGTGATGTATAAACTATGCTTATCCTAAGTAGAAAGAATAAACAATGAACCATGTGATGTATAAACTATGCTTATCCTAAGTAGAAAGAATAAACAATGAACCAATCAAAAATAATAACAACATAGACAGTACAAGAAGATAGAAATAGAAACAATGAAAAGTTAAAAACTGAGGGGATAAAGTTAAGCTGTAGAATTTTTATTAGTTTTCTTTTTGCTTCTTTGTTTATGCAAATAGTGTTATCATCTTACAATAATGGGTTATAAGATAGTATTTGCAAGCCTCAACGCAATCACAAACCAAAAATATACAATAGTTACACAAAGAAATAAAAAGAAAGAAACTAAATCATATGACCAAAGAAAATCACCATCACTGAAGGAAGACAGGAAGGATAGATAGAAAGAAGAGAACACCACAAAACAACCAGAAAGCGAATAACAAAATGGAAGGAGTAAGTTCTTGCTTCTCAACTATAACTTTGAATAAATGGACTAAAACTTTCTATCAAAAGACACAGAGTGGCTGAATGGATAAAAATAAGAAAGATCCATTGATTTGTTCCCTACAAGAAACACAAATCACCTATAAAGACACAGATAGACTGAAAATAAGGGGATGGAAAAAAATATTCCATGCCAATGGAAACCAATAAGGAGCAGAACCAGGAGCAGCTATCCTTATGTAAGACAAGTAGATATCCAGACAAAAACTGTAAGAAGAAACAAAGAAGGTTAGTATATAATGATAAAAGGGTCAATTAAATCAAGAGGATATAGCAATTTTAAATATATACGCACCCAAGAGTGGAGCTCCCAGATACATAAAACAAATATTATTAGAGCTAAAGAGAGATTTGGGCCTCAATACAATAAAAGCTGGAAATTTCAACACGCCCCTTTCAGCATTGGAACATCTTGCAGACAAGAAATCAACATAGAAACATTGGACTTAATATGCAATATAGACCAAATGGATCTAACAGATATTTACAAAACATTTCTTCTAAGAACTGGAGAATACACATCCTTATCCTCAGCACAAGGATGGGATTCTGAAAGATAAATTATATGTTAAGTCACTATTAAGTCTTAATATAGTCAAAAATGAAATAATATGAAGCATCTTTTTTGAGCACCATGGAATAAAACTAGAGATTAGCAACATGAGGAATTTTTGAAACTGTGAGAATACAGAAAAAATTAAACAATATGTTCCAGAATAATCAGTGGGTCAATGAAGAAATTACGAAGAAAATGTTAGAAAAGTTGAAACAAATGATAATGGAAACACAACATAGCAAAACATATAGGATACACTAAAAGTAGTGTGAAGAGGAAAACATTTTTAATTGCCTACATAAAAAAAGAAAAACTTCAAGTAAACAACCTAAACACCTTTGAAACGAAGAAAACAATACAAAAGAGCAACAAAAGAAAAAGTTGTGCTTTTTTAAAAATAGACAAACCTTTAGCCAGACTAAGAAAAAAGGAGAAAAGACCCAAATAAAATCAGAGATGAAAACAGATACATTACAACTGATACTACAGAAATTCAAATGACCATTAGTGGCTACTCTGAGCAACTATATGCCAATAAATTGGAAAATCTAGAAGAAATGGGCAAATTCCTAGACGTATACAACCTACAAAATTGAACCAGGAAGATATCCAAAATCTGAACAGACCAGTAACAAATAATGAGAGCGAAGCCATAATAAAATGTCTCCCTTTAAAGAAAAGCCCACATTCCAGTGGCTTCACTGTTGAATTATACCAAACAATTAAAAAACAATTAATATTGATCCTACTCAAACTACTTCAAAAAATAGAGGCGGCGGGAATAATTTCAAATTCATTCTATGAGGCCAGTACTATCCTGGTACCAAAACCAGACCAAACATATTAAAAAATAACTGAAGGCCAATATTTCTGATGAATATTGGGGCAAAAATCCTCAACAGAATACTAGCAAACCAAATTCAATAATACATTAAAAAGATAATACATCATGACCAAGTGGGATTCATCCATGGGATGCAAGAATAGTTCAACATATACAAATTTCAATGTGATACAGGAGATCAACAGAAATAAAAAAGTAATTTTATTTACAATAGTGACAAAATTAAAGAAGTTAAAGATCTCTATTATGAAAACTATTAAATACTGATGAAAAAAATTGAAAAACAAACCAAAAATGGGAAAGATATTCCAGGTCATGCATTGAAAGAATCAATATTGTTGAAATGTCCATACTGCCCAAAGCAATCTGCAGATTTGAGGCAATCCCCACAAAAATACTAAGATATTCTTCAAAGAAATAGAAAAAAAAATTCTAAAATTATTATGGAGCCACAAAAGACCCAGAGAAGCCAAAGCTATCCTAAGCAAAATGTACACAACTGGAGGAATCACATTACCTGACTTCAAATCATACTACAGAGCTACAGTAATCAAAAGAGCATGGTACTGGCATAAAAGCAGACACATAAACCAATGGGACAGAAGAGAGAACCCAGAAAGAAGTCCACACACCTCCAGTGAACTGATTTTCCAAAAAGGTTCCAAAGACATACATTGGGTAAAAGACAGTCTCTTTAATATCTGTTGCTGGGAAAACTGGATATCCATAAGCAGAAGAATGAAACTAGACCTCTATTTGTCACCATATACAAAAATCAAATCAAAATAGATTAAAGACTTCAATCTAAGACCTCAGACTATAAAACTACTACAAGAAAACACTGGGGAAAATCTCCAGGACACTGGTCTTTGCCAAAAAAATTCCTGAGTCATACCCCATAAGCACAGGCCACCAAAGCAAAAATGGACAAATGGGATCACATCAAGTTTAAAAGCTTGTGCACAACAAAAATAAAAATCAACAAAGTGAAGGGATAACACACAGAGTGGGAGAAAATATTACTCAAAAAAGTAAAAATCATGCAATCATATGATCCAGTAATCCCATTGCTAGATATATACAAAAGAAAGAGATATCTACATTCCCATGTTTGTTGTAGTTCTGTCCACAGTAGCCGAGACTTAGAAGCAGCCTTAGTGTCAATCAACAGATGAATGGATAAAGAAAATGTGGTACCTATACAAAATAGAGTACTATCATTCAGAAAAAAGAATGAGATACTTTCATTTGCAAAAAGATAGATGGAACTTGAGATGATTATGTTAAGTGAAATAAGGCAGTCACAGAAAGGCAAACGTCACATATTCTCCCCTATGTGTGGGGTCTACAAATCAAAACAATTGAACTTATGTACATAGAGAGTAGAAGGATTGTTACCAGGGGCTGGGAATGATAGTAGGGTGGGAGCGGCAGGGTGCTGGGGACAGTGAATGGGTACAAAAAAATAGAAAGAACAAATAAGACCTAGTATTTGTTAACACAAGAGGATAACTATAGTCAATAATAACTTAATTGTACACTATAAAATAACTAAGAGTTTAACTGAATTGTTTAAAATACAAAGGCTAAATAATTGAAGGGATGGATACCCCATTCTTTATGATAATATTATGTATTGCATGCCTGTATTAAAACATCTTGTGTATTCCATAAATATATATATCTACTATATATGTAACCATGCAAATTAAACATAAACATTTTTAAAAGATGACAAATTAATTTGAAAGAAAGAAGCAGAAAATAATAAATAGCATAAATTCTAAAATAGAAATAATAGAAAGAATCTTCAAACTGAGATGTGATTGCGTGAAAATTAATGAAATAAATCATTCTTGTCAAAACTGAGAGTTGCATTTGTTGTGCAGGCAAAAGTGATTATAATGACTGGCCATGGAATGTAAACTGGGTAAGGAGGCAGATAAGAATATTTGCAGAAGTGAATGATTTAACTCTCCCTGACCTTGTAATTGTCTCCTCTTGTAAGTCACTCCAATATACACAGCTTCATGTCCTGCTTCCAAACCAAAGCTAAGAGGATGGTATCTACTCTTTCTTACTCCCATTACTAAGTCCAAATGCTTATGTAACAGCAATTGTGAGCATCTACTAACATATGGAATTCTTTATCTTTATCTTCAATTACTTCATCAGCGGTTTGCAATACTTTTGTGTGCTCTGACTTTAAGAACTTTAATAAACACGTTGATACTTCTCATAAAGACATTCTGGATTCGCAATTCCCCTTTTCCTGACTTTCTTCCTCTCTCCCTCCCTCTCCTTCCCTTTCATCTATGGTTCCTTCCCTCCTTCTCATCCTTCTTTCCTTCACTTATTTTTCTATGCATTTCCTACCATGCATCTTTAAATTTTATCCACAAATATTTATTGAGCATATAATATCTGATAGGAGTCCTGGGGATTTAAAACTAACAAAAGGGCATCCCTGCCCTCAAGAACCTTAGAGCCTGTTCAGGACAGTGCAAGTAGAAAGAGCAGGAAGGATGATAGTAAACATTTAACAGTGCCTTGCAGCATTATCTCTACATATATCACCACAATAACTTGATGAGACTGGAAGTAAAATCACCTTCAATTTACAAATTTAAATATCTAAAGTGTAGGAAGGCAAATAATTGGACTATAGTTACATTGAAAATCAGTACAGAAACAACAATTCAGTCCAAACAATCTGCAGACATTATTCTACACAGACTGCCCCAAATTTTTACAACTAGTAGGTACATTCAGAACAATGCGTTATCAATAATGTGTGAGGTTTCATTTCCACTGAATTCCATGTCATTTTTGTCATGCCTTTCTACATCCCACAGTGTAGGGAGAAACAACAATTTATCATGGAACATGTCCTCCTATCAATCTGAAGTTCTGAGAGTGTTGATAGCGCACACTCAGAAAAACAAGGTTTTCACTAGTTTCAAAGATTTAGCCTGTCTCTTTTCTTTCTGGACCTCAGTTTCCTCATTCTAAGAAAGTGAATGTCATTTTCCCAAAGAACTGTAAATCAATTTTTGCTCCTTTTTCATTTTTGATAAGAATATAAAATATTATGTGTTTATGAAAATTTGGGCCAATATGCTATGATGTTGGAAGTGCATATCGCATAATGTTTGACTGTTTCGCTTTTTCTCCTTCTCTGGGACCTGGAGGTCAAAACATTTGAATGGTGGGAAAAGTTGCAAAAATTAAATATGAGACACAAACAGCAGAATTAAGAAGGTGTCTTGGCCAGGCACGGTGGCTCACACCCGTAATCACAGCACTTTGGGAGGCTGAGGCAGGCAGATCACAAGGTCAGGAGTTCGAGACCAGCCTGGCCAATATGGTGAAACCCCTTCTCTACTAAAAATACAAAAATTAGCTGGGCGTGGTGACATGCACCTGTAGTCCCAACTACTCAGGAGGCTGAGCCAGAAGAATTGCTTGAACCTGGGAGGCGGAAGTTACAGTGAGCTGAGATTGTGCCAGTGCACTCCAGCCTGGGTGACACAGCAAGACTCCGTCCCCACCAGAAAAAAAAAAAAAAAAGAAGGTGTCTTAAGCAATGCTGAAGTAAGTAATAATAGAAATCTAAGAAAAAAGCATATGACAGGCATGCAGCACTGATTTTAAAATAGCTTTTGGAATATAAAACCAAGAAAATAAGGTCCAGTAAACAGTATAATTGGGTGGTTTCGACTATGTTAATAGTTCACATTTCAAGGGTTTTGGTAAATACCTGTCAGTTAACTCTGTGTGCATGTGTGTAACAAAGCAAACTTAACCTAAACCGAGTAGACTAAAACTGCAAACAGTTGTTTAATTTATTATTCTGTGGGTTGACAGTTTGGCTTGGTCTTAGCTGGAATGTTCTGTTGACCTTGGCCAGGCTTGGCTTACTCATGCATCAGAAGTGTAGTCTTCAGAACCCCCCGATCCTCCACCTGTACGCCATTCCTTCAGGCACCTGGGAGAGTTGGCACCTTGTCAGATTTAGCTTCTTGCTTATGCTATTGCAAAAAGTGATTAAAGGCTTAACTGTTACTCTTTTTGGCTTCTTGTCTTAATCTGCCATTTCCACACCTGCCATCTTAGCTTAGTCCTTTTCAGCTCAGCTGAGTTCTAGACAGGAATCCCAAGAGCAAGAATGGAAATACATAAGGCTGTTGAGGACCAGGTTTGTAAATCATACATTGTTGCTGTCCCAATGCCATCCTCAATTTAAGGAAGAGGAAAAGAGACCCCCTTAGTGAAGGAACTGCAAGGAATTGTGGACTTTTTTTTAAAATTTTATTATTATTATACTTTAAGTTTCAGGGTACATGTGCGCAATGTGCACGTTAGTTACATATGTATACATGTGCCATGCTGGTGTGCTGCACCCATTAACTCATCATTTAGCATTAGGTATATCTCCTAAAGCTATCCCTCCCTCCTCCCCCCACCCTACAACAGTCCCCAGAGTGTGATGTTCCCCTTCCTGTGTCCATGTGTTCCCATTGTTCAATTCCCACCTATAAGTGAGAATATGCGGTGTTTGGTTTTTTGTTCTTGCGATAGTTTACTGAGAACTGTGGACATTTTTATACATTCTACACTGTTGCTGTGGGGATTGTAGTTTAATAGCACAATTCAGGGAGCTGCCCTCTGCCCCACCGTCTTTGATATCTCTTGCCAGTTGGTTTTGCCATACTTGAGGTATTATTCACCTGCTATGGTTTATGAGTAACCAAGAGTGTGACCATAGTGTAGAATTAAAATTCTGGGATCAACAGAGTAAAGTCATAGAATCCCTGGACAGTAAGGAGAAGTAAAGGTGAGGGCTGAAATTAATGACTGAAAAGCTGGGAGTGTTTAATTCAAGAGGAATATCTCAGTTTCAAGATGATGGTTAATAGAAGAGGGAATGACCTTAATCTATATTATCCCAGAGGGAAGAATTACATCAAAGCCTGGAAGTTGCAGGAATCAAGATTTAAATGCATCATAGGGAAGACATTGGTAAAAATTAAAGCCTTCTGAAAATAGAACAGATTGACTTGTAACAAAATCTAAGGTGTTGTAAGTTGATTAAGGCATTAGAAGTGTTAAAATGAGAAAACTTTTAAGATTTTTTAAGATAAACTCTTTGGTTTTATGTTCTGTCCCATCATTTTATTAATTTTTCACATTCATTAAGCTTTCCTTACTCCATCAAAACCTAAATTAAAAAACAAATATATTTCTTATTCTTCCTATTACAAACACATGAATTGTAATTTTTATAGGAGTGAGTAGAAAACCAAATTGTGTGCTTCATATATGTTTCTGACCTAGACATACACTCCCCAGCCTGTGTGTATGTGTGTGTAAGTGTGTGTGTGTGCAAGTCTGTGTGTGTAGAGATATAACAAATGGCAGGAACCGAAGTATGTAATACCCATTCTTGCAATACTGTATGCATTTCATTTTTAAAAAGCAATGATTCTGCTGTTTATATCAAGCAGGGCATTTACCAAGGTAGATTTATTTCATTCAGCACTAGATGTGAAAATAAAATGGAGTATTTTCTATAGTTTTGAGAATATTTTCACTCATATTTTATTAAATAAAAGTGATAACTGGCATGAACTAAACCAGATTTAATTTCTGGTTTTTGAAACTTACCAGATTCTTATAAATGTAAACACACTACACTTTAGTGCCTTCATTAGTAAAGTGGGGATAATAAAGAGTAACACAAACCTCTTATATAAAATATAGTATTTTATATACTATATTTTATAGTATAGATGGGATATTTTATAGACGGGATATAAAATATAGTATTTCCCGTCTGTTTTCTCATTGAATTTATGTTGTGGTAAAATATTCAAATATTAAACAATATTTTGATATTTACAACTAATTTCCCTGGTGATGTAGATTCATTAAGTAAATAAAAACCCAATGCTCATATTTAGACTGAAACATAAAATAATATCTGGGATATATTTATTTTTTAATCTCACATTCCCATTGAACCAGTCCCTTATGGAGCTATCTAACAAAATAGACTACTCTTCTGCCTTCACAGCATTTGGTTTTTGTTGAGTGTCCTTCTCTTTTCCTGCAAGATGAATGTTACTGTAATTGTTTACCTGTCTCCTTTTTGCTAGATCATATTTTCAATAAGGGCAGTGGCCAGTGGAATTAGTTTTCTGGAATTATCAACTGCGGTATGGACTACCAGAAAGTCAATAGCTCACTAAATAAAATTATAGAGGTTCCATGATTCATCTATGACTTAGGGCTCAAATTCCACAGACAGTGTCTCCTGTTGAAAGAGTAATGTCTACATGAAAAATAAAACTTGAATCGTCTTCATAAAATTAAGTCAAATTCTCTTCAGCTAAAAAAAGGTGTCATTGGTTATTCAATGAACCAACTAGCTTACAATCTGCCTGTCATCTGATTATATAAAATACACTCTTGGGACAAATGATAGATATGTTTTAAGTTCTTTGAAAAGTCTCCACACTGCTTTCCACGGTGGCTGAACTAATTTACATTCCCATCAGCAGCGTATAAGTGATGTTTCCTTTTCCCTGCAATCTTGCCAGCATCTGTTGTTTTCTGACTTTCTAATAGTATACATTCTGACCAGTGTGAGATGGTATCTCATTGTGGTTTTGATTTGCATTTCTCTGATGATTAGTGATTAATATTTTTATATATTTGTTATCTGCATGTATGTCTTCTTTTAAGAAGTGTCTGTTCATGTTCTTTGCCCATTTTTAATGGCTTTATTTGTTTTTTCGCTTGCCGATTTGTTTAAGTTCCTTATAGATGCTGGGTGTTAGACCTTTGTCAGGTGACTAGCTCGTGAATATGTTCCTCTATTCTTAAGGTTGTCTGTTTACTCTGTCAATAGCTTCCTTTGTTGTGCAAAAGCTCTTTCCCACTATTGGGTATACATCCAAAGGAGAATAAATTGTTCTACCAAAAAGGCACATGCACTCGTATGTTCATTGCGGTGCTATTTACAAGAGTAAAGCCGTGGAATCAACCAATATGCCTATTAACAGTGGAGTGGATAAAGAAAATGTGGTACATATGGCACTGCAGAATACTAGGCAGCCATAAAAATGAATCAAATCATGTCCTTTGCAGCAACATGGATGTGGCTGGAGGCCATTAGCCTGCGTGAACTAACACAGGAAGAGAAAACTAAAATCACATGTTCTCACTTACACGTGGGAGCTAATCATTAAATACACATGGATACAAAGATGGGAACAACAGACATTGAGGACTGCTTGAGGGGGGAAGAAGGGAGAGGAGAATGGAATGGAAGGCTACCTGTCAGGTACTCTGCTCATTACTTAGGTGACGAAATCATTCATACATCAAGCCTCAGTGGCATGCAGTTTACCCATTTAACAAACCTGCACATGTACCCCTTGAACCTAAAAGAAGAAAAAATAAAATAAGATAAAATAGAATACACTCTTCAGCCAAGCCTGGTGGTGTGCATCTATAGCCCCAGCTACTCAGGAAGCTGAGGTGAGAGGATTGCTTGAGCCCAGGAGTTTGAGGCTGCAATGAGCCATAATTCCACCACTGTACTCCAGCTTGGGCGAAAAGGGAAGACCCTGACTCAATAATATAATAATAATATAATATAATAAAATACATTATTCATTTCTTTTCATGAATTGTGTTGCTATGTTCATCTGTTTGTTCCCTAGTTCAAGAAGCAGACATTTGGCATGGAGAGTGCTCTCACGGATCTCTGAAGAGCCAATTTATGTTATTTCAAATGCTTTTGAAGCAGTAACAATGAAAAAAAAGTTCCTTAAGTAACAATTTTTGCAAACCCTAGTATGGAAATAGCCTGATCTGCATTAATAAAAGTGTTGATTGATTTTTCTTAGAGAAACAACCTGACGAAAACATTTCATTCATAATATTTTAAAGCAGAGGAGTGTACTTCATTTGCAGCATGTTGCCTATGAGAGTTTTAAAGATTCTTCCCAAAGGCTGTGACATAAAACCTGAAACGAAAACAACCATCTTGAGATTTTCTAAACATTATCCATCAATTCCACTCTTCAACATAAACTCTATGGAGACTCTTTTTTTTTTAACTTCATTTTTTAACCCTGTACCCTGAGGATAAATCCAATATTACCAATAGTACCAATATAACCAAATAAAAATACTGCCTGCTCATTATTCAAGTAAGCTGTGTCTAGTTCTCTGGTTGTGTCAGTTCTGACACTTCTAATGGTAATTTTTGTTTTCTTTTTTTGGAGAAGAATATACAGCAAAACCATATAGGCCATGTAAACAGTGTATCACTTGTCATCGACCTAATGATTATAACACTTGAATAAGTAAGAAAATAAAAGAGCATTTTAAATTAATAACTTGCACTAAGGGATTTCACATTTTCACTCAACACATATAAACTGGGTACAATTACTTTACTAATTAGATGATAAAAGATTCACCATATCAAGTGCCCTGAATATAATGAATAAAAATTATCTCATGGTAAATGTTTCTATTTCCTTTCCCTTTATAACTTTTTTTTACATGATGCTAATCCTAATACCTTCAAATTGGAATAATCATAAAAGACACCTGTTTAATCCTTGTCTGGTTCTTGAATCTTCTGTATGATATTTTTATCCACTGGCTAAGAAACTACTTCCCAAACGCAGCAATTTTCTACTGATCTGAATTAAAATGTACTTTGTAGAGTCAAAATCTCAATTCCTAAAATTTTATGTGGTAGCCATGTTTATTTGCCCACGTTTTAATGTGTTTATGTATTTAAAATATATCTATTGATTATCCAGATATGCAATCATATTGGTGATATGATAGAGTGGGTCCCAGTGTCACTAAAGATTTAAGTCTAGTGAGAGAGCATTGTTCAAATAACTCACAAAAGAATAAGAAATTACAAGTAGCATAAATGCTACGAAGAAAAGGTTTATTTCTTAGGAGAAGCTTAAAAGCTTGAAGAAAAGTTAATAAAATGAATGAAAAAAGATAACTCAGTGCATAGAAGCCACATTTATGGTGTTCCTTTTAGGATGAGGGACAGTAGTATATAGATTTGAAGTACATTTATGAGATTAAAATATGCATATGGAGGGCCCATTAAGAAGAATCATAGATAACTTCAAGTTTCTGGCTAAGAGAATAGAATGGAGGTTGGTGGCAGCATGAAAGGAATAAAAATAATAACTTTATAAAAAATAAATAAAAATAAAATTATGAATCAATGAAATATAAAATGTAGAAAGCACATAAGAAATTAATAAAGACAGAAGTTAATTTTTTGGCAAGATGAAAAACAATAGACCAATCTCTGTAAATGTGAACCAAGAGAAAAGAATCCACGTCAGTAGAGTTATAAATAAAAAGAAAATCATAACTATAGGAGACATTATAAGAATGATAGGAGAATACTATTAACAATTTATAGCAATACATTTGATAAATTAGATTGAAATAAAACTATAAGATAGTCTAATTTGTTAAATCTTACTCCAACAGAAATGAAAGTACTGAATAATGTTGCTATACTTGTTAAATAAACTGAAACCATATTTTAATATATTTTTACAAAGAAAACAACAATTTTAAGTTTTAGAGGATATTGAATTCAAATTTTCAAGACAGATATCAATGTGATCTTATACCAGATTTTTCAAAAAAGAAAAAGGAATAAACACTCTACATCTCATTCTTTGGGAATAAAATAATCCTTATTACCAATACTCAGAAAGAAACTGTGATAAATGATAATTACAGGCTTACTTGAAACATGAATATAGAAGCAAACCTCCTAAATAAATTTGGTAAAACTTCAATAACACAAATTAGAAAACAAACCAACTGGTGAGTTACAGTCATCCTACAGTCAGTTCCTATCTTCATGAATAAATTAAAAGTGTATCTGTTAAGGAGCGGGAGGAAAATGCAGAGAGGGAATGGACTTCTGAAGTAGAGGCATAAAATCCTATTTTAAGGAGCAGGAGCGCAGAGTTTAGATCCTTGTGTATTTAGACATTTCCCAGCCCAATAGCTCTTGATTGGGCCAATAATACAAGCCTTAATGAACTACGATATTTCTGAAATCTCTGCTATTGTCTTGGAAGTCCAGGAGTTTGTCATTTCTAAATGACAAAATTACATATGTATACATCACATATTTAAACCTCATCATAAAACCACTGTCATATAATACCAATGAATTTGGATCTGTACTTAAATTATTCAGGAAAATTCTTCTGAAACTCTTTGCCAGCTAGCTGTATAGAATTGTTTGTATCATTTTCTTAATCTTACTCTATTAGTAAACTGAAGTCTGGAACGTATTTTTTTAAATATCAATATTTAGTAAGTTAGGATTATCTTATATATTCAATAAGGTTTGAATATTATATTTTAAAGTGTCAATTCCATTAAGAGATTAAAAAAGGAAAATGTGATTCCTCTTATAGATACAGAAAATGGTTTTGATACAATTTCATATAAAATAATAATTAAGAAAAACAAAACAAAGAAACAAAGACTATTCCTGAACAAGGAACTCTACAATGTCAATTTCATAAAGAAAGGGATTTTAACCTATTCTGTTTATTGATATATCTCAGGCACCAAGAATAGTTCCTCATACATAGAAGACAAATTAACTTTTTATTGAATGAATAAAAGGAAATATTTAATTTGAGAAATAGTAACTATACAACTGAAGATATTAATAAACAAGTGGTTAAATGTTATCAACATTCCCATTAAAAATAGTGAATAATTAATACTAAAATACTCTCTATCTTCTATTCAGTTTTTCACTGGAGGTTTTACAGAGCTACTAGAAAAATAGAGTGCAATGCATGCATAGGAAATGAAAAGAGAAAACTGAAACTTTCATTATTTGTCATGAATGATTTTTCACATGGACTCACAGATATATGGATAATTTACTATAAACGTATTATAACTGAGGATTTTAGAAAGTTCCATGGATATAAAATTTTAAAAGTCAAATTTATTTCTGAACATCACATATTTTGAAAAAACATTTGAATCACAGATAATATGACATAATTTACAATAGCAATACTACTATGCTTTATTTGGGAATAAATTTATCAAATGATATGCCGAGTTTGTTTAGAATCAGTAATGAAACTGTAACAAAGAGCATTCAAGGGCACCTAAGAAAATGGAGACATCCCATGTTTAAAAGGCTTAATATTAAATAATGTCGATTTTTCCCAGTTGTTCATAGAACACTCCAATGAAGGAAGAAAACATCTCTAATGAATAGCAAAAACAATTTTTATGGGATTTAACGAATTGATATAAATTTTGTAAGAAAAAGTACACAGCTAAGTTACGTTGGGAAAAGACAAAAAAAAAAAAAAAAGAGATGTAATACCAAGTACAGGTTGCCTCTAGAAGTTAGAGTAAGTAACATAGTGTGGTATTGGTAGAAAGATAGACAAACTGATCACTGGAACAGAAAGAGAGGCCAGAAATAGATGCACACATATATAGACATCTGATATAGGACAAGTAGTATGGCTTTTCAGTAGGAAAGAACAACTATTCAATGAAGAAATTTCTAAACAATAATTATTCAGCGGGGGGCTGAGGGCAGAAATGGAATTGGAAGGCTACTACATGTCTTAAATCCAGTTTTTGTGTCTTTGGATGGTTTCTGGGCTCCCTGTTATGCTCCATTGGTCAATTTGTTTATACTCTTGTTGAGAATATTTTTATGTTTTGATATGCTGTGTTATCCCTTACTAAGATGCTTAACTTCCTTTCAACATTTTCTTTCTCGGGTTAACCAGTCTGTAATAGTGAAAACATACCTTTCATGACAGCATGCCACAACAGAATACCATCAAATTTTTCTTTAAATTATTGTGCAGCCTGCAATAAATAATGTAATGAAAGACTAATAATAAGTTAGGGCACAAGAATTTGGAGGAATAAATAGGGGTCTATTAACCCTGCAAAACTGAGCAAAAATTATCTTTTACATGACTGTGCATTTTTCTGGGAAGACAAAAAGAGGTTTGATCAATATTTGGCCTATTTACTTGGATATTATTTTGTTTATCTTGCATTAGATTATTTTAAGGCATATACAAGTGCTTCTCAACTTACAATGGGTTTGTGTCCTGGTAAACTCATTATACATCAAAAATATCATAAATCAGGCTGGGTACAGTGGCTCACACCTGTAATCCCAGCACTTTTGGAGGCTGACTTGAGGACAGGAATTCGAGACCAGCCTGGCCAACATGGTGAAACCCCCTCTCTACTAAAAATAAAAATATTTGCCAGGCGTGATGGCACATGCCTGTGATCCCAGCTTCTCCGGAGGCTGAGGCCAGAGAATTGCTTGAACCTGGGAGATGAAGGTTGCAGTGAGCTGAGATCGCACCACTGCACTCCAGCCTCAGCAACAGTGAGACACTGCCTTAAATAAATAAATAAATAAATAAATAAATAAATAAATAAATAATAAATAGAAAATATCATAAATTAAACTGTAAAGTTAAAAAAAAAGTCAAACTACCATTAAGGCCAGATGTGCCTCAGTTTTACAGTGGGTGTGTAAGTCAGGGACTGTCTGTACTTGTTTCCCGAGTCTTCAAGATGCTGTTGTAGTTCCCTTACAATGAAAACATAACATTTTCACTCGCCACCCCCTCTGTGTGAAATAGCATTTCAGAAGAATTACTGACCCGCTTTCCTAACATAGAGAACTACTGTGGCAGCCTCATTTTTTTGTTGTTGTTTTTAAAATGAGAGGGTGAGCAAACCTGTTTCTAGGTTTATTTTTGGCTCTAACATTGGGCTTATTTGCAGTATATTCAGTCTTTATTTCTCATGAGATTATTAGCATCTGCCTTAATAAGTGATGCATGTTAAAATCAGTAATGTGTTTCATTAAAAGAAAGGTGAAATAAATATCTCAGTAGTTCTTCTCTTATCTAATGATTATTTAGGAGGAAATAAGACCAATGGAGCTAATAATGAATATTCTCCTGCAATGACTTTATTGCCATAGATAAAGCTATAGACTCAACACCATGTTTAACACAGAAAAATGGATTTGAACATAGTTATCATAAAAATTTCTATTTCCGTGTCATTTTCAGAGGTGGAATGGAATTTTTAAACAGTTTCATAGACCTTTCAGATCCTATAAAATGAGAGTAGATACAAAATTCAAAGAAACATGCACTTTTTATTAAAAGTTTGTAAACTTGAAAAATTGCAAAAGATAGCGGTACCTAGATATCAAAATAATTTCATAAACTTAAATTAAATTAACTTCTTCTGAGATCAATGTGCCTTTCTACAGTTAATCTATTTCCATAATGTGCCTAGGAGGCAAGTGGCTTATTTTTATCTCTGCGAGTTATTAAAAAATAAACAATGATAAACTTTTGCATACTGTTTTCATAAAATATTAGATGTTTGTGTCCAGATTGCTTTAGATACATGTCTATTTCAGAGTCCATGGAATTATCTGAGAGTTGGCAGGTAATATCAAACGCTGTGACATTCCCATTATATCTGAGAATGAAACAGCACAATCAGTTGGCAGCTCTGAAGACAGTAATCTCTATAAAGCCCAATTAGTGAGCTATCTGCCAAATCATACACCTTGATGAAGAGAAGCCTTGGTGGCAGTTTGCAGCTCTCCTATTGCAAAAGGGGCCCTACTCTATGCCAGCTTTCTGGCATGGTGGTTTGACACAGAATACTATTGTATGTGGGAAAATGTTCAAACTTTATCCAAAAGTTTTTGACATACCAGATGTCTAGGCAAATTTAGACACGGACAACAGGGATTGCTTTACAAATGTAGGAAGGAGATCATTCTTCCCTTTGGAACTATTTATATTGCATAAACTATTTCATCCTATATTTTATATTTTTACAAGTCAAATTCATTTTAATTTTGAATAGGTTATAAAGATGCACACATATGAAAAAATAATCTAAAGCTCTACGTTCCAGTGCCACTTTTACTTGATTTAAATATCTCTAAGTTCAGTCTTCACAGAAGTAGGATGTGAAAATATTCTATCTGTGATGTGAGAGAAATTTATCAGTGACTCTTCCATATCCTCACAAATTAATTGGCTGTTAAACAGAAATTATCTTTAGATCATTCACTCGACTTCTTCATTAGATGGATGTTAATGTGTTTAAATGCATGTAGGGCTACCCTTCTTTCCCTCCTTATAGTTCTTTACCCTATAGAAGGTAACAGGCCGGGTATGCCCAGTAAAGAGCTGTGAAGTCCCATCCTCTGCTTCATTCCTTCATATATTTCTCAACATTTAACCCTCTGTAAGTAATTATCTCAAGTTTCTTCTTTCAGTGAACAACTGATAAACCATCTAATGAATTATGCCTCAGATAGGTGTTAGGTCCAGAATATATTACAGTTTCATTGGTATTTTTTTTCACAGAGACATTAACAAGAATATATTTCTAGCATTCTGACATAAGGGGATACAAGTTGAAATTTAGAGTCATACCACATAAACATCTATACGTTTTCAAAATTAAGAATCAGATGCCAGAGAATTAGAGAGCAGAAAAATGAACAGGCAACAAACTTTGTAGTCAGATGCATATGTGAATCAGGGAGAAACCAGAAACTAAAAACTCAAACAGGGTTACTATTCAGTGGTAAGACTAGAATATCAGAAAAACAAAAAGAGTTGGGGCAAAATGTAGCTTAGGTAAGTTTTGCTTAACTTTAGTCTCACTGGGATGTCCAGATTATCACAGTCTTACTATAAATATGTAAATATGTGGGTGGTTGTGATGAAAAAAACAGTATGTGCAGATCAATTGCTAATGCTAGGTAAGTCATAGACCATGGTAAAACAATGAAGATGATGGATTAAAAGTATGAAAAGGCTTTTCAAAAATACCTTTTTTAAAGGCAAATCTTTAAAAATACTTTCAAATTTTAATATAAAATAAGTCCAGTTCATTAAGCTTATGTCTCTCTCCTTAATCTGTCAGTTGCTGAATAATCATCATTTTATGTTATGAGTAAATTAGTCATTGCTAGGCATCAGTCATGTCTAAAGAATTTTCTATGTGACCGTATGTAAAGAAAAGGTCTGAAGGAAGCTATTAGCCAATATCTGGTTGAGGAGAAGGAAGAAATGCAATATGATGTCATCTAGATATTAGAATATTATGGGAAATATTACCAATGGACTACAATCATAATATTCTACACTTAAGTAATTCAAAATCAGATCTATATTGGAGATTTTTACAATGTTCACTTTTTGTCAAAATCAACTTTGTCTGTCAAGAAGAATCAGTAATCTCCTAAGTTAAGTTTAAAAATGTTTCAAATATGGAGCCTAACTTCCAACAAGTAGTTTGCAAGATGAAAGTAGAAGCTGATACTTAAGACATATTTGGTGAATTAATAATAGAAGTTATATTTTTAACTTTTTAAACTTTATATTTGATATTTTTCCTCCATGTTCACCCCTAACTGGCACAGATACAATTATAAATGTGTCCCTAATAAGGATCCATAGAAAAACCCTTAATGTCTTGATAAATCATATCAATGTTTCAAACAAGGGTCATTGAACCCAGGCAGCAGAGGCTGCAGTGTGCCGAGATTGGGCCACTGCTCTCCAGCCTGCGTGACAGAGTGAGACTCCATTTCAAAATAATAATAATAATAATAATAATATCACCAATAGTAAGTTACAGAGAAATTTAATATAAAACGAAATATGTTAATTTGATAAAATAAAAATTAACAACATAAAAATGAACAAAAAATGTAACTAAATATATAATATCATGATATAGAAATAATTATAAGTGACAGGAAGATAAAAGTAAAACAAAAAATGTGAAAATTTGAAAAAATGTATATTAAAGTATTACAACTTTAAAATATTAATAATATTAACAGACAAATGGCAATTGAAAATCAATTTGCTATAAATATCACTCAGAAAATTAAAATCTTAACTAAATAAATAAGAAAAATAGACAATGAGTAAATCACCAGCTGGTCCAACTTCACCCATACAGAAAACTCAAAAACTAAAACTATTAATGAATGTGTTAAAATACTCAACACGACTTATAATTAAAGAAATGCAAACGGATAGTCTGATATACTGCTTGTGGGAATACAAATATATGTAAACTTTCTTTAGGGCAACTTGGCAACGTTTATCCAGATCATTAAAATACCCATACACTTTGAGCCAATTATTCCATTTTTAGAACTATATCCTAAGGAAATAATCAGAAATGCTCACAATGAATTATTCATGACAATGTGAATTGTAGCATTATTAATGGTAGCAAAACCATGGGATCAGAAACAATGTCCATTATTAAAGAAATAGTTGAGTAAATAACACCAAAATAAAAGAACGGCAATAATACAATATAATTTTATGCATTATTTAGAACAAATTATCACATAATAAAATATAAAATTTATTAAAATGAGAACATAATACAAACTGTCAAATGTTATTGTAATTTTTAAAATTATGTATCTCATCACAGAGACAGACATGCATACTTTTTCCTGGAAGAAAATGCACTAAAATTTAATATTTTACATTAGCATGTCCTGTGATTATGCATGATACCTTACTTTCTTTTGCTCACTTCGTAAAGATTGTTCGTTAAATTTATATTAAAATATATGTACATATGTCTCAAAGATATGTCTATATGGTATCACTTTCTGAATATGTTAAGAAAAAAGTTATTATCTTGACACAAATGACAAATTATTGGTCATGATATTATAATAGTGCAAAGAGAAATGAAATATTTGATATTACTTTATCAATGACAGTACAAACATAACAAATCATAAACTTGTTACTCATTTATTAATCATTAAATATTATTAGAAATGTGTATTAAATTGCCAATTATAATTGTAATCAGAGCAACAAACTTACAAGTATGAGATGAAATGAATAATGTAAACATAAAGATGGACAGGGCTTTAAAAGTATACCTATGGTGATATTTCAAATATCTCTTACCCCAGACACTATGACTGCAACCACATGGGAGTTCCTGAGCAAAAACACTCAGCTGAGAGTAGTCATCTGAGTCACAAAACCATGAAATAATCAGTCAATCAGTAAGTGTGCTTACAGCTATTGGCATGGCTTATTATACAGCAATAGAGAACCAGAGCAATGGGAGAAAAAGAGTTAGAGGCAAATCAAAAGTTCTATTTTACAAGTTCAATGTCGGATTGTCATCAATCATCCAAGTGAAAACGTTAACTAGGCTAACTAACAACCCCTGCTGGGGGGACAGATATTTAGACTAGAGCATTCACCCATGAAGGCATGAATGTTAAGACTATTGGGTAAAATGTTGTGTTGTTATGACAGTGGATATCCCTCTCTTATTTCTTATTTTAATGTGAGGGCTTCTACTTTTTAACCATTAAGAATGATGTTTTTGATGACTTTCTGATAAATAGAATTTACCTATGATCGTTCTTTATTGTTTATGGCTAAGGTGTTTTTCTTTTTTATATTATGAATGAATGCTGGTATTCATCAAATGCTTTTTCTCTATCTAGTAATATGATCACATAGTTTTACATACATGCTGAATTGCCTGTTGTCAACAAAGCGTAATATTAGTCCCTTCTAAGATACCTTTCTGCCTCACAAAGGAGTAATTAGAATCTGTTATTTCCCAGAATCTCCTTCATCTAGCTTGTGTTGTAGGTTAAAGGCTGCCTATGAACAGACTTCACAGGAGATGTCAAAAGCATAAGAGAGGTATTGTTCTGAGTAGATATTTGCAAACATACAATGCACAAATGTGGTATTTGAAGCAGCTGTCAGGAGAGATTATTGAGAATTAGGTGCTTCTTAATGGCATTTGAGTAAAGTAGAAGAGATTGCCAGTGATTCTTTAGATTTGCAGCAGCAGGTCACAGGTAAATTATTTTAAAAATTACTTGACTTCATCATGTGGGCTGTGACTTTTGGTGGAAACTCCTCTGTTCTTTACTCCATCAGACCTTTCAAAAATTATATTAGCTTTTAGTTTCCAGCATTCAACAACTTTATATTTGGAATTGATAGAGCTTGGATATTTCTCCCTGCCTAAATATCATGTTGAATTGCAATCCCCAGTTCTGGAAGTGGGGCCTGGTAGGAGGTATTTGGATCATGGCGGCAGATCCCTAATGGTTTGGTGCTGTCTTTATGATAGTGAGTTATTGTGAGACCCAATTATTTAAAAGTGTGTGGCATCTCCCCCCAGCCCCTATTATCTCTCTGTTTCCTGCTTTGACTATGTGGCAAAGGCAAACTTCCACTTCACCTTCCACCTTGAATAAAAGCTTTCTGAGGCCTCCACAAAACCAGATGCCACCATGCTTCCTGTACACCCTGTATAACTGTAAGCCAATTAAATCTCTTTTCCTCTAAATTACCGAGTCTCCAGTATTTCTGTATTGCAGTGCAAGAATGACCTAATACAGAATGCAGAGGGTCTTCTATGTTCTACACAGAATCCTGTCTTATATGCTGATAGATTTTTATAGTTAAGCCATCTTAAAATTCCTAAGAAAATCTTACTTTATAATTGTAGTAGATTGTTCACCAATTACTTTGTCGCAATTCTCCACCTTATAAACACGTGGATCCATTGTCTTTCAGGTTCTCTGAGCAGGTGAGGCCATGGAATTTGTTTTAGCCAATACATTGTGAGGAAGTAGAAAGTGTCACTTCTAGGCCAGACATTTAATTGCCAGAACAAGACCCTAGATTTCTTTTCTTCTGCTACCACCATTAGTAATGGTCCAGGTAGTGGCTGCTCTTGCCATTTCAAATGTGAAATAAGGACATAGAGCACAGCCTCTAGTGGATTCACTATGCATATATAACATGATCAAGAAATTAACATTAGTGTTTTTTAGTCACTGTCATTGGTTATGGCTTAGTATAGCCATGTGGTATTGGCTTAGGAAACAAGAAATGGACAAAGAGAAAACTGTTATCAGAGCCTGGAAGGATGTTGATGCAAGTCCTGTATTGGCGAAACATTTGGTAAAACTGTCACCTTAATTAACTTGTACCTTGAGGGAACAGGTTGCAGAAAAGAATGCTGGAAGCATTTAATGTTCATTGTGGCTGGGTGTTACAAGAAGCTGAGCTCGGAAAAGGATTGGTTACTTTGAAGCAGGCAAGAAAAGAAGTGTAATTCAGAAACTCAGGGATATTTTGGATTGGAAAGCCAACTGCCTCTTTATCTCAAACACTAAAAAATGGAATAAAACAGATCTTTGACATAAAAAAATATTCAAACTAGTCATCCAGCAAAGATTACTAAAAAAGTTTGGATTGCACAACAATTGATAAGATCCTTTAATAAACTAAGTTGGCATCCAATAGATTCTTCCAATTAGACAAAGCAGCTCAGAGAAAGCAGAGTGAAAGTGTGGCTGTTCTCCTACTTATGTGGCCAAGTTGCCTATGATTTAGTTGAGAGAGAGCAGAAGCCTGGGGGCAGGCAAACAGAGAAATAGATGAAATATAAGAAGAATGTCTGGATATTTGCAGATGTGGATATTTGCAAATGGAGCTGACAGGAATCAAATATCTAGAAGCCAACTAAGCTTGTAAGAGATTTGTACTACCAAAGAAATCATAACTCCAAGCATTGTCAACTCCAAGTTAGTCACGGTTGAAGATTTAACCAAGCCCACTGTATGAGAATAAAAATAACTGTTGGGTGCCCAAATGTTCACTTAATTAGATATTCTCTGAGTAGGTTAAAGGATGCAGAGAAATCTTCCAGAAAATGGAGCAAGAGGTTACAGAGTTCAGTGGAATAGTTATTTCTTTCAGGAAGCAGAATCAGGGCTTAATCCAGCATTTCCCTTCCCTGTGGAATGGGATATTTGCAACATCTGCCCATAATATTTGATTTTCTTTTCTTTTTTTTTTTTTTCTTTTAGACAGAGTCTTGCTCTGTCGCCTGGGCTGGAGTGCAGTAGTGCGGTCTCAGCTCATTGCAAGCTCCACCTCCCGGGTTCATGCCATTCTCCTGCCTCAGCCTCCCGAGTAGCTGGGACTACAGGTGCGTGCCACCATGCCTGGGTGATTTTTTGTGTTTTTAGTAAAGACGGAGTTTCACCTTGTTAGCCAGGATGGTCTTGATCTCCTGACCTCGTGACCTGCCCACCGTGGTCTCCCGAAGTGCTGGGATTACAGGCGTGAGTCACCGCACCTGGCCAATATTTGATTTTCTGTAGACCAGTTTACCTCTCTTCTTTTTCCAAATGGCAGAATGTACTGTCGTTATTCTGCTGTTAGAACTGTAAAATGGTACAGACATTGTCACATCCTGAAAAGGAATCTGGCTCTTATATCAGAAGATACAGGAAATTGTCTTGTGGAATAGGACGTAATAAAGTAAGACAATGCCTCATGGGGAGTATTTTACTATAATTGGTAATATAATACATATTAATTTTTGTCATATTAAAATTTAGAATTCCAGAAATAAAGTATATCAAGTAGAGTATTGTTTTAATAAACCATTGATTAAATAATGTTCTTCAAAATGAACATCAAATTTAGTATGTGCCTATCTGTAGTCTAAAAGTCCTGCTTTTGGGAACATATCCTTAATAAATGCTCAAGGATGTTAGTTGCAGTGTTATTGGCCGTGGAGGGGTGATAATCTGCTTGTGTCACCACTAGGGGAGTAAACTGGTAAAACATGGTAGAATAGATCATGGAGTTCTGTACAACAGGTGGAAAAGAATCGATATGTATGGTCTAAATAGATAGATCTTAAAAGCTTTTTGCTGAATGAAAAAAATAAGCAACATATGAGACCTTTAATAGAGAATAATGTATTTGTATATGAGTTAACACAAAACAAATTACATATTTATGACAAAATGCATTAAATATATAAATATACAAGATGATTGTTTTTAGGATGGGGGAATAAAGGGAATGGGTGATGGAGATTAAAGAGAATACATGAATACAGGATGTTGCTGAATGAATCAATGATGGTAATGCGCCATGAATTTAGGAGCACCTGCACTTCTAAAAGAGAAGTCTATAAAATTTAAAAGTAAACCAGCTAGTTCCCATGAAAGACACATGATATTAAAAATCAATCAATCCTCAATCAATGAAAAGTGAGTGAAGTAAAAAAAATCCGGGAACTGGAATTCTAAGAGTGGACATTTCAGTGTAAATGTAAGGAAGTTCTAATGAGATATTGAGGGACAGATCTGTGCCTATTCAAAAGGCCAGCCTCTGTACTGGCAAAGAAAACTTCATTTAGAACCACCAGGTTTGTTTTCAGGGACTTCCTCCTTTACATATTCGTTGAGTGAACTTGGGCCCATGCCTTGCTTCTATGATCAATGGTGAGTAAAACATGCCTCATGTAGTTGTTGTGTAGAGTTCAATTTAATTACAAACTACTGAGCTCCACAGATATGCCAGACAACTTGCTATAGCCTCGTCATCCAGTTTTTATGATCTTCTGGAGAAAACCAATAATAGGCACATATGTGCTGTGATGGAGTATGAGTATTGTGCTGCCAAACCCATCACTAAGGATTTAATATAGTTTAAGGTAGTAACGGAAGGTTTCTGGAAGGGTTGTTCCAATCATTAAAGATTTAGAAAATGAGTACAAGTTAAAGAATGGTGATATAGGATACGTGATTTTGTGTGTGTGTGTGTGTGTGTGTGTGTGTGTGTGAGAAAGGTCAATTTGGGGGATCAATTTAAAACAGGAAACAAAATGAGTCTTTTCCAAATAAAGGCATTAAAATTTGTTGGCTGTTATTAACAATATTGCTATATCAACAGCAGAAGCAGCAAGAGTTAGGAGCAGGACCAAGATTTGTATGTTTCTGTTCCTGGAAGGCCACATTATTCCTTCCCTTGAATACTAATGGTTAGCAGCCCAACATTACAGGTCTCCCACATATCTGTTCTTTGTTTCATCCACACTCAGTTTTCAGGTATTCTAAATTGTCTTTATTTGCCACCCATTTTTTTTTTTTTCTAAATGAGTACTTTGAGTTGTTCAAACTGGATTGGGTTACTCTTTGAAAAACAAAACAAAATATTTAACTTGCAAAAAGTGTCCCAAATTACTAATGCATGCTGTTTGTGTGTGCTGTGTGGGTGTCTGTGTTATGTGTAAATGTATTTCTTCTTTCTTACTCTAAGAGAGAATGTACAGCTTGAAAATAATAGGAATCATCATAGCTTTCCACTCTAATTTTCTGGAGTCTTCTCATAGGGGATGTTAAAATTAACAAAAATATACATTGCACTAAACATCAAACTACCATGTAATTTCTTTTTGTTGCAATTACAGACACAACCGTAAAACTAGGGACATCAATGGCTATGGATGCTACACTTTATACATAGTTTGGAGTAGCATTCACTTTATACTTATAGTGCTTTAAACATCAGAAGATATGAGAAATTATCTCATGAAATACGACATAATAAAGTAAGAAAATGCCTTATGTGGAGTGTTTTATTATAATTGGTATTATAGTACAGATTAATATATGTCACATTAATATTTAAATTCCAAAGATAAAATATATCCAGTAGAATATTGTTTTAATAAACTATTGATTAAAAATGTCCTTCAAAATGACACATTTTTAAAGCAGAACCACTTTAATAAACTTAAATTATTCATCTGCACCCTATACAAAGTATATCTGAATTTTTAAAGCTTTCTAACCCCAAACATTAATTTGCTCCGTTTTACCTTTGTTTATGGGATAACACTGAATGCAAAACCATTTTACATTTCTTTCCATCCACCACTTTTCCACTCTATATAAGCAAATTAAGTATCTTCTATTAAGAATTTTAAGTGCAAAGTATGTAGAAGCATTGGAAACATTTGGCAGGGTATTTAAACTCTAAAAACATTTTCAGTAGGGAAATACTGAAGCATCATAACCAGACAGTACCTGTTCCATATTCAAAATTTGTTTGAAATACTTCCCAGTCCTTCTCAGAAGCCTTTCCAGGATTTCAGTCACCATCATTAGAACGCTAATGTTTCTAGACATTTCAAAATGTTTCTTAGAGCACCTGCATCAAAATCACTTGACGTGCTTATATATTCAAATTACAGAGTCCCATCTTGCAGCATTATTATTTTAGTTCATAGCTAGTTGTGGCAGTACCAAGCAGTTTCAATAGATCAATATATAGCTAAAAAGAGGGGACATAGCATGTGATTGCTGTCTCGTTTTAATGCCTCTCTGGACCCAAGCAGTTTAAAGTGTTCAGATTCTTCAAATAAAAGTTATTTTTTCCATATATATATATATATATATATATATACATACACACACACACACACACACATATATACACACACACAAACATACCTAAAAAGAAGAGGATAAAGCCATATAAAACTATAATTATCTGTATGTAAAGAAGTAGAAAAGATTCTGATATGATAAAATTATTAAATTATTAATCCACTAATAATAATATTAATTGAACACTAATGACATTTCTGAGCAAGGCATTTTGCATGTATACTTTGTCTCATCAATATCTTACAACAACCTTAAAAGAACGTTTTAATTTTTCTATGTCAGTTATGGAAATTGATGTTCAGAGAGACTAAAGTAATTTGCCTTAGGCTGCTCAGATGGTAGATGACAGAGCTGCGTGTCAAACCCAACAGTGTGTGGCTTCAAGGCCAGTGCTCATATTTCTATGCCACGCTATCACCAGAATTTTATGATTTTAAACTCAACCCAGCCAAGTACCCTGAGCCTGCCATGACTTGGGTAGAGCTTCCATCCTCTGTGTGGGGTTGGGTGCAAGAATACCACCAACAGAGCTCTTGGATACTATCTGTGAGCTTCATCTGAGCTTTATAACACAGTACCTCTCTAAGGCAAAGTACTTAGGGAAGTCCAAATTCAAGAGGAGAAACAAAACCAAGCACACTAAAATAATTCAAAGCCTCTAGTGCCCATGGCTGCAACAAACATTAAATATTTCAACTCACAATCAAATTAACAGAAATGCTCACAGTAAAGGTGTATTTACCTCGTTCCAATTACTCAATTCAACATATCTGACTTTTACCAAAAATTGAATGACACGACAAAAAAGGCAAGAAAAAACAATGTGAAGAGAAAAGGCAATTATCAAAACCAGATTAAGATATGAGAAAATTGCTATAATTATCAGACAGGGAATTTAGAACAACTGTGGTTAGTATGTTAAGGGATTTAATGGTAAAAGTAGACAGCATGAAAAAACAGATGGATGCTTTAAAGAGAAAAACAGAAACTGTAAGAAAATGTTTTTAAATGCTACAAATCAAAAGCACTAAAATAGAAATGAAGATTGATTTTGATGGGCTCATTATTAGACCATATGGTTGAGTGAAAAATTAGCTTGAGGATAGTTCAATAGAAAGTTTTAAATTCAAAGACAAAAAATTCAAAAGCAATGGGACCATTTTAAATCTTTTGCATACACATTTGAAATACTGAAGAAGAGATAAAGAATGGAGCAAAAGTAGTATTTGAAGTAATAATGGCTCAGAATGTTCCAAATCTAATGATAGATCCAAAACCACAGATCTAGAAAATTCAGAGAACATTCATAAAATAAATTGTAAAAAATCTAAACCAAACTAACAAAAAACACCCTAATTACATCATATTCAAACTTCAGAAAACCAAAGACAAAGATAAAATCATAGAAAAGGCTGGGGTATGGGGAGCATCTTACCTATAGAGGAATAAGGATATGTTGGCCATATTGTCAGAAACCAGGTGAACAAGAAGAAACTGGAGTAAAATATTTAGAGTGTTGGAAAAAATTCACCAAACTAGAATTCTACCTCCAGCAAAATTCTTCTTCAAATGTAAGGAAGAAATAAAAACTTTCTCAAAGAGCAATTGAAAAAAATTATCACTGGCAAATTTTCCTGCATAGAATGTTAAAAGGCTACACACTGGGTACAGGTACACTGCTCTAGTGATGGATGCACCAAAATCTCAGAAATTACCACTAAAAAACTTACTCATCTAATCAAACACCACCTGTTACCCCAAAACCCATTGAAATAAAAAAATTTTTAAAATTTAGAAAACTTATGTAACCCTTTAAAGAGATAGAAAGTCATGATAACTAGAGACCTAGCACAGTTTCATTACAATGAAAGCTATGTTCAATTAGGTTTATTTTCTTCGTTTGGCAGTTATTGGACTGGGGTATGAGAGTAAAATCAGAAATTAAGCTTATTTAGATCACATTCCAAAAAGGTCATACCATATTTCTGTCTGGCCTAAATGAAGAAATGTGGGCTGAGAATGAGAATGAGCTACTTCCATGACCAAATCCAAAGGATGTGGAGGAGGCTGGATATATGCAGATTTTGAAGGAAGATTACGTTTGGCCTTTTTCTGCTTACTATATTTAAAATAAAAATTTGCCTATTAAAGCTACAAAAGATAAAATGGTAAGAGTCACTAATATGCTACACAAAATAACTAAAAAATAAATAATCCATTGGCCCCAACAAAGATCCAAAAATAGTAGATGATTGCATGAGTGGAGTAAATACAAAAACCTGTACCAAAGCTGAAAAACATCCACTGCATAATAGGAAAAGGAAGAAATGAGATTTAAAAGTCAACCATGCAAAAATATACCTTTTTTGTTTAATTGGCTATATACTCAAGTAAAATGGATTCCAAACTTAAACTTACATTATTATAATAAAAAATGATAGTTTCTATTGTACCCAGCACTTATCAGAACATATATGCCATTGTTCTGTAATTAGTTCTGAAGAAATGTTTTAAAAGGGGACATTGATAACCAGGGTATTCCAGAAGGCAGAACTTAGAATTTCAAACTATTTCAAAATCACTCTTATAGGAGAGAGGAGTTAAGGATGTTAGCCTAAAGACGGGTAGGCTAGAAGGACATTTGGTAGAACTCTCCAAATATTTGAACTGCCATTTAGTGGTTAGAGCAGACCTACTTCATTTGAGTTCAGAAACATAACTAAGATCAATAAGTAGAATGTATAGAAAGTAAGATATAGAATCAACAGCAAGAATAAATTTTTAATAATTAGAGATATTGAAAATGGGAGACATTAATAGCCAAGGACCATATAAAGAGAGACTTAATCTTACCAAAAATTTTTAAAATGCAAACAAAAACAAGATGCTACCATAAAAAAATTTTTTTGAGTCCATCAGACTGACAAAAACTATAGAGATGATAACATGGAGTTTAGGAAAAGATGTGGAGAAATGAACATGCATATCCATTGCTGGTGTGAGGGGAAATTGGTGCAACCATTGAGCAAAGGATCTACCAGAGCATAACATGTACATACTCAAATGAGATGCCTAGCATCTCCATTTCTAGGCATCTCATTTGGAAATATTCATGTCACTGTGCACACTATGTGTTCAAATACATTTATTGCAGAATTTTTTGCAATGCCAAAAATATTTAAAGCAACCTAAATCAATCAATCAGGGATTTTTTAAAAAGACATAGTATATCCATGCTCAGGACTATTATGCATGTATTAAAAGGAACAGAAAAGATCTATCTGTATGAATCCAGGACTTATTACTAAGTAAAAAATTAAGTTGCAGACTCGTGGTGTAATCTTGTACAAACAATAAGCCCCACCACGATGTTATTTATTGGTACATCACAGAAAAATCACTTGAAAGTATACAAATCAAACTGTTCTATCAAGGGTGTGAGGTGAGGGGTTGGAGTTGAGGAAGACTCTATACGCTTTTGTAGTTTTGGATTTATATGAGTAGGTTAGGTTTTTGTAATTAAAGAAATAAAGACTTCAAAAATGAAAAAAGAAAACAATTACAAAAATAATATATACTAATTTAAATACAGTAATAATCACTTCAAATGTGAATGGTCTAAATACACCAAAAATGGGAGACATTAATAGCCAAGGACCATGAAGTGGACTTAAATAGAAACCTAACTATACATTTTGTACAAGATACCCACTTTTATAAAGATTCAAATAGGTTAAATAGAGTGGAATGGAGAAAAACATGTGGTGCTTGCTAATAAAAACAAAGTTGGAGTAGCTATATTAATTTCAAAGTAGACTCTAGAATAAAGACTATTATTAGAGACAAGGAGGGAGATTACATAATGTTAAAAGGCCAGTGCTTAAGGAAGGCATAATACTGCTTAATGTGTATGCCAATAAAAACAGTATCAAAATATGTGAGGAAATATCTGACAGAACTACCAAGAGAAATAGACACATTCCTGATTATAGTTGTAGATAAATACCACTCTTTTAATAACTGATGGATCAAGCAGGCAAAAAAATTAGTAAAGATATAAGTGATCTGAACAGACCGACTGATCCACTTGATCTAATTGACATTTATAAAATATTCTGTCTTACCGCAGCTGAATACATATTTTTCTCAATATCACATGATAAATAATTGAGATAGATCACATTGATGCCATAAAACATACAAAAATATTTTAAAATTACACAATATCCGTTTTTAGAGCAGAGTGTAATTAAACAACAACAACAAATCAATGAGAAGAATAGCTCAAAATTTCCAAATATTCGGAAGTTAAGTAACACACTTCTAAATATTATTCATAAAAGAAATGTCGAGAAGTTAAAATATTTCAAACTAAATCAGAACAGAACTATAACTTATCAAAATTTGTTGGATGCAATGAAAGATGTGTTTAGTGAGAAATTAACATTAAATGCATATGTTAGAAAAGAAAAAAAAATCTAAACATAATAGTCTAAGCTTCCATCATATAAGTTCCAGAGAATGAAGAGTAATTATAGCTGAAATCAAGCAGAAGAAAAGAAATAATAAAAATCAGGGAAGAATTGAAGAAAACTGCAAACATGAAAACTATAGAGTAAATCAATAAATACAATTTATTGATTATTTGAAAAGAACAATAAAATTAAGGAATCTCTAGCCAAGCTAATCCAGAATGAAAAGAGAGAATACATAAATTGAAAATATTTGAAATGAAAGAGTGGCCCATAGACATTAAACATATCCTATAAATATTCATTAAAATAATAATAAAAGAATACTATGAATAAATCTATGTCCACAATTCTCATATCTTAGATGAAATGTAAGTAGTTATTTCTTGAAAGACACAAACTACCAAAACTTACACAAAATAGTAAGTAATAAGTAATCTATTAAAAACTTAGTACCTGTTAAAATTGATTCAATAATTAATAGCATTCTAAAAGAGAAGGCAACAGGACAATTTTAAGAGGCAAATAATCTGAACAGAAACCCTTTCTAAGAAAATACATTTTTGCAAATAAGCATATGAAAGATGCTCAATAGTATGTTTAGAGGAAAATGCAAATTAAGGCAACTATGTGATAACACTACGTATCATTTAGAATGTCTAAAATTTAAACCAATATCAATTGTTGCAGGTGAGGCAGACAAATGGAATTCACCTTCATTGCTGTTTGCAATGCAAAATGATTTAGCCACTTTAGAACACAGTATAGCAGCTTTTTAAAAAGCTAAACCATTTAATCCAGCATTTACAGTCTTACGTATTTACCCAATTATTAAAAACTTAGGTTCACACTAAAACCTGCATGTGAATATTTATAGTGCTTTATTTATAATTCCAAAATCTGAATGCATCTGAGATGTTCTTCAATAGGTGAATGGATAAACAACCTGTTGTATAGCAATACAAGTAGAGTATTAGTCAGTGATTACAAATATAGTGTTAAATGAAATCAAGGCACCAAACAATATATATCTGATTTCATTTATACAAATTTCAAAAATATGGAAAAGTATCCACGGTGCTAAGAGATAGTGGTTGTCTTTGGAGAGTAGAGAAGTAGATATTTTAAACAAGGAATCACAGTAGTAGTTTTTTATCCAATTGTTTTTCTTGTCTTAGGTTGTGCTTCGATAAGTATATTTATTTCACAACAATTAATCTAGCTTTATACTTATGATTCTCCAGTTTTATGTATGTAAATTGTATTCATATAAAAAGTTTTTAAAAGTTATTAATTTCTCGACTTTGTGTCCTTGGGCAATTTGCTTAATGTCTAAGAGCCTACATTTGTTTCATACGTAAAATTGTTATGATAATGTAAAGTTGTTTGGAAGATTAATTGTAAACATTTTGGTACAAAGATTAACAAATACAAAAATGCTAAATAAATAACAGCAATAGTTTAAAGCCCAAAATGTTAGTCCAAGTATAAACATCTTACTAAAACCTTATTTTTCAGTGAATCTAATAATTTAGATTCAAATGGAATAGGTGTTACTTAAATTAGAATTGTGTAGAAAAGAAACATTTATTCCACAAATACTAAGCGTTTACTCTGTCAACAGAATTATTCAATGCACTCAAGATACATTAATTAACACTTAAGTAAAAACACTCCTGACTCTTTGTAGCTTAAATTAAATGAGAGGGACATACCTTAAACATAAGAAGTAAAAATTTCATATTGTAAGTTATAAGGTAAAAATTGCTAAGTAAAAATGCAGAATGGATGAAGGTACATCCATTTTTTTGGATGGGGAAAGGAATAACTGAGGAAAAGCAATGCATTCCAAAAAGACAAAAGTTGAAGAAGGCTGAAACTCATAGGATCTACTGATGGATGATGTGTGTGGTGGGGAAAGAAAAGAGTCAATGATGGTGCTTGAGGTTTGGGCAGGTGAAACTTCAATAATGCGGTTGTTACTAATTGAGATGGAAAAGGCTGGAGAAAGGTTTTACTCAGCCTTACAGTGCTCCAATGTGAACAAAACCTTGGGATTATGTCAGAGATCTCTATAATCACCAATTCTTAAATTTTGATTCTGGTGAAGAGAGACTAGATTCACCCTTCCACCTATATGCTAGCATTTTGAAAGCAAAATGAGGAAGAAGGCTGGTATGAATGAAATGATAATGGAGTCTCCATCTTCATCAAGTAAACTCTCATTTATTTCCAGTTTACACTATGCTACCTATGATAAGTCAGGTCTATGTTTCCCGATCTACAGATACTGTTTTACTTAGGCAAGAGAATAATTCTCAAGTATCCTGTCAAGGGTGAGTAGGTAGGAGATGGGAGAGCACCCTCCTTGACTGTGGAGTGGGGAAGGGGATCTGAGATTATACCAAGTTTCTTTTTTTTTCTTTTTTTGGAGGGGGAGTATTAGTCTGGGTTTCTCTAGAGTATCAGAAATAATAGGATACTTGTATATATGAAAGGGAGTTTATTAAGGAATAAAAGTGAGTTAGTTTATTAAGGAATATTAACTCACACCATCACAAGATGAAGTCCCACGGTAGGCTGTCTGCAAGGTGAACAGCAAGGAAGCCAGCGGTGGATTAGTTTGGGTCCCAAAACCTCAAAAGTAGGGAAGCCGACAGTGAAGCCTTCAGTCTGTGGTCAAAGGCTCAAGAGACCCTGGCAAACCAATGATGTAAGTCCAAGAGTCCAAAAGCTGAAGAACTTGGAGTCTGATGTTCGAAGGCAGGAAGCATCCAGCACAGGAGAAAAATGAAGGCCAGAAGAATCAGCAAGTCAAGTCCTTTCATGTTCTTCTGCCTGCTTTATTCTAGCTGGGCTGGCAGCTGATTATATGGTGCCCAACTGGATTGAGGGTGAGTCTGTCTCTCCGAGCCCACTAACTCAAATGTTAATCTCCTTTGGCAACACCCTCACAGACACACCCCGGAACAGTACTTTGAATTCTTCAATCAAGTTGATACTTAATATAAACCATCACAGGGGGCATAGTTTATATTTTGAAATAGCTTCAAATTTACAGGAAAGTTGCTAGAATAGTGTCAGGAAGTCTTATATACCCTTTATCCAAATGCAACACTTGTTTCATTTTAGACCATTTACATATCTGTGTATTAATTTTATACATACAGGATTTTGTATGTATCTTATAGTGTATTAATTTTATACATACACGATTTTGTATGTATCTTATAGTAAGTTGAAAGTATTCTGATTCTTTAACCTTAAATAATTTAGTTCATATTTCTTAAGAAATTATGCAGTTTCTTACAAAACCACAGTTAAATTTTAAATACTAGGAAAAATGAGGAAATTATCCCATCTACAGACAATATTACATTCAATGAAGTTTCATAATAATGTATTTTATAGCTATTTGTTTTCCTTTTCCAGAAACAAATTCCATAATCACATATTGTATTTAATTGTCGTATTTCAGTCTTTCTTTCTATGTATTGAGTTTAACATTTTTTAAGAGGAGAGGCCTGGTTATTTTGTAGACTGTCTCCCAACTTAGGTCTGTCTGATGCCTCCTCATGATTAGATTAACAGAAGTAATAATGTTTTGTCTTTCTCTGAGTTTCTTATTAGACACGATTTTGTTTGTACCAATTTTGATTCTGCTATATTTGTTATTTTGGTTCAGGTGGTATTACCTACATTATTGAATGATATTATTACACTTTTTCCTTTGAAGTTAATGAGTAGATTTTTGGAGATACTTTGAAACAATTTCTTTTCCAATCAACATCTACCCTGTAAGTTTAGCATCCATTGTTAATTTCAAATATATCATTTCTGCTATGCTTATTATTTGGCACTCTAGGGTAGGGAAGGGCTTTATTTATTTATTCATTTATTTACTTCTATGAGTATGGGTTTATGATTTATTACTTTATTGAGTTATTTCAATCCAACCCTTTCAATATTTACTTTGAATATGACAAGAGGGAGCCCTGTCAAACTGACTTGTGCATTTTGACATATTTCCCTAATTCTTTGAGCTCATCTTCCACAATGAAACAAGATGCTCCAGGCTTATATTGCTCTTTTCTAGCCCCGAAAATAGTAACCATTTCTCCATTAAGCCATGGATCCTTTTAGCGGGAAATGGTATTTAAATATGAATGCTGGGTGTGCTTATTCTTTTTTTCTCTCCTGCCTTTCCTCTTCTTCTTTCTCCCTTCTCTCTCCCTCTTTCTCTTTCTCTCTCTCTTTCTCTCTGTCACACACACACACACACGCACACACACACACAAATATATATGATGTAAATAAATATTGATATTTTCAATCCAACATCACATAGTATATATTAGTTCTCCCCTTTCCAATACTGAAACTCTCTCAGCAGTGAGAAACATGGATTTCATTATTTTCAATATATTAACTAGAGTTTACTACCTGTCTACTTCTTTACATACATTGAAATTCACTGAATTTAATGAGTTTTAACAAGTGAATATACTCGTGCAATGAATAACAATAATAAGATATAGAAAATTTCCTTCAAACCAAAGAACTCTCTCATTTGCCATAGGGGTAAATTATATCTCCCTATACCCCCGCAAACCCTAGGCAACCACAGTTAGATTATCTTTTCACTATAAATTAGTTTTGAATACTTTAGAACTTCATATAAGGGAAATCTTATCATATGTACTTTCTTGTCTTTGGCTTATTTTGTTCATCAAATTATCTATGAGATTTACAAATAGTAAAGCAATCAGTTTTTCTTCTTTTTATTGATGAGTAGTATTTCATTGTACGAATTTGATGCACAGTGTGTATCTATCCTGCTGTAGATTGAATTTTGTATTTACAGCTGTAGTGCAATGGCGCAATCTTGGCTCACTGCAATCTCCGCCTCCTGGGTTCAAGCAATTATTCTGCCTCAGCCTCCCAAGTAGCTGGGACTACAGGCACATGCCACTACTCCTCGCTAATTTTTGTATTTTTAGTAGAGATGGAATTTCACCATATTGGCCAGGCTGGTCTCAAACTCCTGACCTCGTGATCCACCCACCTCAGCCTCCCAAAGTGCTGGGATTACAGGCGTTAGCCACTGAGCCCGGCCTTTTGTAGACATATTTTAATATTTCTTGGATAAATCCTGAAGAATATAATTGCTAGGTCAAAGGGTAGGGAAGGGCTTTATTTATTCATTTATTTACTTTTTTTATATGTTCAACTGCATGTTTAACTTTATAGGAAACTGCCAAGCATTTTATAGAATAGTCGCTGTATTAGTCCATTCTCATGCTGGTATAAAGAACTGCCCAATGTTGAACATTGTTTCATATGTTTGTTGGCCATTTGTGTATCTTCTTTTGAGAATTGTCTATCCATGTCCTAAGTCCACTTTTTGATGGGATTGTTTGTATTTTTCTTACTGATTTGAGTTCATTGTAGATTCTGGTTATTTGTCCTTTGTCAGATGTATAGATTGTGAAGATTTTCTCCCACTCTGTGGTTTGTCTGTTAACCCTGTTGACTGTTCCTTTTGCCATGCAAAAGCTCTTTACTTTAATTAGGTCGCAGTTATTTATCTTTGATTTTACTGCCTTTGCTTTTGGGTTCTTGTCATGAAATCCTTGCCTAAACCAATGTCTAGAAGGGTTTTTCCAATGTTATCTTCTAGAATTTTTATAGTTTCAGTTCTTAGTTTAAATCCTTAATCCATCTTGAGTTGATTTTTGTATAAGGTGAGAGATGAGCATCCAGTTTTGTTCTCCTACATGTGGCTTGCCAATTATCCCAGCATCATTTGTTGAAAAGGGGTTCCTTCCCCTACTTTATGTTTTGGCTTGCTTTGTCAAAGATCAGTTGGCTGTAAGTATTTGGGTTTATATCTGTGTTCCCTATAGTGTTCCACTGGTCTATGTGCCATTTTTAGACCAGTACCATGCTGTTTTGGTGACACTATAACCTTATAATAGAGTTTGAAATCAAGTAGTGTGATGCCTTCAGATTTGTTTTTTTGCTTAGTCTTGCTTTGGCTATGTGGGCTCCTTTTTATGATGGGTACAGCAAAAATCTAACAAATCACCACTAAAGAACTTACTCATGTAAACAAATACCACCTGTACGAGAGTAACTTAAGAAATGCTACTTAAGAGGTTGACTCTAATATGTAAAAGTGTTTTGAGGATTAAAAGATGCAATTTAAAAAATAAAGTGATTATTGGAATAAAAAAGGAGCTGCCTGAGACTGAGTAATTGATAAAGAAAAGAAGTTTAACTGACTCACGGTTTCACAGGGCTGGTGAGGACCCAGGAAACTTACAATCGTGGCAAAAGAGAAAGCAAATGCCTCCTTCTTCACATGGCAGCAGGAAGGAGAAGAATGAAAGTCAAGTGAAAGGGGAAACCCATTATAAAACCATGAGATCTTGTGAGATCCTGCTCACTATCACAAGAATACCATGGGGGAAGTCACCTCCATGATTCAATTACATCCCACTGTGTCCCTCCCGCCACATGTGGGGATTATGGAAACTACAAATCAAGGTGAGATTTGGGTGAGGACACAGCCAAACCTTTTCAGTTGCTCTATTTCACATTAACATAAGCAATATATGAGAATTCCCATTGTTCCACACCCTTGCCCATATTTGATATTGATAGTTTATTTAAAATCTTGGTCATTAAGGTGAACACATAAAGTTATTCTGTGGATATAATTTGTATTTCCCTCTTGGCTAATGATACATACTTTTTCCTAAGCTTTAATTTGTATATTTTTGTTTTAAGAGTGTTTGTTCAAGCCATTTGCCCAATTATTTATTGGACTTTGTACTTTAACTCTTGAGTTATGAGATTTTTAAAAAATACATTCTGGATATGTCTTTTATCATGCATATGTTCCTGGCTGTGGTTCACTTATTAATTTTCTTAGCAGTGCCTTTTGATGATCAGAATTTTTTAAAAATTGATAAAACATAATTTATCATTTTCTTTTACAATAATTGTTTTATTCTGCCTAAGAAAATTTTCCTTACCCTCTGATAAGTTTTGAGCCACTTATTTTCTTTTAACCTTTATGATTCCAGTTTGTAAATTTAGCTCATGATTTATTTTGAATTAAGCTTGTGTGTGTTGTTATATATAAAACAGAGTTGATTATTTTTTCTACATGGATATCCATTTGTTCCAGCACCATTTGTTAAAAAATCTTTGTATTTCCCATTGAATTGCTTTGGAACTTTCATTTAAAAATCAATTGAACTTACAAGCATTAGTTTACATCTCCACTATCATTTCTGTTCCATTGATTTGTTTGTCTATTCATGACACTGCCACGGTGCCTGTAGCTTCATTGCAAGCTGTTAAATCTGATAATGTGAGTCTTCAAATTAATTTGTACTTATTCAAGATTATTTTGATTAATCTAAGTATTTTGCATTTTTAATTGTAGAATAATCTTGTCATTCACTACAAAAAGCCTGCTGAGATTATGAGGTAGATTTCGTTGTTTCTATAAATCAATTTTGGATATTTATCATTTAAAAAACATTCACAATTTCAGTCTTTTTAGATAGCTATATTTCTTCGTTTATGTTTTTAATTACTCTCAGCAATGTTTTATAATTTCCAAAATAGATATCTTGCTTTGACTGCTGTTAAATTTCTTCCTAAGTATTTCAGGCTTTTTAATGCTATTGGAAATAGATATTTTTATTTAATTTTATACTTTTTTGGTGCTACTATGTAGAAATATAGTTGACTCTAAAATGGATACTCCATGTCCTCAGAGGTTGCAGTATTCACTTTTTAGAACTAGAAGAGATTTGTTTTGGTGAATTACTTAATATTTGTATACCTTCAACAGAATCTTGTTAGAGAATACAGACAGTTTGACTTACTCTTTTCTAATCTTTATGCTTTTTATTTGTTTTTCTTGCCCTCTTTCACTGGCTGGGAAATCCATTTTAATGCTGAATGGAAGTTGTGAAAGGTGGCATCTGCATTTTTCTCAAACTAGAGAAAAAATAGTCAATATTTCACAATTAAAAATGACATTATTTGTAGAATTTGTCATAGTTGCTTTTTACTTGATTGAAGAAATACCATCCTAATTGTAATTAACTTATAAATTTTGTCATGAATGGATGATTACTGAGTTGAGTTGATTATATGGTTTACTCCTTCATACAGCTCATGTGTTAAATACTCTAACTGGTCTTGAAATGTTAACTAGCTTTAAATTCCTGAGATATATTACTGAATTAAATTTAAAGTGCCTGTATTTATGAGAAATATCAGTTTATAATTTATCTTTTTTTCATTGTCTTTGTGAGGTTGTTACATCAGAGAAACACTGATCTTATAAAACAAATTAGTGTTTCCACATCATTTTTATTTGTGATTTGTAGGTACATTTCAAAATAACTAACATTCTCTAAATGGTATATTACCCAAAAATGGAAAAAACTTCTCCATTAATTTAGGTGTTATATGTTTTAATAAACCTTAATTGCACTTCTTAGAAAGTCCAGCACTCTTTTTGTTAAATTTATGTTTATTTACTTATATTGTCTAATGTTGTTTTAAATGAGATTTTATTTTAAATAATTTTTGGTTGGTGGTTGCTGATATAAAGATATGCATTTGAACTTTCTATATTATCCTTATGTTCTGCTTGCTAGATAAACTTTACAATAATATGTAATAATGTGTCTAAATAGTTTTCTAAGTAAATAGTCATATATTTTACAAACATGGCAGTTTTATTTCTTTATTTTAAATCCCTCTGCATCAAATTCTTTTCATCATATTATTGTGCATGCTAGGGCTTCCAAAATATGTATTATTTGAAATTGTAAAAATGTGCTTCCTTGTGTTGTGTTTTTAATTTTAAATGAAAATCTCTCTACATTTACACATTTAGAATAATACATATTGCTTTTTAAAAAATATATTAGATACAGAAACACACTTTCCTATTTTTTAACATACTGAGCATTTTTATCACAAATTTATGATAAAATGTTTCAAATACATACTTTGCATCTGTTTAAATGACTATCTGGAGATTTTATTTTATTCTGTTAATGTGATAATTAAATTTATAGATTGAACTTCTTTGTATGTACGAGATGAAATAAACATAGTCATGGTATTTAATGTTCCTTTTTAGCTTTTATTGTGGTAAAATAAACATAACATAAAATGTACATAAAATGTGCTATCTTATTGCTTTTTTTCTTTCTTTTTTTGAGATGGAGTCTCGCTTTGTTGCCCAGGCTGGACTTCAGTGGCATGATCTCAGCTTACCACAACCTCCGCCTCCTGGGTTCAAGGGATTCTCCTTGAACCCCCGAAGTAGCTGGGATTACAGGTGTGCACCACCATGCCAGGCTAATTTTTGAATTTTCAGTAGAGACGGGGTTTCACCACGTTGGCCAGGCTGGTCTCGAACTCCTGACCTCAAGTGATTTATCAGCCTCGACCTCCCAAAGTGTTGGGATTAAAGGCATGAGCCACCACGCCCAGCCCTTATTTCACTTTTAAGTGTATAGTGTAATGGCATTAAGTACATTCATATTATTTTACAACTATCATAACCATCCATTAACATAATTATTTTCATCTTTCAAAGCCCAAACTCTATGCCCATTAAATGATAACTCCTCCCTTACCTGCCTCCCCCAAAACCCTAGAAACCACCATTCTGTTTTCTGTCTCTTTGATTTTGACTACTTTAAGTAACCACATATAAGTGGAATCATACAGCCTTTATCTTTATATGACTGACTTATTTCACTTGGCATAGTGTCATCAACCTTTATCTATATGTTAGCATATGTCAGAATTTCCTTCCTTTTCTTAAGGCTGAATTGTATCCAATTGTATGTACATATCACATTTTTGTTTATGTTTTCCTCTGCCAGTGAACACTTCCACATTTCGGCTATTGTGAAAAATGCTACTATGAACATGAGTATACAAATACAGGCATACCTTATTTTATTGTGCATTGTTATATTTTGTTTCAAAGATATTGCTTATATTTTTACAAACTGAAGTTTTATGGTAATCCTGAGCCAAGCAAGTCTATTCATTTTTCCAATAGCATACGCTTAATTCCTGTTACTGTGTCATATTTGGTAATTTTTATAATATTTCAAACTTTTTTATTACTGTCAACCAACCATTCCCTGTCTCTCTCCCTCTCCTCATGCCTCCCTATTTTCTGAGACACAGTAATATTGAAGTTAGGCCAATAAATAACCTTACAACGCCTTCTAAGTGTTCAGATGAAAGGAAGAGTTTCAAGTCTCTCAATATAAATCAAATGGCCAAGAAGCATATGAAAAAATATTCAACATCACTAATCATCAGAGAAATGCAATTTAAAATCAATGAGATATACCACCTACACCAATCAGAATGGCTATTACTAAAAAGTCAAAAAATAACAGAGGTAGGAGAGGATGTAGAGGAAAGGGACACTTATACACTGTTGCTGTGAATGTAAATTAATACAACCTGTATGGAAAAGTGTATTGAGATTTCACAAAGAACTAAAAATAGAACTACCATTTTGATCCAGAAAGCTCACTACTAGGTACCTACCAAAAAGAAAAAATACATATTATATTAAAAATATACTTGCACTCATATGTTTATTGCAGCACTATTCACAATAGCAAGTATTCGGAATCAACCTAAGGGTCATTGATGAATGAATGGATTTTAAAAACCATGGTATATATAGACAATGGAATATATTATACCTTAAAAAATGGAATCATGACTTTTGCAGTAACATGGATGGAACTGGAGGCCATTATCTTAAGTAAAATGACTCAGAATCAAAATGTCAAATAGGGCATGTCTAACTTATAAATGCATGCTTAATAATGCATACACATGGAAAGTATGGAATGAGGGACAATTGAGACTCAGAGGTTTGGGGGTGGGAGGAGAGTGGAAGATGGGAGGTTGTTAGCTGAGTAAAATGTGCATCGCTCCAGTGATGGATATACTGAAGACTTGACCATCATGCAATATATCAATATAGTAAAATTGCACTTTTACTCCATGATTATTTATATATATAAATATAAATATAAATATGATTGTGTGTGTGTGTGTAGCTAGAAATAAGCTTAGTGAGGAAGGCATGTCAAAAACTGAGTTAGGCTGAAAGGTAGTCCTCTTGCAGCTAAGAGTTAGCCAAGTTATGAATGCTAAGGAAAAGTTACTGAAGAAAATTTAAAATGCTATTCCAGTGAGCACACAAATGATAAGAAAGCAAACAGCCTTATTGCTGATATGGGGAAAGTTTTTGTAGTCTGTATAGAAGATTAAGCAGGCCAGACCATTCCTTTAATTCAGAGCCTAATCCAGAGCAAAGTCTTAACTCTCTTCAATTCTGTGAAGGCTGAGAGAAGTGAGTAAACTGCAGGAGAAAAGTTGGAAACTAGCAGACACTGGTTCATGAGATTTAAGAAAAGAAGCCACTTCCATAACATAAAAGTGCAAACGGAAGCAGAAAGTGCTGAAGTAGAAGCTGCAGGAAGTTATCCAAGAGGTTTAATTAAGATCATTGATGAAAGTCCCACAAAACAACAAATTTTCAATGTTGATGAAAGTGCCTTATATAGAAAAAAGGTGCCATCTAAGACTTTAATAGCTTGAGTGGAGAAGTCATTGTCTGGTTTCAAAGCTTCAGAGAATAGGCTAATTTTCTTGGTAGGGACTAATGCATCCTGGGCTTTTTAAGTTGAAGCCAATGCATATTTACCATTCTCAAAATTCTAGGGCTCTTTAGAATTATACTAAATCTACTTTCTGTGAGCTGTGTAAATGAGAAAACAAAGCTTGGATGAAAATGCATCTGTTTACAGCATGGTTTACTGAATATTTTAAGCCCACTGTTGAGACCTACTGCTCATTAGTTCCCATTGACAATGAACCTGGTAACCCAAGGGCTCTAATGGAAATGTACAATGAGATTAATGTTAGTTTTATGCCTGCTAACACAACATCCATTCTGTAGCCCATGGATTAAGAATTTTGACTTTCAAGTTATATCATTTACAAAATATATTTTGTAAGGCTATAGCTGTGATAGATCTGGGCAAAATAAATTGAAAACTGTCTGGAAAGAATTTACCATTCTAGATTCAATTAAGAACATTCATGACTCATGGATAGTCGTCAAAATAATATTAACAGAAGTTTGAAAGAAGTTGATTCCAAGCCTCATAGATGACATTTAGGGATTGAAGACTTCACGGGGGGAAGTAACTGCAGATGTAATTTAAAAAAATCAAAAGAACAGGAAATGGAGCCTGGACATGTGACTGATTTGCTACAATGTCATGATAAAATTTTTATGGATGAGGAGCTGCTTCTTCTGATGAGTAACGAAAGCGGTTTCTTGAGATGAAATCTACTCCTGATGAAGATGCTGTGAATTTTTGAAATGACAGTGAAGGACTTAGAATATTACATAAACTTTTTTTGATAAAGTCAGACTCCAATTTGAAAGAAGCTCTACTCTAGGTTAAGTGCTACCAAATAGAATCACAGCTACAGAGAAATATTTTGTGAAAGAGTGAATAGATGTGGCAAAATTCATTATTGCCTTATTTTAAGAAATTCCCAAAGCCATCCCAATCATCAGCAACCACCACCCTGATCAGCCGGCAGACATCAACATCAAGGCAAAGGCAAAACCCTCTACCAGCAAAAAGATCACAACTTTCTGAAGGCTCAGATGATTGTTAGCATTCTTTAGCCATAATTTATTTTCAATTTTTATTTAAAAAATTTGGATATAATTTATTTTATATTTTTAATGAAGGTATGTACATTTTTAGACACAATTCTATTACACATTTAAACAAGCTATGGTATAGTGTAAGCACAAATTTTATATTCACTGGGAAATCAAAATAAATAATTGTGTGACTTACTTTATTACAATATTTACTTTATTGTGATGATCTAGAACTGAGCCCACAGTGTCTCCATTTCATGCCTGCATCTTGTTAAGACCTCGCTTTCAATTCTTTTGATTACATACCTGAAGTGGAACTGCTGACTTATACATACATCATTCAAATTTTTTTATGAATAACCATAGCATAAAGTCTATTTTTACTATTATAAAAATAGATACATAGATCAATGAAACAGAATAGAGAACACAGAAATAATGCCACATATCCATAGCCAACTGATCTTTGAAAAAGTTGACAAAAGCAAACACTGGGGGAGGGTCACCCTTTTAAGTAATGGTGCTGGGAAAACTAAAATAGCCATAAGCAGAAGAATAAAACTAGATTCCTATCTCTCACCATATGCAAAATTTAATGCAAGACGGATTAAAGACTTCAATGTAAGACCTGAAACTATTAAAATACTAGAAGAAACCGTAGGCAAAACTCTTCTAAACATTGGTCTAGGCAAAGAACTCAGGACAAAGACCTTAAAATTGGAAGCAACAAAAACAACAGTAGACAAATGGAACATAATTAAACTAAAAAGCTTCTATATCATTTATCAAAGAGACCATCCTTTCTTCATATTGTCTTCATGGTATCTTTGGCAGAATCTAATTGGCCATAAGTGGATAGGTTGATTTCTGCATTCTTTATCCTATTTTTTTGGTCAATGTGTCTATTTTTATGCAAGTATCACGCTGTTTTGATTATACAATGGCTTTATACTATGTTTTACAATTACAGTGTTTTTTTGGTGACGTTTTTAGGGTTTTTAAATTTAAAATCATGTCATTAACAAATAGAAGCCATTAAATTTCCTCCCATTCTATTAGAATATATTTCATTTCTTTTTCTTGCCTAATTTTACTAGGTAGGACTTCCAGTATTATGTTAAAAGAAATGATGAGAGTGAGCATCCTTGTCTTACTCTTGATTTCAGTTAACAATCTTTCACCTTCTCACCACTGAATGTAATACTATCTGGGGCTTGCTGTCATTAGATTTTTGATAGGGATTGTATTGAATCTGTAGGTAGCTTTGAGTGGAATTTACATTTTAACAATATTAAGTCTTCCAATCTATGGACACAGACTGTCTTTTCATTATTGGTGGCTTCTCTAATTTTTTACAATTAAAGAAGCCTTTCTCTCTTTTTTTTTTTTTTTTTTCTTTTTTTGAGATGGAGTTTTGCTCTTGTTGCCCAGGCTGGAGTGCAATGGCGCAATTTCAGCTCACCGCAACCTCCGTCTCCCCAGTTCAAGAGATTTTCCTGCCTCAGCCACGTGAGTAGCTGGGATTACAGGCATGCGCCACCATGCCCAGCTAATTTTGTATTTTTAGTAGAGACAGAGTTTCTCCATTTTGGTCAGGCTGTTCTCTAACTCCTGACCACGTGTGATCCACCCACCTCAGCCTCCCAAAGTGTTGGAATCACAGGCAAAAGCCACCGCACCTGGCTGTCTTTCTCCTTCTTGGTTAAGTTTATTCCTAAGTATTTTATTTTCTTTGATGATACTGTAAATAATTGTTTTAATTTTATTCTGATTTTTTATTGTTAGTGTATAGAAAAACAACTGATTTTTGCATATTGATTTTGTATCTTGCAAATTGCTAAATTTGTTTACTAGTTCTATTAGTTTTACGGAATCAAGGATTTTCCTTGTTTCTTTAAAAACTTTATTTTAGAGCAGTTTTAAATTTACAGAATTAGTGTGATACCAGTATAGGGAGTTTTCACATACCACACAACCAGTTTTACTTATTAACATTTTTCCATTAGTGCGATATATTTGTTACAACTAATGAATTGATATTTATGCATCATAATTAACTGAAGTCTACACTTTATTCACAATTCCTCAGTTTTCTACTAATGTCCTTTGACTTTTTCAAGATCCAAGATAGCAGGGTTCCCCAAGCCCTGGGCCATGGACCAGTACCAGTCTGTGGCCTGTTAGGAGCCGGCCACACAGCAGGAGGTGAGCAGCAGGTTAGCAAGCATTACTGACTGCCTGAGCACCTCCTGTCTGATCAGCAGCAGCATTAGATTCCCATAGGAGTAGGAACCCTATTATAAACTGCACATGTGAGGGACAAAGGTTGTGCACACTCCTTATGAGAATCTTATGCTTGATGATCTGAGGTGGAGCAGTTTCATCCTGAAACCATCCCTTTACCCCTAGTTCATGGAAAAAAAAAAATGCCTTTAACAAAACTGGTCCCTGGTGCCACAAAGGTTGGGGACCATTGCCATATAGGATACCACATTACATCTAGTTATCCTGTCTCTTAGGCACCTCTAACTATGATGGTTTTTAGGCTTTTCTTGTTTTTGATGACTGTGACAATTTTGAGGATTATAGGTCAGATATTTTGTGGACTATTCGTCCACTGGAATTTGCCTCTTTTTTTTTTTTTCATGATTAGACTAGGGTAGTGGGCTTTTGGGAGGAAAATCACAGAGGTAAATTGCCCTTCTCTTCACATTCTAACAAGGGCACATTGTATCCACACAACTAAACACCATTGATGCTGATAGTGATGACCTTGCTCAGTTGATGTCTGTCAAGTTTCTCCAGGGTGAAGTAGTTTGTTGCTAATTTCCAAAATGTACTGTCTGGAAAGAATCACTTTTGGTAGTCCACACTTTTAAGAATGGGGAGTAATGTGCCACCACCTTGAGGGCAGAGTATTTACATGTTATTTAGAATTATTTTGCACTGGTAGAAGAAAAAAATCAACAAAGTTGAAAATAGTACAATAAAAATTATGGAGTCTGAAGAACAGGAAGAAAAAAGGAAAACTATACATCTGATAAAGTTCTAATATCTAAAAAATGTAAAGAACTCAAAACAACTCAAAAGCAAGGAAACAAGTAACCCAATTGTGAATTGGGCAAAGAACCTAAACAGTGCTTTTGGTGAGACTGGGAAGAAGGAAAGGAGAGAGGAAGAGGTGAGAGAAAAAAGAAAGCCATTCTAAAATTCAATTTTAGAATCTTTTTATTATACCCTTTCAATTCATTGAATTTTTTTTTTACTTTTTCCAGCCATGTTTCTTCCTGAAAACTCTTGCTCCTCTCACTACCAGCTTTTGTGTGAAAACACACACACAAACACACACAGTGTTCCCCTTGATATAAATCAAAGCAGGTTGAGAAGTTCTGTCTCAGTGCTTGGTTTTGTAAATGGAAATGTAATATTTAGATATCTAAATATTGTTTACATATTCTCAATAATGATAATGGTGAAGTTTCACCTCGACTCAGGAAAAGCTGAAAGGAAGCTAAAAGTTTATTAGATACAATCCATAAATAACACCAAAGTGAGAGAATGGCAGCATGTGGCAATATCCTGAATGATGTTGTTTCTGGTAACCCTCCAGCAAAAGTCTTTTTGAAGTTTTAGATTTTTGAAGTTTAAATTGAACTCCACAGACCAGGGCATAATGTTCTGTTCTTATTGTTGCATTTGTTTGTTTTGCTATTTAATGGCTCTAATTATTAAGCTTAACCTAAATTAAGGGATGGTGCAGAAAAAAGTCAAGCAACTTAAGGTTTGACTTGATGAATCTATCCAGGAAAGCGTATGAGATTTGGAAACAGATGCTTAGGCCTCTGGACAAGGAGAACTTATTGCTATGGAGTATGAGACTCCATAGCAATGGAGGAGCCCTGGGGGAGCCAGGGCTTCAGCTTTGAGTTAATCAAGCTCTGTTCTCTAGATATTTGACTCATTCTATTTTATAATACTTCTCCAAAATGGCTCCAGTCCCCCTCACTTTTTCACAGCTTAAGTTGGAAGGAAGTCATAAAGAATAGAGAATAGAAATATGGGGGATATTCCCAAGCTGAGCTAGTACAAAACAGTTCCCCTAGGTCAGTAACACTTGCATTTCCAAGGAGACAGACACTTTGAGGAAAGTCTTACCAAATCATAAATATGTATCTTTTTTCTTCTCAGAAATTCTATCAAGCAAATTTAGTTAACTTGGCCATAGCTCATAAAACCTAAATATTGTGAGGTTGTTGAATGTTTAAACCTAACATCAATGACAGACCCTGAAATGTTTTCTGAATTCAAATCCTCAATGCAGAAGAATAGAAGCTAAACATAAGTTGGAAGGCATCAATTTCTCTTTAACCTGGGCACCAGGGAAAAACAAAAACCTGAGATGGAAAAAATAAATTTATTACAGGGATTCCAGGACTCTAGAGGGTTCTGGGGAATTAACCGATTATCGTACACAGCGCTAACAAAGCACCTACATGATTCCTTCTAGGTACACAGGCCACTTCACACATATTATTTCCCTCATTCTCCCCACAGCCTGGTAATGCAGGAGAGGCAGGTGTTTTCATCCCCATGACTCTCATATAGTCTTAGAGACTTTGTCCTCCTGTCAATGCCTCAAGGGTTTCACTGCTGAGTGATCAGTACATCTATACATTTCACATAAGCAGAGCTGAAGTGCTGCCTCTAACTCAGCTTCTTCACCAAAGCTCAGATCCTCAGAACAATGACCAACTTTGCATTCCTTTTTCAACTTCAGCTGCCTCATTTGAATGACACCATTTTAATGACAATAAATGTATGGGCACCGTGAAGTAAGAAATATTACCCTACATTAATACCCATCTGCCTGCCATCTCCCTAAGATCCTGAGGCGTGTTTCAAAGTGAGCATAAGAGAATTCACACCTAATTAAAACCACAGGGGGAATGGAATGTCAGAGGCAGAATTTAGTTTATTTCTTAGAATTAGAGCATTTCTGGGACTAGCCTGTCCACCAAACTTGCCTAAGGTCTTGGGGTAAAGCGTATGTACGAGAGAAGAAGTATCAAGGAAAGAGAGATAGGTTTGTTTCGTTTTGTTTGTTTTTAATAAAAATGCCACTTAGGTCTTAAGGAATGAAAGTGCTAGAAAATAAACTAATTGAACCAATTTTTGCCCTCACAATTTTCTGTTTTCCCCTACATACCTAAGTCATATTGAGAGGTGACGGCGTGCTGACAGCACTCACAGGCCTCGCTCGCTCTCCGCGCCTCCTTGGCCTAGGCGCCCACTCTTGCCTCGCTTCAGCAGCCCTTCAGCCCGCCGCTGCACTGTGGGAGCCCTTTTCTGGGCTGGCCGAGGCCGGAGCTGGCTCCCTCAGCTTGCAGAGAGGTGTGGAGGGAGAGGCGCGGGTGGGAACCGGGGCTGCGCGCGGCGCTTGCGGGCCAGCGCGAGTTCCGGGTGGGCGTGGGCTCGGCGGGCCCAGCACTCAGAGCGGCTGGCAAGAGCCGCCGGCCCCAGGCAGTGAACGGCTTAGCACCCGGGCCAGCAGCTGCGGAGGGTGCGCCAGGTCCGCCAGCAGTGCCGACCCGCCGGCGCTGCGCTGGAATTCTCGCCAGGCCTCAGCTGCCTCCCGGTGGGGCAGGGCTCGGGACCTGCAGCCCGCCATGCCTCAGCCTCCCCAGCACCGTGGGCTCCTGCGCCGCACTAACCTCTCCGACGGGCGCCGCCCCTGGCTCCAGGGCGCCCAGTAGCATCAATCGCCCAAGGGCTGAGGAGTGCGGTCGCAGGGCGCGGGACTGGCGGGCAGCTCCACCTGTGGTCCGGGTGTGGGATCCACTAGGTGAAGCCAGCTGGGCTCCTGAGTGGAGTGGGGACTTGGAGAACTTTTATGTCTAGCTGGAGGATTGTATATGCACTAATCAACACTCTGTGTCTAGCTCAATGTTTGTAAACACACCAATCAGCACCCTGTGTCTTGCTCAGGGAATGTAAATACACCAATCAGCACCCTGTCAAAACGGCCAATCAGCTCTCTGTAAGACAGACCAATCAGCTCTCTGTAAAATGGAACAATCAGCAGGATGTGGGTAGGGCCAGATAAGGGAATAAAAGCAGGCTGCCAAGCCAGCAGTGGCAAACGCTCTGGCCCCCTTCCACCTTGTGGAAGCTTTGTTCTTTTGCTCTTTGCAATAAATCTTACTGCTGCTCACTCTTTGGGCCCACACTTCCTTTATGAGCTGTAACACTCACCGCGAAGGTCTGCAGCTTCACTTCTGAAACCAGCGAGACCACGAACGCACCGGGAGGAAAAAACAACTCCAGACACACTACCTTAAGAGCTGTAACACTGACCGGGAAGGTCTGCAGCTTCACTCCGGAAGCCAGCGAGACCACGAACCCACCAGAAGGAAGAAACTCCGAACATGTCCAAACACCAGAAGGAACACACTCCGGACACACCATCTTTTAGAACTGTAAGTCACCGCGAGGGTCTGAGGCTTCATTCTTGAAGTCAGTGAGACCAAGAACCCACCAATTCCAGACACAATGTAACTACCCTTTTAGTAGATTCAGAAAATACAGATAAAGAAGTTTTGGTAGAAGTAACAGTAAATAGCTGAAAGATGAAGAAACAAGTCTGTAATCCTAGCACTTTGGGAGGCCGAGGTAGGTAGATTACCTGAGGTCAGGAGTTCGAGACCAACCTGGCCAACATGGTGAAACCTCATCTCTACTAAAAATACAAAAATTAGGGCAGGCACGGTGTTTCACACCTGTAGTCCCAACACTTTGGGAGGCTGAGGCAGGTGGATCATGAGGTCAGGAGACCGAGACCATCCTGGTTAACGGGGTGAAAGCCCGTCTCTACTAAAAATACAAAAAATTAGCCAGGCGTGGTGGCAGGCGCCTGTAGTCCCAGCTACTTGGGAGGCTGAGGCAGCAGAATGGCATGAACCTGGGAGGCAGAGCTTGCAGTGAGCCAAGATCATGCCACTGCACTCCAGCCTGGGCGACAGAGCAAGACCCTGTCTCAAAAAAATAAAATAATAAGTAAATAAATAAAATAAAAAATAGAAATACAAAAATTAGCCTGGTGTGGTGGCACACACTTGTAATCCCAGCAACTCAGGAGGCTGAGGCAGGAGATTTGCTTGAGCCTGGGAGACGGAGGTTGCAGTGAGCGGAGATCATGCCACTGTACTCCAGCCTGACCAACAGAGCGGGACTCTGTCTCAAACAAAACAAAACAAAACAAAACAAAAACACATGGAAGCCAACAGTGCAGCCCTCAGTCTGAGGCCTAAGGCCCAAAAGTCCCTGGAAAGCCACTGGTGCAAGCCTCAGAGTCCAAAGGCCAAAATTCTGGAGTCTGATATCCAAGAGCAGGAGGAGAGAAAGCAAGTGTCTGGCATGGGAAGAGAGAGAGGGAGGGAGGAGACTCTGCTGCTTATATGCCCTTCTTCTGCATGCTTTGTTTTAGCTGCACTAGTACCCCGATTTGATGGTGCCCACCCACAGTGAGGGTGGGTTTTCCTCAGTCCACTGACTCAAATGTCAGTATCCTCTGGCAGCACCGTCACAAACATACTCAAAACCAATATTTCATCAGCCATGTAAGCATCTCTCACAACAATCAAGTTGACACATAATATTAACCATCACAATCTTTCATAGTTTTAGATGCTAGGAAGCGTAAGATCAAGATGCTAGAAGATCTGATGAGGGCTTGGTTTTTGGTTTATAGATGGCACTTCATCACTGTGTTCTGACATCATTGAAGAGATGAATGAGCTGTGTGGGGCCTCTTAAGGCCACTAATCTCATTCATGAGGGCTCCCCCCTTATAATCCAATCACCTCCCACATATTCCACCTCCTAATACCATCACTTTCAAGTGTATAATTTTAACATACAGATTTTGGGGGGACATAAACTTGCAGCCCGTTGCATATGGTAACTCTGGAAATCAGGTTTTCCTTTTTTTCCTAGGGTTTGTTGTATTTTTGTTTTTGTTTTTCATTTTTGATTGTTGTAAGCTGTCTCTGTACTGAGTATCAGTCTGAGATAAAGCATAAGATGTTCTCATGTCTTTTCTGAGCTTCTTCCTTCCCCTAGGCATGCCAGGTGACTTTATAATGTCTCTCATTTTTTTTTCTTTTTTTTTTCTTTGTTTTTTTTGAGACAGAGTCTCACTCTGTCAGCCAGGCTGGAGTGCAGTGGCACAATCTCTGCTCACTGCAGCCTCCATCTCCTGGAGACCAAGACGACTTAAACTGGACAAATATATATATGTGATACTTTTTTTTTTTTTTTTTAAGATGGAGTCTTGCTCTGTCGCCCAGGCTGGAGTGCAGTGGCGCAATCTCGGCTCACTGCAACCTCCGCCACGCCACCACGTCTACTTTTTGTATTGTTAGTAGAGTCAGGGTTTCACCATGTTGGCCAGGCTGGTCTCGAACTCCTGACCTCAGGTGATCCGCCCACCTTGGCCTTCCAAAGTGCCGGGATAACAGGCATGAACCACTGCACATGGCCCTATGTGATACTTTTTAAATGTCATAATCTTCAATGCCTGGCCCTTGAAAGAGGAAAAAGAGAAAAACGAAACAGGACAATAAAGAAGCACCAGCCCTTTAAATTCCCTGGAAGTCACTTCAGCTAGAGGGGGACAGGCTTGTAATAATAGGGGAGGTGCAACAATGGCTTTTGCCTCTTTGTCTGTACCTCTCTCATCAGAAGCAGCAATCCGTAATGACCCCTCCTATTGAGAAGGGAGAGTCTTTTTGGTCCACGCATGCTCCCAGGAGTTACGTGCAAGCTGCTCCAGGAATACATTTACAGTTGCCTGCCTCAAGGCTGAGATGGGAGAAGGTATGTAGCTGATACTGTGTCCGGAATTGGTGGGTTCTTGGTCTCACTGACTTCATGAATGAAGCCACGGACCCTCGCGGTGAGTGTTACACTTCTTAAAGGCGGCGTGTCCGGAGTTTGTTCCTTCTGACGTTCAGATGTGTTCAGAGTTTCTTCCTTGTGGTGGGTTCCTGGTCTCGCTGGCTCAGGAGTGAAGCTGCAGACCTTGGCGGTGAGTGTTACAGCTCTTAGGGCGGCGCATCTGGAGTTGTTCGTTCCTCTCGGTGGGTTTGTGGTCTCGATGGCTTCAGGAGTGAAGCTGCAGACCTTCGCGGTGAGTGTTACAGCTCTTAGGGCGGCGCATCTGGAGTTGTTCGTTCCTCTCGGTGGGTTTGTGGTCTCGATGGCTTCAGGAGTGAAGCTGCAGATGTTCACGGTGAGTGTTACAGCTCATAAAGGCAGTGTGGACCCAAAGAGTGAGCAGCAGCAAGATTTATTGCAAAGATCAAAAGAACAAAGCTTCCACAGTGGAGAAGGGGACCCCAGGGGGTTGCCACTGCTGGCTCGGGCAGCCTGCTTTTATTCTCTTATCTGGCCCCCACCCACATCCTGCTGATTGGTCCATTTTACAGAGAGACCAGTGGTCTGTTTTGACTGGGTGCTGATTGGTGCATTTACAATCCCTGAGCTAGGCACAAAGGTTCTCCACATCCCTGCTAGATTAGCTAGATACAAAGTGTCCACACAAAGGTTCTCCAAGTCCCCACCAGAGTAGCTAGTTACAGAGTGTCCATTGGTGTGTTCACAAACCCTGAGCTAGACACAGGGTGCTGATTGGTGTGTTTACAAACCTTGAGCTAGATACAGAGTGCTGATTGGTGCATTTACAATCCCCTAGCTAGACATAAAGGTGCTCCAAGTCCCCACCAGACTCAGGAGCCCTGCTGGCTTCACCCAGTGGATCCCACACCTGGGCTGCAGGTGGAGCTGCCTGCCAGTTCCGCCTTGTGCCTGTGCTCCTCAGCCTTTGGGTGGTCGATGGGACTGCGCGCCGTGGAGCAGGGGGCGGCGCTCGTCGGGGAGGCTCCGGCCGCACAGGAGCCCATGGAGTGGGGTAAGCTCAGGCATGGCAGGCTGCAGGTCCCAAGCCCTGCACCGCAGGGAGACAGCTAAGGCCCGGTGAGAAATCGAGCGCAGTGCCTGTGGGCCGGCACCACTGGGGGACCCAGCACACCCTCCACAGCCGCTGGCCCAGGTGCTAAGCCCCTCATTGCCTGGGGCCAGCAGGGCCGGCCAGCCACTCCCAGTGCGGCGCCCGCCAAGCCCATGCCCACCGGGAACTCCAGCTGGCCGGCAAGCTCCGCGCGCAGCCCCGGTTCCCGCTCGCGCCTCTCCCTCCACACTTCCCTGCAAACTGAGGGAGCTGGCTCTGACCTTGGCCGCCCAGAAAGGGGCTCCCACAGTGCAGCAGTGGGCTGAAGGGCTCTTCAAGTGCCGCCAAAGTGGGAGCCCAGGCAGAGGAGGTGCCCAGAGCAAGAAAGGGCTGCGAGGGCTTGCCAGCACGCTGTCACTTCTCACTGCTCTGCTCAGGGTTGAAATGACCAAACTTAAATCATCATTTGTGATCCAAGTCTTCTTTTGCAAGCATTCAGCACACTCTAGGGCTGCAAAATAGTTACATTGGTTAGATACCACCAGTGAGATTGTTCTCTAGTAGGGAAATAGTTTACTGGTGCTTCCTACTCTGCTATCTTAACAGATTCTTTACCCTTTTAAATACTATTGAGCCAGCCTCCTGGCTCATGCCTGTAATCCCACAACTTTGAGAGGCCAAGGCAGGAGGATCTCCAGAAGTTTGAAACCAGCCTAGGCAACATAGTGAGATCCTGTCTCTACAAAAAAAATTTAATATCAGCTGAGCATGGTGGGTGTACCTGTATTCCTAGTTACTCCAGGGGCTAAGGTAGGAGGATTGCTTGAACCCTGAGGCTGCTGTGAGCCATGATCCACCACTGCACTTCAGCCTGGTTGACATCACCCCCTCTCCCAAAATACTATTGGATTTGATTTTATGGCTAAACAGAAGATTCTAGGGCCAGGCACGGTGGCTCATGCCTATAATCCCAGTAGTTTGGGATTCCGAGGCTGGTGGATCACCTGAGGTCAGGAGTTCGAGACCAGCCTAGCCAATATGGTGAAACCCAGTCTCTACTAAAAACACAAAAAAGTTAGCCAGGCGTGGTGGCACGCGCCTGTAATCCCAGCTACTCAGGAGACTGAGGCAGGAGAATCACTAGAACCCAGTAGGCGGGGTTGCAGTGAGCTGAGATCACGCTATTGCACTCCAGCTTAGGCAATAAGAGTGAAACTCCGTCTCAAAAAAGGAAGATTCTAAATTCTAAGTACCATTTCTTTAATACATAACAAATGCCACCTAATGATCTTCTTATATCTCATAGTGTGGTTAAAAGAAAAACCCTGATGAAGATCTGTTGTTGTTTTTTTTTTTTCAAATGATATTTTGTATGCCTGGGAAATTTTTATTTAAAAATTATTTTACCCTTCTTGTGTATATATTTAAACATCACTTATAGCTAGATCTAAGTCTTTACTGATCTCTTTGGCATATCATGTGCCCTTTCAATGTTAGCTCTTTCACCCTTATTTATGGTAATTTTATCTTCATTATTTCTTCAAATATTTTCTCCATTACATTTAGGGTAAATTTTTGTCAATGCTATTTAATATTATTGTGTTTATATCAAATTATTTGATTTGAAAATTGTAACAGTTTTCTGATGCCTCACTGGAGTCTGGTATTTGACAAAATATATGTGTTCCAGAACTTTAAAAGCATGGGTGTTCTCTAGTTATTAAATAATGAGTTCTACAATTGATTAAACGATCTGATATGACAACTGCGCAATTCAAAATATCTATGTTCATACTTTGTTAAAAAGTCTTGTTATATCAATTACTAAACTATTTTACAATTCAAGTAATATCTATTTATTTGTCAATATTTTCTTATGACATATATATGTATATGTGTCTATATAATTATCTATGTAAATATTTTAAAATATTTAATTTAATAATGTGTATACCCTATCTGGTAAATTGCATATTTAGAAATATGTAGTATTTTGTTGCAATATTGCATTTTGCTCTTGACTATTATCTGATGTAAATTATTTAAACAACTCATTAATTTAGTGCTTACATTTTGCAAGTATTATGATAGGACTTTTAGTATAAGGATAAAACCCATGGTTTTTGTCCTCTAGGAGTCTAAAGTTTCATAAAAATGAGCAAAAAAAATCTGAACTTTGGACTGCATATTTACATTTGAAAGATAGAACAAAAAAAAGTGAAGCCATAGATACATGCCATTTGCCACTTAGCAGCTTTATTTAATGGAGTCAAAAAGAGTATATATATATATATATATATATACACACACACACACACACGCATATATATATACACATACACACACATATATATACACATACACATACACGTATATAACCAGGATGAAAAAAAAATAAGTGAAGTCATAGATATATGCTATTTGCCACTTAGCAAATTTATTTAATAGAAGTCAAAAGAGTATATACATATATATATATATCTCCATATGATTACCAATCTCTTTTATGTAGAATAATGATATTATATTTCAGGAATAGAGTTCTATTTCTCCACTGAATTCCACATCAATATTTAAAAATATAAATTGAAATGGAAACCCATGCCAGATAGCATGATATAGTTAGTTTTCAAGGGTTCAAAATACTCTGCATATATAAAATGTAAAAAGATTAACTTCATGAGATTTAATATTTTAATCTTGGGATTATTATTCCCTTTTTGATTTTTTTGAAGTATCTAAATTTAGGCTATGTTGAAATATAAACATATGATCTTGTACATAAATATTCATAATAATAAAAGTATGTCTCATCTCAATGGACATTCAAGGTCATTACAGAATGATTTATTTATGTGGGAGTTATTTGGCAGTTAATCTGAAAAATCAAATTAGTGAACAGAACTATCAGAAAAGAAAAACGTCACTGCTCAGAGCTCTCATTACAAATAATATAACATCTTTCACATGTTTTATCAATTTCTTGGGACTGATAGACCTTACAGAAAGTTACTGTAAAAGGAGAGTGTGTTACTTACATACCCAAGATAAGACAGAAATTATATCTACTTTATGTCAACAATTGCATTGTAAGAGTAAGTGACTTTCAACAATGAATAGTTATTAAAACAAGATTCCAGCCTGAATGCACATATTCATGAGGAAATGCCTTTTTTATGGAGTATTTATTGAAATGTTTTATTTATAAAATACTGTGGCTGGCAGCTACATGCTAAGACAGCAAGAGAAAGACTAAATTGTCCAAGACTTTTTATATGTTATTGAAAAAGCAGAGAAATTTTCAATACAACCTCATTAGGATCTTTGAAAATTGATGAAATCATTATAATCCTGACCTTTTTTTATGTTCTTAAAGGAATATAGCTTTACTGCACTGTATTGTCTAACACGTAAGAAATAGGCCCTTGAACAGGAGACAATTTGCAGTACAATGGTAAGCTGCTGTATGCTTTCGTGTGTTAAATTTTTTATGCCACATGAAGATTTCTGCATATTAATACATAAATTTAATCTGATATCTAGTGATCTTTCTCATATGGCACAACCCAACAATTATCAATAAAACATGACTTTTTAATACATGGGAAACAAACAGATATAAAGTTGTGCTCAATTAGGCAATACACATTATTATGTATTTTTTGACAGTTATAACTGTACCCATAGAGTATTATTGTCGTAATATATATTTTATCAACTTTTCTTGACCTATTTATTCTTTGATGTATATGATAGTAATTTCCTTTTTTTGTTTTTTTGTTCATGCTGTTGCTTGTTGCAGAACTTACCCCTTTTACTTTCTTCCATGATGAACTACTCTATTCACCTCTAAATTCAGTTTGAATTCAGATTCCTCCACAATGTATGACGGTTTTTTTTTTCCCCACGCAATTCTTCTTTTCCATAATAAGCTAAAAGTAATTGTGTGTGTGTGTGTGTGTGTGTGTGTGTATGTGTTTGTATTTTTCAGAATTCTTAAAACCTTTAAGCAAGTTCTGGGCCCTGTTATTGATCCTTTTGATATACTAACCAGATTGAAAGCTCCTTGAGCACAAATATACATCTGATTCATCATTAAATTCATCATAATTCCAGGACCAAAAGCTCAAATTGGACAATTTGCAGTCCCCAAAAGGTCAGTGCTTTCAGTCACTAAGAAATGTGCGAGTTGTGACACTACACAGGTGCTCCTTGACTTACTATGGGGTTGTGCCCCAATAAACTCATTCTCTGTTGAAAATAACAAGTCAAAAGTATGTTTTTGACACATAGGTTTATTCAGACATAACCGCGTGGTAAATTGAGAAGCATACTGAATATGTATTGCTTTCTTCCCATTTGTCAAGTAGAAAAGTTCTAAATTGAACCAATATAAGTTGGGAACTAACATTAGGGTGTAACATAGATTATTGTTCAGAAATGTCTATTTTCCATTCACAGTGGGCTAGCAGTGAAAATTATTCAGCTGCAGATGCTAGAAAATTCTAAAATTATGATTAATAATCAAGTTCTAGGAAACACAATTCCTTTCAGGAATTAGAGAATATATTTTCTTCTTCAATAAATGAGAAAGCATTCCTTTTGACAGAACAAAAAGGAATACAACTGTCAAAGCCTGATTTCACATAGGGTAATCATTTTAGCCGAGAAAACACAGTATGTGATCTAGTAACAGTTTGTCGTGACAAAGCTACTTTTGAGAGTTTAAGATTGAATACATGCACACAGAAATTCAAATGATTACAACTTCAAGATCAGGATTTATGATAAATGTAATATCTTTGGGACTCTAGGTATGTAGGGTCCCTTAAAAATGTTACATTCAATTATTACAAACTTTTTTGCCCAATTAGCAGAAAGCAGTATTTTAAGGGATGAACGAATTCTAACATTAGTCAGAAGAGATAAGTCATATGTCAATGTGTGCTAAAATGGTCCTTTTGCAAAGCTCAATACTAACTCTTATTTTTGTGATAAAATTCAGAATTAAATTCCTCATTTTCATTTTTCAAGGTATCCTAATTCATAACTGTTATGTGTGAATTTATGTTCAGCAGTATATATTCTTTCTTTAGAGAAAGAATAACCTTTATTTGAAAATGATATCTAGTAACAGAGTTTCCAACACAGTACTATTTATTTTCAGGAACATATTCAAACCAAGCATTGATGTTTGATGAAAGCAAATCTGACTGCCAGGAGAGTAGGTTGACACATGCCTTTCTAAATATTATCCAAAAAGAAGGCTTTCCTTTCACCAGCTTCAGAGGACAATGGCATTATATGTCTTGAAAAAGTCACATATGCAAAAGAAACATTAAAATTTAAAGAACTAGAGACTACTGGTTGGGCATAGTGGCACACCCCTGTAATCCCAGCACTTTGGGAGGCTGAGGTGGGCAGATCACCTGAGGTCAGGAGTTCAAGACCAGCCTGGCCAATATGGTGAAACCCCATCTCTACTAAAAATACAAAAATTAGCCAGGTATAGTGGCTCGTGCCTGTTGTCCCAGCTACTCGGGGGGCTGAGGCAGAAGAATCGCTTGAACCCAGGAGGCAGAGGTTGAAGGGAGCTGAGATCATGCCACTGCACTCCAGCCTGGGCACCAAAGTGAGACTCCATCTCAAACAAACAAAACAAACAAACAAAAGAAAAAAAAAAACTAGAGACTGATACAGAATCTTCACTTAATTCTGACTTCTTATAATCATACTGACTTATCAAATCCTATGCTATTTTTCTTCTTTACATTACAGTTAACTACATGATAGTCGTGGTCAATCAAAAACATGCCTAAAGATAACCATTCTGTAAATCCACAATTTTAGAAGAATCTCGTTCTCCTTGCTTTTCCTTATGGTTTATTAGAAGATCCAAAAATAAAATACAAGTTTACTTATTGAAAATGTTGATGGCTCAGAAGAAAACATTCTTTTAAAATGTAGCAAAGCTATTCAAAATCAAGTCTGATTAATCTTGTTCTTGGTAAATTTGGGAAATATAATACATCAAAGTTTTGCAACACTGTAAAAGCAGTTTCCAACTGTTGTTGAGCATGTCAGAAAACAATTGTTTATACCTTTCAACGTTTTTAGAAAGATGCTTGAGAAATTGACCCACAAAAAATAATTATTTCTTACCCATTTCTAAATCTTACATTTAAATTTAAGACATTTTACTGGATCAACTCTGACAATAGTTTTCAGGCTCAGACAGATGCTATATCAACTAGTAAGTATTTCATGTACTCTAATAGTAAGTAAACTTGGAGTAAGGAAATTTCCTGTAGATAAGGCATACAAAAATAAATACAATCAAATTAAAGCACTGAAATTTCTTGTTTCATCTAAATTGACTACAAAATAATTTTTTTAATCCTGTGTATTTTTGTGTATATTCTAAAGAGATGGAATTGCTGACAAGATCCAAAATAGCTAATCCAACAGTCCTTAACTTTTGCTTTAAGATCACCTAAAATAATTTTTAAAAAAGGTTATCCCATTGTAATTTTAAAAAAATCACATCTAATGTATAATTTAAAGATGACTAGATAGATTTGTTATGACTTACACATACTTATTTTATTTTATCAATAAAACAATGTGTCACTGCCTTCAATAGATTTAACATCAGTCTTTCTGGATTTTTTGTTTGTTTTCCAGAAGAGCAATGCCCCATCCTTCCTTCCTTCCTCCCTCCTTCCCTTCCCTCCCTCCCTCCCTTCCTTCTTTCCTTCCTTCCTTCCTCCCTCCCTCCCTCCCTTCCCTTCCGCCCTTCCTTCCTTCCTTCTTTACTTTCTTCCTTCCTTCTCTTTCTTCCTTCCTTCTTTCCTTCCTTCTTTTTCTCCTTAGAATGGCCAAATGAAAATGTACATTTGTGTAATGAAAACTGCCATTATTCATGTCACTCATTTTGCAGTTCAGAACATCTCAACACAGATTAAAACACCATTTCTAACATCAAACTTCAAAATTATCAGAAATGTGCTTGAGTCACGAAGCTCAGCTATATGTTTGTGTTGCCTTATTAAAGGATACTTTATTCACACCCCACAGTCTCGGACATATCTGTTGAAAGAAACACTTCATGTAGAGGTGAAACATCTAGAAGTTGATTTTTCTAAACTACTGATTCTAGAAGAGAAACAATTTTGTCTTCCTTCCAGGGGATGGGTGGGATCATAGGGAGGCAATTCTGGGTGTTGGAGCTTGGATGGGGGTGCTACTGCTGTCTGGTGAGAGCAGCGTGTTGCTACATTTCCAACACACAAGACAGTCACCTACAACAAAGAATAATCCGGCCCAAAATGTCAACAGGACTGAGATCAAAAAGCCCTGTCCTAACATAATCTTTGTCCCCGAGATTTCATGTGTGCTTAAGGGTCCACAACCTCATTTTGAAGACTTGGCTATGGTAATTCCACTGTATTTTTCTAAATATAATAGTTCATTGTCTTCTATTTGGGGCAAAGGACAAATACTTGCATAAGCAAACATCATTTCTTCAGATGGAAAAGGAAGAAATATTACAGGATGGGCAAAGTTTGTCACCCACACATACACAATACCTGCACATACACCAAATGCCTTACGTCCTCAGAGTAACTATGCTTACCTGAATAGAAAATATAAAAAAAAAACATTAATCCTTTGCTGTCTAAGAATGTGATTGCAATGTCATATGTGGGTCTACCCCTTCCCACACCCTTACTTCTTACCTACCTTGTCCTGCTTTCACCTTCATAATCCATCTTTTCCCTTTTCCTTATCACAAAGTATTTTTTTTTATGAGTTTCATTGCCTTCGAGGTGTGTCTAAATTTCTGCTTCTCACTTTTGGTATTTGATATCATGTAACAGATTAAATAATGAATTGAGATTTTGCATTAACCTTACTTTAAAGGAGCCATCTAGAGGCACAATGCTTTGATCAAAAAAGAGATTTTAATGAAGAGAATTTCAGGTAATACAGCAAACTAGGGGAGAAAATAAATTGGCGCAAGCAGGCATTTCCACATCCTGTCACTAAGAATCTGTCTATGACAAGAAAAGCATATCAGATAATTTTAGTAAAAAAAAATTTAATTACATCTTTCTGATAAGTTAAACTGGACTACAGTGTCTGTTAAGTCCCAAACCTGTTCAAAGCCATTTACTTGTGTGGTATATTGGAGATGAATGAGAGAGAAGGATAAATTATTAACGTCATGTCAACCATTTTAAAGAAAATAATTCAATTATAACTTCAGCTTTTTAGAGCCATCACAAAAAAAAATCTTTATGTTAATCTTCTAACAAGGGGTTTAAAGGAAAGTGTTGCTCAAAACAAGAAAGAAAAAACTAGATTTTGGCATATAATAATAACTTCAGGAGTCCGTTCCCATTGCTTATCTCTTGTATTATACAAAATATTTTCATCATCAAATGCTGATTTTCATTGCATGTAATTTTTACAGTGGTTGATATATTTAAAGCCCACATAGAAGACATAACTCACATTAGGATTAATGGAGGTTGAAAATAGAGTTCAAGGAGAGAATATACACTAACCTCTTTGTTATGAGACACACCTCATCTGCTATTCATTAGAACATCTTGGAAGCGCTGTATAATACATCAAAAGCAAAAGTTCCCATAATGCAATGTCGTTTATTTTTATATAGCAACTCACACACTGTGTATCTTAAAATGTTTTTCAAAGAGTATTAGTCACAAGCAGAAAAAAAAATAGGTTTTTTTTTTTTTTTTTTTTTTTCAGACAGAGTCTGACTCTGTCACCCAGGCTGGAGTGCAGTACCGCGATCTCAGCTCGCTGCAACCTCCGCCCCCCTGGTTCTCCTGCCTCAGCCTCCCGAGTAGCTGGGATTACAGGCGCCTGCCACCGCGCCCGGCTAATTTTTGTATTTTTCAAGTAAAGACGGGGTTTCACCGTGTTAGCCAGGATGGTCTCGATCTCCTGACCTTGTGATCCGCCCGCCTCAGCCTCCCAAAGTGCTGGGATTACAGGCATGAGCCACCGTGCCTGGCCAAAAATAGGATTTTTATAGTGATGTAAGATGCCACTACTGGGCAATTCTGCACCAAATGTAGTTACAATAAAAGCAAAAACTAAGGAAACCCTTTTCAAGATTTTGGAGTCTCTAAAGAGACTTTCACCTTGTTAAATCCAGTATTATCTTACATTTTTTCTAAGTTCTGAGCTATTCTTCAATTATTACAGTCTTATGAAAATTAAGAGAAAAATAGCAAAATAACTCTTTTTAGTTCTTTGAATATCCTTTAAAAAACATTTTTAATGATAGCATTGAAAGAATTGTCTGAGGTCGGGTTGTGCTGTGGATGACTCTAATTTTGTTAGGAGTTGACCTCAATCTCATACACGGATGATTTAAATGACTGATGTGAAAACAACGTGGTAAACATATGAAGTAGAAAAGCTCCCTAATTCTACCCAAATTAATGCAACTCTGTTTCAATTTCCATAAGATAACAAAAAGTAAATCAGGTTTTGAATTATTATTTGTTCTGATAATACTTCCTATTAACATTCTCATTTACAAGAATGCAAAACTATACCTATTATACATTCAAATGTCTAATATACATCTATAGCATCCAAAAATCAAATACAATATGTAATTATCACGGCTCTTCTCTGATTTGCACTCTTTTTATATTTGATTGCAACTAGAATAAAATAAATTCCTTACCATTGGCTGTGAGAATTTGCAGAGTGGTCCCTAGCTAACCATCTAACTTCCTTGCTCATAGATCCTCAGGATTCTCACACTCTCATGTCACACTCATCCTGTCCTTTTCACAAAGCCCCTCTGTGCCTTGCCCTTGGTGACCCTTTGCTTAGGACAATCAGTCCCATGCTTATGGTCACCTACTCTTAACCCTCATAAAAGTAGCTTCCCTTCTCATTACTCTGTATCCTGTTGACCTTGTTAAATTTTCTTCATGGCTCCTATAACTACTTATTATTCTATTTAACTTTACCTATTTATTTCTTTATTCTCTGTTCTCCAAATAGAATGTAAAGGTAAGAGAGTAGAGATTTGTGTTTCTTGCCCACAACTTTCTTCTTGTCACCTCCAAGAGACACTCTAGGAACTTCATGAATATATATTGAATAATGATCAATCAACCTAGTAATCATTTTAGCATTGGCATATAGATTCATATGTGAAATCGTGTGTGATAGTTTCTTGCTTTTTTGATTTTTTTGTTTTTGTGCTGTGTGTGCACACAAGTAGATGTCTATGTATCTGCATGTGTGATGGGTTGTAAATGGATTGGGGGCAATTAAAAACCAACCCAGCATAATATGCATCTGAGAAATATGCAAATAATAATGTATCATTCAAAAGGAGGAATAAAATGACATTAAAAGCAGATTCTTAAAATACCATTGGCTCCTGCTCATAAATTCAGCTGGCAAACCCCACCCTCAATATTTTTCTTCTTTAAAAAAGAAACACAGACATAATCAAACCCAAAACCTTACCTGTGGTGCATAGCCCCCTCTAGCCTTTTCACCAACTTGTTTTTTTTTCTTTAGGAAAAGGTTCTGGAAATAATTTTTATAACAGCTTCTCATCCTCAGTGTCATTTATTTTCTTACACTAATTAAGTGATTCTTCAGCTTTCTAAAGCAATACCTTTGAAATTATTTTGCCAAGATCACCCAGGATATCTTTGCTATTTGCCATATATAATGTGTAATTTTACTTGTAATCTTAGAATGCTACTCCCAGACAAAATGGTGCTTTTATTGCCTTATTATTTGTTTCTGTGTCTTATTTATCAATGTATTTCAGTCTAACTTTATAATGTTCGGCCTAATGGGTTACTATTACTGCAGTTCTCTTTACATGTCTCTGTTTGCTAGGAATGCTGCTTTGGTTTCATTTTTCACATAAGCCTAAACATTTTTCTCACTGGAAATTCATCTGTGTCCACAACTTCAACTATATGTTCATATGATCATACCTTTCTCTATCCTCTACATCCTCTGGATGTACTTCTTTCTTGAAAGCACAATAGTCCACTTAACAATTTGATGGATGTCTCCTCCTGAATAGCCCAAGAACCATGAATGAAAATGTAATGCATCTTCTATTAATACCAAATCCCATGTTCTCATGATTTGTTCCACCACCTTCCCAGAAGCACAGGCTTACAAGTCTAGACTTTTTGTGCTGGCACAGCAAAAACGTTCCATTAATATTTATGAATAATTGAACTGTCCTCACTCCTGTACCTATTGTTTGCACATTCTCTTCTCCTGCCTACACATATTGGGAAGCTGTAATTAATAGTCATAAAACTTGGATCTCTGGGGTGACTTAATTGGATTCAAATCCTAGATCTTCTATTTATTAATTACAGGGTCTGGGACACATGACCTAAATGGCTGTGCCTATTTCTGCTCATCTAGGAAATGGTAAAAATAATAATAGTCCTCACAGAATTGGGCAAAATGGTATAATGTAGATAAAGCATGTAGAGCAGTGCCTGGCACACAGTTACTTTATTAAATGCTATGAATTTATTATTTTTGAAATTAGAACTCTCTCTATCTGACCTATGCCAATGTTCAGGCCAAGTGAAACTCTTACCTGAAATGATATTTATCTTTTATATCAGTCCACCTTGAACTCACTGTCAGAGAGACTTTTTTTTTTTTTTTTTTTTTTTTTTTTTTTTTTTTTGAGACAGAGTCTCACTCTGTTGCCCAGGCTGGAGTGCAGTGGCGCGATCTTGGCTCACTGTAACCTTCGCCCTCCGAGTTCAAGCAATTCTCCTGCCTCAGCCTCCCGAGTAGCTAGGATTACAGGCGCCTGCCATCGTGCCCGACTAATTTTTTTTTTTTTGTATTTTTGGTAGAGGCGGGGTTTCACCATCTTGGCCAGGCTGGTCTTGAACTCCTGATCTCATGATCCACCTGCCTCGGCATCCCAAAGTGCTGGGATTACAGGCGTGAGCCACTGCGCCCGGCCAATCCCACACTACTTACATTGTTACAGAGCACAGAAAAAAAGAGAAGAATAAATCAACTTGTTTTATTAAATTAATATATTCTCAATACAACACATGCTAAATGTTTTGCATGAAAAATGTTAGCATGGAGAAATGCAGTCAACATAAAAATAAAAAGTTTTAAAAATCCCTAAATAAAACCTGTGTTAAGTATAATACAATGATATCTTAAAATAATAGTGTAATAATTTGTGCCTCTGAAACTCAGGGTAGAGTTCAGGGGTTCAGAAATAAACTAGAAAGATATCAGTATATGAAACCTCTAGACCAGATAAGATCATTGAAAATGCAAAAGAATAAATAAAAAAATGAGGCCGGTAATGGTGGCTCAGGCCTGTAATCCCAGCATTGTGGAAGGCCGAGGCTGGAGGATCACCTGAGGTCAGAAGGTCAAGACTAGACTGGCCAACATGGTGGAACCCCATTTCTACTAAAAATACAAAAATTAGCTGGACATGGTGGTGCACACTTGTAATCTCAGCTACTCGGGAAGCTGAGAAAGGAGAATTGCTTGAACCTGGGAGACAGAGGTTGCAGTGAGCCCAGATCATGCCATTGCACTCCAGCCTGGGCAACAAGAACGAAACTCTGTCCCCCGCAAAAAAGAGAAAAAAAATAATATAAAAAATAAACCTTTAACATTCTAACAGTTAGAATTGATGTTGATGAGGGGAGCAAGTAAGAGAAGATTGAATGAAAATATTCTGTGAAGTTGGAGTCAAATTAGCTAAATGAAGCTTAGTGGCAAATTAATTTACTCTGGAATGCTGCTAAGAGGCTACAATGAGGACAAAAAAAAAAAAAAAAAATGACATGTGGGTTTTCTGAAAGGCCTGGCCCTTGGTATCACTCATATGATAAGGCTATTTTCTTGGGGTGGTGGGGATTACAGTTTTTGATTGGGGAGGGCTCTCATTTAGACAACTATTGCACGGCACAAAGCTGAAACCTGAACATTATGAAAGATAAATATATGATAAAGGTGTTTTCTTTATTTAATATGAATGATGCTATTAAGAAATAATTTTGGCCTGGCGTGGTGGCTCACGCCTGTAATTCCAGCACTTTGGGAAGCAGAGGGGGGCAGAACACGAGGTCAGGAGATGGAGAACATCCTGGCCAACATGGTGAAACCCCGTCTCTATTAAAAATTCAAAAATTAGCTGGGCGTGAGGGTGCATGCCTGTAATCCCAGATACTAGGGAGGCTGAGGCAGGAGAATCACTTGAACCAGGGAATCGGAGGTTGCAGTGAGCTGACATCGTGCCACTGCACTCCAGCCTAGCAACAGAGTGAGACTCCGTCTCAAAAAGAAAAAAAAAAGAAATATTTGTATATAATTTTGTCAAAATATTAAATTGTCTAATTTATATACATTAGACAATATTAGTAATAATCTTCATTATATTAATAGATCAAAGTAAAAAAGCAAAATCTAGGTCATCTTTACAGATGCTACAGAATCATTTGATCATCTTTATACTTTCTTATTTTTAAAAGTAATCATAGTAGACTGTCTAGAGAAACCTCTATAACATAAGGTATAAAATGTTCACAAGCTAATTTATTAATTCAACACACTAATAAAAATTCTAATATCTTACTATAACTAGGCCAAATTATATTCAGACACATTTGAGAAAAAATTTATATCAGAATTATCAGAAAAATTATAAAAATAAGTAAGTAACAAGGAGGGATTTGTGTTATCTTGATATAAAATTATATTAAACTATGTTATTCTGTAAAGAATACATAGGCAGTTTTTAAACAAAATAGAACCTGACAAAAACTCTGTTTGTGTGTGTGTGCGTGTGTGCGTGTGTATAACTCTGTTTATGTGTGTTGATTCATTTTAAACAAAATGATGGTATTTCAAGGTTATGTGACAAGGTGCAACATTGATCAAATGATATGTGGACATGGTTTTCTGTTTTAAATAAAATAACAACTACTGTCTCAAAAAAAAGCAACATGAGAATTAGCCAAAAAATATAGGTATACATTTATTATATATTACAGAGGAAGTTTTTTGCACAATGCCTAAAAAGAATTTCACAACATTTGATCACATAGATGTTTAAATGTGCACATTACAAAACAGTATATAAAATTGAAACATAAAAGCTATCACAAATTGAACATTAAGTCCATATATGCATATCTTGCTCAATATACCTTATATTAAAAAGAATAATAAATCAATAAAAAGAGAAAGAAACTCATAAAACTGGGCAAAAGTATTACTAGGCAATGTGTAAAGAAGACATACAAATGCCGAGAGATATTTCCCCAATCCAATTTGCAAACATTGAAACATTGGATAAAGTTTCAACAATAGCAGGTGCAAGAAGAAATCAATAATTCTCTTTGCTGCTGCGGCAAGCATAGAATGATGTCATATTAGTGCATTTCTTGAAATAAATTGGTCAGTTTACATCAAACATAGTTTTTTAAAAAGGTAATTCTTCCCAGTTATCCTACATTTTAAAATTTTCTTTCTCATGGTAACCATAAATACATAAACATAATTACTATAGTTATTTAAGATAATAAAAGTATTAGAAAGAATTAAAATCTTGGCCATAGAAAATTGCAAAAATAAAATATGATTATTTATAAGATAAATTGATAGACGCATGTAATAATTGCAGATAATATTTGAACGTAAAAAGAAAGGTACCCACAATATGTTGGTAAATATGGCAATGCCTAATTTACATATATAGCCACATGTTAACACATGTGCACATAGCAAGGAAAAATACATTAACTCTGGAATACAGACTAATTTTAATTTTTCTGTTAGATTTTCTAAATTATTCAGATTTCTGTAATAATACACACTAATTTCATCATCAAAAACATTAAAGATCAATTTAAGTTATGAAAAATAATAAATTTAAGAGACCTGCTCTTCTCTTGGCATGCTAATCTGACCTTTTATTGCTTAATTTTTCTTTTCATTCATCTATATAATAATTTCAGCATGCATTAACTTGTTCTTATATATATATATGTAATATATAGTATATCTATATCTATCCTAAGTGAACTACAGTTGAAGGAAAAAAGCTGCCCTTCAATAATAATAAGCTTCCAATTTTCATATTTCTTGGTAATAACTTGATAGTTGGCAAAATAGCAAGGAGGCCTCTGTAAGTAGCTACTCTCTAAGTTCTTTACCAGTCCTTTTATAGTCATCACATTGGTAAAGGTATAAAACTGCAAATCTGTGTTTTTCTTTCATATTGACATATGGCTGGAATTGAACAACATATGATATTTGGTTTCCTTGCTTCTAGAAGGTGGAAGCAACATGTAATTCTATATTTCAGGACTTGCATCTTTTATTGACTAGTTTATTGACAAAGAACAAATAACTCTGAATCCATTTCATATCTGAACGTGATTATTCTGGAAATGTTGCAAGAATTGATTGCATATAGCACTCTTTCTTGTTCTCTCTCTCAAGCTAGAGCTCTAATATAAAGTAAGACATATTTTTTTTTCAAGGGTCAATTCAGGGTTTTTCCAGGGAAAGCTCTGGAAATTGGTTCTTTGCTTATCTCAAATTAGCTATAAAAAAGATAAGATAGTTATACAACAAATAGATTCAAGAAACAGGACTTCAACAGCTAACACTAACCTTAATAAAAATGAAAAGAAAACAGAAAAGATCTTTCAGAACGAAAAGGAAATACTTCAGTTATAAGCTAGAAATAAAGTTTTCCTTGATCCAAGAGTTTTCAAATAAAGTCAAATTAACTCATTTAGCAATTGAAAATGTACTGCTTAAAAGGCCAAAATATAAAACAAAGAATAAAAATAATAGGACATCATTAATATTGAAAATAGAAAATATTCTCCAACTTCATAAAACAATTTTGGGAGACTGTGATGTGCGTAATAGTATCATTATTTAATATATGCTGTGTATTATTTTATTTGAACATTTTCTGTTCTCCCTAATTAGCATGCAAATTCCATGAGGCAGTGAACTTGCCAGTCTCTTAGTGATTAGCAAATGCCTACTGAATGGCATAATTTACATATCTATATTCTAAATTGCTTTATTTTCAGTGCAAATTATTTGTAAAGTTTCATTATGAGATTTTTTAACGGTTTTGTGAGACTACCTCTCCCTAACCTTCAAATTTGTACAAAAGATCTATTTTATTCTTTATAAACTATTCACAGAAAGAAAAATGTCAGATTAACGTTGAAAATTTTAAAGGCCACTCTTAAGTCACTTGCTGAAAACACTTTGAATATACGAATTAATTATAAGTATTAGGAGATAACTAATGTCACAAAAACATATCACTGAACTCCAAATTTATTTATTCTGTGGCAGAGATTCTCAAATATTGTTCTGGGGACTTCCAATGTGCCCACAGAAAACACATGCATGCTAGGTGATGGTCAATTCACCTCTGGAGGTATCTAGGCACAGCTGTACAAGTCTTATCAGTGTTACACGAATTGGAAAGGTTAGGGAGCACTGGTAAACGTCATTCCACCATGCCTATTAATAATACAATTAGGTACATCTGGCATGAGTGTTCTTACAGATTTTAAGCTGTACCCTTTTGATCAGTTTTCAAGTATTTATTCTCCCAAATCTTTTCTTTAACAAGTAGAGCTCTGACCTTTAGGTTTTGATACATAAACCAGTGTAAGGTGTTGACCTGACTTCTGAATGTGGAGCAAAATGTAACACAAAACGTGTTTGGGGAACAGCAAAGTTAGGCAAACAAATCAACAAACAAAAAAACCAAACAAGTAGTATGACAAAGGAGACAGTATTAAAGGGGCAGATGGAAAAATGCATACATTTATTTATGCAGATTAGAGAGGAATTTGATTTCTGGCTATACAGCACTCCGGACAAAAGGCTGGGTTCGTTATCTTTGAAAATCCTGATATGGGGTCATCCTATTTGGTAATTACAGATCAGTAACTTAGTTCTGATTCTTCCCGCCTTTCCACTTGGAATGTACACAGAAGGATAAGGAGAATAAAATCTTTAGAGCTAAGCCAGGAGACAATAGAAACATAAACTCCAAATTGCATGTACTTGTGGCCCAAAGCAACTGAGACCAGCAGAAATGAGACAGAAAGTGTGACAATGCACCCACAGGGAAAGGGGTGACAGAGGGACCTAACACAGGCAAAGACCAGAGACATTTGAATATATTGACAGTCAGAAAGAGCATTCGGTTCAGTGACAGGCTAGGCAGACAAGATTCATTGCTGTCTACTTTTGTCAATGAGCAATTTATATACATATATTTTTTCTAGCTATTACTTTTATTAGAAGGGTAGAACTTTAGCCTGGCTTAATAACACAGCTGAGTTTCAACTCTCTTCCTTGTATACCCAAAAACCTTATCTCCTTCTTCTATTGTGTTTAGGTCATCATCTTCAAGTTCAAATTGTGTTTTGTTTTAGTATGCTGAGGCTATCTTTTACTTTCTTGCAACTCAGTTTTTTATTTTAAAATGTTGTTGTTATATTGAATTGAATGTGTCTAATTGTTTTGCCTCCTGATATGGTTTGGTTCTGTGTCCCCACCCAAATCTCATCTCCAATTGTAATCCCCAGTGTTGGAGTTGGGAGGTGATCTGATCATGGGCAGGGGTTTCTCATAATTGGTTTAGCACCATCTCCTTGGTGCTATTCTCCTGATGGAGTTCTCAAAAGATCTGTTTGTTTAAAAGTGTGGAGCAGCTCCCCACTCTCTCTCTTACTCTAGTTTCTACCATGTGAGATGCCTTGATACCCCTTTGCCTTCCACAATGATTGTAAGTTTCCTGAGGCCAACCCAGAAGCCAAACAGATGCCAGCATCATGCCTCCTGTACACCCTGCAGAGCCATGAGCCAATTAAACCTCTTTCCTTTGTAAATTACCCAGTCTCAGGTATTTCCTCATAGCAATGGGAGAAAGAAATAATACACCTTGGTATATTATCTTAAATTTAAGCACATGACTCAAAAAGCATACATTTCATATAACTCACCATGAGGGAATCAGCTACATTAAGTCTAAAGTAGAATGTTAAAAAATTAATGGCTTAGAAATGAAAAGTTAAAAGGAGAAAAGCAAGCAGTTCTTGGAAACAATACTAGACCTACATGTGGTAGAGAAGGAAGGAACTCAAGTAGAATGTACGACTGTTTCAAAAATCTACTGAACCTTGCTGAAAGTATACGGAAATGCCAGAGAAAAATTAAATACTAAAGGTATATCTTAGAATATACTATTTAATCTCTGTGTCCCTCACTTTCTTCAAGAGAGAATTAGTAATAGCATCTAATTCTAAATTCTTAGGTTGTGAGAATAAATGTGATGAATGTGTGATATATATATGTGGGTGTGTGTATGTGTGTGTATATATATACATGTATATATGTGTGTATATATATACACATGTATATATGTGTGTATATATATACACATGTATATATGTGTGTATATATATACATGTATATACGTGTGTGTATATATACACACATACACACACTATATATAATACACACATATACACTATATATAATACACATATACACTATATATAATACACACATACTATACTATAATACACGCATACACACATACACTATAATACACACATACACACATACATACACACATGCATACACACATACACACTATACATACACTATACATACATACACACATACACACTATGCTATAATACACACATACACACTATATATGATACACACACACACTATATATAATACACACATACACACACTATATATATACACACATACACACTATATATATACACACACGTATATATGTGTGTATATATAAATGTATATATGTGTGTATATATGTATACACACATACACACACTATATGTAATATATAGGTGCTATTGTTTTTATTATTGTTGTTTTCTCTTCATTCTTGCCTTAAAGTAAATAATTTTATTGACATACCACTTGTGAGTAGACATTTTCAGTCCTAGGCCATATTTGTTTCTTCCACTGGCTTCTGCTATAAAATAACTCAGGCCCAGGAAACCCACCTTTTGGGAAAGTTATCTCAGTTTTTTAAAATAAAAAATGGATTTTATCTGTTATTGATGATTCTGAAACCTGTGCCTTCTAGTAGCTTAGTGGGAAGCAGTGTATCTGCCATTTTCTCCCCAAACGTAGATTGTTGTTCCTTGGATAGTAAATGTCCCAAGTTTTCAAGAGCATTTGTTTCTTCTCTCTATAGATAGATAGATAGATAGATAGATAGATAGATAGATAGATAGATACATAGATAGATACATAGATAGAGACAGAGATATATAGATAGATAGATATATTGTTTTCTTCTTCTTTTAGTGAATGATAGAGCTGGAGGATAATCTCATATAGTCTGATGCTAGAATTAAGTACTTAAAAGTACTTATTGCATTATGGAGAATGACATACTATAATTGAGTCAACTATCAAGTGTATATTTATATGAATCCACTTATCTCCTTAAAGTTTGAAATTAATCAGTGTGATCAATTCCCTACACTGATCTTGACCTTCTTGTGTGACTCCACAGATGTATTTTAAATAAAAACAAACAGAAAGGACCACAGCTCCAATAAATACAAAGGCATTTACCAGGCAACACATGATTTGTGTCAACTGCTCCTAATGTTTTTGACAAATCGCAAATTACCTGCAGACAAGCAAACAGATGCCTCAAAATGGACCCGTGACAAATGATAAATGACAAAAATGTTAGGCCAAATCACGTGCAATCACACACCTGCTATTGAATTAGCCCTGAGTAAATAAGGTAAAGTTTTGTAGAAAGAGAACAGACAACCAGTCCTCTGTCATTGTGTCACTCTTTGCATTTAATAACAGACACCAGACTGTGAGGTGTCTTCACTTTTACAGAAACTTCTTCCTGGTGCTCTGGAATAACATACCTAAAAAAAGAACAAGAACAAAGAAAACTGATTAATATGATTAGGCTTCATTTGGTGTACTAGATTTCCTGTTCTATAACTAAATACTTCAGTGTCTTTCTTCCTACTATGGTTTAAGTCCATGATGACAGACTGTATCTGATTTTTTATTGTTTTCTCTTTTATGTCTAGCACAACACTTGGCATATAGTAGGCAATCAATAAATATTTGTTGAATGAAAGAATATATGAGTCACAAGAGCACAATAAATGTTTGCTGAATGAATGGATATCCAACAGAAAAGTGTTCTGCAGCAAAATAGGAAAATTCTCATATTTCCAAATATTGTCTATGAATCATAAATTTACCTAAAATCTGAATAATCAAGAAAATGAATCATCCTTATCAGTGTCTCTGTCCATTCTTCCAACTTATCACTTTCTTATTAGAGATGGTCTTGTTTCCTCCTCTTCATGCTTTGGGCAAACTGGTATTGTTTCACTTGACCTAATACTTAGAACTTTTAAGGCTTGTTTAAAGTTCAAATACTTAGAGTCTTAAAACTTTAAGACTTGTCCTTGTTTTTAGGCTCAGCACAGTCTCATGAATGTTTTATGTTATTGTAATAATAAGCAACTCAGTACACAAATGCATGAAAGATCTAAAGTAATCCTCTGGATGTTGTACATAGCAAAGGAGCAGCACAAAATAATTGGTATAGTTTTTACTAAAGTGAAATCAGATAATACATAGGGATTATGTATAAGAATGAGTGAATGATCAATCACTAATTATCTAACAGTGCAAGATGTTTTCCTGATTACAATGAAATACACTGCCCCACACTCTTTTGCAACTTTACTGAATCCAATTTTTAGAGTTTTGCACTAAAAGAAAGTCATAGAAAGTCAGAGGAAAAGGTGAGGATAGAGAGACATATAAATGAAATAGCAGCAATAAAATTGCAATCTGCATGGAATTTATCTAGAAATATGTTTAAACCACATTAAGCAAGTAGTAGAACCTATAGATGTATTCTCTCAGGAACTTCAATAAATTAATTTGCCAAAGCCTCAGTCTCCTCTTTTGTAAATTGAGAGTGATAATAAATCCTCTAACACATGATTTCTTGGAGAAAGAGGATACTGGAAATGCAATTTATTCACCTTAGATTTTCAGCAGATTTCTGCAGAGTTGTTTGAACTTGCCAGTTTCAATTGTCTTTTTAAAACCATTGTAATCAGGTGTACGCCCCTCCACCTTTCCATCAATATTGGAAAAGGTCCCTAATGATGATTTCCACAATGCTAAATTTAGTAGTAAACTGTCTTACATGATGTCTCAGTAGATTTAGACACATTTCATTAGTACTTCTTAAAATATGTTTTTTACTGTTATAGAAAGAGACTCATCTATCTGCTTTTTTTCCTTATCTCACTGACTGCTTCTCAATCTCAGTTGCACCATTTTTCTTATCCTCCGTAACATTTTCTTTATGTTGAAGATTAGAGCTCAGTTCTTAGACTTCTTTTCTTTGTTACCAGCATTACTTCTCAGTACAAGTTTGCCCACTCATGACTTTGATTTATTCTATAATCTGAAAATTTGAATAGGTGTACACCCAACTTTGGCTACTTCCCAGAATTCCAGGTTTATATCTTCAACTGCCTATCAGGCACTTCATTTGAATATACAATAGATATCTCCAAATTAATATGTCTAATTATGCCTTCTAAACTGGTTTAACCTACAGATTAAACAAGTCTCCCATTTTAGTAATTGCCAACTCAATTCTATTTACTCACCTCAAAAGTGCAGAATAATGCTTGCATGTTATCTTTATATTATGTTCCCATTCCAAATTTACCATTTCTAGTGATATTTGTCCAAAATGATTCTGCTACAAACTGGATTCCAGCCCCTGTCATCATATTTCCAGCTAGATTTTTAAAGTCTCCTCCCAATTTTTCCCACTAATGCATTTGTTTTTTATTATTCTTTTCTTCACAAAGTAGACATATGATACTTTAAAAACAGTATAAATTACATCCTATCATTTCCTTTTTAGTACTTACCAACATGTTATTATCTTAATCTTAGTAAGAACTAAAATCCTGACAATAATCCATAGCACCTTCTCATGGCACTGTGATTCTTTATCTCTAACACCAACCTCATATCATAAAAATCTAATCCTACAGATTCTAACCCAACCATTCTCTTCCTGGACTTTTTATCAACCTCCTACCTCTGAGTATTTGTATCTGCTAATACTTGCACGTTTGTCTACCTGGAATACTGTGCTCTGAGACATCTGCATAGTTTTCTTCCTTGTCTCCTTCAGGACTTGACCAGCATGTTTGGTCCTTTGCTGAAATATCATCTTGTATGAAATGCAATTTACTCTTTCATTCCCCTGAAGATGTCTTGATTTGAGTTTTAATTATTAAAAAATCAGACTTGAAGAAAAAGAATTAGAAATAGTTAGATTATCTGAAAGTTAAACTAAGGAAACAGAAATGGCAGAACAGAAAAAAGTGATGAAGATAGGAAGAAAGAGGGAAAGATAAAAGCTGGTATAGCATATATTAACATTACAGTTGTGGAAATTCCAGTTTGTACATACAGGTCAGAATTATTTCATTAGGTACTGGAAAGAATGGTGCATGTAACCACAAGGCTCCATCTCCTATTGGTTGAGAGTTGTCCTCAGAGATGATAACTCCATGACTCATACCTGTCACTGAGGCTTGAAAGACTCAAACAGCTAAAAAATAGAACGGCTGGGACTCTTCAGGTATTTTCTTGTTTCTCTTGGTCTTCCCAGTATGGCAGTTTCAGGGAAGTTAAACTTTTTACAGGGTATCTCAGAGCTCCAAATGTATGTTTAGAGGAAGAGAGAAAGAGAGAGAGAGAGAGAGAGAGAGAGAGAGATCCAGCCTCTGAAGTCAAATAGTATCACCTCTGCTTTATTTTGTTGGTTGTGACAATCACAGCCTTCTCTGTGTTATTTTGGGTTTTTCAAATTTTTCTTTTAGATAATTGTTCAATTCCATGCAGTTGTAAGAAAAAACACTGAGAAATAATGTGTATACTATGCCCTCTGTTAATGGTAACATTTTGCAGAACCATATTGTAATATCACAACTAGGATAATGACATTGGTGTAATCCACTGATTTTATTCAGATTTCCTCAGTTTTACTTGCACTCATTTGTGTGTGTGTGTGTGTGTGTGTGTGTGTGTGTATTAAGTTCGATGTAATTTCATCACCTGTGTTTGTTCCTGTATCTACCATCACAGTAAAGATTCTGAACCGACTCAACACAACCAGGATACTTCAAATTATGCTTTTCATAACCACACCCATCTCTCTCTTTCTCCATCTCTAACCACTCTCTTCTCTATTTCTAAAATTTTGTCATTTTTGAAATGCTACCTAAAAATGTACATCAATGGAATCATACAGTATATATCTTTATCACTCACCGTAATTCCTAGGGGATTTATTCTAATTGTTGAGTGCCTCATTAGATTAGTTACTTTATTTTGCCAAGTAGCATTCCATGGTATGTATGTTCCACCTAATTAAAGATATGTAGGTTGATTCTAAAGTTTAGTTGCTACAAATAAAGCTACTATAAACATTCATATACAAGTTTTTGTGTCAACATAAGTTATCATTTTTTGGAGGATAAATGCCCAGGAGTGCAATTGCTAGGTCTGACAGAAATTGAAAGTTTAGTTTCATAGGGAACACCAAACTGGTTGGTTCCTAGAGTGGCTATAGTAGCAATGTATGAGTGATTCAGTTTCTTTAAATCCTCACCAAAATTTTTTGCTATCACTATTTTTTTTAAACAGCCATTCTGATAAGTGTATAGTGATCTCATGTAATTTTTATTCATACTTCCCTGATGGGTGATGACGTTGAACATATTTTCATCTGTTTATGTGACTTTGGCAAAATCTCTATTCATGACTTTTGCCCATTTTCTATTTAGTTTGCCTTTTTTCACTGTTGAATTTTCTTTATATATTCTAGATGCTAGCTCTTTTTGCTTATGAGGATATATTAATATTGTTTTATTACTCTAATATTTCCTATTTTCAGTTTCACAGATCTTGTTCTTATCTTTTATCCTTCTTTCTTGCTTTGGTTTTTTTCTTTCTTGCATTTTGCTTTTTTCCCTAGTTCTTGAGTTAGAAACAGCTTATTGCTTTGTGATCTTTTCTGATTTTTAACATAATAATTTAATGCAGTGCATTCCAATCAGCCCTGCTTTTGTTGCATCCCACACATTGTGATATGGTGCAATTTCATTTTAGTTCAGTTGCTAAAAATCTCCTTTGAGTCTTCCACTTTAATCCATGGATTATTTAGAAGTGCATTTGTTTACTTTTTATTATTATTATTATTATTATTATTATTATTATTATTATTGTACTTTAAGTTTTAGGGTACATGCGCACAATGTGCAGGTTTGTTACATATGTTTACGTTTTTTTATGGCTCAAGATAGAATAATGTTTTTTTCTTGGTGTATGTCTCATGGGAACTTGAAAAAAAGTGCATTGTGTTGTTAGGTAGTATTCTACATGAGTCAATTAGATCACGGTAGCATATGTTGTTCACATGGTCTATATTCTTACATAATTTTTATGTAGTAATTCTATTAGTTGCTGAAATGTGGGTGTTGAAGTTTCCAATTCTACTTGAAAAATTTGTCTATTTCTTTTTTTTTCTAGTTTTAAGGAGGGTAGTGGAAGCAAAGATAGTATTCTCAGTGGAAGACGTGTCAGCAAAATACGTAGGAATAATACATAAGCTGGGGTATATATCTCTCTATTTATACCTATGTAGAATATCTATGTCTTTATATTTTACCTGTCTACCTGTAGCCATCATTGGGAAATACAGTTTTACACAACTATTAACAGTAGCCTGGACACTAATTTTATGTAAGATGTACCACTGTAAATCTTAGCCACAAACAATAACGTAGCTACTCAGATACGCTGGTTTCAATCTTAGTAGTGTGTTTTTAATTTCCCCAGTTAAGAGACTGTCATCTGGGAACTTAGACATGTAATGGGTACTTTGGTTTCATGTAAAGCATTCACCCTAAATGACCATCTCTTTGAGCCTTCTGACGCACAAAAGAATTATTTAATATTAATGATGCTACAGCTTACCGGGAGTTACCATCTCTCCACATACCATTGGCAATGGTGTCTTTGATGCAATCCAACAAGTAAACGTTTTTACACTTGAATACCACCCTAAAGCACTTATCTGAAAGACTACTTCCAGTATGATCTCTCTTAATTTTGGTTATCTCGAAAGCCTACCTAAGGTAAGGATTTAAATGCAGGTAATACATTTTGATGGGGAACCCACTGAACAGAAGTGAAAAAGAAGAGAAAGTAAAGTAGAGGAGGAAAAAAAGCCACAAAATGTGCATTAATGTAATGTTAATAACGAAGATTATGAAGACATGTGTAGAATATGTCTGAGAATTGACCCTCATTTGCTCTTAGAAATGAAGTATAATTGTATTAAATTTAACTGCATAACTTAGCATTAAAACTCTTAAATATTAGCACATTTATCTAACATACTTTCTCATTATAATTTAATATTAAATATTTTTATTGTTTATTAATAATATTAGTAAACAATAAATTAATTAATTAATAAAACAAATAATTTGTTTTAAATTTGTGAATAACATTCTCCTTTCTAAAAATTACTTTGTCCAGGTTTTAGCTTTTGAAAAGTCCTACTTATCATTCAAGGTCCTAAGAAATTTTATCCTTTTCCCTGGATTATTCTTTTTCCTATTTTTTTGTTCCACACTTGATTGATTTAGAGTTCATAATTCCCCTCTTTGAACTACCACTCTGATTTCTATATAATACTATATTAAGTTTGTATTTTAACCATATGTAGCACAATGACTTTTTCATTTGTTTATTTTAATAAATTGTGATATGCAGCATGACAATTTTTTTTTGTATAGCTATGCATTATTTTGGAGAGAAGGACAAAAAATCAATGACATAGTTAACCTATCACAGTACTCCAGCATCTAGAAGAGTTCTTGTCATTTATAAACTCTCCATTTGTTTCAGGTACGTGAACAAATGAGACAATAGCCTAGTTGGGGATGTAATTGGAGCCCTGAGCCAAGCCACGCAGCAACCTTTAGAATCTGGAAAACGCAAAAAAAAAAAAAAAAAAACAAAAAACCGACTCTCTTGTAGAGCCTCCAGCCCTGATGTCACCTTGAATTTAGTTCCAAAAGATGGATTTTAGACTTCTAACCTCCAGAACTGTAAAATTACAAATGTATGTTGTTTAAAGCCCCTAAGTTTATGGTAATTTGTTACAAGAGCAATAGGAAACTAGTACAGTCTCTTTACTTCTCTCTTCTCTTTCTCGTCCTCCTGTTATGTGTATGTTGGCATGCCTAGTACAGTCTCACGTTTCTCTAAGGCTCTATTTATTTTCTTTCACTTGTTTTCCCCTCTGTTCTTTACATTGCATAGATATATCTTAAACTATGCTGGTTGGTTCTGCTGGTAGTGAAATGTATTGTTGAGTCTCTCCAGTGAACTTCTTCATTTCAATCATTGTACTTTTAAACTCAGTTTCTATTTGATTCTTTATTATAGTTTCTACCTCTTTATTAATATTCTATACTGGTGAGACTTTGTCATCATATTTTCCTTTTCTTCTTTATTCATGGGTTCTTTCATTTCATTGAAATAATAGCTACCTTGAAACTGTTTTCTATTCTGTCAAACACTGTAGACATGTCACAGGCAGTATTGTTGCCTGCTTGTTTTTCTATGTGTAGGTCACACTGTCTTGTTTCTTTTCCTGTCTTATAATTTTTTGTGAAAACTGAATATTTTAGATAACATACTGTTGCAACTATGGATACCTCCCCTCCACCCCAATTCTAACTCAAGGCTTGTTATTGTTGTTGTTGCTTATTTCTTTAGTAACTTGGCTGAAGTATTTTAGTGAAGTCTATTTCCCCTGCAATGTGAACTATCTGGTATTGCTCCTCAGAAGGTGCAGTCTTAGATTCAGTTAGTTACCCTAGGATGACTGGTTTTTAGAGGGCTCTCTTTGTCTCTTTCCCTAATCTTGTTTTGCAGCTATCTGCCTTTTCAGGTATCATACTCAGATGTCAAGCTCTGATATTTGCCCAGTGATTCCTCTGTTGTTTTTAACAATGTCTTGGAACATATATTAAGCTGCAGTTAAATGGGGGTCCCTTTGAGGGGGAGTTTTTGAGAACGGTCTTTGAAGTTCATTAGGACCCCAGAGGGCACCTCCTTACATACTTTAATCTTGCCCAAAAGGTTTCTCTGTACATAGTGAGCTATAACCTAAATGGAGGTGTAAACACACCGTATGCTACTCTTATGGCAATCACTGAGTTTTGGCCAATTAAAAGGACCTGGTATGGTTTGGCTCTGTCCCCACCCAAATCTCATCTTGTAGTTCCCATAATTCCCATGTGTTTTGAGAGGGACCCAGTGGGAGGTAACTGAATCATGGTGGGGGTCTACTCTCATGGTGCTGTTCTTGTGACAGTGAGTGAGTTCTCAGGAGATCTGATGGTTTTATAAGGGGCTTTTCTCCCTTTTGCTCTGTACTTCTCCTTCCTGTCCCCATGTGAGGAAGGATGTATTAGCTTCCCCTTCTGCTGTGATTGCAAGTTTCCTGAGGCCTCCCCTGTCATGCTGAATTGTGGGTCAATTAAACCTCTTTTCTTTATAAATTACCCAGTCTTGGGTGTCTTTATTAGCAGTGTAAGAATGGACTAAAATTGGTACCAGTAGAGTGGGGTGCTGCTGTAAAGATACCTGAAAATGTGGAAGCTACTTTGCAACTGGGTTACAGGAAGAGGTTGAACCAGTTTGAAGTGCTCAGAAGAAGACAGGAAAATGGGGGAAAGTTTGGAACCTCCTAGAAACTTGTTGAATAGCTTTGACCAAAGTGCTGATACTGATAGGAACAATGAAGTCCAGGCTAAGGGGGTTTCAGATGGAGATGGGGAACTGGAGTAAAGGTTGCTCTTATGCAAAGAGACTGGTTGCATTTTGCCCCTGCCCCAGACATCTATGGAACTTTTAAATTGAGAGAGATGATTTAGGGTATCTGGTGGAAGACATTTCTAAGTGGCAAACCATTGAAGTGGGAGCAGAACATAAAAGTTTGGAAAATTTGCAGCCTGATGATGTGATAGAAAAGAAAACTCCATTTTCTGCAGAGAAATTCAAGCTGGCTGCAGAAATTTACATAAGTAATGAGGAGCTGAATGTTAATCACTAAGACAATGGGGAAAATGTCTCCAGGGCATGTCCTAGACCTTGATAGCAGCCTCTCTCATCACAGGTCCATAGGCCTAGGAGGGAAAAATTGATTCCTGGGCTGGGTCCAGGACCTGCCCTGCTGTGTGCAGCCTTGGGACTTGGTGCCCCTATAACAAATTGCTCCAGCCATGGCTAAAAGGGGCCAACATACAGCTCAGGCTGTGGGTTCAGAGAGTGCAAGCTCAAAGCCTTGGCAGCTTCCACCTGGTATTGGGCCTGTGGATATGAAGAAGTCAAGGATTGAGGTTTGGGGACCTCTGCCTAGATTTCAGAGGTTGTATGTAAAAGCTTGGATGTCCAGGCAGAAGTCTGCTGCAGGGGCAGAGCCCTCATGAAGAACCTCTAATAGGGCAGTGCAGAAGGGAAGTGTGGAGTCAGAGCCCCCACACTGAGTCCTCACTGGGAGACTGCCTAGTAGAGCTGTGAGAAGAGGGCCACCATCCTCCAGACACCAGAATGGCAAATCCACTGACAGCCTGCACTGTGTCCCTGGAAAAGCTGCAAACACTCAATGCCAGCCCATGAAAGCAGCCAGGAGTGGGGCTGTATCCTGCAAAGCCACAGGAAGAGCTGCCCAAGGCCATGGAAATCCACCTCTTGCATCAGCATGACCTGGATGTGAGACATGGAGTCAAAAGAGATAATTTTGGAACTTTAAGGTTTAACTACTGCCCTATTGGATTATGGACTTTCATGGAGCCTATAACTACTTATTTTGGTCAATTTCTCCCATTTGGAATGGCTGTATTTACCCAATGCCTGTGTCCCCATTGTATCTAATAAGTAACCAAGTTGCTTTTGATTTTATAGGCTCATAGGCAGAAAAGACTTGCCTTGTCTAAGATGAGACTTTGGACTTGGTCTGTTGGGTTAGTACTGGAATGAGTTAAGACTTTGGGGGACTGCTGGGAAGGCATGATTGATTTTGAAATGTAAGGGCATGAGATTTTGGAGGGTCCTTGGTGGAATGATATGGTTTGGCTGTATCTCCATTCAAATATCATCTTCAATTTTAGTTCCCATAATCCTCATGTGTTGTGGGAAGGACTTGGTAAGAGGTAATTGAATCATGGTGGTGGTTGCTCCCATGCTGCTCTTCTCATGATACTGAGTAAGTTCTCACAATATCTGATAATTTTATAAGAGTTTTTCTCCCTTTTGCTCTGCACTTCTCCTTGCTGCTCCATGTGAAGGACATCTTAGCTTTCCCTTCTGCCAAGATTGTAAGCTTCCTGAGGTTGCCCAGCAATATTATACTGTGAGTCAATTAAACCTATTTTCTTTATAAATTACCCAGTCTTGGCTATGTCTTTATTAGCAGTGTGAGAATGGACTAATACAGTGGCCACCTCTTCAAATACTGTTCAGATAAGACAAATGCTTAGTTATAACCAATCTAGCCATTTCTGTACTTCACTTCCATTCTCTGTAGTCACTTTCCTTTTTCTGTCTATAAATCTTCCAACAAGTTGTTGTGCTAGTGTCTCTGAGCCAACTCTTGTTCAGGAGGCTGCCCAATTTATGAATCATTCTTTGCTCAATTATTCTGTGTTCAGTTGAACTCAGCTAAGGTTTTCTTTTAACACTGGTAAACTGTCAGGCTTTGATGGTGGCTGTCACAGGGCCCCTGGCCTCCTCCTAATTGCTCACAACCCACCAAAGTCTCTACTCTTTTGAGAAGTACTCTTATGCTTGAACTTCATACATTTTTCCCAAATAAAGCTAGTTTCCATAGATATAGTCACAGATATCTGCGTTTTAATGTCCTCTTTCCCTTGGCAACATGTCTGGCCATGTTCTCTGGACTCGTGTCTATAACAGTGGCCTGCTTATCCTCAGAATGACACACTCACTTTATTTCCAGGACACTGGAAAGGGGCAGTAGCCTCTGGATTTCTTGGCTTTTCTCTTCCAGCGTGGATGCTTATCCCTGTGAGTGAGTTGAGGTGAGGATAATCTGAGCCCCAGTGTTCTTGGCCTGCAATCCCTGGGGTAAGGCCTCCATACCATGAATGGGTGCTGGGTGGAGGAGAAAGCCCCTGATAGTCTGATCACACTTTCCTGGACTTTAGCCTTTCTTATACAGAGCTGTAGAGGAGGCATAAAAAATGCAGATGACTTCTCTTTCTTGCACTTTAGGAAGAGGGATTCCTATCATATGGGCTGTACCTGCCCTTCACAGGGGAATTTCCATCATGCTGAGTTGAGGATGGGATAAATAAGTCAAGGATGGGATAAATAAGACTCATGCCAGGGACTCTCCCTGCTCTTACCACTGAGATTTAGTAGATTCTCTTTCACAAATATGTCTTCATTTTTGCATATCATTAAGGTAATTTCCATTTTTTTTATTTTATTATACTTTAAGTTCTAGGGTACATGTGCACAATGTGCAAGTTTGTTACATATGTATATATGTGTCGTGTTGGTTTGCTGCACCCACTAACTCATTGTTTACATTAGGTATATCTCCTAATGCTATCCCTCCCCCCTCCCCCCACCCCACGACAGGCCCTGGTGTGTGATGTTCCTCACCCTGTGTCCAAGTGTTCTCATTGTTCAATTCCTACCTATAAGTGAGAACATGTGGTGTTTGGTTTTCTGTCCTTGTGATACTTTGCTCAGAATGATGGTTTCCAGCTTCATCCATGTTGCTACAAAGGACATGAACTCATCCTTTTTTATGACTGCATAGTATTCCATGATGTATATATGCCACATTTTCTTAATCCAGTCTATCATTGATGGACATTTGGGTTGGTTCCAACTCTTTGCTATTGTGAATAGTGCCACACTAAACATATGTGTGCATGTGTCTTTTAGTATCATGATTTATAATACTTTGGTTATATACCCAGTAATGGGATTGCTGGGTCAAATGGTATTTCTAGTTCTAGATCTTTGAGGAATCGCTACACTGTCTTCCACAATGGTTGAACTAACTTACACTCCCACCAACAGTGTAAAAGCATTCCTGTTTCTCCACATCTTCTCCAGCACCTGTTGTTTCCTGACTTTTTAATGATCACCATTCTAACTGGTGTGAGATTGTATCTCATTGTGGTTTTGATTTAAATTTCTCTGATGATCAGTGATGAAGAGCATTTTTTCATATGTCTGTTAGCTGCGTAAATTTCTTCTTTTGAGAAGTGTCTGTTCATATCCTTTGCCCAATTTTTGATGGGGTTGTTTGATTCTTTCTTGTAAATTTGTTTAAGTTCTTTGTAGATTCTGAATATTAGACCTTTATCAGATGGGTAGATTGCAAAAATTTTCTCCCATTCCATAGGTTGCCTGTTCGCTCTGACTGTAGTTGCTTTTGCTGTGCAGAAGCCCTTGAGTTTAGTTAGATCCCATTTGTCTATTTTGGCTTTTGTTGCCATTGCTTTTGGTGTTTTAGTCATGAAGACTTTGTCCATGCCTATGTCCTGAATGGTATTGCCTAGGTTTTCTTGTAGGATTTGTATGGTTTTAGGTCTAACATTTAAGTGTTTAATCCATCTTGAATTAATTTTTGTATGAGGTGTAAGGAAGGGATCCAGTTTCAGCTTTCTACATATGGCTAGTCAGTTTTCCCAGCACTATTTATTAAATAGGGAATCCTTTCCCCATTTCTTGTTTTTGTCAGCTTTGTCAAGGATCAGATGGTTGTAGATGTGTGGTGTTATTTCTGAGGCCTCTGTTCTGTTCCATTGGTCTATATCTCTGTTTTGGTACCAGTACCATGCTGTTTTGGTTACTGTAGCCTTGTAGTATAGTTTGAAGTCAGGTACTGTGATGCCTCCAGCTTTGTTCTTTGGCTTAGGATTGCTTTGGCAATGTGGGCTCTTTTTTGGTTCCATATGAACTTTAAAGTAGTTTTTTCCAATTCTGTGAAGAAAGTCATTGATACCTTGATAGGGATGGCGTTGAATTCATAAATTACCTTGGGCAGTATGGCCATTTTCACAATATTAATTCTCCCTATCCTTGAGCACTGAATGCTCTTCCATTTGTTTGTGTCTTCTTTTATTTTGTTGAGCAGTGGTTTGTAGTTCTCCTTGAAGAGGTCCTTCACATCCCTGGTAAGCTGGATTCCTAGGTATTTTATTCTCTTTGTAGCAATTGTGAATGGGAGTTCACTCATGAATTGGCTCTATGTTTGTTATTGGTGTATAAGAATGCTTATGATTTTTCCACATTGATTTTGTATCCTGAGATTGCTGAAGTTGCATATCAGCTTAAAGAAATTTGGGGCTGATATGATGGAGTTTTCTAAATATACAATCATGTCATCTGCAAACAGGGACAATTTGAATTCCTCTTCTCATAATTGAATACCTTTTATTTCTTTATCTTGCCTGATTGCCCTGGCCAGAATTTCCAACACTATGTTGAATAGGAGTGGTGAGAGAGGGCATCCCTGTCTTGTGCCAGTTTTCAAAAGGAATGTTTCCAGTTTTTGCCCATTCAGTATGATACTGGCTGTGGCTTTGTCATAAATAGCTCTTATTATTTTGAGAAACGTTCCATCAATACATAGTTTGTTGAGAGTTTTTAGCATGAAGGGCTGTTTAATTTTGTCAAAGGCCTTTTCTGCATCTATTGAGATAATCATGTGGTTTTTGTCTTTGGTTCTGTTTATGTGATGGATTACATTTATGGATTTGCATATGTTGAACCAGCCTTGCATCCCAGGGATGAAGTCAACTTGATCTTGGTGGATACGCTTTTTGATGTGCTGCTGGATTCAGTTTGCCAGTATTTTATTGAGAATTTTTGCATCAATGTTCATCAGGGATATGGGTCTAAAATTCTCTCTTTTTGTTGTGTCTCTGCCAGGCTTTGGTATCAGGATGATGCCGGCCTCATGAAATCAGTTAGGGAGGATTCCCTCTTTTTCTATTGATTGGAATATTTTCAGAAGGAATGGTACCAGCTCCTCTTTGTACCTCTGTAGAATTCAGCTGTGAATCCGTCTTGTCCTGGAGTTTTTTTGGTTGGTAGGCTATTAATTATTGCCTCAATTTCAGAGCCTATTATTGGTCTATTCAGTGATTCAACTTCTTCCTGGTTTAGTCTTGGGAGGGTGTATGTGTCCGGGAATTTATCCATTTTTTTTTCTAGATTTTCTAGTTTGTTTGCATAGAGGTGTTTATAGTATTCTTTGATGGTAGTTTGTATTTCTGTGGGGTTGGTGATGATATCCCCTGTATCATTTTTTATTGCGTCTATTTGATTCTTCTTTCTTTTCTACTTTATTAGTCTTGCTAGTGGTCAATCAATGTTGTTGATCAGAAAAACCAGCTCCTGGATTCATAGATTTGTTGAAGGGTTTTTTTGGTCTCTATCTCCTTCAGTTCTGCTCTGACCTTAGTTATTTCTTACCTTTTGCTAGCTTTTGAATTTGTTTGCTCCTTTCCATGTTTAGTGCTTCTTTCAGGAGCTCTTGTAGGGCAGGCCTGGTGGTGACAAAATCTCTCAGCATTTGCTTGTCTGTAAAGGATTTTATTTCTCCTTCACTTATGAAGCTTAGTTTGGCTGGATATGAAATTCTGGGTTGAAAATTCTTTTCTTTAAGAATGTTGAATATTGGCCCTCCCTCACTCTCTTCTGGCTTGTAGGGTTTCTGCCGAGAGAGCCACTGTTAGTCTGATGGGCTTCCCTTTGTGGGTAACCCGACCTTTCTCTCTGGCTGCCCTTAGCATTTTTTCCTTCATTTCAACCTTGGTGAATCTGACAATTATGTGTCTTGGCATTGCTCTTCTCGAGGAGTATCTTTGTGGTGTTCTCTGTATTTCCTGAATTTGAATGTTGGCCTGCCTTGTGAGGCTGGGGAAATTCTCCTGGATAATATCCTCAAGAGTGTTTTCCAGCTTCATTCCATTCTCCCCATGACTCTCAGGTACACCAGTCAAATATAGATTTGGTCTTTTCACATAGTCCCATATTTGTTGGAGGCTTTGTTCATTTCTTTTTACTTTTTTTTCTCTAAACTTCTTGCTTCATTTCATTCATTTGATCTTCAATCACTGATACCCTTTCTTCCACTTGATTGAATCAACTACTAAAGCTTGTGTATGCATCACCTAGTTCTCGTGCCATGGTTTTCTGCTCCATCAGGTCATTTAAGGTATTCTCTACACTATTTATTCTAGTTAGCCATTCGTCTAATCTTTTTTCAAGGTTTTAGCTTCCTTGCAATGGATTTGAACATCCGCCTTTAGCTCAGAGAAGTTTGTTATTACTGACTTTCTGAAGCCTACTTCTGTCAACTTGTCAAAGTCATTATCCATCCAGCTTTGCTCTGCTGCTGGCAAGGAGTTGCGATCCTTTGGAGGAGAAGAGGCGCTCTGGTTTTTAGAATTTTCAGCTTTTCATCCGGGTGCCATGGCTCATGCCTGTAATCCCAGCACTTTGGGAGGCCGAGGCAGGAGGATCACGAGGTCAGGAGCTCCAGACCATTGTGGCTAACACGGTGAAACCTTGTCTCTACTAAAAATACAAAAAAATTAGCCGGGTGTGGTGGTGGGTGCCTGTAGTCCCAGCTACTTGGGAGGCTGAGGCAGGAAAATGGTGTGAACCTGGGAGGTGGAGTTTGCAGTGAGCAGAGATCTCACCACTGCACTCCAGCCTGGGCGACAGAGCAAGACTCCATCTCAAAAAAAAAAAAAAGAAAAAAAAAGAGAATTTCCAGCTTTTCTGTTCTGGTTTCTCCCCATCTTTGTGGTTTTATCTACCTTTGGTCTTTGATGATGGTCACCTACAGATGGGGTTTTGGTGTGGATGTCCTTTTTGTTGATGTTGATGCTATTCCTTTCTGTTTGTTAGTTTTCCTTTTAACAGTCAGGTCCCTCAGCTGCAGGTCTGTTGGAGTTTGCTGGAGGTCCACTCCAGACCCTGTTTGCCTGGGTATCACCAGCGGAGGCTGCAGAACAGCAAATACTGCAGAACAGCAAATATTGCTGCCTGATCCTTCCTCTGGAAGCTTCATCTCAAGGCGCACCTGGCTGTATGAGGTGTCAGTCAGCCCCTACTGGGAGGTGTCTCCAAGTTAGGCTACAGGGGGATCAGGGACCCACTTGAGGAGGCAGTCTCTCTGTTCTCAGAGCTCAAACACCATGCTGGGAGAACCACTGCTCTCTTTAGAGCTGTCTGACAGGGACGTTTAAGTCTGCAGAAGTTTCTGCTGACTTTTGTTAGGCTATTCCCTGCTCCAAGAGGTGGAGTCTACAGAGGCAGTGGGCCTAGTTGAGCTGTGGTGGGCTCCACCCAGTTGGAGCTTTCTGGCCGCTTTGTTTACCTACTCAAGCCTCAGCAATGGTGGGTGCCCCTCTCCCAGCCAGGCTTGCCTCCTTGCAGTTAGATCTCGGACTAGCAGTGAGCAAGGCTCCATGGTTGTGGTACTCACTGAGCAAGGTGTGGGATATAGTCTCCTGGTGTGCCATTTGCTAAGACCATTGGAAAAGCACAGTGTTTAGGTAGCAGTGTCCCAATTTTCCTGGTACAGTCTATCACAGCTTCCCTTGGCTAGGAAAGGGAAATCCCCCAACCCCTTGCACTTCCTGGGTGAGGTGATGCCCCGTCCTGCTTCAACTCACCTTCCATGGGCTACATTCACTTTCCAACCAGTCCCAATGAGATGAACCAGGTAACTCAGTTGGAAATGCAGAAATCACCCATCTTCTGCGTCGATCACACTGGGAGCTGCAGACCAGAGGTTTTCCTATTCGGCCATCTTGGAACAGACTCCCAGAAAGTTGTAATAGTTATTTAAAATAATTTTTAACATTTATTGTTGTTTCTCTGGGAATCTCCTCACACCATCATTCCATACATGAATCCTGAAAAAATGACTTTTAGTTCCAGAGAAAGTTTGATTTGCCTAAAAACTTATCTCTCTTAATACAGTATTGTTTATTCAAATATTTTCTTATCTGGTCAATAACTAACTTTATTTTGTTCTAGCTTGTTTAATATTCTTAAAAATTAAAGGCTTCTTTGTGCTTTGTACTACTCTAAGAAATGAATGATTTTCTTAAAAAAGCAATATATATTATATTTATCAACTTTTGATTTTTAAATTACCGTATTTTCACATTTGAAAGAAAGGAGCAATTAAAAATAATCTTTTACCTATGGAGAAATAACTTTTTATGAAAAGAGATATGTAATAATTACTTTAAAAATGTTTCTTAAAGTGCAGAGTGTATGTAGAAAACATAATGATTTGAAAAATTTGAGGATAGTAAGTCAATTATTTTTACAGAACCATAAAATGTGTTGACCTCTAGATGCTATTGATTATCCAAATATACTTTCTGGTGTTTTATTACTTTAACTTTCAGGAATAAAGAATACTTTACTGCTGAATTATAATTACAAAATATAGTTGATAAAATAATTGTTTCCTGTAAGGGGAAAAAGTGTTTTACACTGTGTTGCAGTACAATCAATTAGTATATATCAATTTGGAATAATTTTCATTTATTTTAAAATCTCATTATTTTATTTTCTAATGCCATTAAATTTCTTTTGAAAGAACTTCCTGTCAAATCACAAAATAGGAATTCATTATACCCATTTTTTTAGAAATGTGAACTGAAATTAATTATTTTGTTTGAAGTTCACTTTATAATGAAAAAGTGCCCAAATAATATTCAGGATGAAATTTTAAAACTTGAAAAAATAAACAAGTATCATTTACACATTTAATTTGAAAGAGGTAGAAATCTATGAAGGTTTATAACATTCACTCTAAAGAAGGCTGCACTTTCTGTTTCATAGTGTCTACTAGACTGAAAGATAAATAGTATGTTGCTTCAGTCTTCCACTATCTTTTAAAACTTTAAATTACACACTAGAGAGAAACTGGCTTGATCATCTCTCTGACTTTATGACTTTATACTATAAGATGCCAAAGAAGTATCCCCTGGCTATATTTGGTAAAAAGTTAGATCATAAAAGATAAACATTCAGGATGAACTCAAGGCTAAGAGACTGTTTTAGCCATTTGTTTTATATTTGATGCTTCCTGCAGTAGTTTTGTAAGTAAATTTGCAAAACCAGAAAAGCTTTCATAGACTTAAACATGGGGCATTCCCTTGAAGGTTACAGCCCAGATTATGATTTGCCCCAGGTGAAGGGATACTGCATTAAGGATACATAATAAGAGCACTGACTATTCAAGAAAGCCAGAAATGAAGGCAAGAGAGTGGAAGTGAGCCTTCTGGATAAAAATATTAACTTTTCCTTTGGTCCCTGTCTTGATGTGCATTTCTCATATCTTTGATTACAGGCCCAAACCAGATCAAAAGGTCTTCCTTTATTCCGCTTTCATCCACTTTAAACTTTTAATATTCTTAGTTTTCTAACTAGTTTGGTGTGCTTTCATCAGTATTTTCTAAAAGATTCCTTTTCAGTGTTCGATTCATCTGTGACCTTGGGGCACATTAAGAGGTACTAAAATTGGTGGGAGTGGGTATGTGAATATATGTATGATTTTGTGCATATGTTAGGAGAGAGAAACATGAGTAGAAATATATATTAACCTCAGCTAGTAATTTAAAACCTGGCAAACTAAATAATATTCACTTCTCCCAACTACGTAACACAGACACACACCACCTCATTGCCCTCCTCTCATCACAAAGATAACAATACATTTTCAAAAAAGCCTATTGAAACTAATACTATCTTCAGATACCAACTTACTATAAAGTACTTATTTTGAAATAGTAGGCTCTCAATAGGTAGACTTAAATGTTTAAATAGTTAGATATGGAATTACAACATTGAACAGAAAATTTAAAGAACATAGATTTCTCTATTAAATCCTAGTTGACATTCCAAAACCAGAGTTTTTCTCAACAGTACACTTTTTCCCCTTTCAAGGAAATGATTACTTTATCAACTGTATTTTGTAATTGTAATTCAGCGGTAAAATATTGGTTATTCCTAAAAGCTAAAGTGATAAAGCACTGTAAAGTATATTTGGATAATCAATGACAACTAAAAGTCAACACATTTTTATGGCTCTGTAAAAATAATTGACCTACTATCCTCAAATTTTTCAATATGTATCCATGTATATAAAATCTGTATCTTCTCCTCTCACCAAAAAAAAAAACAATTCAAGGTTTACCAACCCTCACTTGCTAATAGCTATGCTTTTTCATCTGTGAATTCGGAAAATATTCATTGACACAAATTTACATAAATGAATGTTTTATTAAACATAATATCACATGGAAATATTTGAAAAATAAATATATTACACATATGTAGACCATGTGACTTTTACTTTAGTCTTCAGGCAATCCTTAGTGTGCACATAGTTTAAAAACCCCTAGAGGCAGGGCGTGGTAGCTCATGCCTGTAATCCCAGAACTTTGAGAGGCCGAGGCAGGTGCATCACTTGACGTCAGGTGTTGGAGACCAGCCTGCCCAACATGGTAAACTACAAAAATTAGCCGGGCGTGGTGGTGCAGGCCTGTAGTCCCAGCGACCCAGGAGGCTGAGGCAGAAGAATCTCTTGAACCCAAGAGGCTGAGTTTGCAGTAAGCCGAGATCGCGCCACTACACTCCAGCTTGGGCAGAGCGAGACTCCATCTCAAAAAAAAAAAAAAAAAAAGAAAGAAAGAAGAAAAAATTCTAGAAATAAATTCCTGTCCCTAGGTGTCCCCAGTGCACAGGATGGGGACCATTGTTTTAAAATAGTTGTTTTAAACCATTTTGACACAAAAGCATTTCCTTAAAGGCAATTCTTACTTGAAAGGTCAATTTAAACTGCAAATTGAGATAGATTTTTCTCTCTGGATTCCTGGATTTCTGTCCAGTTCACCTGCCCCACTGTCCTATGCATCCCCCCGTCCAACTCCACTGAGTTCCCCTTTGCACACTAAGAGAAGAGTTGGGAACCACCTTCCATGTTTTATAAGAGAATTCAGCCATGTAGGCATAATCAGATCAAAAGACTCTTTATAAAACATAAATGTTTAAATGACCAGATATGGAGTTACAACATGAAACACAAAATTCAAAGAACTTAGATTTCTCTATTAAATCCTACTTGACATCTCCAAACCAGAGTTTTTCTCAACAGTACCCACTAAATTAGAAGTTTATGAAAAAGAATTGTTACATGTTTTCTTGAACTACATTTCGTAGTCGATCACACGGCTCTAGTTTCATGGTAGAGGACGTGACCTAGAGTGGTGAATTTTGAATTACTTTCAATTATTATTATTATCATTATTCCAACATTCATTTTTTACCCAGATGGATAGTTATATTTTCTAATAATAACATTTGCTCTTTTATTTATTCAGTTTAGATTAGGTCTAAAATGTAAGGAGTTATATATTTGTTTTTCTACTGGTTAAAAACTTTGGGCCAGGTGTTGTGGCTTACACCTGTAATCCCAGCACCTTGGGAGACTGAGGCCAGTGGATCACCTGAGGTCAGGAGTTTGAGACCAGCCTGGCCAACATGGTGAAACCCTGACTCTACTAAAAATACAAAAATTAGCCGGGCAGAGTGGCGTGTGACTGTAGTTCCAGCAACTCGGGAGGCTGAGGCAGAAGGATCCCTTGAACCCAGGAGGTGGAGGTTCCAGTGAGTCGAGATCATGCCACTGCACTCCAACCTGGGCGACAGAGTGAGAATCTGTCTCAAAAAACAAAATCAAAACAAAAAAAAACTTTCATTCAGGCAATTTAATATGTTTTTCATCATGTTGGAAGCATGATTACCTATTATCATCATTGAGTTATTGACCACTTCACTGGCAAATTTTGTTTTGGTTTTGTTCTTAGGCAACTTAATATTTTGCTCTGTGCTTTATATATATTATGCCTTTTAGTATTTTCAATATTCCTATGAAGGATAGGAGGAATTAAAGTAGGCATTGTTATAACACGAATTTTCACATAAGGAAACTAAGATTCAAGGGTAAAATAATTTATCTAAAGTCTCAGAGCGCTTGAAGTGAGAAGCCAGCTTCAAACACAGACCTTATATTGGAACCCCAAGTCTTAGGCGTATGTCAAATTGACTAACTATACATACAATTTATATATGTAATACATATTTATATATCATATATAATGTTCTAATTTATATTTAACATATACAAATGTATAAATATATAATATTTAATTTATTTAATATGATAATATATGTATATTTTCCTGCAATTTTCCAAGGGGAATTTAAAGCTGAATAACATTTACCGTGCGTTTGTCCATAAAAGTACAATGAATACTCAAAATAAAAATACCGACTAGCAGGACAAGATATAAAATCACTCATTTTAATAATGTCTTTATAAAGATACTATTGTCACATGTATTGACACATGTTGCTAATTTTTCTTCTAATCTTTACATGTATTTGCATAGCTATGATCGTAGTACCTGTGCAATTTTTTTATGCACATTTTTATTGCTATAAATTTATGGGGTGCAAGTGTAATTTTGTCACATGGATTGATGGGATAGTGCTAAAGTCAGGGATTTTGGTGTATTCATCAGTTGAATAAAATATTGTACCCATTAAGTAATTTACCATCATCTACTTCCTCCCACTGCCTCACTCCTGTGAGCCTCCTTTGTCTGTCATTCCGACTTCATATTCATGTGTACATCTTTAACTGACATTTATAAATGAGAACATGCTACATATGTCTTTCTGTGTCTGACTGGTTTCACTCAAGATAATGGCTTCCAATTCCATCCATGTTGCTGCAAACACATGATTTTATTTTTTATGTGTGAATACTATTCCATTGTATATTTATATGGAATAAAATATTCCATATATATATACACACACACACACACACACACAACATTTTCTTTGTTGAATCATCTGGTAATGGACATGAGGGTTGGTTCCATGTCTTTTCTATTGTGAGTACTGCTGCAATAAACCTACAAGTTTAGAGCGTTTTTTGATATAATAATTTTTTTCTTTACATAGATTCCAGTAGTGGGATTTCCGGACCAAATGGTAGTACTATTTTTAATCTTTGAAAAAAATCTGCCTACTGCTTTATGTAGAAGTTGTACCAATTTACATTTCCATCAATAATGTATAAGAGTTCCTTTTTCTTCACGTCCTTGCCAACATAACTATTCTTTTTTCTTTTTTTGTTCTTAGGCAATTTAATACTGTGCTCTGTGCTTTGTATACATTTTGTCATTTAGTGTTTTCAATATTCCTATAAAGGATAGAAGAAATTAAAGGAGGCATTATTTATAACATTTCTATTGGTAACTATTCTAACTGGTGTAAGATGATATCTCACTGTGATTTTAATTTGTATTTCTCTGATGATTAGGGATGTTGAACATTTTTTTCACATGCTTGTTAGCCATTTATATGTCTTCTTTTGCAAAACATCTATTTATGTTCTTGGCCTGTCTTTTAATGGGTATTTGTTTTCATTTTGTTTTTGTTGTTATTTGAGTTCCTTGTAAATTCTGGATATTAGTCCCCTGTAAGATACATAGTTTGAAAATGTTTTCTCACATTCTGCACATTGTCTTTTCACTGTTAATTGTTTCTTTTGCTTTGCAGAAGCTTTTTAAAGACTTGTCTATTTTTTTATTATTGCTTGTGTTTTTGAGGTCTTAGTCCTGAATTCTTTGCCTAGATCAATGTCCAGAGAGTTTAACCTAGCTTTTCTTCTAATATTTTTATAGTTTTAGGACTTATATATAAGTTTTTAATGCATCATAAGTTGATTTTTTTATATAGCTCAGTTTTATTCTTCTGTATTATGCCTATCCAATTTTCCCAGCATCATTTAATGACAAGGGTGTCTTTTCCCCAGTGCATTTCTTCTCAATTTTGTCAAAGATCCATTGGCTGTAGATAAATAGCTTTATTTCTGGATTCTCTATTATGTTCCATTGATCTCTGTGTCTATTTTTATACTGGTATCATACTGTTTGGGTCATTACAGCTTTGTAGTATATTTGAAGGCAGATTCTGTGATGCTTCCAGAGTTTGCTTAGGATTGCTCTAACTATTCAGGCTCTTTTATGGTTCCATGTGAATTTGGGGATTGTTTTTTCTAATTCTGTGAAAAATGGTGTTAGTATTTTGACAGGGATTTCATTGACTCTGTCTAATGCTTTAAGAAGTACGATCATTTTTACCAATATTAATTATTCTAATTACCAGAAGGGAGGTTTGTGTCATCTACAGCTTTAGTAGGGTTTTTGTGTGTGTGTGTGGAGATATTTCACCTCCTTGGTTAAATATATTAGCTAAGTTTTTTTTTTTAATTTAGTCACTGTTGTAAATGGGATTACCTTCTTGATTTGGGTCTCCTCTAGATTGTTATTGGTATATAGAAATGCCACTAATTTTTGGATGTTGATTTTATATCCAGAAACTTTAGTGAAGTGACTTATAAAACCTAAGTTTTTTTGGTGGAATCTTTAGTCTTCTTGTATCTTTTGTAGATATGAGATTATATCATCAGTGTACAGGGAAAACTTGACTTCTTCTTTTTCAATGTGGATGCCTTCTACTTCTTTCTCTTGCCTGAATGCTCTGGCTAGAATTTCCAGTACTATGTTGAAAAGGAATGGTAAAAGTGGGCATCCTTGTGTTGTTCCATTTCTTAGAGTGACTGCTTTCAACTTTTCCTAATTTAGTATGATATTGGCTATGGCTTTGTCATATATGGCCTTTATAATTTTGAGGTATGCCTCTTGTCTGCCTAATTTGTTGAGGATTTTTATCATGAATTTTGTCAAATACTTTTTCTGCATCTATTGTGATAATCATACTTTTTGTCCTTAATTCCGTTTATGTGGTGTATAGCATTTGTTAAGTTGCATGTGTTGAACAATCCTGGCATCCCTGGTAAAACCCATTTGATCATGGAGTAGTATCTTTTTGATTTACTTTTTGATTTGGTTTGCTAGTATTTTGCTGAGGATGTTTGTTCCTCTGTTTATCAGGTATTTTGATGTGTAGTTTTATCTTGTGTGTGTCTCCTTGTCTGGCTTTGGTATCAAGGTGATACTAGCCTTTTTATATAAGAAGTTAGAAAGAAGTCTCTCCTCCTTGATTTTCTGGAGCACTTTTGGGAGGATTGACATTAGTTCTTCTTTGTATGGGTCATAAAACTTAGCTGTGACTCCATTTGGTCCTGGGCTTTCTTTTGTTGTTGTTTTTTATTACCATATTTTAAAATCATATTAGACTTCATAAATGTTCTTTAAAGCAGTTAAGTATTCAAATATAACTAGCCATTTAGATTATTTTGTGATTGTCTCTATTATAAATCTTTGTTGAACATAATAGAACACAGGTTTAATTTTCAAAATTGTATTTTATTATGGAAAGTTTGTAGAAGTGATGTTACCATGTCAGAAGCTATGAAGATTTTTCTTTGTGCATAATGCTAACATCTTTTCCAAAGAAAAAGTCGTGGCAGTTGGCAGTTCTATCAGAAATACCTAAATCATTTCAAGCAACAAACACTCTGGAAGGTGCTGTAGCTGGAAGCCACATCTTATACCCACTCCTCTAAAGTGCTAGCAAAATAGAGGCCTTTCTTTATTCATATTTTTTCAGTTCATATCTTTATGGACAAAAGGAAAAAGCAAATCAAAGCACCAGAGATGATGAAATGGGCCACACAAGCAGTCCTCCACTCATCTCCTATAAGTGAATTCAAATGTTGCAATGATGCCATTTTCAGGCCTGTGCAGAAGATTCATGTAACTCCCTTGAGACTACTCTTACCTTGGTAGAGGCAGACTAGAATATTTAAATAAAATTTTCATGAAAAATGGATCAACATAGAACCATACTTTCCCCAATCTAAGGAAATAAAGGCCCACCCTTTTGCACTTTGCCACGGGATTATCTACACCAGCCCCTCACTCCCTGGTCTTTCCCAGTATATCCTCACTTTTCTTCTGGTTTCAAATCACTGTGTTTATTTTTATTCGCTCTTCCTAATGCCTAGATTATATTTTTATTATTTTCCCTCTATTAATACTTAACTACTATTTCAATGGTCATCCAAAAAATTATAATAGTATCCTTTACTTATCATAGTTTAATATAAATTAATAATTTGATTATTTCCTATTAAAACACTTTAACTCCATTTACCTTGCTACTTTGTTTGCTGATTATTTACTTCTATATATGCCGTACACTCAGAGACCAGTATTAGTGCTATTTTTACTCAGTCTTATAACTGTTACTAATATACATAATTATATTTTTCATTGCTTTTTAAATTCATTCCTGATTCCCTGAGTTGCCTTCTGGGATTACTTTTTTCTCATAAAATAAAATTACTTATGAGAACCATTTGACCCAGCCATCCCATTACTGGGTATATACCCAAAGAATTATAAATCATGCTGCTATAAAGACACATGCACAAGTATGTTTATTACGGCACTATTCACAATAGCAAAGACTTGGAACCAACCCAAATGTCCATCAGTGATAGACTGGATTAAGAAAATGTGGCACATATACACCATGGAATACTATGCAGCCGTAAAAAAAGAATGAGTTCATGTCCTTTGCAGGGACATGGATGAAGCTGGAAAGCATCATTCTCAGCAAACTATCGCAAAGACAAAAAAACCAAACACTGCATGTTCTCACTCATAGGTGGGAATTAAACAATGAGAACACTTGGACACAGGAAGGGGAACATCACACACTGGGGCCTGTTGTAGGGTGGGGGCACGGGGGAGATATACCTAATGTAAATGACGAGTTAATGGGTGCAGCACACCAACATGGCACATGTGTACATATGTAACAAACCTGCACGTTGTGCATATGTACCCTAGAACTTAAAAGTACAATAAAAAAAGACCAAAAAAAAAGTTAAAAAAATTATTTAGTGTTTTCTTTAGTGATGGTGACAGATTCTCTCAGTTTTTTTCCTGAAAATGTTTTAATTGTATGATTATTTTTTAAGGCTGCTTTGAGTAGGATTCTGAATTGAAAGATTTTTTCCAGCTTTTTGAAGAAATCATTTCATTTGCTTCTGAGTTTTAGTGTTTAATTTAATGAGTCTTCTATCGTTTTATTATTGCTACTTTGAAAGGAAACAGTTGTGTTTTTTCTGGTTGTTTTAAAAATATTTTTTCTCCTTTATTTGGGAGGCTGGTATCAGTTTTATTTTAGTATGCTATGATGTGATTTTCTTTGTATTTATCTTATTTAGTCTAAGTAATGTTTCTTCAGTGTCTAGCCTAAAACCTTAAATTAGTTTTGAAAAATTTTAGCCAATATCTTTTTAAAAATGTTTCTGCTCCATTATTTTTCTCTACTGGGGCTCTATTCTTAAGCTTTTTTTACTGTTTAACAATGTGGTTGTTTCTCTTTTAGTAACCTCAGCTTTATCTAATCTTCTGTTAAGCCCAGCCATTGAATTCTCAATTTTATTTAGCAGCATTTTTAGCTCTAGGCTTTGAATTTTGTCATTTTAAAAATGCATATGTATACTTACCTTTAGAAACTATCTGCCTTGTCTACTGTATTTTAAAACACAAAGTCTTATTATACATGTTAAACAAATGGAAGGAACAAAGCAAATATACATGAATGTGGTATATAAATCAGAGCACTCAATTTAAAAATTGAACAAAGAACTTTATTTTCAAAAATGCTACATTATTACATTAACAATAAAACAATTATTTTGTTATATAGGAGATTAGATTTTATGGCCAGATGTTATTTTCATAAAGCACTTTTACAATCATACAGCTTCACTACTGAACAGCTTCACAGCGGCATCTCACTGCAGTTTAAAAAATATTCACTGGCTTCCTATTGCAGTTTAATAAATACTATGCTTTATTTGGATATGAAACAAATTAAAATACATATTTAATAATTCATAGATTTAATTTTTTCAGGACATTTTAATAAAAGGAACAATGTGTCAGATGTTAAAATAATACAATTAGAAATATGAGTCAAATAAAATAAAAATTATGTAAGGTGCTAATTGATATCATCTCCACTATGATATGAACTCAGCTTTTATTTCTGACAGTACCCGCCCTCTTGCTGATCACCCCAACTTGAGGGCTGGATCAGGCATGAAGTCATAAACAGGCATGAGGGGCAGTGGTGCTTGGGGCGAGGGAAGTGATGGGATATATCCTTTTTAGAGAAGATTCAATGAAAAGGTAGACAGATGCTCCAACAGATGTACCAAAATCAGGGGGTTAGAAAGAGAGAAAACTAGAAGTGATCAAAAAAGAAACCAGAGAAATGAAACACATGTTGAAGTGCAATACGGGCAGTGGGTGTGGGATAGAAACAGGCACTAGTTTAGTCCATTTTTACATCTTTTATGGGTTAGGGAATAACAAACAAACAGAAAAACAACTGCTAAATGTGCTGTAACAGATCAGAAAACGTATACAAACAGACCATATTGCCAGTTTTCAAACTCACCGTACTATTTTACTATCATGCTTTTTCAAGCTGATCTCCATCTGGAATGGTTTTTCTCCTTGAAATCTTCAGCTATATATGATAGCCATCATTTAAGAGCTTGTTCAAATTTTAGACTTAACAGAGTGTTAGTTAGGATTAGTGTTAGGATAAAGGTTAGGATTTCTACTGTTCACCTACAAAAAGGACTTCAACTTGCTCTTAACTCAGTACTGTGATTTTACTTTTATCAATGAAATATTTTCTAGCCATTATCATTTTAGTTGTATATATGGTCACATTAGAAATATATCTGGTTTTAAGTAATCTGGCACAGGTTTGGTTACTTTATAGATATTTGCACCTGCCTTGTTCCCTACTAAATAATATGCTCTGAATGGTCAAGACTGTGCTGAACATGTCTCTGTATCTACTGGAAAGTAATGCCAAATAATATTAGGAAAGTAAACTATTGAAAATGAAAAGCATTTTTCTCAAATTATTTCTTTCATAACATGTATAATATAACTTAAAAATGTCACCAAACTTTGATTTGGGTTAAATTTTCAGTTTGAATACATTCTCTTTCTCTCTCCAAATAAATATTAAATATGCAAACAGAGATATGCACATATACTTGTTGCATTGTGCAAATAATAATAATTACATTTATGATTTGTTTAAATAGATCAAATAATAAAAATTAGTTTAAATCTATTTGTTTTGACTTGTTTACATTCTTAGTTTGCTCATAATTATGACCTTTTAATACCTCATCAAACCAGTCATATAAAATCAAGAATAAAGTTGTGGGGACATATGATGATAAAATATGAACCAATCAATTATTTTAGATGATATTCTGTGCACAAAACATTATCACAGATTCAGTGGGAATACAAAATTACTATAAAAATGGACCTGCCCTTGGTAAGCATAAAATCTGACTGAGGAGAGAGAGGCTCGCAGGTGAAATATTGTGAAAATAATACCTGACAGAATTTAATTGTTAAGTTGTATGGTTTGTATCTATAAATAGTGAAGGAACTGAATACCATCTTCATGTGAAAAGCTCTGCAACTAAACTTAACTAATTTGCATAAGAAAAATAATAATAATGAATTTTTAGTGCAGTAATGTCAATGCTACTCTTCACATTCATGTCTATATTTTCTATTATAAAAAGACTTTCCTAAGTATAAATATCAGAAGAACATGAAGCAAATTTATATTTGATTTGAGGCATAAAAAAACTATAAGATCAATTTTTACCCTATATAACCAATGTACCAGACATGTTATGGTAGAATTTTAAAAATCTGTAATTTGCTAATTGTTTAATAGACTTTGTGAGTGTGAGTGAATTACTTAATAAATTCTTTTAGCCAAAAAATAGAAATGAAAAATTATTGTCAATGACAATGTTCATAATACTCTAAGCTTTGTTTTATATACAGCAAGCTTGAACTTACAGAAAATTTACATAAATCTGTATTTGGCAGGGTTCTCTAGAGGGACAGAACTAATAGGACAGAACTAATAGGATCATGACTCACATGATCACAAGGTGATGTCCCACAATAGGCCATCTGTAAGCTTAGGAGCAAGAAAGCCAGTCCAAGTCCCAAAACTGAAGAACTTGGAGTCAGATGTTCGAGGGCAGGAAGCATTCACCACGGGAGAAAGATGTAGGCCAGAAGACTAAACCAGTCTAGTCTTTCCATGTTCTTCTGCCTGCTTTTATTCTGGTCATGCTGGAAGCTGATTAGATGATGATACACAGATTGAGAGTGGGTCTGCCTTTCACAGTCCACCGACTCAAATGTTAAGTCATTTGACAACACCCTCACAGACACACCCAGGAACAATACTTTGCACCCTTCAATCCAATCAGGTTGACACTCAGTATTAACCATCACACATTTTATGCACCCATGACTGTTTATTCCAAGCTCTACTAACTCCTTTTGTTTTGTAGAAAATTTATAAGTTTATACATACAAAGATAACCCGCTCCCCAAATTGTGAATACTGATTTGGAAGTTAATAAAGTTATGACGTATATACCTCCATCAGGAGGGCACAAAAAGGAGAGAAGAAGAAGAAATGAGGGAAATATAAATAAATGAAATATAAACATATACAAATATATGTGAAATACAAATAAATGAAGGGACACATAACGCACCTATGAATTTGATTCCAAATATGTGGGTTGAGGTGATTCTGACCAAATTCTATTCCACACTCATGCTTCCAAAATATCAGGATGAAAAAAATCTTCAAATTTTTAAGTGATTCAGACTTTTTTCTATGACCTTTTTGATTTTTATCTGCACCACTGTGATCTATGTGATCTCATCAATCCACACAGATTTTAATACCAACTATATGGTGGGCACTTTCAATGATCTATTTCTTGTAAAAGTTACACATACCTCTACAAATGTTTTCATAGCCCCTCTTTAATAAGTGATGAGAGAGGAGAATAGATCTTATAAATCATCTACTATTCTTTTGATACATTAGTTTGATTTAATAATTCAATTCCATAAATATATGCAAGTTTGTTAATTACAAATAAAAACATTATATATCTATATCTACAGTTCTAACCAATAGCCAAGTCATCTAGACAATAAAACATATAAAATACTCAAAAGATATCTCACTTTGGAGCCCTATCAAGTCTGGGTAAAAGTGATAGTATATCCATAAGATGGATGTTTCTCTCACAATTTCAGGATTCATTCTGCCACCGACAGTTTTCTGTATTGAGTATCTATAATCAAAAAACATTTTTCATCTTACCAGGGTGACTCTAAGATTACTTCTTCCAGAGACATTGTATAAGCGGAAGCCAAAGGAATCCAGTCATCTTTTTAACACATTTTTCTTTCTGGAATATATTTTCCCTTCTTCACTTTGAAGAATTTTAAATCATCTTCAACTACCCTCTTGAAAATGACCAAATGCTTGATCTATTTCTGCCTTGAATTATCTATCAACTCTATCTCCTACCATTTTTTAAACTCTTCGATTGTACTTATGTTATTTTGTGTGCCTCAGTAATGAGTTCAAAATGTCAGATGAGTTTACCTTATCCTCTCATATTTAAACCTAATCCATTTAAATCATCCCGTTGAAACAATCATGCCTTTTCTACTTACAGCTACCCAAATTTTGATCTCATACATGTCTCTAATTCTGTAGATGGTCTTTTCTCTGTATTCAGTGCTGTTTCAAGAGTGATACATAGCTTATTTTGCTTGATCTCCCCACACTCAAAAATAAAATAAAAATATGCACGTAATTTTGAAATAAAACCAATGCATATAGTAGAATTTAAGAATGCTAGCCTGGGCAACATGGTGAAACCTCATCTCTACAAAAAAATATAAAAATTAGCCAGCAGTGGCGGTGCATGCCTGCGGTCCCAGCTACTTTGGGGGCTGGGCTTGAGCCCAGAAGGCAGACATTGCAGTAAGTCAAGATTACCACTGCACTCCAGCCTGGCTTACAGAGTGAGAGACTGTCTCGAAAAAAGAAACAAATGTTTTGCAGAAGTTGGAGGAAGGGCACATTAATATTACAGTAACACACTTTAAAATAAAACATTAAGAAATGTCCTGTTCATAAAAGTCTTTTGACCAAACTGCTAGTGGAAATTTCTTTCCTGATCATGTTCCCCAGGTCTCCAGACTTTAAATTCAAGCCATATTCATAGTTTAATTAATCTACTCCCATTCCCATTCCTCTTTCTCCAGGTTCTCCAACCTCAAATTTATGGTTCTTAGACTATCTTTCTATTTTTTAATTGATTTCCAAATAATATCTTTTGGATCTCAGTATGCCGATTCAAGGGAGGTTGGCAAGATACTTACTTTTTTTTTTTTAAAAGACAGCCTACTACCTAACAAAATTCTGATGCCAGGTAAAAATGTAATATATATTTTTTACCTTATTATAGTTATTTGAACTTCTCTCTTCACACCTTTATTAGAGATAACAAATGATTTTCTAACTGTAGAACTTTCCATTTATCTATATCCATCTATGTGTATATATATATATATATATCTTCTGTGAAATATATATATAATAATCATCTGATAAGTTTCTGATATTTTCATCCTTATAAAAACTGTCAAAATCAATCTGGCTTTTACTTCTTAGTAAAAAATAATTATTAAAACAGTGAACTAGGTTTTTTTGACAACATAAATTATGATTTACAGATTTTATCTGCCCCAATTCCAGGCAAATGCTTCAGCTGCATTGGAATCAACTGTGTTTAAAGTTATATAATAATAGAATAAATAAGCAAGAGAATTTAAAAATTATCAGTCTAAAATTACCATTATTAATAAAATAATCTGAGAAGCGAAAGAAGGCAAGCTGTAGGTTAAACAATGGAGTAGAAATTTAAAATGACTTGGGGTGTTTTGAGTTTTAATAACAGTGATGGTTAAATGCACTTGAAGCTGTATTTTGAGCCACAAACCTGGAGTTTAATACTAGTCCTAATTTATATAACCTTACAAAAATTTATTTCTATTACTTATTTGTGTTTCCGAACCATGACACAGGATTTGTAGCAATTTACAGTGACCTACATGATGAATGAAAAAGATATATTTAAAAAATTAAGACTAGAACCTACAGCAAACAGCAAATATGTTAACAATAAATGGTAATCTTTCATTTGACCCTAAGCTTGCTCGAAGCTAGGACCCAAACAGAAAACTTTCCTGTTATATACTTCCCAATTTTAGACAGCACCTCAAGTTCCTGTTGCTTTCAAAAGACAAATCTAACAAATTCCCTAATACCAGTCTCTAAACTTGTTTTATCACTTACATAGTGTATTTAGTAAATATTCACGAATAACTATCAAGATTCTTAGCAGCTGTTGATGATACCAATTAGGACAATTAAGATGTGGCCTGCTCATGATAATTCTTCTGTCCCACTGAACACACAGTGTTGTATCCTCAGTGGCTATGTGTCCTTTGAAATTTTTGTCCTGGAACATGGATCATGAGTAGGTGAACTGGATCCTCATTATTAGGCATGTGAAATTTGGACTTGGAGATATCAAAAACAGGGAACTGCTGGAACTGAGTTGTATTAATGGCTGCTGCTTGGAGAAGTCAACAGATTTTTCCAAAATTGTCCAGCTCTATTTCTTCAGCTCTCTTTTCACTTCCGTGAGTTACATCATCGCCTTCCTATGAATTCAATCTGCTACGGAACCCTAGCTAAATTCAGTACAATTTAAGATTTGGGCATATATACGCATACATATATGAGCTTTTAGGAGTGGTAGGCCAAGCAACGTTTTCAACATTGTCAACAGATTAGGTGATTTAATTTCCATATAATATTTTAGAGATATTTGTTTTTCTTTTCCTTGAGCCAAACAGGCTGTAAGTATTCTAAATAAATAGTTTCTTGAGAAACTGTAATTACCAGTGTGTACAGAGACAGAGCAGTTCCATGGACATAAGTTTGGTAGCTATAAGAGGAAACCGGCATTAATGAAGTGGGTTTATGAAAATCTTATCAGTTGGAGCATTTAAAACAAAGCAGTTAAGAGGCTTTTATATCATTAACCAACCACAATCACTCATAATATCACTCTGAGGCTTTAATAAAATAGTTTTCTATTTAACCTCAGTTTAAATGAAAGCAACAACTACTCTGAAAGTATTAACAGTTTTAAATTAGTACTTCACTTATGAGAAGCTCTGCTAAGATATTGATCTTAGCTGAGAAAAAAAGATTTATGCTCAATAATATTAATTACAACATTATATATTAATAGAGAAAATGAAATTTCCAAAGTCAAAGTTAGAATTATGTAAAAATGTAATATTTAAGTAAATCGTGGTGAATACATATAAGAAACCAACACAAAAACTTTAAAATTAAAGTGCAATGACATGGGAAAATGCTGACATAATGTTGGGTGAAAAGACAGTTTATACATATGCATATTCTTAATATTGTTTTAAAATTTACATAGCATAGAAAAATTAAAGAGTTTTCTACCTTAATCTCAGCTCCTGGAATGGTCAACAAACTTCTACTGTTGAAACAGTGGCCGTTAAACACTTTCTTCTCTTCTGTGAATGACCTACCCTAGTCTCCTTCAAGAAATTCTCCCAAATCAAAATTTCATTAAAAAATCAAATTATAGGAATAAAAAATCACGACTTAATCCAAATTTGGAAAAAAAAGTAAATATATACATATGCTGTACATGCAAGCAAATAAACAGAACAAAGAGTAGAAAATTTTACAGCAAATTACAACCTATTACCTTTGAAGAAGGAAGAGTATGGATGGGAGCTGAGATCTTCTATATTTTACTTTGTGATAATCTCTACAGCCTGAGTCTTTTGTGATAAAACTAATATAAACATACATGACAACAAAAAGTAAAGAAAACGTAGGAAATTAGCAAAATGGATTATACGTCTACTTAAAAATGTCAAAGTATTACCTTTTTCAAGATAATTTATATTTTTTATTTGTGTGTATGTGTGTGTGTGTGTGTTAAAGACATAATATCCCTTGTTTCCTATAGGAACTATGTTATTTGCAGTCTCAAAAGGCCAAATAGTGTTTGGAAATGCATTTGAATTGTTGAAATGTGCCCAGCATTACTGCAGAATATTAAGCTTAACTTAGTTCTTAATAATATTTGTTTGAGATACCTATGAAACATCAAAATGTCATTGAAAAACTCTTCAATACATTACTGCAGCAAGTGGCCTCCGAATGTTTGTATTGGCTTGCAATTCTCAGGAATTTCATCTGTGGCTTTTGCAAGCTATATATGAGCTGAGATTTGCCATAATCTGCTTTGTTTGTTCCATCCCTGGGAGGTAATCTCAATAGGAATTTTATCAAAAATAACCGTATGGCAATAACAATAATCCTTCTGCATCTAGATTAGTTCTCTGTTTTATTTCACTAATGAATGCCCTGGAGAAATATGGGTAATTTTACAGAACAAATTAACCTTAGAGCACAGCTACTTACAATGTTAATTTTACTGGACACCTACAAAGCAGTATAAATTTAAGTAGTTTAATCCACCCTTCCAGGCCTGGTAGAAATCAAATAGCTAGGACCTAAATATAACGATAATTAACCTAAAATGGTGTTAAGATATTCTTTAGATAAGTACTGATAAATGTCACATTTGGGATCCAAATTCCAAGCAAACAGAGAGAATATAGGAATCGGACTAAGACCCCATCCTATGTATCACTTGTGCAACAGTAGTTCAGAGGTTGCTTTTGCTGGCAAGGAAATCTGATTTTCAATTACTATGTTTCCAGCACATAATGGCCATGACTTGTTTATCACCAGCACCATAATATGAGTTGCATTTTGTTTCCCTCCTTCTTTCATTTCACTGCAGAATTAACAAAATATAAGTCTCTGTCCTACTAATAGGGCAACATGAAAACTAATTGGTATTCTCTGTTTTCAAATATTTGTATCCTCAAGCCTCTCTGCTTAAAAAAAACCTGACAGAGTCTCTTCATTATCTCATTATGCTATAATTATTGCATACTCAATTGCCAGGGCCTGAGAGTAATTCATTTATGTTGTGCATCAATATAAGCTTGTGCCTCTAGAACTAGATTTAACCAACTTTAAAACATTCTAATTTGTTATTTGTCTCCTGGTTATTCCACACATGAATAATCTTTTTCTTTTTATTAAAAGAGGAAAAATTTAAATTAATATACAAGCTATTCTAGCTTTTAAGGCTTTGTTGATATTTCTTTGCTATTTTCTTACATCTGACTCAGACAAGATCAAAAAGTATTTTCTGATACTTTTGTGCACACCTGTTCACATCTGCCATATTCAGGCTGGCATTCTGTTACTCTCATCCAGTAAACTCTTCTGAAATTCATACATCTTTCTTCCTATTGTTGACACGATGACTATCACATTAGTTACTCCTTATTGTGCAATTTTAGTCAATTTACTTCAATTCAATACAACCAAGTCAAATAAGCAAGCATGATTTTGTAATTCCAAGCAGACTGATTTCTAAATTGTACATACTAAATATATATTTATTGAATTGACTTTCTCAGTGAGGTAAAAATCTGTTTCCATTTTTATATGTCAGTATTTTTACATTCCATTTTTCTACTTCTTTAACTTATTTTCCAGTCAATGTATACAATCAATGGAACATAAATCATAAATCTCTTAAGTACACAAATATAACAATTTCCTCCAAAGATCTAGAAACCCGAGGGTCCCATTAGAGATTCAAGTTCTTTCCCTTGTACCACATAAACCATCCGCCTTTTCTGTCTTTATTTTGTTCTCCAACCTTTCAAATCTTCAAATGTATTGTGCCCATCATAGTTCTACCCAGTTTTCTACATATTCTACATCAGATATTTAAGGCAACTACTTCCCAATGCAATAGAGGTACTCAGAAAAATATTACAAACAATAAAAATGACAATAACCAGAAACTCAAACGACAACCACAACATGAAAACACACGTCACAAGGAAATAAGGCCACTCTCAGACTTCTCCTTCATGAAGTTTCTTTCTGTTTCTCTTTGCCACCTTTGTCAAACACTATCATTTCTTAATGGCTTCTCTGCTTCTAATGCACCCCTAATAATTCATTCTCTATAGAAAGATCTTTTAAAAATATACATTATATCATATTACTTTCTTTTTTTGTTAGTTTGTTTTGTTTTTTGGACAGAGTCTCACTGTGTAGCCCAGGCTGGAGTGCAGTGGTGCGATCTCGGCTCACTGCAGCCTCCGTCTCCTGGGTTCAAATGATTCTCCTGCCTCAGCCTCCAGAGTAGCTGGCCAACATGGTGAGAGCCCATCTCTACTAAAAATACAAAAATTAGCTGGGTGTGGTGGCAGACATCTGTAATCCCAGCTACTCTGGGATTACATATATATATATGTAAAAAATATATATATATGTAAAAAATATATATATATGTAAAAAAAAAATATATATATATATATTTTTTTTTGAGACAGAGTCTTGCTCTGTCGCCCAGGCTGGACTGCAGTGGCGCAATCTCGCATTTCAGTTATATATTAAGCCGAGTCTCTCAGACCTCAATATGACTTTGGAGAAGATTTGGATGTAACAACTATGCTGAATTTCTTTATTATTCTGAAAGGCTTCAATAAGTGTAAGGCAGATCACCAGCCATCACAATGCCTCTAATGTAATAACCTATCTGTTTTTTCACAAACTTCCAATGCCATCTTTATCACATACAAAAGTCCTATATAAATATTGATATGTTTCAGAACTTTCTGATCTGCTCTACTTATCTGTCTCTCTGTGTTTAAAGTAGTATTTCAATCATAGCAATTTTATTAATATTTTTTCAAAACTGGAAGAACAAATCACATTTTAATTACCTCCTTATTCAAAATATGTATTGTTCATTTTATCTATTTATTTTATAAAGTAAACATTTGTATTATTAAGCCAATTGCCAAGCCTGAATCTCATTGAAATTTTAACTTTCATTCTATTACTTTTTTGAGCTTTATGCAATTTATATACAGTCGAGTTTTCCCTTCCATGGATTTAGGACACATTATTTTAAGTAAGACTAATTTAGAATTCTTTCTCAACATATTTAGTCTTCTTACAAAATTTCTGTTTAAAAGCTTCGTGTAAAGTCTTATGTAGTTTATTTCCATCTTTTGTCTTCTGTTATTGTGAAAGAACTTTTTCTATCGTGTTGTTATATTTTCTATTTTATCGAATATATATGCCATTTCTATTTATATTCTTGTATGGAGTGACCAGCGCAAGGCTTAGTGCATCTCTCAGCCTGACTAAACTTCAGACAGTCTTCTTTCTGACTATATATCCTAAGCTCCTTTTTCTGAAAAGTTATTGTAAATTCTTTTTTCCTGCCCCACTGAGATGTGTGTGTGTGTGCGTGTGTGTGTGTATATATATATATATATATATTTTTTTTTTTTTTGAGATAGAATCTCACCCTGTCACCCAGGCTGGAGTGCAGTGGGTGATCTCGGCTCACTGCAACCTCTGCCTCCCAGGTTCAAGGGATTCTCTTACCTCAGCCTCCTGAGTAGCTGGGAATACAGGTGCGCACCACCACGCCTGGCTACTTTTTTGTATTTTTAGTAGAGACAAGGTTTCACCATGTTGGCCAGACTGGTCTCGAACTCCTGACCTCAAGTGATCCACAACGCCTCGGCCTCCCACAGTTCTGGGATTACAGGCATGAGCCACAGGAGATGTAAATACTTTTAAAACTTTTTGAGGGTGTTACTTTCCAAAAATATCTTTCTCAAAGACCTAGAAATCATCTCTTTGTAATGCAAGCATCAAAGAAAATAGTATCCCTCTCACCCCTCTCTCCCTGTTCCTGTATCAGGACAGGAGCCTAACTTTATTTTATTTCCCCGCTCTAATTTGTAAAACTACCACTGATGATGAAGATCTGAGAAAGTTTACTTTTCCTTTGGGTAAGGCTGGTTAGCAAACACAGGTAGCAAACACAGGCCTGGCTCTTAACTCCTCAGTCCTTTGTGCTCAGCTGAATTGAGCTGAGACTGCTTCTGGCTTCTCTCCTCTATTACAGTCTTCTTGAATAAAGTTTTCCTTGCCTGGTTAATGTGAAATTTTTGCTTTCAGAAGGGCCAATAATCTGTTTCTACATTCTTTTGTGTTTTTCCAGAATAATCAGATCCTCCAAAAAAAAATTGATATCCTGTATTATCTTATACCTAAAAGCTTATTGTTCCTAAATTGTCAAGAATCACATTCCTATATTATCAAAAACATACAAAAATTGTAACTAATAATGTATGTTATATACTATCGCTTTTTTCTGATTTGTGATTTACTCTACAGGAATATTAAGATATTTTTGTATTAGAATCATGTTGGCTTAATGAACTGGATTTAGAAGCTTTTCTTCTAACATACTTTATTGTAGGTATTCTCAGTTTTACAGACGTTATCCAAAATTATGCCCAGTACTTACTTATTTTTATGTCTAGAATTTTGATTATTGTTAAAATTCACTATATTTGGTTGTTTTAATCTAGTTAACCATCTCTTCTTTTGTCAGTTTTTACTGTTTAAATTTTCAAAAATATATTTATTTATAAAAGTATTCAATTTAATTAGTGTGAATTTATATATATTATTCTCTTACATTTTAAAATTATCTCATAATTGGAATGGTATTTATTTTGCTAATTATATAGTTGCATTTTTCCCTCTTAATTGGCTTTATCATATTTGTGTTCATTTTACTGAATTTATGTTTGGCATCCAATTCATAAATTAAATCGGTATTTTTGATTTCTAGTTATTGAATACAAACCTTGGTCTTTATTAATACTTCACTTCTACATTCCTCGGTTTAATTTCAATAATTTATTATTGGTCTCTTGAATTGGAATTCGTTTTATAATCTTTAAAAATATATCATTAATGACTGTATTTTTTCATAAAATACACTTGTCAATTACCCATTGCAAATTTAGCCACAAAATAAAACTGAATTAATCCCCTGATTTAAAAAAATGTAGACTATAATATCTGTGTTTAAAGTAACAAAAAATAAAGGTGGGATATTAAAAAAACTAAATTATTTGAAAATGAAACAAAATTTATCTCTCCCACCTCTTAATTCCTCTTAAGTCTAAGATAATATAACAATGAAAATAACATATACTGAAATTCTTTGGTGTAAGCAAAGAGTTATTTACAAGTTAATTCATAGCTCTAACGTATTTCATTACTAAACTTAAAAGAATAAAATTTAATTAAGTATACATTTTACATTATGCATTTGTCTACACAAATAAAGGGAAAATGCAATAAGGGCTTAATCAAGTACTAACTACTTAAATGTTACAAAGTCCTAAAGGGCCTTAGAGGTCTATACCTTTGCAAGAGAGAATGAATAAATAATATATCTTCAACACATGTAAACCTCTAATGATACAGAGAGCTACTGTTGTGATTAATAAAATAAAATGTAGCCCAGTGTTTACAAACAATGAACTTTGGTGGCAGAATGATATGGGTAAAATCCCAGTTCTCCCTTTTGCCAGTGTTGACCGTATCAAGTTATGTGACTTCTAAAACATCAGTTTGAGCATCTGCTAGATAGAGGTACTTATTTTTTAGTAGAAATGCCCTGAGGATTAAATGAAATAATGTATATTTTATATTTTGTGCTGGCTACACAGTAAGCGTTTACTATATATATCCTGAGCAATATTATTATAGATATTTTAAGTAGTATTGCATCTTCTAAAAGGCCCAGTAAATCACATATGTAGGAATAAATTAAAGGACAAAGGCTGAATAACATTTATTCTAGGACTGAAAAATTTATTTGATGTGAGATGATGTAAGAAATAATACATAAAACTAGCAGATAAATTGGTGTTAAGAAATTCTATTTAATTAAACACTCATTCCTAATTGAAGTGATTAAACATGATCTTTAATATGATTAAAATTCACTTATTTAAAATTAATAGCAATCATTTTACCTAATGAAAAATATATCGGCATTCTCATACATATGGAAGGAAGATCAAAAGTTCATCTACATAATTATAACATTGTCCTAGAAAAATTAGCCAAAGTAATAATAGCCAAAATAATAATAATAAAAGATAAAAAAGCTATAAAATTTAAAGACAGAGGAGCAAGACATTAAATATGTAGAAAATATAAATATTTTAGAATCGGCAATTCATAAAGAAATATACAAGTCAATTGTCTTCCTATGTTTTCTACCTACAACCAATTAGAAGACATAATGAATATTCCTAATAATAGTGATAAAATGTAAAATACATTCAATAATATTATTCCTATTTTAAAAATCATATATCTAAAAATCTCCTGACTAGCAAAATAATAATATTTTGTTATAATTGCTAACATTTCATGGCTGTCTACAAAATGTTAAATGCATGACCAAGAAATATTTATAATAATTTGTAAAATTAATATTCTTTTTTACTTTTTTTTTTTTAAGAGACATGGTTTTGCTCTCACTATGTTGCCCAGCCAGGTCTCAAATTTTTTAGCTTAAGCAATCCTCCTGACTCAGCCTCCTGTCTTCAAAATCATGAGATATTGGTACTATTATTTGCCTTATTTGATGGATGAAGAAGCTGAGATTAAACAGATGAAAACAGAGCTGACAAATTTCAGAGCTGAGATGTGAATTCATTTTGTGCAGTCACTATCTAGCAGACACTTCCAGTTGCCTACTCAACACCCAGTCTTCCCTTTTCTTTACAAATAGACACAAAATTCTGTTGAAGATGAGAAGGAAAAAAAAAATGCATGCATTGTGGGAAGACTCAGCTAATAGATATGTTTCCCCTTCCCCTTTGTCTTTTGACTCACCTAAAATGTAAATGAGATTTTAAATAAAGCAACTAACTGCTCCGCAGCCATCAGGCATGAAGATCAAAGCCAGCTGCAATGACACTATTCAATACTAGAGGCAAGGATATAGTGAAAGAAGGATTCTCATAGACTTCATTTTGGAGAAGTTAACTGGAAGGCAATTTAGAATTGAAGATACAATATTCAAAATATTTTGCTTTCTACTAGCATATTTCCAAAATTCTCAGTAATAATATTATTAATTGATAGTGGTACATAGTTAAATATTACAACAATATTTTAAAATCATGTTTTATAAATCTAATAAATTATGTGTGGAAACATTTTTGATAACATTATTTGGACGGGTAAAAATGACAAAATTAAGATATCCTAAAGTATCTTTAAAATATGTGTGTGTGTGTGTGTGTGTGTGTGTGTGTGTGTATGTGTGTGTTGCAAGCATCCAAACATAACATTTTCTAATGCTGATGGGAAAAAATACATTTCTGAGTTTTTCAAATAATTTTTAATAATCATATATGACTTTCATAATAAGTAAAATAATTTTAAAAACCTGGCCTCAATATTCATTAGATATTTCAATCAAAATATCTTTTGAAAGTTGTGGGTGAAATTTAGTATTAAAGCAGCCAGTTTGCCACACAAAAGAAAAAAAAAGATGGCATCAAAATTATCAGTTGTGCAGGAGTGTTGGTACTTGGCAAAGTGTTCCGTGTCCTTAATACTTGTTTCCATTTGAGTGTGTGGCCTGAAATTCAGAGGGCGTTATGAGACAGACTTTTTGTATTCTGAAGCTGGGAAAAAGTGTGAACAGAGGTTACTTTTTATCTGGCTGCCTTAGAGAGGGTCATTAATGATATTTTCCTTGAAGTTTCAATTCATGACAATGTGAAGAGATTGTTCTATACATTTTCACTCACACAGATAATTTTATATTAAAAAAGAAGATAATGGTTAGCTCAACAAAATCAGATTAGCTTCAGTGGTTGCTAGCATAGTGTGTATGAAATTCCAGAAAGAAAAGCTTTCAAAGTATGGATCAAGAAATAAAATTAAGGTGATATCAGCAATATGGTACAATAGGAGCTTTCTACAATCACTTACCTTTAGAAGCATCAATTTTGACAATACCATGAATGAGAGTTACTTTGAGAGAGTCTAGAGGTCCAGCAAAGAAGTTACAGCACATCATTGGAACAACAACCAAAAAAGACTGAGACCAGATGTACTGAGAAGGATATGAATAACAACTTCATTTTACCTGGGTCATCCCTTCTCCAAGGTGGTACAGCTCAATTCCAAGGGAGACCCCCTCAACCTGAGATTTCTCCCACAGAGGAGAGTGAAAGTATAGTGAGTGCCCAATTCTTTCAGCCATGTGGGACACTGCCCCCAATACTCATTTCTTTCTATTCTCACCCAGATAAATTAGGTGATCAGTGCAGCTGAGTGGTTGGGAGAGGCTGGGATCAGGGAACAGAAGCCACAGATCTTACCAACTGCTCTGTCAGGAAGCCCACTTATGGAACCCTTGGGAGGTCTCACACAACTAACCCAAACATACCCTAAATGATTTATGTAGCTTATGCATCCCCCTACTCCTTGACCAGCTCCTCAAACACACCCCCTTGTTTGGGGGAGTGCAAGCTTCTTGCAGTCAGTGTTACCTTGTAGTATTGGGAAAAGGGACATAACTGAGAGTATTTCAGGGCACTAACCTAGGGAAAATGAATGTGAGTCTCTCTGCACTGAGCCTGGCTTTGTGGGGTTGGGAGAAAGAGAACAATATTAAGAATCCTTCCTCCTAAGAAGGAGCAAGAAGTGTATGAGTGAACATCATAGAGAACATCTGAGAGCCACAGATTCTCTAGCTGGGCTGATTGGTAAAGACGTTTCTCTGATGTTTCTTTCTGAAAGCCAGTCAGTAAAGCCTAGGAGATGAGACTCCTTCAAATGAGAAGACAGAAAGACAACTCTTCAAAGAACATGAAGTATCAAGGCAACATGACACCAACAAAAGATACAATTATATTTCAGTAACCATTGCCAAAGAAATGTAAATCTTCAAATTGCTTCATAAAAGACAAAATAATTGTCTGAAGCTCAGTGAATTACAACAGAACACAGACAAACAACTCAAGAAGAATCCGGAAAACTACACAAACAGAATTATAAGTTCAATGAAGATATAGAAATAAAAATACAAACAAAAATTGTAGAGCTGAAGAATACAATAGATGGTATAAAAAAGTAAGAGAGCATCAACAACAGACTTGACTGAGCAGAAGACAAAATCTGTGAAGTTAAAGACAAGTTATTTGAAAATACCCAGTTAGAAAAAAAAAAAAAAAAGAGCGAGAGAGAGAGAGAGAATAAAAAGGAATGAAGAAAGCCTAGGATATTTATGGTGCACCACTGGTAGGGGTAAACTGCACATAATAAGAATCCCAGAAGATAAAGAAAGAAGGAGAATGGGGCAAAAAGATTATTTAAAAAATGGCTAAAAACTTCTGAAACCTGGGAAAGATATGTACATCGTGGTACTTGAAGCTCACAATTCTCCAATCATGTTAAACTCCCCCCGCCCAACACACACACACACAAACGCACACACATAAACACAAATCACCAATATACAGTATAATCAAACTGTTGTAACAACAATAACAACAACAGTGAGAATTTTGAAAGCAACATTAGAAAAGAGTTTCCTCACATACAGGGAAACCTCCATAAAGCTACCAATCAGATCATTCAGAATTCTCAGCAAAAACCTTATAGGCCAGCAGAGAGTAAGATAATATAGGCAAAGTTTGAAAACTAAAAAAAATAAAAATAGAAGTAACAACAAACAATACTTAACCTGACAAACTTTTCTGTCCTTCAGAAAAAGAGAGAAAAATACTTTTCCCAGGTAAAAGCTGAGGAAGTTCATAATCACTAGACCTGATTTACAAGAAATGCTAAAGAGAGTTATTCAAGCTAAAATGAAAGGATGCTAATTAATAACATGGAAACAGGGCAAAGTATAAAACTTACTGGAAAAGATAGGTATACAGTTAAATTCAGATTACCCTAATACTATAATAGTGGCTGGCATGTAAATCACTTATAATGCCAGTAAATGTTAACTGCCAAAACTATTAAAATGATTATTACTAAAATAATTTACAATATGAAGAGATATAAACTGTGACATTGAAAACATAAAATTTCAGAGGGAAGGAATAAAAATGTGGTTTTCATATGTGATTGAAGTTAGGTTTTTATCAATTTCAAATAGGATATTTATATTATTATAATAATAGGATATTTTATGGAGTCTCTTGGTAACCATAAGCAAAAGCCTGTACAAGACATACAAAAGATAAACAGAAAAGAATAAAAGTATACCAGCAAAAAAATCATAGATTTACAAAGGAAAGGAGCAAAAAAGGAAGAAAAAATAAAAACCAAAGAATCTAAAAAATAGCCTTAAAACTATAACAAAAGGGCAATAGTAAATTTTTACTCATCAATATTTACTTTCAATGTAAATGTATTAAATTCTATAATAAAAAGACACAGCGTGACTGAATAAATTAAAAAATATAACCAAGCTGTATGCTTCCTAGAGCTTTAGCTTTAAGAACACACATATATTAAAAGTGAAGAAATAAAACATTTATATATTTAATGCAAGTGAAAATCAAAAGAAACCAAGGGTATCTATATTTCTATTAGACAAAATAGATTTTGAGTCAAATATTGTAATAAGACTAAAAGTCATTATATAATGATAAAGCGCTCCATTCATTAAGAAAATATAAAAATTATAAACTTACATGCATTCAACAGTTTAATACCTAATTAGGTAAAGCGGATATTAATAGATATTAAGGGGAAAGTAAATAACAGTAAAATAATTGTAGACTATAATGCCTCACTTTAAACAATGAATACATTTACAAACAGAAAATTAACAATGAAACATTAGACTTGAATTGCACTTTAGATCAAATAGACCTAACTGACATATATAAAACATACCCAGCAGAGTACACATTCTTCTCAAGTGGACATAAGACATTGTCCAGGATAGATCATATGATGGGCCACAAAACAGGTTTTACATTTAAGAAGATTGAAATTATATCAAGTATCTTTGCTGACCAAAATTGTATGACAGTAGAAATCAATAACAGAAAGTAAACTTGAAAATTTACAAATACGTGGAAATTAAACAACATACTTCAATACAACTAATGCATCAAAGAAGAACTCAGAAGGAGGTGGAAGTGGAGCAAGATGGCAGAAGAGAAGGCTCCACCAGTTGTCTGTCCCACAAGGACACCAAGTAAACAACTAACTACATAGAAAAAACACCTTCATAAGAACCAAAAATCAGGTGAGCCCTCATTTGAATAGTATCTGGTTTTCATGATATATTGCTAAAAGAGACACTGAAGATATAGAAAAAAACATTCTTGAATCCCTGACGCAACTCCTTCCCCCTCTTTCCACAGCAGCAGCATGGTGCAGAGAGCATCTCTGGGTGCTGGGGGGAGGGAGAACATAGCAATTGTGAGGCAGTGAACTCAGTACTATCCTGTTAGAAATGGAAAGAAAAAGTGGACAAAACTCAGCTGATGCCCGCCCACAGAAAGATCATTTAAACCAGCCCTAGCCAGTAGGGAATTGCTGACCCCAGCAGTCTGAGCTTGAGAGCCGCAAACTTAGTCATCGAGGCCTACAGTGCTCTGTATCTCCAAGTAAACTTGAAAAGCAGTCTAGGCCATAAGGGCTGCAAATCTTAGGTCAGTCCTAGTGCTGCTAGGCCCAGAGACGGTGGACAAGGGGGCACATGACCTACTGATAAACTAGCAAGGGTGGCTAAGGGAGTGCTGGCATCACCCCTCCCTTAAGCACAGGTTACACAGATCATGACTCCAGAAAAGACCCCTTCCTTCTGCTTGAAGAGGTGAGATGGAAGAGTGGGAAGGACTTTGTTTTGCATCTTGGGTACTAGCTCAACCATAGCAGGATAGGGCACTGCTCAGAGTCATAAGGACCAGTCCAGGCCCTAGCTCTCAGAAGACATTTCTAGACAAACCTTGGACCAGAATGGAATCTGTTACTTGAAGGGAAGTACTCAGTCCTGGCAGCATTCATCACCTACTAACTGAAGAGCCCTGGGGCCCTGAATAACCAACAGCAATACTCAGGTACTACATTGAGAGCCTTGAGTGAGCCTCTGAGACTTGCTGGCTTCAAGTGAAACTCAGCATTACCAGCTGTGGTGGCTATGGGGTAAAACTCATTCTACTTCAGAAAAGCAGAGGGAAAATATTTCTTGAACCAAATGGTAATGGAAAAACAATATACCAAAACAGCACAGGTAATACTAAAAGGGAAGTTTATAGCTGTAAGTGCCTAGATCAAAAAAGAAGAAAAATGCAAATAAACTATGTAATGATGCGTATTAAAGAATTAGAAAAGCAAGAGCAAACCAAACACAAAATTAGTAAAAGAAAAATAATAAAGATCACTGCTGAAATAAATTCACTTGAAATGAAGAAAACAAAAGATCAATGAAACAAAAAGTTGTTTTTTTGAAAAAGTTAAACAAAATTGACAACCCTTTAGCCAGGCTAAGAAAAAAAGAGAGAAGATTCAAATAAAGTCAGAGATTTTTAAAAAGACATTACCACTGATACTGCAAAAATTCAAAGGTTCATTAGTAGCTACAAAGAGCAAGTATATACAAACAAATTGGAAAATCTGGAAAAAATGGACAAATTTTTAGATGCATACAACTTACCAATATTAAACCAGGAAGAAATCCAAAACTTGGACAGACAAGTAGCAAGTAATGAGATTGAAGCCATAATAAAATGTCTCTCAGTAAAGCCTGGATAGCTTAATTATTATTAATTAATTATACCAAACTTTTTAAGAAGAAATAATATGAATCCCACTAAAACTATTCCAAAAAATAGAAGAAGGAATACTTTCAGATTCATTCTACAAGGTGAGTATTACCCTGATACCAAATCAAACAAAAACATATCCAAAAGAAAAAATCTCTCAGGTATATTGATGTCAAAATCCGCACCAAAATACTAGCAAACTGAATTCAACAATACATTAAACAGATCATTCATTATGACCAAGTGTGATTTATCCCTTGGATGCAAGGATGTTTCAACATATGCAAATCAATTAACGTAATACATCACATCAATAGAATGAAGGATATAAAACATATAATCCTTTCAATTGATGCTGAAAAATCACTTGATAAAATTCAACATCCATTCATGAATATAACCTCAAAATATTCGATGTAGAAGGAACATTATTCAACACAATAAAAAGTGTATACAACAGACCCACATCTAGTATCAGACTACATGGGAAAGAAAATGAAAGTCTTGGATGGGGGCAGTGGCTCATGGGTGTAATCCCAGCACTTTGGGAGGCCCAGGCGGGAGGATCACAAGGTCAAGAGATCAAGACCCTCCTGACCAACATGGTGAAACCCCATCTCTATTAAAAATACCAAAAAAAAAAAAATAGTTGGGCATAGTGGCATGCGCCTATAGTCCCAACTACTTGGGAGACTGAGGCAGGAGAATCGCTTGAACCCAGGAGGCGGAGGTTGCAGTGAGCTGAGATCGCGCCACTGCACTCCAGCCTGGGCGACAGAGTGAGACTCCATCTGAAAAAAAAAAAAGAAAGAAAGAAAAATGAAAGTCTCCTCTAAGATCTAGAACATGACAAGGATGGCTGCTTTCACTACTGTTATTCAACTATTCAACATAGTACTGAGAGTCCTCGCTAGAGCAATTGGAAAAGAGAAAGAAATAAAGCACATGCAAATTTAAACGGAATAATCCAAATTATCATTGTTTGTGGATGATCTAATCCTGTACTTGATAAAACCTAAAGACTCTAAAAAAAGTGAGAACTGATAAACAAATTCAGTAAAGTCACAGGATACAAATCAACATCCAAAAATCAGTAGCAAACAGTGAACAATATGAAAAAGAGATCAAATAAGTAATTTCATTTACAATAGTGAGAAATAAAATTAAATACCTAGGAATTAACCAAAAAAGTGAAAGATCTCTATTATGAAAACTATAAAACACTGATGAAATAAATTGAAGAGGACATCGAAAAGTGGAAAGATATTCCATGTTCATGAATTGAGATAATTGATGTTAAAATGTCCATACTACCCAAAGCAATCTATAAATTCAATACAATCCCTATCAAAATACCAATTACATTCTTCACAGAAATAGACATAACAATCCTAAAATGTATATGGAACCACAAAAGACCCAGAATAGTCAAAGATATCCTATGCACAAGGACAAAACTGGAGAAATAACATTACCTGCCTTCAAATTATACTACAGAGCTATAGTAACCAAAACAGCATAGTACAGGCATAAAAACATACACCTAGACCAACAGAACAGAATAGAGAACCCAGAAACAAGTCCACACACATAGAGTGAACTCATTTTTGACAACGTTGCCAAGAACATACCTTGAGGAAAAGATAGTCTTTTCAATAAACGGTACTGGGAAAACTGAATATCCATATGCAGAAGAGTGAAACTAGGTCCCTATCTCTTACTTTTTATGAAAATAAAATCAAAATGGATTAAAGCTTTAAATCTAAGACCTCAAACTATGGAAGTACTACAAGAAAACATTGAGGAAAATCTCCAGGACATTTATCTGGACAGAAATTTCTTGAGCAGTATCCTACAAGCACAGGCAACCATAGCAAAAATAGACAAATGGGATTATATATCAAGTTTAAAAGCTTCTGCACAGCAAAGGAAACTATCAACAAAGTAAAGAGACAACCCACACAATGGGAGAAAATATTTGCAAATGACCTGTCTGACAAGGAACTAATAACAAGAATATATGCAAACAACTCTATGGGGAAAATTTTAATAATTTAATCAAAAGATTGGCAAATTATTTGAACAGATATTTCTCAAAGGAAGATATACGAATGACAAACAGGCATATGAAAAGATACTCGACATCATTGATAATCAGAGAAAATCAAATCAAAGCTACAGTGAGATATCACCTCACCCCAGTTAAAATGACTTATATCCAAAAGACAGGTACTAACACATGCTGGCAAGGATATGGAGAAAAGGGAACCCTCACATACTTTTGGTGGAAATGTAAATTAGTAGCAACAGTATGGAGAAGAGTTTGGAGTTTCTTCAAAATATTAAATGTAGAGCTAACATAAGACCAGCTCTCCCAATGCTGGGTATACACCTCACAAAAGAGGAAATCAATATATTGAAGATATATCTGCACTTCCATGTTTGCTGTAGCATCATTCACGATTGCTAAGATTTGGAAGCAACGTGTGGCCACCAACAGATGAATGGATAAAGAAAATGTGGTACATATATACAATGGAGTACTACTCAGCCATAAAGAAGAATGAGATCCTGTCATTTGCAGCTGCATAAATGGAACTGGAGATCATTAGGTTAAGTGAAATAAGCCATCACAGAAACACAAAGAGCACATGTTCTCACTTATCTGTGGGATCTAAAAATCAAAACAACTAGATTCATGGAGATAGAAAGTAGAATGACGGTTACCAGAGGCTGGGAAGGGTAGTGGAGGGCTGCAGGGGATGTGGGGATATTAATAGGTACAAAATAAATAGAAAGAATGGATAAGACTACTACTTGATAGCACAACAGGGTGACTATAGTTAATAATAACTTAATTGTACATTTAAAGATAACTAAAAAAGTGTAATTGGATTGTTTGTAACACACAGGATACATGCTTGCAGTGATAAATGTCCCATTCTCCATAATGTATTTATTTCATATTGAATGCCTGTATTGAAACATTTAGTGTACCCCATAATTATATATACCCATTGACCCCCCAAAATTAAAAAGATAAAAAGTTATAAAATAACTCAAAACAAAAATAGAAAATACCTTGAAACAAACAAAATTTAAAACAAAACATACCAAATATTATGGGATGCAGCAAAAGCAGTTCTATGAGGGAAGTTTATAGTGATAAGCAGCTACAATAAGAAAAAATAAAGATCTAAAATGAACAACCTAATTTTGCACATCAAGGAACTAGAACAAGAGGAAAAAACTTAATTCAAAGTTAGCAGAAGGAAAAATATAACAAAGCTTAAAGCAGAAATAAGCAAATTATTGACTTTAAAATATCAATAGCAAAAGCAAAGAAACTAAGAGTAGGATTTTTGTAAAGATAAACAAAATTTAAAAACCTTTAGCTAGACTAAGTATAAAAAGAGTAAAGACTCAATAAATAAAATTAAATATGGAAGAGAATACGTTAGAACTGACACCATAAAAATGCAAAGGATCAGGAGAGACAACTATGACCTATTATAAATCAACAAACTGGAAAGTCTAGGAGAAACAGATAAATTCCTAGAAGCAAACATCCTACTGAGATTAAATCAAGAAGTAATTAAAACTCTAAACAGACCAATAATGGGTATGGAGGTTGAATCAGTAATGGAAAAAATCTTCCAACAAAGAGAATCTAGATTTGATAATTTTGCTGGTGAATTTTACCAAACATTTAAATAATTAATATCCATCCTTTTAGAACTTTTCTGAAAAATAAAGAGTGGGAAATGCTTCCAAACTCATTTTAAATGGCTGGCATAACCCTGATACAAAAGCCAGACAAGAACACTACAAATGAACGAAAATTACAGACCTATATATACATGAAAAAATCCTCAGCAAAATATTACAAGTCCTCACGTAATACCATTAATAGGTTCCTGAAAATTGTGACTTTAATTGAAGTGTAACAAAACCGATTTTACTATAGGTTAATTGATCTACCCAAGAGTTACTTCCTACGGCACATTTCTATTCACAAATACATTGTCGAAGTTCTAAATAAAGACCCTAAACACTTCTGATACTAAACATTGAAATAACTGTAAGGTATACATATATTTAAGATAGATTAATAAAAACAAAATAATTATGTCTCCAATTTTGGTGAATCAGTGAGAGATGGTAGTCATAGTGGTGGTAGGTTGAATTAAGAAATAAATGTTTGTAAAGTGTAAATTTAAGGAGCACCTCTAACCACCACACAGTTAAAAAACAATAGCAAAGATGGTGGGCGAGATGAGCAATTGTACCACTTCATTTATTACTATACATTTGTATGACTATCATATGCTTCACCACTTTTTATTTTACAATAATTTGTGTTCATTGATTGAATCATTTTTCAAGACATTCACTGCTGTTCAAGGTTGTAGGTGGCCAGATACTATCCCAGCAGCTCAAGGTGCAAAGTAGAGCCAACCATGGACAGAATACTATTTTATCACAGGACACATTCATACATACACGCACACTCTTATTTGGACAATTTAGGCACATCATTCAACCTAACATGCATATGTTTTGGAGTTGGAAGGAAGCCATAATATCCAAGGACATGGTGAGATCTTGCAAACTCTACACAGACAGTAGCCCTGGCCAGAGATCTCTATCTCAAAGACGCATCTGCACTCCCATGTTTATTGCAGCATGATTCATAAGCAACAAGATATGAAAACAATCTGTGTCCATGAATGGATAAATAAAGAAAATGTGTGTATATACATATATATATATATATATATATTTTTTTTTTTCTGTCCTAAAAAGAAGAAAACCCTGCCATAAAGAATCTGTCTTTATGGTTGTGAGGTATAGTGGAAATCTCTCTAGATTAGGATGGACCACAGTTGGCTCTGGGTCCCAGCTCTGTCACTATCTAATTTTTGATAAGTGTCATATGTTTCCTGAGCTTTATTTCCTCTCTGCAAAAAGGAGAACAAAGACATCTCCCTCATCTATGTATTTTATCATTTTACTGTGTATACCTAATGAGACAATGAAAGCATTACATGATAAGTAACTTATTTCAAATATAGTCTTAACGTTGTATATAGCACAGTGTGAAAGATAACTCTTTTCAAGCTCCCCAGAGCCCCACAACTCACTCCAATGATTTGCCATTTCACAGAAAAGGCTAAACTTCTAACAATAACCTACGAATCCCTATTCTACGTCTCCCATCACCTTTCTGCTATCTCACTCCTCTCTGCTCATCTCCATCATTAAATAAACCAGGGACATCCTGCCTGAGAATTCTGATTTACCATTTCTTCTAACTGAAACACTCTTACCTCAGAAATCCAAATGGCTTTGTTTTTGAACTTTTCCAAGTTTCTATCCAGATGCTATTTTATGAAGGTCAATGATCCTCACCGTCTTTGAAATGACATCCTACCTCTTGGCTATCTAGATTCCACTTTAAAGCTCAATTTATCCTCCATAGCAATTATTGTTAACCACCATTTTAACTGTTTGACTTGTTTAAAAGCCTGTCTCTCAAAGTTTAAATGATTTTTTTCCCCTTTAGAGCATTTATTTTAGGTTCAGGGGAACATGTGCAGGTTTGTTACATGAGTAAATTGTGTGTCACGGGGGATTGGTGTAGAAATGATTTCATCACCCAGGTAGTGAGCATAGTACTCAATAGGTAGGGTTTCTTTGTACCCCCATCCTCCTCCCACATCCCCAAATAGCTCCCATGTCTAATGTTCCCATCTTTGTGTCCATGCGTAATCAATGTTTAGCTCCCTCATAAGTGAGAACATGCAGCACTTGGATTTCTGCTCCTATACTAGTTTGCTTAGGATAGTGGTCTCAAGGTGCATTTATGTTTGCTGCAAAGGACAGGATTTTGTTTCTTTTTATGGCTGCATAATATTCCATGGCGTACAGATACCACATTTTCTTCATTTAGTACACCGTTGATGGGCAGTTAGGTTGACTCCATGTCTTTGCTATTGTGAATAGTGCTGTGATGAACATACAACTGTATGTGTCTTTTTGGTAAAATGATATACATTCCTTAGGTTATGTACCCATTAATGACATTGCTGGGTCAAATAGTCATTCTGTTTTAATTTCCTTGAGAGAGGTCTAAACTGCTTTCCACAGCAACTAAACTAATTTACATTCCCACCAACAGTGTATAAGCATTCCCTTTTTGCCACAGCGTCACCAATAGGTTGTTTTTTTGTTTGTTTTTTTTTTTTTTTTTGAGACTGAGTCTCGCTCGGTCGCGCAGGCTGGAGTGCAGTGGCGTGATCTCAGCTCACTGCGAGCTCCGCCTCCTGGGTTCACGTCACTCTCCCGCCTCAGCCTCCCGAGTAGCCGGGACTACAGGGGCCCACCACCACGCCCGGCTATTTTTTTGTTTTGTTTTTTTTTTCGGTGGAGACGGGGTTTCACCTTCTTAGCCAGGATGGTCTTGATCTCCTGACCTAGCGATGCCCCCGCCTCGACTTCTCAAAGTTCTGGGATTACAGGCGTGAGCCACCGTACCCGGCCCTATTTTTTGACTTTTTAATAATAGCCATTCTGACTGGTATGATATGGTATCTTATTGAGGGTTTGACTGCATTTTTCTAATGATTAGTAATATTGAATATGTTTTCATTCACTTGTTGGCCATGTGTATGTCTTCTTTTGAAAAATATCTACTTATGCCCTTTTCCCATTTTTTAAAGGAATTGTTTGTTTTTTGTTTGTTGATTTATTTAAGTTACATACAAATTCGTGTCATTAGATCTTTGTTGGATGCATACTTTGCAAATATTTCCTCTCATTCTGTAGGTTGTCTGTTTACTCTGTTGACAGTTTCTTTGGTTTTGCAGAAGCTTTTTAGTTTAATTAGTTCCCACTTGTCCATTTTTATTTTTGTTGAAATTGCTTTTGGAGACTGTCATAAAATCTTTTCCAAGGCTTATATCCAGAAGAGTATTTCCTGCTTTTCTTCTAGAGTTTTTATAGTTTTAGGTCTTACATTTAAGTCTTTAATTATCTTGAGTTGATTTTTATATATGATGATAGGAAGGGATCCAGTTTCAATCTTCCGCATATGGGTAGCCAGTTTTCCCAGCACCATTTATTGAATAGGGAGTCTTTTCCCCATTGCTGGTTTTTGTTAGGTTTATTGAAGATCAGATAGTTGTAAGTGTGTGGCCTTATTTCTGGGTTTTCTATTTTATTCTATTGGTCTGTGTGTTTGTTTTTGTAGCAGAATCATGCTGTTTTGGTTAATGTAGTTGTGTAGTATAGTTTGAAGTCAGGTAGTGTGATGCCTCTGGCTTTGTTCTGTTCTTTTACCTAGGATTGTTTAGCTATTCTGGCTTTTTTTGTTTCAATACAAATTTTAGCATAGTTTTTTTTTCTAATTCTGTGAAAAATGACATTGACTGTTTGATAGGAATAGCATTTAATCTGTAAATTGCTTTGGCCATTTTAACAATATTGATTCTTCCTATCCATGAGCATGGAATGCTTTTTTTTTTTTTTTTTACACAGTCTTGTTCGGTCACCCAGGCTGGACTGTAGTGGTGCCATCTTGGCTCACTGCAACCTCCGCCTTCCGGGTTCAAGTGATTCTCTTGCCTCAGCCTCCCAAGTAGCTGTGATTATGGGTGCCACCACATCCAGCTGATTTTTGCATTTTTCATAGAGATGGGGTTTCACCATGTTGGCCTGGTTGGTGTTGAATCCCTGACCTCAAGAGGTCCTCCTGCCTCAGCCTCCCAAAGTTCTGGGATTATAGGCATGAGTCATTGTGCCTGGAATGCTTTTTAAATTTTATTTGTGTTGTCTCTGATTTCCTTCAGCAGTGTTGTTTAATTCTGATTGTAGAAATTTTTAACTTCCCTGAGTAGCTCTATTCCCAGGTATGTGTTTTATAACTATTGTGAATAGGATTGTGTGCTTGATTTAGTTCTCAGCTTGGATGTTATTTTTGAATTGAAATGCTACTGATTTTTGCACATTTATTTTGTTCCCTGAAATGCTGAAATTGTTTATCAGTTCTAGCAGCCTTTGGTGCAGAGACTTGTGGTGTTCTAGGTATAAAATCATATTGCCAACGGGTGCGGTGACTCATGCCTGTGACTCATGCCTGTAATCACAGCTCTTTGGATAGCTGAGGTGGGTGGATCCCTGAGGTCAGGAGTTCGAGACCAGCCTGGCCAAAATGGTGAAACCCTGTCTGTACTAAAAATACAAAAATTAGTCGGGCACGGTGGTGGGTGCCTATAATCCCAGCTACTCAGGAGTCTAAGGCAGGAGAATCACTTGAAACTTGGGGGCGGAGGCTGCAGTGAGCTGAATCACACCACTACACTCCAGCCAGTGTGACAGAGTGAAACTCCGTTTAAAAAAAAGAAAATCGTATTGCCCGTGAAGAGAGATAGTTTGATTTCTGCCCTTTCTATTTGCACGATTTTTATTTCTTTCTCTTGCCTGATGACTTTGGCTAGGACTTTTATACGATTTGGATCTGTGTCCCTGTCCAAATCTCATGTCAAATTGCAATCTGCAACGTTGGAGGTGGGGCCTGGTGGGAGTGGCTCCTTCCTGAACTGTTTAGCCCCATCCCCTTGGTGCTGTTCTTGTGATAAAGAGTGAGTGAGTTACTGTGAGATCTGGTTGTTTAAAAGTGCATAGCACCTCCCCACTATCTCTCTCCCTTCCACTCTGGCCATGTGAAGTGTCTTGATCTCCTTTGCTTTCCATCACGACCGTAAGTTCCCTGAGGCCTCCCCCAAAGCTGATGCCACCATGCTTCCTATACATCCTGCAGAACCATGAGCCACTTAAACCTCTCCTTTACAAACTACCCAGTTTCAGGTATTTCTTTATAGCAGTGTGAGAACAACCTAATATAGAAAATTGGTACTGAGGAGTGGGGCATTGCTTTAAAGATACCTGAAACCGTGGAAGCAGCTTTGGAACTGGTTAATGGGCAGAGATTAGAACAATTTGATGAACATTTGGAACTTCCTAGAGACTTGTTGGATGATTGTGACCAAAATGCTGATAGTGATATGGAGGGTGAAATCCAGGCTGAGGAGGTCCCAGATGGAAATGAGAAACTTATTAAAAATTGGAGTGAAGGTCACTTATGTTATGCTCTAGCAAAGAGCTTGGCTGCATTGTGCCCGTGCTCTAGGGATCTGTGGAGCTTTGAACTTGAGAGATTATTTAGGATATCTAGTAGAAGAAAATTCTAAACAGCAGTGTTCAAGACTGACCTTGCAGCTTCTAACAACCTACACTCATTTACATGATCAAAGAAATTACTTAAAACTGGAACTTATATTTAAAAGAAAGAGAAGCAGAGCTTAAGAGTTTGGAAAATTTGCAGGATGGCCATATGGTAGAAAAGAAAATCCCATTTTCATGGGAGGAATTCGAATGGGCTGCAGAAATTTGCATAACTAAATGGAAGGCAAGTACTAATAGCTAAGACAATAGGGAAAAGATCTCAAAGGCATTTCAGAGACCTTCATGGTAGCACCTCCCATCACAGGTCTGGAGGCCTAGGAGAGAAGAACAGTATCCTGGACCAGGCCTAGAGCGCTGATGCCCTGAGCAGCCTCAAGACACTGCTCCCTGCAAACCAGCCACTCTAGCTTCAGCTGTGGCTGAAAGGAGCCCAGGTACAGCTCAGGCTGCTGCTCCAGAGGGTGCAAGCCATAAACCTTGATGGCTTCCTTGTGGTGTTCAGCCTGTGGGTACACAGAGTACAAGAGTAGAGGCTTGGAAGCCTCCACCTAAATTTCAGAGGATGTACTGAAAAGCCTGGATGTCCAGAAAGAAGCTTGCTGTAGGGGCAGAGCCCTCATGGAGAACCTCTAGTAGAAGAGTGTGGAGGGAAAATGTGGAGTTGGACCTCCCACACAGAGTCCCCACTGGGACACTGCCTACTGGAATTGTGAGAAGAGGGCCACTGTCCTTCAGCCCCCAGAATGGTAAATCCACCAGCAACTTACACACTTTGCCTGGAAAAGCCACAGGCACTCAACATTCACCCCTAAGAGAAGCTGTGGGAGCCAAACCATGCAAAGCCACAAGGGTGAAGCTGTCCAAGTCCTTTGGAGCCCACACCTTCCATCAGGGTGTCCTGGATGTGGCACAAGCAGTCAAAGGAGACTATTTTGGAACTTCAATATTTAATGACAGCCCTGATGGGTTTTAGACTTGTACAAGGCCTGTAGCCCTTTTGGTTTGGCCAATTTATCCCTTTTGAAATAAGAATGTTTACCCAATGCTTGTACCTTCATTCTGTCTTAAAAGTAACTAATTTGTTTTTTATTTTATAGGCTCATAGTTGGAAGGAAGTATCCTGTCTTAGATGAGACTTTGGACTTTGGACTTTTGAGTTAATGCTGAAATGAGTTAAAATTTTGCTGGGCGTGGTGGCTCATGCCTGTAATCCCAGCACTTTGGGAGGCTGAGTTGGTCAGATCACCTGAGGTCAGGAGTTCAAGACCAGCCTGACCAACATGGAGAAATCCCATCTCTACTAAAAAAAAAATTATATATATATATATATATATATATATATATATATATATACATATATATGTATATACAAAATTAGCCAGGCATGGTGGTGCATACCTATAATCCTAGCTACTCAGGAGGCTGAGGAAGGAGAATCACTTGAACCTGGGAGGCGGAGATTGTGGTGAGCTGAGATCATGCCATTGCACTCCAGCCTGGGCAACAAGAGTAAAACTCCATCTCGAATTTGAAAAAAAATGATTTTGGGGGACTGTTGAGAAGGCATGATTGTCTTTTGCAATGTGAGAAGGAGAGGAGATTTGAGAGGGGCCACAGGGTGGAATAATAGTTTGGATCTGTGTCCCTGCTCAAATCTCATGTTAAATTGTAATCCCCACTGTTGGAGATGGGGCCTTGTGTGAGGTGATTGAATCACAGGCATGGATCCTTCATGAGTGGTTTAGCACCGTCCCATTGGTTTTGTTCTTGTTATAGTGACTGAGTGAGTTATTGTGACATCTGTTTGTTTAAAAGTATATTGTACCTCCATCCTCTCTCTTCCTATTGTTCAAGCCATGTGAAGTGCCTCATTTCCATTTTCCTTCCACCATGATTGTAATTTCCCTGAGGCCTCCCTAGGGGCTGATGCTGCCTTGCTTCCTGTATAGCCTGCTGAACCATGAGCTAACTAAATCTCTTTTCTTTACAAATTACTCAGTCTCGGATATTTCTTTATAGTAGTTTGAGAATGGACTAATATAGACTTCCAATTCTATGTTGAATAGGGGTAGTGGGAGTAAGCATCCCTGTTTGTTTCAGTTCTCAAGAGAAATGCTTTCAGCTTTTGCCTGTTAAGTATGATGTTGGCTTGTCATAGAAGGCTTTAATTATTTTGAAGTATGTTAATTTCGTTCCAAGTTTGTTGAGGGTTTTTAACATGAAGAGATGTTGAATTTCAGCAGAAGTCTTTTCTGTGTCTATTGAGATAATCATGTGTTTTTTCCTTTTACTTCTGCTTATGTGATTTATTGATTTGCATATTCTGAACCAACCTTGCATCTCAAGAATAAAGTGTATTTCATCACGGTGTATTAGCTTTTTCAAAAAAAATTTGGTGGGTACATATAAGTGCATGTATTTAGAGGGTACATGATATTTTGGTACAGGTATGCAAAATGTAATAACCACAGCATGGAAAATTGGGTATCCATTCCCACAAGCATTTATCATTCCTGTTACAAACAATCCAATTATACTACTTTAGTTATATCAAAATGTACAATTAAATTATTATTGACTATTGCCTCCCTGTTGTGCTATCAAATAATATGTCTTATTCATTCTACTTTTTTGCACCCATTAACCATCCCTACCTACTCCCCACCCACCTACTACCCCTCCCAGGCTCCAGTAATCATCCTTATATTCTCTATTTCTATGAGTTCCATTATTTTGATTATTGGATCTCACAAACAAATGAGAATATGTGATGTTTGCTTTTCTGTGTCTGGCTCATTTCATTTAATATAATGACCTCCCATTTCATCTATGTTGTTGCAAATTACAGAAACTCATTTTATTTTTTATGGCTGAATAGCTCCATTTTGTTTAAGTGTCACATTTTCTGTATCCATTTGTCTGTTGATGGACACTTAGGTTGCTTACAAATCTTGGCTATTGTAAACAGTGCTTTGATATATTAATTTTCTTTCTTTTGAATATGTACTCAGTAGTGGGATTCCTGGATCATATTACAGCTCTATTTTTAGTTTTTTGAGGAACATACAAATTGTTTTCTATAGTGGTTCTACTAATTTACATTCCCACCAACAGTACACAAGGGTATCCCTTTGCTCCACATTCTTGCTAGCATTTGTTGTTGCTTCACTTGGATAAAAGCCATGTTAACTGAGTTGAAATGATAACTTATTGTAGTTTTGATTTGCATTTCTCTGATGATCAATGATGTTGACCACTTTTTCACATGCCTGTTTGCCATTTGTATGCCTTCTTTTGAGAAATGTCTATTCACCCTTTTCCCTGTTTTCTGATCAGATTATTAGATTTTTGCCCTACAGAGATATTGGTACTTCTTATATATTCTTTTTACTAATCTCTTGTCAGATGAGTCATTTGCAAATATTTTCTTGCATTCTGTAGTTTGTCTCTTCACTTTGTTGATTGTTTCCTTTGCTGTGTGAAAGCGTTTTAATTTGATGTATTCAAATTTGTCCATTTATGCTTTGGCTGTCTGTGCTTGTGGTGTATTGCCCCCAAAAATTTTTGCTCAGAGCTATATCCTGGAGAGGTTTCCTATTTTCTTGTAGTAGTTTCATAGTTTGACATCTTATATTTAAGTCTTTAATACATTTTGATTTGATTTTTGTATAAAATAAGGGATAAAGATCAAATTTTATTCTTCTTTACTAGAATATTGAGTTTTCCCAGCACCATTTACTGTGTTCTTGGCACCTTTGTCAAAAATGAGTTCAGTGTACGTGTTTGGCTTTGTTTCTGGGTTTTCTATTATGTTCCATTGACCTATGTGTCTATTTCTATGCCAGTACATGCCATTTTGATTACTATAGCCATGTAGTATAATTTGAGGTCAGGTAATGTCTCCTCACATGTACTGATTTGTAGATGTTGAACCATCCTTGCATTTCTGGGATAAATACCAGATGGTTATGACCAATGATCTTTTTAATGTATTGTTGAATTCAGTTTTTTAATGGTTTACTGAGGCTTTTCACATCAATATTCATCAGATAAATTTGACTATAGTTTTCTTATTGTATGTGTTTTTGATTTTGATGTCAGGGTAATACTGGCCTCATAGAATGAGTTTGGAAGTATTCCCTCTTTATTTTTCAAAATAGTTTGAGTAGAAATGCTATTAATTCTTTAAATGTTTGGTAGAATTCAGCAGTGAAGCCATTTGGTGCTGGACTTTTCTTTACAAGGTGACTTTTTATTATTACTTCAATCTTGTTACTTGTTATTGGTGTATTTAGGTTTTGGATTTTTTCAATGGTTCAATCTTGGTAGGTTGTATGTGTCTAACAATTTTTTTCATTTCTTCTAGATTTTCCAATTTATTGGCATATAGTTGCTCATAGCGGCCAGTAATTTTCCTTTAAATTGGTGAACCATCAGTTGTGATGTTTTATTTTTCATCTCTGATTTTATTTGGGTCTTTTCTCTTTTTTTCTTAGTTAGTCTTGCTAAAGGTTTGTCAATGTTGTTAAACTTTAAAAAAAATCAACGTTCTGTTTCATAGATCTTGTATCGTGTTCTTTATTTCAAATTCCTTTATTTCTGCATGATTATTATTATTATTTCCTTTTGCCTACTAATTTTGGGTTTAATTTGCTCTTGCTTATCTAATTATTTAAGATGCATCATTAGGTTATTTATTTGCAGCTTTTTTTAGGTAGGCACTTACAGCTATAAATTTTCCTCTTTCTATGGCTTTCCCTGTATCCCATAGACTTTGGGATTATAGATTAGCTTTCTGGTATGCTATTGGGTTCGGCTTGCTAGTATTTTTGTTGAGGATTTTTGTGTCTATGTGCATCAGGAGTATTGGCTGAAAGTTTTCTCTTTTCTGCCTTTGCCAGGTTTTGGTATTAAAAAAAGAAAAGTTCTCAGAGACCTATGAAGAGACTTAAATTACCAACAATAATAGCAGGAGACTTCAACATTCCATGGAGAGTAGTAGATCATTGAGGCACATAACTAACAGTTTTTTGGTACATAAACTCAACTCTTGTCCAAATGGACCTAACAGACATCTGCAGAACACTGTACCCAACAACAATAGAATATACATTCTTAGTATCTGCAAACAGCACATATTCTAAGATCAGCCACACACTTGGCCATAAGACAATTATCAGAAAAAATACAAAAAATGAAATCATACCAACTACATTCTTGGACAGGAGCACAAAAATAATATAAATCAATGCTAAGAAAATTGCTCAAAACCATACAATTACATGGAAATTAAACAACCTGCTCCTAAATGGCTTCTGGGTAAATAAAGACATTAAGGCAGAAATCAAGAAAATTATTTGAAACTAATGATAATAAAGACACAACATGCCAGAATATCTGGCACACAGCTTACAGAGTGTTAAGAGAAAGGTTTACAGCAGTATATGCCTATATCAAAAAGTTTGAAAGATCTCAAATTAAAACCTAACATCACAGCAAGAGGAACTTGAAAAACAAGAGCAAAACAACCAGAAAGCAAGCAGAAGAAAAGAAGTAACTGAAATCAGAGTTGAATGAAATTGAGATGCAAAAATCCATCCAAAAGATGAATGAAAACATAAGTTGGTTCTTTGAGAGAATAAACAAGATCGATAGACCTTTAGCTAAAGGAATAAAGAGAAAAAGGAGAAGATCAAGATAAACACAATCAGAAATGGCAAAGATGACATTACTACTAACCACAAAGAAATACAAAAAAACCTCAGAGACTATTAAAATTACCTCTATGAACACAAACTAGAAAACATAGAAGAAATGAATAAATTCCTGGAAATACACAAGCTCCCAAGATTGAAACAGGAAGAAATTGAAATCCCGGCCAGACAAATAATGAATTTCAAAACTGAATCAATAATAAAAAGCCTCCCAACTAAAAAGCCCTGGAAGAGACAGATTCACAGTTGTATTCTAGCAGACATACAAAGAAGAGCTGGTACCAATCCTACTGAAATTAATCCCCCCCCCAAAAAAATGAGGGACTTCTCTCTAACACATTTTACTAGGCCAGCAGCATTCTGATACTAAAATGTAAGTTCTAAAATGAGAATTTTTGTATTTTCTGGTATAATATACTGTACTATCTATGCCTAGAAAGCTTCCAGAAACACCATACACACTTAATAAACATGTGAAAATGAATGAATAAAAATGATGGTTCACCACCTTCTCCCTTGCCTTCCTCTTTCAGAAGAACTAAAAAATGAATATTCATTTTTCCTAGCTACACTTCAGTGTGGTATGAGCTTATTGTGTCTCTTGTCAGTGAGATATATATGGATGTTTTGTAGGAAGAGATTCCTTCCCAAATAAAAGGTAAATTTCTTACAGAAAAGGATATGGAATTTATGACTTTTTTCTTGCCTAGAATGAGAATGTGAAATATGGAGACTAAGCAATTATCTTTTGATTTTAAAGAGATAAAAAGACATGAAGGATAAGGGAAAAGCAAGAGAAAAAAGTCAAAATTGTTGATGGTATCTTTCAGCTGCTGTCATAGCCTTTGACTCTCTACCCCTGAACTTCCCACAGGTAAAATATAAAACCCCATGTGGGGTTTAAACTGTACTTAAATTACGGCTGACTGCTTTCATTATGCTTTGAACACATTTCTAATAGAAACAGAAAGTAAAGCCATAATAAGAGTCAAGACAAGATAGATCATATTATTAAATAAACCTTTCTTTCTTTCATGGGTTCCCACTGCCCATTCAAAGCTAGTACTTTTGTTGTGCTTCTTTCTAGGCATATGACATTTTATCCAGAGAAACCCAAATGTCTACATTTTATTCTGTACTCCTTAGCAGAAATACATATTGACTGCTATTTTTTCTAACTCCTCATCTACATAGCTATTTTTTTAAAATCTAATAATTGCATTCATGATAGTGAATTATGATCAATAATAACCCCTTCATAACCTCATGGGCATTTGTATCTTAGTGGGGAAATAGTCAATTGTCAGGAATGCATAGATAGTTATATCACCGAACATTTATGGGAAAAGTCACAAAGGAAGATATTTTGGGGAAGAGTGTCACTAAAATGAAACTAAGGACTTTGACCCATTCTCTTTATACTCAAAACTATGATTATTATTTTCATGCCCATGGAAAGAGGAGATACCCACTTTTTTAAGTTAAGAAAAGTACACACCTATATCAGTATATTTCAAGCTATACTATTAAGAAAATTCAGGATTTTGCAATAGTTAATCAGGTAGGAGGTCAGGGCTGTGAGTTGAGAGAGATAGTGACGATATTGCCTGTCAATACTGAAGGAGAAAAGCTTATTTTTAATTTCTGTATACGTATAACATATCAAATGAAATGCAGTACATATACAATAGTCCTCCCTTATCAGTGGGTGCCAGAAACCACAAATAGTACCAAACCCTGTATACGTTGTTTTTTTTTGATCTAATAACTGAGAGTGCTACTAAGTAATTAATGGGTTGATAGTGCATATAGTATGGATATGTTGGAAAAAGAAATGATTCATGCTCTGAGCCGGACAGAGTGCAATAACAGAAATTTTTATCAGCTACTCAGAATGGCACACAATTTAAAGCTTATGAATTGTTTATTTCTGTAATTTCCATTTAATATTTTTAACCACAGTTGACCTCAGGCAACTGAAACCATGGAAAGCAAAACTGCAGATTAGGGGTACTATTATATGTAAGAATTTCTTTAAAAAAAAATCTAAGGATAAAAATAGCTTTGTGCTCACCAAAGACAAACCTGTTATTACTCAGGTAGTGTAGTTTTAAGTATTCTTTTGAAGTAATATTTAAAAATTACAATGAACAATAATGATGATGAAACAAAATGCATATAGGCAATGCAACTCTTGTTATTATATAAGGAAAGTCATATATTAAAGTTAAAACATAACTGACAGGTGACACTGTCCCTTCTCAGGTAGTCCTAACCAAAAAAGCTGATAATATAAAAAAAATTCCCTTTAAATGATATAGTGAAAAGAGCTTGGGCTTTGGAATCAAATAGGCATGACTCAAATCCCTGATTATTTTCTTAGTAATTGTGGTTTCAGACATGTTACTCTGTATGCCTCCAGTTCATCACCTATCAATTGGGCATCATTGTACCCACCTTGTAGAGCTGTGTGATTATTAAATGATACAATAATCATAAATGCTTTATAACATTTTTGTTCTTTCTGAACCAGCAGGATGGGAGTAGGGAATCAGCCCATTACCAGTATCATTGTTCTCTATTGACTACTTCTATTGACAGGAATGGCCTAAAGCTCAGAGTGTGGTCCCAGGACACTTTGAAGGTCCTTAAAAGCCTTTATGTAGGTCCAAAAGGTTCTGCATTTTTCCATTGCATTATCTGAGTGAGGCCAGATTTTCTTTATACACTTCAACCAAAACAGTATATTGCAACAGAATGGAGAACTGCATGTCAAAATTCATGTTTGTTACTATCAAATTAGATAATAAAGATATTTGCAAAAATGTAAAACAATACCACTGTTATCCTCAATTTATTGTTTCTGTTTTGTGAAATATTATTTTAACATGAAATATTTTTAAAACACTAATATGTACATTTATTATCATTTTAAAATAAATATTTAACTGTTTTTCCATTTTAACTTCTAACACAAAAATATTAATATATTTAACCTACATAAGCAAAAACATTTTAGAGCATTCAATAATTTTTAAAAATATAAAGGAAACAAAAATGTTTGAGAACTGCACACATAAAGTGCTATGTTTTTACCATTCTCTACAACCATGAAAGTTTAGGCTGTGATCTCTACTTTAAGAAAAAAATCGAGGATGAATATATATATATATATATATATATATATATATCTGTAAAATATGGATATTTATTATCTGTCAATATTTTATTATGTCTATCTATAATATATGTGATGTGATAACAAATCTTGAGTTTATTTTGCAAGCCAATATTCAATTTATTTGAATTCTATGTTTTATTATCTGAAATGGCTTTGTTACAAAATCCCAAAGACAAATTATATGAACTTGATTATCTTACAGTACATTGGAATTAGGCAAGATCACCATGAAAATACATAGGTACTTACTATCTATGTCTTAGAACGTTCTGGAGTTAAACATTGATAGTCCTGAGCACCAATCAATTATGAATAGGTTTGCATATAAAATACAAAATGTATCCTGAAAAATTAAGGGTAATATTGTACACAATCGCAATATAAATGTTTGTAACAAATACTACTGTATTAATACCAAAAGCACAGAGAAGTAAACATGTATCAGCACAAGGGAAAAACAATATTCTAAAATAGTGTTCTCCTTGGGTAATATGGCAAGTATGTCTAAAATCTTAACCTGACCAGAAAAAAATTGAGTTTCATTAGCAAGTAGTTTCAGCTTACCAGGAGATAACATTATTCCTGTGTTATTTTTACTCAAAAACGATGTGTCATAAAAATTAATTAACTTAGATAGATGACAGATGTATACATTTTCTTTCTATTCATTTTGACTGATTGTACAAATCTAATTGTAAGCAAAACAAAATAACCAAACTCATTTAGACTAAGATGATGGTACCTTAAAATTACCAAATTTTCTCTAAGGCCACTGGGCTAACTAATCTCCATTTTCCCTCAGATGCTTCACTTACGCTTTCTTCACTACCTTGCTCTGGGCCACGGGAGATTGAATTATGGGTTTCATTACCCCGCACGTCCTAACTCCTCCATCCCCAGTTTGAACTTGGAGGCAGCAGTAGAAAATTGATGAGCTGCAAAGAAAGCGAGAATTTTTTCTTTCCTCTCTTTTTTGCCAAGGTGCAGTTTGGACAGGGATTGCTTTCCTCCATGTAGAGGAAACTTCTACCTCTGCTGCTCACTCCAGCTGCCAGATTTCATGTTTCTATGCTGCATTGCTCCTTTAGGTGAACAAGTAGTAAAAGGGGTGAAGTTATCCAGCAATTGCCAACATCACACTGCTTCTATTTAGGTCCTTAAGTCCAACCTTCATATCTAAGAACAGATCTTGTGTTATAAACCTTCATTAGACTCCTCTGAATGAACATTTTGGGTATATCCTGCCGAGTGGTACAACTGTTGTTTCCAAATGTTCCACACTCCAGTGTGATTTTTGGATACCAACAAGTTTTCCATCTATAGGGTTGCTGTTTGGAAAACTGAACTGTTCATGAAAGCTCATTACGTGCCTAATTTATTCCCACTGTAAAGAAGGAGGTAATATTTATTGAACTAACCAATCAACTCAATAAGAGTATTTGATATTTATTATCATTTCAATTTTATCTATAATACAGAGCAAAACTTCTGTTGAGTTTTAAGTTTACCTATGGTTCAAAAAATTAGATACAAGCAGTGTTGAAACCACCTTGAGCAAATTAGTTATTAAAAAGTGAATGCTAACTCATTTAATAGGTGTTTCTACTAAATAGAGAGGTAAAATGACAAGATAGTTGTCCTTTGATGATTCCAGTGGCATCTCTAAAAATTGAACAAGGCATAGCACCAAATACTGTTCAAGTTTTTTCAAAAAACCAACAATAATAATATTCTAAGTGATTTACATATATTGACTCATTTTAGCTTCTTAAAATCTCTGTGAGCTTAGTTCTAATTTTTCTCTAACTTTTAGGCAAGGATTTCATCACAGAGAGATTAAATAACATGCCCCAAATCACACAGTTTTCTTTCTATTCATTTGGATAGATTATACATATTTCCATAACACAGAGAAATTAAATAACATGTCCCAAATCACACAGCATATGGCTGAACTAAAAAGACAACAAGAGTTAAAAGTAGTTAAATTGGTCTTTGCAGATGTCATTTTCTTTATATCTTTTAATGAAATTAATAAATTTCCAGAGAGATTAAGAAATTGACCTTGAGAATAAAAACTAAAACTCTACGACTTACATAAGTAAATTTTATTTTTACTCAATTACATTTCAGTTGTAATTTTACTAGGATGTATTTTGAATGGCTTTTTAATTATTTTGTTTTGTTTTATGAGAACAAGAAAATAATTACCAGTGCAGCTATATCACAATTAAAGGAAAACAAAGTAACAAAAAGAATTACATAACACCTAAGAAATAGGTACATCACTGGCATTTCTAGCTCATCCTTTCTCCATTGCTGTCTTTGTTTATTCAGAAAATATTCATTAAATGATTGAGGTGTATCTGGTACTGTGCCTATGCTGGCATGATACACTGAACAACATAAATACTCATCCCAGCTCTCATGGACATTTCACCAGAGAGAAAGTCAACAAAATAATTACCTCCGTGATGATTATCCTGCAGGAGAGACTTCAGATAATATGAAGGTAAATTTTCTAAATCAAGACAAGGAAGAAGCATTTTTTCTGAGATGAACCTAGATCTGAAGGAAGAGAAGGTCTTTTCTGGATAAGGGTGGGGTGGGTACAGAGAAAGAATAGCCTAAACACAAGGTAGACCTGAGCAAGGGAAGGCCTGGAGAGGAGGAGCTCAGATCTTTCTGAGAAGTAAAAATATCACCATTGTTTCTGAAATGCAGAAACTCCTAAATACGGAGGCCTAGATATTATGGTTGTAGAAGGAAAGTAGCTTATATTGTCTCCATTTAGTTTAGAAGGCAGAAACTTTGAAATACCCCCTTCAAGTGTAGTGTCTAATGTCAAGGCCATAGACCCAGTCATTCATTTATCATAATCTCCCATTCTAGAGGGAGAATGAAAAAGGGAACAGAGTGAAGGTGAAAATCACATGACAAATTCATCTTGAAAATGTCTCTGAAGGAATTGTGTTAAAAAATTTTTCCTAAAGAATTTTATCGATGGAAAAAATGAGTAACAAATGGAGACTGGGGTACATTTGGCATAAAATTCTAGTAGAGAGTTATGAAAGCTTCAGTTTAATGAGTATCTATTAGGCATTTCACATACATGATATTTAATCCTTGTAAGAACCTTACAGTACTGGCACCATTATCTATCTCTGATAGATGAGGAAACTAAGAAGTCAAATAACTTGCCCAAGCCTCACACCTATAAGTAGCAATCAATGCAGGTATTAGAAACAGAGTCATCCTGGCTCCAAAGTTCTTACTTTTTCCACTTTATTTCTTTTCAATGAGAATTGTTTCTTTTAACACAAATGTAACATGTGGATGACCCAAAAAGGATGGGAGTTGTGTACTAAAGATCTAAAGATATATAGAAATGTAACAAATATAAATTACCTTAGACTCTTCCTTCACTGGATTTTAAAACATTCACCTAAGATGTATTGTTTAAGGGGATGTTTCTCATACAAATTTGATAAATTTACTTGTCTATAATGGTTTTATAGGGCAGGATTCTGTCAGACGTAGACAAAGGGGAGAACAGGGAGAACAAAAACATATATCCACCAACTTTTAGTCACAGAGAATGATTGCTTCTTAAAAGCTCAATGTACATAGCCTTGACCACCTGCTTTATGAGAATATTCTCGGATTGCTAAAGTTGAATTCAATATTTTAGCTTGCACTATATGTCAAGTTATTTATTAAGTGTTATACAAGCTATTTAAATTTGATGCCTATACTGTTGCAGACCTAGAAACAGGCACTATAATCCCCATTTTACAAGGGTAAATCTGAGACTTACCAAGATTATACAACTTTCTTACTATTTTGTTTTAAGTAACAACTGGAAGAGCCAAGATCTCAAAAATATATATTTTTACTTTGCTAAGTATATTTAGAATTTACTTAGAATATTTGTATATGATTGCTACCTGCCAGGGTATATGCTAAAGCCTTCACATCAAATGTCTCAATAAATCACACAGTATTAGACAGGAATGATAATGAAAATAGTGATGATGATGATGATAATGATGATGATGACAATGATGATGAGGATGATGATACAGAGGATGATGACTGTGATAATATTCTTTCTATAGGTGAGGAACTGGAGTAAACATCTCCATCTACCACATCCTGCATGTTGAACTTAACAAGCTAAAGGTTTGAGGGATCACTTTGAGATGCTGGAAGTCCCAGAATATTCCTTCCAGAAACTGTAAATTTAACACTCTTCAGCCTGGTCATATTTTTAAAATGTTATATTCATATTTGTGGTTTAAAAGGTAGCTCCAAGTAACAGGGCTACAGGACCTTATAATCATTCATCCGTGGCAATTAGATTAATGGCCTCCATTCTAAGAACTATTGCTTTGGCATCTCCTTTATTCCATTACTCAAGCTTATTTTTCCAGCTGTGATCATATGCTGACTGGGATATGCATAAATGAAAATCAAAGAGCTCCAAATACCATAATATATGTATTGGTTTGAAATGTAACACCTTGGAGACCTCATGGGAAATTACTTCTTGTTTAGAAATATTGTAATGACCTTGGCCCTGAAAGGCTCTTAGATGGCCAATTCAGGCAAGAGTTGATGACACTAAATGACAAAGTAATTACCTGGTTTTCAGCAGTGATAACGAGAAAATATAAATTTAAAAATGTAATTTAAAGTTTTTAGGGTATTATCACAACAGGTATTATAGGATGGCTCTGAAAACTCCTGTGTCAGTTCAACTTTTATGTTGTTTCGTTTGATTGAATCAGAGTGTATTTATCTCCTCCTCTTTTCCATTGTCTAGGAAGGATGCTTATAGCATAAGCTCACTCTTCCATACCTCTGTCTGTATCAGAAAGCACTATGGATAACACATTTGCTCCTCTTCAGTTAGCTCACTGCTTTCACTTTGCTGCTTATGATTTTTAAAAAGACATACTGCACCTGTAATCCCAGCACTTTGGGAGGCCAGGGCAGGCAGGTCACCAGGTTAAGGTCATCCTGGTCAACATGGTGAAACCCCGTCTCTATCAAAAATCCAAAAATTAGCTGGGCATGCTGACATATGCCTGTAGACCCAGCTACTCAGGAGGCTGAGGCAGGAGAATCACTTGAATCCAGGAGGCAGAGGTTGCAGTGAGCGGAGATCGCGTGTCACTGCACTCCAGCCTGAATGACAAAGTGAGTCTCCGTCTCAAAAAAAAAAAAAAAAAAAAAGACATACTGTGAAAAAAAGTGATACAATTAAATTGCTATGTGCATATAAAGTGATTAAATTTATATATAGAGAGAATGATACGGGTATGTATACAGTATATGTTAAATATAAATAGGTGCAGAAGAATTATCACCAGGAAAATATTTAAGCAAAAAAAACCCAGAAGAGTTGAGTTTTTCTTTGTTTGCCACTTCTAAAGATTCAAAAAGATATATTCGAATTTTGCAAATGATCTGAAGGAAACAAATCAGTTACTGTGTATACAGAAATCTAGCTCTACTCAGATGTGTAAGAATAATAACTTATAATTTATATAAAGCACATTTAATCCTAAATTTGAGGATGAATAAATTGGGACAATGTTAATTTTCCTTACTCAGTTAACATATTAGAACATTTATTCTTAATAAGAAATGTGTACCCTCAAGGGTTCATCAAAGAATGATGTCCCATAAAGAATTCAAATATGCTCTGCCCTAGCTTTCTCCCGCTATTGGAAACCCCTGCTCTTGCTGTTGAAATCATGCCACATTACTAGTCATGTTCAGAGGGCCATCGTTGGAGGATCAAGGGGATTAAGTTTGAAAACTAAATCACATTTTAAAGAAAGAAACACTATCAGCATCTTCCATAGGCCTTTTGGGATTTTGTTGAAAAAAGCATTTTGAAATGAAAATGTAATGATATTTATAAGGAGTAATAAAGATTCCTGCACTATTTCACTTCCCTAGAGGACCAGATGAACTTATCCAATTACCATCCTCAAGGATAGGTGTCTGTTTTGGAGTGAACAAAGATATCATGAAACTTAGTGGGGACAAGAAAAATTGATTTTTATATAGACTTATGTTTATTATTTATGGGGATTCTGTTGTTATAGTTGTTATCTGTCAATTTTTAAATTATTTAAATTAGAATGTAACAAATGCTGGTTGCAAAACATTCAAGAATAAGAGATTACCCTAAAACTTTCCTTTTTCAGTACTATATCCTACTTTTCATGATAATGTTTTATACATGTATATTAATAAATACAGGAGTGGACAAAGTATATGAGTATAAACATATATACATACACATACATTTTAAAATATGATATACTATAGAACTTGTTCTTCAATTTGGTTTTGATTTTTTCTTAAACTTAATACATGACAGGGCTGTCCCTTTATGTCTGCACATATAAAGTTATACTTGTTAATCTCAAAATAAATGCTATTCCACAATATTAACATACAATTGGAGGGAGAAAGTATAGTTCTTAAGAGTACTAACTTGAATGCTTAGTCAACTGTTGATTCTCAAACTAACACTAAAATTCTTTTTTTTTAAAAAGTCGAAATGGCTTTATTTTTTAATTATTATTATTATACTTTAAGTTTCAGGATACATGTGCACAATGTGCATGTTAGTTACATGTGTATACATGTGTCATGCTGGTGTGCTGCACTCATTAACTCGTCATTTAGCATTAGGAATATCTCCTAATGCTATCGCTCCCTGCTCCCCCCACCCCACAACAGTCCCCAGAGTGTGATGTTCCCCTTCCTGTGTCCATGTGTTCTCATTGTTCAATTCCCACCTATGAGTGAGAATATGCAGTGTTTGGTTTTTTGTCCTTGCGATAGTTTACTGAGAATGATGATTTCCAATTTCATCCATGTCCCTACAAAGGACATCCACTCATCCTTTTTTATGGCTGCATAGTATTCCATGGGGTATATGTGCCACATTTTCTTAATCCAGTCTATCCTTGTTGGACATTTGGATTGGTTCCAAGTCTTTGCTATTGTGAATAGTGCTGCAGTAAACATACGTGTGCGTGTGTCTTTATAGCAGCATGATTTATAGTCCTTTGGGTATATACCCAGTAATGGGATGGCTGGTTCAAATAGTATTTCTAGTTCTAGATCCCTGAGGAATCGCCACACTGACTTCCACAATGGTTGAACTAGTTTACAGTCCCACCAACAGTGTAAAAGTGTTCCTATTTCTCCATATCCTCTCCAGCACCTGTTGTTTCCTGACTTTTGAATGATTGCCATTCTAACTGGTGTGAGATGGTATCTCATTGTGGTTTTTATTTGCATTTCTCTGATGGCCAGTGATGGTGAGCATTTTTTCATGTGTTTTTTGGCTGCATAAATGTCTTCTTTTGAGAAGTGTCTGTTCATGTCCTTCGCCCACTTTTTGATGGGGTTGTTTGTTTTTTTCTTGTAAATTTGTTTGAGTTCATTGTAGATTCTGGATATTAGCCCTTTGTCAGATGAGTAGGTTGTGAAAATTTTCTCCCATTTTGTAGGTTGCCTGTTCACTCTGATGGTAGTTTCTTTTGCTGTGCAGAAGCTCTTTCGTTTAATTAGATCCCATTTGTCAATTTTGGCCTTTGTTGCCATTGTTTTTGGTGTTTTAGACATGAAGTCCTTGCCCATGCCTATGTCCTGAATGGTAATGCCTAAGTTTTTTTCTGGGGTTTTTATGGTTTTAGGTCTAACGTTTAAGTCTTTAATCCATCTTGAATTAATTTTTGTATAAGGTGTAAGGAAGGGATCCAGTTTCAGCTTTCTCCATATGGCTAGCCAGTTTTCCCAGCACCATTTATTCAATAGGGAATCCTTTCTCCATTTCTTGTTTTTCTCAGGTTTGTCAAAGATCAGATAGTTGTAGATATGCGGCGTTATTTCTGAGGGCTCTGTTCTGTTCCATTGATCTATATCTCTGTTTTGGTACCAATACCAACTAGCACTAAAATTCTTTTTACATTAAAATCCAATCACTTGCTAGCTATATTAATTCAGGCATTTTAAAGCTCTTTATCACTAGATTTTTTTATCTGTAAGATGGCAATAGCTGTTTATATATATATGTAGCTATATATATATATGATTGTTTTGAGATCAAATGGTTAATTTGTTCATCACTGTATTTAACAAATATTTACTAAGCTCCTACTATGGGCCATACAGATCCAGGTACTTTTGAACCTTCACTTAATAATGTTTTCCTCTCATAGAGCTTATATTCTAGCAAGGGGATATATAAATTATTTTTATACAGAAAATACAAATAAATATGTAAGTTATAGAGAACATTACTATACAAGTATAATGTACAATAGCAAAAAAAAAAAACCAGACTAGACTAGGAGGCATTAGGACTCTCTGTGGTGAATTTTATATCTGCACATATAGTTTAAATGGGTGCTTAGGATAGGCATGCTAGGGAAGGTAATATGCATAAGGACTTGAAGGTAGGGAGTTTTGAAGATCTTGGGGAGAAATGTTTACCAGATGGATGGTACAGTCAATGAAAAGTCTTAAGACAGTACAATTGTGCATAAACCCAAGGAAGAACAAGGAGGGCTGCTGGACAGAACCCAGTGAATGAGAGCGAAAGTAGTAGAAGTTAAGTTATACAAATGAGGATGGGAGGACCAATAATGTAAGTTTTTGTAGGACACTGAAATAACTTGAGAACTATTTTAGGACTCAGATTAGAGGAGGGACATCATTATATACATTCAAAAGACTTCTTTGGCTGCTCTCTGGACTATAGCATGTAGGTAGGGAATAAGTACAGAAAGGCAAAATGAAGAAAGAAACTACTGCAGCCGTCTAGATGAAAATTAATGGTGGCTTAGGCCAGGACATTAGCAGTGGAAGTGGGTTGGAAGTCAATGGATTTGGATATAATTTGAAGGTCAGGAAAACAGAATTTGTGGATGAATTGGAAATAGGGTGTAAGAGAAAGAAAGGATTTCAAAGTGACTGTAAATATTTTGGTGTTAGTACCTATAAGAATGGAGTTGTCACTAGCGGAAAACGGGGAAACTCCATGAGAAGCAGGTTTAACAGAGAAAACCGGGAGTTACTTTAGGTTCTGCTAAGTTTGCAAAGGCCACCTGACTTTCTGACTTTCAAGTAGAGGTGTAGAGAAGCCAACAGTAAAATAACATAGTTAAAATAACATAATTCACCCTTAAAAATGGCTCTATGAGACTTTGTCATGTAAACTAATTTTGTTAGATTACAGAACAAGTTCCTAAAGGAGATGATGATGATGTCTCATGTATATTGAATACTAGGTCAGTTGATATAAAATTTATTATCACATTTCCAACTTCCAATCTGTGTGTGCATGGCTTAAACAATGATGGACAGGTTACTGAGTGCCAGCAGATGTAATGAGTACTCACGCAAAACTGCTTTATTAAGTTTAATTCAAAGAAATCCATTATATACCTATTATGTCAAAGTGCTAACTAAGCCTAGTTCACCAGAAGAACAGAAAAAAAAAGTAATCATGCTTGCCAGTCACTAAGACTCCGGGAGAGCTTTTTGTACTCTAATGGAATCCACATGGTTCAAGAAAAAGAATCAGTATGAGCCTGTAACAGCAAAGACCTCTCTCAGTGGCCTTGATGTGACAAATTTTTCACACTGAAGTGTCTGTGAAAAGGTACTCAAGAAAAGAAAAGCAATTATTGCATTGTCCCCCACTCTGATGAGACTTTTATCAACACTAATTCATTTAAGGTGACCAGAGACTTTTATGCTAAACCAAACGGTCACACCTCATTCTTCACTTTTCTTGATGTAACAGCATCAGTTGGTACACTTGGTACTTTTCTGCTTGAAATATTTTCCACATTTGGTATTGAGAGGCTCATTCTCTCTTGGTTAGTGTTTCATCTCAGTGTCTTTTGCTGATTCCCTATTCTTACCTCCACGGTTGCCAAAATTGTTTGTCCTGCATTTTCCCCAAAGGCAGTTACATCCTTCTAAATTTCACCTCCCAAAGCCCCTGAGACTTATTTCTTCCTTCTATCATGTATTCAATTCATAACTATTTTTACCTCAGACTTCTAAATACATTTAGAATTAAGCCTCTTCCAATTATACAAGGTAAATAAATCCTAGGAGTCTACCATACGAGATAGTGCCTATAGTTAAAAATATATTGTATACTTAAAATTCTGCTAAGAGAATAGATCTTATGTGATCTTATCACAATAACATTACATTAAGAGAGTGAAAAAAACTTTTGGAGGTGATGGATATGTTTATGGTATAGACTGTGATGATAGTTTCAGCAGTATACACTTATCTCCAAACTCATCAAGTTGTGTAAATTGTACAGCTATTTGTATGCTGATCATACCTCAATACCTCAATAAGGTGTTTTTTAAAAAGAATCTAGCCATTTCCAATACTTCCACTGCTACTGTGATTTAAGAAAGTACCAGCATTTGGTTAGGCTTATGTGGCGGACTTCTAAAGGCGTTCCCTGCCAGTGTACTTACGTTCTTCCCCATAGTCTATTCCTCACACAGCACCAAAGCACTTCTTTAAAACTGCAAGTTAGATAAATTCATTCCTTTGCACAAAATCCTTCAGCGGTTTCTCATTTAATTCATGAAAGAGCCTACATAAATTTGTCTCTAGCTACCCATCCGCCATTATCTCCTATTGCTCCCAACCTTGTTCATTTATTTTCACCCACACTGGTTCCTCATTTCTGAAACACCCTAAACTATCTCCACATCTGAAGTGCCTCAGAGCATTGGTACTTGCTGTTGTATCTAACTGAAATGATCTTTTCAGACAATGCTATGTGGCTCATTTCCTTCTTCCATCAATTAACTGCTCATATGTTTTCTTCTCAGTGATTCCTTAGGACCCAACATAAGGTAACAACTATCTGCCTCCTAGACCAGCAGCACCTATTTTCTTAACACTGTTTTTCTCAGTATCTCTTATCTCTGTAAGTAATATCATGTATCTATAGATTTAGTAGCTTCTCATTGTCCTCCCACCAGAATGTAAGTTTCATGAATGCAAGAATCTTGTTCCCAGTAGATAATTGTTAAATGGATAAATTCTTCTTTGAAGTAGTACCTGTGTTTATTTTAATTACTCAACAGGGTATATATCTCTCCTAATTTTCTGCTTACAGAAAAGTTTCTAAGCCTAATATTAGATTAAATACCCAGGTGGCCAGGTAAGCTATGTTATTTTTGCCCCCTCTGCCTATCCCCATGAAACCCAATGCAGTATTATATCTAGTTGAGACTCTTTGAAATTTTCATATTATCCTGATTAGTGAAGATTTGAGAATTACATGTTAATGTAAAAAGTCTGGTAGTGTTTTTGAGTATTAAAAACCAGCAGAGACATAAGCATTTCAAGGTTTTGTTACATATGTAATTTTATCATCCACATCTTTTTCATCATCATCATTTTCGTGGTCATAGTTAAACTTTACTCAGAATTTACTGCAAACTACACACTCTGCTCTGTCCCGATAACTACATATGGTGTCATCTACCTATTTTATTAATTTTCATAATTTACAGATAATGAAACTGAGATGATTTGGCTCAGCCTTTTTGTAACATAAACATTCATCCTGGACGTGATTGGTGTTTAACAGGAATTCAAATAATAAACACTAGCCTACACCATAAACATACAGTTATTAAAAGGGAGCCTGCTGTGGAGGATAGTGAATGGCCAACTCCTAGCTTGGCACTTTCTCAGCAGCCTGGGCTAATCCAGTCCTAGCCAAAAGTCCCAAGTGTTAATAATATGATTGTAAATGTTGGCTTACCAAATATCCATTTAGCCATACCCATTGTGAAATAATCTCATCATTTCAGTCTTCTAAACACAGAACAGTCCCACCTGATCACCCACTTTATCATTCATTAGATATTGGCCTATAAATCAGAAGATTTGGGAACCAAGTGTCACCATCTAAAATATGCCTCCATTGCATTTGCCTTTCACCTGCTGCTTTTCACTTCCCAAAATACATAGGTGCTAGGTCAATAAGCCCTACCAGAATGCTTAACAGTCAGCAATTTCAAGAAAATAGCAAGAAACATCTGAGCTGTGATTGCAAGAGGTGTTCTCCATGAAAGATGAAATGAATCATCAGCATTCCACAGATCAACTAGGGCTGAGCCTTCTCCTGATGAAAGCAGCCCGTGTAATATACAAGGTTAAGTCTCTCTTGCAAAGGAAATAATAACTCGCCTTGCCCAATTTGTGGAAGAACAGAAGTGAGAGTCATCTATCTGATGATAAGGTCAGTGGCTGGCATCATTCTTATACAGCCTCTTTCAAGAAATTTGTAATTGCCAAAAGGGCAAAATCAAATGGACACAGGGAGAAAACCAACAGAAAAAAAAATTGTGTTCAAGATATTAGCAGAAACTATCCATAGAAGGCTGGCATTTTTATAACTGAATACATCATCTTTCTGATTTAAAAAAAACATGGGGTTTACACAGTGTAATGGTCAAAAGTAACTTTTAATTTTATTTGGCTTGAAGTCTGATACATTTTGGGGTCTGTGGCACTAAGCAATGATTGCGTAAAATATTTTAAATTTTTAAAAACTTTTTCTCCACTTGCAAATTTGAGCTTCTTCAAAAGGACAAACAAATGCCAAACATTTCAATTCCATTGACTCTTTCATGAAATTTACTCACTTTCTTATTTGTAGTTTTGGCTTCATAGAGACATATCTATGTGATGTGATGATTTTTGCATCTTGATGCATTGCATGCTATTAAAACTAGAAATGGCTTTTAAACCCATTACAATGCAAAGCTACATTTTGGTCACAATCAGCAAATAACTGCCTCTAAAGGAACGGTTTTTATAGCTTATTAATGCCACATTGATCACTGTGACATGTGGCCTCATATCACAGGTCAGGGCAAGAAGCCTGATGAGTGATATTGTATTTGCCTAATTCTCACCAAACTGGGCTTGTACCCTCAGCCCTGAATTTTAGGAACCTGGTTTTGTTATCTTTCAGCAATATGGCATCTTCACAAAACTAATAAGACTGAAAAACTAGACATTCCAATTTATGAAGTTAAAGAAGGAAATATTAATAAAATGTCGAACCAACTGGACATTTGCATCAGCCTGTTTGACATATTTTCTCTTTGCAAGAAAATTATGTTGGAATTCAAATTATCAAAAAGCTTACTGATAGACTTAATCCTGACCAGAGGAGTTACTCTTATGTTTCAAATGTCAGAGTTCTAGGCTCTAGTAGCCTGGTGCAGCCTTGAAGACAAATAGACCTGGTTCATGGGCAGGTGGAAAGTCATGCAGGCCAACAGTACAGTCAGTCAGCATAGCACCGTTGCCTTCAACATTTGGAGTTGCCCTTTCCTATTTTACCTGGACTGACTGTAAGGAAAATGGATGTGCTTCAGTCAAGAGTAGGCTGAGGTAAACTTCAGTCAAGAGTAGGCTGAGCAGTATGACACAGCAGGATTGGAGTGCAGGTGCACAAGCCCATGCATTATATAATCACAGTTATGTAACCACATTATGGGTGGGCTCATCACCTGGCTTTGAGCCACTATTTTCTGTGAGTAATATAACTGCACTGCTGACTCTGCAAGAGAGCTGCCAGCTGCCTTGCAGGCAGACAAGGGTGGGAAGCCAGAAAGCGGCAAGTGCCAGGGAGCCACCTGTCCACCAGCTCCCCTCAGACCCCAGCTTGGGCTGGAACCCGATACTTGGCATAGTCGGTAGGATTCTGAGGTGAGTGAGCCCTCAGCCTGATGATCCCGGGTAAGCTATGTGGCCATGCTGCTTCGATGGCCTCCAATGGAAACATGGGTGGCAGTGGACAGGTCCCCCATAAGTATGGAAAAGGTGCTGAAGTACCTGGAAGCACAGAACACTGGACAGAAGTGGGCCTTTCCCAGCAGAGTAGGATGGGCATTTCTAACTACACTATGGGACAGGCACACTTAGTCCTTGTTGGATGCAGCACAGGTAAGGGACCTCCACTCAGTCTGATACACAGGAGGAAGAACCTCCTTTTCAGGCTCGTCCAGTGTTCAACCAGAAAGTAGGGCATGAACAGCTCCGGGGGGGGAGCCCAGGGATCCTTACCATGGCAGAGCACACTTCATATAGTGCCTATATCCCAACTGAGTTGTGGGAATTAGGTAAACAATGTCAGCAGCCTCCTGGGGAGCTCCCACCTCCCCTGGATGCTTGGCCTCTGGAACTAAGGAGCTGACAGTATTTCCTGTTCTGCCCCACTGTGGAGGCAATTATCCTCGGAGCAGCAATTCTGAAAAATGTCCATAAGTGGGTAGGGTTAGCTGCTAGACCCAGTCCCACCTGGATGCTCCAGCTCACGGATTACTTGCAAATGAGCAGAGGAATAGAGCCTTTTGTGTTTAATTAGGGAACTTGCTGAAGTAATTGTAGCCTCGTCTGTGGGAACCTGGATAAGTTTCTGGGCAAAGCTGCATACATAGATGGCTATGGAGGCCAGTCAGTGAAAGTGAAACCTGTATCTCTGCACCTAGGCATCAGCCGTTTGGCTCCATAGTTATACACTGCATATGTCTGTCCCATACCAGAGTGCATTCTGGGGATGGATATTTCACATGGCTTGGCAGCTCTGCCACACCTATCATGGATTTCATGGACTTCTTGACGATGGAATTGGGACAGTACCATTATGCAGTGGACTTGGCTAATGCATTATTTTCCATTGACATCGCTCCAGAGAGTCAGAAACAGTTTGCCTTCACATGGAAGAGGCCACAGTGGACTTTCACAGTGTTGCCACAGGGCTGTGTGCATAGCCCCACTATATGTCATGGTCTTGCTGTCATAGATTGAGCTCCCTGGAAATGTCCAAAGGGAATCCACCTATTCCATTATATTGATGATATTATGTTAACCTCTGATTCTCTTGCAGATTTAAAAGCATCAGTAGCCTTCTTGCGACAACATTTGGCAGCATGTGGTTAGGCTATCAATGAATCCAAAGAATGAGGGCCTGGATTGACTGCCGAATTCTTGAGAGTTATCTTGTCGTGTAAGATGAAAAGCCATACCAGAGGCCATCACAGACAAAATTCAGGCATATCCCCAGACCACCATGGTGAGGCAGTTGCAAACCTTTGTGGGCCTCCTGGGGTATTGGCAGGCATGTGTGCCCCTTTTGGCTCAAATAATAAAACACTTGTATCTGTTGACAAAAAGGGGGGCTATCTGGGATTGGGATGATAAGGCTAAGACAGCCTTTCTGGCAGCCAAGTAGGCTATTCAGCAAGCACAGGCCCTACAAATGATTGATCAAGGGTGCCCATTTGAACTTGATGTGCACGTGACCACAGATGGGTTTGGCTGGGGCCTATGGCAGCACATGGAGAGCTTTAGAACACCAGTAGTCTTTTAGTCCCAACTTTGGAAGGGAGCTGAACTCCAGTATGCATCAATAAAGAAGCCCTTAGCAGCTGCATATGCCACCCATCAGACTCGTGAGAGCATGACAGGATGGGCTACAGTCAACATGCAGGTGACTTACCCATTAGTGGGGTGGATACATTTATGGGTAACAACCCCCTGGACTGGGATGGCACAAACATCCACTTTAGCAAAGTGGGTTGCCTACTTTGAACAGTGGAATACCCTGAGTACAAGCCCCTTAGCAGCAGAATTACAAGAAATCTTGGGATCTGTAATCCTAATGCAAGATAAGGCCATGGGTCAGCTGAGGCACCCTTAGACCCTCATCACTGTTTAAAGAGTGGCACCCCCAAGTCAGCCCCAATGGGGCATGGTATACAGATGGGTTCAGCCAGGGTGCTGGACTAACGTGGTCCAGGCTAATACTGACATCATATGGTTTAATATTGGGTGTGGACAACATAGTCAATGGGCTGAGCTCAGAGTGGTATGAATGGTGATCACCAAGGAGGAGACACCTATGGTAAATCTGCACCGACAGTTGGGCAGTGTATCAAGGTTTAACCTTGTGGTTAACTACCTAGAAGTTACAGAATTGGCTAGTTGGTCATCAGCCCATGTGCTGCCAGGCCAAAGTCAAGACCTATGGGAGGAAGGATGACCTCCTCTGACCAGTAATGGTGATAAACATTGTGATGGTTAATACTGAGTGTCAATTGGATTGGATTGAAGGATACAAAGTATTGATCCTGTGTGTGTCTGTGAGGGTGTTGCCAAAGGAGATTAACATTTGAGTCAGTGGGCTGGGAAAGGCAGACCTACCCTTAACGTGGGTAGGCACAGTCTAATCAGCTGCCAGCATGGCTAGAATATAAGCAGGCAGAAAAATGTGAAAAGAGAGACTAGTCTAGCCTCCCAGCCTACATCTTTCTCCCATGATGGATGCTTCCTGCCCTCGAACATTGGACTCCCAAGTTCTTCAGTTTTGGAACTCAGACTGGCTCTCCAGCATATTGTGGGACCTTGTAATCATGTGAGTTAATACTTAATAAACTCACCTTTATTCCATGATTTCTGTCCCTCTAGACAACCCTGACTAATATAAATGGTAACCTATTGTTGCCTGCCTCAACACCAACAAAGGCAGGGAAACAAAATACCTGGCTTTGGCCATGGACCCTCCAAGGCCCCACTGCAGGTCGTTGGCCATCATAGCCCCCTGGGGGGAAGGCCTACAGTATAGTTTACACGTCACTCCTTGGGTATTTAATATATGGCCTCCGTAATTGACCGTTTGTAAGGGAAGAGCCAGGGAAAGAACCCTCCTCCGGGGGACATATATGTTGTCTAGCCTATTATAAGCTCCCCAGTAACAAACACAGATACAGAACCCAAAGGAAACATTGGGGAGCTGAAAAGGTGTGGTATCATTGTTCAGCACAGAGGCCCCTGGCTGACCCATAGCATCTATAATGAATAGGGCTAGTTAGTAGCGAGTTGTTGCTCCCTGTATTAGTGCTGTAGCTTATGGGTCCAAGGTTCTGCCCTGTGGGCACATCTCCCCACTAGAACGACTCCCTCATCCTAGGGAGTGGAGTGTAAGGAAAATGGATGTGCTTCAGTCAAGAGTAGGCCCAGGTAAACATTCCAATGCAGCATGACACAGTGTGATTGGAGCACACGTGCACAGTCGTGTGCATTATATAATCACAGTTCTGTAACCATGTTATGGGTGGGCCCATCACCTGGCTTTGAGCCACTGTTGTCTGTGAGTAATATAACTTCACTGCTGACTCTGTAAGAGAACCACCAGCTGCCTTGCAGGCAGACAAGCAACGGGGAGTCAGAAAGCTGCAAGCATGCAAGGGAGAGCAGCTGCAGGCATGGGAGCAGCAGAAGAGGTGGAGCTGGTGCAGAGTGGGACTGCGGCCAGAGCGGGCAGCTGAGACAAAGGCTGATGAAGAGAGAGAAAATAAAACCATATCACAACTGCCTACGGTCTCTTGAGTGTACTTTCAGCTACCCGCCACCCGTCCACCAGCACCCTTTGGACCCCAGCTCAGGTTGGAGCCTGACACTGACTGTTGCCTTCTGTTTGCATTCTTTCTCCTACCATGATGAATATAACTGCGGATCAAATTAGCATGCTGATCAAATTTCAACAATTAGATTATTCCTGAGTCATCTTTGTTGGAGTTCTGGAATTCTGTATCTCTTTCATTCTGCAGCTATTTGGTTGTACAATTACTGGCCATTTTTTTCAGCATCCTTTTACTCAAGAATTGCTGAGTATTTATTATGTGAAAATAAATGTGTTAGTCCCTATGGATATAATGTTACCTCTAGGCAAGATAGAAGGAGTGCTTACCTTCATAAACTGCAAATTCTGAAAATAAAAATGGAAATTAAGTACATCATTTAAATAAATCGTACTGAATATATGATTAAAAAATACCCGGCACTATTGAAATTTTAGGAAATTTCATATTAAATAATGTGTTGCATTTATATTGATGGATGAGAATAAATTATTGTTTTTCTATTAATTACTGATGGTATTCTTACAATTTATGGACTGTTTTGGTTTAGTTCTCTAAAATACAAAAAATTCTGATTTCTCATATCTGTAAATAAATTTACAGCACCTTATGGTTGCCCAGGGTTGAACAAAATTAATAGTCCATGTTATAAAAATAGAAGATCATATATATAAAGGAGCGATACAGCCTCTAGTATAAATAGCCTCTCAAAAAGCCATTATTAATGATGTTCAATTGTTTGAAAATGGGAATTATTACACAAGAAAATATCTTGCGTTTTTGTACATTAGAATATTTTCTCAGCCCTTTCTCTCCATTCAAGCCCTCATCATTTCATTCCCTGAATGATATTTACTAGGGCTTCCCAATAAAGAGCGTCACTATCTAAACTACATTTCTACTTTCAAAGAGGGGAGGTTTGGAGAACTCCCAAAAGCTTCATCATGCAGATGCTATAAATTTAAGCCCGAGTCTTTAATATTTTAAAAATCAGAAGTTTTCCTTGAACTTTATTAACATTAAAGGCTTTCAAGTCATGAAAATTCAAAATGGTGATAATACTAGTTGTATTTCACCAAGCAGTCTTGAGAGGAAATAGGGTGTATCTAGGATCAGTTTATGATCTTGCTCAATTTCAGCAGCTGCCTCATGATCCAGGATTGCATTAGGAGTTCTTCTCCTTCCTAGCCATGCACACTGGGATTTTCTGACTACTGTGCAAGGTGAATGCACTTCCAGGAAACCTAAGGTCCACAGACAGAGGTTATTTTCTAATTTGACATTCATCACACTTGTCCGTTAATATTAAAATATGCATATGGTTGTCCCAATGAGAATGGGAGAGCAAGAATATGAGCTAACATTAAAAACCTTCCCAATACAATTCAATACCATTACTCATATAGTTTTTTGTTATATCAATCTAACCTACAAACTTTTAAACTATTACAGAATTCCAAATTCCTCCCACAATCTTCCTGGCTTTTAATACCCTTCATTGTCTGGCCACACTCTTCTTATTTCTCAGTCTTAGCGTGTCATAGCTTCTTGGTACATTTATATGACATATATTTATATTTATGAAGATATATTTGGAGGTCTTTTTATATTTACTTGAGCTCCAAATTTTCTTTCAAATCTTATTTCTGTCTAGTGGTATATAAACTGATCATATTACACCTTAAGCCTTTCCAAATTTCACTAACATTTTCTAATTTGATGAGAAAATTTTGACCCAGCTGAGGCTTTTCTGAAAACAATTAATCACTGTTTTTTAAATGTCATAGAGTATACATGAAGGTCTTGTTTCCTTCTACTATCTTAGCCCCCATGAAAATTGACTCTCTTCTGATTTTTTTTAATCTAAAATTTGGCTTTAAAAACATTACTCTTTTAGGCCTCTTCTTTTAATTTTTACTTCTATTAATTTTGTTTTTGTTGTTACTTGTGGGTGTATTTATTTGGTTGGTTTGGAACATCTTTCACAAACATACTAGTTTTTCCTTTTCTTTATTTTTAAAGAATGTTTATTTTGTGAGAATTGTGAGCAAAATACTTACACTAGATGGAGCAGGTAAATGTAGGGTAATAATGATGGGACCCTAAACATCGTGCACGAAAGATGGAAATAAGTTTGTGTCTCATGCCATAGAATATTGAAGTCATTCCCTGTATATAAATGTATATTATATACATATTGTTATATGTATATGTATATTGTGTGCATATATAGGAATGACTTTAATATTCATGTCTGTGTATAAATGCATACTGTACACTATATGTATCATAAGTTTCTAATTAAGTTATAAGCACCCTTACTGCAGAGTTTTGCTTCATGATATCATTTAATCCCAGTCAAAGCAAGAGTTTCTTCATTACTCCAGACAGTATCTTTCTCTCTGTGAGCTCTCACAGTCCCTCCTATGTCATATTCAGATTTGTCCAGGCATGTGTCTTACTTCTTTAATTTGCTAATATACTCCTTAAGGTCAGGAGCCTACTAATTTAGTTCTAAATTCCCTCATGGTATGCAGTATATTATAAGCACTTGATAAAAATATTGCTAGTTAGTACATTTTACCCCATAGATACAATAAGTAGATTTAACAAATGAAAAAAGAACAAATATGTAACAAAAAATAAAATTAGACACATTTCTTAATTATTTATATTAAGAACAAAAAGGATGTGTTTTTTTCTTAAAGGTTGAAACAGCTTTGCCATAATGGATTAGTGTTTTATTTACATTTTAATATTCTGTCTCCTACATTCCTGTAGATTCTGACCTGAGCTCAGCAAAATAAATGGAACGTAAACAAATGAATAAAACATTTGTTAAACTGGCTAAAGTGATATTAGCATTTCCTGCTGTCAGCCAGCAAAAGCTATAAGGAAGCTGTGGTAATCCAATAATGAGTTGCCACTAAGGCACAGCAGACAGAGGTCACGTGGGACTGGAAGATCTTCGCCAAAGAAAAAATGTTTGGGCAATCACAGAGCAATGGTGAAACTAGTAGAGGACAGTATCTGCTTTTAGTTTTTCTTGGCTCTACCATCACATCAAAGAAAGAAAGCCATTGTGTACGAGCTTGTTGGAAACTCAACTGGTGATTGAAACTCTTGTTGTTCACATGGCACAAATCTTTGTTAAAATTAGTAAGTTACAAAAATAGAACATGAGTACATGTTTTGGAAAAATGTTTAAAATACAATATCTAAGGTCTTATTTGTTGACAATTCTAAATACCATCGCCGTCTCCCCGTCTTCTCCAAAGTAACCATTTTCTTAATTGCTTTGTATCTTTTCCAAAACTTTATATTTTATATATGTCCTATATAAGTACATGTAAATATATATGTAGTATATATAAAACAGATATAAAGATGTAATATTTAATGCCATATACATATATATAGCATGTATGTACAGTATTATATTTATATATATTCTTACTCACATATACATATATATATATCATGTATATATGTATACCTATATAGGGAGATATATAAATATATATGAAATATGAAATATTAGCTTACATATTAGTATTCATTGGTTTTTTGATCATTTGACCCTTGTTCATTTTAATAACCTCCTTTTCTTTCTACCTGGTACATTCATTGGTGAGGACTGTGCAAATAATAAGTTCAATGAAAGTTTGGTTTAAAAATGTTGGCTTGTTTGAGGATCCTGCAGGCAGTTAAGCCAACTTCTCTTCTGTTCCTAAAAATCCTTTTAATATCCTCCACTCCAGATTTCACATACTGGATATGATCACAGTCTCTTGCCTCTCCTGAAGTTTCAGAGATGCACAAAGGAAGAGAGGAGGCAGCAGAAGCTATACCTCACCACACTCTCTGTGCTAGGGCTGGGTTCAAACTATTAGTAAGTTCAGAACTTTATTTTCAGAAGTTAAAACGTTTTATAATAAGGAGGAGATCTTTTTTTACTTTTACTGACCAATTTAAATTGAAACGTGATCTTAAAATTTCCTTGGTGAGTCCCTGCTCGTAGTATCTGACAAACTGTATTTTTCCATTTAAATTTAAAATGTCACAATAAGAAACTAATATATTAATGCAATAATTTGCATCTTATTAAATAAGAATATTTAAAAAGTAATTTTACAAAGATTTAATGATATATATTATTACATGTGGTATCTATAATATAGATAATATAAAATATAGTAATACAGAAAAATTATCTAATAATATAGTAATATAAAAAAATCTATATTCCAGCAATAATAGAAAAATCCTCAAACTTCTGTACCCCATTACCATCCTTTTTATCTGCTAATAACATGAGGTTTTAAATAATTAAAATGAAACAGCAACGTACAGTTGACCTTTGAACAACCAGGATTTGAACTGTACTGGTCCACTTTTTTTTTTTTTTTTTTTTTGAGACGGAGTCTCACTCTGTCGCCCAGGCTGGAGTGTGGTGGCACTATCTCCACTCACCGAAAGCTCTGCTTCTTGGGTTCACACCATTCTCCTGCCTCAGCCACCCAATTAGCTGGAACTACAGGTGCCTGCCACCACGCCCAGCTAATTTTTTATACTTTTTAGTAGAGACAGGGTTTCACCATGTTTTGCCAGGGTGCTCTCGATCTCCTGACCTCGTGATCGGCCCACCTTGGCCTCCCGAAGTGCTGGCATTACAGGCATGAGCCACCGCGCCCGGCCGCTGGTCCACTTTCATGTGAATTTTCTTCTGCCTCTGCCCACCCTGAGCCGGCAAGACCAACCCCTCCTCAGCCTATTCATATGGAGACAATGAGGATGAAGACATTTATAATGATCCACTTCCACTTAATAAATAGTAAATATATTCTTTCTTTCTTATGATTTTCTTAGTAACACTTTCTTCTCTCTAGCTTAATGTACTGTCAGAATACAGCATATAACACATGTAACATACAAAATATGTGTTAATTGATTGTTTATGTTATCGGTAAGGCTTCTGGTCAACAGTAGGCTGTTAGTGGTTACGTTTTTTGGAACTCAAAAGTTATATGCAGATTTTCAACTTCACAGAAGTTCAGCAGGCCTAAACCACACATTGTTCGAGGGTCAGCTCTATTAACTAAACTGTTTTATATTAAAAGATACAGAAAATAAAGCTTACCAAATGAAGCCTCAATGATTTCATTTTATCTTGTCAATCTTACTCTAACAGTACTGAGCAGACATTTTTGACATTTTTTCTCACTGTTTACTAACAATATTATGCACAGAATGAAGCATAATATTAAGTTTTATCTGGCTTCAAAGGGTTCCCCAATTTGACCCAACCACTTCACAACCCTCACTTATTTTTTTTCATTTATTTGACTTCACTGCAACCACTCTCTCTTAGTCATAGATAAGGCTCTATGCAGGTGGCCCCGATCTCTCCACTCCATGACAATGTTGTGTACTTAAAACATAATATTATAAATTCTATTTGTCAGGATATTTCTGTCAGCATTTGCAAACTTTGTAAAACAAAATCAAAGTTATTCAATTCAAACATTACATAATTCCATCAATCCCCTCCCCAAAATAAAACAACAATTAATTTTGTAGCTATTACAATTTGCTATTCTTTTCAAAATATGTTCCAGAACAAAATTTTTAAAAATAATGAAAATCACATACTTTAGTAAAGTGTAATCTATTAAGGACTTATTTTAAAATAAAACCTGCATTTTAGATGAATGTGTGGGGTCTGCATTTTAACCTTTTCAAGTATGATTAGTTTTCACTATCATCAGTGTAACATTTCAGCACTGGTGAAAAAAGAAGGGACTCATTATTCTAAAGACAGCATGCTATTTATTAATAAGTTCATTAGGCATTTGGAAATAGGTTAAGGCAATAAGTAGGATGTTCATTATTGCTTAATCATCCTAGTTATTTGAATATTTTTTGGTACAGCTCTATCAATACACTTATTAAAACCTTCATTTACGTCTCTCATCATTCCATTTCTGTATGCTCATGTAAAAGTTCTTATTAAAACCAATTTGTTTTGTGCACTGACAATCATGTTGAAAAGTCAGCAGGAAATATAAATCATCCAATTATTCCTATTGAGGAAACAGCATGAAAGTGTTGATAGATTTAGACTGATGATTTGTGCAGCTTTGCATCACTGTGCAGTCTAAGGGCCTTTGATGACTTGATTCAGATTTGAATCTGCTGTTCTTCCCTTTGTTCTGTAGGAGATTATTTATTCCTACACGCTCCAGAATGTACAGGATGATGGGTAAAAATTACAGCAGGAAAAATGAAGATAAATTATGGTGTGGAACTTCTAGTGGAAAGCATCTGTTGTTGAAACAGATGAGGTTTATCAATCTAGAGTAATTATCAATGTCTTTTAAAAATCAGTGTCAACTCAGCCACTTCTTGTGTCAGAATTTTCCCTAATCAGATTTATTAGTGATGTTAGAGTACACAAAATAACGATTATCTCCTAAATTGAAACAGCCAGAAATGAAAAACCATACCTCTCCACCCTCTGACACAGACATCAGGGGAGAAACTGCTCATTAAAAATCTGGTGAAGTGGATAAAAATTGGTGTTGTTCTCTGAAAGTTAAAAACTCAATGTGGTACACAACTCAGAGACTTTTAATAAAGCACTGTTGAAACCAGCACAGCTGTTGCTTTGAAATGCAACATTATTTTCTGTGTTGTCTTAATGTTAGTCTTTGATAATAAATAAAGAAAAGAGCCAATTTAAAACTCAGGGATGTCCTTCGAGAACAGAAAAAGTTGAGTGGCACACTGAGAGCAAATTAGAGGAAAGTAAATGCCATTGTAACACTCCAGATGGTTTAGAGAACTTTCTCAATAGATCTGTGTAATTCCCACTGGGAACAGGGGCTGAGCTGGCCCAAAATTTTGCCAAAGGAACTGGGCACACATTTACTTCTTAAAACCATTATATTCTATGTTCTAGTTGTATTCAAAACTTTTGAATGTAGAAGAAGAAAGATTTTATTCACTAACTAAATTCTGTATATAGGATAACAGAGTCAAACTGTGGTATAGATCTTACTTGTATATTGGCACATAGGCTGCCCATAGACTCAGACAAAATAACCCCACTGTGGCCCTATTTTAGCCATGCTCCTACTTACCACACAGTTAGCAGGCCATGGAACCAAGGGTCCTTGCTCAATCAGAGCCTTTATGCACCCCATCCCTAAACCTTTCTTGTTCTAAATGCCCAGGATCTTGCACGTCTGGTTTAAATAGCCTTAAGCCTCCTTCCAGTAATTCAGTGGGCATTATCTCAAGCTCCCTTCCCCCAAAGGCACACCATGAACGTGGTAACCTCATGGATAGCAAGAGTGGCCAGGGGATGGTTGTTTCTCTGAGGTTGTGACAGAAACTTGGAATGTGGGTCAAAGTGTGTAACTGCAGAAACTGGGAGTAGGAAGAGAAGATAGGTGGAATCAAGCCAGGAGGTGCAAACCAGCGGTCCTTGCATCACCATTTCTGAGTGGCGATCTGTCTACACTTGTGCTCAGTTTCAAGACTTCTACTGACATATTTGTCAGGGTAAAAAGATAAAACATATTTTTAATAACTAATCTTGGTTTATAATGTTAAAAAATTCTGACTTATGTTATATGGGCCCCAGGTATTCTCTGGACCTCACAGAGGTTAATACACTTCCATTTTAAAGACAATTTTCTTCATGATTAATAGGGTCGTTTAAGTTGAATCTTTATTTTTAAACATGGAGATTTTTATTTTTTTCTACTAAGTAACATTAACGTTTCTGGAGGTGAATTGTGTCAGGAAACTTTACCATGGAATCCATCAGTTTGTCCCCTCTCAGTGCTTAAAGTTTTTCTCTCTCTGATGTATCACTGTCTCATGCAGGTTCTTTATCAACTAAGGAATTAGTACGTCTTGATAACTTGTCTAGTTCTGGTCTTCATTATTTTAGTTCTCTCTCTAAAATAAAAGAAGAAGAAGGAAGAAAAGGAGTGGGAAAACAGAAGGAAAAGAAAAGGAGGAAAGGCAAGAGGAGAAAAAGTGAAAGAAGCAGTTATCTCTGTAATGACATGAACAACTACTTCTGTCTACTTCTAGCTCAAACTGCTAATATATTACATTAATAATAACCATATATTAAACCTTAACTAGATGTCTCGGCTTGGATGTATCAATGTTATTGTAACACATATATTTATTTGTTGAGTACTTAATACATTCAGGACTCTGGGCTACATCCTACAGAGATGAGTTAAAAATAATATGTATGGGGTGAGTGAGAAGACGGCAGATAGAAGGCAGGACTAGCTTGCAGCTCCGGCTCAGATGGACAGAGCAGCAAGTGGAGACTCACATCATGAACTTTTGCTCCAAGTACTACCTTAGGAACATACAAGGAAAGCCAAAAGAATCCACAGACCCTTTGAAGGAACTAGGCTCCCTGAGACACCAAAAAACTGTGAGTTGGTTTGCTTTCTCAATGGGGAGGTTTATAGTCTGGGGCAAGTACTCAGGCCTGGTCACTGGCTGACTGGAAATAGATTCAGTGCTGTTGAAATGAGGGGCACGGTGGGAGTGAGACCAGCCTGTAGGATGGTGGGCTGAGTGGGAGCAGGGTAAGTCCTGTGACTGTGGCTTTCTCCCACTTCTCTGGTGACCTGTGTGACTCAGCAGAGACAGCCATACTGCCCCTGGCAATGTAACTGCATTGGACTGGGAACCACACCCCGGTCTCCCACAGGAGCTGCAGAAAGCCCCACTCAAAAAGAGGCTGAGCTCAGGCATGCCCATCCCAGCACCCATTCGGTGGTCTTTCTCTACCCACCCTGGTAGCTGAAGACAAAGGTCGTAATCTCTTGAGGGTTCTATGGCCCTGTCCACCGCCTGAGAAACCTGAATACTTAACCAGGTTTCCCTAGGGCAAATTTGCATCTTCCCTGTAGGACCATAGCTGATGAGGTCTTAAAAGCGCCACCTCCTGGCTGAGGCCAACCAACACAAAACCAGCACATTAAACAAAAACACAATCAAGGACCCTCATGGAGTCCACTTCATTCCTCTGCTATCTCCATGGGAGCTGGTGCTGGTGGAAGACCTGAAGATGGATCATATCATAGGACTCTTTGCAGACACTCCCCAGTACCAGCTTGGAGCCTGGTAGCTCCACTGGGTGGCTAGACCCAGAAAGATGAAAACAATCACTACAGTTTGGCTTCCAGGGAGCCCCATTCCTAAAGAAAGGGGGAGAATATCACATCAAGGGAGCACAGCATGGGACAAAAGAATCTGAGCAGGAGCCCTTGAATCCCGTATCTTCCCTCTGACGTAGTCTACCCAAATAAGAAAGAATCAGAAAAACAATTCTGGTAATGTGACAAAACAAGGTTATTATACAAGCCTACCAGCAATGGATCCAAACAAAGAAGGAATCCCTGAGTTGTCAGAAAAAGAGCTCAGAAGGTCAATACTTAAGCTAATCAAGGAGGCACCTGAGAAAGGTGAAGTCCAACTTAAAGGAATCAAAAACTGACTTGAAAGAGAAATTCTTCAGTGAAATAGATAGCATAAACAAAAAACAATCACAACTCTGGAAATCAAGGACACACTAAGAGAATTGCAAAATGCACTGCAAGTCTCAGCAATAGAATCAAACAAACAGAGGAAAAAATTTCAGAGCTCAAAGACAAAGCTTTCACATTAACCCAATCAAGAAAAGACAAAAAATAAAAACAATGTGAACAAAGACTCCAAGAAGTTTGGGATTATGTTAAATGAACAAACCAAAGAAAAACTGGAGTTCCTGAGGAATAAGATTAATCTAAAAGTTTGGAAAACATATTTGAGGGAATAATTGAGGAAAACTTCCTTGGCCTTGTTAGAGATCTAGGCATTCAAATACAAGAAGCTCAAAGAACACCTGAGAAATTCATCACAAAAAGATCATTGCCTAGGCACATAATCATCAGGTTACCTAAATTCAAGATGAAGGAAAGAATCTTAAGAGCTGTGAGACAAAAGCATTAGGTAATCTATAAAGGAAAACCTGTCAGATTAACAGCAGATGTCTCAGCAGAAACCCTCCAAACCAGAAAAGATTGGGGTCCTATTTTTAGCCTCCTTAAACAAAACAATTATCAGCCAATAATTTTGTATCTAGCAGAACTAAGCTTCATAAATGAAGGAAAGATACAGTCTTTTCCAGACAAACAAATGTTAAGAGAATCTGCCACTACCAAGCCAGCACTGTGAGAGCTATTAAAAAGAGTTCTAATTCTTGAAACAAATTCTAAAGATACACCAAAATAGAACTTCCTTAAAGCATAAATCTCAATGGACCTATATAGCAAGAACACAATTATTTTTTTTAAAAAACAAGGTATTTAGGTAACAAATAGCATGATGAATAGATTAATACCTCACATCTCAATACTAACGTTGAATGTAAATGGCCTAAATATTTCACCTAAAAGATACAGAATGGCAAAATGGATAAGAATTCACCAACCAAGTTTCTGCTGTCTTCAGGAGATTCACCTAACACATAAGGACTCACATATACTTAAGGTAAATTGGTGGAAAAAGGTATTCCATGCAAATAGACACCAAAAGTGAGCAGGAGTAGCTATTCGTCTATAAGACATAACAAACTTTAAAGCAGCAGCTGTTAAAAAAGACAAAGAGGAATATTATATAATGATAAAATGACTAACAGTAAAATTCGACAATTCTAAATATATATGCACCTAATGCTGGAGCTCCAAAATTTATAAAACAATTATTACTGGACCTAGGAAATGAGATAGATGGCAACACAATAATAGTTGGGGACTTTAATACTGCAGTGACTGCACTAGACAGGCCATCGAGACAGAAAGTCAACAAAGAAACAATGGACTTAAACTATGCCGCTCAACAAGTAGACTTAGCCGATATTTACAGAACATTCTCCCCAACAACTGCAGAATATACATTCTATTCATCAGCACATAGGACATCCTCCAAGATAGACTTTTTGATAGGCTGCAAAACAAGTCTCAGTAAATTCAAGAAAATCGAAATTATGTCAAGTATTCTCTCAGACCACAGTGGAATAAAATTGGAAATCAGCTCCAAAAGGAACCCTGAAAACCAAGCAAATACATGGAAATTAAATAACCTGCTCTTGAATGATCAATGGATCAACAATGAAATCAAGACGAAAATTTAAAAATTCTTTGAACTGAATGACAATAGTGACACAACCTATCAAAACCTCTGGGATTCAGCAACAATGGAGCTAAGAGGAAAGTTCATAGCATAAAATGCCTACATCAAAAAGTCTGAAAGACCACAGACAGACAATCTAAGGTCACACCTCACGGAACTGCAGAAACAAGAACAGTCCAAATCCAAACTCTGTAGAAGAAAAGAAATAACAAAGACCTAGACACAACTAAATGGAATTGAAATAAACAAATAAAAAAGATAATTGAAGCAAAAAGTTGGTTCTTTGAAAAGATAAATAAAATCGATAGAACGATAGCAAGATTAACAAAGGGAAAAAGAAGAGAAGATCCAAATAAGCTCATTTACAAATGAAATGGGTGATATTACAGCTAAAACAACAGAAATACAAAAGAGTATTCAAGGCTACTATAAACAACCTTACATGTATAAACCAGAAGGCCTAGAGGAGATGGATAAATTCCTGGAAATATAAAACCCTCCTAGATTAAGCCAGGAAGATATAGAATATCTGAACAGATCAATAACAAACCTTGAGATTGAAATGGTAATAAAAAAATTGCCAATGAAATAATGTCCAGGACTAGAAAGATTCACAGCTGAATTCTATCCAGCATTCAAAGAAGAATTGTCACCAATCCTATTGATACTATGTCAAAAGATAGCAAAAGAGGGAATCCTTCTTAAATCATTCTGTGAAGCCAGTATCACCCTAGTACCAAAACCAGGGAAGGACATAACAAAAAAAGAAAGCTACAAACCAATATCCCTAATGAAGATCGATGTAAAAATCCTCAACAAAATGCTAGTGAAACCAATCCAATAGCATATCAATGATTGTCCACCATGATCAAGTGGGTTTCATACTAGAGATGAATGGATGTTAACATACACAAGTCAATAAATGTGATACACCATATAAACAGAATTAAAAATAAAAATCATATGATCATCTCAATAAATACAGAAAAAGCATTTGACAAAAGCCAGCATCCCTTTATGATTAAAATCCTCAGCAAAATCAGCATAGAAGAAACATACCTTAAGGTAATAAAAGCCATCTATGACAAACTCACTGCCAACAATATACTGAATGGGGAAAAATTGAAAGCATTCCCCCTGAGAACTGGAACAAGTCAAGGATGCCTTCTTTCACCACTTCTATTCAACATAGTACTAGAAGTCCTAGCCAGAGAAATCAGATAAGAGAAAGAAAGAGCATTCAAATCATTAAAGAGGAAGTCAAACTGTCGCTGTTTTCTGATTATATAATTATAAACATAGAAAACCCAAAAGACTCATCGAAAAAGGTACTAGAACTGATAAATGAATTCAGCAAAGTTGCAGGATACAAAACTTATGTACATAAATCAGTAGCTCTGCTGTACATCAACAGCGACCAAGCTGAGAATCAAATCAAGAAATCAACCTCTTTCACAATAGCTGCAGAAAAAACAAAACAAACAAACAAAAAATCTTTAGGAATATACCTAAGGATGTAAAAGACCTCTACAAGGAAAACTACAAAACAGTGCTGAAAGAAATCACAGACAACACAAACAAATGGAAACACATCCCATGCTCATGGATGGACAAAATCAATATTGCGAAAATGATCATACTGCCAAAGGAATCCACAAATTCAGTGCAATTCCAATTGAAATACCACCATCATTCTTCACAGAACTAGGAAAAAAACCTAAAATTCATATGGAACCAAAAAAAGAGCCCAGATAGCCATAGCAAGACTAAGCAAAAGGAACAAATTTGGAGACATCACATTGCCCAACTTCAAACTATACTATAAATCCATAGTCACCCAAACAGCACAATACTGGCATAAAAATTGGCACATAAACCAATGAAATTGAATAGAGAACCCCAAAATAATGCCACTTACTTACAGCTAGCTGATCTTCGACAAGGCAAACAAAAACACAAAGTGGGGGAAGGACACCCTATTCAAAAAATGATGATGGGATAATTGGCTAGCCACACATAGGAGAATGAAACTGGATCTCCATCTCTCACCTTATACAAAAATCAACTCAAGGTGGATCAAAGACTTAAATCTAAGACCTGAAACCATGAAGATTCTAGAAGATAACATTGGAAAAACTCTTCTAGACATTGGCTTAGGCAAAGACTTCATGATCAAGAACCCAAAGCAAATGCAACAAAAACAAAGATAAATAGATGGGAGCTAATTAAACTAAAAAGCTTTTGCACAGTAAAAGAAATAATCAGCAGAGTTAACAGACAGCCCACAGAGTGGGAGAAAATCTTCACAATCTATACATTTGACAAAGGACTAATATCCAGAATCTACAAGGAACTCAAATCAGCAAGAAAAAGCAATCGATCCCATCAAAAAGTGGCCTAAATACATGAATAGACAATTCTCAAAAGAAGATATACAAATGGCCAATAAGAACATGGAAATATGTTCAAGATCACTAATTATCAGGGAAATGCAAGTCAAAACCACAATGCAATACCACCTCACCCCTGCAAGAATTGCCATAATCAAAAAGTTAAAAAAAAAATAGATGTGTTGATGTGGCGAAAAGGGAACACTTTTACACTGTTGGTGAAAATGTAAACTAGTATAAACACTATGGAAAACAGGGTGTGGAGATTCCTATAAGAATTTTAAAAAGATCTACCTTTTCATCCAGCAATCTTACTACTAGGTATCTACCCAGAGGGAAATAAGTCATTATACAAAAAAGATACTTGCCATGCATGTTTATAGCAGCACAAATTGCAGTTGCAAAAATATGGAACCAGCCCAAATGCCCATCAATCAACAAATGGATAAAGATATATACACCATGGAATACTGCTCAGCCATAAAAAGGAATGTAATAATGGCATTCACAGAAACCAAGATGGAATTGGAGACTATTGTTCTAAGTGAAGTAACTTAGGAATGGAAAACCAAACATCATGTGTTCTCCCTTATAAGTAGGAGCTAAGTTATGAGGATGCAAAGGCATAAAAACGATACATTGGAATTTGGGAACTAAGGGGAAAATGTGGGGGGTGGTGAGGGGTAAAAGACTACACATTGGGTACAGTGTACACTGCTTGGGTGATGGGTCTACCATAATTTCAGAAATCACCACTAAAGTACTTGTTCATGTAAGTAAACACCACCTGCTTCCCAAAAACCTATTGAAATTAAATATATATATATATGCTTTAATAACAAGTGATTTCATCCACTTCTCTATTTCATGACAACTCTCATCATTAACTTTCCTATTTTTGTTTTATAACCCCAACATACGATGCTTCTTCTTCCCTTACATCTATTCCAAACAAATGCTAAAGTCTATTTCATTTTGCACTTATTTTAAACATTAGTGGATTTTTCTTCCTCTTTATCCAAAATGCTACCTTAACAACATGGTGATTAAAATTGCATCTTATTTCTTCCCATATATGCAATCAATATGCTGATTAACATTTTATACTTTTGGGTTGTACATTTAAGTCTTTAATCCGTCCTGAGTTAATTTTTGTATGTGATGAAAGGAAGGGTCATTTCAATCTTCTGCACATTGCTAGCCAGTTTATCTCAGCATCATTTAGTGAATAGGGAGTCCTTTTCCTATTGCTTGTTTTTGTCAAGTTTGTTGAAAATCAGATAGTGATCTACATGGTTACTGCAGCCATGTAGTACAGTTTGAAGTTGATTAGCATGATGCCTCCAGTTTTGTTCTTTTTGCTTAGTATTGCCTTGGCTATTTGAGCTCTTTTTTGGTTCCATATTAATTTTAAAATGGTTTTTTTCTAGTTCTGTGAGGAATGTCAGTGGTAGTTTAAAAATAATAGCATTGAATCTATAATTTTCTTTGGGCAGTATGGCCATTATAACAATATGGATTCTTCCTATCCATAAGCCATTCAGGATATAGGCATGGAAAAAGATTTCATGACAAAAATGCCAAAAGCAATTGCAACAAAAGCATCCCCATTAAAAAGTGTGCAATGAATATGCACAGACATTTCTTAAGAGAAGACCTAAATACAGCCAACAATCATACAAAAAAAGCTCAACATCACTGATCATTAGGGAAATGCAAATCAAAACCATCATGAGATAATATCTCTCAGAAGTCAGAAAGGCTATTAAAAAGTCAAAAAATACAAATGCTGGAGGGGTTGTGGAGATAAAG